>NW_026907675.1:2575000-5150000 GCF_028389875.1 Rhea pennata
CAATCTTCCTTTAAGAATGTTAAGAAAATGCTATAACCATCAGTTAATAATTACATGATGTCAGTACTCATCAATTTAAATAAATACTTGGAAATACAAATGTTGTAATAGTTATTTTCAAAAACCATTTCAAGTTATTTTTTTGGAAGGGCTCCTTCTACCTTTCCACCAAGCTTATACTTTCCAGAGGGTGGTTCCGGGGGCTTCGATGAGTATTTTGCCCCTTTTTGTTCCAGCAGAGGTTGGGTTCAGTGCTGATGGAGAGGGAAGGTCTTGGTAGGGGGCGAGAGCTTCCTCGGTGGCTCCTCGGGTAGGGGTGTCCCCCACAGCCCTCTCCGTGTGTCTTTCGGTGCCCCCCAACACCCTCCTGCTGCCTTTTGGAGAAACCCAGCTCCCTATGAGGGCTACTAAAGGATACGGTATCTAGCGAAATAGCTCCCCTCAGACCACTTTTTCCCCTGCCTTGGGACTGGTGGTATCGGAAAAGGTTCAGCCGACGGTTAAAGTCCAGGGTAGGGGTTGGGACAAAGCCTCAAGCTCTCAAAAAGGCACCTGCAGGCCCCTGGGTGGTCGACGACTTCTGCCCTGACCAGCACACTCAAACTCTGCGCCATCGCAAGCGTGTCTCTTCCAGTGTTGGCATGCACAGAGGTGTCAGAGCTGTGCTCTGGCAGGAGGTCAGAGGAGGGAATGACTTTGGAGGTTAGGGAGTGGGGAGAGGCTTCGGGAGGGCTGGGGCTTGGCTTACAGTTCCCGGTAATCAGCTAAGGTATGTTTTAGAGTTTGAGGTTAGAGGACTGGGTTCAGGCTGGAGTTTGGGGCTTACATATTAAAGCTAGGCATAAGAGCTAGCAGCTAGAGTGACTCTTGGGGGAAAAGCTGGGCATTACCTGTAAGGAATTACGGGTTTGGGTTTGGGCTTTGTGATCAGAATATCAGATGGGGACTGAAATGGGGCCTTGGGGGAAGGGTTAGGGTAGGGTTTAGGATTAGAGGTAGTGCTTAAGGTCAGTTGTTAGGCTTAGTGGCAAGGACCTCACACAAGTGGTATCACAGTCACCGACCTCATCACCAGTACCTGAATCTCCTGTACCTCCCCCAAATCTGTTACCTGTTATTACCACTCGCTGTGATCTCTCTAATTTACAGGATGCCCTAATGCACCCCAGGGTGCCTTTGGCCTTCTTGGCCACAAGGGCACATTGCTGGCTCATGGTCAACTTATTGACCACCAGGACTCCCAGGTCCTCCTCTGCAGAGCTGCTTTCCAGCAGGTCAGCCCAAACCATTCCGGTGCTCTCTGTCACGCTCCCATCTGTGCCATCTCTCACTCCCTCCAGCCCCACGGCTCGCCTCGCCCCTGCACTCTGGTGTGCCTGGGAGTCCATTGTGGACTGGGAGCAGGTGTTTGCCTGCTGCTTCCTCTCCCTCTTCAGGATCCTCTCCTGAGGACCTGCCTCTCTGGCACCAAAGAGAGCAGCTCCCTCCTGACCCAGCTGCTCTCCTCAGAGTGAGGACCCCGGTGGCCCTGCTCACAGCAGGGACACAGTCCCCATGCAGACCGCCCCATCACAGTGGCCTTGCAGGCACCATGCCACCACCATCACAAAGCCCTGCTGCTCACCGTGGCAACAGCCCTCAGCAAGGCATTCCTGCATGGGAATACCCCTCTGCCAGGATTTCAAAAGGTAAAACTCAAGGTGATAAAAAATGACCGTGTCCTCCAGTTCAGCTTTTACCCAGAGACATGTTTCCTGTGGATCCTTCATTCACACCTCGCCAGCTTCGGTCTCCCAGCAGACACAAAGCACAACCCAGCCCCCTCCAGGCGACGTCCAGGGATGACTACAGACAGGCTGAACATGGGCTGGGGAAGCTCCTGGCAGGGCAGGCTCATTCCCCCATGGAGAGGGGGGCTGCATGGGGCACGGCACAGTCCCTGTGCCCTCAGCTGTGCTTTACTTCCCCTCCAAAGCAGCCACACTGCAAAGTGCCCATTTCACATCTCCTCCAACAAAGTTCCCCATGACCTGCAACAGAGGAAAATCCAGAGCGCAGGAGCCCAGCTGGGGATCAGCGGTACCTCTCCCTCTCTTCAAGGAGGCGAGACGTCCGCCGAGGGCTGCGGAGTTAAACCGGAAGGGGCTGAGCGTGAGGAGAGAAGCCGAGAAATGCTGTTGGCCACGCTCGGGCCATTGCTGATGGTGAGAAGCTCGCAGCTTCTTCTCTCCTTCTCAGGGCCTAACAGCGGGGATGGCCGGGGTGTCCCACTCGGGCGCCAGGCTCCCAAGCCTGCTGCGCTCCCAGGCCGGGGCTGCCCGAGGAGCAGACCCTCTTTCCGAAGGGGAAGCAGGGGAGCAGCAAACACCCCCGTGTTGGCAGGCACTTATGCAGGGAAGTGCTGCTGCCGTAGGTTTTGCTCCAGGAGTTTTCTCTTGGCCTCCAGCCACTTCTCCCACAGAAATGCCTGGGCACTGAGCAGAGATGGAGCCTGCGTTCCCCACGGTGAAGTGCTCCTGCAACAGCGGTGACAAATCCTCTCTCACCCGCTGGCTGGCAGCCCTGCTGCCACTGTCGTCCCACAGCCCCAGCACATGCCGTCCCTTTGGTACCCAGAGCCCCTTTTGGCCCTGTAGGGATTTGGGGCTTGAAGTTAGGGCATCAGAGAGGCTCCTGGAGGGAAGGTCTCCCCCAGGTCCTTTGGGACCCCCAGAAGCCGGGGAATGCTACCCCCAGCCCCGCGGATGAGGGAGAGGAAAAGAGGACGTCGTGTGCGCAGGGCTATGGCACTGGGCTGTGCCAGGCCTTGGCCGCCGCTGTGCGCGCTTACTCTTGCCAGGGTTCGGCAGCTGGAAAGTCACTCTCTTCGCTCGAGCAGCTGGCTTCCCGCCCTGCATTTTGGGTTTGCTCTGTCTCCTGGGCTCTTCTGGAGGATGAGGAGTCCTTCTCACTGGAGGGCCCAAATGCTGCCAAGGAAGTGAGGCTGGGAGAAGTAAGAGTACAAGCAGTGGGGTTCTTTCCTGGGTGCCTTGGGGCAGAGATGCCCTCCGGCACCCATGCTGTGCCTCCAACATGAGATCTTCACACACCATCTTGTGTGGACCGCACCAAGCCTGGCTGCTCTGCCTTTGCCTGTCACCTGGGATTCTGGAGAAGAGCTCTCGAGCTTTGATGCAGAAGTGCCCACGGTGGCCTGAAGGGCCTCCTTCCCCAAGAAAAGCCTTTTGTAATGGTCCTGCATCTTGGCTGTGCTCTCCAGCCTTTCCCTTTTGGCCAGCAGTGGATCGTGCACATCCAGGGAAGTGTCTTCCACACTGATCCCTCCCATCCAGTGGTGATACTGTCAGGCAAGGGAGGGAAAAGAGAAAGCAGTGGAGATGGAGGTGCATCGAGAAGAAACTTCACGCCACATGAGGCAGGCGTGCAGGGCTGAATGGCTTCAAAGGCTGCCAGTACCTTATTCCTCCAGCCTGGCCATGTAGTTTGGTTGGCATATGCATCCCAGAAGTATCCCATATTCCATATCCCACTTCTTCAGAAGCTTGTGGATTTTCTGCAGGGCCACAGCATGGCAATACCATCAAGCATGAGTTGGGTAGCTCTCCCTCTCTCTCCTGCTCTCTGGCACAAACCTTTCTGCCCATGGGGTTTTGCTCACCACTGCTGGGGCATGGACATATGGTACGCTCCCAAACCCCATCCAGCCACAAGGGTCTCTTCTGCCATGAGCAGTGACCACAGCAGTCAATGCGCTCAGGAGAGCCGGGATGCTTGCCCTCACAGGAAAACCCACCATTGCTGTTGCTGGCATCAACAGTGCCCACAGAAGGGACCCTGCTGTGGTCCACAGAAACGCAGGAGGCAACAGTGTCCTGCAAAACTACCAAGCGGCTTCCCTCTCCTGCAGGAAGGAAGTCCAAAAGGGACTGCCAGGCAACTAGGCTTTTCTCTAGGGACAGCTGCCATAAGAAATGTATCCACCCTGAGCACCTGCTGCCGCTATTTCCCGGCAGGCTCTGCACTCCTGCAGCGTCTTCGGGACTTCAGCTGGATAAAGGAGTCTCCTTTTGCCATCCTCCTCTACCCGGGGCAGCTGGCCAGACAGGGCACGTGCACTCTAGGGAGAAGCACCATGAGCAGTGGGTAGGTGCACAGGAGGACTTTGCTCTCCACTCCATGCTCACAAGCTATGTGCTGCGTTTGGACACATGCTTCCCATTGAAACAGGTAATCCCAACAGGCTCAGTCCTTTCTCACTCCTCTCTGGCAAGAGCCCAGTGCTGAGCACAGCGTGCAGAAACACTTGCCCCCTTGGCAAGCCAGGAGAAAAAGCCTCTGCCCCCCTTGCCCCTGCTGCAGTCTCCAGGCACTCTGAGCACAGGTCCCTCAGGCAAACACATCCTGCTCAGCCCCAGACAAAGGAGCCAACGAGGCACCACTTCTCCCTTCCCAATTCCCGGGGCGTTCCCCAAATGCTCTGCCTACTGGGAGCAGAGTCAGCACAGAAATGACTCTGTCCTCGATGGGAAGAAAACTACTCATTCCCCTTCAGGCTTCACAGGGATACTGTGTGCAAGGCAAGAGCTCACTCCCCTGGTGACAGCAGCACCCTCCCCAGCAAGTCTCACCTGGCTGCAGGTGTTTTGTTCTGGACTCTCTCCTCTCTGGGTTTACTTTCAGTGGCCTTGGGTATTTGGGGCAGATGGTGCTTCCCTCGGAAGCGGGAGTCCTTGGCCGCACATTCCTCTGTGCAAGCTGAAAGAGGAGACCCTTCAGAACAGTACTTGCCCTGTGCTGTCCACCTTGGGCCATGTGGGGCTTGCCGGGAGCTCCTGTGGACCTCACGGAGTCCGCTTTGGGAGAAAGTGTGTCTCCCAGGGAAGCACTGTGTCCTGCTCCAGGGACACACGGGTGGGCTCCTGCGGCCTGCTGCCCCCTGCGGCCTGACACAGGTCCTGGAGGCAGGGACCCGAGCAGAGCTGTGCACAGCACAAGGGCGAGCTGCCGCCGGCCCAGCACGGTGGGGAGGGTCTGCAAGTACAGGGCCTGCTCTGCCCCTCCGGACACCTAAGAAGACGCAGCGGGGAGAAAGCCTGGGCAGCGGCCTGGCCCCCGCACAAGCAGCCCAGCAGGGATGAGGGGAAGCCAAAGGGCTCCTGTCCGCCATGGACACCTCGGGCCGTCTCTTGGCATCTCTGCAGCAGTCGGACTCCCTGGGGCCACGCTGTCCCCTTCGCCCCCCAGGCGTGCTCCGCCAGGGCTCTGGGCACTGCCGCCAGCCCTCCCCAGGCATGCCCCCCGGCACCCAACTCCGCGCAGCACCTGTGCTGGGAACAGTGTCTGGGACAGCCCTCCTGGCAGGGCTCCGCAACGCCGTACCCTCAATGCCATGCCGCTGAGTACAGCAAGCTGCCGGCCCTCCCGAGGGTGCAGTGATCACGGCTTTAGCCACATGCTGGGAGCTGCCGCATCGGGGCTGAAGGCTGCAGGCTGGGCAGAGTGAGTGGCCGTGTGCGTGGGGGCAGTCGGAGCCGCTGCGGCCCAGCTGTGTGGCTTCAGCGGCCGGGGAAGGCCCAGCCCGGCCTGGGCCGCCTCCGGCCCCACGGGAGCTCTCCACTTTTGCGCCCTTTCCCCTGGCAGCCCTGCAGCTCGGTGCCACATGCGGAGGCCATTTCTCTGCGCAGTCTCAGCTGTGAGGAGAGGGTGCAGGTACAGCGGTGCTGGTGGTGGCTCCAGGTGCCCCACAGACACCTCCTGGCAGTGGGGCAGTGTTGAGGGGCATCTGCCTGTTGGCAGGTGCTCGGGGCCATGGGGACAGATGCTGCTGGGGCCAGCAAAGGTGCTGGTGCTGTGCATGGGCAGAGAGTGGGGGAGGGCACTTTCTGAGCTTTCTCACAGACCTGCTGGTCTCTCCATCAGCCTCAGGGTCTCAGGCCCAAGGGTCCAGGAAGATCTGCAGGGAGAGCCATGGATTTGCTACAGGTGGGATGGATTTCCCTTGGCATCTCCAAGTCTGTATCATGTGCTTTATTTTATTTTATTTTTCCTTGCAACCAAGAAAAATCCTTCTCTGTCTATTTTCAGCTAGTTCTCTAAGGAAAGAAGGTGGGAATCAGGGCATATGTGTTGTAGCATTCAGTTGCCGACTTCAGTGGAATAAGGGCAGCTTGTCGTAGGAGTCATATAAGTGCCAGGCAACTGATGAGAGAAATGGCAGGGTTGGGGAGATGAGGAGGAAGATGATCTATACAGTGTCTGACGTCTAGGACGCTGTTTTTCATGCATGTCCAGACTTCATTAGGAGACTGTCTGGATCGATGTCAGTTGGGGATTGTTGACTTCCCTTCTTCTGATAGCTGAAAAATAATGATCATAGAATAAAAACCCTTTCAGAAATACTTGTGTATTGTTGCCATCTCCATCTTTCAGCTACATTACAAAGACCTCTTCAATTAGCCATACAGGACTTGAAGAAATTAAAAGGAAAGATGGCTCTGCCATCTCCACAGCAGTGACCTACTGAGCCCTGTATCTGTACTACCTGATACTTGGTGGGAATGGTCCGTGTTGTAACTTTTGTATCTGTACTACCTGATACTTGGTGGGAATAGTCTAGTGCTGTAACTTTTTAGTGCCTCGAACAATACTGCTGTGTTAAGTGTAATACAATAAGTAACTAACAAGGTCTTGGAAATCTGCGGGAAACAGCAGTTGGTTACATATAGATTCTTCCAGCCACAGAATAACCTTGAGAAGCAGTCAACATGAAGGTCAGAAGTTGAAGAGTAATGAAGTAGTGACCCCCAAAGTCAAGTGTGGCCCCTGAAATAAGTCTGCACGCGTGCGCAGTATGATAGCCCGGTTATGCAACTGGGGCGGAGTTGGGCTAGATTCCCTGCACTTGTTGGCACCATGTGTCAGCACTCCCGCCTACCGCAAATAAATACCAGAATTTTTCTGAAGGAGAGGGAGACTGCTACACAACAGAGGACCACGTTGCCTCCTCGGGGACGCCTGAAGGGATTGTGCCTGCCGACTCTCTCTCTCACCATGCAGATGATCGGGACAAGTGTTGAGGTGGTCCTTCTTGAGATTACCGTCAGGTCGGTCTGTTTGTAAGTATCTGCTAATAAACTGCTTGCTTCTGAAGAGCATTTGTGTGTGTGTATGTGTTTATGCTGGCTTGCCAAACTGGATGTTTGGCCCCCGGGAATCTAACTAGAACAAGCCCCCAGATGACATGAGCTGAGGTCACAGTAGAATGTGCTGCCCCACAGGGAGGTCTCCCTGCTGCTGCGGTGATGCCCTCCCTGCCCACAGCTGCCCTGTGGAGATGCTCCACAGCAAGCAGTGGGGACAGGAGGCAGCAGGGCCATGCTGGGGCCCCTTGCCAACATGCAGAGGAGCAGGAGCATGTCAGAGAAGAGCTTTGGATGATGAGACAGGAAGAGCATGCTTTTTCCACAGCTGGAGAGGCAAGCCAAGAGTAAAAGGGCAAGCGAGATGGAGGACTGCTGGAGCAGTACATCAGCCTGGACTGCAGTTCCTTGTTTCCAGCACTCCTGCTGCTTTCCACCAAGGGTAAGGCTTTGGGGAGCTCCTTCCAGAAGTGTTGCAGAGAGATGCAAAACCTGTTGTGGATCCCAGTCTGTGGGGGTGACTGGACAGGGCTGAGGGCTCCTGCAAGAGCCCTGCTTGAGAGCCTTCTCTGGCTTGGGAGACAATGTAGCAACCAGGACTCGTGGGTCCTGGGGCTGCCCGAAGCCCCAGGGCTCCTCAGGGGATGGGGGAAATCCAGGGCCAGGTTTCCCTGGGATTGGGACATGCTTTGGGGTCTGGCTCTGGCACGAGAGGGGTCTCCTGTATCACAGAGGCTGGGGTCTTGCAGCTCCTGGGGGTTTCTCAAGACTTGCTGGAAATGCCTTTGCTGGAAATGGATCCTTCACTTTGTATTAACTTTGAGTCGTCTGCTTGTTTGGGAGAACCTTTGATCCTTTCCCCTGGATCCTCTTGTGCTTCTAGTTCGGCAGAGCATGTTTTGGGCCCTGAGGTGTCATCTTAAGATGGCCACCGCCCCTGTCCTCCTGGAAATTGGGCTCAAACATCTACACCCAAAAGACAGCAAGTTTGGGAGAGCAGCCTGTAAAGAGAAAGAGTCCCATTCCCACTGCACCAGTCCTGGCTGTCCTCAAGGATTTGTCTCTGAGCTGTGGTGGATGGTGCTGGGGTGAGTCCAGCAGAGCCATCTATCCCAGCCCCCCTCACAACCCTACATCACCTCTCCCCAGACACTGGCAGGCTGAGAGGGGTCTCCCCATCACTGCTGCATACCCTGTGGGGCTTCTCAACCCTCTGGGGCAACCGCCTAGGGCACAGCCAGTGGTCACACTTTCTGCTTTTCAATCCAATGTGACTTTGATCCTGTAAAAATGCCAAACCCCAAACCAACTCCAACATCTAGATCCTTGCACAGGTCTGCCCAGTGCAATGAGCTGTCAGTGCATGACCCCAGAGGTGACTTTTCCAGTGCCCTCTTTGAGGTATTTCACTGGTTTTGGTACTATCTGGAGATGTTTCTGAAGGATTCATCAGAAAATTATGGAAAATAATTGTGGTAAAGGGAGGCGACTGCTTCCAGGATGCGAGAGGAAATCTCTCTGCCTCCTCTCTGGTGGTGCCATCTCCATGGCAATGATGTAGTGAGCCCCCAGATGACACAAGCTGAGGTCACAGGGGGATGTGTCCCATCACACGGTGGTCTCCCTGGTGCTGTGGCAGGTGGCCCTCACTGTCCTGTGAGGACCAGGCCTTAATGAACCTAAGGTCACTTCTGAGTTATAATGCTGTTTTTGTCTTACCTAACCCTCGCATTCTTCGAAGCGCTGATGTTTATCAAGGCTGTTTAGCCGGCGCTCGTTACACTTTGCAGTACTGCTTTTCTCTCTACCTTGTCCTAGAGTCTTGTTACCTATTTGCAAGGTATTTTTCACAGTATTTCTCTAACAGTATTTCTCTGTGCACCCCACTGACTGAGTCCCACCAATGCAGCTTCCGCAGCCTCGGTAGAGCTGTGCACCCCACTGACCAAGTCCCACCAATGCAGGTGGCACGGCCTCGGTACAGCTGTGCACCCCACTGACCGGGTACCACCAATGCAGGTGGCTCAGCCTCAGTACAGCTGTGCACTGCACTGACGGACTCCCACCAATGCAGGTAGTACAGCCTCAGTGCAGCTTTGCACCCGACTGACTGAGACCTGCCAATGCAGGTGCGTCGGCCTCAGTACAGCTCTGCACCCCACTGACTGAGTCCCAACAATGCAGGTGGAGAGGTCTCGGTACATCTGTGCACCCCACTGACTGAGTCCCACCAATGCAGGTAGTATGGCCTCAGTACAGCTGTGCACCCCACTAACCGAGTCCCACCAATGCAGCTGGCGCAGCCTCGGTACAGCTGTGTACCCCACTAACCGAGTCCCACCAATACAGGTGGCTCAGCCTCAGTACAGTTGTGCACCCCACTGACCGAGTCACACCAATGATGGTGGCTCAGCCTTAGTACAGCTGTGCACCCCACTGACCAACTCCCACCAATTCTGGTACCACGGCCTCAGTGCAGCTTTGCATCCCACTGACTGAGACCCACCAATGCAGGTAGCACGGCCTCAGTACAGCTTTGCATCCCACTGATCGAGTCCCAGCAATGCAGGTGGCTCAGCATTGGTACAGCTGTGCACCCCACTGACCGAGTCTCACCAATGCAGGTGGTGCAGCCTCTGTGCAGCTGTGCACCCCACTGACTGAGTCCCAACAATGGAGGTGGCACAGACTCAGTACAGCTGTGCACCCCACTCACCGAGTCACACCAATGCAGGTGGCGCAGCCTCGGTACAGTGGTGCACCCCACTGACCGAGTCTCACCATTGCAGACGGTGCAGCCTCTGTGCATCTGTGCACCCCACTGACCGAGTCCCACCAATGCAGGTGGCGTAGCCTCCGTACAGCTGTGCGCTTCACCAATCTCACTATGCTGCAAACCCCGGGAATCCCTTTCTCGTCACCAATTTATGTTCTAGTTAGATTCCCAGGGCAAACATCTGGTTTGGCAAGCCAGCACAAATACACACACACACAGACGCGCGCACACACACACACACACACACAAATACTCTTCAGTAGCAAGCAGTTTATTAGGAGATACTTACAAACAGACTGACCCGATGGTAATCTCGACAAGGACCACCTCAACACTTGTCCCGATCGTCTGCATCACGAGAGAGAGAGTCGGCAGGCACAATCTTTGCGGGCGTCCCCGAGGAGGCAAAGTGGTCCTCTGTTGTGTAGCAGCATCTCTCCCTCCTTCGGAAAAAATCAGGTATTTATGATTATTTGCGGTAGGCAGGAGGCCTGGCACATGGGGCCATCAAGTGCAGGGAGTCTAGCCCAACTCCGCCCCAGTCGCATAACTGGGCTATCATACTGCACGCTTGTGCAGACTTATTTCGGGCGCCACACTTGACTTTGGGGGTCGCTACTTCATTACTCTTCAACTTCTGACCTTCATGTTGACTGCTTCTCACGGTTATTCTGTGGCTGGAAGCCACACAATCCATACGTAACCAACTGCTGTTCTTTCTCGCAGATTTCCAAGACCTTGTTCGTTACGTATTTGTATGCCGCTTAACACAGCGGTATTGTTCGAGGCACTAAAACGTTACAACACAGACCATTCCCATCAAGTCTCACGTAGTACAGATACAAGCACCTACAAATTGACAGAAGGATGCCACTTCCATTCTAGGGCCAACGTTGAGAGATCAGCCCAGGCAGCAGCTGCACTGGAAAGGCTGTCTGACACTGACAGAGCAACTCAGCACTGCAACAGCCCTCCACAGAACGCCAGACCTCTGCTGTGCCAGCTGTGCCACCGTCTCTGCCCCACGCAGCTGCCTCGTCTACTACATGCAACCAAGTGCCAGCAAGAAGACAGGCATGCAGGGCACTCCCCACTTGCACACTCCCCTGGCACTGCTCTCCTCACTGCCTTCCCTTGACTCCAAAACCCAGGCATGCAGGGAAGCTCTTGCACTAACACCAAAGGTGGCCAAGGCACTCCAGGCTCACAAGGCATGTGCCAATGATCAGCACAAGATCAGGCACAGAGCTGGCTCCTTGCATGATGCGGTTCTTTACACTGGGAATGATCCTGCTATCTTTGGGCAGGGCAGGCTGCTGCTTCCTACCTCCATGCCCTCAGGAACCTCCAGCTAGGAAGGTGGTGAGGGGAGGGCAAGCGGATTTTATTTAGGAATACAGAAGTTGCAGATACAATATAGAGTCCTGAAGGCCCCCTGAGCCCAAAGTAGCTTCACTTCCTTTCCTTTCCTTACTTGGACATGGAGCCCTTGTGAAGGGAAAAAGGATGCAGAGGCTTTGAAATGAGGCCCAAGCAAAGAGACAGCCCCAGGCTGGAAGGCTGCTGAAATGCCAGCTCTCCTGGCTGCGCGGCCTCTGCACCAGGAGTCCAGGCTCCACAGCTGGGTTCACACAGCACTGAGGGCTGGTGCCATGGAAAATGTGACCTTGGCACATCTTCAGCCCTCACAAAGCCAGGAGCCTAAGAACTGTGACACTTCCTCAGTTCAAGCTACCAAGGCTTTGGGGCACTCACACAAAGGCACTCGAAACATGCTGGCATTTATCTTAAGGGTCTTTCACACATCCTACACGGCACCACCACCTTCTAGGAAAAGGAAGGGGAACACTAGCATCTGCTGAGTGGGTTGGCAGTAAAAACATTTCTGGGATGCAGAATGTGCAGCACAGCAGAGCTACCAGGAGGTGAACCCTCACCCTAGGTCACCCATGGAAGCCAAGCGCATTTATCGAACCCCTCGCATCCATACGTAGCCTCATCTCATTCACTTGCAGGTACTTTCACAGAGGCTCACGATAATGGCAAAGATGCTGACAGGTACAGGGACACACCCTGGCATCCTGCCTCCATCCTCAGTGGCTTGAGGACTGCATTGGGAGCCTCTACTATTGGAGCAACCTAGAAAGAGAAAAAGAATCGGAGCGTTACTCTCAGTCCTGCTGTCCTTCCATAGTCGCAACAGTCAGGGGCAAATGTCTCTCCTCTGTGCCGAGCTGCCTCTGTGAGAGCACAGCCAGCACGGCCACTGACATGTTCTATCCACCTTCTTGTCACTGGTGAGACTGTGTCTGTATACGGGGTCCCGTCTGGGCTCTCCAATTCTGCAAAGGCACAAGCACACAGCAGGGAGTCCAGCACAGGCATACCAAGACGGTCAGGTGTTGGAGCATGGGGTATATAAGGACAGTTGTCCATTACCCTGAGAGCCCTGACTTCTTGTGAGGTGGCATCTTCCCCATCTGCCGGTGTCTGGGTAGGCACAAAGTGGAGAAATGGCTCTGACTGCTCTCCTTAACTACCCATCTCTCGGATGGATCAAAATGGATTACGGTCTGAGAGGGGAAGATGCAAGGAGGGTCCAGATTCCACAGAAAGCCTTGAAGGAATGAGCAAACCACTTTCTCCAGCAGAGTCCGTAAAACCCAAAAGACTCAGGAAGCATCAAGACCTTCAGAAACTGCAAGCCTGAACCTCAGCTGACAGAAAACAACTAACTGCAAGCATCCCTCGCTCACACCAGGATGCTCCAAGCAGGGAGCACAGTCAGCACCAGTGCTCACCCAGGGCTCCCACAAGGACACTGGGATGGCAGGCTGGCCTCTGGGAGCAGAGCACTGCTCTCTCCACACACCTCCTCCCATGCTGAGCAGCACAACACTGAGCCAACATGTGCCTGTGCATCAGTGGCGCACAGGGCACAGCACCACACATGGCAGCACACAGGACACCCCCAAGGGCCCCACAACACAGAAAGCACAACTCTCCAGCCCTTCCAGTCCCTTCTAGGCCTCCAACGCCTTGGAAACAGTGCTTCCTCTGAACATCCACTCACAGCCCTGACATGGTCACTTCCCATCTCCAGGAAGCAGAGAGCAAGCGCTCTCACAGCTGCTGATCAGGCCAGCTCTTGCCGCTCACTTTTGCCTCATGCGCCCTCAGGACACTCACCCAAAGGGGTCTCCCTACTGACAGGCCCCTAGAGCCTTCAAAGGGAAGCCCATCCTCACACCTTCTCTTCCCGACAGCTGGGAAGCAGGACAAACAGTTTCTTCTGAAATGGCAAAAGGCAGTGAGAGCTAAGTGGGGGCTCCTCACCACCACCCAAAGTGCAGGCAAAATCCAGTCCCTTGCCAGGGTCAGCAGGGTCAGCACCTAACCACACCACACTTAGCACACTGATGGCTACATGTGGCTGCTTCCTTATTTCCCCGCTGCAGCACAGAAAGGTCACACTACAGCAAGATGGTGGGGTAACTTGCAGAGACTGCACCTGCAAGGAAGAGAGACCTGGGCTGCACATCCCTTGCAGGGCACTTTTGCCTTGTTGCTCCCATTTAAATGCACTCCTCCAAACAGGTCTCCTACAGGAAGGACTCCGCCCCTTGACAGACAGCTCCCAAGAACTCACCTGCCTTTCTCCAAAGACCACCACGCCACAAGGCTTTTACTCCTTCAAAGGGATTCCAGCAGGCTAAGGCCCAGCCAGAAAAGCGCATCTCCCACAAAGTCTTTCCCTCTCAGCAAACACTGCTGCAGACTAAAGCTCTTATGAGCAAAAGGAAATAAGAGGAAAGGAGGGAAAATACAGGATTGGTTCGCATCCCGGAGCAAGGAGAAACACTCCCTGGCCTTCAGGAAAAATCCATGTTGCAGATCCTGGAAACCGCTTAGCATCCCCAGGGCCTGAACCTCAGTGCATCAAAGGCATCAGGCTGCCAGCAACTCTGGCCCATGACACCAGGGAAGCCTAGGCCCAGCCAGCATAGTCACACCCTCACCTTGCAGTGCTCCCCAGCTCCCCACTCTGGCACCACTGCCCACACACAGCACCGCCCTCGCCAGCTATCTCCTCCCATGATGAGCACCAAAACACTGGGACCATCACCCGGACCCACCACACGGCAGCCCTGCACTGTGACACCCGGCACACACCACTGCTCGTTTCACAGACAGGGGCCAGCAAACGTGCACCTCTGCATCAGCAACACACAGGGCACCCCAAGTGCCCCACAACACAGAAAGCCCAGCTCTCCAACTCTGCAGTTCCCTTCTAGTCCTCCAAGGCTTTGCAACACGCACTGCCTCTCAGCATCCACTCACAGTCCTATACACGGTTACTTCCCTTCTCCAGGAAGCAGAGGAGTGCTCTCACAAGCCCTGATCGGGCCACCTCTTGCCACTCGTTTATGCCTCAACTTCTCTGAAAAGAACATCTCTTTCAAAATGTGGCCCATACTTGTTTCAGGGTGACATTCCTTCTGTCTCCTCCAACAGACTTTGCACCCATTCTCCACTGGCTTCATACTTGGACAGAAAAGCACCAACCTCTACTGTATCACAGTTCCAAATGTGTCATAAAAGGAGGTGGACACCTGAAAGACAGACACAGCATTTAGACCTTGCAGGAACATCTCATAAGCTCCTTGCTGTTTCCACAGGGGGAATTTCTAAAGCACACACAGACAATGGGGAGAAGAGATTACTAACATGTCTGCTTATACCAGCATCAGATTGATTTAGCAGCCTCAAAACTCTGTCTGGACTCCCTAGCTGACCGGGAGTAGCCTGCAAGCTTCTACTTAGCAACAACTGGAAAGTCAAACTCCATGTCCATATTCACCAGAGAACAACACCCACATTTTTCATGTAGTAGTACTGACACAGGATGACAGACTGGAACAGAATTTGTGTCAGATGATGTGGAACATCTACTTCTGCTTGACTGAATAGTTACATTTACATATTGCTGTAGAGCTCTGCAGCGGTCAGTCCCTCCTCTGGGCACACGCATTAAACCCAGAAGTCACCTCAGCACCACCATCCAGGCTGTGTGTCTTCTCCTGATCTACCACCTGCTCAGAGAGGTGACCTCACAAGGGCAAACCCCCAACACACGCCTACAGCGGCTATGGGCTTCAGAGACACACGTTTCCTCAAAGTAACTTCCCCCGCCATGAACCACTGCTGCCCGAGCAGGTACTCGGACAAAAGAGACCTCACACTCAACGTCCATGCCTAACACACATTCTGGGAAGAAGAGATTACTAGCACCACTGCGTACACCAGCACTAGATTTATTCAGTAGTTTAAAAGATCTAGTTGGACTCCCATGATGACCAGGAGTAGGCTGCAAGCCTCTACTTAGGAACTCAGCAAATGCAAAGTCAAGCTCCATGTCCATGTTCACCAGAGAACATCATCCAAATTTAAACGTAGCAGTACTAACGCAGGATGACAGAGTAGACTAGAATTTGGTCAGATGATGGGGGACATCTACTTCTGCTTGATTAATTTGTTGCCTTTTCTCTACTGCTATAGAGCTCTGCAGGGGTCAATCTCTCCTCTGGGCACACGCAACAAACCCAGGAGTCACCTCACCACCACTATGTGGCTTCTCCTGACCTGTGAGCTGCTCACAAGGGCAAATCCCCAACACATGCCTGCTGATGGCCTACGGGCTTCAGAGACACTAGCTGCCTCAAAATAACTTCCCCAGCCATGAACCACTGCTGTCCTGGCAGGGACTTGGACAAAAGAGACCTCACACTCAACACCCATGACTAACTGCCTGCTAACAGTCTATCAGGGACTCAGAAAGATGGGACCTCGCAGTCACCTGCGCAACCAGGTCTCTGTCAGTGGCCAAGAAGCCCCCAAGGCAGGAATTACCTCACTAGAACTTCCCCAGCCAGCAGACAAATCCTGGCTGATCCGCTGCTCAGGCAGAAACCATCTCAAAAACGCATCCCAGTGCGGACCTGCTGCTGCCCTGTCCACTGCTCCCCTGGGAGTGACATCACAAGCAACAGCCACGCCTTCTCCCTCCAGCCGGCCTATCAGGGACTCGCGCAGAACTGACCTCACCATCAACAGCTGAGCCATGGGCCTCCTCCAGCCCCACCAGCTACCTACAAACACTTGATGGCACACAGGGCATTTTCTCATACAGCCCTTTTAAACACTAGGGACCTCACTGCCCACCCTGCTGCTGCCTGCAGCTCCCCCTGCCCTTTCCCACGGCTGAGCCACCTCCCAAATGGCCTCCCTGATTCACTTCCTGGCTTCACAATGCTCACAGTGCAGCAAAGCACCCATTACGTAGCAGTTGCAACCCCCCTCCCCCCCAAAAAAAGATTCTCTTCTGCCTAGGTAGTCTCTATATGTAGCAAGAGAGCAGGGCCTCATGTCCCAGTCAGAGGGAGAAGCCTTCCCACAGCTCACAAGTCTACTTCCTTCCCAAATGCTGAACAAGCACAGCCAATCCTCTACACATCGAGCACGACAAGCACTCTCCTATTTTACGCACTGACAATTTGAGAGATGGCAACGGACTCCACACAGGACATTTCAATTGCTGAAACCAGCAGAGCCAGAATTCAGCAACTCTTCCTCCTCATCTAGGATTATGGGAATAACAACCGCGAGTGTGAAAATGGCCTTTCCTCAACTTCCAAGGCCTCTGAAAAGCAAAACACCTCACACTTAACAGAGCTCTTCTGCAAACACCCTTCAGGCTGCTCCCAGGGTCACAGGTCCTGGAGCACACCAAGAACTATGGAGCAAGCACAACGACTTGGGCACGACACCTCGCGAGGACTGCAGCAACCTGCTCTCACTTTGCCCAGCAGATCCCAGACACAGCTCTGAGTAGCACCCGGGGCTGTGGGGGCAGCAGCAAATCAGGGAAACCCTTGAAAATGCATCTCAGACCCATAAAAGGTTCAAAGCTTCCTGCACCCAAACCCCACCAAGACGCCCTGGCCCAGCTGCTCGGCGCAGGCCGGCACGCCTGGCTCGCAGGTCAGTTCCCCTCGGTGACAGGGCGCTGGGTCCCCTGCTCACAGCCCCAACAGCCCCTTCGGGAGCCCCTGCAGGGAAGCAGCCCCCTCGCCAGCACCGCTGCCCCTGCTGCAGTGAGAGGGCACCCGCCGGCATTTGAACGCACCCGCAGCCCCCACCAGCCCCACTCGCACCCGCTCTCACTCCCGCTCCCTTCTCACCTGCTTCGCTCCCTCCCTTCTCGCACCTCTCTCTTCTCTTGGCCTTTTCCCACTCTGGACTCCGATTGGCTGACACAGCCGTCATTCCAATCCATCCCCGCCCTCCTCCTCAGGACAGCCAATAGGAGGGCCGCACTCAGGCGATGTCATGGCAACGCTGCGCCCTCCTGCCCTGGCAGCCAGCTCCGCCCCCTCCCCTCCCCCGCAGAACGGCGTCATCTTGTGGGAGGCAGCGCGGGGCGCGGCGGGGCCTCGGGGCAGCCCGGCGCCAGGTGCCCGGGAAGTGTGGGGCCCCGGGCGCGGCTGTTCTTCTGCAGGGTCCCCACGGGGCTCCTCGTTGCCCTGCAGCCTGGGGGCCGTGCTGGGCTTGGAGGGCAGCCCTGGGGCCTGTGCTGGTGCCAGCCCTGGGGCCCTGGGAATGGCCGGGGTGCCGGAGCCTGTGGGCGATGTGCTGCTGCTGCCAGGGCAGGGAAGTGTCCTCTCGGCCCTCCTGTCCCGGCCCCTTCTCCAGGGCAGCCCCAGGGCTTGGCAGCCCTCCTGCTGTGCCTGGCAGGGCTGGGAGGGGGTCCTGGAGGGGTCACTCCAGAGGGCTGAGGAGCCCCATGGGGGCACAGGGCAGCAAGGGGGAGACCAGCTCTGGGCCTGTTGGTGCCAGGGAGTTGAGGTGTGGGATCAGGAGGGGTGTTGGGGAGATGGTCATGTTGGGCTCACCCCAGCAGTGCACCCCGCAGAGAAATGTCCTTGGGGTAGCCTGGTCTTACAATGTGACAGTGGTGCCTCCACCTGTTCACAAAATGCTTGCCCAAACAGGCTGTCTTGGGCGCAGAGGTTGGAGCCCGTTTTGCAGGAGGACAGAGGCTATGGCCATCTCAAGATGGCATCTCAGAGCCCCAAATCTGCTCTGCCAAGTTAGAATCATAAAAGGATACAAACGGTGTCAATCCTCACTGGAGAGCTACAGAAGCACTGGAAACAAGGAAGTGCATTCCTGGCTGATGGTGTCCCTGCAGCAGTCCTCCATCTCGCTTGCCCCTTAGCCCCCAGCTCACCTCTCAAGCCCAGGACGAGGGACGCTCTTCCCATCTCATCACCCAATACTCCTTTCAAACATGCTGCTGCTCCTCTGCGTGTCGACAAGGGCTCCTAGTGCAGCCCCGTTCCCTCCCGTCCTCCGTCATTGCCACGGAGCCACTACGAAGGACAGTGGTGGGGATTGCATGAGCAGTGCCCAGCAGTGCCTGGGCCTCGCAGGGCAGTGAGGGCCCCCACCCACGGCACCAGGGAGACCTCCCTGTGATGCAGCACATCCTGCTGTGACCTCAGCTCGTGTCATGTGGGGGCTCACTACGCCATTGCCGTGGAGATGGCCCAGCCAGGGAGCAGAGACATTTCCTCTCACGTCCAGGAAAGCAATCCCCTCCCTTCCCCCAGTTATTTCCCAAGCATTTCTCATAAATTCCTTCATCTCCAGAGGGGCCTTGGGCATCAGGGCAGCCCCAGCCCCAGGACCCAGGAGTCCTGGCTGCCACATGATCTCCCGAGCCAGACAAGCTTCTCAGGCAGGATTTTGCCCGGGATCCACAGCAGTTTTTTTCAGTTAAGGGTTTCTGTGTGCCTCCTCATACAGCAGTGGGATGTCAAAGCAGGTGGTGTATGAAAATGCCATGTCAGACACCCCAAAGCAGTCATGTCCTTCCAAAATCTGTCAAGTGGAAATGACGTACAAAGCTAAACAATTCTGAAGGCTTGTGGAATTTGGTGCCTCTGGTTGTACATGATGCCAGGGACACAGGGCTGTAAGAAGCACTTGGGAGTGGGCCAAGCCTTGCAGGAGGCAGCCTCGGCTGGAGCTGAGCCCTGGCAGGAGCAGGAGAGAGCAAGGCAGGGGTCTTGAGTGTGCTCTACTTCTTCTGCTAGCCAGGCTGTCTGGGCAGAGACTTTGTCAGTGTGGGGCAAGAGATGGGAAATTACAGCTGCCTTGGGCACCCGCAGGCATGTCCTTGCAGGCTGCCAGGCAGAGCATGCAGTCAGCCTGCCGGCAGGCAGAGACCTCCTGCTCCTTGCCAGCACTTCCCACCTGTTCCTCGTCAGCTCCAGGGAGTCAGGCAGAGGCTTTCAAAGCCACCATCATGGTCATCTCTGCACCTTTGCGAGGACACGTGCAGAAGCCCGTGAGCCCTGTACATCGGGCAGCTGAGGCAGCCTGTGCCCTTGGTGGGAGCAAGCTGGGCTCCGGCTGTGCTGCACTGCTGCGTGCAGCTGCTGCTGACCACCTGTGGGCAGAAGGACTCACAGGGTGGATGCGGTTGCCTTGGTACGGGTGGCTGCTGAAGAGTCAACAAGCTGAGGCCCGTGGGCAAGGGAAGCTCTGACTGCACGTGGCCTGGCTGAGCTGGGCCCAGAGCTGCTCTCTGCCCCTCAGCACAGAGCTCACAGGCTCCGTGGGGGCCTTGCAGCATGCAGGTTGCTGTGCTTTGTCCCAGGGAAAATCGAGGGCCAGGAAGAAATTCCCCCCTGGCCGCAGCAGCTCCTGCCTGCCTCTTTCAGCCCAGCTCCTTTGCCAAACCAGCTGCCTGCTCTCCGGGCAGCTCTCATGCCTGCTGCCTGCCCCTGCCTCCAGCCCCATGGCTCACCTTGCCCTTGCACTCTGGTGTGCCTTGCAGTGTGTGTGCAGCCTGGCAGCAGACGTTTGCTGCCGCTCCTCGTCCCTCTGCAGGATCCTCTCCTGGGGTCCTGCTGCTCTGGCCCCAAGGGCAGCTGCTGCCTCCTCAGCGAGCGGCTCTCCTCAGAGTGAGGACCCCAGGGGCTCTGCTCCAGCAGGGACACAGTCTCCATGGAGACAGCCCCATCAGCAGGGCCTTGGAGGCACCATGCCACCACCATCACAAAGCCCTGCTGCTCACTGTGGCAACAGCCCTCACCAAGCCCCGGGGATCGCTGGGGGTACCCCCAGCACAACGCCTTGGCAGTCCCCATGGGCACACTCATCCCCATGGCCTTGCCTCCAAGCCTCTGCTTTCAGCTTTGGAGCCTGCCTGGCAGCTGAGAGCTGGGCAGCACCACCAAGTTGCCTCTCTCCACCCCTGCACTCCATGCCCCTTGCACAGGCTGCCCTTCTTCAGGCACTCCAGAGCACACAGCCACTCCAAGGCTACCCCTCGCTCTGCCTGCTAATCCTCAGCCCCACACTCTCCACTGATTCCTTGTGCAGCCCACAGCAGAGCTCCCTGCATTCCTGCTGCTGTTGTGACAGGTTTGCCCCCACACCACCTGGCACCTTTGCTTGCCATCCCAGGCCATTGCTTCCTCACTCTTCTTGCAGTCAGTGTCTCCTCTAGGTTGCTCCCCTCACCAGCTTGCGCAGCTGAATCACCATCAGCTCAGCACTTGGCAAGTCTCCTGCCAAAGATACGCTGCCACCCTTGTTTGAGCAATGCTGTGGGAAAAAAACCTGCAAATAGCAAACAGGACTCAAGGAAAAGAAGGGAAGAAGAGTAAGAAGCAGAGAAGGTGTGCTAGCTTTTTGGATCTACCACCTTGCACCCATCTCTGTGCAGAAATGAAAGAAACAATTTTCTGGACCCTATGTGTCTATAGGGTGCTTGCACACTGGGTAATAGAACGCAGTTTGGGGACAACACAGGGATAACTACAAATAGGCTGAATACTGGCTGGGGAAGCTCTAGGGTGAAGCAGTGTCCCACGTAGGGCAGGGTCATTCCCCCACGGAGAGGGGTCTGCATGGGGTAGGGCTCCTCACAGCTTCTGCTGCCCCTCCCCTTGAACACTTTCCAGGGGCTTCTCAGCAGGTAGCTGCAGGCAGAGATGACACCAAAGGCAAGGAGCTTCCCCACATCTCTGCTTTCAGGTCCCAGCTGCTGGGGTGGGGGGAAGGGAGAGGAGCTGCCAAGCCTGGACAAGAGCCTGAGACTCCAAAGCTGATGGAGAGACCAGCAGGTCTGAAGGAAGCTCATAAAGTTCCTTCCCCGACATGCACAGCACCAGCAGCACCTTTGCCAACCCCAGCTGGATCTGTCCTCGCTACCCCGAGCACCTGCCAACATGCAGATGCCCCTCAACACTGCCTCGCTGCCAGGAGGTGTCTGTGGGGCAGAGCTGAGCACACAGGGCTGTGATGGGCCTGTGGGTCATTGCTCTCCTGAGGAAATGTCACCTTCAGACCCTCGACTGTCTCTGGGGAGGTGTCCCGAGGGGCTGTGAGCGCCCTCCAGAAGGGCACAGCTCTTCCACAGCCGCTTTGCCGCGATACCCGAGAGCCTGGCTCTGGCCACGGCCATCAGGAGCCTCCGCACATCCTGCTCCTCACGGTGCCCACAGCCGGGCTGGGCTCAGAGACGAGATGGGGACCTGCCCCGGGGAAAAGCGGGGCTGTCAGCAGGGGCACCTGGGCGCTGGCTGCCTCCTGCCTGGAGCCCCCACAAGCACCGCTGTAGCCACGGCCTCTCCTCACAGCCGGGATGGTGCTGAGAAATGGCTACCACAGCCGGCACTGAGCCACGGGGCTGTTAGGAGAAGGGGTGGAAGACCCGGGGACTCCCGGGGGCCGGAGGCAGCCCAGGCTGGGCTGGACCTTCCCCACCGCTGCTGCCACACAGCCGGGCCGTGGCGGCTCCGACTGCCCGCGTGCATACAGCTGCTCGCTCTGCCCAGCCCGTGGCCCTTGGCCCCGGTGCGGCAGCTCCCGGTGCTGTGGCTAAAGGTTCCGGGCGGTCCCGGGCCGGGAGACACTGCCCTGCGGCAGCAGCCGCCTCTCGCCCCCTCCCCGCCCGCAGGGCCCGGGCAGCCCCGCACCCACCCCGCCTTCACCGCCCTCCTCTGGGCCACTGCGCATGCTCCGCCCTGACCGGCCACGCCCCCCTAAGTCTTTGCCACGCCCCTACACTCCCCTCAGGGCCCCTCCCTTTGGCTCCCCCTGCCCGCCCCTCCCCACCCGGCCCCTGAACAGCACTTGCGCACTGCTGCCTCCTTCCCGCCCCTCACTGGTGTCCCACCCCACGAGGCCACGCCCCACGAGAGGTATTGCAGGAGGGGTGGGAGGGTCTGTGGTGCAGGGGGCGTCACTTCCGGCTCTAGGGGGCGGGGCCTGTGTGTCCCTGGCTGCTGGTGCTGGTGTGTGGGGAAACGCTGCTGCCGGGCGCTGCTGCCGCAGGGCCCCGCTCTGCCCTGGGGCCTGGGCGAGTCTGCGGGAGGGGAGGGGAGGGGAGGAGAGGGGAGGGATGGGAGAGAAACCTCTGCACTGCACTGGGGGCAGCTGCTGCCCGTGAGAATCCCGGGGACACAGCGGGGGTTTTCAGCCTGCGCTGCGGCCTGGCAGGTGCCGAGAAGCCCTGAGCTGTGAGAGCTGCAGCACTAGTGACCCTGCAGGCAGCAGGGCAGGAGGGAGAGGAACAGAGCAGCTGCTTCCTGTGCTGCTTCTGCCCCGAGATGTTCTCCCCTCCTGGAAAGCTGAAATGCCCTGGGTGTGTGTGGGGAAACTGTTAGGAAAAGCAGATAGGCAAGAGCTGCTGTTGTAGTGTGCTGGGGCAGTGCAGTATTCAGTTTTCTCGATCAACCTGTGAAAATTTGATTTATTTTCAGCTTTAAGGTACAAACGTTAGCAATCTGTCCTCTGCAGTAAAGAAAAAGAGGAAAGAAGATGGCTGTGAAAAGAGCAGGGCCTGAGCCCTGAGGTATGTACATGTAGAGCTCTCGTGCTGTTTTGGTAGCTTCCTCTTGTCCTCTTGCTAAGGAGGAAAGGAAAAAGATGCCCACAAATGGGCTCTGTCCTTGCTAGAGCAAGGAGAAGGATGTGAACACACCCTTGCATGGAGAGCTATTTCAAAGAGCTTACAGGTCAGGGCCCGTTGTTTCTGTTTATTTCTATTGACCCCGGTGTTCTTATTCCTTTTTCCCAGGCCCTTGGTTAAACCTACATTTTAAAGCCAGAACATAAGGTGTGCATTGCTGCTGGAGACAGTGGTATCTAAGCAGAGATAGATTTTTTTTTCCTTGCGTCTGCGTGGTGACCATCTGTGTTCTCTGGCTGTGGCTGCTTTAGCAAATCCAAGCTCTCTCCATTCATTCCTGAATATGAAGAGAAAATGGCTCTTCCCGTATAGTCAAACTACTTCTGACCCCCAGAGTGTTTGATAAGGGCAGAACAAGGTCTACCACATGGTGAGTGCTCTCCTAAAACTGGAGAAAGATGTGCTTCTGTTCAACAGTAGGTATTGCTACTACAGCCAGGTATTTAAACTGTCGTCATCCCTGATGTCACCTTGAACAGGTTGTAGTGTTCTTTCTCTCTGCTGGCAGGCAGATGCTGGGCAGTTGTGACTGAAGAGAGCTCGGCACAAACTTGTGTCTTGCTCAAAGTTGACCTGGGGGACACAGAAATCATAAAAATCATAGAACCACAGAATAGGAAGGGTTGGAAGGGACCTCTGGAGATCATCTAGTCCAACCCCCCTGCTCCAGCAGGGTCACCTAGAGCACGTTAGAGAGGGTTGCATCCAGGCAGGCTTTGAATATCTCCAGAGAAGGAAAAAGATTCTGCCCTTATCACATGGGACAACTCAAAAGAGTTTGTCCCTATCCCCCTGTCCCCTTGACACCCTCCCTTCAATACTGAAGACATTGATAAGATCCCCCCTCAGGCTTCTCTTCCCCAGGCTAAACAGGCCCAGCTCTCACTGCCGTTCCTCACAGGGCAGACTTTGAGCATCTCTCTCTGCTGGATTCTGACCTGCACTTGCCTGCCTTGCGGTCACTCCTGGTAATAGCAGCTGGACAGTGTGCATTTAGAAGTATAGCAACTGGTGCATAGGTGAAAATCCTTTTCAAATGATATACTCAGGCAAATGGGGACTATCAAATATAAACGTACCACTGAGACTGATGTTACCTCCTGCCTCCTGGGCACAGAAGCAAGACCATCCTAGTCGGGAACCGTACTATTTTAACACAGAGAAAAGACCTAAAAATTAAATCAGTTAATGTGTGCACTGTTCCCGAGTGTGGGTGTCATCTCTGCCACCCTTGAAATCATTCAAAACACTACTCTTAATTGCCTCAAAAAATCTAAAAGTAGAAGCGAAGTCTTTCTCCCCATTAGCCCTCCAGAATCGCTGGGCTTTAGATTACCTAGTGGCCACACAGTGGGGAGTGTGTGTGTTGGTATACACTGTCTGTGTTTTTTATGGAAACAAATAAAAACAAATATTATGCAAACATCATTCAATGACATGTGCGTACCTTCCATCGAGTAGCCAAAGAGCAGTAACTGCTTAATTTCCTAGCAACAGAACTGGTCATGGTTGTGGTCATGGCTACCAGGTCTGGGAGTGTGGACCAGATGTATTTTAATAATTTTAACATTAATCCTGGCAGTAGGAACTGTGCTTTTCTCTTGTCTCATGCATGGGTCAAATATGCCTCTCCATGTGTAAGGAGATATCGGTGTAGACCAGCGTAATATTGCAGGGTGGTATGCATGAAATGAAAGGAGGGAATGTTAAGGGAATTTCCACTGTCCTCTAGTTTAGCAGAAAAAAGAACATGGAAGCTCATGTACCCTGCAAGCAGAACATCTTATCTGACTTCGCCTTAGGCCTGTTCTTGTACAAAGTTGAAGATCTGCAAAGAAGCCAGGTTAATCCAGCCAGCAGTACAAAAGTTATTCCAAGGTTCCAGCAGAAGAGGTGCAAAATCAGCTCATGAAGAAGATGGACCATAGGAGGCTGTCACGGAACTCTCTTGTACTGTAACACAGCAAGAGGATGGGTAGAAGTAAAAATTGTGGATCGATCTGGCTGGTTGTGTAAATTAAAGTATTGAACATGTAACAATTAACTATTGCTTAAAAGTTGTAACAAAAAGCTGCTTGCGGCCCCTTCTTGTGCTGCCAGCCAAGAGGCAGCTTATTGCTAGCAATAAAAATTAAAATACTTAAAAATCTGACTCCTGCTGCGCATTACTGGTGCCTGTGAACGCACAAACGAGAACAGGTAATTTTGACACCATAACCCGCTTCCTGCTCACACAGTACCTCTGCCCTTCAACAGTTTTCATCCCCTGCCCAGCAGTTTTGCAGCCTCGTGTCCCAGCAGGACCTCTGGCTCACATGTTCCTATTCCCATCACGTTCATTTTCTCACTTTCCCACCCAGCCCCCTCAGACTTTTCTTGCCTCTCCCACTGGTGGGAATTGTGAGTGGAAGACCATTATCCAAACCTCCGGACATCTCTCCTGCCTTGTGCTGACACATTCACTTCAGTGCAGGAGCAGGCCCTGCACAAACCTCCCAGCTCGCCAGACTCGAGCAATGCACTTGTGGGTGAAAAGGCTCCCTGCACTTGTGAATAGGGGGATGTCTGGTTTGACAAGGAACGCTGCTCGGGAGGGTCTAACAGCTGAGAAGGAAGGCTGAAAGCGATGTAGGAAAAAAACAGGTCTGGGGTGAAATGTGGAGGAAAGGTTATTGAAATTCTTTTTTACTCAGCAATATTGCCTGCCTCCTGGAGGCTGGGTTACAAAAAGCACTTAAGGTGCGCCTTACTCTGCTTCTTTACTGGCACGTCCTTTCCAAAGTCTAACAGTAGGTGTTATGTAGTTGAGCCTTGTTCCTGGCACGCACACACTGTTAAAAGTTATGGCCTTCTCCTAGAGCAGGCAGCAGATTGCTGAGCACATCACCATTTCTATTCTGATTACAACACCCTGGGGTGAATTCGGGGCTGAATTTCTGTACTTGCGCACAGCTGTACAGGGATCCTTCACAATGTCTCCTGCCCCTCCCTGCCCCAGCTGTGTCCTGATCCAGTTGAGCAGTCCAAAGGACTTGGAAGGATAACCATTTTCCCTTTCTGAAAAGGAAAATTTAATGGCAGCCCCGATGAGGACACCTCCGGGAGGCTGGGAGATCAACAGTGTTAGGACCAGCACCCAGCACAAGGCATACACTTTACTAGGGCTAAAATATAATCAGTCAGGGTTATAGAAGGCTCTCTCTTCTGCCCTGTGTCATCTTCCAAGAAAGAGAAGAAAGAGCATCCTGAGCAGCCACAAATGAAACCCAAGAGTTTCCCAAAACATCTCCTGGCTGTGTCTTCACTGGCCTCTTGATGTGCTGGGAACCTTCTTGTGCCTCCCCTGCTCACGGGAAATGCTCTTTTCTGCTACCAGGAACTGACCCGGGAAACCCAGAGGGAAAAGGGAAAATTCCCCTCCTCACAACAGATGAGAGTGTGCAGGGTTGTTCAATTCAGCACTGCCTACAAGAGCACAGGACATGTAGTTCAGACTTCTCCCTGCTGCTCAGTCCCAATGTTCAAAAAAAGAAAAAAATCCTCACAAGTCCAGAAGTACCTACAATGGCTGGATTTGTTTTATTCAAAGTTGAAAAATACCAACTGCCAACAACAGCATGGCAATGAGGTGGCCAGGGGGTTTACAGTGACGCACTGCTAATCTGTTCTGCACCATGCACACGGGCTCAATCAACATCCTCATCAAAGATGCTCCTGTTCCTGACTCAAGACCAGCCCGGAAGGAGTCTTTGGGGGCAGTGGGTGGTCTGCAGTCACTGTCCCCACAGGCAAGCATTTTCAAGGTCATTCTCAAAGCTGCCCAAGCAATCACCTGCTTCTCCCCACTCCTCTCACTTGAGCTCAGTCACAACAAAAGCCAAACATCTCTGGAGGGTACATCCCTGGGTCGGCAGACCTGCTGGTGCCTGGGACATGAATGCTGCTATGGGACATCCTTTCTGGACCACATGGGATGGCCAGAGAAGCTGAAGAGCAGCACGGAGGATGCATGTGTGTCTTGTTGAAGCTGAGCTGAGCTGAGCTGTGCCACCCCCCTCCCTGATACAAAGGACAGACAAGGACCAGCATGTATCCATTTTGAGTGGTCATGTCTGTACATCTCCCTCCTGAATGGGGAGAAGGGAGGGTGCAGTGCTGTGGGGCAGCCAAAGAGGCCAGTTGAGTCCCTGCTCCTGTGACTGTGTGGGAATGTGGGAGCGCTTCAGAGCTCTGCCTGCTGTGCAGACAGCTCTGCCAGAGACCCCTGTGGCAGCGTTAGACCTTTATCTGCCTGGAGCACAACCTCAGCTGAGTGGGCAGTGCTCTTCCGCCAGTCTATGCTCAATCCTTGGCCTGACTTTTTGGCCGGAGAGAAGCTGAGACTGGAGACGGAGCAGGATGTCCTGTGTCACAGATGTAGCTGAGCTCCTGCTGGGACAGCAGGGTTCAGCAGCAGCAAGAGCTGCTGAGGGGTTGCAGCAGCAGAACTTCTTCCCCTGTGCAGAGACAGGAGCTGCAAGGTGCTGCAGTTGGGCTGGCCCTGGCAGCCTGATGGATGAGAACATTTGGGTAAGGAAACTGGGAGGGGGCGGGGGGATGCAGACATTTGTGCCGTGAGCTGGCACAGAGAACAAAAAGTTCAGGAGATGTAGAAAAACCCAGTACATTTGTAGAGCAAAACTGAGTACCAGTCTCTGATCTGAGGCTCCTGTGAAGCCAAGGTTTTACAGTCAGGTTTCACCCTGCCTGCTACATCCCAGGGGAGTCACTGCGATTCTGCTGTGCCTTGGGCCCTTTCAGCAGGAAGGAGCTGATGCAGAGGAACATTCATTAGGGGTCCCAGGCAGATCTCTCTGTACTCTTTCTCTTCCACAACACAGCCTGCTTTTTCTTTCCCTTTTACACTTCTCATTCCAAGCACCAGCTCCAAGAAATCTTTGGGGAATAAATCACAGCCAGGGATTCTGCATTTTTAAGCATTTGCCCTTCCAAAAAGGAAACCTTAATGGCAGCCCTACAGAGGACACCTCAGGGAGGCTGGGTCCAAAGAGATCCATCCTTTCATGGCCTCCAGCACTTCACCTCAAGTCTTCAGCAGCTGCCACTGGCTTGGGAACAAGCGTCTCTCCTGGTTTAAACAATGTCATGCTTTATAAGAAACACCCTAGCAGAAACCTGAGCCCTTTGAAGGGACATCCCTAACAAGGAGAGGTGCCTGTGGAAAACAACATCGTGATACAGACCTCTGGAAAACATCCTCACAGGCTGATAACTGGAACCACCCAATCAGTGGTCTAGGTGCCTTCAGGGTGTCTCCAGGCTGCTAAGGGCATTGCAGCATCAGCTGTGGCCCCCTGAAAAAACACAGTATGCAGTTATACAAAGATACACAGGCTTGGAGTGACTTGGTTCAGCTACTGTCAACAGAGGCTCTTTTTCTGCAGAATCCAATGACATGCATGTACCTGAGAAAGAGTCATCACTAGGATCGGAGCTGCTCCAGCCTCTAGGGTGAAGCGAAAAATCTGAAATATCACCATTACAACACAGGGTGTCCTAATTCACTAGCAGTGGACTAAGACTACTCTTCAAGTCCTCATTTTCCATGGCAATGTCAGCCTCCTGCTTTCCTCGGCCTGAATTTGCTCTGCCCTCTTCCCTTTTACAGACAGTGTTGGTGACAGGCCTAACTGGTTCCCTGATAGAATAAAAGCAAGCTTCAGCACAGCGTATTTGTTGGTATGAATCACGAGGCCAATTAAAAAACTTGAGAGCAGAAATCTCAACAGGACTGCTGACAGCTCACTTTGCATTCCACAGCACTAGAGCTCTGAATTGCTAAGAGCAGCCATCCACCAATACATGGGGAAAATAACGCAGTTTACCCTTCTCTCTTCTTCAGCAGCAAAGGGACTACTACCACCAAGACTACCCTCGCCACTAGCACACCAGAGATGACTTCAGAAGCTATTACAATGTGTTTGTGTAGATCTTTATGAGCTGAAGCCTCCGCTTTCTTCTTCTTACCCCACCTGGAGGAGAAATACTACCATTCTGCACACTAGAGTGGCAGACTCTGCATTACTCCTCACCTAATGGTGCCTCCAGATTTCCCAGGCAAGCTGAGGAGTTAACATGTCTGCCTGAGAGAAAACCCTGCAGCTGCAACATTTTCTAGGTTCCACGAGGAACAGCGGGAACTCCCAGCTCCCTGCCAAGGAAGGCACTCCCAGCTCAGCACCCTAAGCCCAGCTCACAGAGGCAGGCTCTCTTGTGCTCCTGCTCTCTTGCTCAGGGACATTGGGGGCCCTGGCTGCAGAGAGGCACAGTTGCAGCTGGAACAGTACCAGCTGCACTTCCCAGCCCAGCAGTCGCTGTGTGCTCTGGCTTCCCTAACACACAGGCATCACCTCACCTTCCTCCTCTCACAGCTCTTCCAGGGAACACTTGAATGCATCCAGGTTCCAGCACTGCTCTCTGGGGACTTTTGCATCCCCTCACAGCACCAAAGGCATGCAGCTAAGTGCGGGAAGCCCAGAAATAATCGTTACACCTACAAGCTGGTCCTCTAGCCTTGGCCAACAGAAAAATGCCCTTTAGGTCTCAGAGGCTCCCCTGAAAATGTATGTGAGGATCAAGAGAGACACGTATCGTGGGCTTTCACCACTATATTCCTCCTACAAGCAGCACCATTGCTGCACTCACAGAATCTTCCAAAATGTGCACACTACCTTTCCGTCAAGAGCAGGCTGCTCTACTAGACTCAGGAGAGAACTAGAATTCACACGGTGCTTTCCGAGGTTCGATTTGATGAGACCAAAGCGACACACCTGGGCTTCAGAATTAAAAGCACCAAACACAACAGGAATCTTGCACAGGGTCTCCTTCTCCTGTCTCACTGCACATGAGGGTCCCCTTGCAGTTACACAGACTGCAACAACATCTGCCCCAGTAAATCACAAACAGCAATAATCGCCACATACCAGAGATGAAAGGCTGCTCCAAAAAGCCACTGCTGGCCGATCTTCCTATCTCCTAAGGAAGGAGCCCAGAGGCACACAAGCAGTTAGAGGTATTACACCAGCTGACAAGGGACAGCAATTACCTGGCATCCCTCTTCCTTCCATAGGCTTGGCTCCTCTATCGGAGACAAGCAGTCTGTGACTGCCTCCTTTCCAAAACATCTCCTCTTCCACAGTCTCATTATCTGTCCCTTTAGAAAGAAAGAAAGGAAAGGTGAAAGCAAGGGAAGTCTTTAGAAAGCAAGGAACTGTGAGCAGACCTAACTGGGACCTCATCAGGAACACAGTATCTTCAGGAGGCAATACTTCCCAAAGGGCTTGAAGACCAAAACTTCTGTCCTTGGTGGTCCAGCTAGCCCACTAGCCCAAACAATGTTTCATGTGCGGAGAAAAAGGTAAGGGCACAACATCTTCCAAGAAACTGGTGCAGACAGCAAAACCAGACAGGCTGGATGATGAGAAACTTGCATGTGCTCTTCCTGCTCACATGCCAATTTTTGGCATTTTGGTGGGGGCAATGTAAGAGGACACTGAATCATAGAATGGTAAAGTTGGAAGGAACCTCTGGAGGTCATCTATTCCAACCCTCAGCACAGCCCATACAGGGATTGAACCCGCGACCTTGGCATTAGCAGCACCACACTCTAAACAACTGAGCTAAACCTGCCCCCCAAGGATTCACATCACAGAGGACAGGAAAAAAGGGGCAGGCATTTCAGCTGGGGACAAAATCCTTCTGAGAAGCAAGTCCCATCATGCCAGGGAGCTTAACAGAAATTCCCCCTGCACTATTTTCCTCACAGCTTCTGAAAATCCCACAGAATATTCAGATGCTTTATCTAGGAAGCTTCTCTCTGAGGATCTTCAGAGAAAGTAGTAAGTTACATTTCAAAGAATACAACACGAAAACAGAAAGGATTCTTTGTGCATGGAAATCCATGGAGACCATTAACCCACAGGATCCCTCCCAGGCTTTGAATTCAGGAGCCACCTGAGAGGCAGGGTCACAAGTGTCTACAGGCACATCTACAACCAAATACAAATGAGAAGGTACCAGTGTTTTTTTTCCAATATGATACAAACTGCAGGGAAGGCGAGTGGATCATGTCACTCCACAGGATGTACATGTGGGTCTAGATTCTCAAAGTTGCAGAGTGGGGCAGGCGCCCTTTCAACTGGAACCGGCACCTCCCCAAATCCTGCATTGATGCAGGATTTTACATCCCTCAAAGATCAGCTGCACCAACAGCCTGGCCCTTGGTGCAATGTCCCTGACAAGGAGGTCTCTAATGGGACACCAAAGAAGCCACAGCTGGAGAGGCAGCATTTTGCCCCAGCACACAAAACAGACCCTTTACACTTGCCTTGTACAAGAGCCCGTTGTACAATTGGTATGAATCTGGGCTTCATACCAAAGATGTTTGCTGGGTAGCCTGGATTCATCTGGAGGGCAGACAACTATTACAAGAGAAAAGACGATTTGTGCCAGTATTGAATAGCCACACCTCACCTGTGCAATTCAGACCTCTCTCCAAAACCTCAGCTAGCTGAGAATCTGCAGAAGCCTCCCTCCAGCCACATCTGCAACTGGAGAAGAGATTTCCTTCACTTACGTATTCAGATAGATGGCTTTGGAGTCACAAAAGTGATCCCATAACATCACAAGCTGCTTCATTCAGGGAAAAAAGTATTAACTACTTGCCTGTAGTGTTCTGCAGAGAGGCCAAAACCTCGTCCAGACGAAAGGCTGGGAAAGCTTCACCTACAGGCACATCTGCAATCAGAGAGGAGATTGGTTTTGCTTCTCTGTCATGGCAGACGTCTTTTGAGCTACCATCCAGATTATAGCACGGAAAAACATGTTTAAAAAAATCTTGTCCCTGGCAGCAAATAAAACCTGACTCCTTACCCCTGGGGTCCTGCAGAGGCTCCCAAACCTCATCCAGCTGAGCAGCCACATGTGCAGCATCCACAGGCACATCTGTAAGCCCCGAGGCACTGCCAGAGGCTGCTGGAGGGCTGCAGCAGAGCCAGCGACAGCCGTTCCCGTCTATGGCACAGCTCGGGGCAGCAGCAGGTTTGCAGGCAAAGCCAGTGCTGGGCTTGGCCAAGCTTTCCTCTTCCAGCCTCTTCAGGCTGTCTCCTGCCGCACCAGCTCCCAAAAAGGCCCCGTGGGCCCCATGTCCCCTCCTGCCCTGCACCTCCACACTACCTTCCCACCACCTGCTCACTGCAGGGGCCTATACTGGCTCCGGCACCAGCCCTGGCACCAGCACCAGTGGTGCTGCCAGCCAGGCCAGCGGTGCTGCTGTCTCCGTGCTGTCTGTCCACCCTACCTGGGCCCAGCGCTCCCTGCGCAGCAGCCTGGGCATCACGGGCACACAGAGACCCTTTCAAAGGTGAGAGAGTGCAGCCTTGCAAGGACCTAGGCTAAAACGTTCAGCTCCCACAGATGCAGTCTGTGAGGGGCCCACGCACTTCTATGGGCAGAGCTCTGGCAAGGAATCCCTCCCTCGAACCTTGCACGCTGCCTGTAGTTCATCTCCCCCACAACCCCCCTCCACTAAGCATAGGAGCTGGGGGTCGGGGGGAAGTTGTTGTTGAAGACCAAGGCAAAGAAGGCACCGAGGACCTCACCTTTACCTGCCTCTGCTCTCTATCTCTCCTGCTAGGGAGCTTTCTCTTTCCTAAGGCCATGCCCATGTGCCTGGGCAACACTTCTAAACTCTTCCTCTGTAGCCTTCTCCCTTCTCCCTGCTCCTATCCCCCACATGCTGTCTTTTTGCCTTCTAACTGCATCAGGAATTCACTGTTTACAGCAGTGGTCTCCTGCTGTGCCCGTTCTCCTGAGCACAGGGCTGCACTCTTCTGGCACTTGGAGGCAGCTGCTTTTAAAGGCTTGCCAGCTTCCCTGCTCTCCTTCCCCCTTCAGAGCTGCCTCCCATGACATGCCCCCCACCAGCTGCCTCAAGGAGGTGAAGTCTGCTCTCTCAAAGGCCACATCTCTACATTTGATACTGTCCTTCCCCATTGCCCTCAGCATCTTGAACCTCCAGGACTGCATGGCGACTACAGGCACCAGCACCTGCCCACCAGCATCCTGGGCTGCATTAGGAGGGCAGTCACCTCCACATGATTCTTCTCCTCTCCTCAGGCCCAGTGAGGCCACACCTGGACTACTGTGTGCAGTTCTGCCCTCCCCAGTACAGGAGAGACATGGCCATACTGCAGCAAGTCCAGCAAAGGGTCATGAAGATGATTACAGGACTGCAGCATCACATGCAGAGAGGCTGGGAGTGGTCAGCGTGGAGAAAAGAAGTCTCGGGGGGAATCTGATCAATGTGTTTCAACACATTGGAAGAACAGCGGATGGAGGCCGACTCTTCTCCCTGGGGCCCAGTGACAGGACAAGAGGCAATGGGCACAAACTGGCATCTAGGAAATTCTCTTGAAACACAAGGGACAGGTTTTTCACTCAGAGGGGGTGGTCAAACACTGCCCAGGTCACCCAGAGAGGCTGTGGGGTCTCTGTTGTTGGAGATATTGAACACCTGACTGAACGCGACCCCAAGCAACCTGCTCTAGCTGACCCCCACCCTCTGCCGTTCCGTGGTTCCATGACCCTGAGGTTGTTGATGTTCAAATCTCGGAACAAGCCTGAGTTCTCCCAGGCAGAGAGGACGCCACACAGCAAGCTAGAAAGCTTCCTGGTCTTCAGAGGTATACAGACAGTGCATTAAGAGAGAGCCAACAGGTAAATCTTCCTTTAAAAAGCAGAATCACCCAGAACTCACTGAGATCAAGGGCAGGTCCTCGCCACCTCCCTCTGCTCTGCAGGAAGCATGTCTGCTTGCCCTTAGATTGCTCTCGGTAGTTCTGTGTATCCCGCCCCACTTTCGCGCCTCAGCTATACATTACCTGACACCCCCATCCCCACCCCTGCCCCCTCCACAGGCAGCTCTGTCTGGTGAATGCTTCCCTTCCTCCTTCAGAAATGCTGGGCAATTCCACAGATTCATCCCATATTTCTGCCTCTCCTCATGTTACCTCTGACGACTTCTCTGAATTCCGGATCAGTTGCGGCCTTATTCACACGGTTTGAGGTACCAAGCCACAGGTCGGATTTTCCCCTAACTGCAGCCTGTTCCCTTCACAGCCACACGCACATACACACAGGGCCCTCCAGCCTGACAGCACCGCGCGGAGAGCGCACCTGAACCCTTGGAGGAGCCGAGACGCACCTGCGTTCCCCACGCGCACTGCCCCCAGCAGAGAAGCCCATGGAGGTGGGTGCCATCCGCTCTCACTGAGCAGCCCACAACTGACGGGACACGCGGAGCGACGGGGCTTGCTCTTATCGTGCTGAGAGAGGCCATCACACTGTCGCCTTCTGCCAAAGCCCCCGCCCTGCCCACTGTGAAGACACTGTCAGCTTGGGGAAGCTGCAGGGTCAGGAGAGGCCCCCGTCCTCTCCTCCAGCTCATCGCCTCTCCACCCTGCCGTGAAAAGAGCAGGGTCCAGAGCTGCCAGGGACAGGGGGTGTTGCTGAATTCTGCTGCCTTTGGCTGGATGGCAGCGCTGAGGGGCCCTCTCTCTGCCCAAAGAAATAACATTGCTCCCTGACAGAGAACTCACATGTCTGGGCCTGAACCTTCAACCAGACAGCTCAGGAAGCACCCTGAAATCTGTGGAAAAGCACGAAGATTCAGGAAGGCTTGCCAAAGGTGTCCAAGCCCTGGCACCATGTCCTTTCCCAAAGGAACACTGGTCCTGTGGTCAGGGCGTCCTCTCTGTGCAGCTCAGGGCACCCTTGTGATGGCACCTCTGAGCTTCTGGGGCTGCTCTGCTCTCAGTGCAGCTCCCCAGGGGCAGAGTCCTGCCCAGCTTAGCTCACCCCCAGGCTGCTGATGAGCCTGTGTGCAAGACACAGCAGGAGCTCCGCTCACGCATGCCACTCTCACGGGGGCTGGGATGTTTTGGGGCTAGCAGCAGCCCAGGGTGCTCAATTCCAAAGGTGCCTTCTGTCTTTCCCATACTCCCACTGGGCTCACTGAGCTGACAGTGAGGCTGTGCATCTATGGCCAGTGCTCTGTGGGCACCAAGAGGCTGCAGGGGTCTCTGGAAACACTCAGGCACCTTGCTGCCTCTTCCTCAGTGCCCACCGGCAGCTCTGCGCTGCACCTGGCAATGTCCTGCAGGCTAGGCTAGGCAAGGAAGGGGTGATGGAGAGTGAGCTTTGGGGAAGTGCTGAGTCCCAAGCAGCACAGCAATGCTTTTGAAGAGGAGAAGCAGAAAGGGCTTCGCTGAGGCTGGGTACCCAAGAATGGCAAGGCCGCCCGTCGTCCCCAGGCACAGTATGTTGGTTCCCCAGGTACCTGGCTGCTCCCAGTTCATCAAGGAAGAGTTGCTCTGAGGCATGACTGAATGCACGTGCCCACAGCCTCCCGTGTTCGGCTGATGAAAGTGGTATTGGTGCAAACAGGCCTCTCCTCTTTCTGAGGAAGGAGGCAGAGAGCTTCTGCACATCCTAGGCAGTTCCTGAGCCTGAACATTTTTCAGTGCCTTTCCTTGCTCTCTTCCTTAGTTGGCAGGAGCTTGACCCACAACACCTCCCTTTTTGAGGGCACCCAGGCCTTCCAGGTTATTAGCCCACCAGCGCCCACATTCTTTTGTCTCAGCCCCAAAGGTGCCTCCTCTGAGTTCCGGTGTGTGCCAATGGTTCTTCTGCACCCCCGCCTGCACCCTAGTCCAGCCCCCACTTCACCCTCACAGTCTTCCTGACAAAGGGAATGATCTTGGCCTCTCTTTCTTCAGCAGAGCACAGCAGCAGCAGTTGAGGTACCTGCCATGGTTGGTAGTTCCTCATCCTCAGCTCTCCCCAGCCCTCTGCAGCACACCACACCAACACCAGCAGCTCCAGATGCTACATGTCCCATCTGTCTGGACACCTTAGACGACGTTGCCTACGTGAAACCCTGCTTCCACAAGTTCTGCTTTGGTTGTGTGCTCCGCTGGTCGAAAACAAAGGCCGAATGCCCCCTCTGCAAGCAGGTTTTCCAGTCTATTCTGCACACTGTGCTGGCAGAAGATGACTACCAGGAGTATGTCGTGAGGCCTCCCAAAGATAGCTCTGGTGCCAGGCGGCCGCGACAGAGAGCTCCTCGTCGCCCTGCCACCAGGAGGCACCGTTGCCCTGCAGCTCACCCGCAGCAGCAGTCCCCTGCTCCTCAGATGCCATCCTCTGCCCAGGACGGCAGCAGCCTGGAGGGGCCTCCAAGCCACAGCAGGCAGAGGCAGAGAGCCGGAGGGCTGCGGGAGCCAAGCCAGAGGCTGTCTCTGCACAGGCAGGCCAGTGCTGAGAGCAGACCTCAGAGACATGTGCCAGCGACAGAGGAGGAGATGCTGAACTTCCGCCGTGCACTGTACCGCACAGGGATGCGCGTGCAAAGGGTTCCCCATGGCGGCCACCCCCAAGACATCTCCGCAGAGTTCTTCTCCCGCAATCCGGACAGCATTCAGAGGTTGCTGCCCTGGCTCCAGCGCAAACTGAGAGTCCTCTTTGGAGTCCACCAGTCACTGATCACCATCATGGAGCTCATCGTCCTGACAAACCTCAGGAGGTATGACCTGGACAATCAGGCCTTTGCTGACGACTTAGAGCTGCTGCTGCTGAGTCGCACCAGGCATTTCGTCCACGAGCTCATCAGCTTTGCCCAGTGCTCATGCACCATGGAGACCTACGACCGGCAGGCCATATATGATTGCCACTCTCAGAGCCAGCACGAAGGAGGCCCCTCAGCATCATTAAGCCTGGCAGCTGCTGCAGGTACAGCCACGACTCCAGGGCCAGCCCAGAGTCCATCCCCAGCTGGCAGCCCTGGCTATACAATGCTTCCTGTCACCTCGTATGCAGGCCCCCGTGACATTGCCACAGCCACACAATCTCACCAAGATCTACAGACAAACTCTGACAACAGGGCAGCTCAAGCAGGAGGAGAAGCCCAGAGACAGTTGCCGGCTCCTGCCAACCCCCAGGACAGTGACTCCTCGTCAGACAGCTGTGTCCTTGTGGGATGCTGGAAGCCCTCAGCAGAGAGAAGCCCTGAATGCATTGTGCTCTCCTCAGACTTGGAGCACTCAGCCCCAGCAGGGGAAGGTGACACGGGGCAGAAAGAGCAGCCACTCCACACACCCAGCTGCAGCCACAGCAAAGCCAGGGCGGGCAGCTCGCTAGTCTCTGCCATGCCAAACCAAACTAGCTGGAGCCACCCCAGCTGCTGCCCTGCTGCCTCCAGGGAGGAGAGAGAGCTCCAGCAGGGGCACATGGAGGACACGGCTGCTTGCGCTGTGCAGGGCTGCAGCCACGTCCCCTTTGCTGATGGCAGGGACAGGCAGCGCTCACCCGGGAGGCCCCGGCTGCCCACCAAGAGGAAGGCAAGCAGCTCTGAGGCCTGTGTCCAGCCCAGCAAGAGGCACACATGGCCTCAGCAGTAGGAGGGAGAGTGGGACTGCCCAGCAGACAGTCAGCAAGCAGAGATGAGAGCAGTCCAAGAAGCCTGGGGAGATGAGGACTACAAAAGAACACCAAAGCAAGTGGAAAAGGGGCTGGAGTGCTGCACTCTGAGGGCTGTCTTCAGCACGACGAGCTCTGATAGTCAGTTGGTGAGTAGTGTCATCCTTGGTGGAGGGGGAACTGCAATGCTAGGGGCAAAGACTCGTTAAGGTCCTTCTCAATGAGCTGAAGAAGGGCATGAAGGGCTCCTGGGGAAACCTTGGAGCACGAGCTGGGCTAGGCACTGGCAGGTGCAGAGCCTGCACACATGACCACATCTGTCTGTCCCCACAGCTGTTAGTCGAAGAGCTGGCTGTCTAAAAGTACCTTTGGCAGGACACTGCAGCACCAGGTTTATAGAAAGACCAGCGCAATGCAGCTGGGTGCCATGACAAATGCTGAGCAGAGGGAACGTGTCAGAACATCCCCATGCTGGGGATTCAGGGAGACCCTGAGGAGTCCCAGTGAGACAGTTTTCTTGTTGTCTGTGCCCTTTACACTAGTCTAAGAGATGAACGCCAACACCACTCCAGATACAGCATCTGGGCCCTGCAACATGGGCTCTCCTACTGCAGGATTTGTGTTTTCAATAGACACAGACCACTACTGTGCTGTCCAGGAGCCCCAGACGGACATGTGAGGATCGATGGCAGAGAGCAGTAAAAGGCTGTGCCAAGAGAGCAGCTGAGCACTGACAGAGCAGGTCCTGTCTGGAAGCAAAGTCCCACAGCTGTGCGATGTCCCCAACATCTCCCTCCTCCATACCGGAGCTGACTTCTAAGAGGTTCCTCAGCGTGACTCACTTGCCTCCTGTCACCCTCTGCTCTCCCTCAGCAGGCAAAGGAACGACACCCTGACTCCTGTCCTTCCCTGCTTTGTCTGGTGTTCCTGCTGGTGCCTTGCTTGTAGGAGCTCTGCACAGCCATTGGAAGCTGGACAGAGGCAGGTAAGTGTGGTGGGAGAATTATGTGCACTGAGCTGCTTCGGGTAGGAATGGTTTGGATTGGGGTTTGGGTTTAGATTGCCTCCACGTTTTGCTCCTTTCACTCTCACCCCACCTGCCCATGGGATTTTATCTCCTTGTGTGTTTTAATTCTTCCCCTTTGTGCTGTTGCTGTGCAGTGCAAGCCACGGTGTTGGAGCGGGAGCTACCTTCCAGGTAAGAAGCTGGCACTGGCTCTCTTCAGCAGTGCTCTTGCTCTTGTTCATTTCAACTCCCTTAAGCCATGTGGCATGGGAGCTGCTGGAGAGCTGCAAGAGCTCAGGACACAAGAAGATTGCCTTCAGTTGCCTCGCTCTCCTCTGCTTGGAAGCAGAGCTAGCAGCACCAGGACATGACAACTTCACAACCCCACTTGGAAGCTTCTTTTAAGCAGCAGCAAGATCACCTCTGGGAGGTGCGTCACCTCAGCACGTCCAATGGCTCCTGCGAACTGGGCTGCAGCCCTGGTGAGTATGGCTTTGGCTGTGGGAGTTGGCAGGGCTGAGCAATGCAGGCTCTGGCACTCTCTCCCCAGGGCCCCTGCAATGAGGTGAGGAAATGCATGGCATCTCTGATGTCTCCTCCCAGGGCCACCCTGCAGATCTGCAAGAGCAGATCACGCTGCCTGACCCCTGCTCATCTTTCTCACAGGCACTTCCCCACCCCCATGCTCCCGGTGTCACCTCAGCACAAGGCTGGGGGGAAGCTTCCAGCATGAGCCCTTGTGCTGTTATGATGGAGAGCAGGCAGGTTGCTGAGAGCACTGGGCAGGAGAGAGGCTGGTGCCAGATCAGGTGCAGACAGAAGCGTTGGCAGCTGGGCTGTAGGAGGGGTGGCCTGGGGAAAGCAGAGTGAGCTGCTGGGGGATGAGGGCTTCGTGATGGTGTGCCTGGCTTCAGGTCGCAGGTGGACAATTCCAACTGTTTGCTTTCCTGTCTCCTGCCCAGCACCATCTTTCCATGCCATCTGCGTGGCTCCTCAGCGCTTCTGTCTCCCTTCTATGACTCACACGTGCTTTGTGCTGGGGACGATGAAGTGTGTCCCATGTGAGCGAACGCTGACCTGTCCGGTTCTTCTCCCAGCCTGCATTGCATCACCCACCTTGCTCACGGTGAAGTCCAAGGTGCTCTTGAGGTGCGTGAACAAAAGGCCATGGGCTGATAGGATGCGGCTGGAGAGACCCTGCAGAATGAGTCCATATTTCCCACTGCCAGCGACATTCCTGCACATTCCACACCACAAGTTTCATGGGCAGGTACTTTGCAGAGCCCTAACCTTCCCACACAAGGATTTGGGCATGACTACGTTGGGAGGGGGTACATCCATTTGTGATGTTGCACAGCTTTGGGGACCAGGCACTCTCCCCACATCGTCATGCAGTGCCCCACAGCCTGGCTCAGAGGAGCTCATCTCTTTGCCTTTAGGGTGGTGGAAACGGACGGCACTAGGAGACCAGGCCCAAGACGCTGTGGCTGAACTACTTGCTGGAATATTGTTCCCATTTACCATAGAAGGGAATAGGGGAGTGGCAGTATGTACCTTTAGCGTCTCAGTAGGGTACTGGATTCTTGGTCTTCAGGGCCATCAGAGTTCAAAAGAGTAAGTGGTATGCAGAAAAGAGAGGGGGGCAGTTGACAGCCTCCGTTTCCAGCTTGATGCATGTACCACTGTTGGCTCGACCCAATTTACCTCTGAAAGTGGCCAGCTTACTGGTGGAAGTGCCAGCAGAATCAAACAACTTAGCTCCCTAGCTTTGGTGAATGAATTTAATTGACGTTCCATTTCCAAAGGGGACCTGAGAAGCGTAAAACTCTCAGCTCCTTGGCACACCACTTGTGCTTGCAGGATGGGCAGCCTCACCTCAGTCTGACAGGCAGTGGCGTAAACTCTCCATGGGGTCTGTCTCCCAGCAAGTTTTGGAGCCTCTAGAGAGCCCTGTGGATCTCAAGGCGGACAAGGCCTAGTGCACCTTGTGTCTTCAGCTGTGGGCTTGTGGAGTAGGGGAACGACACTTTGGCAGCTGCTGCTTCTCTGCAATGATGGTAAATGGAGCACAGAGAGAGTCATCCACAGGCAGACATCTGCATCACAAGGGTCTAAGGCTGCACAGGATGAATGCAGCACTCGCTGGGGGGTGATGTTAGCTTTCCCAGGGAGATTTGTGCCCTTTTTCTCTTCTGCTCTCCCACCAGGAATGATGCCAAAGAGAAACCTCAAGTGGCAGCCTCTGAGATTTTTCCTTCCTACAAACTGAGCCCAGCCAAGAGCCTCACTGAGCCCAGCTCCATGTTTGTGCCTGCCGCGTAACTCTTTGCTGCAAGTGGGGAAATGCAACCACCACAAGCATCTACAAAATGACAGCAGGATGCCACTTCCATTTCCAGGGCCTACGTAAAGGGATCAGCCCAGGGAGCAGCTGCACTGGAAAGGCTGTCTGACACTGACAGAGCAACTCAGCACTGCAACAGCCATCAACCTCATACCAGACCTCTGCTGTGCCAGCTAGTCTACAAACACACTGTCTCTGCCCCACACAGCTGCCTCGTCTGCTACATGCAACCAAGAGCCAGCAAGAAGATGGGTCTGCAGGACACTGGCCACTCACACTCCCCAGGCACTGCTCTGCTCACTGCCTTCCCGTCCCTCCAAAACACAGGCACACAGGGAAGCTCTTGTGCTAACATCACAAGGCGGCCAAGGCACTCTAGGCTCACAGGGCATGTGCAAATGATCAGCACAAGATCAAGCACAGGGCTGGCTCATTGGGCAATGCTGCTGTTTTCAGAGGGGAGGATTCTGCTTTCTTCAGGCAGAGCAGGTTGCTACTTTCCACCCCCACAATCTCAGGAACCTCCACCTACTCAGGGTAGGGATGGGGTTTTTCTTTAATAATACAACGCTACAGATATAATGTAGAAACATTTGAGAGTCCTTAAGGCCTCCTGAGATTGAGGCCTCCTGAGACCAAAGTAACCTCACTTCCTTTCCTTTAGTTACTTGGACAAGAAGTCCCTGTGAAGGGAAAAAGTGTGCAGAGGCTTTGAAATGAGGCCCAAGCAAGCAGACAGCCCCAGCCTGGCGGTCTGCTGAAATGCCACCTGTCTGGCTGCACGGGCTTTGCAGCAGCACTCTGAGCTCCACAGCTGCATTCACAACCTGACCCTGGGCACATCTTCACCCCTCACAGAGACAGGAACCCAACAACTGTGAGACATCCTCAATTTCAAGCTACAGAGGCTTTGGGACACTCACACAAATATGTGGCACCACAACCTTCTTGGAAAAGGAGGGAACACAGTAGCATTTGCAGAGCAAGCTGGTACTAACAGCATTTGTGCGATGCAGAAGTTGCAGCACAGCGGACGTGAACCTACACCCCAAGTCACCCATGGAAGCCAGGCGCACTTACAGAAGCCTTCACATCCACTCGAAGTAGCCTCACCTCATTCAGCACCTCACCTCTTGCAGCTGCTTTCACAGACAGATCACAATGGTGGCAAAGATGTTGACAGGTACAGGCACACACCCTGGCATCCTGCCTCCATCCTCAGCAGTTCTAGGACTACACCAGCAACATACAGGACTGGAGTAACCTAGAAAGAAAGAGAAAATCAGAGTGTTACTGTCAGCTCTGCTGGCCTTCCACAGTCGCAACAGTCGGTGGCAAATGTCTCCCCTCTGCGCTGAGCTGTATTTGTGAGAGTACAGCCTGTGGGGCCACACAAAGCCTCTACTCCTCTTTTTGGCACAGGTGAGACCATGTCTGTATATCGGGTCCCCTCTGGACACCCCAGTTCTGCAAAGGCACAAACACACAGCAAGGGGTCCAGCACAGGGACACCAAGACAGTCAAGGCCTGGAGCACGGGGCATACAGGTAGAGGCTGAGAGAGCTGGGATTCTTGAGCCTAGACAAGACAAAGCCAAGAGGGACACGCATGCTGTGCACAGCTGGCTTATGTAGGGCACAGACAAGACAGAGATGGATTTTTTTTGGAGGTGCACACTGAGAGCATGAGAGGCCACAGGGACAAATTGGACAATGGCAAATTCTTCTTACATATTAAGAACCCTTGTTCTCCAGGAGGGTGGCCAAACTGTGGCACAGGGATCCAGGCACGTCCCCACATCTCCATCCAGGCAGATAATCAAAACTCTACTGAGAAAGGCCCAAATAGACCTGCTCCACTGGGACCTGCCTTCAGCAGGCTGTTAGATCCCTATCTCCAGATCTCTCCCCATTGCAGGCTCAAGGCATCTGCTGTTCTCAGACTCCTTCCAAAGGCACCAGTGGCTTTGCAGATGCTGCCTCCACCACTGACCAAGGACAGAAAGCCTTGAAGGAGTGAGAAGATTGCTTTCTCCAGGGGAAACGGTAAAATCTCAAAGACTCAGGAAAGCACAAGACCTTCAAAAACTGAAAGCCTGAACCTCAGCTGACAGAAATCACCAAACTGTAAGCATCTCTGGCTCACACCAGGATGCTCTAAGGTCAGGGCACGGTCACCAAGAGTCCTCACCCACGTTTCCCAGAAGGACACAGTGATCGCAGGCTGGGCTCTAGGAGCACAACACTGCTCTGTCCAGGCACCTCCTCCCATGGCTGAGCACCAAACCACTGGGGCCACCACACAGCTCCAACACAGCCCCTTGACAGTCAGCTCCCAAGAACATACCTGCCTGCCTCCAACAACCATCTTGCCAGAAGGCCTTCACTCCTTCAAAGAGCTTACAGCATTCCCTTGCCCACTTCCCAACAAGCATCCCCCGCCTGCTCCTCCTCTCTCAGCAGACACTGCTGCAGATAAAAGATTTCATCAGGAAAAGCAAACAAGAGGCAAGGAAGGAAAAAGCAGGCTTTGTTTGCATCTCAGAACAAGGAGAAACACTCCGGATCCATTAGGCAGCATCCTACCTGCACATCCTGGCAAGAGCTTAGCAAGCTCAAGGCCTGGACCTCAGCGCACTGAAGGCAGCAGTCTCCCAGCATCTCTGGCCCATGACACCACAGCAGCCTCGGTCCTTTGAGCAAACACCTCCTTACTTCACAGGTCTCCTCAGCTCCCCAACCTGGTAGAACTTTCCCTGCACTGTACTGCTCTCTCCAGCTACCTTCCACCATGTTGATCACCGAGACATTGCAGCTACCACCCAGCCCCACCACAGGCCATGCCTGCACAGGGATGCAAACCGCATTCATCGCCCCTCGCCTCTAAAAAGGGTTGTCAGCCAACATCCACAATTGTATCAGCGACACACACAGCACTGCACCACATATGACAGCTGGCAGGGCACCCCTATGTGCCCCACAACACACAAAGCCCAACTCTACAGCCTTCAACTCCCTTCTGCTCCTCCAAGGCCTTGCAACAGGCACTACCTCTCAGCATCCACTCACAGCCCAGGGCCTGCTCACTTCCCACCTCCAGAAAGCACAGAGCAAGGGGCTCTCACAAGGGAGGAGCAGGCCAGCTCTTGCCTCTTGCTTGTGTCTCAGCTTCCATGAAAATGAAATCTCTTTGAAAATGGGGCCCATAACTTTGGGGGGATGACATGCCTTCATTTCCCTCCAACACCCTTTGCACTCCTTCTCCAGTGACTGCATACTCGGACAGAAACTCAGAGACCTCTAACGTGTTACACTTCCAAATGCGTCATAAAAGCAGATGGACACCTAAAAGACAGGCACAGCATTCAGACCTTGCAGGAAAATCTCACAGCCTCCCTACTGTTTCAACAGGGGGAATTTCTAAAGCACACACACACCCTGGGAATCAGAGATTACTAATATCATTGTGCACATCAGCACTAGATTCATTTAGCAGCTTCAAAACTCTACTTGGACTCTAGCTGACCAGGAATAGGCTGCAAGACTCTACTCAGCAAGAAGTACAAAGTCAAACTGCATGTCCACGTTCATCAGAGAACATCATCTGCATTCTAAACGTAGCAGGACTAACGCAGGATGATGGAGTGGAACAGAATTTGTGACAGATGGTATGGAGCATGTACTTCTTCTTGACTGAGTAGCTGCAGTTCCATATTGCTGCAGAGCTCTGCAGGGGTCAACTCCTACCCTGGGCACAAAACCAGGAGTCACCTCACCACCACCATCCAGGCCATGTTGCTTCTCCTGACCTGTCGGCTGCTCACAGAGAGGGGACCTCACAAGTGCAAACCCCCAACACATGCCTGCTGCTGCTATGGCCTTCAGGGACAGAAATTTCCTCAAAGTAACTTCCCCTGCAACGAACCACTGCTGCCCTAGCAGGGACTTGGACAAGAGACCTCACACTCAACGCCCAGGCCTAACTGCCTGCTGCCGGTCTATCAGGGACTCAGAAAGACAGGACCTCACAGTCACCTGCACAACCAGGTCTCTGTCTTTCTTTGGCCAAGAAGACTCTGAGGCAAAAATTACCTCACTAGAATTTCTTGAGCCACGAGACAAATCCTGGCTGATCAGCTGCTCAGGCAGAAATGATCTCAAAAACACACAGCCATGCCACAGACCTGCTGATGGCCGTGGTCACAGCCCCAACAGCCTCTTCAGGAGCTCCTGCAGGAAAGCAGCCACCTCGCCAGCACCGCTGCCCCTGCTGCAGCGAGAGGGCACCCGCCGGCATTTGAACGCACCCGCAGCCCCCACCAGCCCCACTCGCACCCGCTCTCACTCCTGCTCCCTTCTCGCCTGCTTCGCTCCCTCCCTTCTCGCACCTCTCTCTTCCCTTGGCCTTTTCCCACTCTGGACTACGATTGGCTGACACAGCCGTCATTCCAATCCATCCCCACCCTCCTCCTCAGGACAGCCAATAGGAGGGCTGCACTCAGGCGATGTCATGGCAACACTGCGCCCTCCTGCCCTGGCAGCCAGCTCTGCCCCCTCCTCTCCCACCACGGGACGGTGCCATCTTGTGGGCGGCAGCGCGGAGCACGGCAGGGCCTTGGGGCAGCCCGGCGCCGGGTGCCCGGGCAGTGCAGGGCCCTGGGGGCGGCCGCTCTGCTGCAGGGGCCCCGTGGGGCTTCTTGCTGCCCTGCGCCCTGGGGGCCGTGCTGGGCTTGGAGGGCAGCCCTGGGGCCTGTGCTGGTGCCAGCCCTGGTGCCGGCACTGGGGCCCTGGGAATGGCCGGGGTGCCGGAGCCTGCGGGCGACGTGCTGCTGCCACCAGGGCAGGGCAGTGTCCTCTCGGCCCTCCTGCCCCGGCCCCTTCCCCAGGGTAGCCCCAGGGCTTGGCAGCCCTCTCGCTGCGCCTGGCAGGGCTGGGCCACGGCCAAGCAGGGGCTGCTCTGTGTGGGGCTGGGCTGTGCCCCGAGGGGTCGCTCCAGAGCGCTGAGGAGCCCCATGGGGGCACAGGGCAGTGAGGCTGGGGACCAGCTCTGAGCCTGCTGGTGCTAGGAAGTGGAGGTGTGGGGTCGTGAAGGGACTGGGGGAGATGGCTCTTTTGGGCTTACTGCAGCACTGCACCCCATAGCTCAGAGAAAAATCCTTGGGTCAGTCAGGACTTGGCAGTGGGCACCGTGCCTCCACCTGTTTCCAAGGTGCTCTCCCAAATAGGCTTTCTGTTGCATGCAGATGTTTTGAGTCCAACCTGCGCAAGGACACAGGCTATGACCATCTCGAGATGGCTTCTCTGAGCCCAAAACATGCTGTACCAACTTGTACCAAGCATGAAAGGAACAGAGGTCCTCTCAAACAGGCAGGGGACCTGGGGTCATTACAAGGTGGTTTCCTTATTGTACATGGACATTTCAGCAGGTTCTTGAGAGCCCCATGAGAGCAGCAGGCTGCCCCAGCCTCTGGGATGCAGGACCCCAATTCTTCTCAGAGCCAGATCGCAAAGGGGGACACGATCCGTGGAAAACCTGCCATGCATTCCCATGCCCCCCACAGACCCCAAAAGGCAATGGAGCTGGCCCCACAGAAGCCTTGAGGCTCAGCGCATCTCCTGACCCATGACCCAGGAGTCCTGGCTGTCCACTAAGACAGATGGGACCCTCAGAGATGACTCTTGTGGCAGCCCCCAGTCCTGTCCAGCCACCCCCACAGCCCTGGATTCACAGCAGATTTTGCAGTTACCAATCTTTGTGCAACATCTCGGGAAGAAGTACCCAAAGCCCTTACCCTCAGTGGAGAGCTGCAGGAGCCTTGGGAACAAGGAACTGTGGTCTCGGCTGATGGTGTCCATCCAGCAGTCCTCCATCTCGCCTCTTTGCCCTCGGCTCACCTCTGCAGCCCAGGAGGAGGGATGTTCTTCCCTTCACCCAACACTCCTTTTCATCGTGCTCCTGTTCCTCTGCGTGTCAGCGACAGATCCCAGCACAGCCCCCATTAACTCCTGTCTCCAGTCTTGCCATGGAGCCACTACAAGGGCAGCGGCAGGGAGGGCGTGAGCAGTGCCCAGCAGTGCCTAGGTCTGGGAGGGAAGTGAGGGCCCTCCCCCAGGACACCATGGAGACCTCCCTGTGATGCAGCACATCCCGCTGTGACCTCAGCTGGTGTCATCTGGGGGCACAGCAGGTCAGTGCCATGGAGATGGCACCGCCAGGGAGAGAGCAGAGAGATTTCCTCTCCCCTCCTGGAAAGCAGGCATCTCCCTTCCCCCAGTTATTTTCCCAAACTTTCTGATAAGTCCTTCAAGAATGTCCCCAGGTGGTGCCAAAGTCAGGGAAACATCTGAAGTGGGGACCTGGAGAGGTCACTGCTGTGCTCCTGCACTCCCTGGCTGCTGCACGAGGCAACAGGATTCTGTGCAGGAATCTGGGGTTTGAGGGTTGGATTGGGGTTTGGCATTTTTACAGGATCAAAGTCCAGTGGGATGAAAAAGCACAAAGGGTGGCCACAGGCTGAGATGCTTAGGTGAGCCTCAAAACTGGTGGCTGCTGTGGATCGCTCTTTTATTTGAAGTAGGGTATAGGAGAATAAGGGACAGGACGTAACCTTCCTCCTTTAAGCACCAAAGCAGGCTCTTTGATTTGAGAAGCCTTCAGCAAGGTTTCTCGGTCTGTGGTGCTTAAGATAGAGATGACATGCCAGAAAAGAGCAAACACACATCATCTAGCGGGCTTTGCCTAGGAGACTCGTCCCTGCCAGATTCCAAAGCCATTGTTCAGGCCATGTAGCCAATTGGAGGAAGTTTTCCCATTTCCCATGAACTTAGTCCACCTTTCCTTCTGTGTGAGCCTGAGAAAAGCCAGGTCTCAACTCTGGGCTTCAGATGGTCCTTGGGCTTTTCAGTGTCACTTTGGGGCTCTGCTTCTCCCCTGGGTACGCTCCTCAGCCCCCTGCCCTTCCCACACCAGCCCCCTGGCTCCTCCAGGGATCTGTGCAGCCCAGGCACCCTGGATCCACACTGGCACCCTTGCCCTCCCACGATCTGTACAGCTCTGGCACCCTGGATCTCCCACATTTGAGGATTCAAGGCTTCTCAGGACATCCCTCATACTGCAGTGCTGCTCTCTGGGCTCTGGTGCAGAGCCTACGAGGCACTGCAATGCCTCAGGGCCTGCATTCAGAAGTTTGTAAGGGCACCTCCCAGCTCTGCAGCTGCTAAAGCTTGCAAGCGTCCTTATAACCAACCTTCCTGCTCTTCCTAGTCTCTGCAGAGTGCTGGGGCAAGTCTTGCAGGAGGGAGACTCCACCCCCCTTAAATAGTGTCCGAGATGTGCCTTTCCAAGTCCCTACAGGAGTTAATTTCCTTAGTCAGCCTCTAGTCATCTGTGACGCAGGGAGCCCAACTCTACCTGCTGGCATCTCTGCCCTTTCTCTCCCTTGTCTCCTGTGTGCCTAGCCAGTCTTCTCCATGCACCAGAGGCATGGGAAGTGTTGCCTGAGAGAACTCAGCTGAACCTATGACACGTTGTGGAGCTGAGGGCCTGATGGAAGCAAGTCTGGGATGACTGTTCCCCCATCTCCTCTCCTATTCCCAGCCCAAGGGTTAGGAATGTCCTCTGGAGAGAGTGGTTGGTTTGGTATGGCTGGGATGGGTTTCCCTCGACATCGCTGGGTCCTGCCTGTGTTGCTCTGAGTGCCCAGAAAATTTCTCTTCTCTGGGGGCTTGCATCAATGTTTTCCAGACTTTTGTACAGAAAGATAGCTTGCTCCAAGAGTCCCCAAATCCCTCCCCACACACACACACCCGCAGGATGGCACAATCTTGTGGAGATTTGTTTTGCTTCTCTGTCGTGACAGACATCTTTTGAGCTACTGTCCAGATTACAGCAGGGAAAAAAAATGTTTGATTAAAAAAATCTTTTCCCTGGCAGCACATACAAACTGACTCCTTACCCCTGCACCTCCACCATTCAGTAGAGCAGCAGCTCATGCCTCTCTGCTTTCCCCACCAGTTTCACCACCCACCCAGAGTGTTTCAGCTTTCCATTAGAAGGGAACATCAAGCAGTAGAAGAGGCAAAGAAAGCGGCTTCTCTCTTCTTTTCACTCTTCACCTGCTGCCTTAGGTTTCACTAGTGATGGAGCTCTCACAGCTCCATCTGTCTTCTCTGTCGTGACAGACATCTTTTGAGCTACTGTCCAGATTACAGCAGGGAAAAAAAATGTTTGATTAAAAAAATCTTATCCCTGGCAGCACATACAAACTGACTCCTTACCCCTGCACCTCCACCATTCAGTAGAGCAGCAGCTCATGCCTCTCTGCTTTCCCCACCAGTTTCACCACCCACCCAGAGTGTTTCAGCTTTCCATTAGAAGGGAACATCAAGCAGTAGAAGAGGCAAAGAAAGCGGCTTCTCTCTTCTTTTCACTCTTCACCTGCTGCCTTAGGTTTCACTAGTGATGGAGCTCTCACAGCTCAGGGCTTCTCTGCACCTCTCAGACTGCCGTGCTGCGACAAGAATTTCTGCTCTAAAGCAGGATTCAGGAAATGTGGAGGTTGCTGCGAGTTCTTATGCAGGCACAAAGCTGAGCGTATCAGCTAGTTACAGATTAATAATCTACAAGTAGAATCACGAAGAAAGGAATCGTTTCCCAGCAGATACAGAAGTATTCCTAATGGCACTTGAGGGATAGCAAATGACGTACTGTGAGTAATTCTGGTTTCCTTGGAGAAAAAGGAACTGAGATTGCAACAAAAAGCAACAAAGGCAGGCTATGCAAATGCCCCAGAAGTGAAGTGCCAATCACACAGAAGCACACTCGGAGAAATCAGTTTGACATAGCCAAACTAAGACAGAGGAAACAGGATTGTTCCGTACAGGAGAAGTTGCTCTATGGAGAGAGAATCAGTTACCCTCACAAGCAATGCTGCCACAAGGAGCAATACCCATAAAGTTGCCATCAGGAAATGCCACTTGGATTTGAAAAGACTTCAAATTCCTGAAAAGGAAATTCTGCATGTGGCTCTCAATCAAGGAAATATCTCACAAGGGAACTTAAGTCTATCTATAAAATCAATTCTGCAATAGATTTGCCTGGAGCAGGTGACTGAACTCCAGGACCCAGGAGATTCTTTGGGAGGGGATGAGATGTCAAGGAAAAACAGGCAAATAGGGACCCAAACCTGAGTCACAGCACAGGAAGCTAAGCAGTGCCCCTTTAGCCTCTAGGCTAACCCCACTGCCCAAGCACACAGCGTTCCTCTGTGCATAAGGAATAAGACAACTTAGTAACTGAGGAGCAAACCACAACAAATTAAAAGCTGCTTGTGCCTATGCGATGGAAGGCATCAGGCAGTCTTCTTGCCTCTTTCAACCCCAGCCATCACTTGGGTAAGTTTTAGAGTGGAAAAAAAAAAGGAGCATGAAGTGTATATGCCAACTTCTCACTGTTCCTTCAGTTTTTCTGAGGAAGAAGATAGGTCCTCCCTCATTAGAGGATACCTCTAGTATGGCCTTACTTATCAATTTGTAAGTTATAATGAGACAGGGATAATAAAAGTTCTCTCGGACTGTGACACTCTGAGAGAGTGTGAGAGACTGTGTCACTCTGAGAAATTGAGACAGGTACATAAAACCATAAAAAAGAGGAAGAAAAAAAAAGAAGGAAATGGTCCCTTTGGAGAGATCATTAAGAACAAGCATTTGAGAACTTGCAATTACATGCTGCACTTAGATTCCATTTTCCCTCCTGCTGAGTGCAGTGAAAGAAAAGCAAAGAATTTGAAAAGAAACTTCACATACACAGTCAAGAGGTATGAGAACATGACTACACGGCAGCAGACATTACCTCATCCTTGAACTAGCAAAGGTTCCTTAGTCTATGGATATCCTCAGGGGTGGCAGTGAGGTCGAAAGCACTACTCCTGATCTCCTCTGGCTTGCCTTCCTCCAATGCAGCAGTGAGCTCTCTCACAGTGGCCTGAAAAAACACAGTGAAAGCGCAAAGGGCTCACTGAGCGCACGAACCGGGATGGAGCAGTCGCCTGAAAAAAGGTCCACAAAACGCCGGTCAAGTTAGACCTTGGAAACTGTCACAGTGTTTCAGAGCAGAGGATCACAGGCTTCCTCAGCTTGCTGCTCAGGTAGCAACAGCAGCCGGGTTCTTTGTTTCACACTCCTCGCTTGGAAGGGCACAGTTGTTTCAGGCTGTTCTCACTTCAGCAGTAACAGGGGAAAGAGAGGAAGCTGACAGAAAACAGGAGGACTAGCACAGGAGGACTAGCACAGGAGGACTAGCACTAGCACTGAAAACAGGAGGGCTACACAAGAAAGCAGCTCAGGAATGAACACGAGAACAGCAAAGGCCTCTTGTGCCACATGACGCTGTAGCCCTCCCAACACTGAGGTTTCAGACAACCACAGCAGGCGTTCTCCAGACCAAGGCACCAAAGACAGGAGTCTGGAAGAACTGGAGGCAGGTGAGCTCCAAAGGGAGCTGAGCTGACAACCAAAGGGGAACAGACAACAACACTGGAGTCAGGCAATAAAGACACCACAGGGTGAATTAGACTGGCTGCAACACGGCTGTTGGCATCCAAGTGTGCTTAAGGAAGGCAAACAACCCCTGGGCCTGTTAGGATAAAATACCTGGATCTGCAATAGGGCTGGGTTCACAAACAAAAAACAAAAAAAAAATAAATAAATAAAGAAAGAAAAAATATCCCCTTTTCCTCAGGCTGTAGCATGACTCTGCAGGCCCTTGTTTTCCTAGCCCTCTGAAAGCCAAGTGCTAGCAAACAAGGACAGACCGTCTGACTACCAGACAGTGCAAAGAGTCTTCCTCATGCATAAAACAGCGAGAAGGATACTTTTGCACACAAAAGCACCCAACCAACCAGCACATTCCTCCCTTTCCAAACTCCCAAGGTCCTTCTTTGGGATGGCTGCTTTCAAACTATCCCACTGTGTACTACTGTTTCTGTGCTCAGAATGGCACAGAAACAAAATAAGTGACAGCAGACAACCTCTGGGAAAGTGTCATTTGCAGAAGGATGCTCTCCTCTCCCCTGGGGAAAAAAATAAGGCAGCAGAGCATTCTTTACAACATACAAAGAGTGCAAAAGCTGAATACACTCAACCATCATTCCCTAAAAATGAAATGATAAGGAACACTAGCTTACCTCTGCACTGGCTTGCTTCACTGGTTTGCCCTTGTCACAAGCATTTTCTCCTGGTCTGTAATGCCTGAGAGAAGCAGAGAAAGACAGCAACGAGTTGTTTCAATGCCATCACCTCCAGTGCTGATGAATCCACCTCAGGGTTAGGAGGTGCCCTTTTTGCAGTGCTCAGTCTGGCTACAACCTCCATTGCACAAATGGACAAGGGAAAACATCACATCAGCTTCCAGCACTATTCTTTCTGAGCAGCAAGAGAAAAAAAGAGAAAAGAGAAAGAAGAGCTCACGTGCTTTCCCACTGTCTTCTCTCAATGCATGGCAGGAGCCTTTCTCTTTTGCTGTGTCACTTTCACTCACTGGAAAAGGGGGAAGCCACGAGCACCTCCTCTGTAAAGCCCTTGCTGATCTACTGGGGAGGAAGACTGCAAGATGCATGTTATCCTGCCATGGAAAACAGTAACATTTCCAAGCATACTTGCCTCCAAGCACAGTTAGCTCACTCCAAGTAAAGACCAGCACACCGAGTTACAACTGGACATCTCCAAAATGCTCACTTGCATTTTAGAGGCCAGTCAGCAGAGTGACTATCTCCACCTGGAAAGGAGTACCATTAAACCACATAGACTCTGAACACCAAGCACATACACAGACATTCCCTGTATACACCTCTACTGCCCCCCAAAGGAGTACTTTCACTGTCACCAGAGATGGGACTGTTCACTCTGGCTCAGCCTTTGCGCCTAACACCTGGCTCCTGCTGAGGCCTGTGGTAGGCTGCGGGCAGCACCATTAGGCTACAGCGAGAGCAAACACCTACACCACATCCTCGCGGACAAAAAGAATGAGGTCGGCTATCCTTGCAGGTTTTTCAGTAACTCTTTGTTTATACCTGCCAAGTCTGGAACTCTTTGGAATTAAGTCAATCCTTCCCCAGTAGCCAAAAGGACCAATAGGGATGGTATGGACCAAACTTCCCAGCTCGAAGGTACTGGAAGGAAAATGCTCTCCACGCAAGGGTGTGTTCAAGTCCTTCTCCTTGGTCTAGCAAGGACAGTGCCCATTTGCGGCCATCCTGTTGCTTTCTTTCTTAGCAACTGCAGGAAGAGAGGAAGCTTTCAACAAAGCTCTAGAGTGCTACATATAGTTACCTCAGGGCTCAGGCCCTGCTCTTTTGACAGCCCTCTTTTCTCCCCACTCCTGGACATGACACCTTGCGACTGTTCCTAATTGAAAGCTGAAGAAAGAAGTCACATTTTCACAGGTTGATCGAGAAAACTGAATACTGCACTGCCCACGCACACTACAACAGCAGCTCCTGCCTATCTGCTTTCACCAAGTTTCCCCCCCACACAGCCAGGGTGTTTCAGCTTTCCAGGAGGGGAGAACATCCCGGGGCAGAAGCAGCACAGGAAGCAGCTGCTCTGTTCCTCTCCCTCCTGCCCTGCTGCCTGCGCGGTCACTAGTGCTGCAGCTCTCACAGCTCAGGGCTTCTCAGCACCTGCCAGGCCGCAGTGCAGGCTGAAAACCCCCACTGTGTCCCCGGGATGCTCACGGGCAGCAGCTGCCCCCAGCGCAGCGCAGAGGTTTCTCTCCCCTCCCTCCCCTCCCCTCCCCTCCCGCAGACTCGCCCAGGCCCCGGGGCAGAGCAGGGCTCTGCGGCAGCAGCGCCCGGCAGCAGCGTTTCCCCACGTACCAGCACCAGCAGCCAGGGACACACAGGCCCCGCCCCCACAGCCGGAAGTGACGCCCCCTGCACCACAGACCCTCCCACCCCTCACTCCTCCAATTGGCTCCCGTTGGACGTGACCTCGTGGGGCGGGACCCCAGGGAGGGGCGGGAGGGAGGCAGCAGTGCGCATGCGCTGTTCAGGGGCCAGGTTGGGGGGGGCAGGGGAGCCAAGGGGAGGGACCAAGAGGGGCGTGGCAAAGAGTTGGGGGCGTGGCCGGTCAGGGAGGAGCATGCACAGTGGCCCAGAGGCAGGCGGTGAGGGGTGGGGCGGGGCTGCCCAGGCCCTGCGGGCAGGGAGGGGGCGAGAGGCGGCTGCTGCCGCGGGGCAGCGTCTCCTGGCCCGGGGCCGCCCGGAGCCTTTAGCCGCAGCGCCAGGAGCTGCCGCGCCAGGACCGAGGGCTACAGGCTGGGCAGAGCGAGTGGCCGTGCGCGCGGGGCAGCCGGAGCCGCCGCGGCCCAGCTGTGTGGCAGCAGCGGCTGGGGAAGGCCCGGCCCGGCCTGGGCCACCTCCGGCCCCCGGGAGTCCCCGGCTCTTGCGTCCTTTCTCCTTGTGGCCCCATGGCTCGGTGCTGGATGCTGTGGTGCCGGTTCCTCAGCGCCATCCCAGCTCTGAGGCTGTCTGACACTGACAGAGCAACTCAGCACTGCAACAGCCCTCCACATAATGCCACACCTCTGCTGTGCCAGCTGTGCCACCATCTCTGCCCCACACAGCTGCCTCGTCTACTACATGCAACCAAGTGCCAGCAAGAAGACAGGCATGCAGGGCACTCCCCACTTGCACACGCCCCAGGCACTGCTCTCCTCACTGCCTTCCCTTGACTCCAAAACCCAGGCACGCAGGGAAGCTCTTGCACTAACACCAAAGGTGGCCAAGGCACTCCAGGCTCACAAGGCACGTGCAAATGATCAGGCACAGAGCTGGCTCCTGGCATGATGTGGCTCTTTTCACACGGCAGGATCCTGCTCTCTTTGGGCAGAGCAGGCTGCTGCTTTCCATCCCCAATCTGCTCAAGAATCTCCACCTAAGTATGGAGGGACCGAGATTTTCTTTAGGAATACAGAAGTTGCAGATACAACGTCGAAACATTTGAGAGTCCTGAAGGCCCCCTGACCTCAAAGTAACCTCGGTTCCCTTCCTTTCCTTACTTAGAGCCCCTGTGATTGGACAAAGGTGCAGAGGTTTTGAAATGAGGCCCTAGCAAGGAGACAGCCCCAGGCTGGAGGGCTGATGAAATGCCAGCTCTCCTGGCTGCGCAGCCTCTGCAGCAGGAGTCCCGGCTCCACAGCTGGGTTCACACAGCACTGAGGGTTGAGTGCCACGAGCAGCCTGGCCCTGGGCACATCTTCAGCCCTCACAAAGCCAGGAGCCCAACAGCTCTGAGACCTCCGTTCAAGCTACCAAGGATTTCGGGCACTCACACAAAGGCACTCGACAGATGCTGGCTTTCATTGTAAGGGTCTTTCACTCATCCTACAGGGCACCACAACCTTCTAGGAAAAGCAAGGGGCACAATCTCATTTCCTGAGTGTGCTGGCAGTAACAGCATCTGTATGATGTGGGATGTGCAGCTCAGCAGAGGTACCAGGAGGTGAACCCACACGCCCCAGCTCACCCATGGAAGATGGGCGCATTCATGGAAGCCTTCACATCCACGCATAGCCTCATCTCATTCACTTGCAGCTGCTTTCACTGAGGGCTCACAATGGCGGCAAAGATGCTGACAGCTACAGGGACACACCCTGGCATCCTGCCTCCATCCTCAGTGGCTCGAGGATTGCACGGGGAACCTACACAACTGGAGCAACCTAGAAAGAAAGAAAGACAGAATCGATTAGGATGCAGTATGGTCTGAGATGGGAAGATGACAGGAGGGTCCAGATGCCACAGAAAGCCTTGAAGGAATGAGCAGACACACCAATGCAGGTAGTGCACACTCGGTGCAGCTGTGCACCCAACTGACCGAGTCCCACCAATGCAGGTGGCGCAGCCTCAGTACAGCTGTGCACCCCACTGACAAAGTCCCACCAATGCAGGTTGCTCGGCCTCGGTACAGCTGTCACTCCGCTGACCGAGTCCCACCTATGCAGGGGGCTCGGCCTCAGTTCAGCTGTGCACCCCACTGACAAAGTCCCACCAATGCAGGCGGCTCAGCCTCGGTACAGCTGTGAACCTCACTGACCATGTCTCAGCAATGCAGATAGCTCAGCCTCGGTACAGCTGTGAACCCCACTGACCGAATTTCACCAATGCAGGTGGCTCGGGCTTGGTACAGTGGTGCACCACACTGACCAAGTCCCACCAACGCAGGTGGTTCAGCCTCTGTAGAGCTGTGCAGCCCACTGACCGAGTCCCACCAGTGCAGGTGGTGCTGCAGCTGTACGGCTGTGCGCTCCACAGATCGAGTCACACCAATGCAGGTGGCACAGCCTCGGTACAGCTGCTCACCCCACTGACCGAGTCCCACCAATGCAGGTTGTGCAGCCTCGGTACAGCTTTGCACCCAACTGACCGAGTCTCACCAAAGCAGGTGGTTCAGCCTCAGTGCAGCTTTGCACCCCACTGACCGAGTCCCACCAATACAGGGTGGGAGGCCTCGGTACAGCTGTCACCCCACTGACCGAGTCCCACCAATGCAGGGTGGGAGGCCTCGGTACAACTCTCACCCCACTGACCGAGTCCCACCGATGCAGGTAGTGCAGACTCGGTGCAGCTGTGCACCCAACTGACCGAGTCCCACCAATGCAGGTCGCAAGGCCTCGGTACAGCTGTGAACCCCACTGACCGTGTCTCAGCAATGCAGGTAGCGTGGCCTCAGTGCAGTTCTCCATCCCACTGACCGAGTCCCAACAATGCAGGTGGTGCAGCCTTGGTACAGCTGTGCACCCCACTGACCGAGTGCCACCAATGCAGGTGGCGTAGCCTCAGTACAACTGTGCATCCCACTAACCAAGTCCCACCAGTGCAGGTAGCTCAGACTAAGTACAATTCTGCACCCCACTGACCGAGTCGCACCAAAGCAGGTGGCTCACCCTCAGGGCAGCTGTGCACCCCACTGACCAAGTCTCAGCAATGCAGGTAGCGCAGCCTCAGTGCAGTTGTCCATCTCACTGACCGAGTCCCAGCAATGCAGGTGGTGCAGCCTCGGTACAGCTGTGCACCCCACTGACCAAGTCTCAACAATGCAGATTGCTCGGCCTCTGTACAGCTGTAACGCCGCTGACCGAGTCCTACCTATGCAGGGGGCTCGGCCTCAGTACAGCTGTGCACCCCACTGACCGAGTCCCACCAATGCACGTGGCTTGGCCTCGGTACAGCTGTGCACCCCACTGACCGAGTCCCACCAATGAAGGGTGGGAGGCCTCAGTACAGCTGTCATTCCACTGACCGAGTCCCACCAATGCAGGTGGTAGCTTACATACAGCTGTGCACCCCACTGACCGAGTCCCACCAATGCAGGTAGTGCAGACTCGGTGCAGCTGTGCACCCAACTGAACGAGTCACACCAATGCAGGTGGCGCAGCCTTAGTACAGCTGTGCACCCCAGTGACCAAGTCCCACCAATGCACATCACGCACGCTCAGTACAGCTGTGCACCCCACTGATCGAGTTCCACCAATGCAGGTTGCTCGGCCTCGGTACAGCTGTCACTCCGCTAACCGAGTCCCACCTATGCAGGGGGCTCGGCCTCAGTTCAGCTGTGCACCCCACTGACCGAGTCCCACCAATGCAGGTAGCTCAGACTCAGTACAGCTGTGCACCCCACTGACCAAGTCCCACCAATGCAGGCGGCTCAGCCTCGGTACAGCTGTGAACCTCACTGACCGTGTTTCAGCAATGCAGATAGCTCAGCTTCGGTACAGCTGTGAACCCCATTGACCGAATTTCACCAATGCAGGTGGCTCGGGCTTGGTACAGTGGTGCACCACACTGACCAAGTCCCACCAACGCAGGTGGCTCAGCCTCTGTAGAGCTGTGCACCCCACTGACCGAGTCCCACCAGTGCAGGTGGTGCTGCAGCTGTACGGCTGTGCACTCCACAGATCGAGTCCCACCAATGCAGGTGGTGTGTGCTCGGTGCAGCTGTGCACCCCACTGACCGAGTCCCACCAATGCAGGTCACAAGGCCTCGGTGCAGCTGTGAACCCCACTGACCGAGTCTCAGCAATGCAGGTAGCGCGGCCTCAGTGCAGTTCTCCATCCCACTGACCGAGTCCCAACAATGCAGGTTGCTCGGCCTCGTTACAGCTGTGCACCCCACTGACCGAGTCCTACCTATGCAGGGGGCTCGGCCTCAGTACAGCTGTGCACCCCACTGACCGAGTCCCACCAATGCACGTGGCTCGGCCTCGGTACAGCTGTGCACCCCACTGACTGAGTCCCACCAATGAAGGGTGGGAGGCCTCAGTACAGCTGTCACTCCACTGACCGAGTCCCACCAATGCAGGTAGTGCAGACTCGGTGCAGCTGTGCACCCAACTGAACGAGTCACACCAATGCAGGTGGCGCAGCCTCAGTACAGCTGTGCACCCCACTGACAAAGTCCCACCAATGCACATCACGCACGCTCAGTACAGCTGTGTACCCCACTGACCGAGTTCCACCAATGCAGGTTGCTCGGCCTCGGTACAGCTGTCACCCCACTGACAAAGTCCCACCAATGCAGGCGGCTCAGCCTCGGTACAGCTGTGAACCTCACTGACCGTGTCTCAGCAATGCAGATAGCTCAGCCTCGGTACAGCTGTGAACCCCACTGACCGAATTTCACCAATGCAGGTGGCTCGGGCTTTGTACAGTGGTGCACCACACTGACCAAGTCCCACCAACGCAGGTGGCTCAGCCTCTGTAGAGCTGTGCACCCCACTGACCGAGTCCCACCAGTGCAGGTGGTGCTGCAGCTGTACGGCTGTGCGCTCCACAGATCGAGTCCCACCAATGCAGGTGGTGTGTGCTCGGTGCAGCTGTGCACCCCACTGACCGAGTCCCACCAATGCAGGTGGAACAGCCTCGGTACAGCTGTGCACCCCACTGACCGAGTCCCCCCAGTGCAGGGTAGGAGGCCTCGGTACAGCTGTAACCCCACTGACCGAGTCCCAACAGTGCAGGTAGCTCAGACTAAGTACAACTCTGCACCCCACTGACCGAATCTCACCAAAGCAGGTGGTTCAGCCTCAGTGCAGCTCTGCACCCCACTGACCGTGTCCAAGCAATGCAGGTGGTGCAGCCTCGGTACAGCTGTGCACCCCACTGACCGAGTCCCACCAATGCAGGGTGGGAGGCCTCGGTACAGCTGTCGCCCACTGACCGAGTCCCACCAATGCAGGTGGTAGCTTACATACAGCTGTGCACCCCACTGACTGAGTCCCACCGATGCAGGTAGTGCAGACTCGGTGCAGCTGTGCACCCAACTGACCGAGTCCCACCAATGCAGGTCACAAGGCCTCGGTGCAGCTGTGAACCACACTGACCGAGTCTCAGCAATGCAGGTAGCGCGGCCTCAGTGCAGTTCTCCATCCCACTGACCGAGTCCCAACAATGCAGGTTGCTCGGCCTCGTTACAGCTGTGCACCCCACTGACCGAGTCCTACCTATGCAGGGGGCTCGGCCTCAGTACAGCTGTGTACCCCACTGACCGAGTCCCACCAATGCACGTGGCTCGGCCTCGGTACAGCTGTGCACCCCACTGACCGAGTCCCACCAATGAAGGGTGGGAGGCCTCAGTACAGCTGTCACTCCACTGACCGAGTCCCACCAATGCAGGTAGTGCAGACTCGGTGCAGCTGTGCACCCAACTGAACGAGTCACACCAATGCAGGTGGTGCAGCCTCAGTACAGCTGTGCACCCCAGTGACCAAGTCCCACCAATGCACATCACGCACGCTCAGTACAGCTGTGCACCCCACTGACCGAGTTCCACCAATGCAGGTTGCTCGGCCTCGGTACAGCTGTCACCCCACTGACAAAGTCCCACCAATGCAGGCGGCTCAGCCTCGGTACAGCTGTGAACCTCACTGACCGTGTCTCAGCAATGCAGATAGCTCAGCCTCGGTACAGCTGTGAACCCCACTGACCGAATTTCACCAATGCAGGTGGCTCGGGCTTGGTACAGTGGTGCACCACACTGACCAAGTCCCACCAACGCAGGTGGCTCAGCCTCTGTAGAGCTGTGCAGCCCACTGACCGAGTCCCACCAGTGCAGGTGGTGCTGCAGCTGTACGGCTGGGCGCTCCACAGATCGAGTCCCACCAATGCAGGTGGTGTGTGCTCGGTGCAGCTGTGCACCCCACTGACCGAGTCCCACCAATGCAGGTGGCACAGCCTCGGTACAGCTGCTCACCCCACTGACCGAGTCCCACCAATGCAGGTTGCGCAGCCTCGGTACAGCTGTGCACCCCACTGACCGAGTCCCACCAATGCAGTTTGCGCAGCCTCGGTACAGATGTGCACCCCATGACCGAGTCCCACCAATGCAGGTGGCGAGGCCTCGGTACAGCTGTTCGCTTCACCAATCTCACTATGCTGCAAACCACGGGAATCCCTTTCTTGTCACCAATTTATGTTGTAGATAGATTCCCGGGAGTAAACATCTGTGTTGGCAAGCCAGCACACACACACACACGCACACACACACACAAACACTCTTCAGGAGCAAGCTTATTAGGAGATATTTACATACAGACCGACCCGATGGTAATCTCGACAAGGACCACCTCAACGCTTGTCCCGATCGTCTGCATGGCGAGAGAGGGAGTCGTCAGGCACAATCTTTGCGGGCGTCCCCGAGGAGGCAAAGTGGTCCTCTGTTGTGTAGCAGCCTCTCTCTCCTTTGGAAAAAATCAGGTATTTATGATTATTTGTGGTAGCCTGGAGTCCTGGCACATGGGGCCACCAAATGCAGGGAGTCTAGCCCAACTCTGCCCCAGTCGCACAACCGGGCTATCATACTGCACGCATGTGCAGACTTATTTCGGGGGCCACACTTGACTTTGGGGGTCACTACTTCATTACTCTTCAACTTCTGACCTTCATGTTAACTGCTTCTCATGGTTATTCTGTGTCTGGAAGCCACACAACCCATATGTAACCAACTGCTGTTCTTCCTCGCAGATTTCCAAGACCTTGTTAGTTACGTATTTGTATGCCACTTAACACAGCGGTATTGTTCTAGGCACTAAAATGTTACAACACAGACCATTCCCATCAAGTCTCACGTAGTACGGATACAAGCACCTACAAGTTGACAGCAGGATGCCACTTCCATTTCTAGGGCCAACGTTGAGAGATAAGCCCAGGCAGCAGCTGCACTGGAAAGGCTGTCTGATACTGACAGAGCAACTCAGCACTGCAACAGCCCTCCACATAATGCCACACCTCTGCTGTGCCAGCTGTGCCACCGTCTCTGCCCCACACAGCTGCCTCGTCTACTACATGCAACCAAGTGCCAGCAAGAAGACAGGCATGCAGGGCACTCCCCACTTGCACACGCCCCAGGCACTGCTCTCCTCACTGCCTTCCCTTGACTCCAAAACCCAGGCACGCAGGGAAGCTCTTGCACTAACACCAAAGGTGGCCAAGGCACTCCAGGCTCACAAGGCACGTGCAAATGATCGGGCACAGAGCTGGCTCCCGGCATGATGTGGCTCTTTTCACACGGCAGGATCCTGCTCTCTTTGGGCAGAGCAGGCTGCTGCTTTCCATCCCCAATCTGCTCAAGAATCTCCACCTAAGTATGGAGGGACCGAGATTTTCTTTAGGAATACAGAAGTTGCAGATACAACGTCGAAACATTTGAGAGTCCTGAAGGCCCCCTGACCTCAAAGTAACCTCGGTTCCCTTCCTTTCCTGACTTAGAGCCCCTGTGATTGGACAAAGGTGCAGAGGTTTTGAAATGAGGCCCTAGCAAGGAGACAGCCCCAGGCTGGAGGGCTGCTGAAATGCCAGCTCTCCTGGCTGCACGGCCTCTGCAGCAGGAGTCCCAGCTCCACAGCTGGGTTCACACAGCACTGAGGGTTGAGTGCCACGAGCAGCCTGGCCCTGGGCACATCTTCAGCCCTCACAAAGCCAGGAGCCCAACAGCTCTGAGACCTCCGTTCAAGCTACCAAGGATTTCGGGCACTCACACAAAGGCACTCAACAGATGCTGGCTTTCATTATAAGGGTCTTTCACTCATCCTACAGGGCACCACAACCTTCTAGGAAAAGCAAGGGGCACAATCTCATTTCCTGAGTGTGCTGGCAGTAACAGCATCTGTATGATGTGGGATGTGCAGCTCAGCAGAGGTACCAGGAGGTGAACCCACACGCCCCAGCTCACCCATGGAAGATGGGCACATTCATGGAAGCCTTCACATCCACGCATAGCCTCATCTCATTCACTTGCAGCTGCTTTCACAGAGGGCTCACAATGGCGGCAAAGATGCTGACAGCTACAGGGACACACCCTGGCATCCTGCCTCCATCCTCAGTGGCTCGAGGATTGCACGGGGAACCTACACAACTGGAGCAACCTAGAAAGAAAGAAAGACAGAATCGATTAGGATGCAGTATGGTCTGAGATGGGAAGATGCAAGGAGGGTCCAGATGCCACAGAAAGCCTTGAAGGAATGAGCAGACCACTTTCTCCAGCAGAGTCCGTAAAACCCAAAAGACTCAGGAAGCATCAAGACCTTCAGAAACTGCAAGCCTGGACCTCAGCTGACAGAAAACAACTAACTGCAAGCATCCCTCGCTCACACCAGGATGCTCCAAGCAGGGAGCACAGTCAGCACCAGTGCTCACCCAGGGCTCCCACAAGGACACTGGGATGGCAGGCTGGCCTCTGGGAGCAGAGCACTGCTCTCTCCACACACCTACTCCCATGCTGAGCAGCACAACACTGAGCCAACATGTGCCTGTGCATCAGTGGTGCACAGGGCACAGCACCACACATGGCAGCACACAGGACACCCCCAAGGGCCCCACAACACTGAAAGCCCAACTCTCCAGCCCTTCCAGTCCCTTCTAGGCCTCCAACGCCTTGGAAACAGTGCTTCCTCTGAACATCCACTCACAGCCCTGACATGGTCACTTCCCATCTCCAGGAAGCAGAGAGCAAGCGCTCTCACAGCAGCTGATCAGGCCAGCTCTTGCCACTCACTTTTGCCTCACATGCCCGCAAGGCGCTCACCCAAAGGGGCCTCCCTACTGACAGGCCCCTAGAGCCTTCAAAGGGAAGCCCATCCTCACGCCTTCTCTTCCCGACAGCTCGGAGGCAGGACAAACACTTTCTTCTGAAATGGCAAAAGGTAGCTTCACTTGAACAAAAAAGAAGGACAGATCCACAGGCTCATTCTCCACATGCAGATGAGAGCTGCCCCTGACAGCCCACAAGGTACCCAGAGATGACTGGCTGGGGGCAGGCTTCAGCACCAAGGGAAATGCAGTGGCCTCAGAGACTGCTGGAGCTCATGGCAGCTTTGTGAATCTCTGAAATAAATGCAAGGCTGCTTGGGCATCGCCTGCTGCCAGAAGGATGCTTTGGGCAAGAAAGGGTCAAAGATGGTACTCCATGTCTTAGGTACACCAGGAAGCATGACCCACCATGCCTGACAGGAGCAGAAGGACTTGACGGTCCCATTCACAAGCCACTCCACAACACTCAACAGCTGAGGTTGGCACTGAAACTCAGTCAGGGAGCACACAGACCTGGGCCCTGGCCTTGATGACCTGCCATTTGCCATCGATCATCCTCAGAGAATCAAGGGAATGATGCCAGAGGACAAAGCGTGGTGCTGAGACATCTCCAGAGCAGTAACTGAAATGACACAGCTCCTGAACTTAGGCCTTCCCACAGTGAAACCAAACAGCTGGGAGGCTAGCGGTGGGATGTATGTGCTCACCACCACTGCCTTGACTCCAGCTACTCCGAGCAATGCAGCTAGAGCTAAGTGGGGCTCCTCACCACCACCACCCAAAGCACAGGCAAAATCCGGTCCCTTGCCAGGGTCAGGAGGGTCAGCACCTAACCACACCACACTTAGCACACTGATGGCTACACGTGGCTGCTTCCTTATTTCCCCACTGCAGCACAGAAAGCTCACACTACAGCACGATGGTGGGGTAACTTGCAGAGACTGCACCTGGAAGGAAGAGAGACGTGGGCTGCACATCCCTTGCAGGGCACTTTTGCCTTGCTGCTCCCATTCAAAGGCACTCCTCCAAAGAAATGTGGTACAGGAAGGATTCCGCCCCTTGACAGTCAGCTCCCAAGAACTCACCTGCCTTTCTCCAAAGACCACCACACCACAAGGCCTTCACTCCTTCAAAGGGATTCCAGCAGGCTAAGGCCCAGCCAGAAAAGCGCATCTCCCACAACGTCCGCTCCTCTCAGCACACACTACTGCAGACCAAAGCTCTTATGAGCAAGAGGAAATGAGAGGAAAGGAGGGAAAATGCAGGCTTGGTTCGCATCCCGGAGCAAGGAGAAACACTCCCTGGCCTTCAGGAAAAATCCATGCTGCAGGTGCTGGCAAGCCCTTGGCAACCCCAAGGCCTGAACCTCAGTGCATCAAAGGCAGCAGGCTGCCAGCAACTCTGGCCCATGACACCAGGGCAGCCTAGGCCCAGCCAGCATAGTCACACCCTCACCTTGCAGTGCTCCCCAGCTCCACACTCTGGCACCACTGCCCACACACAGCACCGCCCTCGCCATCTATCTCCTCCCATGATGAGCACCAAAACACTGGGACCACCACCTGGACCCACCACCCGGCACCCCTGCACTGTGACACTCTGCCCACACCACTGCTCGCCTGACAGACGGGGGCCAGCAAACGTGCACCTCTGCATCAGCAACGCACAGGGCACCCCAAGTGCCCCACAACACAGAAAGCCCAGCTCTCCAACTCTGCCATTCCCTTCTAGTCCTCCAAGGCTTTGCAACAATCACTGCCTCTAAGCATCCACTCCTACACATGGTCACTTCCCTTCTCCAGGAAGCAGACGAGTGCTCTCACAAGCCCTGATCAGGCCACCTCTTGCCATTCCTTTGTGCCTGAACTTCCCTGAACAAGAAATCTCTTTCAAAATATTACCCTGTTTCACGGTGACATTCCTTGTGTCTCCTCCAACAGACTTGGCACCCATTCTCCACTGGCTGCATACTCTGACAGAAAATCACCAACCTCTAATGTATTACAGTTCCAAATGTGTCATAAAAGCAGGTGGACACCTGAAAGACAGACACAGCATTTAGACCTTGCAGGAACATCTCATAAGCTCCTTGCTGTTTCCACAGGGGGAATTTCTAAAGCACACACAGACAATGGGGAGAAGAGATTACTAACACCACTGCTTACACCAGCATCAGATTGATTTAGCAGCCTCAAAACTCTGTCTGGACTCCCTAGCTGACCGGGAGCAGCCTGCAAGCTTCTACTTAGCAACAACTGGAAAGTCAAACTCCATGTCCATATTCACCAGAGAACAACACCCACATTTTTCATGTAGTAGTACTGACACAGGATGACAGACTGGAACAGAATTTGTGTCAGACGATGTGGAACATCTGCTTGACTGAATAGTTACATTTACATATTGCTGTAGAGCTCTGCAGCGGTCAGTCCCTCCTCTGGGCACACACAACAAACCCAGAAGTCACCTCACCACCACCATCCAGGCTGCGTGTCTTCTCCTGATCTACCACCTGCTCAGAGAGGTGACCTCACAAGGGCAAACCCCCAACACATGCCTACAGCTGCTTCGGGGTTCAGAGACACACGTTCCTCAACTTCCCCAGCCATGAACCGCTGCTGCCCGAGCTGGTACTCAGACAAAAGAGACCTCACACTCAACGCCCATGCCTAACACACACTCTGGGAAGAAGAGATTACTAGCACCATTGCGATGACAGAGTAGACTAGAATTTCATCAGATGATGGGGGACAGTTACTTCTGCTTGATTAATTTGTTGCCTTTCTCTGCTGCTATAGAGCTCTGCAGGGGTCAATCTCTCCTCTGGGAACACGCAATAAACCCAGGAGTCACCTCACCACCACCATCCAGGCCATGTGGCTTCTCCTGACCTGTCAGCTGCTCACAAGGGCAAACCCCCAACACATGCCTGCTGATGGTCTGTGGGCTTCAGAGACACTACTTTCCTCAACATAACTTTCCCAGCCATGAGCCACTGCTGTCCTAGCAGGGACTTGGACAAAAGAGACCTCACACTCAACACCCACGACTAACTGCCTGCTGCCGGTCTATCAGGGACTCAGAAAGATGGGACCTCGCAGTCACCTCCGCAACGAGGTCTCTGTCAGTGGCCAAGAAGCCCCTAAGGCGGGAATTACCTCACTAGAATTTCCCCAGCCAGCAGACAAATCCTGGCTGATGCGCTGCTCAGGCAGAAACCATCTCAAAAACACATCCTAGTGCAGACCTGCTGCTGCCCTATCCACTGCTCTGCGGGAAGTGACATCACAAGCAACAGCCACGCCTTCTCCCTCCAGCCGGCCTATCAGGGACTCGCGCAGAACTGACCTCACCATCAACAGCTGAGCCATGGGCCTCCTCCAGCCCCACCAGCTACCTACAAACACTTGATGGCACACAGGGCATTTTCTCATACAGCCCTTTTAAACACTAGGGACCTCACTGCCCACCCTGCTGCTGCCTGCAGCTCCCCCTGCCCTTTCCCACGGCTGAGCCACCTCCCAAATGGCCTCCCTGATTCACTTCCTGGCTTCACAATGCTCACAGTGCAGCAAAGCACCCATTACGTAGCAGTTGCAATCCCCTAAAAATACATTAGCTTTAGCCTAGACAGTCTGTGTATGTAGCAAGAGAGCAGGGCCTCATGTCCCAGTCAGAGGGAGAAGCCTTCCACAGCTCACAAGTCTACTTCCTTCCCAAATGCTGAACAAGCACAGCAAATCCTCTACACACCGAGCACAGCAAGCATTCTCCTATTTTACGCACTGACAATTTGAGACATGGCAACAGACTCCGTCCAGGACATTTCAATTGCTGAAACCAGCAGAGCCAGAATTCAGCAGCTCTTCATCCTCATCTAGGATTATGCGAATAACAACGGCAAGTGTGAAAATGGCCTTTCCTCAACTTCCAAGGCCCCTGAAAAGCAAAACACCTCACACTTAACAGAGCTCTTCTGCAAACACCCTTCAGGCTGCTCCCAGGGTCACAGGTCCTGGAGCACACCAAGACATATGGCGCAATCACAACGACTTGGGCACGACACCTCGCGAGGACAGCAGCAACCTGCTCACACTTTGCCCAGCAGATCCCAAACACAGCTCTGAGCAGCACCTGGGGGCTGTGGGGATAGCAGCAAATCAGTGAAACCCTTGAAAATGCATCTCAGACCGACAAAAGGTTCAAAGCTTCCTGCACCCAAACCCCACCAAGCCGCCCAGGCCCAGCTGCTCGGCGCAGGCCGGCACGCCTGGCTCGCAGGTCAGTTCCCCTGGGTGACAGGGTGCTGGGTCCCCTGGTCACAGCCCCAACAGCCCCTTTGGTAGCTCCTGCAGGAAAGCAGCCCCCTCGCCAGCACCGCTGCCCCTGCTGCAGCGAGAGGGCACCCGCCGGCATTTGAACGCACCCGCAGCCCCCACCAGCCCCACTCGCACCCGCTCTCACTCCCGCTCCCGTCTCACCTGCTTCGCTCCCTCCCTTCTCGCACCTCTCTCTTCTCTTGGCCTTTTCCCACTCTGGACTCCGATTGGCTGACACAGCCGTCATTCCAATCCATCCCCGCCCTCCTCCTAAGGACAGCCAATAGGAGGGCCGCACTCAGGCGATGCCATGGCAACGCTGCGCCTTCCTGCCCTGGCAGCCAGCTCCGCCCCCTCCCCTGCGGGATGGCGCCATCTTGTGGGCGGCAGCATGGGGCGTGGCGGGGCCTCAGGGCAGCCCGGCGCCGGGTGCCCGGGCAGTGCAGGGCCCCGGGGACGGCCGCTCTGCCGCAGGGTCCTCGCGGGGCTCCTCACTGCCCTGCACCCTGGGGGCCATGCTGGGCTTGGAGGGCAGCCCTGGGACCTGTGCTGGTGCCAGCGATGAAGCCCTGGGAATGGCCGGGGTGCCGGAGCCTGCGGGCGACGTGCTGCTGCACCCAGGGCAGGGCAGTGTCCTCTCGGCCCTCCTGTCCCAATCCCTTCCCCAGGGCAGCCCCAGGGCTTGGCAGCCCTCCTGCTGTGCCTGGCAGTGCTGGGAGGGGGTCCTGGAGGGGTCACTCCAGAGGGCTGAGGAGCCCCATGGGGGCACAGGGCAGCGAGGGGGAGACCAGCTCTGGGCCTGTTGGTGCCAGGGAGTGGAGGTATGGGGTGACCAAGGGCATCGGGGGAGATGGCCATGTTGGGCTCACCCCAGCAGTGCACCCCCCAGAGAAAAGTCCTTGGGGTAGGCAGGTCTTACAGGGTGACAGTGGTGCCTCTACCTGTTCACAAAGTGCTCTCCCAAACAGGCTGCCTTTTGGGTGCAGAGGTTGGAGCCCATTTTGCAGAAGGTCAGAGGCTGTGGCCATCTCAGGATGAAATCTCAGAGCCCCAAATCTGCTCTGCCAAGTTACAGTTATAAAAGGGTACAAATGGTGTCAATCCTCACTGGAGAGATACAGAAGCACTGGAAACAAGGAAGTGCATTCCTGGCTGATGGTGTCCCTGCAGCAGTCCTCCATCTCGCTTGTCCCTTTGCCCTCAGCTCACCTCTCAAGCCCAGGACGAGGGACGCTCTTCCCATCTCATCACCCAATACTCCTTTCCAACATGATGCTGCTCCTCCACATGTCAACAAGGGCTCCTAGTGCAGCCCCGTTGCCTCCTGTCCCCCGTCATTGCCACGGAGCCACCACGAAGGACAGTGGTGGGGACAGTGTGAGCAGTGCCCAGCAGCGCCTGGGCCTTGCAGGGCAGTGAGGGCCCCCACCCACGACTCCAGGGAGACCTCCCTGTGATGCAGCACATCCTGCTGTGACCTCAGCTCGTGTCATCTGGGGGCTCACTATGCCGTCGCCATGGAGATGGCCCAGCCAGGGAGCAGAGAGATTTCCTCCCACGTCCTGGAAAGCCATCCCCTCCCTCCCCCCAGTTATTTCCCAAACATTTCTGATAAATTCCCTCATCTCCAGAGGGGCCTTGGGCATCAGGACAGCCCCAGCACCCAGGAGTCCTGGCTGCCACATGGTCTCCCGAGCCACACAAGCTTATCAGGCAGGATTTTGCCCGGGATCCACAGCAGGATTTTCAGTTCAAAGTTTCTGTGTGCCTCCTCAAACAGTAGCCCCAGAAGGCTCCCAGGGAGCTGCACGAGCGTTGGGAACAAGGAACTGTTGCCTGGGCTGATGGTATTGGTGCAGCAGTCCTCCCTCTCACTTGCTGCTTGTCCTTGCCTCACCTCTGTAGCTGAGGAGGAGGGATGCTCTTCTGTTTTGGCACCCAAAACTCCTTTACAATGAGCCCCTGCCCCACTGCCTGCTGGCGAGGGGCCCCAAAGTGGCCCCATTGCATCCTGTCCCCACTTCTTTCCATAGAGCTGCTGTGGAAGACAGAAGTTTCTTTTCTCTTCATTTCCTGCTTTTGCTCATAGCAAGACAGCAGAAAAATTTCACTCTTTCAGCAGAGTCCCCTACTTTTACACATCTGCTTTCTGCACTTTTTCAACACCCTCTGTATTCCCAGCCTACCGCTACCACACACCCCAGTTCCTGTCATTTGCTCCAGCAGCATGCTAAGATTGAGAAAGCCTAAGTGGGGTGTGTATGTGGGGGAAATAAAATAAATAACGAGATGTCAGCATGAACAGCAGTGGGATGGCAAAGCAGGTGGTGTATGGAAATGCCATGTCAGACACCCCAAAGAAGTCATGTCCTTCCAAAATCTGCCAAGTGGAAATGACGTACAAAGCTAAACAATTCTGAAGGCTTGTGGAATTTGGTGCCTCTGGTTGTGCATGATGCCAAGGACACAGGGCTGTAAGAAGCACTTGGGAGAGGGCCAAGCCTTGCAGGAGGCAGCCTCGGCTGGAGCTGAGCCCTGGTAGGAGCAGGAGAGAGCAAGGCAGAAGTCTTGCGGGTGATCTGCTTCTTCTGCTAGCCAGGCTGTCTGGGCAGAGGCTTTGTCAGTGTGGGGCAAGAGACGGGAAATGGCAGCTGCCTTGGGCACCCCCAGATATGTCCTTGCAGGCTGCCAGGCAGAGCATGCAGTCAGCCTGCAGGCAGGCAGAGACCTCCTGCTCCTTGCCAGCACTTCCCACCTGCTCCTCAGCAGCTCCGGGGAGTCGGGCAGAGGCTTTCAAAGCCACCATCATGGTCATCTCTGCACCTTTGCGAGGACACGTGCAGAAGCCCGTGAGCCCTGTGTGTTGGGCAGCCAAGGCAGCCTGTGCCTTTGGTGGGAGCAAGCTGGGCTCCGGCTGTGCTGCACTGCTGCGTGCAGCTGCTGCTGGCCACCTGTGGGCAGAAGGACTCACAGGGTGGAGGTGGTTGACTTGGTCCGAGTAGCTGGTGAAGAGCAGGAAACCTGAGGGCCGTGGGCAAGGGAGCCGCTGGCTGCACGCGGCCTGGCTGAGCTGGGCAGAGACCTGCTCTCTGCCCCTCAGCGCAGAGCTCACGGGCTCTGTGGGGCCCTTGGAGCACGCAGGTTGCTGTGCTTTGTCCCAGGGAAGGTCCCGAGGACCGGCAAGAAATTCCCACCTGGCCGCAGCAGCTCCTGCCTGCCTCTTTCACCCCAGCTCCTTTGCCAAACCAGCTGCCTGCTCTCTGGGCAGCTCCCATGCCTGCTGCCTGCCCCTGCCTCCAGCCCCATGGCTCACCTCACCCCTGCGCTCTGGCGTGCATGGCAGTGCATGTGCAGCCTGGCAGCAGACGTTTGCTGCTGCTCCTCATCCCTCTGCATGATCCTCTGCTGGGGTCCTGCTGCTCTGGCCCCAAGGGCAGCTGCTGCCTCCTCATGGAGCGGCTCTCCTCAGAGGGAGGACCCCAGGGGCTCTGCTCCCAGAAGGGACACAGTCCCCATGGAGACAGCCCCATCACCAGGGCCTTGGAGGCACCATGCCACCACCATCACCAAGCCCTGCTGCTCACTGTGGCAACAGCCCTCACCAAGCCCCGGGGATCGCTGGGGGCACCCCCAGCACAACGCCTTGGCAGTCCCCATGGGCACACCCATCCCCATGGCCTTGCCTCCAAGCCTCTGCTTTCAGCTTTGGAGCCTGCCTGGCAGCTGACAGCTGGGCAGCACCACCAAGTTGCCTCTCTCCACCCCTGCACTCCATGCCCCTTGCACAGGCTGCCCTTCTTCAGGCACTCCAGAGCACACAGCCACTCCAAGGCTACCCCTTGCTCTGCCTGCTAATCCTCAGCCCTCTCCAGTGGCTCCTTGTGCAGCTCACGCCACAGCTCCCTGCATTCCTGCTGCTGTCGTGATGGGCTTGTTTTTCCCCACACCACCTGGCACCTTTGCTTGCCATCCCAGGACATTGCTTCCTCACTCTTCTTGCAGTCAGTGTCTCCTCTAGGTTGCTCCCCCACCAGCTTGCCCAGCTGAATCACCATCAGCTCAGCACTTGGCAAGTCTCCTGCCAAAGAAATGCTGCCACCCTTGTTTGAGCGATGCTGTGAAAAAAACCCTGCAAATAGTAAACAAGACTCAAGGAAAACAAGGGAGGAAGAGTCAGAAGCAGAGAAGGTGTGCTAGCTTTGTGGATCTACCTCCTAGCACCCATCTCTGTGCAGAAATAAAGAAACAATTTTCTGGACCCTGTGTGTCTATTGGTTGCTTGCACACTGGGTAATAGAACGCAGTTTGGGGACAACACAGGGATAACTACAAATAGGCTGAACACGGGCTGGGGAAGCTCTAGGGTGAAGGAGTGGCCCACGCAGGGCAGCGTCATTCCCCCACGGAGAGGGGTCTGCACGGGGTAGGGCTCCTCACAGCTCCTGCTCACCCCCAGGACACTTCCCAGGGGCTTCTCAGCATGTAGCTGCAGGCAGGGATGACACCAAAGGCAAGGAGCTTCCCCACATCTCTGCTTTCAGGTCCCTGCTGCTGAGGTCGGGGGAAGGGAGAGGAGCTGCCAAGCCTGGACAAGAGCCCGAGACTCCAAAGCTGATGGAGAGACCAGCAGGTCTGAAGGAAGCTCACAAAGTTCCTTTCCCGGCAATTCTCCGAGTGTGCTTCCGTGTGATTGGCACTTCACTTCTGGGGCATTTGCATAGCCTGCCTTTGTTGCTTTTTGTTGCAATCTCAGTTCCTTTTTCTCCAAGGAAACCAGAATTACTCACAGTACGTCATTTGCTATCCCTCAAGTGCCATTAGGAATACTTCTGTATCTGCTGGGAAACTATTCCTTTCTTCATGATTCTACTTGTAGATTATTAATCTGTAACTAGCTGATACGCTCAGCTTTGTGCCTGCATAAGAACTCGCAGCAACCTCCACATTTCCTGAATCCTGCTTTAGAGCAGAAATTCTTGTCGCAGCATGGCAGTCTGAGAGGTGCAGAGAAGCCCTGAGCTGTGAGAGCTCCATCACTACTGAAACCTAAGGCAGCAGGTGAAGAGTGAAAAGAAGAGAGAAGCCGCTTTCTTTGCCTCTTCTACTGCTTGATGTTCCCTTCTAATGGAAAGCTGAAACACTCTGGGTGGGTGGTGAAACTGGTGGGGAAAGCAGAGAGGCATGAGCTGCTGCTCTACTGAATGGTGGAGGTGCAGGGGTAAGGAGTCAGTTTGTATGTGCTGCCAGGGATAAGATTTTTTTAATCAAACATTTTTTTTCCCTGCTGTAATCTGGACAGTAGCTCAAAAGATGTCTGTCACGACAGAGAAGCAAAACAAATCTCCACAAGATTGTGCCGTCCTGCAGGTGTGTGTGTGTGGGGAGGGATTTGGGGGCTCTTGGAGCAAGCTATCTTTCTGTACAAAAGTCTGGAAAACATTGATGCAAGCCCCCAGAGAAGAGAAATTTTCTGGGCACTCAGAGCAACACAGGCAGGACCCAGCGATGTCGAGGGAAACCCATCCCAGCCATACCAAACCAACCACTCTCTCCAGAGGACATTCCTAACCCTTGGGCTGGGAGTAGGAGAGGAGATGGGGGAACAGTCATCCCAGACTTGCTTCCATCAGGCCCTCAGCTCCACAACGTGTCATAGGTTCAGCTGAGTTCTCTCAGGCAACACTTCCCATGCCTCTGGTGCATGGAGAAGACTGGGTAGGCACACAGGAGACAAGGGAGAGAAAGGGCAGAGATGCCAGCAGGTAGAGTTGGGCTCCCTGCGTCACAGATGACTAGAGGCTGACTAAGGAAACTAACTCCTGTAGGGACTTGGAAAGGCACATCTCGGACAGTATTTAAGTGGGGTGGAGTCTCCCTCCTGCAAGACTTGCCCCAGCACTCTGCAGAGACTAGGAAGAGCAGGAAGGTTGGTTATAAGGACGCTTGCAAGCTTTAGCAGCTGCAGAGCTGGGAGGTGCCCTTACAAACTTCTGAATGCAGGCCCTGAGGCATTGCAGTGCCTCGTAGGCTCTGCACCAGAGCCCAGAGAGCAGCACTGCAGTATGAGGGATGTCCTGAGAAGCCTTGAATCCTCAAATGTGGGAGATCCAGGGTGCCAGAGCTGTACAGATCGTGGGAGGGCAAGGGTGCCAGTGTGGATCCAGGGTGCCTGGGCTGCACAGATCCCTGGAGGAGCCAGGGGGCTGGTGTGGGAAGGGCAGGGGGCTGAGGAGCGTACCCAGGGGAGAAGCAGAGCCCCAAAGTGACACTGAAAAGCCCAAGGACCATCTGAAGCCCAGAGTTGAGACCTGGCTTTTCTCAGGCTCACACAGAAGGAAAGGTGGACTAAGTTCATGGGAAATGGGAAAACTTCCTCCAATTGGCTACATGGCCTGAACAATGGCTTTGGAATCTGGCAGGGACGAGTCTCCTAGGCAAAGCCCGCTAGATGATGTGTGTTTGCTCTTTTCTGGCATGTCATCTCTATCTTAAGCACCACAGACCGAGAAACCTTGCTGAAGGCTTCTCAAATCAAAGAGCCTGCTTTGGTGCTTAAAGGAGGAAGGTTACGTCCTGTCCCTTATTCTCCTATACCCTACTTCAAATAAAAGAGCGATCCACAGCAGCCACCAGTTTTGAGGCTCATCTAAGCATCTCAGCCTATGGGCACCCTTTGTGCTTTTTCATCCCACCGGACTTTGATCCTGTAAAAATGCCAAACCCCAATCCAACCCTCAAACCCCAGATTCCTGCACAGAATCCTGTTGCCTCGTGCAGCAGCCAGGGAGTGCAGGAGCACAGCAGTGACCTCTCCAGGTCCCCACTTCAGATGTTTCCCTGACTTTGGCACCACCTGGAGACATTCTTGAAGGACTTATCAGAAAGTTTGGGAAAATAACTGGGGGAAGGGAGATGCCTGCTTTCCAGGAGGGGAGAGGAAATCTCTCTGCTCTCTCCCTGGCGGTGCCATCTCCATGGCACTGACCTGCTGTGCCCCCAGATGACACCAGCTGAGGTCACAGCGGGATGTGCTGCATCACAGGGAGGTCTCCATGGTGTCCTGGGGGAGGGCCCTCACTTCCCTCCCAGACCTAGGCACTGCTGGGCACTGCTCACGCCCTCCCTGCCGCTGCCCTTGTAGTGGCTCCATGGCAAGACTGGAGACAGGAGTTAATGGGGGCTGTGCTGGGATCCGTCACTGACACGCAGAGGAACAGGAGCACGATGAAAAGGATTGTTGGGTGAAGGGAAGAACATCCCTCCTCCTGGGCTGCAGAGGTGAGCCGAGGGCAAAGAGGCGAGATGGAGGACTGCTGGATGGACACCATCAGCCGAGACCACAGTTCCTTGTTCCCAAGGCTCCTGCAGCTCTCCACTGAGGGTAAGGGCTTTGGGTACTTCTTCCCGAGATGTTGCACAAAGATTGGTAACTGCAAAAACTGCTGTGAATCCAGGGCTGTGGGGGTGGCTGGACAGGACTGGGGGCTGCCACAAGAGTCATCTCTGAGGGTCCCATCTGTCTTAGTGGACAGCCAGGACTCCTGGGTCATGGGGCAGGAGATGCGCTGAGCCTCAAGGCTTCTGTGGGGCCAGCTCCATTGCCTTTTGGGGTCTGTGGGGGGCATGGGAATGCATGGCAGGTTTTCCACGGATCGTGTCCCCCTTTGCGATCTGGCTCTGAGAAGAATTGGGGTCCTGCATCCCAGAGGCTGGGGCAGCCTGCTGCTCTCATGGGGCTCTCAAGAACCTGCTGAAATATCCATGTACAATAAGGAAAACACCTTGTAATGACCCCAGGTCCCCTGCCTGTTTGAGAGGACCTCTGTTCCTTTCATGCTTGGTACAAGTTGGTACAGCATGGTTTGGGCTCAGAGAAGCCATCTCGAGATGGTCATAGCCTGTGTCCTTGCGCAGGTTGGACTCAAAACATCTGCATGCAACAGAAAGCCTATTTGGGAGAGCACCTTGGAAACAGGTGGAGGCACGGTGCCCACTGCCAAGTCCTGACTGACCCAAGGATTTTTCTCTGAGCTATGGGGTGCAGTGCTGCAGTAAGCCCAAAAGAGCAATCTCCCCCAGTCCCTTCACGACCCCACACCTCCACTTCCTAGCACCAGCAGGCTCAGAGCTGGTCCCCAGCCTCACTGCCCTGTGCCCCCATGGGGCTCCTCAGCGCTCTGGAGCGACCCCTCGGGGCACAGCCCAGCCCCACACAGAGCAGCCCCTGCTTGGCCGTGGCCCAGCCCTGCCAGGCGCAGCGAGAGGGCTGCCAAGCCCTGGGGCTACCCTGGGGAAGGGGCCGGGGCAGGAGGGCCGAGAGGACACTGCCCTGCCCTGGTGGCAGCAGCACGTCGCCCGCAGGCTCCGGCACCCCGGCCATTCCCAGGGCCCCAGCGCCCGCACCAGGGCTGGCACCAGCACAGGCCCCAGGGCTGCCCTCCAAGCCCAGCACGGCCCCCAGGGCGCAGGGCAGCAAGAAGCCCCACGGGGCCCCTGCAGCAGAGCGGCCGCCCCCAGGGCCCTGCACTGCCCGGGCACCCGGCGCCGGGCTGCCCCAAGGCCCTGCCGTGCTCTGCGCTGCCGCCCACAAGATGGCACCGTCCCGTGGTGGGAGAGGAGGGGGCAGAGCTGGCTGCCAGGGCAGGAGGGCGCAGTGTTGCCATGACATCGCCTGAGTGCAGCCCTCCTATTGGCTGTCCTGAGGAGGAGGGTGGGGATGGATTGGAATGACGGCTGTGTCAGCCAATCGTAGTCCAGAGTGGAAAAAGGCCAAGGGAAGAGAGAGGTGCGAGAAGGGAGGGAGCGAAGCAGGCGAGAAGGGAGCAGGAGTGAGAGCGGGTGCGAGTGGGGCTGGTGGGGGCTGCGGGTGCGTTCAAATGCCGGCGGGTGCCCTCTCGCTGCAGCAGGGGCAGCGGTGCTGGCGAGGTGGCTGCTTTCCTGCAGGAGCTCCTGAAGAGGCTGTTGGGGCTGTGACCACGGCCATCAGCAGGTCTGTGGCATGGCTGTGTGTTTTTGAGATCATTTCTGCCTGAGCAGCTGATCAGCCAGGATTTGTCTCGTGGCTCAAGAAATTCTAGTGAGGTAATTTTTGCCTCAGAGTCTTCTTGGCCAAAGAAAGACAGAGACCTGGTTGTGCAGGTGACTGTGAGGTCCTGTCTTTCTGAGTCCCTGATAGACCGGCAGCAGGCAGTTAGGCCTGGGCGTTGAGTGTGAGGTCTCTTGTCCAAGTCGCTGCTAGGGCAGCAGTGGTTCGTTGCAGGGGAAGTTACTTTGAGGAAATTTCTGTCCCTGAAGGCCATAGCAGCAGCAGGCATGTGTTGGGGGTTTGCACTTGTGAGGTCCCCTCTCTGTGAGCAGCCGACAGGTCAGGAGAAGCAAAATGGCCTGGATGGTGGTGGTGAGGTGACTCCTGGTTTTGTGCCCAGGGTAGGAGTTGACCCCTGCAGAGCTCTGCAGCAATATGGAACTGCAGCTACTCAGTCAAGAAGAAGTACATGCTCCATACCATCTGTCACAAATTCTGTTCCACTCCATCATCCTGCGTTAGTCCTGCTACGTTTAAAATGCAGATGATGTTCTCTGGTGAACGTGGACATGCAGTTTGACTTTGTACTTCTTGCTGAGTAGAGTCTTGCAGCCTATTCCTGGTCAGCTAGAGTCCAAGTAGAGTTTTGAAGCTGCTAAATGAATCTAGTGCTGATGTGCACAATGATATTAGTAATCTCTGATTCCCAGGGTGTGTGTGTGTGTGCTTTAGAAATTCCCCCTGTTGAAACAGTAGGGAGGCTGTGAGATTTTCCTGCAAGGTCTGAATGCTGTGCCTGTCTTTTAGGTGTCCAGCTGCTTTTATGACGCATTTGGAAGTGTAACACGTTAGAGGTCTCTGAGTTTCTGTCCGAGTATGCAGTCACTAGAGAAGGAGTGCAAAGGGTGTTGGAGGGAAATGAAGGCATGTCATTCCCCCAAAGTTATGGGCCCCATTTTCAAAGAGATTTCATTTTCATGGAAGCTGAGACACAAGCAAGAGGCAAGAGCTGGCCTGCTCCTCCCTTGTGAGAGCCCCTTGCTCTGTGCTTTCTGGAGGTGGGAAGTGAGCAGGCCCTGGGCTGTGAGTGGATGCTGAGAGGTAGTGCCTGTTGCAAGGCCTTGGAGGAGCAGAAGGGAGTTGAAGGCTGTAGAGTTGGGCTTTGTGTGTTGTGGGGCACATAGGGGTGCCCTGCCAGCTGTCATATGTGGTGCAGTGCTGTGTGTGTCGCTGATACAATTGTGGATGTTGGCTGACAACCCTTTTTAGAGGCGAGGGGCAATGAATGCGGTTTGCATCCCTGTGCAGGCATGGCCTGTGGTGGGGCTGGGTGGTAGCTGCAATGTCTCGGTGGTCAACATGGTGGAAGGTAGCTGGAGAGAGCAGTACAGTGCAGGGAAAGTTCTACCAGGTTGGGGAGCTGAGGAGACCTGTGAAGTAAGGAGGTGTTTGCTCAAAGGACCGAGGCTGCTGTGGTGTCATGGGCCAGAGATGCTGGGAGACTGCTGCCTTCAGTGCGCTGAGGTCCAGGCCTTGAGCTTGCTAAGCTCTTGCCAGGATGTGCAGGTAGGATGCTGCCTAATGGATCCGGAGTGTTTCTCCTTGTTCTGAGATGCAAACAAAGCCTGCTTTTTCCTTCCTTGCCTCTTGTTTGCTTTTCCTGATGAAATCTTTTATCTGCAGCAGTGTCTGCTGAGAGAGGAGGAGCAGGCGGGGGATGCTTGTTGGGAAGTGGGCAAGGGAATGCTGTAAGCTCTTTGAAGGAGTGAAGGCCTTCTGGTAAGATGGTTGTTGGAGGCAGGCAGGTATGTTCTTGGGAGCTGACTGTCAAGGGGCTGTGTTGGAGCTGTGTGGTGGCCCCAGTGGTTTGGTGCTCAGCCATGGGAGGAGGTGTCTGGACAGAGCAGTGCTGTGCTCCTAGAGCCCAGCCTGCGATCACTGTGTCCTTCTGGGAAACGTGGGTGAGGACTCTTGGTGACCGTGCCCTGACCTTAGAGCATCCTGGTGTGAGCCAGAGATGCTTACAGTTTGGTGATTTCTGTCAGCTGAGGTTCAGGCTTTCAGTTTTTGAAGGTCTTGTGCTTTCCTGAGTCTTTGAGATTTTACCGTTTCCCCTGGAGAAAGCAATCTTCTCACTCCTTCAAGGCTTTCTGTCCTTGGTCAGTGGTGGAGGCAGCATCTGCAAAGCCACTGGTGCCTTTGGAAGGAGTCTGAGAACAGCAGATGCCTTGAGCCTGCAATGGGGAGACATCTGGAGATAGGGATCTAACAGCCTGCTGAAGGCAGGTCCCAGTGGAGCAGGTCTATTTGGGCCTTTCTCAGTAGAGTTTTGATTATCTGCCTGGATGGAGATGTGGGGACGTGCCTGGATCCCTGTGCCACAGTTTGGCCACCCTCCTGGAGAACAAGGGTTCTTAATATGTAAGAAGAATTTGCCATTGTCCAATTTGTCCCTGTGGCCTCTCATGCTCTCAGTGTGCACCTCCAAAAAAAATCCATCTCTGTCTTGTCTGTGCCCTCCATAAGCCAGCTGTGCACAGCATGCGTGTCCCTCTTGGCTTTGTCTTGTCTAGGCTTAAGAATCCCAGCTCTCATAGCCTCTACCTGTATGCCCCATGCTCCAGGCCTTGACTGTCTTGGTGTCCCTGTGCTGGACCCCTTGCTGTGTGTTTGTGCCTTTGCAGAACTGGGGTGTCCAGAGGGGACCCGATATACAGATATGGTCTCACCTGTGCCAAAAAGAGGAGTAGAGGCTTTGTGTGGCCCCACAGGCTGTACTCTCACAAATACAGCTCAGCGCAGAGGGGAGACATTTGCCACCGACTGTTGCGACTGTGGAAGGCCAGCAGAGCTGACAGTAACACGCTGATTTTCTCTTTCTTTCTAGGTTACTCCAGTCCTGTATGTTGCTGGTGTAGTCCTAGAACTGCTGAGGATGGAGGCAGGATGCCAGGGTGTGTGCCTGTACCTGTCAACATCTTTGCCACCATTGTGATCTGTCTGTGAAAGCAGCTGCAAGAGGTGAGGTGCTGAATGAGGTGAGGCTACTTCGAGTGGATGTGAAGGCTTCTGTAAGTGCGCCTGGCTTCCATGGGTGACTTGGGGTGTAGGTTCACGTCCGCTGTGCTGCAACTTCTGCATCGCACAAATGCTGTTAGTGCCAGCTTGCTCTGCAAATGCTACTGTGTTCCCTCCTTTTCCAAGAAGGCTGTGGTGCCACATATTTGTGTGAGTGTCCCAAAGCCTCTGTAGCTTGAAATTGAGGATGTCTCACAGTTGTTGGGTTCCTGTCTCTGTGAGGGGTGAAGATGTGCCCAGGGTCAGGTTGTGAATGCAGCTGTGGAGCTCAGAGTGCTGCTGCAAAGCCCGTGCAGCCAGACAGGTGGCATTTCAGCAGACCGCCAGGCTGGGGCTGTCTGCTTGCTTGGGCCTCATTTCAAAGCCTCTGCACACTTTTTCCCTTCACAGGGACTTCTTGTCCAAGTAACTAAAGGAAAGGAAGTGAGGTTACTTTGGTCTCAGGAGGCCTCAATCTCAGGAGGCCTTAAGAACTCTCAAATGTTTCTACATTATATCTGTAGCGTTGTATTATTAAAGAAAAACCCCATCCCTGCCCTGAGTAGGTGGAGGTTCCTGAGATTGTGGGGGTGGAAAGTAGCAGCCTGCTCTGCCTGAAGAAAGCAGAATCCTCCCCTCTGAAAACAGGAGCATTGCCCAATGAGCCAGCCCTGTGCTTGATCTTGTGCTGATCATTTGCACATGCCCTGTGAGCCTAGAGTGCCTTGGCCACCTTGTGATGTTAGCACAAGAGCTTCCCTGTGTGCCTGTGTTTTGGAGGGACGGGAAGGCAGTGAGCAGAGCTGCCTTCTGGGGAGTGTGAGTGGCCAGTGTCCTGCAGACCCATCTTCTTGCTGGCTCTTGGTTGCATGTAGCAGACGAGGCAGCTGTGTGGGGCAGAGACAGTGTGTTTGTAGACTAGCTGGCACAGCAGAGGTCTGGTATGAGGTTGATGGCTGTTGCAGTGCTGAGTTGCTCTGTCAGTGTCAGACAGCCTTTCCAGTGCAGCTGTTCCCTGGGCTGATCTCTTTACGTAGGCCCTGGAAATGGAAGTGGCATCCTGCTGTCATTTTGTAGATGCTTGTGGTGGTTGCATTTCCCCACTTGCAGCAAAGAGTTACGCGGCAGGCACAAACATGGAGCTGGGCTCAGTGAGGCTCTTGGCTGGGCTCAGTTTGTAGGAAGGAAAAATCTCAGAGGCTGCCACTTGAGGTTTCTCTTTGGCATCATTCCTGGTGGGAGAGCAGAAGAGAAAAAGGGCACAAATCTCCCTGGGAAAGCTAACATCACCCCCCAGCGAGTGCTGCATTCATCCTGTGCAGCCTTAGACCCTTGTGATGCAGATGTCTGCCTGTGGATGACTCTCTCTGTGCTCCATTTACCATCATTGCAGAGAAGCAGCAGCTGCCAAAGTGTCGTTCCCCTACTCCACAAGCCCACAGCTGAAGACACAAGGTGCACTAGGCCTTGTCCGCCTTGAGATCCACAGGGCTCTCTAGAGGCTCCAAAACTTGCTGGGAGACAGACCCCCTGGAGAGTTTACCCCGCTGCCTGTCAGACTGAGGTGAGGCTGCCCATCCTGCAAGCACAAGTGGTGTGCCAAGGAGCTGAGAGTTTTACGCTTCTCAGGTCCCCTTTGGAAATGGAACGTCAATTAAATTCATTCACCAAAGCTAGGGAGCTAAGTTGTTTGATTCTGCTGGCACTTCCACCAGTAAGCTGGCCACTTTCAGAGGTAAGTTGGGTCGAGCCAACAGTGGTACATGCATCAAGCTGGAAACGGAGGCTGTCATCTGCCCCCCTCTCTTTTCTACATACCACTTACTCTTTTGAACTCTGATGGCCCTGAAGACTTAGAATCCATTACCCTACTGAGATGCTAAAGGTACATACTGCCACTCCCCTATTCCCTTCTATGGTAAATGGGAACAATATTCCAGCAAGTAGTTCAGCCACAGCGTCTTGGGCCTGGTCTCCTAGTGCCATCCGTTTCCACCACCCTAAAGGCAAAGAGATGAGCTCCTCTGAGCCAGGCTGTGGGGCACTGCATGACGATGTGGGGAGAGTGCCTGGTCCCCAAAGCTGTGCAACATCACAAATGGATGTACCCCCTCCCAACGTAGTCATGCCCAAATCCTTGTGTGGGAAGGTTAGGGCTCTGCAAAGTACCTGCCCATGAAACTTGTGGTGTGGAATGTGCAGGAATGTCGCTGGCAGTGGGAAATATGGACTCATTCTGCAGGGTCTCTCCAGCCGCATCCTATCAGCCCATGGCCTTTTGTTCACGCACCTCAAGAGCACCTTGGACTTCACCGTGAGCAAGGTGGGTGATGCCATGCAGGCTGGGAGAAGAACCGGACAGGTCAGCGTTCGCTCACATGGGACACTTCATCGTCCCCAGCGTAAAGCACATGTGAGTCATAGAAGGGAGACAGAAGCCCTGAGGAGCCACGCAGATGGCATGGAAAGATGGTGCTGGGCAGGAGACAGGAAAGCAAACAGTTGGAATTGTCCACCTGCGACCTGAAGCCAGGCACGCCATCGCGAAGCCCTCATCCCCCAGCAGCTCACTCTGCTTTCCCCAGGCCACCCCTCCTACAGCCCAGCTGCCAACGCTCCTGTCTGCACCTGATCTGGCACCAGCCTCTCTCCTGCCCAGTGCTCTCAGCAACCTGCCTGCTCTCCATCATAACAGCACAAGGGCTCATGCTGGAAGCTTCCCCCCAGCCTTGTGCTGAGGTGACACCGGGAGCATGGGGGTGGGGAAGTGCCTGTGAGAAAGATGAGCAGGGGTCAGGCAGCGTGATCTGCTCTTGCAGATCTGCAGGGTGGCCCTGGGAGGAGAGATCAGAGACGCCATGCATTTCCTCACCTCATTGCAGGGGCCCTGGGGAGAGAGTGCCAGAGCCTGCATTGCTCAGCCCTGCCAACTCCCACAGCCAAAGCCATACTCACCAGGGCTGCAGCCCAGTTCGCAGGAGCCATTGGACGTGCTGAGGTGACGCACCTCCCGGAGGTGATCTTGCTGCTGCTTAAAAGAAGCTTCCAAGTGGGGTTGTGAAGTTGTCATGTCCTGGTGCTGCTAGCTCTGCCTCCAAGCAGAGGAGAGCGAGGCAACTGAAGGCAATCTTCTTGTGTCCTGAGCTCTTGCAGCTCTCCAGCAGCTCCCATGCTACATGGCTTAAGGGAGTTGAAATGAACAAGAGCAAGAGCACTGCTGAAGAGAGCCAGTGCCAGCTTCTTACCTGGAAGGTAGCTCCCGCTCCAACACCGTGGCTTGCACTGCACAGCAACAGCACAAAGGGGAAGAATTAAAACACACAAGGAGATAAAATCCCATGGGCAGGTGGGGTGAGAGTGAAAGGAGCAAAACGTGGAGGCAACCTAAACCCAAACCCCAATCCAAACCATTCCTACCCGAAGCAGCTCAGTGCACATAATTCTCCCACCACACTTACCTGCCTCTGTCCAGCTTCCAATGGGTGTGCAGAGCTCCTACAAGCAAGGCACCAGCAGGAACACCAGACAAAGCAGGGAAGGACAGGAGTCAGGGTGTCGTTCCTTTGCCTGCTGAGGGAGAGCAGAGGGTGACAGGAGGCAAGTGAGTCACGCTGAGGAACCTCTTAGAAGTCAGCTCCGGTATGGAGGAGGGAGATGTTGGGCACAGCTGTGGGACTTTGCTTCCAGACAGGACCTGCTCTCTCGGTGCTCAGCTGCTCTCTTGGCACAGCTTTTTACTGCTCTCTGCCATCGATCCTCACATGTCCGTCTGGGGCTCCTGGACAGCACAGCAGTGGTCTGTGTCCATTGAAAACACAAATCCTGCAGTAGGAGAGCCCATGTTGCAGGGCCCAGATGCTGTATCTGGAGTGGTGTTGGCGTTCATCTCTTAGACTAGTGTAAAGGGCACAGACAACGAGAAAACTCTCACTGGGACTCCTCAGGGTCTCCCTGAATCCCCAGCATGGGGATGTTCTGACACCTTGCCTCTGCTCAGCATTTGTCATGGCACCCAGCTGCATTGCGCTGGTCTTTCTATAAACCTGGTGCTGCAGTGTCCTGCCAAAGGTACTTTTAGACAGCCAGCTCCTCGACTAACAGCTGTGGGGACAGACAGACGTGGTCATGTGTGCGGGCTCTGCACCTGCCAGTGCCTAGCCCAGCTCGTGCTCCAAGGTTTCCCCAGGAGCCCTTCATGCCCTTCTTCAGCTCATTGAGAAGGACCTTAACGAGTCTTTGCCCCTAGCATTGCAGTTCCCCCTCCACCAAGGATGACACTACTCACCAACTGACTATCAGAGCTCGTCGTGCTGAAGACAGCCCTCAGAGTGCAGCACTCCAGCCCCTTTTCCACTTGCTTTGGTGTTCTTTTGTAGTCCTCATCTCCCCAGGCTTCTTGGACTGCTCTCATCTCTGCTTGCTGACTGTCTGCTGGGCAGTCCCACTGTCCCTCCTACTGCCAAGGCCATGCGTGCCTCTTGCTGGGCTGGGCACAGGCCTCAGAGCTGCTTGCCTTCCTCTTGGTGGGCAGACGGGTCCTCCCGGGTGAGCACTGCCTGTCCCTGCCATCAGCAAAGGGGACGTGGCTGCAGCCCTGCACAGCACAAGCAGCCGTGTCCTCCATGTGCCCCTGCTGGAGCTCTCTCTCCTCCCTGGAGGCAGCAGGGTAGCAGCTGGGGTGGCTCCAGCTAGTTTGGTTTGGCATGGCAGAGACTAGCGAGCTGCCCGCCCTGGCTTTGCTGTGGCTGCAGCTGGGTGTGTGGAGTGGCTGCTCTTTCTGCCCCGTGTCACCTTCCCCTGCTGGGGCTGAGTGCTCCGAATCTTAGGAGAGCACAATGCATTCAGGGCTTCTCTCTGCCGAGGGCTTCCAGCATCCCACAAGGACACAGCTGTCTGACGAGGAGTCACTGTCCTGGGGGTTGGCAGGAGCCGGCAATTGTCTCTGGGCTTCTCCTCCTGCTTGAGCTGCCCTGTTGTCAGAGTTTGTCTGTAGATCTTGGTGAGATTGTGTGGCTGTGGCAATGTCACGGGGGCCTGCATACGAGGTGACAGGAAGCATTGTATAGCCAGGGCTGCCAGCTGGGGATGGACTCTGGGCTGGCCCTGGAGTCGTGGCTGTACCCGCAGCAGCTGCCGGGCTTAATGATGCTGAGGGGCCTCCTTCGTGCTGGCTCTGAGAGTGGCAATCATATATGGCCTGCCGGTCGTAGGTCTCCATGCTGCATGAGCACTGGGTAAAGCTGATGAGCTCGTGGACAAAATGCCTGGTGCGACTCAGCAGCAGCAGCTCTAAGTCGTCAGCAAAGGCCTGACTGTCCAGGTCATACCTCCTGAGGTTTGTCAGGACGATGAGCTCCGTGATGGTGATCAGTGACTGGTGGACTCCAAAGAGGACTCTCAGTTCGCGCTGGAGCCAGGGCAGCAACCTCTGAATGCTGTCCGGATTGCGGGAGAAGAACTCTGCGGAGATGTCTTGGGGGTGGCCGCCATGGGGAACCCTTTGCACACGCATCCCTGTGCGGTACAGAGTGTGGCGGAAGTTCAGCATCTCCTCCTCTGTCGCTGGCACATGTCTCTGAGGTCTGCTCTCAGCACTGGCCTGCCTGTGCAGAGACAGCCTCTGGCTTGGCTCCCGCAGCCCTCCGGCTCTCTGCCTCTGCCTGCTGTGGCTTGGAGGCCCCTCCAGGCTGCTGCCGTCCTGGGCAGAGGATGGCATCTGAGGAGCAGGGGACTGCTGCTGCGGGTGAGCTGCAGGGCGACGGTGCCTCCTGGTGGCAGGGCACCGAGGAGCTCTCTGTCGCGGCCGCCTGGCACCAGAGCTATCTTTGGGAGGCCTCACGACATACTCCTGGTAGTCATCTTCTGCCAGCACTGTGTGCAGAATAGACTGGAAAACCTGCTTGCAGAGGGGGCATTCGGCCTTTGTTTTCGACCAGCGGAGCACACAACCAAAGCAGAACTTGTGGAAGCAGGGTTTCACATAGGCAACGTCGTCTAAGGTGTCCAGACAGATGGGACATGTAGCATCTGGAGCTGCTGGTGTTGGTGTGCTGTGCTACAGAGGGCTGGGGAGAGCTGAGGATGAGGAACTACCATCCATGGCAGGTACCTCAACTGCTGCTGCTGTGCTCTGCTGAAGAAAGAGAGGCCAAGATGATTCCCTTTGTCAGGAAGACTGTGAGGGTGAAGTGGGGGCTGGACTATGGTGCAGGCGGGGGTGCAGAAGAACCATTGGCACACACTGAAACTCAGAGGAGGCACCTTTGGGGCTGAGACAAAAGAATGTGGGCGCTGGTGGGCTAATAACCTGGAAGGCCTGGGTGCCCTCAAAAAGGGAGGTGTTGTGGGTCAAGCTCCTGCCAACTAAGGAAGAGGGCAAGGAAAGGCATTGCAAAATGTTCAGGCTCAGGAACTGCCTAGAATGTGCAGAAGCTCTCTGCCTCCTTCCTCAGAAAGAGGAGAGGCCCGTTTGCACCAATACCACTTTCATCAGCCGAACACGGGAGGCTGTGGCCACGTGCATTCAGTCATGCCTCAGAGCAACTCTTCCTTGATGAACTGGGAGCAGCCAGGTACCTGGGGAACCAACATACTGTGCCTGGGGACGACGGGCGGCCTTGCCATTCTTGGGTACCCAGCCTCAGCGAAGCCCTTTCCGCTTCTCCTCTTCAAAAGCATTGCTGTGCTGCTTGGGACTCAGCACTTCCCCAAAGCCCACTCTCCATCACCCCTTCCTTGCCTAGCCTAGCCTGCGGGACATTGCCAGGTGCAGCGCAGAGCTGCCGGTGGACACTGAGGAAGAGGCAGCGAGGTGCCTGAGTGTTTCCAGAGACCCCTGCAGCCTCTTGGTGCCCACAGAGCACTGGCCATAGATGCACAGCCTCGCTGTCAGCTCAGTGAGCCCAGTGGGAGTATGGGAAAGACAGAAGGCACCTTTGGAATTGAGCACCCTGGGCTGCTGCTAGCCCCAAAACATCCCAGCCCCCGTGAGAGTGGCATGCGTGAGCGGAGCTCCTGCTGTGTCTTGCACACAGGCTCATCAGCAGCCTGGGGGTGAGCTAAGCTGGGCAGGACTCTGCCCCTGGGGAGCTGCACTGAGAGCAGAGCAGCCCCAGAAGCTCAGAGGTGCCATCACAAGGGTGCCCTGAGCTGCACAGAGAGGACGCCCTGACCACAGGACCAGTGTTCCTTTGGGAAAGGACATGGTGCCAGGGCTTGGACACCTTTGGCAAGCCTTCCTGGACCTTCGCGCTTTTCCACAGCTTTCAGGGTGCTTCCTGAGCTGTCTGGTTGAAGGTTCAGGCCCAGACACGTGAGTTCTCTGTCAGGGAGCCATGTTATTTCTTTGGGCAGAGAGAGGGCCCCTCAGCGCTGCCATCCAGCCAAAGGCAGCAGAATTCAGCAACACCCCCTGTCCCTGGCAGCTCTGGACCCTGCTCTTTTCAAGGCAGGGTGGAGAGGCGATGAGCTGGAGGAGAGGACGGGGGCCTCTCCTGACCCTGCAGCTTCCCCAAGCTGACAGTGTCTTCACAGTGGGCAGGGCGGGGGCTTTGGTGGCAGGCGGCAGTGTGATGGCCTCTCTCAGCACGATAAGAGCAAGCCCCGTCGCTCTGCGTGTCCCGTCAGTTGTGGGCTGCTCAGTGAGAGCGGATGGCACCCACCTCCATGGGCTTCTCTGCTGGGGGCAGTGCGCGTGGGGAACGCAGATGCGTCTCGGCTCCTCCAAGGGTTCAGGTGCGCTCTCCGCGCGGTGCTGTCAGGCTGGAGGGCCCTGTGTGTATGTGCGTGTGGCTGTGAAGGGAACAGGCTGCAGTTAGGGGAAAATCCGACCTGTGGCTTGGTACCTCAAACCGTGTAAATAAGGCCGCAACCGATCCGGAATTCAGAGAGGTCATCAGAGGTAACATGAGGAGGGGCAGAAATACGGGATGAATCTGTGGAATTGCCCAGCATTTCTGAAGAAGGAAGGGAAGCATTCGTCAGACAGAGCTGCCTGTGGAGGGGGCAGGGGTGGGGTTCGGGTGTGGGGTTGGGGTGTCAGGTAATGTATAGCTGAGGCGTGAAAGTGGGGCGGGATACGCAGAACTACCGAGAACAATCTAAGGGCAAGCAGACATGCTTCCTGCAGAGCAGAGGGAGGTGGCAAGGACCTGCCCTTGATCTCAGTGAGTTCTGGGTGATTCTGCTTTTTAAAGGAAGATTTACCTGTTGGCTCTCTCTTAATACACTGCCTGCATACCTCTGAAGACCAGGAAGCTTTCTAGCTTGCTGCGTGGCGTCCTCTCTGCCTGGGAGAACTCAGGCTTGTTCCGAGATTTGAACATCAACAACCTCAGGGTCACGGAACCACGGAACGGCAGAGGGTGGGGGTCAGCTAGAGCAGGTTGCTTGGGGTCGCGTTCAGTCAGGTGTTCAATATCTCCAACAACAGAGACCCCACAGCCTCTCTGGGTGACCTGGGCAGTGTTTGACTACCCCCTCTGAGTGAAAAACCTGTCCCTTGTGTTTCAAGAGAATTTCCTAGATGCCAGTTTGTGCCCATTGCCTCTTGTCCTGTCACTGGGCCCCAGGGAGAAGAGTCGGCCTCCATCCGCTGTTCTTCCAATGTGTTGAAACACATTGATCAGATTCCCCCCGAGACTTCTTTTCTCCACGCTGACCACTCCCAGCCTCTCTGCATGTGATGCTGCAGTCCTGTAATCATCTTCATGACCCTTTGCTGGACTTGCTGCAGTATGGCCATGTCTCTCCTGTACTGGGGAGGGCAGAACTGCACACAGTAGTCCAGGTGTGGCCTCACTGGGTCTGAGGAGAGGAGAAGAATCATGTGGAGGTGACTGCCCTCCTAATGCAGCCCAGGATGCTGGTGGGCAGGTGCTGGTGCCTGTAGTCGCCATGCAGTCCTGGAGGTTCAAGATGCTGAGGGCAATGGGGAAGGACAGTAACAAATGTAGAGATGTGGCCTTTGAGAGAGCAGACTTCACCTCCTTGAGGCAGCTGGTGGGGGGCATGTCATGGGAGGCAGCTCTGAAGGGGGAAGGAGAGCAGGGAAGCTGGCAAGCCTTTAAAAGCAGCTGCCTCCAAGTGCCAGAAGAGTGCAGCCCTGTGCTCAGGAGAACGGGCACAGCAGGAGACCACTGCTGTAAACAGCGAATTTCTGATGCAGTTAGAAGGCAAAAAGGCAGCACGTGGGGGATAGGAGCAGGGAGAAGGGAGAAGGCTACAGAGGAAGAGTTTAGAAGTGTTGCCCAGGCACATGGGCATGGCCTTAGGAAAGAGAAAGCTCCCTGGCAGGAGAGATAGAGAGCAGAGGCAGGTAAAGGTGAGGTCCTCGGTGCCTTCTTTGCCTTGGTCTTCAACAACAACTTCCCCCCGACCCCCAGCTCCTATGCTTAGTGGAGGGGGGTTGTGGGGGAGATGAACTACAGGCAGCGTGCAAGGTTCGAGGGAGGGATTCCTTGCCAGAGCTCTGCCCATAGAAGTGCGTGGGCCCCTCACAGACTGCATCTGTGGGAGCTGAACGTTTTAGCCTAGGTCCTTGCAAGGCTGCACTCTCTCACCTTTGAAAGGGTCTCTGTGTGCCCGTGATGCCCAGGCTGCTGTGCAGGGAGCGCTGGGCGCAGGTAGGGTGGACAGACAGCACAGAGACAGCAGCACCGCTGGCCTGGCTGGCAGCACCACTGGTGCTGGTGCCAGGGCTGGTGCCGGAGCCAATATAGGCCCCTGCAGTGAGCAGGTGGTGGGAAGGTAGTGTGGAGGTGCAGGGCAGGAGGGGACATGGGGCCCACGGGGCCTTTTTGGGAGCTGGTGCGGCAGGAGACAGCCTGAAGAGGCTGGAAGAGGAAAGCTTGGCCAAGCCCAGCACTGGCTTTGCCTGCAAACCTGCTGCTGCCCCGAGCTGTGCCATAGACGGGAACGGCTGTCGCTGGCTCTGCTGCAGCCCTCCAGCAGCCTCTGGCAGTGCCTCGGGGCTTACAGATGTGCCTGTGGATGCTGCACATGTGGCTGCTCAGCTGGATGAGGTTTGGGAGCCTCTGCAGGACCCCAGGGGTAAGGAGTCAGGTTTTATTTGCTGCCAGGGACAAGATTTTTTTAAACATTCTTTTCCGTGCTGTAATCTGGATGGTAGCTCAAAAGACGTCTGCCATGACAGAGAAGCAAAACCAATCTCCTCTCTGATTGCAGATGCGCCTGTAGGTGAAGCTTTCCCAGCCTTTCGTCTGGACGAGGTTTTGGCCTCTCTGCAGAACGCTACAGGCAAGTAGTTAATACTTTTTTCCCTGAATGAAGCAGCTTGTGATGTTATGGGATCACTTTTGTGACTCCAAAGCCATCTATCTGAATACGTAAGTGAAGGAAATCTCTTCTCCAGTTGCAGATATGGCTGGAGGGAGGCTTCTGCAGATTCTCAGCTAGCTGAGGTTTTGGAGAGAGGTCTGAATCGCACAGGTGAGGTGTGGCTATTCAATACTGGCACAAATCGTCTTTTCTCTTGTAATAGTTGTCTGCCCTCCAGATGAATCCAGGCTACCCAGCAAACATCTTTGGTATGAAGCCCAGATTCATACCAATTGTACAACGGGCTCTTGTACAAGGCAAGTGTAAAGGGTCTGTTTTGTGTGCTGGGGCAAAATGCTGCCTCTCCAGCTGTGGCTTCTTTGGTGTCCCATTAGAGACCTCCTTGTCAGGGACATTGCACCAAGGGCCAGGCTGTTGGTACAGCTGGTCTTTGAGGGATGTAAAATCCTGCATCAATGCAGGATTTGGGGAGGTGCCGGTTCCAGTTGAAAGGGCACCTGCCCCACTCTGCAGCTTTGAGAATCTAGACCCACATGTACATCCTGTGGAGTGACATGATCCACTCGCCTTCCCTGCAGTTTGTATCATATTGAAAAAAAACACTGGTACCTTCTCATTTGTATTTGGTTGTAGATGTGCCTGTAGACACTTGTGACCCTGCCTCTCAGGTGGCTCCTGAATTCAAAGCCTGGGAGGGATCCTGTGGGTTAATGGTCTCCATGGATTTCCATGCACAAAGAAACCTTTCTGTTTTCGTGTTGTATTCTTTGAAATGTAACTTACTACTTTCTCTGAAGATCCTCAGAGAGAAGCTTCCTAGATAAAGCATCTGAATATTCTGTGGGATTTTCAGAAGCTGTGAGGAAAATAGTGCAGGGGGAATTTCTGTTAAGCTCCCTGGCATGATGGGACTTGCTTCTCAGAAGGAATTTGTTCCTAGCTGAAACGCCTGCCCCTTTTTTCCTGTCCTCTGTGATGTGAATCCTTGGGGGGCAGGTTTAGCTCAGTTGTTTAGAGTGTGGTGCTGCTAATGCCAAGGTCGCGGGTTCAATCCCTGTATGGGCTGTGCTGAGGGTTGGAATAGATGACCTCCAGAGGTTCCTTCCAACTTTACCATTCTATGATTCAGTGTCCTCTTACATTGCCCCCACCAAAATGCCAAAAATTGGCATGTGAGCAGGAAGAGCACATGCAAGTTTCTCATCATCCAGCCTGTCTGGTTTTGCTGTCTGCACCAGTTTCTTGGAAGATGTTGTGCCCTTACCTTTTTCTCCGCACATGAAACATTGTTTGGGCTAGTGGGCTAGCTGGACCACCAAGGACAGAAGTTTTGGTCTTCAAGCCCTTTGGGAAGTACTGCCTCCTGAAGATACTGTGTTCCTGATGAGGTCCCAGTTAGGTCTGCTCACAGTTCCTTGCTTTCTAAAGACTTCCCTTGCTTTCACCTTTCCTTTCTTTCTTTCTAAAGGGACAGATAATGAGACTGTGGAAGAGGAGATGTTTTGGGAAGGAGGCAGTCACAGAGTTTGTCTCTGATAGAGGAGCCAAGCCTATGGAAGGAAGAGGGATGCCAGGTAATTGCTGTCCCTTGTCAGCTGGTGTAATACCTCTGTGTGCCTCTGGGCTCCTTCCTTAGGAGATAGGAAGACCGGCCAGCAGTGGTTGTTTGGAGCAGCCTTTCATCTCTGGTATGTGGTGATTATTGCTGTTTGTGATTTACTGGGGCAGATGTTGTTGCAGTCTGTGTAACTGCAAGGGGACCCTCATGTGCAGTGAGACAGGAGAAGGAGACCCTATGCAAGACTCCTGTTGTGTTTGGTGCTTTTAATTCTGAATCCCAGGTGTGTCGCTTTGGTCTCATCAAATCGAACCTCGGAAAGCACCGTGTGAATTCTAGTTCTCTCCTGAGTCTAGTAGAGCAGCCTGCTCTTGACGGAAAGGTAGTGTGCACATTTTGGAAGATTCTGTGAGTGCAGCAATGGTGCTGCTTGTAGGAGGAATATAGTGGTGAAAGCCCACGATACGTGTCTCTCTTGATCCTCACATACATTTTCAGGGGAGCCTCTGAGACCTAAAGGGCATTTTTCTGTTGGCCAAGGCTAGAGGACCAGCTTGTAGGTGTAATGATTATTTCTGGGCTTCCCGCACTTAGCTGCATGCCTTTGGTGCTGTGAGGGGATGCAAAAGTCCCCAGAGAGCAGTGCTGGAACCTGGATGCATTCAAGTGTTCCCTGGAAGAGCTGTGAGAGGAGGAAGGTGAGGTGATGCCTGTGTGTTAGGGAAGCCAGAGCACACAGTGACTGCTGGGCTGGGAAGTGCAGCTGGTACTGTTCCAGCTGCAACTGTGCCTCTCTGCAGCCAGGGCCCCCAATGTCCCTGAGCAAGAGAGCAGGAGCACAAGAGAGCCTGCCTCTGTGAGCTGGGCTTAGGGTGCTGAGCTGGGAGTGCCTTCCTTGGCAGGGAGCTGGGAGTTCCCACTGTTCCTCGTGGAACCTAGAAAACGTTGCAGCTGCAGGGTTTTCTCTCAGGCAGACATGTTAACTCCTCAGCTTGCCTGGGAAATCTGGAGGCACCATTAGGTGAGGAGTAATGCAGAGTCTGCCACTCTAGTGTGCAGAATGGTAGTATTTCTCCTCCAGGTGGGGTAAGAAGAAGAAAGCGGAGGCTTCAGCTCATAAAGATCTACACAAACGCATTGTAATAGCTTCTGAAGTCATCTCTGGTGTGCTAGGGGCGAGGGTAGTCTTGGTGGTAGTAGTCCCTTTGCTGCTGAAGAAGAGAGAAGGGTAAACTGCGTTATTTTCCCCATGTATTGGTGGATGGCTGCTCTTAGCAATTCAGAGCTCTAGTGCTGTGGAATGCAAAGTGAGCTGTCAGCAGTCCTGTTGAGATTTCTGCTCTCAAGTTTTTTAATTGGCCTCGTGATTCATACCAACAAATACGCTGTGCTGAAGCTTGCTTTTATTCTATCAGGGAACCAGTTAGGCCTGTCACCAACACTGCCTGTAAAAGGGAAGAGGGCAGAGCAAATTCAGGCCGAGGAAAGCAGGAGGCTGACATTGCCATGGAAAATGAGGACTTGAAGAGTAGTCTTAGTCCACTGCTAGTGAATTAGGACACCCTGTGTTGTAATGGTGATATTTCAGATTTTTCGCTTCACCCTAGAGGCTGGAGCAGATCCGATCCTAGTGATGACTCTTTCTCAGGTACATGCATGTCATTGGATTCTGCAGAAAAAGAGCCTCTGTTGACAGTAGCTGAACCCAGTCACTCCAAGCCTGTGTATCTTTGTATAACTGCATACTGTGTTTTTTCAGGGGGCCACAGCTGATGCTGCAATGCCCTTAGCAGCCTGGAGACACCCTGAAGGCACCTAGACCACTGATTGGGCGGTTCCAGTTATCAGCCTGTGAGGATGTTTTCCAGAGGTCTGTATCACGATGTTGTTTTCCACAGGCACCTCTCCTTGTTAGGGATGTCCCTTCAAAGGGCTCAGGTTTCTGCTAGGGTGTTTCTTATAAAGCACGACATTGTTTAAACCAGGAGAGACGCTTGTTCCCAAGCCAGTGGCAGCTGCTGAAGACTTGAGGTGAAGTGCTGGAGGCCATGAAAGGATGGATCTCTTTGGACCCAGCCTCCCTGAGGTGTCCTCTGTAGGGCTGCCATTAAGGTTTCCTTTTTGGAAGGGCAAATGCTTAAAAATGTAGAATCCCTGGCTGTGATTTATTCCCCAAAGATTTCTTGGAGCTGGTGCTTGGAATGAGAGGTGTAAAAGGGAAAGAAAAAGCAGGCTGTGTTGTGGAAGAGAAAGAGCACAGAGAGATCTGCCTGGGACCCCTAATGAATGTTCCTCTGCATCAGCTCCTTCCTGCTGAAAGGGCCCAAGGCACAGCAGAATCGCAGTGGCTCCCCTGGGATGTAGCAGGCAGGGTGAAACCTGACTGTAAAACCTTGGCTTCACAGGAGCCTCAGATCAGAGACTGGTACTCAGTTTTGCTCTACAAATGTACTGGGTTTTTCTACATCTCCTGAACTTTTTGTTCTCTGTGCCAGCTCACGGCACAAATGTCTGCATCCCCCCGCCCCCTCCCAGTTTCCTTACCCAAATGTTCTCATCCATCAGGCTGCCAGGGCCAGCCCAACTGCAGCACCTTGCAGCTCCTGTCTCTGCACAGGGGAAGAAGTTCTGCTGCTGCAACCCCTCAGCAGCTCTTGCTGCTGCTGAACCCTGCTGTCCCAGCAGGAGCTCAGCTACATCTGTGACACAGGACATCCTGCTCCGTCTCCAGTCTCAGCTTCTCTCCGGCCAAAAAGTCAGGCCAAGGATCGAGCATAGACTGGCGGAAGAGCACTGCCCACTCAGCTGAGGTTGTGCTCCGGGCAGATAAAGGTCTAACGCTGCCACAGGGGTCTCTGGCAGAGCTGTCTGCACAGCAGGCAGAGCTCTGAAGCGCTCCCACATTCCCACACAGTCACAGGAGCAGGGACTCAACTGGCCTCTTTGGCTGCCCCACAGCACTGCACCCTCCCTTCTCCCCATTCAGGAGGGAGATGTACAGACATGACCACTCAAAATGGATACATGCTGGTCCTTGTCTGTCCTTTGTATCAGGGAGGGGGATGGCTCAGCTCAGCTCAGCTCAGCTTCAACAAGACACACATGCATCCTCCGTGCTGCTCTTCAGCTTCTCTGGCCATCCCATGTGGTCCAGAAAGGATGTCCCATAGCAGCATGCATGTCCCAGGCACCAGCAGGTCTGCCAACCCAGGGATGTACCCTCCAGAGATGTTTGGCTTTTGTTGTGACTGAGCTCAAGTGAGAGGAGTGGGGAGAAGCAGGTGATTGCTTGGGCAGCTTTGAGAATGACCTTGAAAATGCTTGCCTGTGGGGACAGTGACTGCAGACCACCCACTGCCCCCAAAGACTCCTTCCGGGCTGGTCTTGAGTCAGGAACAGGAGCATCTTTGATGAGGATGTTGATTGAGCCCGTGTGCATGGTGCAGAACAGATTAGCAGTGCGTCACTGTAAACCCCCTGGCCACCTCATTGCCATGCTGTTGTTGGCAGTTGGTATTTTTCAACTTTGAATAAAACAAATCCAGCCATTGTAGGTACTTCTGGACTTGTGAGGATTTTTTTCTTTTTTTGAACATTGGGACTGAGCAGCAGGGAGAAGTCTGAACTACATGTCCTGTGCTCTTGTAGGCAGTGCTGAATTGAACAACCCTGCACACTCTCATCTGTTGTGAGGAGGGGAATTTTCCCTTTTCCCTCTGGGTTTCCCGGGTCAGTTCCTGGTAGCAGAAAAGAGCATTTCCCGTGAGCAGGGGAGGCACAAGAAGGTTCCCAGCACATCAAGAGGCCAGTGAAGACACAGCCAGGAGATGTTTTGGGAAACTCTTGGGTTTCATTTGTGGCTGCTCAGGATGCTCTTTCTTCTCTTTCTTGGAAGATGACACAGGGCAGAAGAGAGAGCCTTCTATAACCCTGACTGATTATATTTTAGCCCTAGTAAAGTGTATGCCTTGTGCTGGGTGCTGGTCCTAACACTGTTGATCTCCCAGCCTCCCGGAGGTGTCCTCATCGGGGCTGCCATTAAGTTTTCCTTTTCAGAAAGGGAAAATGGTTATCCTTCCAAGTCCTTTGGACTGCTCAACTGGATCAGGACACAGCTGGGGCAGGGAGGGGCAGGAGACATTGTGAAGGATCCCTGTACAGCTGTGCGCAAGTACAGAAATTCAGCCCCGAATTCACCCCAGGGTGTTGTAATCAGAATAGAAAAGGTGATGTGCTCAGCAATCTGCTGCCTGCTCTAGGAGAAGGCCATACCTTTTAACAGTGAGTATGCGCCAAGAACAAGGCTTAACTACGTAACACCTGCTGATAGACTTTGGAAAGGACGTGCCAGTAAAGAAGCAGAGTAAGGCGCACCTTAAGTGCTTTTTGTAACCCAGCCTCCAGGAGGCAGGCAATATTGCTGAGTAAAAAAGAATTTCAATAACCTTTCCTCACATTTCCCCCAAGCCTGTTTTTTTCCTACATCGCTTTCAGCCTTCCTACTCAGCTGTTAGATCTTCCCGAGCAGAGTTCCTTGTCAAACCAGAGAGCCCCCTATTCACAAGTGCAGGGAGCCTTTTCACCCACAAGTGCATTGCTCGAGCCTGGCGAGCTGGGAGGTTTGTGCAGGTCCTGCTCCTGCACTGAAGTGAATGTGTCACCACAAGGCAGGAGAGACGTCCGGAGGTCGGGAAAACGGTCTTCCACTCACAGATCCCACCAGTGGGAGAGCCAAGAGAAGTCTGAGGGGCCTGGGTGGGAAAGAGAGAAAATGAACATGATGGGAATAGGAACACGTGAGCCAGAGGTCCTGCTCGGACATGAGGCCGCAAAACTGCTGGGCAGGGGATGAAAACTGTTGAAGGGCAGAGGTACTGTGTGAGCAGGAAGTGGGTTATGGTGTCAAAATTACCTGTTCTCGTTTGTGCATTCACAGGCACCAGTAATGAGCAGCTGGAGTCAGATTTTTAAGTTTTTTTAGTTTTTATTGCTAGCAATAAACTGCCTCTTGGCTGGCAGCACAAGAAGGGGCCGCAAGCAGCTTTTTGTTACAACTTTTAAGCAATAGTTAATTGTTACATGTTCAATACTTTAATTTACACAACCAGCCAGATCGATCCACAATTTTTACTTCTACCCATCCTCTTGCTGTGTTACAGTACAAGAGAGTTCCGTGACAGCCTCCTATGGTCCATCTTCTTCATGAGCTGATTTTGTACCTCTTCTGCTGGTACCTTGGAACAACTTTTGTACTGCTGGCTGGATTAACCTGGCTTCTTTGCAGATCTTCAACTTTGTACAAGAACAGGCCTAAGGTGAAGTCAGATAAGATGTTCTGCTTGCAGGGTACATGAGCTTCCATGTTCTTTTTTCTGCTAAACTAGAGGACAGTGGAAATTCCCTTAACATTCCCTCCTTTCATTTCATGCATACCACCCTGCAATATTACGCTGGTCTACACCGATATCTCCTTACACATGGAGAGGCATATTTGACCCATGCATGAGACAAGAGAAAAGCACCGTTCCTACTGCCAGGATTAATGTTAAAATTATTAAAATACATCTGGTCCACACTCCCAGACCTGGTAGCCATGACCACAACCATGACCAGTTCTGTTGCTAGGAAATTAAGCAGTTACTGCTCTTTGGCTACTCGATGGAAGGTACGCACATGTCATTGAATGATGTTTGCATAATATTTGTTTTTAGACAGTGCATGCCAACACACACACTCCCTACTGTGTGGCCACTAGGTAATCTAAAGCCCAGCGATTCTAGAGGGCTAATGGAGAGAAAGACTTTGCTTCTACTTTTAGGTTTCTTGAGACACTTAAGAGCAGCATTTTGAATGATTTCAAGGGTGGCAGAGATGACACCCACACTTGGGAACAGTGCACGCATTAACTGATTTAATTTTTTAGGTCTTTTCACTGTGTTAAAATAGTACAGTTCCCTGCTAGGATGGTCTTACTTCTGTGCCCAGGAGGCAGGAGGTAACATCAGTCTCAATGGTACTTTTACATTTTGATAGTCCCCATTTGCCTGAGTATATAATTTGGAATGGATTTTCACCTATGCACCAGTTGCTATACTTCTAAATGCACACTGTCCAACTGCTATTACCAGGAGTGACCGCAAGGTGGGCAAGCGTGGGTCAGAATCCAGCAGAGAGAGATGCTCAAAGTCTCTGTTCCTGTGAGGAACGGCTGTGAGAGCTGGGCCTGTTTAGCCTGGGGAAGAGAAGCCTGAGGGGGGAATCTTATCAATGTCTTCAGTATCTGAAGGGAGGGTGTCAAGGGGACAGGGACAAACTCTTTTCAGTTGTCCCATGTGATAAGGGCAGAATCTTTTCTCCTTCTCTGGAGATATTCAAAGCCTGTCTGAATGCAACCCTCTCTAAAATGCTCTACGTGACCCTGCTGGAGAAGGGGGGTTGGACTAGATGATCTCCAGAGGTCCCTTCCAACCCTTCCTATTCTGTGGTTCTATGATTTTTATGATTTCTGTGTCCCCCAGGTCAACTTTGAGCAAGACACAAGTTTGTGCCGAGCTCTCTTCAGTCACAACTGGCCAGCATCTGCCTGCCAGCAGAGAGAAAGAACACTACAGCCTGCTCAAGGTGACATTCAGGGATGACGACAGTTTAAATACCTGGCTGTAGTAGCAATACCTACTGTTGAACAGAAGCATATCTTTCTCCAGTTTTAGGAGAGCACTCACCATGTGGGAGACCTTGTTCTGCCCTTATCAAACACTCTGGGGGTTAGAAGTAGTTTGACCATACAGGAAAAGCCAATTTATTTTCATATTCAGGAATGAATGGAGAGAGCTTGGATTTGCTAAAGCAGCTGCAGCCAGGGAACACGGATGGCCACAACGCAGACGCAAGAAAAAATAATCTATCTCTGCTTAGATACCTCTGTCTCCAGCAGCAGTGCACACCTTATGCTCTGGCTTTAAAATGTAGGTTTAACCACGGGCCTGGGAAAAAGGAGTAAGGACACCGGGGTCAATAGAAATAAACAGAAACAACGGGCCCTGACCTGTAAGCTCTTTGAAATAGCTCTCCATGCAAGGGTGTGTTCACATCCTTCTCCTTGCTCTAGCAAAGACAGAGCCCATTTATGGCCATCTTTTTCCTTTCCTCCTTAGCAAAAGGAGGACAAGAGGAAGATACCAAAACAGCACTAGAGCTCTACATGTACATACCTCAGGGCTCAGGCCGTGCTTTTTTTCACAGCCATCTTCTTTCCTCATTACTGCAGAGGACAGACTGCTAACGTTTGTAACTTAAAGCTGAAAATAAATCAAATTTTCACAGGTTGATCGAGAAAACTGAATACTGCACTGCCCCCGCACACTACAACAGCAGCTCCTGCCTATCTGCTTTCACCAACAGTTTCCCCACACACGCCCAGAGCGTTTCAGCTTTCCAGGAGGGGAGAACATCCCGGGGCAGAAGCAGCACAGGCAGCAGCTGCTCTGTTCCTCTCCCTCCTGCCCTGCTGCCTGCGCGGTCACTAGTGCTGCAGCTCTCACAGCTCAGGGCTTCTCGGCACCCACCAGGCCGCAGTACAGGCTGAAAACCCCCGCTGTGTCCCCGGGATGCTCACGGGCAGCAGCTGCCCCCAGCGCAGTGCAGAGGTTTCTCTCCCATCCCTCCCCTCCGCTCCCCCCCCCGCAGAATCGCCAAGGCCCCAGGGCAGAGCGGAGCCCTGCGGCAGCAACGCCCGGCAGCAGCGTTTCCCCACGCACCAGCACCAGCAGCCAGGGACACACAGGCCCCGCCCCCACAGCCGGAAGTGACGCCCCCTGCACCACAGACCCTCCCACCCCTCACTCCTCCAATAGCTCCCGTGGGTTGTGGCCTCGTGGGGCGGGACCCCAGGGAGGGGCGGGAGGGAGGCAGCAGTGCGCGTGCGCTGTTCAGGGGCCAGGGAGGGAGAGGCGGGCAGGGGAGCCAAGGGGAGGGACCAAGAGGGGCGTGGTAAAGAGTTGGGGGCGTGGCCGGTCAGGGCAGAGCATGCGCAGTGGCCCAGAGGCAGGCGGTGAGGGGCGGGGCGGGGGCGGGGCTGCCCGGGCCCTGCGGGCGGGGAGGGCGCGAGAGGCGGCTGCTGCCGCGGGGCAGCGTCTCCCGGCCCGGGGCCGCCCAGAGCCTTTAGCCGCAGCGCCGGGAGCTGCCGCGCTGGGGCCGAGGGCCGCGGGCTGGGCAGAGCGAGCGGCCGTGTGCATGGGGCAGCCGGAGCCGCCGCGGCCGGGCTGTGTGGCCGCAGCGGTGGGGAAGGCCTGGCCCGGCCTGGGCCGCCTCCGGCCCCCGGGAGTCCCCGGCTCTTGCGTCCTTTCTCCTAACAGCCCCGTGGCTCGGTGCCAGCTGTGGTGCCAGTTTCTCAGCACCATCCCAGCTGTGAGGAGAGGCCGTGGCTGCAGCGGTGCTTTTGGTGTCTCTAGGCTGGAGGCAGGAGGCAGCCAGCGCCCCGGTGCCCCTGCTGACAGCCCCGCTTTCCCTGGGGCAGGTCCCCAGCCCCTCTCTTAGCCCAGCTGGGCTGTGGGCTGCAGCTGGTAAGTGTGAATCAGCTGGGCAAGCTGGAGAGGAGAGCCTTCTAGCACCAGCAACTTGGAGGAGAGGGTAACTGTAATATAAGTGAGTAAGGAAGAGATGGCCTCGGATGGCAAGGAAAGGTGCCGGATGGTGCCGGGAGGATTAGCAGGCAGAGCAAGGGGTGTCCTTGGAGTGGCTGTGTGCTCTGGAGTGCCTGAAGAAGGGCAGCCTGTGCAAGGGGCATGGAGTGCAGGGGTGGAGAGAGGCAACTTGGTGGTGCTGCCCAGCTCTCAGCTGCCAGGCAGGCTCCAAAGCTGAAAGCAGAGGCTTGGAGGCAAGGCCATGGGGATGGGTGTGCCCATGGGGACTGCCAAGGCGTTGTGCTGGGGGTGCCCCCAGCGATCCCCGGGGCTTGGTGAGGGCTGTTGCCACAGTGAGCAGCAGGGCTTGGTGATGGTGGTGGCATGGTGCCTCAAAGGCCATGGTGATGGGGCTGTCTCCATGGGGACTGTGTCCCTGCTGTGAACAGAGCCCCCGGGGTCCTCCCTCTGAGGAGAGCTGCTCCCTGAGGAAGCAGCAGCTGCCCTTGGGGCCAGAGCAGCAGGACCCCAGCAGAGGATCATGCAGAGGGATGAGGAGCAGCAGCAAACGTCTGCTGCCAGGCTGCACACGCACTGCCAGGCACGCCGGAGCGCAGGCGCGAGGTGAGCCATGGGGCTGGAGGCAGGGGCAGGCAGCAGGCATGTGAGCTGCCCAGAGAGCAGGCAGCTGGTTTGACAAAGGAGCTGGGGTGAAAGAGGCAGGCAGGAGCTGCTGCGGCCAGGGGGGAATTTCTTGCCGGTCCTCGGGACTTTCCCTGGGACAAAGCACAGCAACCTGCGTGTTCCAAGGGCCCCACAGAGCCCGTGAGCTCTGCGCTGAGGGGCAGAGAGCAGGTCTGGGCCCAGCTCAACCAGGCCGCGTGCAGCCAGAGCTTCCCTTGCACACAGCCCTCAGGTTTCCTGCTCTTCACCAGCCACTCAGACCAAGGCAACCACCTCCACCCTGTGAGTCCTTCTGCCCACAGGTGGCCAGCAGCAGCTGCACGCAGCAGTGCAGCGCAGCCGGAGCCCAGCTTGCTCCCACCAAAGGCACAGGCTGCCTCAGCTGCCCAACGCACAGGGCTCACGTGCTTCTGGAAAGGTGCAGAGCTGACCATGACGGTGGCCTTGAAAGCCTCTGCCTGACTCCCCGGAGCTGCCGAGGAGCAGGTGGGAAGTGCTGGCAAGGAGCAGGAGGTCTCTGCCTGCCTGCAGGCTGACTGCATGCTCTGCCTGGCAGCCTGCAAGGACATACCTGGGGGTGCCGAAGGCAGCTGCCATTTCCCATCTCTTGCCCCACACTGACAAAGCCTCTGCCCAGCCAGCCTGGCTAGCAGGAGAAGCAGAGCACCCGCAAGACCCCTGCCTTGCTCTCTCCTGCTCCTGCCAGGGCTCAGCTCCAGCCGAGGCTGCCTCCTGCAAGGCTTGGCCCTCTCCCAAGTGCTTCTTACAGCCAGGTGGCCCTGACATCATGCACAACCGAAGGCACCAAATTCAGCAAGCCTTCAGAAATGTTTGGCTTTGTACGTCATTTCCACTTGGCAAATTTTGGAAGGACATGACTTCTCTGGGGTGTCTGACATGGCTTGCAAGCATTTTCGTACACCACCTGCTTTGCCATCCCACTGCTGTTCATGCTGGCATCTCGTTATTTATTTTATTTCGCCCGCATACACACCCCACTTAGGCTTTCTCAATCTTAGCATGCTGCTGGAGCAAAGGACAGGAACTGATCTATGGGGGGGCATAGGTTGGGGAGACAGAGGGTGTTGAAAAAGTGCAGAAAGCAGGTGTGTAAAAGTAGGGAACTCTGCTGAAAGAGTGAGATTTTTCTGCTGTCTTGCTATGGGCAAAAGCAGGAAATGGAGAGCAAGAAGAGTAAAGAACCTTCTGTCTTCCACAGCAGCTCTATGGAAAGAAGTGGGGACAGGATGCAATGGGGCAAAATTGGGGCCCCTCGCCAGCAGGCAGTGCGGCAGGGCCTCATTGTAAAGGAGTTTTGGGTGCCAAAACAGAAGAGCATCCCTCCTCCTCAGCTACAGAGGTGAGGCAAGGACAAGCAGCAAGTGAGAGGGAGGACTGCTGCACCAATACCATCAGCCCAGGCAACAGTTCCTTGTTCCCAACGCTCGTGCAGCTCCCTGGGAGCCTTCTGGGGCTCCTGTTTGAGGAGGCACACAGAAACTTTGATCTGAAAAACCTGCTGTGGATCCCGGGCAAAATCCTGCCTGAGAAGCTTGTGTGGCTCAGGAGACCATGTGGCAGCCAGGACGCCTGGGTCCTGGGGCTGGGGCTGCCCTGACCCAAGGCCCCTCTGGAGATGAAGGAATTTATCAGAAATGTTTGGGAAATAACTGGGGTAAGGGAGTGGATGGCTTTCCAGGACGTGGGAGGAAATCTCTCTGCTCCCTGGCTGGGCCATCTCCATGGCGACGGCATAGTGAGCCCCCAGATGACACGAGCTGAGGTCACAGCGGGATGTGCTGCATCACAGGGAGGTCTCCCTGGAGTCATGGGTGGGGGCCCTCACTGCCCTGCAAGGCCCAGGTGCTGCTGGGCACTGCTCACGCAGTCCTCACCACTGTCCTTCGTGGTGGCTCCATGGCAATGACGGGGAACAGGAGGCAACGGGGCTGCACTAGGAGCCCTTGTCGACATGTGGAGGAGCAGCAGCATGTTGGAAAGGAGTATTGGGTGATGAGATGGGAAGAGCGTCCCTCGTCCTGGGCTTGAGAGGTGAGCTGAGGGCAAAGGGACAAGCGAGATGGAGGACTGCTGCAGGGACACCATCAGCCAGGAATGCACTTCCTTGTTTCCAGTGCTTCTGTATCTCTCCAGTGAGGATTGACACCATTTGTACCCTTTTATAACTGTAACTTGGCAGAGCAGATTTGGGGCTCTGAGATTTCATCCTGAGATGGCCACAGCCTCTGTCCTCCTGCAAAATGGGCTCCAACCTCTGCACCCAAAAGACAGCCTGTTTGGGAGAGCACTTTGTGAACAGGTAGAGGCACCACTGTCACCCTGTAAGACCTGCCTACCCCAAGGACTTTTCTCTGGGGGGTGCACTGCTGGGGTGAGCCCAACATGGCCATCTCCCCCGATGCCCTTGGTCACTCCATACCTCCACTCCCTGGCACGAACAGGCCCAGAGCTGGTCTCCCCCTTGCTGCCCTGTGCCCCCATGGGGCTCCTCAGCCCTCTGGAGTGACCCCTCCAGGACCCCCTCCCAGCACTGCCAGGCACAGCAGGAGGGCTGCCAAGCTCTGGGGCTACCCTGGGGAAGGGACTGGGACAGGAGGGCCGAGAGGACACTGCCCTGCCCTGGCGGCAGCAGCACGTCGCCCGCAGGCTCCGGCACCCCGGCCATTCCCAGGGCTTCATCACTGGCACCAGGGCTGCCCTCCAAGCCCAGCATGGCCCCCAGGGCGCAGGGCAGCGAGGAGCCCCGCGAGGACCCTGCGGCAGAGCGGCCGTCCCCGGGGCCCTGCACTGCCCGGGCACCCGGCGCCGGGCTGCCCTGAGGCCCCGCCACGCCCCATGCTGCCGCCCACAAGATGGCGCCATCCCGCAGGGGAGGGGGCGGAGCTGGCTGCCAGGGCAGGAAGGCGCAGCATTGCCATGGCATCGCCTGAGTGCGGCCCTCCTATTGGCTGTCCTGAGGAGGAGGGCGGGGATGGATTGGAATGACGGCTGTGTCAGCCAATCGTAGTCCAGAGTGGGAAAAGGCCAAGAGAAGAGAGAGGTGCGAGAAGGGAGGGAGCAAAGCAGGCGAGAAGGGAGCGGGAGTGAGAGCGGGTGCGAGTGGGGCTGGTGGGGGCTGCGGGTGCGTTCAAATGCTGGCGGGTGCCCTCTCGCTGCAGCAGGGGCAGCGGTGCTGGCGAGGGGGATGCTTCCCTGCAGGGGCTCCCGAAGGGGCTGTTGGGGCTGTGGCCAGGGGACCCAGCGCCCTGTCACCCAGGGGAACTGACCTGCGAGCCAGGCGTGCCGGCCTGCGCCGAGCAGCTGGGTCTGGGCGGCTTGGTGGGGTTTGGGTGCAGGAAGCTTTGCGCGTGTTGTGGGTCTGATGCATTTTCAAGGGTTTCCCTGAGTTGCTGCTGCCCCCGCAGCCCCCAGGTGCTGCTCAGAGCTGTGTCTGGGATCTGCTGGGCAAAGTGTGAGCAGGTTGCTGCTGTCCTCGCAAGGTGTCGTGCCCAAGTCGTTGTGCTTGCTCCATAGTTCTTGGTGTGCTCCAGGACCTGTGACCCTGGGAGCAGCCTGAAGGGTGTTTGCAGAAGAGCTCTGTTAAGTGTGAGGTGTTTTGCTTTTCAGGGGCCTTGGAAGTTGACGAAAGGCCATTTTTACACTCACCGTTGTTATTCCCATAATCCTAGCTGAGGAGGAAGAGCTGCTGAATTCTGGCTCTGCTGGTTTCAGCAATTGAAATGTCCTGGATGGAGTCCGTTGCCGTATCTCAAATTGTCAGTGCGTAAAATAGGAGACTGCTTGTCGTGCTCGATGTGCAGAGGATTTGCTGTGCTTGTTCAGCATTTGGGAAGGAAGTAGACTTGTGAGCTGTGGAAGGCTTCTCCCTCTGACTGGGACATGAGGCCCTGCTCTCTTGCTACATACACAGACTGTCTAGGCTAAAGCTAATGTATTTTTAGGGGATTGCAACTGCTACGTAATGGGTGCTTTGCTGCACTGTGAGCATTGTGAAGCCAGGAAGTGAATCAGGAGGTGGCTCAGCCGTGGGAAAGGGCAGGGGGAGCTGCAGGCAGCAGCAGGGTGGGCAGTGAGGTCCCTAGTGTTTAAAAAGGCTGTATGAGAAAATGCCCTGTGTCCCATCAAGTGTTTGTAGGTAGCTGGTGGGGCTGGAGGAGGCCCATGGCTCAGCTGTTGATGGTGAGGTCAGTTCTGCACGAGTCCCTGATAGGCCGGCTGGAGGGAGAAGGCGTGGCTGTTGCTTGTGATGTCACTTCCCACGGAGCAGTGGATAGGGCAGCAGCAGGTCTGCACTGGGATGTGCTTTTGAGATGGTTTCTGCCTGAGCAGCAGATCAGCCAGGATTTGTCTGCTGGCTGGGGAAGTTCTAGTGAGGTAATTCCTGCCTTGGGGGCTTTTTGGTCAGTGACTGAGACCTGGTTGTGCAGGTGACTGCGAGGTCCCATCTGTCTGAGTCCCTGATAGACCGTCAGCAGGCAGTTAGTCGTGGGCGTTGAGTTTGAGGTCTCTTTTGTCCGAGTCCCTGCTCGGGCAGCAGTGGCTTATGGCTGGGGAAGTTATTTTTGAGGCAAGTAGTGTCTCTGAAGCCCGTAGGCCATCAGCAGGCATGTGTTGGGGGTTTGCCCTTGTGAGCAGCTGACAGGTCAGGAGAAGCCTCATGGCCTGGATGGTGGTGGTGAGGTGACTCCTGGGTTTGTTGCGTGTGCCCAGAGGAGAGATTGACCCCTGCAGAGCTCTACCGCAGCAGAGAAGGGCAACAAATTAATCAAGCAGAAGTAGATGTCCCCCATCATCTAACACAAATTCTAGTCTACTCTGTCATCCTGCGTTACTACTGCTACATTTAAAATGTGGATGATTGTCGGAGGCGGGCTTGCGGAATCATAAGACGACCCAATATGAGCTAGCAATATGATCCGTTTATTTCAGCAACTTAACCTGCTTATATACCATTGTATGCTGTTCACACGCTCAAGCATCCAGCTGGCTATATCTAATTGGCTTACTACTATAGTTCACGCCGCAAAGCTCTGTGCTATTGGCTATCCACATATTCACTGTCCCGTCTCGCCAACCTCTTCATCCTGTTTTTACACAGCATTCATTCTTACTCCCTCATTACTTGTCCTTCAAGGTGTCTCCAAGGTTACTCCATATCAGCAAGTCAGGGTTGCTCATTTGCATGGCCTGATATCCATGCTCAGGCAGCCAGTTCTCTACAGATGATGTTCTCTGGTGAACATGGACATGGAGCTTGACTTTGTTGAGTTCCTAAGTAGAAGCTTGCAGCCTACTAGTGGTCATCATGGGAGTCCAACTAGATCTTTTAAACTACTGAATAAATCTAGTGCTGGTGTACGCAGTGGTGCTAATAATCTCTTCTTCCCAAAGTGTGTGTTAGGCATGGGCGTTGAGTGTGAGGTCTCTTTTGTCTGAGTACCTGCTCAGGCAGCAGTGGTTCATGGCGGGGGAAGTTATTTTGAGGAAATGTGTATCTCTGCAGCCCGTAGCAGCTGTAGGCGTGTGTTGGGGGTTTGCCCTTGTGAGGTCACTTCTCTGAGCAGGTGGTAGATCAGGAGAAGACACGCAGCCTGGATGGTGGTGGTGAAGTGACTTCTGGGTTTGTTGTGTGTGCCCAGAGGAGGGACTGACCGCTGCAGAGCTCTACAGCGATATGTAAATGTAACTATTCAGTCAAGCAGATGGTCCACATCGTCTGACACAAATTCTGTTCCAGTCTGTCATCCTGTGTCAGTACTACTACATGAAAAATGTGGGTGTTGTTCTCTGGTGAATATGGACATGGAGTTTGACTTTGCACTTGTTGCTAAGTAGAAGCTTGCAGGCTGCTCCCGGTCAGCTAGGGAGTCCAGACAGAGTTTTGAGGCTGCTAAATCAATCTGATGCTGGTGTAAGCAGTGGTGTTAGTAATATCTTCTCCCCATTGTCTGTGTGTGCTTTGGAAATTCCCCCTGTGGAAACAGCAAGGAGCTTATGAGATGTTCCTGCAAGGCCTAAATGCTGTGTCTGTCTTTCAGGTGTCCACCTCCTTTTATGACACATTTGGAACTGTAATACATTAGAGGTTGGTGATTTTCTGTCCAAGTGTGCAGCCAGTGGAGAATGGGTGCCAAGTCTGTTGGAGGAGACAGAAGGAATGTCACCCCCAAACAGGTACCGGCCACATTTTGAAAGAGATGTTCTTTTCAGTGAAGTTGAGGCACAAATGAGTGGCAAGAAGTGGCCCAATCAGGGCTTGTGAGAGCACTCGTCTGCTTCCTGGAGAAGGGAAGTAACTGTGTATAGGACTGTGAGTGGATGCTGAGAGGCAGTGCGTGTTGCAAAGCCTTGGAGGACTAGAAGGGAACTGCAGAGTTGGAGAGCTGGACTTTCTGTGTTGTGGGGCACTTGGGGTGCCCTCTGTGTTGCTGATGCAGAGGTGCACGTTTGCTGGCCCCCGTCTGTCAGGCGAGCAGTGGTGTGGGCAGGGTGACACAGTGCAGGGGTGCCGGGTGGTGGGTCCGGGTGGTGGTCCCAGTGTTTTGGTGCTCATCATGGGAGGAGATAGCTCGCGAGGGATGTGCTGTGTTTGAGCAGTGCTGCCAGAGTGGGGAGCTGGGGAGCACTGCAAGGTGAGGGTGTGACTACGCTGGCTGGGCCTAGGCTGCCCTGGTGTCATGGGCCAGAGTTGCTGGCAGCCTGCTGCCTTTGATGCACTGAGGTTCAGGCCTTGGGGATGCTAAGCAATTTCCAGGATCTGCAGCATGGATTTTTCCTGAAGGCCAGGGAGTGCTTCTCCTTGCTCCGGGATGCGAACCAAGCCTGTGTTTTCCCTCCTTTCCTCTCATTTCCTCTTGCTCATAAGAGATTTGGTCTGTAGCAGTGTTTGCTGAGAGGGAAAGACTTTGTGGGAGATGTGCTTTTCTGGCTGGGCATTAGCCTGCTGGAATCCCTTTGAAGGAGTGAAGGCCTTGTGGTGTGGTGGTCTTTGGAGAAAGGCAGGTGAGTTCTTGGGAGCTGAGTGTCAAGGGGTGGAATCCTTCCTGTACAACATTTTTTTGAAGGAGTGCCTTTGAATGGGAGCAGCAAGGCAAAAGTGCCCTGCAAGGGATGTGCAGCCCACGTCTCTCTTCCTTCCAGGTGCAGTCTCTGCAAGTTACCCCACCATCGTGCTGTAGTGTGAGCTTTCTGTGCTGCAGTGGGGAAATAAGGAAGCAGCCACATGTAGCCATCAGTGTGCTAAGTGTGGTGTGGTTAGGTGCTGACCCTGCTGACCCTGGCAAGGGACCGGATTTTGCCTGCACTTTGGGTGGTGGTGAGGAGCCCCACTTAGCTCTAGCTGCATTTCTCGGAGTAGCTGGAGTCAAGGCAGTGGTGGTGAGCACATACATCCCACCGCTAGCCTCCCAGCTGTTTGGCGTGCATTATGTCCCCTCTGTTCTTGAAGCCTTTTACTGCTGGCTCCACTGTGGGAAGGCCTAAGTTCAGGAGCTGTGTTATGTCAGGTACTGCTCTGGAGATGGCTCAGCACCACGCTTTGTCCTCTGGCATCACTCCCTGTATTCTCTGAGCATGATCGATGGCAAATGGCAGGTCATCAAGGCCAGGGCCCAGGTCTGTGTGCTCCCTGACTGAGTTTCAGTGCCAACCTCAGCTGTCGAATATTGTGGAGTGGCTTGTGAATTGGACAGTCAAGTCCTTCTGCTCCTGTCAGGCATGGTAGGTCATGCTTCCTGGTGTACCTAAGACATGGAGTACCATCTTTGACCCTTTCTTGCCCAAAGCATCCTTCTGGCAGCAGGCGATGCCCAAGCAGCCTTGCATTTATTTCAGAGATTCACAAAGCTGCCATGAGCTCCAGCAGTCTCTGAGGCCACTGTATTTCCCTTGGTGCTGAAGCCTGCCCCCAGCCAGTCATCTCTGGGTACCTTGTGGGCTGTCGGGCAGCTGTCATCTGCATGTGGAGAATGAGCCTGTGGATCTGTCCTCCTTTTTTGTTCAAGTGAAGCTACCTTTTGCCATTTCAGAAGAAAGTGTTTGTCCTGCCTCCGAGCTGTAGGGAAGAGAAGGTGTGAGGATGGGCTTCCCTTTGAAGGCTCTAGGGGCCTGTCAGTAGGAAGGCCCCTTTGGGTGAGTGCCTTGCGGGCATGTAAGGCAAAAGTGAGCGGCAAGAGCTGGCCTGATCAGCAGCTGTGAGAGCGCTTGCTCTCTGCTTCCTGGAGATGGGAAGTGACCGTGTCAGGGCTGTGAGTGGATGTTCAGAGGAAGCACTGTTTCCAAGGCGTTGGAGGCCTAGAAGGGACTGGAAGGGCTGGAGAGTTGTGCTTTCTGTGTTGTGGGGCCCTTGGGGGTGTCCTGTGTGCTGCCGTGTGTGGTGCTGTGCCCTGTACACCACTGATGCACAGGCACATGTTGGCTCAGTGTTGTGCTGCTCAGCATGGGAGTAGGTGTGTGGAGAGAGCAGTGCTCTGCTCCCAGAGGCCAGCCTGCCATCCCAGTGTCCTTGTGGGAGCCCTGGGTGAGCACTGGTGCTGACTGTGCTCCCTGCTTGGAGCATCCTGGTGTGAGCGAGGGACGCTTGCAGTTAGTTATTTTCTGTCAGCTGAGGTTCAGGCTTGCAGTTTCTGAAGGTCTTGATGCTTCCTGAGTCTTTTGGGTTTTACGGACTCTGCTGGAGAATGTGGTCTGCTCATTCCTTCAAGGCTTTCTGTGGAATCTGGACCCTCCTTGCATCTTCCCATCTCAGAACGTACTGCATCCTAATCGATTCTGTCTTTCTTTCTTTCTAGGTTGCTCCAGTTGTGTAGGTTCCCCGTGCAATCCTCGAGCCACTGAGGATGGAGGCAGGATGCCAGGGTGTGTCCCTGTAGCTGTCAGCATCTTTGCCACCATTGTGAGCCCTCTGTGAAAGCAGCTGCAAGTGAATGAGATGAGGCTATGCGTGGATGTGAAGGCTTCCATGAATGCGCCCATCTTCCATGGGTGATCTGGGGTGTGTGGGTTCACCTTCTGGTACCTCTGCTGTGCTACACGTCCCACATCATACAGATGCTGTTACTGCCAGCACACTCAGGAAATGAGATTGTGCCCCTTGCTTTTCCTAGAAGGTTGTGGTGCCCTGTAGGATGAGTGAAAGACCCTTACAATGAAAGCCAGCATCTGTCGAGTGCCTTTGTGTGAGTGCCCGAAATCCTTGGTAGCTTGAACGGAGGTCTCAGAGCCATTGGGCTCCTGGCTCTGCGAGGGCTGAAGATGTGCCCAGGGCCAGGCTGCTCGTGGCACTCAACCCTCAGTGCTGTGTGAACCCAGCTGTGGAGCTGGGACTCCTGCTGCAGAGGCCGCGCAGCCAGGAGAGCTGGCATTTCAGCAGCCCTCCAGCCTGGTGCTGTCTCCTTGCTAGGGCCTCATTTCAAAACCTCTGCACCTTTGTCCAATCACAGGGGCTCTAAGTAAGGAAAGGAAGGGAACCGAGGTTACTTTGAGGTCAGGGGGCCTTCAGGACTCTCAAATGTTTCGACGTTGTATCTGCAACTTCTGTATTCCTAAAGAAAATCTCGGTCCCTCCATACTTAGGTGGAGATTCTTGAGCGGATGGGGATGGAAAGCAGCAGCCTGCTCTGCCCAAAGAGAGCAGGATCCTGCCGTGTGAAAAGAGCCACATCATGCCAGGAGCCAGCTCTGTGCCTGATCATTTGCACGTGCCTTGTGAGCCTGGAATGCCTTGGCCACCTTTGGTGTTAGTGCAAGAGCTTCCCTGCGTGCCTGGGTTTTGGAGTCAAGGGAAGGCAGTGAGGAGAGCAGTGCCTGGGGCGTGTGCAAGTGGGGAGTGCCCTGCATGCCTGTCTTCTTGCTGGCACTTGGTTGCATGTAGTAGACGAGGCAGCTGTGTGGGTCAGAGACGGTGGCACAGCTGGCACAGCAGAGGTGTGGCATTATGTGGAGGGCTGTTGCAGTGCTGAGTTGCTCTGTCAGTGTCAGACAGCCTTTCCAGTGCAGCTGCAGTTAACATGAAGGTCAGAAGTTGAAGAGTAGTGAAGTAGTGACCCCCAAAGTCAAGTGTGGTCCCCGAAATAAGTCTGCACACGCGTGCAGTATGATAGCCCGGTTATGCGACTGGGGCGGAGTTGGGATAGACTCCCTGCATTTGATGGCCCCATGTGCCAGGACTCCTGCCTACCGCAAATAATAATGAATACCTGATTTTTTCCAAAGGAGAGAGATGCTGCTACGCAACAGAGGACCACTTTGCCTCCTCGGGGACGCCCGCAAAGATTGTGCCTGCCGACTCTCTCTCTCGCCATGCAGACGATCGGGACAAGCGTTGAGGTGGTCCTTGTCGAGATTACCATCGGGTCGGTCTGTTTGTAAATATCTCCTAATAAGCTTGCTACTGAAGAGTGTTTGTGTGTGTGTGTGTGTGTGTGCGTGTGTGTGTGTGTGCTGGCTTGCCAACCCAGATGTTTACTCCTGGGAATCTATCTACAACATAAATTGGTGACGAGAAAGGAATTCCCATGGTTTGCAGAATAGTGAGATTGGTGAAGCGAACAGCTGTACGGACGCTCAGCCGCCTGCATCGGTGGGACTCGGTCAGTGGGGTGCACAGCTGTATGTAAGCTACCACCTGCATTGGTGGGACTCGGTCAGTGGGGTGACAGCTGTACCGAGGCCTCCCACCCTGCATTGGTGGGACTTGGTCAGTGGGGTGCACAGCTGTACCGAGGCTGCACCACGTGCATTGGTGAGACTCGGTCAGTGGGGTGCATAGTTGTACCGAGGCTGCGCAACCTGCATTGGTGGGACTCGGTCAGTGGGGTGAGCAGCTGTACCGAGGCTGTGTCACCTGCATTGGTGGGACTCGGTCAGTGGGGTGCACAGCAGCACTGAGCACACACCACCTGCATTGGTGGGACTCGATCTGTGGAGTGCAGACCCGTACAGCTGCAGCACCACCTGCACTGGTGGGACTCGGTCAGTGGGCTGCACAGCTCTACAGAGGCTGAGCCACCTGCGTTGGTGGGACTTGGTCAGTGGGGTGCACAGCTGTACTGAGCGTGCGTTATGTGCATTGGTGGGACTTGGTCAGTGTGGTGCACCACTGTACCAACCCCGAGCCACCTGCATTGGTAGGACTCGGTCAGTGGGGTTCACAGCTGTATCGAGGCTGAGCTATCTGCATTGCTGAGACACGGTCAGTGGGGTTCACATCTGTACCGAGGCTGAGCCGCCTGCATTGGTGGGACTTTGTCAGTGGGGTGCACAGCTGTACTGAGTCTGAGCTACCTGCATTGGTGGGACTCGGTCAGTGGGGTGCACAGCTGTACCGAGGTTGAGCTGCCTGCATTGGTGGGACTCGGTCAGTGGGGTGCACAGCTGTACCAAGCCTGGGCCACCTGCACTGGTGGTACTCGGTCAGCGGAGTGACAGCTGTACCGAGGCCGAGCAACCTGCATTGGTGGAACTCGGTCAGTGGGGTGCACAGCTGTACTGAGCATGCGTTATGTGCATTGGTGGGACTTGGTCACTGGGGTGCACAGCTGTACTGAGGCTGCGCCACCTGCATTGGTGGGACTCGGTCAGTGGGGTGCACAGCTGCACCGAATCTGGGCCACCTGCACTGGTGGTACTCGGTCAGTGGGGTGCACAGCTGTATGTAAGCTATCATCTGCATTGGTGGGACTTGGTCAGTGTGGTGCACCACTGTACCAACCCCGAGCCACCTGCATTGGTAGGACTCGGTCAGTGGGGTTCACAGCTGTATCGAGGCTGAGCTATCTGCATTACTGAGACACGGTCAGTGGGGTTCACAGCTGAACCGAGGCTGAGCCGCCTGCATTGGTGGGACTTTGTCAGTGGGGTGCACAGCTGTACTGAGTCTGAGCTACCTGCATTGGTGGGACTCGGTCAGTGGGGTGCACAGCTGTACCGAGGTTGAGCCGCCTGCATTGGTGGGACTTTGTCAGTGGGGTGCACAGCTGTACTGAGTCTGAGCTACCTGCATTGGTGGGACTCGGTCAGTGGGGTGCACAGCTGTACCAAGCCTGGGCCACCTGCACTGGTGGTACTCGGTCAGTGGGGTGCACAGCTGAACTGAGGCCGAGCCCCCTGCATAGGTGGGACTCGGTCAGCGGAGTGACAGCTGTACCGAGGCCGAGCAACCTGCATTGGTGGGACTCGGTCAGTGGGGTGCACAGCTGTACTGAGCATGCGTGATGTGCATTGGTGGGACTTGGTCACTGGGGTGCACAGCTGTACTGAGGCTGCGCCACCTGCATTGGTGGGACTCGGTCAGTGGGGTGCACAGCTGCACCGAATCTGGGCCACCTGCACTGGTGGTACTCTGTCAGTGGGGTGCACAGCTGAACTGAGGCCGAGCCCCCTACATAGGTGGGACTCGGTCAGCGGAGTGACAGCTGTACCGAGGCCAAGCAACCTGCATTGGTGGAACTCGGTCACTGGGGTGCACAGCTGTACTGAGGCTGCGCCACCTGCATTGGTGGGACTCGGTCAGTGGGGTGAGCAGCTGTACCGAGGCTGTGCCACCTGCATTGCTGGTACTCGGTCAGTGGGGTGCAAAGCTGCACCGAGCACACACCACCTGCATTGGTGGGACTCGATCTGTGGAGTGCACAGCCGTACACCTGCAGCACCACCTGCACTGGTGGGACTCGGTCAGTGGGCTGCACAGCTCTACAGAGGCTGAGCCACCTTCGTTGGTGGGACTTGGTCAGTGTGGTGCACCACTGTACCAAGCCCGAGCCACCTGCATTGGTGGGACTCGGTCAGTGGGGTGCACAGCTGTATGTAAGCTATCATCTGCATTGGTGGGACTTGGTCAGTGTGGTGCACCACTGTACCAACCCCGAGCCACCTGCATTGGTGGGACTTGGTCAGTGGGGTTCACAGCTGTATCGAGGCTGAACTATCTGCATTGCTGAGACACGCTCAGTGGGGTTCACAGCTGTACCGAGGCTGAGCCGCCTGCATTGGTGGGACTTTGTCAGTGGGGTGCACAGCTGTACCGAGGTTGAGCCGCCTGCATTGGTGGGAGTCGGTCAGTGGGGTGCACAGCTGAACCAAGCCTGGGCCACCTGCACTGGTGGTACTCGGTCAGTGGGGTGCACAGCTGAACTGAGGCCGAGCCCCCTGCATAGGTGGGACTCGGTCAGCGGAATGACAGCTGTACCGAGGCTGAGCAACCTGCATTGGTGGAACTCGGTCAGTGGGGTGCACAGCTGTACTGAGCGTGCGTGATGTGCATTGGTGGGACTTGGTCACTGGGGTGCACAGCTGTACTGAGGCAGCGCCACCTGCATTGGTGGGACTCGTTCAGTTGGGTGCACAGCTGCACCGAGTCTGCACTACCTGCATTGGTGGGACTCGGTCAGTGGGGTGCACAGCTGTATGTAAGCTACCACCTGCATTGGTGGGACTCGGTCAGTGGAGTGACAGCTGTACTGAGGCCTCCCACCCTTCATTGGTGGGACTTGGTCAGTGGGGTGCACAGCTGTACCGAGGCCGAGCCACGTGCATTGGTGGGACTCGGTCAGTGGGGTGCACAGCTGTACTGAGGCCGAGCCCCCTGCATAGGTAGGACTCGGTCAGCGGCGTTACAGCTGTACCGAGGCTGCACCACCTGCATTGGTGAGACTTGGTCAGTGGGTTGCACAGCTGTACCGAGGCTGCACCACCTGCATTGCTGGGACTCGGTCAGTGAGATGGACAACTGCACTGAGGCCGCGCTACCTGCATTGCTGAGACTTGGTCAGTGGGGTGCACAGCTGCCCTGAGCCTGAGCCACCTGCATCGGTGGGACTCGGTCAGTGGGGTGCACAGCTATACCGAGGCCTCCCACCCTGCATTGGTGGGACTCGGTCAGTGGGGTGACAGCTGTACCGAGGCTGTGTCACCTGCATTGGTGGGACTCGGTCAGTGGGGTGCACAGCTGTATGTAAGCTACCACCTGCATTGGTGGGACTCGGTCAGTGGGGTGACAGCTGTACCGAGGCCTCCCACCCTGCATTGGTGGGACTCGGTCAGTGGGGTGAGCAGCTGTACCGAGGCTGTGTCACCTGCATTGGTGGGACTCGGTCAGTGGGGTGCACAGCTGCACTGAGCACACACCACCTGCATTGGTGGGACTCGATCTGTGGAGTGCACAGCCGTACAGCTGCAGCACCACCTGCACTGGTGGGAGTCAGTCAGTGGGCTGCACAGCTCTGCAGAGGCTGAGACACCTGCGTTGGTGGGACTTGGTCAGTGTGGTGCACCACTGTTCCAAGCCCGAGCCACCTGCATTGGTAGGACTCGGTCAGTGGGGTTCACAGCTGTACCGAGGCTGAGCTATCTGCATTGCTGAGACATGGTCAGTGGGGTTCACAGCTGTACCGAGGCTGAGCCGCCTGCATTGGTGGGACTCGGTCAGTGGGGTGCACAGCTGTACCGAGGTTGAGCCGCCTGCATTGGTGGGACTCGGTCAGTGGGGTGCACAGCTGTACCAAGCCTGGGCCACCTGCACTGGTGGTACTCGGTCAGTGGGGTGCACAGCTGAACTGAGGCCGAGCCCCCTGCATAGGTGGGACTCGGTCAGCGGAATGACAGCTGTACCGAGGCCGAGCAACCTGCATTGGTGGAACTCGGTCAGTGGGGTGCACAGCTGTACTGAGCGTGCGTGATGTGCATTGGTGGGACTTGGTCACTGGGGTGCACAGCTGTACTGAGGCTGCGCCACCTGCATTGGTGGGACTCGGTCAGTGGGGTGAGCAGCTGTACCGAGGCTGTGCCACCTGCATTGGTGGGACTCGGTCATTGGGGTGCACAGCTGCACTGAGCACACACCACCTGCATTGGTGGGACTCGATCTGTTGAGTGCACAGCCGTACAGCTGCAGCACCACCTGCACTGGTGGATCTCGGTCAGTGGGCTGCACAGCTCTACAGAGGCTGAGCCACCTACGTTGGTGGGACTTGGTCAGTGTGGTGCACCACTGTACCAAGCCCGAGCCACCTGCATTGGTAGGACTCGGTCAGTGGGGTTCACAGCTGTACCAAGGCTGAGCTATCTGCATTGCTGAGACACGGTCAGTGAGGTTCACAGCTGTACCGAGGCTGAGCCGCCTGCATTGGTGGGACTTTGTTAGTGGGGTGCACAGCTGTACTGAGTCTGAGCTACCTGCATTGGTGGGACTCGGTCAGTGTGGTGCACAGCTGTACCGAGGTTGAGCCGCCTGCATTGGTGGGACTTTGTCAGTGGGGTGCACAGCTGTACTGATTCTTAGCTACCTGCATTGGTGGGACTCGGTCAGTGGGGTGCACAGCTGTACCGAGGTTGAGCCGCCTGCATTGGTGGGACTCGGTCAGTGGGGTGCACAGCTGTACCAAGCCTGGGCCACCTGCACTGGTGGTACTCGGTCAGTGGGGTGCACAGCTGAACTGAGGCCGAGCCCCCTGCATAGGTGGGACTCGGTCAGCGGAGTGACAGCTGTACCGAGGCCGAGCAACCTGCATTGGTGGAACTCGGTCAGTGGGGTGCACAGCTGTACTGAGTGTGCGTGATGTGCATTGGTGGGACTTGGTCACTGGGGTGCACAGCTGTACTGAGGCTGCGCCACCTGCATTGGTGGGACTCGGTCAGTGGGGTGAGCAGCTGTACCGAGGCTGTGCTACCTGCATTGGTGGGACTCGGTCAGTGGGGTGCACAGCTGCACCGAGCACACACCACCTGCATCGCTGGGACTCGATCTGTGGAGTGCACAGCCGTACAGCTGCAGCACCACCTGCACTGGTGGGACTCGGTCAGTGGGCTGCACAGCTCTACAGAGGCTGAGCCACCTACGTTGGTGGGACTTGGTCAGTGTGGTGCACCACTGTACCAAGCCCGAGCCACCTGCATTGGTAGGACTCGGTCAGTGGGGTTCACAGCTGTACCAAGGCTGAGCTATCTGCATTGCTGAGACACGGTCAGTGAGGTTCACAGCTGTACCGAGGCTGAGCCGCCTGCATTGGTGGGACTTTGTTAGTGGGGTGCACAGCTGTACTGAGTCTGAGCTACCTGCATTGGTGGGACTCGGTCAGTGTGGTGCACAGCTGTACCGAGGTTGAGCCGCCTGCATTGGTGGGACTTTGTCAGTGGGGTGCACAGCTGTACTGATTCTTAGCTACCTGCATTGGTGGGACTCGGTCAGTGGGGTGCACAGCTGTACCGAGGTTGAGCCGCCTGCATTGGTGGGACTCGGTCAGTGGGGTGCACAGCTGTACCAAGCCTGGGCCACCTGCACTGGTGGTACTCGGTCAGTGGGGTGCACAGCTGAACTGAGGCCGAGCCCCCTGCATAGGTGGGACTCGGTCAGCGGAGTGACAGCTGTACCGAGGCCGAGCAACCTGCATTGGTGGAACTCGGTCAGTGGGGTGCACAGCTGTACTGAGCGTGCGTGATGTGCATTGGTGGGACTTGGTCACTGGGGTGCACAGCTGTACTGAGGCTGCGCCACCTGCATTGGTGGGACTCGGTCAGTGGGGTGAGCAGCTGTACCGAGGCTGTGCCACCTGCATTGGTGGGACTCGGTCAGTGGGGTGCACAGCTGCACCGAGCACACACCACCTGCATCGCTGGGACTCGATCTGTGGAGTGCACAGCCGTACAGCTGCAGCACCACCTGCACTGGTGGGACTCGGTCAGTGGACTGCACAGCTCTACAGAGGCTGAGCCGCCTGCATTGGTGGGACTCGGTCAGTGGGGTGCACAGCTGTACTGAGTCTGAGCTACCTGCATTGGTGGGACTCGGTCAGTGGGGTGCACAGCTGTACTGAGGTTGAGCCGCCTGCATTGGTGGGACTCGGTCAGTGGGGTGCACAGCTGTACCGAGGCTGAGCCGCCTGCATTGGTGGGACTCGGTCAGCGGAATGACAGCTGTACCGAGGCCGAGCAACCTGCATTGGTGGAACTCGGTCAGTGGGGTGCACAGCTGTACTGAGGCCTCCCACCCTTCATTGGTGGGACTCGGTCAGTGGGGTGCACAGCTGTACCGAGGCCGAGCCACGTGCATATGTGGGACTCGGTCAGTGGGGTGCACAGCTGTACTGAGGCCGAGCCCCCTGCATAGGTAGGACTCGGTCAGCGGCGTTACAGCTGTACAGAGGCCGAGCAATCTGCATTGGTGGGACTCGGTCAGTGGGGTGCACAGCTGTATGTAAGCTACCACCTGTATTGGTGGGACTCGGTCAGTGGGGTGACAGCTGTACCAAGGCCTCCCACCCTGCATTGGTGGGACTTGGTCAGTGGGGTGTACAGCTGTACGGAGGCCTAGGCACCTGCATTGGTCGGATTCGGTCAGTGGGGTGTACAGCTGTAATGAGGCTCCGCCACCTTCTTTGGTGGGACTCGGTCAGTGGCGTGCACAGCTGTACTGAGCCTGTGCGACGTGCATTGGTGGGACACAGTCAGTGGGGTGCACAGCTGTACTCAGGCTTCGCCACCTGCATTTGTGTTACTCATTGAGCGGGGTGCAGAGCTGTACTGAGGCCTCACCACCTGCATTGGTGGGACTCTCTCAGCAGGGTGACAGCTGTACCGAGGGCTCGCCACCTGTATCGGTGCGACTCAGTCAGTGGGGTGCACAGAGAAATACTGTGAGAGAAATTCCGTGAGAAAAGCATTGCAAATAGGTAACAAGACTTTAGGACAAGGGAGGTAGAAAAGCAGTACTGCAAAGTATAAGCAGCTTTGGCCTAATTAGCCTTGATAAAACCACAGTGCTTCGAAGAATGCGAGGGTTAGGGAAGACAAAAACAGCATTATAACGCAGAAGTGACCTGAGGTTCATTAAGGCTTATTAACATATTAAACTTCACACCCCTAAATGAATAATGAGATGGAAATGACATGATAATGATGTTACCGCCTCTTCTTCACTTCCTATGCTAATTAACAATAGTGTGAAAGCGCCAGCGCAGAGCAGTTACCTGATGTAATGAAACTGTAACCAATAGAAAGATTTGTATAAAATACTCCCTGAAAAGTGTGTATAAATCAAGAAGGAGAGGGGGAGAAGGTGTGCTAGCTTTGTGGATTTACCACCTCGCACCCATCTCTGCGCAGAAATGAAATAAACAAATATCTTGACCCTGTGTGTCTATTGGTTGCTTGCACGCTGGGTAACAGAACCCAGATTTTGGACAACAACAGGACAAACACTTTCTTCTGAAATGGCAAAAGGCAGTGAGAGCTACATGGGGCTCCTCACCACCACCACCCAAAGCACAGGAAAAATCCAGTCCCTTGCCAGGGTCAGCAGGGTCAGCACCTAACCACACCACACTTAGCACACTGATGGCTACACGTGGCTGCTTTCTTATTTCCCCGCTGCAGCACAGAAAGCTCACACTACAGCACGATGGTGGGGTAACTTGCAGAGACTGCACCTGGAAGGAAGAGAGAACTGGGCTGCGCATCCCTTGCAGGGCACTTTTGCCTTGCTGCTCCCATTCAAATGCACTCCTCCAAGAAGATCTCCTACAGGAAGGACTCAGCCCCTTGACAGTCAGCTCCCAAGAACTCACCTGCCTTTCTCCAAAGACCACCAAACCACAAGGCCTTCGCTCCTTCACAGGGATTCCAGCAGGCTAAGGCCCAGCCAGAAAAGCGCATCTCCCACAAAGTCTTTCCCTCTCAGCAAACACTGCTGCAGACCAAAGCTCTTATGAGCAAGAGGAAATGAGAGGAAAGGAGGGAAAAAGCAGGCTTGGTTCGCATCCCAGAGCAAGGAGAAACACTCCCTGGCCTTCAGGAAAAATCCATGCTGCAGGTGCTGGCAAGCCCTTGGCAACCCCAAGGCCTGAACCTCAGTGCATCAAAGGCAGCAGGCTGCCAGCAACTCTGGCCCATGACACCAGGGCAGCCTAGGCCCAGCCAGCATATTCACACCCTCACCTTGCAGTGCTCCCCAGCTCCCCACTCTGGCACCACTGCCCACAAACAGCACCGCCCTCTCCAGCTATCTCCTCCCATGATGAGCACCAAAACACTGGGACCACCACCCGGCTTCCCAACAGGGAACCCCTGCAGTGCAACACCCTGCCCACACCACTGCTCGCCTGACAGATGGGGGCCAGCAAACATGCACCTCTGCATCAGCAACGCACAGGGCACCCCAAGTGCCCCACAACACAGCCCAGCTCTCCAACTCTGCAGTTCCCTTCTAGTCCCCCAAGGCTTTGCAACACGCACTGCCTCTCAGCATCCACTCACAGTCCTACACATGGTTACTTCCCTTCTCCAGGAAGCAGACGAGTGCTCTCACACGCCCTCATCAGGCCACCTCTTGCCATTCGTTTGTGCCTCAACTTCCCTGAACAAGAAATCTCTTTCAAAATGTGGCCGGTACCTGTTTGGGGTGACATTCCTTCTGTCTCCTCCAACAGACTTTGCACCCATTCTCCAGTGACTGCATACTCGGACAAAAATCATCAATTTCCAAGGTGTTACAGATCCAAATGTGTCATAAAAGCACGTGGACACCTGAAAGACAGGCACAGCATTTAGACCTTGCAGGAACATCTCACAAGCTCCCTCCTGTTTCCACAGGGGGAATTTCCAAAGCACACACACATGCTGGCAATCAGAGATAACTAACACTGCTTAGACTAGCATTAGATTGATTTAGCAGTTTAAAAAGCCCAGCTGGACTCCCTAGCTGTCTGGCAGCAGGCTGCAAGCTTCTACTTAGCAACAAGGGGGAAAAACAAACTCCATGTCCATATTCACTGGAGAACATCATCCACATTTTAAATGTAGTAGTACTAACTCAGGATCATGGAGTGGAATAGAATTTGTGTCAGACGATGGGGAACATCTGCTTGATTAATTAGTAGACTTTCTCCACTGCTGTAGAGTTCTGCAGCAATCAATCCCTCCTCTGGCCACACGCAACAAACCCAGGAGTCACCTCACCACCACCATCCAGGCCATGCTGCTTCTCCTGACCTGTCAGCTGCTCACAAGGGCAAACCCCCAACACATGCCTGCTGATGGCCTACGGGCTTCAGAGACACTAGCTGCCTCAAAAATTACTTCCCCAGCCATAAGCCACTGCTGTCCTAGCAGGTACTCGGACAAAAGAGACCTCACTCTCAACGCCCACGACTAACTGCCTGCTGCCGGTCTATCAGGGACTCAGCCAGACGGGACCTCACATTCCCCTGCACAACCAGGTCTCTCTCACTGAGAAGGAAGCCCCTAAGGCAGAATTACCTCACTAGAACTTCCCCAGCCAGCAGACAAATCCTGGCTGATCCGCTGCTCAGGCAGAAACCATCTCAAAAACACATCCCAGTGCGGACCTGCTCTTGCCCTATCCACTGCTCCATGGGAAGTGACATCACAAGCAACAGCCACGCCTTCTCCCTCCAGCCGGCCTATCAGGGACTCGCGCAGAACTGACCTCACCATCAACAGCTGAGCCATGGGCCTCCTCCAGCCCCACCAGCTACCTACAAACACTTGATGGCACACAGGGCATTTTCTCATACAGCCCTTTTAAACACTAGGGACCTCACTGCCCACCCTGCTGCTGCCTGCAGCTCCCCCTGCCCTTTCCCACGGCTGAGCCACCTCCCAAATGGCCTCCCTGATTCACTTCCTGGCTTCACAATGCTCACAGTGCAGCAAAGCACCCATTACGTAGCAGTTGCAACCCCGTAAAAATACATTAGCTTTCACCTAGGTAGTCTCTATATGTAGCAAGAGAGCAGGGCCTCATGTCCCAGTCAGAGGGAGAAGCCTTCCCACAGCTAACAGTCTACTTCCTTCCCAAATACTGAACAAGCACAGCAAATCCTCTCCACACCAAGCACTCTCCTATTTTACACGCTGACAATTTGAGACATGGCAACAGACTCCGTCCAGGACATTTCAATTGCTGAAACCAGCAGAGCCAGAATTCAGCAGCTCTTCCTCCTCATCTAGGATTATGGGAATAACAACGGCGAGTGTGAAAATGGCCTTTCGTCAACTTCCAAGGCCCCTGAAAAGCAAAACACCTCACACTTAACAGAGCTCTTCTGCAAACACCCTTCAGGCTGCTCCCAGGGTCACAGGTCCTGGAGCACACCAAGAACTATGGAGCAAGCACAATGACTTGAGCACGACACCTTGCGAGGACACCAGCAACCTCCTCTCAACTCTGACCAGCAGATCCCAAACATAGCTCTGAGCAGCACCTCGGGGCTGCAGGGGCAGCAGCAGCTGAGGGAAAAATTCAAAAATGCATCTCAGACCCACAACACGCGCAAAGCTTCCTGCCCCCAAACCCCACCAAGCCACCAGGGCCAAGCTGCTCGGCGCAGGCCGGCACGCCTGGCTCGCAGGTCAGTTCCCTCGGTGACAGGGCACTGGGTCCCCTGCTCACAGCCCCAACAGCCCCTTCGGGAGCCCCTGCAGGAAAGCATCCCCCTCGCCAGCACCTGCTGCAGCGAGAGGGCACCCGCCGGCATTGAACGCACCTGCAGCCCCCACCAGCCCCACTCGCACCCGCTCTCACTCCCGCTCCCTTCTCACCTGCTTCGCTCCCTCCCTTCTCTCACCTCGCTCTTCTCTTGGACTTTTCCCACTCTGGACTACGATTGGCTGACACAGCCGTCATTCCAATCCATCCCCACCCTCCTCCTCAGGACAGCCAATAGGAGGGCCGCACTCAGGCGATGCCATGGCAACGCTGCGCCCTCCTTCCCTGGCAGCCAGCTCTGCCCCCCTCTCTCCCACCGCGGGACGGCGCCATCTTGTGGGCGGCAGCGCGGGGCGCGGAGGGGCCTCGGGGCAGCCCGGCACCGGGTGCCCGGGCAGTGCAGGGCCCCGGGCGTGGGCGCTCTTCCGCAGGGGCCCTGTGGGGCTCCTCGCTGCCCTGCGCCCTGGGGGCCGTGCTGGGCTTGGAGGGCGGCCCTGGGGCCTGTGCTGGTACCAGCCCTGGTGCCGGCAGTGTGGCCCTGGGAATGCCCGGGGCGCCGGAGCCTGCGGGCGACGTGCTGCTGCCACCAGGGCAGGGCAGTGTCCTCTCGGCCCTCCTGCCCCGGCCCCTTCCCCAGGGTAGCCCCAGGGCTTTGCAGCCCTCCCGCTGCGCCTGGCAGGACTGGGCCACGGCCAAGCAGGGGCTGCTCTGTGTGGGGCTGGGCTGTGCCCCAAGGGGTCACTCCAGAGGGCTGAAGAGCCCCATGGGGGCATAGGGCAGTGAGAGGAGGGACCAGCTCTGAGCCTGCTGGTGCCAGGGAGTGGAGGTGTGGGGTCGTGAAGGGACTGAGGGAGTTGGCTCTTTTGGGCTTACTGCAGCACTGCACCCCATAGCTCAGAGAAAAATCCTTGGGTCAGTCAGGACTTGGCAGTGGGCACCGTGCCTCCACCTGTTTCCAAGGTGCTCTCCCAAATAGGCTTTCTGTTGCATGCAGATGTTTTGAGTCCAACCTGCGCAAGGACACAGGCTATGACCATCTCGAGATGGCTTCTCTGAGCCCAAAACATGCTGTACCAGCTTGTACCAAGCATGAAAGGAACAGAGGTCCTCTCAAACAGGCAGGGGACCTGGGGTCATTACAAGGTGGTTTCCTTATTGTACATGGATATTTCAGCAGGTTCTTGAGAGCCCCATGAGAGCAGCAGGCTGCCCCAGCCTCTGGGATGCAGGACCCCAATTCTTCTCAGAGCCAGATCGCAAAGGGGGACACGATCCGTGGAAAACCTGCCATGCATTCCCATGCCCCCCACAGACCCCAAAAGGCAATGGAGCTGGCCCCACAGAAGCCTTGAGGCTCAGCGCATCTCCTGACCCATGACCCAGGAGTCCTGGCTGTCCACTAAGACAGATGGGACCCTCAGAGATGACTCTTGTGGCAGCACCCAGTCCTGTCCAGCCACCCCCACAGCCCTGGATTCACAGCAGTTTTTGCAGTTACCAATCTTTGTGCAACATCTCGGGAAGAAGTACCCAAAGCCCTTACCCTCAGTGGAGAGCTGCAGGAGCCTTGGGAACAAGGAACTGTGGTCTCGGCTGATGGTGTCCATCCAGCAGTCCTCCATCTCGCCTCTTTGCCTTCGGCTCACCTCTGCAGCCCAGGAGGAGGGATGTTCTTCCCTTCACCCAACACTCCTTTTCATCGTGCTCCTGTTCCTCTGCATGTCAGTGACGGATCCCAGCACAGCCCCCATTAACTCCTGTCTCCAGTCTTGCCATGGAGCCACTACAAGGGCAGCGGCAGGGAGGGCGTGAGCAGTGCCCAGCAGTGCCTAGGTCTGGGAGGGAAGTGAGGGCCCTCCCCCAGGACACCATGGAGACCTCCCTGTGATGCAGCACATCCCGCTGTGATCTCAGCTGGTGTCATCTGGGGGCACAGCAGGTCAGTGCCATGGAGATGGCACTGCCAGGGAGAGAGCAGAGAGATTTCCTCTCCCCTCCTGGAAAGCAGGCATCTCCCTTCCCCCAGTTATTTTCCCAAACTTTCTGATAAATCCTTCAAGAATGTCTCCAAGTGGTGTCAAAGTCAGGGAAACATCTGAAGTGGGGACCTGGAGAGGTCACTGCTGTGCTCCTGCACTCCTTGGCTGCTGCACTAGGCAACAGGATTCTGTGCAGGAATCTGGGGTTTGGGGTTTGGATTGGGGTTTGACATTTTTACAGGATCAAAGTCCGGTGGGATGAAAAAGCACAAAGGGTGGCCACAGGCTGAGATGCTTAGGTGAGCCTCCAAACTGTGGATCTCTCTTTTATTTGAAGTAGGGTATAGGAGAATAAGGGACAGGACGTAACCTTCCTCCTTTAGGCACCAAAGCAGGCTCTTTGATTTGAGAAGCCTTCAGCAAGGTTTCTCGGTCTGCGGTGCTTAAGATAGAGATGATATGCCAGAAAAGAGCAAACACACATCATCCAGAGAGCTCTACCCAGGACCCTCGTCCCTGACAGACTCCAAAGTCATTGGTCAGGCCACGTAGCCAACTGGAGGAAGTTTTCCCATTTCCCATGAACTTAGTCCATCTTTCCTTCTGTGTGAGCCTGAGGAAAGCCAGGTCTCAACTCTGGGCTTCAGATGGTCCTTGGGCTTTTCAGTGTCACTTTGGGGCTCTGCTTCTCCCCTGGGTACGCTCCTCAGCCCCCTGCCCTTCCCCACACCAGCACCCTGGCTCCTCCAGGGATCTGTGCAGCCCAGGCACCCTGAATCCACACTGGCACCCTTGCTCTCCCACGATCTATACAGCTCTGGCACCCTGGATCTCCCACATTTGAGGATTCAAGGCTTCTCAGGACATCCCTCATACTGCAGTGCTGCTCTCTGGGCTCTGGTGCAGAGCCTACGAGGCACTGCAATGCCTCAGGGCCTGCATTCAGAAGTTTGTAAGGGCACCTCCCAGCTCTGCAGCTGCTAAAGCTTGTGAGCGTCCCTACAGCCAACCTTCCTGCTCTTCCTAGTCTCTGCAGAGTGCTGGGGCAAGTCTTGCAGGAGGGAGACTCCACCCCCCTTAAATACTGTCCGAGATGTGCCTTTCCAAGTCCCTACAGGAGTTAATTTCCTTAGTCAGCCTCTAGTCATCTGTGATGCAGGGAGCCCAACTCTACCTGCTGGCATCTCTGCCCTTTCTCTCCCTTGTCTCCTGTGTGCCTAGCCAGTCTTCTCCATGCACCAGAGGCATGGGAAGTGTTGCCTGAGAGAACTCACCTGAAGCTATGACACGTTGTGGAGCTGAGGGCCTGATGGAAGCAAGTCTGGGATGACTGTTCCCCCATCTCCTCTCCTACTCCCAGCCCGAGGGTTAAGAAAGTCCTCTGGAGAGAGCGGTTGGTTTGGTATGGCTGGGATGGGTTTCCCTCGACATCGCTGGGTCCTGCCTGTGTTGCTCTGAGTGCCCAGAAAATTTCTCTTCTCTGGGGGCTTGCATCAATGTTTTCCAGACTTTTTTACAGAAAGATAGCTTGCTCCAAGAGTCCCCAAATCCCCCCCCCCACCACACACACACACCTGCAGGACGGCACAATCTTGTGGAGATTTGTTTTGCTTCTCTGTCGTGACAGACATCTTTTGAGCTACCGTCCAGATTAAAGCAGGGAAAAAAAATGTTTGTTTAAAAAAATCTTTTCCCTGGCAGCAAATACAAACTGACTCTTTACCCCTGCACCTCCACCATTCAGTAGAGCAGCAGCTCATGCCTCTCTGCTTTCCCCACCAGTTTCACCACCCACCCAGAGTGTTTCAGCTTTCCATTAGGAGGGAACATCAAGCAGTAGAAGTGGCAAAGAAAGCGGCTTCTCTCTTCTTTTCACTCTTCACCTGCTGCCTTAGGTTTCACTAGTGATGGAGCTCTCACAGCTCAGGGCTTCTCTGCACCTCTCAGACTGCCGTGCTGCGACAAGAATTTCTGCTCTAAAGCAGGATTCAGGAAATGTGGAGGTTGCTGCGAGTTCTTATGCAGGCACAAAGCTGAGCGTATCAGCTAGTTACAGATTAATAATCTACAAGTAGAATCATGAAGAAAGGAATAGTTTCCCAGCAGATACAGAAGTATTCCTAATGGCACTTGAGGGATAGCAAATGACGTACTGTGAGTAATTCTGGTTTCCTTGGAGAAAAAGGAACTGAGATTGCAACAAAAAGCAACAAAGGCAGGCTATGCAAATGCCCCAGAAGTGAAGTGCCAATCACACGGAAGCACACTCGGAGAAATCAGTTTGACATAGCCAAACTAAGACAGAGGAAACAGGATTGTTCCGTACAGGAGAAGTTGCTCTATGGAGAGAGAATCAGTTACCCTCACAAGCAATGCTGCCACAAGGAGCAATACCCATAAAGTTGCCATCAGGAAATGCCACTTGGATTTGAAAAGACTTCAAATTCCTGAAAAGGAAATTCTGCATGTGGCTCTCAATCAAGGAAATATCTCACAAGGGAACTTAAGTCTATCTATAAAATCGATTCTGCGATAGATTTGCCTGGAGCAGGTGACTGAACTCTAGGACCCAGGAGATTCTTTGGGAGGGGATGAGATGTCAAGGAAAAACAGTCAAATAGGGACCCAAACCTGAGTCACAGCGACAGGCACAGGAAGCTAAGCAGTGCCCCTTTAGCCTCTAGGCTAACCCCACTGCCCAAGCACACAGCGTTCTTCTGTGCATAAGGAATAAGACAACTTAGTAACTGAGGAGCAAACCACAACAAATTAAAAGCTGCTTGTGCCTATGTGATGGAAGGCATCAGGCAGTCTTCTTGCCTCTTTCAACCCCAGCCATCACTTGGGTAAGTTTTAGAGTGGAAAAAAAAAGGAGCATGAAGTGTATATGCCAACTTCTCACTGTTCCTTCAGTTTTTCTGAGGAAGAAGATAGGTCCTCCCTGATTAGAGGATACCTCTAGTATGGCCTTATTTATCAATTTGTAAGTTATAATGAGACAGGGATAATAAAAGTTCTCTCGGACTGTGACACTCTGACAGCGTGTGAGAGACTGTGTCACTCTGAGAAATTGAGACAGGTACATAAAACCATAAAAAAGAGGAAGAAAAAAAAAGAAGGAAATGGTCCCTTTGGAGAGATCATTAAGAACAAGCATTTGAGAACTTGCAATTACATGCTGCACTTAGATTCCATTTTCCCTCCTGCTGAGTGCAGTGAAAGAAAAGCAAAGAATTTGAAAAGAAACTTCACATACACAGTCAAGAGGTATGAGAACATGACTACACGGCAGCAGACATTACCTCATCCTTGAACTAGCAAAGGTTCCTTAGTCTATGGATATCCTCAGGGGTGGCAGTGAGGTCGAAAGCACTACTCCTGATCTCCTCTGGCTTGCCTTCCTCCAATGCAGCAGTGAGCTCTCTCACAGTGGCCTGAAAAAAAACAGTGAAAGCGCAAAGGGCTCACTGAGCGCACGAACCGGGATGGAGCAGTCGCCTGAAAAAAGGCCCACAAAACGCCGGTCAAGTTAGACCTTGGAAACTGTCACAGTGTTTCAGAGCAGAGGATCACAGGCTTCCTCAGCTTGCTGCTCAGGTAGCAACAGCAGCCGGGTTCTTTGTTTCACACTCCTCGCTTGGAAGGGCACAGTTGTTTCAGGCTGTTCTCACTTCAGCAGTAACAGGGGAAAGAGAGGAAGCTGACAGAAAACAGGAGGACTAGCACAGGAGGACTAGCACAGGAGGACTAGCACTAGCACTGAAAACAGGAGGGCTACACAAGAAAGCAGCTCAGGAATGAACACGAGAACAGCAAAGGCCTCTTGTGCCACATGACGCTGTAGCCCTCCCAACACTGAGGTTTCAGACAACCACAGCAGGCGTTCTCCAGACCAAGGCACCAAAGACAGGAGTCTGGAAGAACTGGAGGCAGGTGAGCTCCAAAGGGAGCTGAGCTGACAACCAAAGGGGAACAGACAACAACACTGGAGTCAGGCAATAAAGACACCACAGGGTGCATTAGACTGGCTGCAACACGGCTGTTGGCATCCAAGTGTGCTTAAGGAAGGCAAACAACCCCTGGGCCTGTTAGGATAAAATACCTGGATCTGCAATAGGGCTGGGTTCACAAACAAAAAACAAAAAAAAATAAATAAAGAAAGAAAGAAAAAATATCCCCTTTTCCTCAGGCTTTAGCATGACTCTGCAGGCCCTTGTTTTCCTAGCCCTCTGAAAGCCAAGTGCTAGCAAACAAGGACAGACCGTCTGACTACCAGACAGTGCAAAGAGTCTTCCTCATGCATAAAACAGCGAGAAGGATACTTTTGCACACAAAAGCACCCAACCAACCAGCACATTCCTCCCTTTCCAAACTCCCAAGGTCCTTCTTTGGGATGGCTGCTTTCAAACTATCCCACTGTGTACTACTGTTTCTGTGCTCAGAATGGCACAGAAACAAAATAAGTGACAGCAGGCAACCTCTGGGAAAGTGTCATTTGCAGAAGGATGCTCTCCTCTCCCCTGGGGAAAAAATAAGGCAGCAGAGCATTCTTTACAACATACAAAGAGTGCAAAAGCTGAATACACTCAATCATCATTCCCTAAAAATGAAATGATAAGGAACACTAGCTTACCTCTGCACTGGCTTGCTTCACTGGTTTGCCCTTGTCACAAGCATTTTCTGCTGGTCTGTAATGCCTGAGAGAAGCAGAGAAAGACAGCAACGAGTTGTTTCAATGCCATCACCTCCAGTGCTGATGAATCCACCTCAGGGTTAGGAGGTGCCCTTTTTGCAGTGCTCAGTCTGGCTACAACCTCCATTGCACAAATGGACAAGGGAAAACATCACATCAGCTTCCAGCACTATTCTTTCTGAGCAGCAAGAGAAAAAAAGAGAAAAGAGAAAGAAGAGCTCACGTGCTTTCCCACTGTCTTCTCTCAACGCATGGCAGGAGCCTTTCTCTTTTGCTGTGTCACTTTCACTCACTGGAAAAGGGGGAAGCCACCAGCACCTCCTCTGTAAAGCCCTTGCTGATCTACTGGGGAGGAAGACTGCAAGCTGCATGTTATCCTGCCAGGGAAAACAGGAACATTTCCAAGCATGCTTGCCTCCAAGCACAGTTAGCTCACTCCAAGAAAAGACCAGCACACCGAGTTACAACTGGACGTCTCCAAAATGCTCACTTGCATTTTAGAGGCCAGTCAGCAGAGTGACTATCTCCACCTGGAAAGGAGTACCATTAAACCACATAGACTCTGAACACCAAGCACATACACAGACATTCCCTGTATACACCTCTACTGCCCCCCAAAGGAGTACTTTCACTGTCACCAGAGATGGGACTGTTCACTCTGGCTCAGCCTTTGCGCCTAACACCTGGCTCCTGCTGAGGCCTGTGGTAGGCTGCGGGCAGCACCATTAGGCTACAGTGAGAGCAAACACCTACACCACACCCTCGCGGACAAAAAGAATGAGGTCGGCTATCCTTGCAGGTTTTTCAGTAACTCTTTGTTTATACCTGCCAAGTCTGGAACTCTTTGGAATTAAGTCAATCCTTCTCCAGTAACCAAAAGGACCAATAGGGATGGTATGGACCAAACTTCCCAGCTCGAAGGTACTGGAAGGAAAATGCTCTCCACGCAAGGGTGTGTTCAAGTCCTTCTCCTTGGTCTAGCAAGGACAGTGCCCGTTTACGGCCATCCTGTTGCTTTCTTCCTTAGCAACTGCAGGAAGAGAGGAAGCTTTCAACAAAGCTCTAGAGTGCTACATATAGTTACCTCAGGGCTCAGGCCCCGCTCTTTTGACAGCCCTCTTTTCTCCCCACTCCTGGACATGACACCTTGTGACTGTTCCTAATTGAAAGCTGAAGAAAGAAGTCACATTTTCACAGGTTGATTGAGAAAACTGAATACTGCACTGCCCACGCACACTACAACAGCAGCTCCTGCCTATCTGCTTTCACCAAGTTTCCCCCTCACACACCCAGGGTGTTTCAGCTTTCCAGGAGGGGAGAACATCTCGGGGCAGAAGCAGCACAGGAAGCAGCTGCTCTGTTCCTCTCCCTCCCTGCTGCCTGCGCGGTCACTAGTGCTGCAGCTCTCACAGCTCAGGGCTTCTCGGCACTCGCCAGGCCACAGTGCAGGCTGAAAACCCCCACTGTGTCCCCGGGATGCTCACGGGCAGCAGCTGCCCCCAGCGCAGTACAGAGGTTTCTCTCCCATCCCTCCCCTCCCCTCCCCTCCCCTCCCGCAGACTCGCCCAGGCCCCGGGGCAGAGCGGGGCCCTGCGGCAGCAGCGCCCGGCAGCAGCGTTTCCCCACGCACCAGCACCAGCAGCCAGGGACACACAGGCCCCGCCCCCACAGCCAGAAGTGACGCCCCCTGCACCACAGACCCTCCCACCCCTCACTCCTCCAATTGGCTCCCGTTGGACGTGACCTCGCGGGGCGGGACCCCAGGGAGGGGCAGGAGGGGGGCAGCAGTGCGTGTGCGCTGTTCAGGGGCCGGGTGGGAGGGGGGCAGGGGAGCCAAGGGGAGGGACCAAGAGGGGCGTGGCAAAGAGTTGGGGGCGTGGCCGGTCAGGGAGGAGCATGCGCAGTGGCCCAGAGGAGGGCGGTGAGGGGCGGGGTGGGGGTGGGTGCGGGGCTGCCCAGGCCCTGCGGGCGGGGAGGGGGCGAGAGGCGGCTGCTGCCGCGGGGCAGCGTCTCCTGGCCCGGGGCCGCCCGGAGCCTTTAGCCGCAGCACCGGGAGCTGCCGTGCCGGGGCCGAGGGCCGCGGGCTGGGCAGAGCGAGCGGCCGTGCGTGGCGGCAGTCGGAGCGGCTGTGGCCTGGCTGTGTGGCAGCAGCGAATGGGGAAGGCCCGGCCTGGCCTGGGCCACCTCCGGCCCCCGGGAGTCCCCGGCTCTTGCGTCCTTTCTCCTTGTGGCCCCATGGCTCGGTGCTGGATGCTGTGGTGCCGGTTCCTCAGCGCCATCCCAGCTGTGAGGAGAGCGTGCAGGTACAGCGGTGCTTGTGGTGTCTCCAGGCTGGAGGCAGGAGGCAGCCAGCGCCCCGGTGCCCCTGCTGACAGCCCCGCTTTTCCCTGGGCAGGTCCCCAGCTCCTCTCTGAGCACAGCCCGGCTGTGGGCACCGTGAGGAGCAGGACGTGCGGAGGCTCCTGAGGGCCGTGGCCAGAGCCAGGATCTTGGGTATCGCGGCAAAGTGGCTGTGGAAGAGCTGTGCCCTTCTGGAGGGCGCTCACAGCCCCTCGGGACACCTCCCCAGAGACAGTCGAGGGTCTGAAGGTGACATTTCCTCAGGAGAGCAATGACCCACAGGCCCATCACAGCCCTGTGTGCTCAGCTCTGCCCCACAGACACCTCCTGGCAGCGAGGCAGTGTTGAGGGGCATCTGCGTGTTGGCAGGTGCTCGGGGTAGTGAGGACAGATCCTGCTGGGGCCAGCAAAGGTGCTGCTGGTGCTGTGCATGTCGGGGAAGGAACTTTGTGAGCTTCCTTCAGACCTGCTGGTCTCTCCATCAGCTTTGGAGTCTCGGGCTCTTGTCCAGGCTTGGCAGCTCCTCTCCCTTCTCCCCACACCAGCAGCAGGGACCTGAAAGCAGAGATGTGGGAAAGCTCCTTGCCTTTGGTGTCATCCCTGCCTGCAGCTACCTTTTGAGAAGCCCCTGGGAAGTGTCCTGGGGGTGAGCAGGAGCTGTGAGGAGCTCTACCCCATGCAGACCCCTCTCCGTGGGGGAATGGCCCTGCCCTGCGTGGGCCACTCCTTCAACCTAGAGCTTCCCCAGCCCGTGTTCAGCCTATTTGTAGTTATCCCTGTGTTGTCCCCAAACTGCGTTCTATTACCCAGTGTGCAAGCACCCAATAGACACACAGGGTCCAGAAAATTGTTTCTTTCATTTCTGCACAGAGATGGGTGCCAGGAGGTAGATCCACAAAGCTAGCACACCTTCTCTGCTTCTTACTCTTCTTCCCTTCTTTTCCTTGAGTTTTGTTTACTATTTGCAGGGTTTTTTTCACAGCATCGCTCAAAAAAGGGTGGCAGCGTTTCTTTGGCAGGAGACTTGCCAAGTGCTGAGCTGATGGTGATTCAGCTGGGCAAGCTGGTGATGGAGCAACCTAGAGGAGACACTGACTGCAAGAAGAGTGAGGAAGCAATGGCCTGGGAGGGCAAGCAAAGGTGCCAGGTGGTGTGGGGAAAAACAAGCCCATCACGACAGCAGCAGGAATGCAGGGAGCTGTGGCGTGAGCTGCACAAGGAGCCACTGGAGAGGGCTGAGGATTAGCAGGCAGAGCGAGGGGTGGCCTTGGAGTGGCTGTGTGCTCTGGAGTGCCTGAAGAAGGGCAGCCTGTGCAAGGGGCATGGAGTGCAGGGGTGGAGAGAGGCAACTTGGTGGTGCTGCCCAGCTCTCAGCTGCCAGGCAGGCTCCAAAGCTGAAAGCAGAGGCTTGGAGGCAAGGCCATGGGGATGGGTGTGCCCATGGGGACTGCCAAGGCGTTGTGCTGGGGGTGCCCCCAGCGATCCCCGGGGCTTGGTGAGGGCTGTTGCCACAGTGAGCAGCAGGGCTTGGTGATGGTGGTGGCATGGTGCCTCAAAGGCCATGGTGATGGGGCTGTCTCCATGGGGACTGTGTCCCTGCTGGGAGCAGAGCCCCTGGGGTCCTCCTTCTGAGGAGAGCCGCTCCCTGAGGAGGCAGCAGCTGCCCTTGGGGCCAGAGCAGCAGGACCCCAGCAGAGGATCATGCAGAGGGATGAGGAGCAGCAGCAAACGTCTGCTGCCAGGCTGCACACACACTGCCAGGCACGCCGGAGCGCAGGGGCGAGGTGAGCCATGGGGCTGGAGGCAGGGGCAGGCAGCAGGCATGGGAGCTGCCCGGAGAGCAGGCAGCTGGTTTGGCAAAGGAGCAGGGGTGAAAGAGGCAGGCAGGAGCTGCTGTGGCCAGGGGGGAATTTCTTGCCGGTCCTCGGGACCTTCCCTGGGACAAAGCACAGCAACCTGCGTGTTCCAAGGGCCCCACAGAGCCCGTGAGCTCTGCGCTGAGGGGCATAGAGCAGCTTTCGACCCAGCTCAACCAGGCCGCGTGCAGCCAGAACTTCCCGTGCACACGGCCCTCAGGTTTCCTGCTCTTCACCAGCCACTCGACCAAGTCAACCGCATCCACCCTGTGAGTCCTTCTGCCCACAGGTGGCCAACAGCAGCACCCCGCAGCAGTGCAGCACAGCCGGAGCCCAGCTTGCTCCCACCAAAGGCACAGGCTCCCTCGGCTGCCCAACGCACAGGGCTCACGGACTTCTGCACGTGTCCTCGCAAAGGTGCAGAGATGACCATGATGATGGCTTTGAAAGCCTCTGCCTGACTCCCTGGAGCTGCCGAGGAGCAGGTGGGAAGTGCTGGCAAGGAGCAGGAGGTCTCTGCCTGCCGGCAGGCTGACTGCATGCTTTGCCTGGCAGCCTGCAAGGACATGCCTGGGGGTGCCCAAGGCAGCTGCCATTTCCCATCTCTTGCCCCACACTGACAAATCCTCTGCCCAGACAGCCTGGCTGGCAGAAGCAGAGCACCCTCAAGTCACCTGCCTTGCTCTCTCCTGCTCCTGCCAGGGCTCAGCTCCAGCCGAGGCTGCCTCCTGCAAGGCTTGGCCCTCTCCCAAGTGCTTCTTACAGCCCTGTGTCCCTGGCATCATGCACAACCAGAGGCACCAAACTCCACAAGCATTCAGAATTGTTTAGCTTTGTACGTCATTTCCACTTGGCCGATTTTGGAAGGACATGACTTCTTTGGGGTGTCTGACGTGGCATTTCCATACACTACCTGCTTTGCCATCCCACTGCTGTTTGTGCTGGCATCTTGTTATTTATTTTATTTCCCCCACATACAAACCCCACTTAGGCTTTCTCAATCTTAGCATGCTGCTGGAGCAAAGGACAGGAACTGGGGTGTGTGGTGGCGGTAGGCAGGGAATACAGAGGGTGTTGAAAAAGTGCAGAAAGCAGATGTGTAAAAGTAGGGAACTCTGCTGAAAGAGTGAAATTTTTCTGCTGTCTTGCTATGGGCAAAAGCAGGAAATGAAGAGAAAAGAAGCTTTTGATTTGCATAGCAGCTCTATGGAAAGAAGTGGGGACAGGATGCAATGGGGCCACATTGGGGCCCCTCGCCAGCAGGCAGTGTGGCAGGGGCTCATTGTAAAGGAGTTATGGGTGCCAAAACAGGAAGAGCATCCCTCCTCCTCAGCTACAGAGGTGAGGCAAGGATAAGCAGCAAGTGAGAGGGAGGACTGCTGGACCAATACCATCAGCCCAGGCAACAGTTGCTTGTTCCCAACGCTCCTGCAGCTCCCTGGGAGCCTTCTGGGGCTCCTGTTTGAGGAGGCACAGAGAAACCCTTAACTTAAAATACTGCAGTGGATCCCGGGCAAAATCCTGCCTGAGAGGCTTGTGTGGCTCGGGAGACCATGTGGCAGCCAGGACTCCTGGGTGCTGGGGCTGGGGCTGCCCTGATGCCCAAGGCCCCTCTGGAGATGAAGGAATTTATCAGAAATGTTTGGGAAATAACTGGGGTAAGGGAGTGGATGGCTTTCCAGGACGTGGGAGGAAATCTCTCTGCTCCCTGGCTGGGCCATCTCCATGGCGACGGCATAGTGAGCCCCCACATGACACGAGCTGAGGTCACAGCAGGATGTGCTGCATCACAGGGAGGTCTCCATGGTGCCGTGGGTGGGGGCCCTCACTGCCCTGCAAGGCCCAGGCGCTGCTGTGCATTGCTCAGGCAATCCCCACCACTGTCCTTCATAGTGGCTCCGTGGCAATGACAGGGGACAGGAGGCAACGGGGCTGCACTAGGAGTCCTTGTCGACATGCGGAGGAGCAGCATCATGTTGGAAAGGAGTATTGGGTGATGAGATGGGAAGAGCGTCCCTCGTCCTGGGCTTGAGAGGTGAGCTGAGGGCAAGGGACAAGTGAGATGGAGGACTGCTGCAGGGACACCATCAGCCAGGAATGCACTTCCTTGTTTCCAGTGCTTCTGTATCTCTCCAGTGAGGATTGTCTCCGTTTGTATCCTTTTATGATTCTAACTTGGCAGAGCAGATTTGGGGCTCTGAGATGCCATCTTGAGATGGCCATAGCCTTTGTCCTCCTACAAAACAGGCTCCAACCTCTGAACCCAAAAGACACCCTGTTTGGGCAAGCACTTTGTGAACAGGTGGAGGCACCACTATCACCCTGTAAGACAGGCCTACCCCAAGGACTTTTCTCTGTGGGGTGCACTGCTGTGGTGAGCCCAACATGGCCATCTCCCACAGCCCCATCCTGACCCCACACCTCCACTCCCTGGCACCAGCAGGCCCAGAGCTGGTACCCCGCCTTGCTGCCCTGTGCCCCCATGGGGCTCCTCAGCCCTCTGGAGCGACCCCTCCGGGTACAGCCCAGACCCACACAGAGCAGCCCCTGCTGGGCCATGGCCCAGCCCTGCCAGGTGCAGCGGGAGAGCTGCCAAGCCTGGGGCTACCCTGGGGAAGGGGCTGGGGCACGAGGGCCGAGAGGACACTGCCCTGCCCTGGTGGCAGCAGCATGTCGCCCGCAGGCTCCGGCGCCCCGGCCATTCCCAGGGCCCCACTGCCGGCACCAGGGCTGGCACCAGCACAGGCCCCAGGGCTGCCCTCCAAGCCCAGCACGGCCCCCAGGGCGCAGGGCAGTGAGGAGCCTCATGGGGCCCCTGCGGCAGAGCGGCCGCAACCGGGGCCCCGCACTGCCTGGGCACCCGGTGCTGGGCTGCCCCGAGGCCCCACCGTGCCCTGCGCTGCCGCCCACAAGATGGCGCCGTCCCACGGGGGAGGGAGCGGAGCTGGCTGCCAGGGCAGGAGGGCGCAGCGTTGCCATGGCATCGCCTGAGTGCAGCCCTCCTATTAGCTGTCCTGAGAAGGAGGGTGGGGATGGACTGGAGTGATGGCTGTGTCAGCCAATCATAGTTCAGAGTGGGAAAAGGCCAAGAGAAGAGAGAGGTGCAAGAAGGGAGGGAGCGAAGCAGGCAAGAAGGGAGCGGGAGTGAGAGCGGGTGTGAGTGGGGCTGGTGGGGGCTGCGGGTGCGTTCAAATGCCGGCGGGTGCCCTCTCGCTGCAGCAGGGGCAGCGGTGCTGGCGAGGGGGCTGCTTCCCTGCAGGGGCTCCCGAAGGGGCTGTTGGGGCTGTGGCCAGGGGACCCAGCGCCCTGTCACTGAGGGGAACTGACCTGCGAGCCAGGCGTGCCGGCCTGCGCCGAGCAGCTGGGCCTGGGCGGCTTGGTGGGGTTTGGGTGCTGGAAGCTTTGAACCTTTTGTGGGTCTGAGATGCATTTTCAAGTGTTTCCCTGGGTTGCTGCTGCCCCCACAGCCCCCAGGTGCTGCTCAGAGCTGTGTTTGGGATCTGCTGGTCAAAATGTGAGCAGGTTGCTGCTGTCCTTGCGAGGTGTCGTGCCCAAGTCGTTGTGCTTGCTCCATAGTTCTTGGTGTGCTCCAGGACCTGTGACCCTGGGAGCAGCCTGAAGGGTGTTTGCAGAAGAGCTCTGTTAAGTGTGAGGTGTTTTGCTTTTCAGGGGCCTTGGAAGTTGACGAAAGGCCATTTTCACACTCGCCGTTGTTATTCCCATAATCCTAGATGAGGATGAAGAGTTGCTGAATTCTGGCTCTGCTGGTTTCAGCAATTGAAATATCCTGGATGGAGTCCGTTACCATGTCTCAAATTGTCAGTGCGTAAAATAGGAGAATGCTTGTTGTGCTCGGTGTGTAGAGGATTTGCTGTTCTTGTTCAGCATTTGGGAAGGAAGTAGACTTGTGAGCTGTGGGAAGGCTTCTCCCTCTGACTGGGACATGAGGCCCTGCTCTCTTGCTACATAGACTGTCTAGGCTAAAGCTAATGTATTTTTGGGGGGTTGCAACTGCTACGTAATGGGTGCTTTGCTGCACTGTGAGCATTGTGAAGCCAGGAAGTGAATCAGGAGGTGGCTCAGCCATGGGAAAGGGCAGGGGGAGCTGCAGGCAGCAGCAGGGTGGGCAGTGAGGTCCCTAGTGTTTAAAAGGGCTGTATGAGAAAATGCCCTGTGTGCCATCAAGTGTTTGTAGGTAGCTGGTGGGGCTGGAGGAGGCCCATGGCTCAGCTGTTGATGGTGAGGTCATTTCTGCGCGAGTCCCTGATAGGCCGGCTGGAGGGAGAAGGCGTGGCTGTTGCTTGTGATGTCACTTCCCGCGGAGCAGTGGATAGGGCAGCAGCAGGTCCGCACTGGGATGTGCTTTTGAGATGGTTTCTGCCTGAGCAGCGGATCAGCCAGGATTTGTCTGCTGGCTGGGGAAGTTCTAGTGAGGTAATTCCTGCCTTGGGGGCTTTTTGGGCAGTGACTGAGACCTGGTTGTGCAGGGGAATGTGAGGTCCCGTCTGGCTGAGTCCCTGATAGACCGGCAGCAGGCAGTTAGTCGTGGGCGTTGAGAGTGAGGTCTCTTTTGTCCGAGTACCAGCTAGGACAGCAGTGGCTTATGGCTGGGGAAGTAATTTTTGAGGCAGCTAGTGTCTCTGAAGCCCGTAGGCCATCAGCAGGCATGTGTTGGGGGTTTGCCCTTGTGAGCAGCTGACAGGTCAGGAGAAGCCACATGGCCTGGATGGTGGTGGTGAGGTGACTCCTGGGTTTGTTGCGTGTGCCCAGAGGAGAGATTGACCCCTGCAGAGCTCTACAGCACCAGAGAAAGGCAACAAATTAATCAAGCAGAAGTAGATGTCCCCCATCATCTAACACAAATTGTAGTCTACTCTGTCATCCTGCGTTAGTACTGCTACGTTTCAAATGTGGATGATGTTCTCTGGTGAACATGGACATGGAGCTTGACTTTGTTGAGTTCCTAAGTAGAAGCTTGCAGCCTACTAGTGGTCATCATGGGAGTCCAACTAGATCTTTTAAACTACTGAATAAATCTAGTGCTGGTGTACGCAGTGGTGCTAATAATCTCTTCTTCCCAAAGTGTGTGTTAGGCATGGGCATTAAGTGTGAGGTCTCTTTTGTCTGAGTACCTGCTCAGGCAGCAGTGGTTCATGGCGGGGGAAGTTATTTTGAAGAAATATGTATCTCTGCAGCCCGTAGCAGCTGTAGGCGTGTGTTGGGGGTTTGCCCTTGTGAGGTCACTTCTCTGAGCAGGTGGTAGATCAGGAGAAGACACGCAGCCTGGATGGTGGTGGTGAGGTCACTTCTGGGTTTGTTGTGTGTGCCCAGAGGAGGGACTGACCGCTGCAGAGCTCTACAGCAATATGTAAATGTAACTATTCAGTCAAGCAGATGTTCCACATCGTCTGACACAAATTCTGTTCCAGTCTGTCATCCTGTGTCAGTACTACTACATGAAAAATGTGGGTGTTGTTCTCTGGTGAATATGGACATGAAGTTTGACTTTCCAGTTGTTGCTAAGTAGAAGCTTGCAGGCTGCTCCCGATCAGCTAGGGAGTCCAGACAGAGTTTTGAGGCTGCTAAATCAATCTGATGCTGGTGTAAGCAGTGGTGTTAGTAATCTCTTCTCCCCATTGTCTGTGTGTGCTTTAGAAATTCCCCCTGTGGAAACAGCAAGGAGCTTATGAGATGTTCCTGCAAGGTCTAAATGCTGTGTCTGTCTTTCAGGTGTCCACCTCCTTTTATGACACATTTGGAACTGTAATACATTAGAGGTTGGTGATTTTCTGTCCAAGTGTGCAGCCAGTGGAGAATGGGTGCCAAGTCTGTTGGAGGAGACAGAAGGAATGTCACAGCCAAACAAGTATGGGCAACATTTTGAAAGAGATGTTCTTTTCAGTGAAGTTGAGGCACAAATGAGTGGCAAGAAGTGGCCCGATCAGGGCTTGTGAGAGCACTCGTCTGCTTCCTGGAGAAGGGAATTAACCATGTGTAGGACTGTGAGTGGATGCTGAGAGGCAGTGATTATTGCAAAGCCTTGGAGGACTAGAAGGGAACGGCAGAGTTGGAGAGCTGGGCTTTCTGTGTTGTGGGGCACTTGGGGTGCCCTCTGTGTTGCTGATGCAGAGGTGCACGTTTGCTGACCCCCATCTGTGAGGCGAGCAGTGGTGTGGGCAGGGTGTCACAGTGCAGGGGTGCCTGGTGGTGGGTCCGGGTGGTGGTCCCAGTGTTTTGGTGCTCATCATGGGAGGAGATAGCTGGCGAGGGCGGTGCTGTGTGTGGGCAGTGGTGCCAGAGTGGGGAGCTGGGGAGCACTGCAAGGTGAGGGTGTGACTATGCTGGCTGGGCCTAGGCTTCCCTGGTGGTGGCCAGAGTTGCTGGCAGCCTGATGCCTTTGATGCACTGAGGTTCAGGCCTTGGAGTTGCCAAGCGCTTGCCAGCACCTGCAGCATGGATTTTTCCTGATGGCCAGGGAGTGTATATCTCCTTGCTCCAGGATGCGAACCAAGCCTGCGTTTTTTCTCCTTTCCTCTCATTTCCTCTTGCTCATAAGAGCTTTGGTCTGCAGTAGTGTGTGCTGAGAGGAGCGGACGTTGTGGGACATGCGCTTTTCTGTCTGGGCCTTAGCCTGCTGGAATCCCTTTGAAGGAGTGAAGGCCTTGTGGTGTTGTGGTCTTTGGAGAAAGGCAGGTGAGTTCTTGGGAGCTGACTGTCAAGGGGTGGAATCCTTCCTGTACCACATTTCTTTGGAGGAGTGCCTTTGAATGGGAGCAGCAAGGCAAAAGTGCCCTGCAAGGGATGCGCAGCCCAGGTCTTTCTTCCTTCCAGGTGCAGTCTCTGCAAGTTACCCCACCATCGTGCTGTAGTGTGAGCTTTCTGTGCTGCAGCGGGGAAATAAGAAAGCAGCCACGTGTAGCCATCAGTGTGCTAAGTGTGGTGTGGTTAGGTGCTGACCCTGCTGACCCTGGCAAGGGACTGGATTTTTCCTGTGCTTTGGGTGGTGGTGGTGAGGAGCCCCACTTAGCTCTAGCTGCATTTCTCGGAGTAGCTGGAGTCAAGGCAGTGGTGGTGAGCACATACATCCTACTGCTAGCCTCCCAGCTGTTTGGCGTGCATTATGTCCCCTCTGTTCTTGAAGCCTTTTACTGCTGGCTACGTTGTGGGAAGGCCTAAGCTCAGGAGCTGTGTCATGTCAGGTACTGCTCTGGAGATGTCTCAGCACCATGCTTTGTCCTCTGGCATCACTCCCTGGATTCTCTGAGCATGATCGATGGCAAATGGCAGGTCATCAAGGCCAGGGCCCAGGTCTGTGTGCTCCCTAACTGAGTTTCAGTGCCAACCTCAGCTGTCGAGTGTTGAGTAGCTTGTGAATTGGACAGTAAAGTCCTTCTGCTCCTGTCAGGCATGGTGGGTCATGCTTCCTGGTATACTTAAGACATGGAGCACCATCTTTGACCCTTTCTTGCCCAAAGCATCCTTCTGGCAGCAGGCGATGCCCAAGCAGCCTTGCATTTATTTCAGAGATTCACAAACTGCCATGAGCTCCAGCAGTCTCTGAGGCCACTGCATTTCCCTTGGTGCTGAAGCCTGCCCCCAGCCAGTCATCTCTGGGTACCTTGTGGGCTGTCAGGGGCAGCTCTCATCTGCATGTGGAGAATGAGCCTGTGGATCTGTCCTTCTTTTTTGTTCAAGTGAAGCTACCTTTTGCCATTTCAGAAGAAAGTGTTTGTCCTGCCTCCGAGCTGTAGGGAAGAGAAGGCGTGAGGATGGGCTTCCCTTTGAAGGCTCTAGGGGCCTGTTAGTAGGGAGGCCCCTTTGGGTGAGCGCCTTGCGGGCATGTGAGGCAAAAGTGAGCGGCAAGAGCTGGCCTGATCAGCAGCTGTGAGAGCGCTTGCTCTCTGCTTCCTGGAGATGGGAAGTGACCATGTCAGGGCTGTGAGTGGATGTTCAGAGGAAGCACTGTTTCCAAGGCGTTGGAGGCCTAGAAGGGACTGGAAGGGCTGGAGAGTTGGGCTTTCTGTGTTGTGGGGCCCTTGGGGGTGTCCTGTGTGCTGCCATGTGTGGTGCTGTGCCCTGTGCGCCACTGATGCACAGGCACATGTTGGCTCAGTGTTGTGCTGCTCAGCATGGGAGGAGATGTGTGGGGAGAGCAGTGCTCTGCTCCCAGAGGCCAGCCTGCCATCCCAGTGTCCTTGTGGGAGCCCTGGGTGAGCACTGGTGCTGACTGTGCTCCCTGCTTGGAGCATCCTGGTGTGAGCGAGGGATGCTTGCAGTTAGTTGTTTTCTGTCAGCTGAGGTCCAGGCTTGCAGTTTCTGAAGGTCTTGATGCTTCCTGAGTCTTTTGGGTTTTACAGACTCTGCTGGAGAAAGTGGTTTGCTCATTCCTTCAAGGCTTTCTGTGGAATCTGGACCCTCCTTGCATCTTCCCATCTCAGAACGTACTGCATCCTAATCGATTCTGTCTTTCTTTCTTTCTAGGTTGCTCCAGTTGTGTAGGTTCCCCGTGCAATCCTCGAGCCACTGAGGATGGAGGCAGGATGCCAGGGTGTGTCCCTGTAGCTGTCAGCATCTTTGCCACCATTGTGAGCCCTCTGTGAAAGCGGCTGCAAGTGAATGAGATGAGGCTATGCGTGGATGTGAAGGCTTCCATGAATGCGCCCATCTTCCATGGGTGACCTGGGGCATGTGGGTTCACCTCCTGGTACCTCTGCTGAGCTGCACGTCCCACATCATACAGATGCTGTTACTGCCAGCACACTCAGGAAATGAGAACCTTCCTTTTCCTAGAAGGTTGTGGTGCCCTGTAGGATGAGTGAAAGACCCTTATAATGAAAGCCAGCATCTGTCGAGTGCCTTTGTGTGAGTGCCCGAAATCCTTGGTAGCTTGAACGGAGGTCTCAGAGCCGTTGGGCTCCTGGCTCTGCGAGGGCTGAAGATGTGCCCAGGGCCAGGCTGCTCGTGGCACTCAACCCTCAGTGCTGTGTGAACCCAGCTGTGGAGCCGGGACTCCTGCTGCAGAGGCTGCGCAGCCAGGAGAGCTGGCATTTCAGCAGCCCTCCAGCCTGGGGCTGTCTCCTTGCTAGGGCCTCATTTCAAAACCTCTGCACCTTTGTCCAATCACAGGGCCTCTAAGTAAGGAAAGGAAGGGAACCGAGGTTACTTTGAGGTCAGGGGGCCTTCAGGACTCTCAAATGTTTCGACGTTGTATCTGCAACTTCTGTATTCCTAAAGAAAATCTCGGTCCCTCCATACTTAGGTGGAGATTCTTGAGCGGATGGGGATGGAAAGCAGCAGCCTGCTCTGCCCAAAGAGAGCAGGATCCTGCCGTGTGAAAAGAGCCACATCATGCCAGGAGCCAGCTCTGTGCCTGATCATTTGCACGTGCCTTGTGAGCCTGGAATGCCTTGGCCACCTTTGGTGTTAGTGCAAGAGCTTCCCTGCGTGCCTGGGTTTTGGTGTCAAGAGAAGGCAGTGAGGAGAGCAGTGCCTGGGGCGTGTGCAAGTGGGGAGTGCCCTGCATGCCTGTCTTCTTGCTGGCACTTGGTTGCATGTAGTAGACGAGGCAGCTGTGTGGGTCAGAGACGGTGGCACAGCTGGCACAGCAGAGGTGTGGCATTATGTGGAGGGCTGTTGCAGTGCTGAGTTGCTCTGTCAGTGTCAGACAGCCTTTCCAGTGCAGCTGCTGCCTGGGCTGATCTCTCAAAATTGGCCCTAGAAATGGAAGTGGCATCCTGCTGTCAACTTGTAGGTGCTTGTATCCGTACTACGTGAGACTTGATGGGAATGGTCTGTGTTGTAACTTTTAATGCCTAGAATAATACCGCTGTGTTAAGCGGCATACAAATACGTAACTAACAAGGTCTTGGAAATCTGCGAGGAAGAACAGCAGTTGGTTACATATGGATTGTGTGGCTTCCAGCCACAGAATAACCATGAGAAACAGTCAACATGAAGGTCAGAAGTTGAAGAGTAATGAAGTAGTGACCCCCAAAGTCAAGTGTGGCCCCCGAAATAAGTCTGCACACGCGTGCAGTATGATAGCCCGGTTATGCGACTGGGGCGGAGTTGGGCTAGACTCCCTGCATTTGGTGGCCCCATGTGCCAGGACTCCAGGCTACCACAAATAATCATAAATACCTGATTTTTTCCAAAGGAGAGAGAGGCTGCTACACAACGGAGGACCACTTTGCCTCCTCGGGGACGCCCGCAAAGATTGTGCCTGCCGACTCTCTCTCTCTCGCCATGCAGACGATCGGGACAAGCATTGGAGTGGTCCTTGTCGAGATTACCATCGGGTCGGTCTGTTTGTAAGTATCTCCTAATAAACAGCTTGCTCCTGAAGAGTGTTTGTGTGTGTGTGTGTGTGTATGTGTGTTTGCACTGGCTTGCCATACGAGATTTTTGCCCCCAGGAATCTAACTAGAACATAAATTGGTGATGAGAATGAGATTCCTGGGGTTTGCAGCATAGTGAGATTCGTTAAGCGAACAATTGTACAGACGCTTAGCCGCCTGCATTGCTGGGACACGGTCAGTGGGGTGCACAGCTGTGCTGATGCCGCACGACCTGCTTTGGTGGGACTCGGTCAGTGGGGTGCACAGCTGTACCGAGGCGAGCCACCTGCATTGTTGGGACTCGGTCAGTGGGGTGCACAGCTGTACCGAGGTCGAGCCACCTGCATTGGTGGGACTCGATGAGTGGGGTGCATAGCTATACGGAGGCTTCACCACCTGCATTCGTGGGACAAGGTCAGTGGGGTGCACAGCTGTACCAGGCTGCGCCACCTGCATTGGTGGCACTCGGTCAGTGTGTTACACCGCTGTACCAGGCTGCGCCACCTGCATTGGTGGGACTCGGTCAGTTAGGTGCACACCTGTACTGAGGCCTCTCCACCTGCATTGGTTAGACTCGGTCAGTGGGCTGCAGAGCTATACTGAGGTCCCGCTACCTGCGTTCGTGGGACTTGGTCAGTGGGGTGCACAGCTACACTGACGCCGAGCCACCTGCATAGGTGGGACTCAGTGAGTGGGGTATACAGCTGCACAGAGGCCGAGCCACGTGCATTCTTGGGACTCGGTCAGTGGGGTGCACAGCTGCACTGAGTACTTGCCATCTGCATTGGTGGGACTCGGTCAGTGGGGTGCACAGCTGTAACGAGCCTACACCACTTGCATTGGTGGGACTCGGTCAGTGGGGTGCACAGCTGTACCGAGGCCGAGCCACCTGCATTGGTGGGACTCGGTCAGTGGGGTGCACACCTGTACCGAGGTGAGCCACCTGCATTAGTGGGACTCGGTCAGTGCGGTACACAGCTGTACTGAGGCCTCTCCATCTGCATTGGTGGGACTCGGTCAGTGGGGTGCACAGCTCTACTGAGTCTGCGCCACCTGCATTGGTGGGATTCGGTGAGTGGGGTGCACAGCTGCACCGAAGCCGAGCCAGCTGAATTGGTGGGACTCGGTCAGTGGGGTGCACAGCTGTATAAAGGTCGCGCCACCTGCATTGGTGGGACTTGGTCAGTGGTTGCACAGCTGTACTGAGGCCACGCTGCCTGCTTTGGTTGGACTCGGTCAGTGGAGTGCACAGCTGTACGAAGAGTGCGCCAACCGCATTGGTGGGACTCGGTCACTGGGGTGCACAGCTGTAACCAGGCTGCTTTACATGCATTGGCAGGACTCGTTCGGTGCAGTGAGCAGCTGTACTGAGGCTGTGCCACCTGCCCTGTTGGGACTCGGTCAGTGGGGTGCACAGGGAAATACTGTTAGAGAAATACTGTGAGAAAACCTTGCAAATTGGTAACAAGACTCAAGGACAAGGTAGAGAGAAAAGCAGTACTGCAAAGTATAACGAGCTCCGGCTAAATAACCTTGATGAAACTGCAGCGCTTTGTAGAATGCGAGGGGTAGGTAAGAAAAAAAGGAGAATAACCCAGAAGAGACCTTACGTTCATTAAGGCGTATTAATATATTAAGCTTCACACCCCTAAATTAATAATGAGATGGAAACGACATGATAGTGATGTTACTGCCTCTTCTTCACTTCCTATGCTAATTAACAAGAGCGTTAAAATGCAAGTGCAGAGCAATTACCTGATGTAATGAAACTGTAACCAATAGAAAGATTTGTATAAAATACTCCCTGAAAAGTGTGTATAAATGAAGGATGAGAGGGGGAGAAGGTGTGCTAGCTTTGTGGATTTACCACCTCGCACCCATCTCTGCACAGAAATGAAATAAACAAGTGTCTTGACCCTGTGTGTCTATTGGTTGCTTGCACGCTGGGTAACAGAACCCAGATTTTGGACAACAACAGGACAAACACTTTCTTCTGAAATGGCAAAAGGCAGTGAGAGCTACATGGGGCTCCTCACCACCACCACCCAAAGCACAGGAAAAATCCAGTCCCTTGCCAGGGTCATAAGGGTCAGCACCTAACCACACCACACTTAGCACACTGATGGCTACACGTGGCTGCTTTCTTATTTCCCCGCTGCAGCACAGAAAGCTCACACTACAGCACGATGGTGGGGTAACTTGAAGAGACTGCACCTGGAAGGAAGAGAGACCTGGGCTGCGCATCCCTTGCAGGGCACTTTTGCCTTGCTGCTCCCATTCAAAGGCACTCCTCCAAACAGATCTCCTACAGGAAGGATTCCGCCCCTTGACAGTCAGCTCCCAAGAACTCACCTGCCTTTCTCCAAAGACCACCACACCACAAGGCCTTCGCTCCTTCAAAGGGATTCCAGCAGGCTAAGGCCCAGACAGAAAAGCGCATCTCCCACAACGTCCGCTCCTCTCAGCAAACACTGCTGCAGACCAAAGCTCTTATGAGGAAAAGAGGAAAAGAGAAAAAACGCAGGCTTGGTTCACATCCCGGAGCAAGGAGATATACACTCCCTGGCCGTCAGGAAAAATCCATGCTGCAGGTGCTGGAAATTGCTTAGCATCCCCAAGGCCTGAACCTCAGTGCATCAAAGGCATCAGGCTGCCAGCAACTCTGGCCCATGACACCAGGGCAGCCTAGGCCCAGCCAGCATAGTCACACCCTCACCTTGCAGTGCTCCCCAGCTCCCCACTCTGGCACCACTGCCCACACACAGCACTGCCCTCGCCAGCTATCTCCTCCCATGATGAGCACCAAAACACTGGGACCACCACCCGGACCCACCACCCCGCACCCCTGCACTGTGACACCCTGCCCACACCACTGCTCGCCTCACAGACGGGGGCCAGCAAACGTGCACCTCTGCATCAGCAACACAGAGGGCACCCCAAGTGCCCCACAACACAGCCCAGCTCTCCAACTCTGCCATTCCCTTCTAGTCCTCCAAGGCTTTGCAACACGCACTGCCTCTCAGCATCCACTCACAGTCCTACACATGGTTACTTCCCTTCTCCAGGAAGCAGACGAGTGCTCTCACAAGCCCTCATCAGGCCACCTCTTGCCATTCGTTTGTGCCTCAACTTCCCTGAACAAGAAATCTCTTTCAAAATGTGGCCGGTACCTGTTTGGGGGTGACATTCCTTCTGTCTCCTCCAACAGACTTTGCACCCATTCTCCATTGGCTGCATACTCGGACAAAAATCACCAATTTCCAAGGTGTTACAGATCCAAATGTGTCATAAAAGCACGTGGACACCTGAAAGACAGGCACAGCATTTAGACCTTGCAGGAACATCTCACAAGCTCCTTGTTGTTTCCACAAGGGGAATTTCCAAAGCACACACACATGCTGGCAATCAGAGATAACTAACGCTGCTTAGACTAGCATTAGATTGATGTAGCAGTTTAAAAAGCCCAGCTGGACTCCCTAGCTGTCTGGCAGCAGGCTGCAAGCTTCTACTTAGCAACAAGGGGGAAAAACAAACTCCACGTCCATATTCACTAGAGAACATCACCCGCATTTTAAATGCAGTAGTACTAACTCAGGATCATGGAGTGGAATAGAATTTGTGTCAGACGATGGGGGACATCTGCTTAATTAATTAGTTGACCTTCTGTATTGCTGTAGAGCTCTGAAGCAGTCAATCTCTCCTCTGGCCACACGCAACAAACCGAGGAGTCACCTCACCACCACCATCCAGGCCATGAGGCTTCTCCTGACCTGTCAGCTGCTCACAGAGAGGGGAGCTCAGAAGTAGAAACCCCCAACACACTCCTGCTGATGGCCTATTGGCTTCAGAGACACTAGTTGCCTCAAAATAACTTCCCCCGCCATGAGCCACTGCTGCCCTAGCAGGTACTTGGAAAGGAGACCTCACACTTAATGCCCAGGCCTAACTGCCTGCTGCCGGTCTATCAGGGACTGAGAAAGATGGGACCTCGTAGTCACCTGCACAACCACGTCTCTGTCACTGGCCAAAAAGCCCCCAAGGCAGGAATTACCTCACTAGAACTGCAAATGACACTTTCCCAGAGGTTGCCTGCTGTCACTTATTTTGTTTCTGTGCCATTCTGAGCACAGAAACAGTAGTACACAGTGGGATAGTTTGAAAGCAGCCATCCCAAAGAAGGACCTTGGGAGTTTGGAAAGGGAGGAATGTGCTGGTTGGTTGGGTGCTTTTGTGTGCAAAAGTATCCTTCTCGCTGTTTTATGCATGAGGAAGACTCTTTGCACTGTCTGGTAGTCAGACGGTCTGTCCTTGTTTGCTAGCACTTGGCTTTCAGAGGGCTAGGAAAACAAGGGCCTGCAGAGTCATGCTACAGCCTGAGGAAAAGGGGATATTTTTTCTTTATTTATTTATTTATTTTTTTTTTGTTTTTTGTTTGTGAACCCAGCCCTATTGCAGATCCAGGTATTTTATCCTAACAGGCCCAGGGGTTGTTTGCCTTCCTTAAGCACACTTGGATGCCAACAGCCGTGTTGCAGCCAGTCTAATTCACCCTGTGGTGTCTTTATTGCCTGACTCCAGTGTTGTTGTCTGTTCCCCTTTGGTTGTCAGCTCAGCTCCCTTTGGAGCTCACCTGCCTCCAGTTCTTCCAGACTCCTGTCTTTGGTGCCTTGGTCTGGAGAACGCCTGCTGTGGTTGTCTGAAACCTCAGTGTTGGGAGGGCTACAGCGTCATGTGGCACAAGAGGCCTTTGCTGTTCTCGTGTTCATTCCTGAGCTGCTTTCTTGTGTAGCCCTCCTGTTTTCAGTGCTAGTGCTAGTCCTCCTGTGCTAGTCCTCCTGTGCTAGTCCTCCTGTTTTCTGTCAGCTTCCTCTCTTTCCCCTGTTACTGCTGAAGTGAGAACAGCCTGAAACAACTGTGCCCTTCCAAGCGAGGAGTGTGAAACAAAGAACCTGGCTGCTGTTGCTACCTGAGCAGCAAGCTGAGGAAGCCTGTGATCCTCTGCTCTGAAACACTGTGACAGTTTCCAAGGTCTAACTTGACTGGCTTTTTGGTGGGCCTTTTTTCAGGCGACTGCTCCATCCAGGTTTGTGCGCTCAGTGAGCCCTTTGCGCTTTCACTGTTTTTTTTCAGGCCACTGTGAGAGAGCTCACTGCTGCATCGGAGGAAGGCAAGCCAGAGGAGATCAGGAGTAGTGCTTTCGACCTCACTGCCACCCCTGAGGATATCCATAGACTAAGGAACCTTTGCTAGTTCAAGGATGAGGTAATGTCTGCTGCCGTGTAGTCATGTTCTCATACCTCTTGACTGTGTATGTGAAGTTTCTTTTCAAATTTTTGCTTTTCTTTCACTGCACTCAGCAGGAGGGAAAATGGAATCTAAGTGCAGCATGTAATTGCAAGTTCTCAAATGCTTGTTCTTAATGATCTCTCCAAAGGGACCATTTCCTTCTTTTTTTTTCCTCTTTTCTATGGTTTTATGTACCTGTCTCAATTTCTCAGAGTGACACAGTCTCTCACACGCTGTCAGAGTGTCACAGTCCGAGAGAACTTTTATTATCCCTGTCTCATTATAACTTACAAATTGATAAGTAAGGCCATACTAGAGGTATCCTCTAATCAGGGAGGACCTATCTTCTTCCTCAGAAAAACTGAAGGAACAGTGAGAAGTTGGCATATACACTTCATGCTCCTTTTTTTTTTCCACTCTAAAACTTACCCAAGTGATGGCTGGGGTTGAAAGAGGCAAGAAGACTGCCTGATGCCTTCCATCACATAGGCACAAGCAGCTTTTAATTTGTTGTGGTTTGCTCCTCAGTTACTAAGTTGTCTTATTCCTTATGCACAGAAGAACGCTGTGTGCTTGGGCAGTGGGGTTAGCCTAGAGGCTAAAGGGGCACTGCTTAGCTTCCTGTGCCTGTCGCTGTGACTCAGGTTTGGGTCCCTATTTGCCTGTTTTTCCTTGACATCTCATCCCCTCCCAAAGAATCTCCTGGGTCCTGGAGTTCAGTCACCTGCTCCAGGCAAATCTATCGCAGAATCGATTTTATAGATAGACTTAAGTTCCCTTGTGAGATATTTCCTTGATTGAGAGCCACATGCAGAATTTCCTTTTCAGGAATTTGAAGTCTTTTCAAATCCAAGTGGCATTTCCTGATGGCAACTTTATGGGTATTGCTCCTTGTGGCAGCATTGCTTGTGAGGGTAACTGATTCTCTCTCCATAGAGCAACTTCTCCTGTACGGAACAATCCTGTTTCCTCTGTCTTAGTTTGGCTATGTCAAACTGAATTCTCCGAGTGTGCTTCCGTGTGATTGGCACTTCACTTCTGGGGCATTTGCATAGCCTGCCTTTGTTGCTTTTTGTTGCAATCTCAGTTCCTTTTTCTCCAAGGAAACCAGAATTACTCACAGTACGTCATTTGCTATCCCTCAAGTGCCATTAGGAATACTTCTGTATCTGCTGGGAAACTATTCCTTTCTTCATGATTCTACTTGTAGATTATTAATCTGTAACTAGCTGATACACTCAGCTTTGTGCCTGCATAAGAACTCGCAGCAACCTCCACATTTCCTGAATCCTGCTTTAGAGCAGAAATTCTTGTCGCAGCACGGCAGCCTGAGAGGTGCAGAGAAGCCCTGAGCTGTGAGAGCTCCATCACTAGTGAAACCTAAGGCAGCAGGTGAAGAGTGAAAAGAAGAGAGAAGCCGCTTTCTTTGCCACTTCTACTGCTTGATGTTCCCTCCTAATGGAAAGCTGAAACACTCTGGGTGGGTGGTGAAACTGGTGGGGAAAGCAGAGAGGCATGAGCTGCTGCTCTACTGAATGGTGGAGGTGCAGGGGTAAGGAGTCAGTTTGTATTTGCTGCCAGGGATAAGATTTTTTTAATCAAACATTTTTTTTCCCTGCTGTAATCTGGACGGTTGCTCAAAAGATGTCTGTCATGACAGAGAAGCAAAACAAATCTCCACAAGATTGTGCCGTCCTGCAGGTGTGTGTGTGTGGGGAGGGATTTGGGGGCTCTTGGAGCAAGCTATCTTTCTGTACAAAAGTCTGGAAAACATTGATGCAAGCCCCCAGAGAAGAGAAATTTTCTGGGCACTCAGAGCAACACAGGCAGGACCCAGCGATGTCGAGGGAAACCCATCCCAGCCATACCAAACCAACCACTCTCTCCAGAGGACATTCCTAACCCTTGGGCTGGGAGTAGGAGAGGAGACGGGGGAACAGTCATCCCAGACTTGCCTCCGTCAGGCCCTCAGCTCCACAACGTGTCATAGCTTCAGGTGAGTTCTCTCAGGCAACACTTCCCATGCCTCTGGTGCATGGAGAAGGCTGGCTAGGCACACAGGAGACAAGGGAGAGAAAGGGCAGAGATGCCAGCAGGTAGAGTTGGGCTCCCTGCATCACAGATGACTAGAGGCTGACTAAGCAAACTAACTCCTGTAGGGACTTGGAAAGGCACATCTCGGACAGTATTTAAGGGGGGTGGAGTCTCCCTCCTGCAAGACTTGCCCCAGCACTCTGCAGAGACTAGGAAGAGCAGGAAGGTTGGCTGTAGGGACGCTCGCAAGCTTTAGCAGCTGCAGAGCTGGGAGGTGCCCTTACAAACTTCTGAATGCAGGCCCTGAGGCATTGCAGTGCCTCGTAGGCTCTGCACCAGAGCCCAGAGAGCAGCACTGCAGTATGAGGGATGTCCTGAGAAGCTTTGAATCCTCAAATGTGGGAGATCCAGGGTGCCAGAGCTGTATAGATCATGGGAGGGCAAGGGTGCCAGTGTGGATCCAGGGTGCCTGGGCTGCACAGATCCCTGGAGGAGCCAGGGTGCTGGTGTGGGGAAGGGCAGGGGGCTGAGGAGCGTACCCAGGGGAGAAGCAGAGCCCGAAAGTGACACTGAAAAGCCCAAGGACCATCTGAAGCCCAGAGTTGAGACCTGGCTTTCCTCAGGCTCACACAGAAGGAAAGGTGGACTAAGTTCATGGGAAATGGGAAAACTTCCTCCAATTGGCTACGTGGCCTGACCAATGGCTTTGGAGTCTGTCAGGGACGAGGGTCCTGGGTAGAGCTCTCTGGATGATGTGTATTTGCTCTTTTCTGGCATATCATCTCTATCTTAAGCACCGCAGACCGAGAAACCTTGCTGAAGGCTTCTCAAATCAAAGAGCCTGCTTTGGTGCCTAAAGGAGGAAGGTTATGCCCTGTCCCTTATTCTCCTATACCCTACTTCAAATAAAAGAGAGATCCACAGCAGCCACCAGTTTGGAGGCTCACCTAAGAATCTCAGCCTGTGGCCACCCTTTGTGCTTTTTCATCCCACCGGACTTTGATCCTATAAAAATGTCTAACCCCAATCCAACCCCCAAACCCCAGATTCCTGCACAGAATCCTGTTGCCTAGTGCAGCAGCCAGGGAGTGCAGGAGCACAGCAGTGACCTCTCCAGGTCCCCACTTCAGATGTTTCCCTGACTTTGGCACCACCTGGAGACATTCTTGAAGGATTTATCAGAAAGTTTGGGAAAATAACTGGGGGAAGGGAGATGCCTGCTTTCCAGGAGGGGAGAGGAAATCTCTCTGCTCTCTCCCTGGCGGTGCCATCTCCATGGCACTGACCTGCTGTGCCCTCAGATGACACCAGCTGAGGTCACAGCGGGATGTGCTGCATCACAGGGAGGTCTCCATGGTGTCCTGGGGGAGGGCCCTCACTTCCCTCCGAGACCTAGGCACTGCTGGGCACTGCTCACGCCCTCCCTGCCACTGCCCTTGTAGTGGCTCCATGGCAAGACTGGAGACAGGAGTTAATGGGGGCTGTGCTGGGATCCGTCACTGACATGCAGAGGAACAGGAGCACGATGAAAAGGAGTGTTGGGTGAAGGGAAGAACATCCCTCCTCCTGGGCTGCAGAGGTGAGTCGAGGGCAAAGAGGCGAGATGGAGGACTGCTGGATGGACACCATCAGCCGAGACCACAGTTCCTTGTTCCCAAGGCTCCTGCAGCTCTCCACTGAGGGTAAGGGCTTTGGGTACTTCTTCCCGAGATGTTGCACAAAGATTGGTAACTGCAAAAACTGCTGTGAATCCAGGGCTGTGGGGGTGGCTGGACAGGACTGGGGGCTGCCACAAGAGTCATCTCTGAGGGTCCCATCTGTCTTAGTGGACAGCCAGGACTCCTGGGTCATGGGGCAGGAGATGCGCTGAGCCTCAAGGCTTCTGTGGGGCCAGCTCCATTGCCTTTTGGGGTCTGTGGGGGGCATGGGAATGCATGGCAGGTTTTCCACGGATCGTGTCCCCCTTTGCGATCTGGCTCTGAGAAGAATTGGGGTCCTGCATCCCAGAGGCTGGGGCAGCCTGCTGCTCTCATGGGGCTCTCAAGAACCTGCTGAGATGTCCATGTACAATAAGGAAACCACCTTGTAATGACCCCAGGTCCCCTGCCTGTTTGAGAGGACCTCTGTTCCTTTCATGCTTGGTACAAGTTGGTACAGCATGGTTTGGGCTCAGAGAAGCCATCTCGAGATGGTCATAGCCTGTGTCCTTGCGGAGATTGGACTCAAAACATCTGCATGCAAATGAAAGCCTATTTGGGAGAGCACCTTGGAAACAGGTGGAGGCACGGTGCCCACTGCCAAGTCCTGACTGACCCAAGGATTTTTCTCTGAGCTATGGGGTGCAGTGCTGCAATAAGCCCAAAAGAGCCATCTCCCTCAGTCCCTTCACGACCCCACACCTCCACTCCCTGGCACCAGCAGGCTCAGAGCTGGTCCCCAGCCTCACTGCCCTGTGCCCCCATGGGGCTCCTCAGCCCTCTGGAGCGACCCCTTGGGGCACAGCCCAGCCCCACACAGAGCAGCACCTGCTTGGCCGTGGCCCAGCCCTGCCAGGCGCAGCAGGAGGGCTGCCAAGCCCTGGGGCTACCCTGGGGAAGGGGCTGGGGCACGAGGGCCGAGAGGACACTGCCCTGCCCTGGCGGCAGCAGCACGTCGCCCGCAGGCTCCGGCACCCCGGCCATTCCCAGGGCCCCAGCGCCGGCACCAGGGCTGGCACCACCACAGGCCCCAGGGCCGCCCTCCAAGCCCAGCATGGCCCCCAGGGCGCAGGGCAGCGAGGAGCCCCACGGGGACCCTGCAGCAGAGCGGCCGCCCCTGGGGCCCCGCACTGCTCGGTCACCCGGCGCCGGGCTGCCCTGAGGCCCTGCTGCACCTCGCGCTGCCGCCCACAAGATGGCGCCATCCTGCGGTGGGAGGGGGCAGAGCTGGCTGCCAGGGCAGGAGGGCGCAGCGTTGCCATGGCATCGCCTGAGTGCAGCCCTCCTATTGGCTGTCCTGAGGAGGAGGGCGGGGATGGATTGGAATGACGGCTGTGTCAGCCAATCAGAGTCCAGAGTGGGAAAAGGCCAAGAGAAGAGAGAGGTGCGAGAAGGGAGGGAGCGAAGCAGGCGAGAAGGGAGCGGGAGTGAGAGCAGGTGCGAGTGGGGCTGGTGGGGGCTGCAGGTGCGTTCAAATGCCGGCGGGTGCCCTCTCGCTGCAGCAGGGGCAGCAGTGCTGGTGAAGGGGCTGCTTCCCTGCAGGGGCTCCCGAAGGGGCTGTTGGGGCTGTGAGCAGGGGACCCAGCGCCCTGTCACCGAGGGGAACTGACCTGCGAGCCAGGCGTGCCGGCCTGCGCCGAGCAGCTGGGCCTGGGCGGCTTGGTGGGGTTTGGGTGCAGGAAGCTTTGCGCGTGTTGTGGGTCTGAGATGCATTTTTGAATTTTTCCCTCAGCTGCTGCTGCCCCCGCAGCCCCCAGGTGCTGCTCAGAGCTGTGTTTGGGATCTGCTGGTCAGAGTTGAGAGCAGGTTGCTGGTGTCCTCGCAAGGTGTCGTGCTCAAGTCGTTGTGCTTGCTTCATAGTTCTTGGTGTGCTCCAGGACCTGTGACCCTGGGAGCAGCCTGAAGGGTGTTTGCAGAAGAGCTCTGTTAAGCGTGAGGTGTTTTGCTTTTCAGGGGCCTTGGAAACTGACGAAAGGCCATTTTCACACTCACCGTTGTTATTCCCATAATCCTAGATGAGGAGGAAGAGCTGCTGAATTCTGGCTCTGCTGGTTTCAGCAATTGAAATGTCCTGGACGGAGTCTGTTGCCATGTCTCAAATTGTCAGCGTGTAAAATAGGAGAGTGCTTGATGTGTAGAGGATTTGCTGTGCTTGTTCAGCAATGGGGAAGGAAGTAGACCGTGAGCTGTGGGAAGGCTTCTTCCTCTGACTGGGACATGAGGCCCTGCTCTCTTGCTACATATAGAGACTACCTAGGTGAAAGCTAATGTATTTTTGGGGGGTTGCAACTGCTACGTAATGGGTGCTTTGCTGCACTGTGAGCATTGTAAAGCCAGGAAGTGAATCAGGGAGGCCATTTGGGAGGTGGCTCAGCCGTGGGAAAGGGCAGGGGGAGCTGCAGGCAGCAGCAGGGTGGGCAGTGAGGTCCCTAGTATTTAAAAGGGCTGTATGAGAAAATGCCCTGTGTGCCATCAAGTGTTTGTAGGTAGCTGGTGGGGCTGGAGGAGGCCCATGGCTCAGCTGTTGATGGTGAGGTCAGTTCTGCGCGAGTCCCTGATAGGCCGGCTGGAGGGAGAAGGCGTGGCTGTTGCTTGTGATGTCACTTCCCGCGGAGCAGTGGATAGGGCAGCAGCAGGTCCGCACTGGGATGTGTTTTTGAGATGGTTTCTGCCTGAGCAGCGGATCAGCCAGGATTTGTCTGCTGGCTGGGGAAGTTCTAGTGAGGTAATTCTGCCTTAGGGGCTTCCTCGTCAGTGAGAGAGACCTGGTTGTGCAGGTGACTGTGAGGTCCCGTCTGTCTGAGTCCCTGATAGACCGGCAGCAGGCAGTTAGGCCTGGGTGTTGAGTGTGAGGTGTCTTTTGTCCGAGTCCCTGCTCGGGCAGTAGTGGCTCATGGCTGGGGAAGTTATATTGAGACAACTAGTGTCTCTGAAGCCCGTAGGCCATCAGCAGGCATGTGTTGGGGGTTTGCCCTTGTGAGCAGCTGACAGGTCAGGAGAAGCCACATGGCCTGGATGGTGGTGGTGAGGTGACTCCTGGGTTTGTTGTGTGTGCCCAGAGGAGGGATTGATTGCTGCAGAGCTCTACAGCAGTAGAGAAAGTCTACTAATTAATCAAGCAGATGTTCCCCATCGTCTGACACAAATTCTATTTCACTCCATGATCCTGAGTTAGTACTACTACATTTAAAATGTGGGTGATGTTCTCTAGTGAATATGGACATGGAGTTTGTTTTTCCCCCTTGTTGCTAAGTAGAAGCTTGCAGCCTGCTGCCAGACAGCTAGGGAGTCCAGCTGGGCTTTTTAAACTGCTACATCAATCTAATGCTAGTCTAAGCAGTGTTAGTTATCTCTGATTGCCAGCATGTGTGTGTGCTTTGGAAATTCCCCTTGTGGAAACAGGAGGGAGCTTGTAAGATGTTCCTGCAAGGTCTAAATGCTGTGCCTGTCTTTCAGGTGTCCACGTGCTTTTATGACACATTTGGATCTGTAACACCTTGGAAATTGATGATTTTTGTCCGAGTATGCAGCCAGTGGAGAATGGAGGAGACGGAAGGAATGTCACCCCCAAACAGGTACCGGCCACATTTTGAAAGAGATTTCTTGTTCAGGGAAGTTGAGGCACAAACGAATGGCAAGAGGTGGCCTGATGAGGGCTTGTGAGAGCACTCGTCTGCTTCCTGGAGAAGGGAAGTAACCATGTGTAGGACTGTGAGTGGATGCTGAGAGGCAGTGCGTGTTGCAAAGCCTTGGAGGACTAGAAGAGAACGGCAGAGTTGGAGAGCTGGGCTTTCTGTGTTGTGGGGCACTTGGGGTGCCCTCTGTGTTGCTGATGCAGAGGTGCACGTTTGCTGGCCCCCATCTGTGAGGCGAGCAGTGGTGTGGGCAGGGTGTCACAGTGCAGGGGTGCTGTGTGGTGGGTCCGGGTGGTGGTCCCAGTGTTTTGGTGCTCATCATGGGAGGAGATAGCTGGCGAGGGCGGTGCTGTGTGTGGGCAGTGCTGCCAGAGTGGGGAGCTGGGGAGCACTGCAAGGTGAGGGTGTGACTATGCTGGCTGGGCCTAGGCTGCCCTGGTGTCGTGGGCCAGAGTTGCTGGCAGCCTGATGCCTTTGATGCACTGAGGTTCAGGCCTTGGGGATGCTAAGAAATTTCCAGCACCTGCAGCATGGATTTTTCCTGACGGCCAGGGAGTGTATATCTCCTTTCTCCGGGATGTGAACCAAGCCTGCGTTTTCCCTCCTTTCCTCTCATTTCCTTTTCCTCATAAGAGCTTTGGTCTGCAGCAGGGTTTGCTGAGAGGAGCGGACGTTGTGGGAGATGCGCTTTTCTGTCTGGGCCTTAGCCTGCTGGAATCCCTTTGAAGGAGCGAAGGCCTTGTGGTGTGGTGGTCTTTGGAGAAAGGCAGGTGAGTTCTTGGGAGCTGACTGTCAAGGGGCTGAGTCCCCCCTGTAGGAGATCTGTTTGGAGGAGTGCCTCTGAATGGGAGCAGCAAGGCAAAAGTGCCCTGCAAGGGATGCGCAGCCCAGGTCTCTCTTCCTTGCAGGTGCAGTCTCTGCAAGTTACCCCACCATCGTGCTGTAGTGTGAGCTTTCTGTGCTGCAGCGGGGAAATAAGAAAGCAGCCACGTGTAGCCATCAGTGTGCTAAGTGTGGTGTGGTTAGGTGCTGACCCTGCTGACCCTGGCAAGGGACTGGATTTTTCCTGTGCTTTGGGTGGTGGTGGTGAGGAGCCCCATGTAGCTCTCACTGCCTTTTGCCATTTCAGAAGAAAGTGTTTGTCCTGCTGTTGTCCAAAATCTGGGTTCTGTTACCCAGTGTGCAAGCAACCAATAGACACACGGTCAAGACACTTGTTTATTTCATTTCTGCGCAGAGATGGGTGCGAGGTGGTAAATCCACAAAGCTAGCACACCTTCTCCCCCTCTCATCCTTCATTTTTACACACTTTTCAGGGAGTATTTTATACAAATCTTTCTATTGGTTACAGTTTCATTACATCAGGTAATTGCTCTGCACTTGCATTTTAACGCTCTTGTTAATTAGCATAGGAAGTGAAGAAGAGGCAGTAACATCACTATCATGTCGTTTCCATCTCATTATTAATTTAGGGGTGTGAAGCTTAATATATTAATACGCCTTAATGAACGTAAGGTCTCTTCTGGGTTATTCTCCTGTTTTTGTCTTACCTACCCCTCGCATTCTACAAAGCGCTGCAGTTTCATCAAGGTTATTTAGCCGGCGCTCGTTATACTCTGCAGTACTGCTTTCCTCTCTACCTTGTCCTTGAATCTTGTTACCAATTTGCAAGGCTTTCTCACAGTATTTCTCTAACAGTATTTCCCTGTGCACCCCACTGACCGAGTCCCAACAGGGCAGGTGGCACAGCCTCAGTACAGCTGCTCACTGCACCGAACGAGTCCTGCCAATGCATGTAAAGCAGCCTGGTTACAGCTGTGCACCCCAGTGACCGAGTCCCACCAATGCAGGTGGAGAGGCCTCAGTACAGCTGTGTACCGCACTGACCGAGTCCCACTAATGCAGGTGGCTCACCTCGGTACAGGTGTGCACCTCACTGATATAGTCCCACCAATGCAGTTGGCTCGGCCTTGGTACAGCTGTGCAACCCACGGACCAAGTCCCACCAATGCACGTGGCTCGCATTGGTACAGCTGTGCACCCCACTGAACGCATCCCACTAAAGCAGGTGGCGAGGCCTCGGTGCAGCTGTGCAACCCACTGAACAAGAACCACCAATGCAGGTGGCTCGGCCTTGGTACAGCTGTGCACCCCACTCATCGAGTCCCACCAATGCAGGTGGCTCGACCTCGGTACAGCTGTGCACCCCACTGACCAAGTCCCACCAATGCAGCTGGCTCAGCCTCGGTACAGCTGTGCACCCCACTGACCGAGTCCCACCAATGGAAGTGGTGTAGGCTCGTTACAGCTGTGCAACCCACTGACCAAGTCCCAAGAATGCACGTGGCTCAGCCTCTGTGCAGCTGTATACCCCACTCACTGAGTCCCACCAATGCAGGTGGCTCGGCATCGGTGTAGCTGTGCACCCCACTGACCAAGTCCCACGAACGCAGGTAGCGGGACCTCAGTACAGCTCTGCAGCCCACTGACCGAGTCTAACCAATGCAGGTGGAGAGGCCTCAGTACAGGTGTGCACCTAACTGACCAAGTGCCACCAATGCATGTGGCGCAGCCTGGTACAGCTGTGCACCCCACTGACCTTGTCCCACGAATGCAGGTGGTGAAGCCTCTGTATAGCTATGCACCCCACTCATCGAGTCCCACCAATGCAGGTGGCTCGACCTCGGTACAGCTGTGCACCCCACTGACCGAGTCCCAACAATGCAGGTGGCTCGGCCTTGGTACAGCTGTGCACCCCACTGACCGAGTCCCACCAATGCAGGCAGCTCAGCATCTGTACAATTGTTTGCTTAACGAATCTCACTATGCTGCAAACCCCAGGAATCTCATTCTCATCACCAATTTATGTTCTAGTTAGATTCCTGGGGGCAAAAATCTCGTATGGCAAGCCAGTGCAAACACACACACACACACACACAAACACTCTTCAGGAGCAAGCTGTTTATTAGGAGATACTTACAAACAGACCGACCCGATTGTAATCTCGACAAGGACCACTCCAATGCTTGTCCCGATCGTCTGCATGGCGAGAGAGAGAGAGTCGGCAGGCACAATCTTTGCGGGCGTCCCCGAGGAGGCAAAGTGGTCCTCTGTTGTGTAGCAGCCTCTCTCTCCTTTGGAAAAAATCAGGTATTTATGATTATTTGTGGTAGCCTGGAGTCCTGGCACATGGGGCCACCAAATGCAGGGAGTCTAGCCCAACTCCGCCCCAGTCGCATAACCGGGCTATGATACTGCGCACACGTGCTGACTTATTTCGGGGGCCACACTTGACTTTGGGGGTCACTACTTCATTACTCTTCAACTTCTGACCTTCATGTTTACTGCTTCTCATGGTTATTCTGTGGCTGGAAGCCACACAATCCATATGTAACCAACTGCTGTTCTTCCTCGCAGATTTCCAAGACCTTGTTAGTTACGTATTTGTATGCTGCTTAACACAGTGGTATTGTTCTAGGCACTAAAAAGTTACAACACAGACCATTCCCATCAAGTCTCACGTAGTACGGATACAAGCACCTACAAGTTGACAGCAGGATGCCACTTCCATTTCTAGGGCCAACGTTGAGAGATCAGCCCAGGGAGCAGCTGCACTGGAAAGGCTGTCTGACACTGACAGAGCAACTCAGCACTGCAACAGCCCTCCACATAATGCCACACCTCTGCTGTGCCAGCTGTGCCACCGTCTCTGCCCCACACAGCTGCCTCGTCTACTACATGCAACCAAGTGCCAGCAAGAAGACAGGCATGCAGGGCACTCCCCACTTGCACACACCCAGGCACTGCTCTCCTCACTGCCTTCCCTTGACTCCAAAACCCAGGCATGCAGGGAAGCTCCTGCACTAACACCAAAGGTGGCCAAGGCACTCCAGGCTCACAAGGCACGTGCAAATGATCAGGCACACAGCTGGCTCCTTGCATGATGTGGCTCTTTTCACATGGCAGGATCCTGCTCTCTTTGGGCAGAGCAGGCTGCTGCTTTCCATCCCCATCCGCTCAAGAATCTCCACCTAAAGTATGGAGGGACCGAGATTTTCTTTAGGAATACAGAAGTTGCAGATACAACGTCGAAACATTTGAGAGTCCTGAAGGCCCCCTGACCTCAAAGTAACCTCGGTTCCCTTCCTTTCCTTACTTAGAGGCCCTGTGATTGGACAAAGGTGCAGAGGTTTTGAAATGAGGCCCTAGCAAGGAGACAGCCCCAGGCTGGAGGGCTGATGAAATGCCAGCTCTCCTGGCTGCGCAGCCTCTGCAGCAGGAGTCCCGGCTCCACAGCTGGGTTCACACAGCACTGAGGGTTGAGTGCCACGAGCAGCCTGGCCCTGGGCACATCTTCAGCCCTCGCAGAGCCAGGAGCCCAACGGCTCTGAGACCTCCGTTCAAGCTACCAAGGATTTCGGGCACTCACACAAAGGCACTCGACAGATGCTGGCTTTCATTGTAAGGGTCTTTCACTCATCCTACAGGGCACCACAACCTTCTAGGAAAAGGAAGGTTCTCATTTCCTGAGTGTGCTGGCAGTAACAGCATCTGTATGATGTGGGACGTGCAGCTCAGCAGAGGTACCAGGAGGTGAACCCACACGCCCCAGCTCACCCATGGAAGATGGGCGCATTCATGGAAGCCTTCACATCCACGCATAGCCTCATCTCATTCACTTGCAGCCGCTTTCACAGAGGGCTCACAATGGTGGCAAAGATGCTGACAGCTACAGGGACACACCCTGGCATCCTGCCTCCATCCTCAGTGGCTCGAGGATTGCACGGGGAACCTACACAACTGGAGCAACCTAGAAAGAAAGAAAGACAGAATCGATTAGGATGCAGTACGTTCTGAGATGGGAAGATGCAAGGAGGGTCCAGATTCCACAGAAAGCCTTGAAGGAATGAGCAGACCACTTTCTCCAGCAGAGTCTGTAAAACCCAAAAGACTCAGGAAGCATCAAGACCTTCAGAAACTGCAAGCCTGGACCTCAGCTGACAGAAAACAACTAACTGCAAGCATCCCTCGCTCACACCAGGATGCTCCAAGCAGGGAGCACAGTCAGCACCAGTGCTCACCCAGGGCTCCCACAAGGACACTGGGATGGCAGGCTGGCCTCTGGGAGCAGAGCACTGCTCTCCCCACACATCTCCTCCCATGCTGAGCAGCACAACACTGAGCCAACATGTGCCTGTGCATCAGTGGTGCAGAGGGCACAGCACCACACATGGCAGCACACAGGACACCCCCAAGGGCCCCACAACACAGAAAGCCCAACTCTCCAGCCCTTCCAGTCCCTTCTAGGCCTCCAAGGCATGGGAAACAGTGCTTCCTCTGAACATCCACTCACAGCCCTGACATGGTCACTTCCCATCTCCAGGAAGCAGAGAGCAAGCGCTCTCACAGCTGCTGATCAGGCCAGCTCTTGCCGCTCACTTTTGCCTCACATGCCCGCAAGGCGCTCACCCAAAGGGGCCTCCCTACTAACAGGCCCCTAGAGCCTTCAAAGGGAAGCCCATCCTCACGCCTTCTCTTCCCGACAGCTCGGAGGCAGGACAAACACTTTCTTCTGAAATGGCAAAAGGTAGCTTCACTTGAACAAAAAGGAAGGACAGATCCACAGGCTCATTCTCCACATGCAGATGAGAGCTGCCCCTGACAGCCCACAAGGTACCCAGAGATGACTGGCTGGGGGCAGGCTTCAGCACCAAGGGAAATGCAGTGGCCTCAGAGACTGCTGGAGCTCATGGCAGCTTTGTGAATCTCTGAAATAAATGCAAGGCTGCTTGGGCATCGCATGCTGCCAGAGGGATGCTTTGGGCAAGAAAGGGTCAAAGATGGTGCTCCATGTCTTAAGTACACCAGGAAGCATGACCCACCATGCCTGACAGGAGCAGAAGGACTTGACTGTCCAATTCACAAGCCAGTCCACAACACTCGACAGCTGAGGTTGGCACTGAAACTCAGTTAGGGAGAACACAGACCTGGGCCCTGGCCTTGATGACCTGCCATTTGCCATCGGTCATCCTCAGAGAATCCAGGGAGTGATGCCAGAGGACAAAGCATGGTGCTGAGACATCTCCAGAGCAGTACCTGACATGACACAGCTCCTGAGCTTAGGCCTTCCCACAACGTAGCCAGCAGTAAAAGGCTTCAAGAACAGAGGGGACATAATGCACGCCAAACAGCTGGGAGGCTAGCAGTCAGATGTATGTGCTCACCACCACTGCCTTGACTCCAGCTACTCCGAGAAATGCAGCTAGAGCTAAGTGGGGCTCCTCACCACCACCACCCAAAGCACAGGAAAAATCCAGTCCCTTGCCAGGGTCAGCAGGGTCAGCACCTAACCACACCACACTTAGCACACTGATGGCTACACGTGGCTGCTTTCTTATTTCCCTGCTGCAGCACAGAAAGCTCACACTACAGCATGATGGTGAGGTAACTTGCAGAGACTGCACCTGGAAGGAAGAGAGACGTGGGCTGCACATCCCTTGCAGGGCACTTTTGCCTTGCTGCTCCCATTCAAAGGCACTCCTCCAAAGAAATGTGGTACAGGAAGGATTCCGCCCCTTGACAGTCAGCTCCCAAGAACTCACCTGCCTTTCTCCAAAGACCACAACACCACAAGGCCTTCACTCCTTCAAAGGGATTCCAGCAGGCTAAGGCCCAGACAGAAAAGCGCATGTCCCACAACGTCCGCGCCTCTCAGCACACACTACTGCAGACCAAAGCTCTTATGAGCAAGAGGAAATGAGAGGAAAGGAGAAAAAATGCAGGCTTGGTTCGCATCCGGGAGCAAGGAGAAACACTCCCTGGCCGTCAGGAAAAATCCATGCTGCAGGTGCTGGCAAGCGCTTGGCAACTCCAAGGCCTGAACCTCAGTGCATCAAAGGCAGCAGGCTGCCAGCAACTCTGGCCCATGACACCAGGGCAGCCTAGGCCCAGCCAGCATAGTCACACCCCCACCTTGCAGTGCTCCCCAGCTCCCCACTCTGGCAGCACTGCCCACACACAGCACCGCCCTCGCCAGCTATCTCCTCCCATGATGAGCACCAAAACACTGGGACCACCACCTGGACCCACCACCCGGCACCCCTGCACTGTGACACCCTGCCCACACCACTGCTCGCCTCACAGATGGGAGCCAGCAAACGTGCACCTCTGCATCAGCAACACAGAGGGCACCCCAAGTGCCCCACAACACAGAAAGCCCAGCTCTCCAAATCCCTTCTAGTCCCTTCTAGAGGACTAGCAGTTCCTTTCTAGTCCTCCAAGGCTTTGCAATAATCACTGCCTCTCAGCATCCACTCACAGTCCTATACACAGTTACTTCCCTTCTCCAGGAAGCAGACGAGTGCTCTCACAAGCCCTGATCGGGCCACTTCTTGCCACTCATTTGTGCCTCAACTTCACTGAAAAGAACATCTCTTTCAAAATGTTGCCCATACTTGTTTGGCTGTGACATTCCTTCTGTCTCCTCCAACAGACTTGGCATCCATTCTCCACTGGCTGCACACTTGGACAGAAAATCACCAACCTCTAATGTATTACAGTTCCAAATGTGTCATAAAAGCAGGTGGACACCTGAAAGACAGACACAGCATTTAGACCTTGCAGGAACATCTCATAAGCTCCTTGCTGTTTCCACAGGGGGAATTTCCAAAGCACACACAGACAATGGGGAGAAGAGATTACTAACACCACTGCTTACACCAGCATCAGATTGATTTAGCAGCCTCAAAACTCTGTCTGGACTCCCTAGCTGACCGGGAGCAGCCTGCAAGCTTCTACTTAGCAACAACTGGAAAGTCAAACCTCATGTCCATATTCACCAGAGAACAACACCCACATTTTTCATGTAGTAGTACTGACACAGGATGACAGACTGGAACAGAATTTGTGTCAGACAATGTGGAACATCTGCTTGACTGAATAGTTACATTTACATATTGCTGTAGAGCTCTGCAGCGGTCAGTCCCTCCTCTGGGCACACACAACAAACCCAGAAGTGACCTCACCACCACCATCCAGGCTGCGTGTCTTCTCCTGATCTACCACCTGCTCAGAGAAGTGACCTCACAAGGGCAAACCCCCAACACATGCCTACAGCTGCTACGGGCTGCAGAGATACATATTTCTTCAAAATAACTTCCCCCGCCATGAACCACTGCTGCCTGAGCAGGTACTCAGACAAAAGAGACCTCACACTCAACGCCCATGCCTAACACACACTTTGGGAAGAAGAGATTATTAGCACCACTGCGTACACCAGCACTAGATTTATTCAGTAGTTTAAAAGATCTAGTTGGACTCTCATGATGACCAGGAGTAGGCTGCAAGCTTCTACTTAGGAACTCAACAAAGTCAAGCTCCATGTCCATGTTCACCAGAGAACATCATCCACATTTGAAACGTAGCAGTACTAACGCAGGATGACAGAGTAGACTAGAATTTATGTTAGATGATGGGGGACATCTGCTTGATTAATTTGTTGCCTTTCTCTGCTGCTGTAGAGCTCTGCAGGGGTCAATCTCTCCTCTGGGCACACGCAACAAACCCAGGAGTCACCTCACCACCACCATCCAGGCCATGTGGCTTCTCCTGACCTGTCAGCTGCTCACAAGGGCAAACCCCCAACACATGCCTGCTGATGGCCTACGGGCTTCAGAGACACTAGCTGCCTCAAAAATAACTTCCCCAGCCATAAGCCACTGCTGTCCTAGCAGGTACTCGGACAAAAGAGACCTCACTCTCAACGCCCACGACTAACTGCCTGCTGACGGTCTACAAGGGACTCAGACGGGACCTCACAGTCACCTGCACAGCCAGGTCTCAGTCACTGGCCAAAAAGCCCCCAAGGCAGGAATTACCTCACTAGAACTTCCCCAGCCAGCAGACAAATCCTGGCTGATCCGCTGCTCAGGCAGAAACCATCTCAAAAACACATCCCAGTGCGGACCTGCTGCTGCCCTATCCACTGCTCTGCGGGAAGTGACATCACAAGCAACAGCCACGCCTTCTCCCTCCAGCCGGCCTATCAGGGACTCGTGCAGAACTGACCTCACCATCAACAGCTGAGCCATGGGCCTCCTCCAGCCCCATCAGCTACCTACAAACACTTGACGGGACACAGGGCATTTTCTCATACAGCCCTTTTAAACACTAGGGACCTCACTGCCCACCCTGCTGCTGCCTGCAGCTCCCCCTGCCCTTTCCCATGGCTGAGCCACCTCCTGATTCACTTCCTGGCTTCACAATGCTCACAGTGCAGCAAAGCACCCATTACGTAGCAGTTGCAACCCCCCAAAACTACATTAGCTTTAGCCTAGACAGTCTATGTAGCAAGAGAGCAGGGCCTCATGTCCCAGTCAGAGGGAGAAGCCTTCCCACAGCTCACAAGTCTACTTCCTTCCCCATTGCTGAACAAGCACAGCAAATCCTCTACACACCGAGCACAACAAGCATTCTCCTCTTTTACGCACTGACAATTTGAGACATGGTAACGGACTCCATCCAGGATATTTCAATTGCTGAAACCAGCAGAGCCAGAATTCAGCAACTCTTCATCCTCATCTAGGATTATGGGAATAACAACGGCGAGTGTGAAAATGGCCTTTCCTCAACTTCCAAGGCCTCTGAAAAGCAAAACACCTCACGCTTAACAGAGCTCTTCTGCAAACACCCTTCAGGCTGCTCCCAGGGTCACAGGTCCTGGAGCACACCAAGAGCTATGGAGCAAGCACAACGACTTGGGCACGACACCTCGCGAGGACACCAGCAACCTGCTCTCACTTTGCCCAGCAGATCCCAAACACAGCTCTGAGCAGCACCTGGGGGCTGTGGGGGCAGCAGCAACCCAGGGAAACCCTTGGAAACGCATCTCAGACTCACAAAAGGTTCAAAGCTTCCTGCATCCAAACCCCACCAAGCCGCCCAGACCCAGCTGCTCGGCGCAGGCCGGCACGCCTGGCTCGCAGGTCAGTTCCCCTCGGTGACAGGGCGCTGGGTCCCCTGCTCACAGCCCCAACAGCCCCTTCGGGAGCCCCTGCAGGGAAGCAGCCCCCTCGCCAGCACTGCTGCCACTGCTGCAGCAAGAGGGCACCCGCCGGCATTTGAACGCACCCGCAGCCCCCACCAGCCCCACTCGCACCCGCTCTCACTCCCGCTCCCTTCTCGCCTGCTTCGCTCCCTCCGCTCTTGCACCTCTCTCTTCTCTTGGCCTTTTCCCACTCTGGACTACGATTGGCTGACACAGCCATCACTCCAGTCCATCCCCACCCTCCTTCTCAGGACAGCCAATAGGAGGGCCGCACTCAGGCGATGCCATGGCAACGCTGCGCCCTCCTGCCCTGGCAACCAGCTCTGCTCCCTCCCCCGCGGGACGGTGCCATCTTGTGGGCCGCAGCGCAGGGCACGGTGGGGCCTCGGGGCAGCCCAGCGCCGGGTGCGCGGGCAGTGCGGGGCCCCGGGCGTGGCCGCTCTGCCGCAGGGGCCCCACGAGGCTCCTCACTGCCCTGCGCCCTGGGGGCCGTGCTGGGCTTGGAGGGCAGCTCTGGGGCCTGTGGTGGTGCCAGCCCTGGTGCCGGAAGTGGGGCCCTGGGAATGGCCGGGGCGCCGGAGCCTGTGGGCGACGTGCTGCTGCCACCAGGGCAGGGCAGTGTCCTCTCGGCCCTCATGCCCCAGCCCCTTCCCCAGGGTAGCCCCAGGCTTGGCAGCTCTCCCGCTGCGCCTGGCAGGGCTGGGCCATGGCCCAGCAGGGGCTGCTCTGTGTGGGTCTGGGCTGTACCCCGAGGGGTTGCTCCAGAGGGCTGAGGAGCCCCATGGGGGCACAGGGCAGTGAGGGGGGGTACCAGCTCTGGGCCTGCTGGTGCCAGGGAGTGGAGGTGTGGGGTCAGGATGGGGCTGGGGGAGATGGCCATGTTGGGCTCACCCCAGCAGTGCACCCCACAGAGAAAAGTCCTTGGGGTATGCCTGTCTTACAGGGTGATAGTGGTGCCTCCACCTGTTCACAAAGTGCTTGCCCAAACAGGCTGTCTTTTGGGTTCAGAGGTTGGAGCCTGTTTTGTAGGAGGACAAAGGCTGTGGCCATCTCAAGATGGCATCTCAGAGCCCCAAATCTGCTCTGCCAAGTTAGAATCATAAAAGGATACGAACGGTGTCAATCCTCACTGGAGAGCTACAGAAGCACTGGAAACAAGGAAGTGCATTCCTGGCTGATGGTGTCCCTGCAGCACTCCTCCATCTCACTTGTCCCTTGCCCTCAGCTCACCTCTCAAGCCCAGGACGAGGGACGCTCTTCCCATCTCATCACCCAATACTCCTTTCCAACATGCTGCTGCTCCTCTGCATGTCGACAAGGACTCCTAGTGCAGCCCCGTTGCCTCCTGTCCCCTGTCATTGCCACGGAGCCACTATGAAGGACAGTGGTGGGGATTGCCTGAGGAGTGCACAGCAGCGCCTGGGCCTTGCAGGGCAGTGAGGGCCCCCACCCACGGCACCATGGAGACCTCCCTGTGATGCAGCACATCCCGCTGTGACTTCAGCTCGAGTCATCTGGGGGCTCATGATGCCATTGCCATGGAGATGGCCCAGCCAGAGAGCAGAGAGATTTCCTCTCAAGTCCTGGAAAGCCATCCCCTCCCTTCCCCCAGTTATTTTCCAAACATTTCTGATAAATTCCTTCATCTCCAGAGGGGCCTAGGGTCAGGGCAGCCCCAGCCCCAGGACCCAGGCGTCCTGGCTGCCACATGGTCTCCCGAGCCACACAAGCCTCTCAGGCAGGATTTTGCCTGGGATCCACTGCAGTATTTTAAGTTAAGGGTTTCTCTGTGCCTCCTCAAATAGGAGCCCCAGAAGGCTCCCAGGGAGCTGCAGGAGCGTTGGGAACAAGGAACTGTTGCCTGGGCTGATGGTATTGGTCCAGCAGTCCTCCCTCTCACTTGCTGCTTGTCCTTGGCTCACCTCGGTAGCTGAGTATGAGGGATGCTCTTCCTGTTTTGGCACCCAAAACTCCTTTACAATGAGCCCCTGCCCCACTGCCTGCTGGCGAGGGGCCCCAATGTGGACCCACTGCATCCTGTCCCCACTTCTTTCCATAGAGCTGCTATGCAAATCAAAAGCTTCTTTTCTCTTCATTTCCTGCTTTTGCCCATAGCAAGACAGCAGAAAAATTTCACTCTTTCAGCAGAGTCCCCTACTTTTACACACCTGCTTTCTGCACTTTTTCAACACCCTCTGTATTCCCTGCGTACCGCCACCACACACCCCAGTTCCTGTCCTTTGCTCCAGCAGCATGCTAAGATTGAGAAAGCCTATTTGGGGTTTGTATGTGGGGGAAATAAAATAAATAACAAGATGCCAGCACGAACAGCAGTGGGATGGCAAAGCAGGTGGTGTATGGAAATGCCATGTCAGACACCCCAAAGAAGTCATGTCCTTCCAAAATCTGCCAAGTGGAAATGACGTACAAAGCTAAACAATTCTGAATGCTTGTGGAGTTTGGTGCCTCTGGTTGTGCATGATGCCAGGGCCACAGGGCTGTAAGAAGCACTTGGGAGAGGGCCAAGCCTTGCAGGAGGCAGCCTCGGCTGGAGCTGAGCCCTGGCAGGAGCAAGAGAGAGCAAGGCAGGTGACTTGAGGGTGCTCTGCTTCTTCTGCTAGCCAGGCAGGTTGGGCAGAGGCTTTGTCAGTGTGGGGCAAGAGATGGGAAATGGCAGCTGCCTTGGGCACCCCCAGATATGTCCTTGCAGGCTGCCAGGCAGAGCATGCAGTCAGCCTGCCGGCAGGCAGAGACCTCCTGCTCCTTGCCAGCACTTCCCACCTGATCCTCGGCAGCTCCGGGGAAGCAGGCAGAGGCTTTCAAAGCCATCATCATGGTCATCTCTGCACCTTTGCGAGGACACATGCAGAAACCTGTGAGCCCTGTGCGTTGGGCAGCCGAGGCAGCCTGTGCCTTTGGTGGGAGCAATCTGGGCTCCGGCTATGCTGCACTGCTGCGGGCTGCTGCTGCTGGCCACCTGTGGGCAGAAGGACTCACAGGGTGGATGCGGTTGACTTGGTCGAGTGGCTGGTGAAGAGCAGGAAACCTGAGGGCCGTGTGCACGGGAAGTTCTGGCTGCACACGGCCTGGTTGAGCTGGGTCCAAAGCTGCTCTATGCCCCTCAGCACAGAGCTCACAGGCTCCGTGGGGGCCTTGGAGCATGCAGGTTGCTGTGCTTTGTCCCAGGGAAAGTCCCGAGGACTGACAAGAAATTCCCCCCTGGCCGCAGCAGCTCCTGTCTGCCTCTTTCACCCCAGCTCCTTTGCCAAACCAGCTGCCTGCTCTCCGGGCAGCTCTCATGCCTGCTGCCTGCCTCTGCCTCCAGCCCCATTGCTCACCTCGCGCCTGCGCTCCGGCGTGCCTGGCAGTGCGTGTGCAGCCTGGCAGCAGACGTTTGCTGCTGCTCCTCATCCCTCTGCATGATCCTCTGCTGGGGTCCTGCTGCTCTGGCCCCAAGGGCAGCTGCTGCCTTCTCAGGGAGCGGCTCTCCTCAGAGGGAGGACCCCAGGGGCTCTGTTCACAGCAGGGACACAGTCCCCATGGAGACAGCCCCATCACCAGGGCCTTGGAGGCACCATGCCACCACCATCACCAAGCCCTGCTGCTCACTGTGGCAACACCCCTCACCAAGCCCCGTGGATCGCTGAGGGCACCCCCAGCACAACGCCTTGGCAGTCCCCATGGGCACACCCATCCCCATGGCCTTGCCTCCAAGTCTCTGCTTTCAGCTTTGGAGCCTGCCTGGTAGCTGACAGCTGGGCAGCACCACCAAGTTGCCTCTCTCCACCCCTGCACTCCATGCCCCTTGCACAGGCTGCCCTTCTTCAGGCACTCCAGAGCACACAGCCACTCCAAGGCTACCCCTCGCTCTGCCTGCTAATCCTCAGCCCTCTCCAGTGGCTCCTTGTGCAGCTCACGCCACAGCTCCCTGCATTCCTGCTGCTGTCGTGATGGGCTTGTTTTTCCCCACACCACCTGGCACCTTTGCTTGCCATCCCAGGCCATTGCTTCCTCACTCTTCTTGCAGTCAGTGTCTCCTCTAGGTTGCTCCCCCACCAACTTGCCCAGCTGAATCACCATCAGCTCAGCACTTGGCAAGTCTCCTGCCAAAGAAACACTGCCACCCTTTTTTGAGTGATGCTGTGAAAAAAACCCTGCAAATAGTAAACAAAACTCAAGGAAAAGAAGGGAAGAAGAGTAAGAAGCAGAGAAGGTGTGCTAGCTTTGTGGATCTACCTCCTGGCACCCATCTCTGTGCAGAAATGAAAGAAACAATTTTCTGGACCCTGTGTGTCTATTGGGTGCTTGCACACTGGGTAATAGAACGCAGTTTGGGGACAACACAGGGATAACTACAAATAGGCTGAACACGGGCTGGGGAAGCTCTAGGGTGAAGGAGTGGCCCACGCAGGGCAGGGCCATTCCCCCACAGAGAGGGGTCTGCATGGGGTAGGGCTCCTCACAGCTCCTGCTCACCCCCAGGACACTTCCCAGGGGCTTCTCAAAAGGTAGCTGCAGGCAGGGATGACACCAAAGGCAAGGAGCTTCCCCACATCTCTGCTTTCAGGTCCCAGCTGCTGGGATGGGGGGAAGGGAGAGGAGCTGCCAAGCCTGGACAAGGGCCCGAGACTCCAAAGCTGATGGAGAGACCAGCAGGTCTGAAGGAAGCTCACAAAGTTCCTCCCCCGACATGCACAGCACCAGCAGCACCTTTGCCGGCCCCAGCAGGATCTGTCCTCACTACCCCGAGCACCTGCCAACACGCAGATGCCCCTCAACACTGCCTCGCTGCCAGGAGGTGTCTGTGGGGCAGAGCTGAGCACACAGGGCTGTGATGGGCCTGTGGGTCATTGCTCTCCTGAGGAAATGTCACCTTCAGACCCTCGACTGTCTCTGGGGAGGTGTCCCGAGGGGCTGTGAGCGCCCTCCAGAAGGGCACAGCTCTTCCACAGCCACTTTGCCGCGATACCCGAGAGCCTGGCTCTGGCCACGGCCCTCAGGAGCCTCCGCACGTCCTGCTCCTCATGGTGCCCACAGCCGGGCTGTGCTCAGAGAGGAGCTGGGGACCTGCCCCGGGGAAAAGCGGGGCTGTCAGCAGGGGAACCGGGGCGCTGGCTGCCTCCTGCGTCCAGCCTGGAGACACGCCAAGCACCGCTGTACCTGCACCCTCTCCTCACAGCTGGGATGGCGCTGAGGAACTGGCACCACAGCATCCGGCACCGAGCCATGGGGCCACAAGGAGAAAGGACGCAAGAGCCGGGGACTCCCGGGGGCCGGAGGTGGCCCAGGCCAGGCCGGGACTTCCCCATTCGCTGCTGCCACACAGCCAGGCCACGGCCGCTCCGACTGCCGCCACGCACGGCCGCTCGCTCTGCCCAGCCCGCCGCCCTCGGCCCCGGCGCGGCAGCTCCCGGTGCTGCGGCTAAAGGCTCCGGGCGGCCCCAGGCCGGGAGACGCTGCCCCGCGGCAGCAGCCGCCTCTCGCCCCCTCCCCGCCCGCAGGGCCCGGCCAGCCCCGCACCCACCCCGCCCCTCACCGCCCTCCTCTGGGCCACTGCGCATGCTCCTCCCTGACCGGCCACGCCCCCAACTCTTTGCCACGCCCCTCTTGGTCCCTCCCCTCGGCTCCCCTGCCCCCCTCCCACCCGGCCCCTGAACAGCGCACACGCACTGCTGCCCCCCTCCTGCCCCTCCCTGGGGTCCCGCCCCGCGAGGTCACGTCCAACGGGAGCCAATTGGAGGAGTGAGGGGTGGGAGGGTCTGTGGTGCAGGGGGCGTCACTTCCGGCTGTGGGGGCGGGGCCTGTGTGTCCCTGGCTGCTGGTGCTGGTGCGTGGGGAAACGCTGCTGCCGGGCGCTGCTGCCGCAAGGCCCCGCTCTGCCCCGGGGCCTGGGCGAGTCTGCGGGAGGGAAGGGGAGGGGAGGGGAGGGATGGGAGAGAAACCTCTGCGCTGCGCTGGGGACAGCTGCTGCCCGTGAGCATCCCTGGGACACAGCGGGGGTTTTCAGCATGCACTGCGGCCTGGCGGGTGCCGAGAAGCCCTGAGCTGTGAGAGCTGCAGCACTAGTGACCGCACAGGCAGCAGGGCAGGAGGGAGAGGAACAGAGCAGCTGCTTCCTGTGCTGCTTCTGCCCCGGGATGTTCTCCCCTCCTGGAAAGCTGAAACACCCTGGGTGTGTGGGGGGGAAACTTGGTGAAAGCAGATAGGCAGGAGCTGCTGTCGTAGTGTGCGTGGGCAGTGCAGTATTCAGTTTTCTCAATCAACCTGTGAAAATGTGACTTCTTTCTTCAGCTTTCAATTAGGAACAGTCACAAGGTGTCATGTCCAGGAGTGGGGAGAAAAGACGGCTGTGAAAAGAGCGGGGCCTGAGCCCTGAGGTAACTATATGTAGCACTCTAGAGCTTTGTTGAAAGCTTCCTCTCTTCCTGCAGTTGCTAAGGAAGAAAGCAACAGGATGGCCGTAAACGGGCACTGTCCTTGCTAGACCAAGGAGAAGGACTTGAACACACCCTTGCGTGGAGAGCATTTTCCTTCCAGTACCTTCGAGCTGGGAAGTTTGGTCCATACCATCCCTATTGGTCCTTTTGGTTACTGGAGAAGGATTGACTTAATTCCAAAGAGTTCCAGACTTGGCAGGTATAAACAAAGAGTTACTGAAAAACCTGCAAGGATAGCCGACCTCATTCTTTTTGTCCGCGAGGGTGTGGTGAAGGTGTTTGCTCTCGCTGTAGCCTAATGGTGCTGCCCGCAGCCTACCACAGGCCTCAGCAGGAGCCAGGTGTTAGGCGCAAAGGCTGAGCCAGAGTGAACAGTCCCATCTCTGGTGACAGTGAAAGTACTCCTTTGGGGGGCAGTAGAGGTGTATACAGGGAATGTCTGTGTATGTGCTTGGTGTTCAGAGTCTATGTGGTTTAATGGTACTCCTTTCCAGGTGGAGATAGTCACTCTGCTGACTGGCCTCTAAAATGCAAGTGAGCATTTTGGAGACGTCCAGTTGTAACTCGGTGTGCTGGTCTTTTCTTGGAGTGAGCTAACTGTGCTTGGAGGCAAGCATGCTTGGAAATGTTCCTGTTTTCCCTGGCAGGATAACATGCGTCTTGCAGTCTTCCTCCCCAGTAGATCAGCAAGGGCTTTACAGAGGAGGTGCTGGTGGCTTCCCCCTTTTCCAGTGAGTGAAAGTGACACAGCAAAAGAGAAAGGCTCCTGCCATGCATTGAGAGAAGACAGTGGGAAAGCATGTGAGCTCTTCTTTCTCTTTTCTCTTTTTTTCTCTTGCTGCTCAGAAAGAATAGTGCTGGAAGCTGATGTGATGTTTTCCTTTGTCCATTTGTGCAATGGAGGTTGTAGCCAGACTGAGCACTGCAAAAAGGGCACCTCCTAATCCTGAGGTGGATTCATCAGCACTGGAGGTGATGGCATTGAAACAACTCGTTGCTGTCTTTCTCTGCTTCCCTCAGGCATTACAGACCAGGAGAAAATGCTTGTGACAAGGGCAAACCAGTGAAGCAAGCCAGTGCAGAGGTAAGCTAGTGTTCCTTATCATTTCATTTTTAGGGAATGATGATTGAGTGTATTCAGCCATTGCACTCTTTGTATGTTGTAAAGAATGCTCTGCTGCCTTATTTTTTCCCCAGGGGAGAGGAGAGCATCCTTCTGCAAATGACACTTTCCCAGAGGTTGCCTGCTGTCACTTATTTTGTTTCTGTGCCATTCTGAGCACAGAAACAGTAGTACACAGTGGGATAGTTTGAAAGCAGCCATCCCAAAGAAGGACCTTGGGAGTTTGGAAAGGGAGGAATGTGCTGGTTGGTTGGGTGCTTTTGTGTGCAAAAGTATCCTTCTCGCTGTTTTATGCATGACGAAGACTCTTTGCACTGTCTGGTAGTCAGACGGTCTGTCCTTGTTTGCTAGCACTTGGCTTTCAGAGGGCTAGGAAAACAAGGGCCTGCAGAGTCATGCTACAGCCTGAGGAAAAGGGGATATTTTTTCTTTCTTTCTTTATTTTTTTTGTTGTTGTTTTTTGTGAACCCATCCCTACTGCAGATCCATTTGTTTTATCCTAACAGGCCCAGGGGTTGTTTGCCTTCCTTAAGCACACTTGGATGCCAACAGCCGTGTTGCAGCCACTCTAATGCACACCGAGGTGTCTTTATTGCCTGACTCCAGTGTTGTTGTCTGTTCCCCTTTGGTTGTCAGCTCAGCTCCCTTTGGAGCTCACCTGCCTCCAGTTCTTCCAGACTCCTGTCTTTGGTGCCTTGGTCTGGAGAACGCCTGCTGTGGTTGTCTGAAACCTCAGTGTTGGGAGGGCTACAGCGTCATGTGGCACAAGAGGCCTTTGCTGTTCTCGTGTTCATTCCTGAGCTGCTTTCTTGTGTAGCCCTCCTGTTTTCAGTGCTAGTGCTAGTCCTCCTGTGCTAGTCCTCCTGTGCTAGTCCTCCTGTTTTCTGTCAGCTTCCTCTCTTTCCCCTGTTACTGCTGAAGTGAGAACAGCCTGAAACAACTGTGCCCTTCCAAGCGAGGAGTGTGAAACAAAGAACCCCGCTGCTGTTGCTACCTGAGCAGCAAGCTGAGGAAGCCTGTGATCCTCTGCTCTGAAACACTGTGACAGTTTCCAAGGTCTAACTTGACCGGCTTTTTGGTGGGCCTTTTTTCAGGCGACTGCTCCATCCCGGTTCGTGCGCTCAGTGAGCCCTTTGCGCTTTCACTGTGTTTTTTCAGGCCACTGTGAGAGAGCTCACTGCTGCATCGGAGGAAGGCAAGCCAGAGGAGATCAGGAGTAGTGCTTTCGACCTCACTGCCACCCCTGAGGATATCCATAGACTAAGGAACCTTTGCTAGTTCAAGGATGAGGTAATGTCTGCTGCCGTGTAGTCATGTTCTCATACCTCTTGACTGTGTATGTGAATTTTCTTTTCAAATTCTTTGCTTTTCTTTCACTGCACTCAGCAGGAGGGAAAATGGAATCTAAGTGCAGCATGTAATTGCAAGTTCTCAAATGCTTGTTCTTAATGATCTCTCCAAAGGGACCATTTCCTTCTTTTTTTTTCCTCTTTTCTATGGTTTTATGTACCTGTCTCAGTTTCTCAGAGTGACACAGTCTCTCACACGCTGTCAGAGTGTCACAGTCCGAGAGAACTTTTATTATCCCTGTCTCATTATAACTTACAAATTGATAAGTATGGCCATACTAGAGGTATCCTCTAATCAGGGAGGACCTATCTTCTTCCTTAGAAAAACTGAAGGAACAGTGAGAAGTCGGCATATACACTTCATGCTCCTTTTTTTTTCCACTCTAAAACTTACCCAAGTGATGGCTGGGGTTGAAAGAGGCAAGAAGACTGCCTGATGCCTTCCATCGCATAGGCACAAGCAGCTTTTAATTTGTTGTGGTTTGCTCCTCAGTTACTAAGTTGTCTTACTCCTTATGCACAGAGGAACGCTGTGTGCTTGGGCAGTGGGGTTAGCCTAGAGGTAAAGAGGCACTGCTTAGCTTCCTGTGCCTGTCGCTGTGACTCAGGTTTGGGTCCCTATTTGCCTGTTTTTCCTTGACATTTCATCCCCTCCCAAAGAATCTCCTGGGTCCTGGAGTTCAGTCACCTGCTCCAGGCAAATCTATCGCAGAATCGATTTTATAGATAGACTTAAGTTCCCTTGTGAGATATTTCCTTGATTGAGAGCCACATGCAGAATTTCCTTTTCAGGAATTTGAAGTCTTTTCAAATCCAAGTGGCATTTCCCGATGGCAACTTTATGGGTATTGCTCCTTGTGGCAGCATTGCTTGTGAGGGTAACTGATTCTCTCTCCATAGAGCAACTTCTCCTGTACGGAACAATCCTGTTTCCTCTGTCTTAGTTTGGCTATGTCAAACTGAATTCTCCGAGTGTGCTTCCGTGTGATTGGCACTTCACTTCTGGGGCATTTGCATAGCCTGCCTTTGTTGCTTTTTGTTGCAATCTCAGTTCCTTTTTTTTTCCAAGGAAACCAGAATTACTCACAGTACGTCATATGCTATCCCTCAAGTGCCATTAGGAATACTTCTGTATCTGCTGGGAAACGATTCCTTTCTTCGTGATTCTACTTGTAGATTATTAATCTGTAACTAGCTGATACGCTCAGCTTTGTGCCTGCATAAGAACTCGCAGCAACCTCCACATTTCCTGAATCCTGCTTTAGAGCAGAAATTCTTGTCGCAGCACGGCAGCCTGAGAGGTGCAGAGAAGCCCTGAGCTGTGAGAGCTCCATCACTAGTGAAACCTAAGGCAGCAGGTGAAGAGTGAAAAGAAGAGAGAAGCCGCTTTCTTTGCCACTTCTACTGCTTGATGTTCCCTCCTAATGGAAAGCTGAAACACTCTGGGTGGGTGGTGAAACTGGTGGGGAAAGCAGAGAGGCATGAGCTGCTGCTCTACTGAATGGTGGAGGTGCAGAGGTAAGGAGTCAGTTTGTATTTGCTGCCAGGGATAAGAGTTTTTTAAACAAACATTTTTTTCCCTGATGTAATCTGGACGGTAGCTCAAAAGATGTCTGTCATGACAGAGAAGCAAAACAAATCTCCACAAGATTGTGCCGTCCTGCGGGTGTGTGTGTGTGTGGGGAGGGATTTGGGGGCTCTTGGAGCAAGCTATCTTTCTGTACAAAAGTCTGGAAAACATTGATGCAAGCCTCCAGAGAAGAGAAATTTTCTGGGCACTCAGAGCAACACAGGCAGGACCCAGCGATGTCGAGGGAAACCCATCCCAGCCATACCAAACCAACCACTCTCTCCAGAGGACTTTCTTAACCCTCGGGCTGGGAGTAGGAGAGGAGATGGGGGAACAGTCATCCCAGACTTACTTCCATCAGGCCCTCAGCTCCACAACGTGTCATAGGTTCAGGTGAGTTCTCTCAAGCAACACTTCCCATGCCTCTGGTGCATGGAGAAGACTGGGTAGGCACACAGGAGACAAGGGAGAGAAAGGGCAGAGATGCCAGCAGGTAGAGTTGGGCTCCCTGCGTCACAGATGACTAGAGGCTGACTAAGGAAACTAACTCCTGTAGGGACTTGGAAAGGCACATCTCGGACAGTATTTAAGGGGGGTGGAGTCTCCCTCCTGCAAGACTTGCCCCAGCACTCTGCAGAGACTAGGAAGAGCAGGAAGGTTGGCTGTAGGGACGCTTGCAAGCTTTAGCAGCTGCAGAGCTGGGAGGTGCCCTTACAAACTTCTGAATGCAGGCCCTGAGGCATTGCAGTGCCTCGTAGGCTCTGCACCAGAGCCCAGAGAGCAGCACTGCAGTATGAGGGATGTCCTGAGAAGCCTTGAATCCTCAAATGTGGGAGATCCAGGGTGCCAGAGCTGTACAGATCGTGGGAGGGCAAGGGTGCCAGTGTGGATCCAGGGTGCCTGGGCTGCACAGATCCCTGGAGGAGCCAGGGGGCTGGTGTGGGGAAGGGCAGGGGGCTGAGGAGCGTACCCAGGGGAGAAGCAGAGCCCCAAAGTGACACTGAAAAGCCCAAGGACCATCTGAAGCCCAGAGTTGAGACCTGGCTTTCCTCAGGCTCACACAGAAGGAAAGATGGACTAAGTTCATGGGAAATGGGAAAACTTCCTCCAATTGGCTACGTGGCCTGACCAATGGCTTTGGAGTCTGGCAGGGACGAGGGTCCTGGGTAGAGCTCTCTGGATGATGTGTGTTTGCTCTTTTCTGGCATATCATCTCTATCTTAAGCACCGCAGACCGAGAAACCTTGCTGAAGGCTTCTCAAATCAAAGAGCCTGCTTTGGTGCCTAAAGGAGGAAGGTTATGCCCTGTCCCTTATTCTCCTATACCCTACTTCAAATAAAAGAGAGATCCACAGTTTGGAGGCTCACCTAAGCATCTCAGCCTATGGCCACCCTTTGTGCTTTTTCATCCCACCGGACTTTGATCCTGTAAAAATGTCAAACACCAATCCAAACCCCAAACCCCAGATTCCTGTACAGAATCCTGTTGCCTAGTGCAGCAGCCAAGGAGTGCAGGAGCACAGCAGTGACCTCTCCAGGTCCCCACTTCAGATGTTTCCCTGACTTTGACACCACTTGGAGACGTTCTTGAAGGATTTATCAGAAAGTTTGGGAAAATAACTGGGGGGAGGGAGATGCCTGCTTTCCAGGAGGGGAGAGGAAATCTCTCTGCTCTCTCCCTGGCGGTGCCATCTCCATGGCACTGACCTGCTGTGCCCCCAGATGACACCAGCTGAGGTCACAGCGGGATGTGCTGCATCACAGGGAGGTCTCCATGGTGTCCTGGGGGAGGGCCCTCACTTCCCTCCGAGACCTAGGCACTGCTGGGCACTGCTCACGCCCTCCCTGCCGCTGCCCTTGTAGTGGCTCCATGGCAAGACTGGAGGCAGGAGTTAATGGGGGCTGTGCTGGGATCCGTCACTGACACGCAGAGGAACAGGAGCACGATGAAAAGGAGTGTTGGGTGAAGGGAAGAACATCCCTCCTCCTGGGCTGCAGAGGTGAGCCGAGGGCAAAGAGGTGAGATGGAGGACTGCTGGATGGACACCATCAGCCGAGACCACAGTTCCTTGTTCCCAAGGCTCCTGCAGCTCTCCACTGAGGGTAAGGGCTTTGGGTACTTCTTCCCGAGATGTTGCACAAAGATTGGTAACTGCAAAAACTGCTGTGAATCCAGGGCTGTGGGGGTGGCTGGACAGGACTGGGTGCTGCCACAAGAGTCATCTCTGAGGGTCCCATCTGTCTTAGTGGACAGCCAGGACTCCTGGGTCATGGGGCAGGAGATGCGCTGAGCCTCAAGGCTTCTGTGGGGCCAGCTCCATTGCCTTTTGGGGTCTATAGGGGGCATGGGAATGCATGGCAGGTTTTCCACGGATTGTGTCCCCCTTTGCGATCTGGCTCTGAGAAGAATTGGGGTCCTGCATCCCAGAGGCTGGGGCAGCCTGCTGCTCTCATGGGGCTCTCAAGAACCTGCTGAAATGTCCATGTACAATAAGGAAACCACCTGGTAATGACCCCAGGTCCCCTGCCTGTTTGAGAGGACCTCTGTTCCTTTCATGCTTGGTACAAGTTGGTGCAGCATGGTTTGGGCTCAGAGAAGCCATCTCGAGATGGTCATAGCCTGTGTCCTTGCGCAGGTTGGACTCAAAACATCTGCATGCAAAAGAAAGCCTATTTGGGAGAGCACCTTGGAAACAGGTGGAGGCACGGTGCCCACTGCCAAGTCCTGACTGACCCAAGGATTTTTCTCTGAGCTATGGGGTGCAGTGCTGCAATAAGCCCAAAAGAGCCATCTCCCTCAGTCCCTTCACGACCCCACACCTCCACTCCCTGGAGGCCCAGAGCTAGTCTCCCCCTCACCGCCCTGTGCACCCATGGGGCTCCTCTGGAGCAACCCCTTGGGGCACAGCCCGGCCCCATACAGAGCAGGCCCTTCTTGGCCATGGCCCAGCCCTGCCAGGTGCAGCGGGAGGGCTGCCAAGCCCTGGCGCTACCCTGGGGAAGGGGCCGGGGCAGGAGGGCCGAGAGGACACTGCCCTGCCCTGGCGGCAGCAGCACGTCGACCGCAGGCTCCGGCACCCCGGCCATTCCCAGGGCCCCAGCGCCGGCACCAGGGCTGGCACCAGCACAGGCCCCAGGGCTGCCCTCCAAGCCCAGCATGGCCCCCAGGGCGCAGGGCAGCGAGGAGGCCCGCAGGGACCCTGCGGAAGAGCGGCCGCACCCGGGGCCCTGCACTGCCCGCGCACCCGGCGCCAGGCTGCCCCCAGGCCCCGCCGCACCCTGTGCTGCCGCCCACAAGATGGCGCCATCACACGGTGGGAGATGAGGGGGGCAGAGCTGGCTGCCAGGGCAGGAGGGCGCAGCGTTGCCATGGCATCGCCTGAGTGCGGCCCTCCTATTGGCTGTCCTGAGGAGGAGGGCGGGGATGGATTGAAATGACGGCTGTGTCAGCCAATCGTAGTCCAGAGTGGGAAAAGGCCAAGAGAAGAGAGAGGTGCGAGAAGGGAGGGAGCGAAGCAGGCGAGAAGGGAGCGGGAGTGAGAGCGGGTGCGAGTGGGGCTGGTGGGGGCTGCGGGTGCGTTCAAATGCCGGCGGGTGCCCTCTCGCTGCAGCAGGGGCAGCGGTGCTGGCGAGGGGGCTGCTTCCCTGCAGGGGCTCCCAAAGGGGCTGTTGGGGCTGTGAGCAGGGGACCCTGCGCCCTGTCACCGAGGGAACTGACCTGCGAGCCAGGTGTGCCGGCCTGCGCCGAGCAGCTGGGCCCGGGCGGCTTGGTGGGGTTTGGGTGCAGGAAGCTTTGTGCGTGTTGTGGGTCTGAGATGCATTTTTGAATTTTTCCCTCAGCTGCTGCTGCCCCTGCAGCCCCGAGGTGCTGCTCAGAGCTGTGTTTGGGATCTGCTGGTCAGAGTTGAGAGCAGGTTGCTGCTGTCCTCGCAAGGTGTCCTGCCCAAGTTGTTGTGCTTGCTCCATAGTTCTTGGTGTGCTCCAGGACCTGTGACCCTGGGAGCAGCCTGAAGGGTGTTTGCAGAAGAGCTCTGTTAAGCGTGAGGTGTTTTGCTTTTCAGGGGCCTTGGAAACTGACGAAAGGCCATTTTCACACTCACCGTTGTTATTCCCATAATCCTAGATGAGGAGGAAGAGCTGCTGAATTCTGGCTCTGCTGGTTTCAGCAATTGAAATGTCCTGGATGGAGTCTGTTGCCATGTCTCAAATTGTCAGCGTGTAAAATAGGAGAGTGCTTGATGTGTAGAGGATTTGCTGTGCTTGTTCAGCAATGGGGAAGGAAGTAGACTGTGAGCTATGGGAAGGCTTCTCCCTCTGACTGGGACATGAGGCCCTGCTCTCTTGCTACATATAGAGACTACCTAGGTGAAAGCTAATGTATTTTTGGGGGGTTGCAACTGCTACGTAATGGGTGCTTTGCTGCACTGTGAGCATTGTGAAGCCAGGAAGTGAATCAGGGAGGCCATTTGGGAGGTGGCTCAGCCGTGGGAAAGGGCAGGGGGAGCTGCAGGCAGCAGCAGGGTGGGCAGTGAGGTCCCTAGTGTTTAAAAGGGCTGTATGAGAAAATGCCCTGTGTGCCATCAAGTGTTTGTAGGTAGCCGGTGGGGCTGGAGGAGGCCCATGGCTCAGCTGCTGATGGTGAGGTCAGTTCTGCGCGAGTCCCTGATAGGCCGGCTGGAGGGAGAAGGCGTGGCTGTTGCTTGTGATGTCACTTCCCGCGGAGCAGTGGATAGGGCAGCAGCAGGTCCACACTGGGATATGTTTTTGAGATGGTTTCTGCCTGAGCAGCGGATCAGCCAGGATTTGTCTGCTGGCTGGGGAAGTTCTAGTGAGGTAATTCCTGCCTTGGGGTCTTCCTGGCCAGTGACAGAGACTGGTTGTTCAGGTGACTGCGAGGTCCCGTCTGAGTCCCTGATAGACCGTCAGCAGGCAGTTAGTCGTGGGCGTTGAGAGTGAGGTCTCTTTTGTCCGAGTCCCTGCTCGGGTAGTAGTGGTTCATGGCTGGGGAAGTTATTTTTGAGGCAAGTAGTGTCTCTGAAGCCCATAGGTAATCAGCAGGCATGTGTTGGGGGGTTGCCCTTGTGAGCAGCTGACAGGTCAGGAGAAGCCACATGGCCTAGATGGTGGTGGTGAGGTGACTCCTGGGTTTGTTGTTGTTTGCCCAGAGGTGGTATTGATTGCTGCAGAGCTCTACAGCAATACAGAAGGTCAACTAATTAATCAAGAAGATGTTCCTCATCGTCTGACACAAATTCTATTCCACTCCATGATTCTGAGTTAGTACTACTACATTTAAAATGTGGGTGATGTTCTCTAGTGAATATGGACATGGAGTTTGTTTTTCCCCCTTGTTGCTAAGTAGAAGCTTGCAGCCTGCTGCCAGACAGCTAGGGAGTCCAGCTGGGCTTTTTAAACTGCTAAATCAATCTAATGCTGGTGTAAGCAGCGTTAGTTATCTCTGATTGCCAGCATGTGTGTGTGCTTTGGAAATTCCCCTTGTGGAAACAGGAGGGAGCTTGTGAGATGTTCCTGCAAGGTCTAAATGCTGTACCTGTCTTTCAGGTGTCCACGTGCTTTTATGACACATTTGGATCTGTAACACCTTAGAAATTGATGATTTTTGTCCGAGTATGCAGCCAGTGGAGAATGGGTGCAAAGTCTGTTGGAGGAGACAGAAGGAATGTCACCCCCAAACAGGTACCGGCCACATTTTGAAAGAGATTTCTTGTTCAGGGAAGTTGAGGCACAAACGATTGGCAAGAGGTGGCCTGATGAGGGCTTGTGAGAGCACTCGTCTGCTTCCTGGAGAAGGGAATTAACCATGTGTAGGACTGTGAGTGGATGCTGAGAGGCAGTGATTATTGCAAAGCCTTGGAGGACTAGAAGGGAACGGCAGAGTTGGAGAGCTGGGCTTTCTGTGTTGTGGGGCACTTGTGGGGCCCTGTGCATTGCTGATGCAGAGGTGCACGTTTGCTGGCCCCCGTCTGTCAGGCGAGCAGTGGTGTGGGCAGGTGTTGCACTGCAGGGGTTCCCTGTTGGGGAGCCAGGTGGTGATCCCAGTGTTTTGGTGCTCATCATGGGAGGAGATAGCTGGAGAGGGCGGTGCTGTGTGTGGGCAGTGGTGCCAGAGTGGGGAGCTGGGGAGCACTGCAAGGTGAGGATGTGACTATGCTGGCTGGGCCTTGGCTGCCCTGGTGTCATGGGCCAGAGTTGCTGGCAGCCTGCTGCCTTTGATGTACTGAGGTTCAGGCCTTGGGGATGCTAAGCAATTTCCAGGATCTGCAGCATGGATTTTTCCTGAAGGCCAGGGAGTGTTTCTCCTTGCTCCGGGATGCGAACCAAGCCTGCATTTTCCCTCCTTTCCTCTCATTTCCTCTTGCTCATAAGAGCTTTGGTCTGCAGCAGTGTGTGCTGAGAGGGAAAGACTTTGTGGGAGATGCGCTTTTCTGTCTGGGCCTTAGCCTGCTGGAATCCCTTTGAAGGAGTGAAGGCCTTGTGGTGTGGTGGTCTTTGGAGAAAGGCACGTGAATTCTTAGGAGCTGACTGTCAAGGGGCTGAGTCCTTCCTGTAGGAGATCTGTTTGGAGGAGTACCTTTGAATGGGAGCAGCAAGGCAAAAGTGCCCTGCAAGGGATGCGCAGCCCAGGTCTCTCTTCCTTCCAGGTGCAGTCTCTGCAAATTACCCCACCATCGTGCTGTAGTGTGAGCTTTCTGTGCTGCAGCGGGGAAATAAGAAAGCAGCCACGTGTAGCCATCAGTGTGCTAAGTGTGGTGTGGTTAGGTGCTGACCCTGCTGACCCTGGCAAGGGACTGGATTTTTCCTGTGCTTTGGGTGGTGGTGGTGAGGAGCCCCATGTAGCTCTCACTGCCTTTTGCCATTTCAGAAGAAAGTGTTTGTCCTGCTGTTGTCCAAAATCTGGGTTCTGTTACCCAGCGTGCAAGCAACCAATAGACACACAGGGTCAAGATATTTGTTTATTTCATTTCTGCGCAGAGATGGGTGCGAGGTGGTAAATCCACAAAGCTAGCACACCTTCTCCCCCTCTCATCCTTCATTTATACACACTTTTCAGGGAGTATTTTATACAAATCTTTCTATTGGTTACAGTTTCATTACATCAGGTAACTGCTCTGCGCTGGCGCTTTCACACTCTTGTTAATTAGCATAGGAAGTGAAGAAGAGGCGGTAACATCATTATCATGTCATTTCCATCTCATTATTCATTTAGGGGTGTGAAGTTTAATATGTTAATAAGCCTTAATGAACCTCAGGTCACTTCTGGGTTATCATGCTGTTTTTGTCTTACCTATCCATCGCATTCTTAGAAGCACTGCGGTTTTATCAAGGCTAATTTGGCGAAAGCTGCTTATACTTTGCAGTACTGCTTTTCTACCTCCCTTGTCCTAAAGTCTTGTTACCTATTTGCAATGCTTTTCTGACAGAATTTCTCTAACAGTATTTCTCTGTGCACCCCACTGACTGAGTCCCACCGTTACAGGTGGCGAGCCCTCGGTACAGCTGTCACCCCGCTGAGAGAGTCCCACCAATGCAGGTGGCAAGGCCTCAGTACAGCTGTGCACCCCACTGACCAAGTCCCACCAATGCAAGTGGCTCGGCATCGATACAGCTGTGCACCCCACTGACCTAGTCCCACCAATGCACATCGCGCACGCTCAGTAGAGCTGTGCACCCCACTGACCAAGTCCCACCAATGCAGGTGGCAAGGCCTCAGTACAGCTGTGCACCCCACTGACGGAGTCCCACCAATGCAGGTGGCGAGGCCTCGGTGCAGCTGTGCACCCCACTGATCGAGTCCCACCAATGCAGGTGGCGAGGCCTCGGTAGACCTGTGCACCCCACTGACCAAGTCCCACGAATGCAGCTGGCTCGGCCTCAGTTCAGCTGTCACCCCACTGAGTGAGTCCCACCAGTGCAGGTCGCGCAGCCTCATTACATATGTACACCCCGCTGACCAAATCCCACCAATGGAGGTGGCGAGGCCTCGGTGCAGCTGTGCACCCCACTGACCGAGTACCACCAATGCAGGTGGGAAGGCCTCGGTACAGCTGTGCACCCCACTCACCGAGTCCCACAATGCAAGTGGCTCGGCATCGATACTGCTGTGCACCCCACTTACCGAGTCCCACCAATACAGGTAGCGCGGCCTCAGTGTAGTTGTCCATCCCACTGACCGAGTCCCAGCAATGCAGGTAGTGCAGACTCGGTTGCAGCTGTGCACTCCACTGACCAAGTCCCACCAATGCACATCACGCACGCTCAGTACAGCTGTGCACCCCACTGACCAAGTCTCACGAATGCAGGTGGCAAGGCCTCAGTACAGCTGTGCACCCCACTGACCAAGTCCCACCAATGTAGGTGGTGAGGTTTCGGTGCAGGTGTGTACCCCACTGATCGACTCCCACCAATGGAGGTGGCGAAGCCTCCGTACAGCTGTGCACCCCACTGACCGAGTCCCGACAATGCACATCGCGCACGCTCATTACAGCTGTCCACTCCAGTGACCGAGTCCCACCAATGCAGGTTGGTCCGCCTCGGTACAACTGTCACCCCACTGACAGAGTCCCACCGATGCAGGCGGTGAAGCTTGAGTACAGCTGTGCACCCCACTGACCGAGTCCCAACAATGCAGGTGGGAAGGCCTCGGTGCAGCTGTGCACCCCACGGACCGAGTCCCACCAATTCCGGTGGTGTAGCCTGAGTACAACTGTGCACCCCATTGACCAAGTCCCACCAATGCAGATAGTTCAGACTCAGTACAGCTGTGCACCCCACTGACCGAGTCCCACCAATTCCAGTGGCGTAGCCTCAGTACAACTGTGCACCCCACTGACCAAGTCCCACCAATGCAGGTAGCTCACAATCAGTACAGCTCTGCACCCCAGTGACCAAGTCCCACCAATACAGGCGGCTCAGCCTCGGTACAGCTGTGCACCCCACTGACCGAGTCTCAGCAATGCAGGTAGCGCGGCCTCAGTGCAGTTGTCCATCCCACTGACCGAGTCCCAACAATTCCGGTGGCGTAGCCTCGGTACACCTGTGAACCCCACTGACCGAGTCCAACAAATGCAGCTGGCTTCCCTTGGTACAGCTGTGCACCCCACTGACCGAGTCCCACCAATGCAGGTGGAGAGACCTCAGCAGAGGTATGCACCCCACTGACCGAGTCCCAGCAATGTAGGTCGCGCAGCCTCATTACATTATGTACCCCACTGAACAACTCCCACCAATGCAGGTGGCGAAGCCTTGGTGCAGCTGTGCACCCCACTGACCAAGTCTCACCAATGCAGATGGCGAGGCCTCAGAGCAGCTGTGCACCCCACTAACCGAGTCCCACCAGTGCAGGTGGCGGAGCCTCATTACAGCTGTGCACCCCACTGAACGAGTCCCACCAATGCAGCTGACGAGGCCTCGGTGCAGCTGTGCACCTCACTGACCGAGTCCCACCAATGCAGGTGGGAAGGCCTCGGTACAGCTGTGCACCCCACTCACCGAGTCCCACAATGCAAGTGGCTCGGCATCGATACTGCTGTGCACCCCACTGACCGAGTCACACCAATGCAGGTGGCTCGTCTCGGTGTAGCTGTGGGCTCCACTGACTGAGTCCCAATGCAGGTCACGAGGACTCGGTACAGCTGTGCACCCCACTGACCGAGTCCCACCAATGCAGGGTGGGAGGCCTCTGTACAGCTGTAACCCCACTGACCGAGTCCCACCAATGAAGGTGGTGTAGCTTACATACAGCTGTGAACACCACTGACCGTATCCCACCAATACAGGTAGTGCAAACTCGGTACAGCTATGCACCCCACTGATCGAGTCCCCCCAATGCAGGGTGGGACGCCTCAGTACAGCTGTCACCCCACTGACCGAATCCCACCAATGCACGTCACGCACGCTCAGTACAGCTGTGCAGCGCACTGACCGAGTCCAACCAATGCAGGTGTCGGAGCCTCATTACAGCTGTGCACCCCAATGACCGAGTCCCATCAATGCAGGTGGCGAGGCAAAAGTGCAGCTGTGCACCCCACTGACCGAGTCCCACCAATGCAGGTGGCAAGATCTCCGTACAGCTGTGCACTCCACTGACCGAGTCCCACCAATGCAGGTGGCAAGTCCTCATTACAGCTGTGCACCCCTCTGACCGAGTCCCACCAATGCAGGTCGCGAGGCCTCGGTACAGCTGTGCACCCGACTGAGCAAGTCTCACCAATGCACGTGGCACAGGCTGAGTACGGCTGGGCACCCCACAGATCAGTGTACCCCACTGAATGAGTCCCACCAATGCAGGTTCCTCGGCCTCAGTACAGTTGTCACCCCGCTGACCGAGTCCCACTTATGCAGGATGGGAGGCCTCAGTACAGCTGTAACCCCACTGACCGAGTGCCACCAATGCAGGTGGTAGCTTACATACAGCTGTGCACCCCACTGACCGAGTCCCACCAATGCAGGTCGCAAGGCCTCGGTACAGCTGTCACCCCACTCACCGAGTCCCACCAATGCAGGTGGTAGCTTACATACAGCTGTGCACCCCAGTGACCAAGTCCCACCAATGCAGGTGGTAAGGCCTCAGTACAGCTGTGCACCCCCCTCACCGATTCCCACCAATGCAGGTGGCCAGGCCTCCGTACAGCTGTGCACCCCACTGATCGAGTCCCACCAATGCAGGTGGCTCAGCCTCAGTTCAGCTGTGCACCCCACTCACCGAATCCCACCAATGCAGGTGGCAAGGCCTCAGTACAGCTGTGCACCCCACTGACCGAGTCCCACCAATGTAGGTGGTAGCTTACATACAGCTGTGCACCCCACTGACCGAGTCCCACCGATGCAGGTAGTGCAGACTCGGCACAGCTATGTACCCCTCTGACCGAGTCCCATCAATACAGGTGGAGAGACCTCAGCAGAGGTATGCACCCCACTGACCGTGTCCCAATAATGTAGGTAGCGCAGCCTCATTACATTATGCACCCCACTGACCAACTCCCACCAATGCAGGTGGCGAGGCCTTGGTGCAGCTGTGCACCCCACTGACCGAGTCCCACCAATGCAAGTGTCTGGGCATCGATACTGCTGTGCACCCCACTGACCGAGTCCCACCAATGCAGGTGGCGGAGCCTCATTACAGCTGTGCACCCTGCTGACCGAGTCCCACCAATGCAGGTGGGAAGGCCTCGTTACATCTGTGCACCCCACTCACCGAGTCCCACAATGCAAGTGGCTCGGCATCGAAAATGCTGTGCACCCCAAAGACCGAGTACCACCAATGCAGGTGGCGAGTCCTCATTACAGCTGTGCACCCCACTGACCGAGTCCCAGCAATGCAAGTGGCTCATCTCGGTGTAGCTGTGGGCTCCACTAATTGAGTCCCACCAATGCAGGTCACGAGGCCTCGGTACAGTTGTGCACCCTACTGACCGAGTACCACCAATGCAGGTAGCTCAGACTCAGTACAGCTGTGCACCCGACTGACCGAGTCCCACCAATGCAGGCGGCTCGGCCTCAGTTCAGCTGTGCACCCCACTGACCGAGTACCACCAATGCAGGTAGCTCAGACTCAGTACAGCTGTGCACCCGACTGACCGAGTCCCACCAATGCAGGCGGCTCGGCCTCCGTACAGCTGCGCAGCCCACTGACCGAGTCCCAGCAACGCAGGTCGTGCAGCCTCATTAGCGCTGTGCACCTCACTGACTGAGTCCCACCAATGCAGGTGGCTCGGCCTTGGAACAGCTGTGCACCCCACTGACCGAATCCCACCAATACAGGTAGAACAAACACGGTACAGCTGTACACCCCACTGAACAAGTCTCACCAATGCACATGGCACAGGCTGAGTATGGCTGGGCACCCCAAAGTTCAGTGTACCCCACTGAACGAGTCCCACAAATGCAGGCTGCTCGGCCTCAGTACAGCTGTGCACCCTGCTGACAGAGTCCCACCAATGCAGGTGGGAAGGCCTCGGTACAGCTGCGACCCCACTCACCGAGTCCCACAATGCAAGTGGCTCGGCATCGATACTGCTGTGCACCCCACTGACCGAGTCCCACCAATGCAGGTGGGAAGGCCTCGTTACAGCTGTGCACCCCACTGACCGAGTCCCACCAATGCAGGTGGCTCGTCTCGGTGTAGCTGTGGGCTCCACTGACTGAGTCCCACCAATGCAGGTCATGGGGACTCGGTACAGCTGTCACCCCACAGACCGAGTCCCACCAATGCAGGTGGTAGCTTACATACAGCTGTGCACCCCACTGACCAAGTCCCAACAATGCACGTGGCCAGGCCTCCGTACAGCTGTGCACCCCACTCACCGATTCCCACCAATGCAGGTGGCGCAGCCTCTATACAGCTGTCACCCCACTGACCGAGTCCCACCAATGCAGGTGGCGAGGCCTCAGTAGAGGTCTGCACCCCACTGACTGAGTCCCAGCAACGCAGGTCGCGCAGCCTCATTACCGCTGTGCACCCCAATGACCAACTCCCACCAATGCAGGTGGCGAGGCCTCGGTGCAGCTGTGCACCCCACTGACCAAGTCCCACCAATGCAGATGGCGAGGCCTCAGAGCAGCTGTGCACCCCACTGACCGAGTCCAACCAATGCAGGTGGCGGAGCCTCATTACAGCTCTGCACCCCACTAACCGAGTCCCACCAATGCTGGTGGCGAGGCCTCAGTATAGCTGTGCACCCCACTGACCGAGTCCAACAAATGCAGCTGGCTTGCCTTGGTACAGCTGTGCACCCCACTCACCGAGTCCCACCTATGCAAGTGGCTCGGCATCGATACTGCTGTGCACCCCACTCACCGAGTCCCACAATGCAAGTGGCTCGGCATCGATACTGCTGTGCACCCCACTGACCGAGTCCCACCAATGCAGGTGGGAAGGCCTCGTTACAGCTGTGCACCCCACTGACCGAGTCCCACCAATGCAGGTGGCTCGTCTCGGTGTAGCTGTGGGCTCCACTGACTGAGTCCCACCAATGCAGGTCACGGGGACTCGGTACAGCTGTCACCCCACTGACCGAGTCCCACCAATGCAGGTGGTAGCTTACATACAGCTGTGCACCCCACTGACCAAGTCCCAACAATGCACGTGGCCAGGCCTCCGAACAGCTGTGCACCCCACTGATCGAGTCCCACCAATGCAGGTGGCAAGGCGTCAGTACAGCTGTGCACCCCACTCACCGATTCCCACCAATGCAGGTGGCGCAGCCTCTATACAGCTGTCACCCCATTGACCGAGTCCCACCAATGCAGGTGGTGAGGCCACAGTTGAGGTCTGCACCCCACTGACTGAGTCCCAGCAACGCAGGTCGCGCAGCCTCATTACCGCTGTGCACCCCAATGACCAACTCCCACCAATGCAGGTGGCGAGGCCTCGGTTCAGCTGTGCACCCCACTGACCAAGTCCCACCAATGCAGATGGCGAGGCCTCAGAGCAGCTGTGCACCCCACTGACCGAATCCCACCAATGCAGGTGGCGAGGCCTCGGTGCAGCTGTGCACCCCACTGACCAAGTCCCACCAATGCAGGTGGCGGAGCCTCATTACAGCTGTGCACCCCACTGACCGAGTCCCACCAATGCTGGTGGCGAGGCCTCGGTAGAGCTATCACCCCACTGACCGAGTCCAACAAATGCAGCTGGCTTGCCTTGGTACCGCTGTGCACCCCACTGACCGAGTCCGACCAATGAGGTAGTGCAGACTCGGTGCAGCTGTGCACCCAACTGACCGAGTTCCACCTATGCAGGTTGCTCGGCCTCGGTACAGCTGTCACTCCGCTGACCGAGTCCCACCTATGCAGGGGGCTCGGCCTCAGTTCAGCTGTGCACCCCACTGACCGAGTACCACCAATGCAGGTAGCTCAGACTCAGTACAGCTGTGCACCCGACTGACCGAGTCCCACCAATGCAGGCGGCTCGGCCTCAGTTCAGCTGTGCACCCCACGGACCGAGTCCCACCAATGCAGGTGGCGAGGCCCCGGTAGAGCTATCACCCCACTGACCGAGTCCAACAAATGCAGCTGGCTTGCCTTGGTACAGCTGTGCACCCCACTCACCGAGTCCCACCTATGCAAGTGGCTCGGCATCGATACTGCTGTGCACCCCACTGACCGAGTCCCACCAATGAAGGTGGTGTAGCTTAAATACAGCTGTCACCCCCACTGAAGGAGTCCTACCAATGCAGGTGGTAGCTTACATACAGCTGTGCACCCCACTGACCGAGTCCCACCGATGGAGGTAGTACAGACTCGGTGCAGCTGTGCATCCAACTGACCGAGTCCCACCAATGCAGGTGGCAAGGCCTCGGTACAGCTGTCACCCCACTGACCGAGTCCCACCAATGCAGTTGGTAGCTTACATACAGCTGTGCACCCCACTGACCGACTCCCACCGATGCAGGTAGTGCAGACTCGGTACAGCTATGTACCCCACTGACTGAGTCCCATCAATACAGGTGGCGAGGCCTCCTTACAGCTGTGCACCCCACTGACCGAGTACCACCAGTGCAGGTGGCCCAGGCTTGGTACAGCTGTGCACCCCACTGACCGAGTCCCACCAATGCAGGCGGCTCAGCCTCGGTACAGCTGTGAACCCCACTGACCGAGTCTCAGCAATGCAGGTAGCGCGGCCTCAGTGCAGTTGTCCATCCAACTGACCGAGTCCAAAAAATGCAGGCGGTGCAGCCTCGGTGCAGCTGTGCACCCAACTGACAGAGTCCCACCAATGCAGGTGGCGAAGCCTCAGTACAGATGTGCACCCCAGTGACCAAGTCCCACCAATGCACATCACGCACGCTCAGAACAGCCGTGCACCCCACTGACCGAGTTCCACCAATGCAGGTTGCTCGGCCTCGGTACAGCTGTCATTCCGCTGACCGAGTCCCACCTATGCAGGGGGCTCGGCCTCAGTTCAGCTGTGCACCCCACTGACCGAGTACCACCAGTGCAGGTGGCCCAGGCTTGGTACAGCTGTGCACCCGACTGACCAAGTCTCAGCAATGCAGGTAGCGCGGTCTCAGTGCTGTTGTCCATCTCACTGACCGAGTCCCAGCAATGCAGGTGGTGCAGCCTCGGTACAGCTGTGCAACCCACTGACCAAGTCTCACCAATGCAGGTTGCTCGGCCTCTGTACAGCTGTAACGCCGCTGACCGAGTCCTACCTATGCAGGTGGCTCGGCCTCGGTATAGCTGTGCACCCCACTGACCGAGTCCCACAATGAAGGGTGGGAGGCCTCAGGACAGCTGTCACTCCACTGACCGAGTACCACCAATGCAGGTGGTAGCTTACATACAGCTGTGCACCCCACTGACCGAGTCCCACCAATGCAGGTAGTGTAGACTCGGTGCAGCTGTGCACCCAACTGATCGAGTCCCACCAATGCAGGTAGCTCAGACTCAGTACAGCTGTGCACCCCAGCGACCAAGTCCCACCAATGCACATCACGCACGCTCAGTACAGCCGTGCACCCCACTGACCGAGTTCCACCAATGCAGGTTGCTCGGCCTCGGTACAGCTGTCATTCCGCTGACCGAGTCCCACCTATGCAGGGGGCTCGGCCTCAGTTCAGCTGTGCACCCCACTGACCGAGTACCACCAGTGCAGGTGGCCCAGATTTAGTGCAGCTGTGCACCCCACTGACCGTGTCCCACCAATGCAGGTGGCACAGCCTCGGTACAGCTGCTCACTCCACTGACCGAGTCCCACCAATACAGGTGGCGCAGCCTCAGTACAGCTGTGCACCCCAGTGACCGAGTCCCACCAATGCACATCACGCACGCTCAGTACAGCTGTGCACCCCACTGACCAAGTTCCACCAATGCAGGTTGCTCGGCCTCGGTACAGCTGTCACTCCGCTGACCGAGTCCCACCTATGCAGGGGGCTCGGCCTCAGTTCAGCTGTGCAACCCACTGACCGAGTACCACCAGTGCAGGTGGCCCAGGCTTGGCACAGCTGTGCACTCCACTGACCGAGTCCCACCAATGCAGGCGGCTCAACCTCGGTACAGCTGTGCACCCCACTGACCGAGTCCCACCAATGCAGGTAGCTCAGACTCAGTACAGCTGTGCACCCCACTGACAAAGTCCCACCAATGCAGGCGGCTCAACCTCGGTACAGCTGTGCACCCCACTGACCGAGTCCCACCAATGCAGGTAGCTAAGACTCAGTACAGCTGTGCACCCCTCTGACAAAGTCCCACCAATGCAGGCGTCTCAGCCTCGGTACAGCTGTGAACCTCACTGACCGTGTCTCAGCAATGCAGATAGCTCAGCCTCGGTACAGCTGTGAACCCCACTGACCGAGTCCCACCAATGCAGGTGGCTCGGGCTTGGTACAGTGGTGCACCACACTGACCAAGTCCCACCAACGCAGGTGGCTCAACCTCTGTAGAGCTGTGCAGCCCACTGACCGAGTCCCACCAGTGCAGGTGGTGCTGCAGCTGTACGGCTGTGCACTCCACAGATCGAGTCCCACCAATGCAGGTGGTGTGTGCTCGGTACAGCTGTGCACCCCACTGACCGAGTCCCACCAATGCAGGTGGCACAGCCTCGGTACAGCTGCTCACCCCGCTGACCGAGTCCCACCAATGCAGGTGGCGAAGCCTCAGTACAGCTGTGCACCCCAGTGACCAAGTCCCACCAATGCACATCACGCACACTCAGAACAGCCGTGCACCCCACTGACCGAGTTCCACCAATGCAGGTTGCTTGGCCTCGGTACAGCTGTCACTCCGCTGACCGAGTCCCACCTATGCAGGGGGCTCGGCCTCAGTTCAGCTGTGCACACCACTGACCGAGTACCACCAGTGCAGGTGGCCTAGGCTTGGTACAGCTGTGCACCCCACTGACCGAGTCCCACCAATGCAGGCGTCTCAACCTCGGTACAGCTGTGCACCCCACTGAACGTGTCCCACCAATGCAGGTGGTGAAGCCTCGGTACAGCTGTGCACCCCACTGACCAAGTCCCACCAATGCAGGGTGGGAGGCCTCGGTACAGCTGTCACCCCACTGACCGAGTCCCACCAATGCAGGTGGTAGCTTACATACAGCTGTGCACCCCACTGACCGAGTCCCACCAATGCAGGTCGCAAGGCCTCGGTACAGCTGTGAACCCCTCTGACCGAGTTTCAGCAATGCAGGTAGCGTGGCCTCAGTGCAGTTCTCAATCCCACGGACCGAGTCCCAACAATGCAGGTGGTGCAGCCTCAGTACAGCTGTGCACCCCACTGACCGAGTGTCACCAATGCAGGTGGCGTAGCCTCAGTACAACTGTGCACTACACTGACCAAGTCTCACCTGTGCAGGTAGCTCAGACTAAGTACAATTCTGCACCCCACTGACCGAGTCGCACCAAAGCAGGTGGCTCAGCCTCAGGGCAGCTGTGCACCCCACTGACCAAGTCTCAGCAATGCAGGTAGCGCGGACTCAGTGCAGTTGTCCATCTCACTGACCGAGTCCCAGCAATGCAGGTGGCGCAGCCTCGGTACAGCTGTGCAACCCACTGACCAAGTCTCACCAATGCAGGTTACTCGGCCTCTGTACAGCTGTGCACCACACTGACCGAGTCCCACCAATGAAGGGTGGGAGGCCTCAGTACATCTGTCACTCCACTGACTGAGTCCCACCAATGCAGGTGGTAGCTTACATACAGCTGTGCACCCTACTGACCGAGTCCCACCAATGCAGGTAGTGCAGACTTGGTGCAGCTGTGCACCCCACTGACCGAATCCCATGAATGCAGGTGGCAATTCCTCAGTACAGATCTGCACCCCAATGACCGAGTCCCAAAAATGCAGGTGGCGAGGCCTCGGTGCAGCAATGCACCCCACTGACCAAGTCCCACCAATGCAGGCGGCTCAGCCTCGGTACAGCTGTGAACCCCACTGACTTAGTCTCAGCAATGCAGGTAGCGCAGTCTCAGTGCAGTTGTCCATCCCACTGACCGAGTCCCACCAATTCTGGTGGCGTAGCCTCGGTACACCTGTGCACCCCACTGACCGAGTCCGACCAAAGCAGGTGGGAAGGCCTCGGTGCAGCTGTGCACGCGACTGACCGAGTTCCATCAATGCAGGTGGCGAGGCAAAAGTGCAGCTGTGCACCCCACTGACCTAGTCCCACCAATGCAGGTGGCAACATCTCCGTACAGCTGTGCACCCCACTGACCGAGTCCCACCAATGCAGGTGGCTCTACTCGGTATAGTTGTGCACCCCACTGACCGAGTCCCATCAATGCAAGTGGCTCACCTCGGTGTAGCTATGGGATCCACTGACTGAGTCCCACCAATGCAGGTCGCGAAGCCTCGGTACATCTGTGCACCCCACTGACCGAATCCCACCAATGCAGGTAGCACAGGCTCAGTACGGCTGTGCAACCCCCTGACCGAGTCCGACCTGCATGGTGCCGCAGCCTGAGTACAGCTGTGCACCCCACTGACCGAGTCCCACCAAGGCAGGTTGCTCTGCCTCCATACAGCTGTGCACCCCACTGACCGAATCCCACCAATACAGGTAGTGCAAACTCGGTACACCTGTGCACCCCACTGAACAAGTCTCACCAATGCACGTGGCACAGGATGAGTATGGCTGGGAACCCTACAGTTCAGTGTACCCCACGGAACAAGTCCCACCAATTCAGGTTGTTCGGACTCGGTACAGCTTGCACCCCGCTGACCGAGTCCCACCAATGCAGGTGGTGAGGCCTCCGTAGAGGTATGTACTCCACTGACCGAGTCCCAGCAACGCTGGTCGCGCAGCCTCCGTAAAGCTGTGCACCCCAATGACCAAGTCCCACCAATGCAGGTGGCGAGGCCTCAGTGTAGCTGTGCACCCCACTGACCAAGTCCCACCAATGAAGGTGGCGAGGCCTCGGTACAACTGTGCACCCCACTGACCGAGTCCCAGCAATGTACGTCACGCATGCTCAGTACAGCTGTGCACCCCACTGACCGAGTCCCACCAATGCACGTAGCACAGGCTCAGTACGGTTGTACAAGCCACTGACCAAGTCCGACCTGCATGGTGCCGCAGCCTGAGTACAGCTGTGCACCCCACTGACTGAGTCCGACCAATGCAGGTTGCTCAGCCTCCGTACAGCTGTGCACCCCACTGACCGAATCCCACCAATACAGGTAGTGCAAACTCGCTACAGCTGTGCACCCCACTGAACAAGTCTCACCAATGCATGTGGCACAGGCTGAGTACGGCTGGGCACCCCACAGTTCATTGTACCCCACTGACCAAGTCCCACCAATGCAGGTAGCGCGGCCTCAGTGAAGTTGTCCATCCCACTGACCGAGTCCCACCAATGCAGGTAGTGCAGACTCGGTGCAGCTGTGCACCCCACTGACCGAGTCCCACCAATGCAGGTGGCCCAGGCTTGGTACAGCTGTACACCCCACTGACCGAGTCCCACCAATGCAGGTGGCGAGGCCTCGGTACAGCTGTGCACCCCACTGACCGAGTACCACCAATGCAGGTGGCGAGGCCTCGGTACCGCTGTGCACCCCACTGACCGAGTACCACCAGTGCAGGTGGCCCAGGCTTGGTACAGGTGTGCACCCCACTGACCGACTCCCACCAATTCCGGTGGCGTAGCCTCAGTACAACTGTGCACCCCACTGAGCGAGTCCCACCAATGCATGTGGCTCGCCTCGGTACAGCTGTGCACCCCACTGACCGAGTCCCACCAATGCAGGTGGTGTAGCTTCCATACAGCTGTGTACCCCACTGACCGAATCCCACCAATACATGTAGTGCAGACTCGGTACAGCTGTGTACCCCACTGACCGAGTCCCATCAATGCAGGTGGCCCAGGCTTGGTACAGCTGTACACCCCACTGACCGAGTCCCATCAATGCAGGTGGCGAGGCCTCGGTACAGCTGTGCACCCCACTGACCGAGTCCCACCAATGCAGGTGGCGAGGCCTCGGTACCGCTGTGCACCCCACTGACCGAGTACCACCAGTGCAGGTGGCCCAGGCTTGGTACAGGTGTGCACCCCACTGACCGACTCCCACCAATTCCGGTGGCGTAGCCTCAGTACAACTGTGCACCCCACTGAGCGAGTCCCACCAATGCATGTGGCTCGCCTCGGTACAGCTGTGCACCCCACTGACCGAGTCCCACCAATTCAGGTAGCGCCGCCTCAGTGCAGTTGTCCATCCAATTGACCGAGTCCCAACAATGCAGGTGGTGCAGCCTCGGTACAAGTGTGCACCCCACTGACTAAGTCCAACCAATGCACGTTACGCACGCTCAGTACAGCTGTGCACCCCACTGACCGAGTCCAACCAATGCAGGTGGCGGAGCCTCATTACAGCTGTGCACCCCACTAACCGAGTCCCACCAATGCAGGTGGCGAGGCCTCGGTAGAGCTATCACCCCACTAACCGAGTCTAACAAATGAAGGTGGCTTGCCTTAGTACAGCTGTGCACCCCACTCACCGAGTCCCACCAATGCAAGTGGCTAGGCATCGATACTGCTGTGCACCCCACTGACCAAGTCCCACCAATGCAGTTGGGAAAGCCTCGGTGCAGCTTTGCACCCGACCGATCGATTCCCACCAATGGAAGTGGCGAGGCATCAATCCAGCTGTGCACCCCACTGACAGAGTCCCACCAATGCAGGTGGGACGGCCTTGGTACAGCTGTGAACCCCACTGACCGAGTCCCACCAAAGCAGGTGGCAAGTTCTCCATACAGCTGTGAACCCCACTGACCGAGTCCCACCAATGCAGGTGGCTCGCCTCGGTATAGTTGTGCACCCCACTGACCGAGTCCCACCAATGCAGGTAGTGCAGACTCGGTGCAGCTCTGCACCCCACTGACCGAGTCCCACCAATGCAGGTCGCGAGGCCTCGGTACAGCTGTCACCCCTCTGACCGAGTTCCACCAATGCAGGTGGTGTAGGTTACATACAGCTGTGCACCCCACTGACCGAGTCCCACCAATACAGGTAGTGCAGACTCGGTACAGCTGTGTACCCCACTGACCGAGTCCCATCAATGCAGGTTGCGAGGCCTTCTTACAGCTGTGCACCCCACTGACCGAGTTCCACCAGTGCAGGTGGCCCAGGCTTGGTACAACTGTGCACCCCACTGACCGAGTCCCACGAATGCAGGCGGCTCAGCGTCCGTACAGCTGTTCGCTTCACTAATCTCACTATTCTGCAAACCATGGGAATTCCTTTCTCGTCACCAATTTATGTTGTAGATAGATTCCCAGGAGTAAACATCTGAGTTGGCAAGCCAGCACACACACACACACGCACGCACACACACACACACAAACACTCTTCAGTAGCAAGCTTATTAGGAGATATTTACAAACAGACCGACCCGATGGTAATCTCGACAAGGACCACCTCAACGCTTGTCCCGATCGTCTGCATGGCGAGAGAGAGAGTCGGCAGGCACAATCTTTGCGGGCGTCCCCGAGGAGGCAAAGTGGTCCTCTGTTGCGTAGCAGCATCTCTCTCCTTTGGAAAAAATCAGGTATTCATGATTATTTGCGGTAGGCAGGAGTCCTGGCACATGGGGCCATCAAATGCAGGGAGTCTATCCCAACTCCGCCCCAGTCGCATAACCGGGCTATCATACTGCACGCGTGTGCAGACTTATTTCGGGGACCACACTTGACTTTGGGGGTCACTACTTCACTACTCTTCAACTTCTGACCTTCATGTTAACTGCAGCTGCACTGGAAAGGCTGTCTGACACTGACAGAGCAACTCAGCACTGCAACAGCCCTCCACATAATGCCACACCTCTGCTGTGCCAGCTGTGCCACCGTCTCTGCCCCACACAGCTGCCTCGTCTACTACATGCAACCAAGTGCCAGCAAGAAGACAGGCATGCAGGGCACTCCCCACTTGCACATGCCCCAGGCACTGCTCTCCTCACTGCCTTCCCTTGAGTCCAAAACCCAGGCACGCAGGGAACCTCTTGCACTAACACCAAAGGTGGCCAAGGCACTCCAGGCTCACGAGGCACGTGCAAATGATCAGGCACAGAGCTGGCTCCTGGCATGATGTGGCTCTTTTCACACGGCAGGATCCTGCTCTCTTTGGGCAGAGCAGGCTGCTGCTTTCCATCCCCATCCGCTCAAGAATCTCCACCTAAGTATGGTGGGACCGAGATTTTCTTTAGGAATACAGAAGTTGCAGATACAACGTCGAAACATTTGAGAGTCCTGAAGGCCCCCTGACCTCAAAGTAACCTCGGTTCCCTTCCTTTCCTTACTTAGAGGCCCTGTGATTGGACAAAGGTGCAGAGGTTTTGAAATGAGGCCCTAGCAAGGAGACAGCCCCAGGCTGGAGGGCTGCTGAAATGCCAGCTCTCCTGGCTGCGCGGCCTCTGCAGCAGGAGTCCCAGCTCCACAGCTGGGTTCACACAGCACTGAGGGTTGAGTGCCACGAGCAGCCTGGCCCTGGGCACATCTTCAGCCCTCGCAGAGCCAGGAGCCCAACGGCTCTGAGACCTCCGTTCAAGCTACCAAGGATTTCGGGCACTCACACAAAGGCACTCGACAGATGCTGGCTTTCATTGTAAGGGTCTTTCACTCATCCTACAGGGCACCACAACCTTCTAGGAAAAGCAAGGGGCACAATCTCATTTCCTGAGTGTGCTGGCAGTAACAGCATCTGTATGATGTGGGACGTGTAGCACAGCAGAGGTACCAGAAGGTGAACCCACACGCCCCAGATCACCCATGGAAGATGGGCGCATTCATGGAAGCCTTCACATCCACGCATAGCCTCATCTCATTCACTTGCAGCTGCTTTCACAGAGGGCTCACAATGGTGGCAAAGATGCTGACAGCTACAGGGACACACCCTGGCATCCTGCCTCCATCCTCAGTGGCTCGGAGATTGCACGGGGAACCTACACAACTGGAGCAACCTAGAAAGAAAGAAAGACAGAATCGATTAGGATGCAGTACGTTCTGAGATGGGAAGATGCAAGGAGGGTCCAGATTCCACAGAAAGCCTTGAAGGAATTAGCAGACCACATTCTCCAGCAGAGTCCGTAAAACCCAAAAGACTCAGGAAGCATCAAGACCTTCAGAAACTGCAAGCCTGAACCTCAGCTGACAGAAAATAACTAACTGCAAGTGTCCCTCGCTCACACCAGGATGCTCCAAGCAGGGAGCACAGTCAGCACCAGTGCTCACCCAGGGCTCCCACAAGGACACTGGGATGGCAGGCTGGCCTCTGGGAGCAGAGCACTGCTCTCTCCACACACCTCCTCCCATGCTGAGCAGCACAACACTGAGCCAACATGTGCCTGTGCATCAGTGGTGTACAGGGCACAGCACCTGTGCTGCACACAGGACACCCCCAAGGGCCCCACAACACAGAAAGCACAACTCTCCAGCCCTTCCAGTCCCTTCTAGGCCTCCAACGCCTTGGAAACAGTGCTTCCTCTGAACATCCACTCACAGCCCTGACATGGTCACTTCCCATCTCCATGAAGCAGAGAGCAAGCGCTCTCACAGCTGCTGATCAGGCCAGCTCTTGCCGCTCTGTTTTGCCTTACATGCCCTCAAGGCACTCACCCAAAGGGGCCTCCCTACTGACAGGCCCCTAGAGCCTTCAAAGGGAAGCCCATCCTCACGCCTTCTCTTCCCGACAGCTCGGAGGCAGGACAAACACTTTCTTCTGAAATGGCAAAAGGTAGCTTCACTTGAACAAAAAAGGAGGACAGATCCACAGGCTCATTCTCCACATGCAGATGACAGCTGCCTGACAGCCCACAAGGTACCCAGAGATGACTGGCTGGGGGCAGGCTTCAGCACCAAGGGAAATACAGTGGCCTCAGAGTCTGCTGGAGCTCATGGCAGCTTTGTGAATCTCTGAAATAAATGCAAGGCTGCTTGGGCATCGCCTGCTGCCAGAGGGATGCTTTGGGCAAGAAAGGGTCAAAGATGGTACTCCATGTCTTAGGTACACCAGGAAGCATGACCCACCATGCCTGACAGGAGCAGAAGGACTTGACTGTCCAATTCACAAGCCACTCCACAATACTCGACAGCTGAGGTTGGCACTGAAACTCAGTCAGGGAGCACACAGACTTGGGCCCTGGCCTTGATGACCTGCCATTTGCCATCGATCATCCTCAGAGAATCCAGGGAGTGATGCCAGAGGACAAAGCGTGGTGCTGAGACATCTCCAGAGCAGTACCTGACATAACACAGCTCCTGAACTTAGGCCTTCCCACAGTGGAGCCAGCAGTAAAAGGCTTCAAGAACAGAGGGGACATAATGCACGCCAAACAGCTGGGAGGCTAGCGGTGGGATGTTTGTGCTCACCACCACTGCCTTGACTCCAGCTACTCCGAGCAATGCAGCTAGAGCTAAGTGGGGCTCCTCACCACCACCCAAAGTGCAGGCAAAATCTGGTCCCTTGCCAGGGTCAGCAGGGTCAGCACCTAACCACACCACACTTAGCACACTGATGGCTACACGTGGCTGCTTTCTTATTTCCCCGCTGCAGCACAGAAAGCTCACACTACAGCACGATGGTGGGGTAAATTGCAGAGACTGCACCTGGAAGGAAGAGAGACCTGGGCTGCACATCGCTTGCAGGGCACTTTTGCCTTGCTGCTCCCATTCAAAGGCACTCCTCCAAAAAATGTGGTACAGGAAGGATTCCGCCCCTTGACAGTCAGCTCCCAAGAACTCACCTGCCTTTCTCCAAAGACCACCACACCACAAGGCCTTCACTCCTTCAAAGGGATTCCAGCAGGCTAAGGCACAGACAGAAAAGCACATCTCCCACAAAGTCTTTCCCTCTCAGCAAACACTGCTACAGACCAAATCTCTTATGAGCAAGAGGAAATGAGAGGAAAGGAGGGAAAACGCAGGCTTGGTTCACATCCCGGAGCAAGGAGAAACACTCCCTGGCCTTCAGGAAAAATCCATGCTGCAGGTGCTGGCAAGCGCTTGGCAACCCCAAGGCCTGAACCTCAGTGCATCAAAGGCAGCAGGCTGCCAGCGACTCTGGCCCATGACACCAGGGCAGCCTAGGCCCAGCCAGCGTAGTCACACCCTCACCTTGCAGTGCTCCCCTGCTCCCCACTCTGGCAGCACTGCTCAAACACAGCACATCCCTCGCGAGCTATCTCCTCCCATGATGAGCACCAAAACACTGGGACCACCACCCGGACCCACCACACAGCACCCCTGCACTGTGACACCCTGCCCACACCACTGCTCGCCTCACAGACGGGGGCCAGCAAACATGCACCTCTGCATCAGCAACACAGAGGGCACCCCAAGTGCCCCACAACACAGAAAGCCCAGCTCTCCAACTCTGCAGTTCCCTTCTAGTCCTCCAAGGCTTTGCAACAATCACTGCCTCTCAGCATCCACTCACAGTCCTATACACAGTTACTTCCCTTCTCCAGGAAGCAGACGAGTGCTCTCACAAGCCCTGATTGGGCCACTTCTTGCCACTCATTTGTGCCTCAACTTCACTGAAAAGAACATCTCTTTCAAAATGTGGCCGGTACCTGTTTGGGGGTGACATTCCTTCTGTCTCCTCCAACAGACTTGGCACCCATTCTCCACTGGCTGCACAGTTGGACAGAAAATCACCAACCTCTAATGTATTACAGTTCCAAATGTGTCATAAAAGGAGGTGGACACCTGAAAGACAGGTACAGCATTTGGGCCTTGCATTAACATCTCATAAGCTCCTTGCTGTTTCCACAGGGGGAATTTCTAAAGCACACAGAGACAATGGGGAGAAGAGATTACTAACACCACTGCTTACACCAGCATCAGATTGATTTATCAGCCTCAAAACTCTGTCTGGACTCCCTAGCTGACCGGGAGCAGCCTGCAAGCTTCTACTTAGCAACAACTGGAAAGTCAAACTCCATGTCCATATTCACCAGAGAACAACACCCACATTTTTCATGTAGTAGTACTGACACAGGATGACAGACTGGAACAGAATTTGTGTCACACGATGTGGAACATCTGCTTGACTGAATAGTTACATTTACATATTGCTGTAGAGCTCTGCAGCGGTCAGTCCCTCCTCTGGGCACACACAACAAACCCAGAAGTCACTTCACCACCACCATCCAGGCTGCGTGTCTACTCCTGATCTACCACCGGCTCAGAGAAGTGATCTCACAAGGACAAACCCCCAACACACGCCTACAGCTGCTACGGGCTGCAGAGATACACATTTCCTCAAAATAACTTCCCCTGCCATGAACCACTGCTGCCTGAGCAGGTACTCAGACAAAAGAGACCTCACACTCAACGCCCATGCCTAACACACACTTTGGGAAGAAGAGATTATTAGCACCACTGCGTACACCAGCACTAGATTTATTCAGTAGTTTAAAAGATCTAGTTGGACTCCCATGATGACCACTAGTAGGCTGCAAGCTTCTACTTAGGAACTCAACAAAGTCAAGCTCCATGTCCATGTTCACCAGAGAACATCATCTGTAGAGAATTGGCTGCCTGAGCATGGATATCAGGCCATGCAAATGAGCAACCCTGACTTGCTGATATGGAGTAATCTTGGAGACACCTTGAAGGACAAGTAATGAGGGAGTAAGAATGAATGCTGTGTAAAAACAGGATGAAGGGGTTGGCGAGATGGGACAGTGAATATGTGGATAGCCAATAGCACAGAGCTTTGCGGCGTGAACTATAGTAGTAAGCCAATTAGATATAGCCAGCTGGATGCTTGAGCGTGTGAACAGCATACGATGGTATATAAGCAGGTTAAGTTGCTGAAATAAACGGATCATATTGCTAGCTCATATTGGGTCGTCTTATGATTCCGCAAGCCCGCCTCCGACACTCATCCACATTTTAAATGTAGCAGTAATAACGCAGGATGACAGAGTAGACTAGAATTTGTGTTAGATGATGGGGGACATCTACTTCTGCTTGATTAATTTGTTGCCCTTCTCTGCTGCTGTAGAGCTCTGCAGGGGTCAATCTCTCCTCTGGGCACACGCAACAAACCCAGGAGTCACCTTACCACCACCATCCAGGCCATGAGGCTTCTCCTGACCTGTCAGCTGCTCACAAGGGCAAACCCCCAACACATGCCTGCTGATGGCCTACGGGCTTCAGAGACACTAGTTGCCTCAAAAATAACTTCCCCAGCCATAAGCCACTGCTGCCCGAGCAGGTACTCGGACAAAAGAGACCTCACACTCAACGCCCACGACTAACTGCCTGCTGACGGTCTATCAGGGACTCAGCCAGATGGGACCTCGCAGTAACCTGCACAACCAGGTCTCAGTCACTGGCCAAAAAGCCCCCAAGGCAGGAATTACCTCACTAGAACTTCCCCAGCCAGCAGACAAATCCTGGCTGATCTGCTGCTCAGGCAGAAACCATCTCAAAAACACATCCCAGTGCGGACCTGCTGCTGCCCTGTCCACTGCTCTGCGGGAAGTGACATCACAAGCAACAGCCACGCCTTCTCCCTCCAGCCGGCCTATCAGGGACTCGCGCAGAACTGACCTCACCATCAACAGCTGAGCCATGGGCCTCCTCCAGCCCCACCAGCTACCTACAAACACTTGATGGCACACAGGGCATTTTCTCATACAGCCCTTTTAAACACTAGGGACCTCACTGCCCACCCTGTTGCTGCCTGCAGCTCCCCCTGCCCTTTCCCATGGCTGAGCCACCTCCTGATTCACTTCCTGGCTTCACAATGCTCACAGTGCAGCAAAGCACCCATTACGTAGCAGTTGCAACCCCCCAAAAATACATTAGCTTTCACCTAGGTAGTCTCTATATGTAGCAAGAGAGCAGGGCCTCATGTCCCAGTCAGAGGGAGAAGCCTTCCCACAGCTCACAAGTCTACTTCCTTCCCCATTGCTGAACAAGCACAGCAAATCCTCTGCACATCGAGCACGACAAGCATTCTCCTATTTTACGCACTGACAATTTGAGATACGGCAACGGACTCCATCCAGGACATTTCAATTGCTGAAACCAGCAGAGCCAGAATTCAGCAATTCTTCATCCTCATCTAGGATTATGCAAATAACAACGGCGAGTGTGAAAATGGCCTTTCGTCAACTTCCAAGGCCCCTGAAAAGCAAAACACCTCACACTTAACAGAGCTCTTCTGCAAACACCCTTCAGGCTGCTCCCAGGGTCACAGGTCCTGGAGCACACCAAGAACTATGGAGCAAGCACAACGACTTGGGCACGACACCTCGTAAGGACAGCAGCAACCTGCTCACACTTTGCCCAGCAGATCCCAAACACAGCTCTGAGCAGCACCTGGGGGCTGCGGGGGCAGCAGCAAATCAGGGAAACCCTTTAAAATGCATCTCAGACCGACAAAAGGTTCAAAGCTTCCAGCACCCAAACCCCACCAAGCTGCCCAGGCCCAGCTGCTCGGCGCAGGCCGGCACGCCTGGCTCGCAGGTCAGTTCCCCTCGGTGACAGGGCGCTGGGTCCCCTGCTCACAGCCCCAACAGCCCCTTCGGGAGCCCCTGCAGGGAATCAGCCCCCTCGCCAGCACCGCTGCCCCTGCTGCAGCAAGAGGGCACCTGCCAGCATTTGAACGCACCCGCAGCCCCCACCAGCCCCACTCGCACCCGCTCTCACTCCCGCTCCCTTCTCGCCTGCTTCGCTCCCTCCCTTCTCGCACCTCTCTCTTCTCTTGGCCTTTTCCCACTCTGGACTCCGATTGGCTGACACAGACGTCATTCCAATCCATCCCCGCCCTCCTCCTCAGGACAGCCAATAGGAGGGCCGCACTCAGGCGATGCCATGGCAACGCTGCACCCTCCTGCCCTGACAGCCAGCTCTGCCCCCTCCCCTCCCACCGCGGGACGGCGCCATCTTGTGGGCAGCAGCACGGGGCGCGGCGGGGCCTTGGGGCAGCCCGGTGCCGGGTGCCCGGCAGTGCAGGGCCCCAGGGGCGGCCGCTCTGCCGCAGGGTCCCTGCGGGGCTCCTCGCTGCCCTGCGCCCTGGGGGCCATGCTGGGCTTGGAGGGCAGCCCTGGGGCCTGTGCTGGTGCCGGCGCTGGGGCCCTGGGAATGGCCGGGGTGCCGGAGGCTGCGGGCGATGTGCTGCTGCTGCCAGGGCAGGGCAGTGTCCTCTCGGCCCTTCTGCCCCGGCCCCTTCCCCAGGGTAGCCCCAGGGCTTTGCAGCCCTCCTGCTGTGCCTGGCAGGGCTGGGAGGGGGTCCTAGAGGGGTCACTCCAGAGGGCTGAGGAGCCCCATGGGGGCACAGGGCAGCAAGGGGGAGACCAGCTCTGGGCCTGTTCGTGCCAGGCAGTGGAGGTATGGAGTGACCAAGGGCATCGGGGGAGATGGCCATGTTGTGCTCACCCCAGCAGTGCACCCCCCAGAGAAAAGTCCTTGGGGTAGGCAGGTCTTACAGGGTGACAGTGCTGCCTCTACCTGTTCACAAAGTGCTCTCCCAAACAGGCTGCCTTTTGGGTGCAGAGGTTGGGGCCCATTTTGCAGGAGGACAGAGGCTGTGGCCATCTCAGGATGAAATCTCAGAGCCCCAAATCTGCTCTGCCAAGTTACAGTTATAAAAGGGTACAAATGGTGTCAATCCTCACTGGAGAGATACAGAAGCACTGGAAACAAGGAAGTGCATTCCTGGCTGATGGTGTCCCTGCAGCAGTCCTCCATCTCGCTTGTCCCTTTGCCCTCAGCTCACCTCTCAAGCCCAGGACGAGGGACGCTCTTCCCATCTCATCACCCAATACTCCTTTCCAACATGATGCTGCTCCTCCACATGTCAACAAGGGCTCCTAGTGCAGCCCCGTTGCCTCCTGTCCCCCGTCATTGCCATGGAGCCACCACGAAGGACAGTGGTGAGGACTGCGTGAGAAGTGCCCAGCAGCACCTGGGCCTCGCAGGGCGGTGAGGGCCTCCACCCAGGACACCATGGAGACCTCCCTGTGATGCAGCACATCCCGCTGTGACCTCAGCTCGTGTCATCTGGGGGCTCACTATGCCATTGCCATGGAGATGGCCCAGCCAGGGAGCAGAGAGATTTCCTCCCACGTCTTGGAAAGCCATCCCCTCCCTTCCCCCAGTTATTTTCCAAACATTTCTGATAAATTCCTTCATCTCCAGAGGGGCCTTGGGTCAGGGCAGCCCCAGCCCCAGGACCCAGGCGTCCTGGCTGCCACATGGTCTCCCGAGCCACACAAGCCTCTCAGGCAGGATTTTGCCCGGGATCCACAGCAGGATTTTCAGATCAAAGTTTCTGTGTGCCTCCTCAAACAGGAGCCCCTGAAGGCTCCCAGGGAGCTGCAGGAGCGTTGGGAACATGGAACTGTTGCCTGGGCTGATGGTATTGGTCCAGCAGTCCTCCCTCTCACTTGCTGCTTGTCCTTGCCTCACCTCTGTAGCTGAGGAGGAGGGATGCTCTTCCTGTTTTGGCACCCAAAACTCCTTTACAATGAGGCCCTGCCCCACTGCCTGCTGGCGAGGGGCCCCAATTTTGCCCCATTGCATCCTGTCCCCACTTCTTTCCATAGAGCTGCTGTGGAAGACAGAAGGTTCTTTACTCTTCTTGCTCTCCATTTCCTGCTTTTGCCCATAGCAAGACAGCAGAAAAATCTCACTCTTTCAGCAGAGTTCCCTACTTTTACACACCTGCTTTCTGCACTTTTTCAACACCCTCTGTCTCCCCAACCTATGCCCCCCCATAGACCAGTTCCTGTCCTTTGCTCCAGCAGCATGCTAAGATTGAGAAAGCCTAAGTGGGGTGTGTATGCGGGCGAAATAAAATAAATAACGAGATGCCAGCATGAACAGCAGTGGGATGGCAAAGCAGGTGGTGTACGAAAATGCTTGCAAGCCATGTCAGACACCCCAAAGAAGTCATGTCCTTCCAAAATCTGCCAAGTGGAAATGACGTACAAAGCCAAACATTTCTGAAGGCTTGTGGAATTTGTTGCCTTCGGTTGTGCATGATGTCAGGGCCACCTGGCCGTAAGAAGCACTTGGGAGAGGGCCAAGCCTTGCAGGAGGCAGCCTCGGCTGGAGCTGCGCCCTGGCAGGAGCAGGAGAGAGCAAGGCAGGGGTCTTGCGGGTGCTCTGCTTCTCCTGCTAGCCAGGCTGGCTGGGCAGAGGCTTTGTCAGTGTGGGGCAAGAGATGGGAAATGGCAGCTGCCTTCGGCACCCCCAGGTATGTCCTTGCAGGCTGCCAGGCAGAGCATGCAGTCAGCCTGCTGGCAGGCAGAGACCTCCTGCTCCTTGCCAGCACTTCCCACCTGCTCCTCGGCAGCTCCGGGGAGTCAGGCAGAGGCTTTCAAGGCCACCGTCATGGTCAGCTCTGCACCTTTCCAGAAGCACGTGAGCCCTGTGCGTTGGGCAGCTGAGGCAGCCTGTGCCTTTGGTGGGAGCAAGCTGGGCTCCGGCTGCGCTGCACTGCTGCGTGCAGCTGCTGCTGGCCACCTGTGGGCAGAAGGACTCACAGGGTGGAGGTGGTTGACTTGGTCTGAGTGGCTGGTGAAGAGCAGGAAACCTGAGGGCTGTGTGCAAGGGAAGCTCTGGCTGCACGCGGCCTGGCTGAGCTGGGCCCAGACCTGCTCTCAGCCCCTCAGCGCAGAGCTCACAGGCTCTGTGGGGCCCTTGGAACACGCAGGTTGCTGTGCTTTGTCCCAGGGAAGGTCCCGAGGACCGGCAAGAAATTCCCCACTGGCCGCAGCAGCTCCTGTCTGCCTCTTTCACCCCAGCTCCTTTGTCAAACCAGCTGCCTGCTCTCCGGGCAGCTCCCATGCCTGCTGCCTGCCTCTGCCTCCAGCCCCATGGCTCACCTCGCGCCTGCGCTCCGGCGTGCCTGGCAGTGCGTGTGCAGCCTGGCAGCAGACGTTTGCTGCTGCTCCTCATCCCTCTGCATGATCCTCTGCTGGGGTCCTGCTGCTCTGGCCCCAAGGGCAGCTGCTGCCTCCTCAGGGAGCAGCTCTCCTCAGAGGGAGGACCCCGGGGGCTCTGTTCACAGCAGGGACACAGTCCCCATGGAGACAGCCCCATCACCATGGCCTTGGAGGCACCATGCCACCACCATCACCAAGCCCTGCTGCTCACTGTGGCAACAGCCCTCACCAAGCCCCGGGGATCGCTGGGGGCACCCCCAGCACAACGCCTTGGCAGTCCCCATGGGCACACCCATCCCCATGGCCTTGCCTCCAAGCCTCTGCTTTCAGCTTTGGAGCCTGCCTGGCAGCTGAGAGCTGGGCAGCACCACCAAGTTGCCTCTCTCCACCCCTGCACTCCATGCCCCTTGCACAGGCTGCCCTTCTTCAGGCACTCCAGAGCACACAGCCACTCCAAGGACACCCCTTGCTCTGCCTGCTAATCCTCCCGGCACCATCCAGCACCTTTCCTTGCCATCCGAGGCCATCTCTTCCTTACTCACTTATATTACAGTTACCCTCTCCTCCAAGTTGCTGGTGCTAGAAGGCTCTCCTCTCCAGCTTGCCCAGCTGATTCACACTTACCAGCTGCAGCCCACAGCCCAGCTGGGCTAAGAGAGGGGCTGGGGACCTGCCCCAGGGAAAGCGGGGCTGTCAGCAGGGGCACCGGGGCGCTGGCTGCCTCCTGCCTCCAGCCTAGAGACACCAAAAGCACCGCTGCAGCCACGGCCTCTCCTCACAGCTGGGATGGTGCTGAGAAACTGGCACCACAGCTGGCACCGAGCCACGGGGCTGTTAGGAGAAAGGGTGCAAGAGCCGGGGACTCCCGGGGGCCAGAGGCGGCCCAGGCCGGGCCAGGCCTTCCCCACCGCTGCGGCCACACAGCCCGGCCGCGGCGGCTCCGGCTGCCCCATGCCCACGGCCGCTCGCTCTGCCCAGCCCGCGGCCCTCGGCCCCAGCGCGGCAGCTCCCGGCGCTGCGGCTAAAGGCTCCGGGCGGCCCCGGGCCGGGAGACGCTGCCCCGCGGCAGCAGCCGCCTCTCGCGCCCTCCCCGCCCGCAGGGCCCGGGCAGCCCCGCCCCCGCCCCGCCCCTGACCGCCTGCCTCTGGGCCACTGCGCATGCTCTGCCCTGACCGGCCACGCCCCCAACTCTTTACCACGCCCCTCTTGGTCCCTCCCCTTGGCTCCCCTGCCCGCCTCTCCCTCCCTGGCCCCTGAACAGCGCACGCGCACTGCTGCCTCCCTCCCGCCCCTCCCTGGGGTCCCGCCCCACGAGGTCACGTCCAATGGAAGCTATTGGAGGAGTGAGTGGTGGGAGGGTCTGTGGTGCACAGGGTGTCACTTCCGGCTGTGGGGGCGGGGCCTGTGTGTCCCTGGCTGCTGGTGCTGGTGCGTGGGGAAGCGCTGCTGCCGGGCACTGCTGCCGCAGGGCCCCGCTCTGCCCCGGGGCCTGGGCGAGTCTGCAGGGGGGGGGAGCGCAGGGAGGGACGGGAGAGAAACCTCTGCACTGCGCTGGGGGCAGCTGCTGCCCGTGAGCATCCCGGGGACACGGTGGGGGGTTTCAGCCTGCACTGCGGCCTGGCGGGTTCCGAGAAGCCCTGAGCTGTGAGAGCTGCAGCACTAGTGACCGCGCAGGCAGCAGGGCAGGAGGGAGAGGAACAGAGCAGCTGCTGCCTGTGCTGCTTCTGCCCCGGGATGTTCTCCCCTCCTGGAAAGCTGAAACGCCCTGGGCGTGTGTGGGGAGACTGTAAGGAAAAGCAGATAGGCAGGAGCTGCTGTTGTAGTGTGCTTGGGCAGTGCAGTATTCAGTTTTCTCGATCAACCTGTGAAAATTTGATTTATTTTCAGCTTTAAGTTACAAACGTTAGCAGTCTGTCCTCTGCAGTAATGAGGAAAGAAGATGGCTGTGAAAAAAAGCATGGCCTGAGCCCTGAGGTATGTACATGTAGAGCTCTAGTGCTGTTTTGGTATCTTCTTCTTGTCCTCCTTTTGCTAAGGAGGAAAGGAAAAAGATGGCCATAAATGGGCTCTGTCTTTGCTAGAGCAAGGAGAAGGATGTGAACACACCCTTGCATGGAGAGCTATTTCAAAGAGCTTACAGGTCAGGGCCCGTTGTTTCTGTTTATTTCTATTGACCCCGGTGTCCTTACTCCTTTTTCCCAGGCCCGTGGTTAAACCTACATTTTAAAGCCAGAGCATAAGGTGTGCACTGCTGCTGGAGACAGAGGTATCTAAGCAGAGATAGATTATTTTTTCTTGCGTCTGCGTTGTGGCCATCCGTGTTCCCTGGCTGCAGCTGCTTTAGCAAATCCAAGCTCTCTCCATTCATTCCTGAATATGAAAATAAATTGGCTTTTCCTGTATGGTCAAACTACTTCTAACCCCCAGAGTGTTTGATAAGGGCAGAACAAGGTCTCCCACATGGTGAGTGCTCTCCTAAAACTGGAGAAAGATATGCTTCTGTTCAACAGTAGGTATTGCTACTACAGCCAGGTATTTAAACTGTCGTCATCCCTGAATGTCACCTTGAGCAGGCTGTAGTGTTCTTTCTCTCTGCTGGCAGGCAGATGCTGGGCAGTTGTGACTGAAGAGAGCTCGGCACAAACTTGTGTCTTGCTCAAAGTTGACCTGGGGGACACAGAAATCATAAAAATCATAGAACCACAGAATAGGAAGGGTTGGAAGGGACCTCTGGAGATCACCTAGTCCAACCCCCCTTCTCCAGCAGGGTCACGTAGAGCATTTTAGAGAGGGTTGCATTCAGACAGGCTTTGAATATCTCCAGAGAAGGAGAAAAGATTCTGCCCTTATCACATGGGACAACTGAAAAGAGTTTGTCCCTGTCCCCTTGACACCCTCCCTTCAGATACTGAAGACATTGATAAGATTCCCCCCTCAGGCTTCTCTTCCCCAGGCTAAACAGGCCCAGCTCTCACAGCCGTTCCTCACAGGAACAGAGACTTTGAGCATCTCTCTCTGCTGGATTCTGACCCACGCTTGCCCACCTTGCGGTCACTCCTGGTAATAGCAGCTGGACAGTGTGCATTTAGAAGTATAGCAACTGGTGCATAGGTGAAAATCCATTCCAAATTATATACTCAGGCAAATGGGGACTATCAAAATGTAAAAGTACCATTGAGACTGATGTTACCTCCTGCCTCCTGGGCACAGAAGCAAGACCATCCTAGCAGGGAACTGTACTATTTTAACACAGTGAAAAGACCTAAAAAATTATTAATGCGTGCACTGTTCCCAAGTGTGGGTGTCATCTCTGCCACCCTTGAAATCATTCAAAATGCTGCTCTTAAGTGTCTCAAGAAACCTAAAAGTAGAAGCAAAGTCTTTCTCTCCATTAGCCCTCTAGAATCGCTGGGCTTTAGATTACCTAGTGGCCACACAGTAGGGAGTGTGTGTGTTGGCATGCACTGTCTAAAAACAAATATTATGCAAACATCATTCAATGACATGTGCGTACCTTCCATCGAGTAGCCAAAGAGCAGTAACTGCTTAATTTCCTAGCAACAGAACTGGTCATGGTTGTGGTCATGGCTACCAGGTCTGGGAGTGTGGACCAGATGTATTTTAATAATTTTAACATTAATCCTGGCAGTAGGAACGGTGCTTTTCTCTTGTCTCATGCATGGGTCAAATATGCCTCTCCATGTGTAAGGAGATATCGGTGTAGACCAGCATAATATTGAAAGGTGGTATGCATGAAATGAAAGGAGGGAATGTTAAGGGAATTTCCACTGTCCTCTAGTTTAGCAGAAAAAAGAACATGGAAGCTCATGTACCCTGCAAGCAGAACATCTTATCTGACTTCGCCTTAGGCCTGTTCTTGTACAAAGTTGAAGATCTGCAAAGAAGCCAGGTTAATCCAGCCAGCAGTACAAAAGTTGTTCCAAGGTACCAGCAGAAGAGGTGCAAAATCAGCTCATGAAGAAGATGGACCATATGAGGCTGTCACGGAACTCTCTTGTACTGTAACACAGCAAGAGGATGGGTAGAAGTAAAAATTGTGGATCGATCTGGCTGGTTGTGTAAATTAAAGTATTGAACATGTAACAATTAACTATTGCTTAAAAGTTGTAACAAAAAGCTGCTTGCGGCCCCTTCTTGTGCTGCCAGCCAAGAGGCAGTTTATTGCTAGCAATAAAAACTAAAAAAACTTAAAAATCTGACTCCAGCTGCTCATTACTGGTGCCTGTGAATGCACAAACGAGAACAGGTAATTTTGACACCATAACCCACTTCCTGCTCACACAGTACCTCTGCCCTTCAACAGTTTTCATCCCCTGCCCAGCAGTTTTGCGGCCTCATGTCCGAGCAGGACCTCTGGCTCACGTGTTCCTATTCCCATCATGTTCATTTTCTCTCTTTCCCACCCAGGCCCCTCAGACTTCTCTTGGCTCTCCCACTGGTGGGATCTGTGAGTGGAAGACCGTTTTCCCGACCTCCGGACGTCTCTCCTGCCTTGTGGTGACACATTCACTTCAGTGCAGGAGCAGGACCTGCACAAACCTCCCAGCTCGCCAGGCTCGAGCAATGCACTTGTGGGTGAAAAGGCTCCCTGCACTTGTGAATAGGGGGCTCTCTGGTTTGACAAGGAACTCTGCTCGGGAAGATCTAACAGCTGAGTAGGAAGGCTGAAAGCGATGTAGGAAAAAAACAGGCTTGGGGGAAATGTGAGGAAAGGTTATTGAAATTCTTTTTTACTCAGCAATATTGCCTGCCTCCTGGAGGCTGGGTTACAAAAAGCACTTAAGGTGCGCCTTACTCTGCTTCTTTACTGGCACGTCCTTTCCAAAGTCTATCAGCAGGTGTTACGTAGTTAAGCCTTGTTCTTGGCGCATACTCACTGTTAAAAGGTATGGCCTTCTCCTAGAGCAGGCAGCAGATTGCTGAGCACATCACCTTTTCTATTCTGATTACAACACCCTGGGGTGAATTCGGGGCTGAATTTCTGTACTTGCGCACAGCTGTACAGGGATCCTTCACAATGTCTCCTGCCCCTCCCTGCCCCAGCTGTGTCCTGATCCAGTTGAGCAGTCCAAAGGACTTGGAAGGATAACCATTTTCCCTTTCTGAAAAGGAAAACTTAATGGCAGCCCCGATGAGGACACCTCCGGGAGGCTGGGAGATCAACAGTGTTAGGACCAGCACCCAGCACAAGGCATACACTTTACTAGGGCTAAAATATAATCAGTCAGGGTTATAGAAGGCTCTCTCTTCTGCCCTGTGTCATCTTCCAAGAAAGAGAAGAAAGAGCATCCTGAGCAGCCACAAATGAAACCCAAGAGTTTCCCAAAACATCTCCTGGCTGTGTCTTCACTGGCCTCTTGATGTGCTGGGAACCTTCTTGTGCCTCCCCTGCTCACGGGAAATGCTCTTTTCTGCTACCAGGAACTGACCCGGGAAACCCAGAGGGAAAAGGGAAAATTCCCCTCCTCACAACAGATGAGAGTGTGCAGGGTTGTTCAATTCAGCACTGCCTACAAGAGCACAGGACATGTAGTTCAGACTTCTCCCTGCTGCTCAGTCCCAATGTTCAAAAAAAGAAAAAAATCCTCACAAGTCCAGAAGTACCTACAATGGCTGGATTTGTTTTATTCAAAGTTGAAAAATACCAACTGCCAACAACAGCATGGCAATGAGGTGGCCAGGGGGTTTACAGTGACGCACTGCTAATCTGTTCTGCACCATGCACACGGGCTCAATCAACATCCTCATCAAAGATGCTCCTGTTCCTGACTCAAGACCAGCCCGGAAGGAGTCTTTGGGGGCAGTGGGTGGTCTGCAGTCACTGTCCCCACAGGCAAGCATTTTCAAGGTCATTCTCAAAGCTGCCCAAGCAATCACCTGCTTCTCCCCACTCCTCTCACTTGAGCTCAGTCACAACAAAAGCCAAACATCTCTGGAGGGTACATCCCTGGGTCGGCAGACCTGCTGGTGCCTGGGACATGCATGCTGCTATGGGACATCCTTTCTGGACCACATGGGATGGCCAGAGAAGCTGAAGAGCAGCACGGAGGATGCATGTGTGTCTTGTTGAAGCTGAGCTGAGCTGAGCTGTGCCACCCCCCTCCCTGATACAAAGGACAGACAAGGACCAGCATGTATCCATTTTGAGTGGTCATGTCTGTACATCTCCCTCCTGAATGGGGAGAAGGGAGGGTGCAGTGCTGTGGGGCAGCCAAAGAGGCCAGTTGAGTCCCTGCTCCTGTGACTGTGTGGGAATGTGGGAGCGCTTCAGAGCTCTGCCTGCTGTGCAGACAGCTCTGCCAGAGACCCCTGTGGCAGCGTTAGACCTTTATCTGCCCGGAGCACAACCTCAGCTGAGTGGGCAGTGCTCTTCCGCCAGTCTATGCTCAATCCTTGGCCTGACTTTTTGGCCGGAGAGAAGCTGAGACTGGAGACGGAGCAGGATGTCCTGTGTCACAGATGTAGCTGAGCTCCTGCTGGGACAGCAGGGTTCAGCAGCAGCAAGAGCTGCTGAGGGGTTGCAGCAGCAGAACTTCTTCCCCTGTGCAGAGACAGGAGCTGCAAGGTGCTGCAGTTGGGCTGGCCCTGGCAGCCTGATGGATGAGAACATTTGGGTAAGGAAACTGGGAGGGGGCGGGGGGATGCAGACATTTGTGCCGTGAGCTGGCACAGAGAACAAAAAGTTCAGGAGATGTAGAAAAACCCAGTACATTTGTAGAGCAAAACTGAGTACTAGTCTCTGATCTGAGGCTCCTGTGAAGCCAAGGTTTTACAGTCAGGTTTCACCCTGCCTGCTACATCCCAGGGGAGTCACTGCGATTCTGCTGTGCCTTGGGCCCTTTCAGCAGGAAGGAGCTGATGCAGAGGAACATTCATTAGGGGTCCCAGGCAGATCTCTCTGTGCTCTTTCTCTTCTACAACACAGCCTGCTTTTTCTTTCCCTTTTACACTTCTCATTCCAAGCACCAGCTCCAAGAAATCTTTGGGGAATAAATCACAGCCAGGGATTCTGCATTTTTAAGCATTTGCCCTTCCAAAAAGGAAACCTTAATGGCAGCCCTACAGAGGACACCTCAGGGAGGCTGGGTCCAAAGAGATCCATCCTTTCATGGCCTCCAGCACTTCACCTCAAGTCTTCAGCAGCTGCCACTGGCTTGGGAACAAGCGTCTCTCCTGGTTTAAACAATGTCGTGCTTTATAAGAAACACCCTAGCAGAAACCTGAGCCCTTTGAAGGGACATCCCTAACAAGGAGAGGTGCCTGTGGAAAACAACATCGTGATACAGACCTCTGGAAAACATCCTCACAGGCTGATAACTGGAACCGCCCAATCAGTGGTCTAGGTGCCTTCAGGGTGTCTCCAGGCTGCTAAGGGCATTGCAGCATCAGCTGTGGCCCCCTGAAAAAACACAGTATGCAGTTATACAAAGATACACAGGCTTGGAGTGACTGGGTTCAGCTACTGTCAACAGAGGCTCTTTTTCTGCAGAATCCAATGACATGCATGTACCTGAGAAAGAGTCATCACTAGGATCGGAGCTGCTCCAGCCTCTAGGGTGAAGCGAAAAATCTGAAATATCACCATTACAACACAGGGTGTCCTAATTCACTAGCAGTGGACTAAGACTACTCTTCAAGTCCTCATTTTCCATGGCAATGTCAGCCTCCTGCTTTCCTTGGCCTGAATTTGCTCTGCCCTCTTCCCTTTTACAGGCAGTGTTGGTGACAGGCCTAACTGGTTCCCTGATAGAATAAAAGCAAGCTTCAGCACAGCGTATTTGTTGGTATGAATCACGAGGCCAATTAAAAAACTTGAGAGCAGAAATCTCAACAGGACTGCTGACAGCTCACTTTGCATTCCACAGCACTAGAGCTCTGAATTGCTAAGAGCAGCCATCCACCAATACATGGGGAAAATAACGCAGTTTACCCTTCTCTCTTCTTCAGCAGCAAAGGGACTACTACCACCAAGACTACCCTCGCCCCTAGCACACCAGAGATGACTTCAGAAGCTATTACAATGCGTTTGTGTAGATCTTTATGAGCTGAAGCCTCCGCTTTCTTCTTCTTACCCCACCTGGAGGAGAAATACTACCATTCTGCACACTAGAGTGGCAGACTCTGCATTACTCCTCACCTAATGGTGCCTCCAGATTTCCCAGGCAAGCTGAGGAGTTAACATGTCTGCCTGAGAGAAAACCCTGCAGCTGCAACATTTTCTAGGTTCCACGAGGAACAGCGGGAACTCCCAGCTCCCTGCCAAGGAAGGCACTCCCAGCTCAGCACCCTAAGCCCAGCTCACAGAGGCAGGCTCTCTTGTGCTCCTGCTCTCTTGCTCAGGGACATTGGGGGCCCTGGCTGCAGAGAGGCACAGTTGCAGCTGGAACAGTACCAGCTGCACTTCCCAGCCCAGCAGTCACTGTGTGCTCTGGCTTCCCTAACACACAGGCATCACCTCACCTTCCTCCTCTCACAGCTCTTCCAGGGAACACTTGAATGCATCCAGGTTCCAGCACTGCTCTCTGGGGACTTTTGCATCCCCTCACAGCACCAAAGGCATGCAGCTAAGTGCGGGAAGCCCAGAAATAATCGTTACACCTACAAGCTGGTCCTCTAGCCTTGGCCAACAGAAAAATGCCCTTTAGGTCTCAGAGGCTCCCCTGAAAATGTATGTGAGGATCAAGAGAGACACGTATCGTGGGCTTTCACCACTATATTCCTCCTACAAGCAGCACCATTGCTGCACTCACAGAATCTTCCAAAATGTGCACACTACCTTTCCATCAAGAGCAGGCTGCTCTACTAGACTCAGGAGAGAACTAGAATTCACACGGTGCTTTCCGAGGTTCGATTTGATGAGACCAAAGCGACACACCTGGGCTTCAGAATTAAAAGCACCAAACACAACAGGAATCTTGCACAGGGTCTCCTTCTCCTGTCTCACTGCACATGAGGGTCCCCTTGCAGTTACACAGACTGCAACAACATCTGCCCCAGTAAATCACAAACAGCAATAATCGCCACATACCAGAGATGAAAGGCTGCTCCAAAAAGCCACTGCTGGCCGATCTTCCTATCTCCTAAGGAAGGAGCCCAGAGGCACACAAGCAGTTAGAGGTATTACACCAGCTGACAAGGGACAGCAATTACCCGGCATCCCTCTTCCTTCCATAGGCTTGGCTCCTCTATCGGATACAAGCAGTCTGTGACTGCCTCCTTTCCAAAACATCTCCTCTTCCACAGTCTCATTATCTGTCCCTTTAGAAAGAAAGAAAGGAAAGGTGAAAGCAAGGGAAGTCTTTAGAAAGCAAGGAACTGTGAGCAGACCTAACTGGGACCTCATCAGGAACACAGTATCTTCAGGAGGCAATACTTCCCAAAGGGCTTGAAGACCAAAACTTCTGTCCTTGGTGGTCCAGCTAGCCCACTAGCCCAAACAATGTTTCATGTGCGGAGAAAAAGGTAAGGGCACAACATCTTCCAAGAAACTGGTGCAGACAGCAAAACCAGACAGGCTGGATGATGAGAAACTTGCATGTGCTCTTCCTGCTCACATGCCAATTTTTGGCATTTTGGTGGGGGCAATGTAAGAGGACACTGAATCATAGAATGGTAAAGTTGGAAGGAACCTCTGGAGGTCATCTATTCCAACCCTCAGCACAGCCCATACAGGGATTGGACCCGCGACCTTGGCATTAGCAGCACCACACTCTAAACAACTGAGCTAAACCTGCCCCCCAAGGATTCACATCACAGAGGACAGGAAAAAAGGGGCAGGCATTTCAGCTGGGGACAAAATCCTTCTGAGAAGCAAGTCCCATCATGCCAGGGAGCTTAACAGAAATTCCCCCTGCACTATTTTCCTCACAGCTTCTGAAAATCCCACAGAATATTCAGATGCTTTATCTAGGAAGCTTCTCTCTGAGGATCTTCAGAGAAAGTAGTAAGTTACATTTCAAAGAATACAACACGAAAACAGAAAGGATTCTTTGTGCATGGAAATCCATGGAGACCATTAACCCACAGGATCCCTCCCAGGCTTTGAATTCAGGAGCCACCTGAGAGGCAGGGTCACAAGTGTCTACAGGCACATCTACAACCAAATACAAATGAGAAGGTACCAGTGTTTTTTTTCCAATATGATACAAACTGCAGGGAAGGCGAGTGGATCATGTCACTCCACAGGATGTACATGTGGGTCTAGATTCTCAAAGTTGCAGAGTGGGGCAGGCGCCCTTTCAACTGGAACCGGCACCTCCCCAAATCCTGCATTGATGCAGGATTTTACATCCCTCAAAGATCAGCTGCACCAACAGCCTGGCCCTTGGTGCAATGTCCCTGACAAGGAGGTCTCTAATGGGACACCAAAGAAGCCACAGCTGGAGAGGCAGCATTTTGCCCCAGCACACAAAACAGACCCTTTACACTTGCCTTGTACAAGAGCCCGTTGTACAATTGGTATGAATCTGGGCTTCATACCAAAGATGTTTGCTGGGTAGCCTGGATTCATCTGGAGGGCAGACAACTATTACAAGAGAAAAGACGATTTGTGCCAGTATTGAATAGCCACACCTCACCTGTGCAATTCAGACCTCTCTCCAAAACCTCAGCTAGCTGAGAATCTGCAGAAGCCTCCCTCCAGCCACATCTGCAACTGGAGAAGAGATTTCCTTCACTTACGTATTCAGATAGATGGCTTTGGAGTCACAAAAGTGATCCCATAACATCACAAGCTGCTTCATTCAGGGAAAAAAGTATTAACTACTTGCCTGTAGTGTTCTGCAGAGAGGCCAAAACCTCGTCCAGACGAAAGGCTGGGAAAGCTTCACCTACAGGCACATCTGCAATCAGAGAGGAGATTGGTTTTGCTTCTCTGTCATGGCAGACGTCTTTTGAGCTACCATCCAGATTATAGCACGGAAAAACATGTTTAAAAAAATCTTGTCCCTGGCAGCAAATAAAACCTGACTCCTTACCCCTGGGGTCCTGCAGAGGCTCCCAAACCTCATCCAGCTGAGCAGCCACATGTGCAGCATCCACAGGCACATCTGTAAGCCCCGAGGCACTGCCAGAGGCTGCTGGAGGGCTGCAGCAGAGCCAGCGACAGCCGTTCCCGTCTATGGCACAGCTCGGGGCAGCAGCAGGTTTGCAGGCAAAGCCAGTGCTGGGCTTGGCCAAGCTTTCCTCTTCCAGCCTCTTCAGGCTGTCTCCTGCCGCACCAGCTCCCAAAAAGGCCCCGTGGGCCCCATGTCCCCTCCTGCCCTGCACCTCCACACTACCTTCCCACCACCTGCTCACTGCAGGGGCCTATACTGGCTCCGGCACCAGCCCTGGCACCAGCACCAGTGGTGCTGCCAGCCAGGCCAGCGGTGCTGCTGTCTCCGTGCTGTCTGTCCACCCTACCTGGGCCCAGCGCTCCCTGCGCAGCAGCCTGGGCATCACGGGCACACAGAGACCCTTTCAAAGGTGAGAGAGTGCAGCCTTGCAAGGACCTAGGCTAAAACGTTCAGCTCCCACAGATGCAGTCTGTGAGGGGCCCACGCACTTCTATGGGCAGAGCTCTGGCAAGGAATCCCTCCCTCGAACCTTGCACGCTGCCTGTAGTTCATCTCCCCCACAACCCCCCTCCACTAAGCATAGGAGCTGGGGGTCGGGGGGAAGTTGTTGTTGAAGACCAAGGCAAAGAAGGCACCGAGGACCTCACCTTTACCTGCCTCTGCTCTCTATCTCTCCTGCTAGGGAGCTTTCTCTTTCCTAAGGCCATGCCCATGTGCCTGGGCAACACTTCTAAACTCTTCCTCTGTAGCCTTCTCCCTTCTCCCTGCTCCTATCCCCCACATGCTGTCTTTTTGCCTTCTAACTGCATCAGGAATTCGCTGTTTACAGCAGTGGTCTCCTGCTGTGCCCGTTCTCCTGAGCACAGGGCTGCACTCTTCTGGCACTTGGAGGCAGCTGCTTTTAAAGGCTTGCCAGCTTCCCTGCTCTCCTTCCCCCTTCAGAGCTGCCTCCCATGACATGCCCCCCACCAGCTGCCTCAAGGAGGTGAAGTCTGCTCTCTCAAAGGCCACATCTCTACATTTGATACTGTCCTTCCCCATTGCCCTCAGCATCTTGAACCTCCAGGACTGCATGGCGACTACAGGCACCAGCACCTGCCCACCAGCATCCTGGGCTGCATTAGGAGGGCAGTCACCTCCACATGATTCTTCTCCTCTCCTCAGGCCCAGTGAGGCCACACCTGGACTACTGTGTGCAGTTCTGCCCTCCCCAGTACAGGAGAGACATGGCCATACTGCAGCAAGTCCAGCAAAGGGTCATGAAGATGATTACAGGACTGCAGCATCACATGCAGAGAGGCTGGGAGTGGTCAGCGTGGAGAAAAGAAGTCTCGGGGGGAATCTGATCAATGTGTTTCAACACATTGGAAGAACAGCGGATGGAGGCCGACTCTTCTCCCTGGGGCCCAGTGACAGGACAAGAGGCAATGGGCACAAACTGGCATCTAGGAAATTCTCTTGAAACACAAGGGACAGGTTTTTCACTCAGAGGGGGTGGTCAAACACTGCCCAGGTCACCCAGAGAGGCTGTGGGGTCTCTGTTGTTGGAGATATTGAACACCTGACTGAACGCGACCCCAAGCAACCTGCTCTAGCTGACCCCCACCCTCTGCCGTTCCGTGGTTCCGTGACCCTGAGGTTGTTGATGTTCAAATCTCGGAACAAGCCTGAGTTCTCCCAGGCAGAGAGGACGCCACGCAGCAAGCTAGAAAGCTTCCTGGTCTTCAGAGGTATACAGACAGTGCATTAAGAGAGAGCCAACAGGTAAATCTTCCTTTAAAAAGCAGAATCACCCAGAACTCACTGAGGTCAAGGGCAGGTCCTTGCCACCTCCCTCTGCTCTGCAGGAAGCATGTCTGCTTGCCCTTAGATTGTTCTCGGTAGTTCTGCGTATCCCGCCCCACTTTCACGCCTCAGCTATACATTACCTGACACCCCCATCCCCACCCCTGCCCCCTCCACAGGCAGCTCTGTCTGACGAATGCTTCCCTTCCTCCTTCAGAAATGCTGGGCAATTCCACAGATTCATCCCGTATTTCTGCCTCTCCTCATGTTACCTCTGACGACTTCTCTGAATTCCGGATCGGTTGCGGCCTTATTTACACGGTTTGAGGTACCAAGCCACAGGTCGGATTTTCCCCTAACTGCAGCCTGTTCCCTTCACAGCCACACGCACATACACACAGGGCCCTCCAGCCTGACAGCACCGCGCGGAGAGCGCACCTGAACCCTTGGAGGAGCCGAGACGCATCTGCGTTCCCCACGCGCACTGCCCCCAGCAGAGAAGCCCATGGAGGTGGGTGCCATCCGCTCTCACTGAGCAGCCCACAACTGACAGGACACGCGGAGCGACGGGGCTTGCTCTTATCGTGCTGAGAGAGGCCATCACACTGCCGCCTGCTGCCAAAGCCCCCGCCCTGCCCACTGTGAAGACACTGTCAGCTTGGGGAAGCTGCGGGGTCAGGAGAGGCCCCCGTCCTCTCCTCCAGCTCATCGCCTCTCCACCCTGCCTTGAAAAGAGCAGGGTCCAGAGCTGCCAGGGACAGGGGGCGTTGCTGAATTCTGCTGCCTTTGGCTGGATGGCAGCGCTGAGGGGCCCTCTCTCTGCCCAAAGAAATAACATTGCTCCCTGACAGAGAACTCACATGTCTGGGCCTGAACCTTCAACCAGACAGCTCAGGAAGCACCCTGAAATCTGTGGAAAAGCGCAAAGATCCAGGAAGGCTTGCCAAAGGTGTCCAAGCCCTGGCACCATGTCCTTTCCCAAAGGGACACTGGTCCTGTGGTCAGGGCGTCCTCTCTGTGCAGCTCAGGGCACCCTTGTGATGGCACCTCTGAGCTTCTGGGGCTGCTCTGCTCTCAGTGCAGCTCCCCAGGGGCAGAGTCCTGCCCAGCTTAGCTCACCCCCAGGCTGCTGATGAGCCTGTGTGCAAGACACAGCAGGAGCTCCGCTCACGCATGCCACTCTCATGGGGGCTGGGATGTTTTGGGGCTAGCAGCAGCCCAGGGTGCTCAATTCCAAAGGTGCCTTCTGTCTTTCCCATACTCCCACTGGGCTCACTGAGCTGACAGCGAGGCTGTGCATCTATGGCCAGTGCTCTGTGGGCACCAAGAGGCTGCAGGGGTCTCTGGAAACACTCAGGCACCTCGCTGCCTCTTCCTCAGTGTCCACTGGCAGCTCTGCGCTGCACCTGGCAATGTCCCGCAGGCTAGGCTAGGCAAGGAAGGGGTGATGGAGAGTGTGCTTTGGGGAAGTGCTGAGTCCCAAGCAGCACAGCAATGCTTTTGAAGAGGAGAAGCAGAAAGGGCTTCGCTGAGGCTGGGTACCCAAGAATGGCAAGGCTGCCCGTCATCCCCAGGCACAGTATGTTGGTTCCCCAGGTACCTGGCTGCTCCCAGTTCATCAAGGAAGAGTTGCTCTGAGGCATGACTGAATGCCTGTGCCCACAGCCTCCCGTGTTCGGCTGATGAAAGTGGTATTGGTGCAAACGGGCCTCTCCTCTTTCTGAGGAAGGAGGCAAAGAGCTTCTGCACATTCTAGGCAGTTCCTGAGCCTGAACATTTTGCAATGCCTTTCCTTGCCCTCTTCCTTAGTTGGCAGGAGCTTGACCCACAACACCTCCCTTTTTGAGGGCACCCAGGCCTTCCAGGTTATTAGCCCACCAGCGCCCACATTCTTTTGTCTCAGCCCCAAAGGTGCCTCCTCTGAGTTTCGGTGTGTGCCAATGGTTCTTCTGCACCCCCGCCTGCACCCTAGTCCAGCCCCCACTTCACCCTCACAGTCTTCCTGACAAAGGGAATGATCTTGGCCTCTCTTTCTTCAGCAGAGCACAGCAGCAGCACTTGAGGTACCTGCCATGGATGGTAGTTCCTCATCCTCAGCTCTCCCCAGCCCTCTGCAGCACACCACACCAACACCAGCAGCTCCAGATGCTACATGTCCCATCTGTCTGGACACCATAGACGACATTGCCTACGTGAAACCCTGCTTCCACAAGTTCTGCTTTGGTTGTGTGCTCCGCTGGTCGAAAACAAAGGCCGAATGCCCCCTCTGCAAGCAGGTTTTCCAGTCTATTCTGCACACAGTGCTGGCAGAAGATGACTACCAGGAGTATGTCGTGAGGCCTCCCAAAGATAGCTCTGGTGCCAGGCGGCCGCGACAGAGAGCTCCTCGTCGCCCTGCCACCAGGAGGCACCGTTGCCCTGCAGCTCACCCGCAGCAGCAGTCCCCTGCTCCTCAGATGCCATCCTCTGCCCAGGACGGCAGCAGCCTGGAGGGGCCTCCAAGCCACAGCAGGCAGAGGCAGAGAGCCGGAGGGCTGTGGGAGCCAAGCCAGAGGCTGTCTCTGCACAGGCAGGCCAGTGCTGAGAGCAGACCTCAGAGACATGTGCCAGCGACAGAGGAGGAGATGCTGAACTTCCGCCGCACTCTGTACCGCACAGGGATGCGCGTGCAAAGGGTTCCCCATGGCGGCCACCCCCAAGACATCTCCGCAGAGTTCTTCTCCCGCAATCCGGACAGCATTCAGAGGTTGCTGCCCTGGCTCCAGCGCGAACTGAGAGTCCTCTTTGGAGTCCACCAGTCACTGATCACCATCACGGAGCTCATCGTCCTGACAAACCTCAGGAGGTATGACCTGGACAGTCAGGCCTTTGCTGACGACTTAGAGCTGCTGCTGCTGAGTCGCACCAGGCATTTCGTCCACAAGCTCATCAGCTTTGCCCAGTGCTCATGCACCATGGAGACCTACAACCGGCAGGCCATATATGATTGCCACTCTCACAGCCAGCACGAAGGAGGCCCCTCAGCATCATTAAGCCCGGCAGCTGCTGCGGGTACAGCCACGACTCCAGGGCCAGCCCAGAGTCCATCCCCAGCTGGCAGCCCTGGCTATACAATGCTTCCTGTCACCTCGTATGCAGGCCCCCGTGACATTGCCACAGCCACACAATCTCACCAAGATCTACAGACAAACTCTGACAACAGGGCAGCTCAAGCAGGAGGAGAAGCCCAGAGACAGTTGCCGGCTCCTGCCAACCCCCAGGACAGTGACTCCTCGTCAGACAGCTGTGTCCTTGTGGGATGCTGGAAGCCCTCGGCAGAGAGAAGCCCTGAATGCATTGTGCTCTCCTCAGACTCGGAGCACTCAGCCCCAGCAGAGGAAGGTGACACGGGGCAGAAAGAGCAGCCACTCCACACACCCAGCTGCAGCCACAGCAAAGCCAGGGCAGGCAGCTCGCTAGTCTCTGCAATGCCAAACCAAACTAGCTGGAGCTACCCCAGCTGCTACCCTGCTGCCTCCAGGGAGGAGAGAGAGCTCCAGCAGGGGCACATGGAGGACACGGCTGCTTGCGCTGTGCAGGGCTGCAGCCACATCCCCTTTGCTGATGGCAGGGACAGGCAGCGCTCACCCGGGAGGCCCCGTCTGCCCACCAAGAGGAAGGCAAGCAGCTCTGAGGCCTGTGTCCAGCCCAGCAAGAGGCACGCATGGCCTTGGCAGTAGGAGGGACAGTGGGACTGCCCAGCAGACAGTCAGCAAGCAGAGATGAGAGCAGTCCAAGAAGCCTGGGGAGATGAGGACTACAAAAGAACACCAAAGCAAGTGGAAAAGGGGCTGGAGTGCTGCACTCTGAGGGCTGTCTTCAGCACGACGAGCTCTGATAGTCAGTTGGTGAGTAGTGTCATCCTTGGTGGAGGGGGAACTGCAATGCTAGGGGCAAAGACTCGTTAAGGTCCTTCTCAATGAGCTGAAGAAGGGCATGAAGGGCTCCTGGGGAAACCTTGGAGCACGAGCTGGGCTAGGCACTGGCAGGTGCAGAGCCCGCACACATGACCACGTCTGTCTGTCCCCACAGCTGTTAGTCAAAGAGCTGGCTGTCTAAAAGTACCTTTGGCAGGACACTGCAGCACCAGGTTTATAGAAAGACCAGCGCAATGCAGCTGGGTGCCATGACAAATGCTGAGCAGAGGGAACGTGTCAGAACATCCCCATGCTGGGGATTCAGGGAGACCCTGAGGAGTCCCAGTGAGACAGTTTTCTTGTTGTCTGTGCCCTTTACACTAGTCTAAGAGATGAACGCCAACACCACTCCAGATACAGCATCTGGGCCCTGCAACATGGGCTCTCCTACTGCAGGATTTGTGTTTTCAATAGACACAGACAACTACTGTGCCGTCCAGGAGCCCCAGACGGACACGTGAGGATCGATGGCAGAGAGCAGTAAAAGGCTGTGCCAAGAGAGCAGCTGAGCACCGAGAGAGCAGGTCCTGTCTGGAAGCAAAGTCCCACAGCTCTGCGATGCGCTCAACACCTCCCTCCTCCATACCGGAGCTGACTTCTAAGAGGTTCCTCAGCGTGACTCACTTGCCTCCTGTCACCCTCTGCTCTCCCTCAGCAGGCAAAGGAACGACACCCTGACTCCTGTCCTTCCCTGCTTTGTCTGGTGTTCCTGCTGGTGCCTTGCTTGTAGGAGCTCTGCACAGCCATTGGAAGCTGGACAGAGGCAGGTAAGTGTGGTGGGAGAATTATGTGCACTGAGCTGCTTCGGGTAGGAATGGTTTGGATTGGGGTTTGGGTTTAGATTGCCTCCATGTTTTGCTCCTTTCACTCTCACCCCACCTGCCCATGGGATTTTATCTCCTTGTGTGTTTTAATTCTTCCCCTTTGTGCTGTTGCTGTGCAGTGCAAGCCACGGTGTTGGAGCGGGAGCTACCTTCCAGGTAAGAAGCTGGCACTGGCTCTCTTCAGCAGTGCTCTTGCTCTTGTTCATTTCAACTCCCTTAAGCCACGTAGCATGGGAGCTGCTGGAGAGCTACAAGAGCTCAGGACACAAGAAGATTGCCTTCAGTTGCCTCGCTCTCCTCTGCTTGGAGGCAGAGCTAGCAGCACCAGGACATGACAACTTCACAACCCCACTTGGAAGCTTCTTTTAAGCAGCAGCAAGATCACCTCCGGGAGGTGCGTCACCTCAGCATGTCCAATGGCTCCTGCGAACTGGGCTGCAGCCCTGGTGAGTATGGCTTTGGCTGTGGGAGTTGGCGGGGCTGAGCAATGCAGGCTCTGGCACTCTCTCCCCAGGGCCCCTGCAATGAGGTGAGGAAATGCATGGCATCTCTGATGTCTCCTCCCAGGGCCACCCTGCAGATCTGCAAGAGCAGATCACGCTGCCTGACCCCTGCTCATCTTTCTCACAGGCACTTCCCCACCCCCATGCTCCCGGTGTCACCTCAGCACAAGGCTGGGGGGAAGCTTCCAGCATGAGCCCTTGTGCTGTTATGATGGAGAGCAGGCAGGTTGCTGAGAGCAGTGGGCAGGAGAGAGGCTGGTGCCAGATCAGGTGCAGACAGGAGCGTTGGCAGCTGGGCTGTAGGAGGGGCGGCCTGGGGAAAGCAGAGTGAGCTGCTGGGGGATGAGGGCTTCGTGATGGCGTGCCTGGCTTCACGTCGCAGGTGGACAATTCCAACTGTTTGCTTTCCTGTCTCCTGCCCAGCACCATCTTTCCATGCCATCTGCGTGTCTCCTCAGTGCTTCTGTCTCCCTTCTATGACTCACACATGCTTTGTGCTGGGGACGATGAAGTGTGTCCCATGTGAGTGAACGCTGACCTGTCCGGTTCTTCTCCCAGCCTGCATTGCATCACCCACCTCGCGCACGGTGAAGTCCAAGGTGCTCTTGAGGTGCGTGAACAAAAGGCCATGGGCTGATAGGATGCGGCTGGAGAGACCCTGCAGAATGAGTCCATATTTCCCACTGCCGGCAACATTCCTGCGCATTCCACACCACAAGTTTCATGGGCAGGTACTTTGCAGAGCCCTAACCTTCCCACACAAGGATTTGGGCATGACTACGTTGGGAGGGGGTACATCCATTTGTGATGTTGCACAGCTTTGGGGACCAGGCACTCTCCCCACATCGTCATGCAGTGCCCCACAGCCTGGCTCAGAGGAGCTCATCTCTTTGTCTTTAGGGTGGTGGAAACGGACGGCACTAGGAGACCAGGCCCAAGACGCTGTGGCTGAACTACTTGCTGGAATATTGTTCCCATTTACCATAGAAGGGAATAGGGGAGTGGCAGTATGTACCTTTAGCATCTCAGTAGGGTACTGGATTCTTGGTCTTCAGGGCCATCAGAGTTCAAAAGAGTAAGTGGTATGCAGAAAAGAGAGGGGGGCAGATGACAGCCTCCGTTTCCAGCTTGATGCATGTACCACTGTTGGCTCGACCCAATTTACCTCTGAAAGTGGCCAGCTTACTGGTGGAAGTGCCAGCAGAATCAAACAACTTAGCTCCCTAGCTTTGGTGAATGAATTTAATTGACGTTCCATTTCCAAAGGGGACCTGAGAAGCGTAAAACTCTCAGCTCCTTTGCACACCACTTGTGCTTGCAGGATGGGCAGCCTCACCTCAGTCTGACAGGCAGTGGCGTAAACTCTCCAGGGGGTCTGTCTCCCAGCAAGTTTTGGAGCCTCTAGAGAGCCCTGTGGATCTCAAGGCAGACAAGGCCTAGTGCACCTTGTGTCTTCAGCTGTGGGCTTGTGGAGTAGGGGAACGACACTTTGGCAGCTGCTGCTTCTCTGCAATGATGGTAAATGGAGCACAGAGAGAGTCATCCACAGGCAGACATCTGCATCACAAGGGTCTAAGGCTGCACAGGATGAATGCAGCACTCGCTGGGGGGTGATGTTAGCTTTCCCAGGGAGATTTGTGCCCTTTTTCTCTTCTGCTCTCCCACCAGGAATGATGCCAAAGAGAAACCTCAAGTGGCAGCCTCTGAGATTTTTCCTTCCTACAAACTGAGCCCAGCCAAGAGCCTCACTGAGCCCAGCTCCATGTTTGTGCCTGCCGCATAACTCTTTGCTGCAAGTGGGGAAATGCAACCACCACGAGCATCTACAAAATGACAGCAGGATGCCACTTCCATTTCCAGGGCCTACGTAAAGGGATCAGCCCAGGGAACAGCTGCACTGGAAAGGCTGTCTGACACTGACAGAGCAACTCAGCACTGCAACAGCCATCAACCTCATACCAGACCTCTGCTGTGCCAGCTAGTCTACAAACACACTGTCTCTGCCCCACACAGCTGCCTCGTCTGCTACATGCAACCAAGAGCCAGCAAGAAGATGGGTCTGCAGGAGACTGGCCACTCACACTCCCCAGGCACTGCTCTGCTCACTGCCTTCCCGTCCCTCCAAAACACAGGCACACAGGGAAGCTCTTGTGCTAACATCACAAGGTGGCCAAGGCACTCTAGGCTCACAGGGCATGTGCAAATGATCAGCACAAGATCAAGCACAGGGCTGGCTCATTGGGCAATGCTGCTGCTTTCAGAGGGGAGGATTCTGCTTTCTTCAGGCAGAGCAGGTTGCTACTTTCCACCCCCACAATCTCAGGAACCTCCACCTACTCAGGGCAGGGATGGGGTTTTTCTATAATAATACAACGCTACAGATATAATGTAGAAACATTTGAGAGTCCTTAAGGCCTCCTGAGATTGAGGCCTCCTGAGACCAAAGTAACCTCGCTTCCTTTCCTTTAGTTACTTGGACAAGAAGTCCCTGTGAAGGGAAAAAGTGTGCAGAGGCTTTGAAATGAGGCCCAAGCAAGCAGACAGCCCCAGCCTGGCGGTCTGCTGAAATGCCACCTGTCTGGCTGCACGGGCTTTGCAGCAGCACTCTGAGCTCCACAGCTGCATTCACAACCTGACCCTGGGCACATCTTCACCCCTCACAGAGACAGGAACCCAACAACTGTGAGACATCCTCAATTTCAAGCTACAGAGGCTTTGGGACACTCACACAAATATGTGGCACCACAACCTTCTTGGAAAAGGAGGGAACACAGTAGCATTTGCAGAGCAAGCTGGCACTAACAGCATTTGTGCGATGCAGAAGTTGCAGCACAGCGGACGTGAACCTACACCCCAAGTCACCCATGGAAGCCAGGCGCACTTACAGAAGCCTTCACATCCACTCGAAGTAGCCTCACCTCATTCAGCACCTCACCTCTTGCAGCTGCTTTCTCAGACAGATCACAATGGTGGCAAAGATGTTGACAGGTACAGGCACACACCCTGGCATCCTACCTCCATCCTCAGCAGTTCTAGGACTACACCAGCAACATACGGGACTGGAGTAACCTAGAAAGAAAGAGAAAATCAGAGTGTTACTGTCAGCTCTGCTGGCCTTCCACAGTTGCAACAGTCGGTGGCAAATGTCTCCCCTCTGCGCTGAGCTGTATTTGTGAGAGTACAGCCTGTGGGGCCACTGAAAGCTTCTACTCCTCTTTTTGGCACAGCTGAGACCATGTCTGTATATCGGGTCCCCTCTGGACACCCCAGTTCTGCAAAGGCACAAACACACAGCAAGGGGTCCAGCACAGGGACACCAAGACAGTCAAGGCCTGGAGCATGGGGCATACAGGTAGAGGCTGAGAGAGCTGGGATTCTTGAGCCTAGACAACACAAAGCCAAGAGGGACACGCATGCTGTGCACAGCTGGCTTATGGAGGGCACAGACAAGACAGAGATGGATTTTTTTGGAGGTGCACACTGAGAGCATGAGAGGCCACAGGGACAAATTGGACAATGGCAAATTCTTCTTACATATTAAGAACCCTTGTTTTCCAGGAGGGTGGCCAAACTGTGGCACAGGGATCCAGGCACGTCCCCACATCTCCATCCAGGCAGATAATCAAAACTCTACTGAGAAAGGCCCAAATAGACCTGCTCCACTGGGACCTGCCTTCAGCAGGCTGTTAGATCCCTATCTCCAGATGTCTCCCCATTGCAGGCTCAAGGCATCTGCTGTTCTCAGACTCCTTCCAAAGGCACCAGTGGCTTTGCAGATGCTGCCTCCACCACTGACCAAGGACAGAAAGCCTTGAAGGAGTGAGAAGATTGCTTTCTCCAGGGGAAACGGTAAAATCTCAAAGACTCAGGAAAGCACAAGACCTTCAAAAACTGAAAGCCTGAACCTCAGCTGACAGAAATCACCAAACTGTAAGCATCTCTGGCTCACACCAGGATGCTCTAAGGCCAGAGCACGGTCACCAAGAGTCCTCACCCACGTTTCCCAGAAGGACACAGTGATCGCAGGCTGGGCTCTAGGAGCACAGCACTGCTCTGTCCAGACACCTCCTCCCATGGCTGAGCACCAAACCACTGGGGCCACCACACAGCTCCAACACAGCCCCTTGACAGTCAGCTCCCAAGAACATACCTGCCTGCCTCCAACAACCATCTTGCCAGAAGGCCTTCACTCCTTCAAAAAGCTTACGGCATTCCCTTGCCCACTTCCCAACCAGCATCCCCCGCCTGCTCCTCCTCTCTCAGCAAACACTGCTGCAGATAAAAGATTTCATCAGGAAAAGCAAACAAGAGGCAAGGAAGGAAAAAGCAGGCTTTGTTTGCATCTCAGAACAAGGAGAAACACTCCGGGTCCTTTAGGCAGCATCCTACCTGCACATCCTGGCAAGAGCTTAGCAAGCTCAAGGCCTGGACCTCAGCGCACTGAAGGCAGCAGTCTCCCAGCATCTCTGGCCCATGACACCACAGCAGCCTCGGTCCTTTGAGCAAACACCTCCTTACTTCACAGGGCTTCTCAGCTCCCCAACCTGGCAGCACTCCTTCTGCACTGTACTGCTCTCTCCAGCTACCTTCCTCCATGTTGAGCACCGAGACATTGCAGCTACCACCCAGCCCCACCACAGGCCATGCCTGCACATGGATGCAAACCGCATTCATCGCCCCTCGCCTCTTAAAAGGGTTGTCAGCCAACATCCACAATTGTATCAGCGACACACACAGCACTGCACCACATATGACAGCTGGCAGGGCACCCCTATGTGCCCCACAACACACAAAGCCCAACTCTACAGCCTTCAACTCCCTTCTGCTCCTCCAAGGCCTTGCAACAGGCACTACCTCTCAGCATCCACTCACAGCCCAGGGCCTGCTCACTTCCCACCTCCAGAAAGCACAGAGCAAGGGGCTCTCACAAGGGAGGAGCAGGCCAGCTCTTGCCTCTTGCTTGTGTCTCAGCTTCCATGAAAATGAAATCTCTTTGAAAATGGGGCCCATAACTTTGGGGGGATGACATGCCTTCATTTCCCTCCAACACCCTTTGCACTCCTTCTCCAGTGACTGCATACTCGGACAGAAACTCAGAGACCTCTAACGTGTTACACTTCCAAATGCGTCATAAAAGCAGCTGGACACCTAAAAGACAGGCACAGCATTCAGACCTTGCAGGAAAATCTCACAGCCTCCCTACTGTTTCAACAGGGGGAATTTCTAAAGCACACACACACCCTGGGAATCAGAGATTACTAATATCTTTGTGCACATCAGCACTAGATTCATTTAGCAGCCTCAAAACTCTACTTGGACTCTAGCTGACCAGGAATAGGCTGCAAGACTCTACTCAGCAAGAAGTACAAAGTCAAACTGCATGTCCACGTTCATCAGAGAACATAATCTGCATTCTAAACGTAGCAGGACTAACGCAGGATGATGGAGTGGAACAGAATTTGTGACAGATGGTATGGAGCATGTACTTCTTCTTGACTGAGTAGCTGCAGTTCCATATTGCTGCAGAGCTCTGCAGGGGTCAACTCCTACCCTGGGCACAAAACCAGGAGTCACCTCACCACCACCATCCAGGCCATGTTGCTTCTCCTGACCTGTCGGCTGCTCATAGAGAGGGGACCTCACAAGTGCAAACCCCCAACACATGCCTGCTGCTGCTATGGCCTTCAGGGACAGAAATTTCCTCAAAGTAACTTCCCCTGCCACGAACCACTGCTGCCTGAGCAGGGACTTGGACAAGAGACCTCACACTCAACGCCCAGGCCTAACTGCCTGCTGCCGGTCTATCAGGGACTCAGAAAGACGGGACCTCATAGTCACCTGCACAACCAGGTCTCTGTCTTTCTTTGGCCAAGAAGACTCTGAGGCAAAAATTACCTCACTAGAACTTCCTCAGCCATGAGACAAATCCTGGCTGATCAGCTGCTCAGGCAGAAATGATCTCAAAAACACACAGCCCTGCCGCAGACCTCCTGATGGCCGTGGTCAAAGCCCCAACAGCCTCTTCGGGAGCTCCTGCAGGGAAGCAGCCGCCTCGCCAGCACCGCTGCCCCTGCTGCAGCGAGAGGGCACCCGCCGGCATTTGAACGCACCCGCAGCCCCCACCAGCCCCACTCGCACCCGCTCTCACTCCTGCTCCCTTCTCGCCTGCTTCGCTCCCTCCGCTCTTGCACCTCTCTCTTCTCTTGGCCTTTTCCCACTCTGGACTATGATTGGCTGACACAGCCGTCACTCCAATCCATCCTCGCCCTCCTCCTCAGGACAGCCAATAGGAGGGCCGCACTCAGGCGATGCCATGGCAACGCTGCGCCCTCCTGCCCTGGCAGCCAGCTCTGCCCCCTCATCTCCCACCGCGGGACGGCGCCATCTTGTGGGCAGCAGCGCAGGGCACGGCGGGGCCTCGGGGCAGCCCGGCGCCGGGTGCCCGGGCAGTGCGGGGCCCTGGGGGCTGCCGCTCTGCTGCAGGGGCCCCGTGGGGCTTCGTGCTGCCCTGCGCCCTGGGGGCCATGCTGGGCTTGGAGGGCAGCCCTGGGGCCTGTGCTGGCGCCAGCCCTGGTGCCGGCACTGGGGCCCTGGGAATGGCCGGGGTGCCGGAGCCTGCGGGCCACGTGCTGCTGCCGCCAGGGCAGGGCAGTGTCCTCTCTGCCCTCGTGCCCCAGCCCCTTCCCCAAGGTATCCCCAGGGCTTGGCAGCCCTCCCACTGCGCCTGGCAGGGCTGGGCCACAGCCCAGAAGAGGCTGCTCTGTGTGGGGCCGGGCTGTTCCCCAAGGGGTCGCTCCAGAGGGCTGAGGAGCCCCATGGGGGCACAGGGCAGTGAGGGGGGGGACCAGCTCTGAGCCTGCTGGTGCTAGGAAGTGGGGGTGTGGGGTCGTGAAGGGACTGAGGGAGATGGCTCTTTTGGGCTTACTGCAGCACTGCACCCCATAGCTCAGAGAAAAATCCTTGGGTCAGTCAGGACTTGGCAGTGGGCACCGTGCCTCCACCTGTTTCCAAGGTGCTCTCCCAAATAGGCTTTCTTTTGCATGCAGATGTTTTGAGTCCAATCTGCGCAAGGACACAGGCTATGACCATCTCGAGATGGCTTCTCTGAGCCCCAAACATGCTGTACCAACTTGTACCAAGCATGAAAGGAACAGAGGTCCTCTCAAACAGGCAGGGGACCTGGGGTCATTACAAGGTGTTTTCCTTATTGTACATGGACATTTCAGCAGGCCACTACAAGGGCAGCGGCAGGGAGGGCGTGAGCAGTGCCCAGCAGTGCCTAGGTCTCGGAGGGAAGTGAGGGCCCTCACCCAGGACACCATGGAGACCTCCCTGTGATGCAGCACATCCCGCTGTGACCTCAGCTTGTGTCATCTGGGGGCACAGCAGGTCAGTGCCATGGAGATGGCACCGCCAGGGAGATAGCAGAGAGATTTCCTCTCCCCTCCTGGAAAGCAGGCATCTCCCTTCCCCCAGTTATTTTCCCAAACTTTCTGATAAGTCCTTCAAGAATGTCTCCAGGTGGTGCCAAAGTCAGGGAAACATCTGAAGTGGGGACCTGGAGAGGTCACTGCTGTGCTCCTGCACTCCCTGGCTGCTGCACTAGGCAACAGGATTCTGTGCAGGAATCTGGGGTTTGGGGTTTGGATTGGTGTTAGACATTTTTATAGGATCAAAGTCCGGTGGGATGAAAAAGCCCAAAGGGTGGCCACAGGCTGAGATGCTTAGGTGAGCCTCCAAACTGGTGGCTGCTGTGGATCTCTCTTTTATTTGAAGAAGGGTATAGGAGAATAAGGGACAGGGCATAACCTTCCTCCTTTAGGCACCAAAGCAGGCTCTTTGATTTGAGAAGCCTTCAGCAAGGTTTCTCGGTCTGCGGTGCTTAAGATAGAGATGATATGCCAGAAAAGAGCAAACACACATCATCCAGAGAGCTCTACCCAGGACCCTCGTCCCTGCCAGACTCCAAAGCCATTGGTCAGGCCACGTAGCCAATTGGAGGAAGTTTTCCCATTTCCCATGAACTTAGTCCATCTTTCCTTCTGTGTGAGCCTGAGGAAAGCCAGGTCTCAACTCTGGGCTTCAGATGGTCCTTGGGCTTTTCAGTGTCACTTTGGGGCTCTGCTTCTCCCCTGGGTACGCTCCTCAGCCCCCTGCCCTTCCCCACACCAGCACCCTGGCTCCTCCAGGGATCTGTGCAGCCCAGGCACCCTGGATCCACACTGGCACCCTTGCCCTCCCACGATCTGTACAGCTCTGGCACCCTGGATCTCCCACATTTGAGGATTCAAGGCTTCTCAGGACATCCCTCATACTGCAGTGCTGCTCTCTGGGCTCTGGTGCAGAGCCTACGAGGCACTGCAATGCCTCAGGGCCTGCATTCAGAAGTTTGTAAGGGCACCTCCCAGCTCTGCAGCTGCTAAAGCTTGCAAGCGTCCCTACAGCCAACCTTCCTGCTCTTCCTAGTCTCTGCAGAGTGCTGGGGCAAGTCTTGCAGGAGGGAGACTCCACCCCCCTTAAATAGTGTCCGAGATGTGCCTTTCCAAGTCCCTACAGGAGTTAGTTTCCTTAGTCAGCCTCTAGTCATCTGTGACGCAGGGAGCCCAACTCTACCTGCTGGCCTCTCTGCCCTTTCTCTCCCTTGTCTCCTGTGTGCCTACCCAGTCTTCTCCATGCACCAGAGGCATGGGAAGTGTTGCTTGAGAGAACTCAGCTGAACCTATGACACGTTGTGGAGCTGAGGGCCTGATGGAAGCAAGTCTGGGATGACTGTTCCCCCATCTCCTCTCCTACTCCCAGCCCGAGGGTTAAGAAAGTCCTCTGGAGAGAGTGGTTGGTTTGGTATGGCTGGGATGGGTTTCCCTCGACATCGCTGGGTCCTGCCTGTGTTGCTCTGAGTGCCCAGAAAATTTCTCTTCTCTGGGGGCTTGCATCAATGTTTTCCAGACTTTTGTACAGAAAGATAGCTTGCTCCAAGAGCCCCCAAATCCCTCCCCACACACACACACCCGCAGGACGGCACAATCTTGTGGAGATTTGTTTTGCTTCTCTGTCATGACAGACATCTTTTGAGCTACCGTCCAGATTACATCAGGGAAAAAAATGTTTGTTTAAAAAACTCTTATCCCTGGCAGCAAATACAAACTGACTCCTTACCTCTGCACCTCCACCATTCAGTAGAGCAGCAGCTCATGCCTCTCTGCTTTCCCCACCAGTTTCACCACCCACCCAGAGTGTTTCAGCTTTCCATTAGGAGGGAACATCAAGCAGTAGAAGTGGCAAAGAAAGCGGCTTCTCTCTTCTTTTCACTCTTCACCTGCTGCCTTAGGTTTCAGTAGTGATGGAGCTCTCACAGCTCAGGGCTTCTCTGCACCTCTCAGGCTGCCGTGCTGCGACAAGAATTTTGCTCTAAAGCAGGATTCAGGAAATGTGGAGGTTGCTGCGAGTTCTTATGCAGGCACAAAGCTGAGTGTATCAGCTAGTTACAGATTAATAATCTACAAGTAGAATCATGAAGAAAGGAATAGTTTCCCAGCAGATACAGAAGTATTCCTAATGGCACTTGAGGGATAGCAAATGACGTACTGTGAGTAATTCTGGTTTCCTTGGAAAAAAAAAGGAACTGAGATTGCAACAAAAAGCAACAAAGGCAGGCTATGCAAATGCCCCAGAAGTGAAGTGCCAATCACACGGAAGCACACTCGGAGAAATCAGTTTGACATAGCCAAACTAAGACAGAGGAAACAGGATTGTTCCGTACAGGAGAAGTTGCTCTATGGAGAGAGAATCAGTTACCCTCACAAGCAATGCTGCCACAAGGAGCAATACCCATAAAGTTGCCATCGGGAAATGCCACTTGGATTTGAAAAGACTTCAAATTCCTGAAAAGGAAATTCTGCATGTGGCTCTCAATCAAGGAAATAGCTCACAAGGGAACTTAAGTCTATCTATAAAATCGATTCTGCGATAGATTTGCCTGGAGCAGGTGACTGAACTCCAAGACCCAGGAGATTCTTTGGGAGGGGATGAAATGTCAAGGAAAAACAGGCAAATAGGGACCCAAACCTGAGTCACAGCGACAGGCACAGGAAGCTAAGCAGTGCCTCTTTACCTCTAGGCTAACCCCACTGCCCAAGCACACAGCGTTCCTCTGTGCATAAGGAGTAAGACAACTTAGTAACTGAGGAGCAAACCACAACAAATTAAAAGCTGCTTGTGCCTATGCGATGGAAGGCATCAGGCAGTCTTCTTGCCTCTTTCAACCCCAGCCATCGCTTGGATAAGTTTTAGAGTGGAAAAAAAAAAAGGAGCATGAAGTGTATATGCCAACTTCTCACTGTTCCTTCAGTTTTTCTGAGGAAGAAGATAGGTCCTCCCTGATTAGAGGATACCTCTAGTATGGCCTTACTTATCAATTTGTAAGTTATAATGAGACAGGGATAATAAAAGTTCTCTCGGACTGTGACACTCTGAGAGCGTGTGAGAGACTGTGTCACTCTGAGAAATTAAGACAGGTACATAAAACCATAGAAAAGAGGAAAAAAAAAAAAGAAGGAAATGGTCCCTTTGGAGAGATCATTAAGAACAAGCATTTGAGAACTTGCAATTACATGCTGCACTTAGATTCCATTTTCCCTCCTGCTGAGTGCAGTGAAAGAAAAGCAAAGAATTTGAAAAGAAACTTCACATACACAGTCAAGAGGTATGAGAACATGACTACATGGCAGCAGACATTACCTCATCCTTGAACTAGCAAAGGTTCCTTAGTCTATGGATATCCTCAGGGGTGGCAGTGAGGTCGAAAGCACTACTCCTGATCTCCTCTGGCTTGCCTTCCTCCGATGCAGCAGTGAGCTCTCTCACAGTGGCCTGAAAAAACACAGTGAAAGCGCAAAGGGCTCACTGAGCGCACGAACCGGGATGGAGCAGTCGCCTGAAAAAAGGCCCACCAAAAAGCCGGTCAAGTTAGACCTTGGAAACTGTCACAGTGTTTCAGAGCAGAGGATCACAGGCTTCCTCAGCTTGCTGCTCAGGTAGTAACAGCAGCCGGGTTCTTTGTTTCACACTCCTCGCTTGGAAGGGCACAGTTGTTTCAGGCTGTTCTCACTTCAGCAGTAACAGGGGAAAGAGAGGAAGCTGACAGAAAACAGGAGGACTAGCACAGGAGGACTAGCACAGGAGGACTAGCACTAGCACTGAAAACAGGAGGGCTACACAAGAAAGCAGCTCAGGAATGAACACGAGAACAGCAAAGGCCTCTTGTGCCACATGACGCTGTAGCCCTCCCAACACTGAGGTTTCAGACAACCACAGCAGGCGTTCTCCAGACCAAGGCACCAAAGACAGGAGTCTGGAAGAACTGGAGGCAGGTGAGCTCCAAAGGGAGCTGAGCTGACAACCAAAGGGGAACAGACAACAACACTGGAGTCAGGCAATAAAGACACCACGGTGTGCATTAGACTGGCTGCAACACGGCTGTTGGCATCCAAGTGTGCTTAAGGAAGGCAAACAACCCCTGGGCCTGTTAGGATAAAATACCTGGATCTGCAATAGGGCTGGGTTCACAAAAGCAACAACAAAAAAAATAAATAAAGAAAGAAAAAATATCCCCTTTTCCTCAGGCTGTAGCATGACTCTGCAGGCCCTTGTTTTCCTAGCCCTCTGAAAGCCAAGTGCTAGCAAACAAGGACAGACCGTCTGACTAGCAGACAGTGCAAAGAGTCTTCGTCATGCATAAAACAGCGAGAAGGATACTTTTGCACACAAAAGCACCCAACCAACCAGCACATTCCTCCCTTTCCAAACTCCCAAGGTCCTTCTTTGGGATGGCTGCTTTCAAACTATCCCACTGTGTACTACTGTTTCTGTGCTCAGAATGGCACAGAAACAAAATAAGTGACAGCAGGCAACCTCTGGGAAAGTGTCATTTGCAGTTCTAGTGAGGTAATTCCTGCCTTGGGGGCTTTTTGGCCAGTGACAGAGACCTGGTTGTGCAGGTGACTGCGAGGTCCCATCTTTCTCAGTCCCTGATAGACCGGCAGCAGGCAGTTAGGCCTGGGCATTGAGTGTGAGGTCTCCTTTCCAAGTACCTGCTAGGGCAGCAGTGGCTCATGGCTGGGGAAGTTATGTTGAGGCAACTAGTGTCTCTGAAGCCAATAGGCCATCAGCAGGAGTGTGTTGGGGGTTTCTACTTGTGAGCTCCCCTCTCTGTGAGCAGCTGACAGGTCAGGAGAAGCCTCATGGCCTGGATGGTGGTGGTGAGGTGACTCCTCGGTTTGTTGCGTGTGGCCAAAGGAGAGATTGACTGCTTCAGAGCTCTACAGCAATACAGAAGGTCAACTAATTAATTAAGCAGATGTCCCCCATCGTCTGACACAAATTCTATTCCACTCCATGATCCTGAGTTAGTACTACTGCATTTAAAATGCGGGTGATGTTCTCTAGTGAATATGGACGTGGAGTTTGTTTTTCCCCCTTGTTGCTAAGTAGAAGCTTGCAGCCTGCTGCCAGACAGCTAGGGAGTCCAGCTGGGCTTTTTAAACTGCTAAATCAATCTAATGCTAGTCTAAGCAGCGTTAGTTATCTCTGATTGCCAGCATGTGTGTGTGCTTTGGAAATTCCCCTTGTGGAAACAGCAAGGAGCTTGTGAGATGTTCCTGCAAGGTCTAAATGCTGTGCCTGTCTTTCAGGTGTCCACGTGCTTTTATGACACATTTGGATCTGTAACACCTTGGAAATTGGTGATTTTTGTCCGAGTATGCAGCCAGTGGAGAATGGGTGCAAAGTCTGTTGGAGGAGACAGAAAGAATGTCACCCCCAAACAGGTACCGGCCACATTTTGAAAGAGATTTCTTGTTCAGGGAAGTTGAGGCACAAACGAATGGCAAGAGGTGGCCTGATCAGGGCTTGTGAGAGCACTCGTCTGCTTCCTGGAGAAGGGAAGTAACCATGTGTAGGACTGTGAGTGGATGCTGAGAGGCAGTGTGTGTTGCATAGCCTTGGAGGACTAGAAGGGAACGGCAGAGTTGGAGAGCTGGGCTTTCTGTGTTGTGGGGCACTTGGGGTGCCCTCTGTGTTGCTGATGCAGAGGTGCACGTTTGCTGGCCCCCATCTGTGAGGCGAGCAGTGGTGTGGGCAGGGTGTCACAGTGCAGGGGTGCCGTGTGGTGGGTCCAGGTGGTGGTCCCAGTGTTTTGGTGCTCATTGTGGGAGGAGATAGCTGGCGAGGGCGGTGCTGTGTGTGGGCAGTGGTGCCAGAGTGGGGAGCTGGGGAGCACTGCAAGGTGAGGGTATGACTATGCTGGCTGGGCCTCGGCTGCCCTGGTGTCATGGGCCAGAGTTGCTGGCAGCCTGATGCCTTTGATGCACTGAGGTTCAGGCCTTGGGGATGCTAAGCAATTTCCAGCACCTGCAGCATGGATTTTTCCTGACGGCCAGGGAGTGTATATCTCCTTGCTCCGGGATATGAACCAAGCCTGCGTTTTCCCTCCTTTCCTCTCATTTCCTTTTCCTCATAAGAGCTTTGGTCTGCAGCAGGGTTTGCTGAGAGGAGCGGACGTTGTGGGAGATGCGCTTTTCTGTCTGTGCCTTAGCCTGCTGGAATCCCTTTGAAGGAGCGAAGGCCTTGTGGTGTGGTGGTCTTTGGAGAAAGGCAGGTGAGTTCTTGGGAGCTGACTGTCAAGGGGCGGAATCCTTCCTGTAGGAGATCTGTTTGGAGGAGTGCCTTTGAATGGGAGCAGCAAGGCAAAAGTGCCCTGCAAGGGATGCGCAGCCCAGGTCTTTCTCCCTTCCAGGTGCAGTCTCTGCAAGTTACCCCACCATCGTGCTGTAGTGTGAGCTTTCTGTGCTGCAGCGGGGAAATAAGAAAGCAGCCACGTGTAGCCATCAGTGTGCTAAGTGTGGTGTGGTTAGGTGCTGACCCTGCTGACCCTGGCAAGGGACTGGATTTTTCCTGTGCTTTGGGTGGTGGTGGTGAGGAGCCCCATGTAGCTCTCACTGCCTTTTGCCATTTCAGAAGAAAGTGTTTGTCCTGTTGTTGTCCAAAATCTGGGTTCTGTTACCCAGTGTGCAAGCAACCAATAGACACACAGGGTCAAGACACTTGTTTATTTCATTTCTGCGCAGAGATGGGTGCGAGGTGGTAAATCCACAAAGCTAGCACACCTTCTCCCCCTCTCATCCTTCATTTTTACACACTTTTCAGGGAGTATTTTATACAAAACTTTCTATTGGTTACAGTTTCATTACATCAGGTAATTGCTCTGCACTTGCATTTTAACGCTCTTGTTAATTAGCATAGGAAGTGAAGAAGAGGCAGTAACATCACTATCATGTCGTTTCCATCTCATTATTAATTTAGGGGTGTGAAGCTTAATATATTAATACGCCTTAATGAACGTAAGGTCTCTTCTGGGTTATTCTCCTGTTTTTGTCTTACCTACCCCTCGCATTCTACAAAGCGCTGCAGTTTCATCAAGGTTATTTAGCCGGCGCTCGTTATACTTTGCAGTACTGCTTTTCTCTCTACCTTGTCCTTGAGTCTTGTTACCAATTTGCAAGGTTTTCTCACAGTATTTCTCTAACAGTATTTCCCTGTGCACCCCACTGACCAAGTCCCAACAGGGCAGGTGGCACAGCCTCAGTACAGCTGCTCACTGCACCGAACGAGTCCTGCCAATGCATGTAAAGCAGCCTGGTTACAGCTGTGCACCCCAGTGACCGAGTCCCACCAATGCGGTTGGCGCACTCTTCGTACAGCTGTGCACTCCACTGACCGAGTCCCACCAAAGCAGGCAGCGCGGCCTCAGTACAGCTGTGCAACCACTGACCAAGTCCCACCAATGCAGGTGGCGCGACCTTTATACAGCTGTGCACCCCACTGACCGAGTCCCACCAATTCAGCTGGCTCGGCTTCGGTGCAGCTGTGCACCCCACTCACCGAATCCCACCAATGCAGGTGGCGCAGACTCAGTACAGCTGTGCACCCCACTGACCGAGTCCCAACAATGCAGGTGGCAAGGCCTCAGTACAGCTGTGTACCGCACTGACCGAGTCCCACTAATGCAGGTGGCTCACCTCGGTACAGGTGTGCACCTCACTGACAGAGTCCCACCAATGCAGGTGGCTCAGCCTTGGTACAGCTGTGCACCCCACGGACCAAGTCCCACTAATGCAGGTGGCGAGGCCTCGGTGCAGCTGTGCAACCCACTGAACGAGAACCACCAATGCAGGTGGCTCAGCCTTGGTACAGCTGTGCACCCCACTGACCGAGTCCCACCAATGCAGCTGGCTCGGCCTTGGTACAGCTGTGCACCCCACTGACTGAGTCCCACCAATGCAAGTGGTGTAGGCTCGTTACAGCTGTGCACCCCACTGACCGAGTCCCACCAATGCAGATGGCAAGTACTCAGTGCAGCTGTGCACCCCACTGACCGAGTCCCAAGAATGCACGTGGCTCGGCCTCTGTGCAGCTGTATACCCCACTCACTGAGTCCCACCAATGCAGGTGGCTCGGCGTCAGTGTAGCTGTGCACCCCACTGACCAAGTCCCACGAACGCAGGTAGCGGGACCTCAGTACAGCTCTGCAGCCCACTGACCGAGTCTAACCAATGCAGGTGGAGAGGCCTCAGTACAGGTGTGCACCTAACTGACCGAGTCCCACCAATGCAGGTGGCGCAGCCTGGTACAGCGGTGTAGCACACTGACCGAGTGCCACCAATGCAGGTCGCGCAGCCTGGTACAGCTGTGCACCCCACTGACCTTGTCCCACAAATGCAGGTGGTGAAGCCTCCGTATAGCTATGCACCCCACTCATCGAGTCCCACCAATGCAGGTGGCTCGACCTCGGTACAGCTGTGCACCCCACTGACCGAGTCCCAACAATGCAGGTGGCTCGACCTCGGTACAGCTGTGCACCCCACTGACCGAGTCCCACCAAAGCAGGTCGTGCGGCATCAGCACAGCTGTGCACCCCACTGACCGTGTCCCACCAATGCAGGCGGCTCAGCGTCTGTACAATTGTTCGCTTAACGAATCTCACTATGCTGCAAACCCCAGGAATCTCATTCTCATCACCAATTTATGTTCTAGTTAGATTCCTGGGGGCAAAAATCTCGTATGGCAAGCCAGTGCAAACACACATACACACACACACACACACAAACACTCTTCAGGAGCAAGCTGTTTATTAGGAGATACTTACAAACAGACCGACCCGATGGTAATCTCGACAAGGACCACTCCAATGCTTGTCCCGATCGTCTGCATGGCGAGAGAGAGAGAGTCGGCAGGCACAATCTTTGCGGGCGTCCCCGAGGAGGCAAAGTGGTCCTCTGTTGTGTAGCAGCCTCTCTCTCCTTTGGAAAAAATCAGGTATTTGTGATTATTTGTGGTAGCCTGGAGTCCTGGCACATGGGGCCACCAAATGCAGGGAGTCTAGCCCAACTCCGCCCCAGTCGCATAACCGGGCTATCATACTGCACGCGTGTGCAGACTTATTTCGGGCGCCACACTTGACTTTGGGGGTCACTACTTCATTACTCTTCAACTTCTGACCTTCATGTTGACTGCTTCTCATGGTTATTCTGTGGCTGGAAGCCACACAATCCATATGTAACCAACTGCTGTTCTTCCTCGCAGATTTCCAAGACCTTGTTAGTTACGTATTTGTATGCCGCTTAACACAGCGGTATTGTTCTAGGCACTAAAAAGTTACAACACAGACCATTCCCATCAAGTCTCACGTAGTACAGATACAAGCACCTACAAATTGACAGCAGGATGCCACTTCCATTTCTAGGGCCAATGTTGAGAGATCAGCCCAGGCAGCAGCTGCACTGGAAAGGCTGTCTGACACTGACAGAGCAACTCAGCACTGCAACAGCCCTCCACATAATGCCACACCTCTGCTGTGCCAGCTGTGCCACCATCTCTGCCCCACACAGCTGCCTTGTCTACTACATACAACCAAGAGCCAGCAAGAAGACAGGCATGCAGGGCACTCCCCACTTGCACACACCCAGGCACTGCTCTCCTCACTGCCTTCCCTTGACTCCAAAACCCAGGCACGCAGGGAAGCTCCTGCACTAACACCAAAGGTGGCCAAGGCACTCCAGGCTCACGAGGCACGTGCAAATGATCAGGCACAGAGCTGGCTCCTGGCATGATGTGGCTCTTTTCACACGGCAGGATCCTGCTCTCTTTGGGCAGAGCAGGCTGCTGCTTTCCATCCCCAATCTGCTCAAGAATCTCCACCTAAGTATGGAGGGACCGAGATTTTCTTTAGGAATACAGAAGTTGCAGATACAACGTCGAAACATTTGAGAGTCCTGAAGGCCACCTGACCTCAAAGTAACCTCGGTTCCCTTCCTTTCCTTACTTAGAGGCCCTGTGATTGGACAAAGGTGCAGAGGTTTTGAAATGAGGCCCTAGCAAGGAGACAGCCCCAGGCTGGAGGGCTGCTGAAATGCCAGCTCTCCCGGCTGCGCGGCCTCTGCAGCAGGAGTCCCGGCTCCACAGCTGGGTTCACACAGCACTGAGGGTTGAGTGCCACGAGCAGCCTGGCCCTGGGCACATCTTCAGCCCTCGCAGAGCCAGGAGCCCAACAGCTCTGAGACCTCCGTTCAAGCTACCAAGGATTTCGGGCACTCACACAAAGGCACTCGACAGATGCTGGCTTTCATTATAAGGGTCTTTCACTCATCCTACAGGGCACCACAACCTTCTAGGAAAAGCAAGGGGCACAATCTCATTTCCTGAGTGTGCTGGCAGTAACAGCATCTGTATGATGTGGGACGTGCAGCTCAGCAGAGGTACCAGGAGGTGAACCCACACGCCCCAGCTCACCCATGGAAGATGGGCGCATTCATGGAAGCCTTCACATCCACGCATAGCCTCATCTCATTCACTTGCAGCCGCTTTCACTGAGGGCTCACAATGGTGGCAAAGATGCTGACAGCTACAGGGACACACCCTGGCATCCTGCCTCCATCCTCAGTGGCTCGAGGATTGCACGGGGAACCTACACAACTGGAGCAACCTAGAAAGAAAGAAAGACAGAATCGATTAGGATGCAGTATGGTCTGAGATGGGAAGATGCAAGGAGGGTCCAGATTCCACAGAAAGCCTTGAAGGAATGAGCAGACCACTTTCTCCAGCAGAGTCTGTAAAACCCAAAAGACTCAGGAAGCATCAAGACCTTCAGAAACTGCAAGCCTGGACCTCAGCTGACAGAAAACAACTAACTGCAAGCATCCCTCGCTCACACCAGGATGCTCCAAGCAGGGAGCACAGTCAGCACCAGTGCTCACCCAGGGCTCCCACAAGGACACTGGGATGGCAGGCTGGCCTCTGGGAGCAGAGCACTGCTCTCTCCACACACCTCCTCCCATGCTGAGCAGCACAACACTGAGCCAACATGTGCCTGTGCATCAGTGGTGCACATGGCACAGCACCACACATGGCAGCACACAGGACACCCCCAAGGGCCCCACAACACAGAAAGCACAACTCTCAAGCCCTTCCAGTTCCTTCTAGGCCTCCAACGCCTTGGAAACAGTGCTTCCTCTGAACATCCACTCACAGCCCTGACATGGTCACTTCCCATCTCCAGGAAGCAGAAAGCAAGCGCTCTCACAGCTGCTGATCAGGCCAGCTCTTGCCGCTCACTTTTGCCTCACATGCCCGCAAGGCGCTCACCCAAAGGGGCCTCCCTACTGACAGGCCCCTAGAGCCTTCAAAGGGAAGCCCATCCTCACACCTTCTCTTCCCGACAGCTCAGAGGCAGGACAAACACTTTCTTCTGAAATGGCAAAAGGCGGCTTCACTTGAACAAAAAAGAAGGACAGATCCACAGGCTCATTCTCCACATGCAGATGAGAGCTGCCCCTGACAGCCCACAAGGTACCCAGAGATGACTGGCTGGGGGCAGGCTTCAGCACCAAGGGAAATGCAGTGGCCTCAGAGACTGCTGGAGCTCATGGCAGCTTTGTGAATCTCTGAAATAAATGCAAGGCTGCTTGGGCATCGCATGCTGCCAGAGGGATGCTTTGGGCAAGAAAGGGTCAAAGATGGTACTCCATGTCTTAAGTACACCAGGAAGCATGACCCACCATGCCTGAGAGGAGCAGAAGGACTTGACTGTCCAATTCACAAGCTACTCCACAACACTCGACAGCTGAGGTTGGCACTGAAACTCAATTAGGGAGCACACAGACCTGGGCCCTGGCCTTGATGACCTGCCATTTGCCATCGGTCATCCTCAGAGAATCCAGGGAGTGATGCCAGAGGACAAAGCATGGTGCTGAGACATCTCCAGAGCAGTACCTGACATGACACAGCTCCTGAGCTTAGGCCTTCCCACAACGTAGCCAGCAGTAAAAGGCTTCAAGAACAGAGGGGACATAATGCACGCCAAACAGCTGGGAGGCTAGCGGTGGGATGTATGTGCTCACCACCACTGCCTTGACTCCAGCTACTCCGAGAAATGCAGCTAGAGCTAAGTGGGGCTCCTCACCACCACCACCCAAAGCACAGGAAAAATCCAGTCCCTTGCCAGGGTCAGCAGGGTCAGCACCTAACCACACCACACTTAGCACACTGATGGCTACACGTGGCTGCTTTCTTATTTCCCTGCTGCAGCACAGAAAGCTCACATTACAGCGTGATGGTGAGGTAACTTGCAGAGACTGCACCTGGAAGGAAGAAAGACCTGGGCTGCGCATCCCTTGCAGGGCACTTTTGCCTTGCTGCTCCCATTCAAAGGCACTCCTCCAAAGAAATGTGGTACAGGAAGGATTCCGCCCCTTGACAGTCAGCTCCCAAGAACTCACCTGCCTTTCTCCAAAGACCACAACACCACAAGGCCTTCACTCCTTCAAAGGGATTCCAGCAGGCTAAGGCACAGACAGAAAAGCGCATGTCCCACAACGTCCGCTCCTCTCAGCACACACTACTGCAGACCAAAGCTCTTATGAGCAAGAGGAAATGAGAGGAAAGGAGGAAAAACGCAGGCTTGGTTCGCATCCTGGAGCAAGGAGAAACACTCCCTGGCCTTCAGGAAAAATTCATGCTGCAGGTGCTGGCAAGCGCTTGGCAACTCCAAGGCCTGAACCTCAGTGCATCAAAGGCATCAGGCTGCCAGCAACTCTGGCCCATGACACCAGGGCAGCCTAGGCCCAGCCAGCATAGTCACACCCTCACCTTGCAGTGCTCCCCAGCTCCCCACTCTGGCACCACTGCCCACACACAGCACCGCCCTCGCCAGCTATCTCCTCCCATGATGAGCACCAAAACACTGGGACCACCACCTGGACCCACCACCAGGCACCCCTGCACTGTGAAACCCTGCCCACACCACTGCTCGCCTCACAGATGGGGGCCAGCAAACGTGCACCTCTGCATCAGCAACACAGAGGGCACCCCAAGTGCCCCACAACACAGAAAGCCCAGCTCTCCAACTCTGCAGTTCCCTTCTAGTCCTCCAAGGCTTTGCAATAATCACTGCCTCTCAGCATCCACTTACAGTCCTATACACAGTTACTTCCCTTCTCCAGGAAGCAGACGAGTGCTCTCACAAGCCCTGATCGGGCCACTTCTTGCCACTCATTTGTGCCTCAACTTCACTGAAAAGAACATCTCTTTCAAAATGTTGCCCATACTTGTTTGGCTGTGACATTCCTTCTGTCTCCTCCAAGAGACTTGGCACCCATTCTCCACTGGCTGCACACTTGGACAGAAAATCACCAACCTCTAATGTATTACAGTTCCAAATGTGTCATAAAAGCAGGTGGACACCTGAAAGACAGACACAGCATTTAGACCTTGCAGGAACATCTCATAAGCTCCTTGCTGTTTCCACAGGGGGAATTTCCAAAGCACACACAGACAATGGGGAGAAGAGATTACTAACACCACTGCTTACACCAGCATCAGATTGATTTAGCAGCCTCAAAACTCTGTCTGGACTCCCTAGCTGACCGGGAGCAGCCTGCAAGCTTCTACTTAGCAACAACTGGAAAGTCAAACCTCATGTCCATATTCACCAGAGAACAACACCCACATTTTTCATGTAGTAGTACTGACACAGGATGACAGACTGGAACAGAATTTGTGTCAGACGATGTGGAACATCTGCTTGACTGAATAGTTACATTTACATATTGCTGTAGAGCTCTGCAGCGGTCAGTCCCTCCTCTGGGCACACACAACAAACCCAGAAGTCACCTCACCACCACCATCCAGGCTGCGTGTCTTCTCCTGATCTACCACCTGCTCAGAGAAGTGACCTCACAAGGGCAAACCCCCAACACACGCCTACAGCTGCTACAGGCTGCAGAGATACATATTTCCTCAAAATAACTTCCCCCGCCATGAACCACTGCTACCTGAGCAGGTACTCGGACAAAAGAGACCTCACACTCAACGCCCATGCCTAACACACACTTTGGGAAGAAGAGATTATTAGCACCACTGCGTACACCAGCACTAGATTTATTCAGTAGTTTAAAAGATCTAGTTGGACTCCCATGATGACCAGCAGTAGGCTGCAAGCTTCTACTTAGGAACTCAACAAAGTCAAGCTCCATGTCCATGTTCACCAGAGAATATCATCCACATTTGAAACGTAGCAGTACTAACGCAGGATGAAAGAGTAGACTAGAATTTGTGTTAGATGATGGGGGACATCTACTTCTACTTGATTAATTTGTTGCCTTTCTCTGCTGCTGTAGAGCTCTGCAGGGGTCAATCTCTCCTCTGGGAACATGCAACAAACCCAGGAGTCACCTCACCACCACCATCCAGGCCATGTGGCTTCTCCTGACCTGTCAGCTGCTCACAAGGGCAAACCCCCAACACATGCCTGCTGATGGCCTACGGGCTTCAGAGACACTAGCTGCCTCAAAAATAACTTCCCCAGCCATAAGCCACTGCTGTCCTAGCAGGTACTCGGACAAAAGAGACCTCACTCTCAACGCCCACGACTAACTGCCTGCTGCCGGTCTATCAGGGACTCAGACAGACGGGACCTCACAGTCACCTGCACAACCAGGTCTCTGTCACTGGCCAAAAAGCCCCCAAGGCAGGAATTACCTCACTAGAACTTCCCCAGCCAGCAGACAAATCCTGGCTGATCCGCTGCTCAGGCAGAAACCATCTCAAAAACACATCCCAGTGCGGACCTGCTGCTGCCCTATCCACTGCTCTGCGGGAAGTGACATCACAAGCAACAGCCACGCCTTCTCCCTCCAGCCGGCCTATCAGGGACTCGCGCAGAACTGACCTCACCATCAGCAGCTGAGCCATGGGCCTCCTCCAGCCCCACCAGCTACCTACAAACACTTGACGGGACACAGGGCATTTTCTCATACAGCCCTTTTAAACACTAGGGACCTCACTGCCCACCCTGCTGCTGCCTGCAGCTCCCCCTGCCCTTTCCCATGGCTGAGCCACCTCCTGATTCACTTCCTGGCTTCACAATGCTCACAGTGCAGCAAAGCACCCATTACGTAGCAGTTGCAACCCCCCAAAAATACATTACCTTTAGCCTAGGTAGTCTCTATATGTAGCAAGAGAGCAGGGCCTCATGTCCCAGTCAGAGGGAGAAGCCTTCCCACAGCTCACAAGTCTACTTCCTTCCCCATTGCTGAACAAGCACAGCAAATCCTCTACACACCGAGCACAACAAGCATTCTCCTATTTTACGCACTGACAATTTGAGACATGGTAACGGACTCCATCCAGGATATTTCAATTGCTGAAACCAGCAGAGCCAGAATTCAGCAACTCTTCATCCTCATCTAGGATTATGGGAATAACAACGGCGAGTGTGAAAATGGCCTTTCCTCAACTTCCAAGGCCCCTGAAAAGCAAAACACCTCACGCTTAACAGAGCTCTTTTGCAAACACCCTTCAGGCTGCTCCCAGGGTCACAGGTCCTGGAGCACACCAAGAACTATGGAGCAAGCACAACGACTTGGGCACGACACCTCGCAAGGACAGCAGCAACCTGCTCACACTTTGCCCAGCAGATCCCAAACACAGCTCTGAGCAGCACCTGGGGGCTGTGGGGATAGCAGCAAATCAGGGAAACCCTTGGAAATGCATCTCAGACGCACAAAAGGTTCAAAGCTTCCAGCACCCAAACCCCACCAAGCCGCCCTGGCCCAGCTGCTCGGCGCAGGCCGGCACGCCTGGCTCGCAGGTCAGTTCCCCTCGGTGACAGGGCGCTGGGTCCCCTGCTCACAGCCCCAACAGCCCCTTCGGGAGCCCCTGCAGGGAAGCAGCCCCCTCGCCAGCACCGCTGCCCCTGCTGCAGCGAGAGGGCACCCGCCGGCATTTGAACGCACCCGCAGCCCCCACCAGCCCCACTCGCACCCGCTCTCACTCCTGCTCCCTTCTTGCCTGCTTCGCTCCCTCCCTTCTTGCACCTCTCTCTTCTCTTGGCCTTTTCCCACTCTGGACTACGATTGGCTGACACAGCCATCACTCCAGTCCATCCCCACCCTCCTTCTCAGGACAGCCAATAGGAGGGCCGCACTCAGGCGATGCCATGGCAACGCTGCGCCCTCCTGCCCTGGCAACCAGCTCCGCTCCCTCCCCCCCGGGACGGCGCCATCTTGTGGGCGGCAGCGCAGGGCACGGTGGGGCCTCGGGGCAGCCCAGCGCCGGGTGCCCGGGCAGTGCGGGGCCCCGGTTGCGGCCGCTCTGCCGCAGGGGCCCCACGAGGCTTCTCACTGCCCTGCGCCCTGGGGGCCGTGCTGGGCTTGGAGGGCAGCCCTGGGGCCTGTGCTGGTGCCAGCCCTGGTGCCGGCAGTGGGGCCCTGGGAATGGCCGGGGCGCCGGAGCCTGCGGGCGACATGCTGCTGCCACCAGGGCAGGGCAGTGTCCTCTCGGCCCTCATGCCCCAGCCCCTTCCCCAGGGTAGCCCCAGGCTTGGCAGGTCTCCCGCTGCGCCTGGCAGGGCTGGGCCATGGCCCAGCAGGGGCTGCTCTGTGTGGGGCTGGGCTGTACCCCGAGGGGTCGCTCCAGAGGGCTGAGGAGCCCCATGGGGGCACAGGGCAGTAAGGGGGGGTACCAGCTCTGGGCCTGCTGGTGCCAGGGAGTGGAGGTGTGGGGTCAGGATGGGGCTGTGGGAGATGGCCATGTTGGGCTCACCCCAGCAGTGCACCCCACAGATAAAAGTCCTTGGGGTAGGCCTGTCTTACAGGGTGATAGTGGTGCCTCCACCTGTTCACAAAGTGCTTGCCCAAACAGGGTGTCTTTTGGGTTCAGAGGTTGGAGCCTGTTTTGTAGGAGGACAAAGGCTGTGGCCATCTCAAGATGGCATCTCAGAGCCCCAAATCTGCTCTGCCAAGTTAGAATCATAAAAGGATACGAACGGTGTCAATCCTCACTGGAGAGCTACAGAAGCACTGGAAACAAGGAAGTGCATTCCTGGCTGATGGTGTCCCTGCAGCACTCCTCCATCTCACTTGTCCCTTGCCCTCAGCTCACCTCTCAAGCCCAGGACGAGGGACGCTCTTCCCATCTCATCACCCAATACTCCTTTCCAACATGCTGCTGCTCCTCTGCATGTCGACAAGGACTCCTAGTGCAGCCCCGTTGCCTCCTGTCCCCTGTCATTGCCACGGAGCCACTATGAAGGACAGTGGTGGGGATTGCCTGAGGAGTGCACAGCAGCGCCTGGGCCTTGCAGGGCAGTGAGGGCACCCACCCACGGCACCATGGAGACCTCCCTGTGATGCAGCACATCCTGCTGTGACTTCAGCTCGAGTCATCTGGGGGCTCATGATGCCATTGCCATGGAGATGGCCCAGCCAGGGAGCAGAGAGATTTCCTCTCAAGTCCTGGAAAGCCATCCCCTCCCTTCCCCCAGTTATTTTCCAAACATTTCTGATAAATTCCTTCATCTCCAGAGGGGCCTAGGGTCAGGGCAGCCCCAGCCCCAGGACCCAGGCGTCCTGGCTGCCACATGGTCTCCCGAGCCACACAAGCCTCTCAGGCAGGATTTTGCCTGGGATCCACTGCAGTATTTTAAGTTAAGGGTTTCTCTGTGCCTCCTCAAACAGGAGCCCCAGAAGGCTCCCAGGGAGCTGCAGGAGCATTGGGAACAAGGAACTGTTGCCTGGGCTGATGGTATTGGTCCAGCAGTCCTCCCTCTCACTTGCTGCTTGTCCTTGCCTCACCTCTGTAGCTGAGGAGGAGGGATGCTCTTCCTGTTTTGGCACCCAAAACTCCTTTACAATGAGCCCCTGCCCACTGCCTGCTGGCGAGGGGCCCCAATGTGGACCCACTGCATCCTGTCCCCACTTCTTTCAATAGAGCTGCTATGCAAATCAAAAGCTTCTTTTCTCTTCATTTCCTGCTTTTGCCCATAGCAAGACAGCAGAAAAATTTCACTCTTTCAGCAGAGTCCCCTACTTTTACACACCTGCTTTCTGCACTTTTTCAACACCCTCTGTATTCCCTGCCTACCGCCACCACACACCCCAGTTCCTGTCCTTTGCTCCAGCAGCATGCTAAGATTGAGAAAGCCTAAGTGGGGTTTGTATGTGGGGGAAATAAAATAAATAACAAGATGCCAGCACGAACAGCAGTGGGATGGCAAAGCAGGTGGTGTATGGAAATGCCATGTCAGACACCCCAAAGAAGTCATGTCCTTCCAAAATCGGCCAATTGGAAATGACGTACAAAGCTAAACAATTCTGAATGCTTGTGGAGTTTGGTGCCTCTGGTTGTGCATGATGCCAGGGCCACAGGGCTGTAAGAAGCACTTGGGAGAGGGCCAAGCCTTGCAGGAGGCAGCCTCGGCTGGAGCTGAGCCCTGGCAGGAGCAGGAGAGAGGAAGGCAGGTGACTTGAGGGTGCTCTGCTTCTGCTAGCCAGGCTGGCTGGGCAGAGGCTTTGTCAGTTTGGGGCAAGAGACGGGAAATGGCAGCTGCCTTGGGCACCCCCAGGCATGTCCTTGCAGGCTGCCAGGCAAAGCATGCAGTCAGCCTGCTGGCAGGCAGAGACCTCCTGCTCCTTGCCAGCACTTCCCACCTGCTCCTCGGCAGCTCCAGGGAGTCAGGCAGAGGCTTTCAAAGTCATCATCATGGTCATCTCTGCACCTTTGCGAGGACACGTGCAGAAGCCCGTGAGCCCTGTGCGTTGGGCAGCCGAGGCAGCCTGTGCCTTTGGTGGGAGCAAGCTGGGCTCCGGCTGTGCTGCACTGCTGCGGGCTGCTGCTGTTGGCCACCTGTGGGCAGAAGGACTCACAGGGTGGATGCGGTTGACTTGGTCGAGTGGCTGATGAAGAGCAGGAAACCTGAGGGCCGTGGGCAAGGGAAGCTCTGGCTGCACGCGGCCTGGCTGAGCTGGGTCCAAAGCTGCTCTATGCCCCTCAGCGCAGAGCTCACGGGCTCCGTGGGGGCCTTGGAGCATGCAGGTTGCTGTGCTTTGTCCCAGGGAAAGTCCCGAGGACCGGCAAGAAATTACCCCCTGGCCGCAGCAGCTCCTGCCATCCTCTTTCACCCCTGCTCCTTTGCCAAACCAGCTGCCTGCTCTCCGGGCAGCTCCCATGCCTGCTGCCTGCCCCTGCCTCCAGCCCCATGGCTCACCTCGCCCCTGCGCTCCGGCGTGCCTGGCAGTGTGTGTGCAGCCTGGCAGCAGACGTTTGCTGCCGCTCCTCGTCCCTCTGCATGATCCTCTGCTGGGGTCCTGCTGCTCTGGCCCCAAGGGCAGCTGCTGCCTCCTCAGGGAGCAGCTCTCCTCAGAAGGAGGACCCCAGGGGCTCTGTTCACAGCAGGGACACAGTCCCCATGGAGACAGCCCCATCACCATGGCCTTGGAGGCACCATGCCACCACCATCACCAAGCCCTGCTGCTCACTGTGGCAACAGCCCTCACCAAGCCCTGGGGATCGCTGGGGGCACCCCCAGCACAACGCCTTGGCAGTCCCCATGGGCACACCCATCCCCATGGCCTTGCCTCCAAGCCTCTGCTTTCAGCTTTGGAGCCTGCCTGGCAGCTGACAGCTGGGCAGCACCACCACCAAGTTGCCTCTCTCCACCCCTGCACTCCATGCCCCTTGCACAGGCTGCCCTTCTTCAGGCACTCCAGAGCACACAGCCACTCCAAGGCTACCCCTCGCTCTGCCTGCTAATCCTCAGCCCTCTCCAGTGGCTCCTTGTGCAGCTCACGCCACAGCTCCCTGTATTCCTGCTGCTGTCGTGATGGGCTTGTTTTTCCCCACACCACCTGGCACCTTTGCTTGCCGTCCCAGGCCATTGCTTCCTCACTCTTCTTGCAGTCAGTGTCTCCTCTAGGTTGCTCCCCCACCAGCTTGCCCAGCTGAATCACCATCAGCTCAGCACTTGGCAAGTCTCCTGCCAAAGAAACGCTACCACCCTTTTTTGAGCGATGCTGTGAAAAAAACCCTGCAAATAGTAAACAAAACTCAAGGAAAAGAAGGGAAGAAGAGTAAGAAGCAGAGAAGGTGTGCTAGCTTTGTGGATCTACCTCCTGGCACCCATCTCTGTGCAGAAATGAAAGAAACAATTTTCTGGACCCTGTGTGTCTATTGGGTGCTTGCACACTGGGTAATAGAACGCAGTTTGGGGACAACACAGGGATAACTACAAATAGGCTGAACACGGGCTGGGAAAGCTCTAGGGTGAAGGAGTGGCCCACGCAGGGCAGGGCCATTCCCCCACGGAGAGGGGTCTTCATGGGGTAGAGCTCCTCACAGCTCCTGCTCACCCCCAGGACACTTCCCAGGGGCTTCTCAGCATGTAGCTGCAGGCAGGGATGACACCAAAGGCAAGGAGCTTTCCCACATCTCTGCTTTCAGGTCCCTGCTGCTGGTGTGGGGGGAAGGGAGAGGAGCTGCCAAGCCTGGACAAGAGCCCGAGACTCCAAAGCTGATGGAGAGACCAGCAGGTCTGAAGGAAGCTCACAAAGTTCCTCCCCCGACATGCACAGCACCAGCAGCACCTTTGCCGGCCCCAGCAGGATCTGTCCTCACTACCCCGAGCACCTGCCAACACGCAGATGCCCCTCAACACTGCCTCGCTGCCAGGAGGTGTCTGTGGGGCAGAGCTGAGCACACAGGGCTGTGATGGGCCTGTGGGTCATTGCTCTCCTGAGGAAATGTCACCTTCAGACCCTCGACTGTCTCTGGGGAGGTGTCCCGAGGGGCTGTGAGCGCCCTCCAGAAGGGCACAGCTCTTCCACAGCCACTTTGCCGCGATACCCGAGACACTGGCTCTGGCCACGGCCATCAGGAGCCTCCGCACGTCCTGCTCCTCACAGTGCCCACAGCCGGGCTGTGCTCAGAGAGGAGCTGGGGACCTGCCCAGGGAAAGCGGGGCTGTCAGCAGGGGCACCGGGGCGCTGGCTGCCTCCTGCCTCCAGCCTGGAGATACCACAAGCACCGCTGTACCTGCACCCTCTCCTCACAGCTGGGATGGTGCTGAGGAACCGGCACCACAGCATCCAGCACCGAGCCATGGGGCCACAAGGAGAAAGGACGCAAGAGCCGGGGACTCCCGGGGGCCGGAGGTGGCCCAGGCTACGCCAGGCCTTCCCCATTCGCTGCTGCCACACAGCCAGGCCACGGCCGCTCCGACTGCTGCCACGCACGGCCGCTCGCTCTGCCCAGCCCGCGGCCCTCGGCCCCGGCGCAGCAGCTCCCGGCGCTGCGGCTAAAGGCTCCGGGCGGCCCCGGGCCGGGAGACGCTGCCCCGCGGCAGCAGCCGCCTCTCGCCCCCTCCCCGCCCGCAGGACCCGGCCAGCCCTGCCCCCACCCCGCCCCTCACCGCCCTCCTCTGGGCCACTGCGCATGCTCCGCCCTGACCGGCCACGCCCCCAACTCTTTACCACGCCCCTCTTGGTCCCTCCCCTCGGCTCCCCTGCCCCCCTCCCACCCGGCCCCTGAACAGCGCACACGCACTGCTGCCTCCCTCCTGCCCCTCCCTGGGGTCCCGCCCCACGAGGTCACGTCCAACGGGAGCCAATTGGAGGAGTGAGGGGTGGGAGGGTCTGTGGTGCAGGGGGCGTCAGTTCCGGCTCTGGGGGAGGGCCTGCTGCTAGGCCTTCCCTGGCTGCTGGTGCTGGTGCGTGGGGAAACGCTGCTGCCGGGCGCTGCTGCCGCAGGGCCCCGCTCTGCCCCGGGGTCTGGGCGAGTCTGCGGGAGGGGAGGGGAGGGAAGAAATGGGAGAGAAACCTCTGCGCTGCGCTGGGGACAGCTGCTGCCCGTGAGCATCCCTGGGACACAGCGGGGGTTTTCAGCATGCACTGCGGCCTGGCGGGTGCCGAGAAGCCCTGAGCTGTGAGAGCTGCAGCACTAGTGACCGCACAGGCAGCAGGGCAGGAGGGAGAGGAACAGAGCAGCTGCTTCCTGTGCTGCTTCTGCCCCGGGATGTTCTCCCCTCCTGGAAAGCTGAAACACCCTGGGTGTGTGGGGGGGAAACTTGGTGAAAGCAGATAGGCAGGAGCTGCTGTCGTAGTGTGCGTGGGCAGTGCAGTATTCAGTTTTCTCAATCAACCTGTGAAAATGTGACTTCTTTCTTCAGCTTTCAATTAGGAACAGTCACAAGGTGTCATGTCCAGGAGTGGGGAGAAAAGACGGCTGTGAAAAGAGCGGGGCCTGAGCCCTGAGGTAACTATATGTAGCACTCTAGAGCTTTGTTGAAAGCTTCCTCTCTTCCTGCAGTTGCTAAGGAAGAAAGCAACAGGATGGCCGTAAACGGGCACTGTCCTTGCTAGACCAAGGAGAAGGACTTGAACACACCCTTGCGTGGAGAGCATTTTCCTTCCAGTACCTTCGAGCTGGGAAGTTTGGTCCATACCATCCCTATTGGTCCTTTTGGTTACTGGAGAAGGATTGACTTAATTCCAAAGAGTTCCAGACTTGGCAGGTATAAACAAAGAGTTACTGAAAAACCTGCAAGGATAGCCGACCTCATTCTTTTTGTCCGCGAGGGTGTGGTGAAGGTGTTTGCTCTCGCTGTAGCCTAATGGTGCTGCCCGCACCCTACCACAGGCCTCAGCAGGAGCCAGGTGTTAGGCGCAAAGGCTGAGCCAGAGTGAACAGTCCCATCTCTGGTGACAGTGAAAGTACTCCTTTGGGGGACAGTAGAGGTATATACAGGGAATGTCTGTGTATGTGCTTGGTGTTCAGAGTCTATGTGGTTTAATGGTACTCCTTTCCAGGTGGAGATAGTCACTCTGCTGACTGGCCTCTAAAATGCAAGTGAGCATTTTGGAGATGTCCAGTTGTAACTCGGTGTGCTGGTCTTTTCTTGGAGTGAGCTAACTGTGCTTGGAGGCAAGCATGCTTGGAAATGTTCCTGTTTTCCCTGGCAGGATAACATGCGTCTTGCAGTCTTCCTCCCCAGTAGATCAGCAAGGGCTTTACAGAGGAGGTGCTGGTGGCTTCCCCCTTTTCCAGTGAGTGAAAGTGACACAGCAAAAGAGAAAGGCTCCTGCCATGCATTGAGAGAAGACAGTGGGAAAGCATGTGAGCTCTTCTTTCTCTTTTCTCCTTTTTTCTCTTGCTGCTCAGAAAGAATAGTGCTGGAAGCTGATGTGATGTTTTCCCTTGTCCATTTGTGCAATGGAGGTTGTAGCCAGACTGAGCACTGCAAAAAGGGCACCTCCTAACCCTGAGGTGGATTCATCAGCACTGGAGGTGATGGCATTGAAACAACTCGTTGCTGTCTTTCTCTGCTTCTCTCAGGCATTACAGACCAGCAGAAAATGCTTGTGACAAGGGCAAACCAGTGAAGCAAGCCAGTGCAGAGGTAAGCTAGTGTTCCTTATCATTTCATTTTTAGGGAATGATGATTGAGTGTATTCAGCCATTGCACTCTTTGTATGTTGTAAAGAATGCTCTGCTGCCTTATTTTTTCCCCAGGGGAGAGGAGAGCATCCTTCTGCAAATGACACTTTCCCAGAGGTTGCCTGCTGTCACTTTTTTTGTTTCTGTGCCATTCTGAGCACAGAAACAGTAGTACACAGTGGGATAGTTTGAAAGCAGCCATCCCAAAGAAGGACCTTGGGAGTTTGGAAAGGGAGGAATGTGCTGGTTGGTTGGGTGCTTTTGTGTGCAAAAGTATCCTTCTCGCTGTTTTATGCATGACGAAGACTCTTTGCACTGTCTGCTAGTCAGACGGTCTGTCCTTGTTTGCTAGCACTTGGCTTTCAGAGGGCTAGGAAAACAAGGGCCTGCAGAGTCATGCTACAGCCTGAGGAAAAGGGGATATTTTTTCTTTCTTTATTTATTTTTTTTTTGTTGTTGTTTTTTGTGAACCCAGCCCTATTGCAGATCCAGGTATTTTATCCTAACAGGCCCAGGGGTTGTTTGCCTTCCTTAAGCACACTTGGATGCCAACAGCCGTGTTGCAGCCAGTCTAATGCACCCTGTGGTGTCTTTATTGCCTGACTCCAGTGTTGTTGTCTGTTCCCCTTTGGTTGTCAGCTCAGCTCCCTTTGGAGCTCACCTGCCTCCAGTTCTTCCAGACTCCTGTCTTTGGTGCCTTGGTCTGGAGAACGCCTGCTGTGGTTGTCTGAAACCTCAGTGTTGGGAGGGCTACAGCGTCATGTGGCACAAGAGGCCTTTGCTGTTCTCGTGTTCATTCCTGAGCTGCTTTCTTGTGTAGCCCTCCTGTTTTCAGTGCTAGTGCTAGTCCTCCTGTGCTAGTCCTCCTGTGCTAGTCCTCCTGTTTTCTGTCAGCTTCCTCTCTTTCCCCTGTTACTGCTGAAGTGAGAACAGCCTGAAACAACTGTGCCCTTCCAAGCGAGGAGTGTGAAACAAAGAACCCGGCTGCTGTTGCTACCTGAGCAGCAAGCTGAGGAAGCCTGTGATCCTCTGCTCTGAAACACTGTGACAGTTTCCAAGGTCTAACTTGACCGGCTTTTTGGTGGGCCTTTTTTCAGGCGACTGCTCCATCCCGGTTCGTGCGCTCAGTGAGCCCTTTGCGCTTTCACTGTGTTTTTTCAGGCCACTGTGAGAGAGCTCACTGCTGCATCGGAGGAAGGCAAGCCAGAGGAGATCAGGAGTAGTGCTTTCGACCTCACTGCCACCCCTGAGGATATCCATAGACTAAGGAACCTTTGCTAGTTCAAGGATGAGGTAATGTCTGCTGCCGTGTAGTCATGTTCTCATACCTCTTGACTGTGTATGTGAATTTTCTTTTCAAATTCTTTGCTTTTCTTTCACTGCACTCAGCAGGAGGGAAAATGGAATCTAAGTGCAGCATGTAATTGCAAGTTCTCAAATGCTTGTTCTTAATGATCTCTCCAAAGGGACCATTTCCTTCTTTTTTTTTCCTCTTTTCTATGGTTTTATGTACCTGTCTCAATTTCTCAGAGTGACACAGTCTCTCACACGCTGTCAGAGTGTCACAGTCCGAGAGAACTTTTATTATCCCTGTCTCATTATAACTTACAAATTGATAAGTATGGCCATACTAGAGGTATCCTCTAATCAGGGAGGACCTATCTTCTTCCTTAGAAAAACTGAAGGAACAGTGAGAAGTCGGCATATACACTTCATGCTCCTTTTTTTTTCCACTCTAAAACTTACCCAAGTGATGGCTGGGGTTGAAAGAGGCAAGAAGACTGCCTGATGCCTTCCATCGCATAGGCACAAGCAGCTTTTAATTTGTTGTGGTTTGCTCCTCAGTTACTAAGTTGTCTTACTCCTTATGCACAGAGGAACGCTGTGTGCTTGGGCAGTGGGGTTAGCCTAGAGGTAAAGAGGCACTGCTTAGCTTCCTGTGCCTGTCGCTGTGACTCAGGTTTGGGTCCCTATTTGCCTGTTTTTCCTTGACATTTCATCCCCTCCCAAAGAATCTCCTGGGTCCTGGAGTTCAGTCACCTGCTCCAGGCAAATCTATCGCAGAATCGATTTTATAGATAGACTTAAGTTCCCTTGTGAGATATTTCCTTGATTGAGAGCCACATGCAGAATTTCCTTTTCAGGAATTTGAAGTCTTTTCAAATCCAAGTGGCATTTCCCGATGGCAACTTTATGGGTATTGCTCCTTGTGGCAGCATTGCTTGTGAGGGTAACTGATTCTCTCTCCATAGAGCAACTTCTCCTGTACGGAACAATCCTGTTTCCTCTGTCTTAGTTTGGCTATGTCAAACTGATTTCTCCGAGTGTGCTTCCGTGTGATTGGCACTTCACTTCTGGGGCATTTGCATAGCCTGCCTTTGTTGCTTTTTGTTGCAATCTCAGTTCCTTTTTTTTTCCAAGGAAACCAGAATTACTCACAGTACGTCATTTGCTATCCCTCAAGTGCCATTAGGAATACTTCTGTATCTGCTGGGAAACTATTCCTTTCTTCATGATTCTACTTGTAGATTATTAATCTGTAACTAGCTGATACACTCAGCTTTGTGCCTGCATAAGAACTCGCAGCAACCTCCACATTTCCTGAATCCTGCTTTAGAGCAAAATTCTTGTCGCAGCACGGCAGCCTGAGAGGTGCAGAGAAGCCCTGAGCTGTGAGAGCTCCATCACTACTGAAACCTAAGGCAGCAGGTGAAGAGTGAAAAGAAGAGAGAAGCCGCTTTCTTTGCCACTTCTACTGCTTGATGTTCCCTCCTAATGGAAAGCTGAAACACTCTGGGTGGGTGGTGAAACTGGTGGGGAAAGCAGAGAGGCATGAGCTGCTGCTCTACTGAATGGTGGAGGTGCAGAGGTAAGGAGTCAGTTTGTATTTGCTGCCAGGGATAAGAGTTTTTTAAACAAACATTTTTTTCCCTGATGTAATCTGGACGGTAGCTCAAAAGATGTCTGTCATGACAGAGAAGCAAAACAAATCTCCACAAGATTGTGCCGTCCTGCGGGTGTGTGTGTGTGGGGAGGGATTTGGGGGCTCTTGGAGCAAGCTATCTTTCTGTACAAAAGTCTGGAAAACATTGATGCAAGCCCCCAGAGAAGAGAAATTTTCTGGGCACTCAGAGCAACACAGGCAGGACCCAGCGATGTCGAGGGAAACCCATCCCAGCCATACCAAACCAACCACTCTCTCCAGAGGACTTTCTTAACCCTCGGGCTGGGAGTAGGAGAGGAGATGGGGGAACAGTCATCCCAGACTTGCTTCCATCAGGCCCTCAGCTCCACAACGTGTCATAGGTTCAGCTGAGTTCTCTCAAGCAACACTTCCCATGCCTCTGGTGCATGGAGAAGACTGGGTAGGCACACAGGAGACAAGGGAGAGAAAGGGCAGAGATGCCAGCAGGTAGAGTTGGGCTCCCTGCGTCACAGATGACTAGAGGCTGACTAAGGAAACTAACTCCTGTAGGGACTTGGAAAGGCACATCTCGGACAGTATTTAAGAGGGGTGCAGTCTCCCTCCTGCAAGACTTGCCCCAGCACTCTGCAGAGACTAGGAAGAGCAGGAAGGTTGGCTGTAGGGACGCTTGCAAGCTTTAGCAGCTGCAGAGCTGGGAGGTGCCCTTACAAACTTCTGAATGCAGGCCCTGAGGCATTGCAGTGCCTCATAGGCTCTGCACCAGAGCCCAGAGAGCAGCACTGCAGTATGAGGGATGTCCTGAGAAGCCTTGAATCCTCAAATGTGGGAGATCCAGGGTGCCAGAGCTGTACAGATTGTGGGAGGGCAAGGGTGCCAGTGTGGATCCAGGGTGCCTGGGCTGCACAGATCCCTGGAGGAGCCAGGGTGCTGGTGTGGGGAAGGGCAGGGGGCTGAGGAGCGTACCCAGGGGAGAAGCAGAGCCCCAAAGTGACACTGAAAAGCCCAAGGACCATCTGAAGCCCAGAGTTGAGACCTGGCTTTCCTCAGGCTCACACAGAAGGAAAGATGGACTAAGTTCATGGGAAATGGGAAAACTTCCTACAATTGGCTACGTGGCCTGACCAATGGCTTTGGAGTCTGTCAGGGACGAGGGTCCTGGGTAGAGCTCTCTGGATGATGTGTGTTTGCTCTTTTCTGGCATATCATCTCTATCTTAAGCACCGCAGACCGAGAAACCTTGCTGAAGGCTTCTCAAATCAAAGAGCCTGCTTTGGTGCCTAAAGGAGGAAGGTTATGCCCTGTCCCTTATTCTCCTATACCCTACTTCAAATAAAAGAGAGATCCACAGTTTGGAGGCTCACCTAAGCATCTCAGCCTGTGGCCACCCTTTGGGCTTTTTCATCCCACCGGACTTTGATCCTGTAAAAATGTCAAACACCAATCCAAACCCCAAACCCCAGATTCCTGTACAGAATCCTGTTGCCTAGTGCAGCAGCCAAGGAGTGCAGGAGCACAGCAGTGACCTCTCCAGGTCCCCACTTCAGATGTTTCCCTGACTTTGACACCACTTGGAGACGTTCTTGAAGGATTTATCAGAAAGTTTGGGAAAATAACTGGGGGGAGGGAGATGCCTGCTTTCCAGGAGGGGAGAGGAAATCTCTCTGCTCTCTCCCTGGCGGTGCCATCTCCATGGCACTGACCTGCTGTGCCCCCAGATGACACCAGCTGAGGTCACAGCGGGATGTGCTGCATCACAGGGAGGTCTCCATGGTGTCCTGGGGGAGGGCCCTCACTTCCCTCCGAGACCTAGGCACTGCTGGGCACTGCTCACGCCCTCCCTGCCGCTGCCCTTGTAGTGGCTCCATGGCAAGACTGGAGGCAGGAGTTAATGGGGGCTGTGCTGGGATCCGTCACTGACACGCAGAGGAACAGGAGCACGATGAAAAGGAGTGTTGGGTGAAGGGAAGAACATCCCTCCTCCTGGGCTGCAGAGGTGAGCCGAGGGCAAAGAGGTGAGATGGAGGACTGCTGGATGGACACCATCAGCCGAGACCACAGTTCCTTGTTCCCAAGGCTCCTGCAGCTCTCCACTGAGGGTAAGGGCTTTGGGTACTTCTTCCCGAGATGTTGCACAAAGATTGGTAACTGCAAAAACTGCTGTGAATCCAGGGCTGTGGGGGTGGCTGGACAGGACTGGGTGCTGCCACAAGAGTCATCTCTGAGGGTCCCATCTGTCTTAGTGGACAGCCAGGACTCCTGGGTCATGGGGCAGGAGATGCGCTGAGCCTCAAGGCTTCTGTGGGGCCAGCTCCATTGCCTTTTGGGGTCTATAGGGGGCATGGGAATGCATGGCAGGTTTTCCACGGATTGTGTCCCCCTTTGCGATCTGGCTCTGAGAAGAATTGGGGTCCTGCATCCCAGAAGCTGGGGCAGCCTGCTGCTCTCATGGGGCTCTCAAGAACCTGCTGAGATGTCCATGTACAATAAGGAAACCACCTGGTAATGACCCCAGGTCCCCTGCCTGTTTGAGAGGACCTCTGTTCCTTTCATGCTTGGTACAAGTTGGTGCAGCATGGTTTGGGCTCAGAGAAGCCATCTCGAGATGGTCATAGCCTGTGTCCTTGCGCAGGTTGGACTCAAAACATCTGCATGCAAAAGAAAGCCTATTTGGGAGAGCACCTTGGAAACAGGTGGAGGCACGGTGCCCACTGCCAAGTCCTGACTGACCCAAAGATTTTTCTCTGAGCTATGGGGTGCAGTGCTGCAATAAGCCCAAAAGAGCCATCTCCCTCAGTCCCTTCACGACCCCACACCTCCACTCCCTGGAGGCCCAGAGCTAGTCTCCCCCTCACCGCCCTGTGCACCCATGGGGCTCCTCTGGAGTGACCCCTTGGGGCACAGCCCGGCCCCATACAGAGCAGGCCCTTCTTGGCCATGGCCCAGCCCTGCCAGGCGCAGCGGGAGGGCTGCCAAGCCCTGGCGCTACCCTGGGGAAGGGGCCGGGGCAGGAGGGCCGAGAGGACACTGCCCTGCCCTGGCGGCAGCAGCACGTCGACCGCAGGCTCCGGCACCCCGGCCATTCCCAGGGCCCCAGCGCCGGCACCAGGGCTGGCACCAGCACAGGCCCCAGGGCTGCCCTCCAAGCCCAGCACGGCCCCCAGGGCGCAGGGCAGCGAGGAGGCCCGCAGGGACCCTGCGGAAGAGCGGCCGCACCCGGGGCCCTGCACTGCCCGCGCACCCGGCGCCAGGCTGCCCCCAGGCCCCGCCGCACCCTGTGCTGCCGCCCACAAGATGGCGCCATCACACGGTGGGAGATGAGGGGGGCAGAGCTGGCTGCCAGGGCAGGAGGGCGCAGGGTTGCCATGGCATCGCCTGAGTGCAGCCCTCCTATTGGCTGTCCTGAGAAGGAGGGTGGGGATGGACTGGAGTGATGGCTGTGTCAGCCAATCATAGTTCAGAGTGGGAAAAGGCCAAGAGAAGAGAGAGGTGCGAGAAGGGAGGGAGCGAAGCAGGCGAGAAGGGAGCGGGAGTGAGAGCGGGTGCGAGTGGGGCTGGTGGGGGCTGAGGGTGCGTTCAAATGCCGGCGGGTGCCCTCTCGCTGCAGCAGGGGCAGCGGTGCTGGCGAGGGGGCTGCTTCCCTGCAGGGGCTCCCAAAGGGGCTGTTGGGGCTGTGAGCAGGGGACCCAGCGCCCTGTCACCGAGGGAACTGACCTGCGAGCCAGGTGTGCCGGCCTGCGCCGAGCAGCTGGGCCCGGGCGGCTTGGTGGGGTTTGGGTGCAGGAAGCTTTGCGCGTGTTGTGGGTCTGAGATGCATTTTTGAATTTTTCCCTCAGCTGCTGCTGCCCCTGCAGCCCCGAGGTGCTGCTCAGAGCTATGTTTGGGATCTGCTGGTCAGAGTTGAGAGCAGGTTGCTGCTGTCCTCGCAAGGTGTCCTGCCCAAGTTGTTGTGCTTGCTCCATAGTTCTTGGTGTGCTCCAGGACCTGTGACCCTGGGAGCAGCCTGAAGGGTGTTTGCAGAAGAGCTCTGTTAAGCGTGAGGTGTTTTGCTTTTCAGGGGCCTTGGAAACTGACGAAAGGCCATTTTCACACTCACCGTTGTTATTCCCATAATCCTAGATGAGGAGGAAGAGCTGCTGAATTCTGGCTCTGCTGGTTTCAGCAATTGAAATGTCCTGGATGGAGTCTGTTGCCATGTCTCAAATTGTCAGTGTGTAAAATAGGAGAGTGCTTGATGTGTAGAGGATTTGCTGTGCTTGTTCAGCAATGGGGAAGGAAGTAGACTGTGAGCTATGGGAAGGCTTCTCCCTCTGACTGGGACATGAGGCCCTGCTCTCTTGCTACATATACAGACTACCTAGGTGAAAGCTAATGTATTTTTGGGGGGTTGCAACTGCTACGTAATGGGTGCTTTGCTGCACTGTGAGCATTGTGAAGCCAGGAAGTGAATCAGGGAGGCCATTTGGGAGGTGGCTCAGCCGTGGGAAAGGGCAGGGGGAGCTGCAGGCAGCAGCAGGGTGGGCAGTGAGGTCCCTAGTGTTTAAAAGGGCTGTATGAGAAAATGCCCTGTGTGCCATCAAGTGTTTGTAGGTAGCTGGTGGGGCTGGAGGAGGCCCATGGCTCAGCTGTTGATGGTGAGGTCAGTTCTGCGCGAGTCCCTGATAGGCCGGCTGGAGGGAGAAGGCGTGGCTGTTGCTTGTGATGTCACTTCCCGCGGAGCAGTGGATAGGGCAGCAGCAGGTCCACACTGGGATATGTTTTTGAGATGGTTTCTGCCTGAGCAGCGGATCAGCCAGGATTTGTCTGCTGGCTGGGGAAGTTCTAGTGAGGTAATTCCTGCCTTGGGGTCTTCCTGGCCAGTGACAGAGACTGGTTGTTCAGGTGACTGCGAGGTCCCGTCTGAGTCCCTGATAGACCGTCAGCAGGCAGTTAGTCGTGGGCGTTGAGAGTGAGGTCTCTTTTGTCCGAGTCCCTGCTCGGGTAGTAGTGGTTCATGGCTGGGGAAGTTATTTTTGAGGCAAGTAGTGTCTCTGAAGCCCATAGGTAATCAGCAGGCATGTGTTGGGGGGTTGCCCTTGTGAGCAGCTGACAGGTCAGGAGAAGCCACATGGCCTGGATGGTGGTGGTGAGGTGACTCCTGGTTGTTGTTTGCCCAGAGGTGGTATTGATTGCTGCAGAGCTCTACAGCAATACAGAAGGTCAACTAATTAATCAAGAAGATGTTCCTCATCGTCTGACACAAATTCTATTCCACTCCATGATTCTGAGTTAGTACTACTACATTTAAAATGTGGGTGATGTTCTCTAGTGAATATGGACATGGAGTTTGTTTTTCCCCCTTGTTGCTAAGTAGAAGCTTGCAGCCTGCTGCCAGACAGCTAGGGAGTCCAGCTGGGCTTTTTAAACTGCTAAATCAATCTAATGCTGGTGTAAGCAGCGTTAGTTATCTCTGATTGCCAGCATGTGTGTGTGCTTTGGAAATTCCCCTTGTGGAAACAGGAGGGAGCTTGTGAGATGTTCCTGCAAGGTCTAAATGCTGTACCTGTCTTTCAGGTGTCCACGTGCTTTTATGACACATTTGGATCTGTAACACCTTAGAAATTGATGATTTTTGTCCGAGTATGCAGCCAGTGGAGAATGGGTGCAAAGTCTGTTGGAGGAGACAGAAGGAATGTCACCCCCAAACAGGTACCGGCCACATTTTGAAAGAGATTTCTTGTTCAGGGAAGTTGAGGCACAAACGATTGGCAAGAGGTGGCCTGATGAGGGCTTGTGAGAGCACTCGTCTGCTTCCTGGAGAAGGGAATTAACCATGTGTAGGACTGTGAGTGGATGCTGAGAGGCAGTGATTATTGCAAAGCCTTGGAGGACTAGAAGGGAACGGCAGAGTTGGAGAGCTGGGCTTTCTGTGTTGTGGGGCACTTGTGGGGCCCTGTGCATTGCTGATGCAGAGGTGCACGTTTGCTGGCCCCCGTCTGTCAGGCGAGCAGTGGTGTGGGCAGGTGTTGCACTGCAGGGGTTCCCTGTTGGGGAGCCAGGTGGTGGTCCCAGTGTTTTGGTGCTCATTGTGGGAGGAGATAGCTGGCGAGGGCGGTGCTGTGTGTGGGCAGTGGTGCCAGAGTGGGGAGCTGGGGAGCACTGCAAGGTGAGGATGTGACTATGCTGGCTGGGCCTTGGCTGCCCTGGTATCATGGGCCAGAGTTGCTGGCAGCCTGCTGCCTTTGATGTACTGAGGTTCAGGCCTTGGGGATGCTAAGCCATTTCCAGGATCTGCAGCATGGATTTTTCCTGAAGGCCAGGGAGTGTTTCTCCTTGCTCCGGGATGCGAACCAAGCCTGCATTTTCCCTCCTTTCCTCTCATTTCCTCTTGCTCATAAGAGCTTTGGTCTGCAGCAGTGTGTGCTGAGAGGGAAAGACTTTGTGGGAGATGCGCTTTTCTGTCTGGGCCTTAGCCTGCTGGAATCCCTTTGAAGGAGTGAAGGCCTTGTGGTGTGGTGGTCTTTGGAGAAAGGCACGTGAATTCTTAGGAGCTGACTGTCAAGGGGCTGAGTCCTTCCTGTAGGAGATCTGTTTGGAGGAGTACCTTTGAATGGGAGCAGCAAGGCAAAAGTGCCCTGCAAGGGATGCGCAGCCCAGGTCTCTCTTCCTTCCAGGTGCAGTCTCTGCAAATTACCCCACCATCGTGCTGTAGTGTGAGCTTTCTGTGCTGCAGCGGGGAAATAAGAAAGCAGCCACGTGTAGCCATCAGTGTGCTAAGTGTGGTGTGGTTAGGTGCTGACCCTGCTGACCCTGGCAAGGGACTGGATTTTTCCTGTGCTTTGGGTGGTGGTGGTGAGGAGCCCCATGTAGCTCTCACTGCCTTTTGCCATTTCAGAAGAAAGTGTTTGTCCTGCTGTTGTCCAAAATCTGGGTTCTGTTACCCAGTGTGCAAGCAACCAATAGACACACAGGGTCAAGATATTTGTTTATTTCATTTCTGCGCAGAGATGGGTGCGAGGTGGTAAATCCACAAAGCTAGCACACCTTCTCCCCCTCTCATCCTTCATTTATACACACTTTTCAGGGAGTATTTTATACAAATCTTTCTATTGGTTACAGTTTCATTACATCAGGTAAACTGCTCTGCGCTGGCGCTTTCACACTCTTGTTAATTAGCATAGGAAGTGAAGAAGAGGCGGTAACATCATTATCATGTCATTTCCATCTCATTATTCATTTAGGGGTGTGAAGTTTAATATGTTAATAAGCCTTAATGAACCTCAGGTCACTTCTGGGTTATCATGCTGTTTTTGTCTTACCTATCCATCGCATTCTTAGAAGCACTGCGGTTTTATCAAGGCTGATTTGGCGAAAGCTGCTTATACTTTGCAGTACTGCTTTTCTACCTCCCTTGTCCTAAAGTCTTGTTACCTATTTGCAATGCTTTTCTGACAGAATTTCTCTAACAGTATTTCTCTGTGCACCCCACTGACTGAGTCCCACCGTTACAGGTGGCGAGCCCTCGGTACAGCTGTCACCCCGCTGAGAGAGTCCCACCAATGCAGGTGGCAAGGCCTCAGTACAGCTGTGCACCCCACTGACCAAGTCCCACCAATGCAAGTGGCTCGGCATCGATACAGCTGTGCACCCCACTGACCTAGTCCCACCAATGCACATCCCGCACGCTCAGTAGAGCTGTGCACCCCACTGACCAAGTCCCACCAATGCAGGTGGCAAGGCCTCAGTACAGCTGTGCACCCCACTGACGGAGTCCCACCAATGCAGGTGGCGAGGCCTCGGTGCAGCTGTGCACCCCACTGATCGAGTCCCACCAATGCAGGTGGCGAGGCCTCGGTAGACCTGTGCACCCCACTGACCAAGTCCCACGAATGCAGCTGGCTCGGCCTCAGTTCAGCTGTCACCCCACTGAGTGAGTCCCACCAGTGCAGGTCGCGCAGCCTCATTACATATGTACACCCCGCTGACCAAGTCCCACCAATGGAGGTGGCGAGGCCTCGGTGCAGCTGTGCACCCCACTGACCAAGTTTCACCAATGCAGATGGCGAGGCCTCAGAGCAGCTGTGCACCCCACTGACCGAGTACCACCAATGCAGGTGGCAAGGCCTCGGTGCAGTTGCGCACCCCAATCACCGAGTCCCACCAATGCAGGTGGGAAGGCCTCGGTGCAGCTGTGCACCCCACTCACCGAGTCCCACAATGCAAGTGGCTCGGCATCGATACTGCTGTGCACCCCACTTACCGAGTCCCACCAATGGAGGCGGCTCGGCCTCAGTTCAGCTGTGCACCCCACTGACCGAGTACCACCAATGCAGGTAGCTCAGACTCAGTACAGCTGTGCACCCGACTGACCGAGTCCCACCAATGCAGGCGGCTCGGCCTCCGTACAGCTGCGCAGCCCACTGACCGAGTCCCAGCAACGCAGGTCGTGCAGCCTCATTAGCGCTGTGCACCTCACTGACTGAGTCCCACCAATGCAGGTGGCTCGGCCTTGGAACAGCTGTGCACCCCACTGACCGAATCCCACCAATACAGGTAGAACAAACACGGTACAGCTGTACACCCCACTGAACAAGTCTCACCAATGCACATGGCACAGGCTGAGTATGGCTGGGCACCCCAAAGTTCAGTGTACCCCACTGAACGAGTCCCACAAATGCAGGCTGCTCGGCCTCAGTACAGCTGTGCACCCTGCTGACCGAGTCCCACCAATGCAGGTGGGAAGGCCTCGGTACAGCTGCGACCCCACTCACCGAGTCCCACAATGCAAGTGGCTCGGCATCGATACTGCTGTGCACCCCACTGACCAAGTCTCACCAATGCAGATGGCGAGGCCTCAGAGCACCTGTGTACCCCACTGACCGAGTCCCACCAATGCAGGTAGCGCGGCCTCAGTGCAGTTGTCCATCCCACTGACCGAGTCCCAGCAATGCAGGTAGTGCAGACTCGGTTACAGCTGTGCACTCCACTGACCAAGTCACACCAATGCACATCACACATTCTCAGTACAGCTGTGTACCCCACTGACCAAGTCTCACAAATGCAGGTGGCAAGGCCTCAGTACAGCTGTGCACCCCACTGACCAAGTCCCACCAATGTAGGTGGCGAGGCTTCGGTGCAGGTATGTACCCCACTGATCGAGTCCCACCAATGAAGGTGACGAAGCCTCAGTACTGCTGTGCACCCCACTGACCGAGTCCCGACAGTGCAGGTTGCTCCGCCTCGGTACAACTGTCACCCCACTGACAGAGTCCCACCGATGCAGGCGGTGAAGCTTGAGTACAGCTGTGCACCCCACTGACCGAGTCCCACCAATGCAGGTGGGAAGGCCTCGGTGCAGCTGTGCACCCAACTCACCGAGTCCCCCCAATGCAAGTGGCTCGGCATTGATACTGCTGTGCACCCCACTGACCGCATCCCACCAATGCAGGATGGAATGCCTCGGTGCAGTTGTGCACCCCACTGACCGAGTCCCAACAATTCCGGTGGTGTAGCCTCAGAACAACTGTGCACCCCATTGACCAAGTCCCACCAATGCAGATAGTTCAGACTCAGTACAGCTGTGCACCCCAGTGACCAAGTCCCACCAATGCAGGCGGCTCAGCCTCAGTACAGCTGTGCACCCCACTGACTGAGTCCCACCAATTCCAGTGGCGTAGCCTCAGTACAACTGTGCACCCTACTGACCAAGTCCCACCAATGCAGGTAGCTCACAATCAGTACAGCTATGCACCCCAGTGACCAAGTACCACCAATACAGGCGGCTCAGCCTCGGTACAGCTGTGAACCCCACTGACCGAGTCTCAGCAATGCAGGTAGTGCGGCCTCAGTGCAGTTGTCCATCCCACAGACCGAGTCCCACCAATTCCAGTGGCATAGCCTCGGTACACCTGTGAACCCCACTGACCAAGTCCCACCAATGCAGGTGGCAAGGCCTCGGTACAGCTGTGCACCCCACTGACGGAGTCCCACCAATGCAGGTGGCGAGGCCTCGGTAGACCTGTGCACCCCACTGATCGAGTCCCACCAATGCAGGTGGCGAGGCCTCGGTAGACCTGTGCACCCCACTGACCAAGTCCCACGAATGCAGCTGGCTCGGCCTCTGTACAGCTGTCACCCCACTGACCGAGTCCCACCAATGCAGGTCGCGCAGCCTCATTACATATGTACACCCCACTGACCAAGTCTCACCAATGCAGATGGCGAGGCCTCAGAGCAGCTGTGTAGCCCACTGACCAAGTCCCACCAATGCAGGTGGCAAGGCCTCGGTGCAGTTGTGCACCCCACTTACTGAGTCCCACCAATGCAGGTAGCGCGGCCTCAGTGCAGTTGTCCATCCCACTGACCGAGTCCCAGCAATGCAGCTGGAGAGACCTCAGCAGAGGTATGTACCCCACTGACCGAGTCCCAGCAATGTAGGATGCGCAGCCTCATTACATTATGCACCCCACTGACCAACTCCCACCAATACACGTGGCGAGGCCTTGTTGCAGCTGTGCACCCCACTGACCAAGTCTCACCAATGCAGATGGCGAGGCCTCAGAGCAGCTGTGCACCCCACTAACCGAGTCCCACCAATGCAGGTGGTGGAGCCTCATTACAGCTGTGCACCCCACTGACCGAGTCCAACAAATGCAGGTGGATTCCCTTGGTACAGCTGTTCACCCCACTGACCGAGTCCCACCAATGCAGGTGGCAAGGCAAAAGTGCAGCTGTGCACCCGACTGACCGAGTACCATCAATGCAGGTGGCGAGGCAAAAGTGCAGCTGTGCACCCCACTGACCGAGTCCCACCAATGCAGGTGGCAAGTCCTCATTACAGCTGTGCACCCCACTGACCAAGTCCCACCAATACAGGTAGTGCAAACTCGGTACAGCTGTGCACCCCACTGAACAAGTCTCACCAATGCACGTGGCACAGGCTGAGTACGGCTGGGCACCCCACAGTTCAGTGTACCCCACTGAATGAGTCCCACCAATGCAGGTTGCTCGGCCTCAGTACAGCTGTAACCCCGCTGACCGAGTCCCACCTATGCAGGGGGCTCGGCCTCGGTACAGCTGTGCACCCCACTGACCGAGTCCCACCAATGCAGGATGGGAGGCCTCAGTACAGCTGTCACCCCACTGACCGAGTCCCACCAATGCAGGTGGTAGCTTACATACACCTGTGCACCCCACTGACCGAGTCCCACCAATGCAGGTAGTGCAGACTCGGTGCAGCTGTGCACCCCACTGACCGAGTCCCACCAGTGCAGGTCGCAAGGCCTCGGTACAGCTGTCACCACACTGACCGAGTCCCACCAATGCAGGTGGTAGCTTACAGACAGCTGTCACCCCACTGACCAAGTCCCACCAATACAGGTGACAACGCCTCAGTACAGCTGTGCAACCCCCTCACCGATTCCCACAAATGCAGGTGGCAAGGCCTCAGTACAGCTGTGCACCCCACTGATCGAGTCCCACCAATGCAGGTGGCAAGGCCTCGGTGCAGCTGTGCACCCCACTGATCGAATCCCACCAATGCAGGTGGCAAGGCCTCGGTGCAGCTGTGCACACAACTCACCGAGTCCCCCCAATGCAAGTGGCTCGGCATTGATACAGCTGTGCACCCCACTGACCGCATCCCACCAATGCAGGATGGAATGCCTCGGTGCAGCTGTGCAGCCCACTGACCGAGTCCCAACAATTCTGGTGGTGTAGCCTCAGAACAACTGTGCACCCCAGTGACCAAGTCCCACCAACGCAGGCGGCTCAGCCTCAGTACAGCTGTGCACCCAACTGACTGAGTCCCACCAATTCCAGTGGCGTAGCCTCAGTACAACGGTGCACCCCACTGACCAAGTCCCACCAATGCAGGTAGCTCACAATCAGTACAGCTGTGCACCCCAGTGACCAAGTCCCACCAATACAGGCGGCTAAGCCTCGGTACAGCTGTGAACCCCACTGACCGAGTCTCAGCAATGCAGGTAGCGCGGCCTCAGTGCAGTTGTCCATCCCACAGACCGAGTCCCACCAATTCCAGTGGCATAGCCTCGGTACACCTGTGAACCCCACTGACCAAGTCCCACCAATGCAGGTGGCAAGGCCTCGGTACAGCTGTGCACCCCACTGACGGAGTCCCACCAATGCAGGTGGCGAGGCCTCGGTGCAGCTGTGCACCCCACTGATCGATTCCCACCAATGCAGGTGGCGAGGCCTCGGTAGACCTGTGCACCCCACTGACCAAGTCCCACGAATGCAGCTGGCTCGGCCTCTGTACAGCTGTCACCCCACTGACCGAGTCCCACCAATGCAGGTCGCGCAGCCTCATTACATATGTACACCAAACTGACCAAGTCTCACCAATGCAGATGGCGAGGCCTCAGAGCAGCTGTGTACCCCACTGACCGAGTCCCACCAATGCAGGTGGCAAGGCCTCGGTGCAGTTGTGCACCCCACTTACCGAGTCCCACCAATGCAGGTAGCGCGGCCTCAGTGCAGTTGTCCATCCCACTGACCGAGTCCCAGCAATGCAGCTGGAGAGACCTCAGCAGAGGTATGTACCCCACTGACCGAGTCCCAGCAATGTAGGATGCGCAGCCTCATTACATTATGCACCCCACTGACCAACTCCCACCAATGCAGGTGGCGAGGCCTTGTTGCAGCTGTGCACCCCACTGACCAAGTCTCACCAATGCAGATGGCGAGGCCTCAGAGCAGCTGTGCACCCCACTAACCGAGTCCCACCAATGCAGGTGGTGGAGCCTCATTACAGCTGTGCACCCCAATGACCGTGTCCCACCAATGCAGGTGGCGAGGCCTCGGTAGAGCTATCACCCCACTGACCGAGTCCAACAAATGAAGGTGGATTCCCTTGGTACAGCTGTTCACCCCACTGACCGAGTCCCACCAAAGCAGGTGGCAAGGCAAAAGTGCAGCTGTGCACCCCACTGACCGAGTCCCACCAATGCAGGTGGCAAGTCCTCATTACGGCTGTGCACCCCACTGACCGAGTCCCACCATTGCAGGTCGCGAGGCCTCGGTACAGCTGTGCACCCCACTGACCGAGTCCCACCAATACAGGTAGTGCAAACTCGGTACAGCTGTGCACCCCACTGAACAAGTCTCACCAATGCACGTCGCACAGGCTGAGTACGGCTGGGCACCCCACAGTTCATTGTACCCCACTGAATGAGTCCCACCAATGCAGGTTGCTCGGCCTCAGTACAGCTGTAACCCCGCTGACCGAGTCCCACCTATGCAGGGGGCTCGGCCTCGGTACAGCTGTAACCCCACTGACCGAGTCCCACCAATGCAGGATGGGAGGCCTCAGTACAGCTGTCACCCCACTGACCGAGTCCCACCAATGCAGGTGGTAGCTTACATACACCTGTGCACCCCACTGACCGAGTCCCACCAATGCAGGTAGTGCAGACTCGGTGCAGCTGTGCACCCCACTGACCGAGTCCCACCAATGCAGGTCGCAAGGCCTCGGTACAGCTGTCACCACACTGACCGAGTCCCACCAATGCAGGTGGTAGCTTACAGACAGCTGTCACCCCACTGACCAAGTCCCACCAATGCAGGTGACAAGGCCTCAGTACAGCTGTGCAACCCCCTCACCGATTCCCACCAATGCAGGTGGCAAGGCCTCAGTACAGCTGTGTACCCCACTCACCGATTCCCACCAATGCAGGTGGAAAGGCCTCCGTACAGCTGTGCACCCCACTGATCGAGTCCCACCAATGCAGGTGGCAAGGCCTCGGTGCAGCTGTGCACCCAACTCACCGAGTCCCCCCAATGCAAGTGGCTCGGCATTGATACTGCTGTACACCCCACTGACCGCAACCCACCAATGCAGGATGGAATGCCTCGGTGCAGCTGTGCACCCCACTGACCGAGTCCCAACAATTCTGGTGGTGTAGCCTCAGAACAACTGTGCACCCCATTGACCAAGTCCCACCAATGCAGATAGTTCAGACTCAGTACAGCTGTGCACCCCAGTGACCAAGTCCCACCAATGCAGGCGGCTCAGCCTCAGTACAGCTGTGCACCCCACTGACTGAGTCCACCAATTCCAGTGGCGTAGCCTCAGTACAACTGTGCACCCCACTGACCAAGTCCCACCAATGCAGGTAGCTCACAATCAGTACAGCTGTGCACCCCAGTGACCAAGTCCCACCAATACAGGCGGCTCAGCCTCGGTACAGCTGTGAACCCCACTGACTGAGTCTCAGCAATGCAGGTAGCGCGGCCTCAGTGCAGTTGTCCATCCCACAGACCGAGTCCCACCAATTCCAGTGGCATAGCCTCGGTACACCTGTGAACCCCACTGACCAAGTCCCACCAATGCAGGTGGCAAGGCCTCGGTACAGCTGTGCACCCCACTGACGGAGTCCCACCAATGCAGGTGGCGAGGCCTCGGTAGACCTGTGCACCCCACTGACCAAGTCCCACCAATGCAGGTCGCGCAGCCTCATTACATATGTACACCCCACTGACCGAGTCCCACCAATGCAGGTGGCAAGGCCTCAGTAGAGGTATGCACCCCACTGACCGAGTCCCAGCAACGCAGGTTGCGCAGCCTCATTACCGCTGTGCACCCCAGTGACCAAGTCCCACCAATGCAGATGGCGAGGCCTCAGAGCAGCTGTGCACCCCACTGACCGAGTCCAACCAATGCAGGTGGCGGAGCCTCATTACAGCTGTGCATCCCACTCACCGAGTCCGACCAATGCAAGTGGCTTGGCATCGATACTGCTGTGCACCCCACTAACCAAGTACCACCAATGCAGGTGGTCTAGCTTACATACAGCTGTGCACCCCACTGACCGAATCCCACCAATGCAGGTAGTGCAAACTCGGTACAGCTGTGCACCCCACTGAGCGAGTCCCCCCAATGCAGGGTGGGAGGATTCAGTACAGCTGTGCACCCAACTGACCGAGTCCAAACAATGCAGGTGGCGGAGCCTCATTACAGCTGTGCACCCCACTGACCGAGTCCCACCAATGCAGGGTGGGAGGCCTCGGTACAGCTGTCACTCCACTGACCGAGACCCACGAATGCAGGTAGTGCAGACTCGGTGCAGCTGTGCACCCCACTGACCGAGTCCCACCAATGCAGGTCGCAAGGCCTCGGTACAGCTGTCACCCCACTGACCGAGTCCCACCAATGCAGGTGTCAAGGCCTCGGTACAGCTGTGCACCCCACTGACCGAATCCCACCAATGCAGGTAGTGCAAACTCGGTACAGCTGTGCACCCCACTGACCAAGTCCCACCAGAGCAGGTAGCTCAGACTAAGTACAATTCTGCACCCCACTGACCGAGTCGCACCAAAGCAGGTGGTTCAGCCTCAGTGCAGCTGTGCACCCCACTGACCAAGTCTCAGCAATGCAGGTAGCGCGGCCTCAGTGCAGTTGTCCATCTCACTGACCGAGACCCAGCAATGCAGGTGGTGCAGCCTCAGAACAGCTGTGCAACCCACTGACCAAGTCTCACCAATGCAGGTTGCTCGGCCTCTGTACAGCTGTAACGCCGCTGACCGAGTCCTACCTATGCAGGGGGCTCGGCCTCAGTACAGCTGTGCACCCCACTGACCGAGTCCCACCAATGAAGGGTGGGAGGCCTCGGTACAGCTGTTACTTCACTGACCGAGTCCCACCAATGCAGGTACTGCAGACTCGGTGCAGCTGTGCACCCAACTGATCGAGTCCGACCAATGCTGGTGGCGCAGCGTCAGTACAGCTGTGCAGCCCAGTGACCAAGTCCCACCAATGCACATCACGCACGCTCAGTACAGCTGTGCACCCCACTGACCGAGTTTCACCAATGCAGGTAGCTCGGCCTCGGTACAGCTGTCATTCCGCTGACCGAGTCCCACCTATGCAGGGGGCTCGGCCTCAGTTCAGCTGTGCACCCCACTGACCGAGTCCCACCAATGCAGGTGGCAAGGCCTCAGTAGAGGTATGCACCCCACTGACCGAGTCCCAGCAACGCAGGTTGCGCAGCCTCATTACCGCTGTGCACCCCAGTGACCAAGTCCCACCAATGCAGATGGCGAGGCCTCAGAGCAGCTGTGCACCCCACTGACCGAGTCCCACCAATGCACATCACGCACGCTCAGTACAGCTGTGCATCCCACTGACCGAGTCCAACCAATGCAGGTGGCGGAGCCTCATTACAGCTGTGTACCCCAATGACAGAGTCACACCAATGCAGGTGGCTTGCCTTGGTACAGCTGTGCATCCGACTCACCGAGTCCCACCAATGCAAGTGGCTCGGCATCGATACTGCTGTGCACCCCACTGACCGAGTCCCACCAATGCAGGTGGGAAGGTCTCGGTGCATCTGTGCACCCCACTCACCGAGTCCCACCAATGCAGGTGGTGTAGCTTACATACAGCTGTGCACCCCACTGACCGAATCCCACCAATACAGGTAGTGCAAACTCGGTACAGCTGTGCACCCCACTGTCGGAATCCAAACAATGCAGGTGGCGGAGCCTCATTACAGCTGTGCACCCCACTGACCGAGTCCCACCAATGAAGGGTGGGAGGCCTCGGTACAGCTGTCACTCCACTGACCGAGTCCCACCAACGCAGGTAGTGCAGACTCGGTGCAGCTGTGCACCCCACTGACCGAGTCCCACCAATGCAGGTCGCAAGGCCTCTGTACAGCTGTCACCCCACTGACCGAGTCCCACCAATGCAGGTGTTAAGGCCTCAGTACAGCTGTGCACCCCACTGACCGAGTACCACCAATGCAGGTGGAGAGGCCTCGGTACAGCTGTGCACCCCACTGACCGAATCCCACCAATACAGGTAGTGCAAACTTGGTACAGCTGTGCACCCCACTGAACAAGTCTAACCAATGCACGTGGCACAGGCTGAGTACGGCTGGGCACCCCAGAGTTCAGTGTACCCCACTGAACGAGTCCCACCAATGCAGGTTGCTTGGCCTCGGTACAGCTGTGCACCCCACTGACCGAGTCCGACCAATGCAGGTGGCGCAGCCTCAGTGCAGCTGTGCACCCCAGTGACCGAGTACCACCAATGCAGATAGCTCAGACTCAGTACAGCTGTGCACCCGACTGACCGAGTCCCACCAATGCAGGCAGTTCAACTTCGATACAGCTGTGCGCCCCACTGACCGAGTACCACCAATGCAGGTAGCTCAGACGCAGTACAGCTGTGCACCCCACTGACAAATTCCCACCAATGCAGGTGGCTCAGCCTCAGTACAGCTGTGCACCCCACTGACCGAGTCCCACCAATGCAGGCTGCGCAGCCTCGGTACAGCTGTGCACCCCACTGACCAAGTCCCACCAGTGCACGTAGCTCAGACTAAGTACAATTCTGCACCCCACTGACCAAGTCGCACCAAAGCAGGTGGTTCAGCCTCAGTGCAGCTGTGCACCCCACTGACCAAGTCTCAGCAATGCAGGTAGCGCGGCCTCAGTGCAGTTGTCCATCTCACTGACCGAGTCCCAGCAATGCAGGTGGTGCAGCCTCGGAACAGCTGTGCAACCCACTGACCAAGTCTCACCAATGCAGGTTGCTCGGCCTCTGTACAGCTGTAACGCCGCTGACCGAGTCCTACCTATGCAGGGGGCTCGGCCTCAGTACAGCTGTGCACCCCACTGACCGAGTCCCACCAATGAAGGGTGGGAGGCCTCGGTACAGCTGTTACTCCACTGACCGAGTCCCACCAATGCAGGTATTGCAGACTCAGTGCAGCTGTGCACCCAACTGATCGAGTCCGACCAATGCAGGTGGTGCAGCCTCAGTACAGCTGTGCAACCCAGTGACCAAGTCCCACCAATGCATATCACGCACGCTCAGTACAGCTGTGCACTCCACTGACCGAGTCCCACCAATGCAGGTTTCTCGGCCTCGGTACAGCTGTCACTCCGCTGACCGAGTCCCACCTATGCAGGGGGCTCGGCCTCAGTTCAGCTGTGCACCCCACTGACTGAGTACCACCAGTGCAGGTAGCCCAGGCTTGCTACAGCTGTGCACGCCACTGACCGAGTCCCACCAATGCAGGCGGCTGAACCTCGGTACAGCTGTGCACCCCACTGACCGAGTACCACCAATGCAGGTAGCTCAGACTCAGTACAGCTGTGCACCCCACTGACCGAGTCCCACCAATGCAGGCGGCTCAGCCTCGGTACAGCTGTGAACCTCACTGACCGTGTCTCAGCAATGCAGATAGCTCAGCCTCGGTACAGCTGTGAACCCCACTGACTGAATTTCACCAATGCAGGTGGCTCGGGCTTGGTACAGTGGTGCACCAAACTGATCAAGTCCCACCAACGCAGGTGGCTCAGCCTCTGTAGAGCTGTGCAGCCCGCTGACTGAGTCCCACCAGTGCAGGTGGTGCTGCAGCTGTACGGCTGTACACTCCACAGATCGAGTCCCACCAATGCAGGTGGTGTGTGCTCGGTGCAGCTGTGCACCCCAAAGACCGAGTCCCACCAATGCAGGTTGCGCAGCTTCGGTACAGCTGTGCACCACACTGACTGAGTCCCAACAATGCAGGTAGCTCAGACTAAGTACAACTCTGCACCCCACTGACCGAGTCTCACCAAAGCAGGTGGTTCAGCCTCAGTGCAGCTTTGCACCCCATTGACCGTGTCCCACCAATGCAGGTGGTGCAGCCTCGGTACAGCTGTGCACCCCACTGACCAAGTCCCACCAATGAAGGGTGGGAGGCCTCGGTACAGCTGTCACCCCACTGACCGAGTCCCACCAATGCAGGTGGTAGCTTACATACAGCTGTGCACCCCACTGACCGAGTCTCAGCAATGCAGGTAGCGCGGCCTCAGTGCAGTTCTCCATCCCACTGACCGAGTGCCACCAATGCAGGTGGCGTAGCCTCAGTACAACTGTGCACCCCACTGACCAAGTCCCACCAGTGCAGGTAGCTCAGACTAAGTACAATTCTGCACCCCACTGACCGAGTCGCACCACAGCAGGTGGTTCAGCCTCAGTGCAGCTGTGCACACCACTGACCAAGTCTCAGCAATGCAGGTAGCGCGGCCTCAGTGCAGTTGTCCATCTCACTGACCGAGTCCCAGCAATGCAGGTGGTGCAGCCTCGGAACAGCTGTGCAACCCACTGACCAAGTCTCACCAATGCAGGTTGCTCGGCCTCTGTACAGCTGTAACGCCGCTGACCGAGTCCTACCTATGCAGGGGGCTCGGCCTCAGTACAGCTGTGCACCCCACTGACCGAGTCCCACCAATGAAGGGTGGGAGGCCTCGGTACAGCTGTTACTCCACTGACCGAGTCCCACCAATGCAGGTATTGCAGACTCGGTGCAGCTGTGCACCCAACTGATCGAGTCCCACCAATGCAGGTGGCGCAGCCTCAGTACAGCTGTGCACCCCAGTGACCAAGTCCCACCAATGCATATCACGCACGCTCAGTACAGCTGTGCACCCCACTGACCGAGTCCCACCAATGCAGGTTTCTCGGCCTCGGTACAGCTGTCACTCCGCTGACCGAGTCCCACCTATGCAGGGGGCTCGGCCTCAGTTCAGCTGTGCACCCCACTGACTGAGTACCACCAGTGCAGGTAGCCCAGGCTTGCTACAGCTGTGCACGCCACTGACCGAGTCCCACCAATGCAGGCGGCTGAACCTCGGTACAGCTGTGCACCCCACTGACCGAGTACCACCAATGCAGGTAGCTCAGACTCAGTACAGCTGTGCACCCCACTGACCGAGTCCCACCAATGCAGGCGGCTCAGCCTCGGTACAGCTGTGAACCTCACTGACCGTGTCTCAGCAATGCAGATAGCTCAGCCTCGGTACAGCTGTGAACCCCACTGACTGAATTTCACCAATGCAGGTGGCTCGGGCTTGGTACAGTGGTGCACCAAACTGATCAAGTCCCACCAACGCAGGTGGCTCAGCCTCTGTAGAGCTGTGCAGCCCGCTGACTGAGTCCCACCAGTGCAGGTGGTGCTGCAGCTGTACGGCTGTACACTCCACAGATCGAGTCCCACCAATGCAGGTGGTGTGTGCTCGGTGCAGCTGTGCACCCCAAAGACCGAGTCCCACCAATGCAGGTTGCGCAGCTTCGGTACAGCTGTGCACCACACTGACTGAGTCCCAACAATGCAGGTAGCTCAGACTAAGTACAACTCTGCACCCCACTGACCGAGTTTCACCAAAGCAGGTGGTTCAGCCTCAGTGCAGCTTTGCACCCCATTGACCGTGTCCCACCAATGCAGGTGGTGCAGCCTCGGTACAGCTGTGCACCCCACTGACCAAGTCCCACCAATGAAGGGTGGGAGGCCTCGGTACAGCTGTCACCCCACTGACCGAGTCCCACCAATGCAGGTGGTAGCTTACATACAGCTGTGCACCCCACTGACCGAGTCTCAGCAATGCAGGTGGTGCAGCCTCGGTACAGCTGTGCACCCCACTGACCAAGTCCCACCAGTGCAGGTAGCTCAGACTAAGTACAATTCTGCACCCCACTGACCGAGTCGCACCAAAGCAGGTGGTTCAGCCTCAGTGCAGCTGTGCACCCCACTGAACAAGTCTCAGCAATGCAGGTAGCGCGGCCTCAGTGCAGTTGTCCATCTCACTGACCGAGTCCCACCAATGCAGGTGGTGCAGCCTCGGTACAGCTGTGCAACCCACTGACCAAGTCTCACCAATGCAGGTTGCTCGTTCTCGGTACAGCTGTGCACCCCACTGACCGAGTCCCACCAATGCACGTGGCTCGGCCTCGGTACAGCTGTGAACCCCACTGACCGAGTCCCACCAATGAAGGGTGGGAAGCCTCAGTACAGCTGTCACTCCACTGACCGAGTACCACCAATGCAGGTGGTAGCTTACATACAGCTGTGCACCCCACTGACCGAGTCCCACCAATGCAGGTAGTGCAGACTCGGTGCAGCTGTGCATCCAACTGAACGAGTCAGACCAATGCAGGTGGTGCAGCCTCAGTACAGCTGTGCACCCCAGTGACCAAGTCCCACCAATGCACATCACGCACGCTCAGTACAGCTGTGCACCCCACTGACCGAGTTCCACCAATGCAGGTTGCTCGGCCTCGGTACAGCTGTCACTGCACTGACCGAGTCCTACCTATGCAGGGGGCTCGGCCTCAGTTCAGCCGTGCACCCCACTGACCGAGTCCCACCAATGCAGGCTTCTCAACCTCGGTACAGCTGTGCACCCCACTGACCGAGTCCCACCAATGCAGGTAGCTCAGACTGAGTACAGCTGTGCACCCCACTGACCGAGTCCCACCAATGCAGGTGGCTCAGCCTCGGTACAGCTGTGAACCTCAAGCTGCACACACACACACACGCACACACACACACAAACACTCTTCAGTAGCAAGCTTATTAGGAGATATTTACATACAGACCGACCCGATGGTAATCTCGACAAGGACCACCTAAACGCTTGTCCCGATCGTCTGCATGGCGAGAGAGAGAGTCGGCAGGCACAATCTTTGCGGGCGTCCCCGAGGAGGCAAAGTGGTCCTCTGTTGTGTAGCAGCCTCTCTCTCCTTTGGAAAAAATCAGGTATTTATGATTATTTGCGGTAGGCAGGAGTCCTGGCACATGGGGCCACCAAATGCAGGGAGTCTAGCCCAACTCCGCCCCAGTCGCATAACCGGGCTATGATACTGCGCACACGTGCTGACTTATTTCGGGGGCCACACTTGACTTTGGGGGTCACTACTTCATTACTCTTCAACTTCTGACCTTCATGTTTACTGCTTCTCATGGTTATTCTGTGTCTGGAAGCCACACAACCCATATGTAACCAACTGCTGTTCTTCCTCGCAGATTTCCAAGACCTTGTTAGTTACGTATTTGTATGCCACTTAACACAGCGGTATTGTTCTAGGCACTAAAATGTTACAACACAGACCATTCCCATCAAGTCTCACGTAGTATGGATACAAGCACCTACAAGTTGACAGCAGGATGCCACTTCCATTTCTAGGGCCAACGTTGAGAGATCAGCCCAGGCAGAAGCTGCACTGGAAAGGCTGTCTGACACTGACAGAGCAACTCAGCACTGCAACAGCCCTCCACATAATGCCACACCTCTGCTGTGCCAGCTGTGCCACCGTCTCTGCCCCACACAGCTGCCTCGTCTACTACATGCAACCAAGTGCCAGCAAGAAGACAGGCATGCAGGGCACTCCCCACTTGCACACGCCCCAGGCACTGCTCTCCTCACTGCCTTCCCTTGACTCCAAAACCCAGGCACGCAGGGAACCTCTTGCACTAACACCAAAGGTGGCCAAGGCACTCCAGGCTCACAAGGCACATGCAAATGATCAGGCACAGAGCTGGCTCCTGGCATGATGTGGCTCTTTTCACACGGCAGGATCCTGCTCTCTTTGGGCAGAGCAGGCTGCTGCTTTCCATCCCCAATCTGCTCAAGAATCTCCACCTAAGTATGGAGGGACCGAGATTTTCTTTAGGAATACAGAAGTTGCAGATACAACGTCGAAACATTTGAGAGTCCTGAAGGCCCCCTGACCTCAAAGTAACCTCGGTTCCCTTCCTTTCCTTACTTAGAGGCCCTGTGATTGGACAAAGGTGCAGAGGTTTTGAAATGAGGCCCTAGCAAGGAGACAGCCCCAGGCTGGAGGGCTGCTGAAATGCCAGCTCTCCTGGCTGCGCGGCCTCTGCAGCAGGAGTCCCGGCTCCACAGCTGGGTTCACACAGCACTGAGGGTTGAGTGCCACGAGCAGCCTGGCCCTGGGCACATCTTCAGCCCTCACAAAGCCAGGAGCCCAACAGCTCTGAGACCTCCGTTCAAGCTACCAAGGATTTCGGGCACTCACACAAAGGCACTCGACAGATGCTGGCTTTCATTATAAGGGTCTTTCACTCATCCTACAGGGCACCACAACCTTCTAGGAAAAGCAAGGGGCACAATCTCATTTCCTGAGTGTGCTGGCAGTAACAGCATCTGTATGATGTGGGACGTGCAGCTCAGCAGAGGTACCAGGAGGTGAACCCACACGCCCCAGCTCACCCATGGAAGATGGGCGCATTCATGGAAGCCTTCACATCCACGCATAGCCTCATCTCATTCACTTGCAGCTGCTTTCACTGAGGGCTCACAATGGCGGCAAAGATGCTGACAGCTACAGGGACACACCCTGGCATCCTGCCTCCATCCTCAGTGGCTCGAGGATTGCACGGGGAACCTACACAACTGGAGCAACCTAGAAAGAAAGAAAGACAGAATCGATTAGGATGCAGTATGGTCTGAGATGGGAAGATGCAAGGAGGGTCCAGATTCCACAGAAAGCCTTGAAAGAATGAGCAGACCACTTTCTCCAGCAGAGTCCGTAAAACCCAGAAGACTCAGGAAGCATCAAGACCTTCAGAAACTGCAAGCCTGGACCTCAGCTGACAGAAAACAACTAACTGCAAGCATCCCTCGCTCACACCAGGATGCTCCAAGCAGGGAGCACAGTCAGCACCAGTGCTCACCCAGGGCTCCCACAAGGACACTGGGATGGCAGGCTGGCCTCTGGGAGCAGAGCACTGCTCTCTCCACATACCTACTCCCATGCTGAGCAGCACAACACTGAGCCAACATGTGCCTGTGCATCAGTGGTGCAGAGGGCACAGCACCACACATGGCAGCACACAGGACACCCCCAAGGGCCCCACAACACAGAAAGCCCAACTCTCAAGCCCTTCCAGTCCCTTCTAGGCCTCCAACGCCTTGGAAACAGTGCTTCCTCTGAACATCCACTCACAGCCCTGACATGGTCACTTCCCATCTCCAGGAAGCAGAGAGCATGCGCTCTCACAGCTGCTGATCAGGCCAGCTCTTGCCGCTCACTTTTGCCTTACATGCCCTCAAGGCACTCACCCAAAGGGGCCTCCCTACTGACAGGCCCCTAGAGCCTTCAAAGGGAAGCCCATCCTCACGCCTTCTCTTCCCGACAGCTCGGAGGCAGGACAAACACTTTCTTCTGAAATGGCAAAAGGCGGCTTCACTTGAACAAAAAAGAAGGACAGATCCACAGGCTCATTCTCCACATGCAGATGAGAGCTGCCCCTGACAGCCCACAAGGTACCCAGAGATGACTGGCTGGGGGCAGGCTTCAGCACCAAGGGAAATGCAGTGGCCTCAGAGACTGCTGGAGCTCATGGCAGCTTTGTGAATCTCTGAAATAAATGCAAGGCTGCTTGGGCATCGCCTGCTGCCAGAAGGATGCTTTGGGCAAGAAAGGGTCAAAGATGGTACTCCATGTCTTAAGTACACCAGGAAGCATGACCCACCATGCCTGACAGGAGCAGAAGGACTTGACGGTCCCATTCACAAGCCACTCCACAACACTCGACAGCTGAGGTTGGCACTGAAACTCAGTCAGGGAGCACACAGACTTGGGTCCTGGCCTTGATGACCTGCCATTTGCCATCGATCATCCTCAGAGAATCAAGGGAGTGATGCCAGAGGACAAAGTGTGGTGCTGAGCCATCTCCAGAGCAGTAACTGAAATGACACAGCTCCTGAACTTAGGCCTTCCCACAGTGAAACCAAACAGCTGGGAGGCTAGCGGTGGGATGTATGTGCTCACCACCACTGCCTTGACTCCAGCTACTCCGAGCAATGCAGCTAGAGCTAAGTGGGGCTCCTCACCACCACCACCCAAAGCACAGGAAAAATCCAGGCCCTTGCCAGGGTCAGCAGGGTCAGCACCTAACCACACCACACTTAGCACACTGATGGCTACACGTGGCTGCTTCCTTATTTCCCCACTGCAGCACAGAAAGCTCACACTACAGCACGATGGTGGGGTAAATTGCAGAGACTGCACCTGGAAGGAAGAGAGACCTGGGCTGCACATCCCTTGCAGGGCACTTTTGCCTTGCTGCTCCCATTCAAAGGCACTCCTCCAAAGAAATGTGGTACAGGAAGGATTCTGCCCCTTGACAGTCAGCTCCCAAGAACTCACCTGCCTTTCTCCAAAGACCACCACACCACAAGGCCTTCACTCCTTCAAAGGGATTCCAGCAGGCTAAGGCCCAGACAGAAAAGCGCATCTCCCACAACATCCGCTCCTCTCAGCACACACTGCTGCAGAACAAAGCTCTTATGAGCAAGAAGAAATGAGAGGAAAGGAGGGAAAATGCAGGCTTGGTTCGCATCCCGGAGCAAGGAGAAACACTCCCTGGCCGTCAGGAAAAATCCATGCTGTAGGTGCTGGAAATCACTTAGCATCCCCAAGGCCTGAACCTCAGTGCATCAAAGGCAGCAGGCTGCCAGCAACTCTAGCCCATGACACCAGGGCAGCCTAGGCCCAGCCAGCGTAGTCACACCCTCACCTTGCAGTGCTCCGCAGCTCCCCACTCTGGCAGCATTCCTCATGCACAGCACCGCCCTCGCCAGCTATCTCCTCCCATGCTGAGCACCAAAACACTGGGACCACCACCTGGACCCACCACCCGGCACCCCTGCACTGTGACACTCTGCCCACACCACTGCTCGCCTGACAGACGGGGGCCAGCAAACATGCACCTCTGCATCAGCAACACAGAGGGCACCCCAAGTGCCCCACAACACAGAAAGCTCAGCTCTCCAACTCTGCAGTTCCCTTCTAGTCCTCCAAGGCTTTGCAACAATCACTGCCTCTAAGCATCCACTCCTACACATGGTCACTTCCCTTCTCCAGGAAGCAGAGGGGTGCTCTCACAAGCCCTGATCAGGCCACCTCTTGCCATTCCTTTGTGCCTCAACTTCCCTGAACAAGAAATCTCTTTCAAAATATTACCCTGTTTCAGGGTGACATTCCTTCTGTCTCCTCCAACAGACTTGGCACCCATTCTCCACTGGCTGCATACTCTGACAGAAAATCACCAACCTCTAATGTATTGCAGTTCCAAATGTGTCATAAAAGCAGGTGGACACCTGAAAGACAGACACAGCATTTAGACCTTGCAGGAACATCTCATAAGCTCCTTGCTGTTTCCACAGGGGGAATTTCTAAAGCACACAGAGACAATGGGGAGAAGAGATTACTAACACCACTGCTTACACCAGCATCAGATTGATTTAGCAGCCTCAAAACTCTGTCTGGACTCCCTAGCTGACCGGGAGCAGCCTGCAAGCTTCTACTTAGCAACAACTGGAAAGTCAAACTCCATGTCCATATTCACCAGAGAACAACACCCACATTTTTCATGTAGTAGTACTGACACAGGATGACAGACTGGAACAGAATTTGTGTCACACGATGTGGAACATCTGCTTGACTGAATAGTTACATTTACATATTGCTGTAGAGCTCTGCAGCGGTCAGTCCCTCCTCTGGGCACACACAACAAACCCAGAAGTCACCTCACCACCACCATCCAGGCTGCGTGTCTTCTCCTGATCTACCACCTGCTCAGAGAGGTGACCTCACAAGGGCAAACCCCCAACACATGCCTACAGCTGCTTCGGGGTTCAGAGACACACGTTCCTCAAAATAACTTCCCCAGCAATGAACCGCTGCTGCCCGAGCTGGTACTCAGACAAAAGAGACCTCACACTCAACACCCATGCCTAACACACACTCTGGGAAGAAGAGATTACTAGCACCATTGCGATGACAGAGTAGACTAGAATTTCATCAGATGATGGGGGACAGTTACTTCTGCTTGATTAATTTGTTGCCTTTCTCTGCTACTATAGAGCTCTGCAGGGGTCAATCTCTCCTCTGGGCACACGCAACAAACCCAGGAGTCACCTCACCACCACCATCCAGGCCATGTGGCTTCTCCTGACCTGTCAGCTGCTCACAAGGGCAAACCCCCAACACATGCCTGCTGATGGCCTATGGGCTTCAGAGACACTACTTGCCTCAAAAATAACTTCCCCAGCCATAAGCCACTGCTGTCCTAGCAGGTACTCGGACAAAAGAGACCTCACACTCAACGCCCACGACTAACTGCCTGCTGCCGGTCTATCAGGGACTCAGACAGACGGGACCTCACAGTCACCTGCACAACCAGGTCTCTCTCACTGGCCGAGAAGCCTCTAAGGCAGGAATTACCTCACTAGAACTTCCCCAGCCAGCAGACAAATCCTGGCTGATCCGCTGCTCAGGCAGAAACCATCTCAAAAACACATCCTAGTGCAGACCTGCTGCTGCCCTATCCACTGCTCTGCGGGAAGTGACATCACAAGCAACAGCCACGCCTTCTCCTTCCAGCCGGCCTATCAGGGACTCGCGCAGAACTGACCTCACCATCAACAGCTGAGCCATGGGCCTCCTCCAGCCCCATCAGCTACCTACAAACACTTGATGGGACACAGGGCATTTTCTCATACAGCCCTTTTAAACACTAGGGACCTCACTGCCCACCCTGCTGCTGCCTGCAGCTCCCCCTGCCCTTTCCCACAGCTAAGCCACCTCCCAAATGGCCTCCCTGATTCACTTCCTGGCTTCACAATGCTCACAGTGCAGCAAAGCACCCATTACGTAGCAGTTGCAACCCCCCAAAAATACATTACCTTTAGCCTAGGTAGTCTCTATATGTAGCAAGAGAGCAGGGCCTCATGTCCCAGTCAGAGGGAGAAGCCTTCCAACAGCTCACAAGTCTACTTCCTTCCCAAATGCTGAACAAGCACAGCAAATCCTCTACACACCGAGCACAGCAAGCATTCTCCTATTTTACGCACTGACAATTTGAGACATGGCAACAGACTCCGTCCAGGACATTTCAATTGCTGAAACCAGCAGAGCCAGAATTCAGCAGCTCTTCCTCCTCATCTAGGATTATGCGAATAACAACGGCAAGTGTGAAAATGGTCTTTCGTCAACTTCCAAGGCCCCTGAAAAGCAAAACACCTCACACTTAACAGAGCTCTTCTGCAAACACCCTTCAGGCTGCTCCCAGGGTCACAGGTCCTGGAGCACACCAAGACATATGGCGCAATCACAACGACTTGGGCAGGACACCTTGCGAGGACAGCAGCAACCTGCTCACACTTTGCCCAGCAGATCCCAAACACAGCTCTGAGCAGCACCTGGGGCCTGTGGGGATAGCAGCAAATCAGTGAAACCCTTGAAAATGCATGTCAGACCGACAAAAGCTTCAAAGCTTCCTGCACCCAAACCCCACCAAGCCGCCCAGGCCCAGCTGCTCGGCGCAGGCCGGCACGCCTGGCTCGCAGGTCAGTTTCCCTGGGTGACAGGGCGCAGGGTCCCCTGGTCACAGCCCCAACAGCCCCTTCGGGAGCTCCTGCAGGGAAGCAGCCCCCTCGCCACCACCGCTGCCCCTGCTGCAGCGAGAGGGCACCCGCTGGCATTTGAACGCACCCACAGCCCCCACCAGCCCCACTCGCACCCGCTCTCACTCCCGCTCCCGTCTCACCTGCTTCGCTCCCTCCCCTCACACACCTCTCTCTTCTCTTGGCCTTTTCCCACTCTGGACTCCGATTGGCTGACACAGCCGTCATTCCAATCCATCCCCGCCCTTCTCCTCAGGACAGCCAATAGGAGGGCCGCACTCAGGCGATGCCATGGCAACGCTGCGCCCTCCTGCCCTGGCAGCCAGCTCCGCCCCCTCCCCCGTGGGACGGCGCCATCTTGTGGGCGGCAGCATGGGGCGTGGCGGGGCCTGGGGGCAGCCTGGCGCCGGGTGCCCGGGCAGTGCAGGGCCCCGGGGACGGCCGCTCTGCCGCAGGGTCCTCGCGGGGCTCCTTACTGCCCTGCGCCCTGGGGGCCATGCTGGGCTTGGAGGGCAGCCCTGGGACCTGTGCTGGTGCCAGCGATGAAGCCCTGGGAATGGCCGGGGTGCCGGAGCCTGCGGGTGACATGCTGCTGCACCCAGGGCAGGGCAGTGTCCTCTCGGCCCTCCTGTCCCAATCCCTTCCCCAGGGCAGCCCCAGGGCTTGGCAGCCCTCCTGCTGTGCCTGGCATTGCTGGGAGGGGGTCCTGGAGGGGTCGCTCCAGAGGGCTGAGGAGCCCCATGGGGGCACAGGCCAGCAAGGGGGAGACCAGTTCTGGGCCTGTTGGTGCCAGGGAGTGGAGGTGTGGGGTGACCAAGGGCATCGGGGGAGATGGCCATGTTGGGCTCACCCCAGCAGTGCACCCCCCAGAGAAAAGTCCTTGGGGTAGGCAGGTCTTACAGGGTGACAGTGGTGCCTCTACTTGTTCACAAAGTGCTCTCCCAAACAGGCTGCCTTTTGGGTGCAGAGGTTGGAGCCCATTTTGCAGGAGGACAGAGGCTGTGGCCATCTCAGGATGAAATCTCAGAGCCCCAAATCTGCTCTGCCAAGTTACAGTTATAAAAGGGTACAAATGGTGTCAATCCTCACTGGAGAGCTACAAAAGCACTGGAAACAAGGAAGTGCATTCGTGGCTGATGGTGTTCCTGCAGCAGTCCTCCATCTTGCTTGTCCCTTTGCCCTCAGCTCACCTCTCAAGCCCAGGACGAGGGACGCTCTTCCCATCTCATCACCCAATACTCCTTTCCAACATGCTGCTGCTCCTCCACATGTCGACAAGGGCTCCTAGTGCACCCCCGTTGCCTCCTGTCCCCTGTCATTGCCATGGAGCCACCACGAAGGACAGTGGTGAGGACGGTGTGAGCAGTGCCCAGCAGCGCCTGGGCCTTGCAGGGCAGTGAGGGCCCCCACCCACGACTCCAGGGAGACCTCCCTGTGATGCAGCACATCCTGCTGTGACCTCAGCTCGTGTCATCTGGGGGCTCACTATGCCGTCGCCATGGAGATGGCCCAGCCAGGGAGCAGAGAGATTTCCTCCCACATCCTGGAAAGCCATCCCCTCACTCCCCCCAGTTATTTCCCAAACATTTCTGATAAATTCCCTCATCTCCAGAGGGGCCTTGGGCATCAGGGCAGCCCCAGCCCCAGGACCCAGGAGTCCTGGCTGCCACATGGTCTCCCGAGCCACACAAGCCTCTCAGGCAGGATTTTGCCCGGGATCCACTGCAGTATTTTAAGTTAAGGGTTTCTCTGTGCCTCCTCAAACAGGAGCCCCTGAAGGCTCCCAGGGAGCTGCAGGAGCGTTGGGAACAAGGAACTGTTGCCTGGGCTGATGGTATTGGTCCAGCAGTCCTCCCTCTCACTTGCTGCTTGTCCTTGCCTCACCTCTGTAGCTGAGGAGGAGGGATGCTCTTCTGTTTTGGCACCCAAAACTCCTTTACAATGAGCCCCTGCCCCACTGCCTGCTGGCGAGGGGCCTCAATGTGGACCCATTGCATCCTGTCCCCACTTCTTTCCATAGAGCTGCTGTGGAAGACAGAAGTTTCTTTTCTCTTCATTTCCTGCTTTTGCCCATAGCAAGACAGCAGAAAAATTTCACTCTTTCAGCAGAGTCCCCTACTTTTACACATCTGCTTTCTGTACTTTTTCAACACCCTCTGTATTCCCTGCCTACCGCTACCACACACCCCAGTTCCTTTGCTTTGCTCCAGCAGCATGCTAAGATTGAGAAAGCCTAAGTGGGGTGTGTATGTGAGGGAAATAAAATAAATAACGAGATGTCAGCATGAACAGCAGTGGGATGGCAAAGCAGGTGGTGTATGGAAATGCCATGTCAGACACCCCAAAGAAGTCATGTCCTTCCAAAATCTGCCAAGTGGAAATGACGTACAAAGCTAAACAATTCTGAAGGCTTGTGGAATTTGGTGCCTCTGGTTGTGCATGATGCCAGGGATACAGGGCTGTAAGAAGCACTTGGGAGAGGGCCAAGCCTTGCAGGAGGCAGCCTCGGCTGGAGCTGAGCCCTGGTAGGAGCAGGAGAGAGCAAGGCAGAAGTCTTGCGGGTGATCTGCTTCTTCTGCTAGCCAGGCTGGCTGGGCAGAGGCTTTGTCAGTGTGGGGCAAGAGACAGGAAATGGCAGCTGCCTTGGGCACCCCCAGATATGTCCTTGCAGGCTGCCAGGCAGAGCATGCAGTCAGCCTGCTGGCAGGCAGAGACCTCCTGCTCCTTGCCAGCACTTCCCACCTGCTCCTCGGCAGCTCCGGGGAGTCGGGCAGAGGCTTTCAAAGCCACCATCATGGTCATCTCTGCACCTTTGCGAGGACACGTGCAGAAGCCCGTGAGCCCTGTGTGTTGGGCAGCCAAGGCAGCCTGTGTCTTTGGTGGGAGCAAGCTGGGCTCTGGCTGTGCTGCACTGCTGCGTGCAGCTGCTGCTGGCCACCTGTGGGCAGAAGGACTCACAGGGTGGAGGTGGTTGCCTTGGTCCGAGTGGCTGGTGAAGAGCAGGAAACCTGAGGGCCGTGGGCAAGGGAGCCGCTGGCTGCACGCGGCCTGGCTGAGCTGGGCAGAGACCTGCTCTCTGCCCCTCAGCGCAGAGCTCACGGGCTCTGTGGGGGCCTTGGAGCACGCAGGTTGCTGTGCTTTGTCCCAGGGAAAGTCCCGAGGACCGGCAAGAAATTCCCACCTGGCCGCAGCAGCTCCTGCCTGCCTCTTTCACCCCAGCTCCTTTGCCAAACCAGCTGCCTGCTCTCCGGGCAGCTCCCATGCCTGCTGCCTGCCCCTGCCTCCAGCCCCATGGCTCACCTCGCCCCTGCGCTCCGGCGTGCCTGGCAGTGCGTGTGCAGCCTGGCAGCAGATGTTTGCTGCTGCTCCTCATCCCTCTGCATGATCCTCTGCTGGGGTCCCGCTGCTCTGGCCCCAAGGGCAGCTGCTGCCTCCTCAGGGAGCAGCTCTCCTCAGAGGGAGGACCCCAGGGGCTCTGTTCACAGCAGGGACACAGTCCCCATGGAGACAGCCCCATCACCAGGGCCTTGGAGGCACCATGCCACCACCATCACCAAGCCCTGCTGCTCACTGTGGCAACAGCCCTCACCAAGCCCCGGGGATCGCTGGGGGCACCCCCAGCACAACGCCTTGGCAGTCCCCATGGGCACACCCATCCCCATGGCCTTGCCTCCAAGCCTCTGCTTTCAGCTTTGGAGCCTGCCTGGCAGCTGACAGCTGGGCAGCACCACCAAGTTGCCTCTCTCCACACCTGCACTCCATGCCCCTTGCACAGGCTGCCCTTCTTCAGGCACTCCAGAGCACACAGCCACTCCAAGGCTACCCCTCGCTCTGCCTGCTAATCCTCAGCCCTCTCCAGTGGCTCCTTGTGCAGCTCACGCCACAGCTCCCTGCATTCCTGCTGCTGTCGTGATGGGCTTGTTTTTCCCCACACCACCTGGCACCTTTGCTTGCCATCCCAGGCCATTGCTTCCTCACTCTTCTTGCAGTCAGTGTCTCCTCTAGGTTGCTCCCCCACCAGCTTGCCCAGCTGAATCACCATCAGCTCAGCACTTGGCAAGTCTCCTGCCAAAGAAATGCTGCCACCCTTGTTTGAGCGATGCTGTGAAAAAAACCCTGCAAATAGTAAACAAGACTCAAGGAAAACAAGGGAGGAAGAGTCAGAAGCAGAGAAGGTGTGCTAGCTTTGTGGATCTACCTCCTAGCACCCATCTCTGTGCAGAAATAAAGAAACAATTTTCTGGACCCTGTGTGTCTATTGGGTGCTTGCACACTGGGTAATAGAACGCAGTTTGGGGACAACACAGGGATAACTACAAATAGGCTGAACACGGGCTGGGGAAGCTCTAGGGTGAAGGAGTGGCCCACGCAGGGCAGCGTCATTCCCCCACGGAGAGGGGTCTGCACGGGGTAGGGCTCCTCACAGCTCCTGCTCACCCCCAGGACACTTCCCAGGGGCTTCTCAGCATGTAGCTGCAGGCAGGGATGACACCAAAGGCAAGGAGCTTCCCCACATCTCTGCTTTCAGGTCCCTGCTGCTGAGGTGGGGGGAAGGGAGAGGAGCTGCCAAGCCTGGACAAGAGCCCGAGACTCCAAAGCTGATGGAGAGACCAGCAGGTCTGAAGGAAGCTCACAAAGTTCCTTTCCCGGCATGCACAGCACCAGCAGCACCTTTGCCAACCCCAGCAGGATCTGTCCCCGCTACCCCAAGCACCTGCCAACACGCAGATGCCCCTAAACACTGCCTCGCTGCCAGGAGGTGTCTGTGGGGCAAAGCTGAGCACACAGGGGTGTTGGGAACTGCTGGGAAACTATTCCTTTCTTCATGATTCTACTTGTAGATTATTAATCTGTAACTAGCTGATACGCTCAGCTTTGTGCCTGCATAAGAACTCGCAGCAACCTCCACATTTCCTGAATCCTGCTTTAGAGCAGAAATTCTTGTCGCAGCATGGCAGTCTGAGAGGTGCAGAGAAGCCCTGAGCTGTGAGAGCTCCATCACTACTGAAACCTAAGGCAGCAGGTGAAGAGTGAAAAGAAGAGAGAAGCCGCTTTCTTTGCCTCTTCTACTGCTTGATGTTCCCTTCTAATGGAAAGCTGAAACACTCTGGGTGGGTGGTGAAACTGATGGGGAAAGCAGAGAGGCATGAGCTGCTGCTCTACTGAATGGTGGAGGTGCAGGGGTAAGGAGTCAGTTTGTATTTGCTGCCAGGGATAAGATTTTTTTAATCAAACATTTTTTTCCCTGCTGTAATCTGGACAGTAGCTCAAAAGATGTCTGTCACGACAGAGAAGCAAAACAAATCTCCACAAGATTGTGCCGTCCTGCGGGTGTGTGTGTGTGGGGAGGGATTTGGGGGCTCTTGGAGCAAGCTATCTTTCTGTACAAAAGTCTGGAAAACATTGATGCAAGCCCCCAGAGAAGAGAAATTTTCTGGGCACTCAGAGCAACACAGGCAGGACCCAGCGATGTCGAGGGAAACCCATCCCAGCCATACCAAACCAACCACTCTCTCCAGAGGACATTCCTAACCCTTGGGCTGGGAGTAGGAGAGGAGATGGGGGAACAGTCATCCCAGACTTGCTTCCATCAGGCCCTCAGCTCCACAACGTGTCATAGGTTCAGCTGAGTTCTCTCAGGCAACACTTCCCATGCCTCTGGTGCATGGAGAAGACTGGGTAGGCACACAGGAGACAAGGGAGAGAAAGGGCAGAGATGCCAGCAGGTAGAGTTGGGCTCCCTGCGTCACAGATGACTAGAGGCTGACTAAGGAAACTAACTCCTGTAGGGACTTGGAAAGGCACATCTCGGACAGTATTTAAGGGGGGTGGAGTCTCCCTCCTGCAAGACTTGCCCCAGCACTCTGCAGAGACTAGGAAGAGCAGGAAGGTTGGTTATAAGGACGCTTGCAAGCTTTAGCAGCTGCAGAGCAGGGAGGTGCCCTTACAAACTTCTGAATGCAGGCCCTGAGGCATTGCAGTGCCTCGTAGGCTCTACACCAGAGCCCAGAGAGCAGCACTGCAGTATGAGGGATGTCCTGAGAAGCCTTGAATCCTCAAATGCCGGAGATCCAGGGTGCCAGAGCTGTACAGATCGTGGGAGGGCAAGGGTGCCAGTGTGGATCCAGGGTGCCTGGGCTGCCCAGATCCCTGGAGGAGCCAGGGGGCTGGTGTGGGAAGGGCAGGGGGCTGAGGAGCATACCCAGGGGAGAAGCAGAGCCCCAAAGTGACACTGAAAAGCCCAAGGACCATCTGAAGCCCAGAGTTGAGACCTGGCTTTTCTCAGGCTCACACAGAAGGAAAGGTGGACTAAGTTCATGGGAAATGGGAAAACTTCCTCCAATTGGCTACGTGGCCTGGCCCATGGCTTTGGAATCTGGCAGGGACGAGTCTCCTAGGCAAAGCCCGCTAGATGATGTGTGTTTGCTCTTTTCTGGCATGTCATCTCTATCTTAAGCACCACAGACCGAGAAACCTTGCTGAAGGCTTCTCAAATCAAAGAGCCTGCTTTGGTGCTTAAAGGAGGAAGGTTACGTCCTGTCCCTTATTCTCCTATACCCTACTTCAAATAAAAGAGCGATCCACAGCAGCCACCAGTTTGGAGGCTCATCTAAGCATCTCAGCCTATGGGCACCCTTTGTGCTTTTTCATCCCACCGGACTTTGATCCTGTAAAAATACCAAACCCCAATCCAACCCTCAAACCCCAGATTCCTGCACAGAATCCTGTTGCCTCGTGCAGCAGCCAGGGAGTGCAGGAGCACAGCAGTGACCTCTCCAGGTCCCCACTTCAGATGTTTCCCTGACTTTGGCACCACCTGGAGACATTCTTGAAGGACTTATCAGAAAGTTTGGGGAAATAACTGGGGGAAGGGAGATGCCTGCTTTCCAGGAGGGGAGAGGAAATCTCTCTGCTCTCTCCCTGGCGGTGCCATCTCCATGGCACTGACCTGCTGTGCCCCCAGATGACACCAGCTGAGGTCACAGCGGGATGTGCTGCATCACAGGGAGGTCTCCATGGTGTCCTGGGGGAGGGCCCTCACTTCCCTCCGAGACCTAGGCACTGCTGGGCACTGCTCACGCCCTCCCTGCCGCTGCCCTTGTAGTGGCTCCATGGCAAGACTGGAGACAGGAGTTAATGGGAGCTGTGCTGGGATCCGTCACTGACACGCAGAGGAACAGGAGCACGATGAAAAGGATTGTTGGGTGAAGGGAAGAACATCCCTCCTCCTGGGCTGCAGAGGTGAGCCGAGGGCAAAGAGGCGAGATGGAGGACTGCTGGATGGACACCGTCAGCCGAGACCACAGTTCCTTGTTCCCAAGGCTCCTGCAGCTCTCCACTGAGGGTAAGGGCTTTGGGTACTTCTTCCTGAGATGTTGCACAAAGATTGGTAACTGCAAAAACTGCTGTGAATCCAGGGCTGTGGGGGTGGCTGGACAGGACTGGGGGCTGCCACAAGAGTCATCTCTGAGGGTCCCATCTGTCTTAGTGGACAGCCAGGACTCCTGGGTCATGGGTCAGGAGATGCGCTGAGCCTCAAGGCTTCTGTGGGGCCAGCTCCATTGCCTTTTGGGGTCTGTGGGGGGCATGGGAATGCATGGCAGGTTTTCCACGGATCGTGTCCCCCTTTGCGATCTGGCTCTGAGAAGAATTGGGGTCCTGCATTCCAGAGGCTGGGGCAGCCTGCTGCTCTCATGGGGCTCTCAAGAACCTGCTGAAATGTCCATGTACAATAAGGAAACCACCTTGTAATGACCCCAGGTCCCCTGCCTGTTTGAGAGGACCTCTGTTCCTTTCATGCTTGGTACAAGTTGGTACAGCATGTTTTGGGCTCAGAGAAGCCATCTCGAGATGGTCATAGCCTGTGTCCTTGCGGAGATTGGACTCAAAACATCTGCATGCAACAGAAAGCCTATTTGGGAGAGCACCTTGGAAACAGGTGGAGGCACAGTGCCCACTGCCAAGTCCTGACTGACCCAAGGATTTTTCTCTGAGCTATGGGGTGCAGTGCTGCAGTAAGCCCAAAAGAGCCATCTCCCCCAGTCCCTTCACGACCCCACACCCCCACTTCCTAGCACCAGCAGGCTCAGAGCTGGTCCCCAGCCTCACTGACCTGTGCCCCCATGGGGCTCCTCAGCGCTCTGGAGCGACCCCTCGGGGCACAGTCCAGCCCCACACAGAGCAGCCCCTGCTGGGCCGTGGCCCTGCCCTGCCAGGCGCAGCGAGAGGGCTGCCAAGCACTGGCGCTACGCTGGGGAAGGGGCTGGGGCAGGAGGGCCGAGAGGACACTGCCCTGCCCTGGCGGCAGCAGCACGTCGCCTGCAGGCTCCGGCGCCCCGGCCATTCCCAGGGCCCCAGTGCCGGCACCAGGGCTGGCACCAGCACAGGCCCCAGGGCTGCCCTCCAAGCCCAGCACGGCCCCCAGGGCGCAGGGCAGCAAGAAGCCCCACGGGGCCCCTGCAGCAGAGCGGCCGCCTCCGGGGCCCCGCACTGCCCGGGCACCCGGCGCCGGGCTGCCCCAAGGCCCTGCCGCGCTCCGCACTGCCGCCCACAAGATGGCGCCGTGCCGCGGTGGGAGAGGAGGGGGCAGAGCTGGCTGCCAGGGCAGGAGGGTGCAGTGTTGCCATGACATCGCCTGAGTGCAGCCCTCCTATTGGCTGTCCTGAGGAGGAGGGCGAGGATGGATTGGAATGACGGCTGTGTCAGCCAATCGGAGTCCAGAGTGGGAAAAGGCCAAGGGAAGAGAGAGGTGCGAGAAGGGAGGGAGCGAAGCAGGCGAGAAGGGAGCGGGAGTGAGAGCGGGTGCGAGTGGGGCTGGTGGGGGCTGCGGGTGCGTTCAAATGCCGGCGGGTGCCCTCTCGCTGCAGCAGGGTCAGCGGTGCTGGCGAGGGGGCTGCTTCCCTGCAGGAGCTCCCGAAGAGGCTGTTGGGGCTGTGACCACGGCCATTAGCAGGTCTGTGGCATGGCTGTGTGTTTTTTGAGATCATTTCTGCCTGAGCAGCTGATCAGTCAGGATTTGTCTCCTGGCTGAGGAAGTTCTAGTGAGGTAATTTTTGCCTCAGAATCTTCTTGGCCAAAGGCAGAGACCTGGTTGTGCAGGTGACTGTGAGGTCCCATCTTTCTGAGTCCCTGATAGACCGGCAGCAGGCAGTTAGGCCGGGGTGTTGAGTGTGAGGTCTCTTGTCCAAGTCTCTGCTAGGGCAGCAGTGGTTCGTGGCAGGGGAAGTTACTTTGAGGAAATTTCTGTCCCTGAAGGCCATAGCAGCAGCAGGCATGTGTTGGGGGTTTGCACTTGTGAGGTCCCCTCTCTGTGAGCAGCCGACAGGTCAGGAGAAGCAACATGGCCTGGATGGTGGTGGTGAGGTGACTCCTGGTTTTGTGCCCAGGGTAGGAGTTGACCCCTGCAGAGCTCTACAGCAATATGGAACTGCAGCTACTCAGTCAAGCAGAAGTACATGCTCCATACCATCTGTCACAAATTCTGTTCCACTCCATCATCCTGCGTTAGTCCTGCTACGTTTAAAATGCAGATGATGTTCTCTGGTGAACGTGGACATGCAGTTTGTACTTCTTGCTGAGTAGAGTCTTGCAGCCTATTCCTGGTCAGCTAGAGTCCAAGTAGAGTTTTGAAGCTGCTAAATGAATCTAGTGCTGATGTGCACAATGATATTAGTAATCTCTGATTCCCAGGGTGTGTGTGTGCTTTAGAAATTCCCCCTGTTGAAACACTAGGGAGGCTGTGAGATTTTCCTGCAAGGTCTGAATGCTGTGCCTGTCTTTTAGGTGTCCAGCTGCTTTTATGACGCATTTGGAAGTGTAACACGTTAGAGGTCTCTGAGTTTCTGTCCGAGTATGCAGTCACTGGAGAAGGAGTGCAAAGGGTGTTGGAGGGAAATGAAGGCATGTCATCCCCCCAAAGTTATGGGCCCCATTTTCAAAGAGATTTCATTTTCATGGAAGCTGAGACACAAGCAAGAGGCAAGAGCTGGCCTGCGCCTCCCTTGTGAGAGCCCCTTGCTCTGTGCTTTCTGGAGGTGGGAAGTGAGCAGGCCCTGGGCTGTGAGTGGATGCTGAGAGGTAGGCAGTGCCTGTTGCAAGGCCTTGGAGGAGCAGAAGGGAGTTGAAGGCTGTAGAGTTGGGCTTTGTGTGTTGTGGGGCACATAGGGGTGCCCTGCCAGCTGTCATATGTGGTGCAGTGCTGTGTGTGTCGCTGATACAATTGTGGATGTTGGCTGACAACCCTTTTTAGAGGCGAGGGGTGATGAATGCGGTTTGCATCCATGTGCAGGCATGGCCTGTGGTGGGGCTGGGTGGTAGCTGCAATGTCTCGGTGGTCAACATGGAGGAAGGTAGCTGGAGAGAGCAGTACAGTGCAGGGAAAGTGCTGCCAGGTTGGGGAGCTGAGGAGCCTTGTGAAGTAAGGAGGTGTTTGCTCAAAGGACCGAGGCTGCTGTGGTGTCATGGGCCAGAGATGCTGGGAGACTGCTGCCTTCAGTGCGCTGAGGTCCAGGCCTTGAGCTTGCTAAGCTCTTGCCAGGATGTGCAGGTAGGATGCTGCCTAAAGGACCCGGAGTGTTTCTCCTTGTTCTGAGATGCAAACAAAGCCTGCTTTTTCCTTCCTTGCCTCTTGTTTGCTTTTCCTGATGAAATCTTTTATCTGCAGCAGTGTTTGCTGAGAGAGGAGGAGCAGGCGGGGGATGCTTGTTGGGAAGTGGGCAAGGGAATGCTGTAAGCTCTTTGAAGGAGTGAAGGCCTTCTGGCAAGATGGTTGTTGGAGGCAGGCAGGTATGTTCTTGGGAGCTGACTGTCAAGGGGCTGTGTTGGAGCTGTGTGGTGGCCCCAGTGGTTTGGTGCTCAGCCATGGGAGGAGGTGCCTGGACAGAGCAGTGTTGTGCTCCTAGAGCCCAGCCTGCGATCACTGTGTCCTTCTGGGAAACATGGGTGAGGACTCTTGGTGACCGTGCTCTGGCCTTAGAGCATCCTGGTGTGAGCCAGAGATGCTTACAGTTTGGTGATTTCTGTCAGCTGAGGTTCAGGCTTTCAGTTTTTGAAGGTCTTGTGCTTTCCTGAGTCTTTGAGATTTTACCGTTTCCCCTGGAGAAAGCAATCTTCTCACTCCTTCAAGTCTTTCTGTCCTTGGTCAGTGGTGGAGGCAGCATCTGCAAAGCCACTGGTGCCTTTGGAAGGAGTCTGAGAACAGCAGATGCCTTGAGCCTGCAATGGGGAGACATCTGGAGATAGGGATCTAACAGCCTGCTGAAGGCAGGTCCCAGTGGAGCAGGTCTATTTGGGCCTTTCTCAGTAGAGTTTTGATTATCTGCCTGGATGGAGATGTGGGGATGTGCCTGGATCCCTGTGCCACAGTTTGGCCACCCTCCTGGAGAACAAGGGTTCTTAATATGTAAGAAGAATTTGCCATTGTCCAATTTGTCCCTGTGGCCTCTCATGCTCTCAGTGTGCACCTCCAAAAAAAATCCATCTCTGTCTTGTCTGTGCCCTACATAAGCCAGCTGTGCACAGCATGCGTGTCCCTCTTGGCTTTGTCTTGTCTAGGCTCAAGAATCCCAGCTCTCTCAGCCTCTACCTGTATGCCCCATGCTCCAGGCCTTGACTGTCTTGGTGTCCCTGTGCTGGACCCCTTGCTGTGTGTTTGTGCCTTTGCAGAACTGGGGTGTCCAGAGGGGACCCGATATACAGACATGGTCTCACCTGTGCCAAAAAGAGGAGTAGAAGCTTTCAGTGGCCCCACAGGCTGTACTCTCACAAATACAGCTCAGCGCAGAGGGGAGACATTTGCCACCGACTGTTGCGACTGTGGAAGGCCAGCAGAGCTGACAGTAACACGCTGATTTTCTCTTTCTTTCTAGGTTACTCCAGTCCTGTATGTTGCTGGTGTAGTCCTAGAACTGCTGAGGATGGAGGCAGGATGCCAGGGTGTGTGCCTGTACCTTTCAACATCTTTGCCACCATTGTGATCTGTCTGTGAAAGCAGCTGCAAGAGGTGAGGTGCTGAATGAGGTGAGGCTACTTCGAGTGGATGTGAAGGCTTCTGTAAGTGCGCCTGGCTTCCATGGGTGACTTGGGGTGTAGGTTCACGTCCGCTGTGCTGCAACTTCTGCATCGCACAAATGCTGTTAGTGCCAGCTTGCTCTGCAAATGCTACTGTGTTCCCTCCTTTTCCAAGAAGGCTGTGGTGCCACATATTTGTCTGAGTGTCCCAAAGCCTCTGTAGCTTGAAATTGAGGATGTCTCACAGTTGTTGGGTTCCTGTCTCTGTGAGGGGTGAAGATGTGCCCAGGGTCAGGTTGTGAATGCAGCTGTGGAGCTCAGAGTGCTGCTGCAAAGCCTGTGCAGCCAGACAGGTGGCATTTCAGCAGACCGCCAGGCTGGGGCTGTCTGCTTGCTTGGGCCTCATTTCAAAGCCTCTGCACACTTTTTCCCTTCACAGGGACTTCTTGTCCAAGTAACTAAAGGAAAGGAAGCGAGGTTACTTTGGTCTCAGGAGGCCTCAATCTCAGTAGGCCTTAAGAACTCTCAAATGTTTCTACATTATATCTGTAGCGTTGTATTATTAAAGAAAAACCCCATCCCTGCCCTGAGTAGGTGGAGGTTCCTGAGATTGTGGGGGTGGAAAGTAGCAGCCTGCTCTGCCTGAAGAAAGCAGAATCCTCCCCTCTGAAAACAGGAGCATTGCCCAATGAGCCAGCCCTGTGCTTGATCTTGTGCTGATCATTTGCACATGCCCTGTGAGCCTAGAGTGCCTTGACCACCTTGTGATGTTAGCACAAGAGCTTCCCTGTGTGCCTGTGTTTTGGAGGGACGGGAAGGCAGTGAGCAGAGCTGCCTTCTGGGGAGTGTGAGTGGCCAGTGTCCTGCAGACCCATCTTCTTGCTGGCTCTTGGTTGCATGTAGCAGACGAGGCAGCTGTGTGGGGCAGAGACAGTGTGTTTGTAGACTAGCTGGCACAGCAGAGGTCTGGTATGAGGTTGATGGCTGTTGCAGTGCTGAGTTGCTCTGTCAGTGTCAGACAGCCTTTCCAGTGCAGCTGTTCCCTGGGCTGATCTCTTTACGTAGGTCCTGGAAATGGAAGTGTCATCCTGCTGTCATTTTGTAGATGCTTGTGGTGGTTGCATTTCCCCACTTGCAGCAAAGAGTTACGCGGCAGGCACAAACATGGAGCTGGGCTCAGTGAGGCTCTTGGCTGGGCTCAGTTTGTAGGAAGGAAAAATCTCAGAGGCTGCCACTTGAAGGTTTCTCTTTGGCATCATTCCTGGTGGGAGAGCAGAAGAGAAAAAGGGCACAAATCTCCCTGGGAAAGCTAACATCACCCCCCAGCGAGTGCTGCATTCATCCTGTGCAGCCTTAGACCCTTGTGATGCAGATGTCTGCCTGTGGATGACTCTCTTTGTGCTCCATTTACCATCATTGCAGAGAAGCAGCAGCTGCCAAAGTGTCGTTCCGCTAGTCCACAAGCCCACAGCTGAAGACACAAGGTGCACTAGGCCTTGTCCGCCTTGAGATCCACAGGGCTCTCTAGAGGCTCCAAAACTTGCTGGGAGACAGACCCCCTGGAGAGTTTACCCCACTGCCTGTCAGACTGAGGTGAGGCTGCCCATCCTGCAAGCACAAGTGGTGTGCCAAGGAGCTGAGAGTTTTACGCTTCTCAGGTCCCCTTTGGAAATGGAACGTCAATTAAATTCATTCACCAAAGCTAGGGAGCTAAGTTGTTTGATTCTGCTGGCACTTCCACCAGTAAGCTGGCCACTTTCAGAGGTAAATTGGGTCGAGCCAACAGTGGTACATGCATCAAACTGGAAACGGAGGCTGTCATCTGCCCCCCTCTCTTTTCTGCATACCACTTACTCTTTTGAACTCTGATGGCCCTGAAGACCAAGAATCCAGTACCCTACTGAGACACTAAAGGTACATACTGCCACTCCCCTATTCCCTTCTATGGTAAATGGGAACAATATTCCAGCAAGTAGTTCAGCCACAGCGTCTTGGGCCTGGTCTCCTAGTGCCGTCTGTTTCCACCACCCTAAAGGCAAAGAGATGAGCTCCTCTGAGCCAGGCTGTGGGGCACTGCATGACGATGTGGGGAGAGTGCCTGGTCCCCAAAGCTGTGCAACATCACAAATGGATGTACCCCCTCCCAACGTAGTCATGCCCAAATCCTTGTGTGGGAAGGTTAGGGCTCTGCAAAGTACCTGCCCATGAAACTTGTGGTGTGGAATGCGCAGGAATGTCGCTGGCAGTGGGAAATATGGACTCATTCTGCAGGGTCTCTCCAGCCGCATCCTATCAGCCCATGGCCTTTTGTTCATGCACCTCAAGAGCACCTTGGACTTCACCGTGAGCAAGGTGGGTGATGCAATGCAGGCTGGGAGAAGAACCGGACAGGTCAGCGTTCGCTCACATGGGACACGCTTCATCGTCCCCAGCGTAAAGCACGTGTGAGTCATAGAAGGGAGACAGAAGCGCTGAGGAGCCACGCAGATGGCATGGAAAGATGGTGCTGGGCAGGAGACAGGAAAGCAAACAGTTGGAATTGTCCACCCGCGACCTGAAGCCAGGCACGCCATCGCGAAGCCCTCATCCCCCAGCAGCTCACTCTGCTTTCCCCAGGCCACCCCTCCTACAGCCCAGCTGCCAACGCTCCTGTCTGCACCTGATCTGGCACCAGCCTCTCTCCTGCCCACTGCTCTCAGCAACCTGCCTGCTCTCCATCATAACAGCACAAGGGCTCATGCTGGAAGCTTCCCCCCAGCCTTGTGCTGAGGTGACACCGGGAGCATGGGGGTGGGGAAGTGCCTGTGAGAAAGATGAGCAGGGGTCAGGCAGCGTGATCTGCTCTTGCAGATCTGCAGGGTGGCCCTGGGAGGAGACATCAGAGACGCCATGCATTTCCTCACCTCATTGCAGGGGCCCTGGGGAGAGAGTGCCAGAGCCTGCATTGCTCAGCCCTGCCAACTCCCACAGCCAAAGCCATACTCACCAGGGCTGCAGCCCAGTTCGCAGGAGCCATTGGACGTGCTGAGGTGACGCACCTCCCGGAGGTGATCTTGCTGCTGCTTAAAAGAAGCTTCCAAGTGGGGTTGTCAAGTTGTCATGTCCTGGTGCTGCTAGCTCTGCCTCCAAGCAGAGGAGAGCGAGGCAACTGAAGGCAATCTTCTTGTGTCCTGAGCTCTGGCAGCTCTCCAGCAGCTCCCATGCTACATGGCTTAAGGGAGTTGAAATGAACAAGAGCAAGAGCACTGCTGAAGAGAGCCAGTGCCAGCTTCTTACCTGGAAGGTAGCTCCCGCTCCAACACCGTGGCTTGCACTGCACAGCAACAGCACAAAGGGGAAGAATTAAAACACACAAGGAGATAAAATCCCATGGGCAGGTGGGGTGAGAGTGAAAGGAGCAAAACGTGGAGGCAATCTAAACCCAAACCCCAATCCAAACCATTCCTACCCGAAGCAGCTCAGTGCACATAATTCTCCCACCGCACTTACCTGCCTCTGTCCAGCTTCCAATGGCTGTGCAGAGCTCCTACAAGCAAGGCACCAGAAGGAACACCAGACAAAGCAGGGAAGGACAGGAGTCAGGGTGTTGTTCCTTTGCCTGCTGAGGGAGAGCAGAGGGTGACAGGAGGCAAGTGAGTCACGCTGAGGAACCTCTTAGAAGTCAGCTCCGGTATGGAGGAGGGAGATGTTGGGGACATCGCACAGCTGTGGGACTTTGCTTCCAGACAGGACCTGCTCTGTCAGTGTTCAGCTGCTCTCTTGGCACAGCCTTTTACTGCTCTCTGCCATCGATCCTCACGTGTCCGTCTGGGGCTCCTGGACAGCACAGTAGTTGTCTGTGTCTATTGAAAACACAAATCCTGCAGTAGGAGAGTCCATGTTGCAGGGCCCAGATGCTGTATCTGGAGTGGTGTTGGCGTTCATCTCTTAGACTAGTGTAAAGGGCACAGACAACAAGAAAACTGTCTCACTGGGACTCCTCAGGGTCTCCCTGAATCCCCAGCATGGGGATGTTCTGACACCTTCCCTCTGCTCAGCATTTGTCATGGCACCCAGCTGCATTGCGCTGGTCTTTCTATAAACCTGGTGCTGCAGTGTCCTGCCAAAGGTACTTTTAGACAGCCAGCTCCTCGACTAACAGCTGTGGGGACAGACAGACGTGGTCATGTGTGCGGGCTCTGCACCTGCCAGTGCCTAGCCCAGCTCGTGCTCCAAGGTTTCCCCAGGAGCCCTTCATGCCCTTCTTCAGCTCATTGAGAAGGACCTTAACGAGTCTTTGCCCCTAGCATTGCAGTTCCCCCTCCACCAAGGATGACACTACTCACCAACTGACTATCAGAGCTCGTCATGCTGAAGACAGCCCTCAGAGTGCAGCACTCCAGCCCCCTTTCCACTTGCTTTGGTGTTCTTTTGTAGTCCTCATCTCCCCAGGCTTCTTGGACTGCTCTCATCTCTGCTTGCTGACCATCTGCTGGGCAGTCCCACTGTCCCTCCTACTGCCGAGGCCATGCGTGCCTCTTGCTGGGCTGGGCACAGGCCTCAGAGCTGCTTGCCTTCCTCTTGGTGGGCAGCTGGGTCCTCCCGGGTGAGCGCTGCCTGTCCCTGCCATCAGCAAAGGGGACGTGGCTGCAGCCCTGCACAGCGCAAGCAGCCGTGTCCTCCATGTGCCCCTGCTGGAGCTCTCTCTCCTCCCTGGAGGCAGCAGGGTAGCAGCTGGGGTGGCTCCAGCTAGTTTGGTTTGGCATGGCAGAGACTAGCGAGCTGCCCGCCCTGGCTTTGCTGTGGCTGCAGCTGGGTGTGTGGAGTGGCTGCTCTTTCTGCCCCGTGTCACCTTCCCCTGCTGGGGCTGAGTGCTCCGAATCTTAGGAGAGCACAATGCATTCAGGGCTTCTCTCTGCTGAGGGCTTCCAATATCCCACAAGGACACAGCTGTCTGACGAGGAGTCACTGTCCTGGGGGTTGGCAGGAGCCGGCAACTGTCTCTGGGCTTCTCCTCCTGCTTGAGCTGCCCTGTTGTCAGAGTTTGTCTGTAGATCTTGGTGAGATTGTGTGGCTGTGGCAATGTCATGGGGGCCTACATACGAGCTGACAGGAAGCGTTGTATAGCCAGGGCTGCCAGCTGGGGATGGACTCTGGGCTGGCCCTGGAGTCGTGGCTGTACCCGCAGCAGCTGCCGGGCTTAATGATGCTGAGGGGCCTCCTTCGTGCTGGCTGTGAGAGTGGCAATCATATATGGCCTGCTGGTCGTAGGTCTCCATGCTGCATGAGCACTGGGTAAAGCTGATGAGCTCGTGGACAAAATGCCTGGTGCGACTCAGCAGCAGCAGCTCTAAGTCGTCAGCAAAGGCCTGACTGTCCAGGTCATACCTCCTGAGGTTTGTCAGGACGATGAGCTCCGTGATGGTGATCAGTGACTGGTGGACTCCAAAGAGGACTCTCAGTTTGCACTGGAGCCAGGGCAGCAACCTCTGAATGCTGTCCGGATTGCGGGAGAAGAACTCTGCGGAGATGTCTTGGGGGTGGCCGCCATGGGGAACCCTTTGCACACGCATCCCTGTGCGGTACAGAGCACGGCGGAAGTTCAGCATCTCCTCCTCTGTCGCTGGCACATGTCTCTGAGGTCTGCTCTCAGCACTGGCCTGCCTGTGCAGAGACAGCCTCTGGCTTGGCTCCCGCAGCCCTCCGGCTCTCTGCCTCTGCCTGCTGTGGCTTGGAGGCCCCTCCAGGCTGCTGCTGTCCTGGGCAGAGGATGGCATCTGAGGAGCAGGGGACTGCTGCTGCGGGTGAGCTGCAGGGCGACGGTGCCTCCTGGTGGCAGGGCGCCAAGGAGCTCTCTGTCGCGGCCGCCTGGCACCAGAGCTATCTTTGGGAGGCCTCACGACATACTCCTGGTAGTCATCTTCTGCCAGCACTGTGTGCAGAATAGACTGGAAAACCTGCTTGCAGAGGGGGCATTCGGCCTTTGTTTTCGACCAGCGGAGCACACAACCAAAGCAGAACTTGTGGAAGCAAGGTTTCACGTAGGCAACGTCGTCTAAGGTGTCCAGACAGATGGGACATGTAGCATCTGGAGCTGCTGGTGTTGGTGTGGTGTGCTGCAGAGGGCTGGGGAGAGCTGAGGATGAGGAACTACCATCCATGGCAGGTACCTCAACTGCTGCTGCTGTGCTCTGCTGAAGAAAGAGAGGCCAAGATGATTCCCTTTGTCAGGAAGACTGTGAGGGTGAAGTGGGGGCTGGACTATGGTGCAGGCGGGGGTGCAGAAGAACCATTGGCACACACTGAAACTCAGAGGAGGCACCTTTGGGGCTGAGACAAAAGAATGTGGGCGCTGGTGGGCTAATAACCTGGAAGGCCTGGGTGCCCTCAAAAAGGGAGGTGTTGTGGGTCAAGCTCCTGCCAACTAAGGAAGAGAGCAAGGAAAGGCACTGAAAAATGTTCAGGCTCAGGAACTGTGCAGAAGCTCTCTGCCTCCTTCCTCAGAAAGAGGAGAGGCCCGTTTGCACCAATACCACTTTCATCAGCCGAACATGGGAGGCTGTGGGCACGTGCATTCAGTCATGCCTCAGAGCAACTCTTCCTTGATGAACTTGGAGCAGCCAGGTACCTGGGGAACCAACATATTGTGCCTGGGGACGACGGGCGGCCTTGCCATTCTTGGTTACCCAGCCTCAGCGCAGCCCTTTCCGCTTCTCCTCTTCAAAAGCATTGCTGTGCTGCTTGGGACTCAGCACTTCCCCAAAGCCCACTCTCCATCACCCCTTCCTTGCCTAGCCTAGCCTGCGGGACATTGCCAGGTGCAGCGCAGAGCTGCCAGTGGACACTGAGGAAGAGGCAGCGAGGTGCCTGAGTGTTTCCAGAGACCCCTGCAGCCTCTTGGTGCCCACAGAGCACTGGCCATAGATGCACAGCCTCGCTGTCAGCTCAGTGAGCCCAGTGGGAGTATGGGAAAGACAGAAGGCACCTTTGGAATTGAGCACCCTGGGCTGCTGCTAGCCCCAAAACATCCCAGCCCCCGTGAGAGTGGCATGCGTGAGCGGAGCTCCTGCTGTGTCTTGCACACAGGCTCATCAGCAGCCTGGGGGTGAGCTAAGCTGGGCAGGACTCTGCCCCTGGGGAGCTGCACGGAGAGCAGAGCAGCCCCAGAAGCTCAGAGGTGCCATCACAAGGGTGCCCTGAGCTGCACAGAGAGGACGCCCTGACCACAGGACCAGTGTCCCTTTGGGAAAGGACATGGTGCCAGGGCTTGGACACCTTTGGCAAGCCTTCCTGGATCTTTGCGCTTTTCCACAGATTTCAGGGTGCTTCCTGAGCTGTCTGGTTGAAGGTTCAGGCCCAGACATGTGAGTTCTCTGTCAGGGAGCAATGTTATTTCTTTGGGCAGAGAGAGGGCCCCTCAGCGCTGCCATCCAGCCAAAGGCAGCAGAATTCAGCAACGCCCCCTGTCCCTGGCAGCTCTGGACCCTGCTCTTTTCAAGGCAGGGTGGAGAGGCGATGAGCTGGAGGAGAGGACGGGGGCCTCTCCTGACCCCGCAGCTTCCCCAAGCTGACAGTGTCTTCACAGTGGGCAGGGCGGGGGCTTTGGCAGCAGGCGGCAGTGTGATGGCCTCTCTCAGCACGATAAGAGCAAGCCCCGTCGCTCCGCGTGTCCTGTCAGTTGTGGGCTGCTCAGTGAGAGCGGATGGCACCCACCTCCATGGGCTTCTCTGCTGGGGGCAGTGCGCGTGGGGAACGCAGATGCGTCTCGGCTCCTCCAAGGGTTCAGGTGCGCTCTCCGCGCGGTGCTGTCAGGCTGGAGGGCCCTGTGTGTATGTGCGTGTGGCTGTGAAGGGAACAGGCTGCAGTTAGGGGAAAATCCGACCTGTGGCTTGGTACCTCAAACCGTGTAAATAAGGCCGCAACCGATCCGGAATTCAGAGAAGTCGTCAGAGGTAACATGAGGAGAGGCAGAAATACGGGATGAATCTGTGGAATTGCCCAGCATTTCTGAAGGAGGAAGGGAAGCATTCGTCAGACAGAGCTGCCTGTGGAGGGGGCAGGGGTGGGGATGGGGGTGTCAGGTAATGTATAGCTGAGGCGTGAAAGTGGGGCGGGATACGCAGAACTACCGAGAACAATCTAAGGGCAAGCAGACATGCTTCCTGCAGAGCAGAGGGAGGTGGCAAGGACCTGCCCTTGACCTCAGTGAGTTCTGGGTGATTCTGCTTTTTAAAGGAAGATTTACCTGTTGGCTCTCTCTTAATGCACTGTCTGTATACCTCTGAAGACCAGGAAGCTTTCTAGCTTGCTGCGTGGCGTCCTCTCTGCCTGGGAGAACTCAGGCTTGTTCCGAGATTTGAACATCAACAACCTCAGGGTCACGGAACCACGGAACGGCAGAGGGTGGGGGTCAGCTAGAGCAGGTTGCTTGGGGTCGCGTTCAGTCAGGTGTTCAATATCTCCAACAACAGAGACCCCACAGCCTCTCTGGGTGACCTGGGCAGTGTTTGACCACCCCCTCTGAGTGAAAAACCTGTCCCTTGTGTTTCAAGAGAATTTCCTAGATGCCAGTTTGTGCCCATTGCCTCTTGTCCTGTCACTGGGCCCCAGGGAGAAGAGTCGGCCTCCATCCGCTGTTCTTCCAATGTGTTGAAACACATTGATCAGATTCCCCCCGAGACTTCTTTTCTCCACGCTGACCACTCCCAGCCTCTCTGCATGTGATGCTGCAGTCCTGTAATCATCTTCATGACCCTTTGCTGGACTTGCTGCAGTATGGCCATGTCTCTCCTGTACTGGGGAGGGCAGAACTGCACACAGTAGTCCAGGTGTGGCCTCACTGGGCCTGAGGAGAAGAGAAGAATCATGTGGAGGTGACTGCCCTCCTAATGCAGCCCAGGATGCTGGTGGGCAGGTGCTGGTGCCTGTAGTCGCCATGCAGTCCTGGAGGTTCAAGATGCTGAGGGCAATGGGGAAGGACAGTATCAAATGTAGAGATGTGGCCTTTGAGAGAGCAGACTTCACCTCCTTGAGGCAGCTGGTGGGGGGCATGTCATGGGAGGCAGCTCTGAAGGGGGAAGGAGAGCAGGGAAGCTGGCAAGCCTTTAAAAGCAGCTGCCTCCAAGTGCCAGAAGAGTGCAGCCCTGTGCTCAGGAGAACGGGCACAGCAGGAGACCACTGCTGTAAACAGCGAATTCCTGATGCAGTTAGAAGGCAAAAAGACAGCATGTGGGGGATAGGAGCAGGGAGAAGGGAGAAGGCTACAGAGGAAGAGTTTAGAAGTGTTGCCCAGGCACATGGGCATGGCCTTAGGAAAGAGAAAGCTCCCTAGCAGGAGAGATAGAGAGCAGAGGCAGGTAAAGGTGAGGTCCTCGGTGCCTTCTTTGCCTTGGTCTTCAACAACAACATCCCCCCCACCCCCAGCTCCTATGCTTAGTGGAGGGGGGTTGTGGGGGAGATGAACTACAGGCAGCGTGCAAGGTTCGAGGGAGGGATTCCTTGCCAGAGCTCTGCCCATAGAAGTGCGTGGGCCCCTCACAGATTGCATCTGTGGGAGCTGAACGTTTTAGCCTAGGTCCTTGCAAGGCTGCACTCTCTCACCTTTGAAAGGGTCTCTGTGTGCCCGTGATGCCCAGGCTGCTGCGCAGGGAGCGCTGGGCCCAGGTAGGGTGGACAGACAGCACAGAGACAGCAGCACCGCTGGCCTGGCTGGCAGCACCACTGGTGCTGGTGCCAGGGCTGGTGCCGGAGCCAATATAGGCCCCTGCAGTGAGCAGGTGGTGGGAAGGTAGTGTGGAGGTGCAGGGCAGGAGGGGACATGGGGCCCACGGGGCCTTTTTGGGAGCTGGTGCGGCAGGAGACAGCCTGAAGAGGCTGGAAGAGGAAAGCTTGGCCAAGCCCAGCACTGGCTTTGCCTGCAAACCTGCTGCTGCCCCGAGCTGTGCCATAGACGGGAACGGCTGTCGCTGGCTCTGCTGCAGCCCTCCAGCAGCCTCTGGCAGTGCCTCGGGGCTTACAGATGTGCCTGTGGATGCTGCACATGTGGCTGCTCAGCTGGATGAGGTTTGGGAGCCTCTGCAGGACCCCAGGGGTAAGGAGTCAGGTTTTATTTGCTGCCAGGGACAAGATTTTTTTAAACATGTTTTTCTGTGCTGTAATCTGGATGGTAGCTCAAAAGACGTCTGCCATGACAGAGAAGCAAAACCAATCTCCTCTCTGATTGCAGATGCGCCTATAGGTGAAGCTTTCCCAGCCTTTCGTCTGGACGAGGTTTTGGCCTCTCTGCAGAACGCTACAGGCAAGCAGTTAATACTTTTTTCCCTGAATGAAGCAGCTTGTGATGTTATGGGATCACTTTTGTGACTCCAAAGCCATCTATCTGAATACGTAAGTGAAGGAAATCTCTTCTCCAGTTGCAGATATGGCTGGAGGGAGGCTTCTGCAGATTCTCAGCTAGCTGAGGTTTTGGAGAGAGGTCTGAATTGCACAGGTGAGGTGTGGCTATTCAATACTGGCACAAATCGTCTTTTCTCTTGTAATATTTGTCTGCCCTCCAGATGAATCGAGGTTACCCAGCAAACATCTTTGGTATGAAGCCCAGATTCATACCAATTGTACAACGGGCTCTTGTACAAGGCAAGTGTAAAGGGTCTGTTTTGTGTGCTGGGGCAAAATGCTGCCTCTCCAGCTGTGGCTTCTTTGGTGTCCCATTAGAGACCTCCTTGTCAGGGACATTGCACCAAGGGCCAGGCTGTTGGTATAGCTGATCTTTGAGGGATGTAAAATCCTGCATCAATGCAGGATTTGGGGAGGTGCCGGTTCCAGTTGAAAGGGCACCTGCCCCACTCTGCAACTTTGAGAATCTAGACCCACATGTACATCCTGTGGAGTGACATGATCCACTCGCCTTCCCTGCAGTTTGTATCATATTGGAAAAAAAACACTGGTACCTTCTCATTTGTATTTGGTTGTAGATGTGCCTGTAGACACTTGTGACCCTGCCTCTCAGGTGGCTCCTGAATTCAAAGCCTGGGAGGGATCCTGTGGGTTAATGGTCTCCATGGATTTCCATGCACAAAGAAACCTTTCTGTTTTCGTGTTGTATTCTTTGAAATGTAACTTACTACTTTCTCTGAAGATCCTCAGAGAGAAGCTTCCTAGATAAAGCATCTGAATATTCTGTGGGATTTTCAGAAGCTGTGAGGAAAATAGTGCAGGGGGAATTTCTGTTAAGCTCCCTGGCATGATGGGACTTGCTTCTCAGAAGGATTTTGTCCCCAGCTGAAACGCCTGCCCCTTTTTTCCTGTCCTCTGTGATGTGAATCCTTGGGGGGCAGGTTTAGCTCAGTTGTTTAGAGTGTGGTGCTGCTAATGCCAAGGTCGCGGGTCCAATCCCTGTATGGGCTGTGCTGAGGGTTGGAATAGATGACCTCCAGAGGTTCCTTCCAACTTTACCATTCTATGATTCAGTGTCCTCTTACATTGCCCCCACCAAAATGCCAAAAATTGGCATGTGAGCAGGAAGAGCACATGCAAGTTTCTCATCATCCAGCCTGTCTGGTTTTGCTGTCTGCACCAGTTTCTTGGAAGATGTTGTGCCCTTACCTTTTTCTCCGCACATGAAACATTGTTTGGGCTAGTGGGCTAGCTGGACCACCAAGGACAGAAGTTTTGGTCTTCAAGCCCTTTGGGAAGTACTGCCTCCTGAAGATACTGTGTTCCTGATGAGGTCCCAGTTAGGTCTGCTCACAGTTCCTTGCTTTCTAAAGACTTCCCTTGCTTTCACCTTTCCTTTCTTTCTTTCTAAAGGGACAGATAATGAGACTGTGGAAGAGGAGATGTTTTGGAAAGGAGGCAGTCACAGACTGCTTGTATCCGATAGAGGAGCCAAGCCTATGGAAGGAAGAGGGATGCCAGGTAATTGCTGTCCCTTGTCAGCTGGTGTAATACCTCTGTGTGCCTCTGGGCTCCTTCCTTAGGAGATAGGAAGATCGGCCAGCAGTGGCTTTTTGGAGCAGCCTTTCATCTCTGGTATGTGGCGATTATTGCTGTTTGTGATTTACTGGGGCAGATGTTGTTGCAGTCTGTGTAACTGCAAGGGGACCCTCATGTGCAGTGAGACAGGAGAAGGAGACCCTGTGCAAGACTCCTGTTGTGTTTGGTGCTTTTAATTCTGAAGCCCAGGTGTGTCGCTTTGGTCTCATCAAATCGAACCTCGGAAAGCACCGTGTGAATTCTAGTTCTCTCCTGAGTCTAGTAGAGCAGCCTGCTCTTGACGGAAAGGTAGTGTGCACATTTTGGAAGATTCTGTGAGTGCAGCAATGGTGCTGCTTGTAGGAGGAATATAGTGGTGAAAGCCCACGATACGTGTCTCTCTTGATCCTCACATACATTTTCAGGGGAGCCTCTGAGACCTAAAGGGCATTTTTCTGTTGGCCAAGGCTAGAGGACCAGCTTGTAGGTGTAACGATTATTTCTGGGCTTCCCGCACTTAGCTGCATGCCTTTGGTGCTGTGAGGGGATGCAAAAGTCCCCAGAGAGCAGTGCTGGAACCTGGATGCATTCAAGTGTTCCCTGGAAGAGCTGTGAGAGGAGGAAGGTGAGGTGATGCCTGTGTGTTAGGGAAGCCAGAGCACACAGTGACTGCTGGGCTGGGAAGTGCAGCTGGTACTGTTCCAGCTGCAACTGTGCCTCTCTGCAGCCAGGGCCCCCAATGTCCCTGAGCAAGAGAGCAGGAGCACAAGAGAGCCTGCCTCTGTGAGCTGGGCTTAGGGTGCTGAGCTGGGAGTGCCTTCCTTGGCAGGGAGCTGGGAGTTCCCGCTGTTCCTCGTGGAACCTAGAAAACGTTGCAGCTGCAGGGTTTTCTCTCAGGCAGACATGTTAACTCCTCAGCTTGCCTGGGAAATCTGGAGGCACCATTAGGTGAGGAGTAATGCAGAGTCTGCCACTCTAGTGTGCAGAATGGTAGTATTTCTCCTCCAGGTGGGGTAAGAAGAAGAAAGCGGAGGCTTCAGCTCATAAAGATCTACACAAACGCATTGTAATAGCTTCTGAAGTCATCTCCGGTGTGCTAGTGGCGAGGGTAGTCTTGGTGGTAGTAGTCCCTTTGCTGCTGAAGAAGAGAGAAGGGTAAACTGCGTTATTTTCCCCATGTATTGGTGGATGGCTGCTCTTAGCAATTCAGAGCTCTAGTGCTGTGGAATGCAAAGTGAGCTGTCAGCAGTCCTGTTGAGATTTCTGCTCTCAAGTTTTTTAATTGGCCTCATGATTCATACCAACAAATACGCTGTGCTAAAGCTTGCTTTTATTCTATCAGGGAACCAGTTAGGCCTGTCACCAACACTGCCTGTAAAAGGGAAGAGGGCAGAGCAAATTCAGGCCGAGGAAAGCAGGAGGCTGACATTGCCATGGAAAATGAGGACTTGAAGAGTAGTCTTAGTCCACTGCTAGTGAATTAGGACACCCTGTGTTGTAATGGTGATATTTCAGATTTTTCGCTTCACCCTAGAGGCTGGAGCAGCTCCGATCCTAGTGATGACTCTTTCTCAGGTACATGCATGTCATTGGATTCTGCAGAAAAAGAGCCTCTGTTGACAGTAGCTGAACCCAGTCACTCCAAGCCTGTGTATCTTTGTATAACTGCATACTGTGTTTTTTCAGGGGGCCACAGCTGATGCTGCAATGCCCTTAGCAGCCTGGAGACACCCTGAAGGCACCTAGACCACTGGTTGGGCGGTTCCAGTTATCAGCCTGTGAGGATGTTTTCCAGAGGTCTGTATCACGATGTTGTTTTCCACAGGCACCTCTCCTTGTTAGGGATGTCCCTTCAAAGGGCTCAGGTTTCTGCTAGGGTGTTTCTTATAAAGCATGACATTGTTTAAACCAGGAGAGACGCTTGTTCCCAAGCCAGTGGCAGCTGCTGAAGACTTGAGGTGAAGTGCTGGAGGCCATGAAAGGATGGATCTCTTTGGACCCAGCCTCCCTGAGGTGTCCTCTGTAGGGCTGCCATTAAGGTTTCCTTTTTGGAAGGGCAAATGCTTAAAAATGCAGAATCCCTGGCTGTGATTTATTTCCCAAAGATTTCTTGGAGCTGGTGCTTGGAATGAGAGGTGTAAAAGGGAAAGAAAAAGCAGGCTGTGTTGTGGAAGAGAAAGAGCACAGAGAGATCTGCCTGGGACCCCTAATGAATGTTCCTCTGCATCAGCTCCTTCCTGCTGAAAGGGCCCAAGGCACAGCAGAATCGCAGTGACTCCCCTGGGATGTAGCAGGCAGGGTGAAACCTGACTGTAAAACCTTGGCTTCACAGGAGCCTCAGATCAGAGACTGGTACTCAGTTTTGCTCTACAAATGTACTGGGTCTTTCTACATCTCCTGAACTTTTTGTTCTCTGTGCCAGCTCACGGCACAAATGTCTGCATCCCCCCGCCCCCTCCCAGTTTCCTTACCCAAATGTTCTCATCCATCAGGCTGCCAGGGCCAGCCCAACTGCAGGATCAGGACCTTGCAGCTCCTGTCTCTGCACAGGGGAAGAAGTTCTGCTGCTGCAACCCCTCAGCAGCTCTTGCTGCTGCTGAACCCTGCTGACCCAGCAGGAGCTCAGCTACATCTGTGACACAGGACATCCTGCTCCGTCTCCAGTCTCAGCTTCTCTCCGGCCAAAAAGTCAGGCCAAGGATTGAGCATAGACTGGAGGAAGAGCACTGCCCACTCAGCTGAGGTTGTGCTCCGGGCAGATAAAGGTCTAACGCTGCCACAGGGGTCTCTGGCAGAGCTGTCTGCACAGCAGGCAGAGCTCTGAAGCGCTCCCACATTCCCACACAGTCACAGGAGCAGGGACTCAACTGGCCTCTTTGGCTGCCCCACAGCACTGCACCCTCCCTTCTCCCCATTCAGGAGGGAGATGTACAGACATGACCACTCAAAATGGATACATGCTGGTCCTTGTCTGTCCTTTGTATCAGGGAGGGGGGTGGCACAGCTCAGCTCAGCTCAGCTTCAACAAGACACACATGCATCCTCCGTGCTGCTCTTCAGCTTCTCTGGCCATCCCATATGGTCCAGAAAGGATGTCCCATAGCAGCATGCATGTCCCAGGCACCAGCAGGTCTGCCAACCCAGGGATGTACCCTCCAGAGATGTTTGGCTTTTGTTGTGACTGAGCTCAAGTGAGAGGAGTGGGGAGAAGCAGGTGATTGCTTGGGCAGCTTTGAGAATGACCTTGAAAATGCTTGCCTGTGGGGACAGTGACTGCAGACCACCCACTGCCCCCAAAGACTCCTTCCGGGCTGGTCTTGAGTCAGGAACAGGAGCATCTTTGATGAGGATGTTGATTGAGCCCGTGTGCATGGTGCAGAACAGATTAGCAGTGCGTCACTGTAAACCCCCTGGCCACCTCATTGCCATGCTGTTGTTGGCAGTTGGTATTTTTCAACTTTGAATAAAACAAATCCAGCCATTGTAGGTACTTCTGGACTTGTGAGGATTTTTTTCTTTTTTTGAACATTGGGACTGAGCAGCAGGGAGAAGTCTGAACTACATGTCCTGTGCTCTTGTAGGCAGTGCTGAATTGAACAACCCTGCACACTCTCATCTGTTGTGAGGAGGGGAATTTTCCCTTTTCCCTCTGGGTTTCCCGGGTCAGTTCCTGGTAGCAGAAAAGAGCATTTCCCGTGAGCAGGGGAGGCACAAGAAGGTTCCCAGCACATCAAGAGGCCAGTGAAGACACAGCCAGGAGATGTTTTGGGAAACTCTTGGGTTTCATTTGTGGCTGCTCAGGATGCTCTTTCTTCTCTTTCTTGGAAGATGACACAGGGCAGAAGAGAGAGCCTTCTATAACCCTGACTGATTATATTTTAGCCCTAGTAAAGTGTATGCCTTGTGCTGGGTGCTGGTCCTAACACTGTTGATCTCCCAGCCTCCCGGAGGTGTCCTCATCGGGGCTGCCATTAAGTTTTCCTTTTCAGAAAGGGAAAATGGTTATCCTTCCAAGTCCTTTGGACTGCTCAACTGGATCAGGACACAGCTGGGGCAGGGAGGGGCAGGAGACATTGTGAAGGATCCCTGTACAGCTGTGCGCAAGTACAGAAATTCAGCCCCGAATTCACCCCAGGGTGTTGTAATCAGAATAGAAAAGGTGATGTGCTCAGCAATCTGCTGCCTGCTCTAGGAGAAGGCCATACCTTTTAACAGTGAGTATGCGCCAAGAACAAGGCTTAACTACGTAACACCTGCTGATAGACTTTGGAAAGGACGTGCCAGTAAAGAAGCAGAGTAAGGCGCACCTTAAGTGCTTTTTGTAACCGAGCCTCCAGGAGGCAGGCAATATTGCTGAGTAAAAAAGAATTTCAATAACCTTTCCTCACATTTCCCCCAAGCCTGTTTTTTTCCTACATCGCTTTCAGCCTTCCTACTCAGCTGTTAGATCCTCCCGAGCAGAGTTCCTTGTCAAACCAGACAGCCCCCTATTAACAAGTGCAGGGAGCCTTTTCACCCACAAGTGCATTGCTCGAGCCTGGCGAGCTGGGAGGTTTGTGCAGGTCCTGCTCCTGCACTGAAGTGAATGTGTCAGCACAAGGCAGGAGAGACGTCCGGAGGTCAGGAAAACAGTCTTACACTCACAGATCCCACCAGTGGGAGAGCCAAGAGAAGTCTGAGGGGCCTGGGTGGGAAAGAGAGAAAATGAACATGATGGGAATAGGAACACGTGAGCCAGAGGTCCTGCTTGGACATGAGGCCGCAAAACTGCTGGGCAGGGGATGAAAACTGTTGAAGGGCAGAGGTACTGTGTGAGCAGGAAGTGGGTTATGGTGTCAAAATTACCTGTTCTCGTTTGTGCATTCACAGGCACCAGTAATGAGCAGCTGGAGTCAGATTTTTAAGTTTTTTTAGTTTTTATTGCTAGCAATAAACTGCCTCTTGGCTGGCAGCACAAGAAGGGGCTGCAAGCAGCTTTTTGTTACAACTTTTAAGCAATAGTTAATTGTTACATGTTCAATACTTTAATTTACACAACCAGCCAGATCGATCCACAATTTTTACTTCTACCCATCCTCTTGCTGTGTTACAGTACAAGAGAGTTCCGTGACAGCCTCCTATGGTCCATCTTCTTCATGAGCTGATTTTGCACCTCTTCTGCTGGTACCTTGGAACAACTTTTGTACTGCTGGCTGGATTAACCTGGCTTCTTTGCAGATCTTCAACTTTGTACAAGAACAGGCCTAAGGCGAAGTCAGATAAGATGTTCTGCTTGCAGGGTACATGAGCTTCCATGTTCTTTTTTCTGCTAAACTAGAGGACAGTGGAAATTCCCTTAACATTCCCTCCTTTCATTTCATGCATACCACCCTGCAATATTACGCTGGTCTACACCGATATCTCCTTACACATGGAGAGGCATATTTGACCCATGCATGAGACAAGAGAAAAGCACCGTTCCTACTGCCAGGATTAATGTTAAAATTATTAAAATACATCTGGTCCACACTCCCAGACCTGGTAGCCATGACCACAACCATGACCAGTTCTGTTGCTAGGAAATTAAGCAGTTACTGCTCTTTGGCTACTCGATGGAAGGTACGCACATGTCATTGAATGATGTTTGCATAATATTTGTTTTTAGACAGTGCATGCCAACACACACACTCCCTACTGTGTGGCCACTAGGTAATCTAAAGCCCAGCGATTCTAGAGGGCTAATGGAGAGAAAGACTTTGCTTCTACTTTTAGGTTTCTTGAGACACTTAAGAGCAGCATTTTGAATGATTTCAAGGGTGGCAGAGATGACACCCACACTTGGGAACAGTGCACGCATTAACTGATTTAATTTTTTAGGTCTTTTCACTGTGTTAAAATAGTACAGTTCCCTGCTAGGATGGTCTTACTTCTGTGCCCAGGAGGCAGGAGGTAACATCAGTCTCAATGGTACTTTTACATTTTGATAGTCCCCATTTGCCTGAGTATATAATTTGGAATGGATTTTCACCTATGCACCAGTTGCTATACTTCTAAATGCACACTGTCCAACTGCTATTACCAGGAGTGACCGCAAGGTGGGCAAGCGTGGGTCAGAATCCAGCAGAGAGAGATGCTCAAAGTCTCTGTTCCTGTGAGGAACGGCTGTGAGAGCTGGGCCTGTTTAGCCTGGGGAAGAGAAGCCTGAGGGGGGAATCTTATCAATGTCTTCAGTATCTGAAGGGAGGGTGTCAAGGGGACAGGGACAAACTCTTTTCAGTTGTCCCATGTGATAAGGGCAGAATCTTTTCTCCTTCTCTGGAGATATTCAAAGCCTGTCTGAATGCAACCCTCTCTAAAATGCTCTACGTGACCCTGCTGGAGAAGGGGGGTTGGACTAGATGATCTCCAGAGGTCCCTTCCAACCCTTCCTATTCTGTGGTTCTATGATTTTTATGATTTCTGTGTCCCCCAGGTCAACTTTGAGCAAGACACAAGTTTGTGCCGAGCTCTCTTCAGTCACAACTGGCCAGCATCTGCCTGCCAGCAGAGAGAAAGAACACTACAGCCTGCTCAAGGTGACATTCAGGGATGACGACAGTTTAAATACCTGGCTGTAGTAGCAATACCTACTGTTGAACAGAAGCATATCTTTCTCCAGTTTTAGGAGAGCACTCACCATGTGGGAGACCTTGTTCTGCCCTTATCAAACACTCTGGGGGTTAGAAGTAGTTTGACCATACAGGAAAAGCCAATTTATTTTCATATTCAGGAATGAATGGAGAGAGCTTGGATTTGCTAAAGCAGCTGCAGCCAGGGAACACGGATGGCCACAACGCAGACGCAAGAAAAAATAATCTATCTCTGCTTAGATACCTCTGTCTCCAGCAGCAGTGCACACCTTATGCTCTGGCTTTAAAATGTAGGTTTAACCACGGGCCTGGGAAAAAGGAGTAAGGACACCGGGGTCAATAGAAATAAACAGAAACAACGGGCCCTGACCTGTAAGCTCTTTGAAATAGCTCTCCATGCAAGGGTGTGTTCACATCCTTCTCCTTGCTCTAGCAAAGACAGAGCCCATTTATGGCCATCTTTTTCCTTTCCTCCTTAGCAAAAGGAGGACAAGAGGAAGATACCAAAACAGCACTAGAGCTCTACATGTACATACCTCAGGGCTCAGGCCGTGCTTTTTTTTCACAGCCATCTTCTTTCCTCATTACTGCAGAGGACAGACTGCTAACGTTTGTAACTTAAAGCTGAAAATAAATCAAATTTTCACAGGTTGATCGAGAAAACTGAATACTGCACTGCCCCCGCACACTACAACAGCAGCTCCTGCCTATCTGCTTTCACCAACAGTTTCCCCACACACGCCCAGAGCGTTTCAGCTTTCCAGGAGGGGAGAACATCCCGGGGCAGAAGCAGCACAGGCAGCAGCTGCTCTGTTCCTCTCCCTCCTGCCCTGCTGCCTGCGCGGTCACTAGTGCTGCAGCTCTCACAGCTCAGGGCTTCTCGGCACCCGCCAGGCCGCAGTGCAGGCTGAAAACCCCCGCTGTGTCCCCGGGATGCTCACGGGCAGCAGCTGCCCCCAGCGCAGTGCAGAGGTTTCTCTCCCATCCCTCCCCTCCGCTCCCCCCCCCGCAGAATCGCCCAGGCCCCAGGGCAGAGCGGAGCCCTGCGGCAGCAACGCCCGGCAGCAGCGTTTCCCCACGCACCAGCACCAGCAGCCAGGGACACACAGGCCCCGCCCCCACAGCCGGAAGTGACGCCCCCTGCACCACAGACCCTCCCACCCCTCTTCCAATAGCTCCCGTGGGTTGTGGCCTCGTGGGGTGGGACCCCAGGGAGGGGCGGGAGGGAGGCAGCAGTGCGCGTGCGCTGTTCAGGGGCCAGGGAGGGAGAGGCGGGCAGGGGAGCCAAGGGGAGGGACCAAGAGGGGCGTGGTAAAGAGTTGGGGGCGTGGCCGGTCAGGGCAGAGCATGCGCAGTGGCCCAGAGGCAGGCGGTGAGGGGCGGGGCGGGGGCGGGGCTGCCCGGGCCCTGCGGGCGGGGAAGGGGCGAGAGGCGGCTGCTGCCGCGGGGCAGCGTCTCCCGGCCCGGGGCCGCCCAGAGCCTTTAGCTGCAGCGCCGGGAGCTGCCGCGCTGGGGCCGAGGGCTGCGGGCTGGGCAGAGCGAGCGGCCGTGTGCATGGGGCAGCCGGAGCCGCCGCGGCCGGGCTGTGTGGCCGCAGCGGTGGGGAAGGCCTGGCCCGGCCTGGGCCGCCTCCGGCCCCCGGGAGTCCCCGGCTCTTGCACCCTTTCTCCTAACAGCCCCGTGGCTCGGTGCCAGCTGTGGTGCCAGTTTCTCAGCACCATCCCAGCTGTGAGGAGAGGCCGTGGCTGCAGCGGTGCTTTTGGTGTCTCTAGGCTGGAGGCAGGAGGCAGCCAGCGCCCCGGTGCCCCTGCTGACAGCCCCGCTTTCCCTGGGGCAGGTCCCCAGCCCCTCTCTTAGCCCAGCTGGGCTGTGGGCTGCAGCTGGTAAGTGTGAATCAGCTGGGCAAGCTGGAGAGGAGAGCCTTCTAGCACCAGCAACTTGGAGGAGAGGGTAACTGTAATATAAGTGAGTAAGGAAGAGATGGCCTCGGATGGCAAGGAAAGGTGCTGGATGGTGCCGGGAGGATTAGCAGGCAGAGCAAGGGGTGTCCTTGGAGTGGCTGTGTGCTCTGGAGTGCCTGAAGAAGGGCAGCCTGTGCAAGGGGCATGGAGTGCAGGGGTAGAGAGAGGCAACTTGGTGGTGCTGCCCAGCTGTCAGCTGCCAGGCAGGCTCCAAAGCTGAAAGCAGAGGCTTGGAGGCAAGGCCATGGGGATGGGTGTGCCCATGGGGACTGCCAAGGCGTTGTGCTGGGGGTGCCCCCAGCGATCCCCGGGGCTTGGTGAGGGCTGTTGCCACAGTGAGCAGCAGGGCTTGGTGATGGTGGTGGCATGGTGCCTCAAAGGCCATGGTGATGGGGCTGTCTCCATGGGGACTGTGTCCCTGCTGTGAACAGAGCCCCCGGGGTCCTCCCTCTGAGGAGAGCTGCTCCCTGAGGAAGCAGCAGCTGCCCTTGGGGCCAGAGCAGCAGGACCCCAGCAGAGGATCATGCAGAGGGATGAGGAGCAGCAGCAAACGTCTGCTGCCAGGCTGCACACACACTGCCAGGCATGCCGGAGCGCAGGCGCGAGGTGAGCCATGGGGCTGGAGGCAGAGGCAGGCAGCAGGCATGGGAGCTGCCCGGAGAGCAGGCAGCTGGTTTGACAAAGGAGCTGGGGTGAAAGAGGCAGACAGGAGCTGCTGCGGCCAGTGGGGAATTTCTTGCCGGTCCTCGGGACCTTCCCTGGGACAAAGCACAGCAACCTGCGTGTTCCAAGGGCCCCACAGAGCCTGTGAGCTCTGCGCTGAGGGGCTGAGAGCAGGTCTGGGCCCAGCTCAGCCAGGCCGCGTGCAGCCAGAGCTTCCCTTGCACACAGCCCTCAGGTTTCCTGCTCTTCACCAGCCACTCAGACCAAGGCAACCACCTCCACCCTGTGAGTCCTTCTGCCCACAGGTGGCCAGCAGCAGCTGCACGCAGCAGTGCAGCGCAGCCGGAGCCCAGCTTGCTCCCACCAAAGGCACAGGCTGCCTCAGCTGCCCAACGCACAGGGCTCACGTGCTTCTGGAAAGGTGCAGAGCTGACCATGACGGTGGCCTTGAAAGCCTCTGCCTGACTCCCGGAGCTGCCGAGGAGCAGGTGGGAAGTGCTGGCAAGGAGCAGGAGGTCTCTGCCTGCCAGCAGGCTGACTGCATGCTCTGCCTGGTAGCCTGCAAGGACATGCCTGCGGGTTCCCAAGGCAGCTGCCATTTCCCATCTCTTGCCCCACACTGACAAAGCCTCTGCCCAGCCAGCCTGGCTAGCAGGAGAAGCAGAGCACCTGCAAGACCCCTGCCTTGCTCTCTCCTGCTCCTGCCAGGGCGCAGCTCCAGCCGAGGCTGCCTCCTGCAAGGCTTGGCCCTCTCCCAAGTGCTTCTTATGGCCAGGTGGCCCTGACATCATGCACAACCGAAGGCACCAAATTCCACAAGCCTTCAGAAATGTTTGGCTTTGTACGTCATTTCCACTTGGCAGATTTTGGAAGGACATGACTTCTTTGGGGTGTCTGACAGGGCTTGCAAGCATTTTCGTACACCACCTGCTTTGCCATCCCACTGCTGTTCATGCTGGCATCTCGTTATTTATTTTATTTCGCCCGCATACACACCCCACTTAGGCTTTCTCAATCTTAGCATGCTGCTGGAGCAAAGGACAGGAACTAGTCTATGGGGGGGCATAGGTTGGGGAGACAGAGGGTGTTGAAAAATGCAGAAAGCAGGTGTGTAAAAGTAGGGGACTCTGCTGAAAGAGTGAGATTTTTCTGCTGTCTTGCTATGGGCAAAAGCAGGAAATGGAGAGCAAGAAGAGTAAAGAAACTTCTGTCTTCCACAGCAGCTCTATGGAAAGAAGTGGGGACAGGATGAAATGGGGCAAAATTGGGGCCCCTCGCCAGCAGGCAGTGGGGCAGGGCCTCATTGTAAAGGAGTTTTGGGTGCCAAAACAGGAAGAGCATCCCTCCTCCTCAGCTACAGAGGTGAGGCAAGGACAAGCAGCAAGTGAGAGGGAGGACTGCTGGACCAATACCATCAGCCCAGGCAACACTTCCTTGTTCCCAACGCTCCTGCAGCTCCCTGGGAGCCTTCAGGGGCACCTGTTTGAGGAGGCACACAGAAACTTTGATCTGAAAAACCTGCTGTGGATCCCGGGCAAAATCCTGCCTGAGAAGCTTGTGTGGCTCGGGAGACCATGTAGCAGCCAGGACGCCTGGGTCCTGGGGCTGGGGCAGCCCTGACCCAAGGCCCCTCTGGAGATGAAGGAATTTATCAGAAATGTTTGGGAAATAACTGGGGTAAGGGAGTGGATGGCTTTGCAGGACGTGGGAGGAAATCTCTCTGCTCCCTGGCTGGGCCATCTCCATGGCAATGGCATAGTGAGCCCCCCGATGACACGAGCTGAGGTCACAGCGGGATGTGCTGCATCACAGGGAGGTCTCCATGGTGTCCTGGGTGGGGGCCCTCACCGCCCTGCGAGGCCCAGGTGCTGCTGGGCACTGCTCACACCGTCCTCACCACTGTCCTTCGTGGTGGCTCCATGGCAATGACGGGGGACAGGAGGCAACGGGGCTGCACTAGGAGCCCTTGTTGACATGTGGAGGAGCAGCAGCATGTTGGAAAGGAGTATTGGGTGATGAGATGGGAAGAGCGTCCCTCGTCCTGGGCTTGAGAGGTGAGCTGAGGGCAAAGGGACAAGCGAGATGGAGGACTGCTGCAGGGACACCATCAGCCAGGAATGCACTTCCTTGTTTCCAGTGCTTCTGTATCTCTCCAGTGAGGATTGACACCATTTGTACCCTTTTATAACTGTAACTTGGCAGAGCAGATTTGGGGCTCTGAGATTTCATCCTGAGATGGCCACAGCCTCTGTCCTCCTGCAAAATGGGCTCCAACCTCTGCACCCAAAAGACAGCCTGTTTGGGAGAGCACTTTGTGAACAGGTAGAGGCAGCACTGTCACCCTGTAAGACCTGCCTACCCCAAGGACTTTTCTCTGGGGGGTGCACTGCTGGAGTGAGCCCAACATGGCCATCTCCCCCGATGCCCTTGGTCCCTGCATACCTCCACTCCCTGGCACGAACAGGCCCAGAGCTGGTCTCCCCCTTGCTAGCCTGTGCCCCCATGGGGCTCCTCAGCCCTCTGGAGCGACCCCTCCAGGACCCCCTCCCAGCCCTGCCAGGCACAGCAGGAGGGCTGCCAAGCTCTGGGGCTACCCTGGGGAAGGGGCCAGGGCAGAAGGGCCGAGAGGACACTGCCCTGCCCTGGTGGCAGCAGCACGTCGCCCGCAGTCTCCGGCACCCCGGCCATTCCCAGGGCCCCAGCGCCGGCACCAGCACAGGCCCCAGGGCTGCCCTCCAAGTCCAGCATGGCCCCCAGGGCGCAGGGCAGCGAGGAGCCCCGCAGGGACCCTGCGGCAGAGCGGCCGCCCCTGGGGCCCTGCACTGCCGGGCACCCGGCACCGGGCTGCCCCAAGGCCCCGCCGCGCCCCGTGCTGCTGCCCACAAGATGGCGCCGTCCCGCGGTGGGAGGGGAGGGGGCAGAGCTGGCTGCCAGGGCAGGAGGGTGCAGTGTTGCCATGGCATTGCCTGAGTGCGGCCCTCCTATTGGCTGTCCTGAGAAGGAGGGCAGGGATGGATTGGAATGACGGCTGTGTCAGCCAATCGGAGTCCAGAGTGGGAAAAGGCCAAGAGAAGAGCGAGGTGCGAGAAGGGAGGGAGCGAAGCAGGCGAGAAGGGAGCGGGAGTGAGAGCGGGTGCGAGTGGGGCTGGTGGGGGCTGCGGGTGCGTTCAAATGCCGGCGGGTGCCCTCTCGCTGCAGCAGGGGCAGCGGTGGTGGCGAGGGGGCTGCTTCCCTGCAGGAGCTCCCGAAGGGGCTGTTGGGGCTGTGACCAGGGGACCCAGCGCCCTGTCACCGAGGGGAACTGACCTGCGAGCCAGGCGTGCCGGCCTGCGCCGAGCTACTGGGCCTGGGCAGCTTGGTGGGGTTTGGGTGCAGGAAGCTTTGAACCTTTTGTCGGTCTGAGATGCATTTTCAAGGGTTTCCCTGAGTTGCTGCTGCCCCCGCAGCCCCCAGGTGCTGCTCAGAGCTGTGTCTGGGATCTGCTGGGCAAAGTGAGAGCAGGTTGCTGGTGTCCTCGCGAGGTGTCGTGCCCAAGTCGTTGTGCTTGCTCCATAGTTCTTGGTGTGCTCCAGGACCTGTGACCCTGGGAGCAGCCTGAAGGGTGTTTGCAGAAGAGCTCTGTTAAGTGTGAGGTGTTTTGCTTTTCAGGGGCCTTGGAAGTTGACGAAAGGGCATTTTCACACTCGCCGTTGTTATTCGCATAATCCTAGATGAGGATGAAGAATTGCTGAATTCTGGCTCTGCTGGTTTCAGCAATTGAAATGTCCTGGATGGAGTCCGTTGCCGTATCTCAAATTGTCAGTGCGTAAAATAGGAGATAGCTTGTCGTGCTTGATGTGCAGAGGATTTGCTGTGCTTGTTCAGCATTTGGGAAGGAAGTAGACTTGTGAGCTGTGGAAGGCTTCTCCCTCTGACTGGGACATGAGGCCCTGCTCTCTTGCTACATACACAGACTGTCTAGGCTAAAGCTAATGTATTTTTAGGGGATTGCAACTGCTACGTAATGGGTGCTTTGCTGCACTGTGAGCATTGGGAAGCCAGGAAGTGAATCAGGAGGTGGCTCAGCCGTGGGAAAGGGCAGGGGGAGCTGCAGGCAGCAGCAGGGTGGGCAGTGAGGTCCCTAGTGTTTAAAAAGGCTCTATGAGAAAATGCCCTGTGTCCCATCAAGTGTTTGTAGGTAGCTGGTGGGGCTGGAGGAGGCCCATGGCTCAGCTGTTGATGGTGAGGTCAGTTCTGCACGAGTCCCTGATAGGCCGGCTGGAGGGAGAAGGCGTGGCTGTTTCTTGTGATGTCACTTCCCGCGGAGCAGTGGATAGGGCAGCAGCAGGTCCGCACTGGGATGTGTTTTTGAGATGGTTTCTACCTGAGCAGCGGATCAGCCAGGATTTGTCTGCTGGCTGGGGAAGTTCTAGTGAGGTAATTCCTGCCTTGGGGGCTTTTTGGCCAGTGACTGAGACCTGGTTGTGCAGGTGACTGCGAGGTCCCATCTGGCTGAGTCCCTGATAGACCGGCAGCAGGCAGTTAGTCGTGGGCGTTGAGTGTGAGGTCTCTTTTGTCCGAGTACCTGCTCGGGCAGCAGTGGCTTATGGCTGGGGAAGTTATTTTTGAGGCAACTAGTGTCTCTGAAGCCCGTAGGCCATCAGCAGGCATGTGTTGGGTGTTTGCCCTTGTGAGCAGCTGACAGGTCAGGAGAAGCCTCATGGCCTGGATGGTGGTGGTGAGGTGACTCCTGGGTTTGTTGCGTGTGCCCAGAGGAGAGATTGACCCCTGCAGAGCTCTACCGCAGCAGAGAAGTGCAACAAATTAATCAAGCAGAAGTAGATGTCCCCCATCATCTAACACAAATTCTAGTCTACTCTGTCATCCTGCGTTAGTACTGCTACATTTAAAATGTGGATGATTGTCGGAGGCGGGCTTGCGGAATCATAAGACGACCCAATATGAGCTAGCAATATGATCCGTTTATTTCAGCAACTTAACCTGCTTATATACCATCGTATGCTGTTCACACGCTCAAGCATCCAGCTGGCTATATCTAATTGGCTTACTACTATAGTTCACGCCGCAAAGCTCTGTGCTATTGGCTATCCACCTATTCACTGTCCCGTCTCGCCAACCCCTTCATCCTGTTTTTACACAGCATTCATTCTTACTCCCTCATTACTTGTCCTTCAAGGTGTCTCCAAGGTTACTCCATATCAGCAAGTCAGGGTTGCTCATTTGCATGGCCTGATATCCATGCTCAGGCAGCCAATTCTCTACAGATGATGTTCTCTGGTGAACATGGACATGGAGCTTGACTTTGTTGAGTTCCTAAGTAGAAGCTTGCAGCCTACTAGTGGTCATCATGGGAGTCCAACTAGATCTTTTAAACTACTGAATAAATCTAGTGCTGGTGTACGCAGTGGTGCTAATAATCTCTTCTTCCCAAAGTGTGTGTTAGGCATGGGCATTGAGTGTGAGGTCTCTTTTGTCTGAGTACCTGCTCAGGCAGCAGTGGTTCATGGTGGGGGAAGTTATTTTGAGGAAATGTGTATCTCTGCAGCCCGTAGCAGCTGTAGGCATGTGTTGGGGGTTTGCCCTTGTGAGGTCACTTCTCTGAGCAGGTGGTAGATCAGGAGAAGACACGCAGCCTGGATGGTGGTGGTGAAGTGACTTCTGGGTTTGTTGTGTGTGCCCAGAGGAGGGACTGACCGCTGCAGAGCTCTACAGCAACATGTAAATGTAACTATTCAGTCAAGCAGATGTTCCACATCATCTGACAGGAATTCTGTTCCAGTCTTTCATCCTGTGTCAGTACTACTACATGAAAAATGTGGGTGTTGTTCTCTGGTGAATATGGACATGGAGTTTGACTTTCCAGTTGTTGCTAAGTAGAAGCTTGCAGGCTGCTCCCGGTCAGCTAGGGAGTCCAGACAGAGTTTTGAGGCTGCTAAATCAATCTGATGCTGGTGTAAGCAGTGGTGTTAGTAATCTCTTCTCCCCATTGTCTCTGTGTGCTTTGGAAATTCCCCCTGTGGAAACAGCAAGGAGCTTATGAGATGTTCCTGCAAGGCCCAAATGCTGTACCTGTCTTTCAGGTGTCCACCTGCTTTTATGACACATTTGGAACTGTAATACATTAGAGGTTGGTGATTTTCTGTCAGAGTATGCAGCCAGTGGAGAATGGGTGCCAAGTCTGTTGGAGGAGACAGAAGGAATGTCACCCCCAAACAGGTACCAGCCACATTTTGAAAGAGATGTTCTTTTCAGTGAAGTTGAGGCACAAATGAGTGGCAAGAAGTGGCCCGATCAGGGCTTGTGAGAGCACTCGTCTGCTTCCTGGAGAAGGGAAGTAACTGTGTATAGGACTGTGAGTGGATGCTGAGAGGCAGTGATTGTTGCAAAGCCTTGGAGGACTAGAAGGGAACTGCAGAGTTGGAGAGCTGGGCTTTCTGTGTTGTGGGGCACTTGGGGTGCCCTCTGTGTTGCTGATGCAGAGGTGCACATTTGCTGGCCACCGTCTGTGAGGCGAGCAGTGGTGTGGGCAGGGTTTCACAGTGCAGGGGTGCTGTGTGGTGGGTCCGGGTGGTGGTCCCAGTGTTTTGGTGCTCATCATGGGAGGAGATAGCTCGCGAGGGATGTGCTGTGTGTGAGCAGTGCTGCCAGAGTGGGGAGCTGGGGAGCACTGCAAGGTGAGGGTGTGACTATGCTGGCTGGGCCTAGGCTGCCCTGGTGTCATGGGCCAGAGTTGCTGGCAGCCTGCTGCCTTTGATGCACTGAGGTTCAGGCCTTGGGGATGCTAAGCAATTTCCAGGATCTGCAGCATGGATTTTTCCTGAAGGCCAGGGAGTGTTTCTCCTTGCTCCGGGATGCGAACCAAGCCTGCGTTTTCCCTCCTTTCCTCTCATTTCCTCTTGCTCATAAGAGCTTTGGTCTGTAGCAGTGTTTGCTGAGAGGAGCGGACGTTGTGGGAGATGCGGTTTTCTGTCTGGGCATTAGCCTGCTGGAATCCCTTTGAAGGAGTGAAGGCCTTGTGGTGTGGTGGTCTTTGGAGAAAGGCAGGTGAGTTCTTGGGAGCTGACTGTCAAGGGGTGGAATCCTTCCTGTACCACATTTTTTTGGAGGAGTGCCTTTGAATGGGAGCAGCAAGGCAAAAGTGCCCTGCAAGGGATGCGCAGCCCAGGTCTCTCTTCCTTCGAGGTGCTGTCTCTGCAATTCACCCCACCATCGTGCTGTAGTGTGAGCTTTCTGTGCTGCAGTGGGGAAATAAGGAAGCAGCCACGTGTAGCCATCAGTGTGCTAAGTGTGGTGTGGTTAGGTGCTGACCCTGCTGACCTTGGCAAGGGACCGGATTTTGCCTGCACTTTGGGTGTTGGTGAGGAGCCCCACTTAGCTCTAGCTGCATTGCTTGGGGTAGCTGGAGTCAAGGCAGTGGTGGTGAGCACATACATCCCACCGCTAGCCTCCCAGCTGTTTGGCGTGCATTATGTCCCCTCTGTTCTTGAAGCCTTTTACTGCTGGCTCCACTGTGGGAAGGCCTAAGTTCAGGAGCTGTGTTATGTCAGGTACTGCTCTGGAGATGTCTCAGCACCACGCTTTGTCCTCTGGCATCACTCCCTGGATTCTCTGAGGATGATTGATGGCAAATGGCAGGTCATCAAGGCCAGGGCCCAAGTCTGTGTGCTCCCTGACTGAGTTTCAGTGCCAGCCTCAGCTGTCGAGTATTTTGGAGTGGCTTGTGAATTGGACAGTCAAGTCCTTCTGCTCCTGTCAGGCATGGTGGGTCATGCTTCCTGGTGTACCTAGGACATGGAGTACCATCTTTGACCCTTTCTTGCCCAAAGCATCCTTCTGGCAGCAGGCGATGCCCAAGCAGCCTTGCATTTATTTCAGAGATTCACAAAGCTGCCATGAGCTCCAGCAGACTCTGAGGCCACTGTATTTCCCTTGGTGCTGAAGCCTGCCCCCAGCCAGTCATCTCTGGGTACCTTGTGGGCTGTCAGGGGCAGCTGTCATCTGCATGTGGAGAATGAGCCTGTGGATCTGTCCTCCTTTTTTGTTCAAGTGAAGCTACCTTTTGCCATTTCAGAAGAAAGTGTTTGTCCTGCCTCCGAGCTGTAGGGAAGAGAAGGTGTGAGGATGGGCTTCCCTTTGAAGGCTCTAGGGGCCTGTCAGTAGGGAGGCCCCTTTGGGTGAGTGCCTTGAGGGCATGTAAGGCAAAAGTGAGCGGCAAGAGCTGGCCTGATCAGCAGCTGTGAGAGCGCTTGCTCTCTGCTTCCTGGAGATGGGAAGTGACCATATCAGGGCTGTGAGTGGATGTTCAGAGGAAGCACTGTTTCCAAGGCGTTGGAGGCCTAGAAGGGACTGGAAGGGCTGGAGAGTTGTGCTTTCTGTGTTGTGGGGCCCTTGGGGGTGTCCTGTGTGCTGCCGTGTGTGGTGCTGTGCCCTGTACACCACTGATGCACAGGCACATGTTGGCTCAGTGTTGTGCTGCTCAGCATGGGAGTAGGTGTGTGGAGAGAGCAGTGCTCTGCTCCCAGAGGCCAGCCTGCCATCCCAGTGTCCTTGTGGGAGCCCTGGGTGAGCACTGGTGCTGACTGTGCTCCCTGCTTGGAGCATCCTGGTGTGAGCGAGGGATGCTTGCAGTTAGTTATTTTTTGTCAGCTGAGGTTCAGGCTTGCAGTTTCTGAAGGTCTTGATGCTTCCTGAGTCTTTTGGGTTTTACAGACTCTGCTGGAGAAAGTGGTCTGCTCATTCCTTCAAGGCTTTCTGTGGAATCTGGACCCTCCTTGCATCTTCCCATCTCAGAACGTACTGCATCCTAATCGATTCTGTCTTTCTTTCTTTCTAGGTTGCTCCAGTTGTGTAGGTTCCCCGTGCAATCCTCGAGCCACTGAGGATGGAGGCAGGATGCCAGGGTGTGTCCCTGTAGCTGTCAGCATCTTTGCCACCATTGTGAGCCCTCTGTGAAAGCAGCTGCAAGTGAATGAGATGAGGCTATGCGTGGATGTGAAGGCTTCCATGAATGCGCCCATCTTCCATGGGTGAGCTGGGGCGTGTGGGTTCACCTCCTGGTACCTCTGCTGTGCTACACGTCCCACATCATACAGATGCTGTTACTGCCAGCACACTCAGGAAATGAGATTGTGCCCCTTGCTTTTCCTAGAAGGTTGTGGTGCCCTGTAGGATGAGTGAAAGACCCTTATAATGAAAGCCAGCATCTGTCGAGTGCCTTTGTGTGAGTGCCCGAAATCCTTGGTAGCTTGAACGGAGGTCTCAGAGCTGTTGGGCTCCTGGCTCTGCGAGGGCTGAAGATGTGCCCAGGGCCAGGCTGCTCGTGGCACTAAACCCTCAGTGCTGTGTGAACCCAGCTGTGGAGCCGGGACTCCTGCTGCAGAGGCCGCGCAGCCAGGAGAGCTGGCATTTCAGCAGCCCTCCAGCCTGGGGCTGTCTCCTTGCTAGGGCCTCATTTCAAAACCTCTGCACCTTTGTCCAATCACAGGGCCTCTAAGTAAGGAAAGGAAGGGAACCGAGGTTACTTTGAGGTCAGGTGGCCTTCAGGACTCTCAAATGTTTCGACGTTGTATCTGCAACTTCTGTATTCCTAAAGAAAATCTCGGTCCCTCCATACTTAGGTGGAGATTCTTGAGCGGATGGGGATGGAAAGCAGCAGCCTGCTCTGCCCAAAGAGAGCAGGATCCTGCCGTGTGAAAAGAGCCACATCATGCCAGGAGCCAGCTCTGTGCCTGATCATTTGCACGTGCCTCGTGAGCCTGGAGTGCCTTGGCCACCTTTGGTGTTAGTGCAAGAGCTTCCCTGCGTGCCTGGGTTTTGGAGTCAAGGGAAGGCAGTGAGGAGAGCAGTGCCTGGGGCATGTGCAAGTGGGGAGTGCCCTGCATGCCTGTCTTCTTGCTGGCACTTGGTTGCATGTAGTAGACGAGGCAGCTGTGTGGGGCAGAGACGGTGGCACAGCTGGCACAGCAGAGGTGTGGCATTATGTGGAGGGCTGTTGCAGTGCTGAGTTGCTCTGTCAGTGTCAGACAGCCTTTCCAGTGCAGCTGCAGTTAACATGAAGGTCAGAAGTTGAAGAGTAGTGAAGTAGTGACCCCCAAAGTCAAGTGTGGTCCCCGAAATAAGTCTGCACACGCGTGCAGTATGATAGCCCGGTTATGCGACTGGGGCGGAGTTGGGCTAGACTCCCTGCATTTGGTGGCCCCATGTGCCAGGACTCCTGCCTACCGCAAATAATCATGAATACCTGATTTTTTCCAAAGGAGAGAGATGCTGCTACACAACAGAGGACCACTTTGCCTCCTCGGGGACGCCCGCAAAGATTGTGCCTGCCGACTCTCTCTCTCGCCATGCAGACGATCGGGACAAGTGTTGAGGTGGTCCTTGTCGAGATTACCATCGGGTCGGTCTGTTTGTAAATATCTCCTAATAAGCTTGCTACTGAAGAGTGTTTGTGTGTGTGTGTGCGTGTGTGTGTGTGTGCTGGCTTGCCAACCCAGATGTTTACTCCTGGGAATCTATCTACAACATAAATTGGTGACGAGAAAGGAATTCCCATGGTTTGCAGAATAGTGAGATTGGTGAAGCGAACAGCTGTACGGACGCTGAGCCGCCTGCATTGGTGGGACTCGGTCAGTGGGGTGCACAGTTGTACCAAGCCTGGGCCACCTGCACTGGTGGAACTCGGTCAGTGGGGTGCACAGCTGTAAGAAGGCCTCGCAACCTGCATTGATGGGACTCGGTCAGTGGGGTGAGCAGCTGTACCGAGTCTGCACTACCTGTATTGGTGGGACTCGCTCAGTGAGGTGCACAGCTGTATGTAACCTACACCACCTGCATTGGTGGAACTCGGTCAGAGGGGTGACAGCTGTACCGAGGCCTCGCGACCTGCATTGGTGGGACTCGGTCAGTGGGGTGCAGAGCTGCACCGAGTCTGCACTACCTGCATTGGTGGGACTCGGTCAGTGGGGTGCACAACTATACCGAGGCGAGCCACCTGCATTGCTGGGACTCGGTCAGTGGGGTTCACAGCTGTACGGAGAACTTGCCACCTGCTTTGGTGGGACTCGGTCAGTAGTGTGCACAGCTGTACCAAGGCCGTCCCACCTGCATTGGTGGGACTCTGTCAGTGGGGTGCACAGCTGCACTGATGCCTCGCCACTTGCATTGGTGGGAATCGGTCGGTCGGGTGCAAAGCTGCACCGAGGCTTTCCCAACTGCATTGGTGGGACTTGGTCAGTGGGGTGCACAGCAGTATCAATGCCTAGCCACTTGCATTGGTGGGACTCGGTGAGTGGGGTGCAGAGCTGTACTAAGGCAAGCCACCTGCATTTGTTAGACTCGGTTAGTGGGGTGATAGCTCTACCGAGGCCTCGCCACCTGCATTGGTGGGACTCGGTTAGTGGGGTGCACAGCTGTAATGAGGCTCCGCCACCTGCATTGGTTGGACTCGGTCAGTAGTGTACACAGCTGTACCAAGGCCGTCCCACCTGCATTGGTGGGACTCTGTCAGTGGGGTGCACAGCTGCACTGATGCCTCGCCACTTGCATTGGTGGGAATCGGTCGGTCGGGTGCAAAGCTGCACCGAGGCTTTCCCAACTGCATTGGTTGGACTTAGTCAGTGGGGTGCACAGCTCCTCTGAGGCGTCGCCATCTGCATTGGTGAGACTTGGTCAGTGGGGTACACAGCTGCACCGAGGCCTCGCCGCCTGCATTGGTGGGACTCCGTCAGTGGGGTGCGTAGCTGTAATGAGGCTGCGTGACCTGCATTGGTTGGACTCAGTCAGTGGGGTGCATACCTCTACTGAGGCCTTGCCACCTGCGTTGGTGGGACTTGGTCAGTGGGGTGCACACCTGTACCGAGGCTGCACCACCTGCATTGTTGGGACTCGGTCAATTGAATGGACAACTGCACTGAGGCCGCGCTACCTGAATTGGTGGGACTCGGTCAGTGGGGTGCACAGCTGTACCGAGGCGAGCCACATGCATTGGTGGGACTCGCTCAGTGGGGTGCACAGTTGTACTGAGGCTACGCCACCGGAATTGGTGGGAATCGGTCAGTGGGGTGCACACCTGTACCAAGCCTGGGCCACCTGCACTGGTGGTACTCGGTCAGTGGGGTGCACAGCGGTACCGAGGCCTCGCCTCCTGCATTGGTGGGACTCGGTCAGTGGGGTGCACAGTTGTACCGAGGCCTTGCCACCTGCATTGGTGGGACTCGGTCAGTGGGGTGCACAGCTGTACCAAGCCTGGGCCACCTGCATTGATGGGACTCGGTCAGTGGGGTACACAGCTGTACCGAGTCTGCACTACCTGTATTGGTGGGATTCGGTCAGTGGGGTACACAGCTGTATGTAAGCTACACCACCTGCATTGCTGGGACTCGGTCAGTGGGGTGACAGCTGTACCGAGGCCTCGCGACCTGCATTGGTGGGACTCGGTCAGTGGGGTGCACAGCTGCACCGAGTCTGCACTACCTGCATTGGTGGGACTCGGTCAGTGGGATGGACCACTTCACTGAGGCCGCGCTACCTGCACTGGTGGGACTCGGTAAGTGGGGTACACTGAACTGTGGGGTGCCCAGCCGTACTCAGCCTGTGCCACATGCATTGGTGAGACTTGTTCAGTGGGGTGCACAGCTGTAGCGAGTTTGCACTACCTGTATTGGTGGGATTCGGTCAGTGGGGTGCACAGCTGTACGGAGGCTGAGCAACCTGCATTGGTCGGACTCAGTCAGTGGGGTGCACAGCTGTACTGAGGCTGCGGCACCATGCAGGTCGGACTTGGTCAGTGGCTTGTACAACCGTACTGAGCCTGTGCCACGTGCATTGGTGGGACTCGGTCAGTGGGGTGCACAGCTGTACTGAGCATGCGTGACGTACATTGCTGGGACTCGGTCAGTGGGGTGCACAGTTGTACCGAGGCCTCGCCACCTTCATTGGTGGGACTTGGTCAGTGGGGTGCACAGCTACACTGAGGCCTCGCCACCTGCATTGGTGGGACTTGGTCATTGGGGTGCACAGCTTTACGGAGGCTGCGCGACCTGCGTTGCTGGGACTCGGTCAGTGGAGTACATACCTCTACGGAGGCCTCACCACCTGCATTGGTGGGACTCGGTCAGCGGGGTGACAGCTGTACCGAGTCCGAACAACCTGAATTGGTGGGACTTGTTCCGTGGGGTACACTGAACTGTAGGGTTCCCAGCCATACTCATCCTGTGCCACGTGCATTGGTGAGACTTGTTCAGTGGGGTGCACAGGTGTACCGAGTTTGCACTACCTGAATTGGTGGGATTCGGTCAGTGGGGTGCACAGCTGTATGGAGGCAGAGCAACCTGCCTTGGTGGGACTCGGTCAGTGGGGTGCACAGCTGTACTCAGGCTGCGGCACCATGCAGGTCGGACTCGGTCAGGGGGTTGCACAGCCGTACTGAGCCTGTGCTACGTGCATTGGTGGGATTCGGTCAGTGGGGTGCACAGCTGTACCGAGGCTTCGCGACCTGCATTGGTGGGACTCAGTCAGTGGATCCCATAGCTACACCGAGGTGAGCCACCTGCATTGATGGGACTCGGTCAGTGGGGTGCACAACTATACCGAGGAGAGCCACCTGCATTGGTGGGACTCGGTCAGTGGGGTGCACAGCTGTACGGAGATGTTGCCACCTGCATTGGTGGGACTAGGTCAGTGGGGTGCACAGCTGCACTTTTGCCTCGCCACCTGCATTGATGGAACTCGGTCAGTCGGGTGCACAGGTGTACCGAGGCTACGCCACCAGAATTGGTGGGACTCGGTCAGTGGGATGGACAACTGCACTGAGACCGCGCTACCTGCATTGCTGAGACTAAGTCAGTGGGGTTCACAGCTGTACCGAGGCCGAGCCACGTGCATTGGTGGGACTCGGTCAGTGGGGTGCACAGCTGTACTGAGGCCGAGCCCCCTGCATAGGTAGGACTCGGTCAGCGGCGTTACAGCTGTACAGAGGCCGAGTAACCTGCATTGGTGAGACTTGGTCAGTGGGTTGCACAGCTGTACCGAGGCTGCACCACCTGCATTGCTGGGACTCGGTCAGTGAGATGGACAACTGCACTGAGTCCGCACTACCTGCATTGCTGAGACTTGGTCAGTGGGGTGCACAGCTGCACTGAGGCTGAGCCACCTGCTTTGGTGCGACTCGGTCAGTGGGGTGCAGAATTGTACTTAGTCTGAGCTACCTGCACTGGTGGGACTTGGTCAGTGGGGTGCACAGTTGTACTGAGGCTACGCCACCTGCATTGGTGACACTTGGTCAGTGGGGTGCACAGCTGTACCGAGGCTGCACCACCTGCATTGCTGGGACTTGGTCCGTGGGATTGAGAACTGCACTGAGGCCACGCTACCTGCATTGCTGAGACTCAGACAATGGGGTTCACAGCTGTACCGAGGCCTTGCGACCTGCATTGGTGGGACTCGGTCAGTTGGGTGCACAGCTGCAACGAGTCTGCACTACCTGCATCGGTGGGACTCGGTCAGTGGGGTGCACAGCTGTATGTAAGCTACCACCTGCATTGGTGGGACTCGGTCAGTGGGGTGACAGCTGTACCGAGGCCTCCCACCCTGCATTGGTGGGACTTGGTCAGTGGGGTGCACAGCTGTACCGAGGCTGCACCACCTGCATTGGTGGGACACGGTCAGTGGGGTGCAAAGCTGAACTGAGGCCGAGCCCCCTGCATAGGTGGGACTCGGTCAGCGGAGTGACAGCTGTACGAGGCCGAGCAACCTGCATTGGTGGAACTCGGTCAGTGGGGTGCACAGCTGTACTGAGCGTGCGTGATGTGCATTGGTGGGACTCGGTCACTGGGGTGCACAGCTGTACTGAGGCTGCGCCACCTGCATTGGTGGGACTCGGTCAGTGGGGTGAGCAGCTGTACCGAGGCTGTGCCACCTGCATTGGAGGGACTCGGTCAGTGGGGTGCACAGATGCACCGAATCTGGGCCACCTGCACTGGTGGTACTCGGTCAGTGGGGTGCACAGCTGTATGTAAGCTACCACCTGCATTGGTGGGACTCGGTCAGTGGAGTGACAGCTGTCCTCAGGCCTCCCACCCTTCATTGGTGGGACTCGGTCAGTGGGGTGCACAGCTGTACCGAGGCCGAGCCACGTGCATTGGTGGGACTCGCTCAGTGGGGTGCACAGCTGTAGTGAGGCCGAGCCCCCTGCATAGGTAGGACTCGGTCAGCGGCGTTACAGCTGTACAGAGGCCGAGCAACCTGCATTGGTGAGACTTGGTCAGTGGGGTGCACAGCTGTACCGAGGCTGCACCACCTGCATTGCTGGGACTCGGTCAGTGAGATGGATGACTGCACTGAGTCCGCGCTACCTGCATTGCTGAGACTTGGTCAGTGCGGTGCACAGCTGCCCTGAGGCTGAGCCACCTGCTTTGGTGGGACTTGGTCAGTGTGGTGCACCACTGTACCAAGCCCGAGCTACCTGCATTGGTGAAATTCGGTCAGTGGGGTTCACAGCTGTACCGAGGCTGAGCCGCCTGCATTGGTGGAACTTGGTCACTGGAGTGCACAGCTGTACTGAGGCTGCGCCACCTGCATTGGTGGGACTTGGTCAGTGGGGTGCACAGCTGCACCGAATCTGGGCCACCTGCACTGGTCGTACTCTGTCAGTGGGGTGCACAGCTGAACTGAGGCCGAGCCCCCTGCATAGGTGGGACTCGGTCAGCGGAGTGACAGCTGTACGAGGCCGAGCAACCTGCATTAGTGGAACTCGGTCAGTGGGGTGCACAGCTGTACTGAGCGTGCGTGATGTGCATTGGTGGGACTCGGTCACTGGGGTGCACAGCTGTACTGAGGCTGCGCCACCTGCATTGGTGGGACTCGGTCAGTGGGGTGAGCAGCTGTACTGAGGCTGCGCCACCTGCGTTGGTGGGACTCGGTCAGTTGGGTGCACAGCTGCACCGAATCTGGGCCACCTGCTCTGGTCGTACTCTGTCAGTGGGGTGCACAGCTGAACTGAGGCCGAGCCCCCTGCATAGGTGGGACTCGGTCAGCGGAGTGACAGCTGTACCGAGGCCGAGCAACCTGCATTGGTGGAACTCGGTCAGTGGGGTGCACAGCTGTACTGAGCGTGCGTGATGTGCATTGGTGGAACTCGGTCACTGGGGTGCACAGCTGTACTGAGGCTGCGCCACCTGCATTGGTGGGACTCAGTCAGTGGGCTGCACAGCTGTACCGAGGCTGTGCCACCTGCATTGGTGGGACTCGGTCAGTGGGGTGAGCAGCTGTACCGAGGCTGTGCCACCTGCATTGCTGGGACTCGGTCAGTGGGGTGCACAGTTGTACCGAGGCCTCGCCACCTTCATTGGTGGGACTTGGTCAGTGGGGTGCACAGCTACACTGAGGCCTCGCCACCTGCATTGGTGGGACTTGGTCATTGGGGTGCACAGCTTTAGGGAGGCTGCGTGACCTGCGTTGCTGGGACTCGGTCAGTGGAGTACATACCTCTACGGAGGCCTCACCACCTGCATTGGTGGGACTCGGTCAGCGGGGTGACAGCTGTACCGAGTCCGAACAACCTGAATTGGTGGAACTCGGTCAGTGGGGTGCACAGCTGTACTGAGCGTTCGTGATGTGCATTGGTGGGACTTGGTCACTGGGGTGTACAGCTGTACTGAAGCTGCGCCACCTGCATTGGTGGGACTCTGTCAGTTGGGTGCACAGCTGCACTGAGGCTGCACCGCCTGCATTTTTTGGACTCGGTCAGTGGGATGGACAACTGCACTGAGGCCGCGCTACCTGCATTGCTGAGACTCGGTCAGTGGGGTTCACAGCTGTACCGAGGCTGAGCCGCCTGCATTGGTGGGACTCGGTCAGTGGGGTGCACAGCTGTACCAAGCCTGGGCCACCTGCACTGGTGGTACTCGGTCAGAGGGGTGCACAGCTGTAAGGAGGCCTCGCCACCTGTATTGATGGGACTCAGTCAGTGGGGTACATAGCTGTACCGAGTCTGCACTACCTGCATCGGTGGGACTCGGTCAGTGGGGTGCACAGCTGTATGTAAGCTACCAACTGCATTGGTGGGACTCGGTCAGTGGGGTGACAGCTGTACCGAGGCCTTGCGACCTGCATTGGTGGGACTCGGTCAGTTGGATGCACAGCTGCACCGAGTCTGCCCTACCTGCATCGGTGGGACTCGGTCAGTGGGGTGCACAGCTGTATGTAAGCTACCACCTGCATTGGTAGGACTCCTTCAGTGGGGGTGACAGCTGTATTAAAACTACACCACCTTCATTGGTGGGACTCGGTCTGTGGGGTGCACAGCAGTATCGATGCCGAGCCACTTGCATAGGTGGGACTCGGTGAGAGGGGTGCACAGCTGTACCAAGGCAAGCCAGCTGCATTTGTTGGACTCGGTCAGTGGGGTGATAGCTCTACCGGGGCCTCGCCACCTGCATTGGTGGGACTCGGTCCGTGGGGTGCACAGCTGAACTGAGGCCGAGCCGCCTGCATTGGTGGGACTCGGTCAGTCGGGTGCACAGCTGTACTGAGTCTGAGCTACCTGCATTGGTGGTACTCGGTCAGTGGGGTGCACAGCTGAACTGAGGCCGAGCCCCCTGCATAGGTGGGACTCGGTCAGCGGAGTGACAGCTGTACCGAGGCCGAGCAACCTGCATTGGTGGAACTCGGTCAGTTGGGTGCACAGCTGCACCGAGTCTGCACTACCTGCATTGGTCGGACTCGGTCAGTGGGGTGCACAGCAGTATCGATGCCGAGCCACTTGCATAGGTGGGACTCGTTGAGTGGGGTGCACAGCGGTACCAAGGCAAGCCAGCTGCATTTGTTGGACTCGGTCAGTGGGGTGATAGCTCTACCGAGGCCTCGCCACCAGCATTGGTGGGACTCGGTCAGTGGGGTGCACAGCTCTAATGAGGCTCCGCCACCTGCATTGGTGGGACTTGGTCAGCAGGGTGCACAGCTGTACTGAGGCCGAGCAGCCTGCATTTGTGGGACTCGTTCAGTGGGGTGCACAGGTGTACCGAGGTGAGCCACATGCATTGGTGTGCCTCGGTCAGTGGGGTGCACAGCTGCACCGAGCCCTCGCAACCTGCATTGGTGCTACTTTGTCAGTGGGGTGCACAGCTGTACGTAGACCTCGCCACCTGCATTGGTGGGACTCGGTGAGTGGGGTGCAGAGCTGTACTGAGGCCTCGCCACCTGCATTGGTCAGACTCGGTCAGTGGGGTGCACAGCTGCATCGAGCCCACGCAACCTGCATTGGTGGGACTTGGTCAGTGGGGTGCACAGCTGCACCGAGGCCTTGCCACCTGCATTGGTGGGACTTGGTCAGCGGGGTGCACAGCTGCACCGAGGCCGAGCCACCTGAATTGGTGGGACTCGGTCAGTGCGGTACACAGGTGTAATGAGGCCGCACGACCTGCATTGGTGGGACTCGGTCAGTGGGGTGCACAGGAGTACCGAGCTTAGCCACATGCATTGGTGGGACTCAGTCAGTGGGTTGCAGAGCTGCACCGAGGCCGAGCCATGTGCATTGGTGGGACTCTGTCAGTGGGGTGCAGAGCTACACTGAGGCATCACCACCTTCATTGGTGGGACTCGGTCAGTGGGGTGCACAGCTGTACTTAGTCTGAGCCACCTGCATTGGTGGGACACGGTCAGTGGGGTGCACAGCTACACCGAGGCCTCACCACCTTCTTTGGTGGGACTCGGTCAGTGGGGTGCACAGCTGCACCGAGGCCGAGCCATTTGCATTGGTGGGACTCGGTTTGTAGGGTGCACAGCTGTACCGAGGCCGAGCCACCTGCATTCGTGGGACTTGGTCAGTGGGGTGCACAGCTGCACTGAGGCCTCGCCACCTGCATTGGTGGGACTCGGTGAGTGGGGTGCAGAGCTGTTCTGAGGCCGAGCCACCTGCATTTGGTGGGACTCGGTCAGTGGGGTGCACACCTGTATTGAGGCCGCATGACCTGCGTTGGTGGGACTCGGTCAGTGGGGTGCAGAGCTGCACCGAGGCTGAGCCACCTGCATTGGTGGGACTCGGTCGGTAGAGTGCACAGCTGTACCGAGCCCTCGCCACCTGCATTGGTGGGACTTGGTCAGTGGGGTGCAAAGCTGCACCGATGCCTCGCTACCTGCATTGGTGGGACTCGGTGAGTGGGTTAACAACTGTACTGAGGCCGAGCCATCTGCATTGGTGGGACTCGGTCAGTGGGGTGCACCGTTGTACCGAGGCCTTACAACCTGCACTGGTGGGACTCGGTCAGTGGGGTGCACAGCTGCACCGAGGCCGAGCTACGTGCATTGGTGGGACTCATTCAGTGGGGTGCACAGCTGTACCGAGTTGAGCCACCTACATTGGTGGGACTCCGTCAGTGGGGTGCACAGCTGTACTGAGGCTGCGCCACTTGCATTGGTGGTACTCGGTCAGTGGGGTGCACAACTGCACCGAGGCCGAGCCACCTGCATTGGTGGGACTCGGTCAGTGGGGTGCACAGCTGCACAGAGGCCGAGCCATGTGCATTGGTGGGACTCTGTCAGTGGGGTGCAGAGCTACACTGAGGCATCACCACCTTCATTGGTGGGACTCGGTCAGTGGGGTGCACAGCTGTACTTAGTCTGAGCCACCTGCATTGGTGGGACACGGTCAGTGGGGTGCACAGCTACACCGAGGCCTCACCACCTTCTTTGGTGGGACTCGGTCAGTGGGGTGCACAGCTGCACCGAGGCCGAGCCATTTGCATTGGTGGGACTCCGTGAGTGGGGTGCACAGCTGCACCGAGTCTGTGCCAGCTGCATTGGTGGGACTCGGTCAGTGGGGTGCACCGCTGTACCGAGCCCTCGCCACATGCATTGGTGGGACTTGGTCAGTAGGGTGAACAGCAGTACCGAGGCCGAGCCACATGCATTGGTGGGACTCGGTCGGTAGACTGCACAGCTGTACCGAGGCTGTGCCACCTGCATTGGTGGGACTCGGTGAGTGGGTTAACAACTATACTGAGGCCGAGCCACCTGCATTGGTGGGACTCGGTGAGTTGGGTGCAGAGCTGTACTTAGTCTGAGCCACCTGCATTGGTGGGACTCAGTCAGTGGGGTGCACAGCTGTACCGAGGCCGCACCAGCTGCATTTTTGGGACTCGCTCAGTGGTGTGCACCGCTGTACCGAGCCCTCGCCAACTGCATTGGTGGGATTCAGTCAGTGGGGTGGACAGCTGTACAGAAGCCGAGCCATGTGCATTGGTGCGACTCGGTCAGTGAGGTGCACAGCAGTACCGAGGCCGAGCCACCTGCATTGGTGGGACTCGGTCGGTAGGGTGCAGAGCTGTACTGAGGCCGAGCCACCTGCATTGGTGGGACTCGGTGAGTGGGGTGCAGAGCTGTACTGAGTACTTGCCACCTGCATTGGTGGGACTCGGTGAGTGGTGTGCACTGCCGTACCGAGGCTGAGTCACCTGTATTGGTGGGACTCGGTCAGTGCTGTGCAGAGCTGCACCGAGGCCAAGCCTCTGCATTGGTGGGACTCCATGAGTGGGGTGCACAGCTGCACCGAGACCGAGCCATGTGCATTGGTGGACTCGGTCCGTGGGGTGCACAGCTGTACGTAGACCTCACCACCTGCATTGGTGGGAATTGGTCCGCGGGGTGCACAGCTGTACTGAGGATTTGCCACCTGCATTGGTGGGACTCGGTCAATGGGGTGCACAGCTGTACCGATACTTCGGCACCTGCATTGGTGGGACTTGGTCAGTCGGGTGCACAGCTGTACCGATACTTCGGCACTTGCATTGGTGGGACTTGGTCAGTGGGCTGCATAGCTGTACTGAGACTGCGCGACGTGCATTCGTCGGACTCGGTCAGTGGCATCCATAGAGAAATACTGTTAGAGAAATACTGTGAGAAAAGCCTTGCAAATAGGTAACAAGACTTTAGGACAAGGGAGGTTGAAAAGCCGTACTGCAAAGTATAACCAGCTCGGGTCAAATTAGCCTTGATAAAACCGCAGTGCTTCTAAGAATGCGATGGGTAGGTAAGACAAAAACAGCAGAGTAACCCAGAAGTGACCTTAGGTTCATTAAGGCTTATTAATATATTAGACTTCACACCCCTAAATGAATAATGAGATGGAAATGACATGATAATGATGTTACCGCCTCTTCTTCACTTCCTATGCTAATTAACAATAGTGTGAAAGCGCCAGCGCAGAGCAGTTACCTGATGTAATGAAACTGTAACCAATAGAAAGATTTGTATAAAATACTCCCTGAAAAGTGTGTATAAATCAAGAAGGAGAGGGGGAGAAGGTGTGCTAGCTCTGTGGATTTACCACCTCGCACCCATCTCTGCGCAGAAATGAAATAAACAAATATCTTGACCCTGTGTGTCTATTGGTTGCTTGCACGCTGGGTAACAGAACCCAGATTTTGGACAACAGCAGGACAAACACTTTCTTCTGAAATGGCAAAAGGCAGTGAGAGCTACATGGGGCTCCTCACCACCACCACCCAAAGCACAGGAAAAATCCAGTCCCTTGCCAGGGTCAGCAGGGTCAGCACCTAACCACACCACACTTAGCACACTGATGGCTACACGTGGCTGCTTTCTTATTTCCCCGCTGCAGCACAGAAAGCTCACACTACAGCACGATGGTGGGGTAACTTGCAGAGACTGCACCTGGAAGGAAGAGAGAACTGGGCTGCGCATCCCTTGCAGGGCACTTTTGCCTTGCTGCTCCCATTCAAAGGCACTCCTCCAAGAAGATCTCCTACAGGAAGGACTCAGCCCCTTGACAGTCAGCTCCCAAGAACTCACCTGCCTTTCTCCAAAGACCACCAAACCACAAGGCCTTCGCTCCTTCAAAGGGATTCCAGCAGGCTAAGGCCCAGCCAGAAAAGCGCATCTCCCACAAAGTCTTTCCCTCTCAGCAAACACTGCCGCAGACCAAAGCTCTTATGAGCAAGAGGAAATGAGAGGAAAGGAGGGAAAAAGCAGGCTTGGTTCGCATCCCAGAGCAAGGAGAAACACTCCCTGGCCTTCAGGAAAAATCCATGCTGCAGGTGCTGGCAAGCCCTTGGCAACCCCAAGGCCTGAACCTCAGTGCATCAAAGGCAGCAGGCTGCCAGCAACTCTGGCCCATGACACCAGGGCAGCCGAGGCCCAGCCAGCATAGTCACACCCTCACCTTGCAGTGCTCCCCAGCTCCCCACTCTGGCTCCACTGCCCACACACAGCACCGCCCTCTCCAACTATCTCCTCCCATGATGAGCACCAAAACACTGGGACCACCACCTGGCTCCCCAACAGGGAACCCCTGCAGTGCAACACCCTGCCCACACCACTGCTCGCCTCACAGAGGGTTGCAGCAAAAACGCACCTCTGCATCAGCAACGCACAGGGCACCCCAAGTGCCCTACAACACAGAAACCCCAGCTCTCCAACTCTGCAGTTCCCTTCTGGTCCTCCAAGGCTTTGCAACACGCACTGCCTCTCAGCATCCACTCACAGTCCTACACATGGTTACTTCCCTTCTCCAGGAAGCAGAGGACTGCTCTCACAAGCCCTGATCAGGCCACCTCTTGCCATTCGTTTGTGCCTCAACTTCCCTGAACAAGAAATCTCTTTCAAAATGTGGCCGGTACCTGTTTGGGGGTGACATTCCTTCTTTCTCCTCCAACAGACTTGGCACCCATTCTCCACTGGCTGCATACTTGGACAAAAATCATCAATTTCCAAGGTGTTACAGATCCAAATGTGTCATAAAAGCACGTGGACACCTGAAAGACAGGCACAGCATTTAGACCTTGCAGGAACATCTCACAAGCTCCCTCCTGTTTCCACAAGGGGAATTTCCAAAGCACACACACATGCTGGCAATCAGAGATAACTAACGCTGCTTACACCAGCATTAGATTGATTTAGCAGTTTAAAAAGCCCAGCTGGACTCCCTTGCTGTCTGGCAGCAGGCTGCAAGCTTCTACTTAGCAACAAGGGGGGAAAACAAACTCCATGTCCATATTCACTAGAGAACATCATCCACATTTTAAATGTAGTAGTACTAACTCAGGATCATGGAGTGGAATAGAATTTGTGTCAGACGATGGGGGACATCTGCTTGATTAATTAGTTGACCTTCTGTATTGCTGTAGAGCTCTGCAGCGGTCAATCCCTCCTCTGGGCACACACAACAAACCGAGGAGTCACCTCACCACCACCATCCAGGCCATGAGGCTTCTCCTGACCTGTCACCTGCTCACAAGGGCAAACCCCCAACACATGCCTGCTGATGGCCTATGGGCTTCAGAGACACTAGCTGCCTCAAAATAACTTCCCCAGCCATGAACCACTGCTGCCCGAGCAGGTACTCGGACAAAACAGACCTCACACTCAACGCCCAGGCCTAACTGAGTGCTGCCGGTCTATCAGGGACTCAGACGGGACCTCACAGTCACCTGAACCACCACATCGCTGTCCCTGTTCAGAAAGCCCCCAAGGCAGGAATTGCCTCACTAGAACTTCCCCAGCCAGCAGACAAATCCTGGCTGATCCGCTGCTCAGGCAGAAACCATCTCAAAAACACATCCCGGTGCGGACCTGCTGCTGCCCTATCCACTGCTCCGCGGGAAGTGACATCACAAGCAACAGCCACGCCTTCTCCCTCCAGCCGGCCTATCAGGGACTCGCGCAGAACTGACCTCACCATCAACAGCTGAGCCATGGGCCTCCTCCAGCCCCACCAGCTACCTACAAACACTTGATGGCACACAGGGCATTTTCTCATACAGCCCTTTTAAACACTAGGGACCTCACTGCCCACCCTGTTGCTGCCTGCAGCTCCCCCTGCCCTTTCCCACGGCTGAGCCACCTCCCAAATGGCCTCCCTGATTCACTTCCTGGCTTCACAATGCTCACAGTGCAGCAAAGCACCCATTACGTAGCAGTTGCAACCCCTCTCCCCCCCCAAAAAAAGATTCTCTTCTGCCTAGGTAGTCTCTATATGTAGCAAGAGAGCAGGGCCTCATGTCCCAGTCAGAGGGAGAAGCCTTCCCACAGCTCACAAGTCTACTTCCTTCCCAAATGCTGAACAAGCACAGCAAATCCTCTGCACATCAAGCACGACAAGCACTCTCCTATTTTACGCACTGACAATTTGAGATATGGCAACAGACCTCGTCCAGGACATTTCAATTGCTGAAACCAGCAGAGCCAGAATTCAGCAATTCTTCCTCCTCATCTAGGATTATGGGAATAACAACAGCGGGTGTGAAAATGGCCTTTCGTCAACTTCCAAGGCCCCTGAAAAGCAAAACACCTCACACTTAACAGAACTCTTCTGCAAACACCCTTCAGGCTGCTCCCAGGGTCACAGGTCCTGGAGCACACCAAGAACTATGGAGCAAGCACAACGACTTGGGCACGACACCTCGCGAGGACACCAGCAACCTGCTCACACTTTGCCCAGCAGATCCCAGACACAGCTCTGAGTAGCACCCGGGGCTGTGGGGGCAGCAGCAAATCAGGGAAACCCTTGAAAATGCATCTCAGACCCATAAAAGGTTCAAAGCTTCCTGCACCCAAACCCCACCAAGACGCCCAGGCCCAGCTGCTCGGCGCAGGCCGGCACGCCTGGCTCGCAGGTCAGTTCCCCTCGGTGACAGGGCGCTGGGTCCCCTGATCACAGACCCAACAGCCCCTTCGGGAGCCCCTGCAGGGAAGCAGCCCCCTCGCCAGCACCGCTGACCCTGCTGCAGTGAGAGGGCACCCGCCTGCATTTGAACGCACCCGCAGCCCCCACCAGCCCCGCTCGCACCCGCTCTCACTCCCGCTCCCTTCTCGCCTGCTTCGCTCCCTCCCTTCTCGCACCTCTCTCTTCCCTTGGCCTTTTCCCACTCTGGACTCCGATTGGCTGACACAGCCGTCATTCCAATCCATCCCTGCCCTCCTCCTCAGGACAGCCAATAGGAGGGCCGCACTCAGGCGATGTCATGGCAACGCTGCGCCCTCCTGCCCTGGCAGCCAGCTCTGCCCCCTCCCCCGTGGGACGGCGCCATCTTGTGGGCAGCAGCGCAGGGCGCAGCGGGGCCTGGGGGCAGCCCGGCACCGGGTGCCCGGGCAGTGCGGGGCGCCGGGCGCGGCCGCTCTGCCGCAGGGGCCCCGTAGGGCTTCTTGCTGACCTGTGCCCTGGGGGCCATGCTGGCCTTGGAGGTCGGCCCTGGAGCCTGTGCTGGTGCCAGCCGTGGTGCCGGCGCTGGGGCTCTGGGAATGGCCGGAGTGCCGGAGGCTGCGGGTGACGTGCTGCTGCCGCCAGGGCAGGGCAGTGTCCTCTCAGCCCTCCTGCCCCGTCCCCTTCTCCAGGGCAGCCCCAGGGCTTGGCAGCCCTCCTGCTGTGCCTGGCAGGGCTGGGAGGGGGTCCTGGAGGGGTCACTCCAGAGGGCTGAGGAGCCCCATGGGGGCACAGGGCAGCGAGGGGGAGACCAGCTCTGGGCCTGTTCGTGCCAGGGAGTGGAGGTGTGGGGTCAGGAGGAGGCTGGGGGAGTTGGTCATGTTGGGCTCACCCCAGCAGTGCACCCCCCAGAGAAAAGTCCTTGGGATAGCCAGGTCTTAGAGGGTGACAGTGGCGCCTCCACCTGTTCACAAAGTGCTCTCCCAAACAGGCTGTCTTGGGCGCAGAGGTTGGAGCCCGTTTGGCAGGAGGACAGAGGCTGCGGCCATCTCAGGATGAAATCTCAGAGCCCCAAATCTGCTCTGCCAAGTTAGAATCATAAAAGGATACAAACGGTGTCAATCCTCACTGGAGAGCTACAGAAGCACTGGAAACAAGGAAGTGCATTCCTGGCTGATGGTGTCCCTGCAGCAGTCCTCCATCTCGCTTGTCCCTTGCCTCAGCTCACCTCTCAAGCCCAGGATGAGGGACGCTCTTCCCATCTCATCACCCAATACTCCTTTCCAACATGCTGCTGCTCCTCCGCATGTCGACAAGGGCTCCTAGTGCAGAGCCGTTGCCTCCTGTCCCCCATCATTTCCACAGAGCCACTACGAAGGACAGTGGTGGGGACTGCGTGAGCAGTGCCCAGCAGCGCCTGGGCCTTGCAGGGCAGTGAGGCCCCCACCCACGGCACCTTGGAGACCTCCCTGTGATGCAGCAAATCCTGCTGTGACCTCAGCTTGTGTCATGTGGGGGCTCACTATGCCATTGCCGTGGAGATGGCCCAGCCAGGGAGCAGAGAGATTTCCTCTCCCCTCCAGGAAAGCAATCCCCTCCCTCCCCCCAGTTATTTCCCAAACATTTCTCATAAATTCCTTCATCTCCAGAGGGGCCTTGGGCATCAGGGCAGCCCCAGCCCCAGGACCCAGGAGTCCTGGCTGCCACATGGTCTCCTGAGCCACACATGTCTCTCAGGCAGGATTTTGCCCGGGATCCACAGCAAGTTTTTCAGTTCACAGTTTCTGTGTGCCTCCTCAAACAGGAGCCCCAGAGGCCCCCAGGGAGCTGCAGGAGCGTTGGGAACAAGCAACTGTTGCCTGGGCTGATGGTATTGGTCCAGCAGTCCTCCCTCTCACTTGCTGCTTGTCCTTGGCTCACCTCTGTAGCTGAGGAGGAGGAATGCTCTTCCTGTTTTGGCACCCAAAACTCCTTTACAATGAGCCCCTGCCCCACTGCCTGCTGGCGAGGGGCCCCAATGTGGCCCCATTGCATCCTGTCCCCACTTCTTTCCATAGAGCTGCTATGCAAATCAAAAGTTTCTTTTCATTTCCTGCTTTTGCCCATAGCAAGACAGCAGAAAAATCTCACTCTTTCAGCAGAGTCCCCTACTTTTACACATCTGCTTTCTGAACTTTTTCAACAGTATTTCCCTCTGTATTCCCCGCCTACTGCTACCACACACCCCAGTTCCTTTGCTTTGCTCCAGCAGCATGCTAAGATTGAGAAAGTCTAAGTGGGGTGTGTATGTGAGGGAAATAAAATAAATAACGAGATGCCAGCACGAACAGCAGTGGGATGGCAAAGCAGGTGGTGTATGAAAATGCCAAGTCAGACACCCCAAAGAAGTCACATCCTTCCAAAATCTGCCAAGTGAAAATGACGTACAAAGCCAAACACTTCTGAAGGCTTGTTGAATTTGGTGCCTCTGGTTGTACATGATGCCAGGGCCACCTGGCTGTAAGAAGCACTTGGGAGAGGGCCAAGCCTTGCAGGAGGCAGCCTCGGCTGGAGCTGAGCCCTGGTAAGAGCAGGAGAGAGCAAGGCAGGGGTCTTGAGGGTGCTCTGCTTCTTCTGCCAGCCAGACTGGCTGGGCAGAGGATTTGTCAGTGTGGGGCAAGAGATGGGAAATGGCAGCTGCCTAGGGAACCCGCAGGCATGTCCTTGCAGGCTGCCAGGCAAAGCATGCAGTCAGCCTGCTGGCAGGTAGAGACTTCCTGCTCCTTGCCAGCACTTCCCACCTGCTCCTCGGCAGCTCCAGGGAGTCGGGCAGAGGCTTACAAAGCCACCATCATGGTCATCTCTGCACCTTTGTGAGGACACGTGCAGAAGCCTGTGAGCCCTGTGCGTTGGGCAGCCGAGGCAGCCTGTGCCTTTGGTGGGAGCAAGCTGGGCTCCGGCTGTGCTGCACTGCTGCGTGCAGCTGCTGCTGGCGACCTGTGGGCAGAAGGACTCACAGGGTGGAGGCGGTTGACTTGGTCCGAGTGGCTGGCGAAGAGCAGGAAACCTGAGGGCCGTGGGCAAGGGAAGCTCTGGCTGCACGCGGCCTGGCTGAGCTGGGCCCAGAGCTGCTCCCTGCCCCTCAGCACAGAGCTCAGGGCTCTGTGGGGGCCTTGGAGCATGCAGGTTGCTGTGCTTTGTCCCAGGGAAAGTCCCGAGGACCGGCAAGAAATCCCTCACTGGCTGCAGCAGCTCCTGCCTGCCTCTTTCACCCCAGCTCCTTTGCCAAACCAGCTGCCTGCTCTCCGGGCAGCTCCCATGCCTGCTGCCTGCCCCTGCCTCCAGCCCCATGGCTCACCTCGCCCCTGCGCTCCGGCATGCCTGGTAGTGTGTGTGCAGCCTGGCAGCAGACGTTTGCTGCCGCTCCTTGTCACTCTGCATGATCCTCTCCTGGGGTCCTGCTGCTCTGGCCCCAAGGGCAGCTGCTGCCTCCTCAGGGAGCGGCTCTCCTCAGTGGGAGGACCCCAGGGGCTCTGCTCCAGCAGGGACACAGTCTCCACGGAGACAGCCCCATCACCAGGGCCTTGGAGGCACCATGCCACCACCATCACAAAGCCCTGCCGCTCACCATGGAAACACCCCTCACCAAGCCCCGGGGATCGCTGGGAGCACCCCCAGCACAACGCCTTGGCAGTCCCCATGGGCACACCCATCCCCATGGCCTTGCCTCCAAGCCTCTGCTTTCAGCTTTGGAGCCTGCCTGGCAGCTGAGAGCTGGGCAGCACCACCAAGGTTCCTCTCTCCACCCCTGCACTCCATGCCCCTTGCACAGGCTGCCCGTCTTCAGGCACTCCAGAGCACACAGCCACTCCAAGGACACCCCTTGCTCTTCCTGCTAATCCTCAGCCCTCTCCAGTGGCTCGTTGTGCAGCCCACGCCACAGCTCCCTGCATTCCTGCTGCTGTCGTGATGGGCTTGTTTTTCCCCACACCACCTGGCACCTTTGCTTGCCATCCCAGGCCATTGCTTCCTCACTCTTCTTGCAGTCAGTGTCTCCTCTAGGTTGCTCCCCCACCAGCTTGCCCAGCTGAATCACCATCAGCTCAGCACTTGGCAAGTCTCCTGCCAAAGAAATGCTGCCACCCTTGTTTGAGCGATGCTGTGAAAAAAACCCTGCAAATAGCAAACAAGACTCAAGGAAAAGAAGGGAAGAAGAGTCAGAAGCAGAGAAGGTGTGCTAGCTTTGTGGATCTACCACCTGGCACCCATCTCTGTGCAGAAATAAACAATTTTCTGGACCCTCTGTGTCTGTTGGGTGCTTGCACATTGGGTAATAGAACGCAGTTTGGGGACAACACAGGGATAACTACAAACAGTCTGAACATGGGCTGGGGAAGCTCTAGGGTGAAGCACTGGCCCACGCAGGGCAGGGTCATTCCCCCATGGAGAGGGGTCTGCATGGGGCAGGGCTCCTCACAGCTCCTGCTCACCCCCAGGACACTTCCCAGGGGCTTCTCAGCAGGTAGCTCCAGGCAGGGATGACACCAAAGGCAAGGAGCTTCCCCACATCTCTGCTTTCAAGTCCCAGCTGCTGGGGTGGGGGGAAGGGAAAGGAGCTGCCAAGCCTGGACAAGAGCCCGAGACTCCAAAGCTGATGGAGAGACCAGCAGGTCTGAAGGAAGCTCACAAAGTTCCTTCCCCGGCATGCACAGCACCAGCAGCACCTTTGCCAACCCCAGCTGGATCTGTCCTCGCTACCCCGAGCACCTGCCAACACGCAGATGCCCCTCAACACTGCCTCGCTGCCAGGAGGTGTCTGTGGGGCAGAGCTGAGCACACAGGACTGTGATGGGCCTGTGGGTCATTGCTTTCCTGAGGAAATGTCACCTTCAGACCCTCGACTGTCTCTGGGGAGGTGTCCCGAGGGGCTGTGAGCGCCCTCCAGAAGGGCACAGCTCTTCCACAGCCACTTTGCCGCGATACCCGAGAGCCTGGTTCTGGCCATGGCCATCAGGAGCCTCCGCACGTCCTGCTCCTCACGGTGCCCACAGCCAGGCTGGGCTCAGAGAGGAGTTGGGGACCTGCCCCAGGGAAAGCGGGGCTGTCAGCAGGTGCACTAGGGCGCTGGCTGCCTCTTGCCTCCAGCCTCGAGACACGACAAGCACCACTGTACCTGCACCCTCTCCTCACAGCTGGGATGGCGCTGAGGAACCGGCACCACAGCATCCAGCACTGAGCCATGGGGCCACAAGGAGAAAGGACGCAAGAGCCGGGGGCTGCCGGGGGCCGGAGGTGGCCCAGGCCAGGCCGGGCCTTCCCCATCCGCTGCTGCCACACAGCCGGGCCGCGGCGGCTCTGGCTGCCCCCGCGCGCACGGCCACTCGCTCTGCCCAGCCCGCGGCCCTTGGCCCCGGTGCGGCAGCTCCCGGCACTGCGGCTAAAGGCTCTGGGCGGCCCCGGGCCGGGAGATGCTGCCCCGCGGCAGCAGCCGCCTCTCGCGCCCTCCCTGCCCACAGGGCCCGGCCAGCCACGGACCCGCCCCCAACGCGCACCTCACTCTCCTCTGGGCCACTGCGCATGCTCCGCCCTGACCGGCCACGCCCCTCTTGGTCCCTCCCCTTGGCTCCCCTGCCCCGCCCAACCCGGCCCCTGAACAGCGCACGCGCACTGCTGCCTCCCTCCCGCCCCTCCCTGGGGTCCCACCCCACGAGGCCCCGCCCCACGGGAGCCAATTGGAGGAGTGAGGGGTGGGAGGGTCTGTGGTGCAGGGGGCATCACTTCCGGCTCTGGGGGCGGGGCCTGAGTGTCCCTTGCTGCTGGTGCTGGTGTGTGGGGAAATGCTGCTGCCGGGCGCTGCTGCCGCAGGGCCCCGCTCTGCCCCGGGGCCTGGGTGAGTCTGCGGGAGGGGAGGGGAGGGGAGGGATGGGAGAGAAACCTCTGCGCTGTGCTGGGGGCAGCAGCATGCCCGTGAGCATGCCGGGGACACAGTGGGGGTTTTCAGCCTGCACTGTGGCCTGGTGGGTGCCTAGAAGCCCTGAGCTGTGAGAGCTGCAGCACTAGTGACCCCGCAGGCAGCAGGGAGGGAGAGGAACAGAGCATCTGCTTCCTGTGCTGCTTCTGCCCCGGGATGTTCTCCCCTCGTGGAAAGCTGAAACACCCTGGGTGTGTGTGGAGAAACTGTTGGTGAAAGCAGATAGGCAGGAGCTGCTGTTGTAGTGTGCAGGGGCAGTGCAGTATTCAGTTTTCTTGATCAACCTGTGAAAATGTGACTTCTTTCTTCAGCTTTCAATTAGGAACAGTCGCAAGGTGTCATGTCCAGGAGTGGGGAGAAAAGAGGGCTGTGAAAAGAGCAGGGCCTGAGCCCTGAGGTAACTATATGTAGCACTCTAGAGCTTTGTTGAAAGCTTCCTCTCTTCCTGCAGTTGCTAAGGAAGAAAGCAACAGGATGGCCGCAAACGGGCACTGTCCTTGCTAGACCAAGGAGAAGGACTTGAACACACCCTTGCGTGGAGAGCATTTTCCTTCCCATACCTTCGAGCTGGGAGGTTTGGTCCATACCATCCCTATTGGTCCTTTTGGTTCCTGGGGAAGGATTGACTTAATTCCAAAGAGTTCCAGACTTGGCAGGTATAAACAAAGAGTTACTGAAAAACCTGCAAGGATAGCCGACCTCATTCTTTTTGTCCGTGAGGGCGTGGTGTATGTGTTTGCTCTCGCTGTAGCCTAATGGTGCTGCCCGCACCCTACCACAGGCCTCAGCAGGAGCCAGGTGTTAGGCGCAAAGGCTGAGCCAGAGTGAACAGTCCCATCTCTGGTGACAGTGAAAGTACTGCTTTGGGGGGCAGTAGAGGTGTATACAGGGAATGTCTGTGTATGTGCTTGGTGTTCAGAGTCTATGTGGTTTAATGGTACTCCTTTCCAGGTGGAGATAGTCACTCTGCTGACTGGCCTCTAAAATGCAAGTGAGCATTTTGGAGACGTCCAGTTGTAACTCGGTGTGCTGGTCTTTACTTGGAGTGAAGTAACTGTGCTTGGAGGCAAGTATGCTTGGAAATGTTCCTGTTTTCCCTGGCAGGATAACATGCGTCTTGCAGTCTTCCTCCCCAGTAGATCACCAAGGGCTTTACAGAGGAGGTGCTCGTGGCTTCCCCCTTTTCCAATGAGTGAAAGTGACACAGCAAAAGAGAAAGGCTCCTGCCATGCGTTGAGAGAAGACAGTGGGAAAGCATGTGAGCTCTTCTTTCTCTTTTCTCTTTTTTTCTCTTGCTGCTCAGAAAGAATAGTGCTGGAAGCTGATGTGATGTTTTCCCTTGTCCATTTGTGCAATGGAGGATGTAGCCAGACTGAGCACTGCAAAAAGGGCACCTCCTAACCGTGAGGTGGATTCATCAGCACTGGAGGTGATGGCATTGAAACAACTCGTTGCTGTCTTTCTCTGCTTCTCTCAGGCATTACAGACCAGCAGAAAATGCTTGTGACCAGGGCAAACCAGTAAAGCAAGCCAGTGCAGAGGTAAGCTAGTGTTCCTTATCATTTCATTTTTAGGGAATGATGGTTGAGTGTATACAGCCATTGCACTCTTTGTATGTTGTAAAGAATGCTCTGCTGCCTTATTTTTTCCCCAGGGGAGAGGAGAGCATTCTTCAGGAAATGACACTTTCCCAGAGGTTGCCTGCTGTCACTTATTTTGTTTCTGTGCCATTCTGAGCACAGGAACAGTAGTACACAGTGGGATAGTTTGAAAGCAGCCATCCCAAAGAAGGACCTTGGGAGTTTGGAAAGGGAGGAATGTGCTGGTTGGTTGGGTGCTTTTGTGTGCAAAAGTATCCTTCTCGCTGTTTTATGCATGAGGAAGACTCTTTGCACTGTCTGCTAGTCAGATGGTCTGTCCTTGTTTGCTAGCACTTGGCTTTCAGAGGGCTAGGAAAACAAGGGCCTGCAGAGTCATGCTACAGCCTGAGGAAAAAGGGATTTTTTTTTCTTTCCCTTTTCTGTTTTTTGTGAACCCATCCCTACTGCAGATCCAAGTGTTTTATCCTAACAGGCCCATGGGTTGTTTGCCTTCCTTAAGCACACTTGGATGCCAACAGCCATGTTGCAGCCACTCTAATGCACACCGTGGTGTCTTTATTGCCTGACTGCAGTGTTGTTGTCTGTTCCCCTTTGGTTGTCAGCTCAGCTCCCTTTGGAGCTCACCCGCCTGCAGTTCTTCCAGACTCCTGTCTTTGGTGCCTTGGTCTGGAGAACGCCTGCTGTGGTTGTCTGAAACCTCAGTGTTGGGAGGGCTACAGCGTCATGTGGCACAAGAGGCCTTTGCTGTTCTCGTGTTCATTCCTGAGCTGCTTTCTTGTGTAGCCCTCCTGTTTTCAGTGCTAGTGCTAGTCCTCCTGTGCTAGTCCTCCTGTGCTAGTCCTTCTGTTTTCTGTCAGCTTCCTCTCTTTCCCCTGTTACTGCTGAAGTGAGAACAGCCTGAAACAACTGTGCCCTTCCAAGCGAGGAGTGTGAAACAAAGAACCCGGCTGCTGTTGCTACCTGAGCAGCAAGCTGAGGAAGCCTGTGATCCTCTGCTCTGAAACACTGTGACAGTTTCCAAGGTCTAACTTGACCGGCTTTTTGATGGGCCTTTTTTCAGGCGACTGCTCCATCCAGGTTCGTGCGCTCAGTGAGCCCTTTGCGCTTTCACTGTGTTTTTTCAGGCCACTGTGAGAGAGCTCACTGCTGCATCGGAGGAAGGCAAGCCAGAGGAGATCAGGAGTAGTGCTTTCGACCTCACTGCCACCCCTGAGGATATCCATAGACTAAGGAACCTTTGCTAGTTCAAGGATGAGGTAATGTCTGCTGCCGTGTAGTCATGTTCTCATACCTCTTGACTGTGTATGTGAATTTTCTTTTCAAATTCTTTGCTTTTCTTTCACTGCACTCAGCAGGAGGGAAAATGGAATCTAAGCGCAGCATGTAATTGCAAGTTCTCAAATGCTTGTTCTTAATGATCTCTCCAAAGGGACCATTTCCTTCTTTTTTTTCCTCTTTTTTATGGTTTTATGTACCTGTCTCAATTTCTCAGAGTGACCTAGTCTCTCACACGCTCTCAGAGTGTCACAGTCCGAGAGAACTTTTATTATCCCTGTCTCATTATAACTTACAAATTGATAAGTATGGCCATACTAGAGGTATCCTCCAATCAGGGAGGACCTATCTTCTTCCTCAGAAAAACTGAAGGAACAGTGAGAAGTTGGCATATACACTTCATGCTCCTTTTTTTCCACTCTAAAACTTACCCAAGTGATGGCTGGGGTTGAAAGAGGCAAGAAGACTGCCTGATGCCTTCCATTGCATAAGCACAAGCAGCTTTTAATTTGTTGTGGTTTGCTCCTCAGTTACTAAGTCGTCTTATTCCTTATGCACAGAAGAACGCTGTGTGCTTGGGCAGTGGGGTTAGCCTAGAGGCTAAAGGGGCACTGCTTAGCTTCCTGTGCCTGTCGCTGTGACTCAGGTTTGGGTCCCTATTTGCCTGTTTTTCCTTGACATCTCATCCCCTCCCAAAGAATCTCCTGGGTCCTGGAGTTCAGTCACCTGCTCCAGGCAAATCTATCGCAGAATCGATTTTATAGATAGACTTAAGTTCCCTTGTGAGCTATTTCCTTGATTGAGAGCCACATGCAGAATTTCCTTTTCAGGAATTTGAAGTCTTTTCAAATCCAAGTGGCATTTCCTGATGGCAACTTTATGGGTATTGCTCCTTGTGGCAGCATTGCTTGTGAGGGTAACTGATTCTCTCTCCATAGAGCAACTTCTCCTGTACGGAACAATCCTGTTTCCTCTGTCTTAGTTTGGCTATGTCAAACTGAATTCTCCGAGTGTGCTTCTGTGTGATTGGCACTTCACTTCTGGGGCATTTGCATAGCCTGCCTTTGTTGCTTTTTGTTGCAATCTCAGTTCCTTTTTTTCCAAGGAAATCAGAATTACTCACAGTACGTCATATGCTATCCCTCAAGTGCCATTAGGAATACTTCTGTATCTGCTCTGAAACTATTCCTTTCTTCGTGATTCTACTTGTAGATTATTAATCTGTAACTAGCTGATACACTCAGCTTTGTGCCTGCATAAGAACTCGCAGCAACCTCCACATTTCCTGAATCCTGCTTTAGAGCAGAAATTCTTGTCACAGCACGGCAGCCTGAGAGGTGCAGAGAAGCCCTGAGCTGTGAGAGCTCCATCACTAGTGAAACCTAAGGCAGCAGGTGAAGAGTGAAAAGAAGAGAGAAGCCGCTTTCTTTGCCACTTCTACTGCTTAATGTTCCCTCCTAATGGAAAGCTGAAACACTCTGGGTGGGTGGTGAAACTGACGGGGAAAGCAGAGAGGCATGAGCTGCTGCTCTACTGAATGGTGGAGGTGCAGGGGTAAGGAGTCAGTTTGTATTTGCTGCCAGGGATAAGATTTTTTTAAACAAACATTTTTTTCCCTGCTGTAATCTGGACTGAAGCTCAAAAGATGTCTGTCACGACAGAGAAGCAAAACAAATATCTCCACAAGATTGTGCCGTCCTGCAGGGGTGTGTGTGGGGGAGGGGGGGGATTTGGGGGCTCTTGGAGCAAGCTATCTTTCTGTACAAAAGTCTGGAAAACATTGATGCAAGCCCCCAGAGAAGAGAAATTTTCTGGGCACTCAGAGCAACACAGGCAGGACCCAGCGATGTCGAGGGAAGCCCATCCCAGCCATACCAAACCAACCACTCTCTCCAGAGGACTTTCTTAACCCTCGGGCTGGGAGTAGGAGAGGAGATGGGGGAACAGTCATCCCAGACTTGCCTCCGTCAGGCCCTCAGCTCCACAACGTGTCATAGCTTCAGGTGAGTTCTCTCAGGCAACACTTCCCATGCCTCTGGTGCATGGAGAAGACTGGGTAGGCACACAGGAGACAAGGGAGAGAAAGGGCAGAGATGCCAGCAGGTAGAGTTGGGCTCCCTGCGTCACAGATGACTAGAGGCTGGCTAAGCAAACTAACTGCTGTAGGGACTTGGAAAGGCACATCTCAGACAGTATTTAAGAGGGGTGGAGTCTCCCTCCTGCAAGACTTGCCCCAGTGCTCTGCAGAGACTAGGAAGAGCAGGAAGGTTGACTGTAGGGAGGCTCGCAAGCTTTAGCAGGTGCAGAGCTGGGAGGTGCCCTTACAAACTTCTGAATGCAGGCCCTGAGGCATTGCAGTGCCTCGTAGGCTCTGCACCAGAGCCCAGAGAGCAGCACTGCAGTATGAGGGATGTCCTGAGAAGCCTTGAATCCTCAAATGCCGGAGATCCAGGGTGCCAGAGCTGTACAGATCGTGGGAGAGCAAGGGTGCCAGTGTGGATCCAGGGTGCCTGGGCTGCACCCAGATCCCTGGAGGAGCCAGGGGGCTGGTGTGGGGAAGGGCACGGGGCTGAGGAGCAGGGTAGAAGCAGAGCCCCAAAGTGACACTGAAAAGCCCAAGGACCATCTGAAGCCCAGAGTTGAGACCTGGCTTTTCTCAGGCTCACACAGAAGGAAAGGTGGACTAAGTTCATGGGAAATGGGAAAACTTCCTCCAATTGGCTACGTGGCCTGACCAATGGCTTTGGAGTCTGGCAAGGACGAGGGTCCTGGGTAGAGCTCTCTGGATGATGTGTGTTTGCTCTTTTCTGGCGTATCATCTCTATCTTAAGCACCGCAGACCGAGAAACCTTGCTGAAGGCTTCTCAAATCAAAGAGCCTGCTTTGGTGTCTAAAGGAGGAAGGTTACGTCTTGTCCCTTATTCTCCTATACCCTACTTCAAATAAAAGAGAGATCCACAGCAGCCACCAGCTTTGAGGCTCACCTAAGCATCTCAGCCTGTGGCCACCCTTTGTGCTTTTTCATCCCACTGGACTTTGATCCTGTAAAAATGCCAAACCCCAATCCAACCCCCAAACCGCAGATTCCTGCACAGAATCCTGTTGCCTAGTGCAGCAGCCAGGGAGTGCAGGAGCACAGCAGTGACCTCTCCAGGTCCCCACTTCAGATGTTTCCCTGACTTTGGCACCACCTGGAGACATTCTTGAAGGAATTTATCAGAAAGTTTGGGAAAATACCTGGGGGAAGGGAGATGCCTGCTTTCCAGGAGGGGAGAGGAAATCTCTCTGCTCTCTCCCTGGCGGTGCCATCTCCATGGCACTGACCTGCTGTGCCCCCAGATGACACGAGCTGAGGTCACAGTGGGATGTGCTGCATCACAGGGAGGTCTCCATGGTGTCCTGGGTGAGGGCCCTCACTTCGCTCCGAGACCTAGGTGCTGCTGGGCACTGCTCACGCCCTCCCTGCCGCTGCCCTTGTAGTGGCTCCATGGCAAGACTGGAGACAGGAGTTAATGGGGGCTGTGCTGGGATCCGTCGCTGACATGGAAAGGAACAGGAGCACAATAAAAAGGAGTGTTGGGTGAAGGGAAGAACATCCCTCCTCCTGGGCTGCAGAGGTGAGCCGAGGGCAAAGAGGCGAGATGGAGGACTGCTGGATGGACACCATCAGCCGAGACCACAGTTCCTTGTTCCCAAGGCTCCTGCAGCTCTCCACTGAGGGTAAGGGCTTTGGGTACTTCTTCCCGAGATGTTGCACAAAGATTGGTAACTGCAAAAACTGCTGTGAATCCAGGGCTGTGGGGGTGGCTGGACAGGACTGGGGGCTGCCACAAGAGTCATCTCTGAGGGTCCCATCTGTCTTAGTGGACAGCCAGGACTCCTGGGTCATGGGTCAGGAGATGCGCTGAGCCTCAAGGCTTCTGTGGGGCCAGCTCCATTGCCTTTTGGGGTCTGTGGGGGGCATGGGAATCCATGGCAGGTTTCCCTGGGATCGTGTCCCCCTTTGCGATCCGGCTCTGAGAAGAATTAGGGTCCTGCATCCCAGAGGCTGGGGCAACCTGCTGCTCTCATGGGGCTCTCAAGAACCTGCTGAAATGTCCATGTACAATAAGGAAACCACCTTGTAATGACCCCAGGTCCTCTGCCTGTTTGAGAGGACCTCTGTTCCTTTCATGCTTGGTACAAGTTGGTACAGCATGTTTTGGGCTCAGAGAAGCCATCTCGAGATGGTCATAGCCTGTGTCCTTGCGCAGATTGGACTCAAAACATCTGCATGCAAAAGAAAGCCTATTTGGGAGAGCACCTTGGAAACAGGTGGAGGCACGGTCCCCACTGCCAAGTCCTGATTGACCCAAGGATTTTTCTCTGAGCTATGGGGTGCAGTGCTGCAGTAAGCCCAAAAGAGTCATCTCCCCCAGTCCCTTCATGACCCCACACCCCCACTTCCTAGCACCAGCTGGCTCAGAGCTTGTCCCCCCCCTCACTGCCCTGTGCCCCCATGGGGCTCCTCAGCCCTCCGGAGCGACCCCTCGGGGCACAGTCCAGCCCCACACAGAGCAGCCCCTGCTGGGCCGTGGCGCAGCCCTGCCAGGCGGAGCGGGAGGGCTGCCAAGCCCTGGGGCTACCCTGGGGAAGGCGCCGGGGCAGGAGGGCTGAGAGGACACTGCCCTGCCCTGGAGGCAGCAGCACGTCGCCCGCAGGCTCCTGCACCCTGGCCTTTCCCAGGGCCCCAGCGCTGGCACCAGGGCGGCCCTCCAAGCCCAGCATGGCCCCCAGGGCGCAGGGCAGCAAGAAGCCCTACGGGGCCCCTGAGGCAGAGCGGCCGCGCCTGGGGCCCCGCACTGCCCGGGCACCCGGTGCCAGGCTGCCCCCAGGCCCCGCTGCGCCCCGCGCTGCTGCCCACAAGATGGCGTCATCCCGCGGGGGAGGGGGAAGAGCTGGCTGCCAGGGCAGGAGGGCGCAGCGTTGCCATGGCATCGCCTGAGTGCAGCCCTCTTATTGGCTGTCCTGAGGAGGAGGGTGCGGATGGATTTGAATGACGGCTGTGTCAGCCAATCATAGTCCAGAGTGGGAAAAGGCCGAGAGAAGAGAGAGGTGCAAGAGCGGAGGGAGCGAAGCAGGCGAGAAGGGAGCGGGAGTGAAAGCGGGATTGAGAGTGGGGCTGGTGGGGGCTGCAGGTGCGTTCAAATGCCGGCGGGTGCCCTCTCTCTGCAGCAGGGGCAGCGATGATGGTGATGGGTCTGCTTTCCTGCAGGAGCTCCTGAAGAGGCTGTTGGGGCTGTGACCACGGCCATCAGCAGGTCTGCGGCGGGGCTATGTGTTTTTGAGATCATTTCTGCCCGAGCAGCGGATCAGCCAGGATTTGTCTCCTGGCTGAGGAAGTTCTAGTGAGGTAATTTTTGCCTCAGAGTCTTCTTGGCCAAAGAAAGACAGAGACCTGGTTGTGCAGGTGACTGTGAGGTCCCGTCTTTCTGAGTCCCTGATAGACCGGCAGCAGGCAGTTAGGCCTGGGTGTTGAGTGTGAGGTCTCTTTTGTCCGAGTCCCTGCTAGGGCAGCAGTGGTTTGTGGCAGGGGAAGTTACTTTGAGGAAATTTCTGTCCCTGAAGGCCATAGCAGCAGCAGGCATGTGTTGGGGGTTTGCACTTGTGAGGTCCCCTCTCTGTGAGCAGCTGACAGGTCAGGAGAAGCAACATGGCCTGGATGGTGGTGGTGAGGTGACTCCTGGTTTTGTGCCCAGGGTAGGAGTTGACTCCTGCAGAGCTCTGCAGCAATATGGAACTGCAGCTACTCAGTCAAGCAGAAGTACATGCTCCATACCATCTGTCACAAATTCTGTTCCACTCCATCATCCTGCGTTAGTCCTGCTACGTTTAAAATGCAGATTATGTTCTCTTGTGAACGTGGACATGCAGTTTGACTTTGTACTTCTTGCTGAGTAGAGTCTTGCAGCCTATTCCTGGTCAGCTAGAGTCCAAGTAGAGTTTTGAAGCTGCTAAATGAATCTAGTGCTGATGTGCACAATGATATTAGTAATCTCTGATTCCCAGGGTGTGTGTGTGCTTTAGAAATTCCCCCTGTTGAAACAGTAGGGAGGCTGTGAGATTTTCCTGCAAGGTCTGAATGCTGTGCCTGTCTTTTAGGTGTCCACCTGCTTTTATGACGCATTTGGAAGTGTAACACGTTAGAAGTCTCTGAGTTTCTGTCCGAGTATGCAGTCACTGGAGAAGGAGTGCAAAGGGTGTTGGAGGAGACAGGAGGAATGTCATCCCCCCAAAGTTATGGGCCCCATTTTCAAAGCAATTTCATTTTCATGGAAGCTGAGACAGAAGCAAGAGGCAAGAGCTGGCCTGCGCCTCCCTTGTGAGAGCCCCTTGCTCTGTGCTTTCTGGAGGTGGGAAGTGAGCAGGCCCTGGGCTGTGAGTGGATGCTGAGAGGTAGGTAGTGCCTGTTGCAAGGCCTTGGAGGAGCAGAAGGGAGTTGAAGGATGTGGAGTTGGGCTTTGTGTGTTGTGGGGCACATAGGGGTGCCCTGCCAGCTGTCATATGTGGTGCAGTGCTGTGTGTGTCGCTGATGCAATTGTGGATGTTGGCTGGAAACCCTTTTTAGAGGCGAGGGGCGATGGATGCGGTTTGCATCCCTGTGCAGGCATGGCCTGTGGTGGGGCTGGCTGGTAGCTGCAGTGTCTCGGTGCTCAGCACGGGGGAAGGTAGCTGGAGAGAGCAGTACAGTGCAGGGGAAGTGCTGCCAGGTTGGGGAGCTGGGGAGCCCTGTGAAGTAAGGAGGTGTTTGCTCAAAGGACCCAGGCTGCTGTGGTGTCATGGGCCAGAGATGCTGGCAGACTGCTACCTTCACTGCACTGAGGTCCAGGCCTTGAGCTTGCTAAACTCTTGCCAGGATGTGCAGGTAGGATGCTACCTAAAGGGCACGGAGTGTTTCTCCTTGTTCTGAGATGCAAGCAAAGCCTGCTTTTTCCTTCCTTGCCTCTTGTTTGCTTTTCCTGATGAAATCTTTTATCTGCAGCAGTGTTTGCTGAGAGAGGAGGAGCAGGCGGGGGATGCTTGTTGGGAAGTGGGCAAGGGAATGCTGTAAGCTCTTTGAAGGAGTGAAGGCCTTCTGGCAAGATGGTTGTTGGAGGCAGGCAGGTGTGTTCTTGGGAGCTGACTGTCAAGGGGCTGTGTTGGAGCTGTGTGGTGGCCCCAGTGGTTTGGTGCTCAGCCATGGGAGGAGGTGTCTGGACAGAGCAGTGTTGTGCTCCCTGAGCCCAGCCTGCGATCACTGTGTCCTTCTGGGAAACGTGGGTGAGGACTCTTGGTGACCGTGCTCTGACCTTAGAGCATCCTGGTGTGAGCCAGAGATGCTTACAGTTTGGTGATTTCTGTCAGCTCAGGTTCAGGCTTGCAGTTTTTGAAGGTCTTGTGCTTTCCTGAGACTTTGAGATATTACCGTTTCCCCTGGAGAAAGCAATCTTCTCACTCCTTCAAGGCTTTCTGTCCTTGGTCAGTGGTGGAGGCAGCATCTGCAAAGCCACTGGTGCCTTTGGAAGGAGTCTGAGAACAGCAGATGCCTTGAGCCTGCAATGGGGAGACATCTGGAGATAGGGATCTAACGGCCTGCTGAAGGCAGGTCCCAGTGGAGCAGGTCTATTTGGGCCTTTCTCAGTAGAGTTTTGATTATCTGCCTGGATGGAGATGTGGGAACGTGCCTGGATCCCTGTGCCACAGTTTGGCCACCCTCCTGGAGAACAAGAGTTCTTAATATCTAAGAAGAATTTGCAGTTGTCCAGTTTGTCCCTGTGGCCTCTCATGCTCACAGTGTGCACCTCCAAAAAAATCCATCTCTGTCTTGTCTGTGCCCTCCATAAGCCAGCTGTGCACAGCATGTGTGTCCCCTTTGGCCTTGTCTTGTCTAGGCTTAAGAATCCCAGCTCTCTCAGCCTCTACTTGTATGCCCCATGCTCCAGGTCTTGACTGTCTTGGTGTCCCTGTGCTGGACTCCCTACTGTGTGTTTGTGCCTTTGCAGAACTGGAGTGTCCAGAGGGGACCCGATAAACAGACATGGTCTCACCTGTGCCAAAAAGAGGAGTAGAAGCTCTCAGTGGCCCCACAGGCTGTGCTCTCACAAATACAGCTCAGCGTAGACGAGAGACATTTGCCGCCGACTGTTGCGACTGTGCAAGGCCAGCAGAGCTGACAGTAACACGCTGATTTTCTCTTTCTTTCTAGGTTACTTCAGTCCCGTACGTTGCAGGTGTAGTCCTAGAACTGCTGAGGATGGAGGCAGGATGCCAGGGTGTGTGCCTGTACCTGTCAACATCTTTGCCACCATTGTGATCTGTCTGTGAAAGCAGTTGCAAGAGGTGAGGTGCTGAATGAGGTGAGGCTGCTATGAGTGGATGTGAAGGCTTCTATAAGTGCGCCTGGCTTCCATGGGTGACTTGGGGTGTAGGTTCACGTCCGCTGTGCTGCAACTTCTGCATCGCACAAATGCTGTTAGTGCCAGCTTGCTCTGCAAATGCTACTGTGTTCCCTCCTTTTCCAAGAAGGCTGTGGTGCCACATAGTTGTCTGAGTGTCCCAAAGCCACTGTAGCTTGAAATTGAGGATGTCTCACAGTTGTTGGGTTCCTGTCTCTGTGAGGGGTGAAGATGTGTCCAGGGTCAGGTTGTGAATGCAGCTGTGGAGCTCAGAGTGCTGCTGCAAAGCCCGTGCAGCCAGACAGGTGGCATTTCAGCAGACCGCCAGGCTGGGGCTGTCTCCTTGCTTGGGCCTCATTTCAAAGCCTCTGCACGCTTTTTCCCTTCACAGGGGCTTCTTGTCCAAGTAACTAAAGGAAAGGAAGTGAGGTTATTTTGGTCTCAGGAGGCCTTAATCTCAGGAGGCCTTAAGGACTCTCAAATGTTTCTACGTTATATCTGTAGCTTTGTATTATTAAAGAAAAACCCCATCCCTGCCCTGAGTAGGTGGAGGTTCCTGAGGGTGTGGGGGTGGAAAGTAGCAGCCTGCTCTGCCTGAAGAAAGCAGAATCCTCCCCTCTGAAAACAGCAGCATTGCCCAATGAGCCAGCGCTGTGCCTGATCTTGTGCTGATCATTTCCAGATGCCCTGTGAGCCTACAGTGCCTTGGCCACCTTGTGGTGTTAGCACAAGGGTTTTCTTGTGTGCCTGAGTTTTGGAGGCAAGGGAAGGCAGTGAGCAGAGCAGTGCCTGGGGAGTGTGAGTGGCCAGTGTCCTGCAGACCCATCTTCTTGCTGGCTCTTGGTTGCATGTAGCAGATGAGGCAGCTGTATGGGGCAGAGACAGTGTGTTTGTAGACTAGCTGGCACAGCAGAGGTCTGGTATGAGGTTGATGGCTGTTGCAGTGCTGAGTTGCTCTGTCAGTGTCAGACAGCCTTTCCAGTGCAGCTGCTCCCTGGGCTGATCCCTTTACGTAGGCCCTGGAAATGGAAGTGGCATCCTGCTGTCATTTTGTAGATGCTTGTGGTGGTTGCATTTCCCCATTTGCGGCAAAGAGTTACGCAGCAGGCACAAACATGGAGCTGGGCTCAGTGAGGCTCTTGGCTGGGCTCAGTTTGTAGGAAGGAAAAATCTCAGAGGCTGCCACTTGAAGGTTTCTCTTTGGCATCATTCCTGGTGGGAGAGCAGAAGAGAAAAAGGGCACAAATCTCCCTGGGAAAGCTAACATCACCCCCCAGCGAGTGCTGCATTCATCCTGTGCAGCCTTAGACCCTTGTGATGCAGATGTCTGCCTGTGGATGACTCTCTTTGTGCTCCATTTACCATCACTGGAGAGAAGCAGCAGCTGCCAAAGTGCTGTTCCCCTACTCCACAAGCCCACAGCTGAAGACACAAGGTGCACTAGGCCTTGTCCGCCTTGAGATCCACAGGGCTCTCTAGAGGCTCCAAAACTTTCTGGGAGACAGACCCCATGGAGAGTTTACTCTGCTGCCTGTCAGACTGAGGTGAGGCTGCCCATCCTGCAAGCACGAGTGGTGTGCCAAGGAGCTGAGAGTTTTACGCTTCTCAGGTCCCCTTTGGAAATGGAACTTCAATTAAATTCATTCACCAAATCTAGGGAGCTAAGTTGTTTTTGATTCTGCTGGCACTTCCACCGGTAAGCTGGCCACTTTCAGAGGTAAATTGGGTCGAGCCAACAGTGGTACATGCATCAAGCTGGAAACGGAAGTTGTCATCTGCCCCCCCCCCCTTTTCTGCATACCACTTACTCTTTTGAACTCTGATGGCCCTGAAGACCAAGAATCCAGTACCCTACTGAGACGCTAAAGGTACATACTGCCACTCCCCTATTCCCTTCTATGGTAAATGGGAACAATATTCCAGCAAGTAGTTCAGCCACAGCGTCTTGGGCCTGGTCTCCTAGTGCCGTCCGTTTCCACCACCCTAAAGGCAAAGAGATGAGCTCCTCTGAGCCAGGCTGTGGGGCACTGCATGACGATGTGGGGAGAGTGCCTGGTCCCCAAAGCTGTGCAACATCACAAATGGATGTACCCCTCCCAATGTAGTGTGGAATGTGCAGGAATGTCGCTGGCAGTGGGAAATATGGACTCATTCTGCAGGGTCTCTCCAGCCGCATCCTATCAGCCCATGGCCTTTGGTTCACGCACCTCAAGAGCACCTTGGACTTCACCGTGCACGAGGTGGGTGATGCAATGCAGGCTGGGAGAAGAACCGGACAGGTCAGCGTTCGCTCACATGGGACACACTTCATCGTCCCCCAGCGTAAAGCACGAGTGAGTCATAGAAGGGAGACAGAAGTCCTGAGGAGCCACGCAGATGGCATGGAAAGATGGTGCTGGGCAGGAGACAGGAAAGCAAATAGTTGGAATTGTCCACCCGTGACCTGAAGCCAGGCACACCATCACGAAGCCCTCATCCCCCAGCAGCTCACTCTGCTTTCCCCACGCCACCCCTCCTACAGCCCAGCTGCCAACGCTCCTGTCTGCACCTGATCTGGCACCAGCCTCTCTCCTGCCCACTGCTCTCAGCAACCTGCCTGCTCTCCATCATAACAGCACAAGGGCTCATGCTGGAAGCTGCCCCCCTGTCTTGTGCTGAGGTGACACCGGGAGCATGGGGGTGGGGAAGTGCCTGTGAGAAAGATAAGCAGGGGTCAGGCAGCGTGATCTGCTCTTGCAGATCTGCAGGGTGACCCTGGGAGGAGACATCAGAGACGCCATGCATTTCCTCACCTCATTGCAGGGGCCCTGGGGAGAGAGTGCCAGAGCCTGCATTGCTCAGCCCCGCCAACTCCCACAGCCAAAGCCATACTCACCAGGGCTGCAGCCCAGTTCGCAGGAGCCATTGGACGTGCTGAGGTGATGCACCTCCCGGAGATGATCTTGCTGCTGCTTAAAAGAAGCTTCCAAGTGGGGTTGTCAAGTTGTCATGTCCTGGTGCTGCTAGCTCTGCCTCCAAGCAGAGGAGAGCGAGGCAACTGAAGGCAATCTTCTTGTGTCCTGAGCTCTGGCAGCTCTCCAGCAGCTCCCATGCCACATGGCTTAAGGGAGTTGAAATGAACAAGAGCAAGAGCACTGCTGAAGAGAGCCAGTGCCAGCTTCTTACCTGGAAGGTAGCTCCCGCTCCAACACCGTGGCTTGCACTGCACAGCAACAGCACAAAGAGGAAGAATTAAAACACACAAGGAGATAAAATCCCATGGGCCGGTGGGGTGAGAGTGAAAGGAGTAAAACGTGGAGGAAATCTAAACGCAAACCTCAATCCAAACCATTCCTACCCGAAGCAGCTCAGTGCACATAATTCTCCCACCACACTTACCTGCCTCTGTCCAGCTTCCAATGGATGTGCAGAGCTCCTACAAACAAGGCACCAGCAGGAACACCAGACAAAGCAGGGAAGGACAGGAGTCAGGGTGTCGTTCCTTTGCCTGCTGAGGGAGAGCAGAGGGTGACAGGAGGCAAGTGAGTCACGCTGAGGAACCTCTTAGAAGTCATCTCCGGTATGGAGGAGGGAGATGTTGGGGACATCGCACAGCTGTGGGACTTTGCTTCCAGACAGGACCTGCTCTGTCAGTGCTCAGCTGCTCTCTTGGCACAGCCTTTTACTGCTCTCTGCCATTGATCCTCACGTGTCCGTCTGGGGCTCCTGGACAGCACAGCAGTGGTCTGTATCTATTGAAAACACAAATCCTGCAGTAGGAGAGCCCATGTTGCAGGGCCCAGATGTTGTATCTGGAGTGGTGTTGGCGTTCATCTCTTAGACTAGTGTAAAGGGCACAGACAACGAGAAAACTGTCTCACTGGGACTCCTCAGGGTCTCCCTGAATCCCCAGCTTGGGGATGTTCTGACACCTTCCCTCTGCTCAGCATTTGTCATGGCACCCAGCTGCATTGCACTGGTCTTTCTATAAACCTGGTGCTGCAGTGTCCTGCCAAAGGTACTTTTAGACAGCCAGCTCCTCGACTAACAGCTGCGGGGACAGACAGTCGTGGTCATGTGTGCGGGCTCTGCACCTGCCAGTGCCTAGCCCAGCTCGTGCTCCAAGGTTTCCCCAGGAGCCCTTCATGCCCTTCTTCAGCTCATTGAGAAGGACCTTAACGAGTCTTTGCCCTTAGCATTGCAGTCCCCCCTCCACCAAGGATGACACTACTCACCAACTGACTACCAGAGCTCATCGTGCTGAAGACAGCCCTCAGAGTGTCGCACTCCAGCTCCCTTTCCACTTGCTTTGGTGTTCTTTTGTAGTCTTCATCTCCCCAGGCTTCTTGGACTGCTCTCATGTCTGCTTGCTGACCATCTGCTGGGCAGTCCCACTCTCCCTCCTACTGCCGAGGCCATGCGTGCCTCTTGCTGGGCTGGGCACAGGCCTCAGAGCTGCTTGCCTTCCTCTTGGTGGGCAGCCGGGGCCTCCTGGGTGAGCGCTGCCTGTCCCTGCCATCAGCAAAGGGGACGTGGCTGCAGCCCTGCACAGCGCAAGCAGCCGTGTCCTCCATCTGCCCCTGCTGGAGCTCTCTCTCCTCCCTGGAGGCAGCAGGGTAGCAGCTGGGGTGGCTCCAGCTAGTTTGGTTTGGCATTGCAGAGACTAGCGAGCTGCCTGCCCTGGCTTTGCTGTGGCTGCAGCTGGGTGTGTGGAGTGGCTGCTCTTTCTGCCCCGCGTCACCTTCCTCTGCTGGGGCTGAGTGCTCCGAATCTGAGGAGAGCACAATGCATTCAGGGCTTCTCTCTGCTGAGGGCTTTCAATATCCCACAAGGACACAGCTGTCTGACGAGGAGTCACTGTCCTGGGGGTTGGCAGGAGCCGGCAACTGTCTCTGGGCTTCTCCTCCTGCTTGAGCTGCCCTGTTGTCAGAGTTTGTCTGTAGATCTTGGTGAGATTGTGTGGCTGTGGCAATGTCATGGGGGCCTGCATACGAGGTGACAGGAAGCGTTGTATAGCCAGGGCTGCCAGCTGGGGATGGACTCTGGGCTGGCCCTGGAGTCGTGGCTGTACCCGCAGCAGCTGCCGGGCTTAATGACGCTGAGGGGCCTCCTTCGTTCTGGCTGGGAGAGTGGCAATCATATATGGCCTGCTGGTCGTAGGTCTCCATGCTGCATGAGCACTGGGCAAAGCTGATGAGCTCGTGGACGAAATGCCTGGTGCGACTCAGCAGCAGCAGCTCTAAGTCGTCAGCAAAGGCCTGACTGTCCAGGTCATACCTCCTGAGGTTTGTCAGGACGATGAGCTCCGTGATGGTGATCAGTCACTGGTGGACTCCAAAGAGGACTCTCAGTTCGTGCTGGAGCCAGGGCAGCAGCTTCTGAATGCTGTCCAGATTGCGGGAGAAGAACTCTGCTGAGATGTCTTGGGGTGGCCGCCATGGGGAACCCTTTGCACGTGCATCCCTGTGCGGTACAGAGTGCGGCGGAAGTTCAGCATCTCCTCCTCTGTCGCTGGCACATGTCCCTGAGGTCTGCTCTCAGCACTGGGCTGCCTGTGCGGGAACAGCCTCCGGCTCGGCTCCCGCAGCCCTCTGGCTCTCTGCCTCTGCCTGCTGTGACTTGGAGGCCCCTCCAGGCTGCTGCCGTCCTGGGCAGAGGATGGCATCTGAGGAGCAGGGGACTGCTGCTGCGGGTGAGCTGCAGGGCGACTGTGCCTGCTGGTGGCAGGGTGCTGAGGAGCTCTCTGTCACGGCCTCCTGGCACCAGAGCTATCTTTGGGAGGCCTCACAACATACTCCTGGTAGTCATCTTCTGCCAGCACAGTGTGAAGAATAGAATGGAAAACCTGCTTGCAGAGGGGGCATTCGGCCTTTGTTTTCGACCAGTGGAGCACACAACCAAAGCAGAACTTGTGGAAGCAAGGTTTCATGTAGGCAACGTCATCTAAGGTGTCCAGACAGATGGGACACGTAGCGTCTGGAGCTGCTGGTGTTGGTGTGGTGTGCTGCAGAGGGCTGGGGAGAGCTGAAGATGAAGAGCTGCCATCCATGGCAGGTGCCTCAACTGCTGCTGCTGTGCTCTGCTGAGGAAAGAGAGGCCAAGATCATTCCCTTTGTCAGGAAGACTGTGAGGGTGATGTGGGGGCTGGACTACGGTGCAGGCGGGGGTGCAGAAGGACCATTGGCACACACCGAAACTCAGAGGAGGCACCTTTGGGGCTGAGACAAAAGAATGTGGGCACTGGTGGGCTAATAACCTGGAAGGCCTGGGTGCCCTCAAAAAGGGAGGTGTCGTGGGTCAAGCTCCTGCCAACTAAGGAAGAGAGCAAGGAAAGGCATTGCAAAATGTTCACGCTCAGGAACTGCCTAGGATGTGCAGAAGCTCTCTGTCTCCTTCCTCAGAAAGAGGAGAGGCCCCGTTTGCACCAATACCACTTTAATCAGCCGAACACGGGAGGCTGTGGGCATGTGCATTCAGTCATGCCTCAGAGCAACTCTTCCTTGATGAACTGGGAGCAGCCAGGTACCTGGGGAACCAGCATACTGTGCCTGGGTATGACGGGCAGCCTTGCCATTCTTGGGTACCCAGCCTCAGCGCAGCCCTTTCTGCTTCTCCTCTTCAAAAGCATTCCTGTGCTGCTTGGGACTCAGCACTTCCCCAAAGCCCACTCTCCATCACCCCTTCCTTGCCTAGCCTAGCCTGCGGGACTTTGCCAGGTGCAGCTCAGAGCTGCCGGTGGGCACTGAGGAAGAGGCAGCAAGGTGCCTGGGTGTTTCCAGAGACCCCTGCAGCCTCTTGGTGCCCACAGAGCACTGGCCATAGATGCACAGCCTCGCTGTCAGCTCAGTGAGCCCAGTAGGAGTATGGGAAAGACAGAAGGCACCTTTGGAATTGAGCACCCTGGGCTGCTGCTAGCCCCAAAACATCCCAGCCCCCATGAGAGTGGCATGTGTGAGTGGAGCTCCTGCTGTGTCTTGCACACAGGCTCATCAGCAGCCTGGGGGTGAGCTAAGCTGGGCAGGACTCTGCCCCTGGGGAGCTGCACTGAGAGCAGAGCAGCCCCAGAAGCTCAGAGGTGCCATCACAAGGGTGCCCTGAGCTGCACAGAGAGGACGCCCTGACCACAGGACCAGTGTTCCTTTGGGAAAGGACATGGTGCCAGGGCTTGGACACCTTTGGCAAGCCTTCCTGGATCTTTGCGCTTTTCCACAGCTTTCAGGGTGCTTCCTGAGCTGTCTGGTTGAAGGTTCAGGCCCAGACACGTGAGTTCTCTGTCAGGGAGCAATGTTATTTCTTTGGGCAGAGAGAGGGCCCCTCAGCGCTGCCATCCAGCCAAAGGCAGCAGAATTCAGCAACACGCCCTGTCCCTGGCAGCTCTGGACCCTGCTCTTTTCAAGGCAGGGTGGAGAGGTGATGAGCTAGAGAAGAGGACGGGGGCCTCTCCTGACCCTGCAGCTTCCCCAAGCTTACAGTGTCTTCACAGTGGGCAGGGCGGGGGCTTTGGCGGCAGGCGGCAGTGTGACGGCCTCTCTCAGCACTATAAGAGCAAGCCCCATCGCTCTGCGTGTCCCGTCAGTTGTGGGCTGCTCAGTGAGAGCAGATGGCACCCACCTCCATGGGCTTCTCTGCTGGGGGCAGTGCGCGTGGGGAACGCAGGTGCGTCTCGGCTCCTCCAAGGGTTCAGGTGCGCTCTCCGCGCAGTGCTGTCAGGCTGGAGGGCCCTGTGTGTATGTGCGTGTGGCTGTGAAGGGAACAGGCTGCAGTTAGGGGAAAATCCGACCTGTGGCTTGGTACCTCAAACCGTGTAAATAAGGCCCCAACCAATCCGGAATTCAGAGAAGTCGTCAGAGGTAACATGAGGAGGGGCAGAAATACGGGATGAATCTGTGGAATTGCCCAGCATTTCTGAAGGAGGAAGGGAAGCATTCGCCAGACAGAGCTGGCTGTGGAGGGGGCAGGGGTGGGGATGGGGGTGTCAGGTAACGTATAGCTGAGGCGTGAAAGTGGGGCGGGATACGCAGAACTACCGAGAACAATCTAAGGGCAAGCAGACATGCTTCCTGCAGAGCAGAGGGAGGTCGCGAGGACCTGCCCTTGATCTCAGTGAGTTCTGGGTGATTCTGCTTTTTAAAGGAAGATTTACCTGTTGTCTCTCTCTTAATACACTGCCTGTATACCTCTGAAGACCAGGAAGCTTTCTAGCTTGCTGCGTGGCGTCCTCTCTGCCTGGGAGAACTCAGGCTTGTTCCGAGATTTGAACATCAACAACCTCAGGGTCACAGAACCATGGAACGGCAGAGGGTGGGGGTCAGCTAGAGCAGGTTGCTTGGGGTCGCGTTCGGTCAGGTGTTCAATATCTCCAACAACAGAGACCCCACAGCCTCTCTGGGTGACCTGGGCAGTGTTTGACCACCCCCTCTGAGTGAAAAACCTGTCCCTTGTGTTTCAAGAGAATTTCCTAGATGCCAGTTTCTGCCGTTTGCCTCTTGTCCTGTCACTGGGCCCCAGGGAGAAGAGTCGGCCTCCATCCGCTGTTCTTCCAATGTGTTGAAACACATTGATCAGATTCCCCCCGAGACTTCTTTTCTCCACGCTGACCATTCCCAGCTCTCTCAGCTTCTGCACATACGATGCTGCAGTCCCGTAATCATCTTCATGGCCCTTTGCTGGACTTGCTGCAGTATGGCCATGTCTCTCCTGTACTGGGGAGGGCAGAACTGCACACAGTAGTCCAAGTGTGGCCTCACTGGGCCTGAGGAGAGGAGAAGAATCACGTGGAGGTGACTGCCCACCTAATGCAGCCCAGGATGCTGGTGGGCAGGTGCTGGTGCCTGTAGTCGCCATGCAGTCCTGGAGGTTCAAGATGCTGAGGGCAGTGGGGAAGGACAGTATCAAATGGACAGATGTGGCCTTTGAGAGAGCAGACTTCACCTCCGTGAGGCAGCTGGTAGGGGCATGTCATGGGAGGCAGCTCTGATGGGGGAAGGAGAGCAGGGAAGCTGGCAAGCCTTTAAAAGCAGCTGCCTCCAAGTGCCAGAAGAGTGCAGCCCCATGCTCAGGAGAACGGGCACAGCAGGAGACCACTGCTGCTAAACAGCAAATTCCTGGTGCAGTTAGAAGGCAAAAAGGCAGCACGTGGGAGATAGGAGCAGGGAGAAGGGACAAGGCTACAGAGGAAGAATTTAGAAGCGTTGCCCAGGCACGTGGGCATGGCCTTAGGAAAGAGAAAGCTCATCTGGAGCTGAGCCTTGCGAGGTATATCAAGGGCAATAAGAAAATCTTCTGTCACTGCATGAGTAGTAGGAGAAAGAGAGCAGAGGCAGGTAAAGGTGAGGTCCTCGGTGCCTTCTTTGCCTTGGTCTTCAACAACAACATCCGCCCCCCCCAGCTCCTATGCTTAGTGGAGGGGGGTTGTGGGGGAGATGAACTACAGGCAGCGTGCAAGTGTCAAGGGAGGGATTCCTTGCCAGAGCTCTGCCCACAGAAGTGTGTGGGGCCCTCACAGATTGTGTCTATGGGAGCTGAACGTTTTAGCCTAGGTCCTTGCAAGGCTGCACTCTCTCACCTTTGAAAGGGTCTCTGTGTGGCCAGGATGTGCAGGCTGCTCCGCAGGGAGCGCTGGGCCCAGGTAGGGTGGACAGACAGCACAGAGACAGCAGCACCGCTGGCCTGGCTGGCAGCACCACTGGTGCTGGTGCTGGGGCTGGTGCTGGAGCCAATACAGGCCCCTGCAGCGCGCAAGTGGTGGGAAGGTAGTGTGGAGGTGTGGGGCAGGAGGGGACATGGGGCCCACGGGGCCTTTTGGGGAGCTGGTGCGGCAGGAGACAGCCTGAAGAGGCTGGAAGAGGAAAGCAGGGCTAAGCCCAGCACTGGCTTTGCCTGCAAACCTGCTGCTGCCCCGAGCTGTGCCATAGACGGGAACGGCTGTCGCTGGCTCTGCTGCAGCCCTCCAGCAGCCTCTGGCAGTGCCTCGGGGCTTACAGATGTGCCTGTGGATGCTGCACATGTGGCTGCTCAGCTGGATGAGGTTTGGGAGCCTCTGCAGGACCCCAGGGTTAAGGAATCAGTTTTTGTTTGCTTCCAGGGACAAGATTTTTTAAAAATTTTTTTCCGTGCTGTAATGTGGATGGTAGCTCAAAAGATGTCTGTCATGACAGAGAAACAAAACCAGTCTCCTCTCTGATTGCAGATGCGCCTGTAGGTGAAGCTTTCCCAGCCTTTCGTCTGGACGAGGTTTTGGCCTCTCTGCAGAACGCTACAGGCAAGTAGTTAATACTTTTTTTTCCCTGAATGAAGCAGCTTGTGATGTTACGTAATTTCTCTTTGCACTCCAGTGATCACTTTTGTGACTCCAAAGCCATATGTCTGAATACATAAGTGAAGGAAATCTCTTCTCCAGTTGCAGATATGGCTGGAGGGAGGCTTCTGCTGATTCTCAGCTAGCTGAGGTTTTGGAGAGAGGTCTGAATCGCACAGGTGAGGTGTGGCTATTCAATACTGGCACGAATCGTCTTTTCTCTTGTAATATCTGTCTGCCCTCCAGATGAATCCAGGCTACCCAGCAAACATCTTTGGTATGAAGCCCAGAGGAAGAGTCAGGGGTAGTTAGGACTCAGGCTTTGCCTGCCCGGTGGGCTCTTGTACAAGGCAAGTGTAAAGGGTCTGTTTTGTGTGCTGGGGCAAAATGCTGCCTCTCCAGCTGTGACTTCTTTGGTGTCCCATTAGAGACCTCCTGTCAGGGACGTTGCACCAAGGGCCAGGCTGTTGGTGCAGCTGATCTTTGAGGGATGTAAAATCCTGCATCAATGCAGGATTTGGGGAGGTACCGGTTCCAGTTGAAAGGGCGCCTGCCCCGCTCTGCAACTTTGAGAATCTAGACCCACATGTACATCCTGTGGAGTGACATGATCCACTCGCCTTCCCTGCAGTTTGTATCATATCGGAAAAAAAAACACTGGTACCTTCTCATTTGTATTTGGTTGTAGATGTGCCTGTAGACACTTGTGACCCTGCCTCTCAGGTGACTCCTGAATTCAAAGCCTGGGAGGGATCCTGTGGGTAAATGGTCTCTGTGCATTTCCGTGCACAAAGAAGCCTTTCTGTTTTTGTGTTGTATTCTTTGAAATGTAAGTTACTACTTTCTCTGAAGATCCTTGGAGGGAAGCTTCCCAGATAAAGCATCTGAATATTCTGCAGGATTTTCAGAAGCTGTGAGGAAAATACTACAGGGGGAATTTCTGATAAGCTCCCTGGCATGATGGGACTTACTTGCTTCTCAGAAGGATTTTGTCCCCAGCTGAAATGACTGCCCCTTTTTCCTGTCCTCTGTGATGTGAATCCTTCAATGTCCTCTTACAGTTGCCCTCCCACCAAATGCCAAAAAGTGGCATGTGAGCAGGAAGAGCACATGCAAGTTTCTCATCATCCAGTCTGTCTGGTTTTGCTGTCTGCACCAGTTTCTTGGAAGATGTTGTGCACATCTTGGAAGATGTTTTGGGAAGGAGGCAGTCACAGAGTGCTTGTCTCCGATAGAGGAGCCAAGCGTATAGAAGGAAGAGGGATGCCAGGTAATTGCTGTCCCTTGTCACCTGGTGTAATACCTCTAACTGCTTGTGTGCCTCTGGGCTCCTTCCTTAGGAGATAGGAAGATCAGCCAGCAGTGGCTTTTTGGAGAGGCCTTTCATCTCTGGTATGTGGCGATTATTGCTGCTTGTGATTTACTGGGGCAGATGTTGTTGCAGTCTATGTCACTGCAAGGGGACCCTCGTGTGCAGTGAGACAGGAGAAGGAGGAGACCCTGTGCAAGACTCTTGTTGTGTTTGGTGCTTTTAATTCTGAAGCCGAGGTGTGTCGCTTTGGTCTCATCCAATCGAACCTCGGAAAGCACCATGTGAATTCTAGTTCTCTCCTGAGTCTTGCAGAGCAGCCTGCTCTTGTCAGAAAGGTAGTGTGCACATTTTGGAAGATTCTGTGAGTGCAGCAATGGTGCTGCTTGTAGGAGGAATGTGGCAGTGAAAGCTCCCTTGATGCTCACATACATCTTCAGGGGAGCCTCTGAGACCTAAAGGGCGTTTTTCTGTTGGCCAAGGCTAGAGGACCAGCTTGTAGGTAGAATGATTATTTCTGGGCTTCCCACACTTAGCTGCATGCCTTTGGTGCTGTGAGGGGATGCAAAAGTCCCCAGAGAGCAGTGCTGGAACCCAGATGCATTCAAGTGTTCCCTGGAAGAGCTGTGAGAGGAGGAAGGTGAGATGATGCCAGTGTGTTAGGGAAGCCAGAGCACACAGTGACTGCTGGGCTGGAGAATGCAGCTGATACTGTTCCAGCTGCAGCTGTGCCTCTCTGCAGCCAGGGCCCCCAATGTCCCTGAGCAAGAGAGCAGGAGCACAAGAGAGCCTGCTTCTGTGAGCTGGGCTTAGGGTGCTGAGCTGGGAGTGCCTTCCTTGGCAGTGAGCTGGGAGTTCCCGCTGTTACTCATGGAACCTAGAAAACGTTGCAGCTGCAGGGTTTTCTCTCAGGCAGACATGTTAGCTCCTCAGCTTGCCTGGGAAATCTGGAGGCACCATTAGGTGAGGAGTAATGCAGAGTCTGCCACTCTAGTGTGCAGAATGGTAGTATTTCTCCTCCAGGTGGGGTAAGAAGAAGCAAGTGGAGGCTTCAGCTCATAAAGATCTACACAAACGCATTGTAATAGCTTCTGAAGTCATCTCCGGTGTGGTAGTGGCGAGGGTAGTCTTGGTGGTAGTAGTCCCTTTGCTGCTGAAGAAGAGAGAAGGGTAAACTGCGTTATTTTCCCCTTTGTATTAGTGGATGGCTGCTCTTAGCAATTCAGAGCTCTAGTGCTGTGGGCTGTGGAATGCAAAGTGAGCTGTCAACAGTCCTGTTGAGATTTCTGCTCTCAAATTTTCTTAATTGGCCTCGTGATTCATACCAACAAATACGCTGTGCTGAAGCTTGCTTTTATTCTATCAGGGAACCAGTTAGGCCTGTCACCAACACTGCCTGTAAAAGGGAAGAGGGCAGAGAAAATTCAGGCCAAGGAAGGCAGGAGGCTGACCTATTGCTGTGGAAAATATGGACTTGAAGAATAGCTTCAGTCCACTGCTAGAGCATTAGGACACCCTGTGTTCTAATGGTGATATCTCATATGTTTTGCCTCAGCCTAGAGGCTGGAGCAGCTCCGATCCTAGTGATGACTTTCTCGGGTTCATGTATGTCTTTGGATTCTGCAGAAAAAGAGCCTCTGTTGACAGTAGCTGAACCTGATCACTCCAAGCCTGTGTATCTTTGTATAACTGCATACTGTGCTTTTTCAAGGGGCCACAGCTGATGCTGCAATGCCCTTAGCAGCCTGGAGACACCCTGAAGGCACCTAGACCACCAGTTGGGCGGTTCCAGTTGTGAGCCCGTGAGGATGTTTTCCAGAGGTCTGTATCACGATGTTGTTTTCCACAGGCACCTCTCCTTGTTAGGGATGTCCCTTCAAAGGGCTCAGGTTTCTGCTAGGGTGTTTCTTATAAAGCACAACATTGTTTAAACCAGGAGAAACACTTGTTCTCAAGCCAGTGGGAGCTGCTGAAGACTTGAGGTGAAGTGCTGGAGGCCATGAAGGGATGGATGTCTTTGGAGCCAGCCTCCCTGAGGTGTCCTCTTTAGGGCTGCCATTAAGGTTTCCTTTTTGGAAGGGCAAATGCTTAAAAATGCGGAATCCGTGGCTGTGATTAATTCCCCAAAGATTTCTTGGAGCCGGTGCTTGGAATGAGAGGTGTAAAAGGGAAAGAAAAAGCAGGCTGTGTTGTGGAAGAGAAAGAGCACGGAGAGATCTGCCTGGGACCCCTAATGAATGTTCCTCTGCATCAGCTCCTTCCTGCTGAAAGGGCCCAAGGCACAGCAGAATCGCAGTGACTCCCCTGGGATGCAGCAGGCAGGGTGAAATTGACTGTAAAACCTTGGCTTCACACGAGCCCCAGATCAGAGACTGGTACTCAGTTTTGCTCTACAAATGTACTGGTTATTTCTACATCTCCTGAACTTTTTGTTCTCTGTGCCAGCTCACAGCACAAATGTCTGCATCCCCCCCAGGTTCCCCTGGCCCTGGCCAGCCCAGCTGCAGCACCTGGCAGCTCCTGTCTCTGCACAGGGGAAGAGCCCTGCTGCTGCAACCCCTCAGCAGCTCTTGCTGCTGCTGAACCCTGCTGTCCCAGCAGGAGCTCAGCTGCATCTGTGACACAGGACATCCTGCTCCATCTCCAGTCTCAGCTTCTCTCCAGCCAGCAAGTCAGGCCAAGGATCGAGCACTGACTGGAGGAAGAGCACTGCCCACTCGGCTGAGGTTGTGCTCCAGGCAGATACAGGTCTAACGCTGCCACAGGGGTCTCTGGCAGAGCTGTCTGCACAGCAGGCAGAGCTCTGAAGTGCTCCCATGTTCCCACACAGTCACAGGAGCAGGGACTGAACCGGGCTCCTTGGCTGCCCCACGGCACTGCACCCTCCCTTCTCCCCATTCAGGAAGGAGATGTACAGACATGATCACTCAGCGTGGATACATGCTGGTCCCTCGTCTGTCCTTTGTATCAGGGAGGGGGATGGCACAGCTCAGCTCAGCTCAGCTCCAGCAAGACATGCATGCATCCTCCGTGCTGCTCTTCAGCTTCTCTGGCCATCCCATGTGGTCCAGAAAGGATGTCCCATAGCAACATGCATGTCCCAGGCACCAGCAGATCTGCTGTCCCAGAGCCAGCTCCCAAGGGATGTACCCTCCAGAGATGTTTGGCTTTTGTTGTGACTGAGCTCAAGTGAGAGGAGTGGAGAGAAGCAGGTGATTGCTTGGGCAGCTTTGAGAATGAACTTGAAAATGTTTGCCTGTAGGGACAGTGACTGCAGACCACCCACTGCCCCCAAAGACTCCATCTGGGCTGGTCTTGAGTCAGGAACAGGAGCATCTATGATGAGGATGTTGATTGAGCCCGTGTGCACGGTGCAGAACAGATTAACAGTGCATCAGTGTAACTTCTTGGCCACCTAATTGCCATGCTGTTGTTGGCAGTTGGTATTTTTCAACTTTGAATAAAACAAATCCAGCCATTGTAGGTGCTTCTGGACTTTTGAGTTTTTTTTTTTTTTGTTTGTTTGTTTGTTTGTTTGTTTTTAACATTGGGACTGAGCAGCAGGGAGAAGTCTGAACTACATGTAGGCATGCTCTTGTAGGCAGTGCTGAATCGAACAACTCCTGTCTGATGTGGGGAGGGGAATTTTCCCTTTTCCCTCTGGGTTTCCTGGGTCAGTTCGTGGGAGCAGAAAAGAGCATTTCCCATGAGCAGGGAAGGCACAAGAAGGTTCCCAGCACATCAAGAGGCCAGTGAAGACACAGGCAGATGCTTTGGGAAACTCTTGGGGTTCATTTGTGGCTGCTCAGGATGCTCTTTCTTCTCTTTCTTGGAAGATGACACAGGGCAGAAGAGAGAGCCTTCAGTAAACCCTGACTGATTATATTTTAGCGCTAGTAAAGTGTATGCCTTGTGCTGGGTGCTGGTCCTAACACTGTTGATCTCCCAGCCTCCCGGAGGTGTCCTCATCGGGGCTCCCATTAAGGTTTCCCTTTTGGAAGGGAAAATGGTTATCCTTCCAAGTCCTTTAAACTGCTCAGCTGGATCAGGACACAACTAGGGTGGAGAGGGGCAAGAGACGTTGTGAAGGATCCCTGTATAGCTGTGCGCAAGTACAGAAATTCAGCCCCGAATTCACCCCAGGGTGTTGTAATCAGAATAGAAATGGTGATGTGCTCAGCAATCTGCTGCCTGCTCTAGGAGAAGGCCATAACTTTTAACAGTGTGTGCGTGCCAGGAACAAGGCTCAACTACATAACACCTACTGTTAGACTTTGGAAAGGACGTGCCAGTAAAGAAGCAGAGTAAGGCGCACCTTAAGTGCTTTTTGTAACCCAGCCTCCAGGAGGCAGGCAATATTGCTGAGTAAAAAAGAATTTCAATAACCTTTCCTCACATTTCCCCCAAGCCTGTTTTTTTTCCTACATCGCTTTCAGCCTTCCTTCTCAGCTGTTAGATCCTTCCGAGCAGAGTTCCTTGTCAAACCAGACATCCCCCTATTCACAAGTGCAGGGAGCCTTTTCACCCACAAGTGCATTGCTCGAGTCTGGCAAGCTGGGAGGTTTGTGCAGGGCCTGCTCCTGCACTGAAGTGAATGTGTCAGCACAAGGCAGGAGAGACATCCGGAGGTTTGGATAATGGTCTTCCACTCACAGATCCCACCAGTGGGAGAGCCAAGAGAAGTCTGAGGGGGCTGGGTGGGAAAGCGAGAAAATGAACGTGATGGGAATAGGAACATGTGAGCCAGAGGTCCTGCTGGGACACGAGGCCGCAAAACTGCTGGGCAGGGGATGAAAACTGTTGAAGGGCAGAGGTACTGTGTGAGCAGGAAGTGGGTTATGGTGTCAAAATTACCTGTTCTCGTTTGTGCATTCACAGGCACCAGTAATGAGCAACAGGAGTCAGATTTTTAAGTTTTTTTAGTTTTTATTGCTAGCAATAAGCTGCCTCTTGGCTGGCAGCACAAGAAGGGGGCCGCAAGCAGCTTTTTGTTGCAACTTTTAAGCAATAGTTAATTGTTTCATGTTCAATACTTTAATTTACATAACCAGCCAGATCGATCCACAATTTTTACTTCTACCCATCCTCTTGCTGTGTTACAGTACAAGAGAGTTCCGTGACAGCCTCCTATGGTCCATCTTCTTCATGAGCTGATTTTGCACCTCTTCTGCTGGAACCTTGGAATAACTTTTGTATTGCTGGCGGGGTTAACCTGGCTTCTTTGCAGATCTTCAACTTTGTACAAGAACAGGCCTAAGGCGAGGTCAGATAAGATGTTTTGCTTGCAGGGTACACGAGCTTGCATGTTCTTTTTCTGCAAAACTAGAGGACAGTCGAAATTTCCTTAACATTCCCTCCTTTTATTTCATACATACCACCCTGCAATATTACGCTGGTCTACATTGGTATCTCCTTACACATGGAGAGGCAGATTTGACCCATGCATGAGACAAGAGAAAAGCACAGTTCCTACTGCCAGGATTAATGTTAAAATTATTAAAATACATCTGGTCCACACTTCCAGACCTGGTAGCCATGACCACAACCATGACCAGTTCTGTTGCTAGGAAATTAAGCAGTTACTGCTCCTTGGCTACTCGATGGAAGGTACGCACATGTCGTTGAATGATGTTTGCATAATATTTGTTTTTATTTGTTTCCATAAAAAACACAGACAGTGCATGCCAACACACACACACTCCCCGCTGTGTGGCCACTAGGTAATCTAAAGCCCAGCGATTCTGGAGGGCTAATGGGGAGAAAGACTTCGCTTCTACTTTTAGGTTTCTTGAGGCACTTGGAGCGGTGTTTTGAATGATTTCAAGGGTGGCAGAGATGACACCCACACTTGGGAACAGTGCATGCATTAACTGATTTAATTTGTTAGGTCTTTTCACTGTGTTAAAATAGTACGGTTCCCGACTAGGATGGTCTTGCTTCTGTGCCCAGGAGGCAGGAGGTAACATCAGTCTCAGTGGTACTTTTACATTTTGATAGTCCCCGTTTGCCTGAGTATATCATTTGGAATGGATTTTCACCTATGCACCAGTTGCTATACTTCTAAATGCACACTGTCCAGCTGCTATTACCAGGAGTGACCGCAAGGTGGGCAAGCGCGGGTCAGAATCCAGCAGAGAGAGATGCTCAAAGTCTGCCCTGTGAGGAACGGCTGCGAGAGCTAGGCCTGTTTAGCCTGGGGAAGAGAATCCTGAGGGGGGATCTTATCAATGTCTTCAGTATTGAAGGGAGGGTGTCAAGGGGACAGGGACAAACTCTTTTTCAGTTGTCCCATGTGATAAGGGCAGAATCTTTTCTCCTTCTCTGGAGATATTCAAAACCTGCCTGGATGCAACCCTCTCTAACGTGCTCTAGGTGACCCTGCTGGAGAAGGAGGGTTGGACTAGATGATCTCCAGAGGTCCCTTCCAACCCTTCCTATTCTGTGGTTCTATGATTTTTATGATTTCTGTGCCCCCCAGGTCAACTCTGAGCAAGACACAAGTTTGTGCCGAGCTCTCTTCAGTCACAACTGCCCAGCATCTGCCTGCCAGCAGAGAGAAAGAACACTACAACCTGCTCAAGGTGACATTCAGGGATGACGACAGTTTAAATACCTGGCTGTAGTAGCAATACCTACTGTTGAACAGAAGCACATCTTTCTCCAGTTTTAGGAGAGCACTCACCATGTGGGAGACCTTGTTCTGCCCTTATCAAGCACTCTGGGGGTCAGAAGTAGTTTGACGATACAGGAAGAGCCATTTTCTCTTCATATTCAGGAATGAATGGAGAGAGCTTGGATTTGCTAAAGCAGCCGCAGCCAGGGAACACGGATGGCCACAATGCAGATGCAAGAAAAAAGAATCTATCTCTGCTTAGATATCTGAGGGGAGGGGCCCTGAGGGGAGTGTAGGGGCGTGGCCGGTCAGGGCGGAGCATGCGCAGTGGCCCAGAGGAGGGTGGTGAGGGGCGGGGCAAGGGCGGGTGCGGGGCTGCCCAGACCCTGTGGGCAGGCGGGGAGGGGGCGAGAGGTGGCTGCTGCTGCGGGGCAGCATCTCCCGGCCCGGACCGCCCGGAGCCTTTGGCTGCAGCGGCGGGATCTGCCACGCCGGGGCCGAGAACCGTGAGCTGGGCAGAGCAAGCGGCAGTGCGCGCGGGGGCAGCCGGAGCCGCCACGACCCAGCTGTGTGGCAGCAGTGGTGGGGAAGGCCCGGCCCAGCCTGGGCCGCCTCCAGCCCCCGGCAGCCCCCGGCTCTTGCGTCCTTTCTCCTAACAGCCCCGCGGCTCGGTGCCGGCTGTGGTGGCCATTTCTCAGCGCCATCCCGGCCGTGAGGAGAGGCTGTGGCTGCAGTGGCGCTTGTGGGGGCTCCAGGCAGGAGGCAGGAGGCAGCCAGTGCCCCGGTGCCCCTGCTGACAGCCCTGCTTTCCCTGGGGCAGGTCCCCAGCTCCTCTCTGAGCCCAGCCCGGCTGTGGGCTCCATGAGGAGCAGGATGTGCGGAGGCTCCTGGCGGCCGTGGCCAGAGCCAGGCTCTCGGGTATCGCGGCAAAGCGGCTGTGGGAGAGCTGTGCCCTTCTGGAGGGCGCTCACAGCCCCTCGGGACACCTCCTCAGAGACAGTCGAGGGTCTGAAGGTGACATTTCCTCAGGAGAGCAACGACCCACAGAACCATCACAGCCTTGTATGCTCAGCTCTGCCCCACAGATTCCTCCCAGCAGTAAGGCAGTGTTGAGGGGCATCTGCGTGTTGGCAGGTGTTCGGGGTAGCGGGGACAGATCCTGCTGGGGTTGGCAAAGGTGCTGCTGGTGCTGTGCATGCCAGGGAAGGAACTTTGTGAGCTTCCTTCAGACCTGCTGGTCTCTCCATCAGCTTTGGAGTCTCGGGCTCTTGTCCAGGCTTGGGAGCTCCTCTCCCTTACCCCCACCCCAGCAGCAGGGACCTGAAAGCAGGGACTTGTGGAAGCTCCTTGCCTTTGGTGTCATCCCTGCCTGGAGCTACCTGCTGAGAAGCCCCTGGGAAGTGTCCTGGGGGTGAGCAGGAGCTGTGAGGAGCCCTACCCCATGCAGACCCCTCTCCGTGGGGGAATGACCCTGCCCTGCGTGGGCCAGTGCTTCACCCTAGAGCTTCCCCAGCCCATGTTCAGACTGTTTGTAGTTATCCCTGTGTTGTCCCCAAACTGCGTTCTATTACCCGGTGTGCAAGCACCCAACAGACACACAGGGTCCAGAAAATTGTTTCTTTATTTCTGCACAGAGATGGGTGCCAGGTGGTAGATGCACAACGCTAGCACACCTTCTCTGCTTCTGACTCGTCTTCCCTTCTTTTCCTTGAGTCTTGTTTACCATTGGCAGTTTTTTTTTTCACAGCATCACTCAAGCAAGGGTGGCAGCATTTCTTTGGCAGGAGACTTGCCAAGTACTGAGCTGATGGTGATTCAGCTGGGCAAGCTGGTGGGGGAGCAACCTAGAGGAGACACTGACTGCAAGAAGAGTGAGGAAGCAATGGCCTGGGATGGCAAGGAAAGGTGCCAGGTGGTGTGGGGAAAAACAAGCCCATCACGACAGCAGCAGGAATGCAGGGAGCTGTGGCATGGGCTGCACAAGGAGCCACTGGAGAGGGCTGAGGATTAGCAGGAAGAGCAAGGGGTGGCCTTGGAGTGGCTGTGTGCTCTGGAGTGCCTGAAGAAGGGCAACCTGTGCAAGGGGCATGGAGTGCAGGGGTGGAGAGAGGCAACTTCGTGGTGCTGCCCAGCTCTCAGCTGCCAGGCAGGCTCCAAAGCTGAAAGCAGAGGCTTGGAGGCAAGGCCATGGGGATGGGTGTACCCATGGGGACTGCCAAGGCATTGTGCTGGGGGTGCTCCCAGCGATCCCCGGGGCTTGGTGAGGGGTGTTTCCATGATGAGCAGCAGGGCTTTGTGATGGTGGTGGCATGGTGCCTCCAAGGCCCTGGTGATGGGACGGTCTGCATGGGGACTGTGTCCCTGGTTGGAGCAGAGCCCCTGGGGTCCTCACTCTGAGGAGAGCCGCTCCCTGAGGAGGCAGCAGCTGACCTTGGGGCCAGAGCAGCAGGACCCCGGCAGAGGATCCTGCAGAGGGATGAGGAGCGGCAGCAAATGGCTGCTGCCAGGCTGCACACACACTGCCAGGCACGCCAGAGCACAGGGGTGAGGTGAGCCATGGGGCTGGAGGCAGGGGCAGGCAGCAGGCATGGGAGCTGCCCGGAGAGCAGGCAGCTGGGGTGAAAGAGGCAGGTAGGAGCTACTGCGGCCAGGGGGGAATTTCTTGCCGGTCCTCGGGACTTTCCCTGGGACAAAGCACAGCAACCTGCATGCTCCAAGGCCCCCACAGAGCCCGTGAGCTCTGTGCTGAGGGGCAGGGAGCAGCTCTGGGCCCAGCTCAGCCAGGCCGCGTGCAGCCAGAGCTTCCCTTGCCCACGGCCCTCAGGTTTCCTGCTCTTCACCAGCCACTCGGACCAAGTCAACCGCCTCCACCCTGTGAGTCCTTCTGCCCACAGGTGGTCAGCAGCAGCTGCACGCAGCAGTGCAGCACAGCCGGAGCCCAGCTTTCTCCCACCAAAGGCACAGGCTGCCTCGGCTGCCCAACGCACAGGGCTCACAGGCTTCTGCACGTGTCCTCGCAAAGGTGCAGAGATGACCATGATGGTGGCTTTGAAAGCCTCTGCCTGACTCCCTGGAGCTGCCGAGGAGCAAGTGGGAAGTGCTGGCAAGGAGCAGGAGGTCTCTGCCTGCCGGCAGGCTGACTGTATGCTCTGCCTGGCAGCCTGCAAGGACATGCCTGCGGGTGCCCAAGGCAGCTGCCATTTCCCATCTCTTGCCCCACACTGACAAAGCCTCTGCCCAGACAGCCTGGCTAGCAGAAGAAGCAGAGCACCCTCAAGACCCCTGCCTTGCTCTCTCCTGCTCCTGCCAGGGCTCAGCTCCAGCCGAGGCTGCCTCCTGCAAGGCTTGGCCCTCTCCCAAGTGCTTCTTACAGCCAGGTGGCCCTGGCATCATGTACAACCAGAGGCACCAAACTCCACAAGCCTTCAGAATTGTTTGGCTTTGTACATCATTTCCACTTGGCAGATTTTGGAAGGACATGACTTCTTTGGGGTGTCTGACATGGCATTTTCATACATCACGTGCTTTGCCATCCCACTGCTGTTCGTGCTGGCATCTCGTTATTTATTGTATTTCCCCCACATTCACACCCCACTTAAGCTTTCTCAATCTTAGCATGCTGCTGGAGCAAAGCAAAGGAACTGGGGTGTGTGGTAGCAGTAGGCGGGGAATACAGAGGGTGTTGAAAAAGTGCAGAAAGCAGATGTGCAAAAGTAGGGGACTCTGCTGAAAGAGTGAGATTTTTCTGCTGTCTTGCTATGGGCAAAAGCAGAAAATGGAGAGCAAGAAGAGAAAAGAAACTTCTGTCTTCCATAGCAACTCTATGTAAAGAGGTGTGGACAGGATGCAATGGGTCCACATTGGGGCCACTCGCCAGCAGGCAGTGGGGCAGGGCCTCATTGTAAAGGAGCTTTGGGTGCCAAACCAGGAAGAGCATCCCTCCTCCTCAGCTACAGAGGTGAGCCAAGGACAAGGAGCAAGTAGAGATGGGGGACTGCTGGACCAATACCATCAGCCCAGACAACAGTTCCTTGTTCCCAACGCTCCTGCAGCTCCCTGGGAGCCTTCTGGGGCTCCTGTTTGAGGAGGCACACAGAAACCCTTAACTGAAAAAACTGCTGTGGATCCTGGGCAAAATCCTGCCTGAGAAGCTTGTGTGGCTCGGGAGACCATGTGGCATCCAGGACTCCTGGGTCCTGATTTTGGGGCTGCCCTGATGCCCAAGGCCCCTCTGGAGATGGGGGAAATGCAGGGCCAGGTATCCCTGGGAGTGGGATGCCTGTGGTGTGCAAAAATGACCTCTCTCGGGCCTCTTTCTAGCTATTTCCCTGACTTTGCATCATCTGGAGACACTCCTGAAAGGATTTATTAAAAATGTTTGGGAAATAACTGGGGGAAGGGAAGGGATTGCTTTCCAGGATGTGAGAGGAAATCTCTCTGCTCCCTGGCTGGGCCATCTCCATGGCAATGGCATAGTGAGCCCCCACATGACATGAGCTGAGGTCACAGCAGGATGTGCTGCATCACAGGGAGGTCTCCCTGGTGCCATGGGTGGGGGCCCTCACTTCCCTGCGAGGCCCAGGCGCTGCTGGGCACTGCTCACGCAGTCCCCACCACTGTCCTTCGTAGTGTCCTGGCTCCGTGGCAATGATGGGGGACAGGAGGCAATGGGGCTGCACTAGGAGCCCTTGTCGACATGCGGAGGAGCAGCAGCATGTTGGCAAGGAGTATTGGGTGATGAGATGGGAAGAGCATCCCTCGTCCTGGGCTTGAGAGGTGAGCTGAGGGCAAGGGACAAGTGAGATGGAGGACTGCTGCAGGGACACCATCAGCCAGGAATGCACTTCCTTGTTTCCAGTGCTTCTGTAGCTCTCCAGTGAGGATTGACTCCGTTTGTATCCTTTTATGATTCTAACTTGGCAGAGCAGATTTGGGGCTCTGAGATTTCATCCTGAGATGGCCACAGCCTCTGTCTTCCTGCATAATGGGCTCCAAACTCTGCATCCAAAAGACAGTCTGTTTGGGAGAGCACTTTGTGAACAGGTGGAGGCATCACTATCACCCCGTAAGTCTTGGCTACCCCAAGGACCTTTCTCTGTGGGGTGCACTCTGGGGTGAGCCCAACATGGCCATCTCCTCACACCCCCTCCTGACCCCACACCTCCACTCCCTGGCACCAACAGGCCCAGAGCTGGTCTCCCCCTCACTGCCCTGTGCCCCCATGGGGCTCCTCAGCCTTCTGGAGCGACCCCTCGGGACACAGCCCGGCTCCACACGGAGCAGCCCCTGCTTGGCTGTGGCCCAGCCCTGCCAGGCGGAGCGGGAGGGCTGCCAAGTCCTGGGGCTACCCTGGGGAAGGGGCTGGAGCAGGAGGGCCGAGAGGACACTTCCCTGCCCTGGCAGCAGCAGCACGACGCCCGCAGGCTCCGGCGCCCCGGCCATTCCCAGGGCCCCAGCGCTGGCACCAGGGCTGGCACCAGCACAGGCCACAGGGCCGCCCTCCAAGCCCAGCAGGGCGCCCAGGGCACAGGGCAGCGAGGAGCCCCCCAGGCACCATGCAGCAGAGCGGCTGGGCCCGGCGCCCCGCACTGCCCGGGCACCCGGCGCCGGGCTGCCCCCAGGCCCCGCCGCGCCCCACGCTGCCACCCACAAGATGGCGCCATCCCGCGGGGGAGGGGGCAGAGCTGGCTGCCAGGGCAGGAGGGCACACCTGACCCGAGGGGTCGCTCCAGAGGGCTGAGGAGCCCCATGGGGGCACAGGGCAGTGAGGGGGGGGCAGCTCTGAGTCAGCTGGTGCTAGGAAGTGGGGGTGTGGGGTCGTGAAGGGACTGGGGGAGATGACTCTTTTGGGCTTACTGCAGCACTGCGCCCCATAGCTCAGAGAAAAATCCTTGGGTCAGTCAAGACTTGGCAGTGGGGACCGTGCCTCCACCTGTTTCCAAGGTGCTCTCCCAAATAGGATTTCTTTTGCATGCAGATGTTTTGAGTCCAACCTGCGCAAGGACACAGGCTATGACCATCTCGAGATGGCTTCTCTGAGCCCAAAACATGCTGTACCAACTTGTACCAAGCATGAAAGGAACAGAGGTCCTCTCAAACAGGCAGAGGACCTGGGGTCATTACAAGGTGGTTTCCTTCTTGTACATGGACATTTCAGCAGGTTCTTGAGAGCCCCATGAGAGCAGCAGGCTGCCCCAGCCTCTGGGATGCAGGACCCCAATTCTTCCCAGAGCCAGATCGCAAAGGGGGACACGATCGCAGGGAAACCTGCCATGGATTCCCATGCCCCCCACAGACCCCAAAAGGCAATGGAGCTGGCCCCATGGAAGCCTTGAGGCTCAGCGCATCTCCTGACCCATGACCCAGGAGTCCTGGCTGTCCACTAAGACAGATGGGACCCTCAGAGATGACTCTTGTGGCAGCCCCCAGTCCTGTCCAGCCACCCCCACAGCCCTGGATTCACAGCAGTTTTTGCAGTTGCCAATCTTTGTGCAACATCTCGGGAAGAAGTACCCGAAGCCCTTACCCTCAGTGGAGAGCTTCAGGAGCCTCGGGAACAAGGAACTGTGGTCTCGGCTGATGGTGTCCATCCAGCAGTCCTCCATCTCGCCTCTTTGCCCTCGGCTCACCTCTGCAGCCCAGGAGGAGGGATGTTCTTCCCTTCACCCAACACTCCTTTTCATCGTGCTCCTGTTCCTCTGCATGTCAGCAGCGGATCCCAGCACAGCCCCCATTAACTCCTGTCTCCAGTTTTGCAATGGAGCCACAACAAGGGCAGCGGCAGGGAGGGCGTGAGCAGTGCCCAGCAGCGCCTAGGTCTCAGAGCGAAGTGAGGGCCCTCACCCAGGACACCATAGAGACCTCCCTGTGATGCAGCACATCCCACTGTGACCTCAGCTTGTGTCATCTGGGGGCACAGCAGGTCAGTGCCATGGAGATGGCACCGCCAGGGAGAGAGCAGAGAGAGTTCCTCTCCCCTCCTGGAAAGCAAGCATCTCCCTTCCCCCAATTATTTTCCCAAACTTTCTGATAAATTCCTTCAAGAATGTCTCCAGGTGGTGCCAAAGTCAGGGAAACATCTGAAGTGGGGACCTGGAGAGGTCACTGCTGTGCTCCTGCACTCCCTGGCTGCTGCACTAGGCAACAGGATTCTGTGCAGGAATCTGCGGTTTGGGGGTTGGATTGGGGTTTGGCATTTTTACAGGATCAAAGTCCAGTGGGATGAAAAAGCACAAAGGGTGGCCACAGGCTGAGATGCTTAGATGAGCCTCAAAACTGGTGGCTGCTGTGGATCTCGCTTTTATTTGAAGTAGGGTATAGGAGAATAAGGGACAGGACGTAACCTTCCTCCTTTAGGCACCAAAGTAGGCTCTTTGATTTGAGAAGCCTTCAGCAAGGTTTCTCGGTCTGTGGTGCTTAAGATAGAGATGATACGCCAGAAAAGAGCAAACACACATCATCCAGAGAGCTCTACCCAGGACCCTCGTCCCTGCCAGACTCCAAAGCCATTGGTCAGGCCACGTAGCCAATTGTAGGAAGTTTTCCCATTTCCCATGAACTTAGTCCACCTTTCCTTCTGTGTGAGCCTGAGAAAAGCCAGGTCTCAACTCTGGGCTTCAGATGGTCCTTGGGCTTTTCAGTGTCACTTTGGGGCTCTGCTTCTCCCCTGGGTACGCTCCTCAGCCCCGTGCCCTTCCCCACACCAGCCCCCTGGCTCCTCCAGGGATCTGTGCAGCCTCTGCAGAGCACTGGGGCAAGTCTTGCAGGAGGGAGACTCCACCCCTCTTAAATAGTGTCCGAGATGTGCCTTTCCAAGTCCCTACAGGAGTTAGTTTGCTTAGTCAGCCTCTAGTCATCTGTGACGCAGGGAGCCCAACTCTACCTGCTGGCATCTCTGCCCTTTCTCTCCCTTGTCTCCTGTGTGCCTACCCAGTCTTCTCCATGCACCAGAGGCATGGGAAGTGTTGCCTGAGAGAACTCACCTGAACCTATGACACGTTGTGGAGCTGAGGGCCTGACGGAGGCAAGTCTGGGATGACTGTTCCCCGTTTCCTCTCCTACTCCCAGCCCGAGGGTTAAGAAAGTCCTCTGGAGAGAGTGGTTGGTTTGGTATGGCTGGGATGGGTTTCCCTCGACATCGCTGGGTCCTGCCTGTGTTGCTCTGAGTGCCCAGAAAATTTCTCTTCTCTGGGGGCTTGCATCAATGTTTTCCAGACTTTTGTACAGAAAGATAGCTCGCTCTAAGAGCCCCAAATCCCCCCCCCCCCCACACACACACACCCGCAGGACGGCACAGTCTTGTGGAGATTTGTTTTGCTTCTCTGTCGTGACAGACATCTTTTGAGCTACCGTCCAGATTACAGCAGGGAAAAAAATGTTTGTTTAAAAAAATCTTATCCCTGGCAGCAAATACAAACTGACTCCTTACCCCTGCACCTCCACCATTCAGTAGAGCAGCAGCTCATGCCTCTCTGCTTCCCCCACCAGTTTCACCACCCACCCAGAGTGTTTCAGCTTTCCATTAGGAGGGAACATTAAGCAGTAGAAGTGGCAAAGAAAGCGGCTTCTCTCTTTTCACTCTTCACCTGCTGCCTTAGGTTTCACTAGTGGTGGAGCTCTCACAGCTCAGGGCTTCTCTGCACCTCTCAGGCTGCCGTGCTGTGATAAGAATTTCTGCTCTAAAGCAGGATTCAGGAAATGTGGAGGTTGCTGCGAGTTCTTATGCAGGCACAAAGCTGAGTGTATCAGCTAGTTACAGATTAATAATCTACAAGTAGAATCACGAAGAAAGGAATAGTTTCCCAGCAGATACAGAAGTATTCCTAATGGCACTTGAGGGATAGCATATGACGTACTGTGAGTAATTCTGGTTTCCTTGGGAAAAAAAGGAACTGAGATTGCAACAAAAAGCAACAAAGGCAGGCTATGCAAATGCCCCAGAAGTGAAGTGCCAATCACACGGAAGCACACTAGGAGAATTCAGTTTGACATAGCCAAACTAAGACAGAGGAAACAGGATTGTTCCGTACAGGAGAAGTTGCTCTATGGAGAGAGAATCAGTTACCCTCACAAGCAATGCTGCCACAAGGAGCAATACCCATAAAGTTGCCATCAGGAAATGCCACTTGGATTTGAAAAGACTTCAAATTCCTGAAAAGGAAATTCTGCATTAAAGTTTCCATCAGGAAATGCCACTTGGATTTGTAAAGACTTCAAATTCCTGAAAAGGAAATTCTGCATGTGGCTCTCAATCAAGGAAATATCTTACAGGGGAACTTAAGTCTATCTATAAAATTGATTCTGTGATAGATTTGCCTGGAGCAGGTGACTGAACTCCAGGACCCAGGAGATTCTTTGGGAGGGGATGAGATGTCAAGGAAAAACAGGCAAATAGGGACCCAAACCTGAGTCACAGGGACAGGCACAGGAAGCTAAGCAGTGCCCTTTTAGCCTCTAGGCTAACCCCACTGCCCAAGCACACAGCGTTCTTCTGTGCATAAGGAATAAGACGACTTAGTAACTGAGGAGCAAACCACAACAAATTAAAAGCTGCTTGTGCCTATGCGATGGAAGGCATCAGGCAGTCTTCTTGCCTCTTTCAACCCCAGCCATCACTTGGGTAAGTTTTAGAGTGGAAAAAAAAGGAGCATGAAGTGTATATGCCAACTTCTCACTGTTCCTTCAGTTTTTCTGAGGAAGAAGATAGGTCCTCCCTGATTAGAGGATACCTCTAGTATGGCCATACTTATCAATTTGTAAGTTATAATGAGACAGGGATAATAAAAGTTCTCTCAGACTGTGACACTCTGAGAGCGTGTGAGAGACTGTGTCACTCTGAGAAATTGAGGCAGGTACATAAAACCATAAAAAAGAGGAAAAAAAAGAAGGAAATGGTCCCTTTGGAGAGATCATTAAGAACAAGCGTTTGAGAACTTGCAATTACATGCTGCACTTAGATTCCATTTTCCTCCTGCTGAGTGCAGTGAAAGAAAAGCAAAGAATTTGAAAAGAAAATTCACATACACAGTCAAGAGGTATGAGAACATGACTACACGGCAGCAGACATTACCTCATCCTTGAACTAGCAAAGGTTCCTTAGTCTATGGATATCCTCAGGGGTGGCAGTGAGGTCGAAAGCACTACTCCTGATCTCCTCTGGCTTGCCTTCCTCCGATGCAGCAGTGAGCCCTCTCACAGTGGCCTGAAAAAACATAGTGAAAGCACAAAGCGCTCACTGAGCACACGAACCGGGATGGAGCAGTCGCCTGAAAAAAGGCCCACCAAAAAGCCGGTCAAGTTAGACCTTGGAAACTGTCACAGTGTTTCAGAGCAGGGGATCACGGGCTTCCTCAGCTTGCTGCTCAGGTAGCAACAGCAGCCGGGTTCTTTGTTTCACACTCCTCGCTTGGAAGGGCACAGTTGTTTCAGGCTGTTCTCACTTCAGCAGTAACAGGGGAAAGAGAGGAAGCTGACAGAAAACAGGAGGACTAGCACAGGAGGACTAGCACAGGAGGGCTAGCACTAGCACTGAAAACAGGAGGGCTACACAAGAAAGCAGCTCAGGAATGAACACGAGAACAGCAAAGGCCTCTTGTGCCACATGACGCTGTAGCCCTCCCAACACTGAGGTTTCAGACAACCACAGCAGGCGTTCTCCAGACCAAGGCACCAAAGACAGGAGTCTGGAAGAACTGGAGGCAGGTGAGCTCCAAAGGGAGCTGAGCTGACAACCAAAGGGGAACAGACAACAACACTGCAGTCAGGCAATAAAGACACCACGGTGTGCATTAGACTGGCTGCAACACGGCTGTTGGCATCCAAGTGTGCTTAAGGAAGGCAAACAACCCATGGGCCTGTTAGGATAAAACACTTGGATCTGCAGTAGGGATGGGTTCACAAAAAACAGAAAAGGGAAAGAAAAAAAAATCCCTTTTTCCTCAGGCTGTAGCATGACTCTGCAGGCCCTTGTTTTCCTAGCCCTCTGAAAGCCAAGTGCTAGCAAACAAGGACAGACCGCCTGACTAGCAGACAGTGCAAAGAGTCTTCCTCATGCATAAAACAGAGAGAAGGATACTTTTGCACACAAAAGCACCCAACCAACCAGCACATTCCTCCCTTTCCAAACTCCCAAGGTCCTTCTTTGGGATGGCTGCTTTCAAACTATCCCACTGTGTACTACTGTTTCTGTGCTCAGAATGGCACAGAAACAAAGTAAGTGACAGCAGGCAACCTCTGGGAAAGTGTCATTTCCTGAAGAACGCTCTCCTCTCCCCTGGGGAAAAAATAAGGCAGCAGAGCATTCTTTACAACATACAAAGAGTGCAATGGCTGAATACACTCAATCATCATTCCCTAAAAATGAAATGATAAGGAACACTGGCTTACCTCTGCACTGGCTTGCTTCACTGCTTTGCCCTTGTCACAAGCATTTTCTGCTGGTCTGTAATGCCTGAGAGAAGCAGAGAAAGACAGCAACGAGTTGTTTCAATGCCATCACCTCCAGTGCTGATGAATCCACCTCAGGGTTAGGAGGTGCCCTTTTTGCAGTGCTCAGTCTGGCTACATCCTCCATTGCACAAATGGACAAGGGAAAACATCACATCAGCTTCCAGCACTATTCTTTCTGAGCAGCAAGAGAAAAAAAGAGAAAAGAGAAAGAAGAGCTCACATGCTTTCCCACTGTCTTCTCTCAACGCATGGCAGGAGCCTTTCTCTTTTGCTGTGTCACTTTCACTCATTGGAAAAGGGGGAAGCCACCAGCACCTCCTCTGTAAAGCCCTTGGTGATCTACTGGGGAGGAAGACTGCAAGACGCATGTTATCCTGCCAGGGAAAACAGGAACATTTCCAAGCATACTTGCCTCCAAGCACAGTTACCTCACTCCAAGTAAAGACCAGCACACCGAGTTACAACTGGACGTCTCCAAAATGCTCACTTGCATTTTAGAGGCCAGTCAGCAGAGTGACTATCTCCACCTGGAAAGGAGTACCATTAAACCACATAGACTCTGAACACCAAGCACATACACAGACATTCCCTGTATACACCTCTACTGCCCCCCAAAGCAGTACTTTCACTGTCACCAGAGATGGGACTGTTCACTCTGGCTCAGCCTTTGCGCCTAACACCTGGCTCCTGCTGAGGCCTGTGGTAGGCTGCGGGCAGCACCATTAGGCTACAGCGAGAGCAAACACATACACCACGCCCTCACGGACAAAAAGAATGAGGTCGGCTATCCTTGCAGGTTTTTCAGTAACTCTTTGTTTATACCTGCCAAGTCTGGAACTCTTTGGAATTAAGTCAATCCTTCCCCAGTAACCAAAAGGACCAATAGGGATGGTATGGACCAAACTTCCCAGCTCAAAGGTACTGGAAGGAAAACGCTCTCCACGCAAGGGTGTGTTCAAGTCCTTCTCCTTGGTCTAGCAAGGACAGTGCCCGTTTGCGGCCATCCTGTTGCTTTCTTCCTTAGCAACTGCAGGAAGAGAGGAAGCTTTCAACAAAGCTCTAGAGTGCTACATATAGTTACCTCAGGGCTCAGGCCCTGCTCTTTTCACAGCCCTCTTTCCTCCCCACTCCTGGACATGACACCTTGCGACTGTTCCTAATTGAAAGCTGAAGAAAGAAGTCACATTTTCACAGGATGATCGAGAAAACTGAATACTGCACTGCCCCCGCACACTACAGCAGCAGCTCCTGCCTATCTGCTTTCACCAAGTTTCCCCCACACACACCCAGGGTGTTTCAGCTTTCCACGAGGGGAGAACATCCCAGGGCAGAAGCAGCACAGAAAGCAGCTGCTCTGGTCCTCTCCCTCCCTGCTGCCTGCAGGGTCACTAGTGCTGCAGCTCTCACAGCTCAGGGCTTCTTGGTACCCGCCAGGCCGCAGTGCAGGCTGAAACCCCCCACTGTGTCCCCGGGATGCTCACGGGCAAGCTGCTGCCCCCAGCGCAGCGCAGAGGTTTCTCTCCCATCCCTCCCCTCCCCTCCCTTCCCGCAGACTCGCCCAGGCCCCGGGGCAGAGCGGGGCCCTGCGGCAGCAGCGCCCAGCAGCAGCGTTTCCCCACGCACCAGCACCAGCAGCCAGGGACACACAGGCCCCGCCCCCACAGCCGGAAGTGACGCCCCCTGCACCACAGACCCTCCCACCCCTCACTCCTCCAATTGGCTCCCGTTGGACGTGACCTCGTGGGGCGGGACCCCAGGAAGGGGCAGGATGGAGGCAGCAGTGCGCGTGCGCTGTTCAGGGGCCAGGTTGGGCGGGGCAGGGGAGCCAAGGGGAGGGACCAAGAGGGGCGTGGCAAAGAGTTGGGGGCGTGGCCGGTCAGGGAGGAGCATGCGCAGTGGCCCACAGGAGGGCGGTGAGGGGCGGGGTGTAGGCGGGGCTGGCCAGGCCCTGCAGGCGGGGAGGGGGCGAGAGGCGGCTGCTGCCGCGGGGCAGCGTCTCCCGGCCCGGGGCCGCCCGGAGCCTTTAGCCGCAGCGCCTGGAGCTGCCACGACGGGGCCGAGGGCGGCGGGCTGGGCAGAGCGAGTGGCCGTGCACGTGGGGCAGCTGGAGCCGCCGCGGCCCGGCTGTGTGGTAGCAGCGAATGGGGAAGGCCTGGCCTGGCCTGGGCCACCTCCGGCCCCCGGGAGTCCCCGGCTCTTGCGTCCTTTCTCCTTGTGGCCCCATGGCTCGATGCTAGATGCTGTGGTGCCGGTTCCTCAGCACCATCCCAGCTGTGAGGAGAGGGTGCAGGTACAGTGGTGCTTGTCGTGTCTCGAGGCTTGAGGCAGGAGGCAGCCAGCGCCCAGGTGCCCCTGCTGACAGCCCCGCTTTCCCTGGGGCAGGTCCCCAGCTCCTCTCTGAGCGCAGCCAGGCTGTGGGCACTGTGAGGAGCAGGACGTGCGGAGGCTCCTGATGGCCGTGGCCAGAGCCAGTGTCTCGGGTATCGCGGCAAAGCGGCTGTGGAAGAGCTGTGCCCTTCTGGAGGGCGCTCACAGCCCCTCGGGACACTTCCCCAGAGACAGTCGAGGGTCTGAAGGTGACATTTCCTCAGGAAAGCAATGACCCACAGGCCCATCACAGCCCTGTGTGCTCAGCTCTGCCCCACAGACACCTCCTGGCAGCGAGGCAGTGTTGAGGGGCATCTGCGTGTTGGCAGGTGCTCGGGGTAGCGAGGACAGATCCAGCTGGGGTTGGCAAAGGTGCTGCTGGTGCTGTGCATGTCGGGGAAGGAACTTTGTGAGCTTCCTTCAGACCTACTGGTCTCTCCATCAGCTTTGGAGTCTCAGGCCCTTGTCCAGGCTTGGCAGCTCCTCTTCCTTCCCCCCACCCCAGCAGCTGGGACCTGAAAGCAGAGATGTGGGGAAGCTCCTTGCCTTTGGTGTCATCCCTGCCTGGAGCTACCTGCTGAGAAGCCCCTGGGAAGTGTCCTGGGGGTGAGCAGGAGCTGTGAGGAGCCCTGCCCCATGCAGAACCCTCTCCGTGGGGGAATGACCCTGCCCTGCGTGGGCCACTCCTCCACCCTAGAGCTTCCCCAGCCTGTGTTCAGACTGTTTGTAGTTATCCCTGTGTTGTCCCCAAACTGCGTTCTATTACCCGGTGTGCAAGCACCCTATAGACACATAGGGTCCAGAAAATTGTTTCTTTATTTCTGCACAGAGATGGGTGCCAGGTGGTAGATCCACAACGCTAGCACACCTTCTCTGCTTCTTACTCTTCTTCCCTTCTTTTCCTTGAGTCTTGTTTGCTATTTGCAGGGTTTTTTCACAGCATCGCTCAAACAAGGGTGGCAGCATTTCTTTGACAGGAGACTTGCCAAGTGCTGAGCTGATGGTGAAGCAGCTGGGCAAGCTGGTGCGGGAGCAACCTAGAGGAGACACTGACTGCAAGAAGAGTGAGGAAGCAATGGCCTGGGATGGCAAGGAAAGGTGCCAGGTGGTGTGGGGAAAAACAAGCCCATCACGACAGCAGCAGGAATGCAGGGAGCTGTGGCGTGGGCTGCACAACGAGCCACTGGAGAGGGCTGAGGATTAGCAGGAAGAGCAAGGGGTGGCCTTGGAGTGGCTGTGTGCTCTGGAGTGCCTGAAGAAGGGCAGCCTGTGCAAGGGGCATGGAGTGCAGGGGTGGAGAGAGGCAACTTGGTGGTGCTGCCCAGCTCTCAGCTGCCAGGCAGGCTCCAAAGCTGAAAGCAGAGGCTTGGAGGCAAGGCCATGGGGATGGGTGTGCCCATGGGGACTGCCAAGGCGTTGTGCTGGGGGTGCTCCCAGCGATCCCCGGGGCTTGGTGAGGGGTGTTTCCATGGTGAGCAGCAGGGCTTTGTAATGGTGGTGGCATGGTGCCTCCAAGGCCCTGGTGATGGGGTGGTCTCCATGGGGACTGTGTCCCTGCTGGAGCAGAGCCCCTGGGGTCCTCCCTCTGAGGAGAGCCGCTCCCTGAGGAGGCAGCAGCTGCCCTTGGGGCCAGAGCAGCAGGATCCCAGGAGAGGATCCTGCAGAGGGATGAGGAGCGGCAGCAAACGTCTTCTTCCAGGCTGCACACACACGGCCAGGCATCCCAGAGCGCAGGGGCAAGATGAGCCATGGGGCTGGAGGCAGGGGCAGGCAGCAGGCATGGGAGCTGCCCGGAGAGCAGGCAGCTGGTTTGGCAAAGGAGCTGGGGTGAAAGAGGCAGGCAGGAGCTGCTGCGGCCAGGGGGGAATTTCTTGCTGGTCCTCGGGACTTTCCCTGGGACAAAGCACAGCAACCTGCATGCTCCAAGGCCTCCACAGAGCCCGTGAGCTCTGCGCTGAGGGGCAGAGAGCAGCTCTGGGCCCAGCTCAGCCAGGCCGCGTGCAGCCAGAGCTTCCCTTGCCCACGGCCCTCAGGTTTCCTGCTCTTCGCCAGCCACTCGGACCAAGTCAACCGCATCCACCCTGTGACTCCTTCTGCCCACAGGTGGTCAGCAGCAGCTGCACGCAGCAGTGCAGCACAGCCGGAGCCCAGCTTGCTCCCACCAAAGGCACAGGCTGCCTCGGCTGCCCAACGCACAGGGCTCACAGGCTTCTGCACATGTCCTCGCAAAGGTGCAGAGATGACCATGATGGTGGCTTTGTAAGCCTCTGCCTGACTCCCCGGAGCTGCCGAGGAGCAAGTGGGAAGTGCTGGCAAGGAGCAGGAGGTCTCTGCCTGCCGGCAGGCTGACTGTATGCTCTGCCTGGCAGCCTGCAAGGACGTGCCTGCGGGTGCCCAAGGCAGCTGCCATTTCCCGTCTCTTGCCCCACACTGACAAAGCCTCTGCCCAGCCAGCCTGGCTAGCAGAAGAAGCAGATCACCCGCAAGACCCCTGCCTTGCTCTCTCCTGCTCCTGCCAGGGCTCAGCTCCAGCCGAGGCTGCCTCCTGCAAGGCTTGGCCCTCTCCCAAGTGCTTCTTACAGCCAGGTGGCCCTGGCATCATGTACAACCAGAGGCACCAAATTCAACAAGCCTTCAGAAATGTTTGGCTTTGTACGTCATTTCCACTTGGCAGATTTTGGAAGGACGTGACTTCATTGGGGTGTCTGACATGGCATTTTCATACACCACCTGCTTTGCCATGTGGCATCCAGGACGCCTGGCTCCTGGGGCTGGGGCTGCCCTGATGCCCAAGGCCCCTCTGGAGATGAAGGAATTTATCAGAAATGTTTGGGAAATAACTGGGGGGAGGGAGGGGATTGCTTTCCAGGACATAAGAGGAAATCTCTCTGCTTTCTGGCTGGGCCATCTCCACGGCAATGGCATAGTGAGCCCCCACATGACACGAGCTGAGGTCACAGCAGGATGTGCTGCATCACAGGGAGGTCTCCCTGGTGCCGTGGGTGGGGGTCCTCACTGCCCTGCAAGGCCCAGGCACTGCTGGGCACTGCTCACGCAGTCCCCACCACTGTCCTTCGTAGTGGCTCTGTGGCAATTATGGGGGACAGTAGGCAACGGGGCTACACTAGGAGCCCTTGTCGACACGCAGAGGAGCAGCAGCATGTTGGCAAGGAGTATTGGGTGATGAGATGGAAAGAGCGTCCCTCGTCCTGGGCTTGAGAGGTGAGCTGAGGGCAAGGGACAAGCGAGAAGGAGGACTGCTGCAGGGACACCATCAGCCAGGAATGCACTTGCTTCTTTCTAGTGCTTCTGTAGCTCTCCAGTGAGGATTGACACCGTTTGTATCCTTTTATGATTCTAACTTGGCAGAGCAGATTTGGGGCTCTGAGATCTCATCCTGAGATGGCCACAGCCTCTGTCCTCCTGCCAAACGGGCTCCAACCTCTGCACCCAAGACAGCCTGTTTGGGAGAGCACTTTGTGAACAGGTGGAGGCGCCACTGTCACCCTGTAAGACCTGGCTATCCCAAGGACTTTTCTCTGGGGGGTGCACTGATGCAACTCCCCCAGCCTCCTCCTGACCCCACACCTCCACTCCCTGGCACCAACAGGCCCAGAGCTGGTCTCCCCCTTGCTGCTCTGTGCCCCCATGGGGCTCCTCAGCACTATGGAGTGACCTCTCCAGGACCCCCACCGAGCCCTGCCAGGCACAGCGGGAGGGCTGCCAAGCCCTGGGGCTACCCTGGGGAAGGGGCCGGCGCAGGAGGGCCGAGAGGACACTGCCCTGCCCTGTAAGCAGCAGCACCTCACCCACAGGCTCCGGCGCCCCGACCATTGCCAGGGCCCCAGCACCGGCACCAGGGCTGGCACCAGCACAGGCCCCAGGGCTGCCCTCCAAGCCCAGCAGGGCACCCAGGGCGCACGGCAGCAAGGGCCCCACAGGGACAGCTGTGCACCCCACTGACCAAGTTCCACCAATGCAGGTGGCGAGGCCTCGGTGCAGCTGTGCACCCGACTGACTGAGTCCCACCAATGCAGGTAGCGAGGGCTCGGTACAGCTGTGCACCCTACCGACCGAGTCCCACCAATGCAGGTGGCTCGGCCTCGGTACTTCTGTGCACCCCACTGACCGAGTCCCACCAATGCAAGTGGCTCGGCCTCGGTACTGCTCTGCACCCCACTGACCGAGTCCAACCAATGCAGGTGGCACAGCCTCGGTACAGCTGAGCACCCTTCCAACCAAGTCCCACCAATGGAGGTGGCTCAGCCTCGGTACTGCTGTGCACCCTACTGACCAAGTCCCACTAATGCAGGTGGCGAGGGCTCCGTACAGTGGTGCACACCACTGACCGAGTCCCACCAATGCACATGGCTCACCTCGGTGCAGCTGTGCACCCCACTGACCGAGTCCCACCAATGCAGGTGGCTAAGCCTGAGTACAGGATTGTACCCCACTGACCGACTCCCACCAATGCAGGTGGTGCAGTCTCAGTACAGCTGTGCACCCTACTGACCGAGTCCCACAAATGCAGGTGGCGAGGCCTCGGTGCAGCTGTGCACCCTACCGACCGAGTCCCACTAATGCAGGTTGTTCGGCCTCGGTACAGCTGTTCACCCCACTGACCAAGTCGCATGAATGCAGGTGGCTTGGCCTCGGTACTGCTGTGCACCCTACTGACCGAGTCCCACCACTGCACATGGCTCGGCCTCGGTACTGCTGTGCACCCCACTGACCAAGTCCCAACAATGCAGGTGGCTCGGCCTCAGTGCAGCTGTGCACCCCACTGACTAAGTCCCACCAATGCACACGGCTCGGCCTCGGTGTAGCTGTGAACCCCACTGACTGAGTCCCTCCAAAGCAGGTGGCTCGGCCTCGGTGCAGCTGTGCACCCCCCTGACCGAGTCCCACCAATGCAGGTGGCGAGGCCTCGGTGCAGCTGTGCACCCTACCGACCAAGTCCCACCAATGCAGGTGGCTCGGCCTCGGTACTGCTGTGCACCCCACTGACCGAGTCCCACCATTGCAGGTGGCTCAGACTCAGTACAGCTCTGCACCCCACTGATCAAGTCCGACCAATGCACGTGGCGAGGCCTCGGTACTGCTGTGCACCCCACTGACCAAGTCCTACCAATGCAGGTGGCTAGGCGTCGGTACTGCTGTGCACCCCACTAATTGAGTCCCACCAATGCAGTTTGCGAGGGCTCGGTGCAGCTGTGCACCCCACTTTCCGAGTCCCACCAATGCATGTGGTGCAGCCTCATTACACTTGTGTACCCGACTGACCGAGTCCCAACAATGTAGGTGACTCAAACTCAGTGCAGCTGTGCAGCCCACTGACTGAGTCCCACCAATGCAGGTGGCGCAGCCTCGGTACAGCTGTGCACCCCACGGACCGAGTCCCACCAATGCAGGTTGCAAGGCCTCGGTACAACGGTGCACCCCACTGACCAAGTCCCACCAATGCAGGTCGTGCGGCCTCAGTACAGCTGTGTACCGCACTGACCGAGTCCCACCAATGCAGGTGGTGAGGCCTCGGTGTAGCTGTGCACCCCACTGACCGAGTCCCACCAATGCAGGTGGCTAAGCCTGAGTACAGGATTGTACCCCACTGACCGAGTCCCACCAATGCAGGTGGCGCAGCCTCAGTACAGCTGTGCACCCTACCGACCGAGTCCCACCAATGCAGGTTGCTCGGCCTCAGTACTACTGTGCACCCCACTGACCGAGTCCCACCATTGCAGGTGGCTCAGACTCAGTACAGCTCTGCACCCCACTGATCAAGTGTGACCAATGCAGGTGGCGAGGCCTCGGTACTGCTGTGCACCCCACTGACCAAGTCCCACCAATGCAGGTGGCTAGGCCTCGGTACTGCTGTGCACCCCACTGACCGAGTCCCACCAATGCATGTGGTGCAGCCTCATTACACTTGTGTACCCGACTGACCGAGTCCCAACAATGTAGGTGACTCAAACTCAGTGCAGCTGTGCACCCCACTGACTGAGTCCCACCAATGAAGGTGGCGCAGCCTCGGTACAGCTGTGCACCCCACGGACCGAGTCCCACCAATGCAGGTTGCAAGGCCTCGGTACAACGGTGCACCCCACTGACCGAGTCCCACCAATGCAGGTCGTGCGGCCTCAGTACAGCTGTGTACCGCACTGACCGAGTCCCACCAATGCAGGTGGCTCGGCCTCGGTGCAGCTGTGCACCCCACTGACCGAGTCCCACCAATGAAGGTGGTGAGGCCTCGGTGTAGCTGTGCACTCCACTGACCGAGTTTGACCAATGCACATGGCTCGGCCTCGGTGCAGCTCTGCACCCCACTGACTGAGTCACACCAAAGCAGGTCTTGCGGCCTCAGTACAGCGGGGTACCGCACTGAATGTGCATCAGTGGTCCATACGGCACAGCACCACACATGGCAGCACACAGGACACCCCCAAGGGCCCCACAACACAGAAAGCACAACTCTCCAGCCCTTCCAGTCCCTTCTAGGCCTCCAACGCCTTGGAAACAGTGCTTCCTCTGAACATCCACTCACAGCCCTGACATGGTCACTTCCCATCTCCAGGAAGCAGAGAGCAAGCGCTCTCACAGCAGCTGATCAGGCCAGCTCTTGCCGCTCACTTTTGCCTCACATGCCCTCAAGGCACTCACCCAAAGGGGCCTCCCTACTGACAGGCCCCTAGAGCCTTCAAAGGGAGGCCCATCCTCACGCCTTCTCTTCCCTACAGCTCGGAGGCAGGACAAACACTTTCTTCTGAAATGGCAAAAGGCAGCTTCACTTGAACAAAAAAGAAGGACAGATCCACAGGCTCATTCTCCACATGCAGATGACAGCTGCCCCTGACAGCCCACAAGGTACCCAGAGATGACTGGCTGGGGGCAGGCTTCAGCACCACGGGAAATGCAGTGGCCTCAGAGACTGCTGGAGCTCATGGCAGCTTTGTGAATCTCTGAAATAAATGCAAGGCTGCTTGGGCATCGCCTGCTGCCAGAAGGATGCTTTGGGCAAGAAAGGGTCAAAGACGGTATTCCATGTCTTAGGTTCACCAGGAAGCATGACCCATCATGCCTGACAGGAGCAGAAGGACTTGACTGTCCAATTCACAAGCCACTCCACAACACTCGACAGCTGAGGTTGGCACTGAAACTCAGTCAGGGAGCACACAGACTTGGGCCCTGGCCTTGATGACCTTTTGCCATCGATCATCCTCAGAGAATCCAGGGAGTGATGCCAGAGGACAAAGCGTGGTGCTGAGCCATCTCCAGAGCAGTACCTGACATGACACAGCTCCTGAGCTTAGGACTTCCCACAACGTAGCCAGCAGTAAAAGGCTTCAAGAACAGAGCGGACATAATGCACGCCAAACAGCTGGAAGGCTAGCAGTGGGATGTATGTGCTCACCACCACTGCCCGGACTTCAGCTACTTCGAGCAATGCAGCTAGAGCTAAGTGGGGCTCCTCACCACCACGACCCAAAGCACAGGCAAATCCAGTCCCTTGCCAGGGTCAGCAGGGTCAGCACCTAACCACACCACACTTAGCACACCAATGTCTGCACGTGGCTGCTTCCTTATCTCCCCGCTGCAGCACAGAAAGGTCACACTACAGCAGGATGGTGGGGTAACTTGCAGAGACTGCACCTGGAAGGAAGAGAGAACTGGGCTGCTCATCCCTTGCAGGGCACTTTTGCCTTGCTGCTCCCATTCAAATGCACTCCTCCAAAGAAATGTGGTACAGGAAGGATTCCGCCCCTTGACAGTCAGCTCCCAAGAACTCACCTGCCTTTCTCCAAAGACCACCACACCACAAGGCCTTCACTCCTTCAAAGGGATTCCAGCAGGCTAAGGCCCAGCCAGAAAAGCGCATCTCCCACAACGTCCGCTCCTCTCAGCACAAACTGCTGCAGACCAAAGCTCTTATGAGCAAGAGGAAATGAGAGGAAAGGAGGGAAAACACAGGCTTGGTTCACATCCCGGAGCAAGGAGATATACACTCCCTGGCCTTCAGGAAAAATCCATGCTGCAGATCCTGGAAATCACTTAGCATCCCCAAGGCCTGAACCTCAGTGCATCAAAGGCAGCAGGCTGCCAGCAACTCTGGCCCATGACACCAGGGAAGCCGAGGCCCAGCCAGCATAGTCACACCCTCACCTTGCAGTGCTCCCCAGCTCCCCACTCTGGCACCACTGCCCACACACAGCACCGCCCTCTCCAGCTATCTCCTCCCATGATGAGCACCAAAACACTGGGACCACCACCTGGCTCCCCAACAGGGAACCCCTGCAGTGCAACACCCTGCACACACCACTGCTCGCCTCACAGAGGGCTGCAGCAAAAACGCACCTCTGCATCAGCAATGCACAGGGCACCCAAAGTGCCCCACAACACAGAAAGCCCAGCTCTCCAACTCTGCAGTTCCCTTCTGGTCCTCCAAGGCTTTGCAACACGCACTGCCTCTCAGCATCCACTCACAGTCCTACACATGGTTACTTCCCTTCTCCAGGAAGCAGACGAGTGCTCTCACAAGCCCTGATCAGGCCACCTCTTGCCAATCGTTTGTGCCTCAACTTCCCTGAACAAGAAATCTCTTTCAAAATGTGGCCGGTACCTGTTTGGGGGTGACATTCCTTCTGTCTCCTCCAACAGACTTGGCACCCATTCTCCACTGGCTGCATACTCGGACAAAAATCATCAATTTCCAAGGTGTTACAGATCCAAATGTGTCATAAAAGCACGTGGACACCTGAAAGATAGGCACAGCATTTAGACCTTGCAGGAACATCTCACAAGCTCCCTCCTGTTTCCACAGGGGGAATTTCCAAAGCACACACACATGCTGGCAATCAGAGATAACTAACGCTGCTTACACCAGCATTAGATTGATTTAGCAGTTTAAAAAGCCCAGCTGGACTCCCTTGCTGTCTAGCAGCAGGCTGCAAGCTTCTACTTAGCAACAAGGGGGAAAAACAAACTCCATGTCCATATTCACTAGAGAACATCACCCGCATTTTAAATGCAGTTGTACTAACTCAGGATCATGGAGTGGAATAGAATTGGTGTCAGACGATGGGGGACATCTGCTTGATTAATTAGTTGACCTTCTGTATTGCTGTAGAGCTCTGCAGCGGTCAATCCCTCCTCTGGGCACACGCAACAAACCCAGCAGTCACCTCACCACCACCATCCAGGCCATGAGGCTTCTCCTGACCTGTCACCTGCTCACAAGGGCAAACCCCCAACACATGCCTGCTGATGGTCTATGGGCTTCAGAGACACTAGCTGCCTCAAAATAACTTCCCCAGCCATGAACCACTGCTGCCCGAGCAGGTACTCAGACAAAACACACCTCACACTCAACGCCCAGGCCTAACTGCCTGCTGCCGCTCTATCAGGGACTCAGACGGGACCTCACAGCCACCTGAACCACCACATCGCTGTCCCTGTCCAGGAAGCCTCTAAGGCAGGAATTACCTCACTAGAACTTCCCCAGCCAGCAGACAAATCCTGGCTGATCCGCTGCTCAGGCAGAAACCAGCTCAAAAACACATCCCAGTGCGGACCTGCTGCTGCCCTATCCACTGCTCCGCGGGAAGTGACATCACAAGCAACAGCCACGCCTTCTCCCTCCAGCCGGCCTATCAGGGACTCGTGCAGAACTGACCTCACCATCAACAGCTGAGCCATGGGCCTCCTCCAGCCCCACCAGCTACCTACAAACACTTGATGGCACACAGGGCATTTTCTCATACAGCCCTTTTAAACACTAGGGACCTCACTGCCCACCCTGCTGCTGCCTGCAGCTCCCCCTGCCCTTTCCCACGGCTGAGCCACCTCCCAAATGGCCTCCCTGATTCACTTCCTGGTTTCATAATGCTCACAGTGCAGCAAAGCACCCATTACGTAGCAGTTCCAACCCCCCAAAAATACATTAGCTTTCACCTAGGTAGTCTCTATATGTAGCAAGAGAGCAGGGCCTCATGTCCCAGTCAGAGGGAGAAGCCTTCCCACAGCTCACAAGTCTACTTCCTTCCCAAATGCTGAACAAGCACAGCCAATCCTCTACACATCGAGCACGACAAGCACTCTCCTATTTTACACACTGACAATTTGAGACATGGCAACGGACTCCGTCCAGGACATTTCAATTGCTGAAATCAGCAGAGCCAGAATTCAGCAATTCTTCATCCTCATCTAGGATTATGGGAATAACAACAGCGGGTGTGAAAATGGCCTTTCCTCAACTTCCAAGGCCTCTGAAAAGCAAAACACCTCACACTTAACAGAGCTCTTCTGCAAACACCCTTCAGGCTGCTCCCAGGGTCACAGGTCCTGGAGCACACCAAGAACTATGGAGCAAGCACAACGACTTGGGCACGACACCTCGCGAGGACTGCAGCAACCTGCTCTCACTTTGCCCAGCAGATCCCAAACACAGCTTTGAGCAGCACCTGGGGGCTGCGGGGGCAGCAGCAAATCAGGGAAACCCTTGAAAATGCATCTCAGACCCACAACACGGACAAAGTTTCCTGCAACCAAACCCCACCAAGCCGCCCAGGCCCAGCTGCTCGGCGCAGGCCGGCACGCCTGGCTCGCAGGTCAGTTCCCCTCGGTGACAGGGCGCAGGGTCCCCTGCTCACAGCCCCAACAGCCCCTTCGGGAGTCCCTGCAGGGAAGCAGCCCCCTCGCCAGCACCGCTGCCCCTGCTGCAGCGAGAGGGCACCCGCCGGCATTTGAATGCACCCGCAGCCCCCACCAGCCCCACTCGCACCCGCTCTCACTCCCGCTCCCTTCTCGCCTGCTTCGCTCCCTCCCTTCTCGCACCTCTCTCTTCTCTTGGCCTTTTCCCACTCTGGACTACGATTGGCTGACACAGCCGTCATTCCAATCCATCCCCGCCCTCCTCCTCAGGACAGCCAATAGGAGGGCCACACTCAGGCGATGCCATGGCAACGCTGCGCCCTCCTGCCCTGGCAGCCAGCTCTGCCCCCTCCCCCGCGGGACGGTGCCATCTTGTGGGCGGCAGCGCAGGGCGCGGCGGGGCCTGGGGGCAGCCCAGCGCCGGGTGCCCGGGCAGTGCGGGGCCCCAGGCGCGGCCGCTCTGCCACAGGGGCCCCGTAGGTCTTCTTGCTGACCTGCGCCCTGGGGACCGTGCTGGGCTTGGAGGTCGGCCCTGGGGGCTGTGCTGGTGCCAGCCCTGGTGCCGGCACTGGGGCTCTGGGAATGGCCGGGGTGCCAGAGCCTGCGGGCGACGTGCTGCTGCCGCCAGGGCAGGGCAGTGTCCTCTCGGCCCTCCTGCCCTGGCCCCTTCCCCAGGGCAGCCCCAGGGCTTGGCAGCCCTCCCGCTGTGCCTGGCAGGGCTTGGAGGGGGTCCTGGACGGGTCACTCCAGAGGGCTGAGGAGCCCCATGGGGCACAGGGCAGCGAGGGGGAGACCAGCTCTGGGCCTGTTCGTGCCAGGGAGTGGAGGTGTGGGGTCAGGAGGAGGCTGGGGGAGTTGGTCATGTTGGGCTCACCCCAGCAGTGCACCCCCCAGAGAAAAGTCCTTGGGATAGCCAGGTCTTAGAGGGTGACAGTGGCGCCTCCACCTGTTCACAAAGTGCTCTCCCAAACAGGCTGTCTTGGGTGCAGAGGTTGGAGCCCGTTTGGCAGGAGGACAGAGGCTGCGGCCATCTCAGGATGAAATCTCAGAGCCCCAAATCTGCTCTGCCAAGTTAGAATCATAAAAGGATACAAACGGTGTCAATCCTCACTGGAGAGCTACAGAAGCACTGGAAACAAGCAAGTGCATTCCTGGCTGATGGTGTCCCTGCAGCAGTCCTCCATCTCGCTTGTCCCTTGCCCTCAGCTCACCTCTCAAGCCCAGGACGAGGGACGCTCTTCCCATCTCATCACCCAATACTCCTTTCCAACATGCTGCTGCTCCTCTGCATGTCGACAAGGGCTCCTAGTGCAGCCCTGTTGCCTCCTGTCCCCCATCATTTCCACAGAGCCACTACGAAGGACAGTGGTGGGGACTGGGTGAGCAGTGCCCAGCAGCGCCTGGGCCTCGCAGGGCAGTGAGGGCCCCCACCCACGGCACCATGGAGACCTCCCTGTGATGCAGCACATCCTGCTGTGACCTCAGCTCGTGTCATGTGGGGGCTCACTATGCCATTGCCATGGAGATGGCCCAGCCAGGGAGCAGAGAGATTTCCTCTCACGTCCAGGAAAGCAATCCCCTCCCTCCCCCCAGTTATTTCCCAAACATTTCTGATAAATTCCTTCATCTCCAGAGGGGCCTTGGGCATCAGGGCAGCCCCAGCCCCCGGATTCAGGAGTCCTGGATGCCACATTGTCTCCCGAGCCACACATGTCTCTCAGGCAGGATTTTGCCCAGGATCCACAGCAAGTTTTTCAGTTCACAGTTTCTGTATGCCTCCTCAAACAGGAGCCCCAGAGGCCCCCAGGGAGCTGCAGGAGCGTTGGGAACAAGCAACTGTTGCCTGGGCTGATGGTATTGGTCCAGCAGTCCTCCCTCTCACTTGCTGCTTGTCCTTGGCTCACCTCTGTAGCTGAGGAGGAGGAATGCTCTTCCTGGTTTGGCACCCAAAACTCCTTTACAATGAGCCCCTGCCCCACTGCCTGCTGGCGAGGGGCCCCAATGTGGCCCCATTGCATCCTGTCCCCACTTCTTTCCATAGAGCTGCTATGCAAATCAAAAGTTTCTTTTCTCTTCATTTCCTGCTTTTGCCCATAGCAAGACAGCAGAAAAATCTCACTCTTTCAGCAGAGTCCCTACTTTTACACATCTGCTTTCTGAACTTTTTGAACAGTATTTCCCTCTGTATTCCCCGCCTACTGCTACCACACACCCCAGTTCCTTTGCTTTGCTCCAGCAGCATGCTAAGATTGAGAAAGTCTAAGTGGGGTGTGTATGTGAGGGAAATAAAATAAATAATGAGATGCCAGCACGAACAGCAGTGGGATGGCAAAGCAGGTGGTGTATGAAAATGCCATGTCAGACACCCCAAAGAAGTCACGTCCTTCCAAAATCTGCCAAGTGGAAATGACGTACAAAGCCAAACAATTCTGAAGGCTTGTGTAGTTTGGTGCCTCTGGTTGTACATGATGCCAGGGACACAGGGCTGTAAGAAGCACTTGGGAGAGGGCCAAGCCTTGCAGGAGGCAGCCTCGGCTGGAGCTGAGCCCTGGCAGGAGCAGGAGAGAGCAAGGCAGGGGTCTTGAGGGTGCTCTGCTTCTTCTGCTAGCCAGACTGGCTGGGCAGAGGCTTTGTCAGTGTGGGGCAAGAGATGGGAAATGGCAGCTGCCTTGGGCACCCCCAGGTATGTCCTTGCAGGCTGCCAGGCAGAGCATGCAGTCAGCCTGCTGGCAGGCAGAGACCTCCTGCTCCTTGCCAGCACTTCCCACCTGCTCCTCGGCAGCTCCGGGGAGTCAGGCAGAGGCTTACAAAGCCACCATCATGGTCATCTCTGCACCTTTGCGAGGACACGTGCAGAAGCCCGTGAGCCCTGTGCGTTGGGCAACCGAGGCAGCCTGTGCCTTTGGTGGGAGCAAGCTGGGCTCCGGCTGTGCTGCACTGCTGCGTGCAGCTGCTGCTGGCGACCTGTGGGCAGAAGGACTCACAGGGTGGAGGCGGTTGACTTGGTCCGAGTGGCTGGCGAAGAGCAGGAAACCTGAGGGCCGTGGGCAAGGGAAGCTCTGGCTGCACGCGGCCTGGCTGAGCTGGGCCCAGAGCTGCTCTCTGCCCCTCAGCGCAGAGCTCACGGGCTCTGTGGGGGCCTTGCAGCACGCAGGTTGCTGTGCTTTGTCCCAGGGAAAGTCCCGAGGACCGGCAAGAAATCCCTCACTGGCCGCAGCAGCTCCTGCCTGCCTCTTTCACCCCAGCTCCTTTGCCAAACCAGCTGCCTGCTCTCCGGGCAGCTCCCATGCCTGCTGCCTGCCCCTGCCTCCCGCCCCATGGCTCACCTCGCCCCTGCGCTCCGGCATGCCTGGCAGTGTGTGTGCAGCCTGGAAGAAAACGTTTGCTGCCACTCCTTGTCACTCTGCAGGATCCTCTCCTAGGGTCCTGCTGCTCTGGCCCCAAGGGCAGCTGCTGCCTCCTCATGGAGCGGCTCTCCTCAGAGGGAGGACCCCAGGGGCTCTGCTCCAGCAGGAACACAGTCTCCATGGAGACAGCCCCATCAGCAGGGCCTTGGAGGCACCATGCCACCACCATCACAAAGCCCTGCTGCTCACCATGGAAACACCCCTCACCAAGCCCCGGGGATCGCTGGGGGCACCCCCAGCACAACGCCTTGGCAGTCCCCATGGGCACACCCATCCCCATGGCCTTGCCTCCAAGCCTCTGCTTTCAGCTTTGGAGCCTGCCTGGCAGCTGACAGCTGGGCAGCACCACCAAGTTGCCTCTCTCCACCGCTGCACTCCATGCCCCTTGCACAGGCTGCCCTTCTTCAGGCACTCCAGAGCACACAGCCACTCCAAGGCTACCCCTCGCTCTGCCTGCTAATCCTCAGCCCTCTCCAGTGGCTCCTTGTGCAGCCCACGCCACAGCTCCCTGCATTCCTGCTGCTGTCGTGATGGGCTTGTTTTTCCCCACACCACCTGGCACCTTTCCTTGCCATCCCAGGCCATTGCTTCCTCACTCTTCTTGCAGTCAGTGTCTCCTCTAGGTTGCTCCCCCACCAGCTTGCCCAGCTGAATCACCATCAGCTCAGCACTTGGCAAGTCTCCTGCCAAAGAAACGCTGCCAGCCTTGTTTGAGCGATGCTGTGAAAAAACCCTGCAAATAGCAAACAAGACTCAAGGAAAAGAAGGGAAGAAGAGTCAGAAGCAGAGAAGGTGTGCTAGCTTTGTGGATCTACCACCTGGAACCCATCTCTGTGCAGAAATAAACAATTTTCTGGACCCTGTGTGTCTGTTGGGTGCTTGCACACTGGGTAATAGAACGCAGTTTGGGGACAACACAGGGATAACTACAAACAGTCTGAACACGGGCTGGGGAAGCTCTAGGGTGAAGGAGTGGCCCACGCAGGGCAGTGTCATTCCCCCATGGAGAGGGTTCTGCATGGGGTAGGGCTCCTCACAGCTCCTGCTCACCCCCAGGACACTTCCCAGGGGCTTCTCAGCAGGTAGCTCCAGGTAGGGATGACACCAAAGGCAAGGAGCTTCCCCACATCTCTGCTTTCAAGTCCCAGCTGCTGGGGTGGGGGGAAGGGAAAGGAGCTGCCAAGCCTGGACAAGAGCCCGAGACTCCAAAGCTGATGGAGAGACCAGCAGGTCTGAAGAAAGCTCACAAAGTTCCTTCCCCGACATGCACAGCACCAGCAGCACCTTTGCCAACCCCAGCTGGATCTGTCCTCGCTACCCCGAGCACCTGCCAACACGCAGATGCCCCTCAACACTGCCTCGCTGCCAGGAGGTGTCTGTGGGGCAGAGCTGAGCACACAGGGCTGTGATGGGCCTGTGGGTCATTGCTTTCCTGAGGAAATGTCACCTTCAGACCCTCGACTGTCTCTGGGGAAGTGTCCCGAGGGGCTGTGAGCGCCCTCCAGAAGGGCACAGCTCTTCCACAGCCGCTTTGCCGCGATACCTGAGAGCCTGGCTCTGGCCACGGCCATCAGGAGCCTCCGCACGTCCTGCTCATCACGGTGCCCACAGCCGGGCTGGGCTCAGAGAGGAGTTGGGGACCTGCCCCGGGGAAAGCGGGGCTGTCAGCAGGTGCACCTGGGCGCTGGCTGCCTCCTGCCTCCAGCCTCGAGACACGACAAGCACCGCTGTACCTGCACCCTCTCCTCACAGCTGGGATGGTGCTGAGGAACCGGCACCACAGCATCCAGCACCGAGCCATGGGGCCACAAGGAGAAAGGACGCAAGAGCCGGGGGCTGCCGGGGGCCGGAGGCGGCCCAGGCCAGGCCGGGCCTTCCCCATCCGCTGCTGCCACACAGCCGGGCCGCGGCGGCTCCGACTGCCCCGCACGCACGGCCACTCGCTCTGCCCAGCCCGCGGCCCTCGGCCCCGGCGTGGCAGCTCCTGGCGCTGCGGCTAAAGGCTCCGGGCGACCCCGGGCCGGGAGATGCTGCCCCGCGGCAGCAGCCGCCTCTCGCGCCCTCCCTGCCCACAGGGCCCGGCCAGCCACGGACCCGCCCCCAACGCGCTCCTCACTCTCCTCAGGGCCACTGCGCATGCTCTGCCCTGACCGTCCACGCCCCCAACTCTTTGCCACGCCCCTCTTGGTCCCTCCCCTTGGCTCTCCTGCCCCGCCCAACCCGGCCCCTGAACAGCGCACGCGCACTGCTGCCTCCCTCCCGCCCCTCCCTGGGGTCCCACCCCACGAGGCCCCGCCCCACGGGAGCTATTGGAGGAGTGAGGGGTGGGAGGGTCTGTGGTGCAGGGGGCGTCACTTCCGGCTCTGGGGGCAGGGCCTGAGTGTCCCTTGCTGCTGATGCTGGTGCGTGGGGAAACGCTGCTGCCGGGCGCTGCTGCCGCAGGGCCCCGCTCTGCCCCGGGGCCTGGGTGAGTCTGCGGGAAGGGAGGGGAGGGGAGGGATGGGAGAGAAACCTCTGCGCTGTGTTGGGGGCAGCAGCTTGCCCGTGAGCATGCCTGGGACACAGTGGGGGGTTTCAGCCTGCACTGCGGCCTGGCGGGTGCCGAGAAGCCCTGAGCTGTGAGAGCTGCAGCACTAGTGACCCCGCAGGCAGCAGGGAGGGAGAGGACCAGAGCAGCTGCTTCCTGTGCTGCTTCTGCCCCGGGATGTTCTCCCCTCGTGGAAAGCTGAAACACCCTGGGTCTGTGTGGAGAAACTGTTGGTGAAAGCAGATAGGCAGGAGCTGCTGTTGTAGTGTGCAGGGGCAGTGCAGTATTCAGTTTTCTCGATCAACCTGTGAAAATGTGACTTCTTTCTTCAGCTTTCAATTAGGAACAGTCACAAGCTGTCTGTGGAGTGGGGAGAAAAGAGGACTGTGAAAAGAGCAGGGCCTGAGCCCTGAGGTAACTATATGTAGCACTCTAGAGCTTTGTTGAAAGCTTCCTCTCTTCCTGCAGTTGCTAAGGAAGAAAGCAACAGGATGGCCGCAAACGGGCACTGTCCTTGCTAGACCAAGGAGAAGGACTTGAACACACCCTTGCGTGGAGAGCGTTTTCCTTCCAGTACCTTTGAGCTGGGAAGTTTGGTCCATACCATCCCTATTGGTCCTTTTGGTTCCTGGGGAAGGATTGACTTAATTCCAAAGAGTTCCAGACTCTTTGGTGCTGCCCGCAGCCTACCACAGGCCTCAGCAGGAGCCAGGTGTTAGGCGCAAAGGCTGAGCCAGAGTGAACAGTCCCATCTCTGGTGACAGTGAAAGTACTGCTTTGGGGGGCAGTAGAGGTGTATACAGGGAATGTCTGTGTATGTGCTTGATGTTCAGAGCCTCTGTGGTTTAATGGTACTCCTTTCCAGGTGGAGATAGTCACTCTGCTGACTGGCCTCTAAAATGCAAGTGAGCATTTTGGAGACGTCCAGTTGTAACTCGGTGTGCTGGTCTTTACTTGGAGTGAGCTAACTGTGCTTGGAGGCAAGTATGCTTGGAAATGTTCCTGTTTTCCCTGGCAGGATAACATGCGTCTTGCAGTCTTCCTCCCCAGTAGATCACCAAGGGCTTTACAGAGGAGGTGCTGGTGGCTTCCCCCTTTTCCAATGAGTGAAAGTGACACAGCAAAAGAGAAAGGCTCCTGCCACGCATTGAGAGAAGACAGTGGGAAAGCATGTGAGCTCTTCTTTCTCTTTTCTCTTTTTTTCTCTTGCTGCTCAGAAAGAATAGTGCTGGAAGCTGATGTGATGTTTTCCCCTGTCCATTTGTGCAATGGAGGATGTAGCCAGACTGAGCACTGCAAAAAGGGCACCTCCTAACCCTGAGGTGGATTCATCAGCACTGGAGGTGATGACATTGAAACAACTCGTTGCTGTCTTTCTCTGCTTCTCTCAGGCATTACAGACCAGCAGAAAATGCTTGTGACCAGGGCAAACCACTGAAGGAAGCCAGTGCAGAGGTAAGCCAGTGTTCCTTATCATTTCATTTTTAGGGAATGATGATTGAGTGTATTCAGCCATTGCACTCTTTGTATGTTGTAAAGAATGCTCTGCTGCCTTATTTTTTCCCCAGGGGAGAGGAGAGCGTTCTTCAGGAAATGACACTTTCCCAGAGGTTGCCTGCTGTCACTTATTTTGTTTCTGTGCCATTCTGAGCACAGAAACAGTAGTACACAGTGGGATAGTTTGAAAGCAGCCATCCCAAAGAAGGACCTTGGGAGTTTGGAAAGGGAGGAATGTGCTGGTTGGTTGGGTGCTTTTGTGTGCAAAAGTATCCTTCTCACTGTTTTATGCATGAGGAAGACTCTTTGCACTTTCTGCTAGTCAGGCGGTCTGTCCTTGTTTGCTAGCACTTGGCTTTCAGAGGGCTAGGAAAACAAGGGCCTGCAGAGTCATGCTACAGCCTGAGGAAAAAGGGATTTTTTTTTTCTTTCCTTTTTCTGTTTTTTGTGAACCCATCCCTACTGCAGATCCAAGTGTTTTATCCTAAAAGGCCCATGGGTTGTTTGCCTTCCTTAAGCACACTTGGATGCCAACAGCCATGTTGCAGCCACTCTAATGCACACCGTGGTGTCTTTATTGCCTGACTGCAGTGTTGTTGTCTGTTCCCCTTTGGTTGTCAGCTCAGCTCCCTTTGGAGCTCACCCGCCTCCAGTTCTTCCAGACTCCTGTCTTTGGTGCCTTGGTCTGGAGAACGCCTGCTGTGGTTGTCTGAAACCTCAGTGTTGGGAGGGCTACAGCGTCATGTGGCACAAGAGGCCTTTGCTGTTCTCGTGTTCATTCCTGAGCTGCTTTCTTGTGTAGCCCTCCTGTTTTCAGTGCTAGTGCTAGTCCTCCTGTGCTAGTCCTCCTGTGCTAGTCCTTCTGTTTTCTGTCAGCTTCCTCTCTTTCCCCTGTTACTGCTGAAGTGAGAACAGCCTGAAACAACTGTGCCCTTCCAAGCGAGGAGTGTGAAACAAAGAACCCGGCTGCTGTTGCTACCTGAGCAGCGAGCTGAAGCCTGTGATCCTCTGCTCTGAAACACTGTGACAGTTTCCAAGGTCTAACTTGACCGGCTTTTTGGTGGGCCTTTTTTCAGGCGACTGCTCCATCCCGGTTCGTGCGCTCAGTGAGCCCTTTGCGCTTTCACTGTGTTTTTTCAGGCCACTGTGAGAGAGCTCACTGCTGCATCGGAGGAAGGCAAGCCAGAGGAGATCAGGAGTAGTGCTTTCGACCTCACTGCCACCCCTGAGGATATCCATAGACTAAGGAACCTTTGCTAGTTCAAGGATGAGGTAATGTCTGCTGCCGTGTAGTCATGTTCTCATACCTCTTGACTGTGTATGTGAATTTTCTTTTCAAATTCTTTGCTTTTCTTTCACTGCACTCAGCAGGAGGGAAAATGGAATCTAAGAGCAGCATGTAATTGCATGTTCTCAAATGCTTGTTCTTAATGATCTCTCCAAAGGGACCATTTCCTTCTTTTTTTTCCTCTTTTCTATGGTTTTATGTACCTGTCTCAATTTCTCAGAGTGACCCAGTCTCTCACACGCTCTCAGAGTGTCACAGTCCGAGAGAACTTTTATTATCCCTGTCTCATTATAACTTACAAATTGATAAGTATGGCCATACTAGAGGTATCCTCTAATCAGGGAGGACCTATCTTCTTCCTCAGAAAAACTGAAGGAACAGTGAGAAGTTGGCATATACACTTCATGCTCCTTTTTTTTCCACTCTAAAACTTATCCAAATGATGGCTGGGGTTGAAAGAGGCAAGAAGACTGCCTGATGCCTTCCATCACATAGGCACAAGCAGCTTTTAATTTGTTGTGGTTTGCTCCTCAGTTACTAAGTCGTCTTATTCCTTATGCGCAGAAGAACGCTGTGTGCTTGGGCAGTGGGGTTAGCCTAGAGGCTAAAGGGGCACTGCTTAGCTTCCTGTGCCTGTCGCTGTGACTCAGGTTTGGGTCCCTATTTGCCTGTTTTTCCTTGACATCTCATCCCCTCCCAAAGAATCTCCTGGGTCCTGGAGTTCAGTCACCTGCTCCAGGCAAATCTATCGCAGAATCGATTTTATAGATAGACTTAAGTTCCCTTGTGAGCTATTTCCTTGATTGAGAGCCACATGCAGAATTTCCTTTTCAGGAATTTGAAGTCTTTTCAAATCCAAGTGGCATTTCCTGATGGCAACTTTATGGGTATTGCTCCTTGTGGCAGCATTGCTTGTGAGGGTAACTGATTCTCTCTCCATAGAGCAACTTCTCCTGTACGGAACAATCCTGTTTCCTCTGTCTTAGTTTGGCTATGTCAAACTGAATTCTCCTAGTGTGCTTTCGTGTGATTGGCACTTCACTTCTGGGGCATTTGCATAGCCTGCCTTTGTTGCTTTTTGTTGCAATCTCAGTTCCTTTTTTTTTCCAAGGAAACCAGAATTACTCACAGTACGTCATATGCTATCCCTCAAGTGCCATTAGGAATACTTCTGTATCTGCTGGGAAACTATTCCTTTCTTCATGATTCTACTTGTAGATTATTAATCTGTAACTAGCTGATACACTCAGCTTTGTGGCTGCATAAGAACTCGCAGCAACCTCCACATTTCCTGAATCCTGCTTTAGAGCAGAAATTCTTGTCACAGCACGGCAGCCTGAGAGGTGCAGAGAAGCCCTGAGCTGTGAGAGCTCCATCACTAGTGAACCTAAGGCAGCAGGTGAAGAGTGAAAAGAAGAGAGAAGCCGCTTTCTTTGCCACTTCTACTGCTTGATGTTCCCTCCTAATGGAAAGCTGAAACACTCTGGGTGGGTGGTGAAACTGACGGGGAAAGCAGAGAGGCATGAGCTGCTGCTCTACTGAATGGTGGAGGTGCAGGGGTAAGGAGTCAGTTTGTATTTGCTGCCCGGGATAAGATTTTTTTAAACAAACATTTTTTTCCCTGCTGTAATCTGGACGGTAGCTCAAAAGATGTCTGTCACGACAGAGAAGCAAAACAAATATCTCCACAAGACTGTGCCGTCCTGCAGGTGTGTGTGTGGGGGAGGGGGGGGATTTGGGGGCTCTTGGAGCAAGCTATCTTTCTGTACAAAAGTCTGGAAAACATTGATGCAGGCCCCCAGAGAAGAGAAATTTTCTGGGCACTCAGAGCAACACAGGCAGGACCCAGCGATGTCGAGGGAAACCCATCCCAGCCATACCAAACCAACCACTCTCTCCAGAGGACTTTCCTAACCCTTGGGCTGGGAGTAGGAGAGGAGATGGGAGAACAGTCATCCCAGACTTGCCTCCGTCAGGCCCTCAGCTCCACAACGTGTCATAGGTTCAGGTGAGTTCTCTCAGGCAACACTTCCCATGCCTCTGGTGCATGGAGAAGACTGGGTAGGCACACAGGAGACAAGGGAGAGAAAGGGCAGAGATGCCAGCAGGTGGAGTTGGGCTCCCTGCGTCACAGATGACTAGAGGCTGGCTAAGCAAACTAACTCCTGTAGGGACTTGGAAAGGCACATCTCGGACAGTATTTAAGGGGGGTGGAGTCTCCCTCCTGCAAGACTTGCCCCAGCGCTCTGCAGAGACTAGGAAGAGCAGGAAGGTTGACTGTAGGGAGACTCGCAAGCTTTAGCAGGTGCAGAGCTGGGAGGTGCCCTTACAAACTTCTGAATGCAGGCCCTGAGGCATTGCAGTGCCTCGTAGGCTCTGCACCAGAGCCCAGAGAGCAGCACTGCAGTATGAGGGATGTCCTGAAAAGCCTTGAATCCTCAAATGCCGGAGATCCAGGGTGCCAGAGCTGTACAGATCATGGGAGAGCAAGGGTGCCAGTGTGGATCCAGGGTGCTTGGGCTGCACAGATCCCTGGAGGAGCCAGGGGGCTGGTGTGGGGAAGGGCAGGGGGCTGAGGAGCGTACCCAGGGGAGAAGCAGAGCCCCAAAGTGACACTGAAAAGCCCAAGGACCATCTGAAGCCCAGAGTTGAGACCTGGCTTTTCTCAGGCTCACACAGAAGGAAAGGTGGACTAAGTTCATGGGAAATGGGAAAACTTCCTCCAATTGGCTACGTGGCCTGGCCCATGGCTTTGGAGTCTGGCAGGGACGTCCTGTCCCTTATTCTCCTATACCCTACTTCAAATAAAAGAGAGATCCACAGCAGCCACCAGCTTTGAGGCTCATCTAAGCATCTCAGCCTGTGGCCACCCTTTGTGCTTTTTCATCCCACTGGACTTTGATCCTGTAAAAATGCCAAACCCCAATCCAACCCCCAAACCGCAGATTCCTGCACAGAATCCTGTTGCCTCGTGCAGCAGCCAGGGAGTGCAGGAGCACAGCAGTGACCTCTCCAGGTCCCCACTTCAGATGTTTCCCTGACTTTGGCACCACTTGGAGACATTCTTGAAGGAATTTATCAGAAAGTTTGGGAAAATACCTGGGGGAAGGGAGATGCCTGCTTTCCAGGAGGGGAGAGGAAATCTCTCTGCTCTCTCCCTGGCGGTGCCATCTCCATGGCACTGACCTGCTGTGCCCCCAGATGACACAAGCTGAGGTCACAGCGGGATGTGCTGCATCACAGGGAGGTCTCCATGGTGTCCTGGGTGAGGGCCCTCACTTCGCTCTGAGACGTAGGTGCTGTTGGGCACTGCTCACGCCCTCCCTGCCGCTGCCCTTGTTGTGGCTCCATGGCAAGACTGGAGACAGGAGTTAATGGGGGCTGTGCTGGGATCCGTCGCTGACATGCAGAGGAACAGGAGCATGATGAAAAGGAGTGTTGGGTGAAGGGAAGAACATCCCTCCTCCTGGGCTGCAGAGGTGAGCCGAGGGCAAAGAGGCGAGATGGAGGACTGCTGGATGGACACCATCAGCCGAGACCACAGTTCCTTGTTCCCAAGGCTCCTGCAGCTCTCCACTGAGGGTAAGGGCTTTGGGTACTTCTTCCCGAGATGTTGCACAAAGATTGGTAACTGCAAAAACTGCTGTGAATCCAGGGCTGTGGGGGTGGCTGGACAGGACTGGGGGCTGCCACAAGAGTCATCTCTGAGGGTCCCATCTGTCTTAGTGGACAGCCAGGCCTCCTGGGTCATGGGTCAGGAGATGCGCTGAGCCTCAAGGCTTCTGTGGGGCCAGCTCCATTGCCTTTTGGGGTCTGTGTGGGGGCATGGGAATCCATGGCAGGTTTCCCTGGGATCGTGTCCCCCTTTGCGATCCGGCTCTGGGAAGAATTAGGGTCCTGCATCCCAGAGGCTGGGGCAGCCTGCTGCTCTCATGGGGCTCTCAAGAACCTGCTGAAATGTCCATGTACAAGAAGGAAACCACCTTGTAATGACCCCAGGTCCTCTGCCTGTTTGAGAGGACCTCTGTTCCTTTCATGCTTGGTACAAGTTGGTACAGCATGTTTTGGGCTCAGAGAAGCCATCTCGAGATGGTCATAGCCTGTGTCCTTGCGCAGATTGGACTCAAAACATCTGCATGCAAAAGAAAGCCTATTTGGGAGAGCACCTTGGAAACAGGTGGAGGCACGGTCCCCACTGCCAAGTCCTGACTGACCCAAGGATTTTTCTCTGAGCTATGGGGTGCAGTGCTGCAGTAAGCCCAAAAGAGTCATCTCCCCCAGTCCCTTCATGACCCCACACCCCTACTTCCTAGCACCAGCTGGCTCAGAGCTGGTCCCCCCCCTCACTGCCCTGTGCCCCCATGGGGCTCCTTAGCCCTCTGGAGCGACCCCTCGGGGCACAGTCCAGCCCCACACAGAGCAGCCCCTGCTGTGCCGTGGCCCAGCCCTGCCAGGCGGAGCGGGAGGGCTGCCAAGCCCTGGGGCTACCCTGGGGAAGGGGCCGGGGCAGGAGGGCCGAGAGGACACTACCCTGCCCTGGCGGCAGCAGCACGTCACCCGCAGGCTCCGGCACCCCGGCCATTCCCAGGGCCCCAGTGCCGGCACCAGGGCTGGCACCAGCACAGGCCCCAGGGCTGCCCTCCAAGCCTAGCACGGCCCCCAGGGCGCAGGGCAGCGAGGAGCCCCGCGGGGCCCCTGCGGCAGAGGGGCCGCGCCTGGGGCCCCGCACTGCCCGGGCACCCGGCGCCGAGCTGCCCCCAGGCCCTGCCGCGCCCCGCGCTGCTGCCCACAAGATGGCGCCATCCCGCGGGGGAGGGGGCAGAGCTGGCTGCCAGGGCAGGAGGGCGCAGCGTTGCCATGGCATCGCCTGAGTGCGGCCCTCCTATTGGCTGCCCTGAGGAGGAGGGCAGGGATGGATTGGAATGACGGCTGTGTCAGCCAATCGGAGTCCAGAGTGGGAAAAGGCCAAGAGAAGAGAGAGGTGCGAGAAGGGAGGGAGCGAAGCAGGCGAGAAGGGAGCGGGAGTGAGAGCGGGTGCGAGTGGGGCTGGTGGGGGCTGTGGGTGCCTTCAAATGCCGGCGGGTGCCCTCTCGCTGCAGCAGGGGCAGTGGTGCTGGCGAGGGGGCTGCTTCCCTGCAGGGGCTCCCGAAGGGGCTGTTGGGGCTGTGAGCAGGGGACCCAGCGCCCTGTCACCGAGGGGAACTGACCTGCGAGCCAGGCGTGCCGGCCTGCGCCGAGCAGCTGGGCCTGGGCGTCTTGGTGGGTTTTGGGTGCAGGAAACTTTGTCTGTGTTCTGGGTCTGAGATGCATTTTCAAGGGTTTCCCTGATTTGCTGCTGCCCCCGCAGCCCCCAGGTGCTGCTCAGAGCTGTATTGGGATCTGCTGGGCAAAGTGTGAGCGGGTTGCTGGTGTCCTCACGAGATGCCCTTCCCAACAATCTCTTTTGTTGTGGAAACTGCATTTCAGAGTGTCTCTGAGAGAGGATGTCCTACATGTCATGTCGTGTCCTAGCTGTTGTTTTGGGGACCTGGTATAAAGACATGGTCTCATCTCTGCCAAAAAGAGGATTAGAATGTCTCAGTTGCCTTGCTGGCTGTTCTCTCACGGATACAGCTCAGCATGGTGGGGAGATATTTGCCCCTATTTGTTGCAACTATGTAAGGCCAGCAGAACTGACAGTAACACTCCGATTCTGTCTGTCTTTCTAGGTTGCTCCAGTTGCGTACATTCCCAGTGCTTTTCTCAGGCCGCTGAGAATGGAGGAAGAATGCCAGTGTGTGTCCCTGTAGCTGTCAACATCTTTGCCAGCATCTTGAGCCCTCTGTGAAAGCAGCTGCAAGTGAATGAGATGAGGCTATGTACGCATGCAACGGCTTCTGTAAATGTGCCTGGCTGTTTCAGTATTGGAGAGGCCAGTGGTAGGCACACAGCTGCTGTTTCTGCTTGTGAGGTGCCTATTGCCTTGCTCTCTGATAAGCCAGCAGATGCCCAGTGGCTTTGATGAAGCCTGCAAAGTCACTACTTCCTCCAAACCAAAGAGCAAGTAGCAATTAAGTTGTTTGATACCTATTTGAAAGACTTCCACATGGTAAATACCAGAGGACAAGGAGACACATTATTAGTCTTGTGGCTGTGAGGTCAGTTCAGCCTGACTGCCTGCTAGGGCAGTGGCAGGCCCATGGCTGCGGGCTGCGCGTGTGAGGTCCCCTGTACCTCGGTGCCTGATGGAGCAATGCCAGGCTTACAGGTGTCGTTTATGCTTGTGAGGTCACTTCTGCCTGAGGCCCTGGTGGGCCAGAGCCAGGCCTACAGACGCTATTTGTGGCTGTGAGGTGGCTTCTGCAGCAGTGCCTGACGTGACAGTGCTGGTCACGTGGCTGCGGATAGTTGCTGTGAGGTCCCCCGTGCCTCGGTGCCTGACAGGCCAGTGCTGGTTCAAAGGCTGCTGTTAGTTGCTGTGAGGTCCCTTGTGCAGCGATATTTTATAGGACTGTAGTAAGCCCATGGCTGCTGCTCGTGGCTGTGAGGTCACTTCTGCCTGCGTGCCTGATAGGTCAGTGCCAGGTACACAGCTGGTGTTTATGGTTTGTAGGTTACTTCTGCCCCAGTGTTTGATAGGCCAGTGCTGGGCACGTGGCTGTTTTTTGTGGTTGTGAAGACACTCGTGCCTCAGTGCCCAGTCGGCCAGTGCCAGGCCCCCAGCTGCTGGCTGTGCTTGTGAGGTCTCTTGTGCCTCAGTGCCTGAAAGCCAGCACTGGTCACTAGGCTGCTGTTTGCAGTTCTGAGGTCACTTGTGCAGTGGTGCCTGATGGGCGAGTGCCAGGCCCATGGCTGTTGTTTGTGGTTATGAGATCTTCTCTTGTGGTTGTGTGGATCGTCTCTTTCTAATGATCCCTGAAAAACAGTCTATTCTGGATCTCAAGGTCCAGAAAGCGGTCTATTCTGGATCTCCAGCTCCAGAATGCATCCCTGCATCTCCTCGGCATTTCCCCGGGTCATGTCTGCTGTTGTTGTGGGTGTGAAAGACATTGGTGCTGTGTGTGACAAAGATGACTGAAAGGTTGGAGCATCTCCCATAGGAGGAGATGCTGAGAGGGCTGGGACTGTTTTCCTGTTGTAAAACAGACTGCTAGTGTCTTTAGACATCCTTTGAGGGTGTCTAAATATCTGGTGGGAAGGTGTAAGGAAGGTGAGAGCGTGGCTCTGAGTGTTTCTCTGTGATAGCCGGGGAGAGGAGGAGAGGCAATGGGCACAAAATGGCAAATCATGAATTTCCACCTGAAGGTAGGAAAATACCTTCAGGTATTGTGAGGGTGGTTAAATGCTGGAAGAGGTTCCCTGAGAGGCTGTGGAGTTTCGACTTTGTGAGATACTCTAAACCTGCCTGACCTAGACCTGGGTAAGCTTTTGTAGGTGCCCCTTCTTGATCAGGGGGGTTGGAGCAGGGGATCTCCAGAGGTCGCTGCCAATATCGTCTTTTTTGTCATTCTGTGAAAACAGCAAAACTCACACTGAAAACAACCATTTCGAGAAAAAAAGAAAGAAGCCAAAGGGTTGCTAGAAACAACTAGATTGGCTCAGTTGTTTTCAGTGCTTATGGATGTGGAAGGGAAAGAAGAGAGTTTTTGATTTCAGGTCTGTTCTTTTCATACCATGTTCATTAAGAAAAACAAATCTCTGGCGGGGATATCAGGATGGAGGCAGCTGTGATGTTGCTGGCGGGGGGTCAAAGGACTACAGCAGAGGGGCCTGGAGGCAGCAGCTGCCTCGTCTGCCTGGTGCAGCTGAATTTGTGCATGTGCTTGTTCCTCAGGCTGCCCTTGTGAGAGAATTTCACTCTCTCTCCCGAGGCAGAGAGGCTGAGAAGAGCAGTTGCTCAGCTGAGATGCTGAGGCCCAAGTGGTGGGGGTGCTCACTTGCTCTAGAGGTATTGTGGGGTTGTTTTCTTTCTTTCAGGAAAACAATTTCCTGATGTGAAGAAGCAAGGACTCGTCCTAGCTTAGAAGTGGCTAGGATGAGTGTCCATGAGTGTGTTCTGCACCTTTCTTAGTTCTAGCATTTCTAATGCTCGGCATCCAGATGTGAGGCCCCTTGTACTTCCTTTTCATCCTTTGGAAAACTTACCTGCTAGTGGTGCACCTTCTTGTCTCTGTTGCCATGTTGGCCAACTCCTTTGCTCACAGCAGTCCATGCACTGCCATCTGCCTCCAGGCTAAGCCGTCCTAGCTCTCTCAGGCTCTCCTCGGGTGAGAGATGTGGAAGACCTGTAGTCATCTTGATAGCCCTGTCCTGGACTCTTTCCAGCAGGTGCATGTCTTTCTTGTACAGGAGAGCCTAGATTTGGAAAAAGCATTCCACAGGTGGGGCCTCACCAGTGCTGAGCAGAAGGGAAGGATCACCTCTCTCGAGCTGCTGGCAATGCTCTTCCTAATTCAGCTGAGGATACTGTTGGCCCCTTTTGCTGTGTGAACGCATTGCTGGCTCATGACCAACTTGTGACCAGGATCCCCAGGTCCTTCCCTGGAAACCTGCTCCTCAGCATCTCGGCAGTGGGGTGACGCTGCCACTTGCCACCAGTGCCCCCAGAACTAGGGCTGGCTTCATCCCCCTTCCTGCAAATGCCTCCTTCCCCTTTTCAGGCTCACACAGGGGCCTTGAGAAACACATTGAATCACAAGGCAGAGCAGGACGTGGTGAACAGCGTCATCGGTGGCCAGCCAGCTATCAGGAAAGCAGTCAGCTGAGGCCAGAGACCTTGTCACGAAGGGCTTTGGAAGGGCTGTGTGAGCGGGCGCAGGTCATGGGCTTGTGTGGGAGCACAGTGTCACGTTGAGCTCCTGCACCAGAACATCTGTATCAGAGGAGGCATGGCTCTGGAGCAGAGATGGAGATCATCTTGCCTTGTCTCATTGCCCCAACAACCAGACCCATCCTTTCGTCCTTTTCGGATTGCCTCGCTGGGAATCCACCTTTGTGTCAGGCTCGGGGCAGGCTTGTGCATTTGCACCTTTCCCTGAAGGACAAGTTGCCTTCAGAGCTGCAGCTCAACCGTGCAGCTGCCCCATTATGCTCCTGAGAAAGGTGTCAGCGAGGCTGTGGTGGTATTCGGCGTGGCATGCCATCCAAGAAAAAGGTAAGCGCCTATCATAGTCCCTGACATCCTCACTCTTGAGCTGCTCTGCCTGCACATGTAGCTTGGCCAGGCTCTGCAGATGAGTCTGTTGGTGGAGGTTTTGTAGCAGAGCTGAAAAAAAGGGGCCTATTCAAAGCAGTGAGAGAAATGGAGGCTCTGCACGTAGTCTCCCTGTGAGATAGCATGCAAGAGCCAGCACTAGTGCGTGCACTGTCCGAGTGAGGCGTGCCCATGGGGACGGGCTGTCTTTGTGGGTGGTGTGGGCAGCCCATGCCTGATGAGGGGCCTCAGTCATTTGCAGCGTGCCCGTGTTTGGGTGCAGCTGGCAGTAGGCCCCTGTTGTGCTGGGTGCCCCCGAGGCAGGCAGGAGCAATTGCGGTGCTGGGAGGGGATGCACATCCCGCCTGAGCGGGACCTGCCTGTGCAGAACATGCGTACCCTCTGTGCGGCTTGTTGTGTAGCCCCAGTGCTGCTGGGGACCCAGCAGCACGTTGTCCCTGGTGATGCCCCGGGACAATGTGCCCTTGCTGTGTTTGCAGGCAGTGCGCAGGAAGTCTAGCACCATGGACATAGAGACCGCTTGGAGTCTTCCGGCAAAGAAGCAACATATACGGCCTGCTGCAGAGGAGATGCCAGAGCCGGTGAGGCCTTTTTATAGGGAGCACAGGCCTGACATGGTACTGGGTATTCCCATAGGCACAGAGTGACCTAGGCAGATAGAATTCCTGGAATTGATTAGAGTCCAACTTTTCTCCATACCAGAGCATCTCCAACCTGGTGTGGCACTCGGCCCTGTTACTGGTCCAAGAAGTGGGACCAGGCTCTCTTTCCTTGTGTGCTTCAATGCAAAGTCTGAAAGTTAGGCACAGCAGGTCTCACCACACCACCAGCATCATCAGACTCAAACCTCCTGTCTGGACCAAAATGTAGAAGCCTGTGACTTTGAGGCAGAAAATGCTCTCTGGTGTCCACAGCACCTGGACAGTTGGCCCAGGCAGTGGGACAGGTCGGACGGAGATAGGCCAGCGTCTGTTTGAGTCTCCCTTGAAGGATCCTGTGTACTGCTAGGGGATCCTAGATGGGAACAGGGAGATTTTCAGGATGTGCTGTTGGGCTGCTCTCCACCCCTGGAAAGCTCCAGGGAGAAAACCTTCCAAGCTGGTCTTGAGCCAAAGGAAGAGATGGGTGCTATTGCTGAGCTGCCAGCAGAGTCGTGGGATTCATCTCCTCTGTGCTCCTCTTACCCCCATAGGAAAGGGACTGAGGAGAGATGGGAGGGAGGCATCTCAGCAGTGGGGTGATGCTGCCACTTGCCAGCCGTGCCCCCAGGACTAGGGCTGGCTTCATTCCCCTTCCTGCAAATGCCTCCTTCCCTTTTTCAGGCTCAGAAGAGGGCTAGGAGCAGCAAGTCAGAGCAGCAGACAGAGCAGGACATGGTGACCAGCGTCATCGGTGCGCAGGTATCAGGAAAGCAGTCAGCTGAGGCCAGAGACCTTGTCGGGAAGGGCTTTGGAGGGGCACTGTGAGCGGGCGCAGGTCATGGGTCATGTGGGAGCACAGTGTCACGTTGAGCTCCTGCACCAGAACATCTGTATCAGAGGAGGCATGGCTCTGGAGCAGAGATGGAGATCATCTTACCTTGTCTCATTGCGCTGACAACCAGACCCTTCCTTTCCCCCTTTCCTCTTTGCCTCATTCTGACTGCATCTTCAGACCAGGCTTGGGGCAGGTGTGTGGTGCACTCGCACCTTTCCCTGAAGGGCAAGCTGCCGTCACAGCCATGCAGCTCCCCCATAACGCTCCTGAGAAAGGTGCCCTAGAGGCTGTGCTGCCAGTATCGTATTCAGCCTGGCGTGCCAGCCAGCTCACCTCTGAGGCATGGACCCCCACAGCCAAGGCATCTCTTGTCCTCCTAGGTTTTCACCATCTCCCTCCTTGGGGCTCCTGTTGAGTCAATGGACTGGTGCTCTGAAGGAGGGACAACAAGGAGAAAAGTAAGACGCCACTGCCAGACCAAGCCAAGAAGGTGAGAGCCTGTGTACAGCAGGCATCACGCATGCACAGGGCTGTTAAAGCCTCCCAGGTGCTCCTGCCATATCCCCGAGCCCAGCCAACCGCCAACATTACTCACAGGTCAGGAATTGACTGGGGCTGGCAGTGGGGCAGACATGGGGCTCCTGCTCAGTGCCCACAGCCGGGGCAGGGACTCACCTCCATGCAAGCTGTGGTTAGGGGTTGCAAGACAGGCCTTACGCTGGCTTAGGTTGCTCCCTCTCCCAAGAGCCAAGTCACATGGCAGCCTGGGCCATGCTCCACCAGCCCCGGGTGCCAAGGCCATGCTGCCACCCACGTGGTGGCAGTGGGCCTCAGAGGGATGTGGGGGGATCACTCTGGGCTCCTTCCCCAATGCTGAGCCCAGCACATGTGACTGTAGGACACAGCAATACCTGGCCAAGCTGACATCAGGAGCCCAGATCCCTGCGCTGGTGACCTTCATCACACCACAGCAAGGAGGTACGCTAAGGGCCGTGCAGTTTGGGGGATGGCACCCTGTGCCCCCGCTCCCCACCACTGCTGGGGAAAGGGTCTCTGCGGGAGGGAGCAGTGGGGGAGAGGAGCGCTCGAGGGACAGCTCCTGCCAGCAGAGAGCTCAGCCGTGGGCGCCCCCAGTCCATCGGGCTGGCATGCACTAGTAACATGAGAGGAGAGCACACCAGCCACCAGCAGCTTTACCAGTCCCCTCCCCTAGCACAGAGCACTGACCACAGCCATGTTCACAGCCGGGAGAAAACAAAGTATTTGATTAAGGCAGCTACAAATGGACTTCTGCAATGCTGCTCAGAGTTTTAGCAGTCTGGGAAAAGGGGCCTCAATCTACTATCTAAAATACTGGAAAATGCTGGGATGGTACCCAAAGACAGGGATTGCTGCAAAGGACAGCACTGTCTTGTAGGCTGTAACACCTGGCAAAGCAGACGGGGCAGACGCTGAGCCCCAGCCCTTCCTGTGCAGCACCAACTTCTGCTTCTGCTGCAGTTCAGCACAAACGCGCTCCCCTGAGGCTTGTTTTGAGGAGCGCCCTGGTATGAAATGCTGTCGTGGGAGAATAACCTCCCGGTAAAGACACTTACAGGGACCCAAGCTTTTCACTGCCACCAAAATCACAGGCCTGCAGGCCTCCTTGATCATTCTCTTGGCAAAACCAGGAATTAAAGTCAGAAACAACTGTGGTAATCTCTAATGCATCATTGTCTTTAGCCTCCAGAGATGGGCGGCGTTGGATTGCGAGCCTTCAGGAGCCACCAGGAAGACAGAGCATAGCCAGCAGTCACCCCCCGTGGCAGCCCACAATCGCCACTTCAGTCACTAGCGAGAAAAAGAAAATCAAGAGTATGGTGGAGGGGAGAGCCAAGATACAGCGTAGAAGGGTCTTAAGGGAAAAGGCTCATAAGGCAATAGGCTCATAATCTTGTACTATACTACATGCAGACTTCTAATAGATACAGTTCTGTGTAAATTGTACCGTAGTCTGATAGAGTAAACTATACTGTAAATTTTACTATATACTGTTAAGTTGTATTACAAGTATGTAATACTGAATACATAAATAAAAGCGTATGGCATTCTCCATGGGGAGCTGAGTGATGCTGCTGGGGAGGCCCTGGACAGGGAGCTCTGTGTAACCCGGGAACTCACCAAATGCTGCAGGGTCCCTCTTCCTCCTTGCCTGGGAGCGGGGCGGGGAGGAGGCAGCAGGATCCCATGGCAGGGCCTGATCCCTGCTGCCCCCTCCCTGCCCGGCCCCCACAGCCTCCTGAGCTGCAGTGAGGCACCACGAGGCCTTTGGGGGGATGTGAGGAGACTCCCCAGCCCCAAGTGCAGCTGGCTCTGTGCCCCGAGCAGGCAGGCAAACGTGGCCACTGGGACCGGCAGCAGATGGGCAGCTGTCCACATGGGGCCGGGTGCCAGGGACCTTCCTTGCACTGCTGTGACCCACAGCTGGGCGCTGGCAGGTCACTGTCACCGCGGGAGCTGGAACCGGCTGGGCTGTGGGGGCCTTCTATGCCCCCGGCCTCCAGTCAGGGTCTGCTCCTCTCGGGACCCCTCATCTGCCCTCCCAGGCAGCCCATGCCCCCCCCCCCCATGTGCTGCTGGAGTTTCATCAGGATTTAGCAGAATTTGGGGCACAGTGACATTGTTAAGATTGATCTCAATCTTCCTTTATGAATGTTAAGAAAATGCTATAACCATCAGTTAATAATTACATGATGTCAGTACTCATCAATTTAAATAAATACTTGGAAATAAAAATGTTGTAATAGTTATTTTCAAAAACCATTTCAAGTTATTTTTTTGGAAGGGCTCCTTCTACCTTACCACCAAGCTTATACTTTCCAGAGGGTGGTTCCGGGGGCTTCGATGAGTATTTTGCCCCTTTTTGTTCCAGCAGAGGTTGGGTTCAGTGCTGATGGAGAGGGAAGGTCTTGGTAGGGGGTGAGAGCTTCCTCGGTGGCTCCTCGGGTAGGGGTGTCCCCCACAGCCCTCTCTGTGTGTCTTTCGGTGCCCCCCAACACCCTCCTGCTGCCTTTTGGAGAAACCCAGCTCCCTATGAGGGCTACTAAAGGATACGGTATCTGGCGAAATAGCTCCCCTCAGACCACTTTTTCCCCTGCCTTGGGACTGGTGGTATCGGAAAAGGTTCAGCCGACGGTTAAAGTCCAGGGTAGGGGTTGGGACAAAGCCTCAAGCTCTCAAAAAGGCACCTGCAGGCCCCTGGGTGGTCGACGACTTCTACCCTGACCAGCACACTCAAACTCTGCGCCATCGCAAGCGTGTCTCTTCCAGTGTTGGCATGCACAGAGGTGTCAGAGCTGTGCTCTGGCAGGAGGTCAGAGGAGGGAATGACTTTGGAGGTTAGGGAGTGGGGAGAGGCTTCGGGAGGGCTGGGGCTTGGCTTACAGTTCCCGGTAATCAGCTAAGGTATGTTTTAGAGTTTGGGGTTAGAGGACTGGGTTCAGGCTGGAGTTTGGGGCTTACATATTAAGGCTAGGCATAAGAGCTAGCAGCTAGAGTGACTCTTGGGGGAAGAGCTGGGCATTACCTGTAAGGAATTACGGGTTTGGGTTTCGGCTTTGTGATCAGAGTATCAGATGGGGACTGAAATGGGGCCTTGGGGGAAGGGTTAGGGTAGGGTTTAGGATTAGAGGTAGTGCTTAAGGTCGGTTGTTAGGCTTAGCGGCAAGGGCCTCACACAAGTGGTATCACAGCCACCGACCTCATCAGCAGTACCTGAATCTCCTGTACCTCCCCCAAATCTGTTACCTGTTATTACCACTCGCTGTGATCTCTCTAATTTACAGGATGCCCTAATGCACCCCAGGGTGCCTTTGGCCTTCTTGGCCACAAGGGCACATTGCTGGCTCATGGTCAACTTATTGACCACCAGGACTCCCAGGTCCTCCTCTGCAGAGCTGCTTTCCAGCAGGTCAGCCCAAACCATTCCAGTGCTCTCTGTCACGCTCCCATCTGTGCCATCTCTCACTCCCTCCAGCCCCACAGCTCGCCTCGCCCCTGCACTCTGGTGTGCCTGGGAGTCCATTACGGACTGGGAGCAGATGTTTGCCTGCTGCTTCCTCTCCCTCTTCAGGATCCTCTCCTGAGGACCTGCCTCTCTGGCACCAAAGGGAGCAGCTCCCTCCTGACCCAGCTGCTCTCCTCAGAGTGAGGACCCCGGTGGCCCTGCTCACAGCAGGGACACAGTCCCCATGCAGACCGCCCCATCACAGTGGCCTTGCAGGCACCATGCCACCACCATCACAAAGCCCTGCTGCTCACCGTGGCAACAGCCCTCAGCAAGGCATTCCTGCATGGGAATACCCCTCTGCCAGGATTTCAAAAGGTAAAACTCAAGGTGATAAAAAATGACCGTGTCCTCCAGTTCAGCTTTTACCCAGAGACATGTTTCCTGTGGATCCTTCATTCACACCTCGCCAGCTTCGGTCTCCCAGCAGACACAAAGCACAACCCAGCCTCCTCCAGGCGACGTCCAGGGATAACTACAGACAGGCTGAACATGGGCTGGGGAAGCTCCTGGCAGGGCAGGCTCATTCCCCCATGGAGAGGGGGGCTGCATGGGGCACGGCACAGTCCCTGTGCCCTCAGCTGTGCTTTACTTCCCCTCCAAAGCAGCCACACTGCAAAGTGCCCATTTCACATCTCCTCCAACAAAGTTCCCCATGACCTGGCCACTCGGTTTAATGCAACAGAGGAAAATCCAGAGCGCAGGAGCCCAGCTGGGGATCAGCGGTACCTCTCCCTCTCTTCAAGGAGGCGAGATGTCTGCCGAGGGCTGCGGAGTTAAACAGGAAGGGGCTGAGCGTGAGGAGAGAAGCCGAGAAATGCTGTTGGCCACGCTCAGGCCATTGCTGATGGTGAGAAGCTCGCAGCTTCTTCTCTCCTTCTCAGGGCCTAACAGCGGGGATGGCCAGGGTGTCCCACTCGGGCGCCAGGCTCCCAAGCCTGCTGCGCTCCCAGGCTGGGGCTGCCCGAGGAGCAGACCCTCTTTCCAAAGGGGAAGCAGGGGAGCAGCAAACACCCCCGTGTTGGCAGGCACTTATGCAGGGAAGTGCTGCTGCCATAGGTTTTGCTCCAGGAGTTTTCTCTTGGCCTCCAGCCACTTCTCCCGCAGAAATGCCTGGGCACTGAGCAGAGATGGAGCCTGCGTTCCCCACGGCGAAGTGCTCCTGCGACAGCGGTGACAAATCCTCTCTCACCCGCTGGCTGGCAGCCCTGCTGCCACTGTCATCCCACAGCCCCAGCACACGCCGTCCCTTTGGTACCCAGAGCCCCTTTTGGCCCTGTAGGGATTTGGGGCTTGAAGTTAGGGCATCAGAGAGGCTCCTGGAGGGAAGGTCTCCCCCAGGTCCTTTGGGACCCCCAGAAGCCGGGGAATGCTACCCCCAGCCCCGCGGATGAGGGAGAGGAAAAGGGGACGTCGTGTGCGCAGGGCTATGGCACTGGGCTGTGCCAGGCCTTTGCTGCCGCTGTGCGCGCTTACTCTTGCCAGGCTTCGGCAGCTGGAAAGTCACTCTCTTCGCTCGAGCAGCTGGCTTCCCGCCCTGCATTTTGGGTTTGCTCTGTCTCCTGGGCTCTTCTGGAGGATGAGGAGTCCTTCTCACCGGAGGGCCCAAATGCTGCCAAGGAAGTGAGGCTGGGAGAAGTAAGAGTACAAGCAGTGGGGCTCTTTCCTGGGTGCCTTGGGGCAGAGATGCCCTCCGGCACCCATGCTGCGCCTCCAACATGAGATCTTCACACACCATCTTGTGTGGAGCGCACCAAGCCTGGCTGCTCTGCCTTTGCCTGTCACCTGGGATTCTGGAGAAGAGCTCTCGAGCTTTGATGCAGAAGTGCCCACGGTGGCCTGAAGGGCCTCCTTCCCCAAGAAAAGCCTTTTGTAATGGTCCTGCATCTTGGCTGTGCTCTCCAGCCTTTCCCTTTTGGCCAGCAGTGGATCGTGCACATCCAGGGAAGTGTCTTCCACACTGATCCCTCCCATCCAGTGGTGATACTGTCAGGCAAGGGAGGGAAAAGAGAAAGCAATGGAGATGGAGGTGCGTCGAGAAGAAACTTCACGCCACATGAGGCAGGCGTGCAGGGCTGAATGGCTTCAAAGGCTGCCAGTACCTTATTCCTCCAGCCTGGCCATGTAGTTTGGTTGGCATATGCATCCCAGAAGTATCCCATATTCCATATCCCACTTCTTCAGAAGCTTGTGGATTTTCTGCAGGGCCACAGCATGGCAATACCATCAAGCATGAGTTGGGTAGCTCTCCCTCTCTCTCCTGCTCTCTGGCACAAACCTTTCTGCCCATGGGGTTTTGCTCACCACTGCTGGGGCATGGACATATGGTACGCTCCCAAACCCCATCCAGCCACAAGGGTCTCTTCTGTCATGAGCAGTGACCACAGCAGTCAATGTGCTCAGGAGAGCCGGGATGCTTGCCCTCACAGGAAAACCCACCATTGCTGTTGCTGGCATCAACAGTGCCCACAGAAGGGACCCTGCTGTGGTCCACAGAAACGCAGGAGGCAACAGTGTCCTGCAAAACTACCCTCTCCTGGTGCGGCTTCCTTCTCCTGCACCAAGGCCCGAAGGAAGCACTTTTCCAAAAGGGACTGCCAGGCAACTAGGCTTTTCTCTAGGGACAGCTGCCATAAGAAATGTATCCACCCTGAGCACCTGCTGCCGCTATTTCCCGGCAGGCTCTGCACTCCTGCAGCGTCTTCGGGACTTCAGCTGGATAAAGGAGTCTCCTTTTGCCATCCTCCTCTACCCGGGGCAGCTGGCCAGACAGGGCACTTGCACTCTAGGGAGAAGCACCATGGGCAGTGGGTAGGTGCACAGGAGGACTTTGCTCTCCACTCCATGCTCACAAGCTATGCGCTGCCTTTGGACACATGCTTCCCATTGCAACAGGTAATCCCAACAGGCTCAGTCCTCTCTCACTCCTCTCTGGCAAGAGCCCAGTGCTGAGCACAGCGTGCAGAAACACTTGCCCCCTTGGCAAGCCAGGAGAAAAAGCCTCTGCCCCCCTTGCCCCTGCTGCAGTCTCCAGGCACTCTGAGCACAGGTCCCTCAGGCAAACACATCCTGCTCAGCCCCAGACAAAGGAGCCAACGAGGCACCACTTCTCCCTTCCCAATTCCCAGGGCGTTCCCCAAATGCTCTGCCTACTGGGAGCAGAGTCAGCACAGAAATGACTCTGTCCTCGATGGGAAGAAAACTACTCATTCCCCTTCAGGCTTCACAGGGACACTGTGTGCAAGGCAAGAGCTCACTCCCCTGGTGACAGCAGCACCCTCCCCAGCAAGTCTCACCTGGCTGCAGGCGTTTTGATCTGGACTTTCTCCTCTCTGGGTTTACTTTCAGTGGCCTTGGGTATTTGGGGCAGATGGTGCTTCCCTCGGAAGTGGGAGTCCTTGGCCGCACATTCCTCTGTGCAAGCTGAAAGAGGAGACCCTTCAGAACAGCACTTGCCCTGTGCTGGCCACCTTGGGCCACGTGGGGCTTGCCGGGAGCTCCTGTGGACCTCACGGAGTCTGCTTTGGGAGAAAGTGTGTCTCCCAGGGAAGCACTGTGTCCTGCTCCAGGGACACTCGGGTGGGCTCTTGCGGCCTGCTGCCCCCTGCGGCTTTACACAGGTCCTGGAGGCAGGGACCCGAGCAGAGCTGTGCACAGCACAAGGGCGAGCTGCCACCGGCCCAGCACGGTGGGGAGGGTCTGCAAGTACAGGGCCTGCTCTGCCCCTCCGGACACCTAAGAAGACGCAGCAGGGAGAAAGCCTGGGCAGCGGCCTGGCCCCCGCACAAGCAGCCCAGCAGGGATGAGGGGAAGCCAAAGGGCTCCTGTCCGCCATGGACACCTCAGGCCGTCTCTTGGCATCTCTGCAGCAGTCGGACTCCCTGGGGCCACGCTGTCCCCTTCGCCCCCCAGGCGTGCTCCGCCAGGGCTCTGGGCACTGCCGCCAGCCCTCCCCAGGCATGCCCCCCGGCTCCCGACTCCGCGCAGCACCTGTGCTGGGAAGAGTGTCTGGGACAGCCCTCCTGGCAGGGCTCCGCAACGCCGTACCCTCAATGCCATGCCGCTGAGTACAGCAAGCTGCCGGCCCTCCCGAGGGTGCAGTGATCACGGCTTTAGCCACATGCTGGGAGCTGCTGCATCGGGGCTGAAGGCTGCAGGCTGGGCAGAGTGAGTGGCCGTGTGCGCGGGGGCAGTCGGAGCCGCTGCGGCCCAGCTGTGTGGCTTCAGCGGCCGGGGAAGGCCCAGCCCGGCCTGGGCCGCCTCCGGCCCCACGGGAGCTCTCCACTTTTGCGCCCTTTCCCCTGGCAGCCCTGCAGCTCGGTGCCACATGCGGAGGCCATTTCTCTGCGCAGTCTCAGCTGTGAGGAGAGGGTGCAGGTACAGCGGTGCTGGTGGTGGCTCCAGGTGCCCCACAGACACCTCCTGGCAGTGGGGCAGTGTTGAGGGGCATCTGCCTGTTGGCAGGTGCTCGGGGCCATGGGGACAGATGCTGCTGGGGTCAGCAAAGGTGCTGGTGCTGTGCATGGGCGGAGAGTGGGGGAGGGCACTTTCTGAGCTTTCTCACAGACCTGCTGGTCTCTCCGTCAGCCTCAGGGTCTCAGGCCCAAGGGTCCAGGAAGATCTGCAGGGAGAGCAATGGATTTGCTACAGGTGGGATGGATTTCCCTTGGCATCTCCAAGTCTGTATCATGTGCTTTATTTTATTTTATTTTTCCTTGCAATCAAGAAAAATCCTTCTCTGTCTATTTTCAGCTAGTTCTCTAAGGAAAGAAGGTGGGAATCAGGGCATATGTGTTGCAGCATTCAGTTGCCGACTTCAGTGGAATAAGGGCAGCTTGTCGTAGGAGTCATATAAGTGCCAGGCAACTGATGAGAGAAATGGCAGGGTTGGGGAGATGAGGAGGAAGATGCTCTATACAGTGTCTGACGTCTAGGACGCTGTTTTTCATGCATGTCCAGACTTCATTAGGAGACTGTCTGGATCGATGTCAGTTGGGGATTGTTGACTTCCCTTCTTCTGACAGCTGAAAAATAATGATCATAGAATAAAAACCCTTTCAGAAATACTTGTGTATTGTTGCCATCTCCATCTTTCAGCTACATTACAAAGACCTCTTCAATTAGCCATACAGGACTTGAAGAAATTAAAAGGAAAGATGGCTCTGCCATCTCCACAGCAGTGACCTACTGAGCCCTGTATCTGTACTACCTGATACTTGGTGGGAATGGTCCGTGTTGTAACTTTTGTATCTGTACTACCTGATACTTGGTGGGAATAGTCTAGTGCTGTAACTTTTTAGTGCCTCGAACAATACCGCTGTGTTAAGTGTAATACAATAAGTAACAAACAAGGTCTTGGAAATCTGCCAGAAAGAACAGCAGTTGGTTACATATAGATTCTTCCAGCCACAGAATAACCGTGAGAAGCAGTCAACATGAAGGTCAGAAGTTGAAGAGTAATGAAGTAGTGACCCCCAAAGTCAAGTGTGGCCCCCGAAATAAGTCTGCACGCGTGCGCTGTATCATAGCCCGGTTATGCGACTGGGGCAGAGTTGGGCTAGACTCCCTGCACTTGTTGGCACAATGTGTCGGCACTCCCGCCTACCGCAAATAAATACCAGAATTTTTCTGAAGGAGAGGGAGACTGCTACACAACAGAGGACCACGTTGCCTCCTCGGGGACGCCTGAAGGGATTGTGCCTGCCGACTCTCTCTCTCACCATGCAGATGATCGGGACAAGTGTTGAGGTGGTCCTTCTTGAGATTACTGTCAGGTCGGTCTGTTTGTAAGTATCTGCTAATAAACTGCTTGCTTCTGAAGAACATGTGTGTGTGTATGTGTTTATGCTGGCTTGCCAAACTGGATGTTTGGCCCCCGGGAATCTAACTAGAACAAGCCCCCAGATGACATGAGCTGAGGTCACAGTAGAATGTGCTGCCCCACAGGGAGGTCTCCCTGCTGCTGCGGTGATGCCCTCCCTGCCCACAGCTGCCCTGTGGAGATGCTCCACCGCAAGCAGTGGGGACAGGAGGCAGCAGGGCCATGCTGGGGCCCCTTGCCAACATGCAGAGGAGCAGGAGCATGTCAGAGAAGAGCTTTGGATGATGAGACAGGAAGAGCATGCTTTTTCCACAGCTGGAGAGGCAAGCCAAGAGTAAAAGGGCAAGTGAGATGGAGGACTGCTGGAGCAGTACATCAGCCTGGACTGCAGTTCCTTGTTTCCAGCACTCCTGCTGCTTTCCACCAAGGGTAAGGCTTTGGGGAGCTCCTTCCAGAAGTGTTGCAGAGAGATGCAAAACCTGTTGTGGATCCCAGTCTGTGGGGGTGACTGTACAGGGCTGAGGGCTCCTGCAAGAGCCCTGCTTGAGAGCCTTCTCTGGCTTGGGAGACAATGTAGCAACCAGGACTCGTGGGTCCTGGGGCTGCCCGAAGCCCCAGGGCTCCTCAGGGGATGGGGGAAATCCAGGGCCAGGTTTCCCTGGGATTGGGACATGCTTTGGGGTCTGGCTCTGGCAGGAGAGGGGTCCTGTATCACAGAGGCTGGGGTCTTGCAGCTCCTGGGGGTTTCTCAAGACTTGCTGGAAATGCCTTTGCTGGAAATGGAGCCTTCACTTTGTATTAACTTTGAGTCATCTGCTTGTTTGGGAGAACCTTTGATCCTTTCCCCTGGATCCTCTTGTGCTTCTAGTTTGGCAGAGCATGTTTTGGGCCCTGAGGTGCCATCTTAAGATGGCCACCGCCCCTGTCCTCCTGGAAATTGGGCTCAAACATCTACACCCAAAAGACAGCAAGTTTGGGAGAGCAGCCTGTAAAGAGAAAGAGTCCCATTCCCACTGCACCAGTCCTGGCTGTCCTCAAGGATTTGTCTCTGAGCTGTGGTGGGTGGTGCTGGGGTGAGTCCAGCAGAGCCATCTATCCCAGCCCCCCTCACAACCCTACATCACCTCTCCCCAGACACCGGCAGGCTGAGAGGGGTCTCCCCATCACTGCTGCATACCCTGTGGGGCTTCTCAACCCTCTGGGGCAACCGCCTAGGGCACAGCCAGTGGTCACACTTTCTGCTTTTCAATCCAATGTGACTTTGATCCTGTAAAAATGCCAAACCCCAAACCAACTCCAACATCTAGATCCTTGCACAGGTCTGCCCAGTGCAATGAGCTGTCAGTGCATGACCCCAGAGGTGACTTTTCCAGTGCCCTCTTTGAGGTATTTCACTGGTTTTGGTACTATCTGGAGATGCTTCTGAAGGATTCATCAGAAAATTATGGAAAATAATTGTGGTAAAGGGAGGCGACTGCTTCCAGGATGCAAGAGGAAATCTCTCTGCCTCCTCTCTGGTGGTGCCATCTCCATGGCAATGATGTACTGAGCCCCCAGATGACACAAGCTGAGGTCACAGGGGGATGTGCCCCATCACACGGAGGTCTCCCTGGTGCTGTGGCAGGTGGCCCTCACTGTCCTGTGAGGACCAGGCCTTAATGAACCTAAGGTCACTTCTGGGTTATAGTGCTGTTTTTGTCTTACCTAACCCTCGCATTCTTCGAAGCGCTGATGTTTATCAAGGCTATTTAGCCGGCGCTCGTTACACTTTGCAGTACTGCTTTTCTCTCTACCTTGTCCTAGAGTCTTGTTACCTATTTGCAAGGTTTTTTTCACAGTATTTCTCTAACAGTATTTCTCAGTGCACCCCACTGACTGAGTCCCACCAATGCAGCTGCCGCAGCCTCGGTACAGCTGTGCACCCCACTGACGGACTCCCACCAATGCAGGTAGTACGGCCTCAGTGCAGCTTTGCATCCGACTGATTGAGACCCACCAAGGCAGGTACGTCGGCCTCAGTACAGCTCTGCACCTCACTGACTGAGTCCCAACAATGCAGGTGGAGAGGTCTCGGTACAGCTGTGCACCCCACTGACTGAGTCCCACCAATGCAGGTAGTACGGGCTCGGTACAGCTGTGCACCCCACTGACCGAGTCCCACCAATGCAGCTGGCGCAGCCTAGGTACAGCTGTGCACCCCACTGACCGAGTCCCACCAATGCACGTGGGGAAGTCTCGGTACAGCTGTGTACCCCACTAACCGAGTCCCACCAATACAGGTGGCTCAGCCTCAGTACAGTTGTGCACTCCACAGACCGAGTCACACCAATGATGGTGGCTCAGCCTCAGTACAGCTGTGAACCCCACTGACCAACTCCCACCAATTCTGGTACCACGGCCTCAGTGCAGCTTTGCATCCCACTGACTGAGACCCACCAATGCAGGTAGCACGGCCTCAGTACAGCTTTGCATCCCACTGATCGAGTCCCAGCAATGCAGGTGGCTCAGCATCGGTACAGCTGTGCACCCCACTGACCGAGTCTCACCAATGATGGTGGTGCAGCCTCCGTGCAGCTGTGCACCCCACTGACCGAGTCCCAACAATGCAGGTGGCGCAGACTCAGTACAGCTGTGCACCCCACTGACCGAGTCCCACCAACGCAGGTGGTGCAGCCTCGGTACAACTGTGCACCCCACTGACCAAGTACCACCAATGCAGGTGGCTTGGCCTCGGTACAGCTGTGCACCCCACTCACCGAGTCCAACCAGTGCAGGTGGCGTAGCCTCCGTACAGCTGTGCGCTTCACCAATCTCACTATGCTGCAAACCCCGGGAATCCCTTTCTCGTCACCAATTTATGTTCTAGTTAGATTCCTGGGGCAAACATCTGGTTTGGCAAGCCAGCACAAATACACACACACACACAGACGCACACACACACACACACACACACAAACACTCTTCAGTAGAGTGCTCTCTCCACACACCTCCTCCCATGCTGAGCAGCACAACACTGAGCCAACATGTGCCTGTGCATCAGTGGTGCACAGGGCACAGCACCACACATGGCAGCACACAGGACACCCCCAAGGGCCCCACAACACAGAAAGCACAACTCTCCAGCCCTTCCAGTCCCTTCTAGGCCTCCAACGCCTTGGAAACAGTGCTTCCTCTGAACATCCACTCACAGCCCTGACATGGTCACTTCCCATCTCCAGGAAGCAGAGAGCAAGCGCTCTCACAGCAGCTGATCAGGCCAGCTCTTGCCACTCACTTTTGCCTCACATGCCCTCAAGACACTCACCCAAAGGGGCCTCCCTACTGACAGGCCCCTAGAGCTTTCAAAGGGAAGCCCATCCTCACGCCTTCTCTTCCCGACAGCTCGGAGGCAGGACAAACACTTTCTTCTGAAATGGCAAAAGGCAGTGAGAGCTAAGTGGGGGCTCCTCACCACCACCCAAAGTGCAGGCAAAATCCAGTCCCTTGCCAGAGTCAGCAGGGTCAGCACCTAACCACACCACACTTAGCACACTGATGGCTACACGTGGCTGCTTTCTTATTTCCCCGCTGCAGCACAGAAAGCTCACACTACAGCACGATGGTGGGGTAACTTGCAGAGACTGCACCTGCAAGGAAGAGAGACCTGGGCTGCGCATCCCTTGCAGGGCACTTTTGCCTTGCTGCTCCCATTCAAAGGCACTCCTCCAAACAGGTCTCCTACAGGAAGGACTCCGCCCCTTGACAGACAGCTCCCAAGAACTCACCTGCCTTTCTCCAAAGACCACCACACCACAAGGCTTTTACTCCTTCAAAGGGAATCCAGCAGGCTAAGGCCCAGCCAGAAAAGCGCATCTCCCACAACGTCCGCTCCTCTCAGCAAACACTGCTGCAGACCAAAGCTCTTATGAGCAAAAGGAAATAAGAGGAAAGGAGGGAAAACACAGGATTGGTTCACATCCCGGAGCAAGGAGAAACACTCCCTGGCCTTCAGGAAAAATCCATACTGCAGATCCTGGAAATCGCTTAGCATTCCCAGGGCCTGAACCTCAGTGCATCAAAGGCAGCAGGCTGCCAGCAACTCTGGCGCATGACACCAGGGCAGCCTAGGCCCAGCCAGCGTAGTCACACCCTCACCTTGCAGTGCTCCCCAGCTCCCCACTCTGGCACCACTGCCCACACACAGCACCGCCCTCTCCAGCTATCTCCTCCCATGATGAGCACCAAAACAATGGGACCACCACCGGACCCACCACACGGCAGCCCTGCACTGCAACACCCTGCACACACCACTGCTCGCCTCACAGATGGGGGCCAGCAAATGTGCACCTCTGCATCAGCAACGCACAGGGCACCCCAAGTGCCCCACAACACAGAAAGCCCAGCTCTCCAGCTCTTAAGTTCCCTTCTAGTTCTCCAAGGCTTTGCAACACGCACTGCCTCTCAGCATCCACTCACAGTCCTATACGGTTACTTCCCTTCTCCAGGAAGCAGACGAGTGCTCTCACAAGCCCTGATCAGGCCACCTCTTGTCACTCATTTGTGCCTCAACTTCTCTGAAAAGAACATCTCTTTCAAAATGTGGCCCATATTTATTTCAGGGTGACATTCCTTCTATCTCCTCCAACAGACTTTGCACCCATTCTCCACTGGCTGCATACTTGGACAGAAAATCACCAACCTCTAATGTATCACAGTTCCAAATGTGTCATAAAACCAGGTGGACACCTGAAAGACAGACACAGCATTTAGACCTTGCAGGAACATCTCATAAGCTCCTTGCTGTTTCCACAGGGGGAATTTCTAAAGCACACACAGACAATGGGGAGAAGAGATTACTAACACCTATGCTTACACCAGCATCAGATTGATTTAGCAGCCTCAAAACTCTAGCTGGACTCCCTAGCTGACCGGGAGCAGCCTGCAAGCTTCTACTTAGCAACAACTGGAAAGTCAAACTCCATGTCCATATTCACCAGAGAACAACACCCACATTTTTCATGTAGTAGTACTGACACAGGATGACAGACTGGAACAGAATTTGTGTCAGATGATGTGGAACATCTGCTTGACTGAATAGTTACATTTACATATTGCTGTAGAGCTCTGCAGCAGTCAGTCCCTCCTCTGGGCACACGCAACAAACCCAGAAGTCACCTCACCACCATCATCATGGCTGCGTGTCTTCTCCTGATCTACCACCTGCTCAGAGAGGTGACCTCACAAGGGCAAACCCCCAACATATGCCTACAGCTGCTATGGGCTTCAGAGACACACGTTTCCTCAAAATAACTTCCCCCGCCATGAACCACTGCTGCCCGAGCAGGTACTCGGACAAAAGAGACCTCACACTCAACGTCCATGCCTAACACACATTCTGGGAAGAAGAGATTACTAGCACCACTGCGTACACCAGCACTAGATTTATTCAGTAGTTTAAAAGATCTAGTTGGACTCCCATGATGACCAGGAGTAGGCTGCAAGCCTCTACTTAGGAACTCAGCAAATGCAAAGTCAAGCTCCATGTCCATGTTCACCAGAGAACATCATCCACATTTTAAACATAGCAGTACTAACGCAGGATGACAGAGTAGACTAGAATTTGTGTTAGATGATGGGGGACATCTACTTCTGCTTGATTAATTTGTTGCCTTTTCTCTACTGCTATAGAGCTCTGCAGGGCTCAATCCCTCCTCTGGGCACATGCAACAAACCCAGGAGTCACCTCACCACCACTGTGTGGCTTCTCCTGACCTGTGAGCTGCTCACAAGGGCAAACCCCCAACACATGCCTGCTGCTGTTCTGTGGGCTTCAGAGACACCAGTTCCTCAACATAACTTCCCCAGCCATGAGCCACTGCTGTCCTAGCAGGGACTTGGACAAAAGAGACCTCACACTCAACACCCATGACTAACTGCCTGCTGACGGTCTATCAGGGACTCAGAAAGACGGGACCTCGCAGTCACCTGCACAACCAGGTCTCAGTCAGTGGCCAAGAAGCCCCCAAGGCAGGAATTACCTCACTAGAACTTCCCCAGCCAGCAGACAAATCCTGGCTGATCCGCTGCTCAGGCAGAAACCATCTCAAAAACGCATCCCAGTGCGGACCTGCTGCTGCCCTATCCACTGCTCTGCGGGAAGTGACATCACAAGCAACAGCCACGCCTTCTCCCTCCAGCCGGCCTATCAGGGACTTGTGCAGAACTGACCTCACCATCAACAGCTGAGCCATGGGCCTCCTCCAGCCCCACCAGCTACCTACAAACACTTGATGGCACACAGGGCATTTTCTCATACAGCCCTTTTAAACACTAGGGACCTCACTGCCCACCCTGCTGCTGCCTGCAGCTCCCCCTGCCCTTTCCCACGGCTGAACCACCTCCCAAATGGCCTCCCTGATTCACTTCCTGGCTTCACAATGCTCACAGTGCAGCAAAGCACCCATTATGTAGCAGCTCCAACCCCCCCAAAATACATTAGCTTTCACCTAGGTAGTCTCTATATGTAGCAAGAGAGCAGGGCCTCATGTCCCAGTCAGAGGGAGAAGCCTTCCCATAGCTCACAAGTCTCCTTCCTTCCCAAATGCTGAACAAGCACAGCAAATCCTCTACACATCAAGCACAACAAGCATTCTCCTATTTTACGCGCTGACAATTTGAGACATGGCAACAGACTCCATCCAGGACATTTCAATTGCTGAAATCAGCAGAGCCAGAATTCAGCAGCTCTTCCTCCTCAGCTAGGATTATGGGAATAACAACCGCAAGTGTGAAAATGGACATTCGTCAACTTCCAAGGCCCCTGAAAAGCAAAACACCTCACACTTAACAGAGCTCTTCTGCAAACACCCTTCAGGCTGCTCCCAGGGTCACAGGTCCTGGAGCACACCAAGAACTATGGAGCAAGCACAACGACTTGGGCACGACACCTCACCAGGACACCAGCAATCTGCTCTCACTTTGACCAGCAGATCCCAGACACAGCTCTGAGCAGCACCTGGGGGCTGCGGGGGCAGCAGCAAATCAGGGAAACCCTTGAAAATGCATCTCAGACCCACAAAAGGTTCAAAGCTTCCTGCACCCAAACCCCACCAAGCCGCCCTGGCCCAGCTGCTCGGCGCAGGCCGGCACACCTGGCTCGCAGGTCAGTTCCCCTCGGTGACAGGGCGCTGGGTCCCCTGCTCACAGCCCCACCAGCCCCTTTGGGAGCCCCTGCAGGGAAGCAGCCCCCTCGCCAGCACCGCTGCCCCTGCTGCAGCGAGAGGGCACCCGCCGGCATTTGAACGCACCCGCAGCCCCCACCAGCCCCACTCGCACCCGCTCTCACTCCCGCTCCCTTCTCGCCTGCTTCGCTCCCTCCCTTCTCGCACCTCTCTCTTCTCTTGGCCTTTTCCCACTCTGGACTCCGATTGGCTGACACAGCCGTCATTCCAATCCATCCCCGCCCTCCTCCTCAGGACAGCCAATAGGAGGGCCGCACTCAGGCGATGCCATGGCAACGCTGCGCCCTCCTGCCCTGGCAGCCAGCTCTGCCCCCAGGTCCCACGGGATGGCGCCATCTTGTGGGAGGCAGCGCAGGGCGCGGCGGGGCCTGGGGGCAGCCCAGCGCCGGGTGCCCGGGCAGTGCGGGGCGCCGGGCCCAGCCGCTCTGCTGCATGGTGCCTGCGGGGCTCCTCGCTGCCCTGTGCCCTGGGGGCCCTGCTGGGCTTGGAGGGCAGCCCTGGGGCCTGTGCTGGTGCCAGCCCTGGTGCCGGCACTGGGGCCCTGGGAATGGCCGGAGCGCCGGAGCCTGTGGGTGAGGTGCTGCTGCCGCCAGTGCAGGGCAGTGTCCTCTCGGCCCTTCTGCCCCGGTCCCTTCGCAAGGGTAGCCCTAGGGCTTGGCAGCCCTCCCGCTGCACCTAGCAGGGCTGGGCCACAGCCAAGCAGGGGCTGCTCTGTGTGGAGCTGGGCTGTGCCCCGAGGGGTCGCTCCAGAAGGCTGAGGAGCCCCATGGGGGCACAGGGCAGTGAGGGGGAGACCAGCTCTGGGCCTGTTGGTGCCAGGGAGTGGAGTTGTGTGGTCAGGAGGAGGCTGGGGGAGTTGGTCATGTTGGGCTCACCCCAGCAGTGCACCCCCCAGAGAAAATCCTTGGGATAGCCAGGTCTTACAGGGTCATAGTGGTACCTCTACCTGTTCACACAATGCTTGCACAAACAGGCTGTCTTGGGTGCAGAGGCTGGAGACGTTTTGCAGGAGGACAGAGGCTGCGGCCATCTCAGGATGAAATCTCAGAGCCCCAAATCTGCTCTGCCAAGTTAGAATCATAAAAGGATACAAACGGAGTCAATCCTCACTGGAGAGCTACAGAACCACTGGAAACATGCAAGTGCATTCCTGGCTGATGGTGTCCCTGCAGCAGTCCTCCATCTCGCTTGTCCCTTGCCCTCAGCTCACCTCTCAAGCCCAGGACAAGGGACGCTCTTCCCATCTCATTACCCAATACTTTCCAACATGCTGCTGCTCCTCTGCATGTCGACAAGGGCTCCTAGTGCAGCCCCGTTGCCTCCTGTCCCCTGTCATTGCCACGGAGCCAGTATGAAGGACAGTGGTGGGGACTGGGTGAGCAGTGCCCAGCAGTGCCTGGGCCTCGCAGGGCAGTGAGGGCCCCCACCCACGGCACCATGGAGACCTCCCTGTGATGCAGCACATCCTGCTGTGACCTCAGCTCGTGTCATGTGGGGGCTCACTATGCCATTGCCATGGAGATGGCCCAGCCAGGGAGCAGAGAGATTTCCTCTCATGTCCTGGAAAGCCATCCCCTCCCTTCCCCCAGTTATTTCCCAAACATTTCTGATAAATTCCTTTGTCTCCAGAGGGGCCTTGGGCATCAGGGCAGCCCCAGCCCCCGGATTCAGGAGTCCTGGATGCCACATGGTCTCCCGAGCCACACAAGCTTCTCAGGCAGGATTTTGCTCAGGATCCACAGCAAGTTTTTCAGTTAAGGGTTTCTGTGTGCCTCCTCAAACAGGAGCCCCAGAAGGCCCCCAGGGAGCTGCAGGAGCGTTGGGAACAAGCAACTGTTGCCTGGGCTGATGGTATTGGTGCAGCAGTCTTCCCTCTCACTTGCTGCTTGTCCTTGGCTCACCTCTGTAGCTGAGGAGGAGGGATGCTCTTCCTGGTTTTGCACCCAAAACTCCTTTACAATGAGCCCCTGCCCCACTGCCTGCTGGCGAGGGGCCCCAATGTGGACCCATTGCATCCTGTCCTCACTTCTTTCCATAGAGCTGCTATGGAAGACAGAAGTTTCTTTTCTCTTCATTTCCTGCTTTTGCCCATAGCAAGACTTCAGAAAAATCTCACTCTTTCGGCAGAGTCCCCTACTTTTACACACCTGCTTTCTGCACTTTTTCAACACCCTCTGTATTCCCCGCCTACCCCCCCCACACACCCCAGTTCCTTTCCTTTGCTCCAGCAGCATGCTAAGATTGAGAAAGACTAAGTGGGGTGTGTATGTGAGGGAAATAAAATTAATAACGAGATGCCAGCACAAACAGCAGTGGGATGGCAAAGCAGGTGGTGTATGAAAATGCCATGTCAGACACCCCAAAGAAGTCATGTCCTTCCAAAATCTGCCAAGTGGAAATGACCTACAAAGCTAAACAATTCTGAAGGCTTGTGGAATTTGGTGCCTCTTGTTGTGCATGATGCCAGGGCCACCTGGCTGTAAGAAGCACTTGGGAGAGGGCCAAGCCTTGCAGGAGGCAGCCTCGGCTGGAGCTGAGCCCTGGCAGGAGCAGGAGAGAGCAAGGCAGAGGTCTTGCGGGTGATAGGCTTCTTGTGTTAGCCAGGCTGGCTGGGCAGAGGCTTTGTCAGTGTGGGGCAAGAGACGGGAAATGGCAGCTGCCTAGGGAACCCGCAGGCATGTCCTTGCAGGCTGCCAGGCAGAGCATGCAGTCAGCCTGCCAGCAGGCAGAGACCTCCTGCTCCTTGCCAGCACTTCCCACCTGCTCCTCGGCAGCTCCGGGGAGTCAGGCAGAGGCTTACAAAACCACCATCATGGTCATCTCTGCACCTTTGCGAGGACACGTGCAGAAGCCTGTGAGCCCTGTGCGTTGGGCAGCCGAGGCAGCCTGTGCCTTTGGTGGGAGCAAGCTGGGCTCCGGCTGTGCTGCACTGCTGCGTGCAGCTGCTGCTGGCCACCTGTGGGCAGAAGGACTCACAGGGTGGAGGCGGTTGACTTGGTCCAAGTGGCTGGTGAAGAGCAGGAAACCTGAGGGCCGTGGGCAAGGGAAGCTCTGGCTGCACGCGGCCTGGCTGAGCTGGGCCCAGAGCTGCTCTCTGCCCCTCAGCACAGAGCTCACGGGCTCTGTGGGGGCCTTGGAGCATGCAGGTTGCTGTGCTTTGTCCCAGGGAAAATCCCCAGGGCCAGGAAGAAATTCCCCCCTGGCCGCAGCAGCTCCTGCCTGCCTCTTTCACCCCAGCTCCTTTGCCAAACCAGCTGCCTGCTCTCTGGGCAGCTCCCATGCCTGCTGCCTGCCTCTGCCTCCAGCCCCATAGCTCACCTCACCCCTGCGCTCCGGCATGCCTGGTAGTGCGTGTGCAGCCTGGCAGCAGACGTTTGCTGCCGCTCCTCGTCCCTCTGCAGGATCCTCTGCCAGGGTCCTGCTGCTCTGGCCCCAAGGGCAGCTGCTGCCTCCTCAGGGAGCGGCTCTCCTCAGTGGGAGGACCCCAGGGGCTCTGCTCCAGCAGGGACACAGTCCCCATGGAGACAGCCCCATCACCAGCGCCTTGGAGGCACCATGCCACCACCATCACCAAGCCCTGCTACTCACCGTGGCAACAGCCGTCACCAAGCCCCGGGGATCGCTGGGGGCACCCCCAGCACAACGCCTTGGCAGTCCCCATGGGCACACCCATCCCCATGGCCTTGCCTCCAAGCCTCTGCTTTCAGCTTTGGAGCCTGCCTGGCAGCTGAGAGCCGGGCAGCACCACCAAGGTTCCTCTCTCCAGCCCTGCACTCCATGCCCCTTGCACAGGCTGCCCTGTGAAGGGAAAAAGTGTGCAGAGGCTTTGAAATGAGGCCCAAGCAAGGAGACAGCCCCAGCCTGGCGGTCTGCTGAAATGCCACCTGTCTGGCTGCACGGGCTTTGCAGCAGCTCTCTGAGCTCCACAGCTGCATTCACAACCTGACCCTGGGCACATCTTCACCCCTCACAGAGACAGGAACCCAACAACTGTGAGACATCCTCAATTTCAAGCTACAGTGGCTTTGGGACACTCAGACAAATATGTGGCACCACAGCCTTCTTGGAAAAGGGGGGAACACAGTAGCATTTGCAGAGCAAGCTGGCACTAACAGCATTTGTGCGATGCAGAAGTTGCAGCACAGCGGACGTGAACCTACACCCCAAGTCACCCATGGAAGCCAGGCGCACTTACAGAAGCCTTCACATCCACTCGCAGCCTCACCTCATTCAGCACCTCACCTCTTGCAGCTGCTTTCTCAGACAGATCACAATGGTGGCAAAGATGTTGGCAGGTACAGGCACACACCCTGGCATCCTGCCTCCATCCTCAGCAGTTCTAGGACTACACCAGCAACATATGGGACTGCAGTAACCTAGAAAGAAAGAGAAAATCAGAGTGTTACTGTCAGCTCTGCTGGCCTTCCACAGTTGCAACAGTCGGCGGCAAATGTCTCCCCTCTACGCTGAGCTGTATTTGTGAGAGCACAGCCTGTGGGGCCACTGAGAGCTTCTACTCCTCTTTTTGGCACAGGTGAGACCATGTCTGTATATCGGGTCTCCTCTGGACACTCCAGTTCTGCAAAGGCACAAACACACAGTAGGGAGTCCAGCACAGGGACACCAAGACAGTCAAGGCCTGGAGCATGGGGCATACAGGTAGAGGCTGAGAGAGCTGCACCTGGCAGGGCTGGGCCACGGCACAGCAGGGGCTGCTCTGTGTGGGGCTGGACTGTGCCCCGAGGGGTCGCTCCAGAAGGCTGAGGAGCCCCATGGGGGCACAGGGCAGTGAGGGGGGGGACCAGCTCTGAGCCAGCTGGTGCCAGGGAGTGGAGGTGTGGGGTCGTGAAGGGACTGGGGGAGATGGCTCTTTTGGGCTTACTGCAGCACTGCACCCCATAGCTCAGAGAAAAATCCTTGGGTCAGTCAGGACTTGGCAGTGGGGACCGTGCTTCCACCTGTTTCCAAGGTGCTCTCCCAAATAGGCTTTCTTTTGCATGCAGATGTTTTGAGTCCAATCTGCGCAAGGACACAGGCTATGACCATCTCGAGATGGCTTCTCTGAGCCCAAAACATGCTGTACCAACTTGTACCAAGCATGAAAGGAACAGAGGTCCTCTCAAACAGGCAGAGGACCTGGGGTCATTACAAGGTGGTTTCCTTCTTGTACATGGACATTTCAGCAGGTTCTTGAGAGCCCCATGAGAGCAGCAGGTTGCCCAAGCCTCTGGGATGCAGGACCCCAATTCTTCCCAGAGCCAGATCGCAAAGGGGGACACGATCCCAGGGAAACCTGCCATGGATTCCCATGCCCCACACAGACCCCAAAACGCAATGGAGCTGGCCCCACAGAAGCCTTGAGGCTCAGTGCATCTCCTGCCCCATGACCCAGGAGTCCTGGCTGTCCACTAAGACAGATGGGACCCTCAGAGATGACTCTTGTAGCAGCCCCCAGTCCTGTCCAGCCACCCCCACAGCCCTGGATTCACAGCAGTTTTTGCAGTTACCAATCTTTGTGCAACATCTCGGGAAGAAGTACCCAAAGCCCTTACCCTCAGTGGAGAGCTGCAGGAGCCTTGGGAACAAGGAACTGTGGTCTCGGCTGATGGTGTCCATCCAGCAGTCCTCCATCTCCCCTCTTTGCCCTCGGCTCACCTCTGCAGCCCAGGAGGAGGGATGTTCTTCCCTTCACCCAACACTCCTTTTCATCATGCTCCTGTTCCTCTGCATGTCAGCGACGGATCCCAGCACAGCCCCCATTAACTCCTGTCTCCAGTCTTGCAATGGAGCCACAACAAGGGCAGCGGCAGGGAGGGCGTGAGCAGTGCCCAGCAGCACCTACGTCTCAGAGCGAAGTGAGGGCCCTCACCCAGGACACCATGGAGACCTCCCTGTGATGCAGCACATCCCGCTGTGACCTCAGCTTGTGTCATCTGGGGGCACAGCAGGTCAGTGCCATGGAGATGGCACCACCAGGGAGAGAGCAGAGAGATTTCTTCTCCCTTCCTGGAAAGCAGGCATCCCCCTTCCCCCAGGTATTTTCCCAAACTTTCTGATAAATTCCTTCAAGAATGTCTCGAGGTGGTGTCAAAGTCAGGGAAACATCTGAAGTGGGGACCTGGAGAGGTCACTGCTGTGCTCCTGCACTCCCTGGCTGCTGCACTAGGCAACAGGATTCTGTGCAGGAATCTGCGGTTTGGGGGTTGGATTGGGGTTTGGCATTTTTGCAGGACCAAAGTCCAGTGGGATGAAAAAGCACAAAGGGTGGCCACAGGCTGAGATGCTTAGATGAGCCTCAAAACTGGTGGCTGCTGTGGATCTCGCTTTTATTTGAAGTAGGGTATAGGAGAATAAGGGACAGGACGTAACCTTCCTCCTTTAGGCACCAAAGCAGGCTCTTTGATTTGAGAAGCCTTCAGCAAGGTTTCTCGCTCTGTGGTGCTTAAGATAGAGATGATACGCCAGAAAAGAGCAAACACATCATCCAGAGAGCTCTACCCAGGACCCTCGTCCCTGCCAGACTCCAAAGCCATTGGTCAGGCCACGTAGCCAATTGGAGGAAGTTTTCCCATTTCCCATGAACTTAGTCCACCTTTCCTTCTGTGTGAGCCTGAGAAAAGCCAGGTCTCAACTCTGGGCTTCAGATGGTCCTTGGGCTTTTCAGTGTCACTTTGGGGCTCTGCTTCTCCCCTGGGTACGCTCCTCAGCCCCCTGCCCTTCCCCACACCAGCCCCCTGGCTCCTCCAGGGATCTGTGCAGCCCAGGCACCCTGGATCCACACTGGCACCCTTGCTCTCCCACGATCTGTACAGCTCTGGCACCCTGGATCTCCGGCATTTGAGGATTCAAGGCTTCTCAGGACATCCCTCATACTGCAGTGCTGCTCTCTGGGCTCTGGTGCAGAGCCTACGAGGCAGTGCAATGCCTCAGGGCCTGCATTCAGAAGTTTGTAAGGGCACCTCCCCACTCTGCAGCTGCTAAAGCTTGCGAGCCTCCCTACAGTCAATCTTCCTGCTCTTCCTAGTCTCTGCAGAGTGCTGGGGCAGGTCTTGCAGGAGGGAGACTGCACCCTTCTTAAATAGTGTCCGAGATGTGCCTTTCCAAGTCCCTACAGGAGTTAGTTTGCTTAGTCAGCCTCTAGTCATCTGTGACACAGGGAGCCCAACTCTACCTGCTGGCATCTCTGCCCTTTCTCTCCCTTGTCTCCTGTGTGCCTACCCAGTCTTCTCCATGCACCAGAGGCATGGGAAGTGTTGCCTGAGAGAACTCACCTGAAGCTATGACACGTTGTGGAGCTGAGGGTCTCACGGAGGCAAGTCTGGGATGACTGTTCCCCCGTTTCCTCTCCTACTCCCAGCCCGAGGGTTAAGAAAGTCCTCTGGAGAGAGTGGTTGGTTTGGTATGGCTGGGATGGGTTTCCCTCGACATCGCTGGGTCCTGCCTGTGTTGCTCTGAGTGCCCAGAAAATTTCTCTTCTCTGGGGGCTTGCATCAATGTTTTCCAGACTTTTGTACAGAAAGATAGCTTGCTCCAAGATCCCCTTATCCCCCCCTACACACACACACACACCTGCAGAACGGCACAGTCTTGTGGAGATTTGTTTTGCTTCTCTGTCGTGACAGACATCTTTTGAGCTACCGTCCAGATTACAGCAGGGAAAAAAATGTTTGTTTAAAAAAATCTTATCCCTGGCAGCAAATACAAACTGACTCCTTACCCCTGCACCTCCACCATTCAGTAGAGCAGCAGCTCATGCCTCTCTGCTTTCCCCGTCAGTTTCACCACCTACCCAGAGTGTTTCAGCTTTCCATTAGGAGGGAACATTAAGCAGTAGAAGTGGCAAAGAAAGCGGCTTCTCTCTTCTTTTCACTCTTCACCTGCTGCCTTAGGTTTCACTAGTGATGGAGCTCTCACAGCTCAGGGCTTCTCTGCACCTCTCAGGCTGCCGTGCTGTGACAAGAATTTCTGCTCTAAAGCAGGATTCAGGAAATGTGGAGGTTGCTGCGAGTTCTTATGCAGCCACAAAGCTGAGTGTATCAGCTAGTTACAGATTAATAATCTACAAGTAGAATCACGAAGAAAGGAATAGTTTCCCAGCAGATACAGAAGTATTCCTAATGGCACTTGAGGGATAGCATATGACGTACTGTGAGTAATTCTGGTTTCCTTGGAAAAAAAAGGAACTGAGATTGCAACAAAAAGCAACAAAGGCAGGCTATGCAAATGCCCCAGAAGTGAAGTGCCAATCACACGGAAGCACACTAGGAGAATTCAGTTTGACATAGCCAAACTAAGACAGAGGAAACAGGATTGTTTCGTACAGGAGAAGTTGCTCTATGGAGAGAGAATCAGTTACCCTCACAAGCAATGCTGCCACAAGGAGCAATACCCATAAAGTTGCCATCAGGAAACGCCACTTGGATTTGAAAAGACTTCAAATTCCTGAAAAGGAAATTCTGCATTAAAGTTTCCATCAGGAAATGCCACTTGGATTTGAAAAGACTTCAAATTCCTGAAAAGGAAATTCTGCATGTGGCTCTCAATCAAGGAAATATCTCACAAGGGAACTTAAGTCTATCTATAAAATCGATTCTGCAATAGATTTGCCTGGAGCAGGTGACTGAACTCCAGGACCCAGGAGATTCTTTGGGAGGGGATGAGATGTCAAGGAAAAACAGGCAAATAGGGACCCAAACCTGAGTCACAGCGACAGGCACAGGAAGCTAAGCAGTGCCCCTTTAGCCTCTAGGCTAACCCCACTGCCCAAGCACACAGTGTTCTTCTGTGCATAAGGAATAAGATGACTTAGTAACTGAGGAGCAAACCACAACAAATTAAAAGCTGCTTGTGCCTATGTGATGGAAGGCATCAGGCAGTCTTCTTGCCTCTTTCAACCCCAGCCATCACTTGGGTAAGTTTTAGAGTGGAAAAAAAAGGAGCATGAAGTGTATATGCCAACTTCTCACTGTTCCTTCAGTTTTTCTGAGGAAGAAGATAGGTCCTCCCTGATTAGAGGATACCTCTAGTATGGCCATACTTATCAATTTGTAAGTTATAATGAGACAGGGATAATAAAAGTTCTCTCAGACTGTGACACTCTGAGAGCGTGTGAGAGACTGGGTCACTCTGAGAAATTGAGACAGGTACATAAAACCATAGAAAAGAGGAAAAAAAAGAAGGAAATGGTCCCTTTGGAGAGATCATTAAGAACAAGCATTTGAGAACATGCAATTACATGCTGCACTTAGATTCCATTTTCCCTCCTGCTGAGTGCAGTGAAAGAAAAGCAAAGAATTTGAAAAGAAACTTCACATACACAGTCAAGAGGTATGAGAACATGACTACACGGCAGCAGACATTACCTCATCCTTGAACTAGCAAAGGTTCCTTAGTCTATGGATATCCTCAGGGGTGGCAGTGAGGTCGAAAGCACTACTCCTGATCTCCTCTGGCTTGCCTTCCTCCGATGCAGCAGTGAGCTCTCTCACAGTGGCCTGAAAAAACACAGTGAAAGCGCAAAGGGCTCACTGAGCGCACGAACCGGGATGGAGCAGTCGCCTCAAAAAAGGCCCACCAAAAAGCCGGTCAAGTTAGACCTTGGAAACTGTCACAGTGTTTCAGAGCAGAAGATCACAGGCTTCCTCAGCTTGCTGCTCAGGTAGCAACAGCAGCCGGGTTCTTTGTTTCACACTCCTCGCTTGGAAGGGCACAGTTGTTTCAGGCTGTTCTCACTTCAGCAGTAACATGGGAAAGAGAGGAAGCTGACAGAAAACAGGAGGACTAGCACAGGAAGACTAGCACTAGCACTGAAAACAGGAGGGCTGCACAAGAAAGCAGCTCAGGAATGAACACGAGAACAGCAAAGGCCTCTTGTGCCACATGACGCTGTAGCCCTCCCAACACTGAGGTTTCAGACAACCACAGCAGGCGTTCTCCAGACCAAGGCACCAAAGACAGGAGTCTGAGAATTGGAGGCAGGTGAGCTCCAAAGGGAGCTGAGCTGACAACCAAAGGGGAACAGACAACAACACTGCAGTCAGGCAATAAAGACACCACGGTGTGCATTAGAGTGGCTGCAACATGGCTGTTGGCATCCAAGTGTGCTTAAGGAAGGCAAACAACCCATGGGCCTGTTAGGATAAAACACTTGGATCTGCAGTAGGGATGGGTTCACAAAAAACAGAAAAGGGAAAGAAAAAAAAATCCCTTTTTCCTCAGGCTGTAGCATGACTCTGCAAGCCCTTGTTTTCCTAGCCCTCTGAAAGCCAAGTGCTAGCAAACAAGGACAGACCGCCTGACTAGCAGACAGTGCAAAGAGTCTTCCTCATGCATAAAACAGAGAGAAGGATACTTTTGCACACAAAAGCACCCAACCAACCAGCACATTCCTCCCTTTCCAAACTCCCAAGGTCCTTCTTTGGGATAGCTGCTTTCAACCTACCCCACTGTGTACTACTGTTTCTGTGCTCAGAATGGCACAGAAACAAAGTAAGTGACAGCAGGCAACCTCTGGGAAAGTGTCATTTGCAGAAGAATGCTCTCCTCTCCCCTGGGGAAAAAATAAGGCAGCAGAGCATTCTTTACAACATACAAAGAGTGCAATGGCTGAATACACTCAATCATCATTCCCTAAAAATGAAATGATAAGGAACACTAGCTTACCTCTGCACTGGCTTCCTTCAGTGGTTTGCCCTGGTCACAAGCATTTTCTGCTGGTCTGTAATGCCTGAGAGAAGCAGAGAAAGACAGCAACGAGTTGTTTCAATGCCATCACCTCCAGTGCTGATGAATCCACCTCACGGTTAGGAGGTGCCCTTTTTGCAGTGCTCAGTCTGGATACATCCTCCATTGCACAAATGGACAAGGGAAAACATCACATCAGCTTCCAGCACTATTCTTTCTGAGCAGCAAGAGAAAAAAAGAGAAAAGAGAAAGAAGAGCTCACATGCTTTCCCACTGTCTTCTCTCAATGCGTGGCAGGAGCCTTTCTCTTTTGCTGTGTCACTTTCACTCATTGGAAAAGGGGGAAGCCACCAGCACCTCCTCTGTAAAGCCCTTGGTGATCTACTGGGGAGGAAGACTGCAAGATGCATGTTATCCTGCCAGGGAAAACAGGAACATTTCCAAGCATGCTTGCCTCCAAGCACAGTTACCTCACTCCAAGTAAAGACCAGCACACCGAGTTACAACTGGACGTCTCCAAAATGCTCACTTGCATTTTAGAGGCCAGTCAGCAGAGTGACTATCTCCACCTGGAAAGGAGTACCATTAAACCACAGAGGCTCTGAACACCAAGCACATACACAGACATTCCCTGTATACACCTCTACTGCCCCCCAAAGCAGTACTTTCACTGTCACCAGAGATGGGACTGTTCACTCTGGCTCAGCCTTTGCGCCTAACACCTGGCTCCTGCTGAGGCCTGTGGTAGGCTGCGGGCAGCACCATTAGGCTACAGCGAGAGCAAACACATACACCACGCCCTCACGGACAAAAAGAATGAGGTCGGCTATCCTTGCAGGTTTTTCAGTAACTCTTTGTTTATACCTGCCAAGTCTGGAACTCTTTGGAATTAAGTCAATCCTTCCCCAGTAACCAAAAGGACCAATAGGGATGGTATGGACCAAACTTCCCAGCTCAAAGGTACTGGAAGGAAAACGCTCTCCACGCAAGGGTGTGTTCAAGTCCTTCTCCTTGGTCTAGCAAGGACAGTGCCCGTTTGCAGCCATCCTGTTGCTTTCTTCCTTAGCAACTGCAGGAAGAGAGGAAGCTTTCAACAAAGCTCTAGAGTGCTACATATAGTTACCTCAGAGCTCAGGCCCTGCTCTTTTCACAGCCCTCTTTTCTCCCCACTCCTGGACATGACAACTTGTGACTGTTCCTAATTGAAAGCTGAAGAAAGAAGTCACATTTTCACAGGTTGATCAAGAAAACTGAATACTGCACTGCCCCCGCACACTACGACAGCAGCTCCTGCCTATCTGCTTTCACCAAGTTTCCCCCCCACACACCCAGGGTGTTTCAGCTTTCCAGGAGGGGAGAACATCCCGGGGCAGAAGCAGCACAGGAAGCAGCTGCTCTGGTCCTCTCCCTCCCTGCTGCCTGCGGGGTCACTAGTGCTGCAGCTCTCACAGCTCAGGGCTTCTCGGTACCCACCAGGCCGCAGTGCAGGCTGAAACCCCCCACTGTGTCCCCGGGATGCTCACGGGCAAGCTGCTGCCCCCAGCGCAGCGCAGAGGTTTCTCTCCCATCCCTCCCCTCCCCTCCCTTCCTGCAGACTCGCCCAGACCCCGGGGCAGAGCGGGGCCCTGAGGCAGCAGCGCCCGGCAGCAGCGTTTCCCCACGCACCAGCATCAGCAGCCAGGGACACTCAGGCCCCGCCCCCACAGCCGGAAGTGACGCCCCCTGCACCACAGACCCTCCCACCCCTCACTCCTCCAATTGGCTCCCGTTGGACGTGACCTCGTGGGGCAGGACCCCAGGGAGGGGCAGGAGGGAGGCAGCAGTGCGCATGCGCTGTTCAGGGGCCGGGTTTGGGGGGGGCAGGGGAGCCAAGGGGAGGGACCAAGAGGGGCGTGGTGAAGAGGGAGGGGCGTGGCCGGTCAGGGCGGAGCATGCGCAGTGGCCCAGAGGAGAGTGAGGAGCGCGTTGGGGGCGGGTCCGTGGCTGGCCGAGCCCTGCGGGTGGGGAGGGGGCAAGAAGCGGCTGCTGCCGCGGGGCAGCGTGTCCCGGCCCGGGGCCGCCCGGAGCCTTTAGCCGCAGCGCCAGGAGCTGCCACGCCGGGGCCGAGGGCCGCGGGCTGGGCAGAGCGAGCGGCCGTGCGCGCGGGGCAGCCGGAGCCGCCGCGGCCCGGCTGTGTGGCAGCAGCGAATGGGGAAGGCCCGGCCTGGCCTGGGCCACCTCCGGCCCCCGGGAGTCCCCGGCTCTTGCGTCCTTTCTCCTTCTGGCCCCATGGCTCGTTGCTGGATGTTGTGGTACCGGTTCCTCAGCACCATCCCAGCTGTGAGGAGAGGGTGCAGGTACAGCGGTGCTTGTGGAGTCTCCAGGCTGGAGGCAGGAGGCAGCCAGCGCCCTGGTGCCCCTGCAGACAGCCCCGCTTTCCCCGGGGCAGGTCCCCAACTCCTCTCTGAGCCCAGCCAGGCTGTGGGCACCGTGAGGAGCAGGACGTGCGGAGGCTCCTGATGGCCATGGCCAGAGCCAGGCTCTCAGGTATCGCGGCAAAGCGGCTGTGGAAGAGCTATACCCTTCTGGAGGGCGCTCACAGCCCCTCGGGACACCTCCCCAGAGACAGTCGAGGGTCTGAAGGTGACATTTCCTCAGGAAAGCAATGACCCACAAGCCCATCACAGTCCTGTGTGCTCAGCTCTGCCCCACAGACACCTCCTGGCAGCGAGGCAGTGTTGAGGGGCATCTGCATGTTGGCAGGTGCTCGGGGTAGCGAGGACAGATCCAGCTGGGGTTGGCAAAGGTGCTGCTGTTGCTGTGCATGCCGGGGAAGGAACTTTGTGAGCTTCCTTCAGACCTGCTGGTCTCTCCATCAGCTTTGGAGTCTCAGGCCCTTGTCCAGGCTTGGCAGCTCCTCTTCCTTCCCTCCACCCCAGCAGCTGGGACCTGAAAGCAGAGATGTGGGGAAGCTCCTTGCCTTTGGTGTCATCCCTGCCTGGAGCTACCTGCTGAGAAGCCCCTGGGAAGTGTCCTGGGGGTGAGCAGGAGCTGTGAGGAGCCCTGCCCCATGCAGACCCCTCTCCGTGGGGGAATGACCCTGCCCTGCGTGGGCCACTCCTCCACCCTAGAGCTTCCCCAGCCTGTGTTCAGACTGTTTGTAGTTATCCCTGTGTTGTCCCCAAACTGCATTCTATTACCCAATGTGCAAGCACCCAACAGACACACAGGGTCCAGAAAATTGTTTCTTTATTTCTGCACAGAGATGGGTGCCAGGTGGTAGATCCATAAAGCTAGCACACCTTCTCTGCTTCTGACTCTTCTTCCCTTCTTTTCCTTGAGTCTTGTTTGCTATTTGCAGGGTTTTTTTCACAGCATCGCTCAAACAAGGGTGGCAGCATTTCTTTGGCAGGAGACTTGCCAAGTGCTGAGTTGATGGTGATTCAGCTGGGCAAGCTGGTGGGGGAGCAACCTAGAGGAGACACTGACTGCAAGAAGAGTGAGGAAGCAATGGCATGGGATGGCAAGGAAAGGTGCCAGGTGGTGGGGGGAAAAACAAGCCCATCACGACAGCAGCAGGAATGCAGGGAGCTGTGGCGTGGGCTGTACAACGAGCCACTGGAGAGGGCTGAGGATTAGCAGGAAGAGCAAGGGTTGCCCTTGGAGTGGCTGTGTGCTCTGGAGTGCCTGAAGAAGGGCAGCCTGTGCAAGAGGCATGGAGTGCAGGGGTGGAGAGAGGCAACTTGGTGGTGCTGCCCAGCTCTCAGCTGCCAGGCAGGCTCCAAAGCTGAAAGCAGAGGCTTGGAGGCAAGGCCATGGGGATGGGTGTGCCCATGGGGACTGCCAAGGCGTTGTGCTGGGGGTGCCCCCAGCGATCCCCGGGGCTTGGTGAGGGGTGTTTCCACGGTGAGTAGCAGGGCTTTGTGATGGTGGTGGCATAGTGCCTCCAAGGCCCTGGTGATGGGGCTGTCTCCATGGGGACTGTGTCCCTGCTGGAGCAGAGCCCCTGGGGTCCTCCCACTGAGGAGAGCCGCTCCCTGAGGAGGCAGCAGCTGCCCTTGGGGCCAGAGCAGCAGGACCCCGGCAGAGGATACTGCAGAGTGACAAGGAGCGGCAGCAAACGTCTTCTTCCAGGCTGCACACACACTGCCAGGCACACCGGAGCGCAGGGGTGAGGTGAGCCATGGGGCTGGAGGCAGGGGCAGGCAGCAGGCATGGGAGCTGCCCAGAGAGCAGGCAGCTGGTTTGGCAAAGGAGCTGGGGTGAAAGAGGCAGGCAGGAGCTGCTGCGGCCAGGGGGGAATTTCTTGCCAGTCCTCGGGACTTTCCCTGGGACAAAGCACAGCAACCTGCATGCTCCAAGGCCCCCACAGAGCCCGTGAGCTCTGTGCTGAGGGGCAGAGAGCAGCTCTGGGCCCAGCTCAGCCAGGCCGCGTGCAGCCAGAGCTTCCCTTGCCCACGGCCCTCAGGTTTCCTGCTCTTCACCAGCCACTTGGACCAAGTCAACCGCCTCCACCCTGTGAGTCCTTCTGCCCACAGGTGGTCAGCAGCAGCTGCACGCAGCAGTGCAGCACAGCCAGAGCCCAGCTTGCTCCCACCAAAGGCACAGGCTGCCTCGGCTGCCCAACGCACAGGGCTCACAGGCTTCTGCATGTGTCCTCGCAAAGGTGCAGAGATGACCATGATGGTGGCTTTGTAAGCCTCTGCCTGACTCCCTGGAGCTGCCGAGGAGCAGGTGGGAAGTGCTGGCAAGGAGCAGGAGGTCTCTGCCTGCCTGCAGGCTGACTACATGCTTTGCCTGGCGGCCTGCAAGGACATACCTGGGGGTGCCCAAGGCAGTTGCCATTTCCCATCTCTTGCCCCACACTGACAAAGCCTCTGCCCAGCCAGCCTGGCTAGCAGGAGAAGCAGAGCACCCTCAAGACCCCTGCCTTGCTCTCTCCTGCTCCTGCCAGGGCTCAGCTCCAGCCGAGGCTGCCTCCTGCAAGGCTTGGCCCTCTCCCAAGTGCTTCTTACAGCCCTGTGTCCCTGGCATCATGTACAACCAGAGGCACCAAACTCCACAAGCATTCAGAATTGTTTGGCTTTGTACGTCATTTCCACTTGGCAGATTTTGGAAGGACGTGACTTCTTTGGGGTGTCTGACATGGCATTTTCATACACCACCTGTTTTGCCATGTGGCATCCAGGATGTCTGGCTCCTGGGGCTGGGGCTGCCCTGATGCCCAAGGCCCCTCTGGAGATGAAGGAATTTATCAGAAATGTTTGGGAAATAACTGTGGGAAGGGAGGGGATTGCTTTCCTGGAGGGGAGAGGAAATCTCTCTGCTCCCTGGCTGGGCCATCTCCATGGCAATGGCATAGTGAGCCCCCACATGACACAAGCTGAGGTCACAGCAGGATGTGCTGCATCACAGGGAGGTCTCCATGGTGCCGTGGGTGGGGGCCCTCACTGCCCTGCGAGGCCCAGGCACTGCTGGGCACTGCTCACGCAGTCCCTACCACTGTCCTTCGTAGTGGCTCCGTGGCAATTATGGGGGACAGGAGGCAACGGGGCTACACTGGGAGGCCTTGTCAACACGCAGAGGAGCAGCAGCATGTTGGAAAGGAGTATTGGGTGATGAGATGGGAAGAGCGTCCCTCGTCCTGGGCTTGAGAGGTGAGCTGAGGGCAAGGGACAAGCGAGATGGAGGACTGCTGCAGGGACACCATCAGCCAGGAATGCACTTGCTTCTTTCTAGTGCTTCTGTAGCTCTCCAGTGAGGATTGACACCGTTTGTATCCTTTTAGGATTCTAACTTGGCAGAGCAGATTTGGGGCTCTGAGATGCCATCCTGAGATGGCCACAGCCTCTGTCCTCCTGCAAAACGGGCTCCAACCTCTGCACCCAAAACAGCCTGTTTGGGAGAGCACTTTGTGAACAGGTGGAGGCGCCACTGTCACCGTGTAAGACCTGCCTACCCCAAGGACTTTTCTCTGTGGGGTGCACTGATGCAACTCCCCCAGCCTCCTCCTGACCCCACACCTCCACTCCCTGGCACCAACAGGCCCAGAGCTGGTCTCCCCCTCGCTGCCCTGTGCCCCCATGGGGCTCCTCAGCCCTCTGGAGCGACCCCTCCAGAACCCCCTCCCAGCCCTGGCAGGCACAGCAGGAGGGCTGCCAAGCCCTGGGGCTGCCCTGGGGAAGGGGCCGGGGCAGGAGGGCTGAGAGGACACTACCCTGCCCTGGCGGCAGCAGCACCTCACCCACAGGCTCCGGCACCCCGGCCATTCCCAGGGCCCCAGTGTGGCACCAGGGCTGGCACCAGCACAGGCCCCAGGGCTGCCCTCCAAGCCCAGCACGGCCCCCAGGGCGCACGGCAGCAAGGAGCCCCGCGGGGCCCCTGCGGCAGAGCGGCCGCGCCTGGGGCCCCGCACTGCCCGGGCACCTGGCGCCGGGCTGCCCCCAGGCCCCGCCGTGCCCCGCACTGCTGCCCACAAGATGGCGCCATCCCGTGGGACCCGGGGGCAGAGCTGGCTGACAGGGCAGGAGGGCGCAGTGTTGCCATGGCATCGCCTGAGTGCGGCCCTCCTATTGGCTGTCCTGAGGAGGAGGGCGGGGATGGATTGGAATGACGGCTGTGTCAGCCAATCGGAGTCCAGAGTGGGAAAAGGCCAAGAGAAGAGAGAGGTGCGAGAAGGGAGGGAGCGAAGCAGGCGAGAAGGGAGCGGGAGTGAGAGCGGGTGCGAGTGGGGCTCGTGGGGGCTGCGGGTGCGTTCAAATGCCGGCGGGTGCCCTCTCGCTGCAGCAGGGTCAGCGGTGCTGGCGAGGGGGCTGCTTCCCTGCAGGGGCTCCCGAAGGGGCTGTTGGGGCTGCGAGCAGGGGACCCAGCGCCCTGTCACTGAGGGGAACTGACCTGCGAACCAGGTGTGCCGGCCTGCGCCGAGCAGCTGGGCCTGGGCGGCTTGGTGGGGTTTGGGTGCAGGAAGCTTTGAACCTTTTGTGGGTCTGAGATGCATTTTCAAGGGTTTCCCTGATTTGCTGCTGACCCCGCAGCCCCTGGGTGCTGCTCAAAGCTGTGTTTGGGATCTGCTGGTCAAAGTGAGAGCAGGTTGCTGGTGTCCTTGCGAGGTGTCGTGCCCAAGTCGTTGTGCTTGCTCCATAGTTCTTGGTGTGCTCCAGGACCTGTGACCCTGGGAGCAGCCTGAAGGGTGTTTGCAGAAGAGCTCTGTTAAGTGTGAGGTGTTTTGCTTTTCAGAGGCCTTGGAAGTTGAGGAAAGGCCATTTTCACACCCGCTGTTGTTATTCCCATAATCCTAGATGAGGATGAAGAATTGCTGAATTCTGGCTCTGCTGATTTCAGCAATTGAAATGTCCTGGATGGAGTCCGTTGCCATGTCTCAAATTGTCAGTGCGTAAAATAGGAGAGTGCTTGTCGTGCTCGATGTGTAGAGGATTTGCTGTGCTTGTTCAGCATTTGGGAAGGAAGTAGACTTGTGAGCTGTGGGAAGGCTTCTCCCTCTGACTGGGACATGAGGCCCTGCTCTCTTGCTACATATAGAGACTACCTAGGTGAAAGCTAATGTATTTTTGGGGGGTTGGAACTGCTACGTAATGGGTGCTTTGCTGCACTGTGAGCATTGTGAAGCCAGGAAGTGAATCGGGGAGGCCATTTGGGAGGTGGCTCAGCCGTGGGAAAGGGCAGGGGGAGCTGCAGGCAGCAGCAGGGTGGGCAGTGAGGTCCCTAGTGTTTAAAAGGGCTGTATGAGAAAATGCCCTGTGTGCCATCAAGTGTTTGTAGGTAGCTGGTGGGGCTGGAGGAGGCCCATGGCTCAGCTGTTGATGGTGAGGTCAGTTCTGCGCGAGTCCCTGATAGGCCGGCTGGAGGGAGAAGGCGTGGCTGTTGCTTGTGATGTCACTTCCCGCGGAGCAGTGGACAGGGCAGCAGCAGGTCCGCACTGGGATGTGTTTTTGAGATGGTTTCTGCCTGAGCAGCGGATCAGCCAGGATTTGTCTGCTGGCTGGGGAAGTTCTAGTGAGGTAATTCTGCCTTAGGGGCTTCCTCGCCAGTGAGAGAGACCTGGTTGTGCAGGTGACTGTGAGGTCCCGTCTGTCTGAGTCCCTGATAGACCGGCAGCAGGCAGTTAGGCATGGGTGTTGAGTGCGAGGTCTCTTTTGTCCGAGTCCCTGCTCAGGCAGCAGTGGTTCATGGCTGGGGAAGTTATATTGAGACAACTAGTGTCTCTGAAGCCCGTAGGCCATCAGCAGGCATGTGTTGGGGGTTTGCCCTTGTGAGCAGCTGACAGGTCAGGAGAAGCCTCATGGCCTGGATGGTGGTGGTGAGGTGACTCCTGGGTTTGTTGCGTGTGCCCAGAGGAGGGATTGACCGCTGCAGAGCTCTACAGCAATACAGAAGGTCAACTAATTAATCAAGCAGATGTCCCCCATCGTCTGACACCAATTCTTTTCCACTCCATGATCCCGAGTTAGTACTACTGCATTTAAAAAGCAGGTGATGTTTTCTCTAGTGAATATGGACATGGAGTTTGTTTTTCCCCTTGTTGCTAAGTAGAAGCTTGCAGCCTGCTGGCAGACAGCTAGGGAGTCCAGCTGGGCTTTTTAAACTGCTAAATCAATCTAATGCTGGTGTAAGCAGCGTAAGTTATCTCTGATTGCCAGCATGTGTGTGTGCTTTAGAAATTCCCCCTGTGGAAACAGGAGGGAGCTTGTGAGATGTTCCTGCAAGGTCTAAATGCTGTGCCTGTCTTTCAGGTGTCCACGTGCTTTTATGACACATTTGGATCTGTAACACCTCGGAAATTGATGATTTTTGTCCGAGTAAGCAGCCAGTGGAGAATGGGTGCCAAGTCTGTTGGAGGAGACAGAAGGAATGTCACCCCCAAACAGGTACCGGCCACATTTTGAAAGAGATTTCTTGTTCAGGGAAGTTGAGGCACAAACGAATGGCAAGAGGTGGCCTGATCAGGGCTTGTGAGAGCACTCGTCTGCTTCCTGGAGAAGGGAAGTAACCATGTGTAGGACTGTGAGTGGATGCTGAGAGGCAGTGCGTGTTGCAAAGCCTTGGAGGACCAGAACGGAACTGCAGAGTTGGAGAGCAGGGCTTTCTGTGTTGTGAGATGGGTTCTACGTGGTAAATCCACAAAGCTAGCACACCTTCTCCCCCTCTCATTCTTGATTTATACACACTTTTCAGGGAGTATTTTATACAAATCTTTCTAATGGTAACAGTTTCATTACATCAGGTAATTGCTCTGCACTTGCGTTTTAACGCTCTTGTTAATTAGCATAGGAAGTGAAGAAGAGGCAGTAACATCACTATCATGTCGTTTCCATCTCATTATTAATTTAGGGGTGTGATGCTTAAAATATTAATACGCCTTAATGAACGTAAGGCCTCTTCCGGGTTATTCTGCTGTTTTTGTCTTACCTACCCCTCGCATTCTTGAAAGCGCTGCAGTTTCATCAAGGTTATTTAGCCGGAGCTCGTTATACTTTGCAGTACTGCTTTTCTCTCTACCTTGTACTTGAGTCTTGTTACCAATTTGCAAGGTTTTTCTCACAGTATTTCTCTAAAAGTATTTCTCTGTGCACGCCACTGACCGAGTCCCAAAAAGGCAGGTGGTGCAGCCTCAGTCCAGCTGTTCACTGCACCGAACGAGTCCTTCCAATACATGTAAAGGAGCCTGGTTACAGCTGTGCACCCCACTGACCGAGTCCCACCAATGCAGGCGGAGCGGCCTCAGTACAGCTGTGCACCCCACTGACCAAGTCCCACCAATGCAGGTGGCACGGCGTCAGTATAGCTCTGCACCCCACTGAACGAGTACAACCAATGCAGGTGCGCCGCCTCGGTACAGCTCTGTACCCCACTGACCGAGTCCCACCAATGCAGGTGGCACAGCCTTGGTAGAACTGTCACCCCACTGACTGACTCCCAAAAAAACAGGTGGCAAGGTCCCGGTGCAGCTGTGCACCCCACTCACCGATTCCTACCAATGCAGGTGGTGCAGCATCGGTACAGCCGTGCACCCCACTGACCATGTCCCACCAATGCAGGTCATGCGGCCTCAGTACAGCTATGCAAGCCACTGACCGAGTCTGACCAATGCTCGTGGCTACGCCTCGGTACAGCTGTGCACCTCACTGACTGAGTCCCGCCAATGCAGGCTGCACGACCTCGGTGCAGCTGTGTACCCCACTGACCGAGTCTGACTAATGCAGGTGGCTCGGAGTCGATACAGCGGTGCTCCCCACTGACCGTGTCCCACCAATGCACGGGTGCAGGTCGCGGTACAGCTGTGCAACCCTGACCAAACTGACCAATGCACTTTGCTCAGCCTCAGTACAGCTGTGCACCCCACTGACCGATTCCCCCCAATGCAGGTGGCTCGGCCTCCGTACAGCTATGCAACCCACTGACCGAGTCTGACCAATGCACGTGGCTCGGCCTAAGTACAGCTGTGCACCTAACTGACCGAGTCCCACCAATGCAGGCGGTACGGCCTCAGTACAGCTGTACAACCCACTGACTGAGTCTGACCAATGCACGTGGCTCGGCCTGAGTACAGCTCTGCACCCCACTGACCAAGTCCCAACATTGCAGGTGGCTCAGACTCAGTACAGCTCTGCACCCCTGATCAAGTCCGACCAATGCAGGTGGCTCAGACGAAGTAGAGCTGTACACTCTACCGACCAAGTCTGACCAATGCACGTGACTTGGCCTCAGTACAACTGTGCACCCGACTCACTGAGTCCATCAATGCAGGTGGCGAGGTCTTGGTGCAGCTGTGCATCCCACTGAGAGAGTCCCTCCAATGCAGGTGGTGCGACCTCAGTACAGCTGTGCTCCCCACTGACCGTGTCTCACCAATGCAGGCGGCAAAGCTTCAGTACAGCTGTGCACCCTACTGACCGAGTCACACCAATGCAGGTGGTGAGGCCTCGTGGCAGCAGTGAACCCCACTGACCGAGTCCCACCAATGCAGGTGGTTGGGCCTCAGTACAGCTGTGCAACCCACTGACCGAGTCCCACCAATGCACATGGCTCGGCCTCGGTGCAGCTGTGCACCTCACTGACCGAGTCCCACCAATGCAGGTGTCTCAGACTCAGTACAGCTCTGTAACCCACTGACCGAGTCCCACCAATGCAGGTGGCTCGGCCTCAGTACACCTGTGCAACCCACAGACCAAGTTCCACCAATGCACGTGGCTCAGTCTCGGTGCTGCTGTGCACCTCACTGACCGAGTCCCACCAATGCAAATGGTGCAGCCTCGTTACAGCTGTGCACCCCACTGACCGAGTCCGTCTAATGCAGGTGGCTCGGACTCGATACAGCGGTGCTCCCCACTGATCGAGTCCCACCAATGCAGGTGGCAAGGCCTTGGTGTAGCTGTGCACCCCACAGACCGATTCCCACCAATGCACGTGGCTGGGCCTCGGTGCAGCTGTGCACCCCAATGACCGAGTCCCACCAATGCAGGTGGCTTGGCCTCATTATATCTGTGCACCCCACTGACTGAGTCCTGCCAATGAGGATGGCACAGCCTCGGTGCAGATGTGCACCCCACTGACCGAGTCCGTCTAATGCAGGTGGCTCGGACAAGATACAGCGGTGCTCCCCACTGACCGAGTCCCACCAATGCAGGTGGCAAGGCCTTGGTGTAGCTGTGCACCCCACAGACCGAGTCCAACCAATGCAGGTGGTGCAGGTCTCGGTACAGCTGTACACCCAACTCACCAAGTCCCACCAATGCAGGTGGCTCGGCCTTGGTACAGCTGTGTATCCCACTGAACGAGTCCCTCCAATGCAGGTGGTGAGGCCTCGTGGCAGCAGTGAACCCCACTGACTGAGTCCCACCAATGTAGGTGGCGAGGCCTCATTATAGCTGTGCATCCCACTGACCGGGTCCGACTAATGTAGGTGGCTCGGACTCGATACAGTGGTGCTCCCCACTGACCGAGTCCCACCAATGCAGGTGGTGCAGGTCTTGGTACAGCTGTGCACCCACTGACCGAATCCCACCAATGCAGGTGGCAAGGCCTCGGTGCAGCTGTGCACCCCAATGACCGAGTCTGACCAATGCACGTGGCTACGCCTCAGTACAGCTGTGCACCCCACTGACCGAGTCCCACCAATGCAGGTGGCTCGGCCTCGTTATATCTGTGCACCCCACTGACTGAGTCCTGCCATTGAGGATGGCACGGCCTCGGTGCAGATGTGCACCCCACTGACTGAGTCCGTCTAATGCAGGTGGCTCGGACTCGATACAGCGGTGCTCCCCTCTGAACGAGTCCCACCAATGCAGGTGGCGAAGCCTCGTTATAGCTGTGCTCCCCACTGACCGAGTCCCCCCAATGCAGGTGGTGCAGGTCCCGGTACAGCTGTGCACCCACTCACCGAGTCCCACCAATGCACTTTGCAAGTACTCAGTACAGCTGTGGAACCCACTGACCGAGTCCCACCAATGCACGTGGCTCGGCCTCAGTATAGCTGTGCATCCCACTGAACGAGTCCCTCCAATGCACATGGCTCGGACTCAGTACAGCTGTGCTCCCCGCTGACCGAGTCCCACCAAAGCAGGTGGTGAGGCCTTGTGGCAGCAGTGAACCCCACTGACTGAGTCCCAACAATGCAGGTGGAAAGTACTCAGTACTGCTGTGCAACCCACTGACTGAGTCTGACCAATGCACGTGGCTCGGCCTGAGTACAGCTCTGCACCCCACTGACCAAGTCCCAACATTGCAGGTGGCTCAGACTCAGTACAGCTCTGCACCCCACTGATCAAGTCCGACCAATGCAGGTGGCTCAGACTAAGTAGAGCTGTACACGCCACCGACCAAGTCTGACCAATGCACGTGGCTCGGCCTCAGTACAACTGTGCACCCGACTCACTGAGTCCATCAATGCAGGTGGCGAGGTCTTGGTGCAGCTGTGCATCCCACTGAACGAGTCCCTCCAATGCAGGTGGTGCGACCTCAGTACAGCTGTGCTCCCCGCTGACCGAGTCCCACCAATGCAGGTGGTGAGGCCTCGTGGCAGTAGTGAACCCCACTGACTGAGTCCCAACAATGCAGGTGGCGAGGCCTCGTTATAGCTGTGCACCCCACTGACCGAGTCTGACCAATGCACGTGGCTCGGCCTCGGTACAGCTGTGCACCCCAATGACCGTGTCCACCAATGCAGGTGGCTCGGCCTCAATACAGCTGTGCACCCCACTGACTGAGTCCCACCAATGCAGGTGGAAAGTACTCAGTACTGCTGTGCAACCCACTGACCGAGTCTAACCAATGCACGTGGCTCGGCCTCAGCACAGCTGTGCACCCCACTGACCGAGTCCCACCAATGCAGGTTGCGAAGCCCCCGTACAACTATACAACCCACTGACCGAGTCTGACCAATGCACGTGCCTATGCCTCGGTACAGCTGTGCACCCGACTAACTGAGTCCATCAATGCAGGTGGCAAGGTCTTGGTGTAGCTGTGCAACCCACTGACCGAGTCCCACCAATGCAGGTGGCTCGGCCTCGGTACAGCTGTGCACCCCACTGAATGAATCCCACCAATGCAGGTGGCTCAGACTTAGTACAGCTGTGCACCCAACTGAATGAGTCCCACCAATGCAGGTGGTGAGATCTCGGTGCAGCTGTGCACCTCACTGACTGAGTCCCACCAATGCACATGGTGCAGCCTCGTTACGGCTGTGCTCCCCACTGACTGAGTCCCACCAATGCAGGTGGCGAAGCCTCCATACAGCTATGCAACCCACTGACCGAGTCTGACCAATACACGTGGCTACGCCTCGTTATAGCTGTGCACCCCACTGACTGAGTCCCACCAATGCAGGTGGCACGGCCTTGGTGCAGCTGTGCATCCCACTGACCGAGTCCGACTAATGCAGGTGGCTGGGATTCGATACAGCGGAGCTCCCCACTGACCGAGTCCCACCAATGCACGTGGCTCAGACTCAGTACAGCTGTGCATCCCACTCACCGAGTCCCACAAATGCAGGTGGTGCGACCTCAGCACAGCTGTGCAACCCACTGACCGAGTCTGACCAATGCAGGTGGCTCGGTCTCAGTACAGCTGTGTACCCAACTGAATGAGTCCCACCAATGCAGGTGGTACATCGTCAGTACAGCTCTGCAACCCACTGACCGAGTCCGACTCATGCAGGTGTCTCGGCCTCGGTCCACCTGTGCACCTCACTAACCGAGTCCCACCAATGCAGGTGGCTCGGCCTCAGTACTGGTGAGTAACCCACTGACCGAGTCCCACCAATGCACGTGGCTTGGTCTCGTGCAGCTGTGCACCTCACTGACCGAGTTCCACCAATGCAGGTGGCTCGGCCTCGTTATATCTGTGCACCCCACTGACTGAGTCCTGCCAATGAGGATGGCACGGCCTCGGTGCAGATGTGCACCCCACTGACCGAGTCTGTTTAATGCAGGTGGCTCGGACTCGATACAGCGGTGCTCCCCACTGACCGAGTCCCACCAATGCAGGTGGCAAGGCTTTGGTGTAGCTGTGCACCCCACAGACCGAGTCCAACCAATGCAGGTGGCTCGGACTCGGTACAGCTGTGCATCCCACTGAACGAGTCCCTCCAATGCAGGTGGTGCGAACTCAGTACAGCTGTGCTCCCCACTGACTGAGTCCCAACAATGCAGGTGGCTCGTACTCGATACAGTGGTGCTCCCCACTCACCGAGTCCCACCAATGCAGGTGGTGCAGGTCTCGGTACAGCTGTGCACCCACTGACCGAGTCCCACCAATGCAGGTGGCAAGGCCTCAGTGCAGCTGTGGAACCCACTGACCGAGTCCCACCAATGCAGGTGGAAAGTACTCAGTACAGCTATGCAACCCACTGACCGAGTCAGACCAATACACGTGGCTACGCCTCGTTATAGCTGTACACCCCACTGACTGAGTCCCGTCAATGCAGGTGGCACGGCCTTGGTACAGCTGTGCAACCCACTGACCAAGTCCCACCAATGCACGTTGCTTGGCCTCAGTACAGCTCTGCACCCCACTGAACGAATCCCACCAATGCACGTGGCTCGGCCTCGGTGCAGCTGTGCACCCCACTGACCGAGTCCCACCAATGCAGGTGGCTCGGCCTCAGTACATCTCTGTACCCAACTGACCGATTCCCACCAATGCAGGTGGCGAGGTCTTAGTGCAGCTGTGCAACCCACTGACCGAGTCCCACCAATGCAGGTGGCTCAGCATCCATACAGTTGTTCGCTTCACCAATCTGACAATGCTGCAAACCCCAGGAATCCCATTTTCGTCACCAATTTATGTTCTAGTTAGATTCCCGGGGCAAACATCTCGTTTGGCAAGCCAGTTCAAACACACACACACACACATACACAGACACACACAAACACTCTTCAGTAGCAAGCAGTTTATCAGGAGATACTTACAGACTGTCACGATGGTAATCTCGAGAAGGACCACTCCAATGCTTCTCCCGATCGTCTGCATGGCGAGAGAGAGAGTCGGCAGGAACAATCTTTGCGGGCGTCCCCGAGGAGGCAAAGTGGTCCTCTGTTGTGTAGCAGCCTCTCCCTCCTTCGGAAAAAAACAGGTATTTATGATTATTTGCGGTAGGCAGGAGTCCTGGCACATGGGGCCATCAAATGCAGGGAGTCTAGCCCAACTCCGCCCCAGTCACATAACCGGGCTATGATACTGCGCACGCATGCAGACTTATTTCGGGGGCCACACTTGACTTTGGGGGTCACTACTTACTCTTCAACTTCTGACCTTCATGTTAACTGCTTCTCGTTATTCTGTGGCTGGAAGCCACACAATCCATATGTAACCAACTGCTGTTCTTTCTCACAGATTTCCAAGACCTTGTTAGTTACGTATTTGTATGCCGCTTAACACAGCGGTATTGTTCTAGGCACTAAAAAGTTACAACACAGACCATTCCCATCAAGTCTCACGTAGTACGGATACAAGCACCTACAGATTGGCAGCAGGATGCCACTTCCATTTCTAGGGCCAACGTTGAGAGATCAGCCCAGGCAGCAGCTGCACTGGAAAGGCTGTCTGACACTGACAGAGCAACTCAGCACTGCAACAGCCCTCCACAGAACGCCACACCTCTGCTGTGCCAGCTGTGCCACCGTCTCTGCCCCACACAGCTGCCTCGTCTACTACATGCAACCAAGTGCCAGCAAGAAGACAGGCATGCAGGGCACTCCCCACTTGCACATGCCCCAGGCACTGCTCTCCTCACTGCCTTCCCTTGACTCCAAAACCCAGGCATGCAGGGAAGCTCTTGCACTAACACCAAAGGTGGCCAAGGCACTCCAGGCTCACAAGGCACGTGCAAATGATCAGGCACAGAGCTGGCTCCTGGCATGATCCGGTTCTTTACACTAGGCAGGATCCTGCTCTTTTTCGGCAGAGCAGGCTGCTGCTTTCCATCCCCAATCTGCTCAAGAATCTCCACCTAAGTATGGAGGGAACTCTGCAAAGATGCAGAGGTTTTGAAATGAGGCCCTAGCAAGGAGACAGCCCCAGGCTGCAGGGCTGCTGAAATGCCAGCTCTCCTGGCTGCGTGGCCTCTGCAGCAGGAGTCCCGGCTCCACAGCTGGGTTCACACAGCACTGAGGGTTGAGTGCCACGAGCAGCCTGGCCCTGGGCACATCTTCAGCCCTCGCAGAGCCAGGAGCCCAACAGCTCTGAGACCTCCGTTCAAGCTACCAAGGATTTCGGGCACTCACACAAAGGCACTCGACAGATGCTGGCTTTCATTATAAGGGTCTGTCACTCATCCTACAGCGCACCATAACCTTCTAGGAAAAGCAAGGGGCACAATCTCATTTCCTGAGTGTGCGGGCAGTAACAGCAGCTGTATGATGTGGGACGTGCAGCTCAGCAGAGGTACCAGGAGGTGAACCCACACGCCTCAGGTCACCCATGGAAGACGGGCGCATTCATGGAAGCCTTCACATCCACGCATAGCCTCATCTCATTCACTTGCAGCCGCTTTCACAGAGGGCTCACAATGGTGGCAAAGATGCTGACAGCTACAGGGACACACCCTGGCATCCTGCCTCCATCCTCAGTGGCTCGAGGATTGCACGGGGAACCTACACAACTGGAGCAACCTAGCAAGAAAGAAAGACAGAATCGATTAGGATGCAGTACGTTCTGAGATGGGAAGATGCAAGGAGGGTCCAGATTCCACAGAAAGCCTTGAAGGAGTGAGCAGACCACTTTCTCCAGCAGAGTCCGTAAAACCCAAAAGACTCAGGAAGCATCAAGACCTTCAGAAACTGCAAGCCTGAACCTCAGCTGACAGAAAACAACTAACTGCAAGCATCCCTCACTCACACCAGGATGCTCCAAGCAGGGAGCACAGTCAGCACCAGTGCTCACCCAGGGCTCCCACAAGGACACTGGGATGGCAGGCTGGCCTCTGGGAGCAGAGCACTGCTCTCTCCACACACCTCCTCCCATGCTGAGCAGCACAACACTGAGCCAACATGTGCCTGTGCATCAGTGGTGCACAGGGCACAGCACCACACATGGCAGCACACAGGACACCCCCAAGGGCCCCACAACACAGAAAGCACAACTCTCCAGCCCTTCCAGTCCCTTCTAGGCCTCCAACGCCTTGGAAACAGTGCTTCCTCTGAACATCCACTCACAGCCCTGACATGGTCACTTCCCATCTCCAGGAAGCAGAGAGCAAGTGCTCTCACAGCAGCTGATCAGGCCAGCTCTTGCCACTCACTTTTGCCTCACGTGCCCTTAGGACACTCACCCAAAGGGGCCTCCCTACTGACAGGCCCCTAGAGCCTTCAAAGGGAAGAGCATCCTCACGCCTTCTCTTCCCTACAGCTGGGAAGCAGGACAAACAGTTTCTTCTGAAATGGCAAAAGGCAGTGAGAGCTAAGTGGGGGATCCTCACCACCACCCAAAGTGCAGGCAAAATCCAGTCCCTTGCCAGAGTCAGCAGGGTCAGCACCTAACCACACCACACTTAGCACACTGATGGCTACACGTGGCTGCTTTCTTATTTCCCCGCTGCAGCACAGAAAGCTCACACTACAGCACGATGGTGGGGTAACTTGCAGAGACTGCACCTGCAAGGAAGAGAGACCTGGGCTGCGCATCCCTTGCAGGGCACTTTTGCCTTGCTGCTCCCATTCAAAGGCACTCCTCTAAACAGGTCTCCTACAGGAAGGACTCCGCCCCTTGACAGACAGCTCCCAAGAACTCACCTGCCTTTCTCCAAAGACCACCACACCACAAGGCCTTCACTCCTTCAAAGGGATTCCAGCAGGCTAAGGCCCAGCCAGAAAAGCGCATCTCCCACAACGTCCGCTCCTCTCAGCACACACTGCTGCAGACCAAAGCTCTTATGAGCAAGAGGAAATGAGAGGAAAGGAGGGAAAACACAGGATTGGTTCGCATCCCGGAGCAAGGAGATATACACTCCCTGGCTTTCAGGAAAAATCCATGCTGCAGATCCTGGAAATCACTTAGCATCCCCAGGGCCTGAACCTCAGTGCATCAAAGGCAGCAGGCTGCCAGCAACTCTGGCCCATGACACCAGGGCAGCCGAGGCCCAGCCAGCATAGTCACACCCTCACCTTGCAGTGCTCCCCAGCTCCCCACTCTGGCACCACTGCCCACACACAGCACCGCCCTCTCCAGCTATCTCCTCCCATGATGAGCACCAAAACACTGGAACCACCACCTCGCTCCCCAACAGGGAACCCCTGCACTGTGACACCCTGCACACACCACTGCTCGCCTCACAGAGGGCTGCAGCAAAAACGCACCTCTGCATCAGCAACGCACAGGGCACCCCAAGTGCCTCACAACACAGAAAGCCCTGCTCTCCAACTCTGCAGTTCCCTTCTAGTCCTCCAAGGTTTTGCAACACGCACTGCCTCTCAGCATCCACTCACAGTCCTACACATGGTTACTTCCCTTCTCCAGGAAGCAGAGCAGTGCTCTCACAAGCCCTGATCAGGCCACCTCTTAACATTCGTTTTTGCCTCAACTTCCCTGAACAAGAAATCTCTTACAAAATGTGGCCGGTACCTGTTTGGGGGTGACATTCCTTCTGTCTCCTCCAACAGACTTGGCACCCATTCTCCACTGGCTGCTTACTCGGACAAAAATCATCAATTTCCAAGGTGTTACAGATCCAAATGTGTCATAAAAGCATGTGGACACCTGAAAGACAGGCACAGCATTTAGACCTTGCAGGAACATCTCACAAGCTCCCTCCTGTTTCCACAGGGGGAATTTCCAAAGCACACACACATGCTGGCAATCAGAGATAACTTACGATCCTTACACCAGCATTAGATTGATTTAGCAGTTTAAAAAGCCCAGCTGGACTCCCTAGCTGTCTGCCAGCAGGCTGCAAGCTTCTACTTAGCAACAAGGGGAAAAACAAACTCCACGTCCATATTCACTAGAGAACATCACCCACATTTTAAATGTAGTAGTACTAACTCAGGATCATGGAGTGGAATAGAATTGGTGTCAGACGATGGGGAACATCTGCTTGATTAATTAGTTGACCTTCTGTATTGCTGTAGAGCTCTGCAGCAGTCAATCCCTCCTCTGGGCACACGCAACAAACCCAGGAGTCACCTCACCACCACCATCCAGGCCATGAGGCTTCTCCCGACCTGTCAGCTGCTCACAAGGGCAAACCCCCAACACATGCCTGCTGATGGCCTACGGGCTTCAGAGACACTAGTTGTCTCAATATAACTTCCCCAGCCATGAACCACTGCTGCCCAAGCAGGTACTCGGACAAAACAGACCTCACACTCAACACCCATGCCTAACTGCCTGCTGCCGGTCTATCAGGGACTCAGACAGACGGGACCTCACAGTCACCTGCACAACCACGACTCTGTCACTGGCCAAAAAGCCCCCAAGGCAGGAATTACCTCACTAGAACTTCCCCAGCCAGCAGACAAATCCTGGCTGATCCGCTGCTCAGGCAGAAACCATCTCAAAAACGCATCCCAGTGCGGACCTGCTGCTGCCCTATCCACTGCTCCGCGGGAAGTGACATCACAAGCAACAGCCACGCCTTCTCCCTCCAGCCGGCCTATCAGGGACTCGCGCAGAACTGACCTCACCATCAACAGCTGAGCCATGGGCCTCCTCCAGCCCCACCAGCTACCTACAAACACTTGATGGCACACAGGGCATTTTCTCATACAGCCCTTTTAAACACTAGGGACCTCACTGCCCACCCTGCTGCTGCCTGCAGCTCCCCCTGCCCTTTCCCACGGCTGAGCCACCTCCCAAATGGCCTCCCTGATTCACTTCCTGGCTTCACAATGCTCACAGTGCAGCAAAGCACCCATTACATAGCAGTTGCAACCCCCCAAAAATACATTAGCTTTCACCTAGGTAGTCTCTATATGTAGCAAGAGAGCAGGGCCTCATGTCCCAGTCAGAGGGAGAAGTCTTGCAAAAGCTACAAGTTTACTTCCTTCCCCAGTGCTGAACAAGCACAGCCAATCCTCCACACATCGAGCACGACAAGCACTTTCCTATTTTACGCACTGACAATTTGAGACATGGCAAAGGACTCCGTCCAGGACATTTCAATTGCTGAAATCAGCAGAGCCAGAATTCAGCAGCTCTTCCTCCTCAGCTAGGATTATGGGAATAACAACCGCAAGTGTGAAAATGGACATTCGTCAACTTCCAAGGCCCCTGAAAAGCAAAACACCTCACACTTAACAGAGCTCTTCTGCAAACACCCTTCAGGCTGCTCCCAGGGTCACAGGTCCTGGAGCACACCAAGAACTATGGAGCAAGCACAACGACTTGGGCACGACACCTCGCGAGGACACCAGCAACCTGCTCTCACTTTGACCAGCAGATCCCAAACACAGCTTTGAGCAGCACCCAGGGGCTGCGGGGTCAGCAGCAAATCAGGGAAACCCTTGAAAATGCATCTCAGACCCACAAAAGGTTCAAAGATTCCTGCACCCAAACCCCACCAAGCCGCCCAGGCCCAGCTGCTCGGCGCAGGCCGGCACACCTGGTTCGCAGGTCAGTTCCCCTCAGTGACAGGGCGCTGGGTCCCCTGCTCGCAGCCCCAACAGCCCCTTCGGGAGCCCCTGCAGGGAAGCAGCCCCCTCGCCAGCACCGCTGACCCTGCTGCAGCGAGAGGGCACCCGCCGGCATTTGAACGCACCCGCAGCCCCCACCAGCCCCACTCGCACCCGCTCTCACTCCCGCTCCCTTCTCGCCTGCTTCGCTCCCTCCCTTGTCGCACCTCTCTCTTCTCTTGGCCTTTTCCCACTCTGGACTCCGATTGGCTGACACAGCCGTCATTCCAATCCATCCCCGCCCTCCTCCTCAGGACAGCCAATAGGAGGGCCGCACTCAGGCGATGCCATGGCAACGCTGCGCCCTCCTGCCCTGTCAGCCAGCTCTGCCCCCAAGCCCCGCGGGACGGTGCCATCTTGTGGGAGGCAGCGCAGGGCGCGGCGGGGCCTTAGGGCAGCCCGGCACCGGGTGCCCGGGCAGTGCGGGGCCCCAGGCGCGGCCGCTCTGCTGCATGGTGCCTGCGGGGCTCCTCGCTGCCCTGCGCCCTGGGTGCCCTGCTGGGCTTGGAGGGCGGCCCTGGGGCCTGTGCTGGTGCCAGCCCTGGTGCCGGCACTGGGGCCCTGGGAATGGCCGGAGCGCCGGAGCCTGTGGGTGAGGTGCTGCTGCCGCCAGTGCAGGGCAGTGTCCTCTCGGCCCTTCTGCCCCGGTCCCTTCGCAAGGGTAGCCCCAGGGCTTGACAGCCCTCCCGCTGCACCTAGCAGGGCTGGGCCACAGCCAAGCAGGGGCTGCTCTGTGTGGAGCCGGGCTGTGCCCCGAGGGGTCGCTCCAGAAGGCTGAGGAGCCCCATGGGGGCACAGGGCAGTGAGGGGGAGACCAGCTCTGGGCCTGTTGGTGCCAGGGAGTGGAGGTGTGTGGTCAGGAGGAGGCTGGGGGAGTTGGTCATGTTGGGCTCACCCCAGCAGTGCACCCCGCAGAGAAAATCCTTGGGATAGCCAGGTCTTACAGGGTCATAGCGATACCTCTACCTATTCACAAAATGCTTGCCCAAACAGGCTGTCTTGGGTGCAGTGGTTGGAGCCCGTTTTGCAGGAGGACAGAGGCTGCGGCCATCTCAAGACGAAATCTCAGAGCCCCAATCTGGTCTGCCAAGTTAGAATCATAAAAGGATACAAACGGAGTCAATCCTCACTGGAGATCTACAGAAGCACTAGAAAGAAGCAAGTGCATTCCTGGCTGATGGTGTCCCTGCAGCAGTCCTCAATCTCGCTTGTCCCTTGCCCTCAGCTCACCTCTCAAGCCCAGGACGAGGGACGCTCTTCCCATCTCATCACCCAATACTCCTTGCCAACATGCTGCTGCTCCTCTGCGTGTCGACAAGGGCTCCTAGTGCAGCCCCGTTGCCTCCTGTCCCCCATCATTGCCACAGAGCCAGTATGAAGGACAGTGGTGGGGACTGCGTGAGCAGTGCCCAGCAGTGCCTGGGCCTTGCAGGGCAGTGAGGGCCCCCACCCACGGCACCATGGAGACCTCCCTGTGATGCAGCACATCCTGCTGTGACCTCAGCTCGTGTCATGTGGGGGCTCACTATGCCATTGCCATGGAGATGGCCCAGCCAGGGAGCAGAGAGATTTCCTCTCATGTCCTGGAAAGCCATCCCCTCCCTTCCCCCAGTTATTTCCCAAACATTTCTGATAAATTCCTTTGTCTCCAGAGGGGCCTTGGGCATCAGGGCAGCCCCAGCCCCCGGATTCAGGAGTCCTGGCTGCCACATGGTCTCCCGAGCCACACAAGCCTCTAAGGCAGGATTTTGCCCAGGATCCACAGCAAGCTTTTCAGTTAAGGGTTTCTGTGTGCCTCCTCAAACAGGAGCCCCAGAAGGCCCCCAGGGAGCTGCAGGAGCATTGGTAAAAAGCAACTGTTGTCTGGGCTGATAGTATTGGTGCAGCAGTCCTCCCTCTCACTTGTTGCTTGTCCTTGGCTCACCTCTGTAGCTGAGGAGGAGGGATGCTCTTCCTGGTTTGGCACCCAAAACTCCTTTACAATGAGCCCCTGCCCCACTGCCTGCTGGCGAGGGGCCCCAATGTGGACCCATTGCATCCTGTCCTCACTTCTTTCCATAGAGCTGCTATGGAAGACAGAAGTTTCTTTTCTCTTCATTTCCTGCTTTTGCCCATAGCAAGACAGCAGAAAAATCTCACTCTTTCGGCAGAGTCCCCTACTTTTACACATCTGCTTTCTGCACTTTTTCAACACCCTCTGTATTCCCCGCCTACCCCCCCACACACACCCCAGTTCCTTTCCTTTGCTCCAGCAGCATGCTAAGATTGAGAAAGACTAAGTGGGGTGTGTATGTGAGGGAAATAAAATTAATAACGAGATGCCAGCACAAACAGCAGTGGGATGGCAAAGCAGGTGGTGTATGAAAATGCCATGTCAGACACCCCAAAGAAGTCACGTCCTTCCAAAATCCGCCAAGTGGAAATGACGTACAAAGCTAAACAATTCTGAAGGCTTGTGGAATTTGGTGCGTCTGGCTGTGCATGATGCCAGGGACACAGGGCTGTAAGAAGCACTTGGGAGAGGGCCAAGCCTTGCAGGAGGCAGCCTCGGCTGGAGCTGAGCCCTGGTAGGAGCAGGAGAGAGCAAGGCAGAGGTCTTGCGGGTGATAGGCTTCTTGTGTTAGCCAGGCTGGCTGGGCAGAGGTTTTGTCAGTGTGGGGCAAGAGATGGGAAATGGCAGCTGCCTAGGGAACCCGCAGGCATGTCCTTGCAGGCTGCCAGGCAGAGCATGCAGTCAGCCTGCTGGCAGGCAGAGACCTCCTGCTCCTTGCCAGCACTTCCCACCTGCTCCTCGGCAGCTCCGGGGAGTCAGGCAGAGGCTTACAAAGCCACCATCATGGTCTTCTCTGCACCTTTGCGAGGACACGTGCAGAAGCCTGTGAGCCCTGTGCGTTGGGCAGCCGAGGCAGCCTGTGCCTTTGGTGGGAGCAAGCTGGGCTCTGGCTGTGCTGCACTGCTGCGTGCAGCTGCTGCTGACCACCTGTAGGCAGAAGGACTCACAGGGTGGATGCGGTTGACTTGGTCCAAGTGGCTGGTGAAGAGCAGGAAACCTGAGGGCCGTGGGCAAGGGAAGCTCTGGCTGCACGCGGCCTGGCTGAGCTGGGCCCAGAGCTGCTCTCTGCCCCTCAGCACAGAGCTCACGGGCTCTGTGGGGGCCTTGGAGCATGCAGGTTGCTGTGCTTTGTCCCAGGGAAAATCCCCAGGGCCAGGAAGAAATTCCCACCTGGCCGCAGCAGCTCCTGCCTGCCTCTTTCACCCCAGCTCCTTTGCCAAACCAGCTGCCTGCTCTCCGGGCAGCTCCCATGCCTGCTGCCTGCCTCTGCCTCCCGCCCCATGGCTCACCTCACCCCTGCGCTCTGGCATGCCTGGCAGTGCATGTGCAGCCTGGCAGCAGACGTTTGCTGCCGCTCCTCGTCCCTCTGCAGGATCCTCTGCCGGGGTCCTGCTGCTCTGGCCCCAAGGGCAGCTGCTGCCTCCTCAGGGAGCGGCTCTCCTCAGTGGGAGGACCCCGGGGGATCTGCTCCCAGCAGGGACACAGTCCCCATGCAGACCACCCCATCACCAGGGCCTTGGAGGCACCATGCCACCACCATCACAAAGCCCTACTGCTCACCGTGGCAACAGCCGTCACCAAGCCCCGGGGATCGCTGGGGGCACCCTCAGCACAACGCCTTGGCAGTCCCCATGGGCACACCCATCCCCATGGCCTTGCCTCCAAGCCTCTGCTTTCAGCTTTGGAGCCTGCCTGGCAGCTGAGAGCCGGGCAGCACCACCAAGGTTCCTCTCTCCAGCCCTGCACTCCATGCCCCTTGCACAGGCTGCCCTGTGAAGGGAAAAAGTGTGCAGAGGCTTTGAAACGAGGCCCAAGCAAGGAGACAGCCCCAGCCTGGCGGTCTGCTGAAATGCCACCTGTCTGGCTGCACGGGCTTTGCAGCAGCTCTCTGAGCTCCACAGCTGCATTCACAACCTGACCCTGGGCACATCTTCACCCCTCACAGAGACAGGAACCCAACAACTGTGAGACATCCTCAATTTCAAGCTACAGTGGCTTTGGGACACTCAGACAACTATGTGGCACCACAACCTTTTTGGAAAAGGAGGGAACACAGTAGCATTTGCAGAGCAAGCTGGCACTAACAGCATTTGTGCGATGCAGAAGTTGCAGCACAGCGGACGTGAACCTACACCCCAAGTCACCCATGGAAGCCAGGCGCACTTACAGAAGCCTTCACATCCACTCGCAGCCTCACCTCATTCAGCACCTCACCTCTTGCAGCTGCTTTCTCAGACAGATCACAATGGTGGCAAAGATGTTGGCAGGTACAGGCACACACCCTGGCATCCTGCCTCCATCCTCAGCAGTTCTAGGACTACACCAGCAACATATGGGACTGCAGTAACCTAGAAAGAAAGAGAAAATCAGCGTGTTACTGTCAGCTCTGCTGGCCTTCCACAGTCGCAACAGTCGGCGGCAAATGTCTCCCCTCTACGCTGAGCTGTATTTGTGAGAGCACAGCCTGTGGGGCCACTGAGAGCTTCTACTCCTCTTTTTGGCACAGGTGAGACCATGTCTGTATATCAGGTCCCCTCTGGACACCCCAGTTCTGCAAAGGCACAAACACACAGTAGGGAGTCCAGCACAGGGACACCAAGACAGTCAAGGCCTGGAGCATGGGGCATACAGGTAGAGGCTGAGAGAGCTGCGCCTAGCAGGGCTGGGCCACGGCCCAGCAGGGGCTGCTCTGTGTGGGGCTGGACTGTGCCCCAAGGGGTCACTCCAGAGGGCTGAGGAGCCCCATGGGGGCACAGGGCAGTGAGGGGGGGGACCAGCTCTGAGCCAGCTGGTGCTAGGAAGTAGGGGTGTGGGGTCGTGAAGAGACTTGGGGATAGGGCTCTTTTGGGCTTACTGCAGCACTGCACCCCATAGCTCAGAGAAAAATCCTTGGGTCAGTCAGGACTTGGCAGTGGGGACCGTGCCTCCACCTGTTTCCAAGGTGCTCTCCCAAATAGGCTTTCTTTTGCATGCAGATGTTTTGAGTCCAATCTGCGCAAGGACACAGGCTATGACCATCTCGAGATGGCTTCTCTGAGCCCAAAACATGCTGTACCAACTTGTACCAAGCATGAAAGGAACAGAGGTCCTCTCAAACAGGCAGGGGACCTGGGGTCATTACAAGGTGGTTTCCTTATTGTACATGGACATTTCAGCAGGTTCTTGAGAGCCCCATGAGAGCAGCAGGCTGCCCCAGCCTCTGGGATGCAGAACCCCAATTCTTCCCAGAGCCAGATCGCAAAGGGGGACACGATCCGTAGAAAACCTGCCATGCATTCCCATGCCCCCCACAGACCCCAAAAGGCAATGGAGCTGGCCCCACAGAAGCCTTGAGGCTCAGCGCATCTCCTGCCCCATGACCCAGGAGGCCTGGCTGTCCACTAAGACAGATGGGACCCTCAGAGATGACTCTTGTGGCAGCCCCCAGTCCTGTCCAGCCACCCCCACAGCCCTGGATTCACAGCAGTTTTTGCAGTTACCAATCTTTGTGCAACATCTCGGGAAGAAGTACCCAAAGCCCTTACCCTCAGTGGAGAGCTGCAGGAGCCTTGGGAACAAGGAACTGTGGTCTCGGCTGATGGTGTCCATCCAGCAGTCCTCCATCTCCCCTCTTTGCCCTCGGCTCACCTCTGCAGCCCAGGAGGAGGGATGTTCTTCCCTTCACCCAACACTCCTTTTCATCGTGCTCCTCTGCATGTCAGCAACAGATCCCAGCACAGCCCCCATTAACTCCTGTCTCCAGTCTTGCCATGGAGCCACTACAAGGGCAGCGGCAGGGAGGGCGTGAGCAGTGCCCAGCAGCACCTACGTCTCAGAGCGAAGTGAGGGCCCTCACCCAGGACACCATGGAGACCTCCCTGTGATGCAGCACATCCCTCTGTGACCTCAGCTTGTGTCATCTGGGGGCACAGCAGGTCAGTGCCATGGAGATGGCACCGCCAGGGAGAGAGCAGAGAGAGTTCCTCTCCCCTCCTGGAAAGCAGGCATCTCCCTTCCCCCAGGTATTTTCCCAAACTTTCTGATAAATTCCTTCAAGAATGTCTCCAGGTGGTGCCAAAGTCAGGGAAACATCTGAAGTGGGGACCTGGGGAGGTCACTGCTGTGCTCCTGCACTCCCTGGCTGCTGCACGAGGCAACAGGATTCTGTGCAGGAATCTGCGGTTTGGGGGTTGGATTGGGGTTTGGCATTTTTACAGGATCAAAGTCCGGTCGGATGAAAAAGCACAAAGGGTGGCCACAGGCTGAGATGCTTAGATGAGCCTCAAAACTAGTGGCTGCTGTGGATCTCTCTTTTATTTGAAGTAGGGTATAGGAGAATAAGGGACAGGACGTAACCTTCCTCCTTTAGGCACCAAAGCAGGCTCTTTGATTTGAGAAGCCTTCAGCAAGGTTTCTCGCTCTGTGGTACTTAAGATAGAGATGATATGCCAGAAAAGAGCAAACACACAACATCTAGAGGGCTTTGCCTAGGAGACTCGTCCCTGCCATATTCCAAAGCCATGGGCCAGGCCACGTAGCCAATTGGAGGAAGTTTTCCCATTTCCCATGAACTTAGTCCACCTTTCCTTCTGTGTGAGCCTGAGGAAAGCCAGGTCTCAACTCTGGGCTTCAGATGGTCCTTGGGCTTTTCAGTGTCACTTTGAGGCTCTGCTTCTCCCCTGGGTACGCTCCTCAGCCCCCTGCCCTTCCCCACACCAGCACCCTTGCCCTCCCACGATCTGTACAGCTCTGGCACCCTGGATCTCCCACATTTGAGGATTCAAGGCTTCTCAGAACATCCCTCATACTGCAGTGCTGCTCTCTGGGCTCTGGTGCAGAGCCTACGAGGCAGTGCAATGCCTCAGGGCCTGCATTCAGAAGTTTGTAAGGGCACCTCCCTGCTCTGCAGCTGCTAAAGCTTGCGAGCGTCCCTACAGCCAACCTTCCTGCTCTTCCTGGTCTCTGCAGAGTCCTGGGGCAAGTCTTACAGAAGGGAGACTCCACCGCCCTTAAAAACTGTCCGAGATGTGCCTTTCCAAGTCCCTACAAGAGTTAGTTTGCGTAGTCAGCCTCTAGTCATCTGTGACGCAGGGAGCCCAACTCTACCTGCTGGCATCTCTGCCCTTTCTCTCCCTTGTCTCCTGTGTGCCTACCCAGTCTTCTCCATGCACCAGAGGCATGGGAAGTGTTGCCTGAGAGAACTCAGCTGAACCTATGACATGTTCTAGACCTGAGGGCCTGACGGAGGCAAGTCTGGGATGACTGTTCCCCCGTTTCCTCTCCTACTCCCAGCCCGAGGGTTAGGAAAGTCCTCTGGAGAGAGTGGTTGGTTTGGTATGGCTGGGATGGGTTTCCCTCGACATCGCTGGGTCCTGCCTGTGTTGCTCTGAGTGCCCAGAAAATTTCTCTTCTCTGGGGGCTTGCATCAATGTTTTCCAGACTTCTGTACAGAAAGATAGCTTGCTCCAAGATCCCCAAATCCCCCCCTACACACACACACACACCTGCAGGACGGCACAGTCTTGTGGAGATTTGTTTTGCTTCTCTGTCGTGACAGACATCTTTTGAGCTACCGTCCAGATTACAGCAGGGAAAAAAAATGTTTGTTTAAAAAAATCTTATCCCTGGCAGCAAATACAAACTGACTCCTTACCCCTGCACCTCCACCATTCAGTAGAGCAGCAGCTCATGCCTCTCTGCTTTCCCCGTCAGTTTCACCACCCACCCAGAGTGTTTCAGCTTTCCATTAGGAGGGAACATCAAGCAGTAGAAGTGGCAAAGAAAGCGGCTTCTCTCTTCTTTTCACTCTTCACCTGCTGCCTTAGGTTTCACTAGTGATGGAGCTCTCACAGCTCAGGGCTTCTCTGCACCTCTCAGGCTGCCGTGCTGTGACAAGAATTTCTGCTCTAAAGCAGGATTCAGGAAATGTGGAGGTTGCTGCGAGTTCTTATGCAGGCACAAAGCTGAGTGTATCAGCTAGTTACAGATTAATAATCTACAAGTAGAATCACAAAGAAAGGAATAGTTTCCCAGCAGATACAGAAGTATTCCTAATGGCACTTGAGGGATAGCATATGACGTACTGTGAGTAATTCTGATTTCCTTAGAAAAAAAAAGGAACTGAGATTGCAACAAAAAGCAACAAAGGCAGGCTATGCAAATGCCCCAGAAGTGAAGTGCCAATCACACGGAAGCACACTAGGAGAATTCAGTTTGACATAGCCAAACTAAGACAGAGGAAACAGGATTGTTCCGTACAGGAGAAGTTGCTCTATGGAGAGAGAATCAGTTACCCTCACAAGCAATGCTGCCACAAGGAGCAATACCCATAAAGTTGCCATCAGGAAATGCCACTTGGATTTGAAAAGACTTCAAATTCCTGAAAAGGAAATTCTGCATGTGGCTCTCAATCAAGGAAATATCTCACAGGGGAACTTAAGTCTATCTATAAAATCGATTCTGCAATAGATTTGCCTGGAGCAGGTGACTGAACTCCAGGACCCAGGAGATTCTTTGGGAGGGGATGAGATGTCAAGGAAAAACAGGCAAATAGGGACCCAAACCTGAGTCACAGCGACAGGCACAGGAAGCTAAGCAGTGCCCCTTTAGCCTCTAGGCTAACCCCACTGCCCAAGCACACAGTGTTCTTCTGTGCATAAGGAATAAGACGACTTAGTAACTGAGGAGCAAACCACAACAAATTAAAAGCTGCTTGTGCCTATGTGATGGAAGGCATCAGGCAGTCTTCTTGCCTCTTTCAACCCCAGCCATCACTTGGGTAAGTTTTAGAGTGGAAAAAAAAGGAGCATGAAGTGTATATGCCAACTTCTCACTGTTCCTTCAGTTTTTCTGAGGAAGAAGATAGGTCCTCCCTGATTAGAGGATACCTCTAGTATGGCCATACTTATCAATTTGTAAGTTATAATGAGACAGGGATAATAAAAGTTCTCTCGGACTGTGACACTCTGAGAGCGTGTGAGAGACTGGGTCACTCTGAGAAATTGAGACAGGTACATAAAACCATAGAAAAGAGGAAAAAAAAGAAGGAAATGGTCCCTTTGGAGAGATCATTAAGAACAAGCATTTGAGAACTTGCAATTACATGCTGCACTTAGATTCCATTTTCCCTCCTGCTGAGTGCAGTGAAAGAAAAGCAAAGAATTTGAAAAGAAAATTCACATACACAGTCAAGAGGTATGAGAACATGACTACACGGCAGCAGACATTACCTCATCCTTGAACTAGCAAAGGTTCCTTAGTCTATGGATATCCTCAGGGGTGGCAGTGAGGTCGAAAGCACTACTCCTGATCTCCTCTGGCTTGCCTTCCTCCGATGCAGCAGTGAGCTCTCTCACAGTGGCCTGAAAAAACACAGTGAAAGCGCAAAGGGCTCACTGAGCACACGAACCTGGATGGAGCAGTCGCCTGAAAAAAGGCCCATCAAAAAGCCGGTCAAGTTAGACCTTGGAAACTGTCAGAGTGTTTCAGAGCAGAGGATCACAGGCTTCAGCTCACTGCTCAGGTAGCAACAGCAGCCGGGTTCTTTGTTTCACACTCCTCGCTTGGAAGGGCACAGTTGTTTCAGGCTGTTCTCACTTCAGCAGTAACAGGGGAAAGAGAGGAAGCTGACAGAAAACAGGAGGATTAGCACAGGAGGACTAGCACTAGCACTGAAAACAGGAGGGCTACACAAGAAAGCAGCTCAGGAATGAACACGAGAACAGCAAAGGCCTCTTGTGCCACATGACGCTGTAGCCCTCCCAACACTGAGGTTTCAGACAACCACAGCAGGCGTCCTCCAGACCAAGGCACCAAAGACAGGAGTCTGGAAGAACTGGAGGCGGGTGAGCTCCAAAGGGAGCTGAGCTGACAACCAAAGGGGAACAGACAACAACATTGCAGTCAGGCAATAAAGACACCACGGTGTGCATTAGAGTGGCTGCAACATGGCTGTTGGCATACAAGTGAGCTTAAGGAAGGCAGACAACCCATGGGCCTGTTAGGATAAAACACTTGGATCTGCAGTAGGGATGGGTTCACAAAAAACAGAAAAAGGAAAGAAAAAAAAAATCCCTTTTTCCTCAGGCTGTAGCATGACTCTGCAGGCCCTTGTTTTCCTAGCCCTCTGAAAGCCAAGTGCTAGCAAACAAGGACAGACCGTCTGACTAGCAGACAGTGCAAAGAGTCTTCCTCATGCATAAAACAGCGAGAAGGATACTTTTGCACACAAAAGCAACCAACCAACCAACACATTCCTCCCTTTCCAAACTCCCAAGGTCCTTCTTTGGGATGGCTGCTTTCAACCTATCCCACTGTGTACTACTGTTTCTGTGCTCAGAATGGCACAGAAACAAAATAAGTGACAGCAGGCAACCTCTGGGAAAGTGTCATTTCCTGAAGAACGCTCTCCTCTCCCCTGGGGAAAAAATAAGGCAGCAGAGCATTCTTTACAACATACAAAGAGTGCAATGGCTGAATACACTGAACCATCATTCCCTAAAAATGAAATGAGAAGGAACACTAGCTTACCTCTGCACTGGCTTCCTTCAGTGGTTTGCCCTGGTCACAAGCATTTTCTGCTGGTCTGTAATGCCTGAGAGAAGCAGAGAAAGACAGCAACGAGTTGTTTCAATGTCATCACCTCCAGTGCTGATGAATACACCTCAGGGTTAGGAGGTGCCCTTTTTGTAGTGCTCAGTCTGGCTACATCCTCCATTCCACAAATGGACAAGGGAAAACATCACATCAGCTTCCAGCACTATTCTTTCTGAGCAGCAAGAGAAAAAAAGAGAAAAGAGAAAGAAGAGCTCACATGCTTTCCCACTGTCTTCTCTCAACGCATGGCAGGAGCCTTTCTCTTTTGCTGTGTCACTTTCACTCATTGGAAAAGGGGGAAGCCACCAGCACCTGCTCTGTAAAGCCCTTGGTGATCTACTGGGGAGGAAGACTGCAAGCTGCATGTTATCCTGCCAGGGAAAACAGGAACATTTCCAAGCATACTTGCCTCCAAGCACAGTTAGCTCACTCCAAGTAAAGACCAGCACACCGAGTTACAACTGGACGTCTCCAAAATGCTCACTTGCATTTTAGAGGCCAGTCAGCAGAGTGACTATCTCCACCTGGAAAGGAGTACCATTAAACCACAGAGGCTCTGAACATCAAGCACATACACAGACATTCCCTGTATACACCTCTACTGCCCCCCAAAGCAGTACTTTCACTGTCACCAGAGATGGGACTGTTCACTCTGGCTCAGCCTTTGCGCCTAACACCTGGCTCCTGCTGAGGCCTGTGGTAGGCTGCGGGCAGCACCAAAGAGTCTGGAACTCTTTGGAATTAAGTCAATCCTTCCCCAGTAACCAAAAGGACCAATAGGGATGGTATGGACCAAACCTCCCAGCTCGAAGGTACGGGAAGGAAAATGCTCTCCACGCAAGGGTGTGTTCAAGTCCTTCTCCTTGGTCTAGCAAGGACAGTGCCCGTTTGCGGCCATCCTGTTGCTTTCTTCCTTAGCAACTGCAGGAAGAGAGGAAGCTTTCAACAAAGCTCTAGAGTGCTACATATAGTTACCTCAGGGCTCAGGCCCTGCTCTTTTCACAGTCCTCTTTTCTCCCCACTCCTGGACATGACAGCTTGTGACTGTTCCTAATTGAAAGCTGAAGAAAGAAGTCACATTTTCACAGGTTGATCGAGAAAACTGAATACTGCACTGCCCCTGCACACTACAACAGCAGCTCCTGCCTATCTGCTTTCACCAACAGTTTCTCCACACACACCCAGGGTGTTTCAGCTTTCCACGAGGGGAGAACATCCCAGGGCAGAAGCAGCACAGGAAGCAGCTGCTCTGGTCCTCTCCCTCCCTGCTGCCTGCGGGGTCACTAGTGCTGCAGCTCTCACAGCTCAGGGCTTCTTGGCACCTGGCAGGCCACAGTGCAGGCTGAAACCCCCCACTGTGTCCCCGGGATGCTCACGGGCATGCTGCTGCCCCCAGCGCAGCGCAGAGGTTTCTCTCCCATCCCTCCGTCCCTCCCCTCCCGCAGACTCGCCCAGGCCCCGGGGCAGAGCGGGGCCCTGCGGCAGCAGCGCCCGGCAGCAGCGTTTCCCCACGCACCAGCACCAGCAGCAAGGGACACTCAGGCCCCGCCCCCACAGCCGGAAGTGACGCCCCCTGCACCACAGACCCTCCCACCCCTCACTCCTCCAATAGCTCCCGTGGGGCGGGGCCTCGTGGGGTGGGACCCCAGGGAGGGGCGGGAGGGAGGCAGCAGTGCGCGTGCGCTGTTCAGGGGCCGGGTTGGGCGGGGCAGGGGAGCCAAGGGGAGGGACCAAGAGGGGCGTGGCAAAGAGGGAGGGGCGTGGCCGGTCAGGGCGGAGCATGCGCAGTGGCCCAGAGGAGAGTGAGGAGCGCGGTGGGGGCGGGTGCGGGGCTGGCCGGGCCCTGTGGGCAGGGAGGGCGCGAGAGGCGGCTGCTGCTGCGGGGCAGCGTCTCCCGGCCTGGGGCCGCCCGGAGCCTTTAGCCGCAGCGCCGGGAGCTGCCACGCCGGGGCCGAAGGCCGCGGGCTGGGCAGAGCGAGTGGCCATGCGTGCGGGGCAGCCGGAGCCGCCGCGGCCCGGCTATGTGGCAGCAGCGAATGGGGAAGGCCCAGCCTGGCCTGAGCCGCCTCCGGCCCCCGGCAGCCCCCGGCTCTTGCGTCCTTTCTCCTTGTGGCCCCATGGCTCGGTGCTGGATGCTGTGGTGCCGGTTCCTCAGCACCATCCCAGCTGTGAGGAGAGGGTGCAGGTACAGCGGTGCTTGTCGTGTCTCGAGGCTGGAGGCAGGAGGCAGCCAGTGCCCCGGTGCCCCTGCTGACAGCCCCGCTTTCCCGGGGGCAGGTCCCCAACTCCTCTCTGAGCCCAGCCCGGCTGTGGGCACCGTGAGGAGCAGGACGTGCGGAGGCTCCTGATGGCCGTGGCCAGAGCCAGGCTCTCCGGTATCGCGGCAAAGCGGCTGTGGAAGAGCTGTGCCCTTCTGGAGGGCGCTCACAGCCCCTCGGGACACCTCACCAGAGACAGTCGAGGGTCTGAAGGTGACATTTCCTCAGGAAAGCAATGACCCACAGGCCCATCACAGCCCTGTGTGCTCAGCTCTGCCCCACAGACACCTCCTGGCAGCGAGGCAGTGTTGAGGGGCATCTGCGTGTTGGCAGGTTCTCGGGGTAGCGAGGACAGATCCAGCTGGGGTTGGCAAAGGTGCTGCTGTTGCTGTGCATGCCGGGGAAGGAACTTTGTGAGCTTCCTTCAGACCTGCTGGTCTCTCCATCAGCTTTGGAGTCTCGGGCTCTTGTCCAGGCTTGGCAGCTCCTTTCCCTTCCCCCCACCCCAGCAGCTGGGACCTGAAAGCAGAGATGTGGGGAAGCTCCTTGCCTTTGGTGTCATCCCTGCCTGGAGCTACCTGCTGAGAAGCCCCTGGGAAGTGTCCTGGGGGTGAGCAGGAGCTGTGAGGAGCCCTGCCCCATGCAGAACCCTCTCCATGGGGGAATGACACTGCCCTGCATGGGCCACTCCTCCACCCTAGAGCTTCCCCAGCCCATGTTCAGACTGTTTGTAGTTATCCCTGTGTTGTCCCCAAACTGCGTTCTATTACCTAGTGTGCAAGCACCCAACAGACACACAGGGTCCAGAAAATTGTTTATTTCTGCACAGAGATGGGTGCCAGGTGGTAGATCCACAAAGCTAGCACACCTTCTCTGCTTCTGACTCTTCTTCCCTTCTTTTCCTTGAGTCTTGTTTGCTATTTGCAGGGTTTTTTCACAGCATCGCACAAACAAGGGTGGCAGCGTTTCTTTGGCAGGAGACTTGCCAAGTGCTGAGCTGATGGTGATTCAGCTGGGCAAGCTGGTGGGGGAGCAACCTAGAGGAGACACTGACTGCAAGAAGAGTGAGGAAGCAATGGCCTGGGATGGCAAGGAAAGGTGCCAGATGGTGTGGGGAAAAACAAGCCCATCACGACAGCAGCAGGAATGCAGGGAGCTGTGGCATGGGCTGCACAACGAGCCACTGGAGAGGGCTGAGGATTAGCAGGAAGAGCGAGGGGTAGCCTTGGAGTGGCTGTGTGCTCTGGAGTGCCTGAAGAAGGGCAGCCTGTGCAAGGGGCATGGAGTGCAGGGGTGGAGAGAGGCAACTTGGTGGTGCTGCCCGGCTCTCAGCTGCCAGGCAGGCTCCAAAGCTGAAAGCAGAGGCTTGGAGGCAAGGCCATGGGGATGGGTGTGCCCATGGGGACTGCCAAGGCGTTGTGCTGGGGGTGCCCCCAGCGATCCCCGGGGCTTGGTGAGGGGTGTTTCCATGGTGAGCGGCAGGGCTTTGTGATGGTGGTGGCATGGTGCCTCCAAGGCCCTGCTGATGGCCGTGTCTATGTGGAGACTGTGTCCCTGCTGGAGCAGAGCCCCTGGGGTCCTCACTCTGAGGAGAGCCGCTCACTGAGGAGGCAGCAGCTGCCCTTGGGGCCAGAGCAGCAGGACCCCAGCAGAGGATCCTGCAGAGGGATGAGGAGCGGCAGCAAACGTCTGCTGCCAGGCTGCACACAAACTGCCAGGCATGCCGGAGCGCAGGGGCAAGGTGAGCCATGGGGCTGGAGGCAGGGGCAGGCAGCAGGCATGGGAGCTGCCCGGAGAGCAGGCAGCTGGTTTGGCAAAGGAGCTGGGGTGAAAGAGGCAGGCAGGAGCTGCTGCAGCCAGTGAGGGATTTCTTGCTGGTCCTCGGGACTTTCCCTGGGACAAAGCACAGCAACCTGCATGCTCCAAGGCCCCCACAGAGCCCGTGAGCTCTGCGCTGAGGGGCAGAGAGCAGCTCTGGGCCCAGCTCAGCCAGGCCGCGTGCAGCCAGAGCTTCCCTTGCCCACGGCCCTCAGGTTTCCTGCTCTTCGCCAGCCACTCGGACCAAGTCAACCGCATCCACCCTGTGAGTCCTTCTGCCCACAGGTGGTCAGCAGCAGCTGCACGCAGCAGTGCAGCACAGCCGGAGCCCAGCTTGCTCCCACCAAAGGCACAGGCTGCCTCGGCTGCCCAATGCACAGGGCTCACGGGCTTCTGCACGTGTCCTCGCAAAGGTGCAGAGATGACCATGATGGTGGTTTTGTAAGCCTCTGCCTGACTCCCTGGAGCTGCCGAGGAGCAGGTGGGAAGTGCTGGCAAGGAGCAGGAAGTCTCTGCCTGCCAGCAGGCTGACTGCATGCTCTGCCTGGCAGCCTGCAAGGACATACCTGGGGGTGCCCAAGGCAGCTGCCATTTCCCATCTCTTGCCCCACACTGACAAATCCTCTGCCCAGCCAGTCTGGCTAGCAGAAGAAGCAGAGCACCCTCAAGACCCCTGCCTTGCTCTCTCCTGCTCCTGCCAGGGCTCAGCTCCAGCCGAGGCTGCCTCCTGCAAGGCTTGGCCCTCTCCCAAGTGCTTCTTATAGCCAGGTGGCCCTGGCATCATGTACAACCAGAGGCACCAAATTCAACAAGCCTTCAGAATTGTTTGGCTTTGTACGTCATTTTCACTTGGCAGATTTTGGAAGGACGTGACTTCTTTGGGGTGTCTGATATGGCATTTTCATACACCACCTGCTTTGCCATCCCACTGCTGTTCGTGCTGGCATCTCGTTATTTATTATATTTCCCTCACATACACACCCCACTTAGACTTTCTCAATCTTAGCATGCTGCTGGAGCAAAGCAAAGGCACTGGGGTGTGTGGTAGCAGTAGGCGGGGAATACAGAGGGAAATACTGTTGAAAAAGTTCAGAAAGCAGATGTGTAAAAGTAGGGGACTCTGCTGAAAGAGTGAGATTTTTCTGCTGTCTTGCTATGGGCAAAAGCAGGAAATGAAGAGAAAAGAAACTTTTGATTTGCATAGCAGCTCTATGGAAAGAAGTGGGGACAGGATGCAATGGGGCCACATTGGGGCCCCTCGCCAGCAGGCAGTGGGGCAGGGGCTCATTGTAAAGGAGTTTTGGGTGCCAAACCAGGAAGAGCATTCCTCCTCCTCAGCTACAGAGGTGAGGCAAGGACAAGCAGCAAGTGAGAGGGAGGACTGCTGGACCAATACCATCAGCCCAGGCAACAGTTGCTTGTTCCCAACGCTCCTGCAGCTCCCTGGGGGCCTCTGGGGCTCCTGTTTGAGGAGGCACACAGAAACTGTGAACTGAAAAACTTGCTGTGGATCCCGGGCAAAATCCTGCCTGAGAGACAAGTGAGGCTCGGGAGACCATGTGGCAGCCAGGACTCCTGAATCCGGGGGCTGGGGCTGCCCTGATGCCCAAGGCCCCTCTGGAGATGAAGGAATTTATCATAAATGTTTGGGAAATAACTGGGGGAAGGGAGGGGATTGCTTTCCAGGAGGGGAGAGGAAATCTCTCTGCTCCCTGGCTGGGCCATCTCCACGGCAATGGCATAGTGAGCCCCCAGATGACACGAGCTGAGGTCACAGCAGGATGTGCTGCATCACAGGGAGGTCTCCATGGTGCCGTGGGTGGGGGTCCTCACTGCCCTGCGAGGCCCAGGCACTGCTGGGCACTGCTCACGCAGTCCCCACCACTGTCCTTCGTAGTGGCTCTGTGGAAATGACGGGGGACAGGAGGCAACAGGGCTGCACTAGGAGCCCTTGTCGACATGCAGAGGAGCAGCAGCATGTTGGCAAGGAGTATTGGGTGATGAGATGGGAAGAGCGTCCCTCGTCCTGGGCTTGAGAGGTGAGCTGAGGGCAAGGGACAAGCGAAATTGAGGACTGCTGCAGGGACACCATCAGCCAGGAATGCACTTGCTTGTTTCCAGTGCTTCTGTAGCTCTCCAGTGAGGATTGACACCGTTTGTATCCTTTTATGATTCTAACTTGGCAGAGCAGATTTGGGGCTCTGAGATTTCATCCTGAGATGGCCACAGCCTCTGTCCTCCTGCCAAACAGGCTCCAACCTCTGCACCCAAGACAGCCTGTTTGGGAGAGCACTTTGTGAACAGGTGGAGGCATCACTGTCACCCTCTAAGGCCTGGCTATCCCAAGGACTTTTCTCTGGGGGGTGCACTGCTGGGGTGAGCCCAACATGATCAACTCCCCCAGCCTCCTCCTGACCCCACACCTCCACTCCCTGGCACCAACAGGCCCAGAGCTGGTCTCCCCCTCGCTGCCCTGTGCCCCATGGGGCTCCTCAGCCCTCTGGAGTGACCTCTCCAGAACCCCCTCCCAGCCCTGTCAGGCACAGCAGGAGGGCTGCCAAGCCCTGGGGCTGCCCTGGGGAAGGGGCCAGGGCAGGAGGGCCGAGAGGACACTGCCCTGCCCTGGCGGCAGCAGCACGTCACCCGCAGGCTCTCTCACCCCGGCCATTCCCAGGGCCCCAGTGCCGGCACCAGGGCTGGCACCAGCACAGGCCCCAGGGCTGCCCTCCAAGCCCAGCAGGGCCCCCAGGGCGCAGGGCAGCGAGGAGCCCCGTGGGGACCCTGCGGCAGAGCGGCCATGCCCGGGGCCCCGCACTGCCCGGGCACCCGGTGCCGGGCTGCCCCCAGGCCCCGCCGCGCCCCGCGCTGCTGCCCACAAGATGGCGCCGTCCCGTGGAGGAGGGGGCAGAGCTGGCTGCCAGGGCAGGAGGGCGCAGCGTTGCCATGGCATCGCCTGAGTGCGGCCCTCCTATTGGCTGACTTGAGGAGGAGGGCGGGGATGGATTGGAATGACGGCTGTGTCAGCCAATCGGAGTCCAGAGTGGGAAAAGGCCAAGAGAAGAGAGAGGTGCGAGAAGGGAGGGAGCGAAGCAGGCGAGAAGGGAGCGGGAGTGAGAGCGGGTGCGAGTGGGGCTGGTGGGGGCTGCGGGTGCGTTCAAATGCCGGCGGGTGCCCTCTCGCTGCAGCAGGGTCAGCGGTGCTGGCGAGGGGGCTGCTTCCCTGCAGGGGCTCCCGAAGGGGCTGTTGGGGCTGTGAGCAGGGGACCCAGCGCCCTGTCACCGAGGGGAACTGACCTGCGAGCCAGGCGTGCCGGCCTGCGCCGATCAGCTGGGCCTGGGCGGCTTGGTGGCGTTTGGGTGCAGGAATCTTTGAACCTTTTATGGGTCTGAGATGCATTTTCAAGGGTTTCCCTGATTTGCTGCTGCCCCCACAGCCCCGGGTGCTACTCAGAGCTGTGTTTGGGATCTGCTGGTCAAAGTGAGAGCAGGTTGCTGGTGTCCTCGCGAGGTGTCGTGCCCAAGTCGTTGTGCTTGCTCCATAGTTCTTGGTGTGCTCCAGGACCTGTGACCCTGGGAGCAGCCTGAAGGGTGTTTGCAGAAGAGCTCTGTTAAGTGTGAGGTGTTTTGCTTTTCAGGGGCCTTGGAAGTTGACGAAAGGCCATTTTCACACCCGCTCTTGTTATTCGCATAATCCTAGATGAGGAGGAAGGATTGCTGAATTCTGGCTCTGCTGGTTTCAGCAATTGAAATGTCCTGTACGGGGTCTGTTGCCATATCTCAAATTGTCAGTGCGTAAAATAGGAGAGTGCTTGTCGTGCTTGATGTGCAGAGGATTTGCTGTGCTTGTTCAGCATTTGGGAAGGAAGTAGACTTGTGAGCTGTGGGAAGGCTTCTCCCTCTGACTGGGACATGAGGCCCTGCTCTCTTGCTACATATAGAGACTACCTAGGCAGAAGAGAATCTTTTTTTGGGGGGGGAGAGGGGTTGCAACTGCTACGTAATGGGTGCTTTGCTGCACTGTGAGCATTGTGAAGCCAGGAAGTGAATCAGGGAGGCCATTTGGGAGGTGGCTCAGCCGTGGGAAAGGGCAGGGGGAGCTGCAGGCAGCAGCAGGGTGGGCAGTGAGGTCCCTAGTGTTTAAAAGGGCTGTATGAGAAAATGCCCTGTGTGCCATCAAGTGTTTGTAGGTAGCTGGTGGGGCTGGAGGAGGCCCATGGCTCAGCTGTTGATGGTGAGGTCAGTTCTGCGCGAGTCCCTGATAGGCCGGCTGGAGGGAGAAGGCGTGGCTGTTGCTTGTGATGTCACTTCCCGTGGAGCAGTGGATAGGGCAGCAGCAGGTCTGCACCAGGATGCGTTTTTGAGATGGTTTCTGCCTGAGCAGCGGATCAGCCAGGATTTGTCTGCTGGCTGGGGAAGTTCTAGTGAGGTAATTCCTGCCTTGGAATTCCTGCCTGGACAGGGACAGCGATGTGGTGGTTCAGGTGGCTGTGAGGTCCCGTCTGAGTCCCTGATAGACCGGCAGCAGGCAGTTAGGCCTGGGCGTTGAGTGTGAGGTCTGTTTTGTCGGAGTACCTGCTCGGGCAGCAGTGGTTCATGGCTGGGGAAGTTATTTTGAGGCAGCTAGTGTCTCTGAAGCCCATAGACCATCAGCAGGCATGTGTTGGGGGTTTGCCCTTGTGAGCAGATGACAGGTCAGGAGAAGCCTCATGGCCTGGATGGTGGTGGTGAGGTGACTCCTGGGTTTGTTGCGTGTGCCCAGAGGAGGGATTGACCGCTGCAGAGCTCTACAGCAATACAGAAGGTCAACTAATTAATCAAGCAGATGTCCCCCATCGTCTGACACCAATTCTATTCCACTCCATGATCCTGAGTTAGTACAACTGCATTTAAAATGTGGGTGATGTTCTCTAGTGAATATGGACATGGAGTTTGTTTTTCCCCCTTGTTGCTAAGTAGAAGCTTGCAGCCTGCTGCCAGACAGCAAGGGAGTCCAGCTGGGCTTTTTAAACTGCTAAATCAATCTAATGCTGGTGTAAGCAGCGTTAGTTATCTCTGAGTGCCAGCATGTGTGTGTGCTTTGGAAATTCCCCCTGTGGAAACAGGAGGGAGCTTGTGAGATGTTCCTGCAAGGTCTAAATGCTGTGCCTGTCTTTCAGGTGTCCACGTGCTTTTATGACACATTTGGATCTGTAACACCTTGGAAATTGATGATTTTTGTCCGAGTAAGCAGCCAGTGGAGAATGGGTGCAAAGTCTGTTGGAGGAGAAAGAAGGAATGTCACCCCCAAACAGGTACCGGCCACATTTTGAAAGAGATTTCTTGTTCAGGGAAGTTGAGGCACAAACGAATGGAAAGAGGTGGCCTGATCAGGCCTTGTGAGAGCAGTCCTATGCTTCCTGGAGAAGGGAAGTAACCATGTGTAGGACTGTGAGTGGATGCTGAGAGGCAGTGCGTGTTGCAAAACCTTGGAGGACCGGAAGGGAACTGCAGAGTTGGAGAGCAGGGCTTTCTGTGTTGTGGGGCACTTTAGGTGCCCTGTGCGTTGCTGATGCAGAGGTGCGTTTTTGCTGCAGCCCTCTGTGAGGCGAGCAATGGTGCGTGCAGGGTGTCACAGTGCAGGGGTTCCCTGTTGGGGAGCCAGGTGGTGGTCCCAGTGTTTTGGTGCTCATCATGGGAGGAGATAGCTGGAGAGGGCGGTGCTGTGTGTGGGCAGTGGTGCCAGAGTGGGGAGCTGGGGAGCACTGCAAGGTGAGGGTGTGACTATGCTGGCTGGGCCTAGGCTGCCCTGGTGTCATGGGCCAGAGCTGCTGGCAGCCTGCTGCCTTTGATGCACTGAGGTTCAGGCCTTGGGGTTGCGAAGCGATTTCCCGGATCTGCAGCATGGATTTTTCCTGAAGGCCAGGGAGTGTATATCTCCTTGCTCCGGGATGTGAACCAAGCCTGTGTTTTCCCTCCTTTCCTTTTGCTCATAAGAGCTTTGGTCCGCAGCAGTGTTTGCTGAGAGGAGCGGACGTTGTGGAAGATGCGCTTTTCTGGCTGGGCCTTAGCCTGCTGGAATCCCTTTGAAGGAGTGAAGGCCTTGTGGTGTGGTGGTCTTTGGAGAAAGGCAGGTAAGTTCTTGGGAGCTGACTGTCAAGGGGCTGAGTCCTTCCTGTAGGAGATCTGGTACGCGGAGTCCATTTGAATGGGAGCAGCAAGGCAAAAGTGCCCTGCAAGGGATGCGCAGCCCAGGTCTCCCTTCCTTGCAGGTGCAGTCTCTGCAAGTTACCCCACCATCGTGCTGTAGTGTGAGCTTTCTGTGCGGGAGCGGGGAAATAAGAAAGCAGCCACGTGTAGCCATCAGTGTGCTAAGTGTGGTGTGGTTAGGTGCTGACCCTGCTGACCCTGGCAAGGGACTGGATTTTGCCTGTGCTTTTGGTAGTAGTGGTAAGGAGCCCCATGTAGCTCTCACTGCCTTTTGCCATTTCAGAAGAAAGTGTTTGTCCTGCTGTTGTCCCAAATCTGGCTTCTGTTACCCAGTGTGCAAGCAACCAATACACACACAGGGTCAAGGTATTTGTTTATTTCATTTCTGCACAGAGATGGGTTCTAGGTGGTAAATCCACAAAGCTAGCACACCTTCTCCCCCTCTCATTCTTGATTTATACACACTTTTCAGGGAGTATTTTATACAAATCTTTCTATTGGTAACAGTTTCATTACATCAGGTAATTGCTCTGCACTTGCGTTTTAATGCTCTTGTTAATTAGCATAGGAAGTGAAGAAGAGGCAGTAACATCACTATCATGTCGTTTCCATCTCATTATTAATTTAGGGGTGTGATGCTTAAAATATTAATACGCTTTAATGAACGTAAGGCCTCTTCTGGGTTATTCTGCTGTTTTTGTCTTACCTACCCCTCGCATTCTTGAAAGCGCTGCAGTTTCATCAAGGTTATTTAGCCGGAGCTCGTTATACTTTGCAGTACTGCTTTTCTCTCTACCTTGTACTTGAGTCTTGTTACCAATTTGCAAGGTTTTTCTCACAGTATTTCTCTAAAAGTATTTCTCTGTGCACGCCACTGACCGAGTCCCAAAAAGGCAGGTGGTGCAGCCTCAGTCCAGCTGTTCACTGCACCGAACGAGTCCTGCCAACGCATGTAAAGGAGCCTGGTTACAGCTGTGCACCCCACTGACCGAGTCCCACAAATGCAGGCGGAGCGGCCTCAGTACAGCAGTGCACCCCAATGACCGAGTCTCAACAATGCAGGTGGCACGGCCACAGTACAGCTCTGCACCCCACTGAACGAGTACCATCAATGCAGGTGCGCCGACTCGGTACAGCTCTGTACCCCACTGACCGAGTCCCACCAATGCAGGTGGCACAGACTTGGTAGAACTGTGCACCCCACTCACCAATTCCCACCAATGCAGGTGGTGCAGCATCGGTACAGCCGTGCACACCGCTGACCGTGTCCCACCAATGAAGGTCATGCGGCCTCAGTACAGCTATGCAAGCCACTGACCGAGTCTGACGAATGCACGTGGCTCGGCCTCGGTACAGCTGTGCACCCCACTCACCGAGTCCCACCAATGCAGGTGCCTCAGACTCAGTACACCTGTAAACCCAACTGACCAAGTCCCACCAATGCAGGTGGTGCGACTTCAGTACAGCTGTGCAACCCACTCACCGAGTCCCACCAATGCACGTGGCTCGGCCTCAGTACAGCTGTGCACCCCACTGACCGAGTTCATCAATGCAGGTGGTGCAGGTATCGGTACAGTTGTACACCCCACTGACCAAGTCCCACCAATGCAGGTGGCGAGGCCTCTCTGCAGCAGTGAACCCCACTGACTGAGTCCACCAATGCAGGTGCTGCAGCCTAGGTAGAGCAGTGCGAACCGCACTGACTGAGTCCCACCAATGCAGGGTGCGAGGCCCCGCTGCAGCAGTGAACCCCACTTACCGAGTCCCACGAATGCAGGTGGCAAGGCCTCAGTGCAGCTGTGCACCCCACTGACCGAGTCCCACCAATGCAGGTGGCGAGACCTCGGTACAGCTCTGCACCCCACTGACCGACTCCCACCAAAGCAGGTGGCGCAGCATCATTACAGCTGTGCACCCCACAGACCGAGTTCCACCAATGCAGGTTGCGAGGCCTCGGTACAGCTGTCACCCCACTGACCGACTCCGACCAATGCAGGTGGCTCGGTCTCGGTGCAGCTCTGCACCTAACTGACTAAGTCCCACCAATGAGGATGGCACGGTCTCGGTGTAGCTGTGCACCCCAATGACCGAATCTGACAAATGCACGTGGTTCGGCCTCAGTACAGCTGTGCACCTGACTCACTGAGTCCATCAATGCAGGTGGCGAGGTCTTGCTGTAGCTGTGGAACCCACTGACCGAGTCCCACCAATGCAGGTGGCTCGGCCTTGGTACAGCTGTGCATCCCACTGAACGAGTCCCACCAATGCAGGTGGCAAGGCCTCGGTGCAGCTGTGCACCCCAATGGCTGAGTCTGACAAATGCACGTGGCTTGGCCTCAGTACAGCTGTGCACCCGACTCACTGAATCCATCAATGCAGGTGGCGAGGTCTTGCTGCAGCTGTGGAACGTACTGACTGAGTCCCACCAATGCAGGTGGCGAAGCCTCCATACAGCTATGCAACCCACTGACCGAGTCTGACCAATGCACATGGCTACGCCTCGGTACAGCTGTGCACCCCACTGACCGAGTCCCACCAATGCAGGTGGCTCGGCCTCGTTATATCTGTGCACCCCACTGACTGAGTCCTGCCAATGAGGATGGCACGGCCTCGGTGCAGATGTGCACCCCACTGACCGAGTCCGTCTAATGCAGGTGGCTCGGACTCGATACAGCGGTGCTCCGCACTGACCGAGTCCCACCAATGCAGGTGGCGAACCCTCGTTATAGCTGTGCTCCCCACTGACCGAGTCCCACCAATGCAGGTGGTGCAGGTCTCGGTACAGCTGTGCACCCAACTGACCGAGTCCCACCAATGCAGGTGGCGAGGCCTCCATACAGCTGTGCCCCCACTCACCGAGTCCCACCAATGCAGGTGGCAAGTACTCAGTACAGCTGTGGAACCCACTGACCGAGTCTGACCAATGCAGGTGGCTCGGCCTCAGTACAGCTGTGCACCCGACTCACTGAGTCCATCAATGAAGGTGGCGAGGTCTTGGTGTAGCTGTGCAACCCACTGACCGAGTCCCAACAATGCACGTGGCTCGGCCTTGGTGCAGCTGTGCATCCCACTGACCGAGTCCCACCAATGCAGGTGGTGCGACCTCAGTACAGCTGTGCTTCCCACTGACCGAGTCCCACCAATGCAGGTGGCGAGGCCTCGTTATAGCTGTGCACCCCACTGACCGAGTCCGACTAATGCAGGTGGCTCGAACTCGATACAGTGGTGCACCCCACTGACCAAGTCCCACCAATGCAGGTAGCGAGGCCTCCATACAGCTGTGCATCCCACTCACCGAGTCCCACCAATGCAGGTGGCAAGGCGTCGGTGTAACTGTGCACCCCACTGACCGAGTTACACCAATGCAGGTGGCAAGTACTCAGTACAGCTGTGCAACCCACTGACCGAGTCTGACCAATGCACGTGGCTCGGCCTCGGTACAGCTGTGCACCCCAATGACCGTGTGCATCAATGCAGGTGGCGAGGTCTTGGTACAGCTGTGCACCCCACTGACCGAGTCCAACCAATGCAGGTGGCTCGGATTCGATACACCGGTACTGCCCACTGACCGAGTCCCACCAATGCAAGTGGCGAAGCCTCCGTAAAGCTGTGCACCCAACTGATAGAGTCCCACCAATGCAGGTGGCTTGGCCTCAATACAGCTGTGCACTCCACTGACCGAGTCCCACCAATGCAGGTGGAAAGTACTCAGTACTGCTGTGCAACCCACTGACCGAGTCTGACCAATGCATGTAGCTCGGCCACCCGACTCACTGAATCCATCAATGCAGGTGGCGAGGTCTTGGTGCAGCTGTGCATCCCACTGAACAAGTCCCACCAATGCAGGTGGCTCAGCCTCAGTACAGCTGTGCTCCCCACTGACTGTGTCTCACCAATGCAGGTGGCAAAGCTTCAGTACAGCTGTGCACCCTACTGACTGAGTCACACCAATGCAGGTGGTGAGGCCTCGTGGCAGCAGTGGACCCCACTGACTGAGTCCCACCAATGCAGGTGGCGAGGCCTCGTTATAGCTGTGCACCCCACTGACTGAGTCCCGCCAATGCAGGTGGCACGGCCTCAGTGCAGCTGTGCACCCCACTGACCGAGTCCTACTAATGCAGCTGGTGCAGGTCTCGCTACAGCTGTGCACCCCACTCACCGAGTCCCACCAATGCAGGTGGCAAGGCCTCGGTGTAGCTGTGCACCCCACTGACCGAGTTGTACCAACGCAGGTGGCAAGTACTCAGTACAGCTTTGCAAAACACTGACCGAGTCTGACCAATGGACGTGGCTTGGCCTCAGTACAGCTGTGTACCCCACTGTCCGAGTACATCAATGCATGTGGCGAGGTCTTGGTGCAGCTGTGCACCCCACTGAACGAGTCTCACCAATGCAGGTGGCAAAGCCTCCATACAGCTATGCAACCCACTGACCAAGTCTGACCAATGCACATGGCTACGCCTCGGTACAGCTCTGCACCACACTGACCGAGTCCCACCAATGCAGGTGGCTCGGCCTCGTTATATCTGTGCACCCCACTGACTAAGTCCTGCCAATGAGGATGGCACGGCCTTGGTGCAGATGTGCACCCCACTGACCGAGTCCGTCTAATGCAGGTGGCTCGGACTCGATACAGCGGTGCTCCGCACTGACCGAGTCCCACCAATGCAGGTGGCAAGGCCTCCGTACAGCTGTGCACCCCACTCACCGAGTCCCACCAATGCAGGTGGTGCGACCTCAGTACAGCTGTGCTCCCCACTGACCGAGTCTGAGCAATGCACGTGGCTCGGTCTCAGTACAGCCGTGTACCCAACTGAATGAGTCCCACCAATGCAGGTGGTACGGCGTCAGTACAGCTTTGCAACCCACTGACCGAGTTTGACTAATGCATGTGGCTCAGACTCAGTACAGCTCTGTACGCCACTGACCGAGTCCCAACAATGCAGGTGGCCCGGCCTCAGTACAGCTGTGCACCCCACTGACCGAGTCCCACCAATGCAGGTTTCTCGGCCTCAGTACAGCTGTGCAACCCACTGACCGAGTCCCACCAATGCAGGTGGCACGGTCTCGGTGCAGCTCTGCACCCCACTGAACGAATCACACCAATGCAGGTGGCTCAGACTTAGTACAGCTGTGCACCCAACTGAATGAGTCCCACCAATGCAGGTGGTGAGATCTTGGTTCAGTTGTGCACCTCACTGACCGAGTCCCACCAATGCAGGTGGCGAAGCCTCCATACAGCTATGCAACCCACTGACCGAGTCTGACCAATACACGTGGCTACGCCTCGTTATAGCTGTACACCCCACTGACTGAGTCCCACCAATGCAGATGGCACGGCCTTGGTGCAGCTGTGCACCCCACTGTCCGAGTCTGACTAATGCAGGTTTCTCGGCCTCCGTACAGCTGTGCACCCCACTCACCGAGTCCCACCAATGCAGGTGGCTCGGCCTCGGTGCAGCTGTGCACCTCACTGACCAAGTCCCACCAATGCAGGTGGCTCAGACTCAGTACAGCTCTGCACCCCACTGAACGAGTCCCACCAATGCAGGTGGCGAGGTCTCGGTGCAGCTGTGCACCCCACTGACCGACTCCCACCAATGCAGGTGGCTCAGACTCAGTACAGCTCTGCACCCCACTGACCGACTCCCACCAATGCACATGGCGCAGCCTCGTTACAGCTGTGCTCCCCAGTGACCGCGTCCCACCAATGCAGGTGGCGAAGCCTCCGTACAGCTATGCAACCGACTGACCGAGTCTGACCAATGCACATGGCTACGCCTCGGTGCAGCTGTGCACCCCACTGACCGAGTCCCACCAATGCAGGCGGCTCGGCCTCGTTATAGCTGTGCAACCCACTGACTGAGTCCCGCCAATGCAGGTGGCGAGGTCTCGGTGCAGCTGTGCACCCCACTGACCGAGTCCCACCAATGGAGGTGGCAAGGCCTCCGTACAGCGGTGCTCCCCACTGACCTAGTCCCACCAATGCAGGTGGTGCAGGTCTCAGTACAGCTGTGCACCCCACTCACCGAGTCCCACCAATGCAGGTGGCGAGGCCTCGGTACAGCTGTGCACCCCACTCACCGACTCCCACCAATGCAGGTGGCTCAGCTTCCATACAGTTGTTCGCTTCACCAATCTGACAATGCTGCAAACCCCAGGAATCCCATTTTCGTCACCAATTTATGTTCTAATTAGATTCCCGGGGGCAAACATCTCGTTTGGCAAGCCAGTTCAAACACACACACACACACATACACAGACACACACAAACACTCTTCAGTAGCAAGCAGTTTATCAGGAGATACTTACAAACAGACTGACACGATGGTAATCTCGACAAGGACCACTCCAATGCTTCTCCCGATCGTCTGCATGGCGAGAGAGAGAGTCGGCAGGAACAATCTTTGCGGGCGTCCCCGAGGAGGCAAAGTGGTCCTCTGTTGTGTAGCAGCCTCTCTCTCCTTCGGAAAAAATCAGGTATTTATGATTATTTGCGGTAGGCAGGAGTCCTGGCACATGGGGCCATCAAATGCAGGGAGTCTAGCCCAACTCCGCCCCAGTCGCATAACCGGGCTATCATACTGCACGCGTGTGCAGACTTATTTCGGGGGCCACACTTGACTTTGGGGGTCGCTACTTCATTACTCTTCAACTTCTGACCTTCATGTTGACTGCTTCTCATGGTTATTCTGTGGCTGGAAGCCACACAATCCATACGTAACCAACTGCTGTTCTTTCTCGCAGATTTCCAAGACCTTGTTAGTTACGTATTTGTATGCCGCTTAACACAGCGGTATTGTTCTAGGCACTAAAACGTTACAACACAGACCATTCCCATCAAGTCTCACATAGTACGGTTACAAGCACCTACAAATTGACAGCAGGATGCCACTTTCATTTCTAGGGCCAACGTTGAGAGATCAGCCCAGGCAGCACCTGCACTGCAAAGGCTGTCTGACACTGACAGAGCAACTCAGCACTGCAACAGCCCTCCACAGAACGCCAGACCTCTGCTGTGCCAGCTGTGCCACCGTCTCTGCCCCACGCAGCTGCCTCGTCTACTACATGCAACCAAGTGCCATCAAGGAGACAGGCATGCAGGGCACTCCCCACTTGCACACGCCCCAGGCACTGTTCTCCTCACTGCCTTCCCTTGACTCCAAAACCCAGGCACGCAGGGAACCTCTTGCACTAACACCAAAGGTGGCCAAGGCACTCCAGGCTCACAAGGCACGTGCAAATGATCAGGCACAGAGCTGGCTCCTGGCATGATGCGGTTCTTTACACTGGGCAGGATCCTGCTCTCTTTGGGCAGAGCAGGCTGCTGCTTTCCATCCCCAATCTGCTCAAGAATCTCCACCTAAGTATGGAGGGAACTCTGCAAAGATGCAGAGGTTTTGAAATGAGGCCCTAGCAAGGAGACAGCCCCAGGCTGGAGGGCTGCTGAAATGCCAGCTCTCCCGGCTGCGCGGCCTCTGCAGCAGGAGTCCAGGCTCCACAGCTGGGTTCACACAGCACTGAGGGTTGAGTGCCACGAGCAGCCTGGCCCTGGGCACATCTTCAGCCCTCGCAGAGCCAGGAGCCCAACAGCTCTGAGACCTCCGTTCAAGCTACCAAGGATTTCGGGCAATCACACAAAGGCACTCGACAGATGCTGGCTTTCATTATAAGGGTCTGTCACTCATCCTACAGTGCACCACAACCTTCTAGGAAAAGCAAGGGCCACAATCTCATTTCCTGAGTGTGCTGGCAGTAACAGCAGCTGTATGATGCGGGACGTGCAGCTCAGCAGAGGTACCAGGAGGTGAACCCACACGCCTCAGGTCACCCATGGAAGACGGGCGCATTCATGGAAGCCTTCACATCCACGCATAGCCTCATCTCATTCACTTGCAGCCGCTTTCACAGAGGGCTCACAATGGTGGCAAAGATGCTGACAGCTACAGGGACACACCCTGGCATCCTGCCTCCATCCTCAGTGGCTCGAGGATTGCATGGGGAACCTACACAACTGGAGCAACCTAGAAAGAAAGAAAGACAGAATCGATTAGGATGCAGTACGTTCTGAGATGGGAAGATGCAAGGAGGGTCCAGATTCCACAGAAAGCCTTGAAGGAGTGAGCAGACCACTTTCTCCAGCAGAGTCCGTAAAACCCAAAAGACTCAGGAAGCATCAAGACCTTCAGAAACTGCAAGCCTGAACCTCAGCTGACAGAAAACAACTAACTGCAAGCATCCCTCGCTCACACCAGGATGCTCCAAGCAGGGAGCACAGTCAGCACCAGTGCTCACCCAGGGCTCCCACAAGGACACTGGGATGGCAGGCTGGCCTCTGGGAGCAGAGCACTGCTCTCTCCACACACCTCCTCCCATGCTGAGCAGCATAACACTGAGCCAACATGTGCCTGTGCATCAGTGGTGCACAGGGCACAGCACCACACATGGCAGCACACAGGACACCCCCAAGGGCCCCACAACACAGAAAGCACAACTCTCCAGCCCTTCCAGTCCCTTCTAGGCCTCCAACGCCTTGGAAACAGTGCTTCCTCTGAACATCCACTCACAGCCCTGACATGGTCACTTCCCATCTCCAGGAAGCAGAGAGCAAGCGCTCTCACAGCAGCTGATCAGGCCAGCTCTTGCCGCTCACTTTTGCCTCACATGCCCTCAAGGCACTCACCCAAAGGGGCCTCCCTACTGACAGGCCCCTAGAGCCTTCAAAGGGAGGCCCATCCTCACGCCTTCTCTTCCCTACAGCTCGGAGGCAGGACAAACACTTTCTTCTGAAATGGCAAAAGGCAGCTTCACTTGAACAAAAAAGAAGGACAGATCCACAGGCTCATTCTCCACATGCAGATGACAGCTGCCCCTGACAGCCCACAAGGTACCCAGAGATGACTGGCTGGGGGCAGGCTTCAGCACCACGGGAAATGCAGTGGCCTCAGAGACTGCTGGAGCTCATGGCAGCTTTGTGAATCTCTGAAATAAATGCAAGGCTGCTTGGGCATCGCCTGCTGCCAGAAGGATGCTTTGGGCAAGAAAGGGTCAAAGATGGTATTCCATGTCTTAAGTACACCAGGAAGCATGACCCACCATGCCTGACAGGAGCAGAAGGACTTGACTATCCAATTAACAAGCCACTCCACAACACTCGACAGCTGAGGCTGGCACTGAAAGCAAAGCGTGGTGCTGAGCCATCTCCAGAGCAGTACCTGACATGACACAGCTCCTGAACTTAGGCCTTCCCACAGTGGAGCCAGCGGTAAAAGGCTTCAAGAACAGAGGGGACATACTGCACGCCAAAGAGCTGGAAGGCTAGCAGTGGGATGTATGTGCTCACCACCACTGCCCGGACTTCAGCTACTCCGAGCAATGCAGCTTGAGCTAAGTGGGGCTCCTCACCACCACGACCCAAAGCACAGGCAAATCCAGTCCCATGCCAGGGTCAGCAGGGTCAGCACCTAACCACACCACACTTAGCACACCAATGTCTGCACGTGGCTGCTTCCTTATCTCCCCGCTCCCGCACAGAAAGGTCACACTACAGCACGATGGTGGGGTAAATTGCAGAGACTGCACCTGCAAGGAAGGGAGACCTGGGCTGCACATCCCTTGCAGGGCACTTTTGCCTTGCTGCTCCCATTCAAAGGCACTCCTCCAAAGAAATGTGGTACAGGAAGTACTCAGCCCCTTGACAGTCAGCTCCCAAGAATTCACCTGCCTTTCTCCAAAGACCACCACACCACAAGGCCTTCACTCCTTCAAAGGGATTCCAGCAGGCTAAGGCCCAGCCAGAAAAGCGCATCTCCCACAACGTCCGCTCTTCTCAGCAAACACTGCTGCAGACCAAAGCTCTTATGAGCAAAAGGAAATAAGAGGAAAGGAGGGAAAACACAGGATTGGTTCGCATCCCAGAGCAAGGAGAAACACTCCCTGGCCTTCAGGAAAAATCCATGCTGTAGATCCTGGAAATTGCTTGGCATCCCCAAGGCCTGAACCTCAGTGCATCAAAGGCAGCAGGCTGCCAGCAACTCTGGCCCATGACACCAGGGCAGCCGAGGCCCAGCCAGCATAGTCACACCCTCACCTTGCAGTGCTCCCCAGCTCCCCACTCTGGCACCACTGCCCACACACAGCACCGCCCTCTCCAGCTATCTCCTCCCATGCTGAGCACCAAAACACTGGGACCACCACCTGGCTCCCCAACAGGGAACTCCTGCACTGTGACACCCTGCACACACCACTGCTCGCCTCACTGAGGGCTGCAGCAAAAACGCACCTCTGCATCAGCAACGCACAGGGCACTACAAGTGCCCCACAACACAGAAAGCCCAGCTCTGCAACTCTGCAGTTCCCTTCTAGTCCTCCAAGGTTTTGCAACATGCACTGCCTCTCAGCATCTACTCACAGTCCTACACATGGTTACTTCCCTTCTCCAGGAAGCAGAGGACTGCTCTCACAAGCCCTGATCAGGCCACCTCTTTCCATTCGTTTGTGCCTCAACTTTCCTGAACAAGAAATCTCTTACAAAATGTGGCCGGTACCTGTTTGGGGGTGACATTCCTTCTTTCTCCTCCAACAGACTTTGCACCCATTCTCCACTGGCTGCTTACTCGGACAAAAAACATCAATTTCCAAGGTGTTACAGATCCAAATGTGTCATAAAAGCATGTGGACACCTGAAAGACAGGCGCAGCATTTAGACCTTGCAGGAACATCTCACAAGCTCCTTGCTGTTTCCACAGGGGGAATTTCCAAAGCACACACACATGCTGGCAATCAGAGATTACTAACGCTGTTTACACCAGCATTAGATTGATTTAGCAGTTTAAAAAGCCCAGCTGGACTCCCTTGCTGTCTGGCAGCAGCCTGCAAGCTTCTACTTAGCAACAAGGGGGAAAAACAAACTCCACGTCCATATTCAGTAGAGAACATCACCCGCATTTTAAATGCAGTAGTACTAACTCAGGATCATGGAGTGGAATAGAATTGGTGTCAGACGATGGGAGACATCTGCTTGATTGATTAGTTGACCTTCTGTATTGCTGTAGAGCTCTGCAGTGGTCAATCCCTCCTCTGGGCACACGCAACAAACCCAGGAGTCACCTCACCACCACCATCCAGGCCATGTGGCTTCTCCTGACCTGTCAGCTGCTCACAAGGGCAAACCCCCAACACATGCCTGCTGATGGCCTATGGGCTTCAGAGACACTAGCTGCCTCAAAATAACTTCCCCAGCCATGAACCACTGCTGCCCGAGCAGGTACTCCGACAAAACAGACCTCACACTCAACGCCCACGACTAACTGACTGCTGCCGGTCTATCAGGGACTCAGACAGACGGGACCTCACAGCCACCTGCACAACCAGGTCTCTGTCAGTGGCCAAAAAGCCCCCAAGGCAGGAGATACCTCACTAGAACTTCCCCAGCCAGCAGACAAATCCTGGCTGATCCGCTGCTCAGGCAGAAACCAGCTCAAAAACACATCCCAGTGCGGACCTGCTGCTGCCCTATCCACTGCTCCACGGGAAGTGACATCACAAGCAACAGCCACGCCTTCTCCCTCCAGTCGGCCTATCAGGGACTTGTGCAGAACTGACCTCACCATCAACAGCTGAGCCATGGGCCTCCTCCAGCCCCACCAGCTACCTACAAACACTTGATGGCACACAGGGCATTTTCTCATACAGCCCTTTTAAACACTAGGGACCTCACTGCCCACCCTGCTGCTGCCTGCAGCTCCCCCTGCCCTTTCCCACGGCTGAGCCACCTCCCAAATGGCCTCCCTGATTCACTTCCTGGCTTCACAATGCTCACAGTGCAGCAAAGCACCCATTACATAGCAGTTGCAACCCCCCAAAAATACATTAGCTTTCACCTAGGTAGTCTCTATATGTAGCAAGAGAGCAGGGCCTCATGTCCCAGTCAGAGGGAGAAGCCTTCCCACAGCTACAAGTCTACTTCCTTCCCCAGTGCTGAACAAACACAGCAAATCCTCTACACACCAAGCACAACAAGCACTCTCCTATTTTACGCACTGACAATTTGAGACATGGCAACGGACTCCGTCCAGGACATTTCAATTGCTGAAACCAGCAGAGCCAGAATTCAGCAATTCTTCATCCTCATCTAGGATTATGGGAATAACAACGGCGAGTGTGAAAATGGCCTTTCCTCAACTTCCAAGGCCCCTGAAAAGCAAAACACCTCACACTTAACAGAGCTCTTCTGCAAACACCCTTCAGGCTGCTCCCAGGGTCACAGGTCCTGGAGCACACCAAGAACTATGGAGCAAGCACAACGACTTGGGCACGACACCTCGCGAGGACAGCAGCAACCTGTTCTCACTTTGCCCAGCAGATCCCAGACACAGCTCTGAGCAGCACCCAGGGGCTGCGGGGGCATCAGCAAATCAGGGAAACCCTTGAAAATGCATCTCAGACCCACAACACGGACAAAGATTCCTGCACCCAAGCCCCACCAAGCCGCCCAGGCCCAGCTGCTCGGCGCAGGCCGGCACGCCTGGCTCGCAGGTCAGTTCCCCTCGGTGACAGGGCGCTGGGTCCCCTGCTCACAGCCCCAACAGCCCCTTCAGGAGCCCCTGCAGGGAAGCAGCCCCCTCGCCAGCACCTGCTGCAGCGAGAGGGCACCCGCCGGCATTGAACGCACCTGCAGCCCCCACCAGCCCCACTCGCACCTGCTCTCACTCCCGCTCCCTTCTCGCCTGCTTCGCTCCCTCCCTTCTCGCACCTCTCTCTTCTCTTGGCCTTTTCCCACTCTGGACTCCGATTGGCTGACACAGCCGTCATTCCAATCCATCCCACCCTCCTCCTCAGGACAGCCAATAGGAGGGCCGCACTCAGGCGCTGCCATGGCAATGCTGCGCCCTCTGCCCTGGCAGCCAGCTCTGCCCCCTCCTCCACGGGACAACGCCATCTTGTGGGCGACAGCGCGGGGCACGGTGGGGCCTGGGGGCAGCCCAGCACTGGGTGCCCGGGCAGTGCGGGGCGCCGGGCCCAGCCGCTCTGCTGCATGGTGCCTGCGGGGCTCCTCGCTGCCCTGTGCCCTGGGCGCCCTGCTGGGCTTGGAGGGCGGCCCTGGGGCCTGTGCTGGTGCCAGCCCTGGTGCCAGTGCTGGGGCCCTGGGAATGGCCAGAACGCCGGAGCCTGTGGGTGAGGTGCTGCTGCTTACAGGGCAGGGCAGTGTCCTCTCGGCCCTCCTGCCCTGGCCCCTTCCCCAGGGCAGCCCCAGGGCTTGGCAGCCCGCCTGCTGTACCTGGCAGGGCTGGGAGGGGGTTCTGGAGGGGTCACTCCAGAGGGCTGAGGAGCCCCATGGGGGCACAGGGCTGCGAGGGGGAGACCAGCTCTGGACCTGTTGTTGCCAGGGAGTGGAGGTGTGGGGTCAGCAGGAGGCTGGGGGAGTTGCTCATGTTGGGCTCACCCCATCAGTGCACCCCCCAGAGAAAATCCTTGGGATAGCCAGGTCTTACAGGGTCATAGTGGTACCTCTACCTGTTCACAAAGTGCTTGCCCAAACAGGCTGTCTTTGGTGCAGAGGTTGGAGCCCGTTTTGCAGGAGGACAGAGGCTGTGGCCATCTAGAGACGAAATCTCAGACCCCCAATCTGGTCTGCCAAGTTAGAATCATAAAAGGATACGAACGGTGTCAATCCTCACTGGAGAGCTACAGAAGCACTAGAAAGAAGCAAGTGCATTCCTGGCTGATGGTGTCCCTGCAGCAGTCCTCCTTCTCGCTTGTCCCTTGCCCTCAGCTCACCTCTCAAGCCCAGGACAAGGGACGCTCTTTCCATCTCATCACCCAATACTCCTTGCCAACATGCTGCTGCTCCTCCACATGTTGACAAGGGCTCCTAGTGCAGCCCCGTTGCCTCCTGTCCCTAGTCATTGCCACGGAGCCACTACGAAGGACAGTGGTGGGGACTGCGTGAGCAGTGCCCAGCAGTGCCTGGGCCTCGCAGGGCAGTGAGGGCCCCCACCCATGGCACCAGGGAGACCTCCCTGTGATGCAGCACATCCTGCTGTGACCTCAGCTCGTATCATGTGGGGGCTCACTATGCCATTGCCGTGGAGATGGCCCAGCCAGGGAGCAGAGAGATTTCCTCTCACGTCCTGGAAAGCCATCCCCTCCCTCCTCCCAGTTATTTCCCAAACATTTCTGATAAATTCCTTCATCTCCAGAGGGGCCTTGGGCATCAGGGCAGCCCCAGACCCCGGATCCAGGAGTCCTGGATGCCACATGGTCTCCCGAGCCAGACAAGCCTCTCAGGCAGGATTTTGCCCAGGATCCACAGCAAGTTTTTCAGTTAAGGGTTTCTGAGTGCCTCCTCAAACAGGAGCCCCAGAAGGCTCCCAGGGAGCTGCAGGAGCGTTGGTAAAAAGCAACTGTTGTCTGGGCTGATGGTATTGGTCCAGCAGTCCTCCCTCTCACTTGTTGCTTGTCCTTGGCTCACTTCTGTAGCTGAGGAGGAGGGATGCTCTTCCTGGTTTGGCACCCAAAACTCCTTTACAATGAGCCCCTGCCCCACTGCCTGCTGGCGAGGGGCCCCAATGTGGACCCATTGCATCCTGTCCCCACTTCTTTCCATAGAGCTGCTGTGGAAGACAGAAGTTTCTTTTCTCTTCATTTCCTGCTTTTGCCCATAGCAAGACAGCAGAAAAATCTCACTCTTTCGGCAGAGTCCCCTACTTTTACACACCTGCTTTCTGCACTTTTTCAACACCCTCTGTATTCCCCGCCTACTGCTACCACACACCCCAGTTCCTTTCCTTTGCTCCAGCAGCATGCTAAGATTGAGAAAGCCTAAGTGGGGTGTGTATGTGAGGGAAATAAAATAAATAACGAGATGCCAGCACGAACAGCAGTGGGATGGCAAAGCAGGTGGTGTATGAAAATGCCATGTCAGACACCCCAAAGAAGTCCTTCCAAAATCTGCCAAGTGGAAATGACCTACAAAGCTAAACAATTCTGAAGGCTTGTTGAATTTGGTGCCTCTGGCTGTGCATGATGCCAGGGACACAGGGCTTTAAGAAGCACTTGGGAGAGGGCCAAGCCTTGCAGGAGGCAGCCTCGGCTGGAGCTGAGCCCTGGTAGGAGCAGGAGAGAGCAAAGCAGAGGTCTTGCGGGTGATCTGCTTCTTCTGTTAGCCAGGCTGGCTGGGCAGAGGCTTTGTCAGTGTGGGGCAAGAGATGGGAAATGGCAGCTGCCTTGGGAACCCGCAGGTATGTCCTTGCAGGCTGCCAGGCAAAGCATGCAGTCAGCCTGCCGGCAGGCAGAGACCTCCTGCTCCTTGCCAGCACTTCCCACCTGCTCCTCGGCAGCTCCGGGGAGTCAGGCAGAGGCTTTCAAAGCCACCATCATGGTCATCTCTGCACCTTTGCGAGGACAAAGCCCGTGAGCCCTGTGCGTTGGGCAGCCGAGGCAGCCTGTGCCTTTGGTAGGAGCAAGCTGGGCTCCGGCTTTGCTGCACTGCTGCGTGCAGCTGCTGCTGGCCACCTGTGGGCAGAAGGACTCACAGGGTGGATGCGGTTGACTTGGTCTGAGTGGCTAGTGAAGAGCAGGAAACCTGAGGGCCGTGGGCAAGGGAAGCTCTGGCTGCACGCGGCCTGGCTGAGCTGGGCCCAGAGCTGCTCTCTGCCCCTCAGCACAGAGCTCACGGGCTCTGTGGAGGCCTTGGAGCATGCAGGTTGCTGTGCTTTGTCCCAGGGAAAGTCCCGAGGACCAGCAAGAGATTCCCACCTTGCCGCAGCAGCTCCTGCCTGCCTCTTTCACCCCAGCTCCTTTGCCAAACCAGCTGCCTGCTCTCCGGGCAGCTCCCATGCCTGCTGCCTGCCCCTGCCTCCAGCCCCATGGCTCACCTCGCCCCTGCACTCCGGCATGCCTGGCAGTTTGTGTGCAGCCTGGCAGCAAACGTTTGCTGCCGCTCCTCGTCCCTCTGCATGATCCTCTCCTGGGATCCTGCTGCTCTGGCCCCAAGGGCAGCTGCTGCCTCCTCAGGGAGCGGCTCTCCTCAGTGGGAGGACCCCAGGGGCTCTGCTCCAGCAGGGACACAGTCCCCATGCAGACCACCCCATCACCAGGGCCTTGGAGGCACCATGCCACCACCATCACCAAGCCCTGCTACTCACCGTGGCAACAGCCGTCACCAAGCCCCGGGGATCGCTGGGGGCACCCCCAGCACAACGCCTTGGCAGTCCCCATGGGCACACCCATCCCCATGGCCTTGCCTCCAAGCCTCTGCTTTCAGCTTTGGAGCCTGCCTGGCAGCTGACAGCTGGGCAGCACCACCAAGTTGCCTCTCTCCACCCCTGCACTCCATGCCCCTTCCACAGGCTGCCCTTCTTCAGGCACTCCAGAGCACACAGCCACTCCAAGGACACCCCTCTTGCTCTTCCTGCTGATCCCTAGCCCTCTCCAGTGGCTCCTTGTGCAGCTCACGCCACAGCTCCCTGCATTCCTGCTGCTGTCGTGATGGGCTTGTTTTTCCCCACACCACCTGGCACCTTTACTTGCCATCCCAGGCCATTGCTTCCTCACTCTTCTTGCAGTCAGTGTCTCCTCTAGGTTGCTCCCCTCACCAGCTTGCCCAGCTGAATCACCATCAGCTCAGCACTTGGCAAGTCTCCTGCCAAAGAAATGCTGCCACCCTTGTTTCAGCGATGCTGTGAAAAAACCCTGCAAATAGCAAACAAGACTCAAGGAAAAGAAGGGAAGAAGAGTAAGAAGCAGAGAAGGTGTGCTAGCTTTGTGGATCTACCACCTGGCACCCATCTCTGTGCAGAAATGAAAGAAACAATTTTCTGGACCCTGTGTGTCTGTTGGGTGCTTGCACATTGGGTAATAGAATGCAGTTTGGGGACAACACAGGGATAACTACAAACAGTCTGAACACGGGCTGGGGAAGCTCTAGGGTGGAGGAGTGGCCCACGCAGGGCAGGGTCATTCCCCCACGGAGAGGGGTCTGCATGGGGCAGGGCTCCTCACAGCTCCTGCTCACCCCCAGGACACTTCCCAGGGGCTTCTCAGCAGGGAGCTCCAGGCAGGGATGACACCAAAGGCAAGGAGCTTCCCCACATCTCTGCTTTCAGGTCCCAGCTGCTGGGGTGGGGGGAAGGGAGAGGAGCTGCCAAGCCTGGACAAGAGCCCGAGACTCCAAAGCTGATGGAGAGACCAGCAGGTCTGAAGGAAGCTCATAAAGTTCCTTCCCCGACATGCACAGCACCAGCAGCACCTTTGCTGGCCTCAGCAGGATCTGTCCCCACTGCCCCTGAGCACCTGCCAACACGCAGATGCCCCTCAACACTGCCTCGCTGCCAGGAGGTGTCTGTGGGGCAGAGCTGAGCACACAGGGCTATGATGGGCCTGTGGGTCATTGCTTTCCTGAGGAAATGTCACCTTCAGACCCTCGACTGTCTCTGGGGAGGTGTCCCGAGGGGCTGTGAGTACCCTCCAGAAGGGCACAGCTCTTCCACAGCCGCTTTGCCGCGATACCCGAGAGCCTGTCTCCGGCCACGGCCATCAGGAGCCTCCGCACATCCTGCTCCTCACGGTGCCCACAGCCGGGCTGGGCTCAGAGAGGAGTTGGGGACCTGCCCCAGGGAAAAGCAGGGCTGTCAGCAGGGGCACCGGGGCGCTGGCTGCCTCCTGCCTCCAGCCTCGAGACACCACAAGCACCGCTCTACCTGCACCCTCTCCTCACAGCTGGGATGGTGCTGGGGAACCGGCACCACAGCATACAGCACCGAGCCATGGGGCCACAAGGAGAAAGGACGCAAGAGCCGGGGACTCCCGGGGGCCGGAGGTGGCCCAGGCCAGGCCAGGCCTTCCCCACCGCTGTGGCCACACAGCCGGGCCGCGGTGGCTCCGGCTGCCCCGCACGCACGGCCACTTGCTCTGCCCAGCCCGCGGCCCTCGGCCCCGGCGTGGCAGCTCCTGGCGCTGCGGCTAAAAGCTCCGGGCAGCCCCGGACCAGGAGATGCTGCCCTGCGGCAGCAGCCGCCTCCCGCCCCCTCCCTGCCCGCAGGGCCCGGCCAGCCACGGACCCGCCCCCAACGCGCTCCTCACTGCCCTCCTCTGCGCCACTGCGCATGCTCCACCCTGACCGGCCACACCCCCCAACTCTTTGCCACGCCCCTCTTGGTCCCTCCCCTTGGCTCCCCTGCCCCCTCCAAAACCGGCCCCTGAACAGCGCATGCGCACTGCTGCCTCCCTCCCGCCCCTCCCTGGGGTCCCGCCCTGCGAGGTCACGTCCAACGGGAACCAATTGGAGGAGTGAGAGGTGGGAGGGTCTGTGGTGCAGGGGGCGTCACTTCCGGCTGTGGGGGCGGGGCCTGTGTGTCCCTGGCTGCTGGTGCTGGTGCGTGGGGAAACGCTGCTGCCGGGCGCTGCTGCCGCAGGGCCCCGCTCTGCCCCAGGGCCTGGGCGATTCTGCGGGAAGGGAGGGGAGGGGAGGGATGGGAGAGAAACCTCTGCGCTGCGCTGGGGGCAGCAGCTTGCCCGTGAGCATCCCGGGGACACAGTGGGGGGTTTCAGCCTGCACTGTGGCCTGGCGGGTGCCGAGAAGCCCTGAGCTGTGAGAGCTGCAGCACTAGTGACCCCGCAGGCAGCAGGGAGGGAGAGGACCAGAGCAGCTGCTTCCTGTGCTGCTTCTGCCCCGGGATGTTCTCCCCTCGTGGAAAGCTGAAACACCCTGTGTGTGTGTGGAGAAACTGTTGGAGAAAGCAGATAGGCAGGAGCTGCTGTTGTAGTGTGCAGGGGCAGTGCAGTATTCAGTTTTCTCGATCAACCTGTGAAAATGTGACTTCTTTCTTCAGCTTTCAATTAGGAACAGTCACAAGCTGTCATGTCTAGGAGTGAGGAGAAAAGAGGGCTGTGAAAAGAGCAGGGCCTTTGCCCTGAGGTAACTATATGTAGCACTCTAGAGCTTTGTTGAAAGCTTCCTCTCTTCCTGCAGTTGCTAAGGAAGAAAGCAACAGGATGGCTGCAAACGGGCACTGTCCTTGCTAGACCAAGGAGAAGGACTTGAACACACCCTTGCGTGGAGAGCATTTTCCTTCCAGTACCTTTGAGCTGGGAAGTTTGGTCCATACCATCCCTATTGGTCCTTTTGGTTACTGGGGAAGGATTGACTTAATTCCAAAGAGTTCCAGACTTGGCAGGTATAAACAAAGAGTTACTGAAAAACCTGCAAGGATAGCCGACCTCATTCTTTTTGTCCGTGAGGGCGTGGTGTATGTGTTTGCTCTCGCTGTAGCCTAATGGTGCTGCCCGCAGCCTACCACAGGCCTCGGCAGGAGCCAGGTGTTAGGCGCAAAGGCTGAGCTAGAGTGAACAGTCCCATCTTTGGTGACAGTGAAAGTACTGCTTTGGGGGGCAGTAGAGGTGTATACAGGGAATGTCTGTATGTGCTTGGTGTTCAGAGCCTCTGTGGTTTAATGGTACTCCTTTCCAGGTGGAGATAGTCACTCTGCTGACTGGCCTCTAAAATGCAAGTGAGCATTTTGGAGACGTCCAGTTGTAACTCGGTGTGCTGGTCTTTACTTGGAGTGAGCTAACTGTGCTTGGAGGCAAGTATGCTTGGAAATGTTCCTGTTTTCCCTGGCAGGATAACATGCAGCTTGCAGTCTTCCTCCCCAGTAGATCACCAAGGGCTTTACAGAGCAGGTGCTGGTGGCTTCCCCCTTTTCCAATGAGTGAAAGTGACACAGCAAAAGAGAAAGGCTCCTGCCATGCGTTGAGAGAAGACAGTGGGAAAGCATGTGAGCTCTTCTTTCTCTTTTCTCTTTTTTTCTCTTGCTGCTCAGAAAGAATAGTGCTGGAAGCTGATGTGATGTTTTCCCTTGTCCATTTGTGCAATGGAGGATGTATCCAGACTGAGCACTGCAAAAAGGGCCCCTCCTAACCCTGAGGTGGATTCATCAGCACTGGAGGTGATGACATTGAAACAACTCGTTGCTGTCTTTCTCTGCTTCTCTCAGGCATTACAGACCAGCAGAAAATGCTTGTGACAAGGGCAAAGCAGTGAAGCAAGCCAGTGCAGAGGTAAGCTAGTGTTCCTTCTCATTTCATTTTTAGGGAATGATGATTGAGTGTATTCAGCCATTGCACTCTTTGTATGTTGTAAAGAATGCTCTGCTGCCTTATTTTTTCCCCAGGGGAGAGGAGAGCATTCTTCAGGAAATGACACTTTCCCAGAGGTTGCCTGCTGTCACTTATTTTGTTTCTGTGCCATTCTGAGCACAGAAACAGTAGTACACAGTGGGATAGATTGAAAGCAGCCATCCCAAAGAAGGACCTTGGGAGTTTGGAAAAGGAGGAATGTGCAGGTTGGTTGCTTTTGTGTGCAAAAGTATCCTTCTCGCTGTTTTATGCATGAGGAAGACTCTTTGCACTGTCTGCTAGTCAGACGGTCTGTCCTTGTTTGCTAGCACTTGGCTTTCAGAGGGCTAGGAAAACAAGGGCCTGCAGAGTCATGCTACAGCCTGAGGAAAAAGGGATATTTTTTCTTTATTTATTTTTTTTGTTGTTGTTTTTTGTGAACCCAGCCCTATTGCAGATCCAGGTATTTTATCCTAACAGGCCCAGGGGTTGTTTCCCTTCCTTGGATGCCAACAGCCGTGTTGCAGCCAGTCTAATGCACACTGTGGTGTCTTTATTGCCTTACTGCAGTGTTGTTGTCTGTTCCCCTTTGGTTGTCAGCTCAGCTCCCTTTGGAGCTCACCCGCCTCCAGTTCTTCCAGACTCCTGTCTTTGGTGCCTTGGTCTGGAGAACGCCTGCTGTGGTTGTCTGAAACCTCAGTGTTGGGAGGGCTACAGCGTCATGTGGCACAAGAGGCCTTTGCTGTTCTCGTGTTCATTCCTGAGCTGCTTTCTTGTGTAGCCCTCCTGTTTTCAGTGCTAGTGCTAGTCCTCCTGTGCTAGTCCTCCTGTGCTAGTCCTCCTGTTTTCTGTCAGCTTCCTCTCTTTCCCCTGTTACTGCTGAAGTGAGAACAGCCTGAAACAACCGTGCCCTTCCAAGCGAGGAGTGTGAAACAAAGAACCCGGCTGCTGTTGCTACCTGAGCAGCAAGCTGAGGAAGCCCATGATCCTCTGCTCTGAAACACTGTGACAGTTTCCAAGACCTAACTTGACCGGCTTTTTGGTGGGCCTTTTTTCAGGCGACTGCTCCATCCCGGTTCGTGCGCTCAGTGAGCCCTTTGCTCTTTCACTGTGTTTTTTCAGGCCACTGTGAGAGAGCTCACTGCTGCATCGGAGGAAGGCAAGCCAGAGGAGATCAGGAGTAGTGCTTTCGACCTCACTGCCACCCCTGAGGATATCCATAGACTAAGGAACCTTTGCTAGTTCAAGGATGAGGTAATGTCTGCTGCCGTGTAGTCATGTTCTCATACCTCTTGACTGTGTATGTGAATTTTCTTTTCAAATTCTTTGCTTTTCTTTCACTGCACTCAGCAGGAGGGAAAATGGAATCTAAGTGCAACATGTAATTGCAAGTTCTCAAACGCTTGTTCTTAATGATCTCTCCAAAGGGACCATTTCCTTCTTTTTTTTCCTCTTTTTTATGGTTTTATGTACCTGTCTCAATTTCTCAGAGTGACCCAGTCTCTCACACGCTCTCAGAGTGTCACAGTCTGAGAGAACTTTTATTATCCCTGTCTCATTATAACTTACAAATTGATAAGTATGGCCATACTAGAGGTATCCTCTAATCAGGGAGGACCTATCTTCTTCCTCAGAAAAACTGAAGGAACAGTGAGAAGTTGGCATATACACTTCATGCTCCTTTTTTTTTCCACTCTAAAACTTACCCAAGTGATGGCTGGGGTTGAAAGAGGCAAGAAGACTGCCTGATGCCTTCCATCGCATAGGCACAAGCAGCTTTTAGTTTGTTGTGGTTTGCTCCTCAGTTACTAAGTCGTCTTATTCCTTATGCACAGAAGAACGCTGTGTGCTTGGGCAGTGGGGTTAGCCTAGAGGCTAAAAGGGCACTGCTTAGCTACCTGTGCCTGTCCCTGTGACTCAGGTTTGGGTCCCTATTTGCCTGTTTTTCCTTGACATCTCATCCCCTCCCAAAGAATCTCCTGGGTCCTGGAGTTCAGTCACCTGCTCCAGGCAAATCTATTGCAGAATCGATTTTATAGATAGACTTAAGTTCCCTTGTGAGATATTTCCTTGATTGAGAGCCACATGCAGAATTTCCTTTTCAGGAATTTGAAGTCTTTTCAAATCCAAGTGGCATTTCCTGATGGCAACTTTATGGGTATTGCTCCTTGTGGCAGCATTGCTTGTGAGGGTAACTGATTCTCTCTCCATAGAGCAACTTCTCCTGTACGGAACAATCCTGTTTCCTCTGTCTTAGTTTGGCTATGTCAAACTGAATTCTCCTAGTGTGCTTCCGTGTGATTGGCACTTCACTTCTGGGGCATTTGCATAGCCTGCCTTTGTTGCTTTTTGTTGCAATCTCAGTTCCTTTTTTTTCCAAGGAAACCAGAATTACTCACAGTACGTCATATGCTATCCCTCAAGTGCCATTAGGAATACTTCTGTATCTGCTGGGAAACTATTCCTTTCTTCATGATTCTACTTGTAGATTATTAATCTGTAACTAGCTGATACACTCAGCTTTGTGCCTGCATAAGAACTCGCAGCAACCTCCACATTTCCTGAATCCTGCTTTAGAGCAGAAATTCTTGTCACAGCACGGCAGCCTGAGAGGTGCAGAGAAGCCCTGAGCTGTGAGAGCTCCATCACTAGTGAAACCTAAGGCAGCAGGTGAAGAGTGAAAAGAAGAGAGAAGCCGCTTTCTTTGCCACTTCTACTGCTTGATGTTCCCTCCTAATGGAAAGCTGAAACACTCTGGGTGGGTGGTGAAACTGATGGGGAAAGCAGAGGGGCATGAGCTGCTGCTCTACTGAATGGTGGAGGTGCAGGGGTAAGGAGTCAGTTTGTATTTGCTGCCAGGGATAAGATTTTTTTAAACAAACATTTTTTTTTCCTTGCTGTAATCTGGACGGTAGCTCAAAAGATGTCTGTCACGACAGAGAAGGAAAACAGATCTCCACATGATTGTGCCGTCCTCCGGGTGTGTGTGTGTGGGGGGGAGGGATTTGGGGGCTCTTGGAGCAAGCTATCTTTCTGTACAAAAGTCTGGAAAACATTGATGCAAGCCCCCAGAGAAGAGAAATTTTCTGGGCACTCAGAGCAACACAGGCAGGACCCAGCGATGTCGAGGGAAACCCATCCCAGCCATACCAAACCAACCACTCTCTCCAGAGGACTTTCTTAACCCTCGGGCTGGGAGTAGAAGAGGAAACGGGAGAACAGTCATCCCAGACCTGCTTCCATCAGGCCCTCAGCTCCACAACGTGTCATAGCTTCAGGTGAGTTCTCTCAGGCAACACTTCCCATGCCTCTGGTGCATGGAGAAGACTGGCTAGGCACACAGGAGACAAGGGAGAGAAAGGGCAGAGATGCCAGCAGGTAGAGTTGGGCTCCCTGCGTCACAGATGACTAGAGGCTGACTAAGGAAACTAACTCCTGTAGGGACTTGGAAAGGCACATCTCGGACACTATTTAAGAGGGGTGGAGTCTCCCTCCTGCAAGACTTGCCCCAGCGCTCTGCAGAGACTAGGAAGAGCAGGAAGGTTGGCTGTAGGGAGGCTCACAAGCTTTAGCAGCTGCAGAGCTGGGAGGTGCCCTTACAAACTTCTGAATGCAGGCCCTGAGGCATTGCAGTGCCTCGTAGGCTCTGCACCAGAGCCCAGAGAGCAGCACTGCAGTATGAGGGATGTCCTGAGAAGCCTTGAATCCTCAAATGTGGGAGATCCAGGGTGCCAGAGCTGTACAGATCGTGGGAGGGCAAGGGTGCCAGTGTGGATCCAGGGTGCCTGGGCTGCACAGATCCCTGGAGGAGCCAGGGGGCTGGTGTGGGGAAGGGCAGGGGGCTGAGGAGCGTACCCAGGGGAGAAGCAGAGCCCCAAAGTGACACTGAAAAGCCCAAGGACCATCTGAAGCCCAGAGTTGAGACCTGGCTTTTCTCAGGCTCACACAGAAGGAAAGATGGACTAAGTTCATGGGAAATGGGAAAACTTCCTCCAATTGGCTACGTGGCCTGGCCCATGGCTTTGGCTTTGGAGTCTGGCAGGGACGAGTCTCCTAGGCAAAGCCCTCTAGATGTTGTGTGTTTGCTCTTTTCTGGCATGTCATCTCTATCTTAAGCACCACAGAGCGAGAAACCTTGCTGAAGACTTCTCAAATCAAAGAGCCTGCTTTGGTGCCTAAGGAGGAAGGTTACATCCTGTCCCTTATTCTCCTATACCCTACTTCAAATAAAAGAGTGATCCACAGTTTTGAGGCTCACCTAAGCATTTCAGCCTATGGCCACCCTTTGTGCTTTTTCATCCCACCGGACTTTGATCATGTAAAAATGCCAAACCCCAATCCAACCCCCAAACCGCAGATTCCTGCACAGAATCCTGTTGCCTAGTGCAGCAGCCAGGGAGTGCACGAGCAAAGCAGTGACTTCTCCAGGTCCCGACTTCAGATGTTTCCCTGACTTTGGCACCACCTGGAGACATTCTTGAAGGAATTTATCAGTTAGTTTGGGAAAATAACTGGGGGAAGGGAGATGCCTGCTTTCCAGGAGGGGAGAGGAAATCTCTCTGCTCTCTCCCTGGCGGTGCCATCTCCATGGCACTGACCTGCTGTGCCCCCAGATGACACAAGCTGAGGTCACAGCGGGATGTGCTGCATCACAGGGAGGTCTCCATGGTGTCCTGGGTGAGGGCCCTCACTTCCCTCCGAGACCTAGGCGCTGCTGGGCACTGCTCACGCCCTCCCTGCCGCTGCCCTTGTAGTGGCTCCATGGGAAGACTGGAGACAGGAGTTAATGGGGGCTGTGCTGGGATCCGTCACTGACATGCAGAGGAACAGGAGCACGATGAAAAGGAGTGTTGGGTGAAGGGAAGAACATCCCTCCTCCTGGGCTGCAGAGGTGAGCCGAGGGCAAAGAGGTGAAATGGAGGACTGCTGGATGGACACCATCAGCCGAGACCACAGTTCCTTGTTCCCAAGGCTCCTGCAGCTCTCCACTGAGGGTAAGGGCTTTGGGTACTTCTTCCCGAGATGTTGCACAAAGATTGGTAACTGCAAAAACTGCTGTGAATCCAGGGCTGTGGGGGTGGCTGGACAGGACTGGGGGCTGCCACAAGAGTCATCTCTGAGGTCCCATCTGTCTTAGTGGACAGCCAGGACTCCTGGGTCATGGGGCAGGAGATGCGCTGAGCCTCAAGGCTTCTGTGGGGCCAGCTCCATTGCCTTTTGGGGTCTGTGTGGGGCATGGGAATCCATGGCAGGTTTCCCTGGGATCGTGTCCCCCTTTGTGATCTGGCTCTGGGAAGAATTGGGGTCCTGCATCCCAGAGACTGGGGCAGCCTGCTGCTCTCATGGGGCTCTCAAGAACCTGCTGAAATGTCCATGTACAATAAGGAAACCACCTTGTAATGAGCCCAGGTCCTCTGCCTGTTTGAGAGGACCTCTGTTCCTTTCATGCTTGGTACAAGTTGGTACAGCATGTTTTGGGCTCAGAGAAGCCATCTCGAGATGGTCATAGCCTGTGTCCTTGCGCAGATTGGACTCAAAACATCTGCATGCAAAAGAAAGCCTATTTGGGAGAGCACCTTGGAAACAGGTGGAGGCACGGTCCCCACTGCCAAGTCTTGACTGACCCAAGGATTTTTCTCTGAGCTATGGGGTGCAGTGCTGCAGTAAGCCCAAAAGAGCCATCTCCCCCAGTCCCTTCATGACCCCACACCTCCACTCCCTGGCACCAGCAGGCCCAGAGCTGGTCCCCCCCCTCAGTGCCCTGTGCCCCCATGGGGCTCCTCAGCCTTCTGGAGCGACCCCTCAGGGCACAGCCCGGCCCTACACAGAGCAGCCCCTGCTAGGCCGTGGCCCAGCCCTGCCAGGCACAGCAGGAGGGCTGCAAAGCCCTGGGGCTACCCTGGGGAAGGGGCCAGGGCAGGAGGGCTGAGAGGACACTGCCCTGCCCTGGCGGCAGCAGCACGTCGCCTGCAGGCTCCAGCACCCCGGCCATTCCTAGGGCCCTAGCGCCGGCACCAGGGCTGGCACCAGCACAGGCCCCAGGGCCGCTCTCCAAGCCCAGCACGGCTCCCAGGGCACAGGGCAGCAAGGAGCCCCGCGGGGACCCTGTGGCAGAGCGGCCGGGCCTGGGGCCCCGCACTGCCCGGGCACCCAGTGCCGGGCTGCCCCAAGGCCCTGCTGCGCCCCGCGCTGCCGCCCACAAGATGGCGCCGTCCCGTGGAGGAGGGGGCGGAGCTGGCTGCCAGGGCAGGAGGGTGCAGTGTTGCCATGGCATCGCCTGAGTGCGGCCCTCCTATTGGCTGTCCTGAGGAGGAGGGTGGGGATGGATTGGAATGGCGGCTGTGTCAGCCAATCGGAGTCCAGAGTGGGAAAAGGCCAAGAGAAGAGAGAGGTGTGAGAAGGGAGGGAGCGAAGCAGGCAAGAAGGGAGCGGGAGTGAGAGCGGGTGCGAGTGGGGCTGGTGGGGGCTGCGGGTGCGTTCAAATGCCAGCGGGTGCCCTCTCACTGCAGCAGGGTCAGCGGTGCTGGTAAGGGGGCTGCTTCCCTGCAGGGGCTGCCGAAGGGGCTGTTGGGGCTGTGAGCAGGGGACCCAGCGCCCTGTCACCGAGGGGAACTGACCTGCGAGCCAGGCGTGCCGGCCTGCGCCGAGCAGCTGGGCCTGGGCGTCTTGGTGGGGCTTGGGTGCAGGAATCTTTGAACCTTTTGTGGGTCTGAGATGCATTTTCAAGGGTTTCCCTGAGTTGCTGCTGCCCCCGCAGCCCCCAGGTGCTGCTCAGAGCTGTGTTTGGGATCTGCTGGGCAAAGTGAGAACAGGTTGCTGGTGTCCTCGCGAGGTGTCGTGCCCAAGTCGTTGTGCTTGCTCCATAGTTCTTGGTGTGCTCCAGGACCTGTGACCCTGGGAGCAGCCTGAAGGGTGTTTGCAGAAGAGCTCTGTTAAGTGTGAGGTGTTTTGCTTTTCAGGGGCCTTGGAAACTGACGAAAGGCCATTTTCACACTCGCGGTTGTTATTCCCATAATCCTAGATGAGGATGAAGAATTGCTGAATTCTGTCTCGCTCTGCTGATTTCAGCAATTGAAATGTCCTGGACGGAGTCCGTTGCCATGTCTCAAATCGTCAGTGCGTAAAATAGGAGAGTGCTTGTCGTGCTCGATGTGTAGAGGATTGGCTGTGCTTGTTCAGCATTTGGGAAGGAAGTAGACTTGTGAGCTGTGGGAAGGCTTCTTCCTCTGACTGGGACATGAGGCCCTGCTCTCATGCTACATATAGAGACTACCTAGGTGAAAGCTAATGTATTTTTGGGGGGTTGGAACTGCTACGTAATGGGAGCTTTGCTGCACTGTGAGCATTGTGAAGCCAGGAAGTGAATCAGGGAGGCCATTTGGGAGGTGGCTCAGCCGTGGGAAAGGGCAGGGGGAGCTGCAGGCAGCAGCAGGGTGGGCAGTGAGGTCCCTAGTGTTTAAAAGGGCTGTATGAGAAAATGCCCTGTGTGCCATCAAGTGTTTGTAGGTAGCTGGTGGGGCTGGAGGAGGCCCATGGCTCAGCTGTTGATGGTGAGGTCAGTTCTGCACAAGCCCCTGATAGGCCGACTGGAAGGAGAAGGCGTGGCTGTTGCTTGTGATGTCACTTCCCGCGGAGCAGTGGATAGGGCAGCAGCAGGTCCGCACTGGGATGTGTTTTTGAGCTGGTTTCTGCCTGAGCAGCAGATCAGCCAGGATTTGTCTGCTGGCTGGGGAAGTTCTAGTGAGGTAATTCCTGCCTTGGGGGCTTTTTGGCCAGTGACAGAGACCTGGTTGTGCAGGTGGCTGTGAGGTCCCGTCTGTCTGAGTCCCTGATAGACCGACAGCAGGCAGTTAGGCCTGGGCGTTGAGTGTGAGGTCTGTTTTGTCCGAGTACCTGCTCGGGCAGCAGTGGTTCATGGCTGGGGAAGTTATTTTGAGGCAGCTAGTGTCTCTGAAGCCTGTAGGCCATCAGCAGGCATGTGTTGGGGGTTTGCCCTTGTGAGCAGCTGACAGGTCAGGAGAAGCCTCATGGCCTGGATGGTGGTGGTGAGGTGACTCCTGGGTTTGTTGCATGTGCCCAGAGGAGGGGTTGACCGCTGCAGAGCTCTACAGCAATACAGAAGATCAACTAATCAATCAAGCAGATGTCCCCCATCGTCTGACACCAATTCTATTCCACTCCATGATCCCGAGTTAGTACTACTGCATTTAAAATGCGGGTGATGTTCTCTAGTGAATATGGACGTGGAGTTTGTTTTTCCCCCTTGTTGCTAAGTAGAAGCTTGCAGGCTGCTGCCAGACAGCTAGGGAGTCCAGCTGGGCTTTTTAAACTGCTAAATCAATCTAATGCTGGTGTAAGGAGCGTTAGTAATCTCTGATTGCCAGCATGTGTGTGTGCTTTGGAAATTCCCCCTGTGGAAACAGCAAGGAGCTTGTGAGATGTTCCTGCAAGGTCTAAATGCTGTGCCTGTCTTTCAGGTGTCCACATGCTTTTATGACACATTTGGATCTGTAACACCTTGGAAATTGATGTTTTTTGTCCGAGTATGCAGCCAGTGGAGAATGGGTGCAAAGTCTGTTGGAGGAGACGGAAGGAATGTCACCCCCAAACAGGTACCGGCCACATTTTGAAAGAGATTTCAGGGAAGTTGAGGCACAAACGAATGGCAAGAGGTGGCCTGATCAGGGCTTGTGAGAGCACTCCTCTGCTTCCTGGAGAAGGGAAGTAACCATGTGTAGGACTGTGAGTAGATGCTGAGAGGCAGTGCGTGTTGCAAAACCTTGGAGAACCAGAAGGGAACTTCAGAGTTGCAGAGCTGGGCTGTGTTGTGGGGCACTTGTGGTGCACTATGCGTTGCTGATGTAGAGGTGCGTTTTTGCTGCAGCCCTCAGTGAGGCGAGCAGTGGTGTGTGCAGGGTGTCACAGTGCAGGGGTTCCCTGTTGGGGAGCCAGGTGGTGGTCCCAGTGTTTTGGTGCTCAGCATGGGAGGAGATAGCTGGAGAGGGCGGTGCTGTGTGTGGGCAGTGGTGCCAGAGTGGGGAGCTGGGGAGCACTGCAAGGTGAGGGTGTGAATATGCTGGCTGGGCCTCGGCTGCCCTGGTGTCATGGGCCAGAGTTGCTGGCAGCCTGCTGCCTTTGATGCACTGAGGTTCAGGCCTTGGGGATGCTAAGCGATTTCCCGGATCTGCAGCATGGATTTTTCCTGAAGGCCAGGGAGTGTTTCTCCTTGCTCCGGGATGCGAACCAAGCCTGCGTTTTCCCTCCTTTCCTCTCATGTCCTCTGGCTCATAAGAGCTTTGGTCTGCAGCAGTGTGTGCTGAGAGGGAAAGACTTTGTGGGAGATGCGCTTTTCTGGCTGGGCCTTAGCCTGCTGGAATCCCTTTGAAGGAGTGAAGGCCTTGTGGTGTGGTGGTCTTTGGAGAAAGGCAGGTAAGTTCTTGGGAGCTGTCTGTCAAGGGGCTGAGTCCTTCCTGTAGGAGATCTGGTTGGAGGAGTGCCTTTAACTGGGAGCAGCAAGGCAAAAGTGCCCTGCAAGGGATGTGCAGCCGAGGTCTCTCTTCCTTGCAGGTGCAGTCTCTGCAAGTTACCTCACCATCGTGCTGTAGTGTGAGCTTTCTGTGCTGCAGCGGGGAGATAAGGAAGCAGCCACGTGCAGACATTGGTGTGCTAAGTGTGGTGTGGTTAGGTGCTGACCCTGCTGACCCTGGGAAGGGACTGGATTTTGCCTGTGCTTTTGGTGGTGGTGGTGAGGAGCCCCACTTAGCTCTAGCTGCCTTTTGCCATTTCAGAAGAAAGTGTTTGTCCTGCTGTTGTCCCAAATCTGGCTTCTGTTACCCAGTGTGCAAGCAACCAATAGACACACAGGGTCAAGATATTTGTTTATTTCATTTCTGCACAGAGATGGGTTCTAGGTGGTAAATCCACAAAGCTAGCACACCTTCTCCCCCTCTCATTCTTGATTTATACACACTTTTCAGGGAGTATTTTACACAAACCTTTCTGTTGGTTACAATTTCATTACATCAGGTAATTGCTCTGTGGTTGCGCTTTCACACTCTTGTTAATTAGCATAGGAAGTGAAGAAGAGGCGGTAACATCATTATCATGTCATTTCCATCTCATTATTCATTTAGGGATGTGAAGTTTAATATGTTAATAAGCCTTAATGAACCTAAGGTCACTTCTGGGTTATTCTGCATTTTTCGAAGCACTGCGGTTTTATCAACGCTAATTTGGCCGGAGCTGGTTATACTTTGCAGTACTGCTTTTCTACCTCCCTTGTCCTGGAGCCTTGTTACCTATTTGCAAGGCTTTTCTAACAGTATTTCTCTAACAGTATTTCTCTGTGCACCCCACTGACCACTTCACACCAATGCAGGTGGCGCAGCCTCGGTACAGCTGTGCACCCCACTGACCGAGTCCTACCAATGCAGGTGGCGCAGCCTCGGTACAGCTGTGCACCCCATTGTCCGAGTCCCACCAATGCAGGCGTCGCGGCCTCTGTACAGCTGTGTACCCCACTGACCGAGTCCCTCCAATGCAGGTGGCACGGTCTCGGTGCAGGTGTGCACCCCACTAACCAACTCCCACCAATGCAGGTGGCGAGGCCTCAGTACACCTGTGCACCCCACTAACCGAATCCCACCAATGCAGGCGGCGCGGCCTCAGTACAGCTGTGCACCCCACTGACCGAGTCCCACCAATGCAGGTGGCGAGGCCTCGGTGCATCTGTGCACCCCACTCACCGATTCCCACCAATGCAGGTGGTGCAGCATCGTTACAGCAGTGCACCCCACTCACCGAGTCCCACCAATGCAGGTGAGTACAGCTGTGCACACCACAGACCGAGTCGATCAATGCAGGTGGCTCAAACTAAGTAGAGATGTACACCCCACTGAACGAGTCTGACTAATGCAGGTGGCTCGGACTCAGTACAGCTGTGCAACCCACTGACCAAGTCCGACCAATGCAGGTGGCTCAGACTAAGTAGAGCTGTGCACCCCACTGACCGAGTCTGACCAATGAACGTGGCGAGGCCTCAGTACAGCTGTGCACCCGACTGACTGAGTCCATCAATGCAGGTGGCGAGGTCTTGGTGCAGCTGTGCAACCCACAGACCGAGTCTGACCAATGCACGTTGCTCGGCCTCAGTACAGCTGTGCACCCAACTGACTGAGTCCCACCAAAGAATGTGGCGAGGCCTAAGTACAGCTGTGCACCCCACTGACCGAGTCTGACTAATGCAGGTGGCTCGAACTCGATAAATCAGTGCTCCTCACTGACCGAGTCCCACCAATGCAGGTGGTGCAGGTCTCGGTATAGCTGTGCACCCCACTGACCGAGTCACACCAATGCAGGTGGCTCGGCCTCAGTACAGCTGTGCACCCCACTGACTGAGTCCCACCAATGAAGCTGGCGCAGCCATGGTGCAGCGGTGCACCCCACTGACCGAGTCCAACCAATGCAGGTGGCTCAGACTCAGTACAGCTGTGCACCTCACTCACCGAGTCCCACCAATGCAGGTGGCAAGGCCTCGGTGTAGCTCTGCAACCCACTGACCGAGTCCCACCAATGCACGTGGCAAGTACTCAGTACAAGTGTGTATCCCACTGACCGAGTCTGAGCAATACATGTGGTTCGGCCTCAGTATAGCTGTGCACCGAACTTACTGAGTCCCACCAATGAACGTGGCGAGGCCTCCTTACAGCTGTGCAACCCACTGACCGAGTCTGAGCAATGCACGTGGCTCAGCCTCGGAGCAGTTGTGCACCCCAATGACCGAGTTCATCAATGCAGGTGGCGAGGCCTTGGTGTAGCTGTGCACCCCACTGACCATGTCCAACCAATGCAGGTGGTACGGCGTCAGTACAGCTGTGTAACCCACTGACCAAGCCTGACCAATGCACGTGGCTCGGCCTCGGTGCACCTTTGCACCTCACTGACCGAGTCCCACAAATACAGGTGGCTCAGACTCAGTACAGCTGTGAAACCCACTGACCGAATCTCACCAATGCACGTGGCTCGGTCTTGGTGCAACTGTGCACCTCACTGACCGAGTCCCAACAATGCAGGTGGCTCAGACTCAGTACAGCTCTGTACCCAACTGACCAAGTCCCACCAATGCAGGTGGCGAGGTCTTAGTGCAGCTGTGCTCCTCACTGACCGAGGCCCACCAATGCAGGGGCCTCGGCCTCAGTACAGCTGTGCACCCCACTCACCGAGTCCCATCAATGCAGCTGGCAAGGCCTCGGTGTAGCTGTGCACCCCACTGACCGAGTATCACCAATGCAGGTGGCGCAGGTCTCGGTACAGCTGTGCACCCCAATGACCGAGTCTGACCAATGCACGTGGCACGGCCTCAGTACAGCTGTGTACCCCACTGACCGAGTCTCACCAATGCACATGGCTCAGCCTCAGTACAGCTGTACAACCCACTGACCGAGTCTGACCAATGCACGTGGCTCGGCCTCAGTACAGCTGTGCACCCCACTGACCAAGTCCATCAATGCATGTGGCGAGGTCTTGGTGCAGCTGTGAAACCCACTGACCGATTCCCACCAATACAGGTGGCTCGGCCTCAGTACAGCTGTGCACCCCACTGACTGAGTCCCACCAGTGCAGGTGGTGAAGACTAACTACAGCTGTCCACCCGACTGACCGAGTCCCACCAATGCAGGTGCCTCAGACTCGGTGCAGCTGTGCACCCCAATGACCAAGTCCATCAATGCAGGTGGCGAGGTCTTCGTACAGCGGTGCACCCCACTGACCGAGTCCCACCAATGCAGGTGGCAAGGCCTCGGTGTAGCTGTGCACCCCACTGACCGAGTTTGACTAATGCACGTGGCTCGGCCTCGGTGTGCCTGTGCACCTTACTGACGAAGTCCCACAAATGAAGGTGGCTCAGACTCAGTACAGCTGTGCACCCCACTGACTGAGTCCCGCCAATGCAGGTGGCGAGGTCTCAGTGCAGCTGTGCACCCCACTGACCGAGTCCCACCAATGCAGGTGGCTCGGCCTCGGTACAGCGGTGCTCCCCACTGACCGAGTCCCACCAATGCAGGTGGCTCAGACTCAGTAGAGCTGTGCAACCCACTGACCGATTCCCACCAATGCAGGTGGCTCGGCCTCAGTACAGCTGTGCACCCCACTGACTGAGTCCCACCAGTGCAGGTGGTGAAGACTAACTACAGCTGTCCACCCGACTGACCGAGTCCAACCAGTGCAGGTGCCTCAGATTCGGTGCAGCTGTGCACCCCAATGACCAAGTCCATCAATGCAGGTGGCGAGGTCTTTGTACAGCGGTGCACCCCACTGACCAAGTCCAACCAATGAATCTGGCGCAGCCTAGGAGCAGCGGTGCATCCCACTGACCGAGTCCCATCAATGCACATGGCTCAGATTCGGTACAGCTCTGTACCCCACTGACTGAGTCCCAACAATGCAGGTAGCTCGGCACAGTGCAGCTGTCCACCCCACTGACCGAGTCCCACCAATGCAGGTGGCTCGGCCTCAGTACAGCTGTGCACCCCACTCACCGAGTCCTACCAATGCAAGTGGCACAGCCTCGGTGCAGCAGTGCACCCCACTGACCGAGTCCCACCAATGGAGGTGGCTCGGATTCGGTTCAGCTGTGCACCCCACTGACCGAGTCCCACCAATGCTGGTGGCACGGCCTTCGTATAGCTGTGTGCCTCACTGACCGAGTCACACCAATGCACGTCGCGCAGCCTCGGTAGAACTGTGCATCCCACTGACCGAGTCCCACCAATGCAGGTGGCAAGGCCTCGGTGTAGCTGTGCACCCCACTGACCGAGTCTCAACAATGCACATGGCTCAGCCTCAGTACAGCTGTGCAACCCACTGACCAAGTCCCACCAATGCAGTTGGCACGGTCTCGGTGCAGCTCTGCAACCCACTGAACGAATCACACCAATGCAGGTGGCTCAGACTTAGTACAGCTGTGCACCCAACTGAATGAGTCCCACCAATGCAGGTGGTGAGATCTCGGTTCAGATGTGCACCTCACTGACCGAGTCCCACCAATGCAGGTGGCGAAGCCTCCATACAGCTATGCAACCCACTGACCGGGTCTGACCAATACACGTGGCTACGCCTCGTTATACCTGTACACCTCACTGACTGAGTCCCGCCAATGCAGGTGGCATGGCCTTGGTGCAGCTGTGCACCCCACTGACCGAGTCTGACTAATGCAGGTGGCTCGGACTCGATACAGCGGTGCTCCCCACTGACCGAGTCCCACCAATGCAGGTGGCAAGGCCTCCGTACAGCTGTGCACCCCACTCACCGAGTCCCACCAATGCAGGTGGCGAGGTCTCGGTGCAGCTGTGCACCCCACTGACCGACTCCCACCAATGCACATGGCGCAGCCTCATTACAGCTGTGCTCCCCAGTGACCGCGTCCCACCAATGCTGGTCTGAACCCTCCGTACAGCTATGCAACCCACTGACCGAGTCTGACCAATGCACATGGCTACGCCTCGGTGCAGCTGTGCACCCCACTGACCGAGTCCCACCAATGCAGGCGGCTCGGCCTCGTTATAGCTGTGCAACCCACTGACTGAGTCCCGCCAATGCAGGTGGCGAGGTCTCGGTGCAGCTGTGCACCCCACTGACCGAGTCGCACCAATGGAGGTGGCAAGGCCTCCGTACAGCGGTGCTCCCCACTGACCTAGTCCCACCAATGCAGGTGGTGCAGGTCTCAGTACAGCTGTGCACCCCACTCACCGAGTCCCACCAATGCAGGTGGCGAGGCCTCTGTACAGCTGTGCACCCCACTCACCAACTCCCACCAATGCAGGTGGCTCAGCTTCCATACAGTTGTTCGCTTCACCAATCTGACAATGCTGCAAACCCCAGGAATCCCATTTTCGTCACCAATTTATGTTCTAGTTAGATTCCCGGGGGCAAACATCTCGTTTGGCAAGCCAGTTCAAACACACACACACACACATACACAGACACACACAAACACTCTTCAGTAGCAAGCAGTTTATTAGGAGATACTTACAAACAGACTGACACGATGGTAATCTCGAGAAGGACCACCTCAACGCTTCTCCCAATCGTCTGCATGGCGAGAGAGAGAGTCGGCAGGAACAATCTTTGCGGGCGTCCCCGAGGAGGCAAAGTGGTCCTCTGTTGTGTAGCAGCCTCTCTCTCCTTCGGAAAAAATCAGGTATTTATGATTATTTGCGGTAGGCAGGAGGCCTGGCACATGGGGCCATCAAATGCAGGGAGTCTAGCCCAACTCCGCCCCAGTCGCATAACCGGGCTATCATACTGCACGCGTGTGCAGACTTATTTCGGGGGCCACACTTGACTTTGGGGGTCGCTACTTCATTACTCTTCAACTTCTGACCTTCATGTTAACTGCTTCTCATGGTTATTCTGTGGCTGGAAGCCACACAATCCATATGTAACCAACTGCTGTTCTTTCTCGCAGATTTCCAAGACCTTGTTAGTTACGTATTTGTATGCCGCTTAACACAGCGGTATTGTTCTAGGCACTAAAACGTTACAACACAGACCATTCCCATCAAGTCTCACGTAGTACGGTTACAAGCACCTACAAATTGACAGCAGGATGCCACTTCCATTTCTAGGGCCAACGTTGAGAGATCAGCCCAGGCAGCAGCTGCACTGGAAAGGCTGTCTGACACTGACAGAGCAACTCAGCACTGCAACAGCCCTCCACAGAACGCCAGACCTCTGCTGTGCCAGCTGTGCCACCGTCTCTGCCCCACGCAGCTGCCTCGTCTACTACATGCAACCAAGTGCCAGCAAGAAGACAGGCATGCAGGGCACTCCCCACTTGCACACGCCCCAGGCACTGTTCTCCTCACTGCCTTCCCTTGACTCCAAAACCCAGGCACGCAGGGAACCTCTTGCACTATCACCAAAGGTGGCCAAGGCACTCCAGGCTCACAAGGCACGTGCAAATGATGAGGCACAGAGCTGGCTCCTGGCATGATGTGGTTCTTTACACTGGGCAGGATCCTGCTCTCTTTGGGCAGAGCAGGCTGCTGCTTTCCATCCCCAATCTGCTCAAGAATCTCCACCTAAGTATGGAGGGAACTCTGCAAAGATGCAGAGGTTTTGAAATGAGGCCCTAGCAAGGAGACAGCCCCAGGCTGGAGGGCTGCTGAAATGCCAGCTCTCCCGGCTGCGCGGCCTCGGCAGCAGGAGTCCAGGCTCCACAGCTGGGTTCACACAGCACTGAGGGTTGAGTGCCACGAGCAGCCTGGCCCTGGGCACATCTTCAGCCCTCGCAGAGCCAGGAGCCCAACAGCTCTGAGACCTCCGTTCAAGCTACCAAGGATTTCGGGCAATCACACAAAGGGACTCGACAGATGCTGGCTTTTATTATAAGGGTCTGTCACTCATCCTACAGGGCACCACAACCTTCTAGGAAAAGCAAGGGCCACAATCTCATTTCCTGAGTGTGCTGGCAGTAACAGCATCTGTATGATGCGGGACGTGCAGCTCAGCAGAGGTACCAGGAGGTGAACCCACACGCCTCAGGTCACCCATGGAAGACGGGCGCATTCATGGAAGCCTTCACATCCACGCATAGCCTCATCTCATTCACTTGCAGCCGCTTTCACAGAGGGCTCACAATGGTGGCAAAGATGCTGACAGCTACAGGGACACACCCTGGCATCCTGCCTCCATCCTCAGTGGCTCGAGGATTGCACGGGGAACCTACACAACTGGAGCAACCTAGCAAGAAAGAAAGACAGAATCGATTAGGATGCAGTACGTTCTGAGATGGGAAGATGCAAGGAGGGTCCAGATTCCACAGAAAGCCTTGAAGGAGTGAGCAGACCACTTTCTCCAGCAGAGTCCGTAAAACCCAAAAGACTCAGGAAGCATCAAGACCTTCAGAAACTGCAAGCCTGAACCTCAGCTGACAGAAAACAACTAACTGCAAGCATCCCTCGCTCACACCAGGATGCTCCAAGCAGGGAGCACAGTCAGCACCAGTGCTCACCCAGGGCTCCCACAAGGACACTGGGATGGCAGGCTGGCCTCTGGGAGCAGAGCACTGCTCTCTCCACACACCTCCTCCCATGCTGAGCAGCACAACACTGAGCCAACATGTGCCTGTGCATCAGTGGCGCACAGGGCACAGCACCACACATGGCAGCACACAGGACACCCCCAAGGGCCCCACAACACAGAAAGCACAACTCTCCAGCCCTTCCAGTCCCTTCTAGGCCTCCAACGCCTTGGAAACAGTGCTTCCTCTGAACATCCACTCACAGCCCTGACATGGTCACTTCCCATCTCCAGGAAGCAGAGAGCAAGCGCTCTCACAGCAGCTGATCAGGCCAGCTCTTGCCGCTCACTTTTGCCTCACGTGCCCTCAAGGCACTCACCCAAAGGGGCCTCCCTACTGACAGGCCCCCAGAGCCTTCAAAGGGAAGAGCATCCTCACGCCTTCTCTTCCCTACAGCTCGGAGGCAGGACAAACAGTTTCTTCTGAAATGGCAAAAGGCAGCTTCACTTGAACAAAAAAGGAGGATAGATCCACAGGCTCATTCTCCACATGCAGATGACAGCTGCCCCTGACAGCCCACAAGGTACCCAGAGATGACTGGCTGGGGGCAGGCTTCAGCACCACGGGAAATGCAGTGGCCTCAGAGACTGCTGGAGCTCATGGCAGCTTTGTGAATCTCTGAAATAAATGCAAGGCTGCTTGGGCATCGCCTGCTGCCAGAAGGATGCTTTGGGCAAGAAAGGGTCAAAGATGGTATTCCATGTCTTAAGTACACCAGGAAGCATGACCCACCATGCCTGACAGGAGCAGAAGGAGTTGACTATCCAATTAACAAGCCACTCCACAACACTTGACAGCTGAGGCTGGCACTGAAAGCAAAGCGTGGTGCTGAGCCATCTCCAGAGCAGTACCTGACATGACACAGCTCCTGAACTTAGGACTTCCCACAGTGGAGCCAGCGGTAAAAGGCTTCAAGAACAGAGGGGACATACTGCACGCCAAAGAGCTGGGAGGCTAGCAGTGGGATGTATGTGCTCACCAGCACTGCCCGGACTTCAGCTACTCCGAGCAATGCAGCTAGAGCTAAGTGGGGCTCCTCACCACCACGACCCAAAGCACAGGCAAATCCAGTCCCTTGCCGGGGTCAGCAGGGTCAGCACCTAACCACACCACACTTAGCACACCAATGTCTGCACGTGGCTGCTTCCTTATCTCCCCGCTGCCGCACAGAAAGGTCACACTACAGCACGATGGTGGGGTAACTTGCAGAGACTGCACCTGCAAGGAAGAGAGACCTGGGCTGCGCATCCCTTGCAGGGCACTTTTGCCTTGCTGCTCCCATTCAAATGCACTCCTCCAAAGAAATGTGGTACAGGAAGGACTCCGCCCCTTGACAGTCATCTCCCAAGAACTCACCTGCCTTTCTCCAAAGACCACCACACCACAAGGCCTTCACTCCTTCAAAGGGATTCCAGCAGGCTAAGGCCCAGCCAGAAAAGCGCATCTCCCACAAAGTCTTTCCCTCTCAGCACACACTGCTGCAGACCAAAGCTCTTATGAGCCAGAGGACATGAGAGGAAAGGAGGGAAAACGCAGGCTTGGTTCGCATCCCGGAGCAAGGAGAAACACTCCCTGGCCTTCAGGAAAAATCCATGCTGCAGATCCGGGAAATCGCTTAGCATCCCCAAGGCCTGAACCTCAGTGCATCAAAGGCAGCAGGCTGCCAGCAACTCTGGCCCATGACACCAGGGCAGCCGAGGCCCAGCCAGCATAGTCACACCCTCACCTTGCAGTGCTCCCCAGCTCCCCACTCTGGCACCACTGCCCACACACAGCACCGCCCTCTCCAGCTATCTCCTCCCATGCTGAGCACCAAAACACTGGGACCACCACCTGGCTCCCCAACAGGAAACCCCTGCACTGTGACACCCTGCACACACCACTGCTCGCCTCACTGAGGGCTGCAGCAAAAACGCACCTCTACATCAGCAACGCATAGTGCACCACAAGTGCCCCACAACACAGCCCAGCTCTGCAACTCTGAAGTTCCCTTCTGGTTCTCCAAGGTTTTGCAACACGCACTGCCTCTCAGCATCTACTCACAGTCCTACACATGGTTACTTCCCTTCTCCAGGAAGCAGAGGAGTGCTCTCACAAGCCCTGATCAGGCCACCTCTTGCCATTCGTTTGTGCCTCAACTTCCCTGAAATCTCTTTCAAAATGTGGCCGGTACCTGTTTGGGGGTGACATTCCTTCCGTCTCCTCCAACAGACTTTGCACCCATTCTCCACTGGCTGCATACTCGGACAAAAAACATCAATTTCCAAGGTGTTACAGATCCAAATGTGTCATAAAAGCATGTGGACACCTGAAAGACAGGCACAGCATTTAGACCTTGCAGGAACATCTCACAAGCTCCTTGCTGTTTCCACAGGGGGAATTTCCAAAGCACACACACATGCTGGCAATCAGAGATTACTAACGCTCCTTACACCAGCATTAGATTGATTTAGCAGTTTAAAAAGCCCAGCTGGACTCCCTAGCTGTCTGGCAGCAGCCTGCAAGCTTCTACTTAGCAACAAGGGGGAAAAACAAACTCCACGTCCATATTCACTAGAGAACATCACCCGCATTTTAAATGCAGTAGTACTAACTCGGGATCATGGAGTGGAATAGAATTGGTGTCAGACGATGGGGGACATCTGCTTGATTAATTAGTTGACCTTCTGTATTGCTGTAGAGCTCTGCAGCGGTCAATCCCTCCTCTGGGCACACGCAACAAACCCAGGAGTCACCTCACCACCACCATCCAGGCCATGAGGCTTCTCCTGACCTGTCAGCTGCTCACAAGGGCAAACCCCCAACACATGCCTGCTGATGGCCTACAGGCTTCAGAGACACTAGCTGCCTCAAAATAACTTCCCCAGCCATGAACCACTGCTGCCCGAGCAGGTACTCGGACAAAACAGACCTCACACTCAACGCTCAGGCCTAACTGCCTGCTGTCGGTCTATCAGGGACTCAGACAGACGGGACCTCACAGCCACCTGCACAACCAGGTCTCTGTCACTGGCCAAAAAGCCCCCAAGGCAGGAATTACCTCACTAGAACTTCCCCAGCCAGCAGACAAATCCTGGCTGATCTGCTGCTCAGGCAGAAACCATCTCAAAAACACATCCCAGTGCGGACCTGCTGCTGCCTTATCCACTGCTCCGCGGGAAGTGACATCACAAGCAACAGCCACGCCTTCTCCCTCCAGCCGGCCTATCAGGGACTCGCGCAGAACTGACCTCACCATCAACAGCTGAGCCATGGGCCTCCTCCAGCCCCACCAGCTACCTACAAACACTTGATGGCACACAGGGCATTTTCTCATACAGCCCTTTTAAACACTAGGGACCTCACTGCCCACCCTGCTGCTGCCTGCAGCTCCCCCTGCCCTTTCCCACGGCTGAGCCACCTCCCAAATGGCCTCCCTGATTCACTTCCTGGCTTCACAATGCTCACAGTGCAGCAAAGCTCCCATTACGTAGCAGTTCCAACCCCCCAAAAATACTTTAGCTTTCACCTAGGTAGTCTCTATATGTAGCAAGAGAGCAGGGCCTCATGTCCCAGTCAGAGGGAGAAGTCTTCCAACAGCTACAAGTCTACTTCCTTCCCAAATGCTGAACAAGCACAGCAAATCCTCTACACATCGAGCACGACAAGCACTCTCCTATTTTACGCACTGACAATTTGAGACATGACAATGGACTCCGTCCAGGACATTTCAATTGCTGAAACCAGCAGAGCCAGAATTCAGCAGCTCTTCCTCCTCATCTAGGATTATGGGAATAACAACCGCGAGTGTGAAAATGGCCTTTCCTCAACTTCCAAGGCCCCTGAAAAGTAAAACACCTCACACTTAACAGAGCTCTTCTGCAAACACCCTTCAGGCTGCTCCCAGGGTCACAGGTCCTGGAGCACACCAAGAACTATGGAGCAAGCACAACGACTTGGGCACGACACCTCGCGAGGACAGCAGCAACCTGCTCACACTTTGCCCAGCAGATCCCAAACACAGCTCTGAGCAGCACCTGGGGGCTGCGGGGGCAGCAGCAAATCAGGGAAACCCTTGAAAATGCATCTCAGACCCACAAAAGGTTCAAAGCTTCCTGCACCCAAACCCCACCAAGCCGCCCAGACCCAGCTGCTCGGCGCAGGCCGGCACACCTGGTTCGCAGGTCAGTTCCCCTCAGTGACAGGGCGCTGGGTCCCCTGCTCACAGCCCCAACAGCCCCTTCGGGAGCCCCTGCAGGGAAGCAGCCCCCTCGCCAGCACCGCTGACCCTGCTGCAGTGAGAGGGCACCCGCCGGCATTTGAATGCACCCGCAGCCCCCACCAGCCCCACTCGCACCCGCTCTCACTCCCACTCCCTTCTCGCCTGCTTCGCTCCCTCCCTTCTCGCACCTCTCTCTTCTTTTGGCCTTTTCCCACTCTGAACTACGATTGGCTGAGACAGTTGTCATTCAGTCCATCCCCGCCCTCCTCCTCAGGACAGCCAATAGGAGGGCCGCACTCAGGCGATGCCATGGCAACGCTGCGCCCTCCTGCCCTGGCAGCCAGCTCTGCCCCCTCCCACCGTGGGACGGCGCCATCTTGTGGGCGGCACGGCGGGGCCTCAGGGCAGCCCGGCGCCAGGTGCCCGGGCAGTGCGGGGCCCCGGGCGTGGCCGCTCTGCCGCAGGGTCCCCACGGGGCTCCTCGCTGCCCTGTGCCCTGGGGGCCGTGCTGGGCTTGGAGGGCGGCCCTGGGGCCTGTGCTGGTGCCAGCCCTGGTGCCGGCACTGGGGCCCTGGGAATGGCCGGGGTGACGGAGCCTGTGGGCGACGTGCTGCTGCTTACAGGGCAGGGCAGTGTCCTCTCGGCCCTCCTGCCCCAACCCCTTCCCCAGAGTAGCCCCAGGGCTTGGCAGCCCTCCCGCTCTGCCTGGCAGGGCTGGGCCACGGCGCAGCAGGGGCTGCTCTGTGTGGGTCTGGGCTGTGCCCCAAGGGGTCACTCCAGAAGGCTGAGGAGCCCCATGGGGGCACAGGGCAGTGAGGGGGAGACCAGCTCTGGGCCTGTTGGTGCCAGGGAGTGGAGGTGTGGGGTCAGGAGGGGGCTGGAGGAGATGGCTATGTTGGGCTCACCCCAGCAGTGCACCCCACAGAGAAAAGTCCTTGGGGTAGCCAAGACTTACGGGGTGACAGTGATGCCTCCACCTGTTCACAAAGTGCTCTCCCAAACAGACTGTCTTTTGGATGCAGAGGTTGGAGCCTATTTTGCAGGAGGACAGAGGCTGTGGCCATCTCAGGATGAAATCTCAGAGCCCCAAATATGCTCTGCCAAGTTAGAATCATAAAAGGATACAAACGGAGTCAATCCTCACTGGAGAGCTACAGAAGCACTGGAAACAGGCAAGTGCATTCCTGGCTGATGGTGTCCCTGCAGCAGTCCTCCATCTCGCTTGTCCCTTTGCCCTCAGCTCACCTCTCAAGCCCAGGACGAGGGACGCTCTTCCCATCTCATCACCCAATACTCCTTTCCAACATGCTGCTGCTCCTCTGCGTGTCGACAAGGGCTCCTAGTGCACCCCCGTTGCCTCCTGTCCCCCGTCATTGCCACGGAGCCACCAAGAAGGACAGTGGTGGGGACTGCGTGAGCAGTGCCCAGCAGTGCCTGGGCCTCGCAGGGCAGTGAGGGCCCCCACCCATGGCACCAGGGAGACCTCCCTGTGATGCAGCACATCCTGCTGTGACCTCAGCTCGTGTCATCTGGGGGCTCACTATGCCGTCGCCATGAGATGGCCCAGCCAGGGAGCAGAGAGATTTCCTCTCACGTCCTGGAAAGCAATCCCTTCCCTTCCCCCAGTTATTTCCCAAACATTTCTGATAAATCCTTTCAGGAATGTCTCCAGATGATGCAAAGTCAGGGAAATAGCTAGAAAGAGGCCCGAGAGAGGTCATTTTTGCACACCACAGGCATCCCACTCCCATGGATACCTGGCCCTGGATTTCCCCCATCCCCAGAGGGGCCTTGGGCATCAGGGCAGCCCCAAAATCAGGACCCAGGAGTCCTGGATGCCACATGGTCTCCCGAGCCACACAAGCTTCTCAGGCAGGATTTTGCCCAGGATCCACAGCAGTTTTTTCAGTTAAGGGTTTCTGTGTGCCTCCTCAAACAGGAGCCCCAGAAGGCTCCCAGGGAGCTGCAGGAGCGTTGGGAACAAGGAACTGTTGTCTGGGCTGATGGTATTGGTCCAGCAGTCCTCCATCTCTACTTGCTCCTTGTCCTTGGCTCACCTCTGTAGCTGAGGAGGAGGGATGCTCTTCCTGGTTTGGCACCCAAAACTCCTTTACAATGAGGCCCTGCCCCACTGCCTGCTGGCGGAAGGCCCCAATGTGGACCCATTGCATCCTGTCCACACCTCTTTACATAGAGTTGCTATGGAAGACAGAAGTTTCTTTTCTCTTCTTGCTCTCCATTTTCTGCTTTTGCCCATAGCAAGACAGCAGAAAAATCTCACTCTTTCAGCAGAGTCCCCTACTTTTGCACATCTGCTTTCTGCACTTTTTCAACACCCTCTGTATTCCCCGCCTACCACCATCACACACCCCAGTTCCTTTCCTTTGCTCCAGCAGCATGCTAAGATTGAGAAAGTCTAAGTGGGGTGTGTATGTGAGGGAAATAAAATAAATAACGAGATGCCAGCACGAACAGCAGTGGGATGGCAAAGCAGGTGGTGTATGAAAATGCCATGTCAGACACCCCAAAGAAGTCATGTCCTTCCAAAATCTGCCAATTGGAAATGATGTACAAAGCCAAACAATTCTGAAGGCTTGTGGAATTTGGTGCCTCTGGTTGTACATGATGCCAGGGACACAGGGCTGTAAGAAGCACTTGGGAGAGGGCCAAGCCTTGCAGGAGGCAGCCTCGGCTGGAGCTGAGCCCTGGCAGGAGCAGGAGAGAGCAAGGCAGGGGTCTTGAGGGTGCTATGCTTCTTCTGCTAGCCAGGCTGGCTGGGCAGAGGCTTTGTCAGTGTGGGGCAAGAGATGGGAAATGGCAGCTGCCTTGGGAACCCGCAGGCATGTCCTTGCAGGCTGCCAGGCAGAGCATACAGTCAGCCTGCCGGCAGGCAGAGACCTCCTGCTCCTTGCCAGCACTTCCCACCTGCTCCTCGGCAGCTCCGGGGAGTCAGGCAGAGGCTTTCAAAGTCACCATCATGGTCATCTCTGCACCTTTGCGAGGACACGTGCAGAAGCCCGTGAGCCCTGTGCGTTGGGCAGCCGAGGCAGCCTGTGCCTTTGGTGGGAGCAAGCTGGGCTCCGGCTGTGCTGCACTGCTGCGTGCAGCTGCTGCTGGCCACCTGTGGGCAGGAGGACTCACAGGGTGGAGGCGGTTGACTTGGTCCGAGTGGCTGGTGAAGAGCAGGAAACCTGAGGGCCGTGGGCAAGGGAAGCTCTGGCTGCACGCGGCCTGGCTGAGCTGGGCCCAGAGCTGCTCTCTGCCCCTCAGCACAGAGCTCACGGGCTCTGTGGGGGCCTTGGAGCACGCAGGTTGCTGTGCTTTGTCCCAGGGAAAGTCCCGAGGACCGGCAAGAAATTCCCACCTGGCCGCAGCAGCTCCTGCCTGCCTCTTTCAGCCCAGCTCCTTTGCCAAACCAGCTGCCTGCTCTCCGGGCAGCTCCCATGCCTGCTGCCTGCCTCTGCCTCCCGCCCCATGGCTCACCTCACCCCTGCGCTCCGGCATGCCTGGTAGTGCGTGTGCAGCCTGGCAGCAGACGTTTGCTGCCGCTCCTCGTCCCTCTGCAGGATCCTCTGCTGGGGTCCTGCTGCTCTGGCCCCAAGGGCAGCTGCTGCCTCCTCAGGGAGCGGCTCTCCTCAGTGGGAGGACCCCAGGGGCTCTGCTCCCAGCAGGGACACAGTCCCCATGCAGACCACCCCATCACCAGGGCCTTGGAGGCACCATGCCACCACCATCACAAAGCCCTGCTGCTCACCGTGGCAACAGCCGTCACCAAGCCCCGGGGATCGCTGGGGGCACCCCCAGCACAACGCCTTGGCAGTTCCCATGGGCACACCCATCCCCATGGCCTTGCCTCCAAGCCTCTGCTTTCAGCTTTGGAGCCTGCCTGGCAGCTGAGAGCCGGGCAGCACCACCAAGGTTCCTGTCTCCAGCCCTGCACTCCATGCCCCTTGCACAGGCTGCCCTGTGAAGGGAAAAAGTGTGCAGAGGCTTTGAAATGAGGCCCAAGCAAGGAGACAGCCCCAGCCTGGCGGTCTGCTGAAATACCACCTGTCTGGCTGCACGGGCTTTGCAGCAGCTCTCTGAGCTCCACAGCTGCATTCACAACCTGACCCTGGGCACATCTTCACCCCTCACAGAGACAGGAACCCAACAACTGTGAGACATCCTCAATTTCAAGCTACAGTGGCTTTGGGACACTCAGACAAATATGTGGCACCACAGCCTTCTTGGAAAAGGGGGGAACACAGTAGCATTTGCAGAGCAAGCTGGCACTAACAGCATTTGTGCGATGCAGAAGTTGCAGCACAGCGGACATGAACCTACACCCCAAGTCACCCATGGAAGCCAGGCGCACTTACAGAAGCCTTCACATCCACTCGCAGCCTCACCTCATTCAGCACCTCACCTCTTGCAGCTGCTTTCTCAGACAGATCACAATGGTGGCAAAGATGTTGGCAGGTACAGGCACACACCCTGGCATCCTGCCTCCATCCTCAGCAGTTCTAGGACTACACCAGCAACATATGGGACTGCAGTAACCTAGAAAGAAAGAGAAAATCAGAGTGTTACTGTCAGCTCTGCTGGCCTTCCACAGTCGCAACAGTTGGCGGCAAATGTCTCCCCTCTATGCTGAGCTGTATTTGTGAGAGCACAGCCTGTGGGGCCACTGAGAGCTTCTACTCCTCTTTTTGGCACAGGTGAGACCATGTCTGTATATCGGGTCTCCTCTGGACACTCCAGTTCTGCAAAGGCACAAACACACAGTAGGGAGTCCAGCACAGGGACACCAAGACAGTCAAGGCCTGGAGCATGGGGCATACAGGTAGAGGCTGAGAGAGCTGCGCCTGGCAGGGCTGGGCCACGGCACAGCAGGGGCTGCTCTGTGTGGGGCTGGACGGTGCCCCGAGGGGTCGCTCCAGAAGGCTGAGGAGCCCCATGGGGGCACAGGGCAGTAAGGGGGGGGACCAGCTCTGAGCCAGCTGGTGCCAGGGAGTGGAGGTGTGGGGTCGTGAAGGGACTGGGGGAGATGGCTCTTTTGGGCTTACTGCAGCACTGCACCCCATAGCTCAGAGAAAAATCCTTGGGTCAGTCAGGACTTGGCAGTGGGGACCGTGCCTCCACCTGTTTCCAAGGTGCTCTCCCAAATAGGCTTTCTTTTGCATGCAGATGTTTGGAGTCCAATCTGCGCAAGGACACAGGCTATGACCATCTCGAGATGGCTTCTCTGAGCCCAAAACATGCTGTACCAACTTGTACCAAGCATGAAAGGAACAGAGGTCCTCTCAAACAGGCAGAGGACCTGGGCTCATTACAAGGTGGTTTCCTTCTTGTACATGGACATTTCAGCAGGTTCTTGAGAGCCCCATGAGAGCAGCAGGCTGCCCCAGCCTCTGGGATGCAGGACCCTAATTCTTCTCAGAGCCAGATCGCAAAGGGGGACACGATCCCAGGGAAACCTGCCATGGATTCCCATGCCCCCCCACATACCCCAAAAGGCAATGGAGCTGGCCCCACAGAAGCCTTGAGGCTCAGCGCATCTCCTGACCCATGACCCAGGAGTCCTGGCTGTCCACTAAGACAGATGGGACCCTCAGAGATGACTCTTGTGGCAGCCCCCAGTCCTGTCCAGCCACCCCCACAGCCCTGGATTCACAGCAGTTTTTGCAGTTACCAATCTTTGTGCAACATCTCGGGAAGAAGTACCCAAAGCCCTTACCCTCAGTGGAGAGCTGCAGGAGCCTTGGGAACAAGGAACTGTGGTCTCGGCTGATGGTGTCCATCCAGCAGTCCTCCATCTCCCCTCTTTGCCCTCGGCTCACCTCTGCAGCCCAGGAGGAGGGATGTTCTTCCCTTCACCCAACACTCCTTTTCATCATGCTCCTGTTCCTCTGCATGTCAGCAACGGATCCCAGCACAGCCCCCATTAACTCCTGTCTCCAGTCTTGCAATGGAGCCACAACAAGGGCAGCGGCAGGGAGGGCGTGAGCAGTGCCCAGCAGCACCTAGGTCTCAGAGCGAAGTGAGGGCCCTCACCCAGGACACCATGGAGACCTCCCTGTGATGCAGCACATCCCGCTGTGACCTCAGCTTGTGTCATCTGGGGGCACAGCAGGTCAGTGCCATGGAGATGGCACCGCCAGGGAGAGAGCAGAGAGATTTCCTCTCCCTTCCTGGAAAGCAGGCATCTCCCTTTCCCCAGGTATTTTCCCAAACTTTCTGATAAATTCCTTCAAGAATGTCTCCAGGTGGTGCCAAAGTCAGGGAAACATCTGAAGTGGGGACCTGGAGAGGTCACTGCTTTGCTCCTGCACTCCCTGGCTGCTGCACTAGGCAACAGGATTCTGTGCAGGAATCTGCGGTTTGGGGGTTGGATTGGGGTTTGGCATTTTTACAGGATCAAAGTCCAGTGGGATGAAAAAGCACAAAGGGTGGCCACAGGCTGAGATGCTTAGATGAGCCTCAAAACTGGTGGCTGCTGTGGATCTCGCTTTTATTTGAAGTAGGGTATAGGAGAATAAGGGACAGGACGTAACCTTCCTCCTTTAGGCACCAAAGCAGGCTCTTTGATTTGAGAAGCCTTCAGCAAGGTTTCTCGCTCTGTGGTGCTTAAGATAGAGATGATACGCCAGAAAAGAGCAAACACATCATCCAGAGACCTCTACCCAGGACCCTCGTCCCTGCCAGACTCCAAAGCCATTGGTCAGGCCACGTAGCCAATTGGAGGAAGTTTTCCCATTTCCCATGAACTTAGTCCACCTTTCCTTCTGTGTGAGCCTGAGAAAAGCCAGGTCTCAACTCTGGGCTTCAGATGGTCCTTGGGCTTTTCAGTGTCACTTTGAGGCTCTGCTTCTCCCCTGGGTACGCTCCTCAGCCCCGTGCCCATCCCCACACCAGCCCCCAGGCTCCTCCAGGGATCTGTGCAGCCCAGGCACCCTGGATCCACACTGGCACCCTTGCTCTCCCACGATCTGTACAGCTCTGGCACCCTGGATCTCCGGCATTTGAGGATTCAAGGCTTCTCAGGACATCCCTCATACTGCAGTGCTGCTCTCTGGGCTCTGGTGCAGAGCCTACGAGGCACTGCAATGCCTCAGGGCCTGCATTCAGAAGTTTGTAAGGGCACCTCCCCGCTCTGCAGCTGCTAAAGCTTGCGAGCCTCCCTACAGTCAATCTTCCTGCTCTTCCTAGTCTCTGCAGAGTGCTGGGGCAGGTCTTGCAGGAGGGAGACTGCACCCCTCTTAAATACTGTCCGAGATGTGCCTTTCCAAGTCCCTACAGGAGTTAGTTTGCTTAGTCAGCCTCTAGTCATCTTTGACACAGGGAGCCCAACTCTACCTGCTGGCATCTCTGCCCTTTCTCTCCCTTGTCTCCTGTGTGCCTACCCAGTCTTCTCCATGCACCAGAGGCATGCAAAGTGTTGCCTGAGAGAACTCACCTGAACCTATGACACGTTCTGGAGCTGAGGGCCTGACGGAGGCAAGTCTGGGATGACTGTTCCCCCGTTTCCTCTCCTACTCCCAGCCCAAGGGTTAAGAAAGTCCTCTGGAGAGAGTGGTTGGTTTGGTATGGCTGGGATGGGTTTCCCTCGACATCGCTGGGTCCTGCCTGTGTTGCTCTGAGTGCCCAGAAAATTTCTCTTCTCTGGGGGCTTGCATCAATGTTTTCCAGACTTTTGTACAGAAAGATAGCTTGCTCCAAAATCCCCAAATACCCCCCTACACACACACACACACACCTGCAGGACGGCACAGTCTTGTGGAGATTTGTTTTGCTTCTCTGTCGTGACAGACATCTTTTGAGCTACCGTCCAGATTACAGCAGGGAAAAAAAAATGTTTGTTTAAAAAAATCTTATCCCTGGCAGCAAATACAAACTGACTCCTTACCCCTGCACCTCCACCATTCAGTAGAGCAGCAGCTCATGCCTCTCTGCTTTCCCTGTCAGTTTCACCACCCACCCAGAGTGTTTCAGCTTTCCATTAGGAGGGAACATTAAGCAGTAGAAGTGGCAAAGAAAGCGGCTTCTCTCTTCTTTTCACTCTTCACCTGCTGCCTTAGGTTTCACTAGTGATGGAGCTCTCACAGCTCAGGGCTTCTCTGCACCTCTCAGGCTGCCGTGCTGTGACAAGAATTTCTGCTCTAAAGCAGGATTCAGGAAATGTGGAGGTTGCTGCGAGTTCTTATGCAGGCACAAAGCTGAGTGTATCAGCTAGTTACAGATTAATAATCTACAAGTAGAATCACGAAGAAAGGAATAGTTTCCCAGCAGATACAGAAGTATTCCTAATGGCACTTGAGGGATAGCATATGACGTACTGTGAGTAATTCTGGTTTCCTTGGAAAAAAAAGGAACTGAGATTGCAACAAAAAGCAACAAAGGCAGGCTATGCGAATGCTCCAGAAGTGAAGTGCCAATCACACGGAAGCACACTAGGAGAATTCAGTTTGACATAGCCAAACTAAGACAGAGGAAACAGGATTGTTCCGTACAGGAGAAGTTGCTCTATGGAGAGAGAATCAGTTACCCTCACAAGCAATGCTGCCACAAGGAGCAATACCCATAAAGTTGCCATCAGGAAATGCCACTTGGATTTGAAAAGACTTCAAATTCCTGAAAAGGAAATTCTGCATTAAAGTTTCCATCAGGAAATGCCACTTGGATTTGAAAAGACTTCAAATTCCTGAAAAGGAAATTCTGCATGTGGCTCTCAATCAAGGAAATATCTCACAAGGGAACTTAAGTCTATCTATAAAATCGATTCTGCAATAGATTTGCCTGGAGCAGGTGACTGAACTCCAGGACCCAGGAGATTCTTTGGGAGGGGATGAGATGTCAAGGAAAAACTGGCAAATAGGGACCCAAACCTGAGTCACAGCGACAGGCACAGGAAGCTAAGCAGTGCCCCTTTAGCCTCTAGGCTAACCCCACTGCCCAAGCACACAGCGTTCTTCTGTGCATAAGGAATAAGACGACTTAGTAACTGAGGAGCAAACCACAACAAACTAAAAGCTGCTTGTGCCTATGCGATGGAAGGCATCAGGCAGTCTTCTTGCCTCTTTCAACCCCAGCCATCACTTGGGTAAGTTTTAGAGTGGAAAAAAAAGGAGCATGAAGTGTATATGCCAACTTCTCACTGTTCCTTCAGTTTTTCTGAGGAAGAAGATAGGTCCTCCCTGATTAGAGGATACCTCTAGTATGGCCATACTTATCAATTTGTAAGTTATAATGAGACAGGGATAATAAAAGTTCTCTCGGACTGTGACACTCTGAGAGCGTGTGAGAGACTGGGTCACTCTGAGAAATTGAGACAGGTACATAAAACCATAGAAAAGTGGAAAAAAAAGAAGGAAATGGTCCCTTTGGAGAGATCATTAAGAACAAGCATTTGAGAACATGCAATTACATGCTGCACTTAGATTCCATTTTCCCTCCTGCTGAGTGCAGTGAAAGAAAAGCAAAGAATTTGAAAAGAAAATTCACATACACAGTCAAGAGGTATGAGAACATGACGACACGGCAGCAGACATTACCTCATCCTTGAACTAGCAAAGGTTCCTTAGTCTATGGATATCCTCAGGGGTGGCAGTGAGGTCGAAAGCACTACTCCTGATCTCCTCTGGCTTGCCTTCCTCCGATGCAGCAGTGAGCTCTCTCACAGTGGCCTGAAAAAACACAGTGAAAGCGCAAAGGGCTCACTGAGCGCACGAACCGGGATGGAGCAGTCGCCTGAAAAAAGGCCCACCAAAAAGCCGGTCAAGTTAGACCTTGGAAACTGTCACAGTGTTTCAGAGCAGAGGATCATGGGCTTCCTCAGCTTGCTGCTCAGGTAGCAACAGCAGCCGGGTTCTTTGTTTCACACTCCTCGCTTGGAAGGGCACAGTTGTTTCAGGCTGTTCTCACTTCAGCAGTAACAGGGGAAAGAGAGGAAGCTGACAGAAAACAGGAGGACTAGCACAGGAGGACTAGCACAGGAGGACTAGCACTAGCACTGAAAACAGGAGGGCTACACAAGAAAGCAGCTCAGGAATGAACACGAGAACAGCAAAGGCCTCTTGTGCCACATGACGCTGTAGCCCTCCCAACACTGAGGTTTCAGACAACCACAGCAGGCGTTCTCCAGACCAAGGCACCAAAGACAGGAGTCTGGAAGAACTGGAGGCGGGTGAGCTCCAAAGGGAGCTGAGCTGACAACCAAAGGGGAACAGACAACAACACTGGAGTCAGGCAATAAAGACACCACGGTGTGCATTAGAGTGGCTGCAACATGGCTGTTGGCATCCAAGTGTGCTTAAGGAAGGCAAACAACCCATGGGCCTGTTAGGATAAAACACTTGGATCTGCAGTAGGGATGGGTTCACAAAAAACAGAAAAGGGAAAGAAAAAAAAATCCCTTTTTCCTCAGGCTGTAGCATGACTCTGCAAGCCCTTGTTTTCCTAGCCCTCTGAAAGCCAAGTGCTAGCAAACAAGGACAGACCGCCTGACTAGCAGACAGTGCAAAGAGTCTTCCTCATGCATAAAACAGAGAGAAGGATACTTTTGCACACAAAAGCAACCAACCAACCAGCACATTCCTCCCTTTCTAAACTCCCAAGGTCCTTCTTTGGGATGGCTGCTTTCAACCTACCCCACTGTGTACTACTGTTTCTGTGCTCAGAATGGCACAGAAACAAAGTAAGTGACAGCAGGCAACCTCTGGGAAAGTGTCATTTGCAGAAGAATGCTCTCCTCTCCCCTGGAGAAAAAATAAGGCAGCAGAGCATTCTTTACAACATACAAAGAGTGCAATGGCTGAATACACTCAATCATCATTCCCTAAAAATGAAATGATAAGGAACACTAGCTTACCTCTGCACTGGCTTGCTTCACTGCTTTGCCCTTGTCACAAGCATTTTCTGCTGGTCTGTAATGCCTGAGAGAAGCAGAGAAAGACAGCAACGAGTTGTTTCAATGTCATCACCTCCAGTGCTGATGAATCCACCTCACGGTTAGGAGGTGCCCTTTTTGCAGTGCTCAGTCTGGATACATCCTCCATTGCACAAATGGACAAGGGAAAACATCACATCAGCTTCCAGCACTATTATTTCTGAGCAGCAAGAGAAAAAAAGAGAAAAGAGAAAGAAGAGCTCACATGCTTTCCCACTGTCTTCTCTCAATGCGTGGCAGGAGCCTTTCTCTTTTGCTGTGTCACTTTCACTCATTGGAAAAGGGGGAAGCCACCAGCACCTCCTCTGTAAAGCCCTTGGTGATCTACTGGGGAGGAAGACTGCAAGACGCATGTTATCCTGCCAGGGAAAACAGGAACATTTCCAAGCATGCTTGCCTCCAAGCACAGTTAGCTCACTCCAAGTAAAGACCAGCACACCGAGTTACAACTGGACGTCTCCAAAATGCTCACTTGCATTTTAGAGGCCAGTCAGCAGAGTGACTATCTCCACCTGGAAAGGAGTACCATTAAACCACAGAGGCTCTGAACACCAAGCACATACACAGACATTCCCTGTATACACCTCTACTGCCCCCCAAAGCAGTACTTTCACTGTCACCGGAGATGGGACTGTTCACTCTGGCTCAGCCTTTGCGCCTAACACCTGGCTCCTGCTGAGGCCTGTGGTAGGCTGCGGGCAGCACCATTAGGCTACAGCGAGAGCAAACACATACACCACACCCTCGCGGACAAAAAGAATGAGGTCGGCTATCCTTGCAGGTTTTTCAGTAACTCTTTGTTTATACCTGCCAAGTCTGGAACTCTTTGGAATTAAGTCAATCCTTCCCCAGTAACCAAAAGGACCAATAGGGATGGTATGGACCAAACTTCCCAGCTCGAAGGTACTGGAAGGAAAATGCTCTCCACGCAAGGGTGTGTTCAAGTCCTTCTCCTTGGTCTAGCAAGGACAGTGCCCGTTTGCAGCCATCCTGTTGCTTTCTTCCTTTGCAACTGCAGGAAGAGAGGAAGCTTTCAACAAAGCTCTAGAGTGCTACATATAGTTACCTCAGAGCTCAGGCCCTGCTCTTTTCACAGCCCTCTTTTCTCCCCACTCCTGGACATGACAACTTGCGACTGTTCCTAATTGAAAGCTGAAGAAAGAAGTCACATTTTCACAGGTTGATCGAGGAAACTGAATACTGCACTGCCCCCGCACACTACAACAGCAGCTCCTGCCTATCTGCTTTCACCAACAGTTTCTCCACACACACCCAGGGTGTTTCAGCTTTCCAGGAGGGGAGAACATCCCGGGGCAGAAGCAGCACAGGAAGCAGCTGCTCTGGTCCTCTCCCTCCCTGCTGCCTGCGGGGTCACTAGTGCTGCAGCTCTCACAGCTCAGGGCTTCTCGGTACCCACCAGGCCGCAGTGCAGGCTGAAACCCCCCACTGTGTCCCCGGGATGCTCACGGGCAGCAGCTGCCCCCAGCGCAGTGCAGAGGTTTCTCTCCCATCCCTCCCCTCCCCTCCACTCCCCTCCCGCAGACTCGCCCAGGCCCCGGGGCAGAGCGGGGCCCTGCGGCAGCAGCGCCCGGCAGCAGCGTTTCCCCACGCACCAGCACCAGCAGCCAGGGACACACAGGCCCCGCCCCCACAGCCGGAAGTGACGCCCCCTGCACCACAGACCCTCCCACCCCTCACTCCTCCAATTGGCTCCCGTTGGACGTGACCTCGTGGGGCAGGACCCCAGGGAGGGGCGGGAGGGAGGCAGCAGTGCGCGTGCGCTGTTCAGGGGCCGGGTTTGGGGGGGGGCAGGGGAGCCAAGGGGAGGGACCAAGAGGGGCGTGGCAAAGAGTTGGGGGCGTGGCCAGTCAGGGCAGAGCATGCGCAGTGGCCCAGAGGAGGGCGGTGAGGGGCGGGGTGGGGGTGGGTGCAGGGCTGGCCGGGCCCTGCGGGCGGGGAGGGGGTGAGAGGCGGCTGCTGCCGCGGGGCAGCGTCTCCCGGCCCGGGGCCGCCCGGAGCCTTTAGCCGCAGCACCAGGAGCTGCCGCGCTGGGGCCGAGGGCTGCGGGCTGGGCAGAGCGAGCGGCCGTGCGTGCGGGGCAGCCGGAGCCGCCGCGGCCCGGCTGTGTGGCAGCAGCGAATGGGGAAGGCCCGGCCTGGCCTGGGCCGCCTCCGGCCCCGGGGAGCCCCCGGCTCTTGCGTCCTTTCTCCTTGTGGCCCCATGGCTCGGTGCCGGATGCTGTGGTGCCGGTTCCTCAGCACCATCCCAGCTGTGAGGAGAGGGTGCAGGTACAGCGGTGCTTGTCGTGTCTCGAGGCTAGAGGCAGGAGGCAGCCAGTGCCCCGGTGCCCCTGCTGACAGCCCCGCTTTCCCTGGGGCAGGTCCCCAACTCCTCTCTGAGCCCAGCCAGGCTGTGGGCACCGTGAGGAGCAGGACGTGCGGAGGCTCCTGAGGGCTGTGGTCAGAGCCAGGATCTTGGGTATTGCGGCAAAGTGGCTGTGGAAGAGCTGTGCCCTTCTGGAGGGCGCTCACAGCCCCTCGGGACACTTCCCCAGAGACAGTCGAGGGTCTGAATGTGACATTTCCTCAGGAGAGCAATGACCCACAGGCCCATCACAGCCCTGTGTGCTCAGCTCTGCCCCACAGACACCTCCTGGCAGCGAGGCAGTGTTGAGGGGCATCTGCGTGTTGGCAGATGCTCGGGGTAGCGAGGACAGATCCAGCTGGGGTTGGCAAAGGTGCTGCTGGTGCTGTGCATGTCGGGGGAGGAACTTTGTGAGCTTCCTTCAGACCTGCTGGTCTCTCCATCAGCTTTGGAGTCTCAGGCCCTTGTCCAGGCTTGGCAGCTCCTCTCCCTTCCCCCCACCCCAGCAGCTGGGACCTGAAAGCAGAGATGTGGGGAAGCTCCTTGCCTTTGGTGTCATCCCTGCCTGGAGCTACCTGCTGAGAAGCCCCTGGGAAGTGTCCTGGGGGTGAGCAGGAGCTGTGAGGAGCCCTGCCCCATGCAGACCCCTCTCCGTGGGGGAATGACCCTGCCCTGCGTGGGCCACTCCTCCACCCTAGAGCTTCCCCAGCCTGTGTTCAGACTGTTTGTAGTTATCCCTGTGTTGTCCCCAAACTGCGTTCTGTTACCCAGTGTGCAAGCACCCAACAGACACACAGGGTCCAGAAAATTGTTTCTTTATTTCTGCACAGAGATGGGTGCCAGGTGGTAGATCCATAAAGCTAGCACACCTTCTCTGCTTCTGACTCTTCTTCCCTTCTTTTCCTTGAGTCTTGTTTACTATTTGCAGGGGTTTTTTCACAGCATCGCTGAAACAAGGGTGGCAGCATTTCTTTGGCAGGAGACTTGCCAAGTGCTGAGCTGATGGTGATTCAGCTGGGCAAGCTGGTGGGGGAGCAACCTAGAGGAGACACTGACTGCAAGAAGAGTGAGGAAGCAATGGCATGGGATGGCAAGGAAAGGTGCCAGATGGTGTGGGGAAAAACAAGCCCATCACGACAGCAGCAGGAATGCAGGGAGCTGTGGCGTGGGCTGTACAACGAGCCACTGGAGAGGGCTGAGGATTAGCAGGCAGAGCAAGGGGTGTCCTTGGAGTGGCTGTGTGCTCTGGAGTGCCTGAAGAAGGGCAGCCTGTGCAAGAGGCATGGAGTGCAGGGGTTGAGAGAGGCAACTTGGTGGTGCTGCCCAGCTGTCAGCTGCCAGGCAGGCTCCAAAGCTGAAAGCAGAGGCTTGGAGGCAAGGCCATGGGGATGGGTGTGCCCATGGGGACTGCCAAGGCGTTGTGCTGGGGGTGCCCCCAGCGATCCCCGGGGCTTGGTGAGGGGTGTTTCCACGGTGAGCAGCAGGGCTTTGTGATGGTGGTGGCATAGTGCCTCCAAGGCCCTGGTGATGGGGCTGTCTCCATGGGGACTGTGTCCCTGCTGGAGCAGAGCCCCTGGGGTCCTCCCACTGAGGAGAGCCGCTCCCTGAGGAGGCAGCAGCTGCCCTTGGGGCCAGAGCAGCAGGACCCCAGCAGAGGATACTGCAGAGTGACAAGGAGCGGCAGCAAACGTCTTCTTCCAGGCTGCACACACACTGCCAGGCACGCCAGAGCGCAGGGGCAAGGTGAGCCATGGGGCTGGAGGCAGAGGCAGGCTGCAGGCATGGGAGCTGCCCGGAGAGCAGGCAGCTGGTTTGGCAAAGGAGCTGGGGTGAAAGAGGCAGGCAGGAGCTGCTGCGGCCAGGGGGGAATTTCTTGCCGGTCCTCGGGACTTTCCCTGGGACAAAGCACAGCAACCTGCATGCTCCAAGGCCCCCACAGAGCCCGTGAGCTCTGCGCTGAGGGGCAGAGATCAGCTCTGGGCCCAGCTCAGCCAGGCCGCGTGCAGCCAGAGCTTCCCTTGCCCACGGCCCTCAGGTTTCCTGCTCTTCACCAGCCACTCGGACCAAGTCAACCACCTCCACCCTGTGAGTCCTTCTGCCCACAGGTGGTCAGCAGGAGCTGCACGCAGCAGTGCAGCACAGCCAGAGCCCAGCTTGTTCCCACCAAAGGCACACGCTGCCTCGGCTGCCCAACGCACAGGGCTCACAGGCTTCTGCATGTGTCCTCGCAAAGGTGCAGAGATGACCATGATGATGACTTTGAAAGCCTCTGCCTGACTCCCTGGAGCTGCCGAGGAGCAGGTGGGAAGTGCTGGCAAGGAGCAGGAGGTCTCTGCCTGCCTGCAGGCTGACTACATGCTTTGCCTGGCGGCCTGCAAGGACATACCTGGGGGTGCCCAAGAAAGCTGCCATTTCCCATCTCTTGCCCCACACTGACAAAGCCTCTGCCCAGCCAGCCTGGCTAGCAGGAGAAGCAGAGCACCCTCAAGACCCCTGCCTTGCTCTCTCCTGCTCCTGCCAGGGCTCAGCTCCAGCCGAGGCTGCCTCCTGCAAGGCTTGGCCCTCTCCCAAGTGCTTCTTACAGCCCTGTGTCCCTAGCATCATGCGCAACAAGAGGCACCAAATTCCACAAGCCTTCAGAATTGTTTAGCTTTGTAGGTCATTTCCACTTGGCAGATTTTGGAAGGACATGACTTCTTTGGGGTGTCTGACATGGCATTTTCATACACCACCTGCTTTGCCATCCCACTGCTGTTCGTGCTGGCATCTCGTTATTTATTTTATTTCCCTCACATACACACCCCACTTAGACTTTCTCAATCTTAGCATGCTGCTGGAGCAAAGGAAAGGAACTGGGGTGTGTGATGGTGGTAGGCGGGGAATACAGAGGGTGTTGAAAAAGTGCAGAAAGCAGATGTGCAAAAGTAGGGGACTCTGCTGAAAGAGTGAGATTTTTCTGCTGTCTTGCTATGGGCAAAAGCAGGAAATGAAGAGCAAGAAGAGAAAAGAAACTTCTGTCTTCCATAGCAACTCTATGTAAAGAGGTGTGGACAGGATGCAATGGGTCCACATTGGGGCCTTCCGCCAGCAGGCAGTGGGGCAGGGCCTCATTGTAAAGGAGTTTTGGGTGCCAAACCAGGAAGAGCATCCCTCCTCCTCAGCTACAGAGGTGAGCCAAGGACAAGGAGCAAGTAGAGATGGAGGACTGCTGGACCAATACCATCAGCCCAGACAACAGTTCCTTGTTCCCAATGCTCCTGCAGCTCCCTGGGGGCCTTCTGGGGCTCCTGTTTGAGGAGGCACACAGAAACCCTTAACTGAAAAAACTGCTGTGGATCCCGGGCAAAATCCTGCCTGAGAAGCTTCTGTGGCTCGGGAGACCATGTGGCATCCAGGACTCCTGGGTCCTGATTTTGGGGCTGCCCTGATGCCCAAGGCCCCTCTGGGGATGGGGGAAATCCAGGGCCAGGTATCCATGGGAGTGGGATGCCTGTGGTGTGCAAAAATGACCTCTCTCGGGCCTCTTTCTAGCTATTTCCCTGACTTTGCATCATCTGGAGACATTCCTGAAAGGATTTATCAGAAATGTTTGGGAAATAACTGGGGGAAGGGAAGGGATTGCTTTCCAGGACGTGAGAGGAAATCTCTCTGCTCCCTGGCTGGGCCATCTCCATGGCGACGGCATAGTGAGCCCCCACATGACACAAGCTGAGGTCACAGCAGGATGTGCTGCATCACAGGGAGGTCTCCATGGTGCCGTGGGTGGGGGCCCTCACTGCCCTGCGAGGCCCAGGCACTGCTGGGCACTGCTCACGCAGTCCCCACCACTGTCCTTCGTAGTGGCTCTGTGGCAATGACGGGGGACAGGAGGCAACGGGGCTGCACTAGGAGCCCTTGTCGACATGCGGAGGAGCAGCAGCATGTTGGAAAGGAGTATTGGGTGATGAGATGGGAAGAGCGTCCCTCGTCCTGGGCTTGAGAGGTGAGCTGAGGGCAAAGGGACAAGCGAGAAGGAGGACTGCTGCAGGGACACCATCAGCCAGGAATGCACTTGCCTGTTTCCAGTGCTTCTCTAGCTCTCCAGTGAGGATTGACTCCGTTTGTATCCTTTTATGATTCTAACTTGGCAGAGCAGATTTGGGGCTGTGACATGCCATCCTGAGATGGCCACAGCCTCTGTCCTCCTGCAAAATGGGCTCCAACCTCTGCATCCAAAAGACAGTCTGTTTGGGAGAGCACTTTGTGAACAGGTGGAGGCATCACTGTCACCCCGTAAGTCTTGGCTACCCCAAGGACTTTTCTCTGTGGGGTGCACTGCTGGGGTGAGCCCAACATAGCCATCTCCTCAAGCCCCCTCCTGACCCCACACCTCCACTCCCTGGCACCAACAGGCCCAGAGCTGGTCTCCCCCTCACTGCCCTGTGCCCCCATGGGGCTCCTCAGCCTTCTGGAGTGTCCCCTTGGGGCACAGCCCAGACACACACAGAGCAGCCCCTGCTGCGCCGTGGCCCAGCCCTGCCAGGCGGAGCGGGAGGGCTGCCAAGCCCTGGGGCTACTCTGGGGAAGGGGTTGGGGCAGGAGGGCCGAGAGGACACTGCCCTGCCCTGTAAGCAGCAGCACGTCGCCCACAGGCTCCGTCGCCCTGGCCATTCCCAGGGCCCCAGTGCCGGCACCAGGGCTGGCACCAGCACAGGCCCCAGGGCCGCCCTCCAAGCCCAGCAGGGCGCCCAGGGCGCAGGGCAGTGAGGAGCCCCGCAGGCACCATGCAGCAGAGCGGCTGGGCCCGGCGCCCCGCACTGCCCAGGCACCCAGTGCTGGGCTGCCCCCAGGCCCCACCGTGCCCCGCGCTGTCGCCCACAAGATGGCGTCGTCCCGTGGAGGAGGGGGCAGAGCTGGCTGCCAGGGCAGGAGGGCGCAGCGTTGCCATGACATCGCCTGAGTGCGGCCCTCCTATTGGCTGTCCTGAGGAGGAGGGCGGGGATGGATTGGAATGACGGCTGTGTCAGCCAATCGGAGTCCAGAGTGGGAAAAGGCCAAGAGAAGAGAGAGGTGCGAGAAGGGAGGGAGCGAAGCAGGCGAGAAGGGAGCAGGAGTGAGAGCGGGTGCGAGTGGGGCTGGTGGGGGCTGCGGGTGCATTCAAATGCCGGCGGGTGCCCTCTCGCTGCAGCAGGGTCAGCGGTGCTGGCGAGGGGGCTGCTTCCCTGCAGGGGCTGCCGAAGGGGCTGTTGGGGCTGTGAGCAGGGGACCCAGCGCCCTGTCACCGAGGGGAACTGACCTGCGAGCCAGGCGTGCCGGCCTGCGCCGAGCAGCTGGGCCAGGGCGGCTTCGTGGCGTTTGGGTGCAGGAAGCTTTGAACCTTTTGTGGGTCTGAGATGCATTTTCAAGGGTTTCCCTGATTTGCTGCTGCCCCCGCAGCCCCCAGGTGCTGCTCAGAGCTGTGTCTGGGATCTGCTGGGCAAAGTGTGAGCAGGTTGCTGCTGTCCTCGCGAGGTGTCGTGCCCAAGTCGTTGTGCTTGCTCCATAGTTCTTGGTGTGCTCCAGGACCTGTGACCCTGGGAGCAGCCTGAAGGGTGTTTGCAGAAGAGCTCTGTTAAGTGTGAGGTGTTTTGCTTTTCAGGGGCCTTGGAAGTTGAGGAAAGGCCATTTTCACACTCGCCGTTGTTATTCCCATAATCCTAGATGAGGATGAAGAATTGCTGAATTCTGGCTCTGCTGATTTCAGCAATTGAAATGTCCTGGACGGAGTCCGTTGCCATGTCTCAAATTGTCAGTGCATAAAATAGGAGAGTGCTTGTCATGCTCGATGTGTGGAGGATTGGCTGTGCTTGTTCAGCATTTGGGAAGGAAGTAGACTTGTGAGCTGTGGGAAGGCTTCTTCCTCTGACTGGGACATGAGGCCCTGCTCTCTTGCTACATATAGAGACTACCTAGGTGAAAGCTAATGTATTTTTGGGGGGTTGCAACTGCTACGTAATGGGTGCTTTGCTGCACTGTGAGCATTATGAAACCAGGAAGTGAATCAGGGAGGCCATTTGGGAGGTGGCTCAGCCGTGGGAAAGGGCAGGGGGAGCTGCAGGCAGCAGCAGGGTGGGCAGTGAGGTCCCTAGTGTTTAAAAGGGCTGTATGAGAAAATGCCCTGTGTCCCGTCAAGTGTTTGTAGGTAGCTGGTGGGGCTGGAGGAGGCCCATGGCTCAGCTGTTGATGGTGAGGTCAGTTCTGCGCGAGTCCCTGATAGGCCGGCTGGAGGGAGAAGGCGTGGCTGTTGCTTGTGATGTCACTTCCCGTGGAGCAGTGGATAGGGCAGCAGCAGGTCTGCACTGGGATGTGTTTTTGAGATGGTTTCTGCCTGAGCAGCGGATCAGCCAGGATTTGTCTGCTGGCTGGGGAAGTTCTAGTGAGGTAATTCCTGCCTTGGCGGCTTCTTGGCCACTGACTGAGACCTGGTTGCGCAGGGGACTGTGAGGTCCCATCTGTCTGAGTCCCTGATAGACCGTCAGCAGGCAGTTAGTCATGGGTGTTGAGTGTGAGGTCTCTTTTGTTCAAATCCCTGCTAGGACAGCAGTGGCTCATGGCTGGGGAAGTTATGTTGAGGAACTGGTGTCGCTGAAGCCCACAGACCAGCAGTAGGCATGTGTTGGGGGTTTGCCCTTGTGAGCAGCTCACAGGTCAGGAGAAGCCACACAGTGGTGGTGAGGTGACTGCTGGGTTTGTTGCGTGTGCCCAGAGGAGGGATTGAGCCCTGCAGAGCTCTATAGCAGTAGAGAAAAGGCAACAAATTAATCAAGCAGAAGTAGATGTCCCCCATCATCTAACACAAATTCTAGTCTACTCTGTCATCCTGCGTTAGTACTGCTACGTTTCAAATGTGGATGATGTTCTCTGGTGAACATGGACATGGAGCTTGACTTTGCATTTGCTGAGTTCCTAAGTAGAGGCTTGCAGCCTACTCCTGGTCATCATGGGAGTCCAACTAGATCTTTTAAACTACTGAATAAATCTAGTGCTGGTGTACGCAGTGGTGCTAGTAATCTCTTCTTCCCAGAATGTGTGTTAGGCATGGACGTTGAGTGTGAGGTCTCTTTTGTCCGAGTACCTGCTCGGGCAGCAGTGGTTCATGGCAGGGGAAGTTATTTTGAGGAAACGTGTGTCTCTGAAGCCCATAGCAGCTGTAGGCGTATGTTTGGGGTTTGCCCTTGTAAGGTCACCTCTCTGAGCAGGTGGTAGATCAGGAGAAGACACGCAGCCTGGATGGTGGTGCTGAGGTGACTTCTGGGTTTGTTGCGTGTGCCCAGAGGAGGGACTGACCACTGCAGAGCTCTACAGCAATATGTAAATGTAACTATTCAGTCAAGCAGATGTTCCACATCATCTGACAGGAATTCTGTTCCAGTCTGTCATCCTGTGTCAGTACTACTACATGAAAAATGTGGGTGTTGTTCTCTGGTGAATATGGACATGGAGTTTGACTTTCCAGTTGTTGCTAAGTAGAAGCTTGCAGGCTGCTCCCGGTCAGCTAGGGAGTCCAGACAGAGTTTTGAGGCTGCTAAATCAATCTGATGCTGGTGTAAGCAGAGGTGTTAGTAATCTCTTCTCCCCATTGTCTGTGTGTGCTTTAGAAATTCCCCCTGTGGAAACAACAAGGAGCTTATGAGATGTTCCTGCAAGGTCTAAATGCTGTGCCTGTCTTTCAGGTGTCCATCTCCTTTTATGACACATTTGGAACTGTGATACATTAGAGGTTGGTGATTTTCTGTCCAAGTATGCAGCCAGTGGAGAATGGGTGCAAAGTCTGTTGGAGGAGATAGAAGGAATGTCACCCTGAAATAAGTATGGGCCACATTTTGGAAGAGATGTTCTTTTCAGAGAAGTTGAGGCACAAATGAGTGGCAAGAGGTGGCCTGATCAGGGCTTGTGAGAGCACTCGTGTGCTTCCTGGAGAAGGGAAGTAACCGTGTATAGGACTGTGAGTGGATGCTGAGAGGCAGTGCGTGTTGCAAAGCCTTGGAGAACTAGAAGGGAACTTAAGAGCTGGAGAGCTGGGCTTTCTGTGTTGTGGGGCACTTAGGGTGCCCTGTGCGTTGCTGATGCAGAGGTGCACGTTTGCTGGCCCCCGTCTGTGAGGCGAGCAGTGGTGTGTGCAGGGTGTCACAGTGCAGGGGTGCCGTGTGGTGGGTCCGGGTGGTGGTCCCATTGTTTTGGTGCTCATCATGGGAGGAGATAGCTGGAGAGGGCGGTGCTGTGTGTGGGCAGTGGTGCCAGAGTGGGGAGCTGGGGAGCACTGCAAGGTGAGGGTGTGACTATGCTGGCTGGGCCTCGGCTGCCCTGGTGTCATGGGCCAGAGTTGCTGGCAGCCTGCTGCCTTTGATGCACTGAGGTTCAGGCCCTGGGGATGCTAAGCGATTTCCAGGATCTGCAGCATGGATTTTTCCTGAAGGCCAGGGAGTGTTTCTCCTTGCTCCGGGATGCGAACCAAGCCTGAGTTTTCCCTCCTTTCCTCTTATTTCCTTTTGCTCATAAGAGCTTTGGTCTGCAGCAGTGTGTGCTGAGAGGAGCGGACGTTGTGGGAGATGCGCTTTTCTGGCTGGGCCTTAGCCTGCTGGATTCCCTTTGAAGGAGTAAAAGCCTTGTGGTGTGGTGGTCTTTGGAGAAAGGCAGGTGAGTTCTTGGGAGCTGACTGTCAAGGGGCTGAGTCCTTCCTGTAGGAGACCTGTTTGGAGTAGTGCCTTTGAATGGGAGCAGCAAGGCAAAAGTGCCCTGCAAGGGATGTGCAGCCCAGGTCTCTCTTCCTTGCAGGTGCAGTCTCTGCAAGTTACCCCACCATCGTGCTGTAGTGTGAGCTTTCTGTGCTGCAGCGGGGAAATAAGAAAGAAGCCACGTGTAGCCATCAGTGTGCTAAGTGTGGTGTGGTTAGGTGCTGACCCTGCTGACTCTGGCAAGGGACTGGATTTTGCCTGCACTTTGGGTGGTGGTGAGGAGCCCCCACTTAGCTCTCACTGCCTTTTGCCATTTCAGAAGAAACTGTTTGTCCTGCTTCCCAGCTGTAGGGAAGAGAAGGCGTGAGGATGGGCTTCCGTTTGAAAGCTCTAGGGGCCTGTCAGTAGGGAGGTCCCTTTGGGTGAGTGTCTTGAGGGCACGTGAGGCAAAAGTGAGTGGCAAGAGCTGGCCTGATCAGCTGCTGTGAGAGCGCTTGCTCTCTGCTTCCTGGAGATGGGAAGTGACCATGTCAGGGCTGTGAGTGGATGTTCAGAGGAAGCACTGTTTCCAAGGCGTTGGAGGCCTAGAAGGGACTGGAAGGGCTGGAGAGTTGTGCTTTCTGTGTTGTGAGGCCCTTGGGGGTGTCCTGTGTGCTGCCATGTGTAGTGCTGTGCCCTGTGCACCACTGATGCACAGGCACATGTTGGCTCAGTGTTGTGCTGCTCAGCATGGGAGGAGGTGTGTGGAGAGAGCACTCTACTGAAGAGTGTTTGTGTGTGTGTGTGTGTCTGTGTGTGTACCTCTGTGTGTGTGTGTGTATTTGTGCTGGCTTGCCAAACCAGATGTTTGCCCCAGGAATCTAACTAGAACATAAATTGGTGACGAGAAAGGCATTCCCGGGGTTTGCAGCATAGTGAGATTGGTGAAGCGCACAGCTGTACGGAGGCTACGCCACCTGCATTGGTAGGACTCGGTCAGTGGGGTGCACAGATGCACAGAGGCTGCACCACCTGCAATGGTGAAACTCGGTCAGTGGGGTGCACCACTGTACCGAGGCTGCGCCACCTGCATTGTTGGGACTCAGTCAGTGGGGTGCACAGCTGCACGGAGGCTGCACCACCTGCATTGGTGAGACTCGGTCAGTGGGGTGCACAGCTGTACCGATGCTGAGCCACCTGCGTTGCTGGGACTCGATCAGTGGGATGCAAAGCTGTACTGAGGCCGTGGTACCAAAATTCGTGGGAGTTGGTCAGTGGGGTTCACAGCTGTACTGAGGCTGAGCCACCATCATTGGTGTGACTCGGTCTGTGGAGTGCACAACTGTACTGAGGCTGAGCCACCTGTATTGGTGGGACTCAGTTAGTGGGGTACACAGCTGTACCGAGACTTCCCCACCTGCATTGGTGGGACTCGGTCAGTGGGGTGCACAGCTGTACCGAGTCTGCGCCAGCTGCATTGGTGGGACTCGGTGAGTTGGGTGCACAGCTGTACCGAGCCCGTACTACCTGCATTGGTGGGACTCAGTCAGTGGGGTGCACAGCTGTACCGAGACCTCTCCACCTGCATTGTTGGGACTCAGTCAGTAAGGTGCAGAGCTGTACTGAGGCCGACGTACCTGCCTTGGTGGGTCTCAATCAGTCCGATGCAAAGCTGCACTGAGGCCGTACTACCTGCATTGGTGGGAGTCCGTCAGTGGGGTGCACAGCTGTACTGAGGCTGCGCCACCTGCATTGGTGGGACTCAGTCAGTGGGGTGCACTGAGAAATACTGTTAGAGAAATACTGTGAAAAAAACCTTGCAAATAGGTAACAAGGCTCTAGGACAAGGTAGAGAGAAAAGCAGTACTGCAAAGTGTAACGAGCGCCAGCTAAATAGCCTTGATAAACATCAGCGCTTCGAAGAATGCGAGGGTTAGGTAAGACAAAAACAGCACTATAACCCAGAAGTGACCTTAGGTTCATTAAGGCCTGGTCCTCACAGGACAGTGAGGGCCACCTGCTACAGCACCAGGGAGACCTCCGTGTGATGGGGCACATCCCCCTGTGACCTCAGCTTGTGTCATCTGGGGGCTCACTACATCATTGCCATGGAGATGGCACCACCCGAGAGGAGGCAGAGAGATTTCCTCTCGCATCCTGGAAGCAGTTGCCTCCCTTTACCACAATTATTTTCCATAATTTTCTGATGAATCCTTCAGAAACATCTCCAGATAGTACCAAAACCAGTGAAATACCTCAAAGAGGGCACTGGAAAAGTCACCTCTGAGATCATGCACTGACAGCTCATTGCACTGGGCAGACCTGTGCAAGGATCTAGATGTTGGAGTTGGTTTGGGGTTTGGCATTTTTACAGGATCAAAGTCACATTGGATTGAAAAGCAGAAAGTGTGACCACTGGCTGTGCCCTAGGCGGTTGCCCCAGAGGGTTGAGAAGCCCCACAGGGTATGCAGCAGTGATGGGGAGACCCCTCTCAGCCTGCCGGTGTCTGGGGAGAGGTGATGTAGGGTTGTGAGGGGGGCTGGGATAGATGGCTCTGCTGGACTCACCCCAGCACCACCCACCACAGCTCAGAGACAAATCCTTGAGGACAGCCAGGACTGGTGCAGTGGGAATGGGACTCTTTCTCTTTACAGGCTGCTCTCCCAAACTTGCTGTCTTTTGGGTGTAGATGTTTGAGCCCAATTTCCAGGAGGACAGGGGCGGTGGCCATCTTAAGATGGCACCTCAGGGCCCAAAACATGCTCTGCCGAACTAGAAGCACAAGAGGATCCAGGGGAAAGGATCAAAGGTTCTCCCGAACAAGCAGATGACTCAAAGTTAATACAAAGTGAAGGCTCCATTTCCAGCAAAGGCATTTCCAGCAAGTCTTGAGAAACCCCCAGGAGCTGCAAGACCCCAGCCTCTGTGATACAGGACCCCTCTCCTGCCAGAGCCAGACCCCAAAGCATGTCCCAATCCCAGGGAAACCTGGCCCTGGATTTCCCCCATCCCCTGAGGAGCCCTGGGGCTTCGGGCAGCCCCAGGACCCACGAGTCCTGGTTGCTACATTGTCTCCCAAGCCAGAGAAGGCTCTCAAGCAGGGCTCTTGCAGGAGCCCTCAGCCCTGTCCAGTCACCCCCACAGACTGGGATCCACAACAGGTTTTGCATCTCTCTGCAACACTTCTGGAAGGAGCTCCCCAAAGCCTTACCCTTGGTGGAAAGCAGCAGGAGTGCTGGAAACAAGGAACTGCAGTCCAGGCTGATGTACTGCTCCAGCAGTCCTCCATCTCGCTTGCCCTTTTACTCTTGGCTTGCCTCTCCAGCAGTGGAAAAAGCATGCTCTTCCTGTCTCATCATCCAAAGCTCTTCTCTGACATGCTCCTGCTCCTCTGCATGTTGGCAAGGGGCCCCAGCATGGCCCTGCTGCCTCCTGTCTCCACTGCTTGCTGTGGAGCATCTCCACAGGGCAGCTGTGGGCAGGGAGGGCATCACCGCAGCAGCAGGGAGACCTCCCTGTGGGGCAGCACATTCTACTGTGACCTCAGCTCATGTCATCTGGGGGCTTGTTCTAGTTAGATTCCCAGGGGCCAAACATCCAGTTTGGCAAGCCAGCATAAACACATACACACACACATGTTCTTCAGAAGCAAGCAGTTTATTAGCAGATACTTACAAACAGACCGACCTGACAGTAATCTCAAGAAGGACCACCTCAACACTTGTCCCGATCATCTGCAGGTGAGAGAGAGAGTCGGCAGGCACAATCCCTTCAGGTGTCCCCGAGGAGGCAACGTGGTCCTCTGTTGTGTAGCAGTCTCCCTCTCCTTCAGAAAAATTCTGGTATTTATTTGCGGTAGGCGGGAGTGCCGACACATTGTGCCAACAAGTGCAGGGAGTCTAGCCCAACTCTGCCCCAGTCGCATAACCGGGCTATGATACAGCGCACGCTTGCAGACTTATTTCGGGGGCCACACTTGACTTTGGGGGTCACTACTTCATTACTCTTCAACTTCTGACCTTCATGTTGACTGCTTCTCACGGTTATTCTGTGGCTGGAAGAATCTATATGTAACCAACTGCTGTTCTTTCTGGCAGATTTCCAAGACCTTGTTTGTTACTTATTGTATTACACTTAACACAGCAGCATTGTTCTAGGCACTAAAAAGTTACAGCACTAGACTATTCCCACCAAGTATCAGGTAGTACAGATACAAAAGTTACAACACGGACCATTCCCACCAAGTATCAGGTAGTACAGATACAGGGCTCAGTAGGTCACTGCTGTGGAGATGGCAGAGCCATCTTTCCTTTTAATTTCTTCAAGTCCTGTATGGCTAATTGAAGAGGTCTTTGTAATGTAGCTGAAAGATGGAGATGGCAACAATACACAAGTATTTCTGAAAGGGTTTTTATTCTATGATCATTATTTTTCAGCTGTCAGAAGAAGGGAAGTCAACAATCCCCAACTGACATCGATCCAGACAGTCTCCTAATGAAGTCTGGACATGCATGAAAAACAGCGTCCTAGACGTCAGACACTGTATAGAGCATCTTCCTCCTCATCTCCCCAACCCTGCCATTTCTCTCATCAGTTGCCTGGCACTTATATGACTCCTACGACAAGCTGCCCTTATTCCACTGAAGTCGGCAACTGAATGCTGCAACACATATGCCCTGATTCCCACCTTCTTTCCTTAGAGAACTAGCTGAAAATAGACAGAGAAGGATTTTTCTTGATTGCAAGGAAAAATAAAATAAAATAAAGCACATGATACAGACTTGGAGATGCCAAGGGAAATCCATCCCACCTGTAGCAAATCCATTGCTCTCCCTGCAGATCTTCCTGGACCCTTGGGCTTGAGACCCTGAGGCTGACGGAGAGACAAGCAGGTCTGTGAGAAAGCTCAGAAAGTGCCCTCCCCCACTCTCTGCCCATGCACAGCACCAGCACCTTTGCTGGCCCCAGCAGCATCTGTCCCCATGGCCCCGAGCACCTGCCAACAGGCAGATGCCCCTCAACACTGCCCCACTGCCAGGAGGTGTCTGTGGGGCACCTGGAGCCACCACCAGCACCGCTGTACCTGCACCCTCTCCTCACAGCTGAGACTGCGCAGAGAAATGGCCTCCGCATGTGGCACCGAGCTGCAGGGCTGCCAGGGGAAAGGGCGCAAAAGTGGAGAGCTCCCGTGGGGCCGGAGGCGGCCCAGGCCGGGCTGGGCCTTTCCTGGCCGCTGAAGCCACACAGCTGGGCCGCAGTGGCTCCGACTGCCCCCACGCGCACGGCCACTCACTCTGCCCAGCCTGCAGCCTTCAGCCCCGATGCAGCAGCTCCCAGCATGTGGCTAAAGCCGTGATCACTGCACCCTCGGGAGGGCCGGCAGCTTGCTGTACTCAGCGGCATGGCATTGAGGGTACGGCGTTGCGGAGCCCTGCCAGGAGGGCTGTCCCAGACACTCTTCCCAGCACAGGTGCTGCGCGGAGTCGGGAGCTGGGGGGCATGCCTGGGGAGGGCTGGCGGCAGTGCCCAGAGCCCTGGCGGAGCACGCCTGGGGGGCAAAGGGGACAGCGTGGCCCCAGGGAGTCTGACTGCTGCAGAGATGCCAAGAGACGGCCTGAGGTGTCCATGGCGGACAGGAGCCCTTTGGCTTCCCCTCATCCCTGCTGGGCTGCTTGTGCGGGGGCCAGGCCGCTGCCTGGACTTTCTCCCCGCTGCGTCTTCTTAGGTGTCCGGAGGGGCAGAGCAGGCGCTGTACTTGCAGACCCTCCCCACCGTGCTGGGCCGGCGGCAGCTCACCCTTGTGCTGTGCACAGCTCTGCTCGGGTTCCTGCCTCCAGGACCTGTGTCAGGCCGCAGGGGGCAGCAGGCCGCAAGAGCCCACCCGAGTGTCCCTGGAGCAGGACACAGTGCTTCCCTGGGAGACACACTTTCTCCCAAAGCAGACTCCGTGAGGTCCACAGGAGCTCCCGGCAAGCCCCACGTGGCCCAAGGTGGCCAGCACAGGGCAAGTGCTGTTCTGAAGGGTCTCCTCTTTCAGCTTGCACAGAGGAATGTGCGGCCAAGGACTCCCACTTCCGAGGGAAGCACCATCTGCCCCAAATACCCAAGGCCACTGAAAGTAAACCCAGAGAGGAGAGAGTCCAGATCAAAACACCTGCAGCCAGGTGAGACTTGCTGGGGAGGGTGCTGCTGTCACCAGGGGAGTGAGCTCTTGCCTTGCACACAGTGTCCCTGTGAAGCCTGAAGGGGAATGAGTAGTTTTCTTCCCATCGAGGACAGAGTCATTTCTGTGCTGACTCTGCTCCCAGTAGGCAGAGCATTTGGGGAACGCCCTGGGAATTGGGAAGGGAGAAGTGGTGCCTCGTTGGCTCCTTTGTCTGGGGCTGAGCAGGATGTGTTTGCCTGAGGGACCTGTGCTCAGAGTGCCTGGAGACTGCAGCAGGGGCAAGGGGGGCAGAGGCTTTTTCTCCTGGCTTGCCAAGGGGGCAAGTGTTTCTGCACGCTGTGCTCAGCACTGGGCTCTTGCCAGAGAGGAGTGAGAGAGGACTGAGCCTGTTGGGATTACCTGTTGCAATGGGAAGCATGTGTCCAAAGGCAGCGCATAGCTTGTGAGTATGGAGTGGAGAGCAAAGTCCTCCTGTGCACCTACCCACTGCCCATGGTGCTTCTCCCTAGAGTGCAAGTGCCCTGTCTGGCCAGCTGCCCCGGGTAGAGGAGGATGGCAAAAGGAGACTCCTTTATCCAGCTGAAGTCCCGAAGACGCTGCAGGAGTGCAGAGCCTGCCGGGAAATAGCGGCAGCAGGTGCTCAGGGTGGATACATTTCTTATGGCAGCTGTCCCTAGAGAAAAGCCTAGTTGCCTGGCAGTCCCTTTTGGAAAAGTGCTTCCTTCGGGCCTTGGTGCAGGAGAGGGAAGCCGCACCAGGAGAGGGTAGTTTTGCAGGACACTGTTGCCTCCTGCGTTTCTGTGGACCACAGCAGGGTCCCTTCTGTGGGCACTGTTGATGCCAGCAACAGCAATGGTGGGTTTTCCTGTGAGGGCAAGCATCCCGGCTCTCCTGAGCGCATTGACTGCTGTGGTCACTGCTCATGACAGAAGAGACCCTTGTGGCAGGATGGGGTTTGGGAGCGTACCATATGTCCATGCCCCAGCAGTGGTGAGCAAAACCCCATGGGCAGAAAGGTTTGTGCCAGAGAGCAGGAGAGAGAGGGAGAGCTACCCAACTCATGCTTGATGGTATTGCCATGCTGTGGCCCTGCAGAAAATCCACAAGCTTCTGAAGAAGTGGGATATGGAATATGGGATACTTCTGGGATGCATATGCCAACCAAACTACATGGCCAGGCTGGAGGAATAAGGTACTGGCAGCCTTTGAAGCCATTCAGCCCTGCACGCCTGCCTCATGTGGCGTGAAGTTTCTTCTCGACGCACCTCCATCTCCACTGCTTTCTCTTTTCCCTCCCTTGCCTGACAGTATCACCACTGGATGGGAGGGATCAGTGTGGAAGACACTTCCCTGGATGTGCACGATCCACTGCTGGCCAAAAGGGAAAGGCTGGAGAGCACGGCCAAGATGCAGGACCATTACAAAAGGCTTTTCTTGGGGAAGGAGGCCCTTCAGGCCACCGTGGGCACTTCTGCATCAAAGCTCGAGAGCTCTTCTCCAGAATCCCAGGTGACAGGCAAAGGCAGAGCAGCCAGGCTTGGTGCGCTCCACACAAGATGGTGTGTGAAGATCTCATGTTGGAGGCGCAGCATGGGTGCCGGAGGGCATCTCTGCCCCAAGGCACCCAGGAAAGAGCCCCACTGCTTGTACTCTTACTTCTCCCAGCCTCACTTCCTTGGCAGCATTTGGGCCCTCCGGTGAGAAGGACTCCTCATCCTCCAGAAGAGCCAAAGGAGACAGAGCAAACCCAAAATGCAGGGCGGGAAGCCAGCTGCTCGAGCGAAGAGAGTGACTTTCCAGCTGCCGAAGCCTGGCAAGAGTAAGCGCGCACAGCGGCGGCCAAGGCCTGGCACAGCCCAGTGCCATAGCCCTGCGCACACGACGTCCCCTTTTCCTCTCCCTCATCCGCGGGGCTGGGGGTAGCATTCCCCGGCTTCTGGGGGTCCCAAAGGACCTGGGGGAGACCTTCCCTCCAGGAGCCTCTCTGATGCCCTAACTTCAAGCCCCAAATCCCTACAGGGCCAAAAGGGGCTCTGGGTACCAAAGGGACGGCGTGTGCTGGGGCTGTGGGACGACAGTGGCAGCAGGGCTGCCAGCCAGCGGGTGAGAGAGGATTTGTCACCGCTGTCGCAGGAGCACTTCACCGTGGGGAACGCAGGCTCCATCTCTGCTCAGTGCCCAGGCATTTCTGCGGGAGAAGTGGCTGGAGGCCAAGAGAAAACTCCTGGAGCAAAACCTATGGCAGCAGCACTTCCCTGCATAAGTGCCTGCCAACACGGGGGTGTTTGCTGCTCCCCTGCTTCCCCTTTGGAAAGAGGGTCTGCTCCTCGGGCAGCCCCGGCCTGGGAGCGCAGCAGGCTTGGGAGCCTGGCGCCCGAGGGGAAACACCCCGGCCATCCCCGCTGTTAGGCCCTGAGAAGGAGAGAAGAAGCTGCGAGCTTCTCACCATCAGCAATGGCCCGAGCGTGGCCAACAGCATTTCTCGGCTTCTCTCCTCACGCTCAGCCCCTTCCTGTTTAACTCCGCAGCCCTCGGCAGACGTCTTGCCTCCTTGAAGAGAGGGAGAGGTACCGCTGATCCCCAGCTGGGCTCCTGCGCTCTGGATTTTCCTCTGTTGCAGGTCATGGGGAACTTTGTTGGAGGAGATGTGAAATGGGCACTTTGCAGTGTGGCTGCTTTGGAGGGGAAGTAAAGCACAGCTGAGGGCACAGGGACTGTGCCGTGCCCCATGCAGCCCCCTCTCCATGGGGGAATGAGCCTGCCCTGCCAGGAGCTTCCCCAGCCCATGTTCAGCCTGTCTGTAGTTATCCCTGGACGTCGCCTGGAGGGGGCTGGGTTGTGCTTTGTGTCTGCTGGGAGACCGAAGCTGGCGAGGTGTGAATGAAGGATCCACAGGAAACATGTCTCTGGGTAAAAGCTGAACTGGAGGACACGGTCATTTTTTATCACCTTGAGTTTTACCTTTTGAAATCCTGGCAGAGGGGTATTCCCATGCAGGAATGCCTTGTTGAGGGCTGTTGCCACGGTGAGCAGCAGGGCTTTGTGATGGTGGTGGCATGGTGCCTGCAAGGCCACTGTGATGGGGCGGTCTGCATGGGGACTGTGTCCCTGCTGTGAGCAGGGCCACCGGGGTCCTCACTCTGAGGAGAGCAGCTGGGTCAGGAGGGAGCTGCTCCCTTTGGTGCCAGAGAGGCAGGTCCTCAGGAGAGGATCCTGAAGAGGGAGAGGAAGCAGCAGGCAAACATCTGCTCCCAGTCCGTAATGGACTCCCAGGCACACCAGAGTGCAGGGGCGAGGCGAGCCGTGGGGCTGGAGGGAGTGAGAGATGGCACAGATGGGAGCGTGACAGAGAGCACCGGAATGGTTTGGGCTGACCTGCTGGAAAGCAGCTCTGCAGAGAAGGACCTGGGAGTCCTGGTGGTCAATAAGTTGACCATGAGCCAGCAATGTGCCCTTGTGACCAAGAAGGCCAAAGGCACCCTGGGGTGCATTAGGGCATCCTGTAAATTAGAGAGATCACAGCGAGTGGTAATAACAGGTAACAGATTTGGGGGAGGTACAGGAGATTCAGGTACTGGTGATGAGGTCGGTGACTGTGATACCACTTGTGTGAGGCCCTTGCCACTAAGCCTAACAACTGACCTTAAGCACTACCTCTAATCTAAACCCTACCCTAATCCTTCCCCCAAGGCCCCATTTCAGTCCCCATCTGATACTCTGATCGCAAAGCCCAAACCCAAACCCGTAATTCCTTACAGGTAATGCCCAGCTCTTCCCCCAAGAGTCACTCTAGCTGCTAGCTCTTATGCCTAGCCTTAATATGTAAGCCCCAAACTCCAGCCTGAACCCAGTCCTCTAACCCCAAACTCTAAAACATACCTTAGCTGATTACCGGGAACTGTAAGCCAAGCCCCAGCCCTCCCGAAGCCTCTCCCCACTCCCTAACCTCCAAAGTCATTCCCTCCTCTGATCTCCTGCCAGAGCACAGCTCTGACACCTCTGTGCATGCCAACACTGGAAGAGACACGCTTGCGATGGCGCAGAGTTTGAGTGTGCTGGTCAGGGTAGAAGTCGTCGACCACCCAGGGGCCTGCAGGTGCCTTTTTGAGAGCTTGAGGCTTTGTCCCAACCCCTACCCTGGACTTTAACCGTCGGCTGAACCTTTTCCGATACCACCAGTCCCAAGGCAGGGGAAAAAGTGGTCTGAGGGGAGCTATTTCGCCAGATACCGTATCCTTTAGTAGCCCTCATAGGGAGCTGGGTTTCTCCAAAAGGCAGCAGGAGGGTGTTGGGGGGCACCGAAAGACACACAGAGAGGGCTGGGGGGGACACCCCTACCCGAGGAGCCACCGAGGAAGCTCTCACCCCCTACCAAGACCTTCCCTCTCCATCAGCACTGAACCCAACCTCTGCTGGAACAAAAAGGGGCAAAATACTCATCGAAGCCCCCGGAACCACCCTCTGGAAAGTATAAGCTTAGTGGTAAGGTAGAAGGAGCCCTTCCAAAAAAATAACTTGAAATGGTTTTTGAAAATAACTATTACAACATTTGTATTTCCAAGTATTTATTTAAATTGATGAGTACTGACATCATGTAATTATTAACTGATGGTTACAGCATTTTCTTAACATTCATAAAGGAAGATTGAGATCAATCTTAACAATGTCACTGTGCCCCAAATTCTGCTAAATCCTGATGAAACTCCAGCAGCACATGGTGGTGGTGGGGGGGGCATGGGCTGCCTGGGAGGGCAGATGAGGGGTCCCGAGAGGAGCAGACCCTGACTGGAGGCCGGGGGCATAGAAGGCCCCCACAGCCCAGCCGGTTCCAGCTCCCGCGGTGACAGTGACCTGCCAGCGCCCAGCTGTGGGTCACAGCAGTGCAAGGAAGGTCCCTGGCACCCGGCCCCATGTGGACTGCTGCCTGTCCGCTGCCGGTCCCAGTGGCCACGTTTGCCTGCCTGCTCAGGGCACAGAGCCAGCTGCGCTTGGGGCTGGGGAGTCTCCTCACATCCCCCCAAAGGCCTCGTGATGCCTCACTGCAGCTCAGGAGGCTGTGGGGGCCGGGCAGGGAGGGAGCAGCAGGGATCAGGCCCTGCCACGGGATCCTGCTGCCTCCTCCCCGCCCCGCTCCCAGGCAAGAAGGAAGAGGGACCCTGCAGCGTTTGGTGAGTTCCCGGGTTACACAGAGCTCCCTGCCCAGGGCCTCTCCAGCAGCATCACTCAGCTCCCCATGGAGAATGCCATACGCTTTTATTTATGTATTCAGTATTACATACTTGTAATACAACTTAACAGTATATAGTAAAATTTACAGTATAGTTTACTCTATCAGACTACGGTACAATTTACACAGAACTGTATCTATTAGAAGTCTGCATGTAGTACAGTACAATATTATGAGCCTATTGCCTTATGAGCCTTTTCCCTTAATACCCTTCTACGCTGTATCTTGGCTCTCCCCTCCACTATACTCTTGATTTTCTTTTTCTCGCTAGTGACTGAAGTGGCGATTGTGGGCTGCCACGGGGGGTGACTGCTGGCTATGCTCTGTCTTCCTGGTGGCTCCTGAAGGCTCGCAATCCAATGCCGCCCATCTCTGGAGGCTAAAGACAATGATGCACTAGAAATTACCACAGTTGTTTCTGACTTTAATTCCTGGTTTTGCCAAGAGAATGATCAAGGAGGCCTGCAGGCCTGTGATTTTGGTGGCAGTGAAAAGCTTGGGTCCCTGTAAGTGTCTTTACCAGGAGGTTATTCTCCCACGACAGCATTTCATACCAGGGCGCTCCTCAAAACAAGCCTCAGGGGAGCGCGTTTGTGCTGAACTGCAGCAGAAGCAGAAGTTGGTGCTGCACAGGAAGGGCTGGGGCTCAGCGTCTGCCCCGTCTGCTTTGCCAGGTGTTACAGCCTACAAGACAGTGCTGTCCTTTGCAGCAATCCCTGTCTTTGGGCACCATCCCAGCATTTTCCAGTATTTTAGATAGTAGATTGAGGCCCCTTTTCCCAGACTGCTAAAACTCTGAGCAGCATTGCAGAAGTCCATTTGTAGCTGCCTTAATCAAATACTTTGTTTTCTCCCGGCTGTGAACATGGCTGTGGTCAGTGCTCTGTGCTAGGGGAGGGGACTGGTAAAGCTGCTGGTGGCTGGTGTGCTCTCCTCTCATGTTACTAGTGCATGCCAGCCCGATGGACTGGGGGCGCCCACGGCTGAGCTCTCTGCTGGCAGGAGCTGTCCCTCGAGCGCTCCTCTCCCCCACTGCTCCCTCCCGCAGAGACCCTTTCCCCAGCAGTGGTGGGGAGCGGGGGCACAGGGTGCCGTCCCCCAAACTGCACGGCCCTTAGCGTACCTCCTTGCTGTGGTGTGATGAAGGTCACCAGCGCAGGGATCTGGGCTCCTGATGTCAGCTTGGCCAGGTATTGCTGTGTCCTACAGTCACATGTGCTGGGCTCAGCATTGGGGAAGGAGCCCAGAGTGATCCCCCCACATCCCTCTGAGGCCCACTGCCACCACGTGGGTGGCAGCATGGCCTTGGCACCAGGGGCTGGTGGAGCATGGCCCAGGCTGCCATGTGACTTGGCTCTTGGGAGAGGGAGCAACCTAAGCCAGCGTAAGGCCTGTCTTGCAACCCCTAACCACAGCTTGCATGGAGGTGAGTCCCTGCCCCGGCTGTGGGCACTGAGCAGGAGCCCCATGTCTGCCCCACTGCCAGCCCCAGTCAATTCCTGACCTGTGAGTAATGTCGGCGGTTGGCTGGGCTCGGGGATATGGCAGGAGCACCTGGGAGGCTTTAACAGCCCTGTGCATGCGTGATGCCTGCTGTACACAGGCTCTCACCTTCTTGGCTTGGTCTGGCAGTGGCGTCTTACTTTTCTCCTTGTTGTCCCTCCTTCAGAGCACCAGTCCATTGACTCAACAGGAGCCCCAAGGAGGGAGATGGTGAAAACCTAGGAGGACAAGAGATGCCTTGGCTGTGGGGGTCCATGCCTCAGAGGTGAGCTGGCTGGCACGCCAGGCTGAATACGATACTGGCAGCACAGCCTCTAGGGCACCTTTCTCAGGAGCGTTATGGGGGAGCTGCATGGCTGTGACGGCAGCTTGCCCTTCAGGGAAAGGTGCGAGTGCACCACACGCCTGCCCCAAGCCTGGTCTGAAGATGCAGTCAGAATGAGGCAAAGAGGAAAGGGGGAAAGGAAGGGTCTGGTTGTCAGCGCAATGAGACAAGGTAAGATGATCTCCATCTCTGCCCCAGAGCCATGCCTCCTCTGATACAGATGTTCTGGTGCAGGAGCTCAACGTGACACTCCGCTCCCACATGACCCATGACCTGCGCCCGCTCACAGTGCCCCTCCAAAGCCCTTCCCGACAAGGTCTCTGGCCTCAGCTGACTGCTTTCCTGATACCTGCGCACCGATGACGCTGGTCACCATGTCCTGCTCTGTCTGCTGCTCAGACGTGCTGCTCCTAGCCCTCTTCTGAGCCTGAAAAAGGGAAGGAGGCATTTGCAGGAAGGGGAATGAAGCCAGCCCTAGTCCTGGGGGCACGGCTGGCAAGTGGCAGCATCACCCCACTGCTGAGATGCCTCCCTCCCATCTCTCCTCAGTCCCTTTCCTACGGGGGTAAGAGGAGCACAGAGGAGATGAATCCCACGACTCTGCTGGCAGCTCAGCAATAGCACCCATCTCTTCCTTTGGCTCAAGACCAGCTTGGAAGGTTTTCTCCCTGGAGCTTTCCAGGGGTGGAGAGCAGCCCAACAGCACATCCTGAAAGATCTCCCTGTTCCCATCTAGGATCCCCTAGCAGTACACAGGATCCTTCAAGGGAGACTCAAACAGACGCTGGCCTATCTCCGTCCGACCTGTCCCACTGCCTGGGCCAACTGTCCAGGTGCTGTGGACACCGGAGAGCATTTTCTGCCTCAAAGTCACGGGCTTCTACATTTTGGTCCAGACAGGAGGTTTGAGTCTGATGATGCTGGTGGTGTGGTGAGACCTGCTGTGCCTAACTTTCGGACTTTGCATTGAAGCACACAAGGAAAGAGAGCCTGGTCCCACTTCTTGGACCAGTAACAGGGCGGAGTGCCACACCAGGTTGGAGATGCTCTGGTATGGAGAAAAGTTGGACTCTAATCAATTCCAGGAATTCTATCTGCCTAGGTCACTCTGTGCCTATGGGAATACCCAGTACCATGTCAGGCCTGTGCTCCCTATAAAAAGGCCTCACCGGCTCTGGCATCTCCTCTGCAGCAGGCCGTATATGTTGCTTCTTTGCCGGAAGACTCCAAGCGGTCTCTATGTCCATGGTGCTAGACTTCCTGCGCACTGCCTGCAAACACAGCAAGGGCACATTGTCCCGGGGCATCACCAGGGACAACGTGCTGCTGGGTCCCCAGCAGCACTGGGGCTATACAACAAGCCGCACAGAGGGTACGCATGTTCTGCACAGGCAGGTCCCGCTCAGGCGGGATGTGCATCCCCTCCCAGCACCACAATTGCTCCTGCCTGCCTCGGGGGCACCCAGCACAACAGGGGCCTACTGCCAGCTGCACCCAAACACAGGCACGCTGCAAATGACTGAGGCCCCTCATCAGGCATGGGCTGCCCACACCACCCACAAAGACAGCCCGTCCCCATGGGCACGCCTCACTCGGACAGTGCACGCACTAGTGCTGGCTCTTGCATGCTATCTCACAGGGAGACTACGTGCAGAGCCTCCATTTCTCTCACTGCTTTGAATAGGCCCCTTTTTTTCAGCTCTGCTACAAAACCTCCACCAACAGACTCATCTGCAGAGCCTGGCCAAGCTACGTGTGCAGGCAGAGCAGCTCAAGAGTGAGGATGTCAGGGACTATGATAGGCACTTACCTTTTTCTTGGATGGCATGCCACGCCGAATACCACCACAGCCTCGCTGACACCTTTCTCAGGAGCATAATGGGGCAGCTGCACGGTTGAGCTGCAGCTCTGAAGGCAACTTGTCCTTCAGGGAAAGGTGCAAATGCACAAGCCTGCCCCGAGCCTGACACAAAGGTGGATTCCCAGCGAGGCAATCCGAAAACGACGAAAGGATGGGTCTGGTTGTTGGGGCAATGAGACAAGGCAAGATGATCTCCATCTCTGCTCCAGAGCCATGCCTCCTCTGATACAGATGTTCTGGTGCAGGAGCTCAACGTGACACTGTGCTCCCACACAAGCCCATGACCTGCGCCCGCTCACACAGCCCTTCCAAAGCCCTTCGTGACAAGGTCTCTGGCCTCAGCTGACTGCTTTCCTGATAGCTGGCTGGCCACCGATGACGCTGTTCACCACGTCCTGCTCTGCCTTGTGATTCAATGTGTTTCTCAAGGCCCCTGTGTGAGCCTGAAAAGGGGAAGGAGGCATTTGCAGGAAGGGGGATGAAGCCAGCCCTAGTTCTGGGGGCACTGGTGGCAAGTGGCAGCGTCACCCCACTGCCGAGATGCTGAGGAGCAGGTTTCCAGGGAAGGACCTGGGGATCCTGGTCACAAGTTGGTCATGAGCCAGCAACGCGTTCACACAGCAAAAGGGGCCAACAGTATCCTCAGCTGAATTAGGAAGAGCATTGCCAGCAGCTCGAGAGAGGTGATCCTTCCCTTCTGCTCAGCACTGGTGAGGCCCCACCTGTGGAATGCTTTTTCCAAATCTAGGCTCTCCTGTACAAGAAAGACATGCACCTGCTGGAAAGAGTCCAGGACAGGGCTATCAAGATGACTACAGGTCTTGCACATTTCTCACCCGAGGAGAGCCTGAGAGAGCTAGGACGGCTTAGCCTGGAGGCAGATGGCAGTGCATGGACTGCTGTGAGCAAAGGAGTTGGCCAACATGGCAACAGAGACAAGAAGGTGCACCACTAGCAGGTAAGTTTTCCAAAGGATGAAAAGGAAGTACAAGGGGCCTCACATCTGGATGCCGAGCATTAGAAATGCTAGAACTAAGAAAGGTGCAGAACACACTCATGGACACTCATCCTAGCCACTTCTAAGCTAGGATGAGTCCTTGCTTCTTCACATCAGGAAATTGTTTTCCTGAAAGAAAGAAAACAACCCCACAATACCTCTAGAGCAAGTGAGCACCCCCACCACTTGGGCCTCAGCATCTCAGCTGAGCAACTGCTCTTCTCAGCCTCTCTGCCTCGGGAGAGAGAGTGAAATTCTCTCACAAGGGCAGCCTGAGGAACAAGCACATGCACAAATTCAGCTGCACCAGGCAGACGAGGCAGCTGCTGCCTCCAGGCCCCTCTGCTGTAGTCCTTTGAACACCGCCAGCAACATCACAGCTGCCTCCATCCTGATATCCCCGCCAGAGATTTGTTTTTCTTAATGAACATGGTATGAAAAGAACAGACCTGAAATCAAAAACTCTTCTTTCCCTTCCACATCCATAAGCACTGAAAACAACTGAGCCAATCTAGTTGTTTCTAGCAACCCTTTGGCTTCTTTCTTTTTTTCTCGAAATGGTTGTTTTCAGTGTGAGTTTTGCTGTTTTCACAGAATGACAAAAAAGACGATATTGGCAGGGACCTCTGGAGATCCCCTGCTCCAACCCCCCTGATCAAGAAGGGGCACCTACAACAGCTTACCCAGGTCTAGGTCAGGCAGGTTTAGAGTATCTCACAAAGTCGAAACTCCACAGCCTCTCAGGGAACCTCTTCCAGCATTTAACCACCCTCACAATACCTGAAGGTATTTTCCTACCTTCAGGTGGAAATTCATGATTTGCCATTTTGTGCCCATTGCCTCTCCTCCTCTCCCCGGCTATCACAGAGAAACACTCAGAGCCACGCTCTCATCTTCCTTACACCTTCCCACCAGATATTTAGACACCCTCAAAGGATGTCTAAAGACACTAGCAGTCTGTTTTACAACAGGAAAACAGTCCCAGCCCTCTCAGCATCTCCTCCTATGGGAGATGCTCCAACCTTTCAGTCATCTTTGTCACACACAGCACCAATGTCTTTCACACCCACAACAACAGCAGACATGACCCGGGGAAATGCCGAGGAGATGCAGGGATGCATTCTGGAGCTGGAGATCCAGAATAGACCGCTTTCTGGACCTTGAGATCCAGAATAGACTGTTTTTCAGGGATCATTAGAAAGAGACAATCCACACAACCACAAGAGAAGATCTCATAACCACAAACAACAGCCATGGGCCTGGCACTCGCCCATCAGGCACCACTGCACAAGTGACCTCAGAACCGCAAACAGCAGCCTAGTGACCAGTGCTGGCTTTCAGGCACTGAGGCACAAGAGACCTCACAAGCACAGCCAGCAGCTGGGGGCCTGGCACTGGCCGACTGGGCACTGAGGCACGAGTGTCTTCACAACCACAAAAAACAGCCACGTGCCCAGCACTGGCCTATCAAACACTGGGGCAGAAGTAACCTACAAACCATAAACACCAGCTGTGTACCTGGCACTGACCTATCAGGCACGCAGGCAGAAGTGACCTCACAGCCACGAGCAGCAGCCATGGGCTTACTACAGTCCTATAAAATATCGCTGCACAAGGGACCTCACAGCAACTAACAGCAGCCTTTGAACCAGCACTGGCCTGTCAGGCACCGAGGCACAGGGGACCTCACAGCAACTATCCGCAGCCACGTGACCAGCACTGTCACGTCAGGCACTGCTGCAGAAGCCACCTCACACCCACAAATAGCGTCTGTAGGCCTGGCTCTGGCCCACCAGGGCCTCAGGCAGAAGTGACCTCACAAGCATAAACGACACCTGTAAGCCTGGCATTGCTCCATCAGGCACCGAGGTACAGGGGACCTCACACGCGCAGCCCGCAGCCATGGGCCTGCCACCGCCCTAGCAGGCAGTCAGGCTGAACTGACCTCACAGCCACAAGACTAATAATGTGTCTCCTTGTCCTCTGGTATTTACCATGTGGAAGTCTTTCAAATAGGTATCAAACAACTTAATTGCTACTTGCTCTTTGGTTTGGGAGGAAGTAGTGACTTTGCAGGCTTCATCAAAGCCACTGGGCATCTGCTGGCTTATCAGAGAGCAAGGCAATAGGCACCTCACAAGCAGAAACAGCAGCTGTGTGCCTACCACTGGCCTCTCCAATACTGAAACAGCCAGGCACATTTACGGAAGCCGTTGCATGCGTACATAGCCTCATCTCATTCACTTGCAGCTGCTTTCACAGAGGGCTCAAGATGCTGGCAAAGATGTTGACAGCTACAGGGACACACCCTGGCATTCTTCCTCCATTCTCAGCGGCCTGAGAAAAGCACTGGGAATGTACGCAACTGGAGCAACCTAGAAAGACAGACAGAATCGGAGTGTTACTGTCAGTTCTGCTGGCCTTACATAGTTGCAACAGATAGGGGCAAATATCTCCCCACCATGCTGAGCTGTATCTGTGAGAGAACAGCCAGCAAGGCAACTGAGACATTCTAATCCTCTTTTTGGCAGAGATGAGACCATGTCTTTATACCAGGTCCCCAAAACAACAGCTAGGACATGACATGACATGTAGGACATCCTCTCTCAGAGACACTCTGAAATGCAGTTTCCACAACAAAAGAGATTGTTGGGAAGGGCATCTCGTGAGGACACCAGCAACCCGCTCACACTTTGCCCAGCAGATCCCAAACACAGCTCTGAGCAGCACCTGGGGGCTGCGGGGGCAGCAGCAAATCAGGGAAACCCTTGAAAATGCATCTCAGACCCAGAACACGGACAAAGTTTCCTGCACCCAAACCCCACCAAGCCGCCCAGACCCAGCTGCTCGGCGCAGGCCGGCACGCCTGGCTCGCAGGTCAGTTCCCCTCGGTGACAGGGCGCTGCGTCCCCTGCTCACAGCCCCAACAGCCCCTTCGGGAGCCCCTGCAGGGAAGCAGCCCCCTCGCCAGCACCGCTGACCCTGCTGCAGCGAGAGGGCACCCGCCGGCATTTGAACGCACCCGCAGCCCCCACGAGCCCCACTCACACCCGCTCTCACTCCCGCTCCCTTCTTGCCTGCTTCGCTCCCTCCCTTCTCGCACCTCTCTCTTCTCTTGGACTTTTCCCACTCTGGACTCCGATTGGCTGACACAGCCGTCATTCCAATCCATCCTTGCCCTCCTCCTCAGGACAGCCAATAGGAGGGCCGCACTCAGGCGATGCCATGGCAACGCTGCGCCCTCCTGCACTGGCAGCCAGCTCTGCCCCCTCCCCCGCGGGACGGCGCCATCTTGTGGGCAGCAGCGCAGGGCGGGGTGGGGCCTGGGGGCAGCCCGGCACCGGGTGCCCGGGCAGTGTGGGGCCCCAGGCGCGGCCGCTCTGCCGCAGGGGCCCCGCGGGGCTCCTTGCTACCGTGCGCCCTGGGGGCCGTGCTGGGCTTGGAGGGCAGCCCTGGGGCCTGTGCTGGTGCCAGCGCTGGGGCCCTGGGAATGGCCGGGGCACCGGAGCATGCGGGCGACGTGCTGCTGCTTACAGGGCAGGGCAGTGTCCTCTCGGCCGTCCTGCCCCGGCCCCTTCCCCAGGGCAGCCCCAGGGCTTGGCAGCCCTCCCGCTGTGCCTGGCAGGGCTCGGTGGGGGTCCTGGAGAGGTCACTCCAGAGGGCTGAGGAGCCCCATGGGGGCACAGGGCAGTGAGGGGGAGACCAGCTCTGAGCCTGTTGGTGCCAGGGAGTGGAGGTGTGGCGTCAGGAGGGGTGTTGGGGAGATGGTCATGTTGGGCTCACCCCAGCAGTGCACCCCCCAGAGAAAAATCCTTGGGGTAGCCAGGTCTTACAGGGTGAAAGTGGTGCCTCCACCTGTTCACAAAGTGCTCTCCCAAACAGGCTGTCTTGGGTGCAGATGTGGGAGCCCGTTTTGCAGGAGGACAGAGGCTATGGCCATCTGAAGATGGCATCTCAGAGCCCCAAATCTGCTCTGCCAAGTTAGAATCATAAAAGGATACAAACGGTGTCAATCCTTACTGGAGAGCTACAGAAGCACTGGAAACAAGGAAGTGCATTCCTGGCTGATGGTGTCCCTGCAGCAGTCCTCCATCTCGCTTGCCCCTTTGCCCCCAGCTCACCTCTCAAGCCCAGGACAAGGGACGCTCTTCCCATCTCATCACCCAATACACCTTGCCAACATACTGCTGCTCCTCTGCGTGTCGACAAGGGCTCCTAGTGCAGCCCCGTTGCCTCCTGTCCCCCATCATTTCCACAGAGCCACTACGAAGGACAGTGGTGGGGACTGCGTGAGCAGTGCCCAGCAGCGCCTGGGCCTCGCAGGGCAGTGAGGGCCCCCAGCCACGGCACCATGGAGACCTCCCTGTGATGCAGCACATCCTGCTGTGACCTCAGCTCGTGTCATGTGGGGGCTCACTATGCCATTGCCATGGAGATGGCCCAGCCAGGGAGCAGAGAGATTTCCTCTCCCCTCCTGGAAAGCAATCCCCTCCCTTCCCCCAGTTATTTCCCAAGCATTTCTCATAAATTCCTTCATCTCCAGAGGGGCCTTGGGCATCAGGGCAGCCCCAGCCCCAGGACCCAGGAGTCCTGGCTGCTACATGATCTCCCGAGCCAGACAAGCTTCTCAGGCAAGATTTTGCCCGGGATCCACAGCAGTTTTTTTCAGTTAAGGGTTTCTGTGTGCCTCCTAAAACAGCAGTGGGATGTCAAAGCAGGTGGTGTATGAAAATGCCATGTCAGACACCCCAAAGCAGTCATGTCCTTCCAAAATCTGCCAAGTGGAAATGATGTACAAAGCTAAACAATTCTGAATGCTTGTGGAATTTGGTGCCTCTGGTTGTACATGATGCCAGGGACACAGGGCTGTAAGAAGCACTTGGGAGAGGGCCAAGCCTTGCAGGAGGCAGCCTCGGCTGGAGCTGAGCCCTGGCAGGAGCAGGAGAGAGCAAGGCAGGGGTCTTGAGGGGTTCTCTGCTTCTCCTGCTAGCCAGTCTGGCTGGGCAGAGGCTTTGTCAGTGTGGGGCAAGAGATGGGAAATTACAGCTGCCTTGGGCACACCCAGGCATGTCCTTGCAGGCTGCCAGGAAGAGCATGCAGTCAGCTGGCCGGCAGGCAGAGACTTCCTGCTCCTTGCCAGCACTTCCCACCTGTTCCTCAGCAGCTCCAGGGAGTCAGGCAGAGGCTTTCAAAGCCACATCATGGTCATCTCTGCACCTTTGCGAGGACACGTGCAGAAGCCCGTGAGCCCTGTGCGTCAGGCAGCCGAGGCAGCCTGTGCCCTTGGTGGGAGCAAGCTGGGCTCCGGCTGTGCTGCACTGCTGCGTGCAGCTGCTGCTGGCCACCTGTGGGCAGAAGGATTCACAGGGTGGATGCGGTTGCCTTGGTACGGGTGGCTGCTGAAGAGTCAACAAGCTGAAGCCCGTGGGCAAGGGAAGCTCTGGCTGCACGCGGCCTGGCTGAGCTGGGCCCAGAGCTGCTCTCTGCCCCTCAGCACAGAGCTCACAGGCTCCGTGGGGGCCTTGCAGCATGCAGGTTGCTGTGCTTTGTCCCAGGGAAAATCCAAGGGCCAGCAAGAAATTCCCACCTGGCCGCAGCAGCTCCTGCCTGCCTCTTTCAGCCCAGCTCCTTTGCCAAACCAGCTGCCTGCTCTCCGGGCAGCTCCCATGCCTGCTGCCTGCCCCTGCCTCCAGCCCCATGGCTCACTTGCCCTTGCACTCTGGTGTGCCTTGCAGTGCGTGTGCAGCCTGGCAGCAGACGTTTGCTGCCGCTCCTCGTCCCTCTGCAGGATCCTCTGCCGGGGTCCTGCTGCTCTGGCCCCAAGGGCAGCTGCTGCCTCCTCATGGAGCAGCTCTGCTCAGAGGGAGGACCCCAGGGGCTCTGCTCCAGCAGGGACACAGTCCCCATGGAGACCGCCCCATCAGCAGGGCCTTGGAGGCACCATGCCACCACCATCACAAAGCCCTGCCGCTCACCATGGCAACACCCCTCACCAAGCCCCGGGGATCGCTGGGGGCACCCCCAGCACAACGCCTTGGCAGTCCCCATGGGCACACCCATCCCCATGGCCTTGCCTCCAAGCCTCTGCTTTCAGCTTTGGAGCCTGCCTGGCAGCTGAGAGCTGGGCAGCACCACCAAGTTGCCTCTCTCCACCCCTGCACTCCATGCCTCTTGCACAGGCTGCCCTTCTTCAGGCACTCCAGAGCACACAGCCACTCCAAGGCTATCCCTCGCTCTGCCTGCTAATCCTCAGCCCCACACTCTCCACTGGTTCCTTGTGCAGCCCACAGCAGAGCTCCCTGCATTCCTGCTGCTGTTGTGACAGGTTTGCCAATTCCCACACCACCTGACACCTTTGCTTGCCATCCCAGGCCATTGCTTCCTCACTCTTCTTGCAGTCAGTGTCTCCTCTAGGTTGCTCCCCTCACCAGCTTGCGCAGCTGAATCACCATCAGCTCAGCACTTGGCAAGTCTCCTGCCAAAGATACGCTGCCACCCTTGTTTGAGCAATGCTGTGGGAAAAAAAACTGCAAATAGCAAACAGGACTCAAGGAGAGGAAGGGAAGAAGAGTAAGAAGCAGAGAAGGTGTGCTAGCTTTTTGGATCTACCACCTGGCACCCATCTCTGTGCAGAAATGAAAGAAACAATTTTCTGGACCCTGTGTGTCTATAGGGTGCTTGCACACTGGGTAATAGAACGCAGTTTGGGGACAACACAGGGATAACTACAAATAGGCTGAACACGTGCTGGGGAAGCTCTAGGGTGAAGAAGTAGCCCTCACAGGGCAGGGTCACTCCCCCTACGGAGAGGGGTATGCGTGGGACAGGGTTCCTCACAGCTCCTGCTCACCCCCAGGACACTTCCCAGGGGCTTCTCAGCAGGTAGCTGCAGGCAGAGATGACACCAAAGGCAAGGAGCTTCCCCACATCTCTGCTTTCAGGTCCCAGCTGCTGGGGTGGGGGGAAGGGAGAGGAGCTGCCAAGCCTGGACAAGAGCCCGAGACTCCAAAGCTGATGGAGAGACCAGCAGGTCTGAAGGAAGCTCACAAAGTTCCTTCCCCGGCATGCACAGCACCAGCAGCACCTTTGCTGGCCCCAGCAGGATCTGTCCTCGCTACCCCGAGCACCTGCCAACATGCAGATACCCCTCAACACTGCCTTGCTGCCAGGAGGTGTCTGTGGGGCAGAGCTGAGCACACAGGGCTGTGATGGGCCTGTGGGTCATTGCTCTCCTGAGGAAATGTCACCTTCAGACCCTCGACTGTCTCTGGGGAGGTGTCCTGAGGGGCTGTGAGCGCCCTCCAGAAGGGCACAGCTCTTCCACAGCTGCTTTGCCGCGATACCCGAGAGCCTGGCTCTGGCCACAGCCATCAGGAGCCTCCGCACATCCTGCTCCTCACGGTGCCCACAGCTGGGCTGGGCTCAGAGAGGAGCTGGGGACCGGCCCCGGGGAAAAGCGGGGCTGTCAGCAGGGGCACCTGGGCACTGGCTGCCTCCTGCCTGGAGCCCCCACAAGCACCGCTGTAGCCACGGCCTCTCCTCACAGCCGGGATGGTGCTGAGAAATGGCCAACACAGCCGGCACCAAGCCACGGGGCTGTTAGGAGAAAGGACGCAAGAGCCGGGGGCTGCCGGGGGCTGGGGGCGGCCCAGGCTGGGCCGGGCCTTCCCCACCGCTGCTGCCACACAGCCGGGCCGTGGCGGCTCCGACTGCCCCCGCGCATACAGCTGCTCACTCTGCCCAGCCCGCGGCCCTTGGCCCCGGTGCGGCAGCTCCCGGTGCTGCGGCTAAAGGTTCCGGGCGGTCCCAGGCCGGGAGACGCTGCCCCGCGGCAGCAGCCGCCTCTCGCCCCCTCCCCGCCCGCAGGGCCCGGGCAGCCCCGCACCCACCCCGCCTTCACCGCCCTCCTCTGGGCCACTGCGCATGCTCCGCCCTGACCGGCCACGCCCCCCCAGGTCTTTGCCACGCCCCTACACTCCCCTCAGGGCCCCTCCCCTTGGCTCCCCCTGCCCACCCCTCCCCACCCGGCCCCTGAACAGCGCATGCGCACTGCTGCCTCCCTCCCGCCCCTCACTGGGGTCCCGCCCCACGAGGCCACGCCCCACGAGAGGTATTGCAGGAGGGGTGGGAGGGTCTGTGGTGCAGGGGGCATCACTTCCGGCTCTGGGGGCGGGGCCTGAGTGTCCCTGGCTGCTGGTGCTGGTGCGTGGGGAAACGCTGCTGCCGGGCGCTGCTGCCGCAGGGCCCCGCTCTGCCCCGGGGCCTGGGCGAGTCTGCGGGAGGGGAGGGGAGCGCAGGGAGGGACGGGAGAGAAACCTCTGCGCTGCGCTGGGGGCAGCTGCTGCCCGTGAGAATCCCGGGGACACAGCGGGGGTTTTCAGCCTGCGCTGCGGCCTGGCAGGTGCCGAGAAGCCCTGAGCTGTGAGAGCTGCAGCACTAGTGACCACGCAGGCAGCAGGGCAGGAGGGAGAGGAACAGAGCAGCTGCTTCCTGTGCTGCTTCTGCCCCGAGATGTTCTCCCCTCCTGGAAAGCTGAAATGCCCTGGGTGTGTGTGGGGAAACTGTTAGGAAAAGCAGATAGGCAGGAGCTGCTGTTGTAGTGTGCTGGGGCAGTGCAGTATTCAGTTTTCTCGATCAACCTGTGAAAATTTGATTTATTTTCATCTTTAAGGTACAAACGTTAGCAGTCTGTCCTCTGCAGTAAAGAAAAAGAGGAAAGACGATGGCTGTGAAAAGAGCAGGGCCTGAGCCCTGAGGTATGTACATTTAGAGCTCTCGTGCTGTTTTGGTAGCTTCCTCTTGTCCTGCTTTTGCTAAGGAGGAAAGGAAAAAGATGCCCACAAATGGGCTCTGTCCTTGCTAGAGCAAGGAGAAGGATGTGAACACACCCTTGCATGGAGAGCTATTTCAAAGAGCTTACAGGTCAGGGCCCGTTGTTTCTGTTTATTTCTATTGACCCCGGTGTCCTTATTCCTTTTTCCCAGGCCCTTGGTTAAACCTACATTTTAAAGCCAGAGCATAAGGTGTGCATTGCTGCTGGAGACAGAGCTATCTAAGCAGAGATAGATTTTTTTTTTCCTTGCGTCTGCGTGGTGACCATCTGTGTTCTCTGGCTGTGGCTGCTTTAGCAAATCCAAGCTCTCTCCATTCATTCCTGAATATGAAGAGAAAATGGCTCTTCCCGTATGGTCAAACTACTTCAGACCCCCAGAGTGTTTGATAAGGGCAGGAAAAGGTCTCCCACATGGTGAGTGCTCTCCTAAAACTGGAGAAAGATGTGCTTCTGTTCAACAGTAGGTATTGCTACTACAGCCAGGTATTTAAACTGTCGTCATCCCTGAATGTCACCTTGAAAAGGTTGTAGTGTTCTTTCTCTCTGCTGGCAGGCAGATGCTGGGCAGTTGTGACTGAAGAGAGCTCGGCACAAACTTGTGTCTTGCTCAAAGTTGACCTGGGGGACACATAAATCATAAAAATCATAGAACCACAGAATAGGAAGGGTTGGAAGGGACCTCTGGAGATCATCTAGTCCAACCACCCTGCTCCAGCAGGGTCACCTAGAGGACGTTAGAGAGGGTTGCATCCAGGCAGGCTTTGAATATCTCCAGAGAAGGAAAAAGATTCTGCCCTTATCACATGGGACAACTCAAAAGAGTTTGTCCCTATCCCCCTGTCCCCTTGACACCCTCCCTTCAATACTGAAGACATTGATAAGATCCCCCCTCAGGCTTCTCTTCCCCAGGCTAAAGAGGCCCAGCTCTCACAGCCGTTCCTCACAGGAACAGAGACTTTGAGCATCTCTCTCTGCTGGATTCTGACCTGCACTTGCCTGCCTTGCGGTCACACCTGGTAATAGCAGCTGGACAGTGTGCATTTAGAAGTATAGCAACTGGTGCATAGGTGAAAATCCTTTTCAAATGATATACTCAGGAAAATGGGGACTATCAAATATAAACGTACCACTGAGACTGATGTTACCTCCTGCCTCCTGGGCACAGAAGCAAGACCATCCTAGTCGGGAACCGTACTATTTTAACACAATGAAAAGACCTAAAAAATTAAATCAGTTAATGTGTGCACTGTTCCCAAGTGTGGGTGTCATCTCTGCCACCCTTGAAATCATTCAAAACACTACTCTTAATTGCCTCAAAAAATCTAAAAGTAGAAGCGAAGTCTTTCTCTCCATTAGCCCTCCAGAATCGCTGGGCTTTAGATTACCTACTGGCCACACAGTGGGGAGTGTGTGTGTTGGTATACACTGTCTGTGTTTTTTATGGAAACAAAAACAAATATTATGCAAACATCATTCAACGACATGTGCGTACCTTCCATCGAGTAGCCAAAGAGCAGTAACTGCTTAATTTCCTAGCAACAGAACTGGTCATGGTTGTGGTCATGGCTGCCAGGTCTGGGAGTGTGGACCAGATGTATTTTAATAATTTTAACATTGATACTGGCAGTGAGAGAGAACTGTGCTTTTCTCTTGTCTCATGCATGGGTCAAATCTGCCTCTCCATGTGTAAGGAGATATCGGTGTAGACCAGCGTAATATTGAAAGGTGGTATGCATGAAATGAAAGGAAGGAATGTTAAGGAGATTTCCACTGTCCTCTAGTTTTGCAGAAAAAGAACATGCGAGCTCGTGTACCCTGCAAGCAGAACATCTTATCTGACCTCGCCTTAGGCCTGTTCTTGTTGAAGATCTGCAAAGAAGCCAGCTTAACCTCACCAGCAGTACAAAAGTTGTTCCAAGGTACCAGCAGAAGAGGTGCAAAATCAGCTCATGAAGAAGATGGACCATATAGGCTGTCACGGAACTCTCTTGTACTGTAACACAGCAAGAGGATGGGTAGAAGTAAAAATTGTGGATCGATCTGGCTGGTTATGTAAATTAAAGTATTGAACATGTAACAATTAACTATTGCTTCAAAGTTGTAACAAAAAGCTGCTTGCGGCCCCTTCTTGTGCTGCCAGCCAAGAGGCAGCTTATTGCTAGCAATAAAAATTAAAATACTTGAAAATCTGACTCCTGCTGCGCATTACTGGTGCCTGTGAATGCACAAACGAGAACAGGTAATTTTGACACCATAACCCGCTTCCTGCTCACACAGTACCTCTGCCCTTCCACAGTTTTCATCCCCTGCCCAGCAGTTTTGCGGCCTCATATCCCAGCAGGACCTCTGGCTCACATGTTCCTATTCCCATCACGTTCATTTTCTCGCTTTCCCACCCAGCCCCCTCAGACTTCTCTTGGCTCTCCCACTGGTGGGATCTGTGAGTGGAAGACCGTTTTCCCGACCTCCGGACGTCTCTCCTGCCTTGTGCTGACACATTCACTTCAGTGCAGGAGCAGGCCCTGCACAAACCTCCCAGCTCGCCAGACTCGAGCAATGCACTTGTGGGTGAAAAGGCTCCCTGCACTTGTGAATAGGGGGCTGTCTGGTTTGACAAGGAACGCTTTTCGGGATTGTCTAACAGCAGAGAAGGAAGGCTGAAAGCGATGTAGGAAAAAAGAAGGATTGGGGTGAAATGTGAGGAAAGGTTATTGAAATTCTTTTTTACTCAGCAATATTGCCTGCCTCCTGGAGGCTGGGTTACAAAAAGCACTTAAGGTGCGCCTTACTCTGCTTCTTTACTGGCACGTCCTTTCCAAAGTCTAACAGTAGGTGTTATGTAGTTCAGCCTTGTTCCTGGCACGCACACACTGTTAAAAGTTATGGCCTTCTCCTAGAGCAGGCAGCAGATTGCTGAGCACATCACCATTTCTATTCTGATTACAACACCCTGGGGTGAATTCGGGGCTGAATTTCTGTACTTGCGCACAGCTGTACAGGGATCCTTCACAACGTCTCCTGACCCTCCCTGCCCCAGCTATGTCCTGATCCAGCTGAGCAGTCCAAAGGACTTGGAAGGATAACCATTTTCCCTTCCGAAAGGGAAACCTTAATGGCAGCCCCAATGAGGACACCTCCGGGAGGCTGGGAGATCCACAGTGTTAGGACCAGCACCCAGCACAAGGCATACACTTTACTAGGGCTAAAATATAATCAGTCAGGGTTTATTGAAGGCTCTCTCTTCTGCCCTGTGTCATCTTCCAAGAAAGAGAAGAAAGAGCATCCTGAGCAGCCACAAATGAACCCCAAGAGTTTCCCAAAGCATCTCCTGCCTGTGTCTTCACTGGCCTCTTGATATGCTGGGAACCTCCTGGCGCCTCCCCTGCTCACAGGAAATGCTCTTTTCTGCTCCCTCGAACTGACCCAGGAAACCCAGAGGGAAAAGGGAAAATTCCCCTCCTCACACCAGACAGCAGTGTGCAGGGCTGGTCTATTCAGCAGTGCCTACAAGAACACAGGACATGTAGTTCAGACTTCTCCCTGCTGCTCAGTCCCAATGTTCAAAAAAAAAAAAAAAAAAAAAAAAAACCCACAAGTCCAGAAGTACCCACAATGGCTGGATCTGTTTTATTCAAAGTTGAAAAATACCAACTGCCAACAACAGCGTGACAATGAGGTGGCCAAGGGGTTACAGTGATGCACTGCTAACCTGTTCTGCACCGTGCACACAGACTCAGTCAACATCCTCATCAAAGATGCTCCTATTCCTGACTCAAGACCAGCCCGGAAGGAGTCTTTGGGGGCAGTGGGTGGTCTGCAGTCACTGTCCCTACAGGCACACATTTTCAAGTTCATTCTCAAAGCTGCCCAAGCAATCACCTGCTTCTCCCCACTCCTCTCACTTGAGCTCAGTCACAACAAAAGCCAAACATCTCTGGAGGGTACATCCCTTGTGAGCTGGCTCTGGGACAGCAGATCTGCTGCTGCCTGGGACATGCATGTTGCTATGGGACATCCTTTCTGGACCACATGGGATGGCCAGAGAAGCTGAAGAGCAGCACGGAGGATGCATGCACGTCTTGCTGGAGCTGAGCTGAGCTGAGCTGTGCCATCCCCCTCCCTGATACAAAGGACAGACGAGGGACCAGCATGTATCCACGCTGAGTGGTCATGTCTGTACATCTCCCCCTGAATGGGGAGAAGGGAGGGTGCAGTGCCGTGGGGCAGCCAAAGAGGCCAGCTGAGTCCCTGCTCCTGTTACTGTGTGGGAACGTGGGAGCACTTCAGAGCTCTGCCTGCTGTGCAGACAGCTCTGCCAGAGACCCCTGTGGCAGCGTTAGACCTTTATCTGCCTGGAGCACAATCTCAGCTGAGTGGGCAGTGCTCTTCCTCCAGTCTGTGCTCGATCCTTGGCCTGACTTGTTGGCCAGAGAGAAGCTGAGACTGGAGACGGAGCAGGATGTCCTGTGTCACAGATGCAGCTGAGCTCCTGCTGGGACAGCAGGGCTCAGCAGCAGCAAGAGCTGCTGAGGGGTTGCAGTAGCAGAACTTCTTCCCCTGTGCAGAGACAGGAGCTGCCAGGTGCTGCAGCTGGGCTGGCCATGGCAGCCTGATGGATGAGGACATTTGGGTAAGGAAACTGGGGGCGGGGGGATGCAGACATTTGTGCTGTGAGCTGGCACAGAGAACAAAAAGTTCAGGAGATGTAGAAATACCCAGTACATTTGTAGAGCAAAACTGACTAGCAGTCTCTGATCTGGGGCTCCTGTGAAGCCAAGGTTTTACAGTCAGGTTTCACCCTGCCTGCTGCATCCCAGGGGAGTCACTGCGATTCTGCTGTGCCTTGGGCCCTTTCAGCAGGAAGGAGCTGATGCAGAGGAACATTCATTAGGGGTCCCAGGCAGATCTCTCTGTGCTCTCTTCAGGGTGTCTCCAGGCTGCTAAGGGCATTGCAGCATCAGCTGTGGCCCCTTGAAAAAACACAGTATGCAGTTATACAAAGATACACAGGCTTGGAGTGATCAGGTTCAGCTACTGTCAACAGAGGCTCTTTTTCTGCAGAATCCAAAGACATACATGAACCCGAGAAAGAGTCATCACTAGGATCAGAGCTGCTCCAGCCTCCAGGCTGAGGCAAAACATATGAGATATCACCATTAGAACACAGGGTGTCCTAATTCACTAGCAGTGGACTGAAGCTATTCTTCAAGTCCATATTTTCCACAGCAACAGGTCAGCCTCCTGCCTTCCTCGGCCTGAATTTGCTCTGCCCTCTTCCCTTTTACAGGCAGTGTTGGTGACAGGCCTGACTGGTTCCCTGATAGAATAAAAGCAAGCTTCAGCACAGTGTATTTGTTGGTATGAATCACAAGGCCAATTAAGAAAATTTGAGAGCAGAAATCTCAACAGGACTGTTGACAGCTCACTTTGCATTCCACAGCACTAGAGCTCTGAATTGCTAAGAGCAGCCATCCACCAATACATGGGGAAAATAACGCAGTTTACCCTTCTCTCTTCTTCAGCAGCAAAGAGACTACTACCACCAAGACTACCCTCGCCACTACCACACCGGAGATGACTTCAGAAGCTATTACAATGCGTTTGTGTAGATCTTTATGAGCTGAAGCATCCACTTTCTTCTCCTTACCCCACCTGGAGGAGAAATACTACCATTCTGCACACTAGAGTGGCAGACTCTGCATTACTCCTCACCTAATGGTGCCTCCAGATTTCCCAGGGAAGCTGAGGAGTTAACATGTCTGCCTGAGAGAAAACCCTGCAGCTGCAACGTTTTCTAGGTTCCACAAGTAACAGCGGGAACTCCCAGCTCACTGCCAAGGAAGGCACTCCCAGCTCAGCACCCTAAGCCCAGCTCACAGAGGCAGGCTCTCTTCTGCTCCTGCTCTCTTGCTCAGGGACATTGGGGGCCCTGGCTGCAGAGAGGCACAGCTGCAGCTGGAACAGTACCAGCGGCACTTCCCAGCCCAGCAGTCACTGTGTGCTCTGGCTTCCCTAACACACCGGCATCATCTCACCTTCCGCCTCTCACAGCTCTTCCAGGGAACACTTGAATGCATCTGGGTTCCAGCACTGCTCTCTGGGGACTTTTGCATCCCCTCACAGCACCAAAGGCATGCAGCTAAGTGTGGGAAGCCCAGAAATAATCATTCTACCTACAAGCTGGTCCTCTAGCCTTGGCCAACAGAAAAACACCCTCTAGGTCTCAGAGGCTCCCCTGAAGATGTATGTGAGCATCAAGGGAGCTTTCACTGCCATCTTCCTCCTACAAGCAGCACCATTGCTGCACTCACAGAATCTTCCAAAATGTGTACACTACCTTTCCGTCAAGAGCAGGCTGCTCTACTAGACTCAGGAGAGAACTAGAATTCACATGGTGCTTTCCAAGGTGCGATTGGATGAGATCAAGGTGACACACCTGGGCTTCAGAATTAAAAGCACTAAACACAACAAGAGTCTTGCACAGGGTCTCCTTCTCCTGTCTCACTGCACACGAGGGTCCCCTTGCAGTGACATAGACTGCAACAACATCTGCCCCAGTAAATCACAAGCAGCAATAATCGCCACATACCAGAGATGAAAGGCCTCTCCAAAAAGCCACCGCTGGCTGATCTTCCTATCTCCTAAGGAAGGAGCCCAGAGGCACACAAGCAGTTAGAGGTATTACACCAGGTGACAAGGGACAGCAATTACCTGGCATCCCTCTTCCTTCCATACACTTGGCTCCTCTATCGGAGACAAGCACTCTGTGACTGCCTCCTTCCCAAAACATCTTCCAAGATGTGCACAACATCTTCCAAGAAACTGGTGCAGACAGCAAAACCAGACAGACTGGATGATGAGAAACTTACCTGTGCTCTTCCTGCTCACATGCCACTTTTTGGCATTTGGGGGGAGGGCAACTGTAAGAGGACATTGAAGGATTCACATCACAGAGGACAGGAAAAAGGGGCAGTCATTTCAGCTGGGGACAAAATCCTTCTGAGAAGCAAGTCCCATCATGCCAGGGAGCTTATCAGAAATTCCCCCTGTAGTATTTTCCTCACAGCTTCTGAAAATCCTGCAGAATATTCAGATGCTTTATCTGGGAAGCTTCCCTCCAAGGATCTTCAGAGAAAGTAGTAACTTACATTTCAAAGAATACAACACAAAACCAGAAAGGCTTCTTTGTGCACGGAAATGCACAGAGACCATTTACCCACAGGATCCCTCCCAGGCTTTGAATTCAGGAGTCACCTGAGAGGCAGGGTCACAAGTGTCTACAGGCACATCTACAACCAAATACAAATGAGAAGGTACCAGTGTGATTTTTCCAATATGATACAAACTGCAGGGAAGGCGAGTGGATCATGTCACTGCACAGGATGTACATGTGGGTCTAGATTCTCAAAGTTGCAGAGCGGGGCAGGCGCCCTTTCAACTGGAACCAGCACCTCCCCAAATCCTGCACTGATGCAGGATTTTACATCCCTCAAAGACCAGCTGCACCAACAGCCTGGCCCTTGGTGCAACGTCCCTGACAGGAGGTCTCTAATGGGATACCAAAGAAGCCACAGCTGGAGAGGCAGCATTTTGCCCCAGCACACAAAACAGACCCTTTACACTTGCCTTGTACAAGAGCCCGTTGTACAATTGGTATGAATCTGGGCTTCATACCAAAGATGTTTGCTGGGTAGCCTGGATTCATCTGGAGGGCAGACAGATATTACAAGAGAAAAGACGATTCGTGCCAGTATTGAATAGCCACACCTCACCTGTGCGATTCAGACCTCTCTCCAAAACCTCAGCTAGCTGAGAATCTGCAGAAGCCTCCCTCCAGCCACATCTGCAACTGGAGAAGAGATTTCCTTCACTTATGTATTCAGATATATGGCTTTGGAGTCACAAAAGTGATCACTGGAGTGCAAAGAGAAATTACGTAACATCACAAGCTGCTTAATTCAGGGAAAAAAAAAGTATTAACTACTTGCCTGTAGCGTTCTGCAGAGAGGCCAAAACCTCGTCCAGGTGAAAGGCTGGGAAAGCTTCACCTACAGGCACATCTGCAATCAGAGAGGAGATTGGTTTTGCTTCTCTGTCATGGTAGACATCTTTTGAGCTACCATCCAGATTACAGGAGGGAAAAAAACATTTGTTTAAAACAATCTTGTCCCTGGCAGCAAATAAAACCTGACTCCTTACCCCTGGGGTCCTGCAGAGGCTCCCAAACCTCATCCAGCTGAGCAGCCACATGTGCAGCATCCACAGGCACATCTGTAAGCCCCGAGGCACTGCCAGAGGCTGCTGGAGGGCTGCAGCAGAGCCAGCGACAGCTGTTCCCATCTATGGCACAGCTCGGGGCAGCAGCAGGTTTGCAGGCAAAGCCAGTTCTGGGCAGACCAATTCTGAGGCCAAGCCACGTGCATTGGTGGGACTCGGTCAGTGGAGTTTACAGCTGCACCGAGACCTCGCCACATACATTGATGGACTCGGTCAGTGGGGTGCACAGCTGTACTGAGGCCGAGCCACGTGCATTGGTCAGACTCGGTCAGTGGGTTGCACAGCTGTACTGAGGCCTTACCACCTGCATTGGTGGGACTCGGTCAGTGGGGTGCATAGCTGTACGGAGGCCTCGCCACCTGCATTGGTGGGACTCGGTGAGTGGGGTGCACAGCTGTACGGAGGCTTCGCCACCTGCATTGGTAGGACACAGTCAGTGGGGAGCACAGCTGTAACGAGGCTACGCCATGTGCAGTGGTGGGACTCGGTCAGTGGGATGCACAGCTGCACCGAGACTTCGCCACCTGCATTGGTGGGACTCGGTCAGTGGGGTGCACAGCTACACCGAGGCCTCGCAACGTGCATTGATGGACTCAGTGAGTGGGGTGCACAGCTGTACTGAGGTCGTACCACCTGCATTGGTGGGACTCGGTCAGTGGGGAGCACCGCTGTATCCAGTCTGAGCCACCTGCAATGGTCGGACTCGGTCAGTGGGTTGCACAGCTGCACCTAGGCCGTCCCACCTGCACTGGTGGGACTTGGTCAGTGGGGTGCACAGCTACACCAAGGCCTCGCCACCTGCATTGATGGACTCGGTCATTGGGGTGCACAGCTTCTTGGAGGCCGAGCCACATGCATTAGTCAGACTCAGTCGGTGGGTTGCACAGCTGTACTGAGGCCTTGCCACGTTCATTGGTGGGACTCAGTCAGTTGGGTGCACAGCTGAACTGAGGCGCAGCAACGTGCATTGGTCAGACTTAGTCAGTGGGTTGCACAGCTGTACTTAGGCCTTACCACCTGCATTGATGGACTCGGTCAGTGGGGTGCACAGCTGCACCAAGACCTCGCCACCTGCATTCATGGACTCAGTCAGTCGGGTGCACAGCTGTACTGAGGCCTCGCCACGTTCATTGGTCAGACTCGGTCAGTCGGGTGCACAGCTCTACTTAGTCTGAGCCACCTGCATTGGTCGGACTTGGTCAGTGGGTTGCACAGCTGTACTGAGGCCTTGCTACCTGCATTGGTAGGACTCGGTCAGTGGGGTGCGCATGTGTACGGAGGCCTCGCCACCTGCATTGGTGGGACTCGGTCAGTGGGGAGCACTGCTGTATCCAGTCCGAGCCACCTGCAATGGTCGGACGCGGTCAGTGGGGTGCACAGCTGCACCGAGGCCATGCCACCTGCATTGGTGGGACTCAGTCAGTTGGGTGCATAGCTCCCCTTACCACCTGCATTGGTGGGACTCCGTCAGTGGGGTGCACAGCTACACCGAAACTTCGCCACCTGCATTGGTGGGACTCGGTCAGTTGGTACAGAGCTGTACTGAGGCTGAGCCACATGCATTGGTCAGACTCGGTCAGTGGGGTGTACAGCTGCACCAAGACTTCGCCACGTGCATTGATGGATTCGGTCAGTGGGGTGCACAGCTACACCGAGGCCTTGCCACCTGTATTGGTAGGACTCGGTCAGTGGGGTACGCAGCTGTACGGAGGCCTCGCCACCTGCAATGGTGGGACTCGGTCAGTGGGGAGCACAGCTGTATGAACTCCGAGCCAACTGCATTGATCGGAGTAGATCAGTGGGGTGCACAGCTGCACTGAGGCCTTGCCACCTGCATTGGAGGGACACGGTCAGTGGGGAGCACAACTGTACCGATGCCGAGCCAAGTGCAATGGTGGAACTCGGTGAGTGGGGTGCAGAGATGTACCGAGGCTGAGGCACCTGCATTGATGGGAGTTGGTCAGTAGGGTGCACACATGCACCGAGACCGTGCCGCCTGCATTGGTGGGACTCGGTCAGTGGGGTGCACAGAGATATACTCTTAGAGAAATACTGTGAGAAAAGCCTTGCAAATAGGTAACAAGACTCCAGGACAAGGGAGGTAGAAAAGCAGTACTGCAAAGTATAACCAGCTCCGGCCAAATTAGCGTTGATAAAACCGCAGTGCTTCGAAAAATGCAGAATAACCCAATAGTGACCTTAGGTTCATTAAGGCTTATTAACATATTAAACTTCACACCCCTAAATGAATAATGAGATGGAAATGACATGATAATGATGTTACCGCCTCTTCTTTACTTCCTATGCTAATTAACAAGAGTGTGAAAGCACAACCGAAGAGCAATTACCTGATGTAATGAAATTGTAACCAATAGAAAGGTTTGTATAAAATACTCCCTGAGAAGTGTGTATAAATCAAGAATGAGAGGGGGAGAAGGTGTGCTAGCTTTGTGGATTTACCACCTAGAACCCATCTCTGTGCAGAAATGAAATAAACAAATATCTTGACCCTGTGTGTCTATTGGTTGCTTGCACACTGGGTAACAGAAGCCAGATTTGGGACAACAGCAGGACAAACACTTTCTTCTGAAATGGCAAAAGGCAGTGAGAGCTACATGGGGCTCCTCACCACTACCACCCAAAGCACAGGCAAAATCCAGTTCTTTGCCAGCGTCAGCACCTAACCACACCACACCGATGGCTACACGTGGCTGCTTCCTTATTTCCCCGCTGCAGCACAGAAAGCTCACACTACAGCACGATGATGGGGTAACTTGCAGAGACTGCACCTGCAAGGAAGAGAGACCTGGGCTGCGCATCCCTTGCAGGGCACTTTTGCCTTGCTGCTCCCATTTAAAGGCACTACTCCAACCAGATCTCCTACAGGAAGGACTCAGCCCCTTGACAGACAGCTCCCAAGAACTCACATACCTTTCTCCAAAGACCACCACACCACAAGGCCTTCACTCCTTCAAAGGGATTCCAGCAGGCTAAGGCCCAGCCAGAAAAGCGCATCTCCCACAAAGTCTTTCCCTCTCAGCAAACACTGCTGCAGACCAAAGCTCTTATGAGCCAGAGGAAATGAGAGGAAAGGAGGGAAAACACAGGCTTGGTTCGCATCCCGGAGCAAGGAGAAACACTCCCTGGCCTTCAGGAAAAATCCATGCTGCAGATCCTGGAAATCGCTTAGCATCCCCAGGGCCTGAACGTCAGTGCATCAAAGGCAGCAGGCTGCCAGCAACTCTGGCCCATGACACCAGGGCAGCCTAGGCCCAGCCAGCATAGTCACACCCTCACCTTGCAGTGCTCCCCAGCTCCCCACTCTGGCACCACTGCCAACACACAGCACCGCCCTCTCCAGCGGTCTCCTAACATGATGAGCACCAAAACACTGGGACCACCACCTGGCTCCCCAACAGGGAACCCCTGCACTGTGACACCCGGCACACACCACTGCTGACCTCACTGAGGGCTGCAGCAAAAACGCACCTCTACATCAGCAATGCATAGTGCACCACAAGTGCCCCACAACACAGCCCAGCTCTGCAACTCTGCAGTTCCCTTCTGGTCCTCCAAGGCTTTGCAACACGCACTGCCTCTCAGCATCTACTCACAGTCCTACACATGGTTACTTCCCTTCTCCAGGAAGCAGACGAGCGCTCTCACAAGCCCTGATCAGGCCACCTCTTGCCACTCGTTTGTGCCTCAACTTCCTTGAACAAGAAATCTCTTTCAAAATGTGGCCGGTACCTGTTTGGGGGTGACATTCCTTCCGTCTCCTCCAACAGACTTTGCACCCATTCTCCACTGGCTGCATACTCGGACAAAAAACATCAATTTCCAAGGTGTTACAGATCCAAATGTGTCATAAAAGCACGTGGACACCTGAAAGACAGGCACAGCATTTAGACCTTGCAGGAACATCTCACAAGCTCCCTCCTGTTTCCACAGGGGGAATTTCCAAAGCACACACACACATGCTGGAAGTCAGAGATTACTAACGCTGCTTACACCAGCATTACATTGATTTAGCAGTTTAAAAAGCAGTTTACCTGGACTCCCTAGCTGTCTGGCAGCAGGCTGCAAGCTTCTACTTAGCAACAAGGGGGAAAAACAAACTCCATGTCCATATTCACTAGAGAACATCACCCGCATTTTAAATGTAGTAGTACTAACTCAGGATCATGGAGTGGAATAGAATTGGTGTCAGACGATGGGGAACATCTGCTTGATTAATTAGTTGACCTTCTGTATTGCTGTAGAGCTCTGCAGCGGTCAATCCCTCCTCTGGGCACACGCAACAAACCCAGGAGTCACCTCACCACCACCATCCAGGCCATGTCGCCTCTCCCGACCTGTGAGCTGCTCACAAGGGCAAACCCCCAACACATGCCTGCTGATGGCCTACGGGCTTCAGAGACACTAGCTGCCTCAAAATAACTTCCCCAGCCATGAACCACTGCTGCCTGAGCAGGTACTCGGACAAAACAGACCTCACACTCAACGCCCATGACTAACTGACTGCTGCCGCTCTATCAGGGACTCGGACGGGACCTCACAGCCACCTGAACCACCACATCGCTGTCCCTGTCCAGGAAGCCCCCAAGGCAGGAATTACCTCACTAGAACTTCCCCAGCCAGCAGACAAATCCTGGCTGATCCGCTGCTCAGGCAGAAACCATCTCAAAAACACATCCCAGTGCGGACCTGCTGCTGCCCTATCCACTGCTCCGCGGGAAGTGACATCACAAGCAACAGCCACGCCTTCTCCCTCCAGACGGCCTATCAGGGACTCGCGCAGAACTGACCTCACCATCAACAGCTGAGCCATGGGCCTCCTCCAGCCCCACCAGCTACCTACAAACACTTGATGGCACACAGGGCATTTTCTCATACAGCCCTTTTAAACACTAGGGACCTCACTGCCCACCCTGCTGCTGCCTGCAGCTCCCCCTGCCCTTTCCCACGGCTGAGACACCTCCCAAATGGCCTCCCTGATTCACTTCCTGGCTTCACAATGCTCACAGTGCAGCAAAGCACCCATTACGTAGCTGTTGCAACCCCCCAAAAATACATTAGCTTTCACCTAGGTAGTCTCTATATGTAGCAAGAGAGCAGGGCCTCATGTCCCAGTCAGAGGGAGAAGCCTTCTCACAGCTCAAGGTCTACTTCCTTCCCCATTGCTGAACAAGCACAGCAAATCCTCTACTCATCAAGCACTCTCCTATTTTACGCACTGACAATTTGAGACATGGCAAAGGACTCCGTCCAGGACATTTCAATTGCTGAAATCAGCAGAGCCAGAATTCAGCAGCTCTTCCTCCTCAGCTAGGATTATGGGAATAACAACCGCAAGTGTGAAAATGGACATTCGTCAACTTCCAAGGCCCCTGAAAAGCAAAACACCTCACACTTAACAGAGCTCTTCTGCAAACACCCTTCAGGCTGCTCCCAGGGTCACAGGTCCTGGAGCACACCAAGAACTATGGAGCAAGCACAACGACTTGGGCACGACACCTCGCGAGGACACCAGCAACCTGCTCTCACTTTGACCAGCAGATCCCAAACACAGCTTTGAGCAGCACCCAGGGGCTGCGGGGTCAGCAGCAAATCAGGGAAACCCTTGAAAATGCATCTCAGACCCACAAAAGGTTCAAAGATTCCTGCACCCAAACCCCACCAAGCCGCCCAGGCCCAGCTGCTCGGCGCAGGCCGGCACACCTGGTTCGCAGGTCAGTTCCCCTCAGTGACAGGGCGCTGGGTCCCCTGCTCGCAGCCCCAACAGCCCCTTCGGGAGCCCCTGCAGGGAAGCAGCCCCCTCGCCAGCACCGCTGACCCTGCTGCAGCGAGAGGGCACCCGCCGGCATTTGAACGCACCCGCAGCCCCCACCAGCCCCACTCGCACCCGCTCTCACTCCCGCTCCCTTCTCGCCTGCTTCGCTCCCTCCCTTGTCGCACCTCTCTCTTCTCTTGGCCTTTTCCCACTCTGGACTCCGATTGGCTGACACAGCCGTCATTCCAATCCATCCCCGCCCTCCTCCTCAGGACAGCCAATAGGAGGGCCGCACTCAGGCGATGCCATGGCAACGCTGCGCCCTCCTGCCCTGTCAGCCAGCTCTGCCCCCAAGCCCCGCGGGACGGTGCCATCTTGTGGGAGGCAGCGCAGGGCGCGGCGGGGCCTTAGGGCAGCCCGGCACCGGGTGCCCGGGCAGTGCGGGGCCCCAGGCGCGGCCGCTCTGCTGCATGGTGCCTGCGGGGCTCCTCGCTGCCCTGCGCCCTGGGTGCCCTGCTGGGCTTGGAGGTCGGCCCTGGGGCCTGTGCTGGTGCCAGCCCTGGTGCCGGCACTGGGGCCCTGGGAATGGCCGGAGCGCCGGAGCCTGTGGGTGAGGTGCTGCTGCCGCCAGTGCAGGGCAGTGTCCTCTCGGCCCTTCTGCCCCGGTCCCTTCGCAAGGGTAGCCCCAGGGCTTGACAGCCCTCCCGCTGCACCTAGCAGGGCTGGGCCACAGCCAAGCAGGGGCTGCTCTGTGTGGAGCCGGGCTGTGCCCCGAGGGGTCGCTCCAGAAGGCTGAGGAGCCCCATGGGGGCACAGGGCAGTGAGGGGGAGACCAGCTCTGGGCCTGTTGGTGCCAGGGAGTGGAGGTGTGTGGTCAGGAGGAGGCTGGGGGAGTTGGTCATGTTGGGCTCACCCCAGCAGTGCACCCCGCAGAGAAAATCCTTGGGATAGCCAGGTCTTACAGGGTCATAGCGATACCTCTACCTATTCACAAAATGCTTGCCCAAACAGGCTGTCTTGGGTGCAGTGGTTGGAGCCCGTTTTGCAGGAGGACAGAGGCTGCGGCCATCTCAAGACGAAATCTCAGAGCCCCAATCTGGTCTGCCAAGTTAGAATCATAAAAGGATACAAACGGAGTCAATCCTCACTGGAGATCTACAGAAGCACTAGAAAGAAGCAAGTGCATTCCTGGCTGATGGTGTCCCTGCAGCAGTCCTCAATCTCGCTTGTCCCTTGCCCTCAGCTCACCTCTCAAGCCCAGGACGAGGGACGCTCTTCCCATCTCATCACCCAATACTCCTTGCCAACATGCTGCTGCTCCTCTGCGTGTCGACAAGGGCTCCTAGTGCAGCCCCGTTGCCTCCTGTCCCCCATCATTGCCACAGAGCCAGTATGAAGGACAGTGGTGGGGACTGCGTGAGCAGTGCCCAGCAGTGCCTGGGCCTTGCAGGGCAGTGAGGGCCCCCACCCACGGCACCATGGAGACCTCCCTGTGATGCAGCACATCCTGCTGTGACCTCAGCTCGTGTCATGTGGGGGCTCACTATGCCATTGCCATGGAGATGGCCCAGCCAGGGAGCAGAGAGATTTCCTCTCATGTCCTGGAAAGCCATCCCCTCCCTTCCCCCAGTTATTTCCCAAACATTTCTGATAAATTCCTTTGTCTCCAGAGGGGCCTTGGGCATCAGGGCAGCCCCAGCCCCCGGATTCAGGAGTCCTGGCTGCCACATGGTCTCCCGAGCCACACAAGCCTCTAAGGCAGGATTTTGCCCAGGATCCACAGCAAGCTTTTCAGTTAAGGGTTTCTGTGTGCCTCCTCAAACAGGAGCCCCAGAAGGCCCCCAGGGAGCTGCAGGAGCATTGGTAAAAAGCAACTGTTGTCTGGGCTGATAGTATTGGTGCAGCAGTCCTCCCTCTCACTTGTTGCTTGTCCTTGGCTCACCTCTGTAGCTGAGGAGGAGGGATGCTCTTCCTGGTTTGGCACCCAAAACTCCTTTACAATGAGCCCCTGCCCCACTGCCTGCTGGCGAGGGGCCCCAATGTGGACCCATTGCATCCTGTCCTCACTTCTTTCCATAGAGCTGCTATGGAAGACAGAAGTTTCTTTTCTCTTCATTTCCTGCTTTTGCCCATAGCAAGACAGCAGAAAAATCTCACTCTTTCGGCAGAGTCCCCTACTTTTACACATCTGCTTTCTGCACTTTTTCAACACCCTCTGTATTCCCCGCCTACCCCCCCACACACACCCCAGTTCCTTTCCTTTGCTCCAGCAGCATGCTAAGATTGAGAAAGACTAAGTGGGGTGTGTATGTGAGGGAAATAAAATTAATAACGAGATGCCAGCACAAACAGCAGTGGGATGGCAAAGCAGGTGGTGTATGAAAATGCCATGTCAGACACCCCAAAGAAGTCACGTCCTTCCAAAATCCGCCAAGTGGAAATGACGTACAAAGCTAAACAATTCTGAAGGCTTGTGGAATTTGGTGCGTCTGGCTGTGCATGATGCCAGGGACACAGGGCTGTAAGAAGCACTTGGGAGAGGGCCAAGCCTTGCAGGAGGCAGCCTCGGCTGGAGCTGAGCCCTGGTAGGAGCAGGAGAGAGCAAGGCAGAGGTCTTGCGGGTGATAGGCTTCTTGTGTTAGCCAGGCTGGCTGGGCAGAGGTTTTGTCAGTGTGGGGCAAGAGATGGGAAATGGCAGCTGCCTAGGGAACCCGCAGGCATGTCCTTGCAGGCTGCCAGGCAGAGCATGCAGTCAGCCTGCTGGCAGGCAGAGACCTCCTGCTCCTTGCCAGCACTTCCCACCTGCTCCTCGGCAGCTCCGGGGAGTCAGGCAGAGGCTTACAAAGCCACCATCATGGTCTTCTCTGCACCTTTGCGAGGACACGTGCAGAAGCCTGTGAGCCCTGTGCGTTGGGCAGCCGAGGCAGCCTGTGCCTTTGGTGGGAGCAAGCTGGGCTCTGGCTGTGCTGCACTGCTGCGTGCAGCTGCTGCTGACCACCTGTAGGCAGAAGGACTCACAGGGTGGATGCGGTTGACTTGGTCCAAGTGGCTGGTGAAGAGCAGGAAACCTGAGGGCCGTGGGCAAGGGAAGCTCTGGCTGCACGCGGCCTGGCTGAGCTGGGCCCAGAGCTGCTCTCTGCCCCTCAGCACAGAGCTCACGGGCTCTGTGGGGGCCTTGGAGCATGCAGGTTGCTGTGCTTTGTCCCAGGGAAAATCCCCAGGGCCAGGAAGAAATTCCCACCTGGCCGCAGCAGCTCCTGCCTGCCTCTTTCAGCCCAGCTCCTTTGCCAAACCAGCTGCCTGCTCTCCGGGCAGCTCCCATGCCTGCTGCCTGCCTCTGCCTCCCGCCCCATGGCTCACCTCACCCCTGCGCTCTGGCATGCCTGGCAGTGCATGTGCAGCCTGGCAGCAGACGTTTGCTGCCGCTCCTCGTCCCTCTGCAGGATCCTCTGCCGGGGTCCTGCTGCTCTGGCCCCAAGGGCAGCTGCTGCCTCCTCAGGGAGCGGCTCTCCTCAGTGGGAGGACCCCGGGGGATCTGCTCCCAGCAGGGACACAGTCCCCATGCAGACCACCCCATCACCAGGGCCTTGGAGGCACCATGCCACCACCATCACAAAGCCCTACTGCTCACCGTGGCAACAGCCGTCACCAAGCCCCGGGGATCGCTGGGGGCACCCTCAGCACAACGCCTTGGCAGTCCCCATGGGCACACCCATCCCCATGGCCTTGCCTCCAAGCCTCTGCTTTCAGCTTTGGAGCCTGCCTGGCAGCTGAGAGCCGGGCAGCACCACCAAGGTTCCTCTCTCCAGCCCTGCACTCCATGCCCCTTGCACAGGCTGCCCTGTGAAGGGAAAAAGTGTGCAGAGGCTTTGAAACGAGGCCCAAGCAAGGAGACAGCCCCAGCCTGGCGGTCTGCTGAAATGCCACCTGTCTGGCTGCACGGGCTTTGCAGCAGCTCTCTGAGCTCCACAGCTGCATTCACAACCTGACCCTGGGCACATCTTCACCCCTCACAGAGACAGGAACCCAACAACTGTGAGACATCCTCAATTTCAAGCTACAGTGGCTTTGGGACACTCAGACAACTATGTGGCACCACAACCTTTTTGGAAAAGGAGGGAACACAGTAGCATTTGCAGAGCAAGCTGGCACTAACAGCATTTGTGCGATGCAGAAGTTGCAGCACAGCGGACGTGAACCTACACCCCAAGTCACCCATGGAAGCCAGGCGCACTTACAGAAGCCTTCACATCCACTCGCAGCCTCACCTCATTCAGCACCTCACCTCTTGCAGCTGCTTTCTCAGACAGATCACAATGGTGGCAAAGATGTTGGCAGGTACAGGCACACACCCTGGCATCCTGCCTCCATCCTCAGCAGTTCTAGGACTACACCAGCAACATATGGGACTGCAGTAACCTAGAAAGAAAGAGAAAATCAGCGTGTTACTGTCAGCTCTGCTGGCCTTCCACAGTCGCAACAGTCGGCGGCAAATGTCTCCCCTCTACGCTGAGCTGTATTTGTGAGAGCACAGCCTGTGGGGCCACTGAGAGCTTCTACTCCTCTTTTTGGCACAGGTGAGACCATGTCTGTATATCAGGTCCCCTCTGGACACCCCAGTTCTGCAAAGGCACAAACACACAGTAGGGAGTCCAGCACAGGGACACCAAGACAGTCAAGGCCTGGAGCATGGGGCATACAGGTAGAGGCTGAGAGAGCTGCGCCTAGCAGGGCTGGGCCACGGCCCAGCAGGGGCTGCTCTGTGTGGGGCTGGACTGTGCCCCAAGGGGTCACTCCAGAGGGCTGAGGAGCCCCATGGGGGCACAGGGCAGTGAGGGGGGGGACCAGCTCTGAGCCAGCTGGTGCTAGGAAGTAGGGGTGTGGGGTCGTGAAGAGACTTGGGGATAGGGCTCTTTTGGGCTTACTGCAGCACTGCACCCCATAGCTCAGAGAAAAATCCTTGGGTCAGTCAGGACTTGGCAGTGGGGACCGTGCCTCCACCTGTTTCCAAGGTGCTCTCCCAAATAGGCTTTCTTTTGCATGCAGATGTTTTGAGTCCAATCTGCGCAAGGACACAGGCTATGACCATCTCGAGATGGCTTCTCTGAGCCCAAAACATGCTGTACCAACTTGTACCAAGCATGAAAGGAACAGAGGTCCTCTCAAACAGGCAGGGGACCTGGGGTCATTACAAGGTGGTTTCCTTATTGTACATGGACATTTCAGCAGGTTCTTGAGAGCCCCATGAGAGCAGCAGGCTGCCCAGCCTCTGGGATGCAGAACCCCAATTCTTCCCAGAGCCAGATCGCAAAGGGGGACACGATCCGTAGAAAACCTGCCATGCATTCCCATGCCCCCCACAGACCCCAAAAGGCAATGGAGCTGGCCCCACAGAAGCCTTGAGGCTCAGCGCATCTCCTGCCCCATGACCCAGGAGGCCTGGCTGTCCACTAAGACAGATGGGACCCTCAGAGATGACTCTTGTGGCAGCCCCCAGTCCTGTCCAGCCACCCCCACAGCCCTGGATTCACAGCAGTTTTTGCAGTTACCAATCTTTGTGCAACATCTCGGGAAGAAGTACCCAAAGCCCTTACCCTCAGTGGAGAGCTGCAGGAGCCTTGGGAACAAGGAACTGTGGTCTCGGCTGATGGTGTCCATCCAGCAGTCCTCCATCTCCCCTCTTTGCCCTCGGCTCACCTCTGCAGCCCAGGAGGAGGGATGTTCTTCCCTTCACCCAACACTCCTTTTCATCGTGCTCCTCTGCATGTCAGCAACAGATCCCAGCACAGCCCCCATTAACTCCTGTCTCCAGTCTTGCCATGGAGCCACTACAAGGGCAGCGGCAGGGAGGGCGTGAGCAGTGCCCAGCAGCACCTACGTCTCAGAGCGAAGTGAGGGCCCTCACCCAGGACACCATGGAGACCTCCCTGTGATGCAGCACATCCCTCTGTGACCTCAGCTTGTGTCATCTGGGGGCACAGCAGGTCAGTGCCATGGAGATGGCACCGCCAGGGAGAGAGCAGAGAGAGTTCCTCTCCCCTCCTGGAAAGCAGGCATCTCCCTTCCCCCAGGTATTTTCCCAAACTTTCTGATAAATTCCTTCAAGAATGTCTCCAGGTGGTGCCAAAGTCAGGGAAACATCTGAAGTGGGGACCTGGGGAGGTCACTGCTGTGCTCCTGCACTCCCTGGCTGCTGCACGAGGCAACAGGATTCTGTGCAGGAATCTGCGGTTTGGGGGTTGGATTGGGGTTTGGCATTTTTACAGGATCAAAGTCCGGTGGGATGAAAAAGCCCAAAGGGTGGCCACAGGCTGAGATGCTTAGATGAGCCTCAAAACTGGTGGCTGCTGTGGATCTCGCTTTTATTTGAAGTAGGGTATAGGAGAATAAGGGACAGGACGTAACCTTCCTCCTTTAGGCACCAAAGCAGGCTCTTTGATTTGAGAAGCCTTCAGCAAGGTTTCTCGCTCTGTGGTACTTAAGATAGAGATGATATGCCAGAAAAGAGCAAACACACAACATCTAGAGGGCTTTGCCTAGGAGTCTCGTCCCTGCCATATTCCAAAGCCATGGGCCAGGCCACGTAGCCAATTGGAGGAAGTTTTCCCATTTCCCATGAACTTAGTCCACCTTTCCTTCTGTGTGAGCCTGAGGAAAGCCAGGTCTCAACTCTGGGCTTCAGATGGTCCTTGGGCTTTTCAGTGTCACTTTGGGGCTCTGCTTCTCCCCTGGGTACGCTCCTCAGCCCCCTGCCCTTCCCCACACCAGCACCCTTGCCCTCCCACGATCTGTACAGCTCTGGCACCCTGGATCTGCCACATTTGAGGATTCAAGGCTTCTCAGAAAATCCCTCATACTGCAGTGCTGCTCTCTGGGTTCTGGTGCAGAGCCTACGAGGCACTGCAATGCCTCAGGGCCTGCATTCAGAAGTTTGTAAGGGCACCTCCCCGCTCTGCAGCTGCTAAAGCTTGCGAGCGTCCCTACAGCCAACCTTCCTGCTCTTCCTGGTCTCTGCAGAGTCCTGGGGCAAGTCTTGCAGAAGGGAGACTCCACCGCCCTTAAAAACTGTCCGAGATGTGCCTTTCCAAGTCCCTACAAGAGTTAGTTTGCGTAGTCAGCCTCTAGTCATCTGTGACGCAGGGAGCCCAACTCTACCTGCTGGCATCTCTGCCCTTTCTCTCCCTTGTCTCCTGTGTGCCTACCCAGTCTTCTCCATGCACCAGAGGCATGGGAAGTGTTGCCTGAGAGAACTCAGCTGAACCTATGACATGTTCTGGAGCTGAGGGCCTGATGGAAGCAAGTCTGGGATGACTGTTCCCCCATCTCCTCTCCTACTGCCAGCCCGAGGGTTAGGAAAGTCCTCTGGAGAGAGTGGTTGGTTTGGTATGGCTGGGATGGGTTTCCCTCGACATCGCTGGGTCCTGCCTGTGTTGCTCTGAGTGCCCAGAAAATTTCTCTTCTCTGGGGGCTTGCATCAATGTTTTCCAGACTTCTGTACAGAAAGATAGCTTGCTCCAAGATCCCCAAATCCCCCCCTACACACACACACACACCTGCAGGACGGCACAGTCTTGTGGAGATTTGTTTTGCTTCTCTGTCGTGACAGACATCTTTTGAGCTACCGTCCAGATTACAGCAGGGAAAAAAAATGTTTGTTTAAAAAAATCTTATCCCTGGCAGCAAATACAAACTGACTCCTTACCCCTGCACCTCCACCATTCAGTAGAGCAGCAGCTCATGCCTCTCTGCTTTCCCTGTCAGTTTCACCACCCACCCAGAGTGTTTCAGCTTTCCATTAGGAGGGAACATCAAGCAGTAGAATTGGCAAAGAAAGCGGCTTCTCTCTTCTTTTCACTCTTCACCTGCTGCCTTAGGTTTCACTAGTGATGGAGCTCTCACAGCTCAGGGCTTCTCTGCACCTCTCAGGCTGCCGTGCTGTGACAAGAATTTCTGCTCTAAAGCAGGATTCAGGAAATGTGGAGGTTGCTGCGAGTTCTTATGCAGGCACAAAGCTGAGTGTATCAGCTAGTTAGAGATTAATAATCTACAAGTAGAATCACGAAGAAAGGAATAGTTTCAGAGCAGATACAGAAGTATTCCTAATGGCACTTGAGGGATAGCATATGACGTACTGTGAGTAATTCTGGTTTCCTTGGAAAAAAAAAGGAACTGAGATTGCAACAAAAAGCAACAAAGGCAGGCTATGCAAATGCCCCAGAAGTGAAGTGCCAATCACACGGAAGCACACTAGGAGAATTCAGTTTGACATAGCCAAACTAAGACAGAGGAAACAGGCTTGTTCCGTACAGGAGAAGTTGCTCTATGGAGAGAGAATCAGTTACCCTCACAAGCAATGCTGCCACAAGGAGCAATACCCATAAAGTTGCCATCAGGAAATGCCACTTGGATTTGAAAAGACTTCAAATTCCTGAAAAGGAAATTCTGCATGTGGCTCTCAATCAAGGAAATATCTCACAAGGGAACTTAAGTCTATCTATAAAATCGATTCTGCGATAGATTTGCCTGGAGCAGGTGGCTGAACTCCAGGACCCAGGAGATTCTTTGGGAGGGGATGAGATGTCAAGAAAAAACAGGCAAATAGGGACCCAAACCTGAGTCACAGAGACAGGCACAGGAAGCTAAGCAGTGCCCCTTTAGCCTCTAGGCTAACCCCACTGCCCAAGCACACAGCGTTCTTCTGTGCATAAGGAATAAGACAACTTAGTAACTGAGGAGCAAACCACAACAAACTAAAAGCTGCTTGTGCCTATGCGATGGAAGGCATCAGGCAGTCTTCTTGCCTCTTTCAACACCAGCCATCATTTGGATAAGTTTTAGAGTGGAAAAAAAAAGAGCATGAAGTGTATATGCCAACTTCTCACTGTTCCTTCAGTTTTTCTGAGGAAGAAGATAGGTCCTCCCTGATTAGAGGATACCTCTAGTATGGCCATACTTATCAATTTGTAAGTTATAATGAGACAGGGATAATAAAAGTTCTCTCGGACTGTGACACTCTGAGAGCGTGAGAGAGACTGGGTCACTCTGAGAAATTGAGACAGGTACATAAAACCATAAAAAAGAGGAAAAAAAAGAAGGAAATGGTCCCATTGGAGAGATCATTAAGAACAAGCGTTTGAGAACTTGCAATTACATGCTGCACTTAGATTCCATTTTCCCTCCTGCTGAGTGCAGTGAAAGAAAAGCAAAGAATTTGAAAAGAAAATTCACATACACAGTCAAGAGGTATGAGAACATGACTACACGGCAGCAGACATTACCTCATCCTTGAACTAGCAAAGCTTCCTTAGTCTATGGATATCCTCAGGGGTGGCAGTGAGGTCGAAAGCACTACTCCTTATCTCCTCTGGCTTGCCTTCCTCCGATGCAGCAGTGAGCTCTCTCACAGTGGCCTGAAAAAACACAGTGAAAGCGCAAAGGGCTCACTGAGCGCACGAACCGGGATGGAGCAGTCGCCTGAAAAAAGGCCCACCAAAAAGCCGGTCAAGTTAGACCTTGGAAACTGTCACAGTGTTTCAGAGCAGAAGATCACAGGCTTCCTCAGCTTGCTGCTCAGGTAGCAACAGCAGCCGGGTTCTTTGTTTCACACTCCTCGCTTGGAAGGGCACAGTTGTTTCAGGCTGTTCTCACTTCAGCAGTAACAGGGGAAAGAGAGGAAGCTGACAGAAAACAGGAGGACTAGCACAGGAAGACTAGCACTAGCACTGAAAACAGGAGGGCTACACAAGAAAGCAGCTCAGGAATGAACACGAGAACAGCAAAGGCCTCTTGTGCCACATGACGCTGTATCCCTCCCAACACTGAGGTTTCAGACAACCACAGCAGGCGTCCTCCAGACCAAGGCACCAAAGACAGGAGTCTGAGAACTGGAGGCAGGTGAGCTCCAAAGGGAGCTGAGCTGACAACCAAAGGGGAACAGACAACAACACTGGAGTCAGGCAATAAAGACACCACAGTGTGCATTAGACTGGTTGCAACACGGCTGTTGGCATCCAAGTGTGCTTAAGGAAGGCAAACAACCCATGGGCCTGTTAGGATAAAACACTTGGATCTGCAGTAGGGATGGGTTCACAAAAAACAACAACAAAAAAAAATAAATAAAGGAAAAATATCCCTTTTTCCTCAGGCTGTAGCATGACTCTGCAAGCCCTTGTTTTCCTAGCCCTCTGAAAGCCAAGTGCTAGCAAACAAGGACAGACCGCCTGACTAGCAGACAGTGCAAAGAGTCTTCCTCATGCATAAAACAGAGAGAAGGATACTTTTGCACACAAAAGCAACCAACCAACCAGCACATTCCTCCCTTTCCAAACTCCCAAGGTCCTTCTTTGGGATGGCTGCTTTCAACCTACCCCACTGTGTACTACTGTTTCTGTGCTCAGAATGGCACAGAAACAAAGTAAGTGACAGCAGGCAACCTCTGGGAAAGTGTCATTTGCAGAAGAATGCTCTCCTCTCCCCTGGAGAAAAAATAAGGCAGCAGAGCATTCTTTACAACATACAAAGAGTGCAATGGCTGAATACACTCAATCATCATTCCCTAAAAATGAAATGATAAGGAACACTAGCTTACCTCTGCACTGGCTTGCTTCACTGCTTTGCCCTTGTCACAAGCATTTTCTGCTGGTCTGTAATGCCTGAGAGAAGCAGAGAAAGACAGCAACGAGTTGTTTCAATGTCATCACCTCCAGTGCTGATGAATCCACCTCACGGTTAGGAGGTGCCCTTTTTGCAGTGCTCAGTCTGGATACATCCTCCATTCCACAAATGGACAAGGGAAAACATCACATCAGCTTCCAGCACTATTCTTTCTGAGCAGCAAGAGAAAAAAAGAGAAAAGAGAAAGAAGAACTCACATGCTTTCCCACTGTCTTCTCTCAATGCGTGGCAGGAGCCTTTCTCTTTTGCTGTGTCACTTTCACTCATTGGAAAAGGGGGAAGCCACCAGCACCTCCTCTGTAAAGCCCTTGGTGATCTACTGGGGAGGAAGACTGCAAGACGCATGTTATCCTGCCAGGGAAAACAGGAACATTTCCAAGCATGCTTGCCTCCAAGCACAGTTAGCTCACTCCAAGTAAAGACCAGCACACCGAGTTACAACTGGACGTCTCCAAAATGCTCACTTGCATTTTAGAGGCCAGTCAGCAGAGTGACTATCTCCACCTGGAAAGGAGTACCATTAAACCACATAGACTCTGAACACCAAGCACATACGCAGACATTCCCTGTATACACCTCTACTGCCCCCCAAAGCAGTACTTTCACTGTCACCAGAGATGGGACTGTTCACTCTGGCTCAGCCTTTGCGCCTAACACCTGGCTCCTGCTGAGGCCTGTGGTAGGCTGCGGGCAGCACCATTAGGCTACAGCGAGAGCAAACACATACACCATACCCTCACGGACAAAAACAATGAGGTCGGCTATCCTTGCAGGTTTTTCAGTAACTCTTTGTTTATACCTGCCAAGTCTGGAACTCTTTGGAATTAAGTCAATCCTTCCCCAGTAACCAAAAGGACCAATAGGGATGGTATGGACCAAACTTCCCAGCTCGAAGGTACTGGAAGGAAAATGCTCTCCACGCAAGGGTGTGTTCAAGTCCTTCTCCTTGGTCTAGCAAGGACAGTGCCCGTTTGCGGCCATCCTGTTGCTTTCTTCCTTAGCAACTGCAGGAAGAGAGGAAGCTTTCAACAAAGCTCTAGAGTGCTACATATAGTTACCTCAGGGCTCAGGCCCTGCTCTTTTCACAGCCCTCTTTCCTCCTCACTCCTGGACATGACACCTTGCGACTGTTCCTAATTGAAAGCTGAAGAAAGAAGTCACATTTTCACAGGTTGATCGAGGAAACTGAATACTGCACTGCCCCCGCACACTACGACAGCAGCTTCTGCCTACCTGCTTTCACCAACAGTTTCTCCACACACACCCAGGGTGTTTCAGCTTTCCAGGAGGGGAGAACATCCCGGGGCAGAAGCAGCACAGGAAGCAGCTGCTCTGGTCCTCTCCCTCCTGCCCTGCTGCCTGCGCGGTCACTAGTGCTGCAGCTCTCACAGCTCAGGGCTTCTCGGTACCCGCCAGGCCGCAGTGCAGGCTGAAACCCCCCACTGTGTCCCCGGGATGCTCACGGGCAAGCTGCTGCCCCCAGCACAGCACAGAGGTTTCTCTCCCATCCCTCCCCTCCCCTCCCGCAGACTCGCCCAGGCCCCGGGGCAGAGCGGGGCCCTGCGGCAGCAGCGCCCGGCAGCAGCGTTTCCCCACGCACCAGCACCAGCAGCCAGGGACACACAGGCCCCGCCCCCACAGCCGGAAGTGACGCCCCCTGCACCACAGACCCTCCCACCCCTCACTCCTCCAATTGGCTCCCGTTGGACGTGACCTCGTGGGGCGGGACCCCAGGGAGGGGCGGGAGGGAGGCAGCGGTGCGCGTGCGCTGTTCAGGGGCCGGGTTAGGGGGGGTCAGGGGAGCCGAGGGGAGGGACCAAGAGGGGCGTGGCAAAGAGTTGGGGGCGTGGCCAGTCAGGGCAGAGCATGCGCAGTGGCCCAGAGGAGGGCGGTGAGGGGCGGGGTGGGGGCGGGTGCGGGGCTGGCCGGGCCCTGTGGGCGGGGAGGGGGTGAGAGGTGGCTGCTGCCGCAGGGCAGCGTCTCCCGGCCCGGGGCCACCCGGAGCCTTTAGCCACAGCGGTGGGAGCTGCCGCGCCGGGGCCGAGGGCTGCGGGCTGGGCAGAGCGAGCGGCCGTGCGTGCGGGGCAGCCGGAGCCGCCGCGGCCCGGCTGTGTGGCAGCAGCGAATGGGGAAGGCCCGGCCTGGCCTGGGCCGCCTCCGGCCCCGGGGAGCCCCCGGCTCTTGCGTCCTTTCTCCTTGTGGTCCCATGGCTCGGTGCCGGATGCTGTGGTGCCGGTTCCTCAGCACCATCCCAGCTGTGAGGAGAGGGTGCAGGTACAGCGGTGCTTGTCGTGTCTCGAGGCTGGAGGCAGGAGGCAGCCAGTGCCCCGGTGCCCCTGCAGACAGCCCCGCTTTCCCTGGGGCAGGTCCCCAACTCCTCTCTGAGCCCAGCCAGGCTGTGGGCACCGTGAGGAGCAGGACGTGCGGAGGCTCCTGATGGCTGTGGTCAGAGCCAGGCTCTCGGGTATCGTGGCAAAGCGACTGTGGAAGAGCTGTGCCCTTCTGGAGGGCGCTCACAGCCCCTCAGGACACCTCCCCAGAGAGAGTCAAGGGTCTGAAGGTGACATTTCCTCAGGAGAGCAATGACCCACAGGCCCATCACAGCCCTGTGTGCTCAGCTCTGCCCCACAGACACCTCCTGGCAGCGAGGCAGTGTTGAGGGGCATCTGCATGTTGGCAGGTGCTCGGGGTAGCGAGGACAGATCCAGCTGGGGTTGGCAAAGGTGCTGCTGGTGCTGTGCATGTCGGGGAAGGAACTTTGTGAGCTTCCTTCAGACCTGCTGGTCTCTCCATCAGCTTTGGAGTCTCAGGCCCTTGTCCAGGCTTGGCAGCTCCTCTCCCTTCCCCCCACCCCAGCAGCTGGGACCTGAAAGCAGAGATGTGGGGAAGCTCCTTGCCTTTGGTGTCATCCCTGCCTGGAGCTACCTGCTGAGAAGCCCCTGGGAAGTGTCCTGGGGGTGAGCAGGAGCTGTGAGGAGCCCTGCCCCATGCAGACCCCTCTCCGTGGGGGAATGACCCTGCCCTGCGTGGGCCACTCCTTCACCCTAGAGCTTCCCCAGCCCGTGTTCAGACTGTTTGTAGTTATCCCTGTGTTGTCCCCAAACTGCATTCTATTACCCAGTGTGCAAGCACCCAACAGACACACAGGGTCCAGAAAATTGTTTCTTTCATTTCTGCACAGAGATGGGTGCCAGGTGGTAGATCCACAAAGCTAGCACACCTTCTCTGCTTCTGACTCTTCTTCCCTTCTTTTCCTTGAGTCTTGTTTGCTATTTGCAGGGTTTTTTTCACAGCATCGCTGAAACAAGGGTGGCAGCGTTTCTTTGACAGGAGACTTGCCAAGTGCTGAGCTGATGGTGATTCAGCTGGGCAAGCTGGTGGGGGAGCAACCTAGAGGAGACACTGACTGCAAGAAGAGTGAGGAAGCAATGGCCTGGGATGGCAAGCAAAGGTGCCAGGTGGTGTGGGAAAAAACAAGCCCATCACGACAGCAGCAGGAATGCAGGGAGCTGTGGTGTAAGCTGCACAAGGAGCCACTGGAGAGGGCTGAGGATTAGCAGGCAGAGCGAGGGGTAGCCTTGGAGTGGCTGTGTGCTCTGGAGTGCCTGAAGAAGGGCAGCCTGTGCAAGGGGCATGGAGTGCAGTGGTGGAGAGAGGCAACTTGGTGGTGCTGCCCAGCTGTCAGCTGCCAGGCAGGCTCCAAAGCTGAACGCAGAGGCTTGGAGGCAAGGCCATGGGGATGGGTGTGCCCATGGGGACTGCCAAGGCGTTGTGCTGGTGGTACTCCCAGTGATCCTCGGGGCTTGGTGAGGGGTGTTTCCATGGTGAGCAGCAGAGCTTTGTGATGGTGGTGGCATGGTGCCTCCAAGGCCCTGGTGATGGGGCTGTCTCCATGGGGACTGTGTCCCTGCTGGAGCAGAGCCCCTGGGGTCCTCCCTCTGAGCAGAGCCGCTCCCTGAGGAGGCAGCAGCTGCCCTTGGGGCCAGAGCAGCAGGACCCCAGCAGAGAATCATGCAGAGTGATGAGGAGCAGCAGCAAACGTCTTCTTCCAGGCTGCACACACACTGCCAGGCACACCGGAGCGCAGGGGTGAGGTGAGCCATGGGGCTGGAGGCAGGGGCAGGCAGCAGGCATGGGAGCTGCCCGGAGAGCAGGCAGCTGGTTTGGCAAAGGAGCTGGGGTGAAAGAGGCAGGCAGGAGATGCTGCGGCCAGGGGGGAATTTCTTCCTGGCCCTGGGGATTTTCCCTGGGACAAAGCACAGCAACCTGCATGCTCCAAGGCCCCCACAGAGCCCGTGAGCTCTGTGCTGAGGGGCAGAGAGCAGCTCTGGGCCCAGCTCAGCCAGGCCGCGTGCAGCCAGAGCTTCCCTTGCCCACGGCCCTCAGGTTTCCTGCTCTTCACCAGCCACTTGGACCAAGTCAACCACCTCCACCCTGTGAGTCCTTCTGCCCACAGGTGGCCAGCAGCAGATGCACGCAGCAGTGCAGCACAGCCAGAGCCCAGCTTGCTCCCACCAAAGGCACAGGCTGCCTCGGCTGCCCAACGCACAGGGCTCACAGGCTTCTGCACGTGTCCTCGCAAAGGTGCAGAGATGACCATGATGGCGGCTTTGTAAGCCTCTGCCTGACTCCCCGGAGCTGCCGAGGAGCAGGTGGGAAGTGCTGGCAAGGAGCAGGAGGTCTCTGCCTGCCTGCAGGCTGACTGCATGCTCTGCCTGGCAGCCTGCATGGACATGCCTACGGGTGCCCAAGGCAGCTGCCATTTCCCGTCTCTTGCCCCACACTGACAAAGCCTCTGCCCAGACAGCCTGGCTAGCAGAAGAAGCAGATCACCCGCAAGACCTCTGCCTTGCTCTCTCCTGCTCCTACCAGGGCTCAGCTCCAGCCGAGGCTGCCTCCTGCAAGGCTTGGCCCTCTCCCAAGTGCTTCTTACAGCCCTGTGTCCCTGGCATCATGCGCAACAAGAGGCACCAAATTCCACAAGCCTTCAGAATTGTTTAGCTTTGTACATCATTTCCACTTGGCAGATTTTGGAAGGACATGACTTCTTTGGGGTGTCTGACATGGCATTTTCATACACCACCTGCTTTGCCATCCCACTGCTGTTTGTGCTGGCATCTCGTAATTTATTTTATTTCCCTCACATACACACCCCACTTAGGCTTTCTCAATCTTAGCATGCTGCTGGAGCAAAGGAAAGGAACTGGGGTGTGTGGGGGGGGTAGGCGGGGAATACAGAGGGTGTTGAAAAAGTGCAGAAAGCAGATGTGTAGAAGTAGGGGACTCTGCTGAAAGAGTGAGATTTTTCTGCTGTCTTGCTATGGGCAAAAGCAGGAAATGAAGAGAAAAGAAACTTCTGTCTTCCATAGCAGCTCTATGGAAAGAAGTGGGGACAGGATGCAATGGGGCCACATTGGGGCCCCTTGCCAGCAGGCAGTGGGGCAGGCCCTCATTGTAAAGGAGTTTTGGGTGCCAAACCAGGAAGAGCATCCCTCCTCCTCAGCTACAGAGGTGAGCCAAGGACAAGCAACAAGTGAGAGGGAGGACTGCTGGACCAATACCATCAGCCCAGACAACAGTTGCTTTTTACCAATGCTCCTGCAGCTCCCTGGGGGCCTTCAGGGGCTCCTGTTTGAGGAGGCACACAGAAACTCTGAACTGAAAAATTTGCTGTGGATCCCGGGCAAAATCCTGCCTGAGAAGCTTGTGTGGCTCGGGAGACCATGTGGCAGCCAGGACGCCTGGGTCCTGGGTCTGGGGCTGCTCTGATGCCCAGGCCCCTCTGGAGATGAAGGAATTTATCAGAAATGTTTGGGAAATAACTGGGGGAAGGGAGGGGATTGCTTTCCAGGAGGGGAGAGGAAATCTCTCTGCTCCCTGGCTGGGCCATCTCCATGGCGAAAGCATAGTGAGCCCCCACATGACACGAGCTGAGGTCACAGCAGGATGTGCTGCATCACAGGGAGGTCTCCATGGTGCCATGGGTGGGGGTCCTCACTGCCCTGCGAGGCCCAGGCGCTGCTGGGCACTGCTCACGCAGTCCCCACCACTGTCCTTCTTGGTGGCTTCGTGGCAATGACGGGGGACAGGAGGCAACGGGGGTGCACTAGGAGCCCTTGTTGACACGCAGAGGAGCAGCAGCATGTTGGAAAGGAGTATTGGGTGATGAGATGGGAAGAGCGTCCCTCGTCCTGGGCTTGAGAGGTGAGCTGAGGGCAAGCGGCAAGCGAGATGGAGGACTGCTGCAGGGACACCATCAGCCAGGAATGCACTTGCTTGTTTCCAGTGCTTCTGTAGCTCTCCAGTGAGAATTGACTCCGTTTGTATCCCTTTATGATTCTAACTTGGCAGAGCATATTTGGGGCTCTGAGATTTCATCTTGAGATGGCCACAGCCTCTGTCCTCCTGCAAAATGGGCTCCAACCTCTGCACCCAAGGCAGCCTGTTTGGGCAAGCATTTTGTGAACAGGTGGAGGCACCACTATCACCCTGTAAGACCTGGCTATCCCAAGGATTTTTCTCTGTGAGGTGCACTGCTGGGGTGAGCCCAACATGACCAACTCCCTCAGCCTCCTCCTGACGCCACACCTCCACTCTCTGGCACCAACAGGCCCAGAGCTGGTCCCTCCCTCGCTGCCCTGTGCCCCATGGGGCTCCTCAGCGCTCTGGAGCGACCCCTCCAGGACCCCCTCCCAGCCCTGCCAGGCGCAGCGGGAGGGCTGCCAAGCCCTGGCGCTACCCTGGGGAAGGGGCCGGGGCAGGAGGGCCGAGAGGACACTGCCCTGCCCTGGCGGCAGCAGCACATCGCCCGCAGGCTCCGACACCCCGGCCATTCCCAGGGCCCCAGCGCCAGCACCAGGGCTGGCACCAGCACAGGCCCCAGGGCCGACCTCCAAGCCCAGCACGGCCCCCAGGGCGCACGGCAGCAAGGAGCCCCACAGGGCCCCCGCGGCAGAGCGGCCACCCCCGGGGCCCCGCACTGCCAGGGCACCCGGTGCCGGGCTGCCCCAAGGCCCCGCCGCGCCCTGCGCTGCCGCCCACAAGATGGCGCCGTCCCGCAGTGGGAGGGGGCAGAGCTGGCTGACAGGGCAGGAGGGCGCAGCGTTGCCATGGCATCGCCTGAGTGCGGCCCTCCTATTGGCTGTCCTGAGGAGGAGGGCGGGGATAGATTGGAATGACGGCTGTGTCAGCCAATCGGAGTCCAGAGTGGGAAAAGTCCAAGAGAAGAGAGAGGTGCGAGAAGGGAGGGAGCGAAGCAGGCGAGAAGGGAGCGGGAGTGAGAGCGGGTGCGAGTGGGGCTGGTGGGGGCTGAGGGTGCATTCAAATGCCCGCAGGTGCCCTCTCGCTGCAGCAGGTGCTGGCGAGGGGGCTGCTTCCCTGCAGGGGCTCCTGAAGGGGCTGTTGGGGCTGTGAGCAGGGGACCCAGCGCCCTGTCACCAAGGGGAACTGACCGGCGAGCCAGGCGTGCCGGCCTGTGCCGAGCAGCTGGGCCCTGGCGGCTTGGTGGGGTTTGGGTGCAGGAAGCTTTGCACGTGTTGTGGGTCTGAGATGCATTTTTGAATTTTTCCCTCAACTGCTGCTGCCCCTGCAGCCCCGAGGTGCTGCTCAGAGCTGTGTTTGGGATCTGCTGGTCAGAGTTGAGAGCAGGTTGCTGGTGTCCTCGCAAGGTGTCATGCTCAAGTCGTGCTTGCTCCATAGTTCTTGGTGTGCTCCAGGACCTGTGACCCTGGGAGCAGCCTGAAGGGTGTTTGCAGAAGAGCTCTGTTAAGTGTGAGGTGTTTTGCTTTTAAGGGGCCTTGGAAACTGACGAAAGGCCATTTTCACACTCACCGTTGTTATTCCCATAATCCTAGATGAGGAGGAAGAGCTGCTGAATTCTGGCTCTGCTGGTTTCAGCAATTGAAATGTCCTGGACGGAGTCCGTTGCCATGTCTTAAATTGTCAGTGCGTAAAATAGGAGAGTGCTTGATGAGTAGAGGATTTGCTGTGCTTGTTCAGCAATGGGGAAGGAAGTAGACCTTGAGCTGTGGGAAGGCTTCTCCCTCTGACTGGGACATGAGGCCCTGCTCTCTTGCTACATATAGAGACTACCTAGGTGAAAGCTAATGTATTTTTGGGGGGTTGCAACTGCTACGTAATGGGTGCTTTGCTGCACTGTGAGCATTGTGAAGCCAGGAAGTGAATCAGGGAGGCCATTTGGGAGGTGTCTCAGCCGTGGGAAAGGGCAGGGGGAGCTGCAGGCAGCAGCAGGGTGGGCAGTGAGGTCCCTAGTGTTTAAAAGGGCTGTATGAGAAAATGCCCTGTGTGCCATCAAGTGTTTGTAGGTAGCTGGTGGGGCTGGAGGAGGCCCATGGCTCAGCTGTTGATGGTGAGGTCAGTTCTGCGCGAGTCCCTGATAGGCCGGCTGGAGGGAGAAGGCGTGGCTGTTGCTTGTGATGTCACTTCCCACGGAGCAGTGGATAGGGCAGCAGCAGGTCCGCACTGGGATGCGTTTTTGAGATGGTTTCTGCCTGAGCAGCGGATCAGCCAGGATTTGTCTGCTGGCTGGGGAAGTTCTAGTGAGGTAATTCTGCCTTAGGGGCTTCCTCGCCAGTGAGAGAGACCTGGTTGTGCAGGTGACTGTGAGGTCCCGTCTGTCTGAGTCCCTGATAGACCGGCAGCAGGCAGTTAGGCCTGGGTGTTGAGTGCGAGGTCTCTTTTGTCCGAGTCCCTGCTCAGGCAGCAGTGGTTCATGGCTGGGGAAGTTATATTGAGACAACTAGTGTCTCTGAAGCCCGTAGGCCATCAGCAGGCATGTAATGAGAGTTTGCCCTTGTGAGCAGCTGACAGGTCGGGAGAAGCCACATGGCCTGGATGGTGGTGGTGAGGTGACTCCTGGGTTTGTTGCGTGTGCCCAGAGGAGGGATTGACCGCTGCAGAGCTCTACAGCAATACAGAAGGTCAACTAATTAATCAAGCAGATGTTCCCCATCGTCTGACACAAATTCTATACCGCTCCATGATCCTGAGTTAGTACTACTACATTTAAAATGTGGGTGATGTTCTCCAGTGAATATGGACATGGAGTTTGTTTTTCCCCTTGTTGCTAAGTAGAAGCTTGCAGCCTGCTGCCAGACAGCTAGGGAGTCCAGCTGGGCTTTTTAAACTGCTAAATCAATCTAATGCTAGTGTAAGCAGCGTTAGTTATCTCTGATTGCCAGCATGTGTGTGTGCTTTGGAAATTCCCCCTGTGGAAACAGGAGGGAGCTTGTAAGATGTTCCTGCAAGGTCTAAATGCTGTGCCTGTCTTTCAGGTGTCCACATGCTTTTATGACACATTTGGATCTGTAACACCTTGGAAATTGATGATTTTTGTCCGAGTATGCAGCCAGTGGAGAATGGGTGCCAAGTCTGTTGGAGGAGACAGAAGGAATGTCACCCCCAAACAGGTACCGGCCACATTTTGAAAGAGATTTCCTTTTCAGGGAAGTTGAGGCACAAACGAATGGCAAGAGGTGGCCTGATCAGGGCTTGTGAGAGCACTCGTCTGCTTCCTGGAGAAGGGAAGTAACCATGTGTAGGACTGTGAGTGGATGCTGAGAGGCAGTGCGTGTTGCAAAGCCTTGGAGGACTAGAAGGGAACTGCAGAGTTTGAGAGCTGGGCTGTGTTGTGGGGCACTTGTGGTGCCCTGTGCGTTGCTGATGCAGAGGTGCATGTTTGCTGGCCCCCGTCTGTCAGGCAAGCAGTGGTGTGGGCAGGGTGTCGCACTGCAGGGGTTCCCTGTTGGGGAGCCAGGTGGTGGTCCCAGTGTTTTGGTGCTCATCATGGGAGGAGATAGCTGGAGAGGGCGGTGCTGTGTGTGGGCAGTGGTGCCAGAGTGGGGAGCTGGGGAGCACTGCAAGGTGAGGGTATGAATATGCTGGCTGGGCCTAGGCTGCCCTGGTGTCATGGGCCAGAGTTGCTGGCAGCCTGCTGCCTTTGATGCACTGACGTTCAGGCCTTGGGGTTGCCAAGCACTTGCCAGCACCTGCAGCATGGATTTTTCCTGAAGGCCAGGGAGTGTATATCTCCTTGCTCCGGGATGTGAACCAAGCCTGTGTTTTCCCTCCTTTCCTCTCATTTCCTCTGGCTCATAAGAGCTTTGGTCTGCAGCAGTGTTTGCTGAGAGGAGCGGACGTTGTGGGAGATGCGCTTTTCTGGCTGGGCCTTAGCCTGCTGGAATCCCTTTGAAGGAGTGAAGGCCTTGTGGTGTGGTGGTCTTTGGAGAAAGGCAGGTGAGTTCTTGGGAGCTGACTGTCAAGGGGCTGAGTCCTTCCTGTACCACATTTCTTTGGAGGAGTGCATTTGAATGGGAGCAGCAAGGCAAAAGTGCCCTGCAAGGGATGCGCAGCCCAGGTCTCTCTTCCTTCCAGGTGCAGTCTCTGCAAGTTACCCCACCATCGTGCTGTAGTGTGACCTTTCTGTGCTGCAGCGGGGAAATAAGAAAGCTGCTACGTATAGCCATCAGTGTGCTACAGTGTGGTGTGGTTAGGTGCTGACCCTGCTGACCCTGGCAAGGGAATGGATTTTGCCTGTGCTTTGGGTGGTAGTGGTGAGGAGCCCCCTGTAGCTCTCACTGCCTTTTGCCATTTCAGAAGAAAGTGTTTGTCCTGCTGTTGTCCCAAATCTGGGTTCTGTTACCCAGTGTGCAAGCAACCAATAGACACAAAGGGTCAAGGTATTTGTTTATTTCATTTCTGCACAGAGATGGGTTCTAGGTGGTAAATCCACAAAGCTAGCACACCTTCTCCCCCTCTCATTCTTGATTTATACACACTTTTCAGGGAGTATTTTATACAAATCTTTCTATTGGTTACAGTTTCATTACATCACGTAATTGTTCTGTGGTTGCACTTTCACACTCTTGTTAATTAGCATAGGAAGTGAAGAAGAGGCGGTAAAATTATTATCATGTCATTTCCATCTCATTATTCATTTAGGGGTGTGAAGTTTAATATGTTAATAAGCCTTAATGAACCTAAGGTCACTTCTGGGTTACTCTGCTGTTTTTGTCTTACCTATCCATCGCATTTTTCGAAGCACTGCGGTTTTATCAAGGCTAATTTGACCGGAGCTGGTTATACTTTGCAGTACGGCTTTTCAACCTCCCTTGTACTAAAATCTTGTTACCTATTTGCAAGGCTTTTCTCACAGTATTTCTCCAAAAGTATTTCTCTGTGCACCCCACTGACCGAGTCCCAACAAGGCAGGTGGTGCAGCCTCAGTCCAGCTGTTCACTGCACCGAACGAGTCCTGCCAATGCATGTAACGCAGCCTGGTTACAGCTGTGCACCCCACTGACCGAGTCCCACAAATGCAGGTGGCTCACATTAAATACAGCTGTGCACCCGACTGACCGAGTCCCACCAGTGACACTGGCGCAGCCTCGGTGCAGCTGTGCATCCCACTGACCGAGTCCCACCAATGCAGGTGGCGAGACTTTACAGCTGTGCACCCCACTGACAGAGTTCCACCAATGCAGGTGGCTCGGACTCAGTACAGCTCTGCACCCCACTGACCGAGTCCCAACAATGCAGGTCGCTCGGCCTGAGTACAGGTGTGCTACCCACTGACCGAGTCCCACCAATGCACGTGGCTCGGCCTCGGTGCAGCTGTGCACTGCACTCACTGAGTCCCACCAATGCAGGTGCCTCAGATTCGGTACAGCTGTGCACCCCACTGACCTAGTCCCACCAATGCAGGTGGTGCAGCCTTTGTACAGCTTTGCGCACCCCACTGTCCAAGTCACAACAATGCAGGTGGCGCAATCTCTATACAGCTGTGCACCCCACTTACCGAGTCCCACCAATGCAGGTAGCTCAGACTCGGTACAGATGTGTACCCCACTGACCAAGTCCCACCAATGCACGTGGCTCGCCTCGGTACAGCTGTGCAATCCACTAACTCACTCCCACCAATGCAGGTGGCTCGGCCTCGGTACAGCTGTGCACCCCACTGACAGAGTCCCACCAGTGCACGTGGCTCAGCCTCGGTGCAGCTGTGCAGCCCACTCACTGAGTCCCACCAATACAGGTGTCATAGACTCGGTACAGCTGTACACCCCATTGACCGAGACCCAGAATTGCAGGTGGCTAGGCCTCGATAGAGCTGTGCAGCCTACTTAAATAGTCCTACCAATGCAGGTCGCGAGGCCTCGCTACAGCTGTACACCCCACTCACCGACTCCCACCAATGCAGGTGCCTCAGACTCGGTACAGCTGTGAACCCCACTGACCAAGTCCAACCAATGCACGTCATGCAGCCTTGGTAGAACTGTGCATCCCACTAACCGAGTCCCACCAATGCAGGTGGCACAGCCTTATTTCAGCTGTGCACCCCACTGACCAAGTCCCAGTAATGCAGATGGCTCGCCTCGGTACAGCTGTGCACCTCACTAACCAAGTCCCGCCAATGCTCGTGGCCAGGCCTCAGTAAAGCTGTGCATCCCACTGACCGAGTCCCACCAATGCAGGTGGCGAGGCCTCGGTACAGCTGTGAACCCCACTCACCGAGTCACACCAATGCAGGTGCCTCAGACTCGGTGCAGCTGTGCACCCCACTGACCGAGTCCCACCAATGCAGGTGGCTCGGCCTCAGTACAGCTGTGTACCCCACTGACCGAGCCCTACCAATGCAGGTGGGTCGCCTCAGTGCAGCTATGCACCCGACTGAATGAGTCCATCAATGCAGGTGGCGAGGACTTCGTGCAGCTGTACAACCCACTGACCGAATCCCAACAATGCCTGTGGATCGGCCTCAGTACAGCTGTGCAACCCACTGCCCGAGACTGACCAATGCAGGTGGCTCGGCCTCAGTACAGCTGTGCACCCAACTGACTGAGTCCCACCAATGAACGTGGCGAGGTCCCAGTACAGCTGTGCAACCCACCGACCGAGTCCCACCAATGCACGTGGCTCGGCCTCGGAGCAGCTGTGCACCCCAATGACCGAGTCCATCAATGCAGGTGGCGAGGCCTTGGTGTAGCTGTACACCCCACTGACAGAGTCTGACCAATGCATGTGGCTCAACCTCAGTACAGCTGTGCACCCCACTCACCGAGTCGATCAATGCAGGTGGCGAGGCCTTGGTGTAGCTGTGCACCCCACTGACCGAGTTCGACCATTGCAGGTGGCTCGGACTGGATACAGCGGTGCTCGCCACTGACCGAGTACTACCAATGCAGGTGGCGAGGCCTCGGTACAGCTGCGCACCCCACTAACCGAGTCCATCAATGTACGTGGCGAGGTCTTGGTGCAGCTGTGCACCCCACTGACCGAGTCCTACCAATGCAGGTGGCTGGCCCTCAGTACAGCTGTGCACCCACTGACCGAGTCTGACCAATGAACGTGGCTCGGCCTCAGTACAGCTGTGCACCCACTGATCGAGTCTGACCAATGCACGTGGCTTGGCCTCGGAGCAGCTGTGCACCCCAATGGCCTAGTCCATCAATGCAGGTCGCGAGGTCTTGGTGCAGCAGTGCACCCCACTGACCGAGTCCCACCAATGCACATGGCGCAGCCTCGTTACAGCTGTGCTCCCCACTGACCGTGTCCTACCAATGCAGGTGGCGAAGCCTCCGTACAGCTATGCAATCCACTGACTGTGTCTGACCAATGCATGTGGCTATGCCTCTGTAGAGCTGTGCACCCCACTGACCGAGTCCCAACAATGCAGGTGGCTCGGCCTCGTTATAGCTGTGCACCCCACTGACCGAGTCCTGACAATGCAGGTGGCATGGCCTAGGTGCAGCTGTGCACCCCACTCACCGAGTCCTGACAATGCAGGTGGCATGGCCTAGGTGCAGCTGTGCACCCCACTCACCGAGTCTGACTAATGCAGGTGGCTCAGACTCGATACAGCAGTGCTCCTCACTGATCGAGTCCCACCAATGCAGGTGGTGCAGATCTCGGTACAGCTGTGCACCCCACTCACCGAGTCCCACCAATGCAGGTAGCGTGGTCTCAGTACAGCTGTGCACCCCACTGACTGAGTTCCACCAATGCAGGTGGCTCAGACTAAGTAGAGTTGTGCACCCCACTGACCGAGTCCAACCAATGAAGGTGGCGCAGCCTCGGTACAGCTGCGCACCCCACTGACCGAGTCCCACCAATGCAGGTGGCTCAGCCTCGGTGGAGCTCTGCACCCCACTCACCGAGTCCCAACAATGCAGGTGACGAGGGCTCGGTGCAGATGTGCAGTACACTGACCGATTCCCACCAACGCAGGTGGTGAGGCCTTGGTACAGCTGCGCACCCCACGGACCGAGTTGCACCAATGCACATGGCTCAGCCTCATTGCAGCTGTGCACCCTAATGACCGAGTCCCACCAATGCAGGTGGCGAGGGCTCGGTACAGCTGTGCACTTCACTGACCGAGTTCCACCAATGCAGGTTGCAAGGCCTCGGTACAGCTGTGCACCCCACTGACCGAGTCACACCAATGCAGGTGGCAAAGCCTCGGTACAGCTGTGCACCCCACTGACCAAGTCCCACCAATGCAGGTAGCGCGGTCTCAGTGCAGTTGTACATCCCACTGAACAAGTCCCACCAGTGCAGGTGGCAAGTACTCAGTACAGCTGTGCACCCCACTGACCGAGTCCAACCAATGCACGTGGCTCGTCCTCCGTACAGCTATGCACCCCACTGACCAAGTCCCACCAATACAGGTGGCTCGCTTCGCTACAGCTGTGCAACCCACTGACCGAGTACCACCAATGCAGGTGGCGCAGCCTCATTACAGCTGTGCACCCCACTGACCGAGTACAACCAGTGCTGGTGGATTGGCCTTGGTACAGCTGTGCACCCCACTGACCGAGTCCCACCAATGCAGGTTACGGAGTGTCTTTACAGCTGTGCACCCCACTGACCAAGTCCCACCAATGCAGGTGGCGCAACCTCAGTACAGCTGTGAACCCCACTAACCCAGTACCACAAATGCAGGTGGTTCGGCCTCGATACAGCTGTGCACCCCACTGACCGAGTCCCAACAATGCACACGGCTCGGCCTCGGTGCAGCTGTGCAACCCACTGACCGAGTCCCAACAATGCAGGTGGCGAGGGCTCGGTGCAGCTGTGCACCCCACTGACTGAGTTCTACCAACGCAGGTGGCTCACCTTGGTACAGCTGTGCACCCAACTTACCGAGTCCCACAAATGCACATGGCTCGGCCTCGGTGCAGCTGTGCACCCCACTGACTGAGTCCCACCAATGAAGGTGGCGTAGCCTTGGTACACCTGTGCACCCCTCTGTCCGAGTCCCACCAATGAATGTGGCTCACCTCGGTACAGCTGTGCACCCCACTGACCGAGTCCCAACAATGCTGGTGGCTCGTCCTCAGTACAGCTGTGCACCCCACTGACCGAGTCCCACCAATGCAGGTGGCGCAGGTCTCGGTACAGCTGTACACCCCACTCACCGATTCCCACCACTGCAGGTGGCTCGGCCTCAGTACAGCTGTGCATCCCACTGAACGAGTCCCTCCAATGCAGGTGGTGCGACCTCAGTACAGCTGTGCTCCCCACTGACCGAGTCCAACCAATGCAGGTCGTGCGGCCTCTGTACAGCTGTGTACCGCACTGACCGAGTCCCACTAATGCATGTGGCTTGGCCTCGGTGCAGCTGTGCACCCCACGGACAGAATTCCACCAATGCAGGTTGCAAGGCCTCGTTACAGCTGTGCACCCCACTGACTGAGTTACACCAAAGCAGGTCTTGCGGCCTCAGTACAGCGGGGTACCGCACTGACCGAGTAACACTAATGGAGGTGGCTCGTCCTCAGTACAGCTGTGCACCCCACTGACCGAGTCCCACTAATGCACGTGATTCGGCCTCAGTAGAGCTGTGCACCCCACAGACCGATTCCCACCAACGGAGGTGGCTCGGGCTTGGTACAGCTGTGCCCCCCACTGACTGAGTCCCACCAATGCAGGTAGCGGAGCCTCAGTGTGTTTGTCCATCCCACTGACCGAGTACCACCAATGCAGGTGGCGCAGCCTCTGTACAGCTGTGCACCCCACTCACCGAGTCACACCAATGCAGGTGGCTCGGCCTTGGTACAGCTGTGTAACCCACTGACCGAGTCCCACCAATGCAGGTGCGCGGCCTCGGTACAGCTCTGTACCCCGCTGACCGAGTCCCACCAATGCAGGTAGCACAGCCTTGGTAGAACTGTGCACCCCACTGACCGACTCCCAACAAAGCAGGTGGCAAGGTCCCGGTGCAGCTGTGCACCCCACTCACCGACTTCCACCAATGCAGGTGGTGCAGCATCGGTACATCCGTGCACCCAACTGACCATGTCCCACCAACGCAGGTCATGCGGCCTCAGTACAGCTATGCAAGCCACTGACCGAGTCTGACCAATGTACATGGCTCAGCCTTAGTACAGCTGTGCACCCCACTCACCGAGTCACACCAATGCACGTGGCTCGGCTTTGGTACAGCTGTGCACCCCAGAGACTGAGTCCCACCAATGCAGGTGGCTCAGACTGAGTACAGCTGTGTACCGCACTTACTGATTCCCACCAATGCAGGTGGCTCGGCCTCAGTACAGCTGTGCACCCCACTCACCGAGTCCCACCAATGCAGGTGCCTAAGACTCAGTACACATGTACACCCAACTGACCAAGTCCCACCAATGCAGGTGGTGCGACCTCAGTACAGCTGTGCAACCCACTCACCGAGTCCCACCAATGTACATGGCTCAGCCTTAGTACAGCTGTGCACCCCACTGACCGAGTCGCACCAATGCAGGTGGCGAGGCCTCGCTGCAGCAGTGAACCCCACTGACTGAGTCCCACCAATGCAGGGTGCGAGGCCCCACTGCAGCAATGAACCCCACTTACCGAGTCCAAAAATGCAGGTGGCAAGGCCTCAGTGCAGCTGTGCACCCCACTGACCGACTCCGACCAATGCAGGTGGTGAGACCTCGGTACAGCTGTGCACCCCACTGACCGACTCCCACCAAAGCAGGTGGCACAGTCTCATTACAGCTGTGCACCCCACAGACCGAGTTCCACCAATGCAGTTTGTGAGGCCTCAGTACAGCTGTCACCCCACTGACCGACTCTGACCAATGCAGGTGGCTCGGACTCGATACTGCGGTGCTCCCCACTGACCGAGTCCCACCAATGCACGTGGTGCAAGTCTCGGTACATCTGTGCAACCCACTGACCGAGACTGACCAATGCACTTTGCTCAGCCTCAGTACAGCTGTGCACCCCACTGACCAAGTCCATCAATGCAGGTGGCGAGGTCTTGGTGCAGCTGTGCACCCCACTGACCGATTCCCACTAATGCAGGTTGGCTCGGTCTCCGTACAGCTATGCAACCCACTGACCGAGTCTGACCAATGCACGTGGCACAGCCTCGGTACAGCTGTGCACCCCACTGACATAGTCTGACTAACACAGGTGCCTCGGACTCGATACAGTGGTGCTCCCCACTGACAGTGTCCCACCAATGCAGGTGGCAAAGCTTCAGTACAGCTGTGCGCCCGACTGATCGAGTCCCACCAATGCAGGTGGTGCGGGTATCGATACAGCTGTGCACCCCACTGACCGAGTCACACCAATGCAGCTGGCGAGGCCTCAGTACAGCTGTGCAACCCACTGACCGAGTCTGACCAGTGCACGTGGCTCGGCCTCAGTACAGCCCTGCATCAAACTGACCAAGTCCCACCAATGCAGGTGGTACGGCATCAGTACAGCTGTGCAACCCACTCACCGAGTTTGACTAATGCACGTGGCTCGGCCTCAGTGCACCTGTGCACCCCACTGACTGAGTCCGACCAATGCAGGTGGTTTGGCCTCAGTGCAGCTGTGCACCTCACTGACCGAGTCCCACCAATGCAGGTGGCTCAGACTCAGTACAGCTCTGTACCCCACTGACCGAGTCCCACCAATGCAGGTGGTAAGGCCTCGGTGCAGCTCTGCACCTCACTGACTGAGTCCCACCAATGAGGATGGCACGGTCTCAGTGTAGCTGTGCACCCCAATGACCGAGTCTGAAAAATGCACGTGGCTCGGCCTCAGTACAGCTGTGCACCCGACTTACTGAGTCCATCAATGCAGGTGGTGAGGTCTTGGTGTAGCTGTGCAACCCACTGACCGAGTCCCACCAATGCAGATGGCTCGGCCTCGGTACAGCTGTGCATCCCACTGAACGAGTCCTACCAATGCAGGTGGCAAGGCCTCGGTGCAGATGTGCAACCCACTGACCAAGTCCGTCTAATGCAGGTGGCTCGGACTCGATACAGCGGTGCTCCCGACTGACCGAGTCCCACCAATGCAGGTGGCGAAGCCTCGTTATAGCTGTGCTCCCCACTGACCGAGTCCCACCAATGCAGGTGGTGCAGGTCTCGGTACAGCTGTGCACCCAACTGACCGAGTCCCACCAATGCAGGTAGCGAGGCCTCCATACAGCTGTGCACCCACTCACCGAGTCCCACCATTGCAGGTGGCAAGTACTCAGTACAGCTGTGGAACCCACTGACCGAGTCTGACCAATGCACGTGGTACGGCCTCAGTACAGCTCTGCACCCGACTCACTGAGTCCATCAATGCAGGTGGCGAGGTCTTGGTGTAGCTGTGCACCCCACTGACCGAGTTCCACCAATGCAGGTGGCTCAGCCTCGTTATATCTGTGCACCCCACTGACTGAGTCCTGCCAATGAGGATGGCACGGCCTCGGTGCAGATGTGCACCCGACTCACTGAGTCCATCAATGGAGGTGGCACGGCCTTGGTACAGCTGTGCACCCCACAGACCGAGTCCAACCAATGCAGGTGGTGCAGGTCTCGGTACAGCTGTACACCCCACTCACCGATTCCCACCAATGCAGGTGGCTCGGCCTCAGCACAGCTGTGCATCCCACTGAACGAGTCCCTCCAATGCAGGTGGTGCGACCTCAGTACAGCTGTGCTCCCCACTGACCGAGTCCCACCAATGCATGTGGTGAGGCCTCGTGGCAGCAGTGAACCCCACTGACTGAGTCCCACCAATGCAGGTGGCGAGGCCACGTTATAGCTGTGCACCCCACTAATCGAGTCCGACTAATGCAGGTGGCTCGGACTCGATACAGTGGTGCTCCCCACTGACCGAGTCCCACCAATGCAGGTGGAAAATACTCAGTACTGCTGTGCAACCCACTGACCGAGTTTGACCAATGCATATGGCTCAGCCATCCGACTCACTGAGTCCATCAATGCAGGTGGCGATGTCTTGGTGCAGCTGTGCAACCCACTGACCCAGTCCCACCAATGCACATGGCGCAGACACGTTACAGCTGTGCATCCCACTGAACGAGTCCCTCCAATGCAGGTGGTGCGACCTCGGTGCAGATGTGCACCCCACTGACCGAGTCTTTCTAATGCAGGTGGCTCGGACTCGATACAGCGGTGCTCCCCACTGACCGAGTCCCACCAATGCAGGTGGCAAGGCCTCCGTACAGCTGTGCACCCCACTCACCGAATCCCACAAATGCAGGCGGTGCGACCTCAGTAAAGCTGTGCTCCCCACTGACCGAGTCTGACCAATACACGTGGCTCGGTCTCAGTACAGCTGTGTACCCAACTGAATGAGTCCCACCAATGCAGGTGGTACGGTGTCAGTACAGCTGTGCAACCCACTGACCGAGTCCCACCAATACACGTGGCTACGCCTCGTTATAGCTGTACACTCAACTGAATGAGTCCCGCCAATGCAGGTGGCACGGCCTTGGTGCAGCTGTGCACCCAACTGACCAAGTCTGACTAATGCAGGTGGCTCGGACTCGATACAGCGGTGCTCCCCACTGACCAAGTCCCACCAACGCAGGTGGCAAGGCCTCCGTACAGCTGTGCACCCCACTCACCGAGTCCCACCAATGCAGGTGGTTTGGCCTCAGTACAGCTGTGCAACCCACTCACCGAGTCCCACCAATGCACGTGGCTCGGCCTCGGTGCAGCTGTGCACCTCACTGACCAAGTCCCACCAATGCAGGTGGCTCAGACTCAGTACAGCTCTGCACCCCACTGAACGAGTCCCACCAATGCAGGTGGCTCGGCCTCAGTACATCTCTGTACTCAACTGACCAAGTCCCACCAATGCAGGTGGCGAGCTCTTCGTGCAGCTGTGCAACCACTGACCAAGTCTGACCAATGCACATGGCTAGGCCTCGGTGCAGCTGTGCACCCCACTGACCGAGTCCCACCAATGCAGGTGGCTCGGCCTCGTTATAGCTGTGCAACCCAGTGACCGAGTCCCACCAATGCAGGTGGCTCGGCCTCGGTACAGCGGTGCTCCCCACTGACCTAGTCCCACCAATGCAGGTGATGCAGGTCTCAGTACAGCTGTGCACCCCACTGATCGAGTCCAACCAATGCAGGTGGCTCAGCTTCCATACAGTTGTTCGCTTCACCAATCTGACAATGCTGCAAACCCCAGGAATCCCATTTTCGTCACCAATTTATGTTCTAATTACATTCCCGGGGGCAAACATCTCGTTTGGCAAGCCAGTTCAAACACACACACACACACACACATACACAGACACACACAAACACTCTTCAGTAGCAAGCAGTTTATCAGGAGATACTTACAAACAGACTGACACGATGGTAATCTCGACAAGGACCACTCCAATGCTTCTCCCGATCGTCTGCATGGCGAGAGAGAGAGTCGGCAGGAACAATCTTTGCGGGCGTCCCCGAGGAGGCAAAGTGGTCCTCTGTTGTGTAGCAGCATCTCTCTCCTTCGGAAAAAAACAGGTATTTATGATTATTTGCGGTAGGCAGGAGTCCTGGCACATGGGGCCATCAAATGCAGGGAGTCTAGCCCAACTCCGCCCCAGTCGCATAACCGGGCTATCATACTGCACGCGTGTGCAGACTTATTTCGGGGGCCACACTTGACTTTGGGGGTCGCTACTTCATTACTCTTCAACTTCTGACCTTCATGTTAACTGCTTCTCATGGTTATTCTGTGGCTGGAAGCCACACAATCCATACATAACCAACATTCTTTCTCGCAGATTTCCAAGACCTTGTTAGTTACGTATTTGTATGCCGCTTAACACAGCGGTATTGATCTAGGCACTAAAACGTTACAACACAGACCATTCCCATCAAGTCTCACATATTACGGTTACAAGCACCTACAGATTGACAGCAGGATGCCACTTCCATTTCTAGGGCCAACGTTGAGAGATCAGCCCAGGCAGCAGCTGCACTGCAAAGGCTGTCTGACACTGACAGAGCAACTCAGCACTGCAACAGCCCTCCACATAATGCCAGACCTCTGCTGTGCCAGCTGTGCCACCGTCTCTGCCCCACGCAGCTGCCTCGTCTACTACATGCAACCAAGTGCCATCAAGAAGACAGGCATGCAGGGCACTCCCCACTTGCACACGCCCCAGGCACTGTTCTCCTCACTGCCTTCCCTTGACTCCAAAACCCAGGCACGCAGGGAACCTCTTGCACTAACACCAAAGGTGGCCAAGGCACTCCAGGCTCACAAGGCACGTGCAAATGATCAGGCACAGAGCTGGCTCCTGGCATGATGCGTTTCTTTACACTGGGCAGGATCCTGCTCTCTTTGGGCAGAGCAGGCTGCTGCTTTCCATCCCCAATCTGCTCAAGAATCTCCACCTAAGTATGGAGGGAACTCTGCAAAGATGCAGAGGTTTTGAAATGAGGCCCTAGCAAGGAGACAGCCCCAGGCTGGAGGGCTGCTGAAATGCCAGCTCTCCCGGCTGCGCGGCCTCTGCAGCAGGAGTCCAGGCTCCACAGCTGGGTTCACACAGCACTGAGGGTTGAGTGCCACGAGCAGCCTGGCCCTGGGCACATCTTCAGCCCTCGCAGAGCCAGGAGCCCAACAGCTCTGAGACCTCTGTTCAAGCTACCAAGGATTTCGGGCACTCACACAAAGGCACTCGACAGATGCTGGCTTTCATTATAAGGGTCTGTCACTCATCCTACAGGGCACCACAACCTTCTAGGAAAAGCAAGGGCCACAATCTCATTTCCTGAGTGTGCTGGCAGTAACAGCAGCTGTATGATGCGGGACGTGCAGCTCAGCAGAGGTACCAGGAGGTGAACCCACACGCCTCAGGTCACCCATGGAAGACGGGCGCATTCATGGAAGCCTTCACATCCACGCATAGCCTCATCTCATTCACTTGCAGCCGCTTTCACAGAGGGCTCACAATGGTGGCAAAGATGCTGACAGCTACAGGGACACACCCTGGCATCCTGCCTCCATCCTCAGTGGCTCGAGGATTGCACGGGGAACCTACACAACTGGAGCAACTTAGAAAGAAAGAAAGACAGAATCGATTAGGATGCAGTACGTTCTGAGATGGGAAGATGCAAGGAGGGTCCAGATTCCACAGAAAGCCTTGAAGGAGTGAGCAGACCACTTTCTCCAGCAGAGTCCGTAAAACCCAGAAGACTCAGGAAGCATCAAGACCTTCAGAAACTGCAAGCCTGGACCCTCAGCTGACAGAAAACAACTAACTGCAAGCATCCCTCGCTCACACCAGGATGCTCCAAGCAGGGAGCACAGTCAGCACCAGTGCTCACCCAGGGCTCCCACAAGGATACTGGGATGGCAGGCTGGCCTCTGGGAGCAGAGCACTGCTCTCTCCACACACCTCCTCCCATGCTGAGCAGCACAACACTGAGCCAACATGTGCCTGTGCATCAGTGGCGCACAGGGCACAGCACCACACATGGCAGCACACAGGACACCCCCAAGGGCCCCACAACACAGAAAGCCCAACTCTCCAGCCCTTCCAGTCCCTTCTAGGCCTCCAACGCCTTGGAAACAGTGCTTCCTCTGAACATCCACTCACAGCCCTGACATGGTCACTTCCCATCTCCAGGAAGCAGAGAGCAAGCGCTCTCACAGCAGCTGATCAGGCCAGCTCTTGCCACTCACTTTTGCCTCACATGCCCTCAAGGCACTCACCCAAAGGGGCCTCCCTACTGACAGGCCCCTAGAGCCTTCAAAGGGAAGCCCATCCTCACGCCTTCTCTTCCCGACAGCTGGGAAGCAGGACAAACACTTTCTTCTGAAATGGCAAAAGGCAGCTTCACTTGAACAAAAAGGAAGGACAGATCCACAGGCTCATTCTCCACATGCAGATGACAGCTGCCCCTGACAGCCCACAAGGTACCCAGAGATGACTGGCTGGGGGCAGGCTTCAGCACCAAGGGAAATGCAGTGGCCTCAGAGACAGCTCGAGCTCATGGCAGCTTTGTGAATCTCTGAAATAAATGCAAGGCTGCTTGGGAATCGCATGCTGCCAGAGGGATGCTTTGGGCAAGAAAGGGTCAAAGATGGTGTTCCATGTCTTAAGTACACCAGGAAGCATGACCCACCATGCCTGACAGGAGCAGAAGGTCTTGATTGTCCCATTCACAAGCCACTCCACAACCATTGACAGCTGAGGTTTGCACTGAAACTCAGTCAGGGAGCACACAGACCTGGGCCCTAGCGTTGATGACCTGCCATTCACCATCGATCATCCTCAGAGAATCCAGGGAGTGATGCCAGAGGACAAAGTGTGGTGCTGAGCCATCTCCAGAGCAGTACCTTACATGACACAGCTCCTGAGCTTAGGCCTTCCCACAACATAGCCAGCAGTAAAAGGCTTCAAGAACAGAGGGGACATAATGCACGCCAAACAGCTGGGAGGCTAGCAGTGGGATGTATGTGCTCACCAGCACTGCCTTGATTCCAGCTACTCCGAGCAATGCAGCTAGAGCGAAGTGGGGCTCCTCACCACCACCACCCAAAGCACAGGCAAAATCCAGTCCCTTGCCAGGGTCAGCAGGGTCAGCACCTAACCACACCACACTTAGCACACCAATGTCTGCACGTGGCTGCTTCCTTATCTCCCCGCTGCAGCACAGAAAGCTCACACTACAGCACGATGGTGGGGTAACTTGCAGAGACTGCACCTGCAAGGAAGAGAGACCTGGGCTGCACATCCCTTGCAGGGCACTTTTGCCTTGCTGCTCCCATTCAAAGGCACTCCTCCAAAGAAATGTGGTACAGGAAGGACTCAGCCCCTTGACAGTCAGCTCCCAAGAACTCACCTGCCTTTCTCCAAAGACCACAACACCACAAGGCCTTCACTCCTTCAAAGGGATTCCAGCAGGCTAAGGCCCAGCCAGAAAAGCGCATCTCCCACAACGTCCGCTCCTCTAAGCACACACTGCTGCAGACCAAAGCTCTTATGAGCAAGAGGAAATGAGAGGAAAGAGGGAAAAAGCAGGCTTGGTTCACATCCTGGAGCAAGGAGAAACACTCCCTGGCCTTCAGGAAAAATCCATGCTGCAGGTGCTGGCAAGCGCTTGGCAACCCCAAGGCCTGAACGTCAGTGCATCAAAGGCATCAGGCTGCCAGCAACTCTGGCCCATGACACCAGGGCAGCCTAGGCCCAGCCAGCATAGTCACACCCTCACCTTGCAGTGCTCCCCAGCTCCCCACTCTGGCACCACTGCCCACACACAGCACCGCCCTCGCCAGCTATCTCCTCCCATGATGAGCACCAAAACACTGGGACCACCACCCGGACCCACCACCCCGCACCCCTGCACTGTGACACCCTGCCCACACCACTGCTCGCCTCACAGATGGGGGCCAGCAAACGTGCACCTCTGCATCAGCAACACAGAGGGCACCCCAAGTGCCCCACAACACAGAAAGCCCAGCTCTCCAACTCTGCAGTTCCCTTCTAGTCCTCCAAGGCTTTGCAACAATCACTGCCTCTCAGCATCCACTCACAGTCCTATACACAGTTACTTCCCTTCTCCAGGAAGCAGAGCAGTGCTCTCACAAGCCCTGATCAGGCCACCTCTTGCCATTCGTTTGTGCCTCAACTTCTCTGAAAAGAACATCTCTTTCAAAATGTGGCCGGTACCTGTTTGGGGGTGACATTCCTTCTGTCTCCTCCAACAGATTTGGCACCCATTCTCCACTGGCTGCACACTTGGCCAGAAAAGCACCAACCTCTAATGTATTACAGTTCCAAATGTGTCATAAAAGGAGATGGACACCTGAAAGACAGGCACAGCATTTAGACCTTGCAGGAACATCTCATAAGCTCTGTCCTGTTTCCACAGGGGGAATTTCTAAAGCACACACAGACAATGGGGAGAAGAGATTACTAACACCAGTGCTTACACCAGCATCAGATTTATTTAGCAGCCTCAAAACTCCGTCTGGACTCCCTAGCTGACCGGGAGCAGCCTGCAAGCTTCTACTTAGCAACAACTGGAAAGTCAAAGTCCATGTCCATATTCACCAGAGAACAACACCCACATTTTTCATGTAGTAGTACTGACACAGGATGACAGACTGGAACAGAATTCCTGTCAGACGATTTGGAACATCTGCTTGACTGAATAGTTACATTTACATATTGCTGTAGAGCTCTGCAGCGGTCAGTCCCTCCTCTGGGCACACGCAACAAACCCAGAAGTCACCTCAGCACCACCATCCAGGCTGCGTGTCTTCTCCTGATCTACCACCTGCTCAGAGAGGTGACCTCACAAGGGCAAACCCCCAACACACGCCTACAGCTGCTACAGGCTTCAGAGATACACATTTCCTCAAAATATCTTCCCCCGCCATGAACCACTGCTGCCTGAGCAGGTACTCAGACAAAAGAGACCTCACACTCAACGCCCATGCCTAACACACACCTTGGGAAGAAGAGATTATTAGCACCACTGCGTACACCAGCACTAGATTTATTCAGTAGTTTAAAAGATCTAGTTGGACTCCCATGATGACGAGGAGTAGGCTGCAAGCTTCTACTTAGGAACTCAACAAGTCAAGCTCCATGTCCATGTTCACCAGAGAACATCATCCACATTTTAAACGTAGCAGTACTAACGCAGGATGACAGAGTAGACTAGAATTTGTGTTAGATGATGGGGGACATCTACTTCTACTTGATTAATTTGTTGCCTTTCTCTGCTGCTATAGAGCTCTGCAGGGCTCAATCTCTCCTCTGGGCACATGCAACAAACCCAGGAGTCACCTCACCACCACCATCCAGGCCATGAGGCTTCTCCTGACCTGTCAGCTGCTCACAAGGGCAAACCCCCAACACATGCCTGCTGATGGCCTATGGGCTTCACAGACACTACTTGTGCTTGCCTCAAAAATAACTTCCCCAGCCATAAGCCACTGCTGCCTGAGCAGGTACTCGGACAAAAGAGACCTCACTCTCAACGTCCATGACTAACTGACTGCTGCCGGTCTATCAGGGACTCAGAAAGACGGGACCTCGCAGTCACCTGCACAACCAGGTCTCTCTCACTGGCGAGGAAGCCCCCAAGGCAGGAATTACCTCACTAGAACTTCCCCAGCCAGCAGACAAATCCTGGCTGATCCGCTGCTCAGGCAGAAACCATCTCAAAAACGCATCCCAGTGCGGACCTGCTGCTGCCCTATCCACTGCTCCGTGGGAAGTGACATCACAAGCAACAGCCACGCCTTCTCCCTCCAGCCGGCCTATCAGGGACTCGCGCAGAACTGACCTCACCATCAACAGCTGAGCCATGGGCCTCCTCCAGCCCCACCAGCTACCTACAAACACTTGATGGCACACAGGGCATTTTCTCATACAGCCCTTTTAAACACTAGGGACCTCACTGCCCACCCTGCTGCTGCCTGCAGCTCCCCCTGCCCTTTCCCACGGCTGAGCCACCTCCCAAATGGCCTCCCTGATTCACTTCCTGGCTTCACAATGCTCACAGTGCAGCAAAGCACCCATTGCGTAGCAGTTGCAACCCCCCTCCTACCCAAAAAAGATTCTCTTCTGCCTAGGTAGTCTCTATATGTAGCAAGAGAGCAGGGCCTCATGTCCCAGTCAGAGGGAGAAGCCTTCCCACAGCTCACAAGTCTACTTCCTTCCCAAATGCTGAACAAGCACAGCCAATCCTCTGCACATCAAGCACAACAAGCACTCTCCTATTTTACGCACTGACAATTTGAGACATGGCAACGGACTCCGTACAGGACATTTCAATTGCTGAAATCAGCAGAGCCAGAATTCAGCAATTCTTCATCCTCATCTAGGATTATGCGAATAACAACCACGAGTGTGAAAATGGCCTTTCCTCAACTTCCAAGCCCCCTGAAAAGCAAAACACCTCACACTTAACAGAGCTCTTCTGCAAACACCCTTCAGGCTGCTCCCAGGGTCACAGGTCCTGGAGCACACCAAGAACTATGGAGCAGGCACAACGACTTGGGCACGACACCTCGCGAGGACACCAGCAACCTGCTCTCACTTTGACCAGCAGATCCCAGACACAGCTCTGAGTAGCACCCGGGGCTGTGGGGGCAGCAGCAAATCAGGGAAACGCTTGAAAATGCATCTCAGACCCATAAAAGGTTCAAAGATTCCTACACCCAAACGCCACCAAGCCGCCCAGGCCCAGCTGCTCGGCGCAGGCCGGCACGCCTGGCTCGCAGGTCAGTTCCCCTCGGTGACAGGGCGCTGGGTCCCCTGCTCACAGCCCCAACAGCCCCTTCGGGAGCCCCTGCAGGGAAGCAGCCCCCTCGCCAGCACCGCTGACCCTGCTGCAGTGAGAGGGCACCCGCCGGCATTTGAACGCACCCGCAGCCCCCACCAGCCCCACTCGCACCCGCTCTCACTCCCGCTCCCTTCTCGCCTGCTTCGCTCCCTCCCTTCTCGCACCTCTCTCTTCTCTTGGCCTTTTCCCACTCTGGACTCCGATTGGCTGACACAGCCGTCATTCCAATCCATCCCCACCCTCCTCCTCAGGACAGCCAATAGGAGGGCCGCACTCAGGCGATGCCATGGCAACGCTGCACCCTCCTGCCCTGGCAGCCAGCTCTGCCCCCTCCCCCGCGGGACGGCGCCATCTTGTAGGCAGCAGCGCAGGGCGCGGCAGGGCCTGGGGGCAGCCCGGCACCGGGTGCCCGGGCAGTGCGGGGCCCCAGGCGCGGCCGCTCTGCCGCAGGGGCCCCGTAGGGCTTCTTGCTGACCTGTGCCCTGGGGGCCATGCTGGGCTTGGAGGTCAGCCCTGGGGCCTGTGCTGGTGCCAGCCCTGGTGCCGGCACTGAGGCTCTGGGAATGGCCGGAGCGCCGGAGCCTGCGGGTGAGGTGCTGCTGCCGCCAGGGCAGGGCAGTGTCCTCTCGGCCCTCCTGCCCCGGCCCCTTCTCCAGGGCAGCCCCAGGGCTTGGCAGCCCTCCTGCTGTGCCTGGCAGGGCTGGGAGGGGGTTCTGGAGGGGTCGCTCCAGAGGGCTGAGGAGCCCCATGGGGGCACAGGGCAGCGAGGGGGAGACCAGCTCTGGGCCTGTTGTTGCCAGGGAGTGGAGGTGTGGCGTCAGGAGGAGGCTGGGGGAGTTGGTCATGTTGGGCTCACCCCAGCAGTGCACCCCCCACAGAAAAGTCCTTGGGATAGCCAGGTCTTAGAGGGTGACAGTGGCGCCTCCACCTGTTCACAAAGTGCTCTCCCTAACAGGCTGTCTTGGGTGCAGAGGTTGGAGCCCGTTTGGCAGGAGGACAGAGGCTGCGGCCATCTCAGGATGAAATCTCAGAGCCCCAAATCTGCTCTGCCAAGTTAGAATCCTAAAAGGATACAAACGGTGTCAATCCTCACTGGAGAGCTACAGAAGCACTGGAAACAAGCAAGTGCATTCCTGGCTGATGGTGTCCCTGCAGCAGTCCTCCATCTCGCTTGTCCCTTGCCCTCAGCTCACCTCTCAAGCCCAGGACGAGGGACGCTCTTCCCATCTCATCACCCAATACTCCTTGCCGACATGCTGCTGCTCCTCCGCATGTCGACAAGGGCTCCTAGTGCAGCCCCGTTGCCTCCTGTCCCCCATCATTTCCACAGAGCCACTACGAAGGACAGTGGTGGGGACTGCGTGAGCAGTGCCCAGCAGCGCCTGGGCCTCGCAGGGCAGTGAGGGCCCCCACCCACGGCACCATGGAGACCTCCCTGTGATGCAGCACATCCTGCTGTGACCTCAGCTCGTGTCATGTGGGGGCTCACTATGCCATTGCCGTGGAGATGGCCCAGCCAGGGAGCAGAGAGATTTCCTCTCCCCTCCTGGAAAGCAATCCCCTCCCTCCCCCCAGTTATTTCCCAAACATTTCTGATAAATTCCTACATCTCCAGAGGGGCCTTGGGCATTAGGGCAGCCCCAGCCCCAGGAGCCAGACATCATGGCTGCCACATGGTCTCCCGAGCCACACATGTCTCTCAGGCAGGATTTTGCCCGGGATCCACAGCAAGTTTTTCAGTTCACAGTTTCTGTGTGCCTCCTCAAACAGGAGCCCCAGAGGCCCCCAGGGAGCTGCAGGAGCGTTGGGAACAAGCAACTGTTGCCTGGGCTGATGGTATTGGTCCAGCAGTTCTCCATCTCTACTTGCTCCTTGTCCTTGGCTCACCTCTGTAGCTGAGGAGGAGGAATGCTCTTCCTGGTTTGGCACCCAAAACTCCTTTACAATGAGCCCACTGCCTGCTGGCGAGGGGCCCCAATGTGGCCCCATTGCATCCTGTCCCCACTTCTTTCCATAGAGCTGCTATGCAAATCAAAAGTTTCTTTTCTCTTCATTTCCTGCTTTTGCCCATAGCAAGACAGCAGAAAAATCTCACTCTTTCAGCAGAGTCCCCTACTTTTACACATCTGCTTTCTGAACTTTTTGAACAGTATTTCCCTCTGTATTCCCCGCCTACTGCTACCACACACCCCAGTTCCTTTCCTTTGCTCCAGCAGCATGCTAAGATTGAGAAAGCCTAAGTGGGGTGTGTATGTGAGGGAAATAAAATAAATAACGAGATGCCAGCACGAACAGCAGTGGGATGGCAAAGCAGGTGGTGTATGAAAATGCCATGTCAGACACCCCAAAGAAGTCACGTCCTTCCAAAATCTGCCAAGTGAAAATGACGTACAAAGCCAAACATTTCTGAAGGCTTGTTGAATTTGGTGCCTCTAGTTGTACATGATGCCAGGGCCACCTGGCTGTAAGAAGCACTTGGGAGAGGGCCAAGCCTTGCAGGAGGCAGCCTCGGCTGCAGCTGAGCCCTGGTAAGAGCAGGAGAGAGCAAGGCAGGGGTCTTGAGGGTGCTCTGCTTCTTCTGCTAGCCAGACTGGCTGGGCAGAGGATTTGTCAGTGTGGGGCAAGAGATGGGAAATGGCAGCTGCCTTGGGCACCCCCAGGTATGTCCTTGCAGGCTGCCAGGCAAAGCATGCAGTCAGCCTGCTGGCAGGCAGAGACTTCCTGCTCCTTGCCAGCACTTCCCACCTGCTCCTCAGCAGCTCCAGGGAGTCAGGCAGAGGCTTACAAAGTCACCATCATGGTCATCTCTGCACCTTTGCGAGGACACGTGCAGAAGCCTGTGAGCCCTGTGCGTTGGGCAGCCGAGGCAGCCTGTGCCTTTGGTGGGAGCAAGCTGGGCTCCGGCTGTGCTGCACTGCTGCGTGCAGCTGCTGCTGGCCACCTGTGGGCAGAAGGACTCACAGGGTGGAGGCGGTTGACTTGGTCCGAGTGGCTGGCGAAGAGCAGGAAACCTGAGGGCCGTGGGCAAGGGAAGCTCTGGCTGCACGCGGCCTGGCTGAGCTGGGCCCAGAGCTGCTCTCTGCCCCTCAGCGCAGAGCTCAGGGCTCTGTGGGGGCCTTGGAGCATGCAGGTTGCTGTGCTTTGTCCCAGGGAAAGTCCCGAGGACCGGCAAGAAATCCCTCACTGGGTGCAGCAGCTCCTGCCTGCCTCTTTCAGCCCAGCTCCTTTGCCAAACCAGCTGCCTGCTCTCCGGGCAGCTCCCATGCCTGCTGCCTGCCCCTGCCTCCAGCCCCATGGCTCACCTCGCCCCTGCGCTCCGGCATGCCTGGCAGTGTGTGTGCAGCCTGGCAGCAGACGTTTGCTGCCGCTCCTTGTAACTCTGCATGACCCTCTCCTAGGGTCCTGCTGCTCTGGCCCCAAGGGCAGCTGCTGCCACCTCATGGAGCGGCTCTCCTCAGAGTGAGGACCCCAGGGGCTCTGCTCCAGCAGGGACACAGTCTCCACGGAGACAGCCCCATCAGCAGGGCCTTGGAGGCACCATGCCACCACCATCACAAAGCACTGCCGCTCACCATGGAAACACCCCTCACCAAGCCCCGGGGATCACTGGGAGTACCACCAGCACAACGCCTTGGCAGTCCCCATGGGCACACCCATCCCCATGGCCTTGCCTCCAAGCCTCTGCGTTCAGCTTTGGAGCCTGCCTGGCAGCTGACAGCTGGGCAGCACCACCAAGTTGCCTCTCTCCACCACTGCACTCCATGCCCCTTGCACAGGCTGCCCTTCTTCAGGCACTCCAGAGCACACAGCCACTCCAAGGCTACCCCTCGCTCTTCCTGCTAATCCTCAGCCCTCTCCAGTGGCTCCTTCTGCAGCCCATGCCACAGCTCCCTGCATTCCTGCTGCTGTCGTGATGGGCTTGTTTTTCCCCACACCACCTGGCACCTTTGCTTGCCATCCCAGGCCATTGCTTCCTCACTCTTCTTGCAGTCAGTGTCTCCTCTAGGTTGCTCCCCCACCAGCTTGCCCAGCTGAATCACCATCAGCTCAGCACTTGGCAAGTCTCCTGCCAAAGAAACGCTGCCACCCTTGTTTGAGCGATGCTGTGAAAAAAACCCTGCAAATAGAAAACAAGACTCAAGGAAAAGAAGGGAAGAAGAGTCAGAAGCAGAGAAGGTGTGCTAGCTTTGTGGATCTACCACCTGGCACCCATCTCTGTGCAGAAATAAACAATTTTCTGGACCCTGTGTGTCTGTTGGTTGCTTGCACACTGGGTAATAGAATGCAGTTTGGGGACAACACAGGGATAACTACAAACAGTCTGAACACAGGCTGGGGAAGCTCTAGGGTGGAGGAGTGGCCCACGCAGGGCAGTGTCATTCCCCCATGGAGAGGGTTCTGCATGGGGCAGGGCTCCTCACAGCTCCTGCTCACCCCCAGGACACTTCCCAGGGGCTTCTCAGCAGGTAGCTCCAGGCAGGGATGACACCAAAGGCAAGGAGCTTCCCCACATCTCTGCTTTCAGGTCCCTGCTGCTGGTATGGGGGGAAGGGAAAGGGGCTGCCAAGCCTGGACAAGAGCCCGAGACTCCAAAGCTGATGGAGAGACCAGCAGGTCTGAAGGAAGCTCACAAAGTTCCTTCCCCGACATGCACAGCACCAGCAGCACCTTTGCCAACCCCAGCTGGATCTGTCCTCGCTACCCCGAGCATCTGCCAACATGCAGATGCCCCTCAACACTGCCTCGCTGCCAGGAGGTGTCTGTGGGGCAGAGCTGAGCACACAGGGCTGTGATGGGCCTGTGGGTCATTGCTTTCCTGAGGAAATGTCACCTTCAGACCCTCGACTGTCTCTGGGGAGGTGTCCCGAGGGGCTGTGAGCGCCCTCCAGAAGGGCACAGCTCTTCCACAGCCGCTTTGCCGCGATACCTGAGAGCCTGGCTCTGGCCACGGCCCTCAGGAGCCTCCGCACGTCCTGCTCCTCACGGTGCCCACAGCTGGGCTGGGCTCAGAGAGGAGTTGGGGACCTGCCCCGGGGAAAGCAGGGCTGTCAGCAGGTGCACCAGGGCGCTGGCTGCCTCCTGCCTCCAGCCTCGAGAAACGACAAGCACCACTGTACCTGCACCCTCTCCTCACAGCTGGGATGGTGCTGAGGAACCGGCACCACAGCATCCAGCACCGAGCCATGGGGCCACAAGGAGAAAGGACGCAAGAGCCGGGGGCTGCCGGGGGCCGGAGGCGGCTCAGGCCAGGCCGGGCCTTCCCCATTCACTGCTGCCACACAGCCGGGCCACGGCGGCTCTGGCTGCCCCCGCATGCACGGCCACTCTCTCTGCCCAGCCCGCGGCCCTCGGCCCCGGCGTGGCAGCTCCCGGCGCTGTGGCTAAAGGCTCCGGGCGGCCCCGGGCCAGGAGATGCTGCCCCGCGGCAGCAGCCGCCTCTCGCGCCCTCCCTGCCCACAGGGCCTGGCCAGCCACGGACCCGCCCCCAACGCGCTCCTCACTCTCCTCTGGGCCACTGCGCATGCTCCGCCCTGACCGGCCACGCCCCTCCCTTTTTGCCACGCCCCTCTTGGTCCCTCCCCTTGGCTCCCCTGCCCCGCCCAACCCGGCCTCTGAACAGCGCACGCGCACTGCTGCCTCCCTCCCGCCCCTCCCTGGGGTCCCACCCCACGAGGCCACACCCCACGGGAGCTATTGGAGGAGTGAGGGGTGGGAGGGTCTGTGGTGCAGGGGGCGTCACTTCCGGCTCTGGGGGCGGGGCCTGAGTGTCACTGGCTGCTGGTGCTGGTGCGTGGGGAAACGCTGCTGCCGGGCGCTGCTACTGCAGGGCCCCGCTCTGCCCCAGGGCCTGGGCGAGTCTGCGGGAGGGGAGGGGAGGGGAGGGATTGGAGAGAAACCTCTGCGCTGTGCTGGGGGCAGCAGCATGCCCGTGAGCATCCCGGGGACACAGTGGGGGTTTTCAGCCTGCACTGTGGCCTGGCGGGTGCCGAGAAGCCCTGAGCTGTGAGAGCTGCAGCACTAGTGACCCCGCAGGCAGCAGGGAGGGAGAGGACCAGAGCAGCTGCTTCCTGTGCTGCTTCTGCCCTGGGATGTTCTCCCCTCGTGGAAAGCTGAAACACCCTGGGTGTGTGTGGAGAAACTGTTGGTGAAAGCAGATAGGCAGGAGCTGCTGTCGTAGTGTGCAGGGGCAGTGCAGTATTCAGTTTTCTCGATCAACCTGTGAAAATGTGACTTCTTTCTTCAGCTTTCAATTAGGAACAGTCACAAGCTGTCATGTCCAGGAGTGGGGAGAAAAGAGGGCTGTGAAAAGAGCAGGGCCTGAGCCCTGAGGTAACTATATGTAGCACTCTAGAGCTTTGTTGAAAGCTTCCTCTCTTCCTGCAGTTGCTAAGGAAGAAAGCAACAGGATGGCCGCAAACGGGCACTGTCCTTGCTAGACCAAGGAGAAGGACTTGAACACACCCTTGCGTGGAGAGCATTTTCCTTCCCGTACCTTCGAGCTGGGAGGTTTGGTCCATACCATCCGTATTGGTCCTTTTGGTTACTGGGGAAGGATTGACTTAATTCCAAAGAGTTCCAGACTCTTTGGTGCTGCCCGCAGCCTACCACAGGCCTCAGCAGGAGCCAGGTGTTAGGCGCAAAGGCTGAGCCAGAGTGAACAGTCCCATCTCTGGTGACAGTGAAAGTACTGCTTTGGGGGGCAGTAGAGGTGTATACAGGGAATGTCTGTGTATGTGCTTGGTGTTCAGAGCCTCTGTGGTTTAATGGTACTCCTTTCCAGGTGGAGATAGTCACTCTGCTGACTGGCCTCTAAAATGCAAGTGAGCATTTTGGAGACGTCCAGTTGTAACTCGGTGTGCCGGTCTTTACTTGGAGTGAGCTAACTGTGCTTGGAGGCAAGTATGCTTGGAAATGTTCCTGTTTTCCCTGGCAGGATAACATGCGTCTTGCAGTCTTCCTCCCCAGTAGATCACCAAGGGCTTTACAGAGGAGGTGCTGGTGGCTTCCCCCTTTTCCAATGAGTGAAAGTGACACAGCAAAAGAGAAAGGCTCCTGCCACGCATTGAGAGAAGACAGTGGGAAAGCATGTGAGCTCTTCTTTCTCTTTTCTCTTTTTTTCTCTTGCTGCTCAGAAAGAATAGTGCTGGAAGCTGATGTGATGTTTTCCCTTGTCCATTTGTGGAATGGAGGATGTATCCAGACTGAGCACTGCAAAAAGGGCACCTCCTAACCGTGAGGTGGATTCATCAGCACTGGAGGTGATGACATTGAAACAACTCGTTGCTGTCTTTCTCTGCTTCTCTCAGGCATTACAGACCAGCAGAAAATGCTTGTGACAAGGGCAAAGCAGTGAAGCAAGCCAGTGCAGAGGTAAGCTAGTGTTCCTTATCATTTCATTTTTAGGGAATGATGGTTGAGTGTATTCAGCCATTGCACTCTTTGTATGTTGTAAAGAATGCTCTGCTGCCTTATTTTTTCCCCAGGGGAGAGGAGAGCATTCTTCAGGAAATGACACTTTCCCAGAGGTTGCCTGCTGTCACTTACTTTGTTTCTGTGCCATTCTGAGCACAGAAACAGTAGTACACAGTGGGGTAGGTTGAAAGCAGCCATCCCAAAGAAGGACCTTGGGAGTTTGGAAAGGGAGGAATGTGCTGGTTGGTTGGTTGCTTTTGTGTGCAAAAGTATCCTTCTCGCTGTTTTATGCATGAGGAAGACTCTTTGCACTGTCTGCTAGTCAGACGGTCTGTCCTTGTTTGCTAGCACTTGGCTTTCAGAGGGCTAGGAAAACAAGGGCCTGCAGAGTCATGCTACAGCCTGAGGAAAAAGGGATTTTTTTTTTCTTTCCTTTTTCTGTTTTTTGTGAACCCCTCCCTACTGCAGATCCAAGTGTTTTATCCTAACAGGCCCATGGGTTGTTTGCCTTCCTTAAGCACACTTGGATGCCAACAGCCATGTTGCAGCCACTCTAATGCACACCGTGGTGTCTTTATTGCCTGACTCCAGTGTTGTTGTCTGTTCCCCTTTGGTTGTCAGCTCAGCTCCCTTTGGAGCTCAGCCGCCTCCAGGTCTTCCAGACTCCTGTCTTTGGTGCCTTGGTCTGGAGAACGCCTGCTGTGGTTGTCTGAAACCTCAGTGTTGGGAGGGCTACAGCGTCATGTGGCACAAGAGGCCTTTGCTGTTCTCGTGTTCATTCCTGAGCTGCTTTCTTGTGTAGCCCTCCTGTTTTCAGTGCTAGTGCTAGTCCTCCTGTGCTAGTCCTCCTGTGCTAGTCCTCCTGTTTTCTGTCAGCTTCCTCTCTTTCCCCTGTTACTGCTGAAGTGAGAACAGCCTGAAACAACTGTGCCCTTCCAAGCGAGGAGTGTGAAACAAAGAACCCGGCTGCTGTTGCTACCTGAGCAGCGAGCTGAAGCCTGTGATCCTCTGCTCTGAAACACTGTGACAGTTTCCAAGGTCTAACTTGACCGGCTTTTTGATGGGCCTTTTTTCAGGCGACTGCTCCATCCCGGTTCGTGCGCTCAGTGAGCCCTTTGCGCTTTCACTATGTTTTTTCAGGCCACTGTGAGAGAGCTCACTGCTGCATCGGAGGAAGGCAAGCCAGAGGAGATCAGGAGTAGTGCTTTCGACCTCACTGCCACCCCTGAGGATATCCATAGACTAAGGAAGCTTTGCTAGTTCAAGGATGAGGTAATGTCTGCTGCCGTGTAGTCATGTTCTCATACCTCTTGACTGTGTATGTGAAGTTTCTTTTCAAATTCTTTGCTTTTCTTTCACTGCACTCAGCAGGAGGGAAAATGGAATCTAAGTGCAGCATGTAATTGCAAGTTCTCAAATGCTTGTTCTTAATGATCTCTCCAAAGGGACCATTTCCTTCTTTTTTTTCCTCTTTTTTATAGTTTTATGTACCTGTCTCAATTTCTCAGAGTGACACAGTCTCTCACACCCTCTCAGAGTGTCACAGTCCGAGAGAACTTTTATTATCCCTGTCTCATTATAACTTACAAATTGATAAGTATGGCCATACTAGAGGTATCCTCTAATCAGGGAGGACCTATCTTCTTCCTCAGAAAAACTGAAGGAACAGTGAGAAGTTGGCATATACACTTCATGCTCCTTTTTTTTCCACTCTAAAACTTACCCAAGTGATGGCTGGGGTTGAAAGAGGCAAGAAGACTGCCTGATGCCTTCCATCGCATAGGCACAAGCAGCTTTTAGTTTGTTGTGGTTTGATCCTCAGTTACTAAGTCGTCTTATTCCTTATGCACAGAAGAACGCTGTGTGCTTGGGCAGTGGGGTTAGCCTAGAGGCTAAAGGGGCACTGCTTAGCTTCCTGTGCCTGTCCCTGTGACTCAGGTTTGGGTCCCTATTTGCCTGTTTTTCCTTGACATCTCATCCCCTCGCAAAGAATCTCCTGGGTCCTGGAGTTCAGTCACCTGCTCCAGGCAAATCTATCGCAGAATCGATTTTATAGATAGACTTAAGTTCCCTTGTGAGATATTTCCTTGATTGAGAGCCACATGCAGAATTTCCTTTTCAGGAATTTGAAGTCTTTTCAAATCCAAGTGGCATTTCCTGATGGCAACTTTATGGGTATTGCTCCTTGTGGCAGCATTGCTTGTGAGGGTAACTGATTCTCTCTCCATAGAGCAACTTCTCCTGTACGGAACAATCCTGTTTCCTCTGTCTTAGTTTGGCTATGTCAAACTGAATTCTCCTAGTGTGCTTCCGTGTGATTGGCACTTCACTTCTGGGGCATTTGCATAGCCTGCCTTTGTTGCTTTTTGTTGCAATCTCAGTTCCTTTTTTTTTCCAAGGAAACCAGAATTACTCACAGTACGTCATATGCTATCCCTCAAGTGCCATTAGGAATACTTCTGTATCTGCTGGGAAACTATTCCTTTCTTTGTGATTCTACTTGTAGATTATTAATCTCTAACTAGCTGATACACTCAGCTTTGTGCCTGCATAAGAACTCGCAGCAACCTCCACATTTCCTGAATCCTGCTTTAGAGCAGAAATTCTTGTCACAGCACGGCAGCCTGAGAGGTGCAGAGAAGCCCTGAGCTGTGAGAGCTCCATCACTAGTGAAACCTAAGGCAGCAGGTGAAGAGTGAAAAGAAGAGAGAAGCCGCTTTCTTTGCCACTTCTACTGCTTGATGTTCCCTCCTAATGGAAAGCTGAAACACTCTGGGTGGGTGGTGAAACTGACGGGGAAAGCAGAGAGGCATGAGCTGCTGCTCTACTGAATGGTGGAGGTGCAGGGGTAAGGAGTCAGTTTGTATTTGCTGCCAGGGATAAGATTTTTTTAAACAAACATTTTTTTCCCTGCTGTAATCTGGACGGTAGCTCAAAAGATGTCTGTCACGACAGAGAAGCAAAACAAATATCTCCACAAGACTGTGCCGTCCTGCAGGTGTGTGTGTGGGGGGGGGGGGGGATTTGGGGGCTCTTGGAGCAAGCTATCTTTCTGTACAAAAGTCTGGAAAACATTGATGCAGGCCCCCAGAGAAGAGAAATTTTCTGGGCACTCAGAGCAACACAGGCAGGACCCAGCGATGTCGAGGGAAACCCATCCCAGCCATACCAAACCAACCACTCTCTCCAGAGGACTTTCCTAACCCTTGGGCTGGGAGTAGGAGAGGAGATGGGAGAACAGTCATCCCAGACTTGCCTCCGTCAGGCCCTCAGCTCCACAACGTGTCATAGGTTCAGGTGAGTTCTCTCAGGCAACACTTCCCATGCCTCTGGTGCATGGAGAAGACTGGGTAGGCACACAGGAGACAAGGGAGAGAAAGGGCAGAGATGCCAGCAGGTAGAGTTGGGCTCCCTGTGTCAAAGATGACTAGAGGCTGACTAAGCAAACTAACTCCTGTAGGGACTTGGAAAGGCACATCTCGGACAGTATTTAAGGGGGGTGGAGTCTCCCTCCTGCAAGACTTGCCCCAGCACTCTGCAGAGACTAGGAAGAGCAGGAAGGTTGACTGTAGGGAGGCTCGCAAGCTTTAGCAGGTGCAGAGCTGGGAGGTGCCCTTACAAACTTCTGAATGCAGGCCCTGAGGCATTGCACTGCCTTGTAGGCTCTGCACCAGAGCCCAGAGAGCAGCACTGCAGTATGAGGGATGTCCTGAGAAGCCTTGAATCCTCAAATGCCGGAGATCCAGGGTGCCAGAGCTGTACAGATCATGGGAGAGCAAGGGTGCCAGTGTGGATCCAGGGTGCCTGGGCTGCACAGATCCCTGGAGGAGCCAGGGAGTTGGTGTGGGGAAGGGCAGGGGGCTGAGGAGCATACCCAGGGGAGAAGCAGAGCCCCAAAGTGACACTGAAAAGCCCAAGGACCATCTGAAGCCCAGAGTTGAGACCTGGCTTTTCTCAGGCTCACACAGAAGGAAAGGTGGACTAAGTTCATGGGAAATGGGAAAACTTCCTCCAATTGGCTACGTGGCCTGACCAATGGCTTTGGAGTCTGGCAGGGACGAGGGTCCTGGGTAGAGCTCTCTGGATGATGTGTGTTTCCTCTTTTCTGGCGTATCATCTCTATCTTAAGCACCACAGAGCGAGAAACCTTGCTGAAGGCTTCTCAAATCAAAGAGCCTGCTTTGGTGCCTAAAGGAGGAAGGTTACGTCCTGTCCCTTATTCTCCTATACCCTACTTCAAATAAAAGCGAGATCCACAGCAGCCACCAGTTTTGAGGCTCATCTAAGCATCTCAGCCTGTGGCCACCCTTTGTGCTTTTTCATCCCACTGGACTTTGATCCTGTAAAAATGCCAAACCCCAATCCAACCCCCAAACCGCAGATTCCTGCACAGAATCCTGTTGCCTCGTGCAGCAGCCAGGGAGTGCAGGAGCACAGCAGTGACCTCTCCAGGTCCCCACTTCAGATATTTCCCTGACTTTGGCACCACTTGGAGACATTCTTGAAGGAATTTATCAGAAAGTTTGGGAAAATACCTGGGGGAAGGGAGATGCCTGCTTTCCAGGAGGGGAGAGGAAATCTCTCTGCTCTCTCCCTGGCGGTGCAATCTCCATGGCACTGACCTGCTGTGCCCCCAGATGACACAAGCTGAGGTCACAGCGGGATGTGCTGCATCACAGGGAGGTCTCCATGGTGTCCTGGGTGAGGGCCCTCACTTCCCTCCGAGACCTAGGTGCTGCTGGGCACTGCTCACGCCCTCCCTGCCGCTGCCCTTGTTGTGGCTCCATGGCAAGACTGGAGACAGGAGTTAATGGGGGCTGTGCTGGGATCCGTCGCTGACATGCAGAGGAACAGGAGCATGATGAAAAGGAGTGTTGGGTGAAGGGAAGAACATCCCTCCTCCTGGGCTGCAGAGGTGAGCCGAGGGCAAAGAGGCGAGATGGAGGACTGCTGGATGGACACCATCAGCCGAGACCACAGTTCCTTGTTCCCAAGGCTCCTGCAGCTCTCCACTGAGGGTAAGGGCTTTGGGTACTTCTTCCCGAGATGTTGCACAAAGATTGGTAACTGCAAAAACTGCTGTGAATCCAGGGCTGTGGGGGTGGCTGGACAGGACTGGGGGCTGCCACAAGAGTCATCTCTGAGGGTCCCATCTGTCTTAGTGGACAGCCAGGACTCCTGGGTCATGGGTCAGGAGATGCGCTGAGCCTCAAGGCTTCTGTGGGGCCAGCTCCATTGCCTTTTGGGGTATGTGGGGGGGCATGGGAATCCATGGCAGGTTTCCCTGGGATCGTGTCCCCCTTTGCGATCTGGCTCTGAGAAGAATTAGGGTCCTGCATCCCAGAGGCTGGGGCAACCTGCTGCTCTCATGGGGCTCTCAAGAACCTGCTGAAATGTCCATGTACAATAAGGAAACCACCTTGTAATGACCCCAGGTCCTCTGCCTGTTTGAGAGGACCTCTGTTCCTTTCATGCTTGGTACAAGTTGGTACAGCATGTTTTGGGCTCAGAGAACCATCTCGAGATGGTCATAGCCTGTGTCCTTGCGCAGATTGGACTCAAAACATCTGCATGCAAAAGAAAGCCTATTTGGGAGAGCACCTTGGAAACAGGTGGAGGCACGGTCCCCACTGCCAAGTCCTGACTGACCCAAGGATTTTTCTCTGAGCTATGGGGTGCAGTGCTGCAGTAAGCCCAAAAGAGCAATCTCCCCCAGTCCCTTCATGACCCCACACCCCTACTTCCTAGCACCAGCTGGCTCAGAGCTGGTCCCCCCCCTCACTGCCCTGTGCCCCCATGGGGCTCCTCAGCCCTCCGGAGCGACCCCTCGGGGCACAGCCCGGCCCCACACAGAGCAGCCCCTGCTTGGCTGTGGCCCAGCCCTGCCAGGCGGCGCGGGAGGGCTGCCAAGCCCTGGGGCTACCCTGGGGAAGGGGTCGGGGCAGGAGGGCCGAGAGGACACTGCCCTGCCCTGGCGGCAGCAGCACGTCGCCCGCAGCCTCCGGCACCCCGGCCATTCCCAGGGCCCCAGTGCCGGCACCAGGGCTGGCACCAGCACAGGCCCCAGGACCGCCCTCCAAGCCCAGCACGGCCCCCAGGGCGCAGGGCAGTGAGGAGCCCCGTGGGGCCCCTGCGGCAGAGCGGCCATGCCCGGGGCCCCGCACTGCCCGGGCACCCGGTGCCAGGCTGCCCCCAGGCCCCGCCGTGCCCCGCGCTACCGCCCACAAGATGGCGCCGTCCCGCGGGGGAGGGGGCGGAGCTGGCTGCCAGTGCAGGAGGGCGCAGCGTTGCCATGGCATCGCCTGAGTGCGGCCCTCCTATTGGCTGTCCTGAGGCGGAGGGCGGGGATGGATTGGAATGACGGCTGTGTCAGCCAATCGGAGTCCAGAGTGGGAAAAGGCCAAGAGAAGAGAGAGGTGCGAGAAGGGAGGGAGCGAAGCAGGCGAGAAGGGAGCGGGAGTGAGAGCGGGTGCGAGTGGGGCTGGTGGGGGCTGTGGGTGCGTTCAAATGCCGGCGGGTGCCCTCTCGCTGCAGCAGGGTCAGCGGTGCTGGCGAGGGGGCTGCTTCCCTGCAGGGGCTCCCGAAGGGGCTGTTGGGGCTGTGAGCAGGGGACCCAGCGCCCTGTCACCGAGGGGAACTGACCTGCGAGCCAGGCGTGCCGGCCTGCGCCGAGCAGCTGGGCCTGGGCGTCTTGGTGGGGTTTGGGTGCAGGAAACTTTGTCCGTGTTGTGGGTCTGAGATGCATTTTCAAGGGTTTCCCTGATTTGCTGCTGCCCCCGCAGCCCCCAGGTGCTGCTCAGAGCTGTGTTTGGGATCTGCTGGGCAAAGTGTGAGCGGGTTGCTGGTGTCCTCACGAGATGCCCTTCCCAACAATCTCTTTTGTTGTGGAAACTGCATTTCAGAGTGTCTCTGAGAGAGGATGTCCTACATGTCATGTCGTGTCCTAGCTGTTGTTTTGGGGACCTGGTATAAAGACATGGTCTCATCTCTGCCAAAAAGAGGATTAGAATGTCTCAGTTGCCTTGCTGGCTGTTCTCTCACAGATACAGCTCAGCATGGTGGGGAGATATTTGCCCCTATCTGTTGCAACTATGTAAGGCCAGCAGAACTGACAGTAACACTCCGATTCTGTCTGTCTTTCTAGGTTGCTCCAGTTGCGTACATTCCCAGTGCTTTTCTCAGGCCGCTGAGAATGGAGGAAGAATGCCAGGGTGTGTCCCTGTAGCTGTCAACATCTTTGCCAGCATCTTGAGCCCTCTGTGAAAGCAGCTGCAAGTGAATGAGATGAGGCTATGTACGCATGCAACGGCTTCCGTAAATGTGCCTGGCTGTTTCAGTATTGGAGAGGCCAGTGGTAGGCACACAGCTGCTGTTTCTGCTTGTGAGGTGCCTATTGCCTTGCTCTCTGATAAGCCAGCAGATGCCCAGTGGCTTTGATGAAGCCTGCAAAGTCACTACTTCCTCCAAACCAAAGAGCAAGTAGCAATTAAGTTGTTTGATACCTATTTGAAAGACTTCCACATGGTAAATACCAGAGGACAAGGAGACACATTATTAGTCTTGTGGCTGTGAGGTCAGTTCAGCCTGACTGCCTGCTAGGGCGGTGGCAGGCCCATGGCTGCGGGCTGCGCGTGTGAGGTCCCCTGTACCTCGGTGCCTGATGGAGCAATGCCAGGCTTACAGGTGTCGTTTATGCTTGTGAGGTCACTTCTGCCTGAGGCCCTGGTGGGCCAGAGCCAGGCCTACAAACGCTATTTGTGGGTGTGAGGTGGCTTCTGCAGCAGTGCCTGACGTGACAGTGCTGGTCACGTGGCTGCGGATAGTTGCTGTGAGGTCCCCCGTGCCTCGGTGCCTGACAGGCCAGTGCTGGTTCAAAGGCTGCTGTTAGTTGCTGTGAGGTCCCTTGTGCAGCGATATTTCGTAGGACTGTAGTAAGCCCATGGCTGCTGCTCGTGGCTGTGAGGTCACTTCTGCCTGCGTGCCTGATAGGTCAGTGCCAGGTACACAGCTGGTGTTTATGGTTTGTAGGTTACTTCTGCCCCAGTGTCTGATAGGCCAGTGCTGGGCATGTGGCTGTTTTTTGTGGTTGTGAAGACACTCGTGCCTCAGTGCCCAGTCGGCCAGTGCCAGGCCCCCAGCTGCTGGCTGTGCTTGTGAGGTCTCTTGTGCCTCAGTGCCTGAAAGCCAGCACTGGTCACTAGGCTGCTGTTTGCGGTTCTGAGGTCACTTGTGCAGTGGTGCCTGATGGGCGAGTGCCAGGCCCATGGCTGTTGTTTGTGGTTATGAGATCTTCTCTTGTGGTTGTGTGGATCGTCTCTTTCTAATGATCCCTGAAAAACAGTCTATTCTGGATCTCAAGGTCCAGAAAGCGGTCTATTCTGGATCTCCAGCTCCAGAATGCATCCCTGCATCTCCTCGGCATTTCCCCGGGTCATGTCTGCTGTTGTTGTGGGTGTGAAAGACATTGGTGCTGTGTGTGACAAAGATGACTGAAAGGTTGGAGCATCTCCCATAGGAGGAGATGCTGAGAGGGCTGGGACTGTTTTCCTGTTGTAAAACAGACTGCTAGTGTCTTTAGACATCCTTTGAGGGTGTCTAAATATCTGGTGGGAAGGTGTAAGGAAGGTGAGAGCGTGGCTCTGAGTGTTTCTCTGTGATAGCCGGGGAGAGGAGGAGAGGCAATGGGCACAAAATGGCAAATCATGAATTTCCACCTGAAGGTAGGAAAATACTTTCAGGTATTGTGAGGGTGGTTAAATGCTGGAAGAGGTTCCCTGAGAGGCTGTGGAGTTTCGACTTTGTGAGATACTCTAAACCTGCCTGACCTAGACCTGGGTAAGCTTTTGTAGGTGCCCCTTCTTGATCAGGGGGGTTGGAGCAGGGGATCTCCAGAGGTCCCTGCCAATATCGTCTTTTTTGTCATTCTGTGAAAACAGCAAAACTCACACTGAAAACAACCATTTCGAGAAAAAAAGAAAGAAGCCAAAGGGTTGCTAGAAACAACTAGATTGGCTCAGTTGTTTTCAGTGCTTATGGATGTGGAAGGGAAAGAAGAGAGTTTTTGATTTCAGGTCTGTTCTTTTCATACCATGTTCATTAAGAAAAACAAATCTCTGGCGGGGATATCAGGATGGAGGCAGCTGTGATGTTGCTGGCGGGGGGTCAAAGGACTACAGCAGAGGGGCCTGGAGGCAGCAGCTGCCTCGTCTGCCTGGTGCAGCTGAATTTGTGCATGTGCTTGTTCCTCAGGCTGCCCTTGTGAGAGAATTTCACTCTCTCTCCCGAGGCAGAGAGGCTGAGAAGAGCAGTTGCTCAGCTGAGATGCTGAGGCCCAAGTGGTGGGGGTGCTCACTTGCTCTAGAGGTATTGTGGGGTTGTTTTCTTTCTTTCAGGAAAACAATTTCCTGATGTGAAGAAGCAAGGACTCGTCCTAGCTTAGAAGTAGCTAGGATGAGTGTCCATGAGTGTGTTCTGCACCTTTCTTAGTTCTAGCATTTCTAATGCTCGGCATCCAGATGTGAGGCCCCTTGTACTTCCTTTTCATCCTTTGGAAAACTTACCTGCTAGTGGTGCACCTTCTTGTCTCTGTTGCCATGTTGGCCAACTCCTTTGCTCACAGCAGTCCATGCACTGCCATCTGCCTCCAGGCTAAGCCATCCTAGCTCTCTCAGGCTCTCCTCGGGTGAGAAATGTGCAAGACCTGTAGTCATCTTGATAGCCCTGTCCTGGACTCTTTCCAGCAGGTGCATGTCTTTCTTGTACAGGAGAGCCTAGATTTGGAAAAAGCATTCCACAGGTGGGGCCTCACCAGTGCTGAGCAGAAGGGAAGGATCACCTCTCTCGAGCTGCTGGCAATGCTCTTCCTAATTCAGCTGAGGATACTGTTGGCCCCTTTTGCTGTGTGAACGCGTTGCTGGCTCATGACCAACTTGTGACCAGGATCCCCAGGTCCTTCCCTGGAAACCTGCTCCTCAGCATCTTGGCAGTGGGGTGACGCTGCCACTTGCCACCAGTGCCCCCAGAACTAGGGCTGGCTTCATCCCCCTTCCTGCAAATGCCTCCTTCCCCTTTTCAGGCTCACACAGGGGCCTTGAGAAACACATTGAATCACAAGGCAGAGCAGGACGTGGTGAACAGCGTCATCGGTGGCCAGCCAGCTATCAGGAAAGCAGTCAGCTGAGGCCAGAGACCTTGTCACGAAGGGCTTTGGAAGGGCTGTGTGAGCGGGCGCAGGTCATGGGCTTGTGTGGGAGCACAGTGTCACATTGAGCTCCTGCACCAGAACATCTGTATCAGAGGAGGCATGGCTCTGGAGCAGAGATGGAGATCATCTTGCCTTGTCTCATTGCCCCAACAACCAGACCCATCCTTTCGTCGTTTTCGGATTGCCTCGCTGGGAATCCACCTTTGTGTCAGGCTCGGGGCAGGCTTGTGCATTTGCACCTTTCCCTGAAGGACAAGTTGCCTTCAGAGCTGCAGCTCAACCGTGCAGCTGCCCCATTATGCTCCTGAGAAAGGTGTCAGCGAGGCTGTGGTGGTATTCGGCGTGGCATGCCATCCAAGAAAAAGGTAAGTGCCTATCATAGTCCCTGACATCCTCACTCTTGAGCTGCTCTGCCTGCACACGTAGGTTGGCCAGGCTCTGCAGATGAGTCTGTTGGTGGAGGTTTTGTAGCAGAGCTGAAAAAAAGGGGCCTATTCAAAGCAGTGAGAGAAATGGAGGCTCTGCACGTAGTCTCCCTGTGAGATAGCATGCAAGAGCCAGCACTAGTGCGTGCACTGTCCGAGTGAGGCGTGCCCATGGGGACGGGCTGTCTTTGTGGGTGGTGTGGGCAGCGCATGCCTGATGAGGGGCCTCAGTCATTTGCAGCGTGCCCGTGTTTGGGTGCAGCTGGCAGTAGGCACCTGTTGTGCTGGGTGCCCCCAAGGCAGGCAGGAGCAATTGTGGTGCTGGGAGGGGATGCACATCCCGCCTGAGCGGGACCTGCCTGTGCAGAACATGCGTACCCTCTGTGCGGCTTGTTGTGTAGCCCCAGTGCTGCTGGGGACCCAGCAGCACGTTGTCCCTGGTGATGCCCCGGGACAATGTGCCCTTGCTGTGTTTGCAGGCAGTGCGCAGGAAGTCTAGCACCATGGACATAGAGAGCGCTTGGAGTCTTCCGGCAAAGAAGCAACATATACGGCCTGCTGCAGAGGAGATGCCAGAGCCGGTGAGGCCTTTTTATAGGGAGCACAGGCCTGACATGGTACTGGGTATTCCCATAGGCACAGAGTGACCTAGGCAGATAGAATTCCTGGAATTGATTAGAGTCCAACTTTTCTCCATACCAGAGCATCTCCAACCTGGTGTGGCACTCCGCCCTGTTACTGGTCCAAGAAGTGGGACCAGGCTCTCTTTCCTTGTGTGCTTCAATGCAAAGTCTGAAAGTTAGGCACAGCAGGTCTCACCACACCACCAGCATCATCAGACTCAAACCTCCTGTCTGGACCAAAATGTAGAAGCCCGTGACTTTGAGGCAGAAAATGCTCTCCGGTGTCCACAGCACCTGGACAGTTGGCCCAGGCAGTGGGACAGGTCGGACGGAGATAGGCCAGCATCTGTTTGAGTCTCCCTTGAAGGATCCTGTGTACTGCTAGGGGATCCTAGATGGGAACAGGGAGATCTTTCAGGATGTGCTGTTGGGCTGCTCTCCACCCCTGGAAAGCTCCAGGGAGAAAACCTTCCAAGCTGGTCTTGAGCCAAAGGAAGAGATGGGTGCTATTGCTGAGCTGCCAGCAGAGTCGTGGGATTCATCTCCTCTGTGCTCCTCTTACCCCCGTAGGAAAGGGACTGAGGAGAGATGGGAGGGAGGCATCTCAGCAGTGGGGTGACGCTGCCACTTGCCAGCCGTGCCCCCAGGACTAGGGCTGGCTTCATTCCCCTTCCTGCAAATGCCTCCTTCCCTTTTTCAGGCTCAGAAGAGGGCTAGGAGCAGCACGTCTGAGCAGCAGACAGAGCAGGACATGGTGACCAGCATCATCGGTGCGCAGGTATCAGGAAAGCAGTCAGCTGAGGCCAGAGACCTTGTCGGGAAGGGCTTTGGAGGGGCACTGTGAGCGGGCGCAGGTCATGGGTCATGTGGGAGCAGAGTGTCACGTTGAGCTCCTGCACCAGAACATCTGTATCAGAGGAGGCATGGCTCTGGGGCAGAGATGGAGATCATCTTACCTTGTCTCATTGCGCTGACAACCAGACCCTTCCTTTCCCCCTTTCCTCTTTGCCTCATTCTGACTGCATCTTCAGACCAGGCTTGGGGCAGGCATGTGGTGCACTCGCACCTTTCCCTGAAGGGCAAGCTGCCGTCACAGCCATGCAGCTCCCCCATAACGCTCCTGAGAAAGGTGCCCTAGAGGCTGTGCTGCCAGTATCGTATTCAGCCTGGCGTGCCAGCCAGCTCACCTCTGAGGCAGGGACCCCCACAGCCAAGGCATCTCTTGTCCTCCTAGGTTTTCACCATCTCCCTCCTTGGGGCTCCTGTTGAGTCAATGGACTGGTGCTCTGAAGGAGGGACAACAAGGAGAAAAGTAAGACGCCACTGCCAGACCAAGCCAAGAAGGTGAGAGCCTGTGTACAGCAGGCATCACGCATGCACAGGGCTGTTAAAGCCTCCCAGGTGCTCCTGCCATATCCCCGAGCCCAGCCAACCGCCAACATTACTCAGAGGTCAGGAATTGACTGGGGCTGGCAGTGGGGCAGACATGGGGCTCCTGCTCAGTGCCCACAGCCGGGGCAGGGACTCACCTCCATGCAAGCTGTGGTTAGGGGTTGCAAGACAGGCCTTACGCTGGCTTAGGTTGCTCCCTCTCCCAAGAGCCAAGTCACATGGCAGCCTGGGCCATGCTCCACCAGCCCCGAGTGCCAAGGCCATGCTGCCACCCACGTGGTGGCAGTGGGCCTCAGAGGGATGTGGGGGGATCACTCTGGGCTCCTTCCCCAATGCTGAGCCCAGCACATGTGACTGTAGGACACAGCAATACCTGGCCAAGCTGACATCAGGAGCCCAGATCCCTGCGCTGGTGACCTTCATCACACCACAGCAAGGAGGTATGCTAAGGGCCGTGCAGTTTGGGGGACGGCACCCTGTGCCCCCGCTCCCCACCACTGCTGGGGAAAGGGTCTCTGCGGGAGGGAGCAGTGGGGGAGAGGAGCGCTTGAGGGACAGCTCCTGCCAGCAGAGAGCTCAGCCGTGGGCGCCCCCAGTCCATCGGGCTGGCATGCACTAGTAACATGAGAGGAGAGCACACCAGCCACCAGCAGCTTTACCAGTCCCCTCCCCTAGCACAGAGCACTGACCACAGCCATGTTCACAGCCGGGAGAAAACAAAGTATTTGATTAAGGCAGCTACAAATGGACTTCTGCAATGCTGCTCAGAGTTTTAGCAGTCTGGGAAAAGGGGCCTCAATCTACTATCTAAAATACTGGAAAATGCTGGGATGGTACCCAAAGACAGGGATTGCTGCAAAGGACAGCACTGTCTTGTAGGCTGTAACACCTGGCAAAGCAGACGGGGCAGACGCTGAGCCCCAGCCCTTCCTGTGCAGCACCAACTTCTGCTTCTGCTGCAGTTCAGCACAAACGCGCTCCCCTGAGGCTTGTTTTGAGGAGCGCCCTGGTATGAAATGCTGTCGTGGGAGAATAACCTCCCGGTAAAGACACTTACAGGGACCCAAGCTTTTCACTGCCACCAAAATCACAGGCCTGCAGGCCTCCTTGATCATTCTCTTGGCAAAACCAGGAATTAAAGTCAGAAACAACTGTGGTAATCTCTAATGCATCATTGTCTTTAGCCTCCAGAGATGGGCGGCGTTGGATTGCGAGCCTTCAGGAGCCACCAGGAAGACAGAGCATAGCCAGCAGTCACCCCCCGTGGCAGCCCACAATCGCCACTTCAGTCACTAGCGAGAAAAAGAAAATCAAGAGTATGGTGGAGGGGAGAGCCAAGATACAGCATAGAAGGGTCTTAAGGGAAAAGGCTCATAAGGCAATAGGCTCATAATATTGTACTATACTACATGCAGACTTCTAATAGATACAGTTCTGTGTAAATTGTACCGTAGTCTGATAGAGTAAACTATACTGTAAATTTTACTATATACTGTTAAGTTGTATTACAAGTATGTAATACTGAATACATAAATAAAAGCGTATGGCATTCTCCATGGGGAGCTGAGTGATGCTGCTGGGGAGGCCCTGGGCAGGGAGCTCTGTGTAACCCGGGAACTCACCAAACGCTGCAGGGTCCCTCTTCCTCCTTGCCTGGGAGCGGGGCAGGGAGGAGGCAGCAGGATCCCATGGCAGGGCCTGATCCCTGCTGCCCCCTCCCTGCCCGGCCCCCACAGCCTCCTGAGCTGCAGTGAGGCATCACGAGGCCTTTGGGGGGATGTGAGGAGACTCCCCAGCCCCAAGCGCAGCTGGCTCTGTGCCCCGAGCAGGCAGGCAAACGTGGCCACTGGGACCGGCAGCGGACGGGCAGCTGTCCACATGGGGCCGGGTGCCAGGGACCTTCCTTGCACTGCTGTGACCCACAGCTGGGCGCTGGCAGGTCACTGTCACCGCGGGAGCTGGAACCGGCTGGGCTGTGGGGGCCTTCTATGCCCCCGGCCTCCAGTCAGGGTCTGCTCCTCTCGGGACCCCTCATCTGCCCTCCCAGGCAGCCCATGCCCCCCCCACCACCACCATGTGCTGCTGGAGTTTCATCAGGATTTAGCAGAATTTGGGGCACAGTGACATTGTTAAGATTGATCTCAATCTTCCTTTATGAATGTTAAGAAAATGCTATAACCATCAGTTAATAATTACATGATGTCAGTACTCATCAATTTAAATAAATACTTGGAAATACAAATGTTGTAATAGTTATTTTCAAAAACCATTTCAAGTTATTTTTTTGGAAGGGCTCCTTCTACCTTACCACCAAGCTTATACTTTCCAGAGGGTGGTTCCGGGGGCTTCGATGAGTATTTTGCCCCTTTTTGTTCCAGCAGAGGTTGGGTTCAGTGCTGATGGAGAGGGAAGGTCTTGGTAGGGGGTGAGAGCTTCCTCGGTGGCTCCTCGGGTAGGGGTGTCCCCCACAGCCCTCTCTGTGTGTCTTTCGGTGCCCCCCAACACCCTCCTGCTGCCTTTTGGAGAAACCCAGCTCCCTATGAGGGCTACTAAAGGATACAGTATCTGGCGAAATAGCTCCCCTCAGACCACTTTTTCCCCTGCCTTGGGACTGGTGGTATCGGAAAAGGTTCAGCCGACGGTTAAAGTCCAGGGTAGGGGTTGGGACAAAGCCTCAAGCTCTCAAAAAGGCACCTGCAGGCCCCTGGGTGGTCGACGACTTCTACCCTGACCAGCACACTCAAACTCTGCGCCATCGCAAGCGTGTCTCTTCCAGTGTTGGCATGCACAGAGGTGTCAGAGCTGTGCTCTGGCAGGAGGTCAGAGGAGGGAATGACTTTGGAGGTTAGGGAGTGGGGAGAGGCTTCGGGAGGGCTGGGGCTTGGCTTACAGTTCCCAGTAATCAGCTAAGGTATGTTTTAGAGTTTGGGGTTAGAGGACTGGGTTCAGGCTGGAGTTTGGGGCTTACATATTAAGGCTAGGCATAAGAGCTAGCAGCTAGAGTGACTCTTGGGGGAAGAGCTGGGCATTACCTGTAAGGAATTACGGGTTTGGGTTTGGGCTTTGCGATCAGAGTATCAGATGGGGACTGAAATGGGGCCTTGGGGGAAGGATTAGGGTAGGGTTTAGGATTAGAGGTAGTGCTTAAGGTCAGTTGTTAGGCTTAGTGGCAAGGGCCTCACACAAGTGGTATCACAGTCACCGACCTCATCACCAGTACCTGAATCTCCTGTACCTCCCCCAAATCTGTTACCTGTTATTACCACTCGCTGTGATCTCTCTAATTTACAGGATGCCCTAATGCACCCCAGGGTGCCTTTGGCCTTCTTGGTCACAAGGGCACATTGCTGGCTCATGGTCAACTTATTGACCACCAGGACTCCCACGTCCTCCTCTGCAGAGCTGCTTTCCAGCAGGTCAGCCCAAACCATTCCGGTGCTCTCTGTCACGCTCCCATCTGTGCCATCTCTCACTCCCTCCAGCCCCACGGCTCGCCTCGCCCCTGCACTCTGGTGTGCCTGGGAGTCCATTACGGACGGGGAGCAGGTGTTTGCCTGCTGCTTCCTCTCCCTCTTCAGGATCCTCTCCTGAGGACCTGCCTCTCTGGCACCAAAGGGAGCAGCTCCCTCCTGACCCAGCTGCTCTCCTCAGAGTGAGGACCCCGGTGGCCCTGCTCACAGCAGGGACACAGTCCCCATGCAGACCGCCCCATCACAGTGGCCTTGCAGGCACCATGCCACCACCATCACAAAGCCCTGCTGCTCACCGTGGCAACAGCCCTCAACAAGGCATTCCTGCATGGGAATACCCCTCTGCCAGGATTTCAAAAGGTAAAACTCAAGGTGATAAAAAATGACCGTGTCCTCCAGTTCAGCTTTTACCCAGAGACATGTTTCCTGTGGATCCTTCATTCACACCTCGCCAGCTTCGGTCTCCCAGCAGACACAAAGCACAACCCAGCCCCCTCCAGGCGACGTCCAGGGATAACTACAGACAGGCTGAACATGGGCTGGGGAAGCTCCTGGCAGGGCAGGCTCATTCCCCCATGGAGAGGGGGGCTGCATGGGGCACGGCACAGTCCCTGTGCCCTCAGCTGTGCTTTACTTCCCCTCCAAAGCAGCCACACTGCAAAGTGCCCATTTCACATCTCCTCCAACAAAGTTCCCCATGACCTGGCCACTTGGTTTAATGCAACAGAGGAAAATCCAGAGCGCAGGAGCCCAGCTGGGGATCAGTGGTACCTCTCCCTCTCTTCAAGGAGGCAAGACGTCTGCCGAGGGCTGCGGAGTTAAACAGGAAGGGGCTGAGCGTGAGGAGAGAAGCCGAGAAATGCTGTTGGCCACGCTCGGGCCATTGCTGATGGTGAGAAGCTCGCAGCTTCTTCTCTCCTTCTCAGGGCCTAACAGCGGGGATGGCCGGGGTGTCCCACTCGGGCGCCAGGCTCCCAAGCCTGCTGCGCTCCCAGGCCGGGGCTGCCCGAGGAGCAGACCCTCTTTCCGAAGGGGAAGCAGGGGAGCAGCAAACACCCCCGTGTTGGCAGGCACTTATGCAGGGAAGTGCTGCTGCCATAGGTTTTGCTCCAGGAGTTTTCTCTTGGCCTCCAGCCACTTCTCCCGCAGAAATGCCTGGGCACTGAGCAGAGATGGAGCTTGCGTTCCCCACGGTGAAGTGCTCCTGCGACAGCGGTGACAAATCCTCTCTCACCCGCTGGCTGGCAGCCCTGCTGCCACTGTCGTCCCACAGCCCCAGCACACGCCGTCCCTTTGGTACCCAGAGCCCCTTTTGGCCCTGTAGGGATTTGGGGCTTGAAGTTAGGGCATCAGAGAGGCTCCTGGAGGGAAGGTCTCCCCCAGGTCCTTTGGGACCCCCAGAAGCTGGGGAATGCTACCCCCAGCCCCGCGGATGAGGGAGAGGAAAAGGGGACGTTGTGTGCGCAGGGCTATGGCACTGGGCTGTGCCAGGCCTTGGCCGCCGCTGTGCGCGCTTACTCTTGCCAGGCTTTGGCAGCTGGAAAGTCACTCTCTTCGCTCGAGCAGCTGGCTTCCCGCCCTGCATTTTGGGTTTGCTCTGTCTCCTTTGGCTCTTCTGGAGGATGAGGAGTCCTTCTCACCGGAGGGCCCAAATGCTGCCAAGGAAGTGAGGCTGGGAGAAGTAAGAGTACAAGCAGTGGGGCTCTTTCCTGGGTGCCTTGGGGCAGAGATGCCCTCCGGCACCCATGCTGCGCCTCCAACATGAGATCTTCACACACCATCTTGTGTGGAGCGCACCAAGCCTGGCTGCTCTGCCTTTGCCTGTCACCTGGGATTCTGGAGAAGAGCTCTCGAGCTTTGATGCAGAAGTGCCCACGGTGGCCTGAAGGGCCTCCTTCCCCAAGAAAAGCCTTTTGTAATGGTCCTGCATCTTGGCCGTGCTCTCCAGCCTTTCCCTTTTGGCCAGCAGTGGATCGTGCACATCCAGGGAAGTGTCTTCCACACTGATCCCTCCCATCCAGTGGTGATACTGTCAGGCAAGGGAGGGAAAAGAGAAAGCAGTGGAGATGGAGGTGCGTCGAGAAGAAACTTCACGCCACATGAGGCAGGCGTGCAGGGCTGAATGGCTTCAAAGGCTGCCAGTACCTTATTCCTCCAGCCTGGCCATGTAGTTTGGTTGGCATATGCATCCCAGAAGTATCCCATATTCCATATCCCACTTCTTCAGAAGCTTGTGGATTTTCTGCAGGGCCACAGCATGGCAATACCATCAAGCATGAGTTGGGTAGCTCTCCCTCTCTCTCCTGTTCTCTGGCACAAACCTTTCTGCCCATGGGGTTTTGCTCACCACTGCTGGGGCATGGACATATGGTACGCTCCCAAACCCCATCCAGCCACAAGGGTCTCTTCTGTCATGAGCAGTGACCACAGCAGTCAATGCGCTCAGGAGAGCCGGGATGCTTGCCCTCACAGGAAAACCCACCATTGCTGTTGCTGGCATCAACAGTGCCCACAGAAGGGACCCTGCTGTGGTCCACAGAAACGCAGGAGGCAACAGTGTCCTGCAAAACTACCCTCTCCTGGTGCTGCTTCCCTCTCCTGCACCAAGGCCCAAAGGAAACACTTTTCCAAAAGGGACTGCCAGGCAACTAGGCTTTTCTCTAGGGACATCTGCCATAAGAAATGTATCCACCCTGAGCACCTGCTGCCGCTATTTCCCGGCAGGCTCTGCACTCCTGCAGCGTCTTCGGGACTTCAGCTGGATAAAGGAGTCTCCTTTTGCCATCCTCCTCTACCCGGGGCAGCTGGCCAGACAGGGCACTTGCACTCTAGGGAGAAGCACCATGGGCAGTGGGTAGGTGCACAGGAGGACTTTGCTCTCCACTCCATACTCACAAGCTATGCGCTGCCTTTGGACACATGCTTCCCATTGCAACAGGTAATCCCAACAGGCTCAGTCCTCTCTCACTCCTCTCTGGCAAGAGCCCAGTGCTGAGCACAGCGTGCAGAAACACTTGCCCCCTTGGCAAGCCAGGAGAAAAAGCCTCTGCCCCCCTTGCCCCTGCTGCAGTCTCCAGGCACTCTGAGCACAGGTCCCTCAGGCAAACACATCCTGCTCAGCCCCAGACAAAGGAGCCAACAAGGCACCACTTCTCCCTTCCCAATTCCCAGGGCGTTCCCCAAATGCTCTGCCTACTGGGAGCAGAGTCAGCACAGAAATGACTCTGTCCTCGATGGGAAGAAAACTACTCATTCCCCTTCAGGCTTCACAGGGACACTGTGTGCAAGGCAAGAGCTCACTCCCCTGGTGAGAGCAGCACCCTCCCCAGCAAGTCTCACCTGGCTGCAGGTGTTTTGATCTGGACTCTCTCCTCTCTGGGTTTACTTTCAGTGGCCTTGGGTATTTGGGGCAGATGGTGCTTCCCTCGGAAGCGGGAGTCCTTGGCCGCACATTCCTCTGTGCAAGCTGAAAGAGGAGACCCTTCAGAACAGCACTTGCCCTGTGCTGGCCACCTTGGGCCACGTGGGGCTTGCCGGGAGCTCCTGTGGACCTCACGGAGTCTGCTTTGGGAGAAAGCGTGTCTCCCAGGGAAGCACTGTGTCCTGCTCCAGGGACATTTGGGTGGGCTCTTGCGGCCTGCTGCCCCCTGCGGCCTGACACAGGTCCTGGAGGCAGGGACCCGAGCAGAGCTGTGCACAGCACAAGGGTGAGCTGCCGCCGGCCCAGCACGGTGGGGAGGGTCTGCAAGTACAGCGTCTGCTCTGCCCCTCCGGACACCTAAGAAGACGCAGCGGGGAGAAAGTCCAGGCAGCGGCCTGGCCCCCGCACAAGCAGCCCAGCAGGGATGAGGAGAAGCCAAAGGGCTCCTGTCCGCCATGGACACCTCAGGCCGTCTCTTGGCATCTCTGCAGCAGTCAGACTCCCTGGGGCCACGCTGTCCCCTTTGCCCCCCAGGCGTGCTCCGCCAGGGCTCTGGGCACTGCCGCCAGCCCTCCCCAGGCATGCCCCCCGGCTCCCGACTCCGCGCAGCACCTGTGCTGGGAAGAGTGTCTGGGACAGCCCTCCTGGCAGGGCTCCGCAACGCCGTACCCTCAATGCCATGCCACTGAGTACAGCAAGCTGCCGGCCCTCCCGAGGGTGCAGTGATCACGGCTTTAGCCACATGCTGGGAGCTGCTGCATCAGGGCTGAAGGCTGCAGGCTGGGCAGAGTGAGTGGCCGTGCGCGTGGGGGCAGTCGGAGCCGCTGCGGCCCAGCTGTGTGGCTTCAGCGGCCAGGAAAGGCCCAGCCCGGCCTGGGCCGCCTCCGGCCCCACGGGAGCTCTCCACTTTTGCGCCCTTTCCCCTGGCAGCCCTGCAGCTCGGTGCCACATGCGGAGGCCATTTCTCTGCGCAGTCTCAGCTGTGAGGAGAGGGTGCAGGTACAGCGGTGCTGGTGGTGGCTCCAGGTGCCCCACAGACACCTCCTGGCAGTGGGGCAGTGTTGAGGGGCATCTGCCTGTTGGCAGGTGCTCGGGGCCATGGGGACAGATGCTGCTGGGGCCAGCAAAGGTGCTGGTGCTGTGCATGGGCAGAGAGTGGGGGAGGGCACTTTCTGAGCTTTCTCACAGACCTGCTGGTCTCTCCGTCAGCCTCAGGGTCTCAGGCCCAAGGGCCCAGGAAGATCTGCAGGGAGAGCAATGGATTTGCTACAGGTGGGATGGATTTCCCTTGGCATCTCCAAGTCTGTATCATGTGCTTTATTTTATTTTATTTTTCCTTGCAATCAAGAAAAATCCTTCTCTGTCTATTTTCAGCTAGTTCTCTAAGGAAAGAAGGTGGGAATCAGGGCATATGTGTTGTAGCATTCAGTTGCCGACTTCAGTGGAATAAGGGCAGCTTGTCGTAGGAGTCATATAAGTGCCAGGCAACTGATGAGAGAAATGGCAGGGTTGGGGAGATGAGGAGGAAGATGCTCTATACAGTGTCTGACGTCTAGGACGCTGTTTTTCATGCATGTCCAGACTTCATTAGGAGACTGTCTGGATCGATGTCAGTTGGGGATTGTTGACTTCCCTTCTTCTGACAGCTGAAAAATAATGATCATAGAATAAAAACCCTTTCAGAAATACTTGTGTATTGTTGCCATCTCCATCTTTCAGCTACATTACAAAGACCTCTTCAATTAGCCATACAGGACTTGAAGAAATTAAAAGGAAAGATGGCTCTGCCATCTCCACAGCAGTGACCTACTGAGCCCTGTATCTGTACTACCTGATACTTGGTGGGAATGGTCCGTGTTGTAACTTTTGTATCTGTACTACCTGATACTTGGTGGGAATAGTCTAGTGCTGTAACTTTTTAGTGCCTCGAACAATACTGCTGTGTTAAGTGTAATACAATAAGTAACAAACAAGGTCTTGGAAATCTGCCAGAAAGAACAGCAGTTGGTTACATATAGATTCTTCCAGCCACAGAATAACCGTGAGAAGCAGTCAACATGAAGGTCAGAAGTTGAAGAGTAATGAAGTAGCGACCCCAAAGTCAAGTGTGGCGCCCAAAATAAGTCTGCACACGCGTGCAGTAAGATAGCCCGGTTATGCGACTGGGGCGGAGTTGGGCTAGACTCCCTGCACTTGTTGGCCCCATGTGCCAGTAGTCCTGCCTACCGCAAATAAGCATAAATACCTGTTTTTTTCCGAAGGAGAGAGAGGCTGCTACACAACAGAGGACCACTTTGCCTCCTCGGGGATGCCCGCAAAGATTGTGCCTGCCGACTCTCTCTGTCGCCATGCAGACGATCGGGACAAGCGTTGGAGTGGTCCTTGTCGAGATTACCATCGGGTCGGTCTGTTTGTAAGTATCTCCTGATAAACTGCTTGCTACTGAAGAGTGTTTGTGTGTGTGTGTGTGTGTGTTTGCACTGGCTTGCCATACGAGATGTTTGCCTCCGGGAATCTAACTAGAACATAAATGGGTGAGGAGAATGGGATTCCTGGGGTTTGCAGCATAGTGAGATTCGTGAAGTGAACAATTGTACGGACGTTGAGCCACCTGCATTGGTGGGAGTCGGTGAGTGGGGTACACAGCTCTACCGAGGCTGCGCCACCTGCATTGGTGGGACTCGGACAGTGGGGTGCACTGCTGTACCGAGGCTGCACCACGTGCATTGGTGGGACTCGGACAGTGGGGTGCACAGCTGAACTGACGCTGAGCCACCTGCATTGGTGGGACTCGGTAAGTGGGGTGCACAGCTATATCGAGGCCGAGCCACCTCCATTGGTCGGAGTCGGTCTGTGGGCTGCACAGCTGTAATGAGGCCGAGCCACCTGCATTGGTGGGACTCGGTCAGTGGGGTGCACCGCTCTACCGAGTCTGCACCACCTGCATTGGTTGGACTCGGTCAGTGGGGTGCACAGCTGTATGGAGGCTTCGCCACCTGCATTGGTGGGTCTCGGTCAATGTGGTGCACAGCTGCACCGAGGCCGAGCTACGTGCATTGGTGGGACTCGGTCAGTGGGGAGCACTGCTGTACCGAGGCCTTGCCAACTGCATTGGTGGGACTCGGTCAGTGGGGTGCACTGCTGTACCAAATCTGCACCACCTTCATTGTTTGGACTCGATTAGTGGTGTTCACTGCTGCAGCGAGGCCTCTCCACCTGCATTGGTGGGACTCGGTCAGTGGTGTTCACTGCTGCAGCGAGGCCTCTCCACCTGCATTGGTCGGACACAGTCAGTGGTGTTCACTGCTGCAGCAAGGCCTCTCCACCTGCATTGGTGGGACACGGTCAGTGAACACAACTGTACCGATGACAAGCCACGTGCAATGGTGTGACTCAGTGAGTAGGGTGCACAGCTGTACCGAGGCTGAGCCACCTGCATTGCTGGGACTCCGTCATTGGGGTGCACAGCTGCACCAAGGCCGAGCCACGTGCATTGGTATGACTCGGTCAGTGTGTTGCACAGCTGTACTGAGACCGAGCCACGTGCATTGGTGGGACTTGGTCAGTGGGCAGCACAGCTGCACTGAGGCCTTTCCACCTGCATTGGTGGGACTCGGTCAGTGGGGTTCACTGCTGCAGCGAGCCTTCGCCACCTGCATTGGTGGGACATGGTCAGTGGGGTTCACCGCTGTATCGAATCCGAGCCACCTGCATTAGTCGGACTCGGTCAGTGGGGTGACCATCTGCATCGAGGCCGAGCCACCTGCATTGGTGGGATGTGGTCAGTGGCGTACACAGCTGCATCGAGGCCTCGCCACCTGCATTGGTGGGAATCGGTCAGTTGGCTGCACAGCTGTACCGAGGCGAGCCACCTGCATTTGTGGGACTGGGTCAGTTGGTTGCATAGCTCTACCGAGTCCTCGGTACCTACATTGGTAAGACTCGGTCAGTGGTGAGCACAGCTGCACCGAGGCTGAGCCACCTGCATTGGTGGGACTCAGTCAGTAGGGTGCACAGCTGGACCGAGGTCGAACCACGTGCAATGGAGGGACTCGGTCAGTGGGGTGCACAGCTGTACTTAGGCCGAGCCACCTGTATTGGTGGGACTCGGTGAGTGGGGTGCACAGCTGTACCGAGGTGAGCCACCTGCATTTGTGGGATGCGGTCAGTGGCGTACACAGCTGCATCAAGGCCGAGTCACCTGCATTGGTGGGACTCGGTCAGTGGCGTTCACTGCTGCAGCGAGCCTTCGCCACCTGCATTGGTGGGACTCGGTCAGTGGGGTTCACTGCTGCAGTGAGGCTTCGCCACCTGCATTGGTGGGAATCGGTCAGTTGGCTGCACAGCTGTACCGAGGCGAGTCACCTGCATTTTTGGGACTGGGTCAGTGGGTTGCATAGCTCTACCGAGTCCTCAGTACCTACATTGGTGGGACGTGGTCAGGGGCGTACAGAGCTGTACCGAGGCTGCTCCACCTGCATTGTTGGGACTTGGTCAGTGGGATGGACAAACGCACTGAGGCTGCACCACCTGCATTGGTGGCACTCAGTTAGCGGGGTGCACAGCTGTACCGAGTCTGCACCACCTGCATTGGTGGGACTCTGTCAGTGGGGTGCACAGCTGTACTGAGGCTGACCCACATGCATTGGTGGGACTCGGTCAGTGGGGTGCACAGCTGTATCGAGGCCGAACCAGCTGCATTGGTGGGACTCTGTGAGTGGGGTGCACAGCTGCAGCGAGGCCGAGCCATGTGCATTGGTGGGACGTGGTCAGTGGTGTGCACAGCTGTACCGAGGCGAGCCACCTGCATTTGTGGGACTGGGTCAATGGGTTGCAAAGCTCTACCGAGTCCTCGGTACCTAAATTGGTGGGACTCGGACAGTGGGGTGCACTGCTGTACCGAGGCTGCACCACCTGCATTGCTGGGACTCGGTCTGTGGGGTGCACAGCTGTACCCAGGCGAGCCACGTGCATTGGTGGGACTCGGTCAGTGGGGTGCACAGCTGTACCGAGGCCGAGCCACCTGCATTGCTGGGACTCGGTGAGTGGGGTGCACAGCTGTACCGAGGTGAGCCACCTGCATTGGTGGGACTGGGTCAGTGGGGTGCATAGCTTACTGAGGCTGCTCCACCTGCATTATTGGGACTTGGTCAGTGGGATGGAGAAACGCACTGAGGCCGCTCTACCTGCATTGGTGGGACTCAGTCAGTGGGGTGCAAAGCTGTACCGATGCTAGCCAAGTGCATTGGTGGGACTTGGTCAGTGGGATGCACTGCTGTACCGAGTCTGCACCACCTGCATTGGTGTGACTCGGTCAGTGGGGTGCACAGCTGTACTGAGGCCAAGCCAGCATTGTTGGGACGTGGTCAGTGGGTTTGTCAGCTGTACTGAGGCCGAGCCACCTGCATTGGTCGGACTTGGTCAGTGCAGTACACAGGTGTCCTGAGGCCGCAAGACCTGCTTTGGTTTGACTCGGTGAGTGGTGTGAACAGCTGTACTGAGTCTGCACCACCTGCATTGGTGGGACTCGGTGAGTGGGGTGCACAGCTGTACCAAGGCCGAGCCATGTCCATTGGTGGGACTTGGTCAGTGGGCTGCACAGCTGTACCGAGGAGAGCCACCTGCATTGGTGGGACTCTGTCAGCGGGGTGACAGGTATACTGAGGCCTTGCCACCTGCAGTGGTTGGACTCGGTCAGTGGGGTGCACAGCTGTACTGAGGCCTCGCCATCTGCATTGGTGGGACTCGGTCAGTGGTGTGCACAGCTGTAATGAGGCTGCGCCACCTGCATTGGTGGGACTCGGTCAGTGGGGTGCACAGCAGTACCGAGGCTGAGCCACCTGCCTTGGTGGGACTCGCTCAGTGGGGTGCTCAGCTTTACTGAGGCTGCGGACCATGCTGGTTGGACTCGGTCAGTGGCATGCACAGCTGTACTTAGCCTGTGCCACGTGCATTGGTGGGACACAGTCAGTGGGGTGCACAGTTGTACTCAGGCTTCGCCACCTGCATTCATGTTACTCATTGAGGGGGGTGCAGAGCTGTACCGAGTCCTCACCACCTGCATTGGTGGGACTCTGTCAGCGGGGTGACAGCTGTACCGAGGGCTCGCCACCTGTATCGGTGGGACTCAGTCAGTGGCGTGCACAGAGAAATACTGTTAGAGATATTCTGTGAGAAAAGCATTGCAAATAGGTAACAAGACTTTAGGACAAGGGAGGTAGAAAAGCAGTACTGCAAAGTATAAGCAGCTTTGGCCTAATTAGCCTTGATAAAACCCCAGTGCTTCGAAGAATGCGAGGGTTAGGGAAGACAAAAACAGCATTATAACCCAGAAGTGACCTGAGGTTCATTAAGGCGTATTAACATATTAAACTTCACACCCCTAAATGAATAATGAGATGGAAATGACATGATAATGATGTTACTGCCTCTTCTTCACTTCCTATGCTAATTAACAATAGTGTGAAAGCGCCAGCGCAGAGCAGTTACCTGATGTAATGAAACTGTAACCAATAGAAAGATTTGTATAAAATACTCCCTGAAAAGTGTGTATAAATCAAGAATGAGAGGGGGAGAAGGTGTGCTAGCTTTGTGGATTTACCACCTCGCACCCATCTCTGCGCAGAAATGAAATAAACAAATATCTTGACCCTGTGTGTCTATTGGTTGCTTGCACGCTGGGTAACAGAACCCAGATTTTGGACAACAGCAGGACAAACACTTTCTTCTGAAATGGCAAAAGGCAGTGAGAGCTACAGGGGGCTCCTCACCACCACCCAAAGCACAGGCAAAATCCAGTCCCTTGCCAGGGTCAGCAGGGTCAGCACCTAACCACACCACACTGATGGCTACACGTGGCTGCTTTCTTATTTCCCCGCTGCAGCACAGAAAGCTCACACTACAGCACAATGGTGGGGTAACTTGCAGAGACTGCACCTGGAAGGAAGAGAGACCTGGGCTGCGCATCCCTTGCAGGGCACTTTTGCCTTGCTGCTCCCATTCAAAGGCACTCCTCCAAGCAGATCTCCTACAGAAAGGACTCAGCCCCTTGACAGTCAGCTCCCAAGAACTCACCTGCTTTTCTCCAAAGACCACCACACCACAAGGCCTTCACTCCTTCAAAGGGATTCCAGCAGGCTAAGGCCCAGCCAGAAAAGCGCATCTCCCACAACGTCCGCTCCTCTCAGCACACACTGCTGCAGACCAAAGCTCTTATGAGCAAGAGGAAATGAGAGGAAAGGAGGGAAAATGCAGGCTTGGTTTGCATCCCGGAGCAAGGAGATATACACTCCCTGGCCTTCAGGAAAAATCCATGCTGCAGGTGCTGGCAAGCGCTTGGCAACCCCAAGGCCTGAACCTCAGTGCATCAAAGGCAGCAGGCTGCCAGCAACTGTGGCCCATGACACCAGGGCAGCCTAGGCCCAGCCAGCATATTCATACCCTCACCTTGCAGTGCTCCCCAGCTCCCCACTCTGGCACCACTGCCCACACACAGCACCGCCCTCTCCAGCTATCTCCTCCCATGATGAGCACCAAAACACTGGGACCACCACCTGGCTCCCCAACAGGGAACCCCTGCAGTGCAACGCCCTGCCCACACCACTGCTTGCCTGACAGACGGGGGCCAGCAAACATGCACCTCTGCATCAGCAACGCACAGGGCACCACAAGTGCCCCACAACACAGCCGAGCTCTCGAACTCTGCAGTTCCCTTCTAGTCCTCCAAGGCTTTGCAACACACACTGCCTCTCAGCATCCACTCACAGTCCTACACATGGTTACTTCCCTTCTCCAGGAAGCAGACGAGTGCTCTCACAAGCCCTGATCAGGCCACCTCTTGCCATTCGTTTGTGCCTCAACTTCCCTGAAAAGGAAATCTCTTTAAAATGTGGCCGGTACCTGTTTGGGGGTGACATTCCTTCTGTCTCCTCCAACAGACTTGGCACCCATTCTCCACTGGCTGCATACTCGGACAAAAATCATCAATTTCCAAGGTGTTACAGATCCAAATGTGTCATAAAAGCATGTGGACACCTGAAAGACAGGCACAGCATTTAGACCTTGCAGGAACATCTCACAAGCTCCCTCCTGTTTCCACAGGGGGAATTTCCAAAGCACACACACATGCTGGCAATCAGAGATAACTAACGCTGCTTACACCAGCATTAGATTGATTTAGCAGTTTAAAAAGCCCAACTGGACTCCCTAGCTGTCTGGCAGCAGGCTGCAAGCTTCTACTTAGCAACAAGGGGAAAAACAAACTCCATGTCCATATTCACTGGAGAACATCACCCACATTTTAAATGTAGTAGTACTAACTCAGGATCATGGAGCGGTATAGAATTTGTGTCAGACGATGGGGAACATCTGCTTGATTAATTAGTTGACCTTCTGTATTGCTGTAGAGCTCTGCAGCGGTCAATCCCTCCTCTGGGCACACGCAACAAACCCAGGAGTCACCTCACCACCACCATCCAGGCCATGTGGCTTCTCCCGACCTGTCAGCTGCTCACAAGGGCAAACTCTCATTACATGCCTGCTGATGGCCTACGGGCTTCAGAGACACTAGTTGTCTCAATATAACTTCCCCAGCCATGAACCACTGCTGCCTGAGCAGGGACTCGGACAAAAGAGACCTCGCACTCAACACCCATGCCTAACTGCCTGCTGCCGGTCTATCAGGGACTCAGACAGACGGGACCTCACAGTCACCTGCACAACCAGGTCTCTCTCACTGGCGAGGAAGCCCCTAAGGCAGAATTACCTCACTAGAACTTCCCCAGCCAGCAGACAAATCCTGGCTGATCTGCTGCTCAGGCAGAAACCATCTCAAAAACACATCCCAGTGCGGACCTGCTGCTGCCCTGTCCACTGCTCCGTGGGAAGTGACATCACAAGCAAAAGCCACGCCTTCTCCCTCTAGCCGGCCTATCAGGGACTCGCGCAGAACTGACCTCACCATCAACAGCTGAGCCATGGGCCTCCTCCAGCCCCACCAGCTACCTACAAACACTTGATGGCACACAGGGCATTTTCTCATACAGCCCTTTTAAACACTAGGGACCTCACTGCCCACCCTGCTGCTGCCTGCAGCTCCCCCTGCCCTTTCCCACGGCTGAGACACCTCCCAAATGGCCTCCCTGATTCACTTCCTGGCTTCACAATGCTCACAGTGCAGCAAAGCACCCATTACGTAGCTGTTGCAACCCCCCAAAAATACATTAGCTTTCACCTAGGTAGTCTCTATATGTAGAAAGAGAGCAGGGCCTCATGTCCCAGTCAGAGGGAGAAGCCTTCCCACAGCTCAAGGTCTACTTCCTTCCCCATTGCTGAACAAGCACAGCAAATCCTCTACTCATCAAGCACTCTCCTATTTTACGCACTGACAATTTAAGACATGGCAACGGACTCCGTCCAGGACATTTCAATTGCTGAAACCAGCAGAGCCAGAATTCAGCAGCTCTTCCTCCTCATCTAGGATTATGGGAATAACAACGGTGAGTGTGAAAATGGCCTTTCGTCAGTTTCCAAGGCCCCTTAAAAGCAAAACACCTCACACTTAACAGAGCTCTTCTGCAAACACCCTTCAGGCTGCTCCCAGGGTCACAGGTCCTGGAGCACACCAAGAACTATGGAGCAAGCACGACTTGAGCATGACACCTTGCGAGGACACCAGCAACCTGCTCTCAACTCTGACCAGCAGATCCCAAACACAGCTCTGAGCAGCACCTGGGGGCTGCAGGGGCAGCAGCAGTTGAGGGAAAAACTCAAAAATGCATCTCAGACCCACAACACGTGCAAAGCTTCCTGCACCCAAACCCCACCAAGCCGCCAGGGCCCAGCTGCTCGGCACAGGCCGGCACGCCTGGCTCGCCGGTCAGTTCCTCTTGGTGACAGGGCGCTGGGTCCCCTGGTCACAGCCCCAACAGCCCCTTTGGGAGCCCCTGCAGGGAAGCAGCCCCCTCGCCAGCACCTGCTGCAGCGAGAGGGCACCTGCCGGCATTTGAACGCACCCGCAGCCCCCACCAGCCCCACTCGCACCCGCTCTCACTCCCGCTCCCTTCTCACCTGCTTCGCTCCCTCCCTTCTCGCACCTCTCTCTTCTCTTGGACTTTTCCCACTCTGGACTCCGATTGGCTGACACAGCCGTCATTCCAATCTATCCCCGCCCTCCTCCTCAGGACAGCCAATAGGAGGGCCGCACTCAGGCGATGCCATGGCAACGCTGCGCCCTCCTGCCCTGGCAGCCAGCTCCGCCCCCTCCCACCGCGGGACGGCGCCATCTTGTGGGCGGCAGCGTGGGGCGCGGCGGGGCCTGGGGGCAGCCCGGCACCGGGTGCCCGGGCAGTGCGGGGCCCCGGGGGTGGCCGCTCTGCCGCGGGGGCCCTGTGGGGCTCCTTGCTGCCCTGCGCCCTGGGGGCCGTGCTGGGCTTGGAGGTCGGCCCTGGGGCCTGTGCTGGTGCCAGCCCTGGTGCTGGCGCTGGGGCCCTGGGAATGGCCGGGGTGCCGGAGCCTGCGGGCGATGTGCTGCTGCCGCCAGGGCAGGGCAGTGTCCTCTCGGCCCTCCTGCCCTGGCCCCTTCCCCAGGGTAGCGCCAGGGCTTGGCAGCCCTCCCACTGCGCCTGGCAGGGCTGGGAGGGGGTTCTGGAGGGGTCGCTCCAGAGCGCTGAGGAGCCCCATGGGGGCACAGGGCAGCGAGGGAGGGACCAGCTCTGGGCCTGTTGGTGCCAGAGAGTGGAGGTGTGGCGTCAGGAGGAGGCTGGGGGAGTTGGTCATGTTGGGCTCACCCCAGCAGTGCACCCCACAGAGAAAAATCCTTGGGATAGCCAGGACTTACAGGGTGATAGTGGTGCCTCCACCTGTTCACAAAATGCTTGCCCAAACAGGCTGCCTTGGGTGCAGAGGTTGGAGCCCATTTTGCAGGAGGACAGAGGCTGTGGCCATCTCAAGATGAAATCTCAGAGCCCCAAATATGCTCTGCCAAGTTAGAATCATAAAGGGATACAAACGGAGTCAATTCTCACTGGAGAGCTACAGAAGCACTGGAAACAAGGAAGTGCATTCCTGGCTGATGGTGTCCCTGCAGCAGTCCTCCATCTCGCTTGTCCCTTGCCCTCAGCTCACCTCTCAAGCCCAGGACGAGGGACGCTCTTCCCATCTCATCACCCAATACTCCTTTCCAACATGCTGCTGCTCCTCTGCGTGTCGACAAGGGCTCCTAGTGCAGCCCCATTGCCTCCTGTCCCCCATCATTGCCACGGAGCCACCAAGAAGGACAGTGGTGGGGACTGCGTGAGCAGTGCCCAGCAGCGCCTGGGCCTTGCAGGGCAGTGAGGGCCCCCACCCATGGCACCAGGGAGACCTGCTTGTGATGCAGCACATCCTGCTGTGACCTCAGCTCGTGTCATGTGGGGGCTCACTATGCCATTGCCGTGGAGATGGCCCAGCCAGGGAGCAGAGAGATTTCCTCTCACGTCCTGGAAAGCAATCCCCTCCCTTCCCCCAGTTATTTCCCAAACATTTCTGATAAATTCCTTCATCTCCAGAGGGGCCTGGGCATCAGGGCAGCCCCAGACCCAGGACCCAGGCGTCCTGGCTGCCACATGGTCTCCCGAGCCACACAAGCTTCTCAGGCAGGATTTTGCCCAGGATCCACAGCAGTTTTTTCAGTTCAAAGTTTCTGTGTGCCTCCTCAAACAGGAGCCCCTGAAGGCCCCCAGGGAGCTGCAGGAGCATTGGGAACAAGCAACTGTTGCCTGGGCTGATGGTATTGGTGCAGCAGTCCTCCCTCTCACTTGTTGCTTGTCCTTGGCTCACCTCTGTAGCTGAGGAGGAGGGATGCTCTTCCTGGTTTGGCACCCAAAACTCCTTTACAATGAGCCCCTGCCCCACTGCCTGCTGGCAAGGGGCCCCAATGTGGACACATTGCATCCTGTCCCCACTTCTTTCCATAGAGCTGCTATGCAAATCAAAAGTTTCTTTTCTCTTCATTTCCTGCTTTTGCCCATAGCAAGACAGCAGAAAAATCTCACTCTTTCAGCAGAGTTCCCTACTTTTACACATCTGCTTTCTGCACTTTTTCAACACCCTCTGTATTCCCCGCCTACCCCCCCCACACACCCCAGTTCCTTTCCTTTGCTCCAGCAGCATGCTAAGATTGAGAAAGCCTAAGTCGGGTGTGTATGTGAGGGAAATAAAATAAATAACGAGATGCCAGCACAAACAGCAGTGGGATGGCAAAGCAGGTGGTGTATGAAAATGCCATGTCAGACACCCCAAAGAAGTCATGTCCTTCCAAAATCTGCCAAGTGGAAATGATGTACAAAGCTAAACAATTCTGAAGGCTTGTGGAGTTTGGTGCCTCTTGTTGCGCATGATGCCAGGGACACAGGGCTGTAAGAAGCACTTGGGAGAGGGCCAAGCCTTGCAGGAGGCAGCCTCGGCTGGAGCTGAGCCCTGGTAGGAGCAGGAGAGAGCAAGGCAGAGGTCTTGCAGGTGATCTGCTTCTTCTGCTAGCCAGGCTGTCTGGGCAGAGGCTTTGTCAGTGTGGGGCAAGAGACGGGAAATGGCAGCTGCCTTGGGCACCTGCAGGCATGTCCATGCAGGCTGCCAGGCAGAGCATGCAGTCAGCCTGCAGGCAGGCAGAGACCTCCTGCTCCTTGCCAGCACTTCCCACCTGCTCCTCGGCAGCTCCGGGGAGTCAGGCAGAGGCTTTCAAAGCCATCATCATGGTCATCTCTGCACCTTTGCGAGGACACGTGCAGAAGCCTGTGAGCCCTGTGCGTTGGGCAGCCGAGGCAGCGTGTGCCTTTGGTGGGAGCAAGCTGGGCTCTGGCTGTGCTGCACTGCTGCGTGCAGCTGCTGCTGGCGACCTGTGGGCAGAAGGACTCACAAGGTGGAGGCGGTTGACTTGGTCTGAGTGGCTGGTGAAGAGCAGGAAACCTGAGGGCCGTGGGCAAGGGAAGCTCTGGCTGCACGCGGCCTGGCTGAGCTGGGCCCAGAGCTGCTCTCTGCCCCTCAGCACAGAGCTCACGGGCTCTGTGGGGGCCTTGGAGCATGCAGGTTGCTGTGCTTTGTCCCAGGGAAAATCCCCAGGGCCAGGAAGAAATTCCCCCCTGGCCGCAGCAGCTCCTGCCTCCTCTTTCAGCCCAGCTCCTTTGCCAAACCAGCTGCCTGCTCTCCGGGCAGCTCCCATGCCTGCTGCCTGCCCCTGCCTCCAGCCCCATGGCTCACCTCACCCCTGCGCTCGGTGTGCCTGGCAGTGCGTGTGTAGCCTGGAAGACGTTTGCTGCCACTCCTTGTCACTCTGCAGGATCCTCTGCCGGGGTCCTGCTGCTCTGGCCCCAAGGGCAGCTGCTGCCTCCTCAGGGAGCGGCTCTCCTCAGAGTGAGGACCCCAGGGGCTCTGCTCCAGCAGGGACGCAGTCCCCATGGAGACAGCCCCATCACCAGGGCCTTGGAGGCACCATGCCACCACCATCACAAAGCCCTGCTGCTCACCATGGAAACACCCTCACCAAGCCCCGAGGATCATTGGGAGCACCCCCAGCGCAACGCCTTGGCAGTCCCCATGGGCACACCCATCCCCATGGCCTTGCCTCCAAGCCTCTGCTTTCAGCTTTGGAGCCTGCCTGGCAGCTGACAGCTGGGCAGCACCACCAAGTTGCCTCTCTCCACCCCTGCACTCCATGCCCCTTGCACAGGCTGCCCTTCTTCAGGCACTCCAGAGCACACAGCCACTCCAAGGCTACCCCTCGCTCTGCCTGCTAATCCTCAGCCCTCTCCAGTGGCTCCTTCTGCAGCTCACACCACAGCTCCCTGCATTCCTGCTGCTGTCGTGATGGGCTTGTTTTTCCCCACACCACCTGGCACCTTTGCTTGCCATCCCAGGCCATTGCTTCCTCACTCTTCTTGCAGTCAGTGTCTCCTCTAGGTTGCTCCCCCACCAGCTTGCCCAGCTGAATCACCATCAGCTCAGCACTTGGCAAGTCTCCTGCCAAAGAAATGCTGCCACCCTTGTTTGAGCGATGCTGTGAAAAATACCCTGCAAATAGCAAACAAGACTCAAGGAAAAGAAGGGAAGAAGAGTCAGAAGCAGAGAAGGTGTGCTAGCTTTGTGGATCTACCACCTGGCACCCATCTCTGTGCAGAAATAAAGAAACAATTTTCTGGACCCTGTGTGTCTGTTGGGTGCTTGCACATTGGGTAATAGAACGCAGTTTGGGGACAACACAGGGATAACTACAAATAGGCTGAACATGGGCTGGGGAAGCTCTAGGGTGAAGGAGTGGCCCACGCAGGGCAATGTCATTCCCCCACGGAGAGGGTTCTGCACAGGGTAGGGCTCCTCACAGCTCCTGCTCACCCCCAGGACACTTCCCAGGGGCTTCTCAGCAGGTAGCTCCAGGCAGGGATGACACCAAAGGCAAGGAGCTTCCCCACATCTCTGCTTTCAGGTCCCAGCTGCTGGGGTGGGGGGAAGGGAGAGGAGCTGCCAAGCCTGGACAAGAGCCTGAGACTCCAAAGCTGATGGAGAGACCAGCAGGTCTGAAGGAAGCTCACAAAGTTCCTCCCCCGACATTCACAGCACCAGCAGCACCTTTGCCAACCCCAGCTGGATCTGTCCTCGCTACCCCGAGCACCTGCCAACACGCAGATGCCCCTCAACACTGCCTTGCTGCCAGGAGGTGTTTGTGGGGCAGAGCTGAGCACACAGGGCTGTGATGGGCCTGTGGGTCATTGCTCTCCTGAGGAAATGTCACCTTCAGACCCTCGACTGTCTCTGGGGAGGTGTCCCGAGGGGCTGTGAGCGCCCTCCAGAAGGGTACAGCTCTTCCACAGTCGCTTTGCCGCGATACCCGAGAGCCTGGCTCTGGCCATGGCCATCAGGAGCCTCCGCACGTCCTGCTCCTCACGGTGCCCACAGCCTGGCTGGGCTCAGAGAGGAGCTGGGGACCTGCCCCAGGGAAAGCGGGGCTGTCAGCAGGGGCACCGGGGCACTGGCTGCCTCCTGCCTCCAGCCTCGAGACACGACAAGCACCGCTGTACCTGCACCCTCTCCTCACAGCTGGGATGGTGCTGAGGAACCGGCACCACAGCATCCAGCACCGAGCCATGGGGCCACAAGGAGAAAGGACGCAAGAGCCGGGGGCTGCCGGGGGCCGGAGGTGGCCCAGGCCAGGCCGGGCCTTCCCCATCCGCTGCTGCCACACAGCCGGGCCGCGGCGGCTCCGGCTGCCCCGTGCGCACGGCCGCTCGCTCTGCCCAGCCCGCGGCCCTCGGCCCCGGCGTGGCAGCTCCTGGCGCTGCGGCTAAAGGCTCCGGGCGGCCCCGGGCCAGGAGACTCTGCCCCGCGGCAGCAGCCGCCTCTCGCGCCCTCCCTGCCCACAGGGCCCGGCCAGCCCCGCACCCACCCCCACCGCGCTCCTCACTCTCCTCTGGGCCACTGCGCATGCTCTGCCCTGACTGGCCACGCCCCCAACTCTTTGCCACGCCCCTCTTGATCCCGCCCCTTGGCTCCCCTGCCCCGCCCAACCTGGCCCCTGAACAGCGCACGCGCACTGCTGCCTCCCTCCCGCCCCTCCCTGGGGTCCCACCCCACGAGGCCACACCCCACGGGAGCCAATTGGAGGAGTGAGGGGTGGGAGGGTCTGTGGTGCAGGGGGCGTCACTTCCGGCTGTGGGGGCGGGGCCTGTGTGTCCCTGGCTGCTGGTGCTGGTGCGTGGGGAAACGCTGCTGCCGGGCGCTGCTGCCGCAGGGCCCCGCTCTGCCCCGGGGCCTGGGCAAGTCTGCGGGAGGGGAGGGGAGGGGAGGGATGGGAGAGAAACCTCTGCGCTGCGCTGGGGGCAGCAGCTTGCCCGTGAGCATCCCGGGGACACAGTGGGGGGTTTCAGCCTGCACTGCGGCCTGGCGGGTACCGAGAAGCCCTGAGTTGTGAGAGCTGCAGCACTAGTGACCCCGCAGGCAGCAGGGAGGGAGAGGACCAGAGCAGCTGCTTCCTGTGCTGCTTCTGCCCCGGGATGTTCTCCCCTCCTGGAAAGCTGAAACACCCTGGGTGTTTGTGGGGGAAACTTGGTGAAAGCAGATAGGCAGGAGCTGCTGTCGTAGTGTGCGGGGGCAGTGCAGTATTCAGTTTCCTCGATCAACCTGTGAAAATGTGACTTCTTTCTTCAGCTTTCAATTAGGAACAGTCGCAAGTTGTCATGTCCAGGAGTGGGGAGAAAAGAGGGCTGTGAAAAGAGCAGGGCCTGAGCTCTGAGGTAACTATATGTAGCACTCTAGAGCTTTGTTGAAAGCTTCCTCTCTTCCTGCAGTTGCTAAGGAAGAAAGCAACAGGATGGCCGCAAACGGGCACTGTCCTTGCTAGACCAAGGAGAAGGACTTGAACACACCCTTGCGTGGAGAGCGTTTTCCTTCCAGTACCTTTGAGCTGGGAAGTTTGGTCCATACCATCCGTATTGGTCCTTTTGGTTACTGGGGAAGGATTGACTTAATTCCAAAGAGTTCCAGACTTGGCAGGTATAAACAAAGAGTTACTGAAAAACCTGCAAGGATAGCCGACCTCATTCTTTTTGTCCGTGAGGGTGTGGTGTAGGTGTTTGCTCTCGCTGTAGCCTAATGGTGCTGCCCGCAGCCTACCACAGGCCTCAGCAGGAGCCAGGTGTTAGGCGCAAAGGCTGAGCCAGAGTGAACAGTCCCATCTCTGGTGACAGTGAAAGTACTGCTTTGGGGGGCAGTAGAGGTGTATACAGGGAATGTCTGTGTATGTGCTTGGTGTTCAGAGCCTCTGTGGTTTAATGTACTCCTTTCCAGGTGGAGATAGTCACTCTGCTGACTGGCCTCTAAAATGCAAGTGAGCATTTTGGAGACGTCCAGTTGTAACTCGGTGTGCTGGTCTTTACTTGGAGTGAGCTAACTGTGCTTGGAAGCAAGCATGCTTGGAAATGTTCCTGTTTTCCCTGGCAGGATAACATGCGTCTTGCAGTCTTCCTCCCCAGTAGATCACCAAGGGCTTTACAGAGGAGGTGCTGGTGGCTTCCCCCTTTTCCAATGAGTGAAAGTGACACAGCAAAAGAGAAAGGCTCCTGCCACGCATTGAGAGAAGACAGTGGGAAAGCATGTGAGCTCTTCTTTCTCTTTTCTCTTTTTTTCTCTTGCTGCTCAGAAAGAATAGTGCTGGAAGCTGATGTGATGTTTTCCCTTGTCTATTTGTGGAATGGAGGATGTAGCCAGACTGAGCACTGCAAAAAGGGCACCTCCTAACCCTGAGGTGGATTCATCAGCACTGGAGGTGATGACATTGAAACAACTCGTTGCTGTCTTTCTCTGCTTCTCTCAGGCATTACAGACCAGCAGAAAATGCTTGTGACCAGGGCAAAGCAGTGAAGCAAGCCAGTGCAGAGGTAAGCTAGTGTTCCTTATCATTTCATTTTTAGGGAATGATGATTGAGTGTATTCAGCCATTGCACTCTTTGTATGTTGTAAAGAATGCTCTGCTGCCTTATTTTTTCCCCAGGGGAGAGGAGAGCATTCTTCTGCAAATGACACTTTCCCAGAGGTTGCCTGCTGTCACTTACTTTGTTTCTGTGCCATTCTGAGCACAGAAACAGTAGTACACAGTGGGATAGGTTGAAAGCAGCCATCCCAAAGAAGGACCTTGGGAGTTTGGAAAGGGAGGAATGTGCTGGTTGGTTGGTTGCTTTTGTGTGCAAAAGTATCCTTCTCGCTGTTTTATGCATGAGGAAGACTCTTTGCACTGTCTGCTAGTCAGACGGTCTGTCCTTGTTTGCTAGCACTTGGCTTTCAGAGGGCTAGGAAAACAAGGGCCTGCAGAGTCATACTACAGCCTGAGGAAAAAGGGATATTTTTTCTTTATTTATTTTTTTTGTTGTTGTTTTTTGTGAACCCATCCCTACTGCAGATCCAAGTGTTTTATCCTAACAGGCCCATGGGTTGTTTGCCTTCCTTAAGCACACTTGGATGCCAACAGCCGTGTTGCAGCCAGTCTAATGCACACTGTGGTGTCTTTATTGCCTGACTCCAGTGTTGTTGTCTGTTCCCCTTTGGTTGTCAGCTCAGCTCCCTTTGGAGCTCACCTGCCTCCAGTTCTCAGACTCCTGTCTTTGGTGCCTTGGTCTGGAGGACGCCTGCTGTGGTTGTCTGAAACCTCAGTGTTGGGAGGGATACAGCGTCATGTGGCACAAGAGGCCTTTGCTGTTCTCGTGTTCATTCCTGAGCTGCTTTCTTGTGTAGCCCTCCTGTTTTCAGTGCTAGTGCTAGTCTTCCTGTGCTAGTCCTCCTGTTTTCTGTCATCTTCCTCTCTTTCCCATGTTACTGCTGAAGTGAGAACAGCCTGAAACAACTGTGCCCTTCCAAGCGAGGAGTGTGAAACAAAGAACCCGGCTGCTGTTGCTACCTGAGCAGCAAGCTGAGGAAGCCTGTGATCTTCTGCTCTGAAACACTGTGACAGTTTCCAAGGTCTAACTTGACCGGCTTTTTGGTGGGCCTTTTTTCAGGCGACTGCTCCATGCCGGTTCGTGCGCTCAGTGAGCCCTTTGCGCTTTCACTGTGTTTTTTCAGGCCACTGTGAGAGAGCTCACTGCTGCATCGGAGGAAGGCAAGCCAGAGGAGATCAGGAGTAGTGCTTTCGACCTCACTGCCACCCCTGAGGATATCCATAGACTAAGGAACCTTTGCTAGTTCAAGGATGAGGTAATGTCTGCTGCCGTGTAGTCATGTTCTCATACCTCTTGACTGTGTATGTGAATTTTCTTTTCAAATTCTTTGCTTTTCTTTCACTGCACTCAGCAGGAGGGAAAATGGAATCTAAGCGCAGCATGTAATTGCAAGTTCTCAAACGCTTGTTCTTAATGATCTCTCCAAAGGGACCATTTCCTTCTTTTTTTTCCTCTTTTCTATGGTTTTATGTACCTGTCTCAATTTCTCAGAGTGACCCAGTCTCTCACACGCTCTCAGAGTGTCACAGTCCGAGAGAACTTTTATTATCCCTGTCTCATTATAACTTACAAATTGATAAGTATGGCCATACTAGAGGTATCCTCTAATCAGGGAGGACCTATCTTCTTCCTCAGAAAAACTGAAGGAACAGTGAGAAGTTGGCATATACACTTCATGCTCCTTTTTTTTCCACTCTAAAACTTACCCAAGTGATGGCTGGGGTTGAAAGAGGCAAGAAGACTGCCTGATGCCTTCCATCGCATAGGCACAAGCAGCTTTTAGTTTGTTGTGGTTTGCTCCTCAGTTACTAAGTTGTCTTATTCCTTATGCACAGAAGAACGCTGTGTGCTTGGGCAGTGGGGTTAGCCTAGAGGCTAAAGGGGCACTGCTTAGCTTCCTGTGCCTGTCGCTGTGACTCAGATTTGGGTCCCTATTTGCCTGTTTTTCCTTGACATCTCATCCCCTCCCAAAGAATCTCCTGGGTCCTGGAGTTCAGTCAGCTGCTCCAGGCAAATCTATCACAGAATCGATTTTATAGATAGACTTAAGTTCCCTTGTGAGATATTTCCTTGATTGAGAGCCACATGCAGAATTTCCTTTTCAGGAATTTGAAGTCTTTTCAAATCCAAGTGGCATTTCCTGATGGCAACTTTATGGGTATTGCTCCTTGTGGCAGCATTGCTTGTGAGGGTAACTGATTCTCTCTCCATAGAGCAACTTCTCCTGTACGGAACAATCTTGTTTCCTCTGTCTTAGTTTGGCTATGTCAAACTGAATTCTCCAAGTGTGCTTCCGTGTGATTGGCACTTCACTTCTGGGGCATTTGCATAGCCTGCCTTTGTTGCTTTTTGTTGCAATCTCAGTTCCTTTTTTTTTCCAAGGAAACCAGAATTACTCACAGTACGTCATATGCTATCCCTCAAGTGCCATTAGGAATACTTCTGTATCTGCTGGGAAACTATTCCTTTCTTTGTGATTCTACTTGTAGATTATTAATCTGTAACTAGCTGATACACTCAGCTTTGTGCCTGCATAAGAACTCGCAGCAACCTCCACATTTCCTGAATCCTGCTTTAGAGCAGAAATTCTTGTCACAGCACGGCAGCCTGAGAGGTGCAGAGAAGCCCTGAGCTGTGAGAGCTCCATCACTAGTGAAACCTAAGGCAGCAGGTGAAGAGTGAAAAGAAGAGAGAAGCCGCTTTCTTTGCCACTTCTACTGCTTGATGTTCCCTCCTAATGGAAAGCTGAAACACTCTGGGTGGGTGGTGAAACTGACGGGGAAAGCAGAGAGGCATGAGCTGCTGCTCTACTGAATGGTGGAGGTGCAGGGGTAAGGAGTCAGTTTGTATTTGCTGCCAGGGATAAGATTTTTTTAAACAAACATTTTTTTTTCCCTGCTGTAATCTGGACGGTAGCTCAAAAGATGTCTGTCACGACAGAGAAGCAAAACAAATCTCCACAAGACTGTGCCGTCCTGCAGGTGTGTGTGTGGGGGGGAGGGGGGATTTGGGGATCTTGGAGCAAGCTATCTTTCTGTACAAAAGTCTGGAAAACATTGATGCAAGCCCCCAGAGAAGAGAAAATTTCTGGGCACTCAGAGCAACACAGGCAGGACCCAGCGATGTCGAGGGAAACCCATCCCAGCCATACCAAACCAACCACTCTCTCCAGAGGACTTTCCTAACCCTTGGGCTGGGAGTAGGAGAGGAGATGGGGGAACAGTCATCCCAGACTTGCTTCCATCAGGCCCTCAGCTCCAGAACGTGTCATAGGTTCAGCTGAGTTCTCTCAGGCAACACTTCCCATGCCTCTGGTGCATGGAGAAGACTGGGTAGGCACACAGGAGACAAGGGAGAGAAAGGGCAGAGATGCCAGCAGGTAGAGTTGGGCTCCCTGCGTCACAGATGACTAGAGGCTGACTAAGCAAACTAACTCCTGTAGGGACTTGGAAAGGCACATCTCTGACAGTTTTTAAGGGCGGTGGAGTCTCCCTTCTGTAAGACTTGCCCCAGGACTCTGCAGAGACCAGGAAGAGCAGGAAGGTTGACTGTAGGGACGCTCGCAAGCTTTAGCAGGTGCAGAGCTGGGAGGTGCCCTTACAAACTTCTGAATGCAGGCCCTGAGGCATTGCAGTGCCTTGTAGGCTCTGCACCAGAGCCCAGAGAGCAGCACTGCAGTATGAGGGATGTTCTGAGAAGCCTTGAATCCTCAAATGTGGGAGATCCAGGGTGCCAGAGCTGTACAGATCGTGGGAGGGCAAGGGTGCTGGTGTGGGGAAGGGCAGGGGGCTGAGGAGCATACCCAGGGGAGAAGCAGAGCCTCAAAGTGACACTGAAAAGCCCAAGGACCATCTGAAGCCCAGAGTTGAGACCTGGCTTTTCTCAGGCTCACACAGAAGGAAAGGTGGCCTAAGTTCATGGGAAATGGGAAAACTTCCTCCAATTGGCTACGTGGCCTGGCCCATGGCTTTGGAATCTGGCAGGGACGAGTCTCCTAGGCAAAGCCCTCTAGATGTTGTGTGTTTGCTCTTTTCTGGCATATCATCTCTATCTTAAGCACCACAGAGCGAGAAACCTTGCTGAAGGCTTCTCAAATCAAAGAGCCTGCTTTGGTGCCTAAAGGAGGAAGGTTACGTCCTGTCCCTTATTCTCCTATACCCTACTTCAAATAAAAGAGAGATCCACAGCAGCCACTAGTTTTGAGGCTCATCTAAGCATCTCAGCCTGTGGCCACCCTTTGTGCTTTTTCATCCGACCGGACTTTGATCCTGCAAAAATGCCAAACCCCAATCCAACCCCCAAACCGCAGATTCCTGCACAGAATCCTGTTGCCTCGTGCAGCAGCCAGGGAGTGCAGGAGCACAGCAGTGACCTCTCCAGGTCCCCACTACAGATGTTTCCCTGACTTTGGCACCACCTGGAGACATTCTTGAAGGACTTATCAGAAAGTTTGGGAAAATAACTGGGGGAAGGGGGATGCCTGCTTTCCAGGAGGGGAGAGGAAATCTCTCTGCTCTCTCCCTGGCGGTGCGATCTCCATGGCGCTGACCTGCTGTGCCCCCAGATGACACAAGCTGAGGTCACAGCGGGATGTGCTGCATCACAGGGAGGTCTCCATGGTATCCTGGGTGAGGGCCCTCACTTCGCTCCGAGACCTAGGCACTGCTGGGCACTGCTCACGCCCTCCCTGCCGCTGCCCTTGTAGTGGCTCCATGGCAAGACTGGAGGCAGGAGTTAATGGGGGCTGTGCTGGGATCTGTTGCTGACATGCAGAGGAACAGGAGCACGATGAAAAGGAGTGTTGGGTGAAGGGAAGAACATCCCTCCTCCTGGGCTGCAGAGGTGAGCCGAGGGCAAAGAGGGGAGATGGAGGACTGCTGGATGGACACCATCAGCCGAGACCACAGTTCCTTGTTCCCAAGGCTCCTGCAGCTCTCCACTGAGGGTAAGGGCTTTGGGTACTTCTTCCCGAGATGTTGCACAAAGATTGGTAACTGCAAAAACTGCTGTGAATCCAGGGCTGTGGGGGTGGCTGGACAGGACTGGGGGCTGCCACAAGAGTCATCTCTGAGGGTCCCATCTGTCTTAGTGGACAGCCAGGACTCCTGGGTCATGGGGCAGGAGATGCGCTGAGCCTCAAGGCTTCTGTGGGGCCAGCTCCATTGCCTTTTGGGGTCTGTGGGGGGCATGGGAATGCATGGCAGGTTTTCCACGGATCGTGTCCCCCTTTGCGATCTGGCTCTGAGAAGAATTGGGGTCCTGCATCCCAGAGGCTGGGGCAGCCTGCTGCTCTCATGGGGCTCTCAAGAACCTGCTGAAATGTCCATGTACAATAAAGAAACCACCTTGTAATGACCCCAGGTCCTCTGCCTGTTTGAGAGGACCTCTGTTCCTTTCATGCTTGGTACAAGTTGGTACAGCATGTTTTGGGCTCAGAGAAGCCATCTCGAGATGGTCATAGCCTGTGTCCTTGCGCAGGTTGGACTCAAAACATCTGCATGCAAAAGAAAGCCTATTTGGGAGAGCACCTTGGAAACAGGTGGAGGCACGGTGCCCACTGCCAAGTCCTGACTGACCCAAGGATTTTTCTCTGAGCTATGGGGTGCAGTGCTGCAGTAAGCCCAAAAGAGCCATCTCCCCCAGTCCCTTCACGACCCCACACCCCTACTTCCTAGCACCAGCTGGCTCAGAGCTGGTCCCCCCCCTCACTGCCCTGTGCCCCCATGGGGCTCCTCAGCCCTCTGGAGCGACCCCTCGGGGCACAGCCCGGCCTCACACAGAGCAGCCCCTGCTGGGCCGTGGACCAGCCCTGCCAGGCACAGCGTGAGGGCTGCCAAGCCCTGGGGCTACCCTGGGGAAGGGGCTGGGGCAGGAGGGCCAAGAGGACACTGCCCTGCCCTGGCGGCAGTAGCACGTCACCCGCAGGCTCCGGCACCCCGGCCATTCCCAGGGCTTCATCGCTGGTACCAGCACAGGCCCCAGGGCTGCCCTCCAAGCCCAGCACAGCCCCCAGTGCGCAGGGCAGCGAGGAGCCCCGCAGGGACCCTGCGGCAGAGCGGCCGCCCCCGGGGCCCCGCACTGCCCGGGCACCCAGTGCCGGGCTGCCCCCAGGCCCCGCTGCGTCCCGCGCTGCCTCCCACAAGATGGCGCCGTCCCGCGGGGCCTGGGGGCAGAGCTGACTGCCAGGGCAGGAGGGCGCAGCGTTGCCATGGCATCGCCTGAGTGCGGCCCTCCTATTGGCTGTCCTGAGGAGGAGGGCGGGGATGGATTGGAATGACGGCTGTGTCAGCCAATCGGAGTCCAGAGTGGGAAAAGTCCAAGAGAAGAGAGAGGTGCGAGAAGGGAGGGAGCGAAGCAGGCGAGAAGGGAGCGGGAGTGAGAGCGGGTGCGAGTGGGGCTGGTGGGGGCTGCGGGTGCGTTCAAATGCCGGCGGGTGCCCTCTCGCTGCAGCAGGGTCAGCGGTGCTGGCGAGGGGGCTGCTTCCCTGCAGGGGCTCCCAAAGGGGCTGTTGGGGCTGTGGCCAGGGGACCCAGTGCCCTGTCACAGAGGGGAACTGACCTGCGAGCCAGGCGTGCCAACCTGCGCCGAGCAGCTGGGCCTGGGTGGCTTGGTGGGGTTTGGGTGCAGGAATCTTTGAACCTTTTGTGGGTCTGAGATGCGTTTTCAAGGGTTTCCCTGATTTGCTGCTGCCCCCGCAGCCCCCAGGTGCTGCTCAGAGCTGTGTTTGGGATCTGCTGGGCAAAGTGTGAGCAGGTTGCTGCTGTCCTCGCGAGGTGTCGTGCCCAAGTCGTTGTGCTTGCTCCATAGTTCTTGGTGTGCTCCAGGACCTGTGACCCTGGGAGCAGCCTGAAGGGTGTTTGCAAAAGAGCTCTGTTAAGTGTGAGGTGTTTTGCTTTTCAGGGGCCTTGGAAGTTGAGGAAAGGCCATTTTCACACTCACCGTTGTTATTCCCATAATCCTAGATGAGGATGAAGAATAGCTGAATTCTGGCTCTGCTGGTTTCAGCAATTGAAATGTCCTGGACGGAGTCCGTTGCCATGTCTCAAATTGTCAGTGCGTAAAATAGGAGAGTGCTTGTCGTGCTCGATGTGTAGAGGATTTGCTGTGCTTGTTCAGCACTGGGGAAGGAAGTAGACTTGTGAGCTTTCGGAAGGCTTCTCCCTCTGACTGGGACATGAGGCCCTGATCTCTTGCTACATACATAGGCTGTCTAGGCTAAAGCTAATGTATTTTTAGGGAATTGCAACTGCTACGTAATGGGTGCTTTGCTGCACTGTGAGCATTGTGAAGCCAGGAAGTGAATCAGGAGGTGTCTCAGCCGTGGGAAAGGGCAGGGGGAGCTGCAGGCAGCAGCAGGGTGGGCAGTGAGGTCCCTAGTGTTTAAAAGGGCTGTATGAGAAAATGCCCTGTGTGCCACCAAGTGTTTGTAGGTAGCTGGTGGGGCTGGAGGAGGCCCATGGCTCAGCTGTTGATGGTGAGGTCAGTTCTGCGCGAGTCCCTGATAGGCCGGCTGGAGGGAGAAGGCGTGGCTGTTGCTTGTGATGTCACTTCCCGCGGAGCAGTGGATAGGGCAGCAGCAGGTCCGCACTGGGATGTGTTTTTGAGATGGTTTCTGCCTGAGCAGCAGATCAGCCAGGATTTGTCTGCTGGCTGGGGAAGTTCTAGTGAGGTAATTCCTGCCTTGGGGGCTTCCTGGACAGGGACAGCGATGTGGTGGTTCAGGTGGCTGTGAGGTCCCGTCTGAGTCCCTGATAGAGCGGCAGCAGGCAGTTAGGCCTGGGCGTTGAGTGTGAGGTGTGTTTTGTCTGAGTACCTGCTCGGGCAGCAGTGGTTCATGGCTGGGGAAGTTATTTTGAGGCAGCTAGTGTCTCTGAAGCCCATAGACCATCAGCAGGCATGTGTTGGGGGTTTGCCCTTGTGAGCAGGTGACAGGTCAGGAGAAGCCTCATGGCCTGGATGGTGGTGGTGAGGTGACTGCTGGGTTTGTTGCGTGTGCCCAGAGGAGGGATTGACCGCTGCAGAGCTCTACAGCAATACAGAAGGTCAACTAATTAATCAAGCAGATGTCCCCCATCGTCTGACACCAATTCTATTCCACTCCATGATCCTGAGTTAGTACAACTGCATTTAAAATGCGGGTGATGTTCTCCAGTGAATATGGACATGGAGTTTGTTTTTCCCCCTTGTTGCTAAGTAGAAGCTTGCAGCCTGCTGCCAGACAGCAAGGGAGTCCAGCTGGGCTTTTTAAACTGCTAAATCAATCTAATGCTGGTGTAAGCAGCGTTAGTTAGCTCTGATTGCCAGCATGTGTGTGTGCTTTGGAAATTCCCCCTGTGGAAACAGGAGGGAGCTTGTGAGATGTTCCTGCAAGGTCTAAATGCTGTGCCTGTCTTTCAGGTGTCCACGTGCTTTTTTGACACATTTGGATCTGTAACACCTTGGAAATTGATGATTTTTGTCCGAGTATGCAGCCAGTGGAGAATGGGTGCCAAGTCTGTTGGAGGAGACAGAAGGAATGTCACCCCCAAACAGGTACCGGCCACATTTTGAAAGAGATTTCCTTTTCAGGGAAGTTGAGGCACAAACGAATTGCAAGAGGTGGCCTGATCAGGGCTTGTGAGAGCACTCGTCTGCTTCCTGGAGAAGGGAAGTAACCATGTGTAGGACTGTGAGTGGATGCTGAGAGGCAGTGTGTGTTGCAAAGCCTTGGAGGACCAGAAGGGAACTGCAGAGTTGGAGAGCAGCGCTTTCTGTGTTGTGAGGCAGTTTGGGTGCCCTGTGCATTGCTGATGCAGAGGTGCATGTTTGCTGGCAACCCTCTGTGAGGCGAGCAATGGTGTGTGCAGGGTGTCACAGTGCAGGGGTTCCCTGTTGGGGAGCCAGGTGGTGGTCCCAGTGTTTTGGTGCTCATCATGGGAGGAGATAGCTGGAGAGGGCGTTGCTGTGTGTGGGCAGTGGTGCCAGAGTGGGGAGCTGGGGAGCACTGCAAGGTGAGGGTGTGACTATGCTGGCTGGGCCTCGGCTGCCCTGGTGTCATGGGCCAGAGTTGCTGGCAGCCTGCTGCCTTTGATGCACTGAGGTTCAGGCCTTGGGGTTGCCAAGCGCTTGCCAGGATCTACAGCATGAATTTTTCCTGAAGGCCAGGGAGTGTATATCTCCTTGCTCCGGGATGCAAACCAAGCCTGCATTTTCCCTCCTCTCATTTCCTCTTGCTCATAAGAGCTTTGGTCTGCAGCAGTGTGTGCTGAGAGGAGCGGACGTTGTGGGAGATGCGCTTTTCTGTCTGGGCCTTAGCCTGCTGGAATCCCTTTGAAGGAGTGAAGGCCTTGTGGTGTGGTGGTCTTTGGAGAAAGGCAAGTAAGTTCTTGGGAGCTGACTGTCAAGGGGCTGAGTCCTTCCTGTAGAAGATCTGGTTGGAGGAGTGCCTTTGAATGGGAGCAGCAAGGCAAAAGTGCCCTGCAAGGGATGCGCAGCCCAGGTCTCTCTTCCTTGCAGGTGCAGTCTCTGCAAATTACCCCACCATCGTGCTGTAGTGTGAGCTTTCTGTGCTGCAGCGGGGAAATAAGAAAGCAGCCACGTGTAGCCATCAGTGTGCTAAGTGTGGTGTGGTTAGGTGCTGACCCTGCTGACCCTGGCAAGGGACTGGATTTTGCCTGTGCTTTTGGTAGTAGTGGTAAGGAGCCCCATGTAGCTCTCACTGCCTTTTGCCATTTCAGAAGAAAGTGTTTGTCCTGCTGTTGTCCCAAATCTGGGTTCTGTTACCCAGTGTGCAAGCAACCAATAGACACACAGGGTCAAGATATTTGCTTATTTCATTTCTGCACAGAGATGCGTTCTAGGTGGTAAATCCACAAAGCTAGCACACCTTCTCCCCCTCTCATTCTTGATTTATACACACTTTTCAGGGAGTATTTTATACAAATCTTTCTATTGGTTACAGTTTCATTACATCAGGTAATTGCTCTGCAGTTGCGTTTTAACGCTCTTGTTAATTAGCATAGGAAGTGAAGAAGAGGCAGTAACATCACTATCATGTCGTTTCCATCTCATTATTAATTTAGGGGTGTGATGCTTAAAATATTAATACGCCTTAATGAACGTAAGGTCTCTTCCGGGTTATTCTGCTGTTTTTGTCTTACCTACCGCTCGCATTCCTCAAAGCGCTGCAGTTTCATCAAGGTTATTTACCCGGAGCTCGTTATACGTTGCAGTACTGCTTTTCTCTCTACCTTGTACTTGAGTCTTGTTACCAATTTGCAAGGTTTTTCTCACAGTATTTCTCTAAAAGTATTTCTCTGTGCACGCCACTGACCGAGTCCCAAAAAGGCAGGTGGTACAGCCTCAGTCCAGCTGCTCACTGCACCGAATGAGTCCTGCCAACGCATGTAAAGGAGCCTGGTTACAGCTGTGCACCCCACTGACCGAGTCCCACCAATGCAGGCAGAGCGGCCTCAGTACAGCTGTGCACCTCACTGACCAAGTCCCACCAATGCAAGCAGCACGGCGTCAGTACAGCTGTGCACCCCACTGACCGATTCCCACTAATGCAGGTGGCTCGGCCTCCGTACAGGTATGCAACCCACTGACTGAGTCTGACCAATGCACGTGGCACGGCCTCGGTGCAGCTGTGCACCCCACTGACATAGTCCGACTAACACAGGTACCTCGGACTCGATACAGTGGTGCTCCGCACTGACAGTGTCCCACCAATGCAGGTGGCAAAGCTTCAGTACAGCTGTGCGCCCTACTGATCGAGTCCCACCAATGCAGGTGGTGCGGGTCTCGGTACAGCTGTGCACCCCACTGATCGAGTCCCACCAATGCAGGTCCAAGGCCTCGCTGTAGATGTGCACCCCACTGACTGAATCACACCAATGCAGCTGGCGAGGCCTCAGTACAGCTGTGCAACCCACTGACCGAGTCTGACCAGTGCACGTGGCTCGGCCTCAGTACAGCTGTGAACCCCACTGGCCAAGTCCCACAAATGCAGGTGGTACGGCATCAGTACAGCTGTGCAACCCAATGACCGAGTTTGACTAATGCACGTGGCTCGGCCTCGGTGTACCTGTGCACCCCACTGACCGAGTCCAACCAGTGCAGGTGGCTCAGACTCAGTACACCTCTGTAACCCACTGACCGAGTCCCACCAATGCAGGTGGCTCGGCCTCAGTACAGCTGTGCAACCCACAGACCGAGTCCCACCAATGCAGGTGGCTCAGTCTCGGTGCAGCTCTGCACCTCACTGACTGAGTCCCACCAATGAGGATGGCACGGTCTCGGTGTAGCTGTGCACCCCAATGACCGAGTCCGAAAAATGCACGTGGCTCAGCCTCAGTACAGCTTTGCACCCGACTCACTGAGTCCATCAATGCAGGTCTTGGTGTAGCTGTGGAACCCACTGAATGAGTCCCACCAATGCAGGTGGCGAGGTCTTGGTGAAGCTGTGCATCCCACTGAACGAGTCCCTCCAATGCAGGTGGTGCGACCTCAGTACAGCTGTGCTCCCCACTGACCGTGTCCCACCAATGCAGGTGGCGAAGCCTCCATATAGCTATGACACCCACTGAGCGAGTCTGACCAATGCACGTGGCTACGCCTCGGTATAGCTGTGCACCCCAGTGACGGAGTCCCACCAATGCAGGTCGCTCGGCCTCGTTATATCTGTGCACCCCACTGACTGAGTCCTGCCAATGAGGATGGCACAGCCTCGGTGCAGATGTGCACCCCACTGACCGAGTCCGTCTAATGCAGGTGGCTCGGACTCGATACAGCGGTGCTCCGCACTGACCGAGTCCCACCAATGCAGGTGGGGAAGCCTCGTTATAGCTGTGCTCCCCACTGACCGAGTCCCACCAATGCAGGTGGCGAGGCCACCGTACAGCTGTGCACCCACTCACCGAGTCCCACCAATGCAGGTGGCAAGGCCTCGGTGTAGCTGTGCACCCCACTGACCGAGTCTGACCAGTGCACGTGGCTCGGCCTCAATACAGCTGTGCACCCGACTCACTGAGTCCATCAATGCAGGTGGCGAGGTCTTGGTGTAGCTGTGCAACCCACTGAATGAGTCCCACCAATGCAGGTGGCTCGGCCTTGGTACAGCTGTGCATCCCACTGACCGAGTCCCACCAATGCAGGTGGCAAAGCCTCCATACAGCTATGTAACCCACTGACCGAGTCTGACCAATGCACATGGCTACGCAGGGGTACAGCTGTGCACCCCACTGACCGAGTCCCACCAATGCAGGTGGCTCGGCCTCGTTATATCTGTGCACCCCACTGACTGAGTCCTGCCAATGAGGATGGCACGGCCTCGGTGCAGATGTGCACCCCACTGACCGAGGCCGTCTAATGCAGGTGGCTCGGACTCGATACAGCGGTGCTCTGCACTGACTGAGTCCCAAAATGCAGGTGGCTCGGCCTCGGTACAGCTGTGCATCCCACTGAACGAGTCCCTCCAATGCAGGTGGTGTGACATCAGTACAGCTGTGCTCCCCACTGACCGAGTCCCACCAATGCAGGTGGCGAGGCCTCGGTACAGCTGTGCACCCCACTGACCGAGTCCGACTAATGCTGGTGGCTCGGACTTGATACAGTGGTGCACCCCACTGACCAAGTCCCACCAATGCAGGTGGCGAGGCCTCCATACAGCTGTGCACCCACTCACCGAGTCCCACCAATGCAGGTGGCAAGGCCTCGGTGTAGCTGTGCACCCCACTGACCGAGTTACCCCAATGCAGGTGGTAAGGCCTCAGTACACCTTTGCAACCCACTGACCGAGTCTGACCAATGCAGGTGGCTCGGCCTCGGTACAGCTGTGCACCCCAATGACCTTGTCCAACCAATGCCGGTGGCGAGGTCTTGGTACAGCTGTGCACCCCACTGACCGAGGCTGACCAAAGCAGGTGGCTCGGATTTGATACACCGGTACTCCCCACTGACCGAGTCCCACCAATGCAAGTGGCGAAGCCTCCGTAAAGCTGTGCACCCAACTGATAGAGTCCCACCAATGCAGGTGGCTCGGCCTGAGTACAGCTCTGCACCCCACTGACCAAGTCCCACCACTGCAGGTGGCTCAGACTCAGTACAGCTCTGCACCCCACTGAGCACGTCCGACCAATGCAGGTGGCTCAGACTAAGTAGAGCTGTACACGCCACCGACCAAGTCTGACCAATGCACGTGGCTCGGCCTCAGTACAGCTGTGCACCCAACTCACTGAGTCCATCAATGCAGGTGGCGAGGTCTTGGTGCAGCTGTGCATCCCACTGAACGAGTCCCTCCAATGCAGGTGGTGCGACCTCAGTACAGCTGTGCTCCCCACTGACCGTGTCTCACCAATGCAGGCGGCAAAGCTTCAGTACAGCTGTGCACCCTACTGACCGAGTCACACCAATGCAGGTGGTGAGGCCTCAGTACAGCAGTGAAAATCACTGACTGAGTCCCACGAATGCAGGTGGCAAGGCCTCGTTATAGCTGTGCACCCCACTGACCGAGTCCCACCAATGCAGGTGGTTTGGCCTCAGTACAGCTGTGCAACACACTGACCAAGTCCAACCAATGCACATGGCTCGGCCTCAGTGCAGCTGTGCACCTCACTGACCGAGTCCATCTAATGCACGTGGCTCGGACTCGATACAGCAGTGCTCCCCACTGATTGAGTCCCACCAATGCAGGTGGCAAGGCTTTGGTGTAGCTGTGCACCTCACAGACCGAGTCCCACCAATGCAGGTGGCAAGGCCTCGGTGCAGCTGTACACCCCAATGACTGAGTCTGACAAATTCACGTGGCTCGGCCTCAGTACAGCTGTGCACCCGACTCACTGAGTCCATCAATGCAGGTGGCGAGGTCTTGGTGTAGCTGTGCAACCCACTGAATGAGTCCCACCAATGCAGGTGGCTCGGCCTTGGTACAGCTGTGCATCCCAATGAACGAGTCCCTCCAATGCAGGTGACTCGGCCTCGGTACGGCGGTGCACACCACTGAGCGAGTCCCACAAATGCAGGTGGCTTGGCCTCAGTACAGCTGTGCACCCGACTCACTGAGTCCATCAATGCAGGCGGCGAGGTCTTGGTGTAGCTGTGCAACCCACTGACAGAGTCCCACCAATGGAGGTGGTAAAACCTCAGTACAGCTGTGCTCCCCACTGAACGAGTCCCACCAATGCAGGTGGCAAGGCCTCATTATAACTGTGCACCCCACTGACCGAGCCTGACTAATACAGGTGGCTCGGACTCGATACAGTGGTGCTCCCCACTGACCGAGTCCCACCAATGCAGGTGGAAAGTACTCAGTACTGCTGTGCAACCCACTGACCGAGTCTGACCAATGCATGTGGCTCGGCCACCCGACTCACTGAGTCCATCAATGCAGGTGGCGAGGTCTTGGTGCAGCTGTGCAACCCACTGACCGAGTCCCACCAATGCACATGGCGCAGACTCGTTACAGCTGTGCATCGCACTGAACGAGTCCCTCCAATGCTGGTGGTGCGACTTCAGTACAGCTGTGCTCCCCACTGACCGAGTCCCACCAATGCAGGTCGCAAAGCCTCCATACAGCTATGCAACCCACTGACCGAGTCTGACCAATGCACATGGCTACGCCTCGGTACAGCTGTGCACCCCACTGACCGAGTCCCACCAATGCAGGTGACTCGGCCTCGGTACGGCGGTGCACACCACTGAGCGAGTCCCACCAATGCAGGTGGCTCGGCCTCAGTACAGCTCTGCACCCTATCTACCGAGTCCCACCAATGCAGGTGGCTCGGCCTCGGTACTGCTGTGCACCCCACTGACCAAGTCCCACCATTGCAGGTTGCTCGGCCTCGGTACTGCTGTGCACCTCACTGACCGAGTCGCACCAATGCACATGGCTCAGCCTCAGTACAGCTGTGCACCCCACTGACTGAGTCCCACCAATGCAGGTGGCGAGGGCTCGGTACAGCGGTGCACACCACTGAGCGAGTCCCAAAAATGCAGCTGGTGCGGCCTCGGTACAGCTGTGCACCCCCCTGACTGAGTCCCACCAATGCAGGTGGCTCAGAATAAGTACAGCTGTGCACCCAATCCACCGAGTCCCACCAATGCAGGTGGCTCGGCCTCGGTGCAGCTGTGCACCCCACTGACCAAGTCCCACCAATGCAGGTGGCACAGCCTCGGTACAGCTGTGCACTCTACCGACCGACTCCCACCAATGCAGGTGGCTCGGCCTCGGTACTGCTGTGCACCCTACTGACCAAATCCCACCAATGCATGTGGCGAGGGCTCGGTACAGCGGTGCACCCCAATGACCGAGTACCACCAATGCAGCTGGCACAGACTCGGTGCAGCTGTGCACCCCACTCACGGAGTCCCACCAATGCACATGGCTCGGCCTCGGTGCAGCTGTGCACCCCACTGACCGAGTCCCACCAAAGAAGGTGGTGAGGCCTCGGTGTAGATGTGCACCCCACTGACCGTGTCCCACCAATGCAGGTGGCTCAGACTAAGTACAGCTGTGCACCCCACTGACCGAGTCCCACCAATGCAGGTGGCGAGGGCTCGGTGCAGTTGTACACCCCACTGACTGAGTCCCACCATTGCAGGTGGCTCGGCCTCGGTGCAGCTGTGCACCCCACTGACCGAGTCCGAGCAATGCAGCTGGTGAGGCCTCGGTATAGCTGTTCACCCCACTGACCGAGTCCAAAAATGGAGGTGGCGAATCCTCAGTACAGCTGTGCACCCCGCTGACCAAGTCCCACTAATGCAGGTGGCGAGGCCTCGGTGCAGCTGTGCACCCCACTCACCCAGTCCCACCAACACAGGGGGCAAGGCCTCAGTACAGCTGTGCACCCCACTGACCGAGTCCCACCAATACACATGGCTTGGCCTCAGTACAGCTGTGCACCCCACTGACCGAGTCCCACCAATGCACATGGCGCAGCCTGGTACAGCTGTGCACCCCACTGACCAAGTCCGACCAATGCAGGTGGCGAGGGCTCGGTACAGCGGTGCACCCCACTGACCGAGTCCCACCAATGCAGGTGGCGAGGGCTCGGTGCAGTTGTACACCCCACTGACTGAGTCCCACCAATGCAGGTGGCTCGGCCTCGGTAAGCTGTGCACCCCACTGACCGAGTACCACCAATGCATGTGGCTCACCTCGGTACAGCTGTGCACCCCACGGACGGAGTCCCACCAATGCAGGTTGCAAGGCCTCCGTACAACGGTGCACCCCACTGACCGAGTCCCACCAATGCAGGTCGTGCGGCCTCATTACAGCTGTGTACCGCACTGATCGAGTCCCACTAATGCAGGTGGCTAGGCCTCGGTGCAGCTGTGCACCCCAGTGACCGAGTCCCACCAATGTAGGTGGTGCAGCCTCATTACACTTTTGCACCCGACTGACCGAGTCCCAACAATGTAGGTGACTCAAACTCGCTGCAGCTGTGCACCCTACTAACCGAGTCCCACCAATGAAGGTGGCGCAGCCTCGGTATAGCTGCGCACCACACTGACCGAGTCCCACCAATGCAGGTGGCTCAACCTCGGTGCAGCTCTGCACCCCACTCACCGAGTCCCACCAATGCAGGTCATGCGGCCTCAATAAAGCTGTGTACCGCACTGACCGAGTCCCACCAATGCAGGTGGATAGGCCTCAGTACAACTGTGCAACCCACTGACCGAGTCCCACAAATGCAGGTGGCGAGGCCTCAGTACAGCTGTGCACCCTACCGACCGAGTCCCAACAATGCAGGTGGCTCGGCCTCGGTACTGTTGTGCACCCCACTGACCAAGTCCCATGAATGCAGGTGGCTCGGCCTCGGTACTGCTGTGCACCCTACCGACCGAGTCCCACCAATGCATGTGGCTAGGCCTCGGTACTGCTGTGCACCCCACTGACCAAGTCCCACCAATGCAGTTTGCGAGGGCTCGGTGCAGCTGTGCACCCCACTCACCGAGTCCCACCAATGCAGGTGGTGCAGCCTCATTACACTTGTGCACCCCACTGACCGAGTCCCACCAATGCAGGAGGCAAGTACTCAGTACAGCTGTGCAGCCCACTGACCGAGTCCCACCAATGCACATGGCTCGGCCTCGGTGCAGCTGTGCACCGCCCTGACCTAGTCCCACCAATGCAGGTGACTCGGCCTCGGTATAGCGGTGCACACCGCTGAGCGAGTCCCACCAATGCATGTGGCCAGGCCTCCGTACAGCTCTGCACCTCACTCACCGAGTCCCACCAATGCAGGAGGCAAGTACTCAGTACAGCTGTGCAACCCACTGACCGAGTCCCACCAATGCACATGGTGGAGACATGGCACAGCTGTGCACCCCACTCACCGAGTCCCACCAATGCAGGTAGCGCGGTCTAAGTGCAGTTGTCCATCCCACTGACCAAGTGCCCCCAGTGCATTTAGAGCAGCCTCGGTGCAGCTGTGCACTGCCTTGACTAAGTCCCACAAATGCAGCTGGTGCAGCCTCGGTACATCTGTGCACCCCACTGATTGAGTCCCACCAATGCAGGTGGCTCAGACTAAGTACAGCTGTGCACCCCACTGACCGAGTACCAACAATGCAAGTGGTGTAGCCTCGGTACAGCTGTGCACCCCACTGACTGAGTCCCACCAATGCGCATGGCTCAGCCTCGGTGCAGCTGTGCACCCCAGTGACCGAGTCCCACCAATGCAGTTTGCGAGTGCTCGGTGCAGCTGTGCACCCCACTGACCGAGTCCCACCAACTAGGTGGTGCAGCCTCATTACACTTTTGCACCCGACTGACCGAGTCCCAACAATGTAGGTGACTCAAACTCGCTGCAGCTGTGCACCCCACTCACCGAGTCCCACCAATGCAGGTGGTGCAGCCTCATTACACTTGTGCACCCCACTGACCGAGTCCCACCAATGCACATGGCTCGGCCTCGGTGCAGCTGTGCACCGCCCTGACCGAGTCCCACCAATGCAGGTGACTCGGCCTCGGTATAGCGGTGCACACCACTGAGCGAGTCCCACCAATGCATGTGGCCAGGCCTCCGTACAGCTCTGCACCTCACTCACCGAGTCCCACCAATGCAGGAGTCAAGTACTCATTACAGCTGTGCAACCCTCTGACCGAGTCCCACCAATGCACGTGGTGGAGACATGGCACAGCTGTGCACCCCACTCACCGAGTCCCACCAATGCAGGTGGCTCAGACTAAGTACAGCTGTGCACCCCACTGACCGAGTACCACCAATGCAAGTGGTGTAGCCTCGGTACAGCTGTGCACCCCACTGACCGAGTCCCACCAATGCACATGGCTCAGCCTCGGTGCAGTTGTGCACCCCACTGACTGAGTCCAACCAATGCAGGTGGCTCGGCCTCGGTGCAGCTGTGCACCCCACTCACCGAGTCTCACCAATGCATGTGGCTCACCTCGGTACAGCTGTGCACCCCACTCACCGAGTCTCACCAATGCAGGTTGCAAGGCCTCGGTACAACGGTGCACCCTACTGACCGAGTCCCACCAATGCAGGTCGTGCGGCCTCAATACAGCTGTGTACCACACTGACCGAGTCCCACTAATGCAGGTGGCTCGGCCTCAGTACAGCTGTGCACCCCACTGACCGAGTCCCACCAATGCAGGTGGCTAGGCCTCGGTACTGCTGTGCACCCCACTGACCGAGTCCCACCAATGCATGTGGTGCAGCCTCATTACACTTGTATACCCGACTGACCGAGTCCCAACAATGTAGGTGACTCAAACTCAGTGCAGCTGTGCACCCCACTGACTGAGTCCCACCAATGAAGGTGGATAGGCCTCGGTACAGCTGTGCACCCCACGGACCGAGTCCCACCAATGCAGGTTGCAAGGCCTCGGTACAACGGTGCACCCCACTGACCGAGTCCCACCAATGCAGGTCGTGCGGCCTCAGTACAGCTGTGTACCGCACTGACCGAGTCCCACCAATGCAGGTGGCTCAGCCTCGGTGCAGCTGTGCACCCCACTGACCGAGTCCCACCAATGAAGGTGGTGAGGCCTCGGTGTAGCTGTGCACTCCACTGACCGAGTTTGACCAATGCACATGGCTCGGCCTCTGTGCAGCTCTGCACCCCACTGACTGAGTCACACCAAAGCAGGTCTTGCGGCCTCAGTACAGCGGGGTACCGCACTGAATGTGCATCAGTGGTGCATACGGCACAGCACCACACATGGCAGCACACAGGACACCCCCAAGGGCCCCACAACACAGAAAGCACAACTCTCCAGCCCTTCCAGTCCCGTCTAGGCCTCCAACGCCTTGGAAACAGTGCTTCCTCTGAACATCCACTCACAGCCCTGACATGGTCACTTCCCATCTCCAGGAAGCAGAGAGCAAGCGCTCTCACAGCAGCTGATCAGGCCAGCTCTTGCCACTCACTTTTGCCTCACATGCCCTCAAGGCACTCACCCAAAGGGGCCTCCCTACTGACAGGCCCCTAGAGCCTTCAAAGGGAGGCCCATCCTCACGCCTTCTCTTCCCTACAACTGGGAGGCAGGACAAACACTTTCTTCTGAAATGGCAAAAGGCAGCTTCACTTGAACAAAAAAGAAGGACAGATCTACAGGCTCATTCTCCACATGCAGATGACAGCTTCCCCTGACAGCCCACAAGGTACCCAGAGATGACTGGCTGGGGGCAGGCTTCAGCACCAAGGGAAATGCAGTGGCCTCAGAGACTGCTGGAGCTCATGGCAGCTTTGTGAATCTCTGAAATAAATGCAAGGCTGCTTGAGCATCGCCTGCTGCCAGAGGGATGCTTTGGGCAAGAAAGGGTCAAAGATGGTATTCCATGTCTTAGGTTCACCAGGAAGCATGACCCACCATGCCTGACAGGAGCAGAAGGACTTGACTATCCAATTCAGAAGCCACTCCACAACACTTGACAGCTGAGGTTGGCACTGAAACTCAGTTAGGGAGCACACAGACTTGGGCCCTGGCCTTGATGACCTTTTGCCATCGATCATCCTCAGAGAATCCAGGGAGTGATGCCAGAGGACAAAGCGTGGTGCTGAGCCATCTCCAGAGCAGTACCTGACATGACACAGCTCCTGAGCTTAGGCCTTCCCACAACGTAGCCAGCAGTAAAAGGCTTCAAGAACAGAGGGGACATAATGCACGCCAAACAGCTGGGAGGCTAGCAGTGGGATGTATGTGCTCACCACCACTGCCCGGACTTCAGCTACTTCGAGCAATGCAGCTAGAGCTAAGTGGGGCTCCTCACCACCACCACCCAAAGCACTGGCAAAATCCAGTCCCTTGCCAGGGTCAGCAGGGTCAGCACCTAACCACATCACACTTAGCACACCAATGTCTGCACGTGGCTGCTTCCTTATCTCCCCGCTGCAGCACAGAAAGGTCACACTACAGCACGATGGTGGGGTAACTTGCAGAGACTGCACCTGCAAGGAAGAGAGACCTGGGCTGCGCATCCCTTGCAGGGCACTTTTGCCTTGCTGCTCCCATTCAAAGGCACTCCTCCAAAGAAATGTGGTACAGGAAGGATTCCGCCCCTTGACAGTCAGCTCCCAAGAACTCACCTGCCTTTCTCCAAAGACCACCACACCACAAGGCCTTCACTCCTTCAAAGGGATTCCAGCAGGCTAAGGCCCACCCAGAAAAGCGCATCTCCCACAACGTCCGCTCCTCTCAGCAAACACTGCTGCAGACCAAAGCTCTTATGAGCAAGAGGAAATGAGAGGAAAGGAGGGAAAACACAGGCTTGGTTCACATCCCGGAGCAAGGAGATATACACTCCCTGGCCTTCAGGAAAAATCCATGCTGCAGATCCTGGAAATCACTTATCATCCCCAAGGCCTGAACCTCAGTGCATCAAAGGCAGCAGGCTGCCAGCAACTCTGGCCCATGACACCAGGGCAGCCGAGGCCCAGCCAGCATAGTCACACCCTCACCTTGCAGTGCTCCCCAGCTCCCCACTCTGGCACCACTGCCCACACACAGCACTGCCCTCTCCAGCTATCTCCTCCCATGATGAGCACCAAAACACTGGGACCACCACATGGCTCCCCAACAGGGAACCCCTGCACTGTGACACCCTGCCCACACCACTGCTCGCCTCACAGAGGGTTGCCAGCAAAGTGCACACACACATGCTGGCAATCAGAGATAACTAACGCTGTTTACACCAGCATTAGATTGATTTAGCAGTTTAAAAAGCCCAGCTGGACTCCCTAGCTGTCTGGCAGCAGCCTGCAAGCTTCTACTTAGCAACAAGGGGGAAAAACAAACTCCATGTCCATATTCACTGGAGAACATCACCCGCATTTTAAATGTAGTAGTACAAACTCAGGATCATGGAGTGGAATAGAATTGGTGTCAGACGATGGGGGACATCTGCTTGATTAATTAGTTGACCTTCTGTATTGCTGTAGAGCTCTGCAGCGGTCAATCCCTCCTCTGGGCACACGCAACAAACCCAGCAGTCACCTCACCACCACCATCCAGGCCATGAGGCTTCTCCCGACCTGTCAGCTGCTCACAAGTGCAAACCCCCAACACATGCCTGCTGATGGCCCACGGGCTTCAGAGACACTAGCTGCCTCAAAATAACTTCCCCAGCCATGAACCACTGCTGCCCGAGCAGGTACTCGGACAAAACAGACCTCACACTCAACGCCCAGGCCTAACTGCCTGCTGCCGCTCTATCAGGGACTCAGAAAGACGGGACCTCACAGTCACCTGCACAACCAGGTCTCTCTCACTGGCGAGGAAGCCCCTAAGGCAGGAATTACCTCACTAGAACTTCCCCAGCCAGCAGACAAATCCTGGCTGATCCGCTGCTCAGGCAGAAACCATCTCAAAAACACATCTCAGTGCGGACCTGCTGCTGCCCTATCCACTGCTCCGCGGGAAGTGACATCACAAGCAACAGCCACGCCTTCTCCCTCCAGCCGGCCTATCAGGGACTCGTGCAGAACTGACCTCACCATCAACAGCTGAGCCATGGGCCTCCTCCAGCCCCACCAGCTACCTACAAACACTTGATGGGACACAGGGCATTTTCTCATACAGCCCTTTTAAACACTAGGGACCTCACTGCCCACCCTGGGGAAGTTCTAGTGAGGTAATTCCTGCCTTGGGGGCTTCTTGGCCACTGACTGAGACCTGGTTGCGCAGGTGACTGCGAGGTCCCGTCTTTCTGAGTCCCTGATAGACCGTCAGCAGGCAGTTAGTCGTGGGTGTTGAGAGTGAGGTCTCTTTTGTCCAAGTCCCTGCTAGGACAGCAGTGGCTCATGGCTGGGGAAGTTATGTTGAGGAACTGTTGTCTCTGAAGCCCGCAGACCATCAGCAGGCATGTGTTGGGGGTTTGCCCTTGTGAGCAGCTGACAGGTCAGGAGAAGCCACATAATGGTGGTGAGGTGACTCCTGGGTTTGTTGCGTGTGCCCAGAGGAGGGATTGAGCCTTGCAGAGCTCTATAGCAGTAGAGAAAAGGCAACAAATTAATCAAGCAGAAGTAGATGTCCCCCATCATCTAACACAAATTCTAGTCTACTCTATCATCCTGCGTTAGTACTGCTATGTTTAAAATGTGGATCATGTTCTCTGGTGAACATGGATATGGAGCTTGACTTTGCATTTGCTGAGTTCCTAAGTAGAGGCTTGCAGCCTACTCCTGGTCATCATGGGAGTCGAACTAGATCTTTTAAACTACTGAATAAATCTAGTGCTGGTGTATGCAGTGGTGCTAATAATCTCTTCTTCCCAAGGTGTGTGTTAGGCATGGACGTTGAGTGTGAGGTCTCTTTTGTCTGAGTACCTGCTCGGGCAGCAGTGGTTCATGGCGGGGGAAGTTATTTTGAGGAACGTGTGTCTGTGAAGCCCATAGCAGCTGTAGGCGTATGTTGGGGGTTTGCCCTTGTCAGGTCACCTCTCTGAGCAGGTGGTAGATCAGGAGAAGACACGCAGCCTGGATGGTGGTGGTGAGGTGACTTCTGGGTTTGTTGCGTGTGCCCAGAGGAGGGACTGACCGCTGCAGAGCTCTACAGCAATATGTAAATGTAACTATTCAGTCAAGCAGAAGTAGATGTTCCACATTATCTGACACAAATTCTGTTCCAGTCTGTCATCCTGTGTCAGTACTACTACATGAAAAATGTGGGTGTTGTTCTCTGGTGAATATGGACATGGAGTTTGACTTTCCAGTTGTTGCTAAGTAGAAGCTTGCAGGCTGCTCCCGGTCAGCTAGGGTGTCCAGACAGAGTTTTGAGGCTGCTAAATCAATCTGATGCTGGTGTAAGCAGAGGTGTTAGTAATCTCTTCTCCCCATTGTCTGTGTGTGCTTTAGAAATTCCCCCTGTGGAAACAGCAAGGAGCTTATGAGATGTTCCTGCAAAGTCTAAATGCTGTGTCTGTCTTTCAGGTGTCCACCTCCTTTTATGACACATTTGGAACTGTGATACATTAGAGGTTGGTGCTTTTCTGTCCAAATGTGCAGCCAGTGGAGAATGGGTGCCAAGTCTGTTGGAGGAGACAGAAGGAATGTCACCCTGAAACAAGTATGGGCCACATTTTGAAAGAGATGTTCTTTTCAGGGAAGTTGAGGCACAAACGAGTGGCAAGAGGTGGCCTGATCAGGGCTTGTGAGAGCACTCGTCTGCTTCCTGGAGAAGGGAAGTAACCGTGTATAGGACTGTGAGTGGATGCTGAGAGGCAGTGATTGTTGCAAAGCCTTGGAGGACTAGAAGGGAACTTAAGAGCTGGAGAGCTGGACTTTCTGTGTTGTGGGGCACTTGGGGTGCCCTGTGAGTTGCTGATGCAGAGGTGCACGTTTGCTGGCCCCTGTCTGTGAGGTGAGCAGTGGTGTGGGCAGAGTGTCACAGTGCAGGGGTGCGGGGTGGTGGGTCCGGGTGGTGGTCCCAGTGTTTTGGTGCTCATCATGGGAGGAGAGAGCTGGCGAGGGCGGTGCTGTGTGTGGGCAGTGGTGCCAGAGTGGGGAGCTGGGGAGCACTGCAAGGTGAGGGTGTGACTATGCTGGCTGGGCCTCGGCTGCCCTGGTGTCATGGGCCAGAGTTACTGGCAGCCTGCTGCCATTGATGCACTGAGGTTCAGGCCTTGGGGATGCTAAGTGATTTCCAGGATCTGCAGCATGGATTTTTCCTGAAGGCCAGGGAGTGTTTCTCCTTGCTCCGGGATGCGAAACAATCCTGTGTTTTCCCTCCTTTCCTCTTATTTCCTTTTGCTCATAAGAGCTTTGGTCTGCAGCAGTGTGTGCTGAGAGGAGCGGACGTTGTGGGAGATGCGCTTTTCTGGGTGGGCCTTAGCCTGCTGGAATCCCTTTGAAGAAGTGAAGGCCTTGTGGTGTGGTGGTCTTTGGAGAAAGGCAGGTGAGTTCTTGGGAGCTGACTGTCAAGGGGCAGAATCCTTCCTGTAGGAGACCTGTTTAGAGGAGTGCATTTGAATGGGAGCAGCAAGGCAAAAGTGCCCTGCAAGGGATGCGCAGCCCAGGTCTCTCTTCCTTGCAGGTGCAGTCTCTGCAAGTTACCCCACCATCGTGCTGTAGTGTGACCTTTCTGTGCTGCAGCGGGGAGATAACGAAGCAGCCACGTGTAGCCATCGGTGTGCTAAGTGTGGTGTGGTTAGGTGCTGACCCTGCTGACCCTGGCAAGGGACTGGATTTTGCCTGCACTTTGGGTGGTGGTGAGGAGCCCCACTTAGCTCTCACTGCCTTTTGCCATTTCAGAAGAAAGTGTTTGTCCTGCTTCCGAGCTGTAGGGAAGAGAAGGCATGAGGATGGGCTTCCCTTTGAAGGCTCTAGGGGCCTGTCAGTAGGGAGGCCCTTTGGGTGAGTGCCTTGAGGGCACATGAGGGAAAAGTGAGTGGCAAGAGCTGGCCTGATCAGCTGCTGTGAGAGCGCTTGCTCTCTGCTTCCTTGAGATGGGAAGTGACCATGTCAGGGCTGTGAGTGGATGTTCAGAGGAAGCACTGTTTCCCATGCCTTGGAGGCCTAGAAGGGACTGGAAGGGCTGGAGAGTTGTGCTTTCTGTGTTGTGGGGCCCTTGGGGGTGTCCTGTGTGCTGCCATGTGTGGTGCTGTGCCCTGTGCGCCACTGATGCACAGGCACATGTTGGCTCAGTGTTGTGCTGCTCAGCATGGGAGGAGGTGTGTGGAGAGAGCAGTGCTCTGCTCCCAGAGGCCAGCCTGCCATCCCAGTGTCCTTGTGGGAGCCCTGGGTGAGCACTGGTGCTGACTGTGCTCCCTGCTTGGAGCATCCTGGTGTGAGTGAGGGATGCTTGCAGTTAGTTGTTTTCTGTCAGCTGAGGTTCAGGCTTGCAGTTTCTCAAGGTCTTGATGCTTCCTGAGTCTTCTGGGTTTTATGGACTCTGCTGGAGAAAGTGGTCTGCTCACTCCTTCAAGGCTTTCTGTAGAATCTGGACCCTCCTTGCATCTTCCCCTCTCAGACCGTAATCCATTTTGATCCATCCGAGAGATGGGTAGTTAAGGAGAGCAGTCAGAGCCATTTCTCCACTTTGTGCCTACCCAGACACCGGCAGATGGGGAAGATGCCACCTCACAAGAAGTCAGGGCTCTCAGGGTAATGGACAACTGTCCTTATATACCCCACGCTCCAACACCTGACCGTCTTGGTATGCCTGTGCTGGACTCCCTGCTGTGTGCTTGTGCCTTTGCAGAATTGGAGAGCCCAGACGGGACCCAGTATACAGACACAGTCTCACCAGTGACAAGAAGGTGGATAGAACATGTCAGTGGCCCTGATGGCTGTGCTCTCACAGAGGCAGCTCGGCACAGAGGAGAGACATTTGCCCCTGACTGTTGCGACTATGGAAGGACAGCAGGACTGAGAGTAACGCTCCGATTCTTTTTCTCTTTCTAGGTTGCTCCAATAGTAGAGGCTCCCAATGCAGTCCTCAAGCCACTGAGGATGGAGGCAGGATGCCAGGGTGTGTCCCTGTACCTGTCAGCATCTTTGCCATTATCGTGAGCCTCTGTGAAAGTACCTGCAAGTGAATGAGATGAGGCTACGTATGGATGCGAGGGGTTCGATAAATGCGCTTGGCTTCCATGGGTGACCTAGGGTGAGGGTTCACCTCCTGGTAGCTCTGCTGTGCTGCACATTCTGCATCCCAGAAATGTTTTTACTGCCAACCCACTCAGCAGATGCTAGTGTTCCCCTTCCTTTTCCTAGAAGGTGGTGGTGCCGTGTAGGATGTGTGAAAGACCCTTAAGATAAATGCAGCATGTTTCGAGTGCCTTTGTGTGAGTGCCCCAAAGCCTTGGTAGCTTGAACTGAGAAAGTTTCACAGTTCTTAGGCTCCTGGCTCTGTGAGGGCTGAAGATGTGCCAAGGTCACGTTTTCCATGGCACCAGCCCTCAGTGCTGTGTGAACCCAGCTGTGGAGCCGGGACTCCTGCTGCAGAGGCCGCACAGCCAGGAGAGCTGGCATTTCAGCAGCCCTCCAGCCTGGGGCTGTCTCTTTGCTTGGGCCTCATTTCAAAGCCTCTGCATCCTTTTTCCCTTCACAGGGGCTCCATGTCCAAGTAAGGAAAGGAAAGGAAGAGAAGCTACTTTGGGCTCAGGGGGCCTTCAGGACTCTACATTGTATCTGCAACTTCTGTATTCCTAAATAAAATCTGCTTGCCCTCCCCTCACCACCTTCCTAGCTGGAGGTTCCTGAGGGCATGGAGGTAGGAAGCAGCAGCCTGCCCTGCCGAAAGATAGCAGGATCATTCCCAGTGTAAAGAACCGCATCATGCCAGGAGCCAGCTCTGTGCCTGATCTTGTGCTGATCATTGGCACATGCCTTGTGAGCCTGGAGTGCCTTGGCCACCTTTGGTGTTAGTGCAAGAGGTTCCCTGCGTGCCTGGGTTTTGGAGTCAAGGGAAGGCAGTGAGGAGAGCAGTGCCTGGGGCATGTGCAAGTGGGGAGTGCCCTGCACGCCTGTCTTCTTGCTGGCACTTGGTTGCCTGTAGTAGACGAGGCAGCTGCGTGGGGCAGAGACGGTGGCACAGCTGGCACAGCAGAGGTCTGGCATTATGTGGAGGGCTGTTGCAGTGCTGAGTTGCTCTGTCAGTGTCAGACAGCCTTTCCAGTGCAGCTGCTGCCTGGGCTGATCTCTCAACATTGGCCCTAGAAATGGAAGTGGCATCCTGCTGCCAATTTGTGGGTGCTTGTATCCGTACTACGTGAGACTTGATGGGAATGGTCTGTGTTGTAACATTTTAGTGCCTAGAACAATACCGCTGTGTTAACTGGCATACAAATACGTAACTAACAAGGTCTTGGAAATCTGTGAGAAACAACAGCAGTTGGTTACATATGGATTGTGTGGCTTCCAGCCACAGAATAACCATGAGAAGCAGTCAACATGAAGGTCAGAAGTTGAAGAGTAATGAAGTAGCAACCCCCAAAGTCAAGTGTGGCCCCCGAAATAAGTCCGCACGCGTGCGCAGTATCATAGCCCGGTTATGCGACTGGGGCGGAGTTGGGCTAGACTCCCTGCATTTGATGGCCCCATGTGCCAGGACTCCTGCCTACCGCAAATAATCATAAATACCTGATTTTTTCCAAAGGAGAGAGAGGCTGCTACACAACAGAGGACCACTTCGTCTCCTCGGGGATGCCCGCAAAGATTGTTCCTGCCGACTCTCTCTCTCGCGATGCAGATGATTGGGACAAGTGTTGAGGTGGTCCTTGTCGAGATTACCATCGGGTCGGTCTGTTTGTAAGTATCTCCTAATAAACTGCTTGCTACTGAAGAGTGTTTGTTTGTGTGTGTGTGTGTGCGTCTGCGTGTGTGTGTGTGTATTTGTGCTGGCTTGCCAAACCAGATGTTTGCCCCGGGAATCTAACTAGAACATAAATTGGTGACGAGAAAGGGATTCCCGGGGTTTGCAGCATAGTGAGATTGGTGAAGCGCACAGATGTACGGAGGCTACGCCACCTGCATTGGTAGGACTCGGTCAGTGGGGTGCAAAGCTGCACAGAGGCGACACCACCTGCACTGGTTGTACTCGGTGAGTGGGGTGCACAGCTGTACCGAGGCCTCGTCACCTGCATTGGTGGGACTTGGTGAGTGGGGTGCACAGTTATACCAAGGCTGAGCCACCTGCATTGGTGAGACTCGGTCAGTGGAGTGCACAGCTGTACAAAGGCTGAGCCACCTGCATCGGTGGGACTCGGTCAGTGGGGTGCACAGATGCACAGAGGCTCTACCACCTGCAATGGTGAGACTCGGTCAGTGGGGTGCACCACTGTACCGAGGCTGCGCCACCTGCATTGGTGGGACTCAGTCAGTGGGGTGCACAGCTGTACCGATGCTGAGCCACTTGCATTGGTAGGGCTCGATCAGTAGGATGCAAAGCTGTACTGAGGCCGTGCTACCTGCATTGGTGGGTCTCAGTCAGTGGGATGCAAAGCTGCACTGAGGCCGTGGTACCAGAATTGGTGGGAGTTGGTCAGTGGGGTGCACAGCTGTACTGAGGCTGAGCCACCATCATTCGTGTGACTCGGTCAGTGGAGCGTACAGCTGTACTGAGGCTGCGCCACCTGTATTGGTGGGACTCGGTTAGTGGGGTGCACATCTGTACCGAGGCTGCGCCAGCTGCATTGGTGGGACTCGGTCAGTGGGGTGCACAGCTGTACCGAGACCTCTCCACCTGCATTGTTGGGACTCGGTCAGTGGGGTGCAGAGCTGTACTGAGGCCGACGCACCTGCATTGGTGGGTCTCAGTCAGTCGGATGCAAAGCTGCACTGAGGCCGTACTACCTGCATTGGTGGGAGTCCGTCAGTGGGGTGCACAGCTGTACTGAGGCTGCGCCACCTGCATTGGTGTTACCCGGTCAGTGGGGTGCACAGCTGTACCGAGGCTGCGGCAGCTGCATTGGTGGGACTCAGCCAGTGGGGTGCACAGAGAAATACTGTTAGAGAAATACTGTGAAAAAAAACTTGCAAATAGGTAACAAGACTCTAGGACAAGGTAGAGAGAAAAGCAGTACTGCAAAGTGTAACGCGCGCCGGCTAAATAGCCTTGATAAACATCAGCGCTTCGAAGAATGCGAGGGTTAGGTAAGACAAAAACAGCATTATAACCCAAAAGTGACCTTAGGTTCATTAAGGCCTGGTCCTCACAGGACAGTGAGGGCCACCTGCCACAGCACCAGGGAGACCTCCTTGTGATGGGGCACATCCCATCCTGTGACCTCAGCTTGTGTCATCTGGGGGCTCACTACATCATTGCCATGGAGATGGCACCACCAGAGAGGAGGCAGAGAGATTTCCTCTCGCATCCTGGAAGCAGTCGCCTCCCTTTACCACAATTATTTTCCATAATTTTCTGATGAATCCTTCAGAAACATCTCCTGATAGTACCAAAACCAGTGAAATACCTCAAAGAGGGCACTGGAAAAGTCACCTCTGGGATCATGCATGGACAGCTCATTGCACTGGGCAGACCTGTGCAAGGATCTAGATGTTGGAGTTGGTTTGGAGTTTGGCATTTTTACAGGATCAAAGTCACATTGGATTGAAAAGCAGAAAGTGTGACCACTGGCTGTGCCCTAGGCGGTTGCCCCAGAGGGTTGAGAAGCCCCACAGGGTATGCAGCAGTGATGGGGAGACCCCTCTCAGCCTGCCGGTGTCTGGGGAGAGGTGATGTAGGATGGTGAGGGGGGCTGGGATAGATGGCTCTGCTGGACTCACCCCAGCACCACCCACCACAGCTCAGAGACAAATCCTTGAGGACAGCCAGGACTGGTGCAGTGGGAATGGGACTCTTTCTCTTTACAGGCTGCTCTCCCAAATTTGCTGTCTTTTGGGTGTAGATGTTTGAGCCCAATTTCCAGGAGGACAGGGGCGGTGGCCATCTTAAGATGGCACCTCAGGGCCCAAAACATGCTCTGCCGAACTAGAAGCACAAGAGGATCCAGGGGAAAGGATCAAAGGTTCTCCCAAACAAGCAGACGACTCAAAGTTAATACAAAGTGAAGGATCCATTTCCAGCAAAGGCATTTCCAGCAAGTCTTGAGAAACCCCCAGGAGCTGCAAGACCCCAGCCTCTGTGATACAGGACCCCTCTCCTGCCAGAGCCAGTCCCCAAAGCATGTCCCAATCCCAGGGAAACCTGACCCTGGATTTCCCCCATCCCCTGAGGAGCCCTGGGGCTTCGGGCAGCCCCAGGACTCACAAGTCCTGGTTGCTACATTGTCTCCCAAGCCAGAGAAGGCTCTCAAGCAGGGCTCTTGCAGGAGCCCTCAGCCCTTTCCAGTCACCCCCACAGACTGGGATACACAACAGGTTTTGCATCTCTCTGCAACACTTCTGGAAGGAGCTCCCCAAAGCCTTACCCTTGGTGGAAAGCAGCAGGAGTGCTGGAAACAAGGAACTGCAGTCCAGGCTGATGTACTGCTCCAGCAGTCCTCCATCTCGCTTGCCCTTTTACTCTTGGCTTGCCTCTCCAGCTGTGGAAAAAGCATGCTCTTCCTGTCTCATCATCCAAAGCTCTTCTCTGACATGCTCCTGCTCCTCTGCATGTTGGCAAGGGGCCCCAGCATGGCCCTGCTGCCTCCTGTCCCCACTGCTTGCGGTGGAGCATCTCCACAGGGCAGCTGTGGGCAGGGAGGGCATCACCGCAGCAGCAGGGAGACCTCCCTGTGGGGCAGCACATTCTACTGTGACCTCAGCTCATGTCATCTGGGGGCTTGTTCTAGTTAGATTCCCGGGGGCCAAACATCCAGTTTGGCAAGCCAGCATAAACACATGCACACACACAAACGCTCTTCAGAAGCAAGCAGTTTATTAGCAGATACTTACAAACAGACCGACTTGACGGTAATCTCAAGAAGGACCACCTCAACACTTGTCCCGATCATCTGCATGGTGAGAGAGAGAGTCGGCAGGCACAACCCCTTCAGGCATCCCCGAGGAGGCAACGTGGTCCTCTGTTGTGTAGCAGTCTCCCTCTCCTTCAGAAAAATTCTGGTATTTATTTGTGGTAGGCGGGAGTGCCGACACATGGGGCCAACAAGTGCAGGGAGTCTAGCCCAACTCCGCCCCAGTCGCATAACCGGGCTATGATACTGCGCACACATGCAGACTTATTTCGGGGGCCACACTTGACTTTGGGGGTCACTACTTCATTACTCTTCAACTTCTGACCTTCATGTTGACTGCTTCTCACGGTTATTCTGTGGCTGGAAGAATCTATATGTAACCAACTGCTGTTTCCCGCAGATTTCCAAGACATTGTTAGTTACTTATTGTATTACACTTAACACAGCAGTATTGTTCTAGGCACTAAAAAGTTACAGCACTAGACTATTCCCACCAAGTATCAGGTAGTACAGATACAAAAGTTACAACACAGACCATTCCCACCAAGTATCAGGTAGTACAGATACAAGGCTCAGTAGGTCACTGCTGTGGAGATGGCAGAGCCATCTTTCCTTTTAATTTCTTCAAGTCCTGTATGGCTAATTGAAGAGGTCTCTGTAATGTAGCTGAAAGATGGAGATGGCAACAATACACAAGTATTTCTGAAAGGGTTTTTATTCTATGATCATTATTTTTCAGCTGTCAGAAGAAGGGAAGTCAACAATCCCCAACTGACATCGATCCAGACAGTCTCCTAATGAAGTCTGGACATGCATGAAAAACAGCATCCTAGACATCAGACACTGTATAGACCATCTTCCTCCTCATCTCCCCAACCCTGCCATTTCTCTCATCAGTTGCCTGGCACTTATATGACTCCTACGACAAGCTGCCCTTATTCCACTGAAGTCGGCAACTGAATGCTACAACACGTATGCCCTGATTCCCACCTTCTTTCCTTAGAGAACTAGCTGAAAATAGATAGAGAAGGATTTTTCTTGATTGCAAGGAAAAATAAAATAAAATAAAGCACATGATACAGACTTGGAGATGCCAAGGGAAATCCATCCCACCTGTAGCAAATCCATTGCTCTCCCTGCAGATCTTCCTGGGCCCTTGGGCCTGAGACCCTGAGGCTGACGGAGAGACCAGCAGGTCTGTGAGAAAGCTCAGAAAGTGCCCTCCCCCACTCTCTGCCCATGCACAGCACCAGCACCTTTGCTGGCCCCAGCAGCATCTGTCCCCATGGCCCCGAGCACCTGCCAACAGGCAGATGCCCCTCAACACTGCCCACTGCCAGGAGGTGTCTGTGGGGCACCTGGAGCCACCACCAGCACCGCTGTACCTGCACCCTCTCCTCACAGCTGAGACTGCGCAGAGAAATGGCCTCCGCATGTGGCACCGAGCTGCAGGGCTGCCAGGGGAAAGGGCGCAAAAGTGGAGAGCTCCCGTGGGGCCGGAGGCGGCCCAGGCCGGGCTGGGCCTTTCCTGGCCACTGAAGCCACACAGCTGGGCCGCAGCGGCTCCGACTGCCCCCACGCGCACGGCCACTCACTCTGCCCAGCCTGCAGCCTTCAGCCCTGATGCAGCAGCTCCCAGCATGTGGCTAAAGCCGTGATCACTGCACCCTCGGGAGGGCCGGCAGCTTGCTGTACTCAGCGGCACGGCATGGAGGGTATGGCGTTGCGGAGCCCTGCCAGGAGGGCTGTCCCAGACACTCTTCCCAGCACAGGTGCTGCACGGAGTCGGGAGCTGGGGGGTGGCATGCCTGGGGAGGGCTGGCGGCAGTGCCCAGAGCCCTGGCGGAGCACGCCTGGGGGGCGAAGGGGACAGCGTGGCCCCAGGGAGTCCGACTGCTGCAGAGATGCCAAGAGACAGCCTGAGGTGTCCATGGCGGACAGGAACCCTTTGGCTTCTCCTCATCCCCGCTGGGCTGCTTGTGCGGGGGCCAGGCCGCTGCCCGGGCTTTCTCCCCGCTGCGTCTTCTTAGGTGTCCGGAGGGGCAGAGCAGGCCCTGTACTTGCAGACCCTCCCCACCGTGCTGGGCCGGCGGCAGCTCGCCCTTGTGCTGTGCACAGCTCTGCTTGGGTCCCTGCCTCCAGGACCTGTGTCAGGCTGCAGGGGGCAGCAGGCCGCAAGAGCCCACCCGTGTGTCCCTGGAGCAGGACACAGTGCTTCCCTGGGAGACATACTTTCTCCCAAAGCAGACTCCGTGAGGTCCACAGGAGCTCCCGGCAAGCCCCACGTGGCCCAAGTTGGCCAGCACAGGGCAAGTGCTGTTCTGAAGGGTCTCCTCTTTCAGCTTGCACAGAGGAATGTGCGGCCAAGGACTCCCGCTTCCGAGGGAAGCACCATCTGCCCCAAATACCCAAGGCCACTGAAAGTAAACCCAGAGAGGAGAGAGTCCAGATCAAAACACCTGCAGCCAGGTGAGACTTGCTGGGGAGGGTGCTGCTCTCACCAGGGGAGTGAGCTCTTGCCTTGCACACAGTGTCCCTGTGAAGCCTGAAGGGGAATGAGTAGTTTTCTTCCCATCGAGGACAGAGTCATTTCTGTGCTGACTCTGCTCCCAGTAGGCAGAGCATTTGGGGAACGCCCTGGGAATTGGGAAGGGAGAAGTGGTGCCTCGTTGGCTCCTTTGTCTGGGGCTGAGCAGGATGTGTTTGCCTGAGGGACCTGTGCTCAGAGTGCCTGGAGACTGCAGCAGGGGCAAGGGGGGCAGAGGCTTTTCTCCTGGCTTGCCAAGGCGGTAAGTGTTTCTGCGTGCTGTGCTCAGCACTGGGCTCTTGCCAGAGAGGAGTGAGAGAGGACTGAGCCTGTCAGGATTACCTGTTGCAATGGGAAGGATGTGTCCAAAGGCAGCGCATAGCTTGTGAGCATGGAGTGGAGAGCAAAATCCTCCTGTGCACCTACCCACTGCCCATGGTGCTTCTCCCTAGAGTGCACGTGCCCTGTCTGGCCAGCTGCCCCGGGTAGAGGAGGATGGCAAAAGGAGACTCCTTTATCCAGCTGAAGTCCCGAAGACGCTGCAGGAGTGCAGAGCCTGCCGGGAAATAGCGGCAGCAGGTGCTCAGGGTGGATACATTTCTTATGGCAGCTGTCCCTAGAGAAAAGCCTAGTTGCCTGGCAGTCCCTTTTGGAAAAGTGCTTCCTTCGGGCCTTGGTGCAGGAGAGGGAAGCCGCTTGGTAGTTTTGCAGGACACTGTTGCCTCCTGCGTTTCTGTGGACCACAGCAGGGTCCCTTCTGTGGGCACTGTTGATGCCAGCAACAGCAATGGTGGGTTTTCCTGTGAGGGCAAGCATCCCGGCTCTCCTGAGCGCATTGACTGCTGTGGTCACTGCTCATGGCAGAAGAGACCCTTGTGGCTGGATGGGGTTTGGGAGCGTACCATATGTCCATGCCCCAGCAGTGGTGAGCAAAACCCCATGGGCAGAAAGGTTTGTGCCAGAGAGCAGGAGAGAGAGGGAGAGCTACCCAGCTCATGCTTGATGGTATTGCCATGCTGTGGCCCTGCAGAAAATCCACAAGCTTCTGAAGAAGTGGGATATGGAATATGGGATACTTCTGGGATGCATATGCCAACCAAACTACATGGCCAGGCTGGAGGAATAAGGTACTGGCAGCCTTTGAAGCCATTCAGCCCTGCACGCCTGCCTCATGTGGCGTGAAGTTTCTTCTCGACGCACCTCCATCTCCACTGCTTTCTCTTTTCCCTCCCTTGCCTGACAGTATCACCACTGGATGGGAGGGATCAGTGTGGAAGACACTTCCCTGGATGTGCACGATCCACTGCTGGCCAAAAGGGAAAGGCTGGAGAGCACAGCCAAGATGCAGGACCATTACAAAAGGCTTTTCTTGGGGAAGGAGGTCCTTCAGGCCTCCGTGGGCACTTCTGCATCAAAGCTCGAGAGCTCTTCTCCAGAATCCCAGGTGACAGGCAAAGGCAGAGCAGCCAGGCTTGGTGCACTCCACACAAGATGGTGTGTGAAGATCTCATGTTGGAGGCGCAGCATGGGTGCCGGAGGGCATCTCTGCCCCAAGGCACTCAGGAAACAGCCCCACTGCTTGTACTCTTACTTCTCCCAGCCTCACTTCCTTGGCAGCATTTGGGCCCTCCGGTGAGAAGGACTCCTCATCCTCCAGAAGAGCCCAGGAGACAGAGCAAACCCAAAATGCAGGGCGGGAAGCCAGCTGCTCGAGCGAAGAGAGTGACTTTCCAGCTGCCGAAGCCTGGCAAGAGTAAGCGCGCACAGCGGCGGCCAAGGCCTGGCACAGCCCAGTGCCATAGCCCTGCGCACACGACGTCCCCTTTCCCTCTCCCTCATCCGCGGGGCTGGGGGTAGCATTCCCCAGCTTCTGGGGGTCCCAAAGGACCTGGGGGAGACCTTTCCTCCAGGAGCCTCTCTGATGCCCTAACTTCAAGCCCCAAATCCCTACAGGGCCAAAAGGGGCTCTGGGTACCAAAGGGACGGCGTGTACTGGGGCTGTGGGACGACAGTGGCAGCAGGGCTGCCAGCCAGCGGGTGAGAGAGGATTTGTCACCGCTGTTGCAGGAGCACTTCACCGTGGGGAACGCAAGCTCCATCTCTGCTCAGTGCCCAGGCATTTCTGCGGGAGAAGTGGCTGGAGGCCAAGAGAAAACTCCTGGAGCAAAACCTATGGCAGCAGCACTTCCCTGCATAAGTGCCTGCCAACACGGGGGTGTTTGCTGCTCCCCTGCTTCCCCTTCGGAAAGAGGGTCTGCTCCTCGGGCAGCCCTGGCCTGGGAGCGCAGCAGGCTTGGGAGCCTGGCGCCCGAGTGGGACACCCCGGCCATCCCCGCTGTTAGGCCCTGAGAAGGAGAGAAGGAGCTGCGAGCTTCTCACCGTCAGCAACGGCCCGAGTGTGGCCAACAGCATTTCTCGGCTTCTCTCCTCACGCTCAGCCCCTTCCTGTTTAACTCCGCAGCCCTCGGCAGACGTCTCGCCTCCTTGAAGAGAGGGAGAGGTACCGCTGATCCCCAGCTGGGCTCCTGCGCTCTGGATTTTCCTCTGTTGCATTAAACCAAGTGGCCAGGTCATGGGGAACTTTGTTGGAGGAGATGTGAAATGGGCACTTTGCAGTGTGGCTGCTTTGGAGGGGAAGTAAAGCACAGCTGAGGGCACAGGGACTGTGCCGTGCCCCATGCAGCCCCCCTCTCCATGGGGGAATGAGCCTGCCCTGCCAGGAGCTTCCCCAGCCCATGTTCAGCCTGTCTGTAGTTATCCCTGGACGTCGCCTGGAGGGGGCTGGGTTGTGCTTTGTGTCTGCTGGGAGACCGAAGCTGGCGAGGTGTGAATGAAGGATCCACAGGAAACATGTCTCTGGGTAAAAGCTGAACTGGAGGACACGGTCATTTTTTATCACCTTGAGTTTTATCTTTTGAAATCCTGGCAGAGGGGTATTCCCATGCAGGAATGCCTTGCTGAGGGCTGTTGACATGGTGAGCAGCAGGGCTTTGTGATGGTGGTGGCATGGTGCCTGCAAGGCCACTGTGATGGGGCGGTCTGCATGGGGACTGTGTCCCTGCTGTGAGCAGGGCCACCGGGGTCCTCACTCTGAGGAGAGCAGCTGGGTCAGGAGGGAGCTGCTCCCTTTGGTGCCAGAGAGGCAGGTCCTCAGGAGAGGATCCTGAAGAGGGAGAGGAAGCAGCAGGCAAACACCTGCTCCCAGTCCGTAATGGACTCCCAGGCACACCAGAGTGCAGGGGCGAGGCGAACCGTGGGGCTGGAGGGAGTGAGAGATGGCACAGATGGGAGCGTGACAGAGAGCACCGGAATGGTTTGGGCTGACCTGCTGGAAAGCAGCTCTGCAGAGGAGGACCTGGGAGTCCTGGTGGTCAATAAGTTGACCATGAGCCAGCAATGTGCCCTTGTGGCCAAGAAGGCCAAAGGCACCCTGGGGTGCATTAGGGCATCCTGTAAATTAGAGAGATCACAGCGAGTGGTAATAACAGGTAACAGATTTGGGGGAGGTACAGGAGATTCAGGTACTGGTGATGAGGTCGGTGACTGTGATATCACTTGTGTGAGGCCCTTGCCACTAAGCCTAACAACTGACCTTAAGCACTACCTCTAATCCTAAACCCTACCCTAACCCTTCCCCCAAGGCCCCATTTCAGTCCCTATCTGATACTCTGATCACAAAGCCCAAACCCAAACCCGTAATTCCTTACAGGTAATGCCCAGCTCTTCCCCCAAGAGTCACTCTAGCTGCTAGCTCTTATGCCTAGCCTTAATATGTAAGCCCCAAACTCCAGCCTGAACCCAGTCCTCTAACCCCAAACTCTAAAACATACCTTAGCTGATTACCGGGAACTGTAAGCCAAGCCCCAGCCCTCCCGAAGCCTCTCCCCACTCCCTAACCTCCAAAGTCATTCCCTCCTCTGATCTCCTGCCAGAGCACAGCTCTGACACCTCTGTGGATGCCAACACTGGAAGAGACACGCTTGCGATGGCGCAGAGTTTGAGTGTGCTGGTCAGGGTAGAAGTCGTCGACCACCCAGGGGCCTGCAGGTGCCTTTTTGAGAGCTTGAGGCTTTGTCCCAACCCCTACCCTGGACTTTAACCGTCGGCTGAACCTTTTCCGATACCACCAGTCCCAAGGCAGGGGAAAAAGTGGTCTGAGGGGAGCTATTTCGCCAGATACTGTATCCTTTAGTAGCCCTCATAGGGAGCTGGGTTTCTCCAAAAGGCAGCAGGAGGGTGTTGGGGGGCACCGAAAGACACACGGAGAGGGCTGTGGGGGACACCCCTATCCGAGGAGCCACCGAGGAAGCTCTCGCCCCCTACCAAGACCTTCCCTCTCCATCAGCACTGAACCAAACCTCTGCTGGAACAAAAAGGGGCAAAATACTCATCGAAGCCCCAGGAACCACCCTCTGGAAAGTATAAGCTTGGTGGTAAGGTAGAAGGAGCCCTTCCAAAAAAATAACTTGAAATGGTTTTCGAAAATAACTATTACAACATTTGTATTTCCAAGTATTTATTTAAATTGATGAGTACTGACATCATGTAATTATTAACTGATGGTTACAGCATTTTCTTAACATTCATAAAGGAAGATTGAGAGCAATCTTAACAATGTCACTGTGCCCCAAATTCTGCTAAATCCTGATGAAACTCCAGCAGCACATGGTGATGGGGGGGGGGGGCATGGGCTGCCTGGGAGGGCCGATGAGGGGTCCCGAGAGGAGCAGACCCTGACTGGAGGCCGGGGGCATAGAAGGCCCCCACAGCCCAGCCGGTTCCAGCTCCCGCGGTGACAGTGACCTGCCAGCGCCCAGCTGTGGGTCACAGCAGTGCAAGGAAGGTCCCTGGCACCCGGCCCCGTGTGGACAGCTGCCCGTCCGCTGCCGGTCCCAGCAGCCACATGTTTGCCTGCCTGCTCGGGGCACAGAGCCAGCTGCGCTTGGGGCTGGGGAGTCTCCTCACATCCCCCCAAAGGCCTCGTGGTGCCTCACTGCAGCTCAGGAGGCTGTGGGGGCCGGGCAGGGAGGGGGCAGCAGGGATCAGGCCCTGCCATGGGATCCTGCTGCCTCCTCCCCGCCCCACTCCCAGGCAAGAAGGAAGAGGGTCCCTGCAGCGTTTGGTGAGTTCCTGGGTTACACAGAGCTCCCCGCCAAGGGCCTCCCCAGCAGCATCACTCAGCTCCCCATGGAGAATGCCATACGCTTTTATTTATGTATTCAGTATTACATACTTGTAATACAACTTAACAGTATATAGTAAAATTTACAGTATAGTTTACTCTATCAGACTACGGTACAATTTACACAGAACTGTATCTATTAGAAGTCTGCATGTAGTATAGTACAAAATTATGAGCCTATTGCCTTATGAGCCTTTTCCCTTCAGACCCTTCTACGCTGTATCTTGGCTCTCCCCTCTACTATACTCTTGATTTTCTTTTTCTCGCTAGTGACTGAAGTGGCGATTGTGGGCTGCCACGCGGGGTGACTGCTGGCTATGCTCTGTCTTCCTAGTGGCTCCTGAAGGCTCGCAATCCAACGCCGCCCATCTCTGGAGGCTAAAGACAATGATGCATTAGAGATTACCACAGTTGTTTCTGACTTTAATTCCTGGTTTTGCCAAGAGAATGATCAAGGAGGCCTGCAGGCCTGTGATTTTGGTGGCAGTGAAAAGCTTGGGTCCCTGTAAGTGTCTTTACCGGGAGGTTATTCTCCCACGACAGCATTTCATACCAGGGCGCTCCTCAAAACAAGCCTCAGGGGAGCGCGTTTGTGCTGAACTGCAGCAGAAGCAGAAGTTGGTGCTGCACAGGAAGGGCTGGGGCTCAGCGTCTGCCCCGTCTGCTTTGCCAGGTGTTACAGCCTACAAGACAGTGCTGTCCTTTGCAGCAATCCCTGTCTTTGGGCACCATCCCAGCATTTTCCAGTATTTTAGATAGTAGATTGAGGCCCCTTTTCCCAGACTGCTAAAACTCTGAGCAGCATTGCAGAAGTCCATTTGTAGCTGCCTTAATCAAATACTTTGTTTTCTCCCGGCTGTGAACATGGCTGTGGTCAGTGCTCTGTGCTAGGGGAGGGGACTGGTAAAGCTGCTGGTGGCTGGTGTGCTCTCCTCTCATGTTACTAGTGCATGCCAGCCCGATGGACTGGGGGCGCCCACGGCTGAGCTCTCTGCTGGCAGGAGCTGTCCCTCGAGCGCTCCTCTCCCCCACTGCTCCCTCCCGCAGAGACCCTTTCCCCAGCAGTGGTGGGGAGCGGGGGCACAGGGTGCCGTCCCCCAAACTGCACGGCCCTTAGCATACCTCCTTGCTGTGGTGTGATGAAGGTCACCAGCGCAGGGATCTGGGCTCCTGATGTCAGCTTGGCCAGGTATTGCTGTGTCCTACAGTCACATGTGCTGGGCTCAGCATTGGGGAAGGAGCCCAGAGTGATCCCCCCACATCCCTCTGAGGCCCACTGCCACCACGTGGGTGGCAGCATGGCCTTGGCACCCGGGGCTGGTGGAGCATGGCCCAGGCTGCCATGTGACTTGGCTCTTGGGAGAGGGAGCAACCTAAGCCAGCGTAAGGCCTGTCTTGCAACTCCTAACCACAGCTTGCATGGAGGTGAGTCCCTGCCCCGGCTGTGGGCACTGAGCAGGAGCCCCATGTCTGCCCCACTGCCAGCCCCAGTCAATTCCTGACCTGTGAGTAATGTTGGCGGTTGGCTGGGCTCGGGGATATGGCAGGAGCACCTGGGAGGCTTTAACAGCCCTGTGCATGCGTGATGCCTGCTGTACACAGGCTCTCACCTTCTTGGCTTGGTCTGGCAGTGGAGTCTTACTTTTCTCCTTGTTGTCCCTCCTTCAGAACACCAGTCCATTGACTCAACAGGAGCCCCAAGGAGGGAGATGGTGAAAACCTAGGAGGACAAGAGATGCCTTGGCTGTGGGGGTCCCTGTCTTAGAGGGGAGCTGGCTGGCATGCCAGGCTGAATACGATTCTGGCAGCACAGTCTCTAGGGCACCTTTCTCAGGAGCGTTATGGGGGAGCTGCATGGCTGTGATGGCAGCTTGCCCTTCAGGGAAAGGTGCGAGTGCACCACACGCCTGCCCCGAGCCTGGTCTGAAGATGCAGTCAGAATGAGGCAAAGAGGAAAGGGGGAAAGGAAGGGTCTGGTTGTCAGCGCAATGAGACAAGGCAAGATGATCTCCATCTCTGCCCCAGAGCCATGCCTCCTCTGATACAGATGTTCTGGTGCAGGAGCTCGACGTGACACTCCGCTCCCACATGACCCACGACCTGCGCCCGCTCACAGTGCCCCTCCAAAGCTCTTCCTGACAAGGTCTCTGGCCTCAGCTGACTGCTTTCCTGATACCTGCACACCGATGACGCTGGTCACCATGTCCTGCTCTGTCTGCTGCTCTGACGTGCTGCTCCTAGCCCTCTTCTGAGCCTGAAAAAGGGAAGGAGGCATTTGCAGGAAGGGTAATGAAGCCAGCCCTAGTCCTGGGGGCATGGCTGGCAAGTGGCAGCATCACCCCACTGCTGAGATGCCTCCCTCCCATCTCTCCTCAGTCCCTTTCCTACGGGGGTAAGAGGAGCACAGAGGAGATGAATCCCACGACTCTGCTGGCAGCTCAGCAATAGCACCCATCTCTTCCTTTGGCTCAAGACCAGCTTGGAAGGTTTTCTCCCTGGAGCTTTCCAGGGGTGGAGAGCAGCCCAACAGCACATCCTGAAAGATCTCCCTGTTCCCATCTAGGATCCCCTAGCAGTACACAGGATCCTTCAAGGGAGACTCAAACAGACGCTGGCCTATCTCCGTCCGACCTGTCCCACTGCCTGGGCCAACTGTCCAGGTGCTGTGGACACCGGAGAGCATTTTCTGCCTCAAAGTCACGGGCTTCTACATTTTGGTCCAGACAGGAGGTTTGAGTCTGATGATGCTGGTGGTGTGGTGAGACCTGCTGTGCCTAACTTTCAGACTTTGCATTGAAGCACACAAGGAAAGAGAGCCTGGTCCCACTTCTTGGACCAGTAACAGGGCGGAGTGCCACACCAGGTTGGAGATGCTCTGGTATGGAGAAAAGTTGGACTCTAATCAATTCCAGGAATTCTATCTGCCTAGGTCACTCTGTGCCTATGGGAATACCCAGTACCATGTCAGGCCTGTGCTCCCTATAAAAAGGCCTCACCGGCTCTGGCATCTCCTCTGCAGCAGGCCGTATATGTTGCTTCTTTGCCGGAAGACTCCAAGCGGTCTCTATGTCCATGGTGCTAGACTTCCTGCGCACTGCCTGCAAACACAGCAAGGGCACATTGTCCCGGGGCATCACCAGGGGCAACGTGCTGCTGGGTCCCCAGCAGCACTGGGGCTACACAACAAGCCGCACAGAGGGTACGCATGTTCTGCACAGGCAGGTCCTGCTCAGGCGGGATGTGCATCCCCTCCCAGCACCGCAATTGCTCCTGCCTGCCTCGGGGGCACCCAGCACAACAGGGGCCTACTGCCAGCTGCATCCAAACACGGGCACGCTGCAAATGACTGAGGCCCCTCATCAGGCATGGGCTGCCCACACCACCCACAAAGACAGCCCGTCCCCATGGGCACGCCTCACTCAGACAGTGCACGCACTAGTGCTGGCTCTTGCATGCTGTCTCACAGGGAGACTACGTGCAGAGCCTCCATTTCTCTCACTGCTTTGAATAGGCCCCTTTTTTTCAGCTCTGCTACAAAACCTCCACCAACAGACTCATCTGCAGAGCCTGGCCAACCTACGTGTGCAGGCAGAGCAGCTCAAGAGTGAGGATGTCAGGGACTATGATAGGCGCTTACCTTTTTCTTGGATGGCATGCCATGCTGAATACCACCACAGCCTCGCTGACACCTTTCTCAGGAGCATAATGGGGCAGCTGCACGGTTGAGCTGCAGCTCTGAAGGCAACTTGTCCTTCAGGGAAAGGTGCAAATGCACAAGCCTGCCCCAAGCCTGCCCCTGACACAAAGGTGGATTCCCAGCGAGGCAATCCGAAAAGGACGAAAGGATGGGTCTGGTTGTTGGGGCAATGAGACAAGGCAAGATGATCTCCATCTCTGCTCCAGAGCCATGCCTCCTCTGATACAGATGTTCTGGTGCAGGAGCTCAATGTGACACTGTGCTCCCACACAAGCCCATGACCTGCGCCCGGTCACACAGCCCTTCCAAAGCCCTTCGTGACAAGGTCTCTGGCCTCAGCTGACTGCTTTCCTGATAGCTGGCTGGCCACCGATGCCGCTGCTCACCACGTCCTGCTCCGCCTTGTGATTCAATGTGTTTCTCAAGGCCCCTGTGTGAGCCTGAAAAGGGGAAGGAGGCATTTGCAGGAAGGGGGATGAAGCCAGCCCTAGTTCTGGGGGCACTGGTGGCAAGTGGCAGCGTCACCCCACTGCCGAGATGCTGAGGAGCAGGTTTCCAGGGAAGGACCTGGGGATCCTGGTCACAAGTTGGTCATGAGCCAGCAATGCGTTCACACAGCAAAAGGGGCCAACAGTATCCTCAGCTGAATTAGGAAGAGCATTGCCAGCAGCTCGAGAGAGGTGATCCTTCCCTTCTGCTCAGCACTGGTGAGGCCCCACCTGTGGAATGCTTTTTCCAAATCTAGGCTCTCCTGTACAAGAAAGACATGCACCTGCTGGAAAGAGTCCAGGACAGGGCTATCAAGATGACTACAGGTCTTGCACATTTCTCATCCGAGGAGAGCCTGAGAGAGCTAGGACGGCTTAGCCTGGAGGCAGATGGCAGTGCATGGATTGCTGTGAGCAAAGGAGTTGGCCAACATGGCAACAGAGACAAGAAGGTGCACCACTAGCAGGTGAGTTTTCCAAAGGATGAAAAGGAAGTACAAGGGGCCTCACATCTGGATGCCGAGCATTAGAAATGCTAGAACTAAGAAAGGTGCAGAACACACTCATGGACACTCATCCTAGCTACTTCTAAGCTAGGACGAGTCCTTGCTTCTTCACATCAGGAAATTGTTTTCCTGAAAGAAAGAAAACAACCCCACAATACCTCTAGAGCAAGTGAGCACCCCCACCACTTGGGCCTCAGCATCTCAGCTGAGCAACTGCTCTTCTCAGCCTCTCTGCCTCGGGAGAGAGAGTGAAATTCTCTCACAAGGGCAGCCTGAGGAACAAGCACATGCACAAATTCAGCTGCACCAGGCAGACGAGGCACTGCTGCCTCCAGGCCCCTCTGCTGTAGTCCTTTGACCCCCCACCAGCAACATCACAGCTGCCTCCATCCTGATATCCCCACCAGAGATTTGTTTTTCTTAATGAACATGGTATGAAAAGAACAGACCTGAAATCAAAAACTCTCTTCTTTCCCTTCCACATCCATAAACACTGAAAACAACTGAGCCAATCTAGTTGTTTCTAGCAACCCTTTGGCTTCTTTCTTTTTTTCTCGAAATGGTTGTTTTCAGTGTGAGTTTTGCTGTTTTCACAGAATGACAAAAAAGGCGATATTGGCAGGGACCTCTGGAGATCCCCTGCTCCAACCCCCCTGATCAAGAAGGGGCACCTACAACAGCTTACCCAGGTCTAGGTCAGGCAGGTTTAGAGTATCTCACAAAGTCGAAACTCCACAGCCTCTCAGGGAACCTCTTCCGGCATTTAACCACCCTCACAATACCTGAAGGTATTTTCCTACCTTCAGGTGGAAATTCATGATTTGCCATTTTGTGCCCATTGCCTCTCCTCCTCTCCCCGGCTATCACAGAGAAACACTCAGAGCCACGCTCTCATCTTCCTTACACCTTCCCACCAGATATTTAGACACCCTCAAAGGATGTCTAAAGACACTAGCAGTCTGTTTTACAACAGGAAAACAGTCCCAGCCCTCTCAGCATCTCCTCCTATGGGAGATGCTCCAACCTTTCAGTCATCTTTGTCACACACAGCACCAATGTCTTTCACACCCACAACAACAGCAGACATGACCCGGGGAAATGCCGAGGAGATGCAGGGATGCATTCTGGAGCTGGAGATCCAGAATAGACCGCTTTCTGGACCTTGAGATCCAGAATAGACTGTTTTTCAGGGATCATTAGAAAGAGACGATCCACACAACCACAAGAGAAGATCTCATAACCACAAACAACAGCCATGGGCCTGGCACTCGCCCATCAGGCACCACTGCACAAGTGACCTCAGAACCGCAAACAGCAGCCTAGTGACCAGTGCTGGCTTTCAGGCACTGAGGCACAAGAGACCTCACAAGCACAGCCAGCAGCTGGGGGCCTGGCACTGGCCGACTGGGCACTGAGGCACGAGTGTCTTCACAACCACAAAAAACAGCCACATGCCCAGCACTGGCCTATCAGACACTGGGGCAGAAGTAACCTACAAACCATAAACACCAGCTGTGTACCTGGCACTGACCTATCAGGCACGCAGGCAGAAGTGACCTCACAGCCACGAGCAGCAGCCATGGGCTTACTACAGTCCTACGAAATATCGCTGCACAAGGGACCTCACAGCAACTAACAGCAGCCTTTGAACCAGCACTGGCCTGTCAGGCACCGAGGCACGGGGGACCTCACAGCAACTATCCGCAGCCACGTGACCAGCACTGTCACGTCAGGCACTGGTGCAGAAGCCACCTCACACCCACAAATAGCGTCCGTAGGCCTGGCTCTGGCCCACCAGGGCCTCAGGCAGAAGTGACCTCACAAGCATAAACAACACCTGTAAGCCTGGCATTGCTCCATCAGGCACCGAGGTACAGGGGACCTCACAAGCGCAGCCTGCAGCCATGGGCCTGCCACCGCCCTAGCAGGCAGTCAGGCTGAACTGACCTCACAGCCACCAAGACTAATAATGTGTCTCCTTGTCCTCTGGTATTTACCATGTGGAAGTCTTTCAAATAGGTATCAAACAACTTAATTGCTACTTGCTCTTTGGTTTGGAGGAAGTAGTGACTTTGCAGGCTTCATCAAAGCCACTGGGCATCTGCTGGCTTATCAGAGAGCAAGGCAATAGGCACCTCACAAGCAGAAACAGCAGCTGTGTGCCTACCACTGGCCTCTCCAATACTGAAACAGCCAGGCACATTTACAGAAGCCGTTGCATGCGTACATAGCCTCATCTCATTCACTTGCAGCTGCTTTCACAGAGGGCTCAAGATGCTGGCAAAGATGTTGACAGCTACAGGGACACACCCTGGCATTCTTCCTCCATTCTCAGCGGCCTGAGAAAAGCACTGGGAACGTACGCAACTGGAGCAACCTAGAAAGACAGACAGAATCAGAGTGTTACTGTCAGTTCTGCTGGCCTTACATAGTTGCAACAGTTAGGGGCAAATATCTCCCCACCATGCTGAGCTGTATCTGTGAGAGAACAGCCAGCAAGGCAACTGAGACATTCTAATCCTCTTTTTGGCAGAGATGAGACCATGTCTTTATACCAGGTCCCCAAAACAACAGCTAGGACACGACATGACATGTAGGACATCCTCTCTCAGAGACACTCTGAAATGCAGTTTCCACAACAAAAGAGATCATTGGGAAGGGCATCTCATGAGGACACCAGCAACCCGCTCACACTTTGCCCAGCAGATCCCAATACAGCTCTGAGCAGCACCTGGGGGCTGCGGGGGCAGCAGCAAATCAGGGAAACACTTGAAAATGCATCTCATACCCACAACATGGACAAAGTTTCCTGCACCCAAAACCCACCAAGCCGCCCTGGCCCAGCTGCTCGGCGCAGGCCGGCACGCCAGGCTCGCAGGTCAGTTCCCCTCGGTGACAGGGCGCTGCGTCCCCTGCTCACAGCCCCAACAGCCCCTTCGGGAGCCCCTGCAGGGAAGCAGCCCCCTCGCCAGCACCGCTGACCCTGCTGCAGCGAGAGGGCACCTGCCGGCATTTGAACGCACCCGCAGCCCCCACCAGCCCCACTCGCACCCGCTCTCACTCCCGCTCCCTTCTCGCCTGCTTCGCTCCCTCCGCTCTTGCACCTCTCTCTTCTCTTGGCCTTTTCCCACTCTGGACTCCGATTGGCTGACACAGCCGTCATTCCAATCCATCCCCACCCTCCTCCTCAGGACAGCCAATAGGAGGGCCGCACTCAGGCGATGCCATGGCAACGCTGCGCCCTCCTGCCCTGGCAGCCAGCTCTGCCCCCTCCTCTCCCACCGCGGGACGGCGCCATCCTGTGGGCGGCAGTGCGGGGCGCGGCGGGGCCTGGGGGCAGCTGGCGCCGGGTGCCCGGGCAGTGCGGGGCCCCAGGACCGGCTGCTCTGCCGCAGGGTCCCCGTGGGGCTCCTCGCTGCCCTGCGCCCTGGGGGGCATGCTGGGCTTGGAGGGCGGCCCTGGGGCCTGTGCTGGTGCCAGCCCTGGTGCTGGCGCTGGGGCCCTGGGAAGGGCGGGGGCGCTGGAGCCTGTGGGTGACGTGCTGCTGCCGCCAGGGCAGGGCAGTGTCCTCTCGGCCCTCCTGCCCCGGTCCCTTCCCCAGGGTAGCCCCAGGACTCAGTAGCCCTCCCACTGTGCCTGGCAGGGCTGGGAGGGGATCCTTGAGGGGTCACTCCGGAGGGCTGAGGAGCCCCATGGGGGCACAGGGCAGTGAGGGGGAGACCAGCTCTGGGCCTGTTGGTGCCAGGGAGTGGAGGTGTGGGGTCAGGAGGGATGTTGGGGGAGATGGCCGTGTTGGGCTTACCCCATCAGTGCACCCCACAGAGAAAAGTCCTTGGGGTAGCCAAGACTTACGGGGTGACAGTGGCACCTCCACCTGTTCACAAAGTGCTCTCCCAAACAGGCTCTCTTTTGGGTGCAGAGGTTGGAGCCCGTTTTGCAGGAGGAAGTGGCTGTGGCCATCTCAAGATGGCATCTCAGAGCCCCAAATCTGCTCTGCCAAGTTAGAATCATAAAAGGATACAAACGGAGACAATCCTCACTGGAGAGCTACAGAAGCACTGGAAACAAGGAAGTGCATTCCTGGCTGATGGTGTCCCTGCAGCAGTCCTCCATCTCGCTTGCCCCTTTGCCTCCAGCGCACCTCTCAAGTCCAGGACGAGGGATGCTCTTCGCATCTCATCACCCAATACTCCTTTCAAACATGCTGCTGCTCCTCCTAGTGCAGCCCCGTTGCCTCCTGTCCCCACTCCTTGCCACGGAGCCACTACAAAAGACAGTGGTGGGGACTGCATGACCAGTGCCCAGCAGTGACTGGGCCTCGCAGGGCAGTGAGGGCCCCCACCCACAGCACCAGGGAGACGTCCCTGTGATGCAGCACATCCTGCTGTGACCTCAGCTCGTGTCATGTGGGGGCTCACTATGCCGTCGCCATGGAGATGGCCCAGCCAGGGAGCAGAGAGATTTCCTCTCACATCCTGGAAAGCAATCCCTTCCCTTCCCCCAGTTATTTCCCAAACATTTCAGATAAATCCTTTCAGGAATGTCTCCAGATGATGCCTAAGTCAGGGAAATAGCTAGAAAGAGGCCCGAGAGAGGTCATTTTTGCACACCACAGCCATCCCACTCCCAGCGATACCTGGCCCTGGATTTCCCCCATCCCCAGAGGGGCCTTGGGCATCAGGGCAGCCCCAAAATCAGGACCAAGGAGTCCTGGATGCCACATGGTCTCCCGAGCCACACAAGCTTCTCAGGCAGGATTTTGCCCAGGATCCACAGCAGTTTTTTCAGTTCAAAGTTTCTGTGTGCCTCCTCAAACAGGAGCCCCTGAAGGCTCCCAGGGAGCTGCAGGAGCGTTGGGAACAAGGAACTGTTTTCTGGGTTGATGGTATTGGTGCAGCAGTCCTCCCTCTCACTTGCTGCTTGTCCTTGCCTCACCTCTGTAGCTGAGGAGGGGGGATGCTCTTCCTGTTTTGTCACCCAAAACTCCTTTACAATGAACCCCTGCCCCACTGCCTGCTGGCGAGGGGCCCCAATGTGGACCCATTGCATCCTGTCCACACCTCTTTACATAGAGCTGCTATGGAAGACAGAAGTTTCTTTTCTCTTCTTGCTCTCCATTTCCTGCTTTTGCCCATAGCAAGACAGCAGAAAAATCTCACTCTTTCAGCAGAGTCCCCTACTTTTACACATCTGCTTTCTGCACTTTTTCAACACCCTCTGTATTCCCCGCCTACACCCCCGCCACACAGCCCAGTTCCTGTCCTTTGCTCCAGCAGCATGCTAAGATTGAGAAAGTCAAAGTGGGGTGTGTATGTGAGGGAAATAAAATAAATAACAAGATGCCAGCACGAACAGCAGTGGGATGGCAAAGCAGGTGGTGTATGAAAATGCCATGTCAGACACCCCAAAGAAGTCACGTCCTTCCAAAATCTGCCAAGTGGAAATGATGTACAAAGCCAAACAATTCTGAAGGCTTGTGGAGTTTGGTGCCTCTGGTTGTGCATGATGCCAGGGCCACCTGGCTGTAAGAAGCACTTGGGAGAGGGCCAAGCCTTGCAGGAGGCAGCCTCGGCTGGAGCTGAGCCCTGGCAGGAGCAGGAGAGAGCAAGGCAGAGGTCTTGAGGGTGCTCTTCTCCTGCTAGCCAGGCTGTCTGGGCAGAGGATTTGTCAGTGTGGGGCAAGAGACGGGAAATGGCAGCTGCCTTGGGCACCCCCAGGTATGTCCTTGCAGGCTGCCAGGTAGAGCATGCAGTCAGCATCCGGCAGGCAGACACCTCCTGCTCCTTGCCAGCACTTCCCACTTGCTCCTCGGCAGCTCCGGGGAGTCAGGCAGAGGCTTTCAAGGCCACTATCATGGTCATCTCTGCACCTTTGCAAGGACACGTGCAGAAGCCCGTGAGCCCCGTGCGTTGGGCAGCGAGGCAGCCTGTGCCTTTGGTGGGACCAAATCGTGGTCTGGCTGTGCTGCACTGCTGCGTGCAGCTGCTGCTTGCCACCTGTGGGCAGAAGGACTCACAGGGTGGATGCGGTTGCCTTGGTCCGAGTGGCTTGTGAAGAGCAGGAAACCTGAGGGCCGTGGGCAAGGGAAGCTCTGGCTGCACGCGGCCTGGCTGAGCTGGGCCCAGACCTGCTCCCTGCCCCTCAACGCAGAGCTCGCAGGCTTCGTGGGGCCTTGGAGCATGCAGGTTGCTGTGCTTTGTCCCAGGGAAAGTCCCGAGGACCGGCAAGAAATTCCCCCCCTGGCGGCAGTAGCTCCTGCCTGCCTCTTTCACCCCAGCTGCCTGCTCTCCGGGCAGCTCCCATGCCTGCTGCCTGCCCCTGCCTCCAGCCCCATGGCTCACCTCACCCCTGCGCTCTGGCGTGCCTGGCAGTGTGTGTGCAGCCAGGCAGCAGCCATTTGCTACCACTCCTTGTCCCTCCGCATGATCCTCTGCTGGGGTCCTGCTGCTCTGGCCCCAAGGGTAGCTGCTGCCTCCTCAGGGAGCAGCTCTCCTCAGAGGGAGGACCCCGGGGGCTCTGTTCACAGCAGGGACACAGTCCCCATGGAGACAGCCCCATCACCAGGGCCTTGGAGGCACCATGCCACCACCATCACCAAGCCCTGCTGCTCACTGTGGAAACACCCCTTACCAAGCCCCGGGGATCGCTGGGGGCACCCCCAGCACAACGCCTTGGCAGTCCCCATGGGCACACCCATCCCCATGGCCTTGCCTCCAAGCCTCTGCTTTCAGCTTTGGAGCCTGCCTGGCAGCTGACAGCTGGGCAGCACCACCAAGTTGCCTCTCTCCACCCCTGCACTCCATGCCCCTTGCAAAGGCTGCCCTTCTTCAGACACTCCAGAGCACACAGCCACTCCAAGGGCAACCCTTGCTCTTCCTGCTAATCCTCAGCCCTCTCCAGTGGCTCCTTGTGCAGCCCACGCCACAGCTCCCTGCATTCCTGCTGCTGTCGTGATGGGCTTGTTTTTCCCCACACCACCTGGCACCTTTGCTTGCCATCCCAGGCCATTGCTTCCTCACTCTTCTTGCAGTCAGTGTCTCCTCTAGGTTGCTCCCACACCAGCTTGCCCAGCTGCTTCACCATCAGCTCAGCACTTGGCAAGTCTCCTGCCAAAGAAACGCTGCCACCCTTGTTTCAGCGATGCTGTGGAAAAAGAAACTGCCAATGGTAAACAAGACTCAAGGAAAAGAAGGGAAGAAGAGTCAGAAGCAGAGAAGGTGTGCTAGCTTTGTGGATCCAGCACCTGGCACCCATCTCTGTGCAGAAATGAAAGAAACAATTTTCTGGACCCTGTGTGTCTATTGGGTGCTTGCACACCGGGTAACAGAACACAATTTGGGGACAACACAGGGATAACTACAAACAGTCTGAACATGGGCTGGGGAAGCTCTAGGGTGAAGGAGTGGCCCACGCAGGGCAGGGTCATTCCCCCACGGAGAGGGGTCTGCACGGGGTAGGGCTCCTCACAGCTCCTGCTCACCCCCAGGACACTTCCCAGGGGCTTCTCAAAAGGTAGCTGCAGGCAGGGATGACACCAAAGGCAAGGAGCTTCCCCACATCTCTGCTTTCAGGTCCCAGCTGCTGGGGTGGGGGGAAGGGAGAGGAGCTGCCAAGCCTGGACAAGAGCCTGAGACTCCAAAGCTGATGGAGAGACCAGTAGGTCTGAAGGAAGCTCACAAAGTTCCTTCCCCGACATGCACAGCACCAGCAGCACCTTTGCCAACCCCAGCAGGATCTTTCCCCGCTACCCCGAGCACCTGCCAACACACAGATGCCCCTCAACACTGCCTTGCTGCCGGGAGGAATCTGTGGGGCAGAGCTGAGCACACAGGGCTATGATGGTTCTGTGGGTCGTTGCTCTCCTGAGGAAATGTCACCTTCAGACCCTCGACTGTCTCTGGGGAGGTGTCCCGAGGGGCTGTGAGCGCCCTCCAGAAGGGCACAGCTCTTCCACAGTCGCTTTGCCATGATACCCGAGAGCCTGGCTCTGGCCACGGCCGTCAGGAGCCTCCGCACATCCTGCTCCTTGTGGAGCCCACAGCTGGGCTGGGCTCAGAGAGGAGCTGGGGACCTGCCCCGGGGAAAGCGGGGCTGTCAGCAGGGGCACCGGAGCGCTGGCTGCCTCCTGCCTCCTGCCCGGAGCCCCCACAAGCGCCACTGCAGCCACAGCCTCTCCTCACAGCCGGGATGGTGCTGAGAAATGGCCACCACAGCCGGCACCGAGCCGCGGGGCTGTTAGGAGAAAGGGTGCAAGAGCCGGGAACTCCCGGGGGCCGGAGGTGGCCCAGGCCGGGCCGGGCCTTCCCCACCACTGCTGCCACACAGCTGGGCCGTGGCGGCTCCGGCTGCCCCCGCGTGCACGGCCATTCGCACTGCCCAGCCCGTGGCCCTCGGTCCCGGCGCGGCAGATCCCGGCGCTGCGGCCAAAGGCTCCGGGCGGCCCGGGCCGGGAGATGCTGCCCCGCGGCAGCAGCCGCCTCTTCCCCCTCCCCGTCTGCCCACAGGGCCTGGGCAGCCCCGCCCCTGCCCCGCCCCTCACCGCCCTCCTCTGGGCCACTGCGCATGCTCCTCCCTGACCGGCCACGCCCCTACACTCCCCTCAGGGCCCCTCCTTTCAGCTGCCCTGCCCACCCCTCCCCACCCGGCCCCTGAACAGCGCACGCGCCCTGCTGCCTCCCTCCCGCCCCTCCCTGGTGTGTCCCACCCCACGAGGCCACGCCCCACGGGAGCTATTGGAGGAGTGACAGGTGGGAGGGGCTGTGGTGCAGGGGGCGTCACTTCCGGCTGTGGGGGCGGGGCCTGTGTGTCCCTGGCTGCTGGTGCTGGTGCGTGGGGAAACGCTGCTGCCGGACGCTGCTGCCGCAGGGCCCTGCTCTGCCCCGGGGCCTGGGAGAGTCTGCGGGAGGGGAGGGGAGGGGAGGGGAGAGAAACCTCTGCACTGCGCTGCGCTGGGGGCAGCTGCTGCCCATGAGCATCCCGGGGACACAGTGGGGGTTTCAGCCTGCGCTGCAGCCTGGCAGGTGCCGAGAGCTGAGAGAGCTGCAGCACTAGTGACCTCGCAGGCAGCAGGGCAGGAGGGAGAGGAACAGAGCAGCTGCTTCCTATGCTGCTTTTGCCCCGGGATGTTCTCCCCTCCTGGAAAGCTGAAACACCCTGGGTGTGTGTGGAGAAACTGTTAGGAAAAGCAGATAGGCAGGAGCTGCTGTTGTAGTGTGCAGGGACAGTGCAGTATTCAGTTTTCTCGATCAACCTGTGAAAATTTGATTTATTTTCAGCTTTAAGGTACAAACATTAGCAGTCTGTCCTCTGCAGTAAAAAAAAAGAGGAAAGAAGATGGCTGTGAAAAGAGCAGGGCCTGAGCCCTGAGGTATGTACATGTAGAGCTCTAGTGCTGTTTTGTTATCTTCCTCTTGTCCTCCTTTTGCTAAGGAGGAAAGGAAAAAGATGCCCACAAATGGGCTCTGTCCTTGCTAGAGCAAGGAGAAGGATGTGAACAAACCCTTGCATGGAGAGCTATTTCAAAGAGCTTACAGGTCAGGGCCCGTTGTTTCTGTTTATTTCTATTGACCCCGGTGTCCTTACTCCTTTTTCCCAGGCCCTTGGTTAAACCTACATTTTAAAGCCAGAGCATAAGGTGTGCATTGCTGTTGTAGAGGAAGATATCTAAGCAGAGATAGATTATTTTTTCTTGCGTCTGCGTTGTGGCCATCCGTGTTCCCTGGCTGCGGCTGCTTTGGCAAATCCAAGCTCTCTCCATTCATTCCTGAATATGAAGAGAAAATGGCTCTTCCTGTATGGTCAAACTACTTCTGACCCCCAGAGTATTTGATAAGGGCAGAACAAGGTCTCCCACATGGTGAGTGCTCTCCTAAAACTGGAGAAAGATGTGCTTCTGTTCAACAGTAGGTATTGCTACTACAGCCAGGTATTTAAACTGTCGTCATCCCTGAATGTCACCTTGAGCAGGCTGTAGTGTTCTTTCTCTCTGCTGGCAGGCAGATGCTGGCCAGTTGTGACTGAAGAGAGCTCGGCACAAACTTGTGTCTTGCTCAAAGTTGACCTGGGGGACACAGAAATCATAAAAATCATAGAACCACAGAATAGGAAGGGTTGGAAGGGACCTCTGGAGATCATCTAGTCCAACCCCCCTTCTCCAGCAGGGTCACGTAGAGCATTTTAGAGAGGGTTGCATTCAGACAGGCTTTGAATATCTCCAGAGAAGGAAAAAGATTCTGCCCTTATCACATGGGACAACTGAAAAAGAGTTTGTCCCTGTCCCCTTGACACCCTCCCTTCAGATACTTAAGACATTGATAAGATCCCCCCTCAGGCTTCTCTTCCCCAGGCTAAAGAGGCCCAGCTCTCACAGCCGTTCCTCACAGGGCAGACTTTGAGCATCTCTCTCTGCTGGATTCTGACCCGCGCTTGCCCACCTTGCGGTCACTCCTGGTAATAGCAGCTGGACAGTGTGCATTTAGAAGTATAGCAACTGGTGCATAGGTGAAAATCCATTCCAAATGATATACTCAGACAAATGGGGACTATCAAAATGTAAAAGTACCACTGAGACTGATGTTACTTCCTGCCTCCTGGGCACAGAAGCAAGACCATCCTAGTTGGGAACCGTACTATTTTAACACAGTGAAAAGACCTAAAAGATTAAATCAGTTAATGCGTGCACTGTTCCCAAGTGTGGGTGTCATCTCTGCCACCCTTGAAATCATTCAAAACACCGGTCCATGTGCCTCAAGAAACCTAAAAGTAGAAGCGAAGTCTTTCTCCCCATTAGCCCTCTAGAATCGCTGGGCTTTAGATTACCTAGTGGCCACACAGCGGGGCGTGTGTGTGTATTGGCATGCACTGTCTGTGTTTTTTATGGAAACAAATAAAAACAAATATTATGCAAATGTCATTCAACGACATGTGCGTGCCTTCCATCAAGTAGCCAAGGAGCAGTAACTGCTTAATTTCCTAGCAACAGAACTGGTCATGGTTGTGGTCATGGCTACCAGGTCTGGAAGTGTGGACCAGATGTATTTTAATAATTTTAACATTAATCCTGGCAGTAGGAACGGTGCTTTTCTCTTGTCTCATGCATGGGTCAAATCTGCCTCTCCATGTGTAAGGAGATATCGGTGTAGACCAGCGTAATATTGCAGGGTGGTATGCATGAAATAAAAGGAGGGAATGTTAAGGAAATTTCGACTGTCCTCTAGTTTTGCAGAAAAAGAACATGCAAGCTCATGTACCCTGCAAGCAGAACATCTTATCTGACTTCGCCTTAGGCCTGTTCTTGTACAAAGTTGAAGATCTGCAAAGAAGCCAGGTTAACCCAGCCAGCAGTACAAAAGTTGTTCCAAGGTACCAGCAGAAGAGGTGCAAAATCAGCTCATGAAGAAGATGGACCATGTGAGGCTGTCACGGAACTCTCTTGTACTGTAACACAGCAAGAGGATGGGTAGAAGTAAAAATTGTGGCTAGATCTGGCAGGTTATGTAAATTAAAGCATTGAACATGCAACAATTAACTATTGCTTAAAAGTTGTAACAAAAAGCTGCTTGCGGCCCCTTCTTGTGCTGCCAGACAAGAGGCAGCTTGTTGCTAGCAATAAAAATTAAAAAAACTTAAAAATCTGACTCCTGCTGCTCATTACTGGTGCCTGTGAATGCACAAACGAGAACAGGTAATTTTGACACCATAACCCGCTTCCTGCTCACACAGTACCTCTGCCCTTCAACAGTTTTCATCCCCTGCCCAGCAGTTTTGCGGCCTCGTGTCCCAGCAGGACCTCTGGCTCATGTGTTCCTATCACATTCATTTTCTCTCTTTCCCACCCAGGCCCCTCAGACTTTTCTTGGCTCTCCCACTGGTGGGATCTGTGAGTGGAAGACCGTTTTCCCGACCTCTGGACGCCTCTCCTGCCTTCTGCTGACACGTTCACTTCAGTGCAGGAGCAGGACCTGCACAAACCTCCCAGCTCGCCAGACTCGAGCAATGCACTTGTGGGTGAAAAGGCTCCCTGCACTTGTGAATAGGGGGCTGTCTGGTTTGACAAGGAACGCTTTTCGGGATTGTCTAACAGCAGAGAAGGAAGGCTGAAAGCGATGTAGGAAAAAAGAAGGATTGGGGTGAAATGTGAGGAAAGGTTATTGAAATTCTTTTTTACTCAGCAATATTGCCTGCCTCCTGGAGGCTCGGTTACAAAAAGCACTTAAGGTGCGCCTTACTCTGCTTCTTTACTGGCACGTCCTTTCCAAAGTCTATCAGCAGGTGTTACGTAGTTAAGCCTTGTTCTTGGCGTATACTCACTGTTAAAAGGTATGGCCTTCTCCTAGAGCAGGCAGCAGATTGCTGAGCACATCACCTTTTCTATTCTGATTACAACACCCTGGGGTGAATTAGGGGCTGAATTTCTGTACTTGCGCACAGCTGTACAGGGATCCTTCACAACGTCTCTTGCCCCTCTCCACCCTAGTTGTGTCCTGATCCAGCTGAGCAGTCCAAAGGACTTGGAAGGATAACCATTTTCCTTTCCAAAAGGGAAACCTTAATGGGAACCCCGATGAGGACACCTCCAGGAGGCTGGGGGATCAACAGTGTTAGGACCAGCACCCAGCACAAGGCATACACTTTACTAGCGCTAAAATATAATCAGTCAGGGTTTACTGAAGGCTCTCTCTTCTGCCCTGTGTCATCTTCCAAGAAAGAGAAGAAAGAGCATCCTGAGCAGCCACAAATGAACCCCAAGAGTTTCCCAAAGCATCTGCCTGTGTCTTCACTGGCCTCTTGATGTGCTGGGAACCTTCTTGTGCCTCCCCTGCTCACGGGAAATGCTCTTTTCTGCTACCAGGAACTGACCCGGGAAACCCAGAGGGAAAAGGGAAAATTCCCCTCCCCACATCAGACAGGAGTTGTTCGATTCAGCACTGCCTACAATAGCACAGGACATGTAAGCACTGCCTACAAGAGCACAGGACATGTAGTTCAGACTTCTCCCTGCTGCTCAGTCCCAATGTTAAAAAAAATAAAATAAAATAAAATAACTCACAAGTCCAGAAGCACCTACAATGGCTGGATTTGTTTTATTCAAAGTTGAAAAATACCAACTGCCAACAGCAGCATGGCAATTAGGTGGCCAAGAAGTTACAGTGATGCACTGCTAATCTGTTCTGCACCGTGCACACGGGCTCAATCAACATCCTCATCAAAGATGCTCCTGTTCCTGACTCAAGACCAGCCCAGATGGAGTCTTTGGGGGCAGTGGGTGGTCTGCAGTCACTGTCCCTACAGGCAAACATTTTCAAGTTCATTCTCAAAGCTGCCCAAGCAATCACCTGCTTCTCCCCACTCCTCTCACTTGAGCTCAGTCACAACAAAAGCCAAACATCTCTGGAGGGAACATCCCTTGGGAGCTGGCTCTGGGTCAGCAGATCTGCTGGTGCCTGGGACATGCATGTTGCTATGGGACATCCTTTCTGGACCATATGGGATGGCCAGAGAAGCTGAAGAGCAGCACGGAGGATGCATGCACATCTTGCTGGAGCTGAGCTGAGCTGAGCTGTGCCATCCCCCTCCCTGATACAAAGGACAGACGAGGGACCAGCATGTATCCACGCTGAGTGATCATGTCTGCACATCTCCCTCCTGAATGGGGAGAAGGGAGGGTGCAGTACTGTGGGGCAGCCAAGGAGCCCAGTTCAGTCCCTGCTCCTGTGACTGTGTGGGAACGTGGGAGCGCTTCAGAGCTCTGCCTGCTGTGCAGACAGCTCTGCCAGAGACCCCTGTGGCAGCGTTAGACCTTTATCTGCCCGGAGCACAACCTCAGCTGAGTGGGCAGTGCTCTTCCTCCAGTCTATGCTCGATCCTTGGCCTGACTTTTTGGCTGGAGAGAAGCTGAGACTGGAGATGGAGCAGGAAGTCCTGTGTCACAGATGCAGCTGAGCTCCTGCTGGGACAGCAGGGTTCAGCAGCAGCAAGAGCTGCTGAGGGGTTGCAGCAGCAGGGCTCTTCCCCTGTGCAGAGACAGGAGCTGCAAGGTGCTGCAGTTGGGCTGACCGCGGCCAGGGGAACCTTGGGGGGATGCACACATTTGTGCCGTGAGCTGGCACAGAGAACAAAAAGTTCAGGAGATGTAGAAATACCCAGTACATTTGTAGAGCAAAACTGAGTACCAGCCTCTGATCTGGGGCTCTTGTGAAGCCAAGGTTTTACAGTCAGGTTTCATCCTACCTGCTGCATCCCAGGGGAGTCACTGCGATTCTGCTGTGCCTTGGGCCCTTTCAGCAGGAAGGAGCTGATGCAGAGGAACATTCATTAGGGGTCCCAGGCAGATCTCTCTGTGCTCTTTCTCTTCCACAACACAGCCTGCTTTTTCTTTCCCTTTTACACCTCTCATTCCAAGCACCAGCTCCAAGAAATCTTTGGGAAATTAATCATAGCCACGGATTCCGCAGTTTTAACCATTCCAAAAAGGAAACCTTAATGGCAGCCCTAAAGAGGACACCTCAGGGAGGCTGGGTACAAAGAGATCCATCCCTTCATGGCCTCCAGCACTTCACCTCAAGTCTTCAGCAGCTGCCACTGGCTTGGGAACAAGCGTCTCTCCTGGTTTAAACAATGTCATGCTTTATAAGAAACACCCTAGCAGAAACCTGAGCCCTTTGAAGGGACATCCCTAACAAGGAGAGGTGCCTGTGGAAATCCACATTGTGATACAGACCTCTGGAAAACATCCCCACGGGCTCATAACTGGAACCGCCCAACCAGTGGTCTAGGTGCCTTCAGGGTGTCTCCAGGCTGCTAAGGGCATTGCAGCATCAGCTGTGGCCCCCTGAAAAAACACAGTATGCATTTATACAAAGATACACAGGCTTGGAGTGATCGGGTTCAGCTGCTGTCAACAGAGACTCTTTTTCTGCAGAATCCAATGACATGCATGTACCTGAGAAAGAGTCATCACTAGGATCGGAGCTGCTCCAGCCTCTAGGCTGAGGCAAAAAATATGAGATATCACCTTTAGAACACAGGGTGTCCTAATGCACTAGCAGTGGACTGAAGCTATTCTTCAAGTCCATATTTTCCACAGCAATATGTCAGCCTCCTGCCTTCCTCGGCCTGAATTTGCTCTGCCCTCTTCCCTTTTACGGGCAGTGTTGGTGACAGGCCTAACTGGTTCCCTGATAGAATAAAAGCAAGCTTCAGCACACCGTATGAATCACGTTGGTATGAATCATGAGGCCAATTAAGAAAATTTGAGAGCAGAAATCTCAACAGGACTGTTGACAGCTCACTTTGCATTCCACAGCACTAGAGCTCTGAATTCCTAAGAGCAGCCATCCCACTAATACATGGGGAAAATAACCCAATTTACCCTTCTCTCTTCTTCAGCAGCAAAGGGGCTACTAACACCAAGACTACCCTCGCCACTACCACACCGGAGATGACTTCAGAAGTTATTACAATGTGTTTGTGTAGATCTTTATGAGCTGAAGCCTCCGCTTTCTTCTTCTTATCCCACCTGGAGGAAAATACTACCATTCTGCGCATTAGAGTGGTAGACTCTGCATTACTCCTCACCTAATGGTGCCTCCAGATTTCCCAGGAAAGCTGAGGAGTTAACATCTCTGCCTGAGAGAAAACCCTGCAGCTGCAACGTTTTCTAGGTTCCACGAGGAACAGCGGGAACTCCCAGCTCCCTGCCAAGGAAGGCACTCCCAGCTCAGCACCCTAAGCCCAGCTCACAGAGGCAGGCTCTCTTGTGCTCCTGTTCTCTTGCTCAGGGACATTGGGGGCCCTGGCTGCAGAGAGGCACAGTTGCAGCTGGAACAGTACCAGCTGCACTCTCCAGCCCAGCAGTCACTGTGTGCTCTGGCTTCCCTAACACACAGGCATCACCTCACCTTCCTCCTCTCACAGCTCTTCCAGGGAACACTTGAATGCATCTGGGTTTCAGCACTGCTCTCTGGGGACTTTTGCATCCCCTCACAGCACCAAAGGCATGCAGCTAAGTGTGGGAAGCCCAGAAATAATCGTTACACCTACAAGCTGGTCCTCTAGCCTTGGCCAACAGAAAAACGCCCTTTAGGTCTCAGAGGCTCCCCTGAAGATGTATGTGAGCATCAAGGGAGCTTTCACTGCCACATTCCTCCTACAAGCAGCACCATTGCTGCACTCACAGAATCTTCCAAAATGTGCACACTACCTTTCTGACAAGAGCAGGCTGCTCTACAAGACTCAGGAGAGAACTAGAATTCACATGGTGCTTTCCGAGGTTCGATTGGATGAGACCAAAGCGACACACCTCGGCTTCAGAATTAAAAGCACCAAACACACCAAGAGTCTTGCACAGGGTCTCCTCCTCCTGTCTCACTGCACATGAGGGTCCCCTTGCAGTTACACAGATTGCAACAACATCTGCCCCAGTAAATCACAAACAGCAGTAATTGCCACATACCAGAGATGAAAGGCCTCTCCAAAAAGCCACTGCTGGCCGATCTTCCTATCTCCTAAGGAAGGAGCCCAGAGACACACAAGCAGTTAGAGGTATTACACCAGGTGACAAGGGACAGCAATTACCTGGCATCCCTCTTCCCTCTATACGCTTGGCTCCTCTATCGGAGACAAGCACTCTGTGACTGCCTCCTTCCCAAAACATCTTCCAAGATGTGCACAACATCTTCCAAGAAACTGGCGCAGACAGCAAAACCAGACAGACTGGATGATGAGAAACTTGCCTGTGCTCTTCCTGCTCACATGCCACTTTTTGGCATTTGGTGGGAGGGCAACTGTAAGAGGACATTGAAGGATTCACATCACAGAGGACAGGAAAAAGGGGCAGGCATTTCAGCTGGGGACAAAATCCTTCTGAGAAGCAAGTCCCATCATGCCAGGGAGCTTATCAGAAATTCCCCCTGTACTATTTTCCTCACAGCTTCTGAAAATCCCGCAGAATATTCAGATGCTTTATCTGGGAAGTTTCTCTCCAAGGATCTTCAGAGAAAGTAGTAAGTTACATTTCAAAGAATACAACACAAAAACAGAAAGGATTCTTTGTGCACGGAAATGCACAGAGACCATTAACCCACAGGATCCCTCCCAGGCTTTGAAGTCAGGAGCCACCTGAGAGGCAGGGTCACAAGTGTCTACAGGCACATCTACAACCAAATACAAATGAGAAGGTACCAGTGTGATTTTTCCAATATGATACAAACTGCAGGGAAGGCGAGTGGATCATGTCACTCCACAGGATGTACATGTGGGTCTAGATTCTCAAAGTTGCAGAGCAGAGCAGGCGCCCTTTCAACTGGAACTGGCACCTCCCCAAATCCTGCATTGATGCAGGATTTTACATCCCTCAAAGATCAGCTGCACCAACAGCCTGGCCCTTGGTGCAATGTCCCTGACAAGGAGGTCTCTAATGGGACACCAAAGAAGCCACAGCTGGAGAGGCAGCATTTTGCCCCAGCACACAAAACAGACCCTTTACACTTGCCTTGTACAAGAGCCCACTGGGCAGGCAAAGCCTGAGTCCTAACTACCCCTGACTCTTCCTCTGGGCTTCATACCAAAGATGTTTGCTGGGTAACCTCGATTCATCTGGAGGGCAGACAGATATTACAAGAGAAAAGACGATTCGTGCCAGTATTGAATAGCCACACCTCACCTGTGCGATTCAGACCTCTCTCCAAAACCTCAGCTAGCTGAGAATCAGCAGAAGCCTCCCTCCAGCCACATCTGCAACTGGAGAAGAGATTTCCTTCACTTATGTATTCAGATATATGGCTTTGGAGTCACAAAAGTGATCACTGGAGTGCAAAGAGAAATTACGTAACATCACAAGCTGCTTCATTCAGGGAAAAAAGTATTAACTACTTGCCTGTAGCGTTCTGCAGAGAGGCCAAAACCTTGTCCAGATGAAAGGCTGGGAAAGCTTCACCTACAGGCGCATCTGCAATCAGAGAGGAGATTGGTTTTGCTTCTATGTCATGGTAGACATCTTTTGAGCTACCATCCAGATTACAGCACGAAAAAAAATGTTTAAAAAAATCTTGTCCCTGGAAGCAAACAAAAACTGATTCCTTAACCCTGGGGTCCTGCAGAGGCTCCCAAACCTCATCCAGCTGAGCAGCCACATGTGCAGCATCCACAGGCACATCTGTAAGCCCCGAGGCACTGCCAGAGGCTGCTGGAGGGCTGCAGCAGAGCCAGCGACAGCCGCTCCCGTCTATGGCATAGCTCGGGGCAGCAGCAGGTTTGCAGGCAAAGCCAGTGCTGGGCTTAGCCCTGCTTTCCTCTTCCAGCCTCTTCAGGATGTCTGCTGCCGCACCAGCTCCCAAAAAGGCCCCGTGGGCCCCATGTCCCCTCCTGCCCTGCACCTCCACACTACCTTCCCACCACCTGCGCGCTGCAGGGGTCTGGATTGGCTCCAGCACCAGCCCCAGCACCAGCACCAGTGGTGCTGCCAGCCAGGCCAGCGGTGCTGCTGTCTCTGTGCTGTCTGTCCACCCTACCTGGGCCCAGCGCTCCCTGCGGAGCAGCCTGCACATCCTGGCCACACAGAGACCCTTTCGAAGGTGAGAGAGTGCAGCCTTGCAAGGACCTAGGCTAAAACGTTCAGCTCCCATAGACACAATCTGTGAGGGCCCCACACACTTCTGTGGGCAGAGCTCTGGCAAGGAATCCCTCCCTTTACACTTGCACGCTGCCTGTAGTTCATCTCCCCCACAACCCCCCTCCACTAAGCATAGGAGCCTGGGGGGCGGATGTTGTTGTTGAAGACCAAGGCAAAGAAGGCACCAAGGACCTCACCTTTACCTGCCTCTGCTCTCTTTCTCCTACTACTCATGCAGTGACAGAAGATTTTCTTATTGCCCTTGATAAACCTCGCAAGGCTCAGCTCCAGATGAGCTTTCTCTTTCCTAAGGCCATGCCCACGTGCCTGGACAATGCTTCTAAACTCTTCCTCTGTAGCCTTGTCCCTTCTCCCTGCTCCTATCTCCCACGTGCTGCCTTTTTGCCTTCTAACTGCATCAGGAATTCGCTGTTTAGCAGCAGTGGTCTCCTGCTGTGCCCGTTCTCCTGAGCATGGGGCTGCACTCTTCTGGCACTTGGAGGCAGCTGCTTTTAAAGGCTTGCCAGCTTCCCTGCTCTCCTTCCCCCGTCAGAGCTGCCTCCCATGACATGCCACTACCAGCTGCCTCTAGGAGGTGAAGTCTGCTCTCTCAAAGGCCACATCTGTCCATTTGATACTGTCCTTCCCCATTGCCCTCAGCATCTTGAACCTCCAGGACTGCATGGCGACTACAGGCACCAGCACCTGCCCACCAGCATCCTGGGCTGCATTAGGTGTGCAGTCACCTCCACGTGATTCTTCTCCTCTCCTCAGGCCCAGTGAGGCCACACCTGGACTACTGTGTGCAGTTCTGCCCTCCCCAGTACAGGAGAGACATGGCCATACTGCAGCAAGTCCAGCAAAGGGTCATGAAGATGATTACAGGACTGCAGCATCACATGCAGAGAGGCTGGGAGTGGTCAGCGTGGAGAAAAGAAGTCTCGGGGGGAATCTGATCAATGTGTTCCAACACATTGGAAGAACAGCGGATGGAGGCCGACTCTTCTCCCTGGGGCCCAGTGACAGGACAAGAGGCAATGGGCACAAACTGGCATCTAGGAAATTCTCTTGAAACACAAGGGACAGGTTTTTCACTCAGAGGGGGTGGTCAAAAACTGCCCAGGTCACCCAGAGAGGTTGTGGGGTCTCTGCTGTTGGAGATACTGAAAACCTGACTGAATGCGACCCCAAGCAACCTGCTCTAGCTGACCCCCACCCTCTGCCGTTCCGTGGTTCCATGACCCTGAGGTTGTTGATGTTCAAATCTCGGAACAAGCCTGAGTTCTCCCAGGCAGAGAGGACGCCACGCAGCAAGCTAGAAAGCTTCCTGGTCTTCAGAGGTATACAGACAGTGCATTAAGAGAGAGCCAACAGGTAAATCTTCCTTTAAAAAGCAGAATCACCCAGAACTCACTGAGATCAAGGGCAGGTCCTCGCCACCTCCCTCTGCTCTGCAGGAAGCATGTCTGCTTGCCCTTAGATTGTTCTCGGTAGTTCTGCGTATCCCGCCCCACTTTCGCGCCTCAGCTATACATTACCTGACACCCCCGTCCCCACCCCTGCCCCCTCCACAGGCAGCTCTGTCTGGTGAATGCTTCCCTTCCTCCTTCAGAAATGCTGGGCAATTCCACAGATTCATCCCGTATTTCTGCCTCTCCTCATGTTACCTCTGACGACTTCTCTGAATTCCGGATCGGTTGCGGCCTTATTTACACGGTTTGAGGTACCTAGCCACAGGTCGGATTTTCCCCTAACTGCAGCCTGTTCCCTTCACAGCCACACGCACATACACACAGGGCCCTCCAGCCTGACAGCACCGCGCAGAGAGCGCACCTGAACCCTTGGAGGAGCCGAGACGCACCTGCGTTCCCCACGCGCACTGCCCCCAGCAGAGAAGCCCATGGAGGTGGGTGCCATCCGCTCTCACTGAGCAGCCCACAACTGACGGGACACGCGGAGCGACGGGGCTTGCTCTTATCGTGCTGAGAGAGGCCATCACACTGCCGCCTGCCACCAAAGCCCCCGCCCTGCCCACTGTGAAGACACTGTCAGCTTGGGGAAGCTGCGGGGTCAGGAGAGGCCCCCGTCCTCTCCTCCAGCTCATCGCCTCTCCACCCTGCCTTGAAAAGAGCAGGGTCCAGAGCTGCCAGGGACACGGGGTGTTGCTGAATTCTGCTGCCTTTGGCTGGATGGCAGCGCTGAGGGGCCCTCTCTCTGCCCAAAGAAGTAACATTGCTCCCTGACAGAGAACTCACATGTCTGGGCCTGAACCTTCAACCAGACAGCTCAGGAAGCACCCTGAAAGCTGTGGAAAAGCGCAAAGATCCAGGAAGGCTTGCCAAAGGTGTCCAAGCCCTGGCACCATGTCCTTTCCCAAAGGAACACTGGTCCTGTGGTCAGGGCGTCCTCTCTGTGCAGCTCAGGGCACCCTTGTGATGGCACCTCTGAGCTTCTGGGGCTGCTCTGCTCTCCGTGCAGCTCCCCAGGGGCAGAGTCCTGCCCAGCTTAGCTCACCCCCAGGCTGCTGATGAGCCTGTGTGCAAGACACAGCAGGAGCTCCGCTCACGCATGCCACTCTCACGGGGGCTGGGATGTTTTGGGGCTAGCAGCAGCCCAGGGTGCTCAATTCCAAAGGTGCCTTCTGTCTTTCCCATACTCCCACTGGGCTCACTGAGCTGACAGCAAGGCTGTGCATCTATGGCCAGTGCTCTGTGGGCACCAAGAGGCTGCAGGGGTCTCTGGAAACACTCAGGCACCTCGCTGCCTCTTCCTCAGTGTCCACCGGCAGCTCTGCGCTGCACCTGGCAATGTCCCGCAGGCTAGGCTAGGCAAGGAAGGGGTGATGGAGAGTGGGCTTTGGGGAAGTGCTGAGTCCCAAGCAGCACAGCAATGCTTTTGAAGAGGAGAAGCGGAAAGGGCTGCGCTGAGGCTGGGTACCCAAGAATGGCAAGGCCGCCCGTCGTCCCCAGGCACAGTATGTTGGTTCCCCAGGTACCTGGCTGCTCCCAGTTCATCAAGGAAGAGTTGCTCTGAGGCATGACTGAATGCCTGTGCCCACAGCCTCCCGTGTTCGGCTGATGAAAGTTGTATTGGTGCAAACGGGCCTCTCCTCTTTCTGCGGAAGGAGGCAGAGAGCTTTGCACATCCTAGGCAGTTCCTGAGCCTGAACATTTTTCAGTGCCTTTCCTTGCTCTCTTCCTTAGTTGGCAGGAGCTTGACCCACAACACCTCCCTTTTTGAGGGCACCCAGGCCTTCCAGGTTATTAGCCCACCAGCGCCCACATTCTTTTGTCTCAGCCCCAAAGGTGCCTCCTCTGAGTTTCGGTGTGTGCCAATGGTTCTTCTGCACCCCCGCCTGCACCATAGTCCAGCCCCCACTTCACCCTCACAGTCTTCCTGACAAAGGGAATCATCTTGGCCTCTCTTTCTTCAGCAGAGCACAGCAGCAGCAGCTGAGGCACCTGCCATGGATGGTAGTTCCTCATCCTCAGCTCTCCCCAGCCCTCTGTAGCACAGCACACCAACACCAGCAGCTCCAGATGCTACATGTCCCATCTGTCTGGACACCTTAGACGACGTTGCCTACGTGAAACCCTGCTTCCACAAGTTCTGCTTTGGTTGTGTGCTCCGCTGGTCGAAAACAAAGGCCGAATGCCCCCTCTGCAAGCAGGTTTTCCAGTCTATTCTGCACACAGTGCTGGCAGAAGATGACTACCAGGAGTATGTTGTGAGGCCTCCCAAAGATAGTTCTGGTGCCAGGCGGCCGCGACAGAGAGCTCCTCGGCGCCCTGCCACCAGGAGGCATCGTCGCCCTGCAGTTCACCCGCAGCAGCAGTCCCCTGCTCCTCAGATGCCATCCTCTGCCCAGGACGGCAGCAGCCTGGAGGGGCCTCCAAGCCACAGCAGGCAGAGGCAGAGTGCCGGAGGGCTGCAGGAGCCAAGCAAGGGGCTGTCTCTGCACAGGCAGGCCAGTGCTGAGAGCAGACCTCAGAGACATGTGCCAGCGACAGAGGAGGAGATGCTGAACTTCCGCCGCACTCTGTACCGCACAGGGATGCGTGTGCAAAGGGTTCCGCATGGCGGCCACCCCCAAGACATCTCCACAGAGTTCTTCTCCCGCAATCCGGACAGCATTCAGAGGTTGCTGCCCTGGCTCCAGCGCGAACTGAGAGTCCTCTTTGGAGTCCACCAGTCACTGATCACCATCACGGAGCTCATCGTCCTGACAAACCTCAGGAGGTATGACCTGGACAGTCAGGCCTTTGCTGACGACTTAGAGCTGCTGCTGCTGAGTCGCACCAGGCATTTCGTCCACGAGCTCATCAGCTTTGCCCAGTGCTCATGCAGCATGGAGACCTACGACCAGCAGGCCATATATGATTGCCACTCTCACAGCCAGCACGAAGGAGGCCCCTCAGCATCATTAAGCCCGGCAGCTGCTGCGGGTACAGCCACGACTCCAGGGCCAGCCCAGAGTCCATCCCCAGCTGGCAGCCCTGGCTATACAACGCTTCCTGTCACCTCGTATGCAGGCCCCCGTGACATTGCCACAGCCACACAATCTCACCAAGATCTACAGACAAACTCTGACAACAGGGCAGCTCAAGCAGGAGGAGAAGCCCAGAGACAGTTGCCGGCTCCTGCCAACCCCCAGGACAGTGACTCCTCGTCAGACAGCTGTGTCCTTGTGGGATATTGGAAGCCCTCGGCAGAGAGAAGCCCTGAATGCATTGTGCTCTCCTCAGACTTGGAGCACTCAGCCCCAGCAGAGGAAGGTGACACGAGGCAGAAAGAGCAGCCACTCCACACAACCAGCTGCAGCCACAGCAAAGCCAGGGCGGGCAGCTCGCTAGTCTCTGCCATGCCAAACCAAGCTAGCTGGAGCCATCCCAGCTGCTGCCCTGCTGCCTCCAGGGAGGAGAGAGAGCTCCAGCAGGGGCACATGGAGGACACGGCTGCTTGCGCTGTGCAGGGCTGCAGCCACGTCCTTTTTGCTGATGGCAGGGACAGGCAGCGCTCACCCGGGAGGACCCAGCTGCCCACCAAGAGGAAGGCAAGCAGCTCTGAGGCCTGTGTCCAGCCCAGCAAGAGGCACGCATGGCCTCAGCAGTAGGAGGGAGAGTGGGACTGCCCAGCAGACGGTCAGCAAGCAGAGATGAGAGCAGTCCAAGAAGCCTGGGGAGATGAGGACTACAAAAGAACACCAAAGTAAGTGGAAAGGGGGCTGGAGTGCTGCGCTCTGAGGGCTGTCTTCAGCACGACGAGCTCTGATAGTCAGTTGGTGAGTAGTGTCATCCTTGGTGGAGGGGGAACTGCAATGCTAGGGGCAAAGACTCGTTAAGGTCCTTCTCAATGAGCTGAAGAAGGGCATGAAGGGCTCCTGGGGAAACCTTGGAGCACGAGCTGGGCTAGGCACTGGCAGGTGCAGAGCCCGCACACATGACCACGTCTGTCTGTCCCCACATCTGTTAGTCGAGGAGCTGGCTGTCTAAAAGTACCTTTGGCAGGACACTGCAGCACCAGGTTTATAGAAAGACCAGCGCAATGCAGCTGGGTGCCATGACAAATGCTGAGCAGAGGGAAGGTGTCAGAACATCCCCATGCTGGGGATTCAGGGAGACCCTGAGGAGTCCCAGTGAGACAGTTTTCTTGTTGTCTGTGCCCTTTACACTAGTCTAAGAGATGAACGCCAACACCACTCCAGATACAGCATCTGGGCCCTGCAACATGGGCTCTCCTACTGCAGGATTTGTGTTTTCAATGGACACAGACCACTGCTGTGCTGTCCAGGAGCCCCAGGCGGACATGTGAGGATCGATGGCAGAGAGCAGTAAAAGGCTGTGCCAAGAGAGCAGCTGAGCACCGAGAGAGCAGGTCCTGTCTGGAAGCAAAGTCCCACAGCTGTGCGATGTCCCAACATCTCCCTCCTCCATACCGGAGCTGACTTCTAAGAGGTTCCTCAGCATGACTCACTTGCCTCCTGTCACCCTCTGCTCTCCCTCAGCAGGCAAAGGAACGACACCCTGACTCCTGTCCTTCCCTGCTCTGTCTGGTGTTCCTTCTGGTGCCTTGTTTGTAGGAGCTCTGCACAGCCATTGGAAGCTGGACAGAGGCAGGTAAGTGCGGTGGGAGAATTATGTGCACTGAGCTGCTTCGGGTAGGAATGGTTTGGATTGGGGTTTGGGTTTAGGTTGCCTCCACGTTTTGCTCCTTTCACTCTCACCCCACCTGCCCATGGGATTTTATCTCCTTGTGTGTTTTAATTCTTCCCCTTTGTGCTGTTGCTGTGCAGTGCAAGCCACGGTGTTGGAGCGGGAGCTACCTTCCAGGTAAGAAGCTGGCACTGGCTCTCTTCAGCAGTGCTCTTGCTCTTGTTCATTTCAACTCCCTTAAGCCATGTAGCATGGGAGCTGCTGGAGAGCTGCCAGAGCTCAGGACACAAGAAGATTGCCTTCAGTTGCCTCGCTCTCCTCTGCTTGGAGGCAGAGCTAGCAGCACCAGGACATGACTTGACAACCCCACTTGGAAGCTTCTTTTAAGCAGCAGCAAGATCACCTCCGGGAGGTGCGTCACCTCAGCACGTCCAATGGCTCCTGCGAACTGGGCTGCAGCCCTGGTGAGTATGGCTTTGGCTGTGGGAGTTGGCAGGGCTGAGCAATGCAGGCTCTGGCACTCTCTCCCCAGGGCCCCTGCAATGAGGTGAGGAAATGCATGGCGTCTCTGATGTCTCCTCCCAGGGCCACCCTGCAGATCTGCAAGAGCAGATCACGCTGCCTGACCCCTGCTCATCTTTCTCACAGGCACTTCCCCACCCTCATGCTCCCGGTGTCACCTCAGCACAAGGCTGGGGGGCAGCTTCCAGCATGAGCCCTTGTGCTGTTATGATGGAGAGCAGGCAGGTTGCTGAGAGCACTGGGCAGGAGAGAGGCTGGTGCCAGATCAGGTGCAGACAGGAGCGTTGGCAGCTGGGCTGTAGGAAGGGCGGCCTGGGGAAAGCAGAGTGAGCTGCTGGGGGATGAGGGCTTCGTGATGGCGTGCCTGGCTTCAGGTCGCGGGTGGACAATTCCAACTGTTTGCTTTCCTGTCTCCTGCCCAGCACCATCTTTCCATGCCATCTGCATGGCGCCTCAGCGCTTCTGTCTCCCTTCTATGACTCACACGTGCTTTACGCTGGGGACGATGAAGCGTGTCCCATGTGAGCGAACGCTGACCTGTCCGGTTCTTCTCCCAGCCTGCATTGCATCACCCACCTCGTGCACGGTGAAGTCCAAGGTGCTCTTGAGGTGCGTGAACAAAAGGCCATGGGCTGATAGGATGCGGCTGGAGAGACCCTGCAGAATGAGTCCATATTTCCCACTGCCAGCGACATTCCTGCGCATTCCACACCACAAGTTTCATGGGCAGGTACTTTGCAGAGCCCTAACCTTCCCACACAAGGATTTGGGCATGACTACGTTGGGAGGGGGTACATCCATTTGTGATGTTGCACAGCTTTGGGGACCAGGCACTCTCCCCACATCGTCATGCAGTGCCCCACAGCCTGGCTCAGAGGAGCTCATCTCTTTGCCTTTAGGGTGGTGGAAACAGACGGCACTAGGAGACCAGGCCCAAGACGCTGTGGCTGAACTACTTGCTGGAATATTGTTCCCATTTACCATAGAAGGGAATAGGGGAGTGGCAGTATGTACCTTTAGCATCTCAGTAGGGTACTGGATTCTTGGTCTTCAGGGCCATCAGAGTTCAAAAGAGTAAGTGGTATGCAGAAAAGAGAGGGGGGCAGATGACAGCCTCCGTTTCCAGCTTGATGCATGTACCACTGTTGGCTCGACCCAATTTACCTCTGAAAGTGGCCAGCTTACTGGTGAAAGTGCCAGCAGAATCAAACAACTTAGCTCCCTAGCTTTGGTGAATGAATTTAATTGAAGTTCCATTTCCAAAGGGGACCTGAGAAGCGTAAAACTCTCAGCTCCTTTGCACACCACTTGTGCTTGCAGGATGGGCAGCCTCACCTCAGTCTGACAGGCAGCGGGGTAAACTCTCCAGGGGGTCTGTCTCCCAGCAAGTTTTGGAGCCTCTAGAGAGCCCTGTGGATCTCAAGGCAGACAAGGCCTAGTGCACCTTGTGTCTTCAGCTGTGGGCTTGTGGACTAGCGGAACGACACTTTGGCAGCTGCTGCTTCTCTCCAGTGATGGTAAATGGAGCACAAAGAGAGTCATCCACAGGCAGACATCTGCATCACAAGGGTCTAAGGCTGCACAGGATGAATGCAGCACTCGCTGGGGGGTGATGTTAGCTTTCCCAGGGAGATTTGTGCCCTTTTTCTCTTCTGCTCTCCCACCAGAAATGATGCCAAAGAGAAACCTTCAAGTGGCAGCCTCTGAGATTTTTCCTTCCTACAAACTGAGCCCAGCCAAGTGCCTCACTGAGCCCAGCTCCATGTTTGTGCCTGCCGCGTAACTCTTTGCTGCAAGTGGGGAAATGCAACCACCACAAGCATCTACAAAATGACAGCAGGATGCCACTTCCATTTCCAGGGCCTACGTAGACAGATAAGCCCAGGGAGCAGCTGCAGTGGAAAGGCTGTCTGACACTGACAGAGCAACTCAGCACTGCAACAGCCATCAACCTCATACCAGACCTCTGCTGTGCCAGCTAGTCTACAAACACACTGTCTCTGCCCCACACAGCTGCCTCGTCTGCTACATGCAACCAAGAGCCAGCAAGAAGATGGGTCTGCAGGACACTGGCCACTCACACTCCCCAGGCACTGCTCTGCTCACTGCCTTCCCGTCCCTCCAAAACACAGGCACACAGGGAAGCTCTTGTGCTAACATCACAAGGTGGCCAAGGCACTCTAGGCTCACAGGGCATGTGCAAATGATCAGCACAAGATCAAGCACAAAGCTGGCAATGCTGCTGCTTTCAGAGGGGAGGATTCTGCTTTCTTCAGGCAGAGCAGGCTGCTACTTTCCACCCCCACACCCTCAGGAACCTCCACCTACTCAGGGCAGGGATGGGGTTTTTCTATAATAATACAACGCTACAGATATAACGTAGAAACATTTGAGAGTCCTTAAGGCCTACTGAGATTGAGGCCTCCTGAGACCAAAGTAACCTCGCTTCCTTTCCTTTAGTTACTTGGACAAGAAGTCCCTGTGAAGGGAAAAAGTGTGCAGAGGCTTTGAAATGAGGCCCAAGCAAGCAGACAGCCCCAGCCTGGCGGTCTGCTGAAATGCCACCTGTCTGGCTGCATGGGCTTTGCAGCAGCACTCTGAGCTCCACAGCTGCATTCGCAACCTGACCCTGGGCACATCTTCACCCCTCACAGAGACAGGAACCCAACAACTGTGAGACATCCTCAATTTCAAGCTACAGAGGCTTTGGGACACTCACACAAATATGTGGCACCACAACCTTCTTGGAAAAGGAGGGAACACAGTAGCATTTGCAGAGCAAGCTGGCACTAACAGCATTTGTGCGATGCAGAAGTTGCAGCACAGCGGACGTGAACCTACACCCCAAGTCACCCATGGAAGCCAGGCACACTTACAGAAGCCTTCACATCCACTCGTAGTAGCCTCACCTCATTCAGCACCTCACATCTTTCAGCTGCTTTCACAGACAGATCACAATGGTGGCAAAGATGTTGACAGGTACAGGCACACACCCTGGCATCCTGCCTCCATCCTCAGCAGTTCTAGGACTACACCAGCAACATACGGGACTGGAGTAACCTAGAAAGAAAGAGAAAATCAGCGTGTTACTGTCAGCTCTGCTGGCCTTCCACAGTCGCAACAGTCGGTGGCAAATGTCTCCCCTCTGCGCTGAGCTGTATTTGTGAGAGCACAGCCTGTGGGGCCACTGAAAGCTTCTACTCCTCTTTTTGGCACAGGTGAGACCATGTCTGTATATCGGGTCCCCTCTGGACACCCCAGTTCTGCAAAGGCACAAACACACAGCAGGGGGTCCAGCACAGGGACACCAAGACAGTCAAGGCCTGGAGCATGGGGCATACAGGTAGAGGCTGAGAGAGCTGGGATTCTTAAGCCTAGACAAGACAAAGCCAAGAGGGACACGCATGCTGTGCGCAGCTGGCTTATGGAGGGCACAGACAAGACAGAGATGGACTTTTTTGGAGGTGCACACTGAGAGCATGAGAGGCCACAGGGACAAATTGGACAATGGCAAATTCTTCTTACATATTAAGAACCCTTGTTCTCCAGGAGGGTGGCCAAACTGTGGCACAGGGATCCAGGCACGTCCCCACATCTCCATCCAGGCAGATAATCAAAACTCTACTGAGAAAGGCCCAAATAGACCTGCTCCACTGGGACCTGCCTTCAGCAGGCCGTTACACCCCTATCCCCAGATGTCTCCCCATTGCAGGCTCAAGGCATCTGCTGTTCTCAGACTCCTTCCAAAGGCACCAGTGGCTTTGCAGATGCTGCCTCCACCACTGACCAAGGACAGAAAGCCTTGAAGGAGTGAGAAGATTGCTTTCTCCAGGGGAAACGGTAAAATCTCAAAGTCTCAGGAAAGCACAAGACCTTCAAAAACTGCAAGCCTGAACCTCAGCTGACAGAAATCACCAAACTGTAAGCATCTCTGGCTCACACCAGGATGCTCTAAGGTCAGGGCACGGTCACCAAGAGTCTTCACCCACGTTTCCCAGAAGGACACAGTGATCGCAGGCTGGGCTCTAGGAGCACAGCACTGCTCTGTCCAGACACCTCCTCCCATGGCTGAGCACCAAACCACTGGGGCCACCACACAGCTCCAACACAGCCCCTTGACAGTCAGCTCCCAAGAACATACCTGCCTGCCTCCAACAACCATCTTGCCAGAAGGCCTTCACTCCTTCAAAGAGCTTACGGCATTCCCTTGCCCACTTCCCAACAAGCATCCCCCGCCTGCTCCTCCTCTCTCAGCAAACACTGCTGCAGATAAAAGATTTCATCAGGAAAAGCAAACAAGAGGCAAGGAAGGAAAAAGCAGGCTTTGTTTGCATCTCAGAACAAGGAGAAACACTCCAGGTCCTTTAGGCAGCATCCTACCTGCACATCCTGGCAAGAGCTTAGCAAGCTCAAGGCCTGGACGTCAGCGCACTGAAGGCAGCAGTCTCCCAGCATCTCTGGCCCATGACACCACAGCAGCCTGGGTCCTTTGAGCAAACACCTCCTTACTTCACAGGGCTCCTCAGCTCCCCAACCTGGCAGCACTCCTCCTGCACTGTATTACTCTCTCCAGCTACCTTCCTCCATGCTGAGCACCGAGACATTGCAGCTACCACCCAGCCCCACCACAGGCCATGCCTGCACATGGATGCAAACCGCATTCATCGCCCCTTGCCTCTAAAAAGGGTTGTCAGCCAACATCCACAATTGTATCAGCGACACACACAGCACTGCACCACATATGACAGCTGGCAGGGCACCCCTATGTGCCCCACAACACACAAAGCCCAACTCTACATCCTTCAACTCCCTTCTGCTCCTCCAAGGCCTTGCAACAGGCACTGCCTACCTCTCAGCATCCACTCACAGCCCAGGGCCTGCTCACTTCCCACCTCCAGAAAGCACAGAGCAAGGGGCTCTCACAAGGGAGGAGCAGGCCAGCTCTTGCCTCTTGCTTGTGTCTCAGCTTCCATGAAAATGAAATCTCTTTGAAAATGGGGCCCATAACTTTGGGGGGATGACATGCCTTCATTTCCCTCCAACACCCTTTGCACTCCTTCTCCAGTGACTGCATACTCGGACAGCAACTCAGAGACCTCTAATGTGTTACACTTCCAAATGCGTCATAAAAGCAGGTGGACACCTAAAAGACAGGCACAGCATTCAGACCTTGCAGGAAAATCTCACAGCCTCCCTACTGTTTCAACAGGGGGAATTTCTAAAGCACACACACACACACCCTGGGAATCAGAGATTACTAATATCATTGTGCACATCAGCACTAGATTCATTTAGCAGCTTCAAAACTCTACTTGGACTCTAGCTGACCAGGAATAGGCTGCAAGACTCTACTCAGCAAGAAGTACAAAGTCAAACTGCATGTCCACATTCACCAGAGAACATCATCTGCATTTTAAACGTAGCAGGACTAACGCAGGATGATGGAGTGGAACAGAATTTGTGACAGATGGTATGGAGCATGTACTTCTGCTTGACTGAGTAGCTGCAGTTCCATATTGCTGTAGAGCTCTGCAGGGGTCAACTCCTACCCTGGGCACAAAACCAGGAGTCACCTCACCACCACCATCCAGGCCATGTTGCTTCTCCTGACCTGTCGGCTGCTCACAGAGAGGGGACCTCACAAGTGCAAACCCCCAACACATGCCTGCTGCTGCTATGGCCTTCAGGGACAGAAATTTCCTCAAAGTAACTTCCCCTGCCACGAACCACTGCTGCCCTAGCAGAGACTTGGACAAGAGACCTCACACTCAACACCCCGGCCTAACTGCCTGCTACCGGTCTATCAGGGACTCAGAAAGATGGGACCTCACAGTCACCTGCACAACCAGGTCTCTGCCTTTGGCCAAGAAGATTCTGAGGCAAAAATTACCTCACTAGAACTTCCTCAGCCAGGAGACAAATCCTGACTGATCAGCTGCTCAGGCAGAAATGATCTCAAAAACACACAGCCCCGCCGCAGACCTGCTGACGGCCGTGGTCACAGCCCCAACAGCCTCTTCGGGAGCTCCTGCAGGAAAGCAGCCCCCTCACCATCATCGCTGCCCCTGCTGCAGTGAGAGGGCACCAGCCGGCATTTGAACACACCCACAGCCCCCACCAGCCCCACTCGCACCCGCTCTCACTCCCGCTCCCTTCTCGCCTGCTTCGCTCCCTCCCTTCTCGCACCTCTCTCTTCTCTTGGCCTTGTCCCACTCTGGACTATGATTGGCTGAGACAGCCATCATTCAAATCCATCCCCACCCTCCTCCTCAGGACAGCCAATAGGAGGGCCGCACTCAGGCGATGCCATGGCAACGCTGCACCCTCCTGCCCTGGCAGCCAGCTCTGCCCCCTCCCCTCCCCCGCGGGACGGCGCCATCTTGTGGGCGGCAGCACGAGGTGCAGCGGGGCCTCAGGGCAGCCCGGCGCCGGGTGCCCGGGCAGTGCAGGGCCCCGGGCCCGGCCGCTCTGCTGCAGGGGCCCTGTGGGGCTTCTTGCTGCCCTGTGCCCTCGGGGCCGTACTGGGCTTGGAGGGCAGCCCTGGGTGCTGTGCTGGTGCCAGCCCTGGTGCCGGCGGTGGGGCCCTGGGAATGGCCGGGGTGCCGGAGCCTGCGGGCGACGTGCTGCTGCTGCCAGGGCAGGGCAGTGTCCTCTCGGCCCTCGTGCCCCAGCCCCTTCCCCAGGGTAGCCCCAGGGCTTGGCAGCCCTCCTGCTGTGCCTGGCAGGGCTGGGCCACGGCCAAGCAGGGGCTGCTCTGTGTGGGGCCGGGCTGTACCCTGAGGGGTCGCTCCAGAGGGCTGAGGAGCCCCATGGGGGCAAAGGGCAGTGAGGCTGGGGACCAGCTCTGAGCCTGCTGGTGCCAGGGAGTGGAGGTGTGGGGTCGTGAAGGGACTAGGGGAGATGGCTCTTTTGGGCTTACTGCAGCACTTCACCCCATAGCTCAGAGAAAAATCCTTGGGTCAGTCAGGACTTGGCAGTGGGGACCGTGCCTCCACCCATTTCCAAGGTGCTCTCCCAAATAGGCTTTCTGTTGCATGCAGATGTTTTGAGTCCAATCTGCGCAAGGACACAGGCTATGACCATCTCAAGATGGCTTCTCTGAGCCCAAAACATGCTGTGCCAACTTGTACCAAGCATGAAAGGATCAGAGGTCCTCTCAAACAGGCAGGGGACCTGGGGTCATTACAAGGTGGTTTCCTTATTGTACATGGACATTTCAGCAGGTTCTTGAGAGCCCCATGAGAGCAGCAGGCTACCCCAGCCTCTGGGATGCAGGACCCCAATTCTTCTCAGAGCCAGGTCGCAAAGGGGGACACGATCCGTGGAAAACCTGCCATGCATTCCCATGCCCCCCACAGACCCCAAAAGGCAATGGAGCTGGACCACAGAAGCCTTGAGGCTCAGCGCATCTCCTGACCCATGACCCAGGAGTCCTGGCTGTCCACTAAGACAGATGGGACCCTCAGAGATGACTCTTGTGGCAGCACCCAGTCCTGTCCAGCCACCCCCACAGCCCTGGATTCACAGCAGTTTTTGCAGTTACCAATCTTTGTGCAACATCTCGGGAAGAAGTACCCAAAGCCCTTACCCTCAGTGGAGAGCTGCAGGAGCCTTGGGAACAAGGAACTGTGGTCTCGGCTGATGGTGTCCATCCAGCAGTCCTCCATCTCCCCTCTTTGCCCTCGGCTCACCTCTGCAGCCCAGGAGGAGGGATGTTCTTCCCTTCACCCAACACTCCTTTTCATCGTGCTCCTGTTCCTCTGCGTGTCAGTGACGGATCCCAGCACAGCCCCCATTAACTCTTGTCTCCAGTCTTGCCATGGAGCCACTACAAGGGCAGCGGCAGGGAAGGCACGAGCAGTGCCCAGCAGCGCCTAGGTCTCGGAGGGAACTGAGGGCCCTCACCCAGGACACCATGGAGACCTCCCTGTGATGCAGCATATCCCGCTGTGACCTCAGCTTGTGTCATCTGGGGGCACAGCAGGTCAGTGCCATGGAGATGGCACCGCCAGGGAGACAGCAGAGAGATTTCCTCTCCCCTCCTGGAAAGCAGGCATCTCCCTTCCCCCAGCTATTTTCCCAAACTTTCTGATAAGTCCTTCAAGAATGTCTCCAAGTGGTGTCAAAGTCAGGGAAACATCTGAAGTGGGGACCTGGAGAGGTCACTGCTGTGCTCCTGCACTCCCTGGCTGCTGCACGAGGCAACAGGATTCTGTGCAGGAATCTGGGGTTTGGGGGTTGGATTGGGGTTTGGCATTTTTACAGGATCAAAGTCCGGTGGGATGAAAAAGCACAAAGGGTGGCCACAGGCTGAGATGCTTAGGTGAGCCTCCAAACTGTGGATCACTCTTTTATTTGAAGTAGGGTATAGGAGAATAAGGGACAGGGCGTAACCTTCCTCCTTTAGGCACCAAAGCAGGCTCTTTGATTTGAGAAGCCTTCAGCAAGGTTTCTCGGTCTGTGGTGCTTAAGATAGAGATGATATGCCAGAAAAGAGCAAACACACAACATCTAGAGGGCTTTGCCTAGGAGTCTCGTCCCTGCCATATTCCAAAGCCATGGGCCAGGCCACGTAGCCAATTGGAGGAAGTTTTCCCATTTCCCATGAACTTAGTCCACCTTTCCTTCTGTGTGAGCCTGAGAAAAGCCAGGTCTCAACTCTGGGCTTCAGATGGTCCTTGGGCTTTTCAGTGTCACTTTCGGGCTCTGCTTCTCCCCTGGGTACGCTCCTCAGCCCCCTGCCCTTCCCCACACCAGCCCCCTGGCTCCTCCAGGGATCTGTGCAGCCCAGGCACCCTGGATCCACACTGGCACCCTTGCCCTCCCACGATCTGTACAGCTCTGGCACCCTGGATCTCCCACATTTGAGGATTCAAGGCTTCTCAGGACATCCCTCATGCTGCAGTGCTGCTCTCTGGGCTCTGGTGCAGAGCCTACGAGGCAGTGCAATGCCTCAGGGCCTGCATTCAGAAGTTTGTAAGGGCACCTCCCTGCTCTGCAGCTGCTAAAGCTTGCAAGCGTCCTTATAACCAACCTTCCTGCTCTTCCTAGTCTCTGCAGAGTGCTGGGGCAAGTCTTGCAGGAGGGAGACTCCACCCCCCTTAAATAGTGTCCGAGATGTGCCTTTCCAAGTCCCTACAGGAGTTAGTTTCCTTAGTCAGCCTCCAGTCATCTGTGACGCAGGGAGCCCAACTCTACCTGCTGGCATCTCTGCCCTTTCTCTCCCTTGTCTCCTGTGTGCCTACCCAGTCTTCTCCATGCACCAGAGGCATGGGAAGTGTTGCCTGAGAGAACTCAGCTGAACCTATGACACGTTGTGGAGCTGAGGGCCTGATGGAAGCAAGTCTGGGATGACTGTTCCCCCATCTCCTCTCCTACTCCCAGCCCAAGGGTTAGGAATGTCCTCTGGAGAGAGTGGTTGGTTTGGTATGGCTGGGATGGGTTTCCCTCGACATCGCTGGGTCCTGCCTGTGTTGCTCTGAGTGCCCAGAAAATTTCTCTTCTCTGGGGGCTTGCATCAATGTTTTCCAGACTTTTGTACAGAAAGATAGCTTGCTCCAAGAGCCCCCAAATCCCTCCCCACACACACACACCCGCAGGACGGCACAATCTTGTGGAGATTTGTTTTGCTTCTCTGTCATGACAGACATCTTTTGAGCTACTGTCCAGATTACAGCAGGGAAAAAAATGTTTGTTTAAAAAAATCTTATCCCTGGCAGCAAATACAAACTGACTCCTTATCCCTGCACCTCCACCATTCAGTAGAGCAGCAGCTCATGCCTCTCTGCTTTCCCCGTCAGTTTCACCACCCACCCAGAGTGTTTCAGCTTTCCATTAGGAGGGAACATCAAGCAGTAGAAGAGGCAAAGAAAGCGGCTTCTCTCTTCTTTTCACTCTTCACCTGCTGCCTTAGGTTTCAGTAGTGATGGAGCTCTCACAGCTCAGGGCTTCTCTGCACCTCTCAGGCTGCCATGCTGTGACAAGAATTTCTGCTCTAAAGCAGGATTCAGGAAATGTGGAGGTTGCTGCGAGTTCTTATGCAGGTACAAAGCTGAGCGTATCAGCTAGTTACAGATTAATAATCTACAAGTAGAATCACAAAGAAAGGAATAGTTTCCCAGCAGATACAGAAGTATTCCTAATGGCACTTGAGGGATAGCATATGACATACTGTGAGTAATTCTGGTTTCCTTGGAAAAAAAAGGAACTGAGATTGCAACAAAAAGCAACAAAGGCAGGCTATGCAAATGCCCCAGAAGTGAAGTGCCAATCACACGGAAGCACACTAGGAGAATTCAGTTTGACATAGCCAAACTAAGACAGAGGAAACAGGATTGTTCCGTACAGGAGAAGTTGCTCTATGGAGAGAGAATCAGTTACCCTCACAAGCAATGCTGCCACAAGGAGCAATACCCATAAAGTTGCCATCGGGAAATGCCACTTGGATTTGAAAAGACTTCAAATTCCTGAAAAGGAAATTCTGCATGTGGCTCTCAATCAAGGAAATATCTCACAAGGGAACTTAAGTCTATCTATAAAATCGATTCTGCGATAGATTTGCCTGGAGCAGGTGACTGAACTCCAGGACCCAGGAGATTCTTTGCGAGGGGATGAGATGTCAAGGAAAAACAGGCAAATAGGGACCCAAACCTGAGTCACAGCGACAGGCACAGGAAGCTAAGCAGTGCCCCTTTAGCCTCTAGGCTAACCCCACTGCCCAAGCACACAGCGTTCCTCTGTATATAAGGAATAAGACAACTTAGTAACTGAGGAGCAAACCACAACAAATTAAAAGCTGCTTGTGCCTATGCGATGGAAGGCATCAGGCAGTCTTCTTGCCTCTTTCAACCCCAGCCATCGCTTGGATAAGTTTTAGAGTGGAAAAAAAAGGAGCATGAAGTGTATATGCCAACTTCTCACTGTTCCTTCAGTTTTTCTGAGGAAGAAGATAGGTCCTCCCTGATTAGAGGATACCTCTAGTATGGCCATACTTATCAATTTGTAAGTTATAATGAGACAGGGATAATAAAAGTTCTCTTGGACTGTGACACTGAGAGCGTGTGAGAGACTGTGTCACTCTGAGAAATTGAGACAGGTACATAAAACCATAGAAAAGAGGAAAAAAAGAAGGAAATGGTCCCTTTGGAGACATCATTAAGAACAAGCATTTGAGAACTTGCAATTACATGCTGCACTTAGATTCCATTTTCCCTCCTGCTGAGTGCAGTGAAAGAAAAGCAAAGAAATTGAAAAGAAAATTCACATACACAGTCAAGAGGTATGAGAACATGACTACACGGCAGCACACATTACCTCATCCTTGAACTACGAAAGGTTCCTTAGTCTATGGATATCCTCAGTGAGGCAGTGAGGTCGAAAGCACTACTCCTGATCTCCTCTGGCTTGCCTTCCTCCGATGCAGCAGTGAGCTCTCTCACAGTGGCCTGAAAAAACACAGTGAAAGCGCAAAGGGCTCACTGAGCACACGAACCTGGATGGAGCAGTCGCCTGAAAAAAGGCCCACTAAAAAGCCGGTCAAGTTAGACCTTGGAAACTGTCACAGTGTTTCAGAGCAGAGGATCACAGGCTTCCTCAGCTTGCTGCTCAGGTAGCAACAGCAGCCGGGTTCTTTGTTTCACACTCCTCGCTTGGAAGGGCACAGTTGTTTCAGGCTGTTCTCACTTCAGCAGTAACAGGGGAAAGAGAGGAAGCTGACAGAAAACAGGAGGACTAGCACAGGAGGACTAGCACAGGAGGGCTAGCACTAGCACTGAAAACAGGAGGGCTACACAAGAAAGCAGCTCAGGAATGAACACGAGAACAGCAAAGGCCTCTTGTGCCACATGACGCTGTAGCCCTCCCAACACTGAGGTTTCAGACAACCACAGCAGGCGTTCTCCAGACCAAGGCACCAAAGACAGGAGTCTGGAAGAACTGGAGGCAGGTGAGCTCCAAAGGGAGCTGAGCTGACAGCCAAAGGGGAACAGACAACAACACTGGAGTCAGGCAATAAAGACACCACGGTGTGCATTAGACTGGCTGCAACATGGCTGTTGGCATCCAAGTGTGCTTAAGGAAGGCAAACAACCCCTGGGCCTGTTAGGATAAAATACCTGGATCTGCAATAGGGCTGGGTTCACAAAAAACAACAACAACAAAAAATAAAGAAAGAAAAAATATCCCTTTTTCCTCAGGCTGTAGCATGCCTCTGCAGGCCCTTTTTTTCCTAGCCTTCTGAAAGCCAAGTGCTAGCAAACAAGGACAGACCGCCTGACTAGCAGACAGTGCAAAGAGTCTTCCTCATGCATAAAACAGTGAGAAGGATACTTTTGCACACAAAAGCACCCAACCAACCAGCACACTCCTCCCTTTCCAAACTCCCAAGGTCCTTCTTTGGGATGGTTGCTTTCAAACTACCCCACTGTGTACTACTGTTTCTGTGCTCAGAATGGCACGGAAACAAAATAAGTGACAACAGGCAACCTCTGGGAAAGTGTCATTTGCAGAAGGATGCTCTCCTCTCTCCTGGGGAAAAAATAAGGCAGCAGAGCATTCTTTACAACATACAAAGAGTGCAATGGCTGAATACACTCAACCATCATTCCCTAAAAATGAAATGATAAGGAACACTAGCTTACCTCTGCACTTGCTTGCTTCACTGGTTTGCCCTTGTCACAAGCATTTTCTGCTGGTCTGTAATGCCTGAGAGAAGCAGAGAAAGACAGCAACGAGTTGTTTCAATGCCATCACCTCCAGTGCTGATGAATCCACCTCAGGGTTAGGAGGTGCCCTTTTTGCAGTGCTCAGTCTGGCTACATCCTCCATTGCACAAATGGACAAGGGAAAACATCACATCAGCTTCCAGCACTATTCTTTCTGAGCAGCAAGAGAAAAAAAGAGAAAAGAGAAAGAAGAGCTCACATGCTTTCCCACTGTCTTCTCTCAACGCATGGCAGGAGCCTTTCTCTTTTGCTGTGTCACTTTCACTCATTGGAAAAGGGGGAAGCCACCAGCACCTCCTCTGTAAAGCCCTTGCTGATCTACTGGGGAGGAAGACTGCAAGACGCATGTTATCCTGCCAGGGAAAACAGGAACATTTCCAAGCATGCTTGCCTCCAAGCACAGTTAGCTCACTCCAAGTAAAGACCAGCACACCGAGTTACAACTGGATGTCTCCAAAATGCTCACTTGCATTTTAGAGGCCAGTCAGCAGAGTGACTATCTCCACCTGGAAAGGAGTACCATTAAACCACATAGACTCTGAACACCAAGCACATACACAGACATTCCCTGTATACACCTCTACTGCCCCCCAAAGGAGTACTTTCACTGTCACCAGAGATGGGACTGTTCACTCTGGCTCAGCCTTTGCGCCTAACACCTGGCTCCTGCTGAGGCCTGTGGTAGGCTGCGGGCAGCACCATTAGGCTACAGCGAGAGCAAACACATACACCACACCCTCGTGGACAAAAAGAATGAGGTCTGCAATCCTTGCAGGTTTTTCAGTAACTCTTTGTTTATACCTGCCAAGTCTGGAACTCTTTGGAATTAAGTCAATCCTTCCCCAGTAACCAAAAGGACCAATAGGGATGGTATGGACCAAACTTCCCAGCTCGAAGGTACTGGAAGGAAAATGCTCTCCACGCAAGGGTGTGTTCAAGTCCTTCTCCTTGGTCTAGCAAGGACAGTGCCCGTTTGCGGCCATCCTGTTGCTTTCTTCCTTAGCAACTGCAGGAAGAGAGGAAGCTTTCAATAAAGCTCTAGAGTGCTACATATAGTTACCTCAGGACTCAGGCCCTGCTCTTTTCACAGCCCTCTTTTCTCCCCACTCCTGGACATGACACCTTGCGACTGTTTCTAATTGAAAGCTGAAGAAAGAAGTCACATTTTCACAGGCTGATCGAGAAAACTGAATACTGCACTGCCCACGCACACTACAACAGCAGCTCCTGCCTATCTGCTTTCACCAAGTTTCCCCCCCACACACCCAGGGTGTTTCAGCTTTCCAGGAGGGGAGAACATCCCGGGGCAGAAGCAGCACAGGAAGCAGCTGCTCTGTTCCTCTCCCTCCTGCCCTGCTGCCTGCGCGGTCACTAGTGCTGCAGCTCTCACAGCTCAGGGCTTCTCAGCACCCGCCAGGCCGCAGTGCAGGCTAAACCCCCCCCGCTGTGTCCCCGGGATGCTCACGGGCAGCAGCTGCCCCCAGCGCAGCGCAGAGGTTTCTCTCCCATCCCTCCCCTCCCCTCCCCTCCCCTCCCCTCCCCTCCCCTCCCCTCCCGCAGACTCGCCCAGGCCCCGGGGCAGAGCAGGGCCCTGCGGCAGCAGCGCCCGGCAGCAGCGTTTCCCCACGCACCAGCACCAGCAGCCAGGGACACACAGGCCCCACCCCCACAGCCGGAACTGACGCCCCCTGCACCACAGCCCCTCCCACCCCTCACTCCTCCAATTGGCTCCCGTTGGACATGACCTCGCAGGGCGGGACCCCAGGGAGGGGCGGAGGGAGGCAGCAGTGCGCATGCGCTGTTCAGGGGCCATGTTGGGGGGGGCAGGGGAGCCAAGGGGAGGGACCAAGAGGGGCGTGGCAAAGAGTTGGGGGCGTGGCCGGTCAGGGAGGAGCATGCGCAGTGGCCCAGAGGAGGGCGGTGAGGGGCGGGGCAGGTCCGTGGCTGGCCGGGCCCTGCGGGCGGGGAGGGCGCGAGAGGCGGCTGCTGCCGCGAAAGAGCATATCCCGGCCCGGGGCCGCCCGGAGCCTTTAGCTGCAGCGCCGTGAGCTGCTGTGCCGGGGCCGAGGGCCGCGGGCTGGGCAGAGCGAGTGGCCGTGCGCGCGGGGCAGCCAGAGCCACCGCGGCCCGGCTGTGTGGCAGCAGCGGCTGGGGAAGGCCCGGCCCGGCCTGGGCCACTTCCGACCCCTGGGAGTCCCCGGCTCTTGCGTCCTTTCTCCTTGTGGCCCCATTGCTTGGTGCTGGATGCTGTGGTGCCGGTTCCTCAGCACCATCCCAGCTGTGAGGAGAGGGTGCAGGTTCAGCGGTGCTTGTCATGTCTTGAGGCTGGAGGCAGGAGGCAGCCAGTGCCCTGGTGCCCCTGCTGACAGCCCCGCTTTCCTTGGGGCAGGTCCCCAGCTCCTCTCTGAGCCCAGCCTGGCTGTGGGCACCTTGAGGAGCAGGACGTGCAGAGGCTCCTGATGGCTGTGTCCAGAGCCAGGCTCTCGAGTATCACGGCAAAGCGACTGTGGAAGAGCTGTGCCCTTCTGGAGGGCGCTCACAGCCCCTCGGGACACCTCCCCAGAGACAGTCGAGGGTCTGAAGGTGACATTTCCTCAGGAGAGCAATGACCCACAGGCCCATCACAGCCCTGTGTGCTCAGCTCTGCCCCACAGACACCTCCTGGCAGCGAGGCAGTGTTGAGGGGCATCTGCGTGTTGGCAGGTGCTCGGGGTAGCGAGGACAGATCCAGCTGGGGTTGGCAAAGGTGCTGCTGGTGCTGTGCATGCCGGGGAAGGAACTTTGTGAGCTTCCTTCAGACCTGCTGGTCTCTCCATCAGCTTTGGAGTCTCAGGCTCTTGTCCAGGCTTGGCAGCTCCTCTCCCTTCCCCCCACACCAGCAACAGGGACCTGAAAACAGAGATGTGGGGAAGCTCCTTGCCTTTGGTGTCATCCCTGCCTGCAGCTACCTGCTGAGAAGCCCCTGGGAAGTGTCCTGGGGGTGAGCAGGAGCTGTGAGGAGCCCTACCCCATGCAGACCCCTCTCCGTGGGGGAATGACGCTGCCCTGCGTGGGCCACTCCTTCACCCTAGAGCTTCCCCAGCCCGTGTTCAGCCTATTTGTAGTTATCCCTGTGTTGTCCCCAAACTGCGTTCTCTTACCCAGTGTGCAAGCACCCAACAGACACACAGGGTCCAGAAAATTGTTTCTTTATTTCTGCACAGAGATGGGTGCCAGGAGGTAGATCCACAAAGCTAGCACACCATCTCTGCTTCTGACTCTTCCTCCCTTGTTTTCCTTGAGTCTTGTTTGCTATTTGCAGGGTTTTTTTCACAGCATCGCTGAAACAAGGGTGGCAGCGTTTCTTTGGCAGGAGACTTGCCAAGTGCTGAGCTGATGGTGATTCAGCTGGGCAAGCTGGTGGGGGAGCAACCTAGAGGAGACACTGACTGCAAGAAGAGTGAGGAAGCAATGGCCTGGGATGGCAAGCAAAGGTGCCAGGTGGTGTGGGGAAAAACAAGCCCATCACGACAGCAGCAGGAATGCAGGGAGCTGTGGCGTGGGCTGCACAAGGAGCCACTGGAGAGGGCTGAGGATTAGCAGGCAGAGGAAGGGGTGTCCTTGGAGTGGCTATGTGCTCTGGAGTGCCTGAAGAAGGGCAGCCTGTGCAAGGGGCATGGAGTGCAGGGGTGGAGAGAGGCAACTTGGTGGTGCTGCCCAGCTGTCAGCTGCCAGGCAGGCTCCAAAGCTGAAAGCAGAGGCTTGGATCCAAGGCCATGGGGATGGGTGTGCCCATGGGGACTGCCAAGGCGTTGTGCTGGGGGTGCCCCCAGCGATCCCCGGGGCTTGGTGAGGGGTGTTGCCACAGTAAGCAGCAGGGCTTGGTGATGGTGGTGGCATGGTGCCTCCAAGGCCATGGTGATGGGGCTGTCTCCATGGAGACTGTGTCCCTGCTGGGAGCAGAGCCCCCGGGTCCTCCCTCTGAGGAGAGCCGCTCCCTGAGGAGGCAGCAGCTGCCCTTGGGGCCAGAGCAGCAGGACCCCAGCAGAGGATCCTGCAGAGGGATGAGGAGCAGCAGCAAACATCTGCTGCCAGGCTGCACACACACTGCCAGGCACGCCAGAGCGCAGGGGCGAGGTGAGCCATGGGGCTGGAGGCAGGGGCAGGCAGCAGGCATGGGAGCTGCCCGGAGAGCAGGCAGCTGGTTTGGCAAAGGAGCTGGGGTGAAAGAGGCAGGCAGGAGCTGCTGCGGCCAGGGGGGAATTTCTTGCCGGTCCTTGGGACTTTCCCTGGGACAAAGCACAGCAACCTGCGTGCTCCAAGGGCCCCACAGAGCCCGTGAGCTCTGCGCTGAGGGGCAGAGAGCAGGTCTCTGCCCAGCTCAGCCAGGCCACGTGCAGCCAGAGCTTCCCTTGCACACGGCCCTCAGGTTTCCTGCTCTTCACCAGCCACTCGGACCAAGTCAACCGCCTCAACCCTGTGAGTCCTTCTGCCCAGAGGTGGCCAGCAGCAGCTGCACGCAGCAGTGCAGCACAGCCGGAGCCCAGCTTGCTCCCACCAAAGGCACAGGCTGCCTCGGCTGCCTGATGCACAGGGCTCACAGGCTTCTGCACGTGTCCTCGCAAAGGTGCAGAGATGACCATGATGGTGGCTTTAAAAGCCTCTGCCTGACTCCCCGGAGCTGCCGAGGAGCAGGTGGGAAGTGCTGGCAAGGAGCAGGAGGTCTCTGCCTGCCGGCAGGCTGACTGCATGCTCTGCCTGGCAGCCTGCAAGGACATATCTGGGGGTGCCCAAGGCAGCTGCCATTTCCCATCTCTTGCCCCACACTGACAAAGCCTCTGCCCAGACAGCCTGGCTAGCAGAAGTAGCAGATCACCCGCAAGACTTCTGCCTTGCTCTCTCCTGCTCCTGCCAGGGCTCAGCTCCAGCCGAGGCTGCCTCCTGCAAGGCTTGGCCCTCTCCTAAGTGCTTCTTACAGCGAGGTGGCCCTGGCATCATGCACAACCGAAGGGACCAAACTCCACAAGCCTTCAGAATTGTTTAGCTTTGTACGTCATTTCCACTTGTCAGATTTTGGAAGGACGTGACTTCTTTGGGGTGTCTGACATGGCATTTTCATACACCACCTGCTTTGCCATCCCACTGCTGTTCGTGCTGGCATCTCGTTATTTATTTTATTTCCCTCACATACACACCCCACTTAGGCTTTCTCAATCTTAGCATTCTGCTGGAGCAAAGGATAGGAACTGGGCTGTGTGGTAGCGGTAGGCGGGGAATACAGAGGGTGTTGAAAAAGTGCAGAAAGCAGATGTGTAAAAGTACGGGACTGCTGAAAGAGTGAGATTTTTCTGCTGTCTTGCTATGGGCAAAAGCTGGAAATGAAGAGAAAAGAAACTTCTGTCTTCCATAGCAGCTCTATGGAAAGAAGTGGGGACAGGATGCAATGGGGCCACATTGGGGCCCCTCGCCAGCAGGCAGTGGGGCAGGGGCTCATTGTAAAGGAGTTTTGGGTGCCAAACCAGGAAGAGCATCCCTCCTCCTCAGCTACAGAGGTGAGGCAAGGACAAGCAGCAAGTGAGAGGGAGGACTGCTGGACCAATACCATCAGCCCAGGCAACAGTTCCATGTTCCCAACGCTCCTGCAGCTCCCTGGGAGCCTTCAGGGGCTCCTGTTTGAGGAGGCACACAGAAACTTTGAACTGAAAAACATGCTGTGGATCCCGGGCAAAATCCTGCCTGAGAAGCTTGTGTGGCTTGGGAGACCATGTGGCAGCCAGGACTCCTGGGTCCTGGGGCTGGGGCTGCCCTGATGCCCAAGGCCCCTCTGGAGATGAGGGAATTTATCAGAAATGTTTGGGAAATAACTGGGGGAAGGGAGGGGATTGCTTTCCAGGACGTGGGAGGAAATCTCTCTGCTCCCTGGCTGGGCCATCTCCATGGCAATGGCATAGTGAGCCCCCAGATGACACGAGCTGAGGTCACAGCAGGATGTGCTGCATCACAGGCAGGTCTCCCTGGAGTCGTGGGTGGGGGCCCTCACTGCCCTGCCTGGCCCAGGCGCTGCTGGGCACTGCTCACACTGTCCCCACCACTGTCCTTCGTGGTGGCTCCATGGCAATGACAGGGGACAGGAGGCAACGGGGGTGCACTAGGAGCCCTTGTCGACATGTGGAGGAGCAGCATCATGTTGGAAAGGAGTATTGGGTGATGAGATGGGAAGAGCGTCCCTCGTCCTGGGCTTGAGAGGTGAGCTGAGGGCAAAGGGACAAGCGAGATGGAGGACTGCTGCAGGGACACCATCAGCCAGGAATGCACTTCCTTGTTTCCAGTGCTTCTGTAGCTCTCCAGTGAGGATTGACACCATTTGTACCCTTTTATAACTGTAACTTGGCAGAGCAGATTTGGGGCTCTGAGATTTCATCCTGAGATGGCCACAGCCTCTGTCCTCCTGCAAAATGGGCTCCAACCTCTGCACCCAAAAGGCAGCCTGTTTGGGAGAGCACTTTGTGAACAGGTAGAGGCACCACTATCACCCTGTAAGACCTGGCTACCCCAAGGACTTTTCTCTGTGGGGTGCACTGCTGGGGTGAGCCCAACATGGCCATCTCCCCCGATGCCCTTGGTCACCCCATACCTCCACTCCCTGGCACGAACAGGCCCAGAGCTGGTCTCCCCCTTGCTGCCCTGTGCCCCCATGGGGCTCCTCAGCCCTCTGGAGTGACCCCTCCAGGACCCCCTCCCAGCACTGCCAGGCACAGCAGGAGGGCTGCCAAGCCCTGGGGCTACGCTGGGGAAGGGACTGGGACAGGAGGGCCGAGAGGACACTGCCCTGCCCTGGCGGCAGCAGCACGTCGCCCGCAGGCTCTGGCACCCCGGCCATTCCCAGGGCTTCATCACTGGCACCAGGGCTGGCACCAGGGCTGCCCTCCAAGCCCAGCATGGCCCCCAGGGCGCAGGGCAGCGAGGAGCCCCGCGGGGACCCTGTGGCAGAGCGGCCGCCCCCAGGGCCCTGCACTGCCGGGCACCCGGCGCCGGGCTGCCCAAGGCCCCGTCGCACCCCGTGCTGCTGCCCACAAGATGGCGCCGTCCCGCGGGGGAGGGGGCAGAGCTGGCTGCCAGGGCAGGAGGGCTCAGTGTTGCCATGGCATCGCCTGAGTGCGGCCCTCCTATTGGCTGTCCTGAGGAGGAGGGCGGGGATGGATTGGAATGACGGCTGTGTCAGCCAATCATAGTCCAGGGTGGGAAAAGGCCAAGAGAAGAGAGAGGTGCGAGAAGGGAGGGAGCGAAGCAGGCGAGAAGGGAGCGGGAGTGAGAGCGGGTGCGAGTGGGGCTGGTGGGGGCTGTGGGTATGTTCAAATGCCGGCGGGTGCCCTCTCGCTGCAGCAGGGGCAGCGGTGGTGGCGAGGGGGCTGCTTCCCTTCAGGGGCTCCCGAAGGGGCTGTTGGGGCTGTGAGCAGGGGACGCAGCGCCCTGTCACCGGGGGGAACTGACCTGCGAGCCAGGCGTGCCGGCCTGCGCTGAGCAGCTGGGCCTGGGCGGCTTGGTGGGGTTTGGGTGCAGGAAGCTTTGAACCTTTTGTGGGTCTGAGATGCGTTTTCAAGGGTTTCCCTGATTTGCTGCTGCCCCCGCAGCCCCCAGGTGCTGCTCAGAGCTGTGTTTGGGATCTGCTGGTCAAAGTGTGAGCAGGTTGCTGGTGTCCTCGCGAGGTGTCGTGCCCAAGTCGTTGTGCTTGCTCCATAGTTCTTGGTGTGCTCCAGGACCTGTGACCCTGGGAGCAGCCTGAAGGGTGTTTGCAGAAGAGCTCTGTTAAGTGTGAGGTGTTTTGCTTTTGAGGGGCCTTGGAAGTTGACAAAAGGCCATTTTCACACTCGCCGTTGTTATTCGCATAATCCTAGATGAGGATGAAGAGTTACTGAATTCTGGCTCTGCTGGTTTCAGCAATTGAAATGTCCTGGATGGAGTCTGTTGCCATATCTCAAATTGTCAGTGCGTAAAATAGGAGAGTGCTTGTCATGCTTGATGGGAAGAGAATTTGCTGTGCTTGTTCAGTATTTGGGAAGGAAGTAGACTTGTGAGCTGTGGGAAGGCTTCTCCCTCTGACTGGGACATGAGACCCTGCTCTCTTGCTACATATAGAGACTACCTAGGTGAAAGCTAATGTATTTTTGGGGGGTTGCAACTGCTACGTAATGGGTGCTTTGCTGCACTGTGAGCATTGGGAAGCCAGGAACTGAATCGAGGAGGCCATTTGGGAGGTGTCTCAGCCGTGGGAAAGGGCAGGGGGAGCTGCAGGCAGCAGCAGGGTGGGCAGTGAGGTCCCTAGTGTTTAAAAGGGCTGTATGAGAAAATGCCCTGTGTCCCATCAAGTGTTTGTAGGTAGCTGGTGGGGCTGGAGGAGGCCCATGGCTCAGCTGTTGATGGTGAGGTCAGTTCTGCGCGAGTCCCTGATAGGCCGGCTGGAGGGAGAAGGCGTGGCTGTTGCTTGTGATGTCACTTCCCATGGAGCAGTGGATAGGGCAGCAGCAGGTCCGCACTGGGATGTGTTTTTGAGATGGTTTCTGCCTGAGCAGCGGATCAGCCAGGATTTGTCTGCTGGCTGGGGAAGTTCTATTGAGGTAATTCCTGCCTTGGGGGCTTTTTGGCCAGTGACAGAGACCTGGTTGTGCAGGTGGCTGGGAGGTCCCGTCTGTCTGAGTCCCTGATAGACCGGCAGCAGGCAGTTAGTCATGGGCGTTGAGAGTGAGGTCTCTTTTGTCTGAGTACCTGCTCGGGCAGCAGTGGCTCATGGCTGGGGAAGTTATGTTGAGGCAACTGGTGTCTCTGAAGCCTGTAGGCCATCAGCAGGCATGTGTTGGGGAGTTGCAGTTGTGAGCAGCTGACAGGTCAGGAGAAGCCACATAGTTGTGGTGAGGTGACTCCTGGGTTTGTTGCGTGTGCCATAGGAGAGATTGACCCCTGCAGAGCTCTATAGCAGCAGAGAAAGGCAACAAATTAATCAAGCAGAAGTAGATGTCCCCCATCATCTGAGCAAATTCTGGTCTACTCCGTCATCGCAGTGGTGCTAGTAATCTCTTCTTCCCAGAGTGTGTGTTAGGCATGGGCGTTGAGTGTGAGGTCTCTTTTGTCCGAGTACCTGATCGGGCAGCAGCGGTTCATGGCTGGGGAAGTTATTTTGAGGAAACGTGTGTCTCTGAACCCCGTAGCAGCTGTAGGCATGTGTTGGGGGTTTGCACTTGTGAGGTCACCTCTCTGAGCAGGTGGTAGATCAGGAGAAGACACGCAGCCTGGATGGTGGTGCTGAGGTGACTTCAGGGATTGTTGTGTGTGCCCAGAGGAGGGACTGACCGCTGCAGAGCTCTACAGCAATATGTAAATGTAACTATTCAGTCAAGCAGATGTTCCACATCATCTGACACAAATTCTGTTCCAGTCTTTCATCCTGTGTCAGTACTACTACATGAAAAATGTGGGTGTTGTTCTCTGGTGAATATGGACATGGAGTTTGACTTTCCAGTTGTTGCTAAGTAGAAGCTTGCAGGCTGCTCCCGGTCAGCTAGGGAGTCCAGACAGAGTTTTGAGGCTGCTAAATCAATCTGATGCTGGTGTAAGCAGTGGTGTTAGTAATCTCTTCTCCCCATTGTCTCTGTGTGCTTTAGAAATTCCCCCTGTGGAAACAGCAAGGAGCTTGTGAGATGTTCCTGCAAGGTCTAAATGCTGTGTCTGTCCTTCAGGTGTCTACCTCCTTTTATGACACATTTGGATCTGTAACACCTTAGAGGTTGGTAATTTTCTGTCAGAGTATGCAGCCAGTGGAGAATGGGTGCCAAGTCTGTTGGAGGAGACAGAAGGCATGTCACCGTGAAACAGGGCAGCATTTCAAAAGAGATTTCTTGTTCAGGGAAGTTGAGGCACAAACGAATGGCAAGAGGTGGCCTGATGAGGGCTTGTGAGAGCACTCGTCTGCTTCCTGGAGATGGGAAGTGACCATGTGTAGGACTGTGAGTGGATGCTGAGAGGCAGTGATTGTTGCAAAGCCTTGGAGGACTAGAAGGGAACTGCAGAGTTGGAGAGCTGGGCTTTCTGTGTTGTGGGGCACTTGGGGTGCCCTCTGTGTTGCTGATGCAGAGGTGCACGTTTGCTGGCCCCATCTGTGAGGCGAGCAGTGGTGTGGGCAGGGTGTCACAGTGCAGGGGTGCCGGGTGGTGGGTCCGGGTGGTGGTCCCAGAGTTTTGGTGCTCAGCATGGGCAGTCAGTGCTGTGCACGGCTGCACCGAGGCTGCTCCACCTGCATTGGTGGGACTCTGTCAGTGGGTGCACAGCTGTACCGAGGCCGAGCCACCTGCATTTTTGGGACTCGGTCATTTGGGTGCACAGCTGTACCGAGGCCGTGCTACCTGCATTGGTGGGACTCTGTCAGTGGGTGCACAGCTGTACCGAGGCCAAGCCACCTGCATTTTTGGGACTCGGTCAGTGGGGTGCACAGCTGTACCGAGGCTTCGCCACCTGCATTGGTGGGACTCGGTGAGTGGGGTGCACAGCTGTACCGAGGCTTCACCACCTGCATTGGTGCGACTCGGTCAGTGGTGTGCACAGCTGCACCGAGGCCTCGCCACCTACATTTGTGGGACTCGGTAAGTGGGGTGCACAGCTGTACCAAGTCTGCACCACCTGCATTGGTGGGACTCAGTCAGTGGGTTGCACAGCTCTACCAAGTCCTTGCTACCTACATTGGTGTGACTCGGTCAGTGGTGTGCACAGGTGTACCGAGGCCGAGCCACCTGCATTGCTGGGACTCGGTCAGTTGGGTGCACAGCTGTACTGAGGCCGAGCTACAAGCATTTTTGGGACTCGGTCAGTGGGTTGCACAGCTGTAGTGAGGCCGAGCCACCTGCATTAGTGGGACTCGGTCAGTGCGGTACACATCTGTACTTAAGCTGCAAGAACTTCTTTGGTGTGAATCGGTCAGTGGGGTGCACAGGTGTACTGAGGTCGAGCTGCCTGCATTGGTGGGACTCGGTGAGTGGGGTGCACAGCTGTACCGAGGCTTCGCCACCTGCATTGTTGGGACTTGGTCAGCGGGGTGCAGAGCTGTACCGAGGCTGCTCCACCTGTATTGGTGGGAATCGGTCAGTGGGTTACACAGCTGCACTGAGGCCTTGCCACTTGCATTCGTGGGAATCGGTCAGTGGGGTGCACCGCTGTACCGAGGTTGCACCACCTGCATTGGTGGGACTCGGTCAGTGAGGTGCACAGCTTTACCGAGGCTTAACCACCTGCATTGTTGGGAATCGGTCAGTGGGTTACACAGCTGTACTGAGGCGGAGCCACCAGCATTTTTGGGACTTGGTCAGTGGGTTACACAGCTGTACTGAGGCCGCAAGACCTGCATTGGTGGGACTTGGTCAGTGGCGTACACAGCTGCATCGAGACCGAGCCACCTGCATTGGTGGGACTTGGTCAATGGGGTGCACAGCTGTACTTAGGCTGAGCCACCTGCATTGGTGGGACTCGGTCAGTGGGGTGCACATCTGTACCGAGGCTTCACCACCTGCATTGTTGGGACTCGGTCAGTTGGATGCACAGCTGTACTGAGGCCTCACCACCTGCATTGTTGGGACTCGGTCAGTGGGGTGCACAGCTGTACCGAGGCTTCACCACCTGCATTGGTAGGGATACGGTCAGTGGCGTACACAGCTGCATCGAGGCCGAGACACCTGTCTTGGTGGGACTCGATCAGTGGGGTGCACAGCTGTACTGAGACCGAGCCACATGCATTAGTGGGACTCAGTCAGTGCGGTACACAGCTGTACTTAAGCTGCAAGACGTTCTTTGGTGTGACTCGGTCAGTGGGGTGCACAGCTGTACTGAGGCTGCTCCACCTGCATTGGTGGGACTTGGTCAGTGGGATGGACAAACGCACTGAGGCCGTACTACCTGCATTGTTGGGACTCAGTGAGTGGGGTGCACAGCTGTACCGAGGCTATAGCACTTGCATTGGTGGTACTCGGTCAGTGGGGTGCACAGCTGTACCGAGGCTACACCACTTGCATTGGTGGTACTCGGTCAGTGGGGTGCACAGCTGTACCGAGGCTTCACCACCTGCATTGTTGGGACTCGGTCAGTTGGATGCACAGCTGTACTGAGGCCTCACCACCTGCATTGTTGGGACTCGGTCAGTGGGGTGCACAGCTGTACCGAGGCTTCACCACCTGCATTGGTAGGGATACGGTCAGTGGCGTACACAGCTGCATCGAGGCCGAGACACCTGTCTTGGTGGGACTCGATCAGTGGGGTGCACAGCTGTACTGAGACCGAGCCACATGCATTAGTGGGACTCAGTCAGTGCGGTACACAGCTGTACTTAAGCTGCAAGACGTTCTTTGGTGTGACTCGGTCAGTGGGGTGCACAGCTGTACTGAGGCTGCTCCACCTGCATTGGTGGGACTTGGTCAGTGGGATGGACAAACGCACTGAGGCCGTACTACCTGCATTGTTGGGACTCAGTGAGTGGGGTGCACAGCTGTACCGAGGCTATAGCACTTGCATTGGTGGTACTCGGTCAGTGGGGTGCACAGCTGTACCGAGGCTACACCACTTGCATTGGTGGTACTCGGTCAGTGGGGTGCACAGCTGTACCGAGGCTACACCACTTGCATTGTTGGGACTCAGTCAGTGGGGTGCACAGGCTCCGGGCGGCCCCAGGCCGGGAGACGCTGCCCCGCGGCAGCAGCCGCCTCTTGCGCCCTCCCTGCCCGCAGGGCCCGGCCAGCCCCGCACCCGCCCCGCCCCTCACCGCCCTCCTCTGGGCCACTGCGCATGCTCCTCCCTGACCGGCCACGCCCCCAACTCTTTGCCACGCCCCTCTTGGTCCCTCACCTTGGCTCCCCTTCCCCCTCCCACCTGGCCACTGAACAGCGCATGCGCACTGCTGCCTCCCTCCTGCCCCTCCCTGGGGTCCCGCCCCGCGAGGTCACGTCCAACGGGAGCCAATTGGAGGAGTGAGGGGTGGGAGGGTCTGTGGTGCAGGGGGCATCACTTCCGGCTCTGAGGGCGGGGCCTGTGTGTCCCTGGCTGCTGGTGCTGGTGTGTGAAGAAACGCTGCTGCTGGGCGCTGCTGCCGCAGGGCCCTGCTCTGCCCCGGGGCCTGGGCGAGTCTGCGGGAGGGGAGGGGAGGGGAGAGAGGGACGGGAGAGAAACCTCTGCACTGCACTGGGGGCAGCTGCTGCCCGCGAGCATCCCTGGGACACAGCGGGGGTTTTCAGCCTGCACTGCGGCCTGGCGGGTGCCGAGAAGCCCTGAGCTGTGAGAGCTGCAGCACTAGTGACCGCGCAGGCAGCAGGGCAGGAGGGAGAGGAACAGAGCAGCTGCTTCCTGTGCTGCTTCTGCCCCGGGATGTTCTCCCCTCCTGGAAAGCTGAAACACCCTGGGTGTGTGGGGGGGAAACTTGGTGAAAGCAGATAGGCAGGAGCTGCTGTTGTAGTGTGCGGGGGCAGTGCAGTATTCAGTTTTCTCGATCAACCTGTGAAAATGTGACTTCTTTCTTCAGCTTTCAATTAGGAACAGTCGCAAGGTGTCATGTCCAGGAGTGGGGAGAAAAGAGGGCTGTGAAAAGAGCGGGGCCTGAGCCCTGAGGTAACTATATGTAGCACTCTAGAGCTTTGTTGAAAGCTTCCTCTCTTCCTGCAGTTGCTAAGGAAGAAAGCAACAGGATGGCCGCAAACGGGCACTGTCCTTGCTAGACCAAGGAGAAGGACTTGAACACACCCTTGCGTGGAGAGCGTTTTCCTTCCAGTACCTTCGAGCTGGGAAGTTTGGTCCATACCATCCCTATTGGTCCTTTTGGTTACTGGGGAAGGATTGACTTAATTCCAAAGAGTTCCAGACTTGGCAGGTATAAACAAAGAGTTACTGAAAAACCTGCAAGGATAGCCGACCTCATTCTTTTTGTCCACGAGAGTGTGGTGTATGTGTTTGCTCTCGCTGTAGCCTAATGGTGCTGCCCGCAGCCTACCACAGGCCTCAGCAGGAGCCAGGTGTTAGGTGCAAAGGCTGAGCCAGAGTGAACAGTCCCATCTCTGGTGACAGTGAAAGTACTCCTTTGGGGGGCAGTAGAGGTGTATACAGAGAATGTCTGTGTATGTGCTTGGTGTTCAGAGTCTATGTGGTTTAATGGTACTCCTTTCCAGGTGGAGATAGTCACTCTGCTGACTGGCCTCTAAAATGCAAGTGAGCATTTTGGAGACGTCCAGTTGTAGCTCGGTGTGCTGGTCTTTACTTGGAGTGAGCTAACTGTGCTTGGAGGCAAGTATGCTTGGAAATGTTCCTGTTTTCCCTGGCAGGATAACATGCAGCTTGCAGTCTTCCTCCCCAGTAGATCAGCAAGGGCTTTACAGAGGAGGTGCTGGTGGCTTCCCCCTTTTCCAATGAGTGAAAGTGACACAGCAAAAGAGAAAGGCTCGTGCCATGCGTTGAGAGAAGACAGTGGGAAAGCATGTGAGCTCTTCTTTCTCTTTTCTCTTTTTTTCTCTTGCTGCTCAGAAAGAATAGTGCTGGAAGCTGATGTGATGTTTTCCCTTGTCCATTTGTGCAATGGAGGATGTAGCCAGACTGAGCACTGCAAAAAGGGCACCTCCTAACCCTGAGGTAGATTCATCAGCACTGGAGGTGATGGCATTGAAACAACTCGTTGCTGTCTTTCTCTGCTTCCCTCAGGCATTACAGACCAGCAGAAAATGCTTGTGACAAGGGCAAACCAGTGAAGCAAGCAAGTGCAGAGGTAAGCTAGTGTTCCTTATCATTTCATTTTTAGGGAATGATGATTGAGTGTATTCAGCCATTGCACTCTTTGTATGTTGTAAAGAATGCTCTGCTGCCTTATTTTTTCCCCAGGGGAGAGGAGAGCATCCTTCTGCAAATGACACTTTCCCAGAGGTTGCCTGCTGTCACTTATTTTGTTTCTGTGCCATTCTGAGCACAGAAACAGTAGTACACAGTGGGATAGTTTGAAAGCAGCCATCCCAAAGAAGGACCTTGGGAGTTTGGAAAGGGAGGAATGTGCTGGTTGGTTGCTTTTGTGTGCAAAAGTATCCTTCTCGCTGTTTTATGCATGAGGAAGACTCTTTGCACTGTCTGCTAGTCAGACGGTCTGTCCTTGTTTGCTAGCACTTGGCTTTCAGAGGGCTAGGAAAACAAGGGCCTGCAGAGTCATACTACAGCCTAAGGAAAAAGGGATATTTTTTCTTTATTTATTTTTGTTGTTGTTGTTTTTTGTGAACCCAGCCCTATTGCAGATCCAGGTATTTTATCCTAACAGGCCCAGGGGTTGTTTGCCTTCCTTAAGCACACTTGGATGCCAACAGCCGTGTTGCAGCCACTCTAATGCACCCCGTGGTGTCTTTATTGCCTGACTCCAGTGTTGTTGTCTGTTCCCCTTTGGTTGTCAGCTCAGCTCCCTTTGGAGCTCACCTGCCTCCAGTTCTTCCAGACTCCTGTCTTTGGTGCCTTGGTCTGGAGAACGCCTGCTGTGGTTGTCTGAAACCTCAGTGTTGGGAGGGCTACAGCGTCATGTGGCACAAGAGGCCTTTGCTGTTCTCGTGTTCATTCCTGAGCTGCTTTCTTGTGTAGCCCTCCTGTTTTCAGTGCTAGTGCTAGTCCTCCTGTGCTAGTCCTCCTGTGCTAGTCCTCCTGTTTTCTGTCAGCTTCCTCTCTTTCCCCTGTTACTGCTGAAGTGAGAACAGCCTGAAACAACTGTGCCCTTCCAAGCGAGGAGTGTGAAACAAAGAACCCGGCTGCTGTTGCTACCTGAGCAGCAAGCTGAGGAAGCCTGTGATCCTCTGCTCTGAAACACTGTGACAGTTTCCAAGGTCTAACTTGACCGGCTTTTTGGTGGGCCTTTTTTCAGGCGACTGCTCCATCCAGGTTCGTGCGCTCAGTGAGCCCTTTGCGCTTTCACTGTGTTTTTTCAGGCCACTGTGAGAGAGCTCACTGCTGCATCGGAGGAAGGCAAGCCAGAGGAGATCAGGAGTAGTGCTTTCGACCTCACTGCCACCCCTGAGGATATCCATAGACTAAGGAAGCTTTGCTAGTTCAAGGATGAGGTAATGTCTGCTGCCGTGTAGTCATGTTCTCATACCTCTTGACTGTGTATGTGACCATTTCCTTCTTTTTTTCCCTCTTTTCTATGGTTTTATGTACCTGTCTCAATTTCTCAGATGGACACAGTCTCTCACACGCTCTCAGAGTGTCACAGTCCGAGAGAACTTTTATTATCCCTGTCTCATTATAACTTACAAATTGATAAGTATGGCCATACTAGAGGTATCCTCTAATCAGGGAGGACCTATCTTCTTCCTTAGAAAAACTGAAGGAACAGTGAGAAGTCAGCATATACACTTCATGCTCCTTTTTTTTTCCACTCTAAAACTTATCCAAATGATGGCTGGGGTTGAAAGAGGCAAGAAGACTGCCTGATGCCTTCCATCGCATAGGCACAAGCAGCTTTGAATTTGTTGTGGTTTGCTCCTCAGTTACTAAGTTGTCTTATTCCTTATGCACAGAAGAACGCTGTGTGCTTGGGCAGTGGGGTTAGCCTAGAGGCTAAAAGGGCACTGCTTAGCTTCCTGTGCCTGTCGCTGTGATTCAGGTTTGGGTCCCTATTTGCCTGTTTTTTCTTGACATCTCATCCCCTCGCAAAGAATCTCCTGGGTCCTGGAGTTCATTCACCTGCTCCAGGCAAATCTATCGCAGAATTGATTTTATAATTAGACTTAAGTTCCCTTGTGAGATATTTCCTTGATTGAGAGCCACATGCAGAATTTCCTTTTCAGGAATTTGAAGTCTTTTCAAATCCAAGTGGCATTTCCCGATGGCAACTTTATGGGTATTGCTCCTTGTGGCAGCATTGCTTGTGAGGGTAACTGATTCTCTCTCCATAAAGCAACTTCTCCTGTACGGAACAATCCTGTTTCCTCTGTCTTAGTTTGGCTATGTCAAACTGAATTCTCCGAGTGTGCTTCCGTGTGATTGGCACTTCACTTCTGGGGCATTTGCATAGCCTGCCTTTGTTGCTTTTTGTTGCAATCTCAGTTCCTTTTTTTTCCCAAGGAAACCAGAATTACTCACAGTACGTCATTTGCTATCCCTCAAGTGCCATTAGGAATACTTCTGTATCTGCTGGGAAACTATTCCTTTCTTCATGATTCTACTTGTAGATTATTAATCTGTAACTAGCTGATACGCTCAGCTTTGTGCCTGCATAAGAACTCGCAGCAACCTCCACATTTCCTGAATCCTGCTTTAGAGCAGAAATTCTTGTCGCAGCACGGCAGCCTGAGAGGTGCAGAGAAGCCCTGAGCTGTGAGAGCTCCATCACTACTGAAACCTAAGGCAGCAGGTGAAGAGTGAAAAGAAGAGAGAAGCCGCTTTCTTTGCCTCTTCTACTGCTTGATGTTCCCTCCTAATGGAAAGCTGAAACACTCTGGGTGGGTGGTGAAACTGATGGGGAAAGTAGAGAGGCATAAGCTGCTGCTCTACTGAATGGTGGAGGTGCAGGGATAAGGAGTCAGTTTGTATTTGCTGCCAGGGATAAGATTTTTTTAAACAAACATTTTTTTCCCTGCTGTAATCTGGACGGTAGCTCAAAAGATGTCTGTCATGACAGAGAAGCAAAACAAATCTCCACAAGATTGTGCCGTCCTGCGGGTGTGTGTGTGTGGGGAGGGATTTGGGGGCTCTTGGAGCAAGCTATCTTTCTGTACAAAAGTCTGGAAAACATTGATGCAAGCCCCCAGAGAAGAGAAATTTTCTGGGCACTCAGAGCAACACAGGCAGGACCCAGCGATGTCGAGGGAAACCCATCCCAGCCATACCAAACCAACCACTCTCTCCAGAGGACTTTCTTAACCCTTGGGCTGGGAGTAGGAGAGGAGATGGGGGAACAGTCATCCCAGACTTCCCTCCATCAGGCCCTCAGCTCCACAACGTGTCATAGCTTCAGGTGAGTTCTCTCAGGCAACACTTCCCATGCCTCTGGTGCATGGAGAAGACTGGGTAGGCACACAGGAGACAAGGGAGAGAAAGGGCAGAGATGCCAGCAGGTAGAGTTGGGCTCCCTGCGTCACAGATGACTGGAGGCTGACTAAGGAAACTAACTCCTGTAGGGACTTGGAAAGGCACATCTCGGACACTATTTAAGGGGGGTGGAGTCTCCCTCCTGCAAGACTTGCCCCAGCACTCTGCAGAGACTAGGAAGAGCAGGAAGGTTGGTTATAAGGACGCTTGCAAGCTTTAGCAGCTGCAGAGCAGGGAGGTGCCCTTACAAACTTCTGAATGCAGGCCCTGAGGCATTGCAGTGCCTCGTAGGCTCTGCACCAGAGCCCAGAGAGCAGCACTGCAGTATGAGGGATGTCCTGAGAAGCCTTGAATCCTCAAATGTGGGAGATCCAGGGTGCCAGAGCTGTACAGATCGTGGGAGGGCAAGGGTGCCAGTGTGGATCCGGGGTGCCTGGGCTGCACAGATCCCTGGAGGAGCCAGGGGGCTGGTGTGGGGAAGGGCAGGGGGCTGAGGAGCGTACCCAGGGGAGAAGCAGAGCCCGAAAGTGACACTGAAAAGCCCAAGGACCATCTGAAGCCCAGAGTTGAGACCTGGCTTTTCTCAGGCTCACACAGAAGGAAAGGTGGACTAAGTTCATGGGAAATGGGAAAACTTCCTCCAATTGGCTACGTGGCCTGGCCCATGGCTTTGGAATCTGGCAGGGACGAGTCTCCTAGGCAAAGCCCGCTAGATGATGTGTGTTTGCTCTTTTCTGGCATGTCATCTCTATCTTAAGCACCACAGACCGAGAAACCTTGCTGAAGGCTTCTCAAATCAAAGAGCCTGCTTTGGTGCCTAAAGGAGGAAGGTTACGTCCTGTCCCTTATTCTCCTATACCCTACTTCAAATAAAAGAGAGATCCACAGCAGCCACCAGTTTTGAGGCTCATCTAAGCATCTCAGCCTGTGGCCACCCTTTGTGCTTTTTCATCCCACCGGACTTTGATCCTGTAAAAATGCCAAACCCCAATCCAACCCCCAAACCCCAGATTCCTGCACAGAATCCTGTTGCCTAGTGCAGCAGCCAGGGAGTGCAGGAGCACAGCAGTGACCTCTCCAGGTCCCCACTTCAGATGTTTCCCTGACTTTGGCACCACCTGGAGACATTCTTGAAGGACTTATCAGAAAGTTTGGGAAAATACCTGGGGGAAGGGAGATGCCTGCTTTCCAGGAGGGGAGAGGAAATCTCTCTGCTCTCTCCCTGGCGGTGCCATCTCCATGGCACTGACCTGCTGTGCCCCCAGATGACACAAGCTGAGGTCACAGCGGGATGTGCTGCATCACAGGGAGGTCTCCATGGTGTCCTGGGTGAGGGCCCTCACTTCGCTCTGAGACCTAGGTGCTACTGGGCACTGCTCGTGCCCTCCCTGCCGCTGCCCTTGTAGTGGCTCCATGGCAAGACTGGAGACAGGAGTTAATGGGGGCTGTGCTGGGATCCGTCGCTGACATGCAGAGGAACAGGAGAACGATGAAAAGGATTGTTGGGTGAAGGGAAGAACATCCCTCCTCCTGGGCTGCAGAGGTGAGCCGAGGGCAAAGAGGCGAGATGGAGGACTGCTGGATGGACACCGTCAGCCGAGACCACAGTTCCTTGTTCCCAAGGCTCCTGCAGCTCTCCACTGAGGGTAAGGGCTTTGGGTACTTCTTCCTGAGATGTTGCACAAAGATTGGTAACTGCAAAAACTGCTGTGAATCCAGGGCTGTGGGGGTGGCTGGACAGGACTGGGGGCTGCCACAAGAGTCATCTCTGAGGGTCCCATCTGTCTTAGTGGACAGCCAGGACTCCTGGGTCATGGGGCAGGAGATGCGCTGAGCCTCAAGGCTTCTGTGGGGCCAGCTCCATTGCCTTCTGGGGTCTATAGGGGGCATGGGAATGCATGGCAGGTTTTCCACAGATCGTGTCCCCCTTTGCGATCTGGCTCTGAGAAGAATTGGGGTCCTGCATCCCAGAGGCTGGGGCAGCCTGCTGCTCTCATGGGGCTCTCAAGAACCTGCTGAAATGTCCATGTACAGTAAGGAAACCACCTTGTAATGACCCCAGGTCCCCTGCCTGTTTGAGAGGACCTCTGTTCCTTTCATGCTTGGTACAAGTTGGTACAGCATGTTTTGGGCTCAGAGAAGCCATCTCGAGATGGTCATAGCCTGTGTCCTTGCGCAGATTGGACTCAAAACATCTGCATGCAAAAGAAAGCCTGTTTGGGAGAGCACCTTGGAAACAGGTGGAGGCACGGTGCCCACTGCCAAGTCCTGACTGACCCAAGGATTTTTCTCTGAGCTATGGGGTGCAGTGCTGCAGTAAGCCCAAAAGAGCCATCTCCCCCAGTCCCTTCACGACCCCACACCCCCACTTCCTAGCACCAGCAGGCTCAGAGCTGGTCCCCCCCCTCACTGCCCTGTGCCCCCATGGGGCTCCTCAGCCCTCTGGAGCGACCCCTCGGGGCACAGCCCGGCCCCACACAGAGCAGCCTCTTCTGGGCCGTGGCCCAGCCCTGCTAGGCGCAGTCGGAGGGCTGCCAAGCCCTGGGGATACCTTGGGGAAGGGGCTGGGGCATGAGGGCCAAGAGGACACTGCCCTGCCCTGGCGGCAGCAGCATGTCGCCCGCAGGCTCCGGCACCCCAGCCATTCCCAGGGCCCCACCACCGGCACCAGGGCTGGCACCAGCACAGGCCCCAGGGCTGCCCTCCAAGCCCAGCACGGCCCCCAGGGCACAGGGCAGCGAGGAGCCCCACGGGGACCCTGCAGCAGATCGGCCCGGCCCAGGGCCCCGCACTGCCCGGGCACCTGGCGCCGGGCTGCCCACAGGCCCCGCCGCGCCCCACGCTGCCGCCCACAAGATGGCGCCGTCCGGCGGGGGAGGGGGCGGAGCTGGCTGCCAGGGCAGGAGGGCGCAGCGTTGCCATGGCATCGCCTGAGTGCGGCCCTCCTATTAGCTGTCCTGAGGCGGAGGGCGGGGATGGATTGGAATGACGGCTGTGTCAGCCAATCATAGTCCAGAGTGGGAAAAGGCCAAGAGAAGAGAGAGGTGCGAGAAGGGAGGGAGCGAAGCAGGCGAGAAGGGAGCGGGAGTGAGAGCGGGTGCGAGTGGGGCTGGTGGGGGCTGCGGGTGCGTTCAAATGCCGGCGGGTGCCCTCTCGCTGCAGCAGGGTCAGCGGTGCTGGCGAGGGGGATGCTTCCCTGCAGGGGCTCCCGAAGGGGCTGTTGGGGCTGTGAGCAGGGGACCCAGCGCCCTGTCACCGAGGGGAACTGACCTGCGAGCCAGGCGTGCCGGCCTGTGCCGAGCAGCTGGGCCCGGGCAGCTTGGTGGGGTTTGGGTGCAGGAAGCTTTGCACGTGTTGTGGGTCTGAGATGCATTTTTGAATTTTTCCCTCAGCTGCTGCTGCCCCTGCAGCCCCGAGGTGCTGCTCAGAGCTATGTTTGGGATCTGCTGGTCAGAGTTGAGAGCAGGTTGCTGGTGTCCTCGCAAGGTGTCGTGCTCAAGTCGTTGTGCTTGCTCCATAGTTCTTGGTGTGCTCCAGGACCTGTGACCCTGGGAGCAGCCTGAAGGGTGTTTGCAGAAGAGCTCTGTTAAATGTGAGGTGTTTTGCTTTTGAGGGGCCTTGGAAGTTGACGAAAGGCCATTTTCACACTCACCGTTGTTATTCCCATAATCCTAGCTGAGGAGGAAGAGCTGCTGAATTCTGGCTCTGCTGGTTTCAGCAATTGAAATGTCCTGGACGGAGTCTGTTGCCATATCTCAAATTGTCAGCGTGTAAAATAGGAGAGTGCTTGATGTGTAGAGGATTGTCTGTGCTTGTTCAGCATTTGGGAAGGAAGTAGACTGTGAGCTGTGGGAAGGCTTCTCCCTCTGACTGGGACATGAGGCCCTGCTCTCTTGCTACATATAGAGACTACCTAGGTGAAAGCTAATGTATTTTTGGGGGGTTGCAACTGCTACGTAATGGGTGCTTTGCTGCACTGTGAGCATTGGGAAGCCAGGAAGTGAATCAGGGAGGCCATCTGGGAGGTGTCTCAGCCGTGGGAAAGGGCAGGGGGAGCTGCAGGCAGCAGCAGGGTGGGCAGTGAGGTCCCTAGTGTTTAAAAGGGCTGTATGAGAAAATGCCCTGTGTCCCATCAAGTGTTTGTAGGTAGCTGGTGGGGCTGGAGGAGGCCCATGGCTCAGCTGTTGATGGTGAGGTCAGTTCTGCGCGAGTCCCTGATAGGCCGGCTGGAGGGAGAAGGCGTGGCTGTTGCTTGTGATGTCACTTCCCAAGGAGCAGTGGATAGGGCAGCAGCAGGTCTGCACTGGGATGTGTTTTTGAGATGGTTTCTGCCTGAGCAGCGGATCAGCCAGGATTTGTCTGCTGGCTGGGGAAGTTCTAGTGAGGTAATTCCTGCCTTGGGGGCTTTTTGGCCAGTGACAGAGACCTGGTTGTGCAGGTGGCTGGGAGGTCCCATCTGTCTGAGTCCCTGATAGACCGGCAGCAGGCAGTTAGGCCTGGGTGTTGAGTGTGAGGTCTCTTTTGTCCGAGTCCCTGCTAGGGCAGCAGTGGTTCATGGCTGGGGAAGTTATATTGAGACAACTAGTGTCTCTGAAGCCCGTAGGCCATCAGCAGGCATGTGTTGGGGGGTTGCCCTTGTGAGCAGCTGACAGGTCAGGAGAAGCCACATGGCCTGGATGGTGGTGGTGAGGTGACTCCTGGGTTTGTTGCGTGTGCCCAGAGGAGGGATTGATTGCTGCACAGCTCTAATGCAATACAGAAGGTCAACTAATTAATCAAGAAGATGTTCCCCATCGTCTGACACAAATTCTATTCCACTCCATGATCCTGAGTTAGTACTACTACATTTAAAATGTGGGTGATGTTCTCTAGTGAATATGGACATGGAGTTTATTTTTCCCCCTTGTTGCTAAGTAGAAGCTTGCAGGCTGCTGCCAGACAGCTAGGGAGTCCAGCTGGGCTTTTTAAACTGCTAAATCAATCTAATGCTGGTGTAGGCAGCGTTAGTTATCTCTGATTGCCAGAATGTGTGTGTGCTTTGGAAATTCCCCCTGTGGAAACAGGAGGGAGCTTGTGAGATGTTCCTGCAAGGTCTAAATTCTGTACCTGTCTTTCAGGTGTCCACATGCTTTTATGACACATTTGGATCTGTAACACCTTAGAAATTGATGATTTTTGTCCGAGTATGCAGCCAGTGGAGAATGGAGGAGACGGAAGGAATGTCACCCCCAAACAGGTACCGGCCACATTTTGAAAGAGATTTCTTGTTCAGGGAAGTTGAGGCACAAACGAATGGCAAGAGGTGGCCTGATGAGGGCTTGTGAGAGCACTCGTCTGCTTCCTGGAGAAGGGAAGTAACCATGTGTAGGACTGTGAGTGGATGCTGAGAGGCAGTGCGTGTTGCAAAGCCTTGGAGGACTAGAAGGGAACGGCAGAGTTGGAGAGCTGGGCTTTCTGTGTTGTGGGGCACTTGGGGTGCCCTCTGTGTTGCTGATGCAGAGGTGCACTTTGCTGGCAACCCTCTGTGAGGCGAGCAGTGGTGTGGGTAGGTGTTGCACTGCAGGGGTTCCCTGTTGGGGAGCCAAGTGGTGATCCCAGTGTTTTGGTGCTCAGCATGGGAGGAGATAGCTGGAGAGCGCGGTGCTGTGTGTGGGCAGTGGTGCCAGAGTGGGGAGCTGGGGAGCACTGCAAGGTGAGGGTGTGACTATGCTGGCTGGGCCTAGGCTGCCCTGGTATCATGGGCCAGAGTTGCTGGCAGCCTGCTGCCTTTGATGCACTGAGGTTCAGGCCTTGGGGATGCTAAGCGATTTCCAGGATCTGCATGGATTTTTCCTGAAGGCCAGGGAGTGTTTCTCCTTGCTCCCGGATGCGAACCAAGCCTGCATTTTCCTCCTTTCCTCTCATTTCCTCTTGCTCATAAGAGCTTTGGTCTGCAGCAGTGTGTGCTGAGAGGGAAAGACTTTGTGGGAGATGCGCTTTTCTGTCTGGGCCTTAGCCTGCTGGAATCCCTTTGAAGGAGTGAAGGCCTTGAGGTGTGGTGGTCTTTGGAGAAAGGCAGGTGAGTTCTTGGGAGCTGACTGTCAAGGGGCTGAGTCCTTCCTGTAGGAGATCTGTTTGGAGGAGTGCCTTTGAATGGGAGCAGCAAGGCAAAAGTGCCCTGCAAGGGATGCGCAGCCCAGGTCTCTCTTCCTTCCAGGTGCAGTCTCTGCAAGTTACCCCACCATCGTGCTGTAGTGTGAGCTTTCTGTGCTGCAGTGGGGAAATAAGAAAGCAGCCACGTGTAGCCATGGGTGTGCTAAGTGTGGTGTGGTTAGGTGCTGACCCTGCTGACCCTGGCAAGGGACTGGATTTTGCCTGCACTTTGAGTGGTGGTGAGGAGCCCCATGTAGCTCTCACTGCCTTTTGCCATTTCAGAAGAAAGTGTTTGTCCTGCTGTTGTCCAAAATCTGTCCAGCGTGCAAGCAACCAATAGACACACAGGGTCAAGATATTTGTTTATTTCATTTCTGCGCAGAGATGGGTGCGAGGTGGTAAATCCACAAAGCTAGCACACCTTCTCCCCCTCTCATCCTTCATTTATACACACTTTTCAGGGAGTATTTTATACAAATCTTTCTATTGGTTACAGTTTCATTACATCAGGTAACTGCTCTGCGCTGGCGCTTTCACACTCTTGTTAAGTAGCATAGGAAGTGAAGAAGAGGCGGTAACATCATTATCATGTCATTTCCATCTAATTATTCATTTGGGGTGTGAAGTTTAATATGTTAATTAGCCTTAATGAACCTCAGGTCACTTCTGGGTTATAATGCTGTTTTTGTCTTACCTACCCATCGCATTCTTAGAAGCACTGCGGTTTTATCAAGGCTAATTTGGCGAAAGCTGCTTATACTTTGCAGTACTGCTTTTCTACCTCCCTTGTCCTAAAGTCTTGTTACCTCTTTGCAATGCTTTTCTCACAGAATTTCTCTAACAGTATTTCTCTGTGCACACCACTGACTGAGTCCCACCGTTACAGGTGGCGAGCCCCCGGTACCGCTGTCACCCCGCTGACAGAGTCCCACCAATGCAGGTGGTAAGGCCTCAGTACAGCTCTGTACCCCCCTCAATGAGTAACATGAATGCAGGTGGCGAAGCCTGAGTACAGCTGTGCACCCCACTGACTGTGTCCCACCAATGGACGTGGCACAGGCTCACTACGGCTGTGCACGCCACTGACCGAGTCCCACCAATGAAGGTGGCGGAGCCTCATTACAGCTGTACACCCCACTGACCGAGTTCGACCAATGCAGGTGCCTAGGCCTCCGTACAGCTGTACACTGCACTGACCGTGTCCCACCAATGCAGGCGGCGAAGCCTGAATACAGCTGTGCACAGCACTGACTGAGTCTCAGCAATGCAGATTGCCCGGCTTCAGTACAGCTGAGCACCACACTGACAGAGTCCCACCAAATGCAGGCTTCTCGGCCTCGGTGCAGCTATGCACCTCACTGACCGAGTCGCACCAATGCAGGTGGCAAGGCCTCAGAACAGCTGTGCATAGCACTGACTGAGCCCCACCAATGCAGGTGGCTCAGCCTCGGTACAGCTGTGCACCCCACAGACCAAGTCCCACCAATGCAGGTTGCCCGGACTCAGTACAGCTGTCACCCCACTGACAGAGTACCACCAATGCAGGTTGCTCGGCCTCGATGCAGCTATGCACCCCACTGACCGAGTCCCACCAATGCAGGTGGCAAGGCCTCAGTACAGCTGTGCACTCCACTGACCAAGTCCCACCAATGCACATCGCGCACGCTCAGTAGAGCTGTGCACCCCACTGACAGAGTCCCACCGATGCAGGCGGCAAAGCCTCATTACAGTTGTGCACCCCTCTGACCGAGTCCCACCAATACAGGTTGCTCGGCCTTTGTGCAGCTGTCACCCCACTGACACAGTCACACCAATGCAGGTTGCCCGGACTCGGTACAGCTGTCACCCCACTGACAGAGTCCCACCAATGCAGGTGGTGAGGCCTCGGTGCAGCTGTGCACCCCACTGACCGAGTCCCACCAATGCATGTCGTGCATGGTCAGTACAGCTGTGCACCCCACTGACCGAGTCCCACCAATGCAGGTTGCGCAGCCTCACTACAGCTGTACACCCCACTGACCGAGTCCCACCAATGCAGGTGGCAAGGTGTCGGTGCAGCTGTGCACCCGACTGACCGAGTCCAACCAATGCGGCTGGCGAGGCCTCAGTGCAGCTGTGCACCCCACTGACCGAGTCGAACGAATGCTGGTGGCGCGGCCTCAGTAAAACTGCGCACCCCACTGACTGAGTCCCACCAATGCAGGTGGCTCGGCCTCAGTAAAGCTGTGCACCCCACTGACGGAGTCTCACTAGTGCATGTGGGGAGGCCTCAGTAAAGCTGTGCACCCCACTGACCGAGTCCCACCAATGCAGGTGGCGGAACCTCATTACAGCTGTGTACCCCACTGACTGAGTCCCACCAATGGAGGTGGCGAGGCCTCGGTAGAGCTGTGCACCCCACTGACCGAGTCCCACCAATGCAAGTGGCCCAGGCTTGGTACAGCTGTGCACCCCACTGACCGAGTCCAACCAATGCAGCTGGCGAGGCCTCAGTGCAGCTGTTCAACCCAGTGACCAAGTCACACCAATGCAGGTGGCAAGGCCTCTGTACAGCTGTCACCCTACTGACCGAGTCCCACCAATGCAGTTTGCTCGGCCTCAGTACAACTTTACACCCCACTGAAAAAGTCCCACCAATGCACGTGGCACAGGCTGAGTACAGCTGTGCACCCCACTGACCGAGTCCCACCAATGCAGGTGGTGTAGCTTACATACAGCTGTGCGCGCCACTGATCGAGTCCCACCAATGCAGGTTGCGAGGCCTCGGTACACCTGTGCACCCCACTGACCGAGTACCACCAGTGCAAGTGGCCCAGGCTTGGTACAGCTGTGCACCCCACTGACCGAGTCCCACCAATGCAGGTGCCGAGGCCTCGGTACAGCTGTGCACCCCACTGACCAAGTACCACCAGTGCAAGTGGCCCAGGCTTGGTACAGCTGTGCATCCCACTGACCGAGTCCAACCAATGCAGCTGGCGAGGCCTCAGTGCAGCTGTGCACCCTACTGACCGAGTCCCACCAATGCAGGTGGCAAGGCCTCGGTACAGCTGTGCACCCAACTGTCTGAGTACCACCAGTGCAAGTGGCCCAGACTTGGTACAGCTGTGCACCCCACTGACCGAGTCCAACCAATGCAGCTGGCGAGGCCTCAGTGCAGCTGTTCAACCCAGTGACCAAGTCACACCAATGCAGGTGGCAAGGCCTCTGTACAGCTGTCACCCTACTGACCGAGTCCCACCAATGCAGTTTGCTCGGCCTCAGTACAACTTTACACCCCACTGAAAAAGTCCCACCAATGCACGTGGCACAGGCTGAGTACAGCTGTGCACCCCATTGACCGAGTCCCACCAATGCAGGTGGTGTAGCTTACATACAGCTGTGCGCGCCACTGATCGAGTCCCACCAATGCAGGTTGCGAGGCCTCGGTACACCTGTGCACCCCACTGACCGAGTACCACAAGTGCAAGTGGCCCAGGCTTGGTACAGCTGTGCACCCCACTGACCGAGTCCCACCAATGCAGGTGCCGAGGCCTCGGTACAGCTGTGCACCCCACTGACCAAGTACCACCAGTGCAAGTGGCCCAGGCTTGGTACAGCTGTGCATCCCACTGACCGAGTCCAACCAATGCAGCTGGCGAGGCCTCAGTGCAGCTGTGCACCCCACTGACCGAGTCCAACGAATGCCGGTGGCACGGCCTCAGTAAAGCTGTGCACCCCACTGACTGAGTCCCACCAATGCAGGTGGCTCGGCCACAGTAAAGCTGTGCACCCCACTGACGGAGTCCAACGAATGCCGGTGGCACGGCCTCAGTAAAGCTGTGCACCCCACTGACTGAGTCCCACCAATGCAGGTGGCTCGGCCACAGTAAAGCTGTGCACCCCACTGACGGAGTCTCACTAGTGCATGTCGGGAGGCTTCAGTACAGCTGTGCACCCCACTGACCGAGTCCGACCATGCAGGTGGCGGAGCCTCATTACAGCTGTGTACCCCACTGACCGAGTCCCACCAATGCAGGTGGCGAGGCCTCGGTACAGCTGTGCACCCCACTGACCGAGTACCACCAGTGCAAGTGGTCCAGGCTTGGTACAGCTGTGCACCCCACTGACCGAGTCCAACCAATGCAGCTGGCGAGGCCTCAGTTCAGCTGTGCACCGCACTGACTGAGTCCCACCAATGCAGTTGACGAGGCATCTGTGCAGCTGTTCAACCCACTGACCAAGTCACACCAATGCAGGTGGCGAGGCCTCGGTAAATCTGTGCACTCCACTGACCAAGTCCCACCAATGCACATCGCGCATGCTCAGTAGAGCAGTGCAGCCCACTGACAGAGTCCCACCGATGCAGGCGGTGAAGCCTCATTACAGCTGTGCACCGCTCTAACCGATTCCCACCAATACAGGTTGCTCGGCCTCGGTGCAGCTGTCACCCCACTGAATGAATCCCACCAATGCAGGTGGCGAAGCCTGAGTACAGCTGTGCACCACACTGACCGAGTCCCACTAATGCATGTGGGGAGGCTTCAGTACAGCTCTCACCCCACTGACTGAGTCCCACCAATGCAGGTGGTGTAGCTTACATACAACTCGGCACCCTTCTGACCGAGTCCCACCAATGCACGTGGCACAGGCTCAGTACGGCTGTGCAAGCCACTGACCGATTCCGACCTGCATGGTGCCGCAGCCTGAGTACAGCTGTGCACCCCACTGACCGAGTCCCACCAATGCAGGTTGCTCTGCCTCCGTACAGCTATGCACCCCACTGACCGAATCCCACCAATACAGGTAGTGCAAACTCGGTACAGCTGTGCACCCCACTGAACAAGTCTCACCAATGCATGTGGCACAGGATGAGTACGGCTGGGAACCCCACAGTTCAGTGTACCCCACGGAACGAGTCCCACCAATGCAGGTTGCTCGGACTCGGTACAGCTGTCACCCCGCTGACCGAGTCCCACCTATGCAGGGGGCTCAGCCTCGGTACAGCTGTGAACCCCACTGACCGAGTCCCACCAATACAGGGTGGGAGGCCTCGGTACAGCTGTCACCCCACTGACCGAGTCCCACCAATGCAGGTGGTAGCTTACATACAGCTCTGCACCCCACTGACCAAGTCCCACCAATGCAGGTGGCAAGGACGCCGTACAGCTGTGCACCCCACTCACCGATTCCCACCAATGCAGGTGGCAAGGACTCTGTACAGCTGTGCACCCCACTGACCGAGTCCCACTAATGCATGTGGGGAGGCCTCAGTACAGCTGTCACCCCACTGACCGAGTCCCACCAATGCAGGTGGTAGCTTACATACAGCTGTGCACCCGGCTGATCGAGTCCCACCAATGCAGGTGGCAAGGCTTCAGTGCAGCTGTGCACCGCACTGAACAAGTCCCACCAATGCAGGTGGCGAGGCCTCGATACAGCTGTGCACCCCACTGACCGAGTCCCACCAATGCACGTCACACATTCCCAGTACAGCTGTGCCCCCCACTAACCGAGTCCCACCAATCCACGTGGCACAGGCTCAGTACAGTTGTGCACCCCACTGACCGAATCCCACCAATACAGGTAGTGCAAACTCAGTACAGCTGTGCACCCGACTGAACAAGTCTCACCAATGCACGTGGCACAGGCTGAGTACGGCTAGGCACCCCACAGTTCAGTGTACCCCACTGAACGAGTCCCACCAATGCAGGTTGCTCGTACTCGGTACAGCTGTGCACCCCACTGACTGAGTCCCACCAATACAGGTAGCGCGGCCTCAGTGAAGTTGTCCATCCCACTGACCGAGTCCCACCAATGCAGGTAGTGCAGACTCGGTGCAGCTCTGCACCCCACTGACCGAGTCCCACCAATGCAGGTCGCGAGGCCTCGGTACAGCTGTCACCCCACTGACCGAGTCCCACCAATGCAGGTGGTGTAGGTTACATACAGCTGTGTACCCCACTGACCGAATCCCACCAATACAGGTAGTGCAGACTCGGTAGAGCTGTGTACCCCACTGACCGAGTCCCACCAATGCAGGTGGTGTAGCTTACATACAGCTGTGTACCCCACTGACCGAATCCCACCAATACAGGTAGTGCAGACTCGGTACAGCTGTGCACCCCACTGACCGAGTCCCATCAATGCAGGTAGTGCAGACTCGGTGCAGCTGTGCACCCCACTGACCGAGTCCCACCAGTGCAGGTCGTGAGGCCTCGGTACAGCTCTCACCCCACTGAACGAGTCCCACCAATGCAGGTGATGTAGCTTACATACAGCTGTGAACCCCACTGACTGAGTACCACCAGTGCAGGTGGCCCAGGCTTGGTACAGCTGTGCACCCCACTGACGGAGTCCCACCAATTATGGTTGTGTAGCCTCAGTACAACTCTGCACCCCACTGACTGAGTCCCACCAATGCAGGTAGTGCAGACTCGGTGCAGCTGTGCACCCCACTGACCGAGTCCCACCAATGTAGGTCGCGAGGCCTCGGTACAGCTGTCACCCCACTGACCGAGTCCCACCAATGCAGGTGGTGTAGCTTACATACAGCTGTGTACCCCACTGACCGAATCCCACCAATACAGGTAGTGCAGACTCGGTAGAGCTGTGCACCCCACTGACCGAGTCCCACCAATGCAGGTAGTGCAGACTCGGTGCAGCTGTGCACCCAACTGACCGAGTCCCACCAATGCAGGTCGTGAGGCCTCGGTACAGCTCTCACCCCACTGACCGAGTCCCACCAATGCAAGTGGTGTAGCTTACATACAGCTGTGAACCCCACTGATTGAGTACCACCAGTGCAGGTGGCCCAGGCTTGGTACAGCTGTGCACCCCACTAACCAAGTCCCACCAATGCAGGCAGCTCGACCTCGGTATAGCTGTGCACCCCACTGACCGAGTCCCACCAATGCAGGTGGTGTAGCTTACATACAGCTGTGAACCCCACTGATTGAGTCCCACCAATGCAGGTGGCTCGGCCTCGGTACCGCTGTGCACCCCACTTACTTAGTACCACCAGTGCAGGTGTCCCAGGCTTGGTACAGGTGTGCACCCCACTGACCGAGTCCCACCAATGCAGGCAGCTCGACCTCGGTATAGCTGTCCACCCCACTGACCGAGTCCCACCAATGCAGGTAGCTCAGACTAAGTACAACTCTGCACCCCACTGACAGAGTCCCACCAATGCAGGTAGCGCGGCCTCAGTGCAGTTATCCATCCAATTGACCGAGTCCCAACAATGCAGGTGGTGCAGTCTCGGTACAGGTGTGCACCCCACTGACCGAGTCCCACCAATGCAGGTGATAGCTTACATACAGCTGTGCACCCCACTGACCGAGTCCCACCAATGCAGGTAGTGCAGTCTTGGTGCAGCTGTGCACCCCACTGACCGAGTCCCAACAATGCAGGTTGCGAGGCCTTCTTACAGCTGTGCACCCCACTGACCGAGTTCCACCAGTGCAGGTGGCCCAGGCTTGGTACAACTGTGCACCCCACTGACCGAGTCCCACGAATGCAGGCGGCTCAGCATCCGTACAGCTGTTCGCTTCACCAATCTCACTATTCTGCAAACCATGGGAATTCCTTTATCGTCACCAATTTATGTTGTAGATAGATTCCCAGGAGTAAACATCTGAGTTGGCAAGCCAGCACACACACACACACACGCACACACACACACAAACATTCTTCAGTAGCAAGCTTATTAGGAGATATTTACAAACAGACCGACCCGATGGTAATCTCGACAAGGACCACCTCAACGCTTGTCCCGATCGTCTGCATGGCGAGAGAGAGAGTCGGCAGGCACAATCTTTGCGGGCGTCCCCGAGGAGGCAAAGTGGTCCTCTGTTGTGTAGCAGCATCTCTCTCCTTTGGAAAAAATCAGGTATTCATGATTATTTGTGGTAGGCAGGAGTCCTGGCACATGGGGCCATCAAATGCAGGGAGTCTATCCCAACTCCGCCCCAGTCGCATAACCGGGCTATCATACTGCATGCGTGTGCAGACTTATTTCGGGGACCACACTTGACTTTGGGGGTCACTACTTCACTACTCTTCAACTTCTGACCTTCATGTTAACTGCAGCTGCACTGGAAAGGCTGTCTGACACTGACAGAGCAACTCAGCACTGCAACAGCCCTCCACATAATGCCACACCTCTGCTGTGCCAGCTGTGCCACCGTCTCTGCCCCACACAGCTGCCTCGTCTACTACATGCAACCAAGTGCCAGCAAGAAGACAGGCATGCAGGGCACTCCCCACTTGCACATGCCCCAGGCACTGCTCTCCTCACTGCCTTCCCTTGACTCCAAAACCCAGGCACGCAGGGAACCTCTTGCACTAACACCAAAGGTGGCCAAGGCACTCCAGGCTCACGAGGCACGTGCAAATGATCAGGCACAGAGCTGGCTCCTGGCATGATGTGGCTCTTTTCACACGGCAGGATCCTGCTCTCTTTGGGCAGAGCAGGCTGCTGCTTTCCATCCCCATCCGCTCAAGAATCTCCACCTAAGTATGGAGGGACCGAGATTTTCTTTAGGAATACAGAAGTTGCAGATACAACGTTGAAACATTTGAGAGTCCTGAAGGCCCCCTGACCTCAAAGTAACCTCGGTTCCCTTCCTTTCCTTACTTAGAGGCCCTGTGATTGGACAAAGGTGCAGAGGTTTTGAAATGAGGCCCTAGCAAGGAGACAGCCCCAGGCTGGAGGGCTGCTGAAATGCCAGCTCTCCTGGCTGCACGGCCTCTGCAGCAGGAGTCCCGGCTCCACAGCTGGGTTCACACAGCACTGAGGGTTGAGTGCCACGAGCAGCCTGGCCCTGGGCACATCTTCAGCCCTCGCAGAGCCAGGAGCCCAACGGCTCTGAGACCTCCGTTCAAGCTACCAAGGATTTCGGGCACTCACACAAAGGCACTCGACAGATGCTGGCTTTCATTATAAGGGTCTTTCACTCATCCTACAGGGCACCACAACCTTCTAGGAAAAGCAAGGGGCACAATCTCATTTCCTGAGTGTGCTGGCAGTAACAGCATCTGTATGATGTGGGACGTGTAGCACAGCAGAGGTACCAGAAGGTGAACCCACACGCCCCAGATCACCCATGGAAGATGGGCGCATTCATGGAAGCCTTCACATCCACGCATAGCCTCATCTCATTCACTTGCAGCTCCTTTCACAGAGGGCTCACAATGGTGGCAAAGATGCTGACAGCTACAGGGACACACCCTGGCATCCTGCCTCCATCCTCAGTGGCTCGAGGATTGCACGGGGAACCTACACAACTGGAGCAACCTAGAAAGAAAGAAAGACAGAATCGATTAGGATGCAGTACGTTCTGAGATGGGAAGATGCAAGGAGGGTCCAGATTCCACAGAAAGCCTTGAAGGAATGAGCAGACCACTTTCTGCAGCAGAGTCCGTAAAACCCAAAAGACTCACGAAGCATCAAGACCTTCAGAAACTGCAAGCCTGAACCTCAGCTGACAGAAAATAACTAACTGCAAGTGTCCCTCGCTCACACCAGGATGCTCCAAGCAGGGAGCACAGTCAGCACCAGTGCTCACCCAGGGCTCCCACAAGGACACTGGGATGGCAGGCTGGCCTCTGGGAGCAGAGCACTGCTCTCTCCACACACCTACTCCCATGCTGAGCAGCACAACACTGAGCCAACATATGCCTGTGCATCAGTGGTGTACAGGGCACAGCACCTGTGCCGCACACAGGACACCCCCAAGGGCCCCACAACACAGAAAGCCCAACTCTCCAGCCCTTCCAGTCCCTTCTAGGCCTCCAACGCCTTGGAAACAGTGCTTCCTCTGAACATCCACTCACAGCCCTGACATGGTCACTTCCCATCTCCAGGAAGCAGAGAGCAAGCGCTCTCACAGCTGCTGATCAGGCCAGCTCTTGCCGCTCTGTTTTGCCTTACATGCCCTCAAGGCACTCATCCAAAGGGGCCTTCCTACTGACAGGCCCCTAGAGCCTTCAAAGGGAAGCCCATCCTCACGCCTTCTCTTCCCGACAGCTCGGAGGCAGGACAAACACTTTCTTCTGAAATGGCAAAAGGTAGCTTCACTTGAACAAAAAAGGAGGACAGATCCACAGGCTCATTCTCCACATGCAGATGACAGCTGCCCGACAGCCCACAAGGTACCCAGAGATGACTGGCTGGGGGCAGGCTTCAGCACCAAGGGAAATACAGTGGCCTCAGAGTCTGCTGGAGCTCATGGCAGCTTTGTGAATCTCTGAAATAAATGCAAGGCTGCTTGGGCATCGCCTGCTGCCAGAGGGATGCTTTGGGCAAGAAAGGGTCAAAGATGGTACTCCATGTCTTAGGTACACCAGGAAGCATGACCTACCATGCCTGACAGGAGCAGAAGGACTTGACTGTCCAATTCACAAGCCACTCCACAATACTCGACAGCTGAGGTTGGCACTGAAACTCAGTCAGGGAGCACACAGACTTGGGCCCTGGCCTTGATGACCTGCCATTTGCCATCGATCATCCTCAGAGAATCCAGGGAGTGATGCCAGAGGACAAAGCGTGGTGCTGAGCCATCTCCAGAGCAGTACCTGACATAACACAGCTCCTGAACTTAGGCCTTCCCACAGTGGAGCCAGCAGTAAAAGGCTTCAAGAACAGAGGGAACATAATGCACGCCAAACAGCTGGGAGGCTAGCGGTGGGATGTATGTGCTCACCACCACTGCCTTGACTCCAGCTACTCCGAGAAATGCAGCTAGAGCTAAGTGGGGCTCCTCACCACCACCCAAAGTGCAGGCAAAATCCAGTCCCTTGCCAGGGTCAGCAGGGTCAGCACCTAACCACACCACACTTAGCACACTGATGGCTACACGTGGCTGCTTCCTTATTTCCCCGCTGCAGCACAGAAAGCTCACACTACAGCACGATGGTGGGGTAAATTGCAGAGACTGCACCTGGAAGGAAGAGAGACCTGGGCTGCACATCCCTTGCAGGGCACTTTTGCCTTGCTGCTCCCATTCAAAGGCACTCCTCCAAAAAATGTGGTACAGGAAGGATTCCGCCCCTTGACAGTCAGCTCCCAAGAACTCACCTGCCTTTCTCCAAAGACCACCACACCACAAGGCCTTCGCTCCTTCAAAGGGATTCCAGCAGGCTAATGCCCAGACAGAAAAGCACATCTCCCACAAAGTCTTTCCCTCTCAGCAAACACTGCTACAGACCAAATCTCTTATGAGCAAGAGGAAATGAGAGGAAAGGAGGGAAAACGCAGGCTTGGTTCGCATCCCGGAGCAAGGAGAAACACTCCCTGGCCTTCAGGAAAAATCCATGCTGCAGGTGCTGGCAAGCGCTTGGCAACCCCAAGGCCTGAACCTCAGTGCATCAAAGGCAGCAGGCTGCCAGCGACTCTGGCCCATGACACCAGGGCAGCCTAGGCCCAGCCAGCGTAGTCACACCCTCACCTTGCAGTGCTCCCCAGCTCCCCACTCTGGCAGCACTGCTCAAACACAGCACATCCCTCGCGAGCTATCTCCTCCCATGATGAGCACCAAAACACTGGGACCACCACCCGGACCCACCACACAGCACCCCTGCACTGTGACATCCTGCCCACACCACTGCTCGCCTCACAGTCGGGGGCCAGCAAACATGCACCTCTGCATCAGCAACACAGAGGGCACCCCAAGTGCCCCACAACACAGAAAGCCCAGCTCTCCAACTCTGCAGTTCCCTTCTAGTCCTCCAAGGCTTTGCAACAATCACTGCCTCTCAGCATCCACTCACAGTCCTATACACAGTTACTTCCCTTCTCCAGGAAGCAGACGAGTGCTCTCACAAGCCCTGATTGGGCCACTTCTTGCCACTCATTTGTGCCTCAACTTCACTGAAAAGAACATCTCTTTCAAAATGTGGCCGGTACCTGTTTGGGGGTGACATTCCTTCTGTCTCCTCCAACAGACTTGGCACCCATTCTCCACTGGCTGCACACTTGGACAGAAAATCACCAACCTCTAATGTATTACAGTTCCAAATGTGTCATAAAAGGAGGTGGACACCTGAAAGACAGGTACAGCATTTGGGCCTTGCATTAACATCTCATAAGCTCCTTGCTGTTTCCACAGGGGGAATTTCCAAAGCACACACAGACAATGGGGAGAAGATATTACTAACACCACTGCTTACACCAGCATCAGATTGATTTAGCAGCCTCAAAACTCTGTCTGGACTCCCTAGCTGACCGGGAGCAGCCTGCAAGCTTCTACTTAGCAACAACTGGAAAGTCAAACTCCATGTCCATATTCACCAGAGAACAACACCCACATTTTTCATGTAGTAGTACTGACACAGGATGACAGACTGGAACAGAATTTGTGTCAGACGATGTGGACCATCTGCTTGACTGAATAGTTACATTTACATATTGCTGTAGAGCTCTGCAGCGGTCAGTCCCTCCTCTGGGCACACACAACAAACCCAGAAGTCACTTCACCACCACCATCCAGGCTGCGTGTCTACTCCTGATCTACCACCTGCTCAGAGAAGTGACCTCACAAGGACAAACCCCCAACACACGCCTACAGCTGCTACGGGCTGCAGAGATACACATTTCCTGAAAATAACTTCCCCCGCCATGAACCACTGCTGCCTGAGTAGGTACTCAGACAAAAGAGACCTCACACTCAACGCCCATGCCTAACACACACTTTGGGAAGAAGAGATTATTAGCACCACTGCGTACACCAGCACTAGATTTATTCAGTAGTTTAAAAGATCTAGTTGGACTCCCATGATGACCACTAGTAGGCTGCAAGCTTCTACTTAGGAACTCAACAAAGTCAAGCTCCATGTCCATGTTCACCAGAGAACATCATCTGTAGAGAATCGGCTGCCTGAGCATGGATATCAGGCCATGCAAATGAGCAACCCTGACTTGCTGATATGGAGTAACCTTGGAGACACCTTGAAGGACAAGTAATGAGGGAGTAAGAATGAATGCTGTGTAAAAACAGGATGAAGGGGTTGGCGAGACGGGACAGTGAATATGTGGATAGCCAATAGCACAGAGCTTTGCGGCGTGAACTATAGTAGTAAGCCAATTAGATATAGCCAGCTGGATGCTTGAGCGTGTGAGCAGCATACAATGGTATATAAGCAGGTTAAGTTGCTGAAATAAACGGATCATATTGCTAGCTCATATTGGGTCGTCTTATGATTCCGCAAGCCCGCCTCCGACACTCATCCACATTTTAAGTGTAGCAGTACTAACGCAGGATGACAGAGTAGACTAGAATTTGTGTTAGATGATGGGGGACATCTACTTCTGCTTGATTAATTTGTTGCCCTTCTCTGCTGCGGTAGAGCTCTGCAGGGGTCAATCTCTCCTCTGGGCACACGCAACAAACCCAGGAGTCACCTTACCACCACCATCCAGGCCATGAGGCTTCTCCTGACCTGTCAGCTGCTCACAAGGGCAAACCCCCAACACATGCCTGCTGATGGCCTACGGGCTTCAGAGACACTAGTTGCCTCAAAAATAACTTCCCCAGCCATAAGCCACTGCTGCCCGAGCAGGGACTCGGACAAAAGAGACCTCACACTCAACGCCCATGACTAACTGCCTGCTGACGGTCTATCAGGGACTCAGCCAGATGGGACCTCGCAGTAACCTGCACAACCAGGTCTCAGTCACTGGCCAAAAAGCCCCCAAGGCAGGAATTACCTCACTAGAACTTCCCCAGCCAGCAGACAAATCCTGGCTGATCTGCTGCTCAGGCAGAAACCATCTCAAAAGCACATCCCAGTGCGGACCTGCTGCTGCCCTATCCACTGCTCCGCGGGAAGTAACATCACAAGCAACAGCCACGCCTTCTCCCTCCAGCCAGCCTATCAGGGACTCGTGCAGAACTGACCTCACCATCAACAGCTGAGCCATGGGCCTCCTCCAGCCCCACCAGCTACCTACAAACACTTGATGGCACACAGGGCATTTTCTCATACAGCCCTTTTAAACACTAGGGACCTCACTGCCCACCCTGCTGCTGCCTGCAGCTCCCCCTGCCCTTTCCCATGGCTGAGTCACCTCCTGATTCACTTCCTGGCTTCACAATGCTCACAGTGCAGCAAAGCACCCATTACGTAGCAGTTGCAACCCCCCAAAACTACATTAGCTTTAGCCTAGACAGTCTGTGTATGTAGCAAGAGAGCAGGGCCTCATGTCCCAGTCAGAGGGAGAAGCCTTCCCACAGCTCACAAGTCTACTTCCTTCCCCATTGCTGAACAAGCACAGCAAATCCTCTGCACATCGAGCACGACAAGCATTCTCCTATTTTACGCACTGACAATTCGAGATACGGCAACGGACTCCATCCAGGACATTTCAATTGCTGAAACCAGCAGAGCCAGAATTCAGCAATTCTTCATCCTCATCTAGGATTATGCAAATAACAACGGCGAGTGTGAAAATGGCCTTTCGTCAACTTCCAAGGCCCCTCAAAAGCAAAACACCTCACACTTAACAGAGCTCTTCTGCAAACACCCTTCAGGCTGCTCCCAGGGTCACAGGTCCTGGAGCACACCAAGAACTATGGAGCAAGCACAACGACTTGGGCACGACACCTCGCAAGGACAGCAGCAACCTGCTCACACTTTGCCCAGCAGATCCCAAACACAGCTCTGAGCAGCACCTGGGGGCTGTGGGGGCAGCAGCAACCCAGGGAAACCCTTGGAAACGCATCTCAGCCTCACAAAATGTTCAAAGCTTCCTGCACCCAAACCCCACCAAGCCGCCCAGGCCCAGCTGCTCGGCGCAGGCCGGCACGCCTGGCTCGCAGGTCAGTTCCCCTGGGTGACAGGGCGCTGGGTCCCCTGCTCACAGCCCCAACAGCCCATTCGGGAGCCCCTGCAGGGAAGCAGCCCCCTCGCCAGCACCGCTGACCCTGCTGCAGGGAGAGGGCACCCGCCGGCATTTGAATGCACCCGCAGCCCGCACCAGCCCCACTCGCACCCGCTCTCACTCCCGCTCCCTTCTCGCCTGCTTTGCTCCCTCCCTTCTCGCACCTCTCTCTTCTCTTGGCCTTTTCCCACTCTGGACTCCGATTGGCTGAGACAGCCGTCATTCCAATCCATCCCCGCCCTCCTCCTCAGGACAGCCAATAGGAGGGCCGCACTCAGGCGATGCCATGGCAACGCTGCGCCTTCCTGCCCTGTCAGCCAGCTCCGCCCCCTCCCCTGCGGGACGGCGCCATCTTGTGGGCGGCAGCATGGGGCGTGGCGGGGCCTCAGGGCAGCCCGGCACCGGGTGCCCGGGCAGTGCAGGGCCCCGGGGGCGGCCGCTCTGCCGCAGGGTCCTCGCGGGGCTCCTCGCTGCCCTGCGCCCTGGGGGCCATGCTGGGCTTGGAGGGCAGCCCTGGTGCCAGCCCTGGTGCCAGTGATGAAGCCCTGGGAATGGCCGGGGTGCCGGAGCCTGCGGGCGACGTGCTGCTGCCGCCAGGGCAGGGCAGTGTCCTCTCGGCCCTCCTGTCCCAATCCCTTCCCCAGGGTAGACCCAGAGCTTGGCAGCCCTCCTGCTGTGCCTGGCAGTGCTGGGAGGGGGTCCTAGAGGGGTCACTCCAGAGGGCTGAGGAGCCCCATGGGGGCACAGGGCAGCAAGGGGGAGACCAGCTCTGGGCCTGTTCGTGCCAGGCAGTGGAGGTATGGAGTGACCAAGGGCATCGGGGGAGATGGCCATGTTGTGCTCACCCCAGCAGTGCACCCCCCAGGGAAAAGTCCTTGGGATAGGCAGGTCTTTCAGGGTGACAGTGCTGCCTCTACCTGTTCACAAAGTGCTCTCCCAAACAGGCTGTCTTTTGGGTGCAGAGGTTCGGGCCAATTTTGCAGGAGGACAGAGGCTGTGGCCATCTCAGGATGAAATCTCAGAGCCCCAAATCTGCTCTGCCAAGTTACAGTTATAAAAGGGTACAAATGGTGTCAATCCTCACTGGAGAGATACAGAAGCACTGGAAACAAGGAAGTGCATTCCTGGCTGATGGTGTCCCTGCAGCAGTCCTCCATCTCGCTTGTCCCTTTGCCCTCAGCTCACCTCTCAAGCCCAGGACGAGGGACGCTCTTCCCATCTCATCACCCAATACTCCTTTCCAACATGATGCTGCTCCTCCACATGTCGACAAGGGCTCCTAGTGCAGCCCCGTTGCCTCCTGTTCCCCGTCATTGCCATGGAGCCACCACGAAGGACAGTGGTGAGGACTGCGTGAGCAGTGCCCAGCAGCACCTGGGCCTTGCAGGGCAGTGAGGGCCCCCACCCATGACTCCAGGGAGACCTCCCTGTGATGCAGCACATCCCGCTGTGACCTCAGCTCGTGTCATCTGGGGGCTCACTATGCCGTCGCCATGGAGATGGCCCAGCCAGGGAGCAGAGAGATTTCCTCCCACGTCCTGGAAAGCCATCTACTCCCTTCCCCCAGTTATTTCCCAAACATTTCTGATAAATTCCTTCATCTCCAGAGGGGCCTTGGGCATCAGGGCAGCCCCAGCCTCAGGACCCAGGCGTCCTGGCTGCCACATGGTCTCCTGAGCCACACAAGCTTCTCAGGCAGGATTTTGCCCGGGATCCACAGCAGGTTTTTCAGATCAAAGTTTCTGTGTGCCTCCTCAAACAGGAGCCCCAGAAGGCTCCCAGGGAGCTGCAGGAGCGTTGGGAACAAGGAACTGTTGCCTGGGCTGATGGTATTGGTCCAGCAGTCCTCCCTCTCACTTGCTGCTTGTCCTTGCCTCACCTCTGTAGCTGAGGAGGAGGGATGCTCTTCCTGTTTTGGCACCCAAAACTCCTTTACAATGAGGCCCTGCCCCACTGCCTGCTGGCGAGGGGCCCCAATTTTGCCCCATTGCATCCTGTCCCCACTTCTTTCCATAGAGCTGCTGTGGAAGACAGAAGGTTCTTTACTCTTCTTGCTCTCCATTTCCTGCTTTTGCCCATAGCAAGACAGCAGAAAAATCTCACTCTTTCAGCAGAGTTCCCTACTTTTACACACCTGCTTTCTGCACTTTTTCAACACCCTCTGTCTCCCCAACCTATGCCCCCCCATAGACCAGTTCCTGTCCTTTGCTCCAGCAGCATGCTAAGATTGAGAAAGCCTAAGTGGGGTGTGTATGCGGGCGAAATAAAATAAATAACGAGATGCCAGCATGAACAGCAGTGGGATGGCAAAGCAGGTGGTGTACGAAAATGCTTGCAAGCCATGTCAGACACCCCAAAGAAGTCATGTCCTTCCAAAATCTGCCAAGTGGAAATGACGTACAAAGCCAAACATTTCTGAAGGCTTGTGGAATTTGGTGCCTTCGGTTGTGCATGATGTCAGGGCCACCTGGCCGTAAGAAGCACTTGGGAGAGGGCCAAGCCTTGCAGGAGGCAGCCTCGGCTGGAGCTGAGCCATGGCAGGAGCAGGAGAGAGCAAGGCAGGGGTCTTGCGGGTGCTCTGCTTCTCCTGCTAGCCAGGCTGGCTGGGCAGAGGCTTTGTCAGTGTGGGGCAAGAGATGGGAAATGGCAGCTGCCTTCGGCACCCCCAGGTATGTCCTTGCAGGCTGCCAGGCAGAGCATGCAGTCAGCCTGCTGGCAGGCAGAGACCTCCTGCTCCTTGCCAGCACTTCCCACCTGCTCCTCGGCAGCTCCGGGGAGTCAGGCAGAGGCTTTCAAGGCCACCGTCATGGTCAGCTCTGCACCTTTCCAGAAGCACGTGAGCCCTGTGCATTGGGCAGCTGAGGCAGCCTGTGCCTTTGGTGGGAGCAAGCTGGGCTCCGGCTGCACTGCACTGCTGCGGGGTGCTGCTGCTGGCCACCTGTGGGCAGAAGGACTCACAGGGTGGAGGTGGTTGCCTTGGTCTGAGTGGCTGGTGAAGAGCAGGAAACCTGAGGGCTGTGTGCAAGGGAAGCTCTGGCTGCACGCGGCCTGGCTGAGCTGGGCGCAGACCTGCTCTCAGCCCCTCAGCGCAGAGCTCACAGGCTCTGTGGGGCCCTTGGAACACGCAGGTTGCTGTGCTTTGTCCCAGGGAAGGTCCCGAGGACCGGCAAGAAATTCCCCCCTGGCCGCAGCAGCTCCTGCCTGCCTCTTTCACCCCAGCTCCTTTGTCAAACCAGCTGCCTGCTCTCCGGGCAGCTCACATGCCTGCTGCCTGCCCCTGCCTCCAGCCCCATGGCTCACCTCGCGCCTGCGCTCCGGCGTGCCTGGCAGTGCGTGTGCAGCCTGGCAGCAGACGTTTGCTGCTGCTCCTCATCCCTCTGCATGATCCTCTGCTGGGGTCCTGCTGCTCTGGCCCCAAGGGCAGCTGCTGCTTCCTCAGGGAGCAGCTCTCCTCAGAGGGAGGACCCCGGGGGCTCTGTTCACAGCAGGGACACAGTCCCCATGGAGACAGCCCCATCACCATGGCCTTTGAGGCACCATGCCACCACCATCACCAAGCCCTGCTGCTCACTGTGGCAACAGCCCTCACCAAGCCCCGGGGATCGCTGGGGGCACCCCCAGCACAACGCCTTGGCAGTCCCCATGGGCACACCCATCCCCATGGCCTTGCCTCCAAGCCTCTGCTTTCAGCTTTGGAGCCTGCCTGGCAGCTGAGAGCTGGGCAGCACCACCAAGTTGCCTCTCTCTACCCCTGCACTCCATGCCCCTTGCACAGGCTGCCCTTCTTCAGGCACTCCAGAGCACACAGCCTCTCCAAGGACACCCCTTGCTCTGCCTGCTAATCCTCCCGGCACCATCCGGCACCTTTCCTTGCCATCCGAGGCCATCTCTTCCTTACTCACTTATATTACAGTTACCCTCTCCTCCAAGTTGCTGGTGCTAGAAGGCTCTCCTCTCCAGCTTGCCCAGCTGATTCACACTTACCAGCTGCAGCCCACAGCCCAGCTGGGCTAAGAGAGGGGCTGGGGACCTGCCCCAGGGAAAGCGGGGCTGTCAGCAGGGGCACCGGGGCGCTGGCTGCCTCCTGCCTCCAGCCTAGAGACACCAAAAGCACCGCTGCAGCCACGGCCTCTCCTCACAGCTGGGATGGTGCTGAGAAACTGGCACCACAGCTGGCACCGAGCCACGGGGCTGTTAGGAGAAAGGACGCAAGAGCCGGGGACTCCCGGGGGCCGGAGGCGGCCCAGGCCGGGCCAGGCCTTCCCCACCGCTGCGGCCACACAGCCCGGCCGCGGCGGCTCCGGCTGCCCCATGCACACGGCCGCTCGCTCTGCCCAGCCCGCGGCCCTCGGCCCCAGCGCGGCAGCTCCCGGCGCTGCGGCTAAAGGCTCTGGGCGGCCCCGGGCCGGGAGACGCTGCCCCGCGGCAGCAGCCGCCTCTCGCGCCCTCCCCGCCCGCAGGGCCCGGGCAGCCCCGCCCCCGCCCCGCCCCTCACCGCCTGCCTCTGGGCCACTGCGCATGCTCTGCCCTGACCGGCCACGCCCCCAACTCTTTACCACGCCCCTCTTGGTCCCTCCCCTTGGCTCCCCTGCCCGCCTCTCCCTCCCTGGCCCCTGAACAGCGCACGCGCACTGCTGCCTCCCTCCCGCCCCTCCCTGGGGTCCCGCCCCACGAGGTCACGTCCAACGGGAGCCAATTGGAGGAGTGAGGGGTGGGAGGGTCTGTGGTGCACAGGGTGTCACTTCCGGCTGTGGGGGCGGGGCCTGTGTGTCCCTGGCTGCTGGTGCTGGTGCGTGGGGAAACGCTGCTGCCGGGCGCTGCTGCCGCAGGGCCCCGCTCTGCCCCGGGGCCTGGGCGAGTCTGCGGGAGGGGGGAGCGCAGGGAGGGACGGGAGAGAAACCTCTGCACTGCGCTGGGGGCAGCTGCTGCCCGTGAGCATCCCGGGGACACGGTGGGGGGTTTCAGCCTGTACTGCGGCCTGGCGGGTTCCGAGAAGCCCTGAGCTGTGAGAGCTGCAGCACTAGTGACCGCGCAGGCAGCAGGGCAGGAGGGAGAGGAACAGAGCAGCTGCTGCCTGTGCTGCTTCTGCCCCGGGATGTTCTCCCCTCCTGGAAAGCTGAAACGCCCTGGGCGTGTGTGGGGAGACTGTAAGGAAAAGCAGATAGGCAGGAGCTGCTGTTGTAGTGTGCAGGGGCAGTGCAGTATTCAGTTTTCTCGATCAACCTGTGAAAATTTGATTTATTTTCAGCTTTAAGTTACAAACGTTAGCAGTCTGTCCTCTGCAGTAATGAGGAAAGAAGATGGCTGTGAAAAAAAGCATGGCCTGAGCCCTGAGGTATGTACATGTAGAGCTCTAGTGCTGTTTTGGTATCTTCCTCTTGTCCTCCTTTTGCTAAGGAGGAAAGGAAAAAGATGGCCATAAATGGGCTCTGTCTTTGCTAGAGCAAGGAGACGGATGTGAACACACCCTTGCATGGAGAGCTATTTCAAAGAGCTTACAGGTCAGGGCCCGTTGTTTCTGTTTATTTCTATTGACCCCGGTGTCCTTACTCCTTTTTCCCAGGCCCGTGGTTAAACCTACATTTTAAAGCCAGAGCATAAGGTGTGCACTGCTGCTGGAGACAGAGGTATCTAAGCAGAGATAGATTATTTTTTCTTGCGTCTGCGTTGTGGCCATCCGTGTTCCCTGGCTGCAGCTGCTTTAGCAAATCCAAGCTCTCTCCATTCATTCCTGAATATGAAAATAAATTGGCTTTTCCTGTATGGTCAAACTACTTCTAACCCCCAGAGTGTTTGATAAGGGCAGAACAAGGTCTCCCACATGGTGAGTGCTCTCCTAAAACTGGAGAAAGATATGCTTCTGTTCAACAGTAGGTATTGCTACTACAGCCAGGTATTTAAACTGTCGTCATCCCTGAATGTCACCTTGAGCAGGCTGTAGTGTTCTTTCTCTCTGCTGGCAGGCAGATGCTGGCCAGTTGTGACTGAAGAGAGCTCGGCACAAACTTGTGTCTTGCTCAAAGTTGACCTGGGGGACACAGAAATCATAAAAATCATAGAACCACAGAATAGGAAGGGTTGGAAGGGACCTCTGGAGATCATCTAGTCCAACCCCCCTTCTCCAGCAGGGTCACGTAGAGCATTTTAGAGAGGGTTGCATTCAGACAGGCTTTGAATATCTCCAGAGAAGGAGAAAAGATTCTGCCCTTATCACATGGGACAACTGAAAAGAGTTTGTCCCTGTCCCCTTGACACCCTCCCTTCAGATACTGAAGACATTGATAAGATTCCCCCCTCAGGCTTCTCTTCCCCAGGCTAAACAGGCCCAGCTCTCACAGCCGTTCCTCACAGGAACAGAGACTTTGAGCATCTCTCTCTGCTGGATTCTGACCCACGCTTGCCCACCTTGCGGTCACTCCTGGTAATAGCAGCTGGACAGTGTGCATTTAGAAGTATAGCAACTGGTGCATAGGTGAAAATCCATTCCAAATTATATACTCAGGCAAATGGGGACTATCAAAATGTGAAAGTACCATTGAGACTGATGTTACCTCCTGCCTCCTGGGCACAGAAGCAAGACCATCCTAGCAGGGAACTGTACTATTTTAACACAGTGAAAAGACCTAAAAAATTAAATCAGTTAATGCGTGCACTGTTCCCAAGTGTGGGTGTCATCTCTGCCACCCTTGAAATCATTCAAAATGCTGCTCTTAAGTGTCTCAAGAAACCTAAAAGTAGAAGCAAAGTCTTTCTCTCCATTAGCCCTCTAGAATCGCTGGGCTTTAGATTACCTAGTGGCCACACAGTAGGGAGTGTGTGTGTTGGCATGCACTGTCTAAAAACAAATATTATGCAAACATCATTCAATGACATGTGCGTACCTTCCATCGAGTAGCCAAAGAGCAGTAACTGCTTAATTTCCTAGCAACAGAACTGGTCATGGTTGTGGTCATGGCTACCAGGTCTGGGAGTGTGGACCAGATGTATTTTAATAATTTTAACATTAATCCTGGCAGTAGGAACGGTGCTTTTCTCTTGTCTCATGCATGGGTCAAATATGCCTCTCCATGTGTAAGGAGATATCGGTGTAGACCAGCGTAATATTGAAAGGTGGTATGCATGAAATGAAAGGAGGGAATGTTAAGGGAATTTCCACTGTCCTCTAGTTTAGCAGAAAAAAGAACATGGAAGCTCATGTACCCTGCAAGCAGAACATCTTATCTGACTTCGCCTTAGGCCTGTTCTTGTACAAAGTTGAAGATCTGCAAAGAAGCCAGGTTAATCCAGCCAGCAGTACAAAAGTTGTTCCAAGGTACCAGCAGAAGAGGTGCAAAATCAGCTCATGAAGAAGATGGACCATATGAGGCTGTCACGGAACTCTCTTGTACTGTAACACAGCAAGAGGATGGGTAGAAGTAAAAATTGTGGATCGATCTGGCTGGTTGTGTAAATTAAAGTATTGAACATGTAACAATTAACTATTGCTTAAAAGTTGTAACAAAAAGCTGCTTGCGGCCCCTTCTTGTGCTGCCAGCCAAGAGGCAGTTTATGGCTAGCAATAAAAACTAAAAAAACTTAAAAATCTGACTCCAGCTGCTCATTACTGGTGCCTGTGAATGCACAAACGAGAACAGGTAATTTTGACACCATAACCCACTTCCTGCTCACACAGTACCTCTGCCCTTCAACAGTTTTCATCCCCTGCCCAGCAGTTTTGCGGCCTCATGTCCGAGCAGGACCTCTGGCTCACGTGTTCCTATTCCCATCATGTTCATTTTCTCTCTTTCCCACCCAGGCCCCTCAGACTTCTCTTGGCTCTCCCACTGGTGGGATCTGTGAGTGGAAGACCGTTTTCCCGACCTCCGGACGTCTCTCCTGCCTTGTGGTGACACATTCACTTCAGTGCAGGAGCAGGACCTGCACAAACCTCCCAGCTCGCCAGGCTCGAGCAATCCACTTGTGGGTGAAAAGGCTCCCTGCACTTGTGAATAGGGGGCTCTCTGGTTTGACAAGGAACTCTGCTCGGGAAGATCTAACAGCTGAGTAGGAAGGCTGAAAGCGATGTAGGAAAAAAACAGGCTTGGGGGAAATGTGAGGAAAGGTTATTGAAATTCTTTTTTACTCAGCAATATTGCCTGCCTCCTGGAGGCTGGGTTACAAAAAGCACTTAAGGTGCGCCTTACTCTGCTTCTTTACTGGCACGTCCTTTCCAAAGTCTATCAGCAGGTGTTACGTAGTTAAGCCTTGTTCTTGGTGCATACTCACTGTTAAAAGGTATGGCCTTCTCCTAGAGCAGGCAGCAGATTGCTGAGCACATCACCTTTTCTATTCTGATTACAACACCCTGGGGTGAATTCGGGGCTGAATTTCTGTACTTGCGCACAGCTGTACAGGGATCCTTCACAATGTCTCCTGCCCCTCCCTGCCCCAGCTGTGTCCTGATCCAGTTGAGCAGTCCAAAGGACTTGGAAGGATAACCATTTTCCCTTTCTGAAAAGGAAAACTTAATGGCAGCCCCGATGAGGACACCTCCGGGAGGCTGGGAGATCAACAGTGTTAGGACCAGCACCCAGCACAAGGCATACACTTTACTAGGGCTAAAATATAATCAGTCAGGGTTATAGAAGGCTCTCTCTTCTGCCCTGTGTCATCTTCCAAGAAAGAGAAGAAAGAGCATCCTGAGCAGCCACAAATGAAACCCAAGAGTTTCCCAAAACATCTCCTGGCTGTGTCTTCACTGGCCTCTTGATGTGCTGGGAACCTTCTTGTGCCTCCCCTGCTCACGGGAAATGCTCTTTTCTGCTACCAGGAACTGACCCGGGAAACCCAGAGGGAAAAGGGAAAATTCCCCTCCTCACAACAGATGAGAGTGTGCAGGGTTGTTCAATTCAGCACTGCCTACAAGAGCACAGGACATGTAGTTCAGACTTCTCCCTGCTGCTCAGTCCCAATGTTCAAAAAAAGAAAAAAATCCTCACAAGTCCAGAAGTACCTACAATGGCTGGATTTGTTTTATTCAAAGTTGAAAAATACCAACTGCCAACAACAGCATGGCAATGAGGTGGCCAGGGGGTTTACAGTGACGCACTGCTAATCTGTTCTGCACCATGCACACGGGCTCAATCAACATCCTCATCAAAGATGCTCCTGTTCCTGACTCAAGACCAGCCCGGAAGGAGTCTTTGGGGGCAGTGGGTGGTCTGCAGTCACTGTCCCCACAGGCAAGCATTTTCAAGGTCATTCTCAAAGCTGCCCAAGCAATCACCTGCTTCTCCCCACTCCTCTCACTTGAGCTCAGTCACAACAAAAGCCAAACATCTCTGGAGGGTACATCCCTGGGTCGGCAGATCTGCTGGTGCCTGGGACATACATGCTGCTATGGGACATCCTTTCTGGACCACATGGGATGGCCAGAGAAGCTGAAGAGCAGCACGGAGGATGCATGTGTGTCTTGTTGAAGCTGAGCTGAGCTGAGCTGTGCCACCCCCCTCCCTGATACAAAGGACAGACAAGGACCAGCATGTATCCATTTTGAGTGGTCATGTCTGTACATCTCCCTCCTGAATGGGGAGAAGGGAGGGTGCAGTGCTGTGGGGCAGCCAAAGAGGCCAGTTGAGTCCCTGCTCCTGTGACTGTGTGGGAATGTGGGAGCGCTTCAGAGCTCTGCCTGCTGTGCAGACAGCTCTGCCAGAGACCCCTGTGGCAGCGTTAGACCTTTATCTGCCCGGAGCACAACCTCAGCTGAGTGGGCAGTGCTCTTCCGCCAGTCTATGCTCAATCCTTGGCCTGACTTTTTGGCCGGAGAGAAGCTGAGACTGGAGACGGAGCAGGATGTCCTGTGTCACAGATGTAGCTGAGCTCCTGCTGGGACAGCAGGGTTCAGCAGCAGCAAGAGCTGCTGAGGGGTTGCAGCAGCAGAACTTCTTCCCCTGTGCAGAGACAGGAGCTGCAAGGTCCTGATCCTGCAGTTGGGCTGGCCCTGGCAGCCTGATGGATGAGAACATTTGGGTAAGGAAACTGGGAGGGGGCGGGGGGATGCAGACATTTGTGCCGTGAGCTGGCACAGAGAACAAAAAGTTCAGGAGATGTAGAAAGACCCAGTACATTTGTAGAGCAAAACTGAGTACCAGTCTCTGATCTGAGGCTCCTGTGAAGCCAAGGTTTTACAGTCAGGTTTCACCCTGCCTGCTACATCCCAGGGGAGTCACTGCGATTCTGCTGTGCCTTGGGCCCTTTCAGCAGGAAGGAGCTGATGCAGAGGAACATTCATTAGGGGTCCCAGGCAGATCTCTCTGTGCTCTTTCTCTTCCACAACACAGCCTGCTTTTTCTTTCCCTTTTACACCTCTCATTCCAAGCACCAGCTCCAAGAAATCTTTGGGGAATAAATCACAGCCAGGGATTCTGCATTTTTAAGCATTTGCCCTTCCAAAAAGGAAACCTTAATGGCAGCCCTACAGAGGACACCTCAGGGAGGCTGGGTCCAAAGAGATCCATCCTTTCATGGCCTCCAGCACTTCACCTCAAGTCTTCAGCAGCTGCCACTGGCTTGGGAACAAGCGTCTCTCCTGGTTTAAACAATGTCGTGCTTTATAAGAAACACCCTAGCAGAAACCTGAGCCCTTTGAAGGGACATCCCTAACAAGGAGAGGTGCCTGTGGAAAACAACATCGTGATACAGACCTCTGGAAAACATCCTCACAGGCTGATAACTGGAACCGCCCAATCAGTGGTCTAGGTGCCTTCAGGGTGTCTCCAGGCTGCTAAGGGCATTGCAGCATCAGCTGTGGCCCCCTGAAAAAACACAGTATGCAGTTATACAAAGATACACAGGCTTGGAGTGATCAGGTTCAGCTACTGTCAACAGAGGCTCTTTTTCTGCAGAATCCAATGACATGCATGTACCTGAGAAAGAGTCATCACTAGGATCGGAGCTGCTCCAGCCTCTAGGGTGAAGCGAAAAATCTGAAATATCACCATTACAACACAGGGTGTCCTAATTCACTAGCAGTGGACTAAGACTACTCTTCAAGTCCTCATTTTCCATGGCAATGTCAGCCTCCTGCTTTCCTCGGCCTGAATTTGCTCTGCCCTCTTCCCTTTTACAGGCAGTGTTGGTGACAGGCCTAACTGGTTCCCTGATAGAATAAAAGCAAGCTTCAGCACAGCGTATTTGTTGGTATGAATCACGAGGCCAATTAAAAAACTTGAGAGCAGAAATCTCAACAGGACTGCTGACAGCTCACTTTGCATTCCACAGCACTAGAGCTCTGAATTGCTAAGAGCAGCCATCCACCAATACATGGGGAAAATAACGCAGTTTACCCTTCTCTCTTCTTCAGCAGCAAAGGGACTACTACCACCAAGATTACCCTCGCCACTACCACACCGGAGATGACTTCAGAAGCTATTACAATGCGTTTGTGTAGATCTTTATGAGCTGAAGCCTCCGCTTTCTTCTTCTTACCCCACCTGGAGGAGAAATACTACCATTCTGCACACTAGAGTGGCAGACTCTGCATTACTCCTCACCTAATGGTGCCTCCAGATTTCCCAGGCAAGCTGAGGAGTTAACATGTCTGCCTGAGAGAAAACCCTGCAGCTGCAACGTTTTCTAGGTTCCACGAGGAACAGCGGGAACTCCCAGCTCCCTGCCAAGGAAGGCACTCCCAGCTCAGCACCCTAAGCCCAGCTCACAGAGGCAGGCTCTCTTGTGCTCCTGCTCTCTTGCTCAGGGACATTGGGGGCCCTGGCTGCAGAGAGGCACAGTTGCAGCTGGAACAGTACCAGCTGCACTTCCCAGCCCAGCAGTCACTGTGTGCTCTGGCTTCCCTAACACACAGGCATCACCTCACCTTCCTCCTCTCACAGCTCTTCCAGGGAACACTTGAATGCATCCAGGTTCCAGCACTGCTCTCTGGGGACTTTTGCATCCCCTCACAGCACCAAAGGCATGCAGCTAAGTGCGGGAAGCCCAGAAATAATCGTTACACCTACAAGCTGGTCCTCTAGCCTTGGCCAACAGAAAAATGCCCTTTAGGTCTCAGAGGCTCCCCTGAAAATGTATGTGAGGATCAAGAGAGACACGTATCGTGGGCTTTCACCACTATATTCCTCCTACAAGCAGCACCATTGCTGCACTCACAGAATCTTCCAAAATGTGCACACTACCTTTCCGTCAAGAGCAGGCTGCTCTACTAGACTCAGGAGAGAACTAGAATTCACACGGTGCTTTCCGAGGTTCGATTTGATGAGACCAAAGCGACACACCTGGGCTTCAGAATTAAAAGCACCAAACACAACAGGAGTCTTGCACAGGGTCTCCTTCTCCTGTCTCACTGCACATGAGGGTCCCCTTGCAGTTACACAGACTGCAACAACATCTGCCCCAGTAAATCACAAACAGCAATAATCGCCACATACCAGAGATGAAAGGCTGCTCCAAACAACCACTGCTGGCCGGTCTTCCTATCTCCTAAGGAAGGAGCCCAGAGGCACACAGAGGTATTACACCAGCTGACAAGGGACAGCAATTACCTGGCATCCCTCTTCCTTCCATAGGCTTGGCTCCTCTATCAGAGACAAACTCTGTGACTGCCTCCTTCCCAAAACATCTCCTCTTCCACAGTCTCATTATCTGTCCCTTTAGAAAGAAAGAAAGGAAAGGTGAAAGCAAGGGAAGTCTTTAGAAAGCAAGGAACTGTGAGCAGACCTAACTGGGACCTCATCAGGAACACAGTATCTTCAGGAGGCAATACTTCCCAAAGGGCTTGAAGACCAAAACTTCTGTCCTTGGTGGTCCAGCTAGCCCACTAGCCCAAACAATGTTTCATGTGCGGAGAAAAAGGTAAGGGCACAACATCTTCCAAGAAACTGGTGCAGACAGCAAAACCAGACAGGCTGGATGATGAGAAACTTGCATGTGCTCTTCCTGCTCACATGCCAATTTTTGGCATTTTGGTGGGGGCAATGTAAGAGGACACTGAATCATAGAATGGTAAAGTTGGAAGGAACCTCTGGAGGTCATCTATTCCAACCCTCAGCACAGCCCATACAGGGATTGAACCCGCGACCTTGGCATTAGCAGCACCACACTCTAAACAACTGAGCTAAACCTTCCCCCCAAGGATTCACATCACAGAGGACAGGAAAAAAGGGGCAGGCGTTTCAGCTAGGAACAAATTCCTTCTGAGAAGCAAGTCCCATCATGCCAGGGAGCTTAACAGAAATTCCCCCTGCACTATTTTCCTCACAGCTTCTGAAAATCCCACAGAATATTCAGATGCTTTATCTAGGAAGCTTCTCTCTGAGGATCTTCAGAGAAAGTAGTAAGTTACATTTCAAAGAATACAACACGAAAACAGAAAGGTTTCTTTGTGCATGGAAATCCATGGAGACCATTAACCCACAGGATCCCTCCCAGGCTTTGAATTCAGGAGCCACCTGAGAGGCAGGGTCACAAGTGTCTACAGGCACATCTACAACCAAATACAAATGAGAAGGTACCAGTGTTTTTTTTCAATATGATACAAACTGCAGGGAAGGCGAGTGGATCATGTCACTCCACAGGATGTACATGTGGGTCTAGATTCTCAAAGCTGCAGAGTGGGGCAGGTGCCCTTTCAACTGGAACCGGCACCTCCCCAAATCCTGCATTGATGCAGGATTTTACATCCCTCAAAGACCAGCTGTACCAACAGCCTGGCCCTTGGTGCAATGTCCCTGACAAGGAGGTCTCTAATGGGACACCAAAGAAGCCACAGCTGGAGAGGCAGCATTTTGCCCCAGCACACAAAACAGACCCTTTACACTTGCCTTGTACAAGAGCCCGTTGTACAATTGGTATGAATCTGGGCTTCATACCAAAGATGTTTGCTGGGTAGCCTGGATTCATCTGGAGGGCAGACAACTATTACAAGAGAAAAGACGATTTGTGCCAGTATTGAATAGCCACACCTCACCTGTGCAATTCAGACCTCTCTCCAAAACCTCAGCTAGCTGAGAATCTGCAGAAGCCTCCCTCCAGCCATATCTGCAACTGGAGAAGAGATTTCCTTCACTTACGTATTCAGATAGATGGCTTTGGAGTCACAAAAGTGATCCCATAACATCACAAGCTGCTTCATTCAGGGAAAAAAGTATTAACTACTTGCCTGTAGCGTTCTGCAGAGAGGCCAAAACCTCGTCCAGACGAAAGGCTGGGAAAGCTTCACCTACAGGCACATCTGCAATCAGAGAGGAGATTGGTTTTGCTTCTCTGTCATGGCAGACGTCTTTTGAGCTACCATCCAGATTATAGCACGGAAAAACATGTTTAAAAAAATCTTGTCCCTGGCAGCAAATAAAACCTGACTCCTTACCCCTGGGGTCCTGCAGAGGCTCCCAAACCTCATCCAGCTGAGCAGCCACATGTGCAGCATCCACAGGCACATCTGTAAGCCCCGAGGCACTGCCAGAGGCTGCTGGAGGGCTGCAGCAGAGCCAGCGACAGCCGTTCCCATCTATGGCACAGCTCGGGGCAGCAGCAGGTTTGCAGGCAAAGCCAGTGCTGGGCTTGGCCAAGCTTTCCTCTTCCAGCCTCTTCAGGCTGTCTCCTGCCGCACCAGCTCCCAAAAAGGCCCCGTGGGCCCCATGTCCCCTCCTGCCCTGCACCTCCACACTACCTTCCCACCACCTGCTCACTGCAGGGGCCTATATTGGCTCCGGCACCAGCCCTGGCACCAGCACCAGTGGTGCTGCCAGCCAGGCCAGCGGTGCTGCTGTCTCTGTGCTGTCTGTCCACCCTAACTTGGCCCAGCGCTCCCTGCGCAGCAGCCTGGGCATCACGGGCACACAGAGACCCTTTCAAAGGTGAGAGAGTGCAGCCTTGCAAGGACCTAGGCTAAAACGTTCAGCTCCCACAGATGCAGTCTGTGAGGGGCCCACGCACTTCTATGGGCAGAGCTCTGGCAAGGAATCCCTCCCTCGAACCTTGCACGCTGCCTGTAGTTCATCTCCCCCACAACCCCCCTCCACTAAGCATAGGAGCTGGGGGTCGGGGGGAAGTTGTTGTTGAAGACCAAGGCAAAGAAGGCACCGAGGACCTCACCTTTACCTGCCTCTGCTCTCTATCTCTCCTGCTAGGGAGCTTTCTCTTTCCTAAGGCCATGCCCATGTGCCTGGGCAACACTTCTAAACTCTTCCTCTGTAGCCTTCTCCCTTCTCCCTGCTCCTATCCCCCACGTGCTGCCTTTTTGCCTTCTAACTGCATCAGGAATTCGCTGTTTACAGCAGTGGTCTCCTGCTGTGCCCGTTCTCCTGAGCACAGGGCTGCACTCTTCTGGCACTTGGAGGCAGCTGCTTTTAAAGGCTTGCCAGCTTCCCTGCTCTCCTTCCCCCTTCAGAGCTGCCTCCCATGACATGCCCCCCACCAGCTGCCTCAAGGAGGTGAAGTCTGCTCTCTCAAAGGCCACATCTCTACATTTGTTACTGTCCTTCCCCATTGCCCTCAGCATCTTGAACCTCCAGGACTGCATGGCGACTACAGGCACCAGCACCTGCCCACCAGCATCCTGGGCTGCATTAGGAGGGCAGTCACCTCCACATGATTCTTCTCCTCTCCTCAGACCCAGTGAGGCCACACCTGGACTACTGTGTGCAGTTCTGCCCTCCCCAGTACAGGAGAGACATGGCCATACTGCAGCAAGTCCAGCAAAGGGTCATGAAGATGATTACAGGACTGCAGCATCACATGCAGAGAGGCTGGGAGTGGTCAGCGTGGAGAAAAGAAGTCTCGGGGGGAATCTGATCAATGTGTTTCAACACATTGGAAGAACAGCGGATGGAGGCCGACTCTTCTCCCTGGGGCCCAGTGACAGGACAAGAGGCAATGGGCACAAACTGGCATCTAGGAAATTCTCTTGAAACACAAGGGACACGTTTTTCACTCAGAGGGGGTAGTCAAACACTGCCCAGGTCACCCAGAGAGGCTGTGGGGTCTCTGTTGTTGGAGATATTGAACACCTGACTGAACGCGACCCCAAGCAACCTGCTCTAGCTGACCCCCACCCTCTGCCGTTCCGTGGTTCCATGACCCTGAGGTTGTTGATGTTCAAATCTCGGAACAAGCCTGAGTTCTCCCAGGCAGAGAGGACGCCACGCAGCAAGCTAGAAAGCTTCCTGGTCTTCAGAGGTATGCAGGCAGTGCATTAAGAGAGAGCCAACAGGTAAATCTTCCTTTAAAAAGCAGAATCACCCAGAACTCACTGAGATCAAGGGCAGGTCCTTGCCACCTCCCTCTGCTCTGCAGGAAGCATGTCTGCTTGCCCTTAGATTGTTCTCGGTAGTTCTGCGTATCCCGCCCCACTTTCACGCCTCAGCTATACATTACCTGACACCCCAACCCCACACCCGAACCCCACCCCTGCCCCCTCCACAGGCAGCTCTGTCTGACGAATGCTTCCCTTCCTTCTTCAGAAATGCTGGGCAATTCCACAGATTCATCCCGTATTTCTGCCCCTCCTCATGTTACCTCTGACGACCTCTCTGAATTCCGGATCGGTTGCGGCCTTATTTACACGGTTTGAGGTACCAAGCCACAGGTCGGATTTTCCCCTAACTGCAGCCTGTTCCCTTCACAGCCACACGCACATACACACAGGGCCCTCCAGCCTGACAGCACCGCGCGGAGAGCGCACCTGAACCCTTGGAGGAGCCGAGACGCACCTGCGTTCCCCACGCGCACTGCCCCCAGCAGAGAAGCCCATGGAGGTGGGTGCCATCCGCTCTCACTGAGCAGCCCACAACTGACGGGACACGCAGAGCGACGGGGCTTGCTCTTATCGTGCTGAGAGAGGCCATCACACTGCCGCCTGCCACCAAAGCCCCCGCCCTGCCCACTGTGAAGACACTGTCAGCTTGGGGAAGCTGCAGGGTCAGGAGAGGCCCCCGTCCTCTCCTCCAGCTCATCGCCTCTCCACCCTGCCTTGAAAAGAGCAGGGTCCAGAGCTGCCAGGGACAGGGCGTGTTGCTGAATTCTGCTGCCTTTGGCTGGATGGCAGTGCGGAGGGGCTCTCTCTCTGCCCAAAGAAATAACATTGCTCCCTGACAGAGAACTCACGTGTCTGGGCCTGAACCTTCAACCAGACAGCTCAGGAAGCACCCTGAAATTGGTGGAAAAGCACGAAGATTCAGGAAGGCTTGCCAAAGGTGTCCAAGCCCTGGCACCATGTCCTTTCCCAAAGGAACACTGGTCCTGTGGTCAGGGCGTCCTCTCTGTGCAGCTCAGGGCACCCTTGTGATGGCACCTCTGAGCTTCTGGGGCTGCTCTGCTCTCAGTGCAGCTCCCCAGGGGCAGAGTCCTGCCCAGCTTAGCTCACCCCCAGGCTGCTGATGAGCCTGTGTGCAAGACACAGCAGGAGCTCCGCTCACGCATGCCACTCTCACGGGGGCTGGGATGTTTTGGGGCTAGCAGCAGCCCAGGGTGCTCAATTCCAAAGGTGCCTTCTGTCTTTCCCATACTCCCACTGGGCTCACTGAGCTGACAGCGAGGCTGTGCATCTATGGCCAGTGCTCTGTGGGCACCAAGAGGCTGCAGGGGTCTCTGGAAACACTCAGGCACCTCGCTGCCTCTTCCTCAGTGTCCACCGGCAGCTCTGCGCTGCACCTGGCAATGTCCCGCAGGCTAGGCTAGGCAAGGAAGGGGTGATGGAGAGTGGGCTTTGGGGAAGTGCTGAGTCCCAAGCAGCACAGCAATGCTTTTGAAGAGGAGAAGCGGAAAGGGCTGCGCTGAGGCTGGGTACCCAAGAATGGCAAGGCCGCCCATCGTCCCCAGGCACAGTATGTTGGTTCCCCAGGTACCTGGCTGCTCCCAGTTCATCAAGGAAGAGTTGCTCTGAGGCATGACTGAATGCACGTGGCCACAGCCTCCCGTGTTCGGCTGATGAAAGTGGTATTGGTGCAAACGGGCCTCTCCTCTTTCTGCGGAAGGAGGCAGAGAGCTTCTGCACATTCTAGGCAGTTCCTGAGCCTGAACATTTTGCAATGCCTTTCCTTGCCCTCTTCCTTAGTTGGCAGGAGCTTGACCCACAACACCTCCCTTTTTGAGGGCACCCAGGCCTTCCAGGTTATTAGCCCACCAGCGCCCACATTCTTTTGTCTCAGCCCCAAAGGTGCCTCCTCTGAGTTTCAGTGTGTGCCAATGGTTCTTCTGCACCCCCGCCTGCACCATAGTCCAGCCCCCACTTCACCCTCACAGTCTTCCTGACAAAGGGAATGATCTTGGCCTCTCTTTCTTCAGCAGAGCACAGCAGCAGCAGTTGAGGTACCTGCCATGGATGGTAGTTCCTCATCCTCAGCTCTCCCCAGCCCTCTGTAGCACAGCACACCAACACCAGCAGCTCCAGATGCTACATGTCCCATCTGTCTGGACACCTTAGACGACGTTGCCTACGTGAAACCCTGCTTCCACAAGTTCTGCTTTGGTTGTGTGCTCCGCTGGTCGAAAACAAAGGCCGAATGCCCCCTCTGCAAGCAGGTTTTCCAGTCTATTCTGCACACAGTGCTGGCAGAAGATGACTACCAGGAGTATGTCGTGAGGCCTCCCAAAGATAGCTCTGGTGCCAGGCGGCCGCGACAGAGAGCTCCTTGGCGCCCTGCCACCAGGAGGCACCGTCGCCCTGCAGCTCACCCGCAGCAGCAGTCCCCTGCTCCTCAGATGCCATCCTCTGCCCAGGACGGCAGCAGCCTGGAGGGGCCTCCAAGCCACAGCAGGCAGAGGCAGAGAGCTGGAGGGCTGCGGGAGCCAAGCCAGAAGCTGTCTCTGCACAGGCAGGCCAGTGCTGAGAGCAGACCTCAGAGACATGTGCCAGCGACAGAGGAGGAGATGCTGAACTTCCGCCGCACTCTGTACCGCACAGGGATGCGTGTGCAAAGGGTTCCCCATGGCGGCCACCCCCAAGACATCTCCGCAGAGTTCTTCTCCCGCAATCCGGACAGCATTCAGAGGTTGCTGCCCTGGCTCCAGCGCGAACTGAGAGTCCTCTTTGGAGTCCACCAGTCACTGATCACCATCACGGAGCTCATCGTCCTGACAAACCTCAGGAGGTATGACCTGGACAGTCAGGCCTTTGCTGACGACTTAGAGCTGCTGCTGCTGAGTCGCACCAGGCATTTCGTCCACGAGCTCATCAGCTTTACCCAGTGCTCATGCAGCATGGAGACCTACGACCAGCAGGCCATATATGACTGCCACTCTCACAGCCAGCACAAAGGAGGCCCCTCAGCATCATTAAGCCCGGCAGCTGCTGCGGGTACAGCCACGACTCCAGGGCCAGCCCAGAGTCCATCCCCAGCTGGCAGCCCTGGCTATACAATGCTTCCTGTCACCTCGTATGCAGGCCCCCATGACATTGCCACAGCCACACAATCTCACCAAGATCTACAGACAAACTCTGACAACAGGGCAGCTCAAGCAGGAGGAGAAGCCCAGAGACAATTGCCGGCTCCTGCCAACCCCCAGGACAGTGACTCCTCGTCAGACAGCTGTGTCCTTGTGGGATGCTGGAAGCCCTCGGCAGAGAGAAGCCCTGAATGCATTGTGCTCTCCTAAGATTCGGAGCACTCAGCCCCAGCAGGGGAAGGTGACACGGGGCAGAAAGAGCAGCCACTCCACACACCCAGCTGCAGCCACAGCAAAGCCAGGGCGGGCAGCTCGCTAGTCTCTGCCATGCCAAACCAAACTAGCTGGAGCCACCCCAGCTGCTGCCCTGCTGCCTCCAGGGAGGAGAGAGAGCTCCAGCAGGGGCACATGGAGGACACGGCTGCTTGCGCTGTGCAGGGCTGCAGCCACGTCCCCTTTGCTGATGGCAGGGACAGGCAGCGCTCACCCGGGAGGCCCCGGCTGCCCACCAAGAGGAAGGCATGCAGCTCTGAGGCCTGTGCCCAGCCCAGCAAGAGGCACACATGGCCTCAGCAGTAGGAGGGAGAGTGGGACTGCCCAGCAGACAGTCAGCAAGCAGAGATGAGAGCAGTCCAAGAAGCCTGGGGAGATGAGGACTACAAAAGAACACCAAAGCAAGTGGAAAAGGGGCTGGAGTGCTGCACTCTGAGGGCTGTCTTCAGCACGACGAGCTCTGATAGTCAGTTGGTGAGTAGTGTCATCCTTGGTGGAGGGGGAACTGCAATGCTAGGGGCAAAGACTCGTTAAGGTCCTTCTCAATGAGCTGAAGAAGGGCATGAAGGGCTCCTGGGGAAACCTTGGAGCACGAGCTGGGCTAGGCACTGGCAGGTGCAGAGCCTGCACACATGACCACGTCTGTCTGTCCCCACAGCTGTTAGTCGAAGAGCTGGCTGTCTAAAAGTACCTTTGGCAGGACACTGCAGCACCAGGTTTATAGAAAGACCAGCGCAATGCAGCTGGGTGCCATGACAAATGCTGAGCAGAGGCAAGGTGTCAGAACATCCCCAAGCTGGGGATTCAGGGAGACCCTGAGGAGTCCCAGTGAGACAGTTTTCTTGTTGTCTGTGCCCTTTACACTAGTCTAAGAGATGAACGCCAACACCACTCCAGATACAGCATCTGGGCCCTGCAACATGGGCTCTCCTACTGCAGGATTTGTGTTTTCAATAGACACAGACCACTACTGTGCTGTCCAGGAGCCCCAGACGGACATGTGAGGATCGATGGCAGAGAGCAGTAAAAGGCTGTGCCAAGAGAGCAGCTGAGCACTGACAGAGCAGGTCCTGTCTGGAAGCAAAGTCCCACAGCTGTGCGATGTCCCCAACATCTCCCTCCTCCATACCGGAGCTGACTTCTAAGAGGTTCCTCAGCGTGACTCACTTGCCTCCTGTCACCCTCTGCTCTCCCTCAGCAGGCAAAGGAACGACACCCTGACTCCTGTCCTTCCCTGCTTTGTCTGGTGTTCCTGCTGGTGCCTTGCTTGTAGGAGCTCTGCACAGCCATTGGAAGCTGGACAGAGGCAGGTAAGTGTGGTGGGAGAATTATGTGCACTGAGCTGCTTCGGGTAGGAATGGTTTGGATTGGGGTTTGGGTTTAGATTGCCTCCACGTTTTGCTCCTTTCACTCTCACCCCACCTGCCCATGGGATTTTATCTCCTTGTGTGTTTTAATTCTTCCCCTTTGTGCTGTTGCTGTGCAGTGCAAGCCACGGTGTTGGAGCGGGAGCTACCTTCCAGGTAAGAAGCTGGCACTGGCTCTCTTCAGCAGTGCTCTTGCTCTTGTTCATTTCAACTCCCTTAAGCCATGTGGCATGGGAGCTGCTGGAGAGCTGCAAGAGCTCAGGACACAAGAAGATTGCCTTCAGTTGCCTCGCTCTCCTCTGCTTGGAAGCAGAGCTAGCAGCACCAGGACATGACAACTTCACAACCCCACTTGGAAGCTTCTTTTAAGCAGCAGCAAGATCACCTCTGGGAGGTGCGTCACCTCAGCACGTCCAATGGCTCCTGCGAACTGGGCTGCAGCCCTGGTGAGTATGGCTTTGGCTGTGGGAGTTGGCAGGGCTGAGCAATGCAGGCTCTGACACTCTCTCCCCAGGGCCCCTGCAATGAGGTGAGGAAATGCATGGCGTCTCTGATGTCTCCTCCCAGGGCCACCCTGCAGATCTGCAAGAGCAGATCACGCTGCCTGACCCCTGCTCATCTTTCTCACAGGCACTTCCCCACCCCCATGCTCCCGGTGTCACCTCAGCACAAGGCTGGGGGGAAGCTTCCAGCATGAGCCCTTGTGCTGTTATGATGGAGAGCAGGCAGGTTGCTGAGAGCACTGGGCAGGAGAGAGGCTGGTGCCAGATCAGGTGCAGACAGGAGCGTTGGCAGCTGGGCTGTAGGAGGGGTGGCCTGGGGAAAGCAGAGTGAGCTGCTGGGGGATGAGGGCTTCGTGATGGCGTGCCTGGCTTCAGGTCGCGGGTGGACAATTCCAACTGTTTGCTTTCCTGTCTCCTGCCCAGCACCATCTTTCCATGCCATCTGCGTGGCTCCTCAGCGCTTCTGTCTCCCTTCTATGACTCACACGTGCTTTGTGCTGGGGACGATGAAGTGTGTCCCATGTGAGTGAACGCTGACCTGTCCGGTTCTTCTCCCAGCCTGCATTGCATCACCCACCTCGCGCACGGTGAAGTCCAAGGTGCTCTTGAGGTGCGTGAACAAAAGGCCATGGGCTGATAGGATGCGGCTGGAGAGACCCTGCAGAATGAGTCCATATTTCCCACTGCCAGCGACATTCCTGCACATTCCACACCACAAGTTTCATGGGCAGGTACTTTGCAGAGCCCTAACCTTCCCACACAAGGATTTGGGCATGACTACGTTGGGAGGGGGTACATCCATTTGTGATGTTGCACAGCTTTGGGGACCAGGCACTCTCCCCACATCGTCATGCAGTGCCCCACAGCCTGGCTCAGAGGAGCTCATCTCTTTGCCTTTAGGGTGGTGGAAACGGACGGCACTAGGAGACCAGGCCCAAGACGCTGTGGCTGAACTACTTGCTGGAATATTGTTCCCATTTACCATAGAAGGGAATAGGGGAGTGGCAGTATGTACCTTTAGCGTCTCAGTAGGGTACTGGATTCTTGGTCTTCAGGGCCATCAGAGTTCAAAAGAGTAAGTGGTATGCAGAAAAGAGAGGGGGGCAGTTGACAGCCTCCGTTTCCAGCTTGATGCATGTACCACTGTTGGCTCGACCCAATTTACCTCTGAAAGTGGCCAGCTTACTGGTGGAAGTGCCAGCAGAATCAAACAACTTAGCTCCCTAGCTTTGGTGAATGAATTTAATTGACGTTCCATTTCCAAAGGGGACCTGAGAAGCGTAAAACTCTCAGCTCCTTGGCACACCACTTGTGCTTGCAGGATGGGCAGCCTCACCTCAGTCTGACAGGCAGTGGCGTAAACTCTCCATGGGGTCTGTCTCCCAGCAAGTTTTGGAGCCTCTAGAGAGCCCTGTGGATCTCAAGGCGGACAAGGCCTAGTGCACCTTGTGTCTTCAGCTGTGGGCTTGTGGAGTAGGGGAACGACACTTTGGCAGCTGCTGCTTCTCTGCAATGATGGTAAATGGAGCACAGAGAGAGTCATCCACAGGCAGACATCTGCATCACAAGGGTCTAAGGCTGCACAGGATGAATGCAGCACTCGCTGGGGGGTGATGTTAGCTTTCCCAGGGAGATTTGTGCCCTTTTTCTCTTCTGCTCTCCCACCAGGAATGATGCCAAAGAGAAACCTCAAGTGGCAGCCTCTGAGATTTTTCCTTCCTACAAACTGAGCCCAGCCAAGAGCCTCACTGAGCCCAGATCCATGTTTGTGCCTGCCGCGTAACTCTTTGCTGCAAGTGGGGAAATGCAACCACCACAAGCATCTACAAAATGACAGCAGGATGCCACTTCCATTTCCAGGGCCTACGTAAAGGGATCAGCCCAGGGAGCAGCTGCACTGGAAAGGCTGTCTGACACTGACAGAGCAACTCAGCACTGCAACAGCCATCAACCTCATACCAGACCTCTGCTGTGCCAGCTAGTCTACAAACACACTGTCTCTGCCCCACACAGCTGCCTCGTCTGCTACATGCAACCAAGAGCCAGCAAGAAGATGGGTCTGCAGGACACTGGCCACTCACACTCCCCAGGCACTGCTCTGCTCACTGCCTTCCCGTCCCTCCAAAACACAGGCACACAGGGAAGCTCTTGTGCTAACATCACAAGGCGGCCAAGGCACTCTAGGCTCACAGGGCATGTGCAAATGATCAGCACAAGATCAAGCACAGGGCTGGCTCATTGGGCAATGCTGCTGTTTTCAGAGGGGAGGATTCTGCTTTCTTCAGGCAGAGCAGGTTGCTACTTTCCACCCCCACAATCTCAGGAACCTCCACCTACTCAGGGCAGGGATGGGGTTTTTCTTTAATAATACAACGCTACAGATATAATGTAGAAACATTTGAGAGTCCTTAAGGCCTCCTGAGATTGAGGCCTCCTGAGACCAAAGTAACCTCACTTCCTTTCCTTTAGTTACTTGGACAAGAAGTCCCTGTGAAGGGAAAAAGTGTGCAGAGGCTTTAAAATGAGGCCCAAGCAAGGAGACAGCCCCAGCCTGGCGGTCTGCTGAAATGCCACCTGTCTGGCTGCACGGGCTTTGCAGCAGCACTCTGAGCTCCACAGCTGCATTCACAACCTGACCCTGGGCACATCTTCACCCCTCACAGAGACAGGAACCCAACAACTGTGAGACATCCTCAATTTCAAGCTACAGAGGCTTTGGGACACTCACACAAATATGTGGCACCACAACCTTCTTGGAAAAGGAGGGAACACAGTAGCATTTGCAGAGCAAGCTGGCACTAACAGCATTTGTGCGATGCAGAAGTTGCAGCACAGCGGACGTGAACCTACACCCCAAGTCATCCATGGAAGCCAGGCGCACTTACAGAAGCCTTCACATCCACTCGAAGTAGCCTCACCTCATTCAGCACCTCACCTCTTGCAGCTGCTTTCACAGACAGATCACAATGGTGGCAAAGATGTTGACAGGTACAGGCACACACCCTGGCATCCTGCCTCCATCCTCAGCAGTTCTAGGACTACACCAGCAACATACAGGACTGGAGTAACCTAGAAAGAAAGAGAAAATCAGAGTGTTACTGTCAGCTCTGCTGGCCTTGCACAGTCGCAACAGTCGGTGACAAATGTCTCCCCTCTGCGCTGAGCTGTATTTGTGAGAGCACAGCCTGTGGGGCCACAGAAAGCTTCTACTCCTCTTTTTGGCACAGGTGAGACCATGTCTGTATATCGGGTCCCCTCTGGACACCCCAGTTCTGCAAAGGCACAAACACACAGCAAGGGGTCCAGCACAGGGACACCAAGACAGTCAAGGCCTGGAGCATGGGGCATACAGGTAGAGGCTGAGAGAGCTGGGATTCTTGAGCCTAGACAAGACAAAGCCAAGAGGGACACGCATGCTGTGCACAGCTGGCTTATGTAGGGCACAGACAAGACAGAGATGGATTTTTTTTGGAGGTGCACACTGAGAGCATGAGAGGCCACAGGGACAAATTGGACAATGGCAAATTCTTCTTACATATTAAGAACCCTTGTTCTCCAGGAGGGTGGCCAAACTGTGGCACAGGGATCCAGGCACGTCCCCACATCTCCATCCAGGCAGATAATCAAAACTCTACTGAGAAAGGCCCAAATAGACCTGCTCCACTGGGACCTGCCTTCAGCAGGCCGTTAGATCCCTATCTCCAGATGTCTCCCCATTGCAGGCTCAAGGCATCTGCTGTTCTCAGACTCCTTCCAAAGGCACCAGTGGCTTTGCAGATGCTGCCTCCACCACTGACCAAGGACAGAAAGCCTTGAAGGAGTGAGAAGATTGCTTTCTCCAGGGGAAACGGTAAAATCTCAAAGACTCAGGAAAGCACAAGACCTTCAAAAACTGAAAGCCTGAACCTCAGCTGACAGAAATCACCAAACTGTAAGCATCTCTGGCTCACACCAGGATGCTCTAAGGCCAGAGCACGGTCACCAAGAGTCCTCACCCATGTTTCCCAGAAGGACACAGTGATCGCAGGCTGGGCTCTAGGAGCACAACACTGCTCTGTCCAGGCACCTCCTCCCATGGCTGAGCACCAAACCACTGGGGCCACCACACAGCTCCAACACAGCCCCTTGACAGTCAGCTCCCAAGAACATACCTGCCTGCCTCCAACAACCATCTTGCCAGAAGGCCTTCACTCCTTCAAAGAGCTTACAGCATTCCCTTGCCCACTTCCCAACAAGCATCCCCCACCTGCTCCTCCTCTCTCAGCAAACACTGCTGCAGATAAAAGATTTCATCAGGAAAAGCAAACAAGAGGCAAGGAAGGAAAAAGCAGGCTTTGTTTGCATCTCAGAACAAGGAGAAACACTCCGGATCCATTAGGCAGCATCCTACCTGCACATCCTGGCAAGAGCTTAGCAAGCTCAAGGCCTGGACCTCAGCGCACTGAAGGCAGCAGTCTCCCAGCATCTCTGGCCCATGACACCACAGCAGCCTGGGTCCTTTGAGCAAACACCTCCTTACTTCACAGGGCTCCTCAGCTCCCCAACCTGGTAGAACTTTCCCTGCACTGTACTGCTCTCTCCAGCTACCTTCCTCCATGTTGACCACCGAGACATTGCAGCTACCACCCAGCCCCACCACAGGCCATGCCTGCACAGGGATGCAAACCGCATTCATCGCCCCTCGCCTCTAAAAAGGGTTGTCAGCCAACATCCACAATTGTATCAGCGACACACACAGCACTGCACCACATATGACAGCTGGCAGGGCACCCCTATGTGCCCCACAACACACAAAGCCCAACTCTACAGCCTTCAACTCCCTTCTGCTCCTCCAAGGCCTTGCAACAGGCACTACCTCTCAGCATCCACTCACAGCCCAGGGCCTGCTCACTTCCCACCTCCAGAAAGCACAGAGCAAGGGGCTCTCACAAGGGAGGAGCAGGCCAGCTCTTGCCTCTTGCTTGTGTCTCAGCTTCCATGAAAATGAAATCTCTTTGAAAATGGGGCCCATAACTTTGGGGGGATGACATGCCTTCATTTCCCTCCAACACCCTTTGCACTCCTTCTCCAGTGACTGCATACTCGGACAGAAACTCAGAGACCTCTAACGTGTTACACTTCCAAATGCGTCATAAAAGCAGATGGACACCTAAAAGACAGGCACAGCATTCAGACCTTGCAGGAAAATCTCACAGCCTCCCTACTGTTTCAACAGGGGGAATTTCTAAAGCACACACACACCCTGGGAATCAGAGATTACTAATATCATTGTGCACATCAGCACTAGATTCATTTAGCAGCTTCAAAACTCTACTTGGACTCTAGCTGACCAGGAATAGGCTGCAAGACTCTACTCAGCAAGAAGTACAAAGTCAAACTGCATGTCCACGTTCACCAGAGAACATCATCTGCATTTTAAACGTAGCAGGACTAACGCAGGATGATGGAGTGGAACAGAATTTGTGACAGATGGTATGGAGCATGTACTTCTTCTTGACTGAGTAGCTGCAGTTCCATATTGCTGCAGAGCTCTGCAGGGGTCAACTCCTACTCTGGGCACAAAACCAGGAGTCACCTCACCACCACCATCCAGGCCATGTTGCTTCTCCTGACCTGTCGGCTGCTCACAGAGAGGGGACCTCACAAGTGCAAACCCCCAACACATGCCTGCTGCTGCTATGGCCTTCAGGGACAGAAATTTCCTCAAAGTAACTTCCCCTGCAACGAACCACTGCTGCCCTAGCAGGGACTTGGACAAGAGACCTCACACTCAACGCCCAGGCCTAACTGCCTGCTGCCGGTCTATCAGGGACTCAGAAAGACAGGACCTCACAGTCACCTGCACAACCAGGTCTCTGTCTTTCTTTGGCCAAGAAGACTCTGAGGCAAAAATTACCTCACTAGAATTTCTTGAGCCACGAGACAAATCCTGGCTGATCAGCTGCTCAGGCAGAAATGATCTCAAAAACACACAGCCATGCCACAGACCTGCTGATGGCCGTGGTCACAGCCCCAACAGCCTCTTCAGGAGCTCCTGCAGGAAAGCAGCCACCTCGCCAGCACCGCTGCCCCTGCTGCAGCGAGAGGGCACCCGCCGGCATTTGAACGCACCCGCAGCCCCCACCAGCCCCACTCGCACCCGCTCTCACTCCCACTCCCTTCTCACCTGCTTCGCTCCCTCCCTTCTCGCACCTCTCTCTTCCCTTGGCCTTTTCCCACTCTGGACTACGATTGGCTGACACAGCCGTCATTCCAATCCATCCCCACCCTCCTCCTCAGGACAGCCAATAGGAGGGCTGCACTCAGGCGATGTCATGGCAACACTGCGCCCTCCTGCCCTGGCAGCCAGCTCTGCCCCCTCCTCTCCCACCACGGGACGGTGCCATCTTGTGGGCGGCAGCGCGGAGCACGGCAGGGCCTTGGGGCAGCCCGGCGCCGGGTGCCCGGGCAGTGCAGGGCCCTGGGGGCGGCCGCTCTGCTGCAGGGGCCCCGTGGGGCTTCTTGCTGCCCTGCGCCCTGGGGGCCATGCTGGGCTTGGAGGGCGGCCCTGGGGCCTGTGCTGGTGCCAGCCCTGGTGCGGGCGCTGGGGCCCTGGGAATGGCCGGGGTGCCGGAGCCTGCGGGCGACGTGCTGCTGCCACCAGGGCAGGGCAGTGTCCTCTCGGCCCTCCTGCCCCAGCCCCTTCCCCAGGGTAGCCCCAGGGCTTGGCAGCCCTCCCGCTCCGCCTGGCAGGGCTGGGCCACGGCCAAGCAGGGGCTGCTCTGTGTGGGGCTGGGCTGTGCCCCGAGGGGTCGCTCCAGAGCGCTGAGGAGCCCCATGGGGGCACAGGGCAGTGAGGCTGGGGACCAGCTCTGAGCCTGCTGGTGCTAGGAAGTGGAGGTGTGGGGTCGTGAAGGGACTGGGGGAGATGGCTCTTTTGGGCTTACTGCAGCACTGCACCCCATAGCTCAGAGAAAAATCCTTGGGTCAGTCAGGACTTGGCAGTGGGCACCGTGCCTCCACCTGTTTCCAAGGTGCTCTCCCAAATAGGCTTTCTGTTGCATGCAGATGTTTTGAGTCCAACCTGCGCAAGGACACAGGCTATGACCATCTCGAGATGGCTTCTCTGAGCCCAAAACATGCTGTACCAACTTGTACCAAGCATGAAAGGAACAGAGGTCCTCTCAAACAGGCAGGGGACCTGGGGTCATTACAAGGTGGTTTCCTTATTGTACATGGACATTTCAGCAGGTTCTTGAGAGCCCCATGAGAGCAGTAGGCTGCCCCAGCCTCTGGGATGCAGGACCCCAATTCTTCTCAGAGCCAGATCGCAAAGGGGGACACGATCCGTGGAAAACCTGCCATGCATTCCCATGCCCCCCACAGACCCCAAAAGGCAATGGAGCTGGCCCCACAGAAGCCTTGAGGCTCAGCGCATCTCCTGCCCCATGACCCAGGAGTCCTGGCTGTCCACTAAGACAGATGGGACCCTCAGAGATGACTCTTGTGGCAGCCCCCAGTCCTGTCCAGCCACCCCCACAGCCCTGGATTCACAGCAGTTTTTGCAGTTACCAATCTTTGTGCAACATCTCGGGAAGAAGTACCCAAAGCCCTTACCCTCAGTGGAGAGCTGCAGGAGCCTTGGGAACAAGGAACTGTGGTCTCGGCTGATGGTGTCCATCCAGCAGTCCTCCATCTCGCCTCTTTGCCCTCGGCTCACCTCTGCAGCCCAGGAGGAGGGATGTTCTTCCCTTCACCCAACAATCCTTTTCATCGTGCTCCTGTTCCTCTGCGTGTCAGTGACGGATCCCAGCACAGCCCCCATTAACTCCTGTCTCCAGTCTTGCCATGGAGCCACTACAAGGGCAGCGGCAGGGAGGGCGTGAGCAGTGCCCAGCAGTGCCTAGGTCTGGGAGGGAAGTGAGGGCCCTCCCCCAGGACACCATGGAGACCTCCCTGTGATGCAGCACATCCCGCTGTGACCTCAGCTGGTGTCATCTGGGGGCACAGCAGGTCAGTGCCATGGAGATGGCACCGCCAGGGAGAGAGCAGAGAGATTTCCTCTCCCCTCCTGGAAAGCAGGCATCTCCCTTCCCCCAGTTATTTTCCCAAACTTTCTGATAAGTCCTTCAAGAATGTCCCCAGGTGGTGCCAAAGTCAGGGAAACATCTGAAGTGGGGACCTGGAGAGGTCACTGCTGTGCTCCTGCACTCCCTGGCTGCTGCACGAGGCAACAGGATTCTGTGCAGGAATTTGGGGTTTGAGGGTTGGATTGGGGTTTGGCATTTTTACAGGATCAAAGTCCGGTGGGATGAAAAAGCACAAAGGGTGCCCATAGGCTGAGATGCTTAGGTGAGCCTCAAAACTGGTGGCTGCTGTGGATCACTCTTTTATTTGAAGTAGGGTATAGGAGAATAAGGGACAGGACGTAACCTTCCTCCTTTAAGCACCAAAGCAGGCTCTTTGATTTGAGAAGCCTTCAGCAAGGTTTCTCGGTCTGTGGTGCTTAAGATAGAGATGACATGCCAGAAAAGAGCAAACACACATCATCTAGCGGGATTTGCCTAGGAGACTCGTCCCTGCCAGATTCCAAAGCCATTGTTCAGGCCATGTAGCAAATTGGAGGAAGTTTTCCCATTTCCCATGAACTTAGTCCACCTTTCCTTCTGTGTGAGCCTGAGAAAAGCCAGGTCTCAACTCTGGGCTTCAGATGGTCCTTGGGCTTTTCAGTGTCACTTTGGGGCTCTGCTTCTCCCCTGGGTACGCTCCTCAGCCCCCTGCCCTTCCCACACCAGCCCCCTGGCTCCTCCAGGGATCTGTGCAGCCCAGGCACCCTGGATCCACACTGGCACCCTTGCCCTCCCACGATCTGTACAGCTCTGGCACCCTGGATCTCCCACATTTGAGGATTCAAGGCTTCTCAGGACATCCCTCATACTGCAGTGCTGCTCTCTGGGCTCTGGTGCAGAGCCTACGAGGCACTGCAATGCCTCAGGGCCTGCATTCAGAAGTTTGTAAGGGCACCTCCCAGCTCTGCAGCTGCTAAAGCTTGCAAGCGTCCTTATAACCAACCTTCCTGCTCTTCCTAGTCTCTGCAGAGCACTGGGGCAAGTCTTGCAGGAGGGAGACTCCACCCCCCTTAAATAGTGTCCGAGATGTGCCTTTCCAAGTCCCTACAGGAGTTAATTTCCTTAGTCAGCCTCTAGTCATCTGTGACGCAGGGAGCCCAACTCTACCTGCTGGCATCTCTGCCCTTTCTCTCCCTTGTCTCCTGTGTGCCTACCCAGTCTTCTCCATGCACCAGAGGCATGGGAAGTGTTGCCTAAGAGAACTCAGCTGAACCTATGACACGTTGTGGAGCTGAGGGCCTGATGGAAGCAAGTCTGGGATGACTGTTCCCCCATCTCCTCTCCTATTCCCAGCCCAAGGGTTAGGAATGTCCTCTGGAGAGAGTGGTTGGTTTGGTATGGCTGGGATGGGTTTCCCTCGACATCGCTGGGTCCTGCCTGTGTTGCTCTGAGTGCCCAGAAAATTTCTCTTCTCTGGGGGCTTGCATCAATGTTTTCCAGACTTTTGTACAGAAAGATAGCTTGCTCCAAGAGCCCCCAAATCCCTCCCCACACACACACACCCGCAGGACGGCACAATCTTGTGGAGATTTGTTTTGCTTCTCTGTCGTGACAGACATCTTTTGAGCTACTGTCCAGATTACAGCAGGGAAAAAAAATGTTTGATTAAAAAAATCTTATCCCTGGCAGCACATACAAACTGACTCCTTACCCCTGCACCTCCACCATTCAGTAGAGCAGCAGCTCATGCCTCTCTGCTTTCCCCACCAGTTTCACCACCCACCCAGAGTGTTTCAGCTTTCCATTAGAAGGGAACATCAAGCAGTAGAAGAGGCAAAGAAAGCGGCTTCTCTCTTCTTTTCACTCTTCACCTGCTGCCTTAGGTTTCACTAGTGATGGAGCTCTCACAGCTCAGGGCTTCTCTGCACCTCTCAGACTGCCGTGCTGCGACAAGAATTTCTGCTCTAAAGCAGGATTCAGGAAATGTGGAGGTTGCTGCGAGTTCTTATGCAGGCACAAAGCTGAGCGTATCAGCTAGTTACAGATTAATAATCTACAAGTAGAATCATGAAGAAAGGAATAGTTTCCCAGCAGATACAGAAGTATTCCTAATGGCACTTGAGGGATAGCAAATGACGTACTGTGAGTAATTCTGGTTTCCTTGGAGAAAAAGGAACTGAGATTGCAACAAAAAGCAACAAAGGCAGGCTATGCAAATGCCCCAGAAGTGAAGTGCCAATCACACAGAAGCACACTCAGAGAAATCAGTTTGACATAGCCAAACTAAGACAGAGGAAACAGGATTGTTCCGTACAGGAGAAGTTGCTCTATGGAGAGAGAATCAGTTACCCTCACAAGCAATGCTGCCACAAGGAGCAATACCCATAAAGTTGCCATCGGGAAATGCCACTTGGATTTGAAAAGACTTCAAATTCCTGAAAAGGAAATTCTGCATGTGGCTCTCAATCAAGGAAATATCTCACAAGGGAACTTAAGTCTATCTATAAAATCGATTCTGCAATAGATTTGCCTGGAGCAGGTGACTGAACTCCAGGACCCAGGAGATTCTTTGGGAGGGGATGAGATGTCAAGGAAAAACAGGCAAATAGGGACCCAAACCTGAGTCACAGCACAGGAAGCTAAGCAGTGCCCCTTTAGCCTCTAGGCTAACCCCACTGCCCAAGCACACAGCGTTCCTCTGTGCATAAGGAATAAGACAACTTAGTAACTGAGGAGCAAACCACAACAAATTAAAAGCTGCTTGTGCCTATGCGATGGAAGGCATCAGGCAGTCTTCTTGCCTCTTTCAACCCCAGCCATCACTTGGGTAAGTTTTAGAGTGGAAAAAAAAAGGAGCATGAAGTGTATATGCCAACTTCTCACTGTTCCTTCAGTTTTTCTGAGGAAGAAGATAGGTCCTCCCTCATTAGAGGATACCTCTAGTATGGCCTTACTTATCAATTTGTAAGTTATAATGAGACAGGGATAATAAAAGTTCTCTCGGACTGTGACACTCTGAGAGAGTGTGAGAGACTGTGTCACTCTGAGAAATTGAGACAGGTACATAAAACCATAAAAAAGAGGAAGAAAAAAAAAGAAGGAAATGGTCCCTTTGGAGAGATCATTAAGAACAAGCATTTGAGAACTTGCAATTACATGCTGCACTTAGATTCCATTTTCCCTCCTGCTGAGTGCAGTGAAAGAAAAGCAAAGAATTTGAAAAGAAACTTCACATACACAGTCAAGAGGTATGAGAACATGACTACACGGCAGCAGACATTACCTCATCCTTGAACTAGCAAAGGTTCCTTAGTCTATGGATATCCTCAGGGGTGGCAGTGAGGTCGAAAGCACTACTCCTGATCTCCTCTGGCTTGCCTTCCTCCAATGCAGCAGTGAGCTCTCTCACAGTGGCCTGAAAAAAAACAGTGAAAGCGCAAAGGGCTAACTGAGCGCACGAACCGGGATGGAGCAGTCGCCTGAAAAAAGGCCCACAAAACGCCGGTCAAGTTAGACCTTGGAAACTGTCACAGTGTTTCAGAGCAGAGGATCACAGGCTTCCTCAGCTTGCTGCTCAGGTAGCAACAGCAGCCGGGTTCTTTGTTTCACACTCCTCGCTTGGAAGGGCACAGTTGTTTCAGGCTGTTCTCACTTCAGCAGTAACAGGGGAAAGAGAGAAAGCTGACAGAAAACAGGAGGACTAGCACAGGAGGACTAGCACAGGAGGACTAGCACTAGCACTGAAAACAGGAGGGCTACACAAGAAAGCAGCTCAGGAATGAACACGAGAACAGCAAAGGCCTCTTGTGCCACATGATGCTGTAGCCCTCCCAACACTGAGGTTTCAGACAACCACAGCAGGCGTTCTCCAGACCAAGGCACCAAAGACAGGAGTCTGGAAGAACTGGAGGCAGGTGAGCTCCAAAGGGAGCTGAGCTGACAACCAAAGGGGAACAGACAACAACACTGGAGTCAGGCAATAAAGACACCACAGGGTGAATTAGACTGGCTGCAACACGGCTGTTGGCATCCAAGTGTGCTTAAGGAAGGCAAACAACCCCTGGGCCTGTTAGGATAAAATACCTGGATCTGCAATAGGGCTGGGTTCACAAACAAAAAACAAAAAAAAATAAAGAAAGAAAGAAAGAAAAAATATCCCCTTTTCCTCAGGCTGTAGCATGACTCTGCAGGCCCTTGTTTTCCTAGCCCTCTGAAAGCCAAGTGCTAGCAAACAAGGACAGACCGTCTGACTAGCAGACAGTGCAAAGAGTCTTCCTCATGCATAAAACAGCGAGAAGGATACTTTTGCACACAAAAGCACCCAACCAACCAGCACATTCCTCCCTTTCCAAACTCCCAAGGTCCTTCTTTGGGATGGCTGCTTTCAAACTATCCCACTGTGTACTACTGTTTCTGTGCTCAGAATGGCACAGAAACAAAATAAGTGACAGCAGGCAACCTCTGGGAAAGTGTCATTTGCAGTTCTAGTGAGGTAATTCCTGCCTTGGGGGCTTTTTGGCCAGTGACAGAGACGTGGTTGTGCAGGTGACTGCGAGGTCCCATCTTTCTCAGTCCCTGATAGACCGGCAGCAGGCAGTTAGGCCTGGGCATTAAGTGTGAGGTCTCCTTTCCAAGTACCTGCTAGGGCAGCAGTGGCTCATGGTGGGGGAAGTTATTTTGAGGCAACTAGTGTCTCTGAAGCCAATAGGCCATCAGCAGGAGTGTGTTGGGGGTTTCTACTTCTGAGCTCCCCTCTCTGTGAGCAGCTGACAGGTCAGGAGAAGCCTCATGGCCTGGATGGTGGTGGTGAGGTGACTCCTCGGTTTGTTGCGTGTGGCCAGAGGAGAGATTGACTGCTTCAGAGCTCTACAGCAATACAGAAGGTCAACTAATTAATTAAGCAGATGTCCCCCATCGTCTGACACAAATTCTATTCCACTCCATGATCCTGAGTTAGTACTACTGCATTTAAAATGCGGGTGATGTTCTCTAGTGAATATGGACGTGGAGTTTGTTTTTCCCCCTTGTTGCTAAGTAGAAGCTTGCAGCCTGCTGCCAGACAGCTAGGGATTCCAGCTGGGCTTTTTAAACTGCTAAATCAATCTAATGCTAGTCTAAGCAGCGTTAGTTATCTCTGATTGCCAGCATGTGTGTGTGCTTTGGAAATTCCCCTTGTGGAAACAGGAGGGAGCTTGTGAGATGTTCCTGCAAGGTCTAAATGCTGTGCCTGTCTTTCAGGTGTCCACGTGCTTTTATGACACATTTGGATCTGTAACACCTTGGAAATTGGTGATTTTTGTCCGAGTATGCAGCCAATGGAGAATGGGTGCAAAGTCTGTTGGAGGAGACAGAAGGAATGTCACCCCCAAACAGGTACCGGCCACATTTTGAAAGAGATTTCTTGTTCAGGGAAGTTGAGGCACAAAGGAATGGCAAGAGGTGGCCTGATGAGGGCTTGTGAGAGCACTCGTCTGCTTCCTGGAGAAGGGAAGTAACCATGTGTAGGACTGTGAGTGGATGCTGAGAGGCAGTGCGTGTTGCAAAGCCTTGGAGGACTAGAAGGGAATGGCAGAGTTGGAGAGCTGGGCTGTGTTGTGGGGCACTTGGGGTGCCCTCTGTGTTGCTGATGCAGAGGTGCACGTTTGCTGGCCCCCATCTGTGAGGCGAGCAGTGGTGTGGGCAGGGTGTCACAGTGCAGGGGTGCGGGGTGGTGGGTCCGGGTGGTGGTCCCAGTGTTTTGGTGCTCATCGTGGGAGGAGATAGCTGGCGAGGGCAGTGCTGTGTGTGGGCAGTGGTGCCAGAGTGGGGAGCTGGGGAGCACTGCAAGGTGAGGGTGTGACTATGCTGGCTGGGCCTAGGCTGCCCTGGTGTCATGGGCCAGAGTTGCTGGCAGCCTGATGCCTTCGATGCACTGAGGTTCAGGCCTTGGGGATGCTAAGCAATTTCCAGCACCTGCAGCATGGATTTTTCCTGACGGCCAGGGAGTGTATATCTCCTTGCTCCGGGATGTGAACCAAGCCTGCGTTTTTTCTCTTTTCCTCTTTTCCTCATAAGAGCTTTGGTCTGCAGCAGTGTTTGCTGAGAGGAGCGGACGTTGTGGGAGATGCGCTTTTCTGTCTGGGCCTTAGCCTGCTGGAATCCCTTTGAAGGAGCGAAGGCCTTGTGGTGTGGTGGTCTTTGGAGAAAGGCAGGTGAGTTCTTGGGAGCTGACTGTCAAGGGGCGGAATCCTTCCTGTACCACATTTTTTGGAGGAGTGCCTTTGAATGGGAGCAGCAAGGCAAAAGTGCCCTGCAAGGGATGCGTAGCCCAGGTCTCTCTTCCTTCCAGGTGCAGTCTCTGCAAGTTACCCCACCATCGTGCTGTAGTGTGAGCTTTCTGTGCTGCAGCGGGGAAATAAGAAACAGCCACGTGTAGCCATCAGTGTGCTAAGTGTGGTGTGGTTAGGTGCTGACCCTGCTGACCCTGGCAAGGGACTGGATTTTTCCTGTGCTTTGGGTGGTGGTGGTGAGGAGCCCCATGTAGCTCTCACTGCCTTTTGCCATTTCAGAAGAAAGTGTTTGTCCTGTTGTTGTCCAAAATCTGGGTTCTGTTACCCAGCGTGCAAGCAACCAATAGACACACAGGGTCAAGACACTTGTTTATTTCATTTCTGTGCAGAGATGGGTGCGAGGTGGTAAATCCACAAAGCTAGCACACCTTCTCCCCCTCTCATCCTTCATTTATACACACTTTTCAGGGAGTATTTTATACAAATCTTTCTATTGGTTACAGTTTCATTACATCAGGTAATTGCTCTGCACTTGCATTTTAACGCTCTTGTTAATTAGCATAGGAAGTGAAGAAGAGGCAGTAACATCACTATCATGTCGTTTCCATCTCATTATTAATTTAGGGGTGTGAAGCTTAATATATTAATACGCCTTAATGAACGTAAGGTCTCTTCTGGGTTATTCTCCTGTTTTTCTTACCTACCCCTCGCATTCTACAAAGCGCTGCAGTTTCATCAAGGTTATTTAGCCGGAGCTCGTTATACTTTGCAGTACTGCTTTTCTCTCTACCTTGTCCTTGAGTCTTGTTACCAATTTGCAAGGTTTTCTCACAGTATTTCTCTAACAGTATTTCCCTGTGCACCCCACTGACCGAGTCCCAACAGGGCAGGTGGCACAGCCTCAGTACAGCTGCTCACTGCACCGAACGAGTCCTGCCAATGCATGTAAAGCAGCCTCGTTACAGCTGTGCACCCCAGTGACCGAGTCCCACCAATGCGGTTGGCGCACTCTTCGTACAGCTGTGCACTCCACTGACCGAGTCCAACCAAAGCAGGCAGCGTGGCCTCAGTACAGCTGTGCAACCACTGACCAAGTCCCACCAATGCAGGTGGCGCGACCTTTATACAGCTGTGCACCCCACTGACCGAGTCCCACCAATTCAGCTGGCTCGGCTTCGGTGCAGCTGTGCACCCCACTCACCGAATCCCACCAATGCAGGTGGCGCAGACTCAGTAGAGCTGTGCACCCCACTGACCGAGTCCCACCAATGCAGATGGAGAGGCCTCAGTACAGCTGTGTACCGCACTGACCGAGTCCCACTAATGCAGGTGGCTCACCTCGGTACAGGTGTGCACCTCACTGACCGAGTCCCACCAATGCAGGTGGCTTGGCCTTGGTACAGCTGTGCACCCCATGGACCAAGTCCCACTAATGCAGGTGGCGAGGCCTCGGTGCAGCTGTGCAACCCACTGAACGAGAACCACCAATGCAGGTGGCTCAGCCTTGGTACAGCTGTGCACCCCACTGACCGAGTCCCACCAATGCAGGTGGCTCGGCCTCGGTACAGCTGTGCACCCCACTGACCGAGTCCCACCAATGCAAGTGGTGTAGGCTCGTTACAGCTGTGCACCCCACTGACCGAGTCCCACCAATGCAGATGGCAAGTACTCAGTGCAGCTGTGCACCCCACTGACCGAGTCCCAAGAATGCACGTGGCTCGGCCTCTGTGCAGCTGTATACCCCACTCACTGAGTCCCACCTATGCAGGTGGCTCGGCGTCAGTGTAGCTGTGCACCCCACTGACCAAGTCCCACGAACGCAGGTAGCGGGACCTCAGTACAGCTCTGCAGCCCACTGACCGAGTCTAACCAATGCAGGTGGAGAGGCCTCAGTACAGGTGTGCACCTAACTTACCGAGTCCCACCAATGCAGGTGGCGCAGCCTGGTACAGCGGTGTAACACACTGACCGAGTGCCACCAATGCAGGTGGCGCAGCCTGGTACAGCTGTGCACCCCACTGACCTTGTCCCACGAATGCAGGTGGTGAAGCCTCCGTATAGCTATGCACCCCACTCATCGAGTCCCACCAATGCAGGTGGCTCGACCTCGGTACAGCTGTGCACCCCACTGACCGAGTCCCAACAATGCAGGTGGCTCGCCTCGGTACAGCTGTGCACCCCACTGACCGAGTCCCACCAAAGCAGGTCGTGCGGCATCAGCACAGCTGTGCACCCCACTGACCGTGTCCCAGCAATGCAGGCGGCTCAGCGTCTGTACAATTGTTCGCTTAACGAATCTCACTATGCTGCAAACCCCAGGAATCTCATTCTCATCACCAATTTATGTTCTAGTTAGATTCCTGGGGGCAAAAATCTCGTATGGCAAGCCAGTGCAAACACACATACACACACACACACACACAAACACTCTTCAGGAGCAAGCTGTTTATTAGGAGATACTTACAAACAGACCGACCCGATGGTAATCTCGACAAGGACCACTCCAATGCTTGTCCCGATCGTCTGCATGGCGAGAGAGAGAGAGTCGGCAGGCACAATCTTTGCGGGCGTCCCCGAGGAGGCAAAGTGGTCCTCTGTTATGTAGCAGCCTCTCTCTCCTTTGGAAAAAATCAGGTATTTATGATTATTTGTGGTAGCCTGGAGTCCTGGCACATGGGGCCACCAAATGCAGGGAGTCTAGCCCAACTCCGCCCCAGTCGCATAACCGGGCTATCATACTGCACGCGTGTGCAGACTTATTTCGGGCACCACACTTGACTTTGGGGGTCACTACTTCATTACTCTTCAACTTCTGACCTTCATGTTGACTGCTTCTCATGGTTATTCTGTGGCTGGAAGCCACACAATCCATATGTAACCAACTGCTGTTCTTCCTCGCAGATTTCCAAGACCTTGTTAGTTACGTATTTGTATGCCGCTTAACAGAGCGGTATTATTCTAGGCATTAAAAGTTACAACACAGACCATTCCCATCAAGTCTCACGTAGTACGGATACAAGCACCTACAAGTTGACAGCAGGATGCCACTTCCATTTCTAGGGCCAATTTTGAGAGATCAGCCCAGGCAGCAGCTGCACTGGAAAGGCTGTCTGACACTGACAGAGCAACTCAGCACTGCAACAGCCCTCCACATAATGCCACACCTCTGCTGTGCCAGCTGTGCCACCGTCTCTGCCCCACACAGCTGCCTCGTCTACTACATGCAACCAAGTGCCAGCAAGAAGACAGGCATGCAGGGCACTCCCCACTTGCACACGCCCCAGGCACTGCTCTCCTCACTGCCTTCTCTTGACACCAAAACCCAGGCACGCAGGGAAGCTCTTGCACTAACACCAAAGGTGGCCAAGGCATTCCAGGCTCACAAGGCACGTGCAAATGATCAGGCACAGAGCTGGCTCCTGGCATGATGTGGCTCTTTTCACACGGCAGGATCCTGCTCTCTTTGGGCAGAGCAGGCTGCTGCTTTCCATCCCCATCCGCTCAAGAATCTCCACCTAAGTATGGAGGGACCGAGATTTTCTTTAGGAATACAGAAGTTGCAGATACAACGTCGAAACATTTGAGAGTCCTGAAGGCCCCCTGACCTCAAAGTAACCTCGGTTCCCTTCCTTTCCTTACTTAGAGGCCCTGTGATTGGACAAAGGTGCAGAGGTTTTGAAATGAGGCCCTAGCAAGGAGACAGCCCCAGGCTGGAGGGCTGCTGAAATGCCAGCTCTCCTGGCTGCGCAGCCTCTGCAGCAGGAGTCCCGGCTCCACAGCTGGGTTCACACAGCACTGAGGGTTGAGTGCCACGAGCAGCCTGGCCCTGGGCACATCTTCAGCCCTCGCAGAGCCAGGAGCCCAACAGCTCTGAGACCTCCGTTCAAGCTACCAAGGATTTCGGGCACTCACACAAAGGCACTCGACAGATGCTGGCTTTCATTATAAGGGTCTTTCACTCATCCTACAGGGCACCACAACCTTCTAGGAAAAGGAAGGTTCTCATTTCCTGAGTGTGCTGGCAGTAACAGCATCTGTATGATGTGGGACGTGCAGCTCAGCAGAGGTACCAGGAGGTGAACCCACATGCCCCAGGTCACCCATGGAAGATGGGCACATTCATGGAAGCCTTCACATCCACGCATAGCCTCATCTCATTCACTTGCAGCCGCTTTCACAGAGGGCTCACAATGGTGGCAAAGATGCTGACAGCTACAGGGACACACCCTGGCATCCTGCCTCCATCCTCAGTGGCTCGAGGATTGCACGGGGAACCTACACAACTGGAGCAACCTAGAAAGAAAGAAAGACAGAATCGATTAGGATGCAGTACGTTCTGAGATGGGAAGATGCAAGGAGGGTCCAGATTCCACAGAAAGCCTTGAAGGAATGAGCAGACCACTTTCTCCAGCAGAGTCTGTAAAACCCAAAAGACTCAGGAAGCATCAAGACCTTCAGAAACTGCAAGCCTGGACCTCAGCTGACAGAAAACAACTAACTGCAAGCATCCCTCGCTCACACCAGGATGCTCCAAGCAGGGAGCACAGTCAGCACCAGTGCTCACCCAGGGCTCCCACAAGGACACTGGGATGGCAGGCTGGCTTCTGGGAGCAGAGCACTGCTCTCCCCACACATCTCCTCCCATGCTGAGCAGCACAACACTGAGCCAACATGTGCCTGTGCATCAGTGGTGCACAGGGCACAGCACCACACATGGCAGCACACAGGACACCCCCAAGGGCCCCACAACACAGAAAGCCCAACTCTCCAGCCCTTCCAGTCCCTTCTAGGCCTCCAACGCCTTGGAAACAGTGCTTCCTCTGAACATCCACTCACAGCCCTGACATGGTCACTTCCCATCTCCAGGAAGCAGAGAGCAAGCGCTCTCACAGCTGCTGATCAGGCCAGCTCTTGCCGCTCACTTTTGCCTCACATGCCCGCAAGGCGCTCACCCAAAGGGGCCTCCCTACTAACAGGCCCCTAGAGCCTTCAAAGGGAAGCCCATCCTCACGCCTTCTCTTCCCGACAGCTCGGAGGCAGGACAAACACTTTCTTCTGAAATGGCAAAAGGTAGCTTCACTTGAACAAAAAAGAAGGACAGATCCACAGGCTCATTCTCCACATGCAGATGAGAGCTGCCCCTGACAGCCCACAAGGTACCCAGAGATGACTGGCTGGGGGCAGGCTTCAGCACCAAGGGAAATGCAGTGGCCTCAGAGACTGCTGGAGCTCATGGCAGCTTTGTGAATCTCTGAAATAAATGCAAGGCTGCTTGGGCATCGCCTGCTGCCAGAAGGATGCTTTGGGCAAGAAAGGGTCAAAGATGGTGCTCCATGTCTTAAGTATACCAGGAAGCATGACCCACCATGCCTGACAGGAGCAGAAGGACTTTACTGTCCAATTCACAAGCTACTCCACAACACTCGACAGCTGAGGTTGGCACTGAAACTCAGTTAGGGAGCACACAGACCTGGGCCCTGGCCTTGATGACCTGCCATTTGCCATCGATCATCCTCAGAGAATCCAGGGAGTGATGCCAGAGGACAAAGCATGGTGCTGAGACATCTCCAGAGCAGTACCTGACATGACACAGCTCCTGAGCTTAGGCCTTCCCACAACATAGCCAGCAGTAAAACGCTTCAAGAACAGAGGGGACATAATGCACGCCAAACAGCTGGGAGGCTAGCAGTAGGATGTATGTGCTCACCACCACTGCCTTGACTCCAGCTACTCCGAGAAATGCAGCTAGAGCTAAGTGGGGCTCCTCACCACCACCACCCAAAGCACAGGAAAAATCCAGTCCCTTGCCAGGGTCAGCAGGGTCAGCACCTAACCACACCACACTTAGCACACTGATGGCTACACGTGGCTGCTTTCTTATTTCCCCGCTGCAGCACAGAAAGCTCACACTACAGCACGATGGTGGGGTAACTTGCAGAGACTGCACCTGGAAGGAAGAAAGACCTGGGCTGCACATCTCTTGCAGGGCACTTTTGCCTTGCTGCTCCCATTCAAAGGCACTCCTCCAAAGAAATGTGGTACAGGAAGGATTCCACCCCTTGACAGTCAGCTCCCAAGAACTCACCTGCCTTTCTCCAAAGACCACAACACCACAAGGCCTTCACTCCTTCAAAGGGATTCCAGCAGGCTAAGGCCCAGACAGAAAAGCGCATGTCCCACAACGTCCGCTCCTCTCAGCACACACTACTGCAGACCAAAGCTCTTATGAGCAAGAGGAAATGAGAGGAAAGGAGAAAAAACGCAGGCTTGGTTCGCATCCTGGAGCAAGGAGATATACACTCCCTGGCCATCAGGAAAAATCCATGCTGCAGGTGCTGGCAAGCGCTTGGCAACTCCAAGGGCTGAACCTCAGTGCATCAAAGGCATCAGGCTGCCAGCAACTCTGGCCCATGACACCAGGGCAGCCTAGGCCCAGCCAGCATAGTCACACCCTCACCTTGCAGTGCTCCCCAGCTCCCCACTCTGGCACCACTGCCCACACACAGCACCTCCCTCGCCAGCTATCTCCTCCCATGATGAGCACCAAAACACTGGGACCACCACCCGGACCCACCACCCCGCACCCCTGCACTGTGACACCCTGCCCACACCACTGCTCGCCTCACAGATGGGGGCCAGCAAACGTGCACCTCTGCATCAGCAACACAGAGGGCACCCCAAGTGCCCCACAACACAGAAAGCCCAGCTCTCCAACTCTGCCATTCCCTTCTAGTCCTCCAAGGCTTTGCAATAATCACTGCCTCTCAGCATCCACTCACAGTCCTACACATGGTTAATTCCCTTCTCCAGGAAGCAGACGAGTGCTCTCACAAGCCCTGATCGGGCCACTTCTTGCCACTCATTTGTGCCTCAACTTCACTGAAAAGAACATCTCTTTCAAAATGTTGCCCATACTTGTTTGGCTGTGACATTCCTTCTGTCTCCTCCAACAGACTTGGCACCCATTCTCCACTGGCTGCACACTTGGACAGAAAATCACCAACCTCTAATGTATTACAGTTCCAAATGTGTCATAAAAGGAGGTGGACACCTGAAAGACAGGTACAGCATTTGGGCCTTGCATTAACATCTCATAAGCTCCTTGCTGTTTCCACAGGGGGAATTTCTAAAGCACACACAGACAATGGGGAGAAGAGATTACTAACACCACTGCTTACACCAGCATCAGATTGATTTAGCAGCCTCAAAACTCTGTCTGGACTCCCTAGCTGATCGGGAGCAGCCTGTAAGCTTCTACTTAGCAACAACTGGAAAGTCAAACTTCATGTCCATATTCACCAGAGAACAACACCCACATTTTTCATGTAGTAGTACTGACACAGGATGACAGACTGGAACAGAATTTGTGTCAGACGATGTGGAACATCTGCTTGACTGAATAGTTACATTTACATATTGCTGTAGAGCTCTGCAGCGGTCAGTCCCTCCTCTGGGCACACACAACAAACCCAGAAGTCACTTCACCACCACCATCCAGGCTGCGTGTCTTCTCCTGATCTACCACCTGCTCAGAGAAGTGACCTCACAAGGGCAAACCCCCAACACACGCCTACAGCTGCTACGGGCTGCAGAGATACACATTTCCTCAAAATAACTTCCCCCGCCATGAACCACTGCTGCCTGAGCAGGTACTCAGACAAAAGAGACCTCACACTCAACGCCCATGCCTAACACACACTTTGGGAAGAAGAGATTATTAGCACCACTGCGTACACCAGCACTAGATTTATTCAGTAGTTTAAAAGATCTAGTTGGACTCCCATGATGACCAGGAGTAGGCTGCAAGCTTCTACTTAGGAACTCAACAAAGTCAAGCTCCATGTCCATGTTCACCAGAGAACATCATCCACATTTGAAACGTAGCAGTACTAACGCAGGATGACAGAGTAGACTACAATTTCTGTTAGATGATGGGGGACATCTACTTCTGCTTGATTAATTTGTTGCCTTTCTCTGGTGCTGTAGAGCTCTGCAGGGGTCAATCTCTCCTCTGGGCACACGCAACAAACCCAGGAGTCACCTCACCACCACCATCCAGGCCATGTGGCTTCTCCTGACCTGTCAGCTGCTCACAAGGGCAAACCCCCAACACATGCCTGCTGATGGCCTACGGGCTTCAGAGACACTAGCTGCCTCAAAAATTACTTCCCCAGCCATAAGCCACTGCTGTCCTAGCAGGTACTCGGACAAAAGAGACCTCACTCTCAACGCCCACGACTAACTGCCTGCTGCCGGTCTATCAGGGACTCAGACAGACGGGACCTCACAGTAACCTGCACAACCAGGTCTCAGTCACTGGCCAAAAAGCCCCCAAGGCAGGAATTACCTCACTAGAACTTCCCCAGCCAGCAGACAAATCCTGGCTGATCCGCTGCTCAGGCAGAAACCATCTCAAAAACACATCCCAGTGCGGACCTGCTGCTGCCCTATCCACTGCTCCGTGGGAAGTGACATCACAAGCAACAGCCACGCCTTCTCCCTCCAGCCGGCCTATCAGGGACTCGCGCAGAACTGACCTCACCATCAACAGCTGAGCCATGGGCCTCCTCCAGCCCCACCAGCTACCTACAAACACTTGATGGCACACAGGGCATTTTCTCATACAGCCCTTTTAAACACTAGGGACCTCACTGCCCACCCTGCTGCTGCCTGCAGCTCCCCCTGCCCTTTCCCATGGCTGAGCCACCTCCTGATTCACTTCCTGGCTTCACAATGCTCACAGTGCAGCAAAGCACCCATTACGTAGCAGTTGCAACCCCCCAAAAATACATTAGCTTTAGCCTAGACAGTCTATGTAGCAAGAGAGCAGGGCCTCATGTCCCAGTCAGAGGGAGAAGCCTTCCCACAGCTCACAAGTCTACTTCCTTCCCAAATGCTGAACAAGAACAGCAAATCCTCCACACACCGAGCACAACAAGCATTCTCCTATTTTACGCACTGACAATTTGAGACATGGCAATGGACTCCATCCAGGATATTTCAATTGCTGAAACCAGCAGAGCCAGAATTCAGCAACTCTTCATCCTCATCTAGGATTATGGGAATAACAACGGCGAGTGTGAAAATGGCCTTTCGTCAACTTCCAAGGCCCCTGAAAAGCAAAACACCTCACACTTAACAGAGCTCTTCTGCAAACACCCTTCAGGCTGCTCCCAGGGTCACAGGTCCTGGAGCACACCAAGAACTATGGAGCAAGCACAACGACTTGGGCACGACACCTCGCGAGGACACCAGCAACCTGCTCACATTTTGCCCAGCAGATCCCAAACACAGCTCTGAGCAGCACCTGGGGGCTGTGGGGGCAGCAGCAACCCAGGGAAACACTTGAAAATGCATCTCAGACCCACAAAAGGTTCAAAGCTTCCAGCACCCAAACCCCACCAAGCCGCCCAGGCCCAGCTGCTCGGCGCAGGCCGGCACGCCTGGCTCGCAGGTCAGTTCCCCTCGGTGACAGGGCGCTGGGTCCCCTGCTCACAGCCCCAACAGCCCCTTCGGGAGCCCCTGCAGGGAAGCATCCCCCTCGCCAGCACCGCTGCCCCTGCTGCAGCGAGAGGGCACCCGCCGGCATTTGAACGCACCCGCAGCCCCCACCAGCCCCACTCGCACCCGCTCTCACTCCCGCTCCCTTCTCGCCTGCTTCGCTCCCTCCCTTCTCGCACCTCTCTCTTCTCTTGGCCTTTTCCCACTCTGAACTATGATTGGCTGACACAGCCATCACTCCAGTCCATCCCCACCCTCCTTCTCAGGACAGCCAATAGGAGGGCTGCACTCAGGCGATGCCATGGCAACGCTGCGCCCTCCTGCCCTGGCAGCCAGCTCCGCTCCCTCCCCCGTGGGACGGCGCCATCTTGTGGGCGGCAGCGCAGGGCACGGTGGGGCCTCGGGGCAGCCCGGCGCCAGGTGCCCGGGCAGTGCGGGGCCCCGGTTGCGGCCGCTCTGCCGCAGGGGCCCCATGAGGCTCCTCACTGCCCTGCGCCCTGGGGGCCGTGCTGGGCTTGGAGGGCAGCCCTGGGGCCTGTGCTGGTGCCAGCCCTGGTGCCGGCAGTGGGGCCCTGGGAATGGCCGGGGCGCCGGAGCCTGCGGGCGACATGCTGCTGCCACCAGGGCAGGGCAGTGTCCTCTCGGCCCTCGTGCCCCAGCCCCTTCCCCAGGGTAGCCCCAGGCTTGGCAGCCCTCCTGCTGCACCTGGCAGGGCTGGGCCATGGCCCAGCAGGGGCTGCTCTGTGTGGGTCTGGGCTGTACCCCGAGGGGTCGCTCCAGAGGGCTGAGGAGCCCCATGGGGGCACAGGGCAGCAAGGCGGGGTACCAGCTCTGGGCCTGCTGGTGCCAGGGAGTGGAGGTGTGGGGTCAGGATGGGGCTGGGGGAGATGGCCATGTTGGGCTCACCCCAGCAGTGCACCCCACAGAGAAAAGTCCTTGGGTTAGGCCTGTCTTACAGGGTGACAGTGGTGCCTCCACCTGTTCACAAAGTGCTTGCCCAAACAGGGTGTCTTTTGGGTTCAGAGGTTGGAGCCTGTTTTGTAGGAGGACAAAGGCTGTGGCCATCTCAAGATGGCATCTCAGAGCCCCAAATCTGCTCTGCCAAGTTAGAATCATAAAAGGATACAAATGGAGACAATCCTCACTGGAGAGATACAGAAGCACTGGAAACAAGGAAGTGCATTCCTGGCTGATGGTGTCCCTGCAGCAGTCCTCCATCTCGCTTGTCCCTTGCCCTCAGCTCACCTCTCAAGCCCAGGACGAGGGACGCTCTTCCCATCTCATCACCCAATACTCCTTTCCAACATGCTGCTGCTCCTCCGCATGTCGACAAGGACTCCTAGTGCAGCCCCGTTGCCTCCTGTCCCCTGTCATTGCCACGGAGCCACTATGAAGGACAGTGGTGGGGATTGCCTGAGCAATGCACAGCAGCGCCTGGGCCTTGCAGGGCAGTGAGGGCCCCCACCCACGGCACCATGGAGACCTCCCTGTGATGCAGCACATCCTGCTGTGACCTCAGCTCGTGTCATCTGGGGGCTCACTATGCCGTCGCCATGGAGATGGCCCAGCCAGGGAGCAGAGAGATTTCCTCCCACGTCCTGGAAAGCCATCCACTCCCTTACCCCAGTTATTTCCCAAACATTTCTGATAAATTCCTTCATCTCCAGAGGGGCCTTGGGCATCAGGGCAGCCCCAGCCCCAGCACCCAGGAGTCCTGGCTGCCACATGGTCTCCCGAGCCACACAAGCCTCTCAGGCAGGATTTTGCCCGGGATCCACTGCAGTATTTTAAGTTAAGGGTTTCTCTGTGCCTCCTCAAACAGGAGCCCCAAAAGGCTCCCAGGGAGCTGCAGGAGCGTTGGGAACAAGGAACTGTTGCCTGGGCTGATGGTATTGGTCCAGCAGTCCTCCCTCTCACTTGCTGCTTATCCTTGCCTCACCTCTGTAGCTGAGGAGGAGGGATGCTCTTCCTGTTTTGGCACCCATAACTCCTTTACAATGAGCCCCTGCCACACTGCCTGCTGGCAAGGGGCCCCAATGTGGCCCCATTGCATCCTGTCCCCACTTCTTTCCATAGAGCTGCTATGCAAATCAAAAGCTTCTTTTCTCTTCATTTCCTGCTTTTGCCCATAGCAAGACAGCAGAAAAATTTCACTCTTTCAGCAGAGTCCCCTACTTTTACACATCTGCTTTCTGCACTTTTTCAACACCCTCTGTATTCCCTGCCTACCGCCACCACACACCCCAGTTCCTGTCCTTTGCTCCAGCAGCATGCTAAGATTGAGAAAGCCTAAGTGGGGTTTGTATGTGGGGGAAATAAAATAAATAACAAGATGCCAGCACGAAGAGCAGTGGGATGGCAAAGCAGGTAGTGTATGGAAATGCCACGTCAGACACCCCAAAGAAGTCATGTCCTTCCAAAATCGGCCAATTGGAAATGACGTACAAAGCTAAACAATTCTGAATGCTTGTGGAGTTTGGTGCCTCTGGTTGTGCATGATGCCAGGGACACAGGGCTGTAAGAAGCACTTGGGAGAGGGCCAAGCCTTGAAGGAGGCAGCCTCGGCTGGAGCTGAGCCCTGGCAGGAGCAGGAGAGAGCAAGGCAGGTGACTTGAGGGTGCTCTGCTTCTGCCAGCCAGGCTGTCTGGGCAGAGGATTTGTCAGTGTGGGGCAAGAGATGGGAAATGGCAGCTGCCTTGGGCACCCCCAGGCATGTCCTTGCAGGCTGCCAGGCAGAGCATGCAGTCAGCCTGCCGGCAGGCAGAGACCTCCTGCTCCTTGCCAGCACTTCCCACCTGCTCCTCGGCAGCTCCAGGGAGTCAGGCAGAGGCTTTCAAAGCCATCATCATGGTCATCTCTGCACCTTTGCGAGGACACGTGCAGAAGCCCGTGAGCCCTGTGCGTTGGGCAGCCGAGGGAGCCTGTGCCTTTGGTGGGAGCAAGCTGGGCTCCGGCTGTGCTGCACTGCTGCGGGGTGCTGCTGTTGGCCACCTGTGGGCAGAAGGACTCACAGGGTGGATGCGGTTGACTTGGTCGAGTGGCTGGTGAAGAGCAGGAAACCTGAGGGCCGTGTGCACGGGAAGTTCTGGCTGCACGCGGCCTGGTTGAGCTGGGTCGAAAGCTGCTCTATGCCCCTCAGCGCAGAGCTCACGGGCTCTGTGGGGGCCTTGGAGCATGCAGGTTGCTGTGCTTTGTCCCAGGGAAGGTCCCGAGGACCGGCAAGAAATTCCCCCCTGGCCACAGCAGCTCCTGCCTGCCTCTTTCACCCCTGCTCCTTTGCCAAACCAGCTGCCTGCTCTCCGGGCAGCTCCCATGCCTGCTGCCTGCCCCTGCCTCCAGCCCCATGGCTCACCTCGCCCCTGCGCTCCGGCGTGCCTGGCAGTGCGTGTGCAGCCTGGCAGCAGACGTTTGCTGCTGCTCCTCATCCCTCTGCATGATCCTCTGCTGGGGTCCTGCTGCTCTGGCCCCAAGGGCAGCTGCTGCCTCCTCAGGGAGCGGCTCTCCTCAGAAGGAGGACCCCAGGGGCTCTGTTCACAGCAGGGACACAGTCCCCATGGAGACAGCCCCATCACCATGGCCTTTGAGGCACCATGCCACCACCATCACCAAGCCCTGCTGCTCACTGTGGCAACAGCCCTCACCAAGCCCCGGGGATCGCTGGGGGCACCCCCAGCACAACGCCTTGGCAGTCCCCATGGGCACACCCATCCCCATGGCCTTGCCTCCAAGCCTCTGCTTTCAGCTTTGGAGCCTGCCTGGCAGCTGACAGCTGGGCAGCACCACCAAGTTGCCTCTCTCCACCCCTGCACTCCATGCCCCTTGCACAGGCTGCCCTTCTTCAGGCACTCCAGAGCACACAGCCACTCCAAGGCTACCCCTCGCTCTGCCTGCTAATCCTCAGCCCTCTCCAGTGGCTCCTTGTGCAGCTCACGCCACAGCTCCCTGCATTCCTGCTGCTGTCGTGATGGGCTTGTTTTTCCCCACACCACCTGGCACCTTTGCTTGCCCTCCCAGGCCATTGCTTCCTCACTCTTCTTGCAGTCAGTGTCTCCTCTAGGTTGCTCCATCACCAGCTTGCCCAGCTGAATCACCATCAGCTCAGCACTTGGCAAGTCTCCTGCCAAAGAAACGCTGCCACCCTTTTTTGAGCGATGCTGTGAAAAAAACCCTGCAAATAGTAAACAAAACTCAAGGAAAAGAAGGGAAGAAGAGTAAGAAGCAGAGAAGGTGTGCTAGCTTTGTGGATCTACCTCCTGGCACCCATCTCTGTGCAGAAATGAAAGAAACAATTTTCTGGACCCTGTGTGTCTATTGGGTGCTTGCACACTGGGTAATAGAACGCAGTTTGGGGACAACACAGGGATAACTACAAATAGGCTGAACACGGGCTGGGGCAGCTCTAGGGTGAAGGAGTGGCCCACGCAGGGCAGGGCCATTCCCCCACGGAGAGGGGTCTGCATGGGGTAGAGCTCCTCACAGCTCCTGCTCACCCCCAGGACACTTCCCAGGGGCTTCTCAAAAGGTAGCTGCAGGCAGGGATGACACCAAAGGCAAGGAGCTTTCCCACATCTCTGCTTTCAGGTCCCTGCTGCTGGTGTGGGGAGAAGGGAGAGGAGCTGCCAAGCCTGGACAAGAGCGCGAGACTCCAAAGCTGATGGAGAGACCAGCAGGTCTGAAGGAAGCTCACAAAGTTCCTTCCCCGACATGCACAGCACCAGCAGCACCTTTGCTGGCCCCAGCAGGATCTGTCCTCACTACCCCGAGCACCTGCCAACACGCAGATGCCCCTCAACACTGCCTCGCTGCCAGGAGGTGTCTGTGGGGCAGAGCTGAGCACACAGGGCTGTGATGGGCCTGTGGGTCATTGCTCTCCTGAGGAAATGTCACCTTCAGACCCTCGACTGTCTCTGGGGAGGTGTCCCGAGGGGCTGTGAGCGCCCTCCAGAAGGGCACAGCTCTTCCACAGCCACTTTGCCGCGATACCCAAGATCCTGGCTCTGGCCACGGCCCTCAGGAGCCTCCGCACGTCCTGCTCCTCACGGTGCCCACAGCCGGGCTGTGCTCAGAGAGGAGCTGGGGACCTGCCCAGGGAAAAGCGGGGCTGTCAGCAGGGGCACCGGGGCGCTGGCTGCCTCCTGCCTCCAGCCTGGAGACACCACAAGCACCGCTGTACCTGCACGCTCTCCTCACAGCTGGGATGGCGCTGAGGAACTGGCACCACAGCATCCGGCACCGAGCCATGGGGCCACAAGGAGAAAGGACGCAGGAGCCGGGGACTCCCGGGGGCCGGAGGTGGCCCAGGCCAGGCCGGGCCTTCCCCATTCGCTGCTGCCACACAGCCAGGCCACGGCCGCTCCGACTGCCGCCACGCACGGCCGCTCGCTCTGCCCACCCCGCGGCCCTCGGCCCCGGCACGGCAGCTCCCGGCGCTGCGGCTAAAGGCTCTGGGCGGCCCCGGGCCAGGAGACGCTGCCCCGCGGCAGCAGCTGCCTCTCGCCCCCTCCCCGCCCGCAGGGCCTGGGCAGCCCCGCACCTACCCCCACCCCGCCCCTCACCGCCCTCCTCTGGGCCACTGCGCATGCTCCTCCCTGACCGGCCACGCCCCCAACTCTTTGCCACGCCCCTCTTGGTCCCTCCCCTTGGCTCCCCTGCCCCCCTCCCACCCGGCCCCTGAACAGCGCACACGCACTGCTGCCTCCCTCCCGCCCCTCCCTAGGGTCCCGCCCCGCGAGGTCACGTCCAACGGGAGCCAATTGGAGGAGTGAGGGGTGGGAGGGTCTGTGGTGCAGGGGGCGTCACTTCCGGCTGTGGGGGCGGGGCCTGTGTGTCCCTGGCTGCTGGTGCTGGTGCGTGGGGAAACGCTGCTGCCGGGCGCTGCTGCCGCAGGGCCCCGCTCTGCCCCGGGGCCTGGGCGAGTCTGCGGGAGGGAAGGGGAGGGGAGGGGAGGGATGGGAGAGAAACCTCTGCGCTGCGCTGGGGGCAGCTGCTGCCCGTGAGCATCCCGGGGACACAGTGGGGGTTTTCAGCCTGCACTGTGGCCTGGCGAGTGCCGAGAAGCCCTGAGCTGTGAGAGCTGCAGCACTAGTGACCGCGCAGGCAGCAGGGCAGGAGGGAGAGGAACAGAGCAGCTGCTGCCTGTGCTGCTTCTGCCCCGGGATGTTCTCCCCTCGTGGAAAGCTGAAACACCCTGGGTGTGTGGGGGGGAAACTTGGTGAAAGCAGATAGGCAGGAGCTGCTGTCGTAGTGTGCGTGGGCAGTGCAGTATTCAGTTTTCTCAATCAACCTGTGAAAATGTGACTTCTTTCTTCAGCTTTCAATTAGGAACAGTCGCAAGGTGTCATGTCCAGGAGTGGGGAGAAAAGAGGGCTGTCAAAAGAGCGGGGCCTGAGCCCTGAGGTAACTATATGTAGCACTCTAGAGCTTTGTTGAAAGCTTCCTCTCTTCCTGCAGTTGCTAAGGAAGAAAGCAACAGGATGGCCGTAAACGGGCACTGTCCTTGCTAGACCAAGGAGAAGGACTTGAACACACCCTTGCGTGGAGAGCATTTTCCTTCCAGTACCTTCGAGCTGGGAAGTTTGGTCCATACCATCCCTATTGGTCCTTTTGGTTACTGGAGAAGGATTGACTTAATTCCAAAGAGTTCCAGACTTGGCAGGTATAAACAAAGAGTTACTGAAAAACCTGCAAGGATAGCCGACCTCATTCTTTTTGTCCGCGAGGGTGTGGTGTAGGTGTTTGCTCTCACTGTAGCCTAATGGTGCTGCCCGCAGCCTACCACAGGCCTCAGCAGGAGCCAGGTGTTAGGCGCAAAGGCTGAGCCAGAGTGAACAGTCCCATCTCTGGTGACAGTGAAAGTACTCCTTTGGGGGGCAGTAGAGGTGTATACAGGGAATGTCTGTGTATGTGCTTGGTGTTCAGAGTCTATGTGGTTTAATGGTACTCCTTTCCAGGTGGAGATAGTCACTCTGCTGACTGGCCTCTAAAATGCAAGTGAGCATTTTGGAGACGTCCAGTTGTAACTCGGTGTGCTGGTCTTTTCTTGGAGTGAGCTAACTGTGCTTGGAGGCAAGCATGCTTGGAAATGTTCCTGTTTTCCCTGGCAGGATAACATGCAGCTTGCAGTCTTCCTCCCCAGTAGATCACCAAGGGCTTTACAGAGGAGGTGCTGGTGGCTTCCCCCTTTTCCAGTGAGTGAAAGTGACACAGCAAAAGAGAAAGGCTCCTGCCATGCGTTGAGAGAAGACAGTGGGAAAGCACGTGAGCTCTTCTTTCTCTTTTCTCTTTTTTTCTCTTGCTGCTCAGAAAGAATAGTGCTGGAAGCTGATGTGATGTTTTCCCTTGTCCATTTGTGCAATGGAGGATGTAGCCAGACTGAGCACTGCAAAAAGGGCACCTCCTAACCCTGAGGTGGATTCATCAGCACTGGAGGTGATGGCATTGAAACAACTCGTTGCTGTCTTTCTCTGCTTCTCTCAGGCATTACAGACCAGCAGAAAATGCTTGTGACAAGGGCAAACCAGTGAAGCAAGCCAGTGCAGAGGTAAGCTAGTGTTCCTTATCATTTCATTTTTAGGGAATGATGATTGAGTGTATTCAGCTTTTGCACTCTTTGTATGTTGTAAAGAATGCTCTGCTGCCTTATTTTTTCCCCAGGGGAGAGGAGAGCATCCTTCTGCAAATGACACTTTCCCAGAGGTTGCCTGCTGTCACTTATTTTGTTTCTGTGCCATTCTGAGCACAGAAACAGTAGTACACAGTGGGATAGTTTGAAAGCAGCCATCCCAAAGAAGGACCTTGGGAGTTTGGAAAGGGAGGAATGTGCTGGTTGGTTGGGTGCTTTTGTGTGCAAAAGTATCCTTCTCGCTGTTTTATGCATGAGGAAGACTCTTTGCACTGTCTGCTAGTCAGACGGTCTGTCCTTGTTTGCTAGCACTTGGCTTTCAGAGGGCTAGGAAAACAAGGGCCTGCAGAGTCATGCTACAGCCTGAGGAAAAGGGGATATTTTTTCTTTCTTTCTTTCTTTATTTTTTTTTGTTTTTTGTTTGTGAACCCAGCCCTATTGCAGATCCAGGTATTTTATCCTAACAGGCCCAGGGGTTGTTTGCCTTCCTTAAGCACACTTGGATGCCAACAGCCGTGTTGCAGCCAGTCTAATTCACCCTGTGGTGTCTTTATTGCCTGACTCCAGTGTTGTTGTCTGTTCCCCTTTGGTTGTCAGCTCAGCTCCCTTTGGAGCTCACCTGCCTCCAGTTCTTCCAGACTCCTGTCTTTGGTGCCTTGGTCTGGAGAACGCCTGCTGTGGTTGTCTGAAACCTCAGTGTTGGGAGGGCTACAGCGTCATGTGGCACAAGAGGCCTTTGCTGTTCTCGTGTTCATTCCTGAACTGCTTTCTTGTGTAGCCCTCCTGTTTTCAGTGCTAGTGCTAGTCCTCCTGTGCTAGTCCTCCTGTGCTAGTCCTCCTGTTTTCTGTCAGCTTTCTCTCTTTCCCCTGTTACTGCTGAAGTGAGAACAGCCTGAAACAACTGTGCCCTTCCAAGCGAGGAGTGTGAAACAAAGAACCCGGCTGCTGTTGCTACCTGAGCAGCAAGCTGAGGAAGCCTGTGATCCTCTGCTCTGAAACACTGTGACAGTTTCCAAGGTCTAACTTGACCGGCGTTTTGTGGGCCTTTTTTCAGGCGACTGCTCCATCCCGGTTCGTGCGCTCAGTGAGCCCTTTGCGCTTTCACTGTTTTTTTTCAGGCCACTGTGAGAGAGCTCACTGCTGCATTGGAGGAAGGCAAGCCAGAGGAGATCAGGAGTAGTGCTTTCGACCTCACTGCCACCCCTGAGGATATCCATAGACTAAGGAACCTTTGCTAGTTCAAGGATGAGGTAATGTCTGCTGCCGTGTAGTCATGTTCTCATACCTCTTGACTGTGTATGTGAAGTTTCTTTTCAAATTCTTTGCTTTTCTTTCACTGCACTCAGCAGGAGGGAAAATGGAATCTAAGTGCAGCATGTAATTGCAAGTTCTCAAATGCTTGTTCTTAATAATCTCTCCAAAGGGACCATTTCCTTCTTTTTTCTTCCTCTTTTCTATGGTTTTATGTACCTGTCTCAATTTCTCAGAGTGACACAGTCTCTCACACGCTGTCAGAGTGTCACAGTCTGAGAGAACTTTTATTATCCCTGTCTCATTATAACTTACAAATTGATAAGTAAGGCCATACTAGAGGTATCCTCTAATCAGGGAGGACCTATCTTCTTCCTCAGAAAAACTGAAGGAACAGTGAGAAGTTGGCATATACACTTCATGCTCCTTTTTTTTTCCACTCTAAAACTTACCCAAGTGATGGCTGGGGTTGAAAGAGGCAAGAAGACTGCCTGATGCCTTCCATCGCATAGGCACAAGCAGCTTTTAATTTGTTGTGGTTTGCTCCTCAGTTACTAAGTTGTCTTATTCCTTATGCACAGAAGAACGCTGTGTGCTTGGGCAGTGGGGTTAGCCTAGAGGCTAAAGGGGCACTGCTTAGCTTCCTGTGCCTGTCGCTGTGACTCAGGTTTGGGTCCCTATTTGCCTGTTTTTCCTTGACATCTCATCCCCTCCCAAAGAATCTCCTGGGTCCTAGAGTTCAGTCACCTGCTCCAGGCAAATCTATCGCAGAATCGATTTTATAGATAGACTTAAGTTCCCTTGTGAGATATTTCCTTGATTGAGAGCCACATGCAGAATTTCCTTTTCAGGAATTTGAAGTCTTTTCAAATCCAAGTGGCATTTCCCGATGGCAACTTTATGGGTATTGCTCCTTGTGGCAGCATTGCTTGTGAGGGTAACTGATTCTCTCTCCATAGAGCAACTTCTCCTGTACGGAACAATCCTGTTTCCTCTGTCTTAGTTTGGCTATGTCAAACTGATTTCTCCGAGTGTGCTTCTGTGTGATTGGCACTTCACTTCTGGGGCATTTGCATAGCCTGCCTTTGTTGCTTTTTGTTGCAATCTCAGTTCCTTTTTCTCCAAGGAAACCAGAATTACTCACAGTACGTCATATGCTATCCCTCAAGTGCCATTAGGAATACTTCTGTATCTGCTGGGAAACTATTCCTTTCTTTGTGATTCTACTTGTAGATTATTAATCTGTAACTAGCTGATACGCTCAGCTTTGTGCCTGCATAAGAACTCGCAGCAACCTCCACATTTCCTGAATCCTGCTTTAGAGCAGAAATTCTTGTCGCAGCATGGCAGCCTGAGAGGTGCAGAGAAGCCCTGAGCTGTGAGAGCTCCATCACTAGTGAAACCTAAGGCAGCAGGTGAAGAGTGAAAAGAAGAGAGAAGCCGCTTTCTTTGCCACTTCTACTGCTTGATGTTCCCTCCTAATGGAAAGCTGAAACACTCTGGGTGGGTGGTGAAACTGACGGGGAAAGCAGAGAGGCATGAGCTGCTGCTCTACTGAATGGTGGAGGTGCAGGGGTAAGGAGTCAGTTTGTATTTGCTGCCAGGGAAAAGATTTTTTTAAACAAACATTTTTTTTCCCTGCTTTAATCTGGACTGTAGCTCAAAAGATGTCTGTCACGACAGAGAAGCAAAACAAATCTCCACAAGATTGTGCCGTCCTGCAGGTGTGTGTGTGTGGTGGGGGGGAGGGATTTGGGGACTCTTGGAGCAAGCTATCTTTCTGTACAAAAGTCTGGAAAACATTGATGCAAGCCCCCAGAGAAGAGAAATTTTCTGGGCACTCAGAGCAACACAGGCAGGACCCAGCGATGTCGAGGGAAACCCATCCCAGCCATACCAAACCAACCGCTCTCTCCAGAGGACTTTCTTAACCCTCGGGCTGGGAGTAGGAGAGGAGATGGGGGAACAGTCATCCCAGACTTGCTTCCATCAGGCCCTCAGCTCCACAACGTGTCATAGGTTCAGCTGAGTTCTCTCAGGCAACACTTCCCATGCCTCTGGTGCATGGAGAAGACTGGGTAGGCACACAGGAGACAAGGGAGAGAAAGGGCAGAGATGCCAGCAGGTAGAGTTGGGCTCCCTGCATCACAGATGACTAGAGGCTGACTAAGGAAACTAACTCCTGTAGGGACTTGGAAAGGCACATCTCGGATACTATTTAAGGGGGGTGGAGTCTCCCTCCTGCAAGACTTGCCCCAGCACTCTGCAGAGACTAGGAAGAGCAGGAAGGTTGGCTGTAGGGACGCTCACAAGCTTTAGCAGCTGCAGAGCTGGGAGGTGCCCTTACAAACTTCTGAATGCAGGCCCTGAGGCATTGCAGTGCCTCGTAGGCTCTGCACCAGAGCCCAGAGAGCAGCACTGCAGTATGAGGGATGTCCTGAGAAGCCTTGAATCCTCAAATGTGGGAGATCCAGGGTGCCAGAGCTGTATAGATCGTGGGAGAGCAAGGGTGCCAGTGTGGATTCAGGGTGCCTGGGCTGCACAGATCCCTGGAGGAGCCAGGGTGCTGGTGTGGGGAAGGGCAGGGGGCTGAGGAGCGTACCCAGGGGAGAAGCAGAGCCCCAAAGTGACACTGAAAAGCCCAAGGACCATCTGAAGCCCAGAGTTGAGACCTGGCTTTCCTCAGGCTCACACAGAAGGAAAGATGGACTAAGTTCATGGGAAATGGGAAAACTTCCTCCAGTTGGCTACGTGGCCTGACCAATGACTTTGGAGTCTGTCAGGGACGAGGGTCCTGGGTAGAGCTCTCTGGATGATGTGTGTTTGCTCTTTTCTGGCATATCATCTCTATCTTAAGCACCGCAGACCGAGAAACCTTGCTGAAGGCTTCTCAAATCAAAGAGCCTGCTTTGGTGCCTAAAGGAGGAAGGTTACGTCCTGTCCCTTATTCTCCTATACCCTACTTCAAATAAAAGAGAGATCCACAGTTTGGAGGCTCACCTAAGCATCTCAGCCTGTGGCCACCCTTTGTGCTTTTTCATCCCACCGGACTTTGATCCTGTAAAAATGTCAAACCCCAATCCAAACCCCAAACCCCAGATTCCTGCACAGAATCCTGTTGCCTAGTGCAGCAGCCAAGGAGTGCAGGAGCACAGCAGTGACCTCTCCAGGTCCCCATTTCAGATGTTTCCCTGACTTTGACACCACTTGGAGACATTCTTGAAGGATTTATCAGAAAGTTTGGGAAAATAACTGGGGGAAGGGAGATGCCTGCTTTCCAGGAGGGGAGAGGAAATCTCTCTGCTCTCTCCCTGGCAGTGCCATCTCCATGGCACTGACCTGCTGTGCCCCCAGATGACACAAGCTGAGATCACAGCGGGATGTGCTGCATCACAGGGAGGTCTCCATGGTGTCCTGGGGGAGGGCCCTCACTTCCCTCCCAGACCTAGGCACTGCTGGGCACTGCTCACGCCCTCCCTGCCGCTGCCCTTGTAGTGGCTCCATGGCAAGACTGGAGACAGGAGTTAATGGGGGCTGTGCTGGGATCCGTCACTGACATGCAGAGGAACAGGAGCACGATGAAAAGGAGTGTTGGGTGAAGGGAAGAACATCCCTCCTCCTGGGCTGCAGAGGTGAGCCGAGGGCAAAGAGGCGAGATGGAGGACTGCTGGATGGACACCATCAGCCGAGACCACAGTTCCTTGTTCCCAAGGCTCCTGCAGCTCTCCACTGAGGGTAAGGGCTTTGGGTACTTCTTCCCGAGATGTTGCACAAAGATTGGTAACTGCAAAAACTGCTGTGAATCCAGGGCTGTGGGGGTGGCTGGACAGGACTGGGGGCTGCCACAAGAGTCATCTCTGAGGGTCCCATCTGTCTTAGTGGACAGCCAGGACTCCTGGGTCATGGGGCAGGAGATGCGCTGAGCCTCAAGGCTTCTGTGGGGCCAGCTCCATTGCCTTTTGGGGTCTGTGGGGGGCATGGGAATGCATGGCAGGTTTTCCACGGATCGTGTCCCCCTTTGCAATCTGGCTCTGAGAAGAATTGGGGTCCTGCATCCCAGAGGCTGGGGCAGCCTGCTGCTCTCATGGGGCTCTCAAGAACCTGCTGAAATGTCCATGTACAATAAGGAAACCACCTTGTAATGACCCCAGGTCCCCTGCCTGTTTGAGAGGACCTCTGTTCCTTTCATGCTTGGTACAAGCTGGTACAGCATGTTTTGGGCTCAGAGAAGCCATCTCGAGATGGTCATAGCCTGTGTCCTTGCGCAGGTTGGACTCAAAACATCTGCATGCAACAGAAAGCCTATTTGGGAGAGCACCTTGGAAACAGGTGGAGGCACGGTGCCCACTGCCAAGTCCTGACTGACCCAAGGATTTTTCTCTGAGCTATGGGGTGCAGTGCTGCAGTAAGCCCAAAAGAGCCATCTCCCTCAGTCCCTTCATGACCCCACACCTCCACTCCCTGGCACCAGCAGGCTCAGAGCTGGTCCCTCCTCTCACTGCCCTATGCCCCCATGGGGCTCTTCAGCCCTCTGGAGTGACCCCTTGGGGCACAGCCCAGCCCCACACAGAGCAGCCCCTGCTTGGCCGTGGCCCAGTCCTGCCAGGCGCAGCGGGAGGGCTGCAAAGCCCTGGGGCTACCCTGGGGAAGGGGCCGGGGCAGGAGGGCCGAGAGGACACTGCCCTGCCCTGGTGGCAGCAGCACGTCGCCCGCAGGCTCCGGCACCCCGGCCATTCCCAGGGCCACACTGCCGGCACCAGGGCTGGTACCAGCACAGGCCCCAGGGCCGCCCTCCAAGCCCAGCATGGCCCCCAGGGCGCAGGGCAGCGAGGAGCCCCACAGGGCCCCTGCGGAAGAGCGCCCACGCCCGGGGCCCTGCACTGCCCGGGCACCCGGTGCCGGGCTGCCCCGAGGCCCCTCCGCGCCCCGCGCTGCCGCCCACAAGATGGCGCCGTCCCGCGGTGGGAGAGAGGGGGGCAGAGCTGGCTGCCAGGGAAGGAGGGCGCAGCGTTGCCATGGCATCGCCTGAGTGCGGCCCTCCTATTGGCTGTCCTGAGGAGGAGGGTGGGGATGGATTGGAATGACGGCTGTGTCAGCCAATCGTAGTCCAGAGTGGGAAAAGTCCAAGAGAAGAGCGAGGTGAGAGAAGGGAGGGAGCGAAGCAGGTGAGAAGGGAGCGGGAGTGAGAGCGGGTGCGAGTGGGGCTGGTGGGGGCTGCAGGTGCGTTCAATGCCGGTGGGTGCCCTCTCGCTGCAGCAGGTGCTGGCGAGGGGGATGCTTTCCTGCAGGGGCTCCTGAAGGGGCTGTTGGGGCTGTGAGCAGGGGACCCTGCGCCCTGTCACCGAGGGAACTGACCTGCGAGCCAGGCGTGCCGGCCTGCGCCGAGCAGCTGGGCCCTGGTGGCTTGGTGGGGTTTGGGGGCAGGAAGCTTTGCGCGTGTTGTGGGTCTGAGATGCATTTTTGACTTTTTCCCTCAGCTGCTGCTGCCCCTGCAGCCCCGAGGTGCTGCTCAGAGCTATGTTTGGGATCTGCTGGTCAGAGTTGAGAGGAGGTTGCTGGTGTCCTCGCAAGGTGTCGTGCTCAAGTCATTGTGCTTGCTCCATAGTTCTTGGTGTGCTCCAGGACCTGTGACCCTGGGAGCAGCCTGAAGGGTGTTTGCAGAAGAGCTCTGTTAAGCGTGAGGTGTTTTGCTTTTCAGGGGCCTTGGAAACTGACGAAAGGCCATTTTCACACTCGCCGTTGTTATTCCCATAATCCTAGATGAGGAGGAAGAGCTGCTGAATTCTGGCTCTGCTGGTTTCAGCAATTGAAATGTCCTGGACGGAGTCTGTTGCCATGTCTCAAATTGTCAGCGTGTAAAATAGGAGAGTGCTTGGTGTGGAGAGGATTTGCTGTGCTTGTTCAGTATTTGGGAAGGAAGTAGACTGTTAGCTGTGGGAAGGCTTCTCCCTCTGACTGGGACATGAGGCCCTGCTCTCTTGCTACATATAGAGACTACCTAGGTGAAAGCTAATGTATTTTTACGGGGTTGCAACTGCTACGTAATGGGTGCTTTGCTGCACTGTGAGCATTGTGAAGCCAGGAAGTGAATCAGGGAGGCCATTTGGGAGGTGGCTCAGCCGTGGGAAAGGGCAGGGGGAGCTGCAGGCAGCAGCAGGGTGGGCAGTGAGGTCCCTAGTGTTTAAAAGGGCTGTATGAGAAAATGCCCTGTGTGCCATCAAGTGTTTGTAGGTAGCTTGTGGGGCTGGAGGAGGCCCATGGCTCAGCTGTTGATGGTGAGGTCAGTTCTGCGTGAGTCCCTGATAGGCCGGCTGGAGGGAGAAGGCGTGGCTGTTGCTTGTGATGTCACTTCCCATGGAGCAGTGGATAGGGCAAGAACAGGTCCGCACTGGGATGTGTTTTTGAGATGGTTTCTGCCTGAGCAGCGGATCAGCCAGGATTTGTCTGCTGGCTGGGGAAGTTCTAGTGAGGTAATTCTGCCTTAGGGGCTTCCTTGTCAGTGAGAGAGACCTGGTTGTGCAGGGGACTGTGAGGTCCCGTCTGTCTGAGTCCCTGATAGACCGGCAGCAGGCAGTTAGTCGTGGGCGTTGAGTGTGAGGTCTCTTTTGTCCGAGTACCTGCTCGGGCAGTAGTGGCTTATGGCTGGGGAAGTTATATTGAGACAACTAGTGTCTCTGAAGCCCGTAGGCCATCAGCAGGCATGTGTTGGGGGTTTGCCCTTGTGAGCAGCTGACAGGTCAGGAGAAGCAGCATGGCCTGGATGGTGGTGGTGAGGTGACTCCTGGGTTTGTTGCGTGTGGCCAGAGGAGGGATTGATTGCTGCAGAACTCTACAGCAGTAGAGAAAGTCTACTAATTAATCAAGCAGATGTTCCCCATCGTCTGACACAAATTCTATTCCACTCCATGATCCTGAGTTAGTACTACTACATTTAAAATGTGGATGATGTTCTCCAGTGAATATGGACATGGAGTTTGTTTTTCCCCCTTGTTGCTAAGTAGAAGCTTGCAGCCTGCTGCCAGACAGCTAGGGAGTCCAGCTGGGCTTTTTAAACTGCTAAATCAATCTAATGCTAGTCTAAGCAGTGTTAGTTATCTCTGATTGCCAGCATGTGTGTGTGCTTTGGAAATTCCCCCTGTGGAAACAGGAGGGAGCTTGTGAGATGTTCCTGCAAGGTCTAAATGCTGTGCCTGTCTTTCAGGTGTCCACGTGCTTTTATGACACATTTGGATCTGTAACACCTTGGAAATTGATGATTTTTGTCCGAGTATGCAGCCAGTGGAGAATGGGTGCAAAGTCTGTTGGAGGAGACAGAAGGAATGTCACCCCAAACAGGTACCGGCCACATTTTGAAAGAGATTTCTTGTTCAGGGAAGTTGAGGCACAAACGAATGGCAAGAGGTGGCCTGATGAGGGCTTGTGAGAGCACTCGTCTGCTTCCTGGAGAAGGGAAGTAACCATGTGTAGGACTGTGAGTGGATGCTGAGAGGCAGTGCGTGTTGCAAAGCCTTGGGGGACTAGAAGGGAACTGCAGAGTTGGAGAGCTGGGCTGTGTTGTGGGGCACTTGGGGTGCCCTGTGCGTTGCTGATGCAGAGGTGCATGTTTGCTGGCCCCCATCTGTCAGGCGAGCAGTGGTGTGGGCAGGGTGTTGCACTGCAGGGGTTCCCTGTTGGGGAGCCGGGTGGTGGTCCCAGTGTTTTGGTGCTCATCATGGGAGGAGATAGCTGGAGAGGGCGGTGCTGTGTGTGGGCAGTGGTGCCAGAGTGGGGAGCTGGGGAGCACTGCAAGGTGAGGGTGTGACTATGCTGGCTGGGCCTAGGCTGCCCTGGTGTCATGGGCCAGAGTTGCTGGCAGCCTGCTGCCTTTGATGCACTGAGGTTCAGGCCTTGGGGTTGCCAAGGGCTTGCCAGCACCTGCAGCATGGATTTTTCCTGAAGGCCAGGGAGTGTTTCTCCTTGCTCTGGGATGCGAACCAAGCCTGCTTTTTCCCTCCTTTCCTCTCATTTCCTCTTGCTCATAAGAGCTTTGGTCTGCAGCAGTGTTTGCTGAGAGGGAAAGACTTTGTGGGAGATGCGCTTTTCTGGCTGGGCCTTAGCCTGCTGGAATCCCTTTGAAGGAGCGAAGGCCTTGTGGTTTGGTGGTCTTTGGAGAAAGGCAGGTGAGTTCTTGGGAGCTGACTGTCAAGGGGCTGAGTCCTTCCTGTAGGAGATCTTCTTGGAGGAGTGCATTTGAATGGGAGCAGCAAGGCAAAAGTGCCCTGCAAGGGATGCGCAGCCCAGTTCTCTCTTCCTTCCAGGTGCAGTCTCTGCAAGTTACCCCACCATCGTGCTGTAGTGTGAGCTTTCTGTGCTGCAGCGGGGAAATAAGAAACAGCCACGTGTAGCCATCAGTGTGCTAAGTGTGGTGTGGTTAGGTGCTGACCCTGCTGACCCTGGCAAGGGACTGGATTTTTCCTGTGCTTTGGGTGGTGGTGGTGAGGAGCCCCATGTAGCTCTCACTGCCTTTTGCCATTTCAGAAGAAAGTGTTTGTCCTGCTGTTGTCCAAAATCTGGGTTCTGTTACCCAGCGTGCAAGCAACCAATAGACACACAGGGTCAAGATATTTGTTTATTTTATTTCTGCGCAGAGATGGGTGCGAGGTGGTAAATCCACAGAGCTAGCACACCTTCTCCCCCTCTCCTTCTTGATTTATACACACTTTTCAGGGAGTATTTTATACAAATCTTTCTATTGGTTACAGTTTCATTACATCAGGTAACTGCTCTGCGCTGGCGCTTTCACACTATTGTTAATTAGCATAGGAAGTGAAGAAGAGGCGGTAACATCATTATCATGTCATTTCCATCTCATTATTCATTTAGGGGTGTGAAGTTTAATATGTTAATAAGCCTTAATGAACCTCAGGTCACTTCTGCGTTATAATGCTGTTTTTGTCTTCCCTAACCCTCGCATTCTTCGAAGCACTGTGGTTTTATCAAGGCTAATTAGGCCAAAGCTGCTTATACTTCGCAGTACTGCTTTTCTACCTCCCTTGTCCTAAAGTCTTGTTACCTATTTGCAATGCTTTTCTCACGGAATTTCTCTAACAGTATTTCTCTGTGCACCCCACTGACTGAGTCGCACCGATACAGGTGGCGAGCCCTCGGTACAGCTGTCACCCTGCTGAGAGAGTCCCACCAATGCAGGTGGTGAGGCCTCAGTACAGCTCTGCACCCCGCTCAATGAGTAACACAAATGCAGGTGGCGAAGCCTGAGTACAGCTGTGCACCCCACTGACTGTGTCCCACCAATGCACGTCGCACAGGCTCAGTACAGCTGTGCACGCCACTGACCGAGTCCCACCAAAGAAGGTGGCGGAGCCTCATTACAGCTGTACACCCCACTGACCGAATCCGACCAATGCAGGTGCCTAGGCCTCCGTACAGCTGTACACCCCACTGACCAAGTCCCACCAATGCAGGGTGGGAGGCCTTGGTACAGCTGTGCACCCCACTGACCGAGTCCTACCAATACAGGTGGTAGCTTACATACAGCTGTGCACCCCACTGACCGAGTCCCACCAATGCAGATTGCTCGGCCTCTGTACAGCTGTAACGCCGCTGACCGAGTCCTACCTATGCAGGCGGCTCGGCCTCAGTACAGCTGTGTACCCCACTGACCGAGTCCCACATATGCACGTGGCTCGGCCTCGGTACAGCTGTGCACCCCACTGACCGAGTCCCACCAATGAAGGGTGGGAGGCCTCAGTACAGCTGTGCACCCCACTGACCGAGTTCCACCAATGCAGGTTGCTCGGCCTCGGTACAGCTGTCACTCCGCTGACCGAGTCCCACCTATGCAGGGGGCTCGGCCTCAGTTCAGCTGTGCACCCCACTGACCGAGTACCACCAGTGCAGGTGGCCCAGGCTTGGTACAGCTGTGCACCCCACTGACCGAGTCCCACCAATGCAGGCGGCTCAACCTCGGTACAGCTGTGCACCCCACTGATCGAGTCCCACCAATGCAGGTAGCTCAGACTCAGTACAGCTGTGCACCCCACTGACAAAGTCCCACCAATGCAGGCGGCTCAACCTCGGTACAGCTGTGCACCCCACTGACCGAGTCCCACCAATGCAGGTAGCTCAGACTCAGTACAGCTGTGCACCCCACTGACAAAGTCCCACCAATGCAGGCGGCTCAGCCTCAGTACAGCTGTGAACCCCAGTGACCGTGTCTCAGCAATGCAGATAGCTCAGCCTCGATACAGCTGTGAACCCCACTGACCGAGTCCTACCAATGCAGGTGGCTCGGGGTTGGTACAGTGGTGCACCACACTGACCAAGTCCCACCAATGCAGATGATAGCTTACATACAGCTGTGCACCCCACTGACCGAGTACCACCAGTGCAGGTGGCCCAGATTCGGTGCAGCTGTGCACCCCACTGACCGAGTCCCACCAATGCAGGTGGCGCAGCCTCAGTACAGCTGTGCACCCCAGTGACCAAGTCCCACCAATGCACATAACGCACGCTCAGTACAGCTGTGCACCCCACTGACCGAGTTCCACCAATGCAGGTTGCTCGGCCTCGGTACAGCTGTCACTCCGCTGCCCGAGTTCCACCAGTGCAGGTGGCCCAGGCTTGGTACAGCTGTGCACCCCACTGACGGAGTCCCACCAATGCAGGCGGCTCAACCTCGGTACAGCTGTGCACCCCACTGACCGAGTCCCACCAATGCAGGCGGCTCAGCCTCGGTACAGCTGTGAACCCCACTGACCGTGTCTCAGCAATGCAGATAGCTCAGCCTTGGTACAGCTGTGAACCCCACTGACCGAATTTCACCAATGCAGGTGGCTCGGGCTTGGTACAGTGGTGCACCACACTGACCAAGTCCCACCAACGCAGGTGGCTCAGCCTCTGTAGAGCTGTGCAGCCCACTGACCGAGTCCCACCAGTGCAGGTGGTGCTGCAGCTGTACGGGTCTGCACTCCACAGATCGAGTCCCACCAATGCAGGTGGTGTGTGCTCAGTGCTGCTGTGCACCCCACTGACCGAGTCCCACCAATGCAGGTGACACAGCCTCGGTACAGCTGCTCACCCCACTGACCGAGTCCCACCAATGCAGGTTGCACAGCCTCGGTACAACTATGCACCCCACTGACCGAGTCTCACCAATGCACGTGGTGCAGCCTCGGTACAGCTGTGCACCCCACTGACCAAGTCTCACCAATGCAGGGTGGGAGGCCTCGGTACAGCTGTCACCCCACTGACCGAGTCCCACCAATGCAGGTGGTAGCTTACATACAGCTGTGCACCCCACTGACCGAGTCCCACCGATGCAGGTGGCTCAGCCTCAGGGCAGCTGTGCATCCCACTGACCAAGTCTCAGCAATGCAGGTAGCGCGGCCTCAGTGCAGTTGTCCATCTCACTGACCGAGTCCCAGAAATGCAGGTGGTGCAGCCTCGGTACAGCTGTGCAACCCACTGACCAAGTCTCACCAATGCAGGTGGTGCAGCCTCGGTACAGCTGTAACGCCGCTGACCGAGTCCTACCTATGCAGGGGGCTCGGCCTCGGTACAGCTGTGCACCCCACTGACCGAGTCCCACCAATGCAGGTAGTGCAGACTCGGTGCAGCTGTGCACCCAACTGACCGAGTCCCACCAATGCAGGTGGCTCGGCCTCAGTAAAGCTGTCACTCCGCTGACCGAGTCCCACCTATGCAGGGGGCTCGGCCTCAGTTCAGCTGTGCACCCCACTGACCGAGTACCACCAGTACAGGTGGCCCAGGCTTGGTACAGCTGTGCACCCCACTGACCGAGTCCCACCAATGCAGGCGGCTCAACCTCAGTTCAGCTGTGCACCCCACTGACCGAGTACCACCAGTGCAGGTGGCCCAGGCTTGGTACAGCTGTGCACCCCACTGACCGAGTCCCACCAATGCAGGCGGCTCAACCTCAGTTCAGCTGTGCACCCCACTGACAAAGTCCCACCAATGCAGGCGGCTCAGCCTCAGGGCAGCTGTGCACCCCACTGACCGAGTCCTACCAATGTAGGTGGCTCGGGCTTGGTACACCACACTGACCAAGTCCCACCAATGCAGATGGTAGCTTACATACAGCTGTGCACCCCACTGACCGAGTACCACCAGTGCAGGTGGCCCAGATTCGGTGCAGCTGTGCACCCCACTTACCGAGTCCCACCAATGCAGATGGCGCAGCCTCAGTACAGCTGTGCACCCCAGTGACCAAATTCCACCAATGCACATCACGCACGCTCAGTACAGCTGTGCACCCCACTGACCGAGTTCCACCAATGCAGGTTGCTCGGCCTCGGTACAGCTGTTATTCCGCTGACCGAGTCCCACCTATGCAGGGGGCTCGGCCTCAGTTCAGCTGTGCACCCCACTGACCGAGTACCACCAGTGCAGGTGGCCCAGGCTTGGTACAGCTGTGCACCCCACTGACCGAGTCCCACCAATGCAGGCGGCTCAACCTCGGTACAGCTGTGCACCCCACTGACCGAGTCCCACCAATGCAGGTAGCTTGGCCTTGGAACAGCTGTCACCCCACTGACACAGTCCCACCAATGCTGGTTGCTCGGACTCCGTAGAGCTGTCACCCCACTGACAAAGTCCCACCAATGCACGTCGCACAGGCTGAGTACGGCTGTGCACCGCACTGACCGTGTCCAACGAATGCTGGTGGCGCGGCCTCAGTACAGCTGTGCACCCCACTGACCGAGTCCCACCAATGCAGGTGGCTCGGCCTCAGTAAAGCTATGCACCCAAATGACTGAGTCCCACCAATGCAGGTGGCTCGGCCTCAGTACAGCTGTGCACCCTACTGACGGAGTCTCACTAGTGCATGTGGGGAGGCCTCTGTACAGCTGTCACCCCACTGTCAGAGTCCCAACAATGCAGGTGGCTCGGCCTTGGTACAGCTGTGCACCCCACTGATCGAGTCCCACCAATGCAGGTGGCTGGGCCTTGGTACAGCTGTGCACCCCACTGACCGAGTCTCACCAATGCAGGTGGCAAGGCCTCAGCACAGCTGCGCACCCCACTGACCAAGTTCGACCAATGGAGGTCGCGAGGCTTCGGTGCTGCTGTGCACCCTACTGACCGAGTCCCACCAATGCAGGTAGTGCAGACTCGGTGCAGCTGTGCACCCCACTGACCAAATCCCATGAATGCAGGTGGCAATTCCTCAGTACAGATGTGCACCCCAATGACCGAGTCCCAACAATGCAGGTAGCAAGGCCTCAGTAGAGGTATGCACTCCACTGACTGAGTCCAACCAATGCAGGTCACGCAGCCTCATTAAAGCTACGCACCCCACTGACCGAGTCCCACCAATGCAGGTGGCGAGGCCTCGGTGCAGCTGTGTACCCCACTGACCAAGTCCCACCAATGCAGTTGGGAAGGCCTCGGTGCAGCTTTGCACCTGACTGACAGAGTCCCACCAATGCAAGTGGCGAGGCATCAGTGCAGCTGTGCACCCCACTGACAGAGTCCCACGAATGCAGGTGGGACGGCCTTGGTACAGCTGTGCACACTACTGACCGAGTCCCACCAAAGCAGGTGGCAAGTTCTCCGTACAGCTGTGAACCCCACTGACCAAGTCCCACCAATGCAGGTGGCTCGCCTCGGTATAGTTGTGCACCCCACTGACCGAGTCCCACCATTGCAGGTAGTGCAGACTCGGTGCAGCTCTGCACCCCACTTTCCGAGTCCCACCAATGCAGGTCGCGAGGCCTCGGTACAGCTGTCACCCCTCTGACCGAGTTCCACCAATGCAGGTGGTGTAGGTTACATACAGCTGTGCACCCCACTGACCGAGTCCCACCAATACAGGTAGTGCAGACTCGGTACAGCTGTGTACCCCACTGACCGAGTCCCATCAATGCAGGTTGCGAGGCCTTCTTACAGCTGTGCACCCCACTGACCGAGTTCCACCAGTGCAGGTGGCCCAGGCTTGGTACAACTGTGCACCCCACTGACCGAGTCCCACGAATGCAGGCGGCTCAGCATCCGTACAGCTGTTCGCTTCACCAATCTCACTATTCTGCAAACCATGGGAATTCCTTTCTCGTCACCAATTTATGTTGTAGATAGATTCCCAGGAGTAAACATCTGGGTTGGCAAGCCAGCACACACACACACACGCACACACACACACACACACAAACACTCTTCAGTAGCAAGCTTATTAGGAGATATTTACAAACAGACCGACCCGATGGTAATCTCGACAAGGACCACCTCAACGCTTGTCCCGATCGTCTGCATGGCGAGAGAGAGAGTCGGCAGGCACAATCTTTGCGGGCGTCCCCGAGGAGGCAAAGTGGTCCTCTGTTGTGTAGCAGCATCTCTCTCCTTTGGAAAAAATCAGGTATTCATGATTATTTGCGGTAGGCAGGAGTCCTGGCACATGGGGCCATCAAATGCAGGGAGTCTATCCCAACTCCGCCCCAGTCGCATAACCGGGCTATCATACTGCACGCGTGTGCAGACTTATTTCGGGGACCACACTTGACTTTGGGGGTCACTACTTCACTACTCTTCAACTTCTGACCTTCATGTTAACTGCAGCTGCACTGGAAAGGCTGTCTGACACTGACAGAGCAACTCAGCACTGCAACAGCCCTCCACATAATGCCACACCTCTGCTGTGCCAGCTGTGCCACCGTCTCTGCCCCACACAGCTGCCTCGTCTACTACATGCAACCAAGTGCCAGCAAGAAGACAGGCATGCAGGGCACTCCCCACTTGCACACGCCCCAGGCACTGCTCTCCTCACTGCCTTCCCTTGACTCCAAAACCCAGGCACACAGGGAAGCTCTTGCACTAACACCAAAGGTGGCCAAGGCATTCCAGGCTCACAAGGCACGTGCAAATGATCAGGCACAGAGCTGGCTCCTGGCATGATGTGGCTCTTTTCACACGGCAGGATCCTGCTCTCTTTGGGCAGAGCAGGCTGCTGCTTTCCATCCCCATCCGCTCAAGAATCTCCACCTAAGTATGGAGGGACCGAGATTTTCTTTAGGAATACAGAAGTTGCAGATACAACATCGAAACATTTGAGAGTCCTGAAGGCCCCCTGACCTCAAAGTAACCTCGGTTCCCTTCCTTTCCTTACTTAGAGCCCCTGTGATTGGACAAAGGTGCAGAGGTTTTGAAATGAGGCCCTAGCAAGGAGACAGCACCAGGCTGGAGGGCTGCTGAAATGCCAGCTCTCCTGGCTGCGCGGCCTCTGCAGCAGGAGTCCCAGCTCCACAGCTGGGTTCACACAGCACTGAGGGTTGAGTGCCACGAGCAGCCTGGCCCTGGGCACATCTTCAGCCCTCGCAGAGCCAGGAGCCCAATGGCTCTGAGACCTCCGTTCAAGCTACCAAGGATTTCGGGCACTCACACAAAGGCACTCGACAGATGCTGGCTTTCATTGTAAGGGTCTTTCACTCATCCTACAGGGCACCACAACCTTCTAGGAAAAGCAAGGGGCACACCCTGGCATCCTGCCTCCATCCTCAGTGGCTCGAGGATTGCACGGGAAACCTACACAACTGGAGCAACCTAGAAAGAAAGAAAGACAGAATCGATTAGGATGCAGTACGTTCTGAGATGGGAAGATGCAAGGAGGGTCCAGATTCCACAGAAAGCCTTGAAGGAGTGAGCAGACCACATTCTCCAGCAGAGTCCGTAAAACCCAAAAGACTCAGGAAGCATCAAGACCTTCAGAAACTGCAAGCCTGAACCTCAGCTGACAGAAAATAACTAACTGCAAGCGTCCCTCGCTCACACCAGGATGCTCCAAGCAGGGAGCACAGTCAGCACCAGTGCTCACCCAGGGCTCCCACAAGGACACTGGGATGGCAGGCTGGCCTCTGGGAGCAGAGCACTGCTCTCTCCACACACCTACTCCCATGCTGAGCAGCACAACACTGAGCCAACATGTGCCTGTGCATCAGTGGTGTACAGGGCACAGCACCACACACGGCAGCACACAGGACACCCCCAAGGGCCCCACAACACAGAAAGCCCAACTCTCCAGCCCTTCCAGTCCCTTCTAGGCCTCCAACGCCTTGGAAACAGTGCTTCCTCTGAACATCCACTCACAGCCCTGACACGGTCACTTCCCATCTCCAGGAAGCAGAGAGCAAGCGCTCTCACAGCTGCTGATCAGGCCAGCTCTTGCCGCTCACTTTTGCCTTACATGCCCTCAAGGCACTCACCCAAAGGGGCCTTCCTACTGACAGGCCCCTAGAGCCTTCAAAGGGAAGCCCATCCTCACGCCTTATCTTTCCTACAGCTCGGAGGCAGGACAAACACTTTCTTCTGAAATGGCAAAAGGTAGCTTCACTTGAACAAAAAAGGAGGACAGATCCACAGGCTCATTCTCCACATGCAGATGACAGCTGCCCGACAGCCCACAAGGTACCCAGAGATGACTGGCTGGGGGCAGGCTTCAGCACCACGGGAAATGCAGTGGCCTCAGAGACTGCTGGAGCTCATGGCAGCTTTGTGAATCTCTGAAATAAATGCAAGGCTGCTTGGGCATCGCCTGCTGCCAGAAGGATGCTTTGGGCAAGAAAGGGTCAAAGATGGTACTCCATGTCTTAGGTACACCAGGAAGCATGACCTACCATGCCTGACAGGAGCAGAAGGACTTGACTGTCCAATTCACAAGCCACTCCACAATATTCGACAGCTGAGGTTGGCACTGAAACTCAGTCAGGGAGCACACAGACCTGGGCCCTGGCCTTGATGACCTGCCATTTGCCATCGATCATCCTCAGAGAATACAGGGAGTGATGCCAGAGGACAAAGCGTGGTGCTGAGCCATCTCCAGAGCAGTACCTGACATAACACAGCTCCTGAACTTAGGCCTTCCCACAGTGGAGCCAGCAGTAAAAGGCTTCAAGAACAGAGGGGACATAATGCACGCCAAACAGCTGGGAGGCTAGCGGTGGGATGTATGTGCTCACCACCACTGCCTTGACTCCAGCTACTCCGAGAAATGCAGCTAGAGCTAAGTGGGGCTCCTCCCCACCACCCAAAGTGCAGGAAAAATCCGGTCCCTTGCCAGGGTCAGCAGGGTCAGCACCTAACCACACCACACTTAGCACACTGATGGCTACACGTGGCTGCTTCCTTATTTCCCCGCTGCAGCACAGAAAGCTCACACTACAGCACGATGGTGGGGTAACTTGCAGAGACTGCACCTGGAAGGAAGAGAGACGTGGGCTGCACATCCCTTGCAGGGCACTTTTGCCTTGCTGCTCCCATTCAAAGGCACTCCTTCAAAAAAATGTTGTACAGGAAGGATTCCACCCCTTGACAGTCAGCTCCCAAGAACTCACCTGCCTTTCTCCAAAGACCACCACACCACAAGGCCTTCACTCCTTCAAAGGGATTCCAGCAGGCTAATGCCCAGACAGAAAAGCACATCTCCCACAAAGTCTTTCCCTCTCAGCAAACACTGCTACAGACCAAATCTCTTATGAGCAAGAGGAAATGAGAGGAAAGGAGGGAAAACACAGGCTTGGTTCGCATCCCGGAGCAAGGAGAAGCACTCCCTGGCCTTCAGGAAAAATCCATGCTGCAGATCCTGGAAATTGCTTAGCATCCCCAAGGCCTGAACCTCAGTGCATCAAAGGCAGCAGGCTGCCAGCAACTCTGGCCCATGACACCAGGGCAGCCTAGACCCAGCCAGCGTAGTCACACCCTCACCTTGCAGTGCTCCCCAGCTCCCCACTCTGGCAGCACTGCTCAAACACAGCACATCCCTCGCGAGCTATCTCCTCCCATGATGAGCACCAAAACACTGGGACCACCACCCGGACCCACCACCCGGCACCCCTGCACTGTGACACCCTGCCCACACCACTGCTCGCCTGACAGACGGGGGCCAGCAAACGTGCACCTCTGCATCAGCAACACAGAGGGCACCCCAAGTGCCCCACAACACAGAAAGCCCAGCTCTCCAACTCTGCAGTTCCCTTCTAGTCCTCCAAGGCTTTGCAACAATCACTGCCTCTCAGCATCCACTCACAGTCCTACACATGGTTACTTCCCTTCTCCAGGAAGCAGACGAGTGCTCTCACAAGCCCTGATTGGGCCACTTCTTGCCACTCATTTGTGCCTCAACTTCACTGAAAAGAACATCTCTTTCAAAATGTGGCCGGTACCTGTTTGGGGGTGACATTCCTTCTGTCTCCTCCAACAGACTTGGCACCCATTCTCCACTGGCTGCACACTTGGACAGAAAATCACCAACCTCTAATGTATTACAGTTCCAAATGTGTCATAAAAGGAGGTGGACACCTGAAAGACAGGTACAGCATTTGGGCCTTGCATTAACATCTCATAAGCTCCTTGCTGTTTCCACAGGGGGAATTTCCAAAGCACACACAGACAATGGGGAGAAGATATTACTAACACCACTGCTTACACCAGCATCAGATTGATTTAGCAGCCTCAAAACTCTGTCTGGACTCCCTAGCTGACCGGGAGCAGCCTGCAAGCTTCTACTTAGCAACAAGTGCAAAGTCAAACTCCATGTCCATATTCACCAGAGAACAACACCCACATTTTTCATGTAGTAGTACTGACACAGGATGACAGACTGGAACAGAATTTGTGTCAGACGATGTGGACCATCTGCTTGACTGAATAGTTACATTTACATATTGCTGTAGAGCTCTGCAGCGGTCAGTCCCTCCTCTGGGCACACACAACAAACCCAGAAGTCACTTCACCACCACCATCCAGGCTGCGTGTCTTCTCCTGATCTACCACCTGCTCAGAGAAGTGACCTCACAAGGGCAAACCCCCAACACACGCCTACAGCTGCTACGGGCTGCAGAGATACACATTTCCTCAAAATAACTTCCCCCGCCATGAACCACTGCTGCCTGAGCAGGTACTCAGACAAAAGAGACCTCACACTCAACGCCCATGCCTAACACACACTTTGGGAAGAAGAGATTATTAGCACCACTGCGTACACCAGCACTAGATTTATTCAGTAGTTTAAAAGATCTAGTTGGACTCCCATGATGACCACTAGTAGGCTGCAAGCTTCTACTTAGGAACTCAACAAAGTCAAGCTCCATGTCCATGTTCACCAGAGAACATCATCTGTAGAGAACTGGCTGCCTGAGCATGGATATCAGGCCATGCAAATGAGCAACCCTGACTTGCTGATATGGAGTAACCTTGGAGACACCTTGAAGGACAAGTAATGAGGGAGTAAGAATGAATGCTGTGTAAAAACAGGATGAAGGGGTTGGCGAGACGGGACAGTGAATATGTGGATAGCCAATAGCACAGAGCTTTGCGGCGTGAACTATAGTAGTAAGCCAATTAGATACAGCCAGCTGGATGCTTGAGCGTGTGAACAGCATACGATGGTATATAAGCAGGTTAAGTTGCTGAAATAAACGGATCATATTGCTAGCTCATATTGGGTCGTCTTATGATTCCGCAAGCCTGCCTCCAACAATCATCCACATTTTAAATGTAGCAGTAGTAACGCAGGATGACAGAGTAGACTAGAATTTGTGTTAGATGATGGGGGACATCTACTTCTGCTTGATTAATTTGTTGCCCTTCTCTGCTGCGGTAGAGCTCTGCAGGGGTCAATCTCTCCTCTGGGCACACGCAACAAACCCAGGAGTCACCTCACCACCACCATCCAGGCCATGAGGCTTCTCCTGACCTGTCAGCTGCTCACAAGGGCAAACCCCCAACACATGCCTGCTGATGGCCTACGGGCTTCAGAGACACTACTTGCCTCAAAAATAACTTCCCCAGCCATAAGCCACTGCTGCCCGAGCAGGTACTCGGACAAAAGAGACCTCAAACTCAACGCCCACGACTAACTGCCTGCTGCCGGTCTATCAGGGACTCAGACAGATGGGACCTCGCAGTCACCTGCACAACCAGGTCTCAGTCACTGACCAAAAAGCCCCCAAGGCAGGAATTACCTCACTAGAACTTCCCCAGCCAGCAGACAAATCCTGGCTGATCTGCTGCTCAGGCAGAAACCATCTCAAAAACACATCCCAGTGTGGACCTGCTGCTGCCCTATCCACTGCTCCGTGGGAAGTGACATCACAAGCAACAGCCACGCCTTCTCCCTCCAGCCGGCATATCAGGGACTCACGCAGAACTGACCTCACCATCAACAGCTGAGCCATGGGCCTCCTCCAGCCCCACCAGCTACCTACAAACACTTGATGGGACACAGGGCATTTTCTCATACAGCCTTTTTAAACACTAGGGACCTCACTGCCCACCCTGCTGCTGCCTGCAGCTCCCCCTGCCCTTTCCCACGGCTGAGCCACCTCCTGATTCACTTCCTGGCTTCCCAATGCTCACAGTGCAGCAAAGCACCCATTACGTAGCAGTTGCAATCCCCTAAAAATACATTAGCTTTAGCCTAGACAGTCTGTGTATGTAGCAAGAGAGCAGGGCCTCATGTCCCAGTCAGAGGGAGAAGCCTTCCACAGCTCACAAGTCTACTTCCTTCCCAAATGCTGAACAAGCACAGCAAATCCTCTGCACATCGAGCACGACAAGCATTCTCCTATTTTACGCACTGACAATTTGAGATACGGCAACGGACTCCATCCAGGACATTTCAATTGCTGAAACCAGCAGAGCCAGAATTCAGCAGCTCTTCCTCCTCAGCTAGGATTATGCGAATAACAACGGTGAGTGTGAAAATGGCCTTTCGTCAACTTCCAAGGCCCCTGAAAAGCAAAACACCTCACACTTAACAGAGCTCTTCTGCAAACACCCTTCAGGCTGCTCCCAGGGTCACAGGTCCTGGAGCACACCAAGAACTATGGAGCAAGCACAACGACTTGGGCACGACACCTTGCGAGGACAGCAGCAACCTGCTCACACTTTGCCCAGCAGATCCCAAACACAGCTCTGAGCAGCACCTGGGGGCTGTGGGGGCAGCAGCAACTCAGGGAAACCCTTGAAAATGCATCAGACCCACAACACGCGCAAAGCTTCCTGCACCCAAACCCCACCAAGCCGCCCAGACCCAGCTGCTCGGCGCAGGCCGGCACGCCTGGCTCGCAGGTCAGTTCCCCTGGGTGACAGGGCGCTGGGTCCCCTGCTCACAGCCCCAACAGCCCCTTCGGGAGCCCCTGCAGGGAAGCAGCCCCCTCGCCAGCACCGCTGCCCCTGCTGCAGCGAGAGGGCACCCGCCAGCATTTGAACGCACCCGCAGCCCCCACCAGCCCCACTCGCACCCGCTCTCACTCCCGCTCCCTTCTCGCCTGCTTTGCTCCCTCCCTTCTCTCACCTCTCTCTTCTCTTGGCCTTTTCCAACTCTGGACTCCGATTGGCTGAGACAGCCGTCATTCCAATCCATCCCCGCCCTCCTCCTCAGGACAGCCAATAGGAGGGCCGCACTCAGGCGATGCCATGGCAACGCTGCGCCTTCCTGCCCTGTCAGCCAGCTCCGCCCCCTCCCCTGCGGGACGGCGCCATCTTGTGGGCGGCAGCATGGGGCGTGGCGGGGCCTCAGGGCAGCCCGGCACCGGGTGCCCGGGCAGTGCAGGGCCCCGGGGGCGGCCGCTCTGCCGCAGGGTCCTCGCGGGGCTCCTCGCTGCCCTGCGCCCTGGGGGCCATGCTGGGCTTGGAGGGCAGCCCTGGTGCCAGCCCTGGTGCCAGTGATGAAGCCCTGGGAATGGCCGGGGTGCCGGAGCCTGCGGGCGACGTGCTGCTGCCGCCAGGGCAGGGCAGTGTCCTCTCGGCCCTCCTGTCCCAGTCCCTTCCCCAGGGTAGACCCAGAGCTTGGCAGCCCTCCTGCCGTGCCTGGCAGTGCTGGGAGGGGGTCCTGGAGGGGTCACTCCAGAGGGCTGAGGAGCCCCATGGGGGCACAGGGCAGCAAGGGGGAGACCAGCTCTGGGCCTGTTCGTGCCAGGGAGTGGAGGTATGGAGTGACCAAGGGCATCGGGGGAGATGGCCATGTTGGGCTCACCACAGCAGTGCACCCCACAGAGAAAAGTCCTTGGGGTAGGCAGGTCTTACAGGGTGACAGTGGTGCCTCTACCTGTTCACAAAGTGCTCTCCCAAACAGGCTGTCTTTTGGGTGCAGAGGTTGGAGCCCATTTTGCAGGAGGACAGAGGCTGTGGCCATCTCAGGATGAAATCTCAGAGCCCCAAATCTGCTCTGCCAAGTTACAGTTATAAAAGGGTACAAATGGTGTCAATCCTCACTGGAGAGATACAGAAGCACTGGAAACAAGGAAGTGCATTCCTGGCTGATGGTGTCCCTGCAGCAGTCCTCCATCTCGCTTGTCCCTTTGCCCTCAGCTCACCTCTCAAGCCCAGGACGAGGGACGCTCTTCCCATCTCATCACCAAATACTCCTTTCCAACATGATGCTGCTCCTCCACATGTCGACAAGGGCTCCTAGTGCAGCCCCGTTGCCTCCTGTTCCCCGTCATTGCCATGGAGCCACCACGAAGGACAGTGGTGAGGACTGCGTGAGCAGTGCCCAGCAGCACCTGGGCCTTGCAGGGCAGTGAGGGCCCCCACCCACGACTCCAGGGAGACCTGCCTGTGATGCAGCACATCCTGCTGTGACCTCAGCTCGTGTCATCTGGGGGCTCACTATGCCGTCGCCATGGAGATGGCCCAGCCAGGGAGCAGAGAGATTTCCTCCCACGTCCTGGAAAGCCATCCACTCCCTTACCCCAGTTATTTCCCAAACATTTCTGATAAATTCCTTCATCTCCAGAGGGGCCTTGGGCATCAGGGCAGCCCCAGCCTCAGGACCCAGGCGTCCTGGCTGCCACATGGTCTCCTGAGCCACACAAGCTTCTCAGGCAGGATTTTGCCCGGGATCCACAGCAGGTTTTTCAGATCAAAGTTTCTGTGTGCCTCCTCAAACAGGAGCCCCAGAAGGCTCCCAGGGAGCTGCAGGAGCGTTGGGAACAAGGAACTGTTGCCTGGGCTGATGGTATTGGTCCAGCAGTCCTCCCTCTCACTTGCTGCTTGTCCTTGCCTCACCTCTGTAGCTGAGGAGGAGGGATGCTCTTCTGTTTTGGCACCCAAAACTCCTTTACAATGAGGCCCTGCCACACTGCCTGCTGCCGAGGGGCCCCAATTTTGCCCCATTGCATCCTGTCCCCACTTCTTTCCATAGAGCTGCTGTGGAAGACAGAAGTTTCTTTACTCTTCTTGCTCTCCATTTCCTGCTTTTGCCCATAGCAAGACAGCAGAAAAATCTCACTCTTTCAGCAGAGTTCCCTACTTTTACACACCTGCTTTCTGCACTTTTTCAACACCCTCTGTCTCCCCAACCTATGCCCCCCCATAGACCAGTTCCTGTCCTTTGCTCCAGCAGCATGCTAAGATTGAGAAAGCCTAAGTGGGGTGTGTATGCGGGCGAAATAAAATAAATAACGAGATGCCAGCATGAACAGCAGTGGGATGGCAAAGCAGGTGGTGTACGAAAATGCTTGCAAGCCATGTCAGACACCCCAGAGAAGTCACGTCCTTCCAAAATTTGCCAAGTGGAAATGACGTACAAAGCCAAACATTTCTGAAGGCTTGTTGAATTTGGTGCCTTCGGTTGTGCATGATGTCAGGGCCACCTGGCTGTAAGAAGCACTTGGGAGAGGGCCAAGCCTTGCAGGAGGCAGCCTCGGCTGGAGCTGAGCCCTGGCAGGAGCAGGAGAGAGCAAGGCAGGGGTCTTGCGGGTGCTCTGCTTCTCCTGCTAGCCAGGCTGGCTGGGCAGAGGCTTTGTCAGTGTGGGGCAAGAGATGGGAAATGGCAGCTGCCTTCGGCACCCCCAGGTATGTCCTTGCAGGCTGCCAGGCAGAGCATGCAGTCAGCCTGCAGGCAGGCAGAGACCTCCTGCTCCTTGCCAGCACTTCCCACCTGCTCCTCGGCAGCTCCGGGGAGTCAGGCAGAGGCTTTCAAGGCCACCGTCATGGTCAGCTCTGCACCTTTCCAGAAGCACGTGAGCCCTGTGCGTTGGGCAGCTGAGGCAGCCTGTGCCTTTGGTGGGAGCAAGCTGGGCTCCGGCTGCGCTGCACTGCTGCGTGCAGCTGCTGCTGGCCACCTGTGGGCAGAAGGACTCACAGGGTGGAGGTGGTTGCCTTGGTCTGAGTGGCTGGTGAAGAGCAGGAAACCTGAGGGCTGTGTGCAAGGGAAGCTCTGGCTGCACGCGGCCTGGTTGAGCTGGGCCCAGACCTGCTCTCTGCCCCTCAGCGCAGAGCTCACGGGCTCTGTGGGGCCCTTGGAACACGCAGGTTGCTGTGCTTTGTCCCAGGGAAAGTCCCGAGGACCGGCAAGAAATTCCCCCCTGGCCGCAGCAGCTCCTGCCTGCCTCTTTCACCCCAGCTCCTTTGTCAAACCAGCTGCCTGCTCTCCGGGCAGCTCACATGCCTGCTGCCTGCCCCTGCCTCCAGCCCCATGGCTCACCTCGCGCCTGCGCTCCGGCGTGCCTGGCAGTGCGTGTGCAGCCTGGCAGCAGACGTTTGCTGCTGCTCCTCATCCCTCTGCATGATCCTCTGCTGGGGTCCTGCTGCTCTGGCCCCAAGGGCAGCTGCTGCTTCCTCAGGGAGCAGCTCTCCTCAGAGGGAGGACCCCGGGGGCTCTGTTCACAGCAGGGACACAGTCCCCATGGAGACAGCCCCATCACCATGGCCTTTGAGGCACCATGCCACCACCATCACCAAGCCCTGCTGCTCACTGTGGCAACAGCCCTCACCAAGCCCCGGGGATCGCTGGGGGCACCCCCAGCACAACGCCTTGGCAGTCCCCATGGGCACACCCATCCCCATGGCCTTGCCTCCAAGCCTCTGCTTTCAGCTTTGGAGCCTGCCTGGCAGCTGAGAGCTGGGCAGCACCACCAAGTTGCCTCTCTCCACCCCTGCACTCCATGCCCCTTGCACAGGCTGCCCTTCTTCAGGCACTCCAGAGCACACAGCCACTCCAAGGACACCCCTTGCTCTGCCTGCTAATCCTCCCGGCACCATCCGGCACCTTTCCTTGCCATCCGAGGCCATCTCTTCCTTACTCACTTATATTACAGTTACCCTCTCCTCCAAGTTGCTGGTGCTAGAAGGCTCTCCTCTCCAGCTTGCCCAGCTGATTCACACTTACCAGCTGCAGCCCACAGCCCAGCTGGGCTAAGAGAGGGGCTGGGGACCTGCCCCAGGGAAAGCGGGGCTGTCAGCAGGGGCACCGGGGCGCTGGCTGCCTCCTGCCTCCAGCCTAGAGACACCAAAAGCACCGCTGCAGCCACGGCCTCTCCTCACAGCTGGGATGGTGCTGAGAAACTGGCACCACAGCTGGCACCGAGCCACGGGGCTGTTAGGAGAAAGGACGCAAGAGCCGGGGACTCCCGGGGGCCGGAGGCGGCCCAGGCCGGGCCAGGCCTTCCCCACCGCTGCGGCCACACAGCCCGGCCGCGGCGGCTCCGGCTGCCCCATGCACACGGCCGCTCGCTCTGCCCAGCCCGCGGCCCTCGGCCCCAGCGCGGCAGCTCCCGGCGCTGCGGCTAAAGGCTCTGGGCGGCCCCGGGCCGGGAGACGCTGCCCCGCGGCAGCAGCCGCCTCTCGCGCCCTCCCCGCCCGCAGGGCCCGGGCAGCCCCGCCCCCGCCCCGCCCCTCACCGCCTGCCTCTGGGCCACTGCGCATGCTCTGCCCTGACCGGCCACGCCCCCAACTCTTTACCACGCCCCTCTTGGTCCCTCCCCTTGGCTCCCCTGCCCGCCTCTCCCTCCCTGGCCCCTGAACAGCGCACACGCACTGCTGCCTCCCTCCCGCCCCTCCCTGGGGTCCCGCCCCACGAGGTCACGTCCAACGGGAGCCAATTGGAGGAGTGAGGGGTGGGAGGGTCTGTGGTGCACAGGGTGTCACTTCCGGCTGTGGGGGCGGGGCCTGTGTGTCCCTGGCTGCTGGTGCTGGTGCGTGGGGAAACGCTGCTGCCGGGCGCTGCTGCCGCAGGGCCCCGCTCTGCCCTGGGGCCTGGGCGAGTCTGCGGGAGGGGGGAGCGCAGGGAGGGACGGGAGAGAAACCTCTGCACTGCGCTGGGGGCAGCTGCTGCCCGTGAGCATCCCGGGGACACGGTGGGGGGTTTCAGCCTGTACTGCGGCCTGGCGGGTTCCGAGAAGCCCTGAGCTGTGAGAGCTGCAGCACTAGTGACCGCGCAGGCAGCAGGGCAGGAGGGAGAGGAACAGAGCAGCTGCTGCCTGTGCTGCTTCTGCCCCGGGATGTTCTCCCCTCCTGGAAAGCTGAAACGCCCTGGGCGTGTGTGGGGAGACTGTAAGGAAAAGCAGATAGGCAGGAGCTGCTGTTGTAGTGTGCAGGGGCAGTGCAGTATTCAGTTTTCTCGATCAACCTGTGAAAATTTGATTTATTTTCAGCTTTAAGTTACAAACGTTAGCAGTCTGTCCTCTGCAGTAATGAGGAAAGAAGATGGCTGTGAAAAAAAGCATGGCCTGAGCCCTGAGGTATGTACATGTAGAGCTCTAGTGCTGTTTTGGTATCTTCTTCTTGTCCTCCTTTTGCTAAGGAGGAAAGGAAAAAGATGGCCATAAATGGGCTCTGTCTTTGCTAGAGCAAGGAGACGGATGTGAACACACCCTTGCATGGAGAGCTATTTCAAAGAGCTTACAGGTCAGGGCCCGTTGTTTCTGTTTATTTCTATTGACCCCGGTGTCCTTACTCCTTTTTCCCAGGCCCGTGGTTAAACCTACATTTTAAAGCCAGAGCATAAGGTGTGCACTGCTGCTGGAGACAGAGGTATCTAAGCAGAGATAGATTATTTTTTCTTGCGTCTGCGTTGTGGCCATCCGTGTTCCCTGGCTGCAGCTGCTTTAGCAAATCCAAGCTCTCTCCATTCATTCCTGAATATGAAAATAAATTGGCTTTTCCTGTATGGTCAAACTACTTCTAACCCCCAGAGTGTTTGATAAGGGCAGAACAAGGTCTCCCACATGGTGAGTGCTCTCCTAAAACTGGAGAAAGATATGCTTCTGTTCAACAGTAGGTATTGCTACTACAGCCAGGTATTTAAACTGTCGTCATCCCTGAATGTCACCTTGAGCAGGCTGTAGTGTTCTTTCTCTCTGCTGGCAGGCAGATGCTGGCCAGTTGTGACTGAAGAGAGCTCGGCACAAACTTGTGTCTTGCTCAAAGTTGACCTGGGGGACACAGAAATCATAAAAATCATAGAACCACAGAATAGGAAGGGTTGGAAGGGACCTCTGGAGATCATCTAGTCCAACCCCCCTTCTCCAGCAGGGTCACGTAGAGCATTTTAGAGAGGGTTGCATTCAGACAGGCTTTGAATATCTCCAGAGAAGGAGAAAAGATTCTGCCCTTATCACATGGGACAACTGAAAAGAGTTTGTCCCTGTCCCCTTGACACCCTCCCTTCAGATACTGAAGACATTGATAAGATTCCCCCCTCAGGCTTCTCTTCCCCAGGCTAAACAGGCCCAGCTCTCACAGCCGTTCCTCACAGGAACAGAGACTTTGAGCATCTCTCTCTGCTGGATTCTGACCCACGCTTGCCCACCTTGCGGTCACTCCTGGTAATAGCAGCTGGACAGTGTGCATTTAGAAGTATAGCAACTGGTGCATAGGTGAAAATCCATTCCAAATTATATACTCAGGCAAATGGGGACTATCAAAATGTGAAAGTACCATTGAGACTGATGTTACCTCCTGCCTCCTGGGCACAGAAGCAAGACCATCCTAGCAGGGAACTGTACTATTTTAACACAGTGAAAAGACCTAAAAAATTAAATCAGTTAATGCGTGCACTGTTCCCAAGTGTGGGTGTCATCTCTGCCACCCTTGAAATCATTCAAAATGCTGCTCTTAAGTGTCTCAAGAAACCTAAAAGTAGAAGCAAAGTCTTTCTCTCCATTAGCCCTCTAGAATCGCTGGGCTTTAGATTACCTAGTGGCCACACAGTAGGGAGTGTGTGTGTTGGCATGCACTGTCTAAAAACAAATATTATGCAAACATCATTCAATGACATGTGCGTACCTTCCATCGAGTAGCCAAAGAGCAGTAACTGCTTAATTTCCTAGCAACAGAACTGGTCATGGTTGTGGTCATGGCTACCAGGTCTGGGAGTGTGGACCAGATGTATTTTAATAATTTTAACATTAATCCTGGCAGTAGGAACGGTGCTTTTCTCTTGTCTCATGCATGGGTCAAATATGCCTCTCCATGTGTAAGGAGATATCGGTGTAGACCAGCGTAATATTGAAAGGTGGTATGCATGAAATGAAAGGAGGGAATGTTAAGGGAATTTCCACTGTCCTCTAGTTTAGCAGAAAAAAGAACATGGAAGCTCATGTACCCTGCAAGCAGAACATCTTATCTGACTTCGCCTTAGGCCTGTTCTTGTACAAAGTTGAAGATCTGCAAAGAAGCCAGGTTAATCCAGCCAGCAGTACAAAAGTTGTTCCAAGGTACCAGCAGAAGAGGTGCAAAATCAGCTCATGAAGAAGATGGACCATATGAGGCTGTCACGGAACTCTCTTGTACTGTAACACAGCAAGAGGATGGGTAGAAGTAAAAATTGTGGATCGATCTGGCTGGTTGTGTAAATTAAAGTATTGAACATGTAACAATTAACTATTGCTTAAAAGTTGTAACAAAAAGCTGCTTGCGGCCCCTTCTTGTGCTGCCAGCCAAGAGGCAGTTTATGGCTAGCAATAAAAACTAAAAAAACTTAAAAATCTGACTCCAGCTGCTCATTACTGGTGCCTGTGAATGCACAAACAAGAACAGGTAATTTTGACACCATAACCCACTTCCTGCTCACACAGTACCTCTGCCCTTCAACAGTTTTCATCCCCTGCCCAGCAGTTTTGCGGCCTCATGTCCGAGCAGGACCTCTGGCTCACGTGTTCCTATTCCCATCATGTTCATTTTCTCTCTTTCCCACCCAGGCCCCTCAGACTTCTCTTGGCTCTCCCACTGGTGGGATCTGTGAGTGGAAGACCGTTTTCCCGACCTCCGGACGTCTCTCCTGCCTTGTGGTGACACATTCACTTCAGTGCAGGAGCAGGACCTGCACAAACCTCCCAGCTCGCCAGGCTCGAGCAATCCACTTGTGGGTGAAAAGGCTCCCTGCACTTGTGAATAGGGGGCTCTCTGGTTTGACAAGGAACTCTGCTCGGGAAGATCTAACAGCTGAGTAGGAAGGCTGAAAGCGATGTAGGAAAAAAACAGGCTTGGGGGAAATGTGAGGAAAGGTTATTGAAATTCTTTTTTACTCAGCAATATTGCCTGCCTCCTGGAGGCTGGGTTACAAAAAGCACTTAAGGTGCGCCTTACTCTGCTTCTTTACTGGCACGTCCTTTCCAAAGTCTATCAGCAGGTGTTACGTAGTTAAGCCTTGTTCTTGGCGCATACTCACTGTTAAAAGGTATGGCCTTCTCCTAGAGCAGGCAGCAGATTGCTGAGCACATCACCTTTTCTATTCTGATTACAACACCCTGGGGTGAATTCGGGGCTGAATTTCTGTACTTGCGCACAGCTGTACAGGGATCCTTCACAATGTCTCCTGCCCCTCCCTGCCCCAGCTGTGTCCTGATCCAGTTGAGCAGTCCAAAGGACTTGGAAGGATAACCATTTTCCCTTTCTGAAAAGGAAAACTTAATGGCAGCCCCGATGAGGACACCTCCGGGAGGCTGGGAGATCAACAGTGTTAGGACCAGCACCCAGCACAAGGCATACACTTTACTAGGGCTAAAATATAATCAGTCAGGGTTATAGAAGGCTCTCTCTTCTGCCCTGTGTCATCTTCCAAGAAAGAGAAGAAAGAGCATCCTGAGCAGCCACAAATGAAACCCAAGAGTTTCCCAAAACATCTCCTGGCTGTGTCTTCACTGGCCTCTTGATGTGCTGGGAACCTTCTTGTGCCTCCCCTGCTCACGGGAAATGCTCTTTTCTGCTACCAGGAACTGACCCGGGAAACCCAGAGGGAAAAGGGAAAATTCCCCTCCTCACAACAGATGAGAGTGTGCAGGGTTGTTCAATTCAGCACTGCCTACAAGAGCACAGGACATGTAGTTCAGACTTCTCCCTGCTGCTCAGTCCCAATGTTCAAAAAAAGAAAAAAATCCTCACAAGTCCAGAAGTACCTACAATGGCTGGATTTGTTTTATTCAAAGTTGAAAAATACCAACTGCCAACAACAGCATGGCAATGAGGTGGCCAGGGGGTTTACAGTGACGCACTGCTAATCTGTTCTGCACCATGCACACGGGCTCAATCAACATCCTCATCAAAGATGCTCCTGTTCCTGACTCAAGACCAGCCCGGAAGGAGTCTTTGGGGGCAGTGGGTGGTCTGCAGTCACTGTCCCCACAGGCAAGCATTTTCAAGGTCATTCTCAAAGCTGCCCAAGCAATCACCTGCTTCTCCCCACTCCTCTCACTTGAGCTCAGTCACAACAAAAGCCAAACATCTCTGGAGGGTACATCCCTGGGTCGGCAGATCTGCTGGTGCCTGGGACATGCATGCTGCTATGGGACATCCTTTCTGGACCACATGGGATGGCCAGAGAAGCTGAAGAGCAGCACGGAGGATGCATGTGTGTCTTGTTGAAGCTGAGCTGAGCTGAGCTGTGCCACCCCCCTCCCTGATACAAAGGACAGACAAGGACCAGCATGTATCCATTTTGAGTGGTCATGTCTGTACATCTCCCTCCTGAATGGGGAGAAGGGAGGGTGCAGTGCTGTGGGGCAGCCAAAGAGGCCAGTTGAGTCCCTGCTCCTGTGACTGTGTGGGAATGTGGGAGCGCTTCAGAGCTCTGCCTGCTGTGCAGACAGCTCTGCCAGAGACCCCTGTGGCAGCGTTAGACCTTTATCTGCCCGGAGCACAACCTCAGCTGAGTGGGCAGTGCTCTTCCGCCAGTCTATGCTCAATCCTTGGCCTGACTTTTTGGCCGGAGAGAAGCTGAGACTGGAGACGGAGCAGGATGTCCTGTGTCACAGATGTAGCTGAGCTCCTGCTGGGACAGCAGGGTTCAGCAGCAGCAAGAGCTGCTGAGGGGTTGCAGCAGCAGAACTTCTTCCCCTGTGCAGAGACAGGAGCTGCAAGGTCCTGATCCTGCAGTTGGGCTGGCCCTGGCAGCCTGATGGATGAGAACATTTGGGTAAGGAAACTGGGAGGGGGCGGGGGGATGCAGACATTTGTGCCGTGAGCTGGCACAGAGAACAAAAAGTTCAGGAGATGTAGAAAGACCCAGTACATTTGTAGAGCAAAACTGAGTACCAGTCTCTGATCTGAGGCTCCTGTGAAGCCAAGGTTTTAGAGTCAGGTTTCACCCTGCCTGCTACATCCCAGGGGAGTCACTGCGATTCTGCTGTGCCTTGGGCCCTTTCAGCAGGAAGGAGCTGATGCAGAGGAACATTCATTAGGGGTCCCAGGCAGATCTCTCTGTGCTCTTTCTCTTCCACAACACAGCCTGCTTTTTCTTTCCCTTTTACACCTCTCATTCCAAGCACCAGCTCCAAGAAATCTTTGGGGAATAAATCACAGCCAGGGATTCTGCATTTTTAAGCATTTGCCCTTCCAAAAAGGAAACCTTAATGGCAGCCCTACAGAGGACACCTCAGGGAGGCTGGGTCCAAAGAGATCCATCCTTTCATGGCCTCCAGCACTTCACCTCAAGTCTTCAGCAGCTGCCACTGGCTTGGGAACAAGCGTCTCTCCTGGTTTAAACAATGTCGTGCTTTATAAGAAACACCCTAGCAGAAACCTGAGCCCTTTGAAGGGACATCCCTAACAAGGAGAGGTGCCTGTGGAAAACAACATCGTGATACAGACCTCTGGAAAACATCCTCACAGGCTGATAACTGGAACCGCCCAATCAGTGGTCTAGGTGCCTTCAGGGTGTCTCCAGGCTGCTAAGGGCATTGCAGCATCAGCTGTGGCCCCCTGAAAAAACACAGTATGCAGTTATACAAAGATACACAGGCTTGGAGTGATCAGGTTCAGCTACTGTCAACAGAGGCTCTTTTTCTGCAGAATCCAATGACATGCATGTACCTGAGAAAGAGTCATCACTAGGATCGGAGCTGCTCCAGCCTCTAGGGTGAAGCGAAAAATCTGAAATATCACCATTACAACACAGGGTGTCCTAATTCACTAGCAGTGGACTAAGACTACTCTTCAAGTCCTCATTTTCCATGGCAATGTCAGCCTCCTGCTTTCCTCGGCCTGAATTTGCTCTGCCCTCTTCCCTTTTACAGGCAGTGTTGGTGACAGGCCTAACTGGTTCCCTGATAGAATAAAAGCAAGCTTCAGCACAGCGTATTTGTTGGTATGAATCACGAGGCCAATTAAAAAACTTGAGAGCAGAAATCTCAACAGGACTGCTGACAGCTCACTTTGCATTCCACAGCACTAGAGCTCTGAATTGCTAAGAGCAGCCATCCACCAATACATGGGGAAAATAACGCAGTTTACCCTTCTCTCTTCTTCAGCAGCAAAGGGACTACTACCACCAAGATTACCCTCGCCACTACCACACCGGAGATGACTTCAGAAGCTATTACAATGCGTTTGTGTAGATCTTTATGAGCTGAAGCCTCCGCTTTCTTCTTCTTACCCCACCTGGAGGAGAAATACTACCATTCTGCACACTAGAGTGGCAGACTCTGCATTACTCCTCACCTAATGGTGCCTCCAGATTTCCCAGGCAAGCTGAGGAGTTAACATGTCTGCCTGAGAGAAAACCCTGCAGCTGCAACGTTTTCTAGGTTCCACGAGGAACAGCGGGAACTCCCAGCTCCCTGCCAAGGAAGGCACTCCCAGCTCAGCACCCTAAGCCCAGCTCACAGAGGCAGGCTCTCTTGTGCTCCTGCTCTCTTGCTCAGGGACATTGGGGGCCCTGGCTGCAGAGAGGCACAGTTGCAGCTGGAACAGTACCAGCTGCACTTCCCAGCCCAGCAGTCACTGTGTGCTCTGGCTTCCCTAACACACAGGCATCACCTCACCTTCCTCCTCTCACAGCTCTTCCAGGGAACACTTGAATGCATCCAGGTTCCAGCACTGCTCTCTGGGGACTTTTGCATCCCCTCACAGCACCAAAGGCATGCAGCTAAGTGCGGGAAGCCCAGAAATAATCGTTACACCTACAAGCTGGTCCTCTAGCCTTGGCCAACAGAAAAATGCCCTTTAGGTCTCAGAGGCTCCCCTGAAAATGTATGTGAGGATCAAGAGAGACACGTATCGTGGGCTTTCACCACTATATTCCTCCTACAAGCAGCACCATTGCTGCACTCACAGAATCTTCCAAAATGTGCACACTACCTTTCCGTCAAGAGCAGGCTGCTCTACTAGACTCAGGAGAGAACTAGAATTCACACGGTGCTTTCCGAGGTTCGATTTGATGAGACCAAAGCGACACACCTGGGCTTCAGAATTAAAAGCACCAAACACAACAGGAGTCTTGCACAGGGTCTCCTTCTCCTGTCTCACTGCACATGAGGGTCCCCTTGCAGTTACACAGACTGCAACAACATCTGCCCCAGTAAATCACAAACAGCAATAATCGCCACATACCAGAGATGAAAGGCTGCTCCAAACAACCACTGCTGGCCGGTCTTCCTATCTCCTAAGGAAGGAGCCCAGAGGCACACAGAGGTATTACACCAGCTGACAAGGGACAGCAATTACCTGGCATCCCTCTTCCTTCCATAGGCTTGGCTCCTCTATCAGAGACAAACTCTGTGACTGCCTCCTTCCCAAAACATCTCCTCTTCCACAGTCTCATTATCTGTCCCTTTAGAAAGAAAGAAAGGAAAGGTGAAAGCAAGGGAAGTCTTTAGAAAGCAAGGAACTGTGAGCAGACCTAACTGGGACCTCATCAGGAACACAGTATCTTCAGGAGGCAATACTTCCCAAAGGGCTTGAAGACCAAAACTTCTGTCCTTGGTGGTCCAGCTAGCCCACTAGCCCAAACAATGTTTCATGTGCGGAGAAAAAGGTAAGGGCACAACATCTTCCAAGAAACTGGTGCAGACAGCAAAACCAGACAGGCTGGATGATGAGAAACTTGCATGTGCTCTTCCTGCTCACATGCCAATTTTTGGCATTTTGGTGGGGGCAATGTAAGAGGACACTGAATCATAGAATGGTAAAGTTGGAAGGAACCTCTGGAGGTCATCTATTCCAACCCTCAGCACAGCCCATACAGGGATTGAACCCGCGACCTTGGCATTAGCAGCACCACACTCTAAACAACTGAGCTAAACCTTCCCCCCAAGGATTCACATCACAGAGGACAGGAAAAAAGGGGCAGGCGTTTCAGCTAGGAACAAATTCCTTCTGAGAAGCAAGTCCCATCATGCCAGGGAGCTTAACAGAAATTCCCCCTGCACTATTTTCCTCACAGCTTCTGAAAATCCCACAGAATATTCAGATGCTTTATCTAGGAAGCTTCTCTCTGAGGATCTTCAGAGAAAGTAGTAAGTTACATTTCAAAGAATACAACACGAAAACAGAAAGGTTTCTTTGTGCATGGAAATCCATGGAGACCATTAACCCACAGGATCCCTCCCAGGCTTTGAATTCAGGAGCCACCTGAGAGGCAGGGTCACAAGTGTCTACAGGCACATCTACAACCAAATACAAATGAGAAGGTACCAGTGTTTTTTTTCAATATGATACAAACTGCAGGGAAGGCGAGTGGATCATGTCACTCCACAGGATGTACATGTGGGTCTAGATTCTCAAAGCTGCAGAGTGGGGCAGGTGCCCTTTCAACTGGAACCGGCACCTCCCCAAATCCTGCATTGATGCAGGATTTTACATCCCTCAAAGACCAGCTGTACCAACAGCCTGGCCCTTGGTGCAATGTCCCTGACAAGGAGGTCTCTAATGGGACACCAAAGAAGCCACAGCTGGAGAGGCAGCATTTTGCCCCAGCACACAAAACAGACCCTTTACACTTGCCTTGTACAAGAGCCCGTTGTACAATTGGTATGAATCTGGGCTTCATACCAAAGATGTTTGCTGGGTAGCCTGGATTCATCTGGAGGGCAGACAACTATTACAAGAGAAAAGACGATTTGTGCCAGTATTGAATAGCCACACCTCACCTGTGCAATTCAGACCTCTCTCCAAAACCTCAGCTAGCTGAGAATCTGCAGAAGCCTCCCTCCAGCCATATCTGCAACTGGAGAAGAGATTTCCTTCACTTACGTATTCAGATAGATGGCTTTGGAGTCACAAAAGTGATCCCATAACATCACAAGCTGCTTCATTCAGGGAAAAAAGTATTAACTACTTGCCTGTAGCGTTCTGCAGAGAGGCCAAAACCTTGTCCAGACGAAAGGCTGGGAAAGCTTCACCTACAGGCGCATCTGCAATCAGAGAGGAGATTGGTTTTGCTTCTCTGTCATGGCAGACGTCTTTTGAGCTACCATCCAGATTACAGCACGGAAAAGAATGTTTAAAAAAATCTTGTCCCTGGCAGCAAATAAAACCTGACTCCTTACCCCTGGGGTCCTGCAGAGGCTCCCAAACCTCATCCAGCTGAGCAGCCACATGTGCAGCATCCACAGGCACATCTGTAAGCCCCGAGGCACTGCCAGAGGCTGCTGGAGGGCTGCAGCAGAGCCAGCGACAGCCGTTCCCGTCTATGGCATAGCTCGGGGCAGCAGCAGGTTTGCAGGCAAAGCCAGTGCTGGGCTTGGCCAAGCTTTCCTCTTCCAGCCTCTTCAGGCTGTCTCCTGCCGCACCAGCTCCCAAAAAGGCCCCGTGGGCCCCATGTCCCCTCCTGCCCTGCACCTCCACACTACCTTCCCACCACCTGCTCACTGCAGGGGCCTATATTGGCTCCGGCACCAGCCCTGGCACCAGCACCAGTGGTGCTGCCAGCCAGGCCAGCGGTGCTGCTGTCTCTGTGCTGTCTGTCCACCCTAACTTGGCCCAGCGCTCCCTGCGCAGCAGCCTGGGCATCACGGGCACACAGAGACCCTTTCAAAGGTGAGAGAGTGCAGCCTTGCAAGGACCTAGGCTAAAACGTTCAGCTCCCACAGATGCAGTCTGTGAGGGGCCCACGCACTTCTATGGGCAGAGCTCTGGCAAGGAATCCCTCCCTCGAACCTTGCACGCTGCCTGTAGTTCATCTCCCCCACAACCCCCCTCCACTAAGCATAGGAGCTGGGGGTCGGGGGGAAGTTGTTGTTGAAGACCAAGGCAAAGAAGGCACCGAGGACCTCACCTTTACCTGCCTCTGCTCTCTATCTCTCCTGCTAGGGAGCTTTCTCTTTCCTAAGGCCATGCCCATGTGCCTGGGCAACACTTCTAAACTCTTCCTCTGTAGCCTTCTCCCTTCTCCCTGCTCCTATCCCCCACGTGCTGCCTTTTTGCCTTCTAACTGCATCAGGAATTCGCTGTTTACAGCAGTGGTCTCCTGCTGTGCCCGTTCTCCTGAGCACAGGGCTGCACTCTTCTGGCACTTGGAGGCAGCTGCTTTTAAAGGCTTGCCAGCTTCCCTGCTCTCCTTCCCCCTTCAGAGCTGCCTCCCATGACATGCCCCCCACCAGCTGCCTCAAGGAGGTGAAGTCTGCTCTCTCAAAGGCCACATCTCTACATTTGTTACTGTCCTTCCCCATTGCCCTCAGCATCTTGAACCTCCAGGACTGCATGGCGACTACAGGCACCAGCACCTGCCCACCAGCATCCTGGGCTGCATTAGGAGGGCAGTCACCTCCACATGATTCTTCTCCTCTCCTCAGACCCAGTGAGGCCACACCTGGACTACTGTGTGCAGTTCTGCCCTCCCCAGTACAGGAGAGACATGGCCATACTGCAGCAAGTCCAGCAAAGGGTCATGAAGATGATTACAGGACTGCAGCATCACATGCAGAGAGGCTGGGAGTGGTCAGCGTGGAGAAAAGAAGTCTCGGGGGGAATCTGATCAATGTGTTTCAACACATTGGAAGAACAGCGGATGGAGGCCGACTCTTCTCCCTGGGGCCCAGTGACAGGACAAGAGGCAATGGGCACAAACTGGCATCTAGGAAATTCTCTTGAAACACAAGGGACAGGTTTTTCACTCAGAGGGGGTAGTCAAACACTGCCCAGGTCACCCAGAGAGGCTGTGGGGTCTCTGTTGTTGGAGATATTGAACACCTGACTGAACGCGACCCCAAGCAACCTGCTCTAGCTGACCCCCACCCTCTGCCGTTCCGTGGTTCCATGACCCTGAGGTTGTTGATGTTCAAATCTCGGAACAAGCCTGAGTTCTCCCAGGCAGAGAGGACGCCACGCAGCAAGCTAGAAAGCTTCCTGGTCTTCAGAGGTATGCAGGCAGTGCATTAAGAGAGAGCCAACAGGTAAATCTTCCTTTAAAAAGCAGAATCACCCAGAACTCACTGAGATCAAGGGCAGGTCCTTGCCACCTCCCTCTGCTCTGCAGGAAGCATGTCTGCTTGCCCTTAGATTGTTCTCGGTAGTTCTGCGTATCCCGCCCCACTTTCACGCCTCAGCTATACATTACCTGACACCCCAACCCCACACCCGAACCCCACCCCTGCCCCCTCCACAGGCAGCTCTGTCTGACGAATGCTTCCCTTCCTTCTTCAGAAATGCTGGGCAATTCCACAGATTCATCCCGTATTTCTGCCCCTCCTCATGTTACCTCTGACGACCTCTCTGAATTCCGGATCGGTTGCGGCCTTATTTACACGGTTTGAGGTACCAAGCCACAGGTCGGATTTTCCCCTAACTGCAGCCTGTTCCCTTCACAGCCACACGCACATACACACAGGGCCCTCCAGCCTGACAGCACCGCGCGGAGAGCGCACCTGAACCCTTGGAGGAGCCGAGACGCACCTGCGTTCCCCACGCGCACTGCCCCCAGCAGAGAAGCCCATGGAGGTGGGTGCCATCCGCTCTCACTGAGCAGCCCACAACTGACGGGACACGCAGAGCGACGGGGCTTGCTCTTATCGTGCTGAGAGAGGCCATCACACTGCCGCCTGCCACCAAAGCCCCCGCCCTGCCCACTGTGAAGACACTGTCAGCTTGGGGAAGCTGCAGGGTCAGGAGAGGCCCCCGTCCTCTCCTCCAGCTCATCGCCTCTCCACCCTGCCTTGAAAAGAGCAGGGTCCAGAGCTGCCAGGGACAGGGCGTGTTGCTGAATTCTGCTGCCTTTGGCTGGATGGCAGTGCGGAGGGGCTCTCTCTCTGCCCAAAGAAATAACATTGCTCCCTGACAGAGAACTCACGTGTCTGGGCCTGAACCTTCAACCAGACAGCTCAGGAAGCACCCTGAAATTGGTGGAAAAGCACGAAGATTCAGGAAGGCTTGCCAAAGGTGTCCAAGCCCTGGCACCATGTCCTTTCCCAAAGGAACACTGGTCCTGTGGTCAGGGCGTCCTCTCTGTGCAGCTCAGGGCACCCTTGTGATGGCACCTCTGAGCTTCTGGGGCTGCTCTGCTCTCAGTGCAGCTCCCCAGGGGCAGAGTCCTGCCCAGCTTAGCTCACCCCCAGGCTGCTGATGAGCCTGTGTGCAAGACACAGCAGGAGCTCCGCTCACGCATGCCACTCTCACGGGGGCTGGGATGTTTTGGGGCTAGCAGCAGCCCAGGGTGCTCAATTCCAAAGGTGCCTTCTGTCTTTCCCATACTCCCACTGGGCTCACTGAGCTGACAGCGAGGCTGTGCATCTATGGCCAGTGCTCTGTGGGCACCAAGAGGCTGCAGGGGTCTCTGGAAACACTCAGGCACCTCGCTGCCTCTTCCTCAGTGTCCACCGGCAGCTCTGCGCTGCACCTGGCAATGTCCCGCAGGCTAGGCTAGGCAAGGAAGGGGTGATGGAGAGTGGGCTTTGGGGAAGTGCTGAGTCCCAAGCAGCACAGCAATGCTTTTGAAGAGGAGAAGCGGAAAGGGCTGCGCTGAGGCTGGGTACCCAAGAATGGCAAGGCCGCCCATCGTCCCCAGGCACAGTATGTTGGTTCCCCAGGTACCTGGCTGCTCCCAGTTCATCAAGGAAGAGTTGCTCTGAGGCATGACTGAATGCACGTGGCCACAGCCTCCCGTGTTCGGCTGATGAAAGTGGTATTGGTGCAAACGGGCCTCTCCTCTTTCTGCGGAAGGAGGCAGAGAGCTTCTGCACATTCTAGGCAGTTCCTGAGCCTGAACATTTTGCAATGCCTTTCCTTGCCCTCTTCCTTAGTTGGCAGGAGCTTGACCCACAACACCTCCCTTTTTGAGGGCACCCAGGCCTTCCAGGTTATTAGCCCACCAGCGCCCACATTCTTTTGTCTCAGCCCCAAAGGTGCCTCCTCTGAGTTTCAGTGTGTGCCAATGGTTCTTCTGCACCCCCGCCTGCACCATAGTCCAGCCCCCACTTCACCCTCACAGTCTTCCTGACAAAGGGAATGATCTTGGCCTCTCTTTCTTCAGCAGAGCACAGCAGCAGCAGTTGAGGTACCTGCCATGGATGGTAGTTCCTCATCCTCAGCTCTCCCCAGCCCTCTGTAGCACAGCACACCAACACCAGCAGCTCCAGATGCTACATGTCCCATCTGTCTGGACACCTTAGACGACGTTGCCTACGTGAAACCCTGCTTCCACAAGTTCTGCTTTGGTTGTGTGCTCCGCTGGTCGAAAACAAAGGCCGAATGCCCCCTCTGCAAGCAGGTTTTCCAGTCTATTCTGCACACAGTGCTGGCAGAAGATGACTACCAGGAGTATGTCGTGAGGCCTCCCAAAGATAGCTCTGGTGCCAGGCGGCCGCGACAGAGAGCTCCTTGGCGCCCTGCCACCAGGAGGCACCGTCGCCCTGCAGCTCACCCGCAGCAGCAGTCCCCTGCTCCTCAGATGCCATCCTCTGCCCAGGACGGCAGCAGCCTGGAGGGGCCTCCAAGCCACAGCAGGCAGAGGCAGAGAGCTGGAGGGCTGCGGGAGCCAAGCCAGAGGCTGTCTCTGCACAGGCAGGCCAGTGCTGAGAGCAGACCTCAGAGACATGTGCCAGCGACAGAGGAGGAGATGCTGAACTTCCGCCGCACTCTGTACCGCACAGGGATGCGTGTGCAAAGGGTTCCCCATGGCGGCCACCCCCAAGACATCTCCGCAGAGTTCTTCTCCCGCAATCCGGACAGCATTCAGAGGTTGCTGCCCTGGCTCCAGCGCGAACTGAGAGTCCTCTTTGGAGTCCACCAGTCACTGATCACCATCACGGAGCTCATCGTCCTGACAAACCTCAGGAGGTATGACCTGGACAGTCAGGCCTTTGCTGACGACTTAGAGCTGCTGCTGCTGAGTCGCACCAGGCATTTCGTCCACGAGCTCATCAGCTTTACCCAGTGCTCATGCAGCATGGAGACCTACGACCAGCAGGCCATATATGACTGCCACTCTCACAGCCAGCACAAAGGAGGCCCCTCAGCATCATTAAGCCCGGCAGCTGCTGCGGGTACAGCCACGACTCCAGGGCCAGCCCAGAGTCCATCCCCAGCTGGCAGCCCTGGCTATACAATGCTTCCTGTCACCTCGTATGCAGGCCCCCATGACATTGCCACAGCCACACAATCTCACCAAGATCTACAGACAAACTCTGACAACAGGGCAGCTCAAGCAGGAGGAGAAGCCCAGAGACAATTGCCGGCTCCTGCCAACCCCCAGGACAGTGACTCCTCGTCAGACAGCTGTGTCCTTGTGGGATGCTGGAAGCCCTCGGCAGAGAGAAGCCCTGAATGCATTGTGCTCTCCTAAGATTCGGAGCACTCAGCCCCAGCAGGGGAAGGTGACACGGGGCAGAAAGAGCAGCCACTCCACACACCCAGCTGCAGCCACAGCAAAGCCAGGGCGGGCAGCTCGCTAGTCTCTGCCATGCCAAACCAAACTAGCTGGAGCCACCCCAGCTGCTGCCCTGCTGCCTCCAGGGAGGAGAGAGAGCTCCAGCAGGGGCACATGGAGGACACGGCTGCTTGCGCTGTGCAGGGCTGCAGCCACGTCCCCTTTGCTGATGGCAGGGACAGGCAGCGCTCACCCGGGAGGCCCCGGCTGCCCACCAAGAGGAAGGCATGCAGCTCTGAGGCCTGTGCCCAGCCCAGCAAGAGGCACACATGGCCTCAGCAGTAGGAGGGAGAGTGGGACTGCCCAGCAGACAGTCAGCAAGCAGAGATGAGAGCAGTCCAAGAAGCCTGGGGAGATGAGGACTACAAAAGAACACCAAAGCAAGTGGAAAAGGGGCTGGAGTGCTGCACTCTGAGGGCTGTCTTCAGCACGACGAGCTCTGATAGTCAGTTGGTGAGTAGTGTCATCCTTGGTGGAGGGGGAACTGCAATGCTAGGGGCAAAGACTCGTTAAGGTCCTTCTCAATGAGCTGAAGAAGGGCATGAAGGGCTCCTGGGGAAACCTTGGAGCACGAGCTGGGCTAGGCACTGGCAGGTGCAGAGCCTGCACACATGACCACGTCTGTCTGTCCCCACAGCTGTTAGTCGAAGAGCTGGCTGTCTAAAAGTACCTTTGGCAGGACACTGCAGCACCAGGTTTATAGAAAGACCAGCGCAATGCAGCTGGGTGCCATGACAAATGCTGAGCAGAGGGAACGTGTCAGAACATCCCCAAGCTGGGGATTCAGGGAGACCCTGAGGAGTCCCAGTGAGACAGTTTTCTTGTTGTCTGTGCCCTTTACACTAGTCTAAGAGATGAACGCCAACACCACTCCAGATACAGCATCTGGGCCCTGCAACATGGGCTCTCCTACTGCAGGATTTGTGTTTTCAATAGACACAGACCACTACTGTGCTGTCCAGGAGCCCCAGACGGACATGTGAGGATCGATGGCAGAGAGCAGTAAAAGGCTGTGCCAAGAGAGCAGCTGAGCACTGACAGAGCAGGTCCTGTCTGGAAGCAAAGTCCCACAGCTGTGCGATGTCCCCAACATCTCCCTCCTCCATACCGGAGCTGACTTCTAAGAGGTTCCTCAGCGTGACTCACTTGCCTCCTGTCACCCTCTGCTCTCCCTCAGCAGGCAAAGGAACGACACCCTGACTCCTGTCCTTCCCTGCTTTGTCTGGTGTTCCTGCTGGTGCCTTGCTTGTAGGAGCTCTGCACAGCCATTGGAAGCTGGACAGAGGCAGGTAAGTGTGGTGGGAGAATTATGTGCACTGAGCTGCTTCGGGTAGGAATGGTTTGGATTGGGGTTTGGGTTTAGATTGCCTCCACGTTTTGCTCCTTTCACTCTCACCCCACCTGCCCATGGGATTTTATCTCCTTGTGTGTTTTAATTCTTCCCCTTTGTGCTGTTGCTGTGCAGTGCAAGCCACGGTGTTGGAGCGGGAGCTACCTTCCAGGTAAGAAGCTGGCACTGGCTCTCTTCAGCAGTGCTCTTGCTCTTGTTCATTTCAACTCCCTTAAGCCATGTGGCATGGGAGCTGCTGGAGAGCTGCAAGAGCTCAGGACACAAGAAGATTGCCTTCAGTTGCCTCGCTCTCCTCTGCTTGGAAGCAGAGCTAGCAGCACCAGGACATGACAACTTCACAACCCCACTTGGAAGCTTCTTTTAAGCAGCAGCAAGATCACCTCTGGGAGGTGCGTCACCTCAGCACGTCCAATGGCTCCTGCGAACTGGGCTGCAGCCCTGGTGAGTATGGCTTTGGCTGTGGGAGTTGGCAGGGCTGAGCAATGCAGGCTCTGGCACTCTCTCCCCAGGGCCCCTGCAATGAGGTGAGGAAATGCATGGCGTCTCTGATGTCTCCTCCCAGGGCCACCCTGCAGATCTGCAAGAGCAGATCACGCTGCCTGACCCCTGCTCATCTTTCTCACAGGCACTTCCCCACCCCCATGCTCCCGGTGTCACCTCAGCACAAGGCTGGGGGGAAGCTTCCAGCATGAGCCCTTGTGCTGTTATGATGGAGAGCAGGCAGGTTGCTGAGAGCACTGGGCAGGAGAGAGGCTGGTGCCAGATCAGGTGCAGACAGGAGCGTTGGCAGCTGGGCTGTAGGAGGGGTGGCCTGGGGAAAGCAGAGTGAGCTGCTGGGGGATGAGGGCTTCATGATGGCGTGCCTGGCTTCAGGTCGCGGGTGGACAATTCCAACTGTTTGCTTTCCTGTCTCCTGCCCAGCACCATCTTTCCATGCCATCTGCGTGGCTCCTCAGCGCTTCTGTCTCCCTTCTATGACTCACACGTGCTTTGTGCTGGGGACGATGAAGTGTGTCCCATGTGAGTGAACGCTGACCTGTCCGGTTCTTCTCCCAGCCTGCATTGCATCACCCACCTCGCGCACGGTGAAGTCCAAGGTGCTCTTGAGGTGCGTGAACAAAAGGCCATGGGCTGATAGGATGCGGCTGGAGAGACCCTGCAGAATGAGTCCATATTTCCCACTGCCAGCGACATTCCTGCACATTCCACACCACAAGTTTCATGGGCAGGTACTTTGCAGAGCCCTAACCTTCCCACACAAGGATTTGGGCATGACTACGTTGGGAGAGGGTACATCCATTTGTGATGTTGCACAGCTTTGGGGACAAGGCACTCTCCCCACATCGTCATGCAGTGCCCCACAGCCTGGCTCAGAGGAGCTCATCTCTTTGCCTTTAGGGTGGTGGAAACGGACGGCACTAGGAGACCAGGCCCAAGACGCTGTGGCTGAACTACTTGCTGGAATATTGTTCCCATTTACCATAGAAGGGAATAGGGGAGTGGCAGTATGTACCTTTAGCGTCTCAGTAGGGTACTGGATTCTTGGTCTTCAGGGCCATCAGAGTTCAAAAGAGTAAGTGGTATGCAGAAAAGAGAGGGGGGCAGTTGACAGCCTCCGTTTCCAGCTTGATGCATGTACCACTGTTGGCTCGACCCAATTTACCTCTGAAAGTGGCCAGCTTACTGGTGGAAGTGCCAGCAGAATCAAACAACTTAGCTCCCTAGCTTTGGTGAATGAATTTAATTGACGTTCCATTTCCAAAGGGGACCTGAGAAGCGTAAAACTCTCAGCTCCTTGGCACACCACTTGTGCTTGCAGGATGGGCAGCCTCACCTCAGTCTGACAGGCAGTGGCGTAAATTCTCCATGGGGTCTGTCTCCCAGCAAGTTTTGGAGCCTCTAGAGAGCCCTGTGGATCTCAAGGCGGACAAGGCCTAGTGCACCTTGTGTCTTCAGCTGTGGGCTTGTGGAGTAGGGGAATGACACTTTGGCAGCTGCTGCTTCTCTGCAATGATGGTAAATGGAGCACAGAGAGAGTCATCCACAGGCAGACATCTGCATCACAAGGGTCTAAGGCTGCACAGGATGAATGCAGCACTCGCTGGGGGGTGATGTTAGCTTTCCCAGGGAGATTTGTGCCCTTTTTCTCTTCTGCTCTCCCACCAGGAATGATGCCAAAGAGAAACCTCAAGTGGCAGCCTCTGAGATTTTTCCTTCCTACAAACTGAGCCCAGCCAAGAGCCTCACTGAGCCCAGATCCATGTTTGTGCCTGCCGCGTAACTCTTTGCTGCAAGTGGGGAAATGCAACCACCACAAGCATCTACAAAATGACAGCAGGATGCCACTTCCATTTCCAGGGCCTACGTAAAGGGATCAGCCCAGGGAGCAGCTGCACTGGAAAGGCTGTCTGACACTGACAGAGCAACTCAGCACTGCAACAGCCATCAACCTCATACCAGACCTCTGCTGTGCCAGCTAGTCTACAAACACACTGTCTCTGCCCCACACAGCTGCCTCGTCTGCTACATGCAACCAAGAGCCAGCAAGAAGATGGGTCTGCAGGACACTGGCCACTCACACTCCCCAGGCACTGCTCTGCTCACTGCCTTCCCGTCCCTCCAAAACACAGGCACACAGGGAAGCTCTTGTGCTAACATCACAAGGCGGCCAAGGCACTCTAGGCTCACAGGGCATGTGCAAATGATCAGCACAAGATCAAGCACAGGGCTGGCTCATTGGGCAATGCTGCTGTTTTCAGAGGGGAGGATTCTGCTTTCTTCAGGCAGAGCAGGTTGCTACTTTCCACCCCCACAATCTCAGGAACCTCCACCTACTCAGGGCAGGGATGGGGTTTTTCTTTAATAATACAACGCTACAGATATAATGTAGAAACATTTGAGAGTCCTTAAGGCCTCCTGAGATTGAGGCCTCCTGAGACCAAAGTAACCTCACTTCCTTTCCTTTAGTTACTTGGACAAGAAGTCCCTGTGAAGGGAAAAAGTGTGCAGAGGCTTTAAAATGAGGCCCAAGCAAGCAGACAGCCCCAGCCTGGCGGTCTGCTGAAATGCCACCTGTCTGGCTGCACGGGCTTTGCAGCAGCACTCTGAGCTCCACAGCTGCATTCACAACCTGACCCTGGGCACATCTTCACCCCTCACAGAGACAGGAACCCAACAACTGTGAGACATCCTCAATTTCAAGCTACAGAGGCTTTGGGACACTCACACAAATATGTGGCACCACAGCCTTCTTGGAAAAGGAGGGAACACAGTAGCATTTGCAGAGCAAGCTGGCACTAACAGCATTTGTGCGATGCAGAAGTTGCAGCACAGCGGACGTGAACCTACACCCCAAGTCACCCATGGAAGCCAGGCGCACTTACAGAAGCCTTCACATCCACTCGAAGTAGCCTCACCTCATTCAGCACCTCACCTCTTGCAGCTGCTTTCACAGACAGATCACAATGGTGGCAAAGATGTTGACAGGTACAGGCACACACCCTGGCATCCTGCCTCCATCCTCAGCAGTTCTAGGACTTAACCAGCAACATACAGGACTGGAGTAACCTAGAAAGAAAGAGAAAATCAGAGTGTTACTGTCAGCTCTGCTGGCCTTCCACAGTCGCAACAGTCGGTGGCAAATGTCTCCCCTCTGCGCTGAGCTGTATTTGTGAGAGCACAGCCTGTGGGGCCACAGAAAGCTTCTACTCCTCTTTTTGGCACAGGTGAGACCATGTCTGTATATCGGGTCCCCTCTGGACACCCCAGTTCTGCAAAGGCACAAACACACAGCAAGGGGTCCAGCACAGGGACACCAAGACAGTCAAGGCCTGGAGCATGGGGCATACAGGTAGAGGCTGAGAGAGCTGGGATTCTTGAGCCTAGACAAGACAAAGCCAAGAGGGACACGCATGCTGTGCACAGCTGGCTTATGTAGGGCACAGACAAGACAGAGATGGATTTTTTTTGGAGGTGCACACTGAGAGCATGAGAGGCCACAGGGACAAATTGGACAATGGCAAATTCTTCTTACATATTAAGAACCCTTGTTCTCCAGGAGGGTGGCCAAACTGTGGCACAGGGATCCAGGCACGTCCCCACATCTCCATCCAGGCAGATAATCAAAACTCTACTGAGAAAGGCCCAAATAGACCTGCTCCACTGGGACCTGCCTTCAGCAGGCTGTTAGATCCCTATCTCCAGATGTCTCCCCATTGCAGGCTCAAGGCATCTGCTGTTCTCAGACTCCTTCCAAAGGCACCAGTGGCTTTGCAGATGCTGCCTCCACCACTGACCAAGGACAGAAAGCCTTGAAGGAGTGAGAAGATTGCTTTCTCCAGGGGAAACGGTAAAATCTCAAAGACTCAGGAAAGCACAAGACCTTCAAAAACTGAAAGCCTGAACCTCAGCTGACAGAAATCACCAAACTGTAAGCATCTCTGGCTCACACCAGGATGCTCTAAGGTCAGGGCACGGTCACCAAGAGTCCTCACCCATGTTTCCCAGAAGGACACAGTGATCGCAGGCTGGGCTCTAGGAGCACAACACTGCTCTGTCCAGGCACCTCCTCCCATGGCTGAGCACCAAACCACTGGGGCCACCACACAGCTCCAACACAGCCCCTTGACAGTCAGCTCCCAAGAACATACCTGCCTGCCTCCAACAACCATCTTGCCAGAAGGCCTTCACTCCTTCAAAGAGCTTACAGCATTCCCTTGCCCACTTCCCAACAAGCATCCCCCGCCTGCTCCTCCTCTCTCAGCAAACACTGCTGCAGATAAAAGATTTCATCAGGAAAAGCAAACAAGAGGCAAGGAAGGAAAAAGCAGGCTTTGTTTGCATCTCAGAACAAGGAGAAACACTCCGGATCCATTAGGCAGCATCCTACCTGCACATCCTGGCAAGAGCTTAGCAAGCTCAAGGCCTGGACCTCAGCGCACTGAAGGCAGCAGTCTCCCAGCATCTCTGGCCCATGACACCACAGCAGCCTCGGTCCTTTGAGCAAACACCTCCTTACTTCACAGGGCTCCTCAGCTCCCCAACCTGGTAGAACTTTCCCTGCACTGTACTGCTCTCTCCAGCTACCTTCCTCCATGTTGACCACCGAGACATTGCAGCTACCACCCAGCCCCACCACAGGCCATGCCTGCACAGGGATGCAAACCGCATTCATCGCCCCTCGCCTCTAAAAAGGGTTGTCAGCCAACATCCACAATTGTATCAGCGACACACACAGCACTGCACCACATATGACAGCTGGCAGGGCACCCCTATGTGCCCCACAACACACAAAGCCCAACTCTACAGCCTTCAACTCCCTTCTGCTCCTCCAAGGCCTTGCAACAGGCACTACCTCTCAGCATCCACTCACAGCCCAGGGCCTGCTCACTTCCCACCTCCAGAAAGCACAGAGCAAGGGGCTCTCACAAGGGAGGAGCAGGCCAGCTCTTGCCTCTTGCTTGTGTCTCAGCTTCCATGAAAATGAAATCTCTTTGAAAATGGGGCCCATAACTTTGGGGGGATGACATGCCTTCATTTCCCTCCAACACCCTTTGCACTCCTTCTCCAGTGACTGCATACTCGGACAGAAACTCAGAGACCTCTAACGTGTTACACTTCCAAATGCGTCATAAAAGCAGATGGACACCTAAAAGACAGGCACAGCATTCAGACCTTGCAGGAAAATCTCACAGCCTCCCTACTGTTTCAACAGGGGGAATTTCTAAAGCACACACACACCCTGGGAATCAGAGATTACTAATATCATTGTGCACATCAGCACTAGATTCATTTAGCAGCTTCAAAACTCTACTTGGACTCTAGCTGACCAGGAATAGGCTGCAAGACTCTACTCAGCAAGAAGTACAAAGTCAAACTGCATGTCCACGTTCACCAGAGAACATCATCTGCATTTTAAACGTAGCAGGACTAACGCAGGATGATGGAGTGGAACAGAATTTGTGACAGATGGTATGGAGCATGTACTTCTTCTTGACTGAGTAGCTGCAGTTCCATATTGCTGCAGAGCTCTGCAGGGGTCAACTCCTACCCTGGGCACAAAACCAGGAGTCACCTCACCACCACCATCCAGGCCATGTTGCTTCTCCTGACCTGTCGGCTGCTCACAGAGAGGGGACCTCACAAGTGCAAACCCCCAACACATGCCTGCTGCTGCTATGGCCTTCAGGGACAGAAATTTCCTCAAAGTAACTTCCCCTGCAACGAACCACTGCTGCCCTAGCAGGGACTTGGACAAGAGACCTCACACTCAACGCCCAGGCCTAACTGCCTGCTGCCGGTCTATCAGGGACTCAGAAAGACAGGACCTCACAGTCACCTGCACAACCAGGTCTCTGTCTTTCTTTGGCCAAGAAGACTCTGAGGCAAAAATTACCTCACTAGAATTTCTTGAGCCACGAGACAAATCCTGGCTGATCAGCTGCTCAGGCAGAAATGATCTCAAAAACACACAGCCATGCCACAGACCTGCTGATGGCCGTGGTCACAGCCCCAACAGCCTCTTCAGGAGCTCCTGCAGGAAAGCAGCCACCTCGCCAGCACCGCTGCCCCTGCTGCAGCGAGAGGGCACCCGCCGGCATTTGAACGCACCCGCAGCCCCCACCAGCCCCACTCGCACCAGCTCTCACTCCTGCTCCCTTCTCACCTGCTTCGCTCCCTCCCTTCTCGCACCTCTCTCTTCCCTTGGCCTTTTCCCACTCTGGACTACGATTGGCTGACACAGCCGTCATTCCAATCCATCCCCACCCTCCTCCTCAGGACAGCCAATAGGAGGGCTGCACTCAGGCGATGTCATGGCAACACTGCGCCCTCCTGCCCTGGCAGCCAGCTCTGCCCCCTCCTCTCCCACCACGGGACGGTGCCATCTTGTGGGCGGCAGCGCGGAGCACGGCAGGGCCTTGGGGCAGCCCGGCGCCGGGTGCCCGGGCAGTGCAGGGCCCTGGGGGCGGCCGCTCTGCTGCAGGGGCCCCGTGGGGCTTCTTGCTGCCCTGCGCCCTGGGGGCCATGCTGGGCTTGGACGGCAGCCCTGGGGCCTGTGCTGGTGCCAGCCCTGGTGCGGGCGCTGGGGCCCTGGGAATGGCCGGGGTGCCGGAGCCTGCGGGCGACGTGCTGCTGCCACCAGGGCAGGGCAGTGTCCTCTTGGCCCTCCTGCCCCAGCCCCTTCCCCAGGGTAGCCCCAGGGCTTGGCAGCCCTCTCGCTGCGCCTGGCAGGGCTGGGCCACGGCCAAGCAGGGGCTGCTCTGTGTGGGGCTGGGCTGTGCCCCAAGGGGTCGCTCCAGAGCGCTGAGGAGCCCCATGGGGGCACAGGGCAGTGAGGCTGGGGACCAGCTCTGAGCCTGCTGGTGCTAGGAAGTGGGGGTGTGGGGTCGTGAAGGGACTGGGGGAGATGGCTCTTTTGGGCTTACTGCAGCACTGCACCCCATAGCTCAGAGAAAAATCCTTGGGTCAGTCAGGACTTGGCAGTGGGCACCGTGCCTCCACCTGTTTCCAAGGTGCTCTCCCAAATAGGCTTTCTGTTGCATGCAGATGTTTTGAGTCCAACCTGCGCAAGGACACAGGCTATGACCATCTCGAGATGGCTTCTCTGAGCCCAAAACATGCTGTACCAACTTGTACCAAGCATGAAAGGAACAGAGGTCCTCTCAAACAGGCAGGGGACCTGGGGTCATTACAAGGTGGTTTCCTTATTGTACATGGACATTTCAGCAGGTTCTTGAGAGCCCCATGAGAGCAGCAGGCTGCCCCAGCCTCTGGGATGCAGGACCCCAATTCTTCTCAGAGCCAGATCGCAAAGGAGGACACGATCCGTGGAAAACCTGCCATGCATTCCCATGCCCCCCACAGACCCCAAAAGGCAATGGAGCTGGCCCCACAGAAGCCTTGAGGCTCAGCGCATCTCCTGCCCCATGACCCAGGAGTCCTGGCTGTCCACTAAGACAGATGGGACCCTCAGAGATGACTCTTGTGGCAGCCCCCAGTCCTGTCCAGCCACCCCCACAGCCCTGGATTCACAGCAGTTTTTGCAGTTACCAATCTTTGTGCAACATCTCGGGAAGAAGTACCCAAAGCCCTTACCCTCAGTGGAGAGCTGCAGGAGCCTTGGGAACAAGGAACTGTGGTCTCGGCTGATGGTGTCCATCCAGCAGTCCTCCATCTCGCCTCTTTGCCCTCGGCTCACCTCTGCAGCCCAGGAGGAGGGATGTTCTTCCCTTCACCCAACAATCCTTTTCATCGTGCTCCTGTTCCTCTGCGTGTCAGTGACGGATCCCAGCACAGCCCCCATTAACTCCTGTCTCCAGTCTTGCCATGGAGCCACTACAAGGGCAGCGGCAGGGAGGGCGTGAGCAGTGCCCAGCAGTGCCTAGGTCTGGGAGGGAAGTGAGGGCCCTCCCCCAGGACACCATGGAGACCTCCCTGTGATGCAGCACATCCCGCTGTGACCTCAGCTGGTGTCATCTGGGGGCACAGCAGGTCAGTGCCATGGAGATGGCACCGCCAGGGAGAGAGCAGAGAGATTTCCTCTCCCCTCCTGGAAAGCAGGCATCTCCCTTCCCCCAGTTATTTTCCCAAACTTTCTGATAAGTCCTTCAAGAATGTCCCCAGGTGGTGCCAAAGTCAGGGAAACATCTGAAGTGGGGACCTGGAGAGGTCACTGCTGTGCTCCTGCACTCCCTGGCTGCTGCACGAGGCAACAGGATTCTGTGCAGGAATCTGGGGTTTGAGGGTTGGATTGGGGTTTGGCATTTTTACAGGATCAAAGTCCGGTGGGATGAAAAAGCACAAAGGGTGGCCACAGGCTGAGATGCTTAGGTGAGCCTCAAAACTGGTGGCTGCTGTGGATCGCTCTTTTATTTGAAGTAGGGTATAGGAGAATAAGGGACAGGACGTAACCTTCCTCCTTTAAGCACCAAAGCAGGCTCTTTGATTTGAGAAGTCTTCAGCAAGGTTTCTCGGTCTGTGGTGCTTAAGATAGAGATGACATGCCAGAAAAGAGCAAACACACATCATCTAGCGGGCTTTGCCTAGGAGACTCGTCCCTGCCAGATTCCAAAGCCATTGTTCAGGCCATGTAGCCAATTGGAGGAAGTTTTCCCATTTCCCATGAACTTAGTCCACCTTTCCTTCTGTGTGAGCCTGAGAAAAGCCAGGTCTCAACTCTGGGCTTCAGATGGTCCTTGGGCTTTTCAGTGTCACTTTGGGGCTCTGCTTCTCCCCTGGGTACGCTCCTCAGCCCCCTGCCCTTCCCACACCAGCCCCCTGGCTCCTCCAGGGATCTGTGCAGCCCAGGCACCCTGGATCCACACTGGCACCCTTGCCCTCCCACGATCTGTACAGCTCTGGCACCCTGGATCTCCCACATTTGAGGATTCAAGGCTTCTCAGGACATCCCTCATACTGCAGTGCTGCTCTCTGGGCTCTGGTGCAGAGCCTACAAGGCACTGCAATGCCTCAGGGCCTGCATTCAGAAGTTTGTAAGGGCACCTCCCAGCTCTGCAGCTGCTAAAGCTTGCAAGCGTCCTTATAACCAACCTTCCTGCTCTTCCTAGTCTCTGCAGAGTGCTGGGGCAAGTCTTGCAGGAGGGAGACTCCACCCCCCTTAAATAGTGTCCGAGATGTGCCTTTCCAAGTCCCTACAGGAGTTAATTTCCTTATTCAGCCTCTAGTCATCTGTGACGCAGGGAGCCCAACTCTACCTGCTGGCATCTCTGCCCTTTCTCTCCCTTGTCTCCTGTGTGCCTACCCAGTCTTCTCCATGCACCAGAGGCATGGGAAGTGTTGCCTGAGAGAACTCAGCTGAACCTATGACACGTTGTGGAGCTGAGGGCCTGATGGAAGCAAGTCTGGGATGACTGTTCCCCAATCTCCTCTCCTATTCCCAGCCCAAGGGTTAGGAATGTCCTCTGGAGAGAGTGGTTGGTTTGGTATGGCTGGGATGGGTTTCCCTCGACATCGCTGGGTCCTGCCTGTGTTGCTCTGAGTGCCCAGAAAATTTCTCTTCTCTGGGGGCTTGCATCAATGTTTTCCAGACTTTTGTACAGAAAGATAGCTTGCTCCAAGAGTCCCCAAATCCCTCCCCACACACACACACCCGCAGGACGGCACAATCTTGTGGAGATTTGTTTTGCTTCTCTGTCGTGACAGACATCTTTTGAGCTACTGTCCAGATTACAGCAGGGAAAAAAAATGTTTGATTAAAAAAATCTTATCCCTGGCAGCACATACAAACTGACTCCTTACCCCTGCACCTCCACCATTCAGTAGAGCAGCAGCTCATGCCTCTCTGCTTTCCCCACCAGTTTCACCACCCACCCAGAGTGTTTCAGCTTTCCATTAGAAGGGAACATCAAGCAGTAGAAGAGGCAAAGAAAGTGGCTTCTCTCTTCTTTTCACTCTTCACCTGCTGCCTTAGGTTTCACTAGTGATGGAGCTCTCACAGCTCAGGGCTTCTCTGCACCTCTCAGGCTGCCGTGCTGCGACAAGAATTTCTGCTCTAAAGCAGGATTCAGGAAATGTGGAGGTTGCTGCGAGTTCTTATGCAGGCACAAAGCTGAGCGTATCAGCTAGTTACAGATTAATAATCTACAAGTAGAATCACGAAGAAAGGAATCGTTTCCCAGCAGATACAGAAGTATTCCTAATGGCACTTGAGGGATAGCAAATGACGTACTGTGAGTAATTCTGGTTTCCTTGGAGAAAAAGGAACTGAGATTGCAACAAAAAGCAACAAAGGCAGGCTATGCAAATGCCCCAGAAGTGAAGTGCCAATCACACAGAAGCACACTCAGAGAAATCAGTTTGACATAGCCAAACTAAGACAGAGGAAACAGGATTGTTCCGTACAGGAGAAGTTGCTCTATGGAGAGAGAATCAGTTACCCTCACAAGCAATGCTGCCACAAGGAGCAATACCCATAAAGTTGCCATCGGGAAATGCCACTTGGATTTGAAAAGACTTCAAATTCCTGAAAAGGAAATTCTGCATGTGGCTCTCAATCAAGGAAATATCTCACAAGGGAACTTAAGTCTATCTATAAAATCGATTCTACAATAGATTTGCCTGGAGCAGGTGACTGAACTCCAGGACCCAGGAGATTCTTTGGGAGGGGATGAGATGTCAAGGAAAAACAGGCAAATAGGGACCCAAACCTGAGTCACAGCACAGGAAGCTAAGCAGTGCCCCTTTAGCCTCTAGGCTAACCCCACTGCCCAAGCACACAGCGTTCCTCTGTGCATAAGGAATAAGACAACTTAGTAACTGAGGAGCAAACCACAACAAATTAAAAGCTGCTTGTGCCTATGCGATGGAAGGCATCAGGCAGTCTTCTTGCCTCTTTCAACCCCAGCCATCACTTGGGTAAGTTTTAGAGTGGAAAAAAAAAGGAGCATGAAGTGTATATGCCAACTTCTCACTGTTCCTTCAGTTTTTCTGAGGAAGAAGATAGGTCCTCCCTCATTAGAGGATACCTCTAGTATGGCCTTACTTATCAATTTGCAAGTTATAATGAGACAGGGATAATAAAAGTTCACTCGGACTGTGACACTCTGAGAGAGTGTGAGAGACTGTGTCACTCTGAGAAATTGAGACAGGTACATAAAACCATAAAAAAGAGGAAGAAAAAAAAAGAAGGAAATGGTCCCTTTGGAGAGATCATTAAGAACAAGCATTTGAGAACTTGCAATTACATGCTGCACTTAGATTCCATTTTCCCTCCTGCTGAGTGCAGTGAAAGAAAAGCAAAGAATTTGAAAAGAAACTTCACATACACAGTCAAGAGGTATGAGAACATGACTACACGGCAGCAGACATTACCTCATCCTTGAACTAGCAAAGGTTCCTTAGTCTATGGATATCCTCAGGGGTGGCAGTGAGGTCGAAAGCACTACTCCTGATCTCCTCTGGCTTGCCTTCCTCCAATGCAGCAGTGAGCTCTCTCACAGTGGCCTGAAAAAAAACAGTGAAAGCGCAAAGGGCTCACTGAGCGCACGAACCGGGATGGAGCAGTCGCCTGAAAAAAGGCCCACAAAACGCCGGTCAAGTTAGACCTTGGAAACTGTCACAGTGTTTCAGAGCAGAGGATCACAGGCTTCCTCAGCTTGCTGCTCAGGTAGCAACAGCAGCCGGGTTCTTTGTTTCACACTCCTCGCTTGGAAGGGCACAGTTGTTTCAGGCTGTTCTCACTTCAGCAGTAACAGGGGAAAGAGAGAAAGCTGACAGAAAACAGGAGGACTAGCACAGGAGGACTAGCACAGGAGGACTAGCACTAGCACTGAAAACAGGAGGGCTACACAAGAAAGCAGTTCAGGAATGAACACGAGAACAGCAAAGGCCTCTTGTGCCACATGACGCTGTAGCCCTCCCAACACTGAGGTTTCAGACAACCACAGCAGGCGTTCTCCAGACCAAGGCACCAAAGACAGGAGTCTGGAAGAACTGGAGGCAGGTGAGCTCCAAAGGGAGCTGAGCTGACAACCAAAGGGGAACAGACAACAACACTGGAGTCAGGCAATAAAGACACCACAGGGTGAATTAGACTGGCTGCAACACGGCTGTTGGCATCCAAGTGTGCTTAAGGAAGGCAAACAACCCCTGGGCCTGTTAGGATAAAATACCTGGATCTGCAATAGGGCTGGGTTCACAAACAAAAAACAAAAAAAAATAAATAAAGAAAGAAAAAATATCCCCTTTTCCTCAGGCTGTAGCATGACTCTGCAGGCCCTTGTTTTCCTAGCCCTCTGAAAGCCAAGTGCTAGCAAACAAGGACAGACCGTCTGACTAGCAGACAGTGCAAAGAGTCTTCCTCATGCATAAAACAGCGAGAAGGATACTTTTGCACACAAAAGCACCCAACCAACCAGCACATTCCTCCCTTTCCAAACTCCCAAGGTCCTTCTTTGGGATGGCTGCTTTCAAACTATCCCACTGTGTACTACTGTTTCTGTGCTCAGAATGGCACAGAAACAAAATAAGTGACAGCAGGCAACCTCTGGGAAAGTGTCATTTGCAGTTCTAGTGAGGTAATTCCTGCCTTGGGGGCTTTTTGGCCAGTGACAGAGACGTGGTTGTGCAGGTGACTGCGAGGTCCCATCTTTCTCAGTCCCTGATAGACCGGCAGCAGGCAGTTAGGCCTGGGCATTAAGTGTGAGGTCTCCTTTCCAAGTACCTGCTAGGGCAGCAGTGGCTCATGGCGGGGGAAGTTATTTTGAGGCAACTAGTGTCTCTGAAGCCAATAGGCCATCAGCAGGAGTGTGTTGGGGGTTTCTACTTCTGAGCTCCCCTCTCTGTGAGCAGCTGACAGGTCAGGAGAAGCCTCATGGCCTGGATGGTGGTGGTGAGGTGACTCCTCGGTTTGTTGCGTGTGGCCAGAGGAGAGATTGACTGCTTCAGAGCTCTACAGCAATACAGAAGGTCAACTAATTAATTAAGCAGATGTCCCCCATCGTCTGACACAAATTCTATTCCACTCCATGATCCTGAGTTAGTACTACTGCATTTAAAATGCGGGTGATGTTCTCTAGTGAATATGGACGTGGAGTTTGTTTTTCCCCCTTGTTGCTAAGTAGAAGCTTGCAGCCTGCTGCCAGACAGCTAGGGAGTCCAGCTGGGCTTTTTAAACTGCTAAATCAATCTAATGCTAGTCTAAGCAGCGTTAGTTATCTCTGATTGCCAGCATGTGTGTGTGCTTTGGAAATTCCCCCTGTGGAAACAGCAAGGAGCTTGTGAGATGTTCCTGCAAGGTCTAAATGCTGTGCCTGTCTTTCAGGTGTCCACGTGCTTTTATGACACATTTGGATCTGTAACACCTTGGAAATTGGTGATTTTTGTCCGAGTATGCAGCCAATGGAGAATGGGTGCAAAGTCTGTTGGAGGAGACAGAAGGAATGTCACCCCCAAACAGGTACCGGCCACATTTTGAAAGAGATTTCTTGTTCAGGGAAGTTGAGGCACAAAGGAATGGCAAGAGGTGGCCTGATGAGGGCTTGTGAGAGCACTCGTCTGCTTCCTGGAGAAGGGAAGTAACCATGTGTAGGACTGTGAGTGGATGCTGAGAGGCAGTGCGTGTTGCAAAGCCTTGGAGGACTAGAAGGGAATGGCAGAGTTGGAGAGCTGGGCTGTGTTGTGGGGCACTTGGGGTGCCCTCTGTGTTGCTGATGCAGAGGTGCACGTTTGCTGGCCCCCATCTGTGAGGCGAGCAGTGGTGTGGGCAGGGTGTCACAGTGCAGGGGTGCGGGGTGGTGGGTCCGGGTGGTGGTCCCAGTGTTTTGGTGCTCATCGTGGGAGGAGATAGCTGGCGAGGGCAGTGCTGTGTGTGGGCAGTGGTGCCAGAGTGGGGAGCTGGGGAGCACTGCAAGGTGAGGGTGTGACTATGCTGGCTGGGCCTAGGCTGCCCTGGTGTCATGGGCCAGAGTTGCTGGCAGCCTGATGCCTTCGATGCACTGAGGTTCAGGCCTTGGGGATGCTAAGCAATTTCCAGCACCTGCAGCATGGATTTTTCCTGACGGCCAGGGAGTGTATATCTCCTTGCTCCGGGATGTGAACCAAGCCTGCGTTTTTTCTCTTTTCCTCTTTTCCTCATAAGAGCTTTGGTCTGCAGCAGTGTTTGCTGAGAGGAGCGGACGTTGTGGGAGATGCGCTTTTCTGTCTGGGCCTTAGCCTGCTGGAATCCCTTTGAAGGAGCGAAGGCCTTGTGGTGTGGTGGTCTTTGGAGAAAGGCAGGTGAGTTCTTGGGAGCTGACTGTCAAGGGGCTGAGTACTTCCTGTACCACACTTCTTTGGAGGAGTGCCTTTGAATGGGAGCAGCAAGGCAAAAGTGCCCTGCAAGGGATGCGCAGCCCAGGTCTCTCTTCCTTCCAGGTGCAGTCTCTGCAAGTTACCCCACCATCGTGCTGTAGTGTGAGCTTTCTGTGCTGCAGCGGGGAAATAAGAAACAGCCACGTGTAGCCATCAGTGTGCTAAGTGTGGTGTGGTTAGGTGCTGACCCTGCTGACCCTGGCAAGGGACTGGATTTTTCCTGTGCTTTGGGTGGTGGTGGTGAGGAGCCCCATGTAGCTCTCACTGCCTTTTGCCATTTCAGAAGAAAGTGTTTGTCCTGTTGTTGTCCAAAATCTGGGTTCTGTTACCCAGCGTGCAAGCAACCAATAGACACACAGGGTCAAGACACTTGTTTATTTCATTTCTGTGCAGAGATGGGTGCGAGGTGGTAAATCCACAAAGCTAGCACACCTTCTCCCCCTCTCATCCTTCATTTATACACACTTTTCAGGGAGTATTTTATACAAATCTTTCTATTGGTTACAGTTTCATTACATCAGGTAATTGCTCTGCACTTGCATTTTAACGCTCTTGTTAATTAGCATAGGAAGTGAAGAAGAGGCAGTAACATCACTATCATGTCGTTTCCATCTCATTATTAATTTAGGGGTGTGAAGCTTAATATATTAATACGCCTTAATGAACGTAAGGTCTCTTCTGGGTTATTCTCCTGTTTTTCTTACCTACCCCTCGCATTCTACAAAGCGCTGCAGTTTCATCAAGGTTATTTAGCCGGAGCTCGTTATACTTTGCAGTACTGCTTTTCTCTCTACCTTGTCCTTGAGTCTTGTTACCAATTTGCAAGGTTTTCTCACAGTATTTCTCTAACAGTATTTCCCTGTGCACCCCACTGACCGAGTCCCAACAGGGCAGGTGGCACAGCCTCAGTACAGCTGCTCACTGCACCGAACAAGTCCTGCAAATGCATGTAAAGCAGCCTGGTTACAGCTGTGCACCCCAGTGACCGAGTCCCACCAATGCGGTTGGCGCACTCTTCGTACAGCTGTGCACTCCACTGACCGAGTCCAACCAAAGCAGGCAGCGTGGCCTCAGTACAGCTGTGCAACCACTGACCAAGTCCCACCAATGCAGGTGGCGCGACCTTTATACAGCTGTGCACCCCACTGACCGAGTCCCACCAATTCAGCTGGCTCGGCTTCGGTGCAGCTGTGCACCCCACTCACCGAATCCCACCAATGCAGGTGGCGCAGACTCAGTAGAGCTGTGCACCCCACTGACCGAGTCCCACCAATGCAGATGGAGAGGCCTCAGTACAGCTGTGTACCGCACTGACCGAGTCCCACTAATGCAGGTGGCTCACCTCGGTACAGGTGTGCACCTCACTGACCGAGTCCCACCAATGCAGGTGGCTCGGCCTTGGTACAGCTGTGCACCCCATGGACCAAGTCCCACTAATGCAGGTGGCGAGGCCTCGGTGCAGCTGTGCAACCCACTGAACGAGAACCACCAATGCAGGTGGCTCAGCCTTGGTACAGCTGTGCACCCCACTGACCGAGTCCCACCAATGCAGGTGGCTCGGCCTCGGTACAGCTGTGCACCCCACTGACCGAGTCCCACCAATGCAGATGGCAAGTACTCAGTGCAGCTGTGCACCCCACTGACCGAGTCCCAAGAATGCACGTGGCTCGGCCTCTGTGCAGCTGTATACCCCACTCACTGAGTCCCACCTATGCAGGTGGCTCGGCGTCAGTGTAGCTGTGCACCCCACTGACCAAGTCCCACGAACGCAGGTAGCGGGACCTCAGTACAGCTCTGCAGCCCACTGACCGAGTCTAACCAATGCAGGTGGAGAGGCCTCAGTACAGGTGTGCACCTAACTGACCGAGTCCCACCAATGCAGGTGGCGCAGCCTGGTACAGCGGTGTAACACACTGACCGAGTGCCACCAATGCATGTGGCTCGACCTCGGTACAGCTGTGCACCCCACTGACCGAGTCCCAACAATGCAGGTGGCTCGCCTCGGTACAGCTGTGCACCCCACTGACCGAGTCCCACCAAAGCAGGTCGTGCGGCATCAGCACAGCTGTGCACCCCACTGACCGTGTCCCAGCAATGCAGGCGGCTCAGCGTCTGTACAATTGTTCGCTTAACGAATCTCACTATGCTGCAAACCCCAGGAATCTCATTCTCATCACCAATTTATGTTCTAGTTAGATTCCTGGGGGCAAAAATCTCGTATGGCAAGCCAGTGCAAACACACATACACACACACACACACACAAACACTCTTCAGGAGCAAGCTGTTTATTAGGAGATACTTACAAACAGACCGACCCGATGGTAATCTCGACAAGGACCACTCCAATGCTTGTCCCGATCGTCTGCATGGCGAGAGAGAGAGAGTCGGCAGGCACAATCTTTGCGGGCGTCCCCAAGGAGGCAAAGTGGTCCTCTGTTGTGTAGCAGCCTCTCTCTCCTTTGGAAAAAATCAGGTATTTATGATTATTTGTGGTAGCCTGGAGTCCTGGCACATGGGGCCACCAAATGCAGGGAGTCTAGCCCAACTCCGCCCCAGTCGCATAACCGGGCTATCATACTGCACGCGTGTGCAGACTTATTTCGGGCACCACACTTGACTTTGGGGGTCACTACTTCATTACTCTTCAACTTCTGACCTTCATGTTGACTGCTTCTCATGGTTATTCTGTGGCTGGAAGCCACACAATCCATATGTAACCAACTGCTGTTCTTCCTCGCAGATTTCCAAGACCTTGTTAGTTACGTATTTGTATGCCGCTTAACACAGCGGTATTATTCTAGGCATTAAAAGTTACAACACAGACCATTCCCATCAAGTCTCACGTAGTACGGATACAAGCACCTACAAGTTGACAGCAGGATGCCACTTCCATTTCTAGGGCCAATTTTGAGAGATCAGCCCAGGCAGCAGCTGCACTGGAAAGGCTGTCTGACACTGACAGAGCAACTCAGCACTGCAACAGCCCTCCACATAATGCCACACCTCTGCTGTGCCACTTGTGCCACCGTCTCTGCCCCACACAGCTGCCTCGTCTACTACATGCAACCAAGTGCCAGCAAGAAGACAGGCATGCAGGGCACTCCCCACTTGCACACGCCCCAGGCACTGCTCTCCTCACTGCCTTCTCTTGACACCAAAACCCAGGCACGCAGGGAAGCTCTTGCACTAACACCAAAGGTGGCCAAGGCATTCCAGGCTCACAAGGCACGTGCAAATGATCAGGCACAGAGCTGGCTCCTGGCATGATGTGGCTCTTTTCACACGGCAGGATCCTGCTCTCTTTGGGCAGAGCAGGCTGCTGCTTTCCATCCCCATCCGCTCAAGAATCTCCACCTAAGTATGGAGGGACCGAGATTTTCTTTAGGAATACAGAAGTTGCAGATACAACGTCGAAACATTTGAGAGTCCTGAAGGCCCCCTGACCTCAAAGTAACCTCGGTTCCCTTCCTTTCCTTACTTAGAGGCCCTGTGATTGGACAAAGGTGCAGAGGTTTTGAAATGAGGCCCTAGCAAGGAGACAGCCCCAGGCTGGAGGGCTGCTGAAATGCCAGCTCTCCTGGCTGCGCAGCCTCTGCAGCAGGAGTCCCGGCTCCACAGCTGGGTTCACACAGCACTGAGGGTTGAGTGCCACGAGCAGCCTGGCCCTGGGCACATCTTCAGCCCTCGCAGAGCCAGGAGCCCAACAGCTCTGAGACCTCCGTTCAAGCTACCAAGGATTTCGGGCACTCACACAAAGGCACTCGACAGATGCTGGCTTTCATTATAAGGGTCTTTCACTCATCCTACAGGGCACCACAACCTTCTAGGAAAAGGAAGGTTCTCATTTCCTGAGTGTGCTGGCAGTAACAGCATCTGTATGATGTGGGACGTGCAGCTCAGCAGAGGTACCAGGAGGTGAACCCACATGCCCCAGGTCACCCATGGAAGATGGGCACATTCATGGAAGCCTTCACATCCACGCATAGCCTCATCTCATTCACTTGCAGCCGCTTTCACAGAGGGCTCACAATGGTGGCAAAGATGCTGACAGCTACAGGGACACACCCTGGCATCCTGCCTCCATCCTCAGTGGCTCGAGGATTGCACGGGGAACCTACACAACTGGAGCAACCTAGAAAGAAAGAAAGACAGAATCGATTAGGATGCAGTACGTTCTGAGATGGGAAGATGCAAGGAGGGTCCAGATTCCACAGAAAGCCTTGAAGGAATGAGCAGACCACTTTCTCCAGCAGAGTCTGTAAAACCCAAAAGACTCAGGAAGCATCAAGACCTTCAGAAACTGCAAGCCTGGACCTCAGCTGACAGAAAACAACTAACTGCAAGCATCCCTCGCTCACACCAGGATGCTCCAAGCAGGGAGCACAGTCAGCACCAGTGCTCACCCAGGGCTCCCACAAGGACACTGGGATGGCAGGCTGGCCTCTGGGAGCAGAGCACTGCTCTCCCCACACATCTCCTCCCATGCTGAGCAGCACAACACTGAGCCAACATGTGCCTGTGCATCAGTGGTGCACAGGGCACAGCACCACACATGGCAGCACACAGGACACCCCCAAGGGCCCCACAACACAGAAAGCCCAACTCTCCAGCCCTTCCAGTCCCTTCTAGGCCTCCAAGGCATGGGAAACAGTGCTTCCTCTGAACATCCACTCACAGCCCTGACATGGTCACTTCCCATCTCCAGGAAGCAGAGAGCAAGCGCTCTCACAGCTGCTGATCAGGCCAGCTCTTGCCGCTCACTTTTGCCTCACATGCCCGCAAGGCGCTCACCCAAAGGGGCCTCCCTACTAACAGGCCCCTAGAGCCTTCAAAGGGAAGCCCATCCTCACGCCTTCTCTTCCCTACAGCTCGGAGGCAGGACAAACACTTTCTTCTGAAATGGCAAAAGGTAGCTTCACTTGAACAAAAAAGAAGGACAGATCCACAGGCTCATTCTCCACATGCAGATGAGAGCTGCCCCTGACAGCCCACAAGGTACCCAGAGATGACTGGCTGGGGGCAGGCTTCAGCACCAAGGGAAATGCAGTGGCCTCAGAGACTGCTGGAGCTCATGGCAGCTTTGTGAATCTCTGAAATAAATGCAAGGCTGCTTGGGCATCGCCTGCTGCCAGAAGGATGCTTTGGGCAAGAAAGGGTCAAAGATGGTGCTCCATGTCTTAAGTATACCAGGAAGCATGACCCACCATGCCTGACAGGAGCAGAAGGACTTTACTGTCCAATTCACAAGCTACTCCACAACACTCGACAGCTGAGGTTGGCACTGAAACTCAGTTAGGGAGCACACAGACCTGGGCCCTGGCCTTGATGACCTGCCATTTGCCATCGATCATCCTCAGAGAATCCAGGGAGTGATGCCAGAGGACAAAGCATGGTGCTGAGACATCTCCAGAGCAGTACCTGACATGACACAGCTCCTGAGCTTAGGCCTTCCCACAACATAGCCAGCAGTAAAAGGCTTCAAGAACAGAGGGGACATAATGCACGCCAAACAGCTGGGAGGCTAGCAGTAGGATGTATGTGCTCACCACCACTGCCTTGACTCCAGCTACTCCGAGAAATGCAGCTAGAGCTAAGTGGGGCTCCTCACCACCACCACCCAAAGCACAGGAAAAATCCAGTCCCTTGCCAGGGTCAGCAGGGTCAGCACCTAACCACACCACACTTAGCACACTGATGGCTACACGTGGCTGCTTTCTTATTTCCCCGCTGCAGCACAGAAAGCTCACACTACAGCACGATGGTGGGGTAACTTGCAGAGACTGCACCTGGAAGGAAGAAAGACCTGGGCTGCACATCCCTTGCAGGGCACTTTTGCCTTGCTGCTCCCATTCAAAGGCACTCCTCCAAAGAAATGTGGTACAGGAAGGATTCCACCCCTTGACAGTCAGCTCCCAAGAACTCACCTGCCTTTCTCCAAAGACCACAACACCACAAGGCCTTCACTCCTTCAAAGGGATTCCAGCAGGCTAAGGCCCAGACAGAAAAGCGCATGTCCCACAACGTCCGCTCCTCTCAGCACACACTACTGCAGACCAAAGCTCTTATGAGCAAGAGGAAATGAGAGGAAAGGAGAAAAAACGCAGGCTTGGTTCGCATCCTGGAGCAAGGAGATATACACTCCCTGGCCATCAGGAAAAATCCATGCTGCAGGTGCTGGCAAGCGCTTGGCAACTCCAAGGCCTGAACCTCAGTGCATCAAAGGCATCAGGCTGCCAGCAACTCTGGCCCATGACACCAGGGCAGCCTAGGCCCAGCCAGCATAGTCACACCCTCACCTTGCAGTGCTCCCCAGCTCCCCACTCTGGCACCACTGCCCACACACAGCACCGCCCTCTCCAGCTATCTCCTCCCATGATGAGCACCAAAACACTGGGACCACCACCCGGACCCACCACCCCGCACCCCTGCACTGTGACACCCTGCCCACACCACTGCTCGCCTCACAGATGGGGGCCAGCAAACGTGCACCTCTGCATCAGCAACACAGAGGGCACCCCAAGTGCCCCACAACACAGAAAGCCCAGCTCTCCAACTCTGCCGTTCCCTTCTAGTCCTCCAAGGCTTTGCAATAATCACTGCCTCTCAGCATCCACTCACAGTCCTACACATGGTTAATTCCCTTCTCCAGGAAGCAGACGAGTGCTCTCACAAGCCCTGATCGGGCCACTTCTTGCCACTCATTTGTGCCTCAACTTCTCTGAAAAGAACATCTCTTTCAAAATGTTGCCCATACTTGTTTGGCTGTGACATTCCTTCTGTCTCCTCCAACAGACTTGGCACCCATTCTCCACTGGCTGCACACTTGGACAGAAAATCACCAACCTCTAATGTATTACAGTTCCAAATGTGTCATAAAAGGAGGTGGACACCTGAAAGACAGACACAGCATTTAGACCTTGCAGGAACATCTCATAAGCTCCTTGCTGTTTCCACAGGGGGAATTTCTAAAGCACACACAGACAATGGGGAGAAGATATTACTAACACCACTGCTTACACCAGCATCAGATTGATTTAGCAGCCTCAAAACTCTGTCTGGACTCCCTAGCTGATCGGGAGCAGCCTGCAAGCTTCTACTTAGCAACAACTGGAAAGTCAAACTTCATGTCCATATTCACCAGAGAACAACACCCACATTTTTCATGTAGTAGTACTGACACAGGATGACAGACTGGAACAGAATTTGTGTCAGACGATGTGGACCATCTGCTTGACTGAATAGTTACATTTACATATTGCTGTAGAGCTCTGCAGCGGTCAGTCCCTCCTCTGGGCACACGCAACAAACCCAGAAGTGACCTCACCACCACCATCCAGGCTGCGTGTCTTCTCCTGATCTACCACCTGCTCAGAGAAGTGACCTCACAAGGGCAAACCCCCAACACACGCCTACAGCTGCTATGGGCTGCAGAGATACATATTTCTTCAAAATAACTTCCCCCGCCATGAACCACTGCTGCCTGAGCAGGTACTCAGACAAAAGAGACCTCACACTTAACGCCCATGCCTAACACACACTTTGGGAAGAAGAGATTATTAGCACCACTGCGTACACCAGCACTAGATTTATTCAGTAGTTTAAAAGATCTAGTTGGACTCCCATGATGACCAGGAGTAGGCTGCAAGCTTCTACTTAGGAACTCAACAAAGTCAAGCTCCATGTCCATGTTCACCAGAGAACATCATCCACATTTGAAACGTAGCAGTACTAACGCAGGATGACAGAGTAGACTACAATTTCTGTTAGATGATGGGGGACATCTACTTCTGCTTGATTAATTTGTTGCCTTTCTCTGGTGCTGTAGAGCTCTGCAGGGGTCAATCTCTCCTCTGGGCACACGCAACAAACCCAGGAGTCACCTCACCACCACCATCCAGGCCATGTGGCTTCTCCTGACATGTCAGCTGCTCACAAGGGCAAACCCCCAACACATGCCTGCTGATGGCCTACGGGCTTCAGAGACACTAGCTGCCTCAAAAATTACTTCCCCAGCCATAAGCCACTGCTGTCCTAGCAGGTACTCGGACAAAAGAGACCTCACTCTCAACGCCCACGACTAACTGCCTGCTGCCGGTCTATCAGGGACTCAGACAGACGGGACCTCACAGTCACCTGCACAACCAGGTCTCAGTCACTGGCCAAAAAGCCCCCAAGGCAGGAATTACCTCACTAGAACTTCCCCAGCCAGCAGACAAATCCTGGCTGATCCGCTGCTCAGGCAGAAACCATCTCAAAAACACATCCCAGTGCGGACCTGCTGCTGCCCTATCCACTGCTCCATGGGAAGTGACATCACAAGCAACAGCCACGCCTTCTCCCTCCAGCCGGCCTATCAGGGACTCGCGCAGAACTGACCTCACCATCAACAGCTGAGCCATGGGCCTCCTCCAGCCCCACCAGCTACCTACAAACACTTGATGGCACACAGGGCATTTTCTCATACAGCCCTTTTAAACACTAGGGACCTCACTGCCCACCCTGCTGCTGCCTGCAGCTCCCCCTGCCCTTTCCCACGGCTGAGCCACCTCCCAAATGGCCTCCCTGATTCACTTCCTGGTTTCATAATGCTCACAGTGCAGCAAAGCACCCATTACGTAGCAGTTGCAACCCCCCAAAAATACATTAGCTTTCAGAATCATAAAAGGATACGAACGGTGTCAATCCTCACTGGAGAGATACAGAAGCACTGGAAACAAGGAAGTGCATTCCTGGCTGATGGTGTCCCTGCAGCAGTCCTCCATCTCGCTTGTCCCTTGCCCTCAGCTCACCTCTCAAGCCCAGGACGAGGGACGCTCTTCCCATCTCATCACCCAATACTCCTTTCCAACATGCTGCTGCTCCTCCGCATGTCGACAAGGACTCCTAGTGCAGCCCCGTTGCCTCCTGTCCCCTGTCATTGCCACGGAGCCACTATGAAGGACAGTGGTGGGGATTGCCTGAGCAATGCACAGCAGCGCCTGGGCCTTGCAGGGCAGTGAGGGCCCCCACCCACGGCACCATGGAGACCTCCCTGTGATGCAGCACATCCTGCTGTGACCTCAGCTCGTGTCATCTGGGGGCTCACTATGCCGTCGCCATGGAGATGGCCCAGCCAGGGAGCAGAGAGATTTCCTCCCACGTCATGGAAAGCCATCCACTCCCTTACCCCAGTTATTTCCCAAACATTTCTGATAAATTCCTTCATCTCCAGAGGGGCCTTGGGCATCAGGGCAGCCCCAGCCCCAGCACCCAGGAGTCCTGGCTGCCACATGGTCTCCCGAGCCACACAAGCCTCTCAGGCAGGATTTTGCCCGGGATCCACTGCAGTATTTTAAGTTAAGGGTTTCTCTGTGCCTCCTCAAACAGGAGCCCCAGAAGGCTCCCAGGGAGCTGCAGGAGCGTTGGGAACAAGGAACTGTTGCCTGGGCTGATGGTATTGGTCCAGCAGTCCTCCCTCTCACTTGCTGCTTATCCTTGCCTCACCTCTGTAGCTGAGGAGGAGGGATGCTCTTCCTGTTTTGGCACCCATAACTCCTTTACAATGAGCCCCTGCCCCACTGCCTGCTGGCAAGGGGCCCCAATGTGGCCCCATTGCATCCTGTCCCCACTTCTTTCCATAGAGCTGCTATGCAAATCAAAAGCTTCTTTTCTCTTCATTTCCTGCTTTTGCCCATAGCAAGACAGCAGAAAAATTTCACTCTTTCAGCAGAGTCCCCTACTTTTACACATCTGCTTTCTGCACTTTTTCAACACCCTCTGTATTCCCTGCCTACCGCCACCACACACCCCAGTTCCTGTCCTTTGCTCCAGCAGCATGCTAAGATTGAGAAAGCCTAAGTGGGGTTTGTATGTGGGGAAAATAAAATAAATAACAAGATGCCAGCACGAAGAGCAGTGGGATGGCAAAGCAGGTAGTGTATGGAAATGCCACGTCAGACACCCCAAAGAAGTCATGTCCTTCCAAAATCGGCCAATTGGAAATGACGTACAAAGCTAAACAATTCTGAATGCTTGTGGAGTTTGGTGCCTCTGGTTGTGCATGATGCCAGGGACACAGGGCTGTAAGAAGCACTTGGGAGAGGGCCAAGCCTTGCAGGAGGCAGCCTCGGCTGGAGCTGAGCCCTGGCAGGAGCAGGAGAGAGCAAGGCAGGTGACTTGAGGGTGCTCTGCTTCTGCCAGCCAGGCTGTCTGGGCAGAGGATTTGTCAGTGTGGGGCAAGAGATGGGAAATGGCAGCTGCCTTGGGCACCCCCAGGCATGTCCTTGCAGGCTGCCAGGCAAAGCATGCAGTCAGCCTGCCGGCAGGCAGAGACCTCCTGCTCCTTGCCAGCACTTCCCACCTGCTCCTCGGCAGCTCCAGGGAGTCAGGCAGAGGCTTTCAAAGCCATCATCATGGTCATCTCTGCACCTTTGCGAGGACACGTGCAGAAGCCCGTGAGCCCTGTGCGTTGGGCAGCCGAGGGAGCCTGTGCCTTTGGTGGGAGCAAGCTGGGCTCCGGCTGTGCTGCACTGCTGCGGGGTGCTGCTGTTGGCCACCTGTGGGCAGAAGGACTCACAGGGTGGATGCGGTTGACTTGGTCGAGTGGCTGGTGAAGAGCAGGAAACCTGAGGGCCGTGTGCACGGGAAGTTCTGGCTACACGCGGCCTGGTTGAGCTGGGTCGAAAGCTGCTCTATGCCCCTCAGCGCAGAGCTCACGGGCTCTGTGGGGGCCTTGGAGCATGCAGGTTGCTGTGCTTTGTCCCAGGGAAGGTCCCGAGGACCGGCAAGAAATTCCCCCCTGGCCACAGCAGCTCCTGCCTGCCTCTTTCACCCCTGCTCCTTTGCCAAACCAGCTGCCTGCTCTCCGGGCAGCTCCCATGCCTGCTGCCTGCCCCTGCCTCCAGCCCCATGGCTCACCTCGCCCCTGCGCTCCGGCGTGCCTGGCAGTGTGTGTGCAGCCTGGCAGCAGACGTTTGCTGCTGCTCCTCATCCCTCTGCATGATCCTCTGCTGGGGTCCTGCTGCTCTGGCCCCAAGGGCAGCTGCTGCCTCCTCAGGGAGCGGCTCTCCTCAGAAGGAGGACCCCAGGGGCTCTGTTCACAGCAGGGACACAGTCCCCATGGAGACAGCCCCATCACCATGGCCTTTGAGGCACCATGCCACCACCATCACCAAGCCCTGCTGCTCACTGTGGCAACAGCCCTCACCAAGCCCCGGGGATCGCTGGGGGCACCCCCAGCACAACGCCTTGGCAGTCCCCATGGGCACACCCATCCCCATGGCCTTGCCTCCAAGCCTCTGCTTTCAGCTTTGGAGCCTGCCTGGCAGCTGACAGCTGGGCAGCACCACCAAGTTGCCTCTCTCCACCCCTGCACTCCATGCCCCTTGCACAGGCTGCCCTTCTTCAGGCACTCCAGAGCACACAGCCACTCCAAGGCTACCCCTCGCTCTGCCTGCTAATCCTCAGCCCTCTCCAGTGGCTCCTTGTGCAGCTCACGCCACAGCTCCCTGCATTCCTGCTGCTGTCGTGATGGGCTTGTTTTTCCCCACACCACCTGGCACCTTTGCTTGCCCTCCCAGGCCATTGCTTCCTCACTCTTCTTGCAGTCAGTGTCTCCTCTAGGTTGCTCCATCACCAGCTTGCCCAGCTGAATCACCATCAGCTCAGCACTTGGCAAGTCTCCTGCCAAAGAAACGCTGCCACCCTTTTTTGAGCGATGCTGTGAAAAAAACCCTGCAAATAGTAAACAAAACTCAAGGAAAAGAAGGGAAGAAGAGTAAGAAGCAGAGAAGGTGTGCTAGCTTTGTGGATCTACCTCCTGGCACCCATCTCTGTGCAGAAATGAAAGAAACAATTTTCTGGACCCTGTGTGTCTATTGGGTGCTTGCACACTGGGTAATAGAACGCAGTTTGGGGACAACACAGGGATAACTACAAATAGGCTGAACACGGGCTGGGGCAGCTCTAGGGTGAAGGAGTGGCCCACGCAGGGCAGGGCCATTCCCCCACGGAGAGGGGTCTGCATGGGGTAGAGCTCCTCACAGCTCCTGCTCACCCCCAGGACACTTCCCAGGGGCTTCTCAAAAGGTAGCTGCAGGCAGGGATGACACCAAAGGCAAGGAGCTTTCCCACATCTCTGCTTTCAGGTCCCTGCTGCTGGTGTGGGGAGAAGGGAGAGGAGCTGCCAAGCCTGGACAAGAGCGCGAGACTCCAAAGCTGATGGAGAGACCAGCAGGTCTGAAGGAAGCTCACAAAGTTCCTTCCCCGACATGCACAGCACCAGCAGCACCTTTGCTGGCCCCAGCAGGATCTGTCCTCACTACCCCGAGCACCTGCCAACACGCAGATGCCCCTCAACACTGCCTCGCTGCCAGGAGGTGTCTGTGGGGCAGAGCTGAGCACACAGGGCTGTGATGGGCCTGTGGGTCATTGCTCTCCTGAGGAAATGTCACCTTCAGACCCTCGACTGTCTCTGGGGAGGTGTCCCGAGGGGCTGTGAGCGCCCTCCAGAAGGGCACAGCTCTTCCACAGCCACTTTGCCGCGATACCCAAGATCCTGGCTCTGGCCACAGCCCTCAGGAGCCTCCGCACGTCCTGCTCCTCACGGTGCCCACAGCCGGGCTGTGCTCAGAGAGGAGCTGGGGACCTGCCCAGGGAAAAGCGGGGCTGTCAGCAGGGGCACCGGGGCGCTGGCTGCCTCCTGCCTCCAGCCTGGAGACACCACAAGCACCGCTGTACCTGCACGCTCTCCTCACAGCTGGGATGGCGCTGAGGAACCGGCACCACAGCATGCAGCACCGAGCCATGGGGCCACAAGGAGAAAGGACGCAGGAGCCGGGGACTCCCGGGGGCCGGAGGTGGCCCAGGCCAGGCCGGGCCTTCCCCATTCGCTGCTGCCACACAGCCAGGCCACGGCCGCTCCGACTGCCGCCACGCACGGCCGCTCGCTCTGCCCAGCCCGCGGCCCTCGGCCCCGGCACGGCAGCTCCCGGCGCTGCGGCTAAAGGCTCCGGGCGGCCCCGGGCCAGGAGACGCTGCCCCGCGGCAGCAGCTGCCTCTCGCCCCCTCCCCGCCCGCAGGGCCTGGGCAGCCCCGCACCCATCCCCACCCCGCCCCTCACCGCCCTCCTCTGGGCCACTGCGCATGCTCCTCCCTGACTGGCCACGCCCCCAACTCTTTGCCACGCCCCTCTTGGTCCCTCCCCTTGGCTCCCCTGCCCCCCTCCCACCCGGCCCCTGAACAGCGCACACGCACTGCTGCCCCCCTCCTGCCCCTCCCTAGGGTCCCGCCCCGCGAGGTCACGTCCAACGGGAGCCAATTGGAGGAGTGAGGGGTGGGAGGGTCTGTGGTGCAGGGGGCGTCACTTCCGGCTGTGGGGGCGGGGCCTGTGTGTCCCTGGCTGCTGGTGCTGGTGCGTGGGGAAACGCTGCTGCCGGGCGCTGCTGCCGCAGGGCCCCGCTCTGCCCCGGGGCCTGGGCGAGTCTGCGGGAGGGAAGGGGAGGGGAGGGGAGGGATGGGAGAGAAACCTCTGCGCTGCGCTGGGGGCAGCTGCTGCCCGTGAGCATCCCGGGGACACAGTGGGGGTTTTCAGCCTGCACTGTGGCCTGGCGAGTGCCGAGAAGCCCTGAGCTGTGAGAGCTGCAGCACTAGTGACCGCGCAGGCAGCAGGGCAGGAGGGAGAGGAACAGAGCAGCTGCTTCCTGTGCTGCTTCTGCCCCGGGATGTTCTCCCCTCGTGGAAAGCTGAAACACCCTGGGTGTGTGGGGGGGAAACTTGGTGAAAGCAGATAGGCAGGAGCTGCTGTCGTAGTGTGCGTGGGCAGTGCAGTATTCAGTTTTCTCAATCAACCTGTGAAAATGTGACTTCTTTCTTCAGCTTTCAATTAGGAACAGTCGCAAGGTGTCATGTCCAGGAGTGGGGAGAAAAGAGGGCTGTCAAAAGAGCGGGGCCTGAGCCCTGAGGTAACTATATGTAGCACTCTAGAGCTTTGTTGAAAGCTTCCTCTCTTCCTGCAGTTGCTAAGGAAGAAAGCAACAGGATGGCCGTAAACGGGCACTGTCCTTGCTAGACCAAGGAGAAGGACTTGAACACACCCTTGCGTGGAGAGCATTTTCCTTCCAGTACCTTCGAGCTGGGAAGTTTGGTCCATACCATCCCTATTGGTCCTTTTGGTTACTGGAGAAGGATTGACTTAATTCCAAAGAGTTCCAGACTTGGCAGGTATAAACAAAGAGTTACTGAAAAACCTGCAAGGATAGCCGACCTCATTCTTTTTGTCCGCGAGGGTGTGGTGTAGGTGTTTGCTCTCACTGTAGCCTAATGGTGCTGCCCGCAGCCTACCACAGGCCTCAGCAGGAGCCAGGTGTTAGGCGCAAAGGCTGAGCCAGAGTGAACAGTCCCATCTCTGGTGACAGTGAAAGTACTCCTTTGGGGGGCAGTAGAGGTGTATACAGGGAATGTCTGTGTATGTGCTTGGTGTTCAGAGTCTATGTGGTTTAATGGTACTCCTTTCCAGGTGGAGATAGTCACTCTGCTGACTGGCCTCTAAAATGCAAGTGAGCATTTTGGAGACGTCCAGTTGTAACTCGGTGTGCTGGTCTTTTCTTGGAGTGAGCTAACTGTGCTTGGAGGCAAGCATGCTTGGAAATGTTCCTGTTTTCCCTGGCAGGATAACATGCAGCTTGCAGTCTTCCTCCCCAGTAGATCAGCAAGGGCTTTACAGAGGAGGTGCTGGTGGCTTCCCCCTTTTCCAGTGAGTGAAAGTGACACAGCAAAAGAGAAAGGCTCCTGCCATGCGTTGAGAGAAGACAGTGGGAAAGCACGTGAGCTCTTCTTTCTCTTTTCTCTTTTTTTCTCTTGCTGCTCAGAAAGAATAGTGCTGGAAGCTGATGTGATGTTTTCCCTTGTCCATTTGTGCAATGGAGGTTGTAGCCAGACTGAGCACTGCAAAAAGGGCACCTCCTAACCCTGAGGTGGATTCATCAGCACTGGAGGTGATGGCATTGAAACAACTCGTTGCTGTCTTTCTCTGCTTCTCTCAGGCATTACAGACCAGCAGAAAATGCTTGTGACAAGGGCAAACCAGTGAAGCAAGCCAGTGCAGAGGTAAGCTAGTGTTCCTTATCATTTCATTTTTAGGGAATGATGATTGAGTGTATTCAGCTTTTGCACTCTTTGTATGTTGTAAAGAATGCTCTGCTGCCTTATTTTTTCCCCAGGGGAGAGGAGAGCATCCTTCTGCAAATGACACTTTCCCAGAGGTTGCCTGCTGTCACTTATTTTGTTTCTGTGCCATTCTGAGCACAGAAACAGTAGTACACAGTGGGATAGTTTGAAAGCAGCCATCCCAAAGAAGGACCTTGGGAGTTTGGAAAGGGAGGAATGTGCTGGTTGGTTGGGTGCTTTTGTGTGCAAAAGTATCCTTCTCGCTGTTTTATGCATGAGGAAGACTCTTTGCACTGTCTGCTAGTCAGACGGTCTGTCTTTGTTTGCTAGCACTTGGCTTTCAGAGGGCTAGGAAAACAAGGGCCTGCAGAGTCATGCTACAGCCTGAGGAAAAGGGGATATTTTTTCTTTCTTTCTTTATTTATTTTTTTTTTTGTTTTTTGTTTGTGAACCCAGCCCTATTGCAGATCCAGGTATTTTATCCTAACAGGCCCAGGGGTTGTTTGCCTTCCTTAAGCACACTTGGATGCCAACAGCCGTGTTGCAGCCAGTCTAATTCACCCTGTGGTGTCTTTATTGCCTGACTCCAGTGTTGTTGTCTGTTCCCCTTTGGTTGTCAGCTCAGCTCCCTTTGGAGCTCACCTGCCTCCAGTTCTTCCAGACTCCTGTCTTTGGTGCCTTGGTCTGGAGAACGCCTGCTGTGGTTGTCTGAAACCTCAGTGTTGGGAGGGCTACAGTGTCATGTGGCACAAGAGGCCTTTGCTGTTCTCGTGTTCATTCCTGAGCTGCTTTCTTGTGTAGCCCTCCTGTTTTCAGTGCTAGTGCTAGTCCTCCTGTGCTAGTCCTCCTGTGCTAGTCCTCCTGTTTTCTGTCAGCTTCCTCTCTTTCCCCTGTTACTGCTGAAGTGAGAACAGCCTGAAACAACTGTGCCCTTCCAAGCGAGGAGTGTGAAACAAAGAACCCGGCTGCTGTTGCTACCTGAGCAGCAAGCTGAGGAAGCCTGTGATCCTCTGCTCTGAAACACTGTGACAGTTTCCAAGGTCTAACTTGACCGGCGTTTTGTGGGCCTTTTTTCAGGCGACTGCTCCATCCCGGTTCGTGCGCTCAGTGAGCGCTTTGCGCTTTCACTGTTTTTTTTCAGGCCACTGTGAGAGAGCTCACTGCTGCATTGGAGGAAGGCAAGCCAGAGGAGATCAGGAGTAGTGCTTTCGACCTCACTGCCACCCCTGAGGATATCCATAGACTAAGGAACCTTTGCTAGTTCAAGGATGAGGTAATGTCTGCTGCCGTGTAGTCATGTTCTCATACCTCTTGACTGTGTATGTGAATTTTCTTTTCAAATTCTTTGCTTTTCTTTCACTGCACTCAGCAGGAGGGAAAATGGAATCTAAGTGCAGCATGTAATTGCAAGTTCTCAAATGCTTGTTCTTAATGATCTCTCCAAAGGGACCATTTCCTTCTTTTTTTTTCTTCCTCTTTTTTATGGTTTTATGTACCTGTCTCAATTTCTCAGAGTGACACAGTCTCTCACACGCTGTCAGAGTGTCACAGTCCGAGAGAACTTTTATTATCCCTGTCTCATTATAACTTACAAATTGATAAGTAAGGCCATACTAGAGGTATCCTCTAATGAGGGAGGACCTATCTTCTTCCTCAGAAAAACTGAAGGAACAGTGAGAAGTTGGCATATACACTTCATGCTCCTTTTTTTTTCCACTCTAAAACTTACCCAAGTGATGGCTGGGGTTGAAAGAGGCAAGAAGACTGCCTGATGCCTTCCATCGCATAGGCACAAGCAGCTTTTAATTTGTTGTGGTTTGCTCCTCAGTTACTAAGTTGTCTTATTCCTTATGCACAGAGGAACGCTGTGTGCTTGGGCAGTGGGGTTAGCCTAGAGGCTAAAGGGGCACTGCTTAGCTTCCTGTGCTGTGACTCAGGTTTGGGTCCCTATTTGCCTGTTTTTCCTTGACATCTCATCCCCTCCCAAAGAATCTCCTGGGTCCTGGAGTTCAGTCACCTGCTCCAGGCAAATCTATTGCAGAATCGATTTTATAGATAGACTTAAGTTCCCTTGTGAGATATTTCCTTGATTGAGAGCCACATGCAGAATTTCCTTTTCAGGAATTTGAAGTCTTTTCAAATCCAAGTGGCATTTCCCGATGGCAACTTTATGGGTATTGCTCCTTGTGGCAGCATTGCTTGTGAGGGTAACTGATTCTCTCTCCATAGAGCAACTTCTCCTGTACGGAACAATCCTGTTTCCTCTGTCTTAGTTTGGCTATGTCAAACTGATTTCTCCGAGTGTGCTTCTGTGTGATTGGCACTTCACTTCTGGGGCATTTGCATAGCCTGCCTTTGTTGCTTTTTGTTGCAATCTCAGTTCCTTTTTCTCCAAGGAAACCAGAATTACTCACAGTATGTCATTTGCTATCCCTCAAGTGCCATTAGGAATACTTCTGTATCTGCTGGGAAACGATTCCTTTCTTCGTGATTCTACTTGTAGATTATTAATCTGTAACTAGCTGATACACTCAGCTTTGTGCCTGCATAAGAACTCGCAGCAACCTCCACATTTCCTGAATCCTGCTTTAGAGCAGAAATTCTTGTCGCAGCACGGCAGCCTGAGAGGTGCAGAGAAGCCCTGAGCTGTGAGAGCTCCATCACTAGTGAAACCTAAGGCAGCAGGTGAAGAGTGAAAAGAAGAGAGAAGCCGCTTTCTTTGCCACTTCTACTGCTTGATGTTCCCTCCTAATGGAAAGCTGAAACACTCTGGGTGGGTGGTGAAACTGACGGGGAAAGCAGAGAGGCATGAGCTGCTGCTCTACTGAATGGTGGAGGTGCAGGGGTAAGGAGTCAGTTTGTATTTGCTGCCAGGGAAAAGATTTTTTTAAACAAACATTTTTTTTCCCTGCTTTAATCTGGACTGTAGCTCAAAAGATGTCTGTCACGACAGAGAAGCAAAACAAATCTCCACAAGATTGTGCCGTCCTGCAGGTGTGTGTGTGTGGTGGGGGGGAGGGATTTGGGGACTCTTGGAGCAAGCTATCTTTCTGTACAAAAGTCTGGAAAACATTGATGCAAGCCCCCAGAGAAGAGAAATTTTCTGGGCACTCAGAGCAACACAGGCAGGACCCAGCGATGTCGAGGGAAACCCATCCCAGCCATACCAAACCAACCGCTCTCTCCAGAGGACTTTCTTAACCCTCGGGCTGGGAGTAGGAGAGGAGATGGGGGAACAGTCATCCCAGACTTGCTTCCATCAGGCCCTCAGCTCCACAACGTGTCATAGGTTCAGCTGAGTTCTCTCAGGCAACACTTCCCATGCCTCTGGTGCATGGAGAAGACTGGCTAGGCACACAGGAGACAAGGGAGAGAAAGGGCAGAGATGCCAGCAGGTAGAGTTGGGCTCCCTGCATCACAGATGACTAGAGGCTGACTAAGGAAACTAACTCCTGTAGGGACTTGGAAAGGCACATCTCGGACACTATTTAAGGGGGGTGGAGTATGAGGGATGTCCTGAGAAGCCTTGAATCCTCAAATGTGGGAGATCCAGGGTGCCAGAGCTGTATAGATCGTGGGAGAGCAAGGGTGCCAGTGTGGATTCAGGGTGCCTGGGCTGCACAGATCCCTGGAGGAGCCAGGGTGCTGGTGTGGGGAAGGGCAGGGGGCTGAGGAGCGTACCCAGGGGAGAAGCAGAGCCCCAAAGTGACACTGAAAAGCCCAAGGACCATCTGAAGCCCAGAGTTGAGACCTGGCTTTCCTCAGGCTCACACAGAAGGAAAGATGGACTAAGTTCATGGGAAATGGGAAAACTTCCTCCAGTTGGCTACGTGGCCTGACCAATGACTTTGGAGTCTGTCAGGGACGAGGGTCCTGGGTAGAGCTCTCTGGATGATGTGTGTTTGCTCTTTTCTGGCATATCATCTCTATCTTAAGCACCGCAGACCGAGAAACCTTGCTGAAGGCTTCTCAAATCAAAGAGCCTGCTTTGGTGCCTAAAGGAGGAAGGTTACGTCCTGTCCCTTATTCTCCTATACCCTACTTCAAATAAAAGAGAGATCCACAGTTTGGAGGCTCACCTAAGCATCTCAGCCTGTGGCCACCCTTTGTGCTTTTTCATCCCACCGGACTTTGATCCTGTAAAAATGCCAAACCCCAATCCAACCCCCAAACCGCAGATTCCTGCACAGAATCCTGTTGCCTAGTGCAGCAGCCAGGGAGTGCAGGAGCACAGCAGTGACCTCTCCAGGTCCCCATTTCAGATGTTTCCCTGACTTTGACACCACTTGGAGACATTCTTGAAGGATTTATCAGAAAGTTTGGGAAAATAACTGGGGGAAGGGAGATGCCTGCTTTCCAGGAGGGGAGAGGAAATCTCTCTGCTCTCTCCCTGGCAGTGCCATCTCCATGGCACTGACCTGCTGTGCCCCCAGATGACACAAGCTGAGGTCACAGCGGGATGTGCTGCATCACAGGGAGGTCTCCATGGTGTCCTGGGGGAGGGCCCTCACTTCCCTCCCAGACCTAGGCACTGCTGGGCACTGCTCACGCCCTCCCTGCCGCTGCCCTTGTAGTGGCTCCATGGCAAGACTGGAGACAGGAGTTAATGGGGGCTGTGCTGGGATCCGTCACTGACATGCAGAGGAACAGGAGCACGATGAAAAGGAGTGTTGGGTGAAGGGAAGAACATCCCTCCTCCTGGGCTGCAGAGGTGAGCCGAGGGCAAAGAGGTGAGATGGAGGACTGCTGGATGGACACCATCAGCCGAGACCACAGTTCCTTGTTCCCAAGGCTCCTGCAGCTCTCCACTGAGGGTAAGGGCTTTGGGTACTTCTTCCCGAGATGTTGCACAAAGATTGGTAACTGCAAAAACTGCTGTGAATCCAGGGCTGTGGGGGTGGCTGGACAGGACTGGGGGCTGCCACAAGAGTCATCTCTGAGGGTCCCATCTGTCTTAGTGGACAGCCAGGACTCCTGGGTCATGGGTCAGGAGATGCGCTGAGCCTCAAGGCTTCTGTGGGGCCAGCTCCATTGCCTTTTGGGGTCTGTGGGGGGCATGGGAATGCATGGCAGGTTTTCCACGGATCGTGTCCCCCTTTGCGATCTGGCTCTGAGAAGAATTGGGGTCCTGCATCCCAGAGGCTGGGGCAGCCTGCTGCTCTCATGGGGCTCTCAAGAACCTGCTGAAATGTCCATGTACAATAAGGAAACCACCTTGTAATGACCCCAGGTCCCCTGCCTGTTTGAGAGGACCTCTGTTCCTTTCATGCTTGGTACAAGCTGGTACAGCATGTTTTGGGCTCAGAGAAGCCATCTCGAGATGGTCATAGCCTGTGTCCTTGCGCAGGTTGGACTCAAAACATCTGCATGCAACAGAAAGCCTATTTGGGAGAGCACCTTGGAAACAGGTGGAGGCACGGTGCCCACTGCCAAGTCCTGACTGACCCAAGGATTTTTCTCTGAGCTATGGGGTGCAGTGCTGCAGTAAGCCCAAAAGAGCCATCTCCCTCAGTCCCTTCATGACCCCACACCTCCACTCCCTGGCACCAGCAGGCTCAGAGCTGGTCCCTCCTCTCAATGCCCTATGCCCCCATGGGGCTCTTCAGCCCTCTGGAGTGACCCCTTGGGGCACAGCCCAGCCCCACACAGAGCAGCCCCTGCTTGGCCGTGGCCCAGCCCTGCCAGGCGCAGCGGGAGGGCTGCAAAGCCCTGGGGCTACCCTGGGGAAGGGGCCGGGGCAGGAGGGCCGAGAGGACACTGCCCTGCCCTGGTGGCAGCAGCACGTCGCCCGCAGGCTCCGGCACCCCGGCCATTCCCAGGGCCACACTGCCGGCACCAGGGCTGGTACCAGCACAGGCCCCAGGGCCACCCTCCAAGCCCAGCATGGCCCCCAGGGCGCAGGGCAGCGAGGAGCCCCACAGGGCCCCTGCGGAAGAGCGCCCACGCCCGGGGCCCTGCACTGCCCGGGCACCCGGTGCCGGGCTGCCCCGAGGCCCCTCCGCGCTCCGCACTGCCACCCACAAGATGGCGCCGTCCCGCGGTGAGAGAGAGGGGGGCAGAGCTGGCTGCCAGGGAAGGAGGGCGCAGCGTTGCCATGGCATCGCCTGAGTGCGGCCCTCCTATTGGCTGTCCTGAGGAGGAGGGTGGGGATGGATTGGAATGACGGCTGTGTCAGCCAATCGTAGTCCAGAGTGGGAAAAGTCCAAGAGAAGAGCGAGGTGAGAGAAGGGAGGGAGCGAAGCAGGTGAGAAGGGAGCAGGAGTGAGAGCGGGTGCGAGTGGGGCTGGTGGGGGCTGCAGGTGCGTTCAATGCCGGCGGGTGCCCTCTCGCTGCAGCAGGTGCTGGCGAGGGGGCTGCTTTCCTGCAGGGGCTCCTGAAGGGGCTGTTGGGGCTGTGAGCAGGGGACCCAGTGCCCTGTCACCGAGGGAACTGACCTGCGAGCCAGGCGTGCCGGCCTGCGCCGAGCAGCTGGGCCCTGGTGGCTTGGTGGGGTTTGGGGGCAGGAAGCTTTGCGCGTGTTGTGGGTCTGAGATGCATTTTTGACTTTTTCCCTCAGCTGCTGCTGCCCCTGCAGCCCCGAGGTGCTGCTCAGAGCTATGTTTGGGATCTGCTGGTCAGAGTTGAGAGGAGGTTGCTGGTGTCCTCGCAAGGTGTCGTGCCCAAGTCGTTGTGCTTGCTCCATAGTTCTTGGTGTGCTCCAGGACCTGTGACCCTGGGAGCAGCCTGAAGGGTGTTTGCAGAAGAGCTCTGTTAAGCATGAGGTGTTTTGCTTTTCAGGGGCCTTGGAAACTGACGAAAGGCCATTTTCACACTCGCCGTTGTTATTCCCATAATCCTAGATGAGGAGGAAGAGCTGCTGAATTCTGGCTCTGCTGGTTTCAGCAATTGAAATGTCCTGGACGGAGTCTGTTGCCATGTCTCAAATTGTCAGCGTGTAAAATAGGAGAGTGCTTGGTGTGGAGAGGATTGGCTGTGCTTGTTCAGTATTTGGGAAGGAAGTAGACTGTTAGCTGTGGGAAGGCTTCTCCCTCTGACTGGGACATGAGGCCCTGCTCTCTTGCTACATATAGAGACTACCTAGGTGAAAGCTAATGTATTTTTACGGGGTTGCAACTGCTACGTAATGGGTGCTTTGCTGCACTGTGAGCATTGTGAAGCCAGGAAGTGAATCAGGGAGGCCATTTGGGAGGTGGCTCAGCCGTGGGAAAGGGCAGGGGGAGCTGCAGGCAGCAGCAGGGTGGGCAGTGAGGTCCCTAGTGTTTAAAAGGGCTGTATGAGAAAATGCCCTGTGTGCCATCAAGTGTTTGTAGGTAGCTGGTGGGGCTGGAGGAGGCCCATGGCTCAGCTGTTGATGGTGAGGTCAGTTCTGCGCGAGTCCCTGATAGGCCGGCTGGAGGGAGAAGGCGTGGCTGTTGCTTGTGATGTCACTTCCCATGGAGCAGTGGATAGGGCAAGAGCAGGTCTGCACTGGGATGTGTTTTTGAGATGGTTTCTGCCTGAGCAGCGGATCAGCCAGGATTTGTCTGCTGGCTGGGGAAGTTCTAGTGAGGTAATTCTGCCTTAGGGGCTTCCTTGTCAGTGAGAGAGACCTGGTTGTGCAGGTGACTGTGAGGTCCCGTCTGTCTGAGTCCCTGATAGACCGGCAGCAGGCAGTTAGTCGTGGGCGTTGAGTGTGAGGTCTCTTTTGTCCGAGTACCTGCTCGGGCAGTAGTGGCTTATGGCTGGGGAAGTTATATTGAGACAACTAGTGTCTCTGAAGCCCGTAGGCCATCAGCAGGCATGTGTTGGGGGTTTGCCCTTGTGAGCAGCTGACAGGTCAGGAGAAGCAGCATGGCCTGGATGGTGGTGGTGAGGTGACTCCTGGGTTTGTTGCGTGTGGCCAGAGGAGGGATTGATTGCTGCAGAACTCTACAGCAGTAGAGAAAGTCTACTAATTAATCAAGCAGATGTTCCCCATCGTCTGACACAAATTCTATTCCACTCCATGATCCTGAGTTAGTACTACTACATTTAAAATGTGGATGATGTTCTCCAGTGAATATGGACATGGAGTTTGTTTTTCCCCCTTGTTGCTAAGTAGAAGCTTGCAGCCTGCTGCCAGACAGCTAGGGAGTCCAGCTGGGCTTTTTAAACTGCTAAATCAATCTAATGCTAGTCTAAGCAGTGTTAGTTATCTCTGATTGCCAGCATGTGTGTGTGCTTTGGAAATTCCCCCTGTGGAAACAGGAGGGAGCTTGTGAGATGTTCCTGCAAGGTCTAAATGCTGTGCCTGTCTTTCAGGTGTCCACGTGCTTTTATGACACATTTGGATCTGTAACACCTTGGAAATTGGTGATTTTTGTCCGAGTATGCAGCCAGTGGAGAATGGGTGCAAAGTCTGTTGGAGGAGACAGAAGGAATGTCACCCCCAAACAGGTACCGGCCACATTTTGAAAGAGATTTCTTGTTCAGGGAAGTTGAGGCACAAACGAATGGCAAGAGGTGGCCTGATGAGGGCTTGTGAGAGCACTCGTCTGCTTCCTGGAGAAGGGAAGTAACCATGTGTAGGACTGTGAGTGGATGCTGAGAGGCAGTGCGTGTTGCAAAGCCTTGGGGGACTAGAAGGGAACTGCAGAGTTGGAGAGCTGGGCTGTGTTGTGGGGCACTTGGGGTGCCCTGTGCGTTGCTGATGCAGAGGTGCATGTTTGCTGGCCCCCATCTGTCAGGCGAGCAGTGGTGTGGGCAGGGTGTTGCACTGCAGGGGTTCCCTGTTGTGAAGCCGGGTGGTGGTCCCAGTGTTTTGGTGCTCATCATGGGAGGAGATAGCTGGAGAGGGCGGTGCTGTGTGTGGGCAGTGGTGCCAGAGTGGGGAGCTGGGGAGCACTGCAAGGTGAGGGTGTGACTATGCTGGCTGGGCCTAGGCTGCCCTGGTGTCATGGGCCAGAGTTGCTGGCAGCCTGCTGCCTTTGATGCACTGAGGTTCAGGCCTTGGGGTTGCCAAGGGCTTGCCAGCACCTGCAGCATGGATTTTTCCTGAAGGCCAGGGAGTGTTTCTCCTTGCTCTGGGATGCGAACCAAGCCTGCTTTTTCCCTCCTTTCCTCTCATTTCCTCTTGCTCATAAGAGCTTTGGTCTGCGGCAGTGTTTGCTGAGAGGGAAAGACTTTGTGGGAGATGCGCTTTTCTGGCTGGGCCTTAGCCTGCTGGAATCCCTTTGAAGGAGCGAAGGCCTTGTGGTTTGGTGGTCTTTGGAGAAAGGCAGGTGAGTTCTTGGGAGCTGACTGTCAAGGGGCTGAGTCCTTCCTGTAGGAGATCTTCTTGGAGGAGTGCATTTGAATGGGAGCAGCAAGGCAAAAGTGCCCTGCAAGGGATGCGCAGCCCAGTTCTCTCTTCCTTCCAGGTGCAGTCTCTGCAAGTTACCCCACCATCGTGCTGTAGTGTGAGCTTTCTGTGCTGCAGCGGGGAAATAAGAAAGCAGCCACGTGTAGCCATCAGTGTGCTAAGTGTGGTGTGGTTAGGTGCTGACCCTGCTGACCCTGGCAAGGGACTGGATTTTTCCTGTGCTTTGGGTGGTGGTGGTGAGGAGCCCCATGTAGCTCTCACTGCCTTTTGCCATTTCAGAAGAAAGTGTTTGTCCTGCTGTTGTCCAAAATCTGGGTTCTGTTACCCAGCGTGCAAGCAACCAATAGACACACAGGGTCAAGATATTTGTTTATTTCATTTCTGCGCAGAGATGGGTGCGAGGTGGTAAATCCACAGAGCTAGCACACCTTCTCCCCCTCTCCTTCTTGATTTATACACACTTTTCAGGGAGTATTTTATACAAATCTTTCTATTGGTTACAGTTTCATTACATCAGGTAACTGCTCTGCGCTGGCGCTTTCACACTATTGTTAATTAGCATAGGAAGTGAAGAAGAGGCGGTAACATCATTATCATGTCATTTCCATCTCATTATTCATTTAGGGGTGTGAAGTTTAATATGTTAATAAGCCTTAATGAACCTCAGGTCACTTCTGCGTTATAATGCTGTTTTTGTCTTCCCTAACCCTCGCATTCTTCGAAGCACTGTGGTTTTATCAAGGCTAATTAGGCCAAAGCTGCTTATACTTCGCAGTACTGCTTTTCTACCTCCCTTGTCCTAAAGTCTTGTTACCTATTTGCAATGCTTTTCTCACGGAATTTCTCTAACAGTATTTCTCTGTGCACCCCACTGACTGAGTCGCACCGATACAGGTGGCGAGCCCTCGGTACAGCTGTCACCCTGCTGAGAGAGTCCCACCAATGCAGGTGGTGAGGCCTCAGTACAGCTCTGCACCCCGCTCAATGAGTAACACAAATGCAGGTGGCGAAGCCTGAGTACAGCTGTGCACCCCACTGACTGTGTCCCACCAATGCACGTCGCACAGGCTCAGTACAGCTGTGCACGCCACTGACCGAGTCCCACCAAAGAAGGTGGCGGAGCCTCATTACAGCTGTACACCCCACTGACCGAATCCGACCAATGCAGGTGCCTAGGCCTCCGTACAGCTGTACACCCCACTGACCAAGTCCCACCAATGCAGGGTGGGAGGCCTTGGTACAGCTGTCACCCCACTGACCGAGTCCTACCAATACAGGTGGTAGCTTACATACAGCTGTGCACCCCAATGACCGAGTCCCACCAATGCAGATTGCTCGGCCTCTGTACAGCTGTAACGCCGCTGACCGAGTCCTACCTATGCAGGCGGCTCGGCCTCAGTACAGCTGTGTACCCCACTGACCGAGTCCCACATATGCACGTGGCTCGGCCTCGGTACAGCTGTGCACCCCACTGACCGAGTCCCACCAATGAAGGGTGGGAGGCCTCAGTACAGCTGTGCACCCCACTGACCGAGTTCCACCAATGCAGATTGCTCGGCCTCGGTACAGCTGTCATTCCGCTGACCGAGTCCCACCAATGCAGGCGGCTCAGCCTCGGTACAGCTGTGCACCCCACTGACCGAGTCCCACCAATGCAGGCGGCTCAACCTCGGTACAGCTGTGCACCCCACTGACCGAGTCCCACCAATGCAGGTAGCTCAGACTCAGTACAGCTGTGCACCCCACTGACCGAGTCCCACCAATGCAGGCGGCTCAGCCTCTGTAGAGCTGTGCAGTCCACTGACCGAGTCCCACCAGTGCAGGTGGTGCTGCAGCTGTACGGCTGTGCACTCCACAGATCGAGTCCCACCGATGCAGGTGGTGTGTGCTCGGTGCAGCTGTGCACCCCACTGACCGAGTCCCACCAATGCAGGTGGCAGAGCCTCGGTACAGCTGCTCACCCCACTGACCGAGTCCCACCAATGCAGGTGGCGCAGCCTCAGTACAGCTGTGCACCCCAGTGACCAAGTCCCACCAATGCACATCACGCACGCTCAGTACAGCTGTGCACCCCACTGACCGAGTTCCACCAATGCAGGTTGCTCGGCCTCGGTACAGCTGTCACTCCGCTGACCGAGTCCCACCTATGCAGGGGGCTCGGCCTCAGTTCAGCTGTGCACCCCACTGACCGAGTACCACCAGTGCAGGTGGCCCAGGCTTGGTACAGCTGTGCACCCCACTGACCGAGTCCCACCAATGCAGGCGGCTCAACCTCGGTACAGCTGTGCACCCCACTGACCGAGTCCCACCAATGCAGGTAGCTCAGACTCAGTACAGCTGTGCACCCCACTGACAAAGTCCCACCAATGCAGGCGGCTCAACCTCGGTACAGCTGTGCACCCCACTGACCGAGTCCCACCAATGCAGGTAGCTCAGACTCAGTACAGCTGTGCACCCCACTGGGAAAGTCCCACCAATGCAGGCGGCTCAGCCTCGGTACAGCTGTGAACCTCACTGACCGTGTCTCAGCAATGCAGATAGCTCAGCCTTGGTACAGCTGTGAACCCCACTGACCGAGTCCTACCAATGCAGGTGGCTCGGGCTTGGTACAGTGGTGCACCACACTGACCAAGTCCCACCAATGCAGGTGGTGTGTGCTCAGTGCAGCTGTGCACCCCACTGACCGAGTCCCACCAATGCAGGTGACACAGCCTCGGTACAGCTGCTCACCCCACTGACCGAGTCCCACCAATGCAGGTTGCGCAGCCTCGGTACAACTATGCACGCCACTGACCGAGTCTCACCAATGCACGTGGTGCAGCCTCGGTACAGCTGCTCACCCCACTGACCGAGTCCCACCAATGCAGGTAGTGCAGACTCGGTGCAGCTGTGCACCCAACTGAACGAGTCCCACCAATGCAGGTGGCGCAGCCTCAGTACAGCTGTGCACCCCAGTGACCAAGTCCCACCAATGCAGGCAGCTCAACCTTGGTACAGCTGTGCACCCCACTGACCGAGTCCCACCAATGCAGGTAGCTCAGACTCAGTACAGCTGTGCACCCCACTGGGAAAGTCCCACCAATGCAGGCGGCTCAGCCTCGGTACAGCTGTGAACCTCACTGACCGTGTCTCAGCAATGCAGATAGCTCAGCCTCGGTACAGCTGTGAACCCCACTGACCGAGTCCCACCAATGCAGGTGGCTCGGGCTTGGTACAGTGGTGCACCACACTGACCAAGTCCCACCAACGAAGGTGGCTCAGCCTCTGTAGAGCTGTGCAGCCCACTGACCGAGTCCCACCAGTGCAGGTGGTGCTGCAGCTGTATGGCTGTGCACTCCACAGATCGAGTCCCACCAATGCAGGTGGTGTGTGCTCGGTGCAGCTGTGCACCCCACTGACCGAGTACCAGCAATGCAGGTGGCACAGCCTCGGTACAGCTGCTCACCCCACTGACCGAGTCCCACCAATGCAGGTGGCGCAGCCTCAGTACAGCTGTGCACCCCAGTGACCAAGTCCCACCAATGCACATCACGCACGCTCAGTACAGCTGTGCACCCCACTGACCGAGTTCCACCAATGCAGGTTGCTCGGCCTCGGTACAGCTGTCACTCCGCTGACCGAGTCCCACCTATGCAGGGGGCTCGGCCTCAGTTCAGCTGTGCACCCCACTGACCGAGTACCACCAGTGCAGGTGGCCCAGGCTTGGTACAGCTGTGCACCCCACTGACCGAGTCCCACCAATGCAGGCGGCTCAACCTCGGTACAGCTGTGCACCCCACTGACCGAGTCCCACCAATGCAGGTGACACAGCCTCGGTACAGCTGCTCACCCCACTGACCGAGTCCCACCAATGCACGTGGTGCAGCCTCGGTACAGCTGTGCACCCCACTGACCAAGTCTCACCAATGCAGGGTGGGAGGCCTCGGTACAGCTGTCACCCCACTGACCGAGTCCCACCAATGCAGGTGGTAGCTTACATACAGCTGTGCACCCCACTGACCGAGTCCCACCGATGCAGGTGGCTCAGCCTCAGGGCAGCTGTGCACCCCACTGACCAAGTCTCAGCAATGCAGGTAGCGCGGCCTCAGTGCAGTTGTCCATCTCACTGACCGAGTCCCAGCAATGCAGGTGGTGCAGCCTCGGTACAGCTGTGCAACCCACTGACCAAGTCTCACCAATGCAGGTGGTGCAGCCTCGGTACAGCTGTAACGCCGCTGACCGAGTCCTACCTATGCAGGGGGCTCGGCCTCAGTACAGCTGTGCACCCCACTGACCGAGTCCCACCAATGCACGTGGCTCGGCCTCGGTACAGCTGTGCACCCCACTGACCGAGTCCCACCAATGCAGGTAGTGCAGACTCGGTGCAGCTGTGCACCCAACTGAACGAGTCCCACCAATGCAGGTGGCGCAGCCTCAGTACAGCTGTGCACCCCAGTGACCAAGTCCCACCAATGCACATCACGCACGCTCAGTACAGCTGTGCACCCCACTGACCGAGTTCCACCAATGCAGGTTGCTCGGCCTCGGTACAGCTGTCACTCCGCTGACCGAGTCCCACCTATGCAGGGGGCTCGGCCTCAGTTCAGCTGTGCACCCCACTGACCGAGTACCACCAGTGCAGGTGGCCCAGGCTTGGTACAGCTGTGCACCCCACTGACCGAGTCCCACCAATGCAGGCGGCTCAACCTCGGTACAGCTGTGCACCCCACTGACCGAGTCCCACCAATGCAGGTAGCTCAGACTCAGTACAGCTGTGCACCCCACTGACAAAGTCCCACCAATGCAAGCGGCTCAACCTCGGTACAGCTGTGCACCCCACTGACCGAGTCCCACCAATGCAGGTAGCTCAGACTCGGTACAGCTGTGCACCCCACTGACAAAGTCCCACCAATGCAGGCGGCTCAGCCTCAGTACAGCTGTGCACCCCACTGACCGAGTCCTACCAATGCAGGTGGCTCGGGCTTGGTACAGTGGTGCACCACACTGACCAAGTCCCACCAATGCAGATGGTAGCTTACATACAGCTGTGCACCCCACTGACCGAGTACCACCAGTGCAGGTGGCCCAGATTCGGTGCAGCTGTGCACCCCACTGACCGAGTCCCACCAATGCAGGTGGCGCAGCCTCAGTACAGCTGTGCACCCCAGTGACCAAGTCCCACCAATGCACATCACGCACGCTCAGTACAGCTGTGCACCCCACTGACCGAGTTCCACCAATGCAGGTTGCTCGGCCTCGGTACAGCTGTCACTCCGCTGACCGAGTCCCACCTATGCAGGGGGCTCGGCCTCAGTTCAGCTGTGCACCCCACTGACCGAGTACCACCAGTGCAGGTGGCCCAGGCTTGGTACAGCTGTGCACCCCACTGACCGAGTCCCACCAATGCAGGCGGCTCAACCTCAGTTCAGCTGTGCACCCCACTGACCGAGTCCCACCAATGCAGGTAGCTCAGACTCAGTACAGCTGTGCACCCCACTGACAAAGTCCCACCAATGCAGGCGGCTCAACCTCGGTACAGCTGTGCACCCCACTGACCGAGTCCCACCAATGCAGGTAGCTCAGACTCAGTACAGCTGTGCACCCCACTGACCGAGTCCCACCAATGCAGGCGGCTCAGCCTCTGTAGAGCTGTGCAGTCCACTGACCGAGTCCCACCAGTGCAGGTGGCTCGGGCTTGGTACAGTGGTGCACCACACTGACCAAGTCCCACCAATGCAGATGGTAGCTTACATACAGCTGTGCACCCCACTGACCGAGTACCACCAGTGCAGGTGGCCCAGGCTTGGTACAGCTGTGCACCCCACTGACCGAGTCCCACCAATGCAGGCGGCTCAACCTCGGTACAGCTGCTCACCCCACTGACCGAGTCCCACCAATGCAGGTAGCTTGGCCTCGGAACAGCTGTCACCCCACTGACACAGTCCCACCAATGCTGGTTGCTCGGACTCCGTAGAGCTGTCACCCCACTGACAAAGTCCCACCAATGCACGTCGCACAGGCTGAGTACGGCTGTGCACCGCACTGACCGTGTCCAACGAATGCTGGTGGCGCGGCCTCAGTACAGCTGTGCACCCCACTGACCGAGTCCCACCAATGCAGGTGGCTCGGCCTCAGTAAAGCTGTGCACCCAAATGACTGAGTCCCACCAATGCAGGTGGCTCGGCCTCAGTACAGCTGTGCACCCTACTGACGGAGTCTCACTAGTGCATGTGGGGAGGCCTCTGTACAGCTGTCACCCCACTGTCAGAGTTCCAACAATGCAGGTGGCTCGGCCTTGGTACAGCTGTGCACCCCACTGATCGAGTCCCACCAAAGCAGGTGGCTGGGCCTTGGTACAGCTGTGCACCCCACTGACCGAGTCTCACCAATGCAGGTGGCAAGGCCTCAGCACAGCTGCGCACCCCACTGACCAAGTTCGACCAATGGAGGTCGCGAGTCTTCGGTGCTGCTGTGCACCCTACTGACCGAGTCCCGCCAATGCAGGTAGTGCAGACTCGGTGCAGCTGTGCACCCCACTGACCAAATCCCATGAATGCAGGTGGCAATTCCTCAGTACAGATGTGCACCCCAATGACCGAGTCCCAATAATGCAGGTAGCAAGGCCTCAGTAGAGGTATGCACTCCACTGACTGAGTCCAACCAATGCAGGTCACACAGCCTCATTAAAGCTACGCATCCCACTGACCGAGTCCCACCAATGCAGGTGGCGAGGCCTCGGTGCAGCTGTGTACCCCACTGACCAAGTCCCACCAATGCAGTTGGGAAGGCCTCGGTGCAGCTTTGCACCTGACTGACAGAGTCCCACCAATGCAAGTGGCGAGGCATCAGTGCAGCTGTGCACCCCACTGACAGAGTCCCACGAATGCAGGTGGGACGGCCTTGGTACAGCTGTGCACACTACTGACCGAGTCCCACCAAAGCAGGTGGCAAGTTCTCCGTACAGCTGTGAACCCCACTGACCAAGTCCCACTAATGCAGGTGGCTCGCCTCGGTATAGTTGTGCACCCCACTGACCGAGTCCCACCAATGCAGGTAGTGCAGACTCGGTGCAGCTCTGCACCCCACTTTCCGAGTCCCACCAATGCAGGTCGCGAGGCCTCGGTACAGCTGTCACCCCTCTGACCGAGTTCCACCAATGCAGGTGGTGTAGGTTACATACAGCTGTGCACCCCACTGACCGAGTCCCACCAATACAGGTAGTGCAGACTCGGTACAGCTGTGTACCCCACTGACCGAGTCCCATCAATGCAGGTTGCGAGGCCTTCTTACAGCTGTGCACCCCACTGACCGAGTTCCACCAGTGCAGGTGGCCCAGGCTTGGTACAACTGTGCACCCCACTGACCGAGTCCCACGAATGCAGGCGGCTCAGCATCCGTACAGCTGTTCGCTTCACCAATCTCACTATTCTGCAAACCATGGGAATTCCTTTCTCGTCACCAATTTATGTTGTAGATAGATTCCCAGGAGTAAACATCTGGGTTGGCAAGCCAGCACACACACACACACGCACACACACACACACACAAACACTCTTCAGTAGCAAGCTTATTAGGAGATATTTACAAACAGACCGACCCGATGGTAATCTCGACAAGGACCACCTCAACGCTTGTCCCGATCGTCTGCATGGCGAGAGAGAGAGTCGGCAGGCACAATCTTTGCGGGCGTCCCCGAGGAGGCAAAGTGGTCCTCTGTTGTGTAGCAGCATCTCTCTCCTTTGGAAAAAATCAGGTATTCATGATTATTTGCGGTAGGCAGGAGTCCTGGCACATGGGGCCATCAAATGCAGGGAGTCTATCCCAACTCCGCCCCAGTCGCATAACCAGGCTATCATACTGCACGCGTGTGCAGACTTATTTCGGGGACCACACTTGACTTTGGGGGTCACTACTTCACTACTCTTCAACTTCTGACCTTCATGTTAACTGCAGCTGCACTGGAAAGGCTGTCTGACACTGACAGAGCAACTCAGCACTGCAACAGCCCTCCACATAATGCCACACCTCTGCTGTGCCAGCTGTGCCACCGTCTCTGCCCCACACAGCTGCCTCGTCTACTACATGCAATCAAGTGCCAGCAAGAAGACAGGCATGCAGGGCACTCCCCACTTGCACACGCCCCAGGCACTGCTCTCCTCACTGCCTTCCCTTGACTCCAAAACCCAGGCACGCAGGGAAGCTCTTGCACTAACACCAAAGGTGGCCAAGGCATTCCAGGCTCACAAGGCACGTGCAAATGATCAGGCACAGAGCTGGCTCCTGGCATGATGTGGCTCTTTTCACACGGCAGGATCCTGCTCTCTTTGGGCAGAGCAGGCTGCTGCTTTCCATCCCCATCCGCTCAAGAATCTCCACCTAAGTATGGAGGGACTGAGATTTTCTTTAGGAATACAGAAGTTGCAGATACAACGTCGAAACATTTGAGAGTCCTGAAGGCCCCCTGACCTCAAAGTAACCTCGGTTCCCTTCCTTTCCTTACTTAGAGCCCCTGTGATTGGACAAAGGTGCAGAGGTTTTGAAATGAGGCCCTAGCAAGGAGACAGCACCAGGCTGGAGGGCTGCTGAAATGCCAGCTCTCCTGGCTGCGCGGCCTCTGCAGCAGGAGTCCCAGCTCCACAGCTGGGTTCACACAGCACTGAGGGTTGAGTGCCACGAGCAGCCTGGCCCTGGGCACATCTTCAGCCCTCGCAGAGCCAGGAGCCCAACGGCTCTGAGACCTCCGTTCAAGCTACCAAGGATTTCGGGCACTCACACAAAGGCACTCGACAGATGCTGGCTTTCATTGTAAGGGTCTTTCACTCATCCTACAGGGCACCACAACCTTCTAGGAAAAGCAAGGGGCACACCCTGGCATCCTGCCTCCATCCTCAGTGGCTCGAGGATTGCACGGGAAACCTACACAACTGGAGCAACCTAGAAAGAAAGAAAGACAGAATCGATTAGGATGCAGTACGTTCTGAGATGGGAAGATGCAAGGAGGGTCCAGATTCCACAGAAAGCCTTGAAGGAGTGAGCAGACCACATTCTCCAGCAGAGTCCGTAAAACCCAAAAGACTCAGGAAGCATCAAGACCTTCAGAAACTGCAAGCCTGAACCTCAGCTGACAGAAAATAACTAACTGCAAGCGTCCCTTGCTCACACCAGGATGCTCCAAGCAGGGAGCACAGTCAGCACCAGTGCTCACCCAGGGCTCCCACAAGGACACTGGGATGGCAGGCTGGCCTCTGGGAGCAGAGCACTGCTCTCTCCACACACCTACTCCCATGCTGAGCAGCACAACACTGAGCCAACATGTGCCTGTGCATCAGTGGTGTACAGGGCACAGCACCACACACGGCAGCACACAGGACACCCCCAAGGGCCCCACAACACAGAAAGCACAACTCTCCAGCCCTTCCAGTCCCTTCTAGGCCTCCAACGCCTTGGAAACAGTGCTTCCTCTGAACATCCACTCACAGCCCTGACACGGTCACTTCCCATCTCCAGGAAGCAGAGAGCAAGCGCTCTCACAGCTGCTGATCAGGCCAGCTCTTGCCGCTCACTTTTGCCTTACATGCCCTCAAGGCACTCACCCAAAGGGGCCTTCCTACTGACAGGCCCCTAGAGCCTTCAAAGGGAAGCCCATCCTCACGCCTTCTCTTCCCTACAGCTCGGAGGCAGGACAAACACTTTCTTCTGAAATGGCAAAAGGTAGCTTCACTTGAACAAAAAAGGAGGACAGATCCACAGGCTCATTCTCCACATGCAGATGACAGCTGCCCGACAGCCCACAAGGTACCCAGAGATGACTGGCTGGGGGCAGGCTTCAGCACCACGGGAAATGCAGTGGCCTCAGAGACTGCTGGAGCTCATGGCAGCTTTGTGAATCTCTGAAATAAATGCAAGGCTGCTTGGGCATCGCCTGCTGCCAGAAGGATGCTTTGGGCAAGAAAGGGTCAAAGATGGTACTCCATGTCTTAGGTACACCAGGAAGCATGACCTACCATGCCTGACAGGAGCAGAAGGACTTGACTGTCCAATTCACAAGCCACTCCACAATATTCGACAGCTGAGGTTGGCACTGAAACTCAGTCAGGGAGCACACAGACCTGGGCCCTGGCCTTGATGACCTGCCATTTGCCATCGATCATGCTCAGAGAATACAGGGAGTGATGCCAGAGGACAAAGCGTGGTGCTGAGCCATCTCCAGAGCAGTACCTGACATAACACAGCTCCTGAACTTAGGCCTTCCCACAGTGGAGCCAGCAGTAAAAGGCTTCAAGAACAGAGGGGACATAATGCACGCCAAACAGCTGGGAGGCTAGCGGTGGGATGTATGTGCTCACCACCACTGCCTTGACTCCAGCTACTCCGAGAAATGCAGCTAGAGCTAAGTGGGGCTCCTCCCCACCACCCAAAGTGCAGGCAAAATCCGGTCCCTTGCCAGGGTCAGCAGGGTCAGCACCTAACCACACCACACTTAGCACACTGATGGCTACACGTGGCTGCTTCCTTATTTCCCCGCTGCAGCACAGAAAGCTCACACTACAGCACGATGGTGGGGTAACTTGCAGAGACTGCACCTGGAAGGAAGAGAGACGTGGGCTGCACATCCCTTGCAGGGCACTTTTGCCTTGCTGCTCCCATTCAAAGGCACTCCTTCAAAAAAATGTTGTACAGGAAGGATTCCACCCCTTGACAGTCAGCTCCCAAGAACTCACCTGCCTTTCTCCAAAGACCACCACACCACAAGGCCTTCACTCCTTCAAAGGGATTCCAGCAGGCTAATGCCCAGACAGAAAAGCACATCTCCCACAAAGTCTTTCCCTCTCAGCAAACACTGCTACAGACCAAAGCTCTTATGAGCAAGAGGAAATGAGAGGAAAGGAGGGAAAACACAGGCTTGGTTCGCATCCCGGAGCAAGGAGAAGCACTCCCTGGCCTTCAGGAAAAATCCATGCTGCAGATCCTGGAAATTGCTTAGCATCCCCAAGGCCTGAACCTCAGTGCATCAAAGGCAGCAGGCTGCCAGCAACTCTGGCCCATGACACCAGGGCAGCCTAGACCCAGCCAGCGTAGTCACACCCTCACCTTGCAGTGCTCCCCAGCTCCCCACTCTGGCAGCACTGCTCAAACACAGCACATCCCTCGCGAGCTATCTCCTCCCATGATGAGCACCAAAACACTGGGACCACCACCCGGACCCACCACCCGGCACCCCTGCACTGTGACACCCTGCCCACACCACTGCTCGCCTGACAGACGGGGGCCAGCAAACGTGCACCTCTGCATCAGCAACACAGAGGGCACCCCAAGTACCCCACAACACAGAAAGCCCAGCTCTCCAACTCTGCAGTTCCCTTCTAGTCCTCCAAGGCTTTGCAACAATCACTGCCTCTCAGCATCCACTCACAGTCCTATACACAGTTACTTCCCTTCTCCAGGAAGCAGACGAGTGCTCTCACAAGCCCTGATTGGGCCACTTCTTGCCACTCATTTGTGCCTCAACTTCACTGAAAAGAACATCTCTTTCAAAATGTGGCCGGTACCTGTTTGGGGGTGACATTCCTTCTGTCTCCTCCAACAGACTTGGCACCCATTCTCCACTGGCTGCACACTTGGACAGAAAATCACCAACCTCTAATGTATTACAGTTCCAAATGTGTCATAAAAGGAGGTGGACACCTGAAAGACAGGTACAGCATTTAGGCCTTGCAGGAACATCTCATAAGCTCCTTGCTGTTTCCACAGGGGGAATTTCTAAAGCACACACAGACAATGGGGAGAAGATATTACTAACACCACTGCTTACACCAGCATCAGATTGATTTAGCAGCCTCAAAACTCTGTCTGGACTCCCTAGCTGACCGGGAGCAGCCTGCAAGCTTCTACTTAGCAACAAGTGCAAAGTCAAACTCCATGTCCATATTCACCAGAGAACAACACCCACATTTTTCATGTAGTAGTACTGACACAGGATGACAGACTGGAACAGAATTTGTGTCAGACGATGTGGACCATCTGCTTGACTGAATAGTTACATTTACATATCGCTGTAGAGCTCTGTAGCGGTCAGTCCCTCCTCTGGGCACACACAACAAACCCAGAAGTCACTTCACCACCACCATCCAGGCTGCGTGTCTTCTCCTGATCTACCACCTGCTCAGAGAAGTGACCTCACAAGGGCAAACCCCCAACACACGCCTACAGCTGCTACGGGCTGCAGAGATACACATTTCCTCAAAATAACTTCCCCCGCCATGAACCACTGCTGCCTGAGCAGGTACTCAGACAAAAGAGACCTCACACTCAACGCCCATGCCTAACACACACTTTGGGAAGAAGAGATTATTAGCACCACTGCGTACACCAGCACTAGATTTATTCAGTAGTTTAAAAGATCTAGTTGGACTCCCATGATGACCAGGAGTAGGCTGCAAGCTTCTACTTAGGAACTCAACAAAGTCAAGCTCCATGTCCATGTTCACCAGAGAACATCATCTGTAGAGAACTGGCTGCCTGAGCATGGATATCAGGCCATGCAAATGAGCAACCCTGACTTGCTGATATGGAGTAACCTTGGAGACACCTTGAAGGACAAGTAATGAGGGAGTAAGAATGAATGCTGTGTAAAAACAGGATGAAGGGGTTGGCGAGACGGGACAGTGAATATGTGGATAGCCAATAGCACAGAGCTTTGCGGCGTGAACTATAGTAGTAAGCCAATTAGATATAGCCAGCTGGATGCTTGAGCGTGTGAACAGCATACGATGGTATATAAGCAGGTTAAGTTGCTGAAATAAACGGATCATATTGCTAGCTCATATTGGGTCGTCTTATGATTCCGCAAGCCCGCCTCCGACAATCATCCACATTTTAAATGTAGCAGTAGTAACGCAGGATGACAGAGTAGACTAGAATTTGTGTTAGATGATGGGGGACATCTACTTCTGCTTGATTAATTTGTTGCCCTTCTCTGCTGCGGTAGAGCTCTGCAGGGGTCAATCTCTCCTCTGGGCACACGCAACAAACCCAGGAGTCACCTCACCACCACCATCCAGGCCATGAGGCTTCTCCTGACCTGTCAGCTGCTCACAAGGGCAAACCCCCAACACATGCCTGCTGATGGCCTACGGGCTTCACAGACACTACTTGCCTCAAAAATAACTTCCCCAGCCATAAGCCACTGCTGCCCGAGCAGGTACTCGGACAAAAGAGACCTCAAACTCATCGCCCACGACTAACTGCCTGCTGCCGGTCTATCAGGGACTCAGACAGATGGGACCTCGCAGTCACCTGCACAACCAGGTCTCAGTCACTGACCAAAAAGCCCCCAAGGCAGGAATTACCTCACTAGAACTTCCCCAGCCAGCAGACAAATCCTGGCTGATCTGCTGCTCAGGCAGAAACCATCTCAAAAACACATCCCAGTGTGGACCTGCTGCTGCCCTATCCACTGCTCCATGGGAAGTGACATCACAAGCAACAGCCACGCCTTCTCCCTCCAGCCGGCCTATCAGGGACTCACGCAGAACTGACCTCACCATCAACAGCTGAGCCATGGGCCTCCTCCAGCCCCACCAGCTACCTACAAACACTTGATGGGACACAGGGCATTTTCTCATACAGCCTTTTTAAACACTAGGGACCTCACTGCCCACCCTGCTGCTGCCTGCAGCTCCCCCTGCCCTTTCCCACGGCTGAGCCACCTCCTGATTCACTTCCTGGCTTCGCAATGCTCACAGTGCAGCAAAGCACCCATTACGTAGCAGTTGCAATCCCCTAAAAATACATTAGCTTTAGCCTAGACAGTCTGTGTATGTAGCAAGAGAGCAGGGCCTCATGTCCCAGTCAGAGGGAGAAGCCTTCCACAGCTCACAAGTCTACTTCCTTCGCAAATGCTGAACAAGCACAGCAAATCCTCTGCACATCGAGCACGACAAGCATTCTCCTATTTTACGCACTGACAATTTGAGATACGGCAACGGACTCCATCCAGGACATTTCAATTGCTGAAACCAGCAGAGCCAGAATTCAGCAGCTCTTCCTCCTCAGCTAGGATTATGCGAATAACAACGGTGAGTGTGAAAATGGCCTTTCGTCAACTTCCAAGGCCCCTGAAAAGCAAAACACCTCACACTTAACAGAGCTCTTCTGCAAACACCCTTCAGGCTGCTCCCAGGGTCACAGGTCCTGGAGCACACCAAGAACTATGGAGCAAGCACAACGACTTGGGCATGACACCTTGCGAGGACAGCAGCAACCTGCTCACACTTTGCCCAGCAGATCCCAAACACAGCTCTGAGCAGCACCTGGGGGCTGCGGGGCAGCAGCAACTCAGGGAAACCCTTGAAAATGCATCAGACCCACAACACGCGCCCCCGGGGGCGGCCGCTCTGCCGCAGGGTCCTCGCGGGGCTCCTCGCTGCCCTGCGCCCTGGGGGCCATGCTGGGCTTGGAGGGCAGCCCTGGTGCCAGCCCTGGTGCCAGTGATGAAGCCCTGGGAATGGCCGGGGTGCCGGAGCCTGCGGGCGACGTGCTGCTGCCGCCAGGGCAGGGCAGTGTCCTCTCGGCCCTCCTGTCCCAGTCCCTTCCCCAGGGTAGACCCAGAGCTTGGCAGCCCTCCTGCCGTGCCTGGCAGTGCTGGGAGGGGGTCCTGGAGGGGTCACTCCAGAGGGCTGAGGAGCCCCATGGGGGCACAGGGCAGCAAGGGGGAGACCAGCTCTGGGCCTGTTCGTGCCAGGGAGTGGAGGTATGGAGTGACCAAGGGCATCGGGGGAGATGGCCATGTTGGGCTCACCACAGCAGTGCACCCCACAGAGAAAAGTCCTTGGGGTAGGCAGGTCTTACAGGGTGACAGTGGTGCCTCTACCTGTTCACAAAGTGCTCTCCCAAACAGGCTGTCTTTTGGGTGCAGAGGTTGGAGCCCATTTTGCAGGAGGACAGAGGCTGTGGCCATCTCAGGATGAAATCTCAGAGCCCCAAATCTGCTCTGCCAAGTTACAGTTATAAAAGGGTACAAATGGTGTCAATCCTCACTGGAGAGATACAGAAGCACTGGAAACAAGGAAGTGCATTCCTGGCTGATGGTGTCCCTGCAGCAGTCCTCCATCTCGCTTGTCCCTTTGCCCTCAGCTCACCTCTCAAGCCCAGGACGAGGGACGCTCTTCCCATCTCATCACCCAATACTCCTTTCCAACATGATGCTGCTCCTCCACATGTCGACAAGGGCTCCTAGTGCAGCCCCGTTGCCTCCTGTTCCCCGTCATTGCCATGGAGCCACCACGAAGGACAGTGGTGAGGACTGCGTGAGCAGTGCCCAGCAGCACCTGGGCCTTGCAGGGCAGTGAGGGCCCCCACCCATGACTCCAGGGAGACCTCCCTGTGATGCAGCACATCCCGCTGTGACCTCAGCTCGTGTCATCTGGGGGCTCACTATGCCGTCGCCATGGAGATGGCCCAGCCAGGGAGCAGAGAGATTTCCTCCCACGTCCTGGAAAGCCATCTACTCCCTTCCCCCAGTTATTTCCCAAACATTTCTGATAAATTCCTTCATCTCCAGAGGGGCCTTGGGCATCAGGGCAGCCCCAGCCTCAGGACCCAGGCGTCCTGGCTGCCACATGGTCTCCTGAGCCACACAAGCTTCTCAGGCAGGATTTTGCCCGGGATCCACAGCAGGTTTTTCAGATCAAAGTTTCTGTGTGCCTCCTCAAACAGGAGCCCCAGAAGGCTCCCAGGGAGCTGCAGGAGCGTTGGGAACAAGGAACTGTTGCCTGGGCTGATGGTATTGGTCCAGCAGTCCTCCCTCTCACTTGCTGCTTGTCCTTGCCTCACCTCTGTAGCTGAGGAGGAGGGATGCTCTTCTGTTTTGGCACCCAAAACTCCTTTACAATGAGGCCCTGCCACACTGCCTGCTGCCGAGGGGCCCCAATTTTGCCCCATTGCATCCTGTCCCCACTTCTTTCCATAGAGCTGCTGTGGAAGACAGAAGTTTCTTTACTCTTCTTGCTCTCCATTTCCTGCTTTTGCCCATAGCAAGACAGCAGAAAAATCTCACTCTTTCAGCAGAGTTCCCTACTTTTACACACCTGCTTTCTGCACTTTTTCAACACCCTCTGTCTCCCCAACCTATGCCCCCCCATAGACCAGTTCCTGTCCTTTGCTCCAGCAGCATGCTAAGATTGAGAAAGCCTAAGTGGGGTGTGTATGCGGGCGAAATAAAATAAATAACGAGATGCCAGCATGAACAGCAGTGGGATGGCAAAGCAGGTGGTGTACGAAAATGCTTGCAAGCCATGTCAGACACCCCAGAGAAGTCACGTCCTTCCAAAATTTGCCAAGTGGAAATGACGTACAAAGCCAAACATTTCTGAAGGCTTGTTGAATTTGGTGCCTTCGGTTGTGCATGATGTCAGGGCCACCTGGCTGTAAGAAGCACTTGGGAGAGGGCCAAGCCTTGCAGGAGGCAGCCTCGGCTGGAGCTGAGCCCTGGCAGGAGCAGGAGAGAGCAAGGCAGGGGTCTTGCGGGTGCTCTGCTTCTCCTGCTAGCCAGGCTGGCTGGGCAGAGGCTTTGTCAGTGTGGGGCAAGAGATGGGAAATGGCAGCTGCCTTCGGCACCCCCAGGTATGTCCTTGCAGGCTGCCAGGCAGAGCATGCAGTCAGCCTGCAGGCAGGCAGAGACCTCCTGCTCCTTGCCAGCACTTCCCACCTGCTCCTCGGCAGCTCCGGGGAGTCAGGCAGAGGCTTTCAAGGCCACTGTCATGGTCAGCTCTGCACCTTTCCAGAAGCACGTGAGCCCTGTGCGTTGGGCAGCTGAGGCAGCCTGTGCCTTTGGTGGGAGCAAGCTGGGCTCCGGCTGCGCTGCACTGCTGCGTGCAGCTGCTGCTGGCCACCTGTGGGCAGAAGGACTCACAGGGTGGAGGTGGTTTCCTTGGTCTGAGTGGCTGGTGAAGAGCAGGAAACCTGAGGGCTGTGTGCAAGGGAAGCTCTGGCTGCACGCGGCCTGGTTGAGCTGGGCCCAGACCTGCTCTCTGCCCCTCAGCGCAGAGCTCACGGGCTCTGTGGGGCCCTTGGAACACGCAGGTTGCTGTGCTTTGTCCCAGGGAAAGTCCCGAGGACCGGCAAGAAATTCCCCCCTGGCCGCAGCAGCTCCTGCCTGCCTCTTTCACCCCAGCTCCTTTGTCAAACCAGCTGCCTGCTCTCCGGGCAGCTCACATGCCTGCTGCCTGCCCCTGCCTCCAGCCCCATGGCTCACCTCGCGCCTGCGCTCCGGCGTGCCTGGCAGTGCGTGTGCAGCCTGGCAGCAGACGTTTGCTGCTGCTCCTCATCCCTCTGCATGATCCTCTGCTGGGGTCCTGCTGCTCTGGCCCCAAGGGCAGCTGCTGCTTCCTCAGGGAGCAGCTCTCCTCAGAGGGAGGACCCCGGGGGCTCTGTTCACAGCAGGGACACAGTCCCCATGGAGACAGCCCCATCACCATGGCCTTTGAGGCACCATGCCACCACCATCACCAAGCCCTGCTGCTCACTGTGGCAACAGCCCTCACCAAGCCCCGGGGATCGCTGGGGGCACCCCCAGCACAACGCCTTGGCAGTCCCCATGGGCACACCCATCCCCATGGCCTTGCCTCCAAGCCTCTGCTTTCAGCTTTGGAGCCTGCCTGGCAGCTGAGAGCTGGGCAGCACCACCAAGTTGCCTCTCTCTACCCCTGCACTCCATGCCCCTTGCACAGGCTGCCCTTCTTCAGGCACTCCAGAGCACACAGCCTCTCCAAGGACACCCCTTGCTCTGCCTGCTAATCCTCCCGGCACCATCCGGCACCTTTCCTTGCCATCCGAGGCCATCTCTTCCTTACTCACTTATATTACAGTTACCCTCTCCTCCAAGTTGCTGGTGCTAGAAGGCTCTCCTCTCCAGCTTGCCCAGCTGATTCACACTTACCAGCTGCAGCCCACAGCCCAGCTGGGCTAAGAGAGGGGCTGGGGACCTGCCCCAGGGAAAGCGGGGCTGTCAGCAGGGGCACCGGGGCGCTGGCTGCCTCCTGCCTCCAGCCTAGAGACACCAAAAGCACCGCTGCAGCCACGGCCTCTCCTCACAGCTGGGATGGTGCTGAGAAACTGGCACCACAGCTGGCACCGAGCCACGGGGCTGTTAGGAGAAAGGGTGCAAGAGCCGGGGACTCCCGGGGGCCGGAGGCGGCCCAGGCCGGGCCAGGCCTTCCCCACCGCTGCGGCCACACAGCCCGGCCGCGGCGGCTCCGGCTGCCCCCTGCACACGGCCGCTCGCTCTGCCCAGCCCGTGGCCCTCGGCCCCGGCGCGGCAGCTCCCGGCGCTGCGGCTAAAGGCTCTGGGCGGCCCCGGGCCGGGAGACGCTGCCCCGCGGGAGCAGCCGCCTCTCGCCCCCTCCCCGCCCGCAGGGCCCGGGCAGCCCCGCCCCCGCCCCGCCCCTCACCGCCTGCCTCTGGGCCACTGCGCATGCTCTGCCCTGACCGGCCACGCCCCCAACTCTTTACCACGCCCCTCTTGGTCCCTCCCCTTGGCTCCCCTGCCCGCCTCTCCCTCCCTGGCCCCTGAACAGCGCACGCGCACTGCTGCCTCCCTCCCGCCCCTCCCTGGGGTCCCACCCCACGAGGCCACACCCCACGGGAGCTATTGGAGGAGGGGTGGGAGGGTCTGTGGTGCAGGGGGCGTCACTTCCGGCTGTGGGGGCGGGGCCTGTGTGTCCCTGGCTGCTGGTGCTGGTGCGTGGGGAAACGCTGCTGCCGGGCGCTGCTGCCGCAGGGCCCCGCTCTGCCCTGGGGCCTGGGCGAGTCTGCGGGGGGGGGAGCGGAGGGGAGGGATGGGAGAGAAACCTCTGCACTGCGCTGGGGGCAGCTGCTGCCCGTGAGCATCCCGGGGACAAAGCGGGGTTTTCAGCCTGCACTGCGGCCTGGCGGGTGCCAAGAAGCCCTGAGCTGTGAGAGCTGCAGCACTAGTGACCGCGCAGGCAGCAGGGCAGGAGGGAGAGGAACAGAGCAGCTGCTTCCTGTGCTGCTTCTGCCCCGGGATGTTCTCCCCTCCTGGAAAGCTGAAACGCTCTGGGCGTGTGTGGGGAAACTGTTGGTGAAAGCATATAGGCAGGAGCTGCTGTTGTAGTGTGCGGGGGCAGTGCAGTATTCAGTTTTCTCGATCAACCTGTGAAAATTTGATTTATTTTCAGCTTTAAGTTACAAACGTTAGCAGTCTGTCCTCTGCAGTAATGAGGAAAGAAGATGGCTGTGAAAAAAAGCACGGCCTGAGCCCTGAGGTATGTACATGTAGAGCTCTAGTGCTGTTTTGGTATCTTCCTCTTGTCCTCCTTTTGCTAAGGAGGAAAGGAAAAAGATGGCCATAAATGGGCTCTGTCTTTGCTAGAGCAAGGAGAAGGATGTGAACACACCCTTGCATGGAGAGCTATTTCAAAGAGCTTACAGGTCAGGGCCCGTTGTTTCTGTTTATTTCTATTGACCCCGGTGTCCTTACTCCTTTTTCCCAGGCCCGTGGTTAAACCTACATTTTAAAGCCAGAGCATAAGGTGTGCACTGCTGCTGGAGACAGAGGTATCTAAGCAGAGATAGATTATTTTTTCTTGCGTCTGCGTTGTGGCCATCCGTGTTCCCTGGCTGCAGCTGCTTTAGCAAATCCAAGCTCTCTCCATTCATTCCTGAATATGAAAATAAATTGGCTTTTCCTGTATGGTCAAACTACTTCTAACCCCCAGAGTGTTTGATAAGGGCAGAACAAGGTCTCCCACATGGTGAGTGCTCTCCTAAAACTGGAGAAAGATATGCTTCTGTTCAACAGTAGGTATTGCTACTACAGCCAGGTATTTAAACTGTCGTCATCCCTGAATGTCACCTTGAGCAGGCTGTAGTGTTCTTTCTCTCTGCTGGCAGGCAGATGCTGGCCAGTTGTGACTGAAGAGAGCTCGGCACAAACTTGTGTCTTGCTCAAAGTTGACCTGGGGGACACAGAAATCATAAAAATCATAGAACCACAGAATAGGAAGGGTTGGAAGGGACCTCTGGAGATCATCTAGTCCAACCCCCCTTCTCCAGCAGGGTCACGTAGAGCATTTTAGAGAGGGTTGCATTCAGACAGGCTTTGAATATCTCCAGAGAAGGAGAAAAGATTCTGCCCTTATCACATGGGACAACTGAAAAGAGTTTGTCCCTGTCCCCTTGACACCCTCCCTTCAGATACTGAAGACATTGATAAGATTCCCCCCTCAGGCTTCTCTTCCCCAGGCTAAACAGGCCCAGCTCTCACAGCCGTTCCTCACAGGAACAGAGACTTTGAGCATCTCTCTCTGCTGGATTCTGACCCACGCTTGCCCACCTTGCGGTCACTCCTGGTAATAGCAGTTGGACAGTGTGCATTTAGAAGTATAGCAACTGGTGCATAGGTGAAAATCCATTCCAAATTATATACTCAGGCAAATGGGGACTATCAAAATGTAAAAGTACCATTGAGACTGATGTTACCTCCTGCCTCCTGGGCACAGAAGTAAGACCATCCTAGCAGGGAACTGTACTATTTTAACACAGTGAAAAGACCTAAAAAATTAAATCAGTTAATGCGTGCACTGTTCCCAATGTGGGTGTCATCTCTGCCACCCTTGAAATCATTCAAAATGCTGCTCTTAAGTGTCTCAAGAAACCTAAAAGTAGAAGCAAAGTCTTTCTCTCCATTAGCCCTCTAGAATCGCTGGGCTTTAGATTACCTAGTGGCCACACAGTAGGGAGTGTGTGTGTTGGCATGCACTGTCTAAAAACAAATATTATGCAAACATCATTCAATGACATGTGCGTACCTTCCATCGAGTAGCCAAAGAGCAGTAACTGCTTAATTTCCTAGCAACAGAACTGGTCATGGTTGTGGTCATGGCTACCAGGTCTGGGAGTGTGGACCAGATGTATTTTAATAATTTTAACATTAATCCTGGCAGTAGGAACGGTGCTTTTCTCTTGTCTCATGCATGGGTCAAATATGCCTCTCCATGTGTAAGGAGATATCGGTGTAGACCAGCGTAATATTGCAGGGTGGTATGCATGAAATGAAAGGAGGGAATGTTAAGGGAATTTCCACTGTCCTCTAGTTTAGCAGAAAAAAGAACATGGAAGCTCATGTACCCTGCAAGCAGAACATCTTATCTGACTTCGCCTTAGGCCTGTTCTTGTACAAAGTTGAAGATCTGCAAAGAAGCCAGGTTAATCCAGCCAGCAGTACAAAAGTTGTTCCAAGGTACCAGCAGAAGAGGTGCAAAATCAGCTCATGAAGAAGATGGACCATATGAGGCTGTCACGGAACTCTCTTGTACTGTAACACAGCAAGAGGATGGGTAGAAGTAAAAATTGTGGATCGATCTGGCTGGTTGTGTAAATTAAAGTATTGAACATGTAACAATTAACTATTGCTTCAAAGTTGTAACAAAAAGCTGCTTGCGGCCCCTTCTTGTGCTGCCAGCCAAGAGGCAGTTTATGGCTAGCAATAAAAACTAAAAAAACTTAAAAATCTGACTCCAGCTGCTCATTACTGGTGCCTGTGAATGCACAAACGAGAACAGGTAATTTTGACACCATAACCCACTTCCTGCTCACACAGTACCTCTGCCCTTCAACAGTTTTCATCCCCTGCCCAGCAGTTTTGCGGCCTCATGTCCGAGCAGGACCTCTGGCTCACGTGTTCCTATTCCCATCATGTTCATTTTCTCTCTTTCCCACCCAGGCCCCTCAGACTTCTCTTGGCTCTCCCACTGGTGGGATCTGTGAGTGGAAGACCGTTTTCCCGACCTCCGGACGTCTCTCCTGCCTTGTGGTGACACATTCACTTCAGTGCAGGAGCAGGACCTGCACAAACCTCCCAGCTCGCCAGGCTCGAGCAATCCACTTGTGGGTGAAAAGGCTCCCTGCACTTGTGAATAGGGGGCTCTCTGGTTTGACAAGGAACTCTGCTTGGGAAGATCTAACAGCTGAGTAGGAAGGCTGAAAGCGATGTAGGAAAAAAACAGGCTTGGGGGAAATGTGAGGAAAGGTTATTGAAATTCTTTTTTACTCAGCAATATTGCCTGCCTCCTGGAGGCTGGGTTACAAAAAGCACTTAAGGTGCGCCTTACTCTGCTTCTTTACTGGCACGTCCTTTCCAAAGTCTATCAGCAGGTGTTACGTAGTTAAGCCTTGTTCTTGGCGCATACTCACTGTTAAAAGGTATGGCCTTCTCCTAGAGCAGGCAGCAGATTGCTGAGCACATCACCTTTTCTATTCTGATTACAACACCCTGGGGTGAATTCGGGGCTGAATTTCTGTACTGGCGCACAGCTGTACAGGGATCCTTCACAATGTCTCCTGCCCCTCCCTGCCCCAGCTGTGTCCTGATCCAGTTGAGCAGTCCAAAGGACTTGGAAGGATAACCATTTTCCCTTTCTGAAAAGGAAAACTTAATGGCAGCCCCGATGAGGACACCTCCGGGAGGCTGGGAGATCAACAGTGTTAGGACCAGCACCCAGCACAAGGCATACACTTTACTAGGGCTAAAATATAATCAGTCAGGGTTATAGAAGGCTCTCTCTTCTGCCCTGTGTCATCTTCCAAGAAAGAGAAGAAAGAGCATCCTGAGCAGCCACAAATGAAACCCAAGAGTTTCCCAAAACATCTCCTGGCTGTGTCTTCACTGGCCTCTTGATGTGCTGGGAACCTTCTTGTGCCTCCCCTGCTCACGGGAAATGCTCTTTTCTGCTACCAGGAACTGACCCGGGAAACCCAGAGGGAAAAGGGAAAATTCCCCTCCTCACAACAGATGAGAGTGTGCAGGGTTGTTCAATTCAGCACTGCCTACAAGAGCACAGGACATGTAGTTCAGACTTCTCCCTGCTGCTCAGTCCCAATGTTCAAAAAAAGAAAAAAATCCTCACAAGTCCAGAAGTACCTACAATGGCTGGATTTGTTTTATTCAAAGTTGAAAAATACCAACTGCCAACAACAGCATGGCAGTGAGGTGGCCAGGGGGTTTACAGTGACGCACTGCTAATCTGTTCTGCACCATGCACACGGGCTCAATCAACATCCTCATCAAAGATGCTCCTGTTCCTGACTCAAGACCAGCCCGGAAGGAGTCTTTGGGGGCAGTGGGTGGTCTGCAGTCACTGTCCCCACAGGCAAGCATTTTCAAGGTCATTCTCAAAGCTGCCCAAGCAATCACCTGCTTCTCCCCACTCCTCTCACTTGAGCTCAGTCACAACAAAAGCCAAACATCTCTGGAGGGTACATCCCTGGGTCGGCAGATCTGCTGGTGCCTGGGACATACATGCTGCTATGGGACATCCTTTCTGGACCACATGGGATGGCCAGAGAAGCTGAAGAGCAGCACGGAGGATGCATGTGTGTCTTGTTGAAGCTGAGCTGAGCTGAGCTGTGCCACCCCCCTCCCTGATACAAAGGACAGACAAGGACCAGCATGTATCCATTTTGAGTGGTCATGTCTGTACATCTCCCTCCTGAATGGGGAGAAGGGAGGGTGCAGTGCTGTGGGGCAGCCAAAGAGGCCAGTTGAGTCCCTGCTCCTGTGACTGTGTGGGAATGTGGGAGCGCTTCAGAGCTCTGCCTGCTGTGCAGACAGCTCTGCCAGAGACCCCTGTGGCAGCGTTAGACCTTTATCTGCCCGGAGCACAACCTCAGCTGAGTGGGCAGTGCTCTTCCGCCAGTCTATGCTCGATCCTTGGCCTGACTTTTTGGCCGGAGAGAAGCTGAGACTGGAGACGGAGCAGGATGTCCTGTGTCACAGATGTAGCTGAGCTCCTGCTGGGACAGCAGGGTTCAGCAGCAGCAAGAGCTGCTGAGGGGTTGCAGCAGCAGAACTTCTTCCCCTGTGCAGAGACAGGAGCTGCAAGGTGCTGCAGTTGGGCTGGCCCTGGCAGCCTGATGGATGAGAACATTTGGGTAAGGAAACTGGGAGGGGGCGGGGGGATGCAGACATTTGTGCCGTGAGCTGGCACAGAGAACAAAAAGTTCAGGAGATGTAGAAAAACCCAGTACATTTGTAGAGCAAAACTGAGTACCAGTCTCTGATCTGAGGCTCCTGTGAAGCCAAGGTTTTACAGTCAGGTTTCACCCTGCCTGCTACATCCCAGGGGAGTCACTGCGATTCTGCTGTGCCTTGGGCCCTTTCAGCAGGAAGGAGCTGATGCAGAGGAACATTCATTAGGGGTCCCAGGCAGATCTCTCTGTGCTCTTTCTCTTCCACAACACAGCCTGCTTTTTCTTTCCCTTTTACACCTCTCATTCCAAGCACCAGCTCCAAGAAATCTTTGGGGAATAAATCACAGCCAGGGATTCTACATTTTTAAGCATTTGCCCTTCCAAAAAGGAAACCTTAATGGCAGCCCTACAGAGGACACCTCAGGGAGGCTGGGTCCAAAGAGATCCATCCTTTCATGGCCTCCAGCACTTCACCTCAAGTCTTCAGCAGCTGCCACTGGCTTGGGAACAAGCGTCTCTCCTGGTTTAAACAATGTCGTGCTTTATAAGAAACACCCTAGCAGAAACCTGAGCCCTTTGAAGGGACATCCCTAACAAGGAGAGGTGCCTGTGGAAAACAACATCGTGATACAGACCTCTGGAAAACATCCTCACAGGCTGATAACTGGAACCAGCCAATCAGTGGTCTAGGTGCCTTCAGGGTGTCTCCAGGCTGCTAAGGGCATTGCAGCATCAGCTGTGGCCCCCTGAAAAAACACAGTATGCAGTTATACAAAGATACACAGGCTTGGAGTGACTGGGTTCAGCTACTGTCAACAGAGGCTCTTTTTCTGCAGAATCCAATGACATGCATGTACCTGAGAAAGAGTCATCACTAGGATCGGAGCTGCTCCAGCCTCTAGGGTGAAGCGAAAAATCTGAAATATCACCATTACAACACAGGGTGTCCTAATTCACTAGCAGTGGACTAAGACTACTCTTCAAGTCCTCATTTTCCATGGCAATGTCAGCCTCCTGCTTTCCTCGGCCTGAATTTGCTCTGCCCTCTTCCCTTTTACAGGCAGTGTTGGTGACAGGCCTAACTGGTTCCCTGATAGAATAAAAGCAAGCTTCAGCACAGCGTATTTGTTGGTATGAATCACGAGGCCAATTAAAAAACTTGAGAGCAGAAATCTCAACAGGACTGCTGACAGCTCACTTTGCATTCCACAGCACTAGAGCTCTGAATTGCTAAGAGCAGCCATCCACCAATACATGGGGAAAATAACGCAGTTTACCCTTCTCTCTTCTTCAGCAGCAAAGGGACTACTACCACCAAGACTACCCTCGCCACTACCACACCGGAGATGACTTCAGAAGCTATTACAATGCGTTTGTGTAGATCTTTATGAGCTGAAGCCTCCGCTTTCTTCTTCTTACCCCACCTGGAGGAGAAATACTACCATTCTGCACACTAGAGTGGCAGACTCTGCATTACTCCTCACCTAATGGTGCCTCCAGATTTCCCAGGCAAGCTGAGGAGTTAACATGTCTGCCTGAGAGAAAACCCTGCAGCTGCAACGTTTTCTAGGTTCCACGAGGAACAGCGGGAACTCCCAGCTCCCTGCCAAGGAAGGCACTCCCAGCTCAGCACCCTAAGCCCAGCTCACAGAGGCAGGCTCTCTTGTGCTCCTGCTCTCTTGCTCAGGGACATTGGGGGCCCTGGCTGCAGAGAGGCACAGTTGCAGCTGGAACAGTACCAGCTGCACTTCCCAGCCCAGCAGTCACTGTGTGCTCTGGCTTCCCTAACACACAGGCATCACCTCACCTTCCTCCTCTCACAGCTCTTCCAGGGAACACTTGAATGCATCCAGGTTCCAGCACTGCTCTCTGGGGACTTTTGCATCCCCTCACAGCACCAAAGGCATGCAGCTAAGTGCGGGAAGCCCAGAAATAATCGTTACACCTACAAGCTGGTCCTCTAGCCTTGGCCAACAGAAAAATGCCCTTTAGGTCTCAGAGGCTCCCCTGAAAATGTATGTGAGGATCAAGAGAGACACGTATCGTGGGCTTTCACCACTATATTCCTCCTACAAGCAGCACCATTGCTGCACTCACAGAATCTTCCAAAATGTGCACACTACCTTTCCGTCAAGAGCAGGCTGCTCTACTAGACTCAGGAGAGAACTAGAATTCACACGGTGCTTTCCGAGGTTCGATTTGATGAGACCAAAGCGACACACCTGGGCTTCAGAATTAAAAGCACCAAACACAACAGGAGTCTTGCACAGGGTCTCCTTCTCCTGTCTCACTGCACATGAGGGTCCCCTTGCAGTTACACAGACTGCAACAACATCTGCCCCAGTAAATCACAAACAGCAATAATCGCCACATACCAGAGATGAAAGGCTGCTCCAAACAACCACTGCTGGCCGGTCTTCCTATCTCCTAAGGAAGGAGCCCAGAGGCACACAGAGGTATTACACCAGCTGACAAGGGACAGCAATTACCTGGCATCCCTCTTCCTTCCATAGGCTTGGCTCCTCTATCAGAGACAAACTCTGTGACTGCCTCCTTCCCAAAACATCTCCTCTTCCACAGTCTCATTATCTGTCCCTTTAGAAAGAAAGAAAGGAAAGGTGAAAGCAAGGGAAGTCTTTAGAAAGCAAGGAACTGTGAGCAGACCTAACTGGGACCTCATCAGGAACACAGTATCTTCAGGAGGCAATACTTCCCAAAGGGCTTGAAGACCAAAACTTCTGTCCTTGGTGGTCCAGCTAGCCCACTAGCCCAAACAATGTTTCATGTGCGGAGAAAAAGGTAAGGGCACAACATCTTCCAAGAAACTGGTGCAGACAGCAAAACCAGACAGGCTGGATGATGAGAAACTTGCATGTGCTCTTCCTGCTCACATGCCAATTTTTGGCATTTTGGTGGGGGCAATGTAAGAGGACACTGAATCATAGAATGGTAAAGTTGGAAGGAACTTCTGGAGGTCATCTATTCCAACCGTCAGCACAGCCCATACAGGGATTGAACCCGCGACCTTGGCATTAGCAGCACCACACTCTAAATAACTGAGCTAAACCTTCCCCCCAAGGATTCACATCACAGAGGACAGGAAAAAAGGGGCAGGCGTTTCAGCTAGGAACAAATTCCTTCTGAGAAGCAAGTCCCATCATGTCAGGGAGCTTAACAGAAATTCCCCCTGCACTATTTTCCTCACAGCTTCTGAAAATCCCACAGAATATTCAGATGCTTTATCTAGGAAGCTTCTCTCTGAGGATCTTCAGAGAAAGTAGTAAGTTACATTTCAAAGAATACAACACGAAAACAGAAAGGTTTCTTTGTGCATGGAAATCCATGGAGACCATTAACCCACAGGATCCCTCCCAGGCTTTGAATTCAGGAGCCACCTGAGAGGCAGGGTCACAAGTGTCTACAGGCACATCTACAACCAAATACAAATGAGAAGGTACCAGTGTTTTTTTTCCAATATGATACAAACTGCAGGGAAGGCGAGTGGATCATGTCACTCCACAGGATGTACATGTGGGTCTAGATTCTCAAAGCTGCAGAGTGGGGCAGGTGCCCTTTCAACTGGAACCGGCACCTCCCCAAATCCTGCATTGATGCAGGATTTTACATCCCTCAAAGACCAGCTGTACCAACAGCCTGGCCCTTGGTGCAATGTCCCTGACAAGGAGGTCTCTAATGGGACACCAAAGAAGCCACAGCTGGAGAGGCAGCATTTTGCCCCAGCACACAAAACAGACCCTTTACACTTGCCTTGTACAAGAGCCCGTTGTACAATTGGTATGAATCTGGGCTTCATACCAAAGATGTTTGCTGGGTAGCCTGGATTCATCTGGAGGGCAGACAACTATTACAAGAGAAAAGACGATTTGTGCCAGTATTGAATAGCCACACCTCACCTGTGCAATTCAGACCTCTCTCCAAAACCTCAGCTAGCTGAGAATCTGCAGAAGCCTCCCTCCAGCCATATCTGCAACTGGAGAAGAGATTTCCTTCACTTACGTATTCAGATAGATGGCTTTGGAGTCACAAAAGTGATCCCATAACATCACAAGCTGCTTCATTCAGGAAAAAAAGTATTAACTACTTGCCTGTAGCGTTCTGCAGAGAGGCCAAAACCTTGTCCAGACGAAAGGCTGGGAAAGCTTCACCTACAGGCGCATCTGCAATCAGAGAGGAGATTGGTTTTGCTTCTCTGTCATGGCAGACGTCTTTTGAGCTACCATCCAGATTACAGCACGGAAAAGAATGTTTAAAAAAATCTTGTCCCTGGCAGCAAATAAAACCTGACTCCTTACCCCTGGGGTCCTGCAGAGGCTCCCAAACCTCATCCAGCTGAGCAGCCACATGTGCAGCATCCACAGGCACATCTGTAAGCCCCGAGGCACTGCCAGAGGCTGCTGGAGGGCTGCAGCAGAGCCAGCGACAGCCGTTCCCGTCTATGGCATAGCTCGGGGCAGCAGCAGGTTTGCAGGCAAAGCCAGTGCTGGGCTTGGCCAAGCTTTCCTCTTCCAGCCTCTTCAGGCTGTCTCCTGCCGCACCAGCTCCCAAAAAGGCCCCGTGGGCCCCATGTCCCCTCCTGCCCTGCACCTCCACACTACCTTCCCACCACCTGCTCACTGCAGGGGCCTATATTGGCTCCGGCACCAGCCCTGGCACCAGCACCAGTGGTGCTGCCAGCCAGGCCAGCAGTGCTGCTGTCTCTGTGCTGTCTGTCCACCCTACCTGGGCCCAGCGCTCCCTGCACAGCAGCCTGGGCATCACGGGCACACAGAGACCCTTTCAAAGGTGAGAGAGTGCAGCCTTGCAAGGACCTAGGCTAAAACGTTCAGCTCCCACAGATGCAGTCTGTGAGGGGCCCACGCACTTCTATGGGCAGAGCTCTGGCAAGGAATCCCTCCCTCGAACCTTGCACGCTGCCTGTAGTTCATCTCCCCCACAACCCCCCTCCACTAAGCATAGGAGCTGGGGGTCGGGGGGAAGTTGTTGTTGAAGACCAAGGCAAAGAAGGCACCGAGGACCTCACCTTTACCTGCCTCTGCTCTCTATCTCTCCTGCTAGGGAGCTTTCTCTTTCCTAAGGCCATGCCCATGTGCCTGGGCAACACTTCTAAACTCTTCCTCTGTAGCCTTCTCCCTTCTCCCTGCTCCTATCCCCCACGTGCTGCCTTTTTGCCTTCTAACTGCATCAGGAATTCGCTGTTTACAGCAGTGGTCTCCTGCTGTGCCCGTTCTCCTGAGCACAGGGCTGCACTCTTCTGGCACTTGGAGGCAGCTGCTTTTAAAGGCTTGCCAGCTTCCCTGCTCTCCTTCCCCCTTCAGAGCTGCCTCCCATGACATGCCCCCCACCAGCTGCCTCAAGGAGGTGAAGTCTGCTCTCTCAAAGGCCACATCTCTACATTTGTTACTGTCCTTCCCCATTGCCCTCAGCATCTTGAACCTCCAGGACTGCATGGCGACTACAGGCACCAGCACCTGCCCACCAGCATCCTGGGCTGCATTAGGAGGGCAGTCACCTCCACATGATTCTTCTCCTCTCCTCAGACCCAGTGAGGCCACACCTGGACTACTGTGTGCAGTTCTGCCCTCCCCAGTACAGGAGAGACATGGCCATACTGCAGTAAGGCCAGCAAAGGGTCATGAAGATGATTACAGGACTGCAGCATCACATGCAGAGAGGCTGGGAGTGGTCAGCGTGGAGAAAAGAAGTCTCGGGGGGAATCTGATCAATGTGTTTCAACACATTGGAAGAACAGCGGATGGAGGCCGACTCTTCTCCCTGGGGCCCAGTGACAGGACAAGAGGCAATGGGCACAAACTGGCATCTAGGAAATTCTCTTGAAACACAAGGGACAGGTTTTTCACTCAGAGGGGGTAGTCAAACACTGCCCAGGTCACCCAGAGAGGCTGTGGGGTCTCTGTTGTTGGAGATATTGAACACCTGACTGAACGCGACCCCAAGCAACCTGCTCTAGCTGACCCCCACCCTCTGCCGTTCCGTGGTTCCGTGACCCTGAGGTTGTTGATGTTCAAATCTCGGAACAAGCCTGAGTTCTCCCAGGCAGAGAGGACGCCACGCAGCAAGCTAGAAAGCTTCCTGGTCTTCAGAGGTATGCAGGCAGTGCATTAAGAGAGAGCCAACAGGTAAATCTTCCTTTAAAAAGCAGAATCACCCAGAACTCACTGAGATCAAGGGCAGGTCCTTGCCACCTCCCTCTGCTCTGCAGGAAGCATGTCTGCTTGCCCTTAGATTGTTCTCGGTAGTTCTGCGTATCCCGCCCCACTTTCACGCCTCAGCTATACATTACCTGACACCCCAACCCCACACCCGAACCCCACCCCTGCCCCCTCCACAGGCAGCTCTGTCTGACGAATGCTTCCCTTCCTTCTTCAGAAATGCTGGGCAATTCCACAGATTCATCCCGTATTTCTGCCCCTCCTCATGTTACCTCTGACGACCTCTCTGAATTCCGGATCGGTTGCGGCCTTATTTACACGGTTTGAGGTACCAAGCCACAGGTCGGATTTTCCCCTAACTGCAGCCTGTTCCCTTCACAGCCACACGCACATACACACAGGGCCCTCCAGCCTGACAGCACCGCGCGGAGAGCGCACCTGAACCCTTGGAGGAGCCGAGACGCACCTGCGTTCCCCACGCGCACTGCCCCCAGCAGAGAAGCCCATGGAGGTGGGTGCCATCCGCTCTCACTGAGCAGCCCACAACTGACGGGACACGCAGAGCGACGGGGCTTGCTCTTATCGTGCTGAGAGAGGCCATCACACTGCCGCCTGCCACCAAAGCCCCCGCCCTGCCCACTGTGAAGACACTGTCAGCTTGGGGAAGCTGCAGGGTCAGGAGAGGCCCCCGTCCTCTCCTCCAGCTCATCGCCTCTCCACCCTGCCTTGAAAAGAGCAGGGTCCAGAGCTGCCAGGGACAGGGGGTGTTGCTGAATTCTGCTGCCTTTGGCTGGATGGCAGCGCGGAGGGGCTCTCTCTCTGCCCAAAGAAATAACATTGCTCCCTGACAGAGAACTCACATGTCTGGGCCTGAACCTTCAACCAGACAGCTCAGGAAGCACCCTGAAATTGGTGGAAAAGCACGAAGATTCAGGAAGGCTTGCCAAAGGTGTCCAAGCCCTGGCACCATGTCCTTTCCCAAAGGAACACTGGTCCTGTGGTCAGGGCGTCCTCTCTGTGCAGCTCAGGGCACCCTTGTGATGGCACCTCTGAGCTTCTGGGGCTGCTCTGCTCTCAGTGCAGCTCCCCAGGGGCAGAGTCCTGCCCAGCTTAGCTCACCCCCAGGCTGCTGATGAGCCTGTGTGCAAGACACAGCAGGAGCTCCGCTCACGCATGCCACTCTCACGGGGGCTGGGATGTTTTGGGGCTAGCAGCAGCCCAGGGTGCTCAATTCCAAAGGTGCCTTCTGTCTTTCCCATACTCCCACTGGGCTCACTGAGCTGACAGCGAGGCTGTGCATCTATGGCCAGTGCTCTGTGGGCACCAAGAGGCTGCAGGGGTCTCTGGAAACACTCAGGCACCTCGCTGCCTCTTCCTCAGTGTCCACCGGCAGCTCTGCGCTGCACCTGGCAATGTCCCGCAGGCTAGGCTAGGCAAGGAAAGGGTGATGGAGAGTGGGCTTTGGGGAAGTGCTGAGTCCCAAGCAGCACAGCAATGCTTTTGAAGAGGAGAAGCGGAAAGGGCTGCGCTGAGGCTGGGTACCCAAGAATGGCAAGGCCGCCCATCGTCCCCAGGCACAGTATGTTGGTTCCCCAGGTACCTGGCTGCTCCCAGTTCATCAAGGAAGAGTTGCTCTGAGGCATGACTGAATGCACGTGGCCACAGCCTCCCGTGTTCGGCTGATGAAAGTGGTATTGGTGCAAACGGGCCTCTCCTCTTTCTGCGGAAGGAGGCAGAGAGCTTCTGCACATTCTAGGCAGTTCCTGAGCCTGAACATTTTGCAATGCCTTTCCTTGCCCTCTTCCTTAGTTGGCAGGAGCTTGACCCACAACACCTCCCTTTTTGAGGGCACCCAGGCCTTCCAGGTTATTAGCCCACCAGCGCCCACATTCTTTTGTCTCAGCCCCAAAGGTGCCTCCTCTGAGTTTCAGTGTGTGCCAATGGTTCTTCTGCACCCCCGCCTGCACCATAGTCCAGCCCCCACTTCACCCTCACAGTCTTCCTGACAAAGGGAATGATCTTGGCCTCTCTTTCTTCAGCAGAGCACAGCAGCAGCAGTTGAGGTACCTGCCATGGATGGTAGTTCCTCATCCTCAGCTCTCCCCAGCCCTCTGTAGCACAGCACACCAACACCAGCAGCTCCAGATGCTACATGTCCCATCTGTCTGGACACCTTAGACGACGTTGCCTACGTGAAACCCTGCTTCCACAAGTTCTGCTTTGGTTGTGTGCTCCGCTGGTCGAAAACAAAGGCCGAATGCCCCCTCTGCAAGCAGGTTTTCCAGTCTATTCTGCACACAGTGCTGGCAGAAGATGACTACCAGGAGTATGTCGTGAGGCCTCCCAAAGATAGCTCTGGTGCCAGGCGGCCGCGACAGAGAGCTCCTTGGCGCCCTGCCACCAGGAGGCACCATCGCCCTGCAGCTCACCCGCAGCAGCAGTCCCCTGCTCCTCAGATGCCATCCTCTGCCCAGGACGGCAGCAGCCTGGAGGGGCCTCCAAGCCACAGCAGGCAGAGGCAGAGAGCTGGAGGGCTGCGGGAGCCAAGCCAGAGGCTGTCTCTGCACAGGCAGGCCAGTGCTGAGAGCAGACCTCAGAGACATGTGCCAGCGACAGAGGAGGAGATGCTGAACTTCCGCCGCACTCTGTACCGCACAGGGATGCGTGTGCAAAGGGTTCCCCATGGCGGCCACCCCCAAGACATCTCAGCAGAGTTCTTCTCCCGCAATCCGGACAGCATTCAGAGGTTGCTGCCCTGGCTCCAGCGCGAACTGAGAGTCCTCTTTGGAGTCCACCAGTCACTGATCACCATCACGGAGCTCATCGTCCTGACAAACCTCAGGAGGTATGACCTGGACAATCAGGCCTTTGCTGACGACTTAGAGCTGCTGCTGCTGAGTCGCACCAGGCATTTTGTCCACGAGCTCATCAGCTTTACCCAGTGCTCATGCAGCATGGAGACCTACGACCAGCAGGCCATATATGATTGCCACTCTCACAGCCAGCACAAAGGAGGCCCCTCAGCATCATTAAGCCCGGCAGCTGCTGCGGGTACAGCCACGACTCCAGGGCCAGCCCAGAGTCCATCCCCAGCTGGCAGCCCTGGCTATACAATGCTTCCTGTCACCTCGTATGCAGGCCCCCATGACATTGCCACAGCCACACAATCTCACCAAGATCTACAGACAAACTCTGACAACAGGGCAGCTCAAGCAGGAGGAGAAGCCCAGAGACAATTGCCGGCTCCTGCCAACCCCCAGGACAGTGACTCCTCGTCAGACAGCTGTGTCCTTGTGGGATGCTGGAAGCCCTCGGCAGAGAGAAGCCCTGAATGCATTGTGCTCTCCTAAGATTCGGAGCACTCAGCCCCAGCAGGGGAAGGTGACACGGGGCAGAAAGAGCAGCCACTCCACACACCCAGCTGCAGCCACAGCAAAGCCAGGGCGGGCAGCTCGCTAGTCTCTGCCATGCCAAACCAAACTAGCTGGAGCCACCCCAGCTGCTGCCCTGCTGCCTCCAGGGAGGAGAGAGAGCTCCAGCAGGGGCACATGGAGGACACGGCTGCTTGTGCTGTGCAGGGCTGCAGCCACGTCCCCTTTGCTGATGGCAGGGACAGGCAGTGCTCACCCGGGAGGCCCCGGCTGCCCACCAAGAGGAAGGCAAGCAGCTCTGAGGCCTGTGCCCAGCCCAGCAAGAGGCACGCATGGCCTTGGCAGTAGGAGGGACAGTGGGACTGCCCAGCAGATGGTCAGCAAGCAGAGATGAGAGCAGTCCAAGAAGCCTGGGGAGATGAGGACTACAAAAGAACACCAAAGCAAGTGGAAAAGGGGCTGGAGTGCTGCACTCTGAGGGCTGTCTTCAGCACGACGAGCTCTGATAGTCAGTTGGTGAGTAGTGTCATCCTTGGTGGAGGGGGAACTGCAATGCTAGGGGCAAAGACTCGTTAAGGTCCTTCTCAATGAGCTGAAGAAGGGCATGAAGGGCTCCTGGGGAAACCTTGGAGCACGAGCTGGGCTAGGCACTGGCAGGTGCAGAGCCCGCACACATGACCACGTCTGTCTGTCCCCACAGCTGTTAGTCGAGGAGCTGGCTGTCTAAAAGTACCTTTGGCAGGACACTGCAGCACCAGGTTTATAGAAAGACCAGCGCAATGCAGCTGGGTGCCATGACAAATGCTGAGCAGAGGCAAGGTGTCAGAACATCCCCATGCTGGGGATTCAGGGAGACCCTGAGAAGTCCCAGTGAGAGTTTTCTTGTTGTCTGTGCCCTTTACACTAGTCTAAGAGATGAACGCCAACACCACTCCAGATACAGCATCTGGGCCCTGCAACATGGGCTCTCCTACTGCAGGATTTGTGTTTTCAATGGACACAGACCACTGCTGTGCTGTCCAGGAGCCCCAGACGGACATGTGAGGATCGATGGCAGAGAGCAGTAAAAAGCTGTGCCAAGAGAGCAGCTGAGCACCGAGAGAGCAGGTCCTGTCTGGAAGCAAAGTCCCACAGCTGTGCGATGTCCCCAACATCTCCCTCCTCCATACCGGAGCTGACTTCTAAGAGGTTCCTCAGCGTGACTCACTTGCCTCCTGTCACCCTCTGCTCTCCCTCAGCAGGCAAAGGAACGACACCCTGACTCCTGTCCTTCCCTGCTTTGTCTGGTGTTCCTGCTGGTGCCTTGCTTGTAGGAGCTCTGCACAGCCATTGGAAGCTGGACAGAGGCAGGTAAGTGTGGTGGGAGAATTATGTGCACTGAGCTGCTTCGGGTAGGAATGGTTTGGATTGGGGTTTGGGTTTAGGTTGCCTCCACGTTTTGCTCCTTTCACTCTCACCCCACCTGCCCATGGGATTTTATCTCCTTGTGTGTTTTAATTCTTCCCCTTTGTGCTGTTGCTGTGCAGTGCAAGCCACGGTGTTGGAGCGGGAGCTACCTTCCAGGTAAGAAGCTGGCACTGGCTCTCTTCAGCAGTGCTCTTGCTCTTGTTCATTTCAACTCCCTTAAGCCATGTGGCATGGGAGCTGCTGGAGAGCTGCAAGAGCTCAGGACACAAGAAGATTGCCTTCAGTTGCCTCGCTCTCCTCTGCTTGGAGGCAGAGCTAGCAGCACCAGGACATGACAACTTCACAACCCCACTTGGAAGCTTCTTTTAAGCAGCAGCAAGATCACCTCCGGGAGGTGCGTCACCTCAGCACGTCCAATGGCTCCTGCGAACTGGGCTGCAGCCCTGGTGAGTATGGCTTTGGCTGTGGGAGTTGGCAGGGCTGAGCAATGCAGGCTCTGGCACTCTCTCCCCAGGGCCCCTGCAATGAGGTGAGGAAATGCATGGCGTCTCTGATCTCTCCTCCCAGGGCCACCCTGCAGATCTGCAAGAGCAGATCACGCTGCCTGACCCCTGCTCATCTTTCTCACAGGCACTTCCCCACCCCCATGCTCCCGGTGTCACCTCAGCACAAGGCTGGGGGGAAGCTTCCAGCATGAGCCCTTGTGCTGTTATGATGGAGAGCAGGCAGGTTGCTGAGAGCAGTGGGCAGGAGAGAGGCTGGTGCCAGATCAGGTGCAGACAGGAGCGTTGGCAGCTGGGCTGTAGGAGGGGTGGCCTGGGGAAAGCAGAGTGAGCTGCTGGGGGATGAGGGCTTCGCGATGGCGTGCCTGGCTTCAGGTCGCGGGTGGACAATTCCAACTGTTTGCTTTCCTGTCTCCTGCCCAGCACCATCTTTCCATGCCATCTGCGTGGCTCCTCAGGGCTTCTGTCTCCCTTCTATGACTCATATGTGCTTTACGCTGGGGACGATGAAGTGTCCCATGTGAGCGAACGCTGACCTGTCCGGTTCTTCTCCCAGCCTGCATGGCATCACCCACCTTGCTCACGGTGAAGTCCAAGGTGCTCTTGAGGTGCGTGAACAAAAGGCCATGGGCTGATAGGATGCGGCTGGAGAGACCCTGCAGAATGAGTCCATATTTCCCACTGCCAGCGACATTCCTGCACATTCCACACCACAAGTTTCATGGGCAGGTACTTTGCAGAGCCCTAACCTTCCCACACAAGGATTTGGGCATGACTACGTTGGGAGGGGATACATCCATTTGTGATGTTGCACAGCTTTGGGGACCAGGCACTCTCCCCACATTGTCATGCAGTGCCCCACAGCCTGGCTCAGAGGAGCTCATCTCTTTGCCTTTAGGGTGGTGGAAACGGATGGCACTAGGAGACCAGGCCCAAGACGCTGTGGCTGAACTACTTGCTGGAATATTGTTCCCATTTACCATAGAAGGGAATAGGGGAGTGGCAGTATGTACCTTTAGCATCTCAGTAGGGTAATGGATTCTTGGTCTTCAGGGCCATCAGAGTTCAAAAGAGTAAGTGGTATGTAGAAAAGAGAGGGGGGCAGATGACAGCCTCCGTTTCCAGTTTGATGCATGTACCACTGTTGGCTCGACCCAATTTACCTCTGAATGTGGCCAGCTTACTGGTGGAAGTGCCAGCAGAATCAAACAACTTAGCTCCCTAGCTTTGGTGAATGAATTTAATTGACGTTCCATTTCCAAAGGGGACCTGAGAAGCGTAAAACTCTCAGCTCCTTGGCACACCACTTGTGCTTGCAGGATGGGCAGCCTCACCTCAGTCTGACAGGCAGCGGGGTAAACTCTCCAGGGGGTCTGTCTCCCAGCAAGTTTTGGAGCCTCTAGAGAGCCCTGTGGATCTCAAGGCGGACAAGGCCTAGTGCACCTTGTGTCTTCAGCTGTGGGCTTGTGGAGTAGGGGAACGACACTTTGGCAGCTGCTGCTTCTCTGCAATGATGGTAAATGGAGCACAGAGAGAGTCATCCACAGGCAGACATCTGCATCACAAGGGTCTAAGGCTGCACAGGATGAATGCAGCACTCGGTGGGGGGTGATGTTAGCTTTCCCAGGGAGATTTGTGCCCTTTTTCTCTTCTGCTCTCCCACCAGGAATGATGCCAAAGAGAAACCTCAAGTGGCAGCCTCTGAGATTTTTCCTTCCTACAAACTGAGCCCAGCCAAGAGCCTCACTGAGCCCAGATCCATGTTTGTGCCTGCCGCGTAACTCTTTGCTGCAAGTGGGGAAATGCAACCACCACAAGCATCTACAAAATGACAGCAGGATGCCACTTCCATTTCCAGGGCCTACGTAAAGAGATCAGCCCAGGGAACAGCTGCACTGGAAAGGCTGTCTGACACTGACAGAGCAACTCAGCACTGCAACAGCCATCAACCTCATACCAGACCTCTGCTGTGCCAGCTAGTCTACAAACACACTGTCTCTGCCCCACACAGCTGCCTCGTCTGCTACATGCAACCAAGAGCCAGCAAGAAGATGGGTCTGCAGGACACTGGCCACTCACACTCCCCAGGCACTGCTCTGCTCACTGCCTTCCCGTCCCTCCAAAACACAGGCACACAGGGAAGCTCTTGTGCTAACATCACAAGGTGGCCAAGGCACTCTAGGCTCACAGGGCATGTGCAAATGATCAGCACAAGATCAAGCACAGGGCTGGCTCATTGGGCAATGCTCCTGTTTTCAGAGGGGAGGATTCTGCTTTCTTCAGGCAGAGCAGGCTGCTACTTTCCACCCCCACAATCTCAGGAACCTCCACCTACTCAGGGCAGGGATGGGGTTTTTCTTTAATAATACAACGCTACAGATATAATGTAGAAACATTTGAGAGTTCTTAAGGCCTCCTGAGATTGAGGCCTCCTGAGACCAAAGTAACCTCACTTCCTTTCCTTTAGTTACTTGGACAAGAAGTCCCTGTGAAGGGAAAAAGTGTGCAGAGGCTTTGAAATGAGGCCCAAGCAAGCAGACAGCCCCAGCCTGGCGGTCTGCTGAAATGCCACCTGTCTGGCTGCACGGGCTTTGCAGCAGCACTCTGAGCTCCACAGCTGCATTCACAACCTGACCCTGGGCACATCTTCACCCCTCACAGAGACAGGAACCCAACAACTGTGAGACATCCTCAATTTCAAGCTACAGAGGCTTTGGGACACTCAGACAAATATGTGGCACCACAGCCTTCTTGGAAAAGGAGGGAACACAGTAGCATTTGCAGAGCAAGCTGGCACTAACAGCATTTGTGCGATGCAGAAGTTGCAGCACAGCGGACGTGAACCTACACCCCAAGTCACCCATGGAAGCCAGGCACACTTACAGAAGCCTTCACATCCACTCGAAGTAGCCTCACCTCATTCAGCACCTCACCTCTTGCAGCTGCTTTCACAGACAGATCACAATGGTGGCAAAGATGTTGACAGGTACAGGCACACACCCTGGCATCCTGCCTCCATCCTCAGCAGTTCTAGGACTACACCAGCAACATACAGGACTGGAGTAACCTAGAAAGAAAGAGAAAATCAGCGTGTTACTGTCAGCTCTGCTGGCCTTCCACAGTCGCAACAGTCGGTGGCAAATGTCTCCCCTCTGCGCTGAGCTGTATTTGTGAGAGCACAGCCTGTGGGGCCACAGAAAGCTTCTACTCCTCTTTTTGGCACAGGTGAGACCATGTCTGTATATCGGGTCCCCTCTGGACACCCCAGTTCTGCAAAGGCACAAACACACAGCAAGGGGTCCAGCACAGGGACACCAAGACAGTCAAGGCCTGGAGCATGGGGCATACAGGTAGAGGCTGAGAGAGCTGGGATTCTTGAGCCTAGACAAGACAAAGCCAAGAGGGACACGCATGCTGTGCACAGCTGGCTTATGTAGGGCACAGACAAGACAGAGATGGATTTTTTTTGGAGGTGCACACTGAGAGCATGAGAGGCCACAGGGACAAATTGGACAATGGCAAATTCTTCTTACATATTAAGAACCCTTGTTCTCCAGGAGGGTGGCCAAACTGTGGCACAGGGATCCAGGCACGTCCCCACATCTCCATCCAGGCAGATAATCAAAACTCTACTGAGAAAGGCCCAAATAGACCTGCTCCACTGGGACCTGCCTTCAGCAGGCTGTTAGATCCCTATCTCCAGATGTCTCCCCATTGCAGGCTCAAGGCATCTGCTGTTCTCAGACTCCTTCCAAAGGCACCAGTGGCTTTGCAGATGCTGCCTCCACCACTGACCAAGGACAGAAAGCCTTGAAGGAGTGAGAAGATTGCTTTCTCCAGGGGAAACGGTAAAATCTCAAAGACTCAGGAAAGCACAAGACCTTCAAAAACTGAAAGCCTGAACCTCAGCTGACAGAAATCACCAAACTGTAAGCATCTCTGGCTCACACCAGGATGCTCTAAGGTCAGGGCACGGTCACCAAGAGTCCTCACCCATGTTTCCCAGAAGGACACAGTGATCGCAGGCTGGGCTCTAGGAGCACAACACTGCTCTGTCCAGGCACCTCCTCCCATGGCTGAGCACCAAACCACTGGGGCCACCACACAGCTCCAACACAGCCCCTTGACAGTCAGCTCCCAAGAACATACCTGCCTGCCTCCAACAACCATCTTGCCAGAAGGCCTTCACTCCTTCAAAGAGCTTACAGCATTCCCTTGCCCACTTCCCAACAAGCATCCCCCGCCTGCTCCTCCTCTCTCAGCAAACACTGCTGCAGATAAAAGATTTCATCAGGAAAAGCAAACAAGAGGCAAGGAAGGAAAAAGCAGGCTTTGTTTGCATCTCAGAACAAGGAGAAACACTCCGGATCCATTAGGCAGCATCCTACCTGCACATCCTGGCAAGAGCTTAGCAAGCTCAAGGCCTGGACCTCAGCGCACTGAAGGCAGCAGTCTCCCAGCATCTCTGGCCCATGACACCACAGCAGCCTCGGTCCTTTGAGCAAACACCTCCTTACTTCACAGGGCTCCTCAGCTCCCCAACCTGGTAGAACTTTCCCTGCACTGTACTGCTCTCTCCAGCTACCTTCCTCCATGTTGACCACCGAGACATTGCAGCTACCACCCAGCCCCACCACAGGCCATGCCTGCACAGGGATGCAAACCGCATTCATCGCCCCTCGCCTCTAAAAAGGGTTGTCAGCCAACATCCACAATTGTATCAGCGACACACACAGCACTGCACCACATATGACAGCTGGCAGGGCACCCCTATGTGCCCCACAACACACAAAGCCCAACTCTACAGCCTTCAACTCCCTTCTGCTCCTCCAAGGCCTTGCAACAGGCACTACCTCTCAGCATCCACTCACAGCCCAGGGCCTGCTCACTTCCCACCTCCAGAAAGCACAGAGCAAGGGGCTCTCACAAGGGAGGAGCAGGCCAGCTCTTGCCTCTTGCTTGTGTCTCAGCTTCCATGAAAATGAAATCTCTTTGAAAATGGGGCCCATAACTTTGGGGGGATGACATGCCTTCATTTCCCTCCAACACCCTTTGCACTCCTTCTCCAGTGACTGCATACTCGGACAGAAACTCAGAGACCTCTAACGTGTTACACTTCCAAATGCGTCATAAAAGCAGATGGACACCTAAAAGACAGGCACAGCATTCAGACCTTGCAGGAAAATCTCACAGCCTCCCTACTGTTTCAACAGGGGGAATTTCTAAAGCACACACACACCCTGGGAATCAGAGATTACTAATATCATTGTGCACATCAGCACTAGATTCATTTAGCAGCTTCAAAACTCTACTTGGACTCTAGCTGACCAGGAATAGGCTGCAAGACTCTACTCAGCAAGAAGTACAAAGTCAAACTGCATGTCCACGTTCACCAGAGAACATCATCTGCATTTTAAATGTAGCAGGACTAACGCAGGATGATGGAGTGGAACAGAATTTGTGACAGATGGACAGATGGTATGGAGCATGTACTTCTTCTTGACTGAGTAGCTGCAGTTCCATATTGCTGCAGAGCTCTGCAGGGGTCAACTCCTACCCTGGGCACAAAACCAGGAGTCACCTCACCACCACCATCCAGGCCATGTTGCTTCTCCTGACCTGTCGGCTGCTCACAGAGAGGGGACCTCACAAGTGCAAACCCCCAACACATGCCTGCTGCTGCTATGGCCTTCAGGGACAGAAATTTCCTCAAAGTAACTTCCCCTGCAACGAACCACTGCTGCCCTAGCAGGGACTTGGACAAGAGACCTCACACTCAACGCCCAGGCCTAACTGCCTGCTGCCGGTCTATCAGGGACTCAGAAAGACAGGACCTCACAGTCACCTGCACAACCAGGTCTCTGTCTTTCTTTGGCCAAGAAGACTCTGAGGCAAAAATTACCTCACTAGAATTTCTTGAGCCACGAGACAAATCCTGGCTGATCAGCTGCTCAGGCAGAAATGATCTCAAAAACACACAGCCATGCCACAGACCTGCTGATGGCCGTGGTCACAGCCCCAACAGCCTCTTCAGGAGCTCCTGCAGGAAAGCAGCCACCTCGCCAGCACCGCTGCCCCTGCTGCAGCGAGAGGGCACCCGCCGGCATTTGAACGCACCCGCAGCCCCCACCAGCCCCACTCGCACCCGCTCTCACTCCCGCTCCCTTCTCACCTGCTTCGCTCCCTCCCTTCTCGCACCTCTCTCTTCTCTTGGCCTTTTCCCACTCTGGACTCCGATTGGCTGACACAGCCGTCATTCCAATCCATCCCCACCCTCCTCCTCAGGACAGCCAATAGGAGGGCTGCACTCAGGCGATGTCATGGCAACACTGCGCCCTCCTGCCCTGGCAGCCAGCTCTGCCCCCTCCTCTCCCACCACGGGACGGTGCCATCTTGTGGGCGGCAGCGCGGAGCACGGCGGGGCCTTGGGGCAGCCCGGCGCCGGGTGCCCGGGCAGTGCAGGGCCCTGGGGGCGGCCGCTCTGCTGCAGGGGCCCCGTGGGGCTTCTTGCTGCCCTGCGCCCTGGGGGCCATGCTGGGCTTGGACGGCAGCCCTGGGGCCTGTGCTGGTGGCAGCCCTGGTGCGGGCGCTGGGGCCCTGGGAATGGCCGGGGTGCCGGAGCCTGCGGGCGACGTGCTGCTGCCACCAGGGCAGGGCAGTGTCCTCTCGGCCCTCCTGCCCCAGCCCCTTCCCCAGGGTAGCCCCAGGGCTTGGCAGCCCTCTCGCTGCGCCTGGCAGGGCTGGGCCACGGCCAAGCAGGGGCTGCTCTGTGTGGGGCTGGGCTGTGCCCCAAGGGGTCGCTCCAGAGCGCTGAGGAGCCCCATGGGGGCACAGGGCAGTGAGGCTGGGGACCAGCTCTGAGCCTGCTGGTGCTAGGAAGTGGGGGTGTGGGGTCGTGAAGGGACTGGGGGAGATGGCTCTTTTGGGCTTACTGCAGCACTGCACCCCATAGCTCAGAGAAAAATCCTTGGGTCAGTCAGGACTTGGCAGTGGGCACCGTGCCTCCACCTGTTTCCAAGGTGCTCTCCCAAACAGGCTTTCTGTTGCATGCAGATGTTTTGAGTCCAACCTGCGCAAGGACACAGGCTATGACCATCTCGAGATGGCTTCTCTGAGCCCAAAACATGCTGTACGAACTTGTACCAAGCATGAAAGGAACAGAGGTCCTCTCAAACAGGCAGGGGACCTGGGGTCATTACAAGGTGGTTTCCTTATTGTACATGGACATTTCAGCAGGTTCTTGAGAGCCCCATGAGAGCAGCAGGCTGCCCCAGCCTCTGGGATGCAGGACCCCAATTCTTCTCAGAGCCAGATCGCAAAGGGGGACACGATCCGTGGAAAACCTGCCATGCATTCCCATGCCCCCCACAGACCCCAAAAGGCAATGGAGCTGGCCCCACAGAAGCCTTGAGGCTCAGCGCATCTCCTGCCCCAAGACCCAGGAGTCCTGGCTGTCCACTAAGACAGATGGGACCCTCAGAGATGGGTCGCTCTTTTATTTGAAGTAGGGTATAGGAGAATAAGGGACAGGACGTAACCTTCCTCCTTTAAGCACCAAAGCAGGCTCTTTGATTTGAGAAGCCTTCAGCAAGGTTTCTCAGTCTGTGGTGCTTAAGATAGAGATGACATGCCAGAAAAGAGCAAACACACATCATCTAGCGGGCTTTGCCTAGGAGACTCGTCCCTGCCAGATTCCAAAGCCATTGTTCAGGCCATGTAGCCAATTGGAGGAAGTTTTCCCATTTCCCATGAACTTAGTCCACCTTTCCTTCTGTGTGAGCCTGAGAAAAGCCAGGTCTCAACTCTGGGCTTCAGATGGTCCTTGGGCTTTTCAGTGTCACTCTGCTTCTCCCCTGGGTACGCTCCTCAGCCCCCTGCCCTTCCCACACCAGCCCCCTGGCTCCTCCAGGGATCTGTGCAGCCCAGGCACCCTGGATCCACACTGGCACCCTTGCCCTCCCACGATCTGTACAGCTCTGGCACCCTGGATCTCCCACATTTGAGGATTCAAGGCTTCTCAGGACATCCCTCATACTGCAGTGCTGCTCTCTGGGCTCTGGTGCAGAGCCTACGAGGCACTGCAATGCCTCAGGGCCTGCATTCAGAAGTTTGTAAGGGCACCTCCCAGCTCTGCAGCTGCTAAAGCTTGCAAGCGTCCTTATAACCAACCTTCCTGCTCTTCCTAATCTCTGCAGAGTGCTGGGGCAAGTCTTGCAGGAGGGAGACTCCACCCCCCTTAAATAGTGTCCGAGATGTGCCTTTCCAAGTCCCTACAGGAGTTAGTTTGCTTAGTCAGCCTCTAGTCATCTGTGACGCAGGGAGCCCAACTCTACCTGCTGGCATCTCTGCCCTTTCTCTCCCTTGTCTCCTGTGTGCCTACCCAGTCTTCTCCATGCACCAGAGGCATGGGAAGTGTTGCCTGAGAGAACTCAGCTGAACCTATGACACGTTGTGGAGCTGAGGGCCTGATGGAAGCAAGTCTGGGATGACTGTTCCCCCATCTCCTCTCCTACTCCCAGCCCGAGGGTTAGGAAAGTCCTCTGGAGAGAGTGGTTGGTTTGGTATGGCTGGGATGGGTTTCCCTCGACATCGCTGGGTCCTGCCTGTGTTGCTCTGAGTGCCCAGAAAATTTCTCTTCTCTGGGGGCTTGCATCAATGTTTTCCAGACTTTTGTACAGAAAGATAGCTTGCTCCAAGAGCCCCCAAATCCCTCCCCACACACACACACCCGCAGGACGGCACAATCTTGTGGAGATTTGTTTTGCTTCTCTGTCGTGACAGACATCTTTTGAGCTACTGTCCAGATTACAGCAGGGAAAAAAAATGTTTGTTTAAAAAAATCTTATCCCTGGCAGCACATACAAACTGACTCCTTACCCCTGCACCTCCACCATTCAGTAGAGCAGCAGCTCATGCCTCTCTGCTTTCCCCACCAGTTTCACCACCCACCCAGAGTGTTTCAGCTTTCCATTAGAAGGGAACATCAAGCAGTAGAAGAGGCAAAGAAAGCGGCTTCTCTCTTCTTTTCACTCTTCACCTGCTGCCTTAGGTTTCACTAGTGATGGAGCTCTCACAGCTCAGGGCTTCTCTGCACCTCTCAGACTGCCGTGCTGCGACAAGAATTTCTGCTCTAAAGCAGGATTCAGGAAATGTGGAGGTTGCTGCGAGTTCTTATGCAGGCACAAAGCTGAGCGTATCAGCTAGTTACAGATTAATAATCTACAAGTAGAATCACGAAGAAAGGAATCGTTTCCCAGCAGATACAGAAGTATTCCTAATGGCACTTGAGGGATAGCAAATGACGTACTGTGAGTAATTCTGGTTTCCTTGGAGAAAAAGGAACTGAGATTGCAACAAAAAGCAACAAAGGCAGGCTATGCAAATGCCCCAGAAGTGAAGTGCCAATCACACAGAAGCACACTCGGAGAAATCAGTTTGACATAGCCAAACTAAGACAGAGGAAACAGGATTGTTCCGTACAGGAGAAGTTGCTCTATGGAGAGAGAATCAGTTACCCTCACAAGCAATGCTGCCACAAGGAGCAATACCCATAAAGTTTCCATCAGGAAATGCCACTTGGATTTGAAAAGACTTCAAATTCCTGAAAAGGAAATTCTGCATGTGGCTCTCAATCAAGGAAATATCTCACAAGGGAACTTAAGTCTATCTATAAAATCGATTCTGCAATAGATTTGCCTGGAGCAGGTGACTGAACTCCAGGACCCAGGAGATTCTTTGGGAGGGGATGAGATGTCAAGGAAAAACAGGCAAATAGGGACCCAAACCTGAGTCACAGCACAGGAAGCTAAGCAGTGCCCCTTTAGCCTCTAGGCTAACCCCACTGCCCAAGCACACAGCGTTCCTCTGTGCATAAGGAATAAGACAACTTAGTAACTGAGGAGCAAACCACAACAAATTAAAAGCTGCTTGTGCCTATGCGATGGAAGGCATCAGGCAGTCTTCTTGCCTCTTTCAACCCCAGCCATCACTTGGGTAAGTTTTAGAGTGGAAAAAAAAAAGGAGCATGAAGTGTATATGCCAACTTCTCACTGTTCCTTCAGTTTTTCTGAGGAAGAAGATAGGTCCTCCCTCATTAGAGGATACCTCTAGTATGGCCTTACTTATCAATTTGTAAGTTATAATGAGACAGGGATAATAAAAGTTCTCTCGGACTGTGACACTCTGAGAGCGTGTGAGAGACTGGGTCACTCTGAGAAATTGAGACAGGTACATAAAACCATAAAAAAGAGGAAGAAAAAAAAAAGAAGGAAATGGTCCCTTTGGAGAGATCATTAAGAACAAGCATTTGAGAACTTGCAATTACATGCTGCACTTAGATTCCATTTTCCCTCCTGCTGAGTGCAGTGAAAGAAAAGCAAAGAATTTGAAAAGAAACTTCACATACACAGTCAAGAGGTATGAGAACATGACTACACGGCAGCAGACATTACCTCATCCTTGAACTAGCAAAGGTTCCTTAGTCTATGGATATCCTCAGGGGTGGCAGTGAGGTCGAAAGCACTACTCCTGATCTCCTCTGGCTTGCCTTCCTCCAATGCAGCAGTGAGCTCTCTCACAGTGGCCTGAAAAAAAACAGTGAAAGCGCAAAGGGCTCACTGAGCGCACGAACCGGGATGGAGCAGTCGCCTGAAAAAAGGCCCACAAAACGCCGGTCAAGTTAGACCTTGGAAACTGTCACAGTGTTTCAGAGCAGAGGATCACAGGCTTCCTCAGCTTGCTGCTCAGGTAGCAACAGCAGCCGGGTTCTTTGTTTCACACTCCTCGCTTGGAAGGGCACAGTTGTTTCAGGCTGTTCTCACTTCAGCAGTAACAGGGGAAAGAGAGAAAGCTGACAGAAAACAGGAGGACTAGCACAGGAGGACTAGCACAGGAGGACTAGCACTAGCACTGAAAACAGGAGGGCTACACAAGAAAGCAGCTCAGGAATGAACACGAGAACAGCAAAGGCCTCTTGTGCCACATGACGCTGTAGCCCTCCCAACACTGAGGTTTCAGACAACCACAGCAGGCGTTCTCCAGACCAAGGCACCAAAGACAGGAGTCTGGAAGAACTGGAGGCAGGTGAGCTCCAAAGGGAGCTGAGCTGACAACCAAAGGGGAACAGACAACAACACTGGAGTCAGGCAATAAAGACACCACAGGGTGAATTAGACTGGCTGCAACACGGCTGTTGGCATCCAAGTGTGCTTAAGGAAGGCAAACAACCCCTGGGCCTGTTAGGATAAAATACCTGGATCTGCAATAGGGCTGGGTTCACAAACAAAAAACAAAAAAAAATAAATAAAGAAAGAAAGAAAAAATATCCCCTTTTCCTCAGGCTGTAGCATGACTCTGCAGGCCCTTGTTTTCCTAGCCCTCTGAAAGCCAAGTGCTAGCAAACAAGGACAGACCGCCTGACTAGCAGACAGTGCAAAGAGTCTTCCTCATGCATAAAACAGAGAGAAGGATACTTTTGCACACAAAAGCACCCAACCAACCAGCACATTCCTCCCTTTCCAAACTCCCAAGGTCCTTCTTTGGGATGGCTGCTTTCAAACTATCCCACTGTGTACTACTGTTTCTGTGCTCAGAATGGCACAGAAACAAAATAAGTGACAGCAGGCAACCTCTGGGAAAGTGTCATTTGCAGTTCTAGTGAGGTAATTCCTGCCTTGGGGGCTTTTTGGCCAGTGACAGAGACGTGGTTGTGCAGGTGACTGCGAGGTCCCATCTTTCTCAGTCCCTGATAGACTGGCAGCAGGCAGTTAGGCCTGGGCATTAAGTGTGAGGTCTCCTTTCCAAGTACCTGCTAGGGCAGCAGTGGCTCATGGTGGGGGAAGTTATTTTGAGGCAACTAGTGTCTCTGAAGCCAATAGGCCATCAGCAGGAGTGTGTTGGGGGTTTCTACTTCTGAGCTCCCCTCTCTGTGAGCAGCTGACAGGTCAGGAGAAGCCTCATGGCCTGGATGGTGGTGGTGAGGTGACTCCTCGGTTTGTTGCGTGTGGCCAGAGGAGAGATTGACTGCTTCAGAGCTCTACAGCAATACAGAAGGTCAACTAATTAATTAAGCAGATGTCCCCCATCGTCTGACACAAATTCTATTCCACTCCATGATCCTGAGTTAGTACTACTGCATTTAAAATGCGGGTGATGTTCTCTAGTGAATATGGACGTGGAGTTTGTTTTTCCCCCTTGTTGCTAAGTAGAAGCTTGCAGCCTGCTGCCAGACAGCTAGGGAGTCCAGCTGGGCTTTTTAAACTGCTAAATCAATCTAATGCTAGTCTAAGCAGCGTTAGTTATCTCTGATTGCCAGCATGTGTGTGTGCTTTGGAAATTCCCCCTGTGGAAACAGCAAGGAGCTTGTGAGATGTTCCTGCAAGGTCTAAATGCTGTGCCTGTCTTTCAGGTGTCCACGTGCTTTTATGACACATTTGGATCTGTAACACCTTGGAAATTGGTGATTTTTGTCCGAGTATGCAGCCAATGGAGAATGGGTGCAAAGTCTGTTGGAGGAGACAGAAGGAATGTCACCCCCAAACAGGTACCGGCCACATTTTGAAAGAGATTTCTTGTTCAGGGAAGTTGAGGCACAAAGGAATGGCAAGAGGTGGCCTGATGAGGGCTTGTGAGAGCACTCGTCTGCTTCCTGGAGAAGGGAAGTAACCATGTGTAGGACTGTGAGTGGATGCTGAGAGGCAGTGCGTGTTGCAAAGCCTTGGAGGACTAGAAGGGAATGGCAGAGTTGGAGAGCTGGGCTGTGTTGTGGGGCACTTGGGGTGCCCTCTGTGTTGCTGATGCAGAGGTGCACGTTTGCTGGCCCCCATCTGTGAGGCGAGCAGTGGTGTGGGCAGGGTGTCACAGTGCAGGGGTGCGGGGTGGTGGGTCCGGGTGGTGGTCCCAGTGTTTTGGTGCTCATCGTGGGAGGAGATAGCTGGCGAGGGCAGTGCTGTGTGTGGGCAGTGGTGCCAGAGTGGGGAGCTGGGGAGCACTGCAAGGTGAGGGTGTGACTATGCTGGCTGGGCCTAGGCTGCCCTGGTGTCATGGGCCAGAGTTGCTGGCAGCCTGATGCCTTCGATGCACTGAGGTTCAGGCCTTGGGGATGCTAAGCAATTTCCAGCACCTGCAGCATGGATTTTTCCTGATGGCCAGGGAGTGTATATCTCCTTGCTCCGGGATGTGAACCAAGCCTGCGTTTTTTCTCTTTTCCTCTTTTCCTCATAAGAGCTTTGGTCTGCAGCAGTGTTTGCTGAGAGGAGCGGACGTTGTGGGAGATGCGCTTTTCTGTCTGGGCCTTAGCCTGCTGGAATCCCTTTGAAGGAGCGAAGGCCTTGTGGTGTGGTGGTCTTTGGAGAAAGGCAGGTGAGTTCTTGGGAGCTGACTGTCAAGGGGCTGAGTACTTCCTGTACCACATTTCTTTGGAGGAGTGCCTTTGAATGGGAGCAGCAAGGCAAAAGTGCCCTGCAAGGGATGCGCAGCCCAGGTCTCTCTTCCTTCCAGGTGCAGTCTCTGCAAGTTACCCCACCATCGTGCTGTAGTGTGAGCTTTCTGTGCTGCAGCGGGGAAATAAGAAACAGCCACGTGTAGCCATCAGTGTGCTAAGTGTGGTGTGGTTAGGTGCTGACCCTGCTGACCCTGGCAAGGGACTGGATTTTTCCTGTGCTTTGGGTGGTGGTGGTGAGGAGCCCCATGTAGCTCTCACTGCCTTTTGCCATTTCAGAAGAAAGTGTTTGTCCTGTTGTTGTCCAAAATCTGGGTTCTGTTACCCAGCGTGCAAGCAACCAATAGACACACAGGGTCAAGACACTTGTTTATTTCATTTCTGTGCAGAGATGGGTGCGAGGTGGTAAATCCACAAAGCTAGCACACCTTCTCCCCCTCTCATCCTTCATTTATACACACTTTTCAGGGAGTATTTTATACAAATCTTTCTATTGGTTACAGTTTCATTACATCAGGTAATTGCTCTGCACTTGCATTTTAACGCTCTTGTTAATTAGCATAGGAAGTGAAGAAGAGGCAGTAACATCACTATCATGTCGTTTCCATCTCATTATTAATTTAGGGGTGTGAAGCTTAATATATTAATACGCCTTAATGAACGTAAGGTCTCTTCTGGGTTATTCTCCTGTTTTTCTTACCTACCCCTCGCATTCTACAAAGCGCTGCAGTTTCATCAAGGTTATTTAGCCGGAGCTCGTTATACTTTGCAGTACTGCTTTTCTCTCTACCTTGTCCTTGAGTCTTGTTACCAATTTGCAAGGTTTTCTCACAGTATTTCTCTAACAGTATTTCCCTGTGCACCCCACTGACCGAGTCCCAACAGGGCAGGTGGCACAGCCTCAGTACAGCTGCTCACTGCACCGAACGAGTCCTGCCAATGCATGTAAAGCAGCCTGGTTACAGCTGTGCACCCCAGTGACCGAGTCCCACCAATGCGGTTGGCGCACTCTTCGTACAGCTGTGCACTCCACTGACCGAGTCCAACCAAAGCAGGCAGCGTGGCCTCAGTACAGCTGTGCAACCACTGACCAAGTCCCACCAATGCAGGTGGCGCGACCTTTATACAGCTGTGCACCCCACTGACCGAGTCCCACCAATTCAGCTGGCTCGGCTTCGGTGCAGCTGTGCACCCCACTCACCGAATCCCACCAATGCAGGTGGCGCAGACTCAGTAGAGCTGTGCACCCCACTGACCGAGTCCCACCAATGCAGATGGAGAGGCCTCAGTACAGCTGTGTACCGCACTGACCGAGTCCCACTAATGCAGGTGGCTCACCTCGGTACAGGTGTGCACCTCACTGACCGAGTCCCACCAATGCAGGTGGCTCGGCCTTGGTACAGCTGTGCACCCCATGGACCAAGTCCCACTAATGCAGGTGGCGAGGCCTCGGTGCAGCTGTGCAACCCACTGAACGAGAACCACCAATGCAGGTGGCTCAGCCTTGGTACAGCTGTGCACCCCACTGACCGAGTCCCACCAATGCAGGTGGCTCGGCCTCGGTACAGCTGTGCACCCCACTGACCGAGTCCCACCAATGCAAGTGGTGTAGGCTCGTTACAGCTGTGCACCCCACTGACCGAGTCCCACCAATGCAGATGGCAAGTACTCAGTGCAGCTGTGCACCCCACTGACCGAGTCCCAAGAATGCACGTGGCTCGGCCTCTGTGCAGCTGTATACCCCACTCACTGAGTCCCACCTATGCAGGTGGCTCGGCGTCAGTGTAGCTGTGCACTCCACTGACCAAGTCCCACGAACGCAGGTAGCGGGACCTCAGTACAGCTCTGCAGCCCACTGACCGAGTCTAACCAATGCAGGTGGAGAGGCCTCAGTACAGGTGTGCACCTAACTGACCGAGTCCCACCAATGCAGGTGGCGCAGCCTGGTACAGCGGTGTAACACACTGACCGAGTGCCACCAATGCATGTGGAGCAGCCTGGTACAGCTGTGCACCCCACTGACCTTGTCCCACGAATGCAGGTGGTGAAGCCTCCGTATAGCTATGCACCCCACTCATCGAGTCCCACCAATGCAGGTGGCTCGACCTCGGTACAGCTGTGCACCCCACTGACCGAGTCCCAACAATGCAGGTGGCTCGCCTCGGTACAGCTGTGCACCCCAGTGACCGAGTCCCACCAAAGCAGGTCGTGTGGCATCAGCACAGCTGTGCACCCCACTGACCGTGTCCCAGCAATGCAGGCGGCTCAGCGTCTGTACAATTGTTCGCTTAACGAATCTCACTATGCTGCAAACCCCAGGAATCTCATTCTCATCACCAATTTATGTTCTAGTTAGATTCCTGGGGGCAAAAATCTCGTATGGCAAGCCAGTGCAAACACACATACACACACACACACACATAAACACTCTTCAGGAGCAAGCTGTTTATTAGGAGATACTTACAAACAGACCGACCCGATGGTAATCTCGACAAGGACCACTCCAATGCTTGTCCCGATCGTCTGCATGGCGAGAGAGAGAGAGTCGGCAGGCACAATCTTTGCGGGCGTCCCCGAGGAGGCAAAGTGGTCCTCTGTTGTGTAGCAGCCTCTCTCTCCTTTGGAAAAAATCAGGTATTTATGATTATTTGTGGTAGCCTGGAGTCCTGGCACATGGGGCCACCAAATGCAGGGAGTCTAGCCCAACTCCGCCCCAGTCGCATAACCGGGCTATCATACTGCACGCGTGTGCAGACTTATTTCGGGCGCCACACTTGACTTTGGGGGTCACTACTTCATTACTCTTCAACTTCTGACCTTCATGTTGACTGCTTCTCATGGTTATTCTGTGGCTGGAAGCCACACAATCCATATGTAACCAACTGCTGTTCTTCCTCGCAGATTTCCAAGACCTTGTTAGTTACGTATTTGTATGCCGCTTAACACAGCGGTATTATTCTAGGCATTAAAAGTTACAACACAGACCATTCCCATCAAGTCTCACGTAGTACGGATACAAGCACCTACAAGTTGACAGCAGGATGCCACTTCCATTTCTAGGGCCAATTTTGAGAGATCAGCCCAGGCAGCAGCTGCACTGCAAAGGCTGTCTGACACTGACAGAGCAACTCAGCACTGCAACAGCCCTCCACATAATGCCACACCTCTGCTGTGCCAGCTGTGCCACCGTCTCTGCCCCACACAGCTGCCTCGTCTACTACATGCAACCAAGTGCCAGCAAGAAGACAGGCATGCAGGGCACTCCCCACTTGCACACGCCCCAGGCACTGCTCTCCTCACTGCCTTCTCTTGACACCAAAACCCAGGCACGCAGGGAAGCTCTTGCACTAACACCAAAGGTGGCCAAGGCATTCCAGGCTCACAAGGCACGTGCAAATGATCAGGCACAGAGCTGGCTCCTGGCATGATGTGGCTCTTTTCACACGGCAGGATCCTGCTCTCTTTGGGCAGAGCAGGCTGCTGCTTTCCATCCCCATCCGCTCAAGAATCTCCACCTAAGTATGGAGGGACCGAGATTTTCTTTAGGAATACAGAAGTTGCAGATACAACGTCGAGACATTTGAGAGTCCTGAAGGCCCCCTGACCTCAAAGTAACCTCGGTTCCCTTCCTTTCCTTACTTAGAGGCCCTGTGATTGGACAAAGGTGCAGAGGTTTTGAAATGAGGCCCTAGCAAGGAGACAGCCCCAGGCTGGAGGGCTGCTGAAATGCCAGCTCTCCTGGCTGCGCAGCCTCTGCAGCAGGAGTCCCGGCTCCACAGCTGGGTTCACACAGCACTGAGGGTTGAGTGCCACGAGCAGCCTGGCCCTGGGCACATCTTCAGCCCTCGCAGAGCCAGGAGCCCAACAGCTCTGAGACCTCCGTTCAAGCTACCAAGGATTTCGGGCACTCACACAAAGGCACTCGACAGATGCTGGCTTTCATTATAAGGGTCTTTCACTCATCCTACAGGGCACCACAACCTTCTAGGAAAAGGAAGGTTCTCATTTCCTGAGTGTGCTGGCAGTAACAGCATCTGTATGATGTGGGACGTGCAGCTCAGCAGAGGTACCAGGAGGTGAACCCACATGCCCCAGGTCACCCATGGAAGATGGGCACATTCATGGAAGCCTTCACATCCACGCATAGCCTCATCTCATTCACTTGCAGCCGCTTTCACAGAGGGCTCACAATGGTGGCAAAGATGCTGACAGCTACAGGGACACACCCTGGCATCCTGCCTCCATCCTCAGTGGCTCGAGGATTGCATGGGGAACCTACACAACTGGAGCAACCTAGAAAGAAAGAAAGACAGAATCGATTAGGATGCAGTACGTTCTGAGATGGGAAGATGCAAGGAGGGTCCAGATTCCACAGAAAGCCTTGAAGGAATGAGCAGACCACTTTCTCCAGCAGAGTCTGTAAAACCCAAAAGACTCAGGAAGCATCAAGACCTTCAGAAACTGCAAGCCTGGACCTCAGCTGACAGAAAACAACTAACTGCAAGCATCCCTCGCTCACACCAGGATGCTCCAAGCAGGGAGCACAGTCAGCACCAGTGCTCACCCAGGGCTCCCACAAGGACACTGGGATGGCAGGCTGGCCTCTGGGAGCAGAGCACTGCTCTCTCCACACATCTCCTCCCATGCTGAGCAGCACAACACTGAGCCAACATGTGCCTGTGCATCAGTGGTGCACAGGGCACAGCATCACACATGGCAGCACACAGGACACCCCCAAGGGCCCCACAACACAGAAAGCCCAACTCTCCAGCCCTTCCAGTCCCTTCTAGGCCTCCAACGCCTTGGAAACAGTGCTTCCTCTGAACATCCACTCACAGCCCTGACATGGTCACTTCCCATCTCCAGGAAGCAGAGAGCAAGCGCTCTCACAGCTGCTGATCAGGCCAGCTCTTGCCGCTCACTTTTGCCTCACATGCCCGCAAGGCGCTCACCCAAAGGGGCCTCCCTACTGACAGGCCCCTAGAGCCTTCAAAGGGAAGCCCATCCTCACGCCTTCTCTTCCCTACAGCTCGGAGGCAGGACAAACACTTTCTTCTGAAATAGCAAAAGGTAGCTTCACTTGAACAAAAAAGAAGGACAGATCCACAGGCTCATTCTCCACATGCAGATGAGAGCTGCCCCTGACAGCCCACAAGGTACCCAGAGATGACTGGCTGGGGGCAGGCTTCAGCACCAAGGGAAATGCAGTGGCCTCAGAGACTGCTGGAGCTCATGGCAGCTTTGTGAATCTCTGAAATAAATGCAAGGCTGCTTGGGCATCGCCTGCTGCCAGAAGGATGCTTTGGGCAAGAAAGGGTCAAAGATGGTGCTCCATGTCTTAAGTATACCAGGAAGCATGACCCACCATGCCTGACAGGAGCAGAAGGACTTTACTGTCCAATTCACAAGCTACTCCACAACACTCGACAGCTGAGGTTGGCACTGAAACTCAGTTAGGGAGCACACAGACCTGGGCCCTGGCCTTGATGACCTGCCATTTGCCATCGATCATCCTCAGAGAATCCAGGGAGTGATGCCAGAGGACAAAGCATGGTGCTGAGACATCTCCAGAGCAGTACCTGACATGACACAGCTCCTGAGCTTAGGCCTTCCCACAACATAGCCAGCAGTAAAAGGCTTCAAGAACAGAGGGGACATAATGCACGCCAAACAGCTGGGAGGCTAGCAGTAGGATGTATGTGCTCACCACCACTGCCTTGACTCCAGCTACTCCGAGAAATGCAGCTAGAGCTAAGTGGGGCTCCTCACCACCACCACCCAAAGCACAGGAAAAATCCAGTCCCTTGCCAGGGTCAGCAGGGTCAGCACCTAACCACACCACACTTAGCACACTGATGGCTACACGTGGCTGCTTTCTTATTTCCCCGCTGCAGCACAGAAAGCTCACACTACAGCATGATGGTGGGGTAACTTGCAGAGACTGCACCTGGAAGGAAGAAAGACCTGGGCTGCACATCCCTTGCAGGGCACTTTTGCCTTGCTGCTCCCATTCAAAGGCACTCCTCCAAAGAAATGTGGTACAGGAAGGATTCCGCCCCTTGACAGTCAGCTCCCAAGAACTCACCTGCCTTTCTCCAAAGACCACAACACCACAAGGCCTTCACTCCTTCAAAGGGATTCCAGCAGGCTAAGGCCCAGACAGAAAAGCGCATGTCCCACAACGTCCGCTCCTCTCAGCACACACTACTGCAGACCAAAGCTCTTATGAGCAAGAGGAAATGAGAGGAAAGGAGAAAAAACGCAGGCTTGGTTCGCATCCTGGAGCAAGGAGATATACACTCCCTGGCCATCAGGAAAAATCCATGCTGCAGGTGCTGGCAAGCGCTTGGCAACTCCAAGGCCTGAACCTCAGTGCATCAAAGGCATCAGGCTGCCAGCAACTCTGGCCCATGACACCAGGGCAGCCTAGGCCCAGCCAGCATAGTCACACCCTCACCTTGCAGTGCTCCCCAGCTCCCCACTCTGGCACCACTGCCCACACACAGCACCGCCCTCTCCAGCTATCTCCTCCCATGATGAGCACCAAAACACTGGGACCACCACCCGGACCCACCACCAGGCACCCCTGCACTGTGACACCCTGCCCACACCACTGCTCGCCTCACAGATGGGGGCCAGCAAACGTGCACCTCTGCATCAGCAACACAGAGGGCACCCCAAGTGCCCCACAACACAGAAAGCCCAGCTCTCCAACTCTGCCGTTCCCTTCTAGTCCTCCAAGGCTTTGCAATAATCACTGCCTCTCAGCATCCACTCACAGTCCTACACATGGTTAATTCCCTTCTCCAGGAAGCAGACGAGTGCTCTCACAAGCCCTGATCGGGCCACTTCTTGCCACTCATTTGTGCCTCAACTTCACTGAAAAGAACATCTCTTTCAAAATGTTGCCCATACTTGTTTGGCTGTGACATTCCTTCTGTCTCCTCCAACAGACTTTGCACCCATTCTCCACTGGCTGCACACTTGGACAGAAAAGCACCAACCTCTAATGTATTACAGTTCCAAATGTGTCATAAAAGGAGGTAGACACCTGAAAGACAGGCACAGCATTTAGACCTTGCAGGAACATCTCATAAGCTCCCTCCTGTTTCCACAGGGGGAATTTCTAAAGCACACACAGACAATGGGGAGAAGAGATTACTAACACCACTGCTTACACCAGCATCAGATTGATTTAGCAGCCTCAAAACTCTGTCTGGACTCCCTAGCTGATCGGGAGCAGCCTGCAAGCTTCTACTTAGCAACAACTGGAAAGTCAAACTTCATGTCCATATTCACCAGAGAACAACACCCACATTTTTCATGTAGTAGTACTGACACAGGATGACAGACTGGAACAGAATTTGTGTCAGACGATGTGGACCATCTGCTTGACTGAATAGTTACATTTACATATCGCTGTAGAGCTCTGCAGCGGTCAGTCCCTCCTCTGGGCACACACAACAAACCCAGAAGTGACCTCACCACCACCATCCAGGCTGCGTGTCTTCTCCTGATCTACCACCTGCTCAGAGAAGTGACCTCACAAGGGCAAACCCCCAACACACGCCTACAGCTGCTACGGGCTGCAGAGATACATATTTCTTCAAAATAACTTCCCCCGCCATGAACCACTGCTGCCTGAGCAGGTACTCAGACAAAAGAGACCTCACACTTAACGCCCATGCCTAACACACACTTTGGGAAGAAGAGATTATTAGCACCACTGCGTACACCAGCACTAGATTTATTCAGTAGTTTAAAAGATCTAGTTGGACTCCCATGATGACCAGGAGTAGGCTGCAAGCTTCTACTTAGGAACTCAACAAAGTCAAGCTCCATGTCCATGTTCACCAGAGAACATCATCCACATTTGAAACGTAGCAGTACTAACGCAGGATGACAGAGTAGACTACAATTTGTGTTAGATGATGGGGGACATCTACTTCTGCTTGATTAATTTGTTGCCTTTCTCTGGTGCTGTAGAGCTCTGCAGGGGTCAATCTCTCCTCTGGGCACACGCAACAAACCCAGGAGTCACCTCACCACCACCATCCAGGCCATGTGGCTTCTCCTGACCTGTCAGCTGCTCACAAGGGCAAACCCCCAACACATGCCTGCTGATGGCCTACGGGCTTCAGAGACACTAGCTGCCTCAAAAATTACTTCCCCAGCCATAAGCCACTGCTGTCCTAGCAGGTACTCGGACAAAAGAGACCTCACTCTCAATGCCCACGACTAACTGCCTGCTGCCGGTCTATCAGGGACTCAGACAGACGGGACCTCACAGTCACCTGCACAACCAGGTCTCAGTCACTGCCCAAAAAGCCCCCAAGGCAGGAATTACCTCACTAGAACTTCCCCAGCCAGCAGACAAATCCTGGCTGATCCGCTGCTCAGGCAGAAACCATCTCAAAAACACATCCCAGTGCGGACCTGCTGCTGCCCTATCCACTGCTCTGCGGGAAGTGACATCACAAGCAACAGCCACGCCTTCTCCCTCCAGCCGGCCTATCAGGGACTGGCGCAGAACTGACCTCACCATCAACAGCTGAGCCATGGGCCTCCTCCAGCCCCATCAGCTACCTACAAACACTTGACAGGACACAGGGCATTTTCTCATACAGCCCTTTTAAACACTAGGGACCTCACTGCCCACCCTGCTGCTGCCTGCAGCTCCCCCTGCCATTTCCCATGGCTGAGCCACCTCCTGATTCACTTCCTGGCTTCACAATGCTCACAGTGCAGCAAAGCACCCATTACGTAGCAGTTGCAACCCCCCAAAACTACATTAGCTTTAGCCTAGACAGTCTATGTAGCAAGAGAGCAGGGCCTCATGTCCCAGTCAGAGGGAGAAGCCTTCCCACAGCTCACAAGTCTACTTCCTTCCCCATTGCTGAACAAGCACAGCAAATCCTCTACACACCGAGCACAACAAGCATTCTCCTCTTTTACGCACTGACAATTTGAGACATGGTAACGGACTCCATCCAGGATATTTCAATTGCTGAAACCAGCAGAGCCAGAATTCAGCAACTCTTCATCCTCATCTAGGATTATGGGAATAACAACGGCGAGTGTGAAAATGGCCTTTCCTCAACTTCCAAGGCCTCTGAAAAGCAAAACACCTCACGCTTAACAGAGCTCTTCTGCAAACACCCTTCAGGCTGCTCCCAGGGTCACAGGTCCTGGAGCACACCAAGAGCTATGGAGCAAGCACAACGACTTGGGCACGACACCTCGTGAGGACACCAGCAACCTGCTCTCACTTTGCCCAGCAGATCCCAAACACAGCTCTGAGCAGCACCTGGGGGCTGTGGGGGCAGCAGCAACCCAGGGAAACCCTTGGAAATGCATCTCAGACTCACAAAAGGTTCAAAGCTTCCTGCACCCAAACCCCACCAAGCCGCCCAGACCCAGCTGCTCGGCACAGGCCGGCACGCCTGGCTCGCAGGTCAGTTCCCCTGGGTGACAGGGCGCTGGGTCCCCTGCTCACAGCCCCAACAGCCCATTCGGGAGCCCCTGCAGGGAAGCAGCCCCCTCGCCAGCACTGCTGCCACTGCTGCAGCAAGAGGGCACCCGCCGGCATTTGAATGCACCCGCAGCCCCCACCAGCCCCACTCGCACCCGCTCTCACTCCCGCTCCCTTCTCGCCTGCTTCGCTCCCTCCGCTCTTGCACCTCTCTCTTCTCTTGGCCTTTTCCCACTCTGGACTCCGATTGGCTGACACAGCCGTCATTCCAATCCATCCCTGCCCTCCTCCTCAGGACAGCCAATAGGAGGGCCGCACTCAGGCGATGCCATGGCAACGCTGCGCCCTCCTGCCCTGGCAGCCAGCTCCGCTCCCTCCCCCGCGGGACAGCGCCATCTTGTGGGCGGCAGCGCAGGGCACGGTGGGGCCTCGGGGCAGCCCGGCGCCAGGTGCCCGGGCAGTGCGGGGCCCCGGGCGTGGCCGCTCTGCCGCAGGGTCCCCGCGGGGCTCCTCACTGCCCTGCGCCCTGGGGGCCGTGCTGGGCTTGGAGGGCAGCTCTGGGGCCTGTGCTGGTGCCAGCCCTGGTGCCGGCAGTGGGGCCCTGGGAATGGCCGGGGCGCCGGAGCCTGCGGGCGACATGCTGCTGCCACCAGGGCAGGGCAGTGTCCTCTCGGCCCTCGTGCCCCAGCCCCTTCCCCAGGGTAGCCCCAGGCTTGGCAGCTCTCCCGCTGCGCCTGGCAGGGCTGGGCCATGGCCCAGCAGGGGCTGCTCTGTGTGGGTCTGGGCTGTACCCCGAGGGGTCGCTCCAGACGGCTGAGGAGCCCCATGGGGGCACAGGGCAGCAAGGCGGGGTACCAGCTCTGGGCCTGCTGGTGCCAGGGAGTGGAGGTGTGGGGTCAGGATGGGGCTGGGGGAGATGGCCATGTTGGGCTCACCCCAGCAGTGCACCCCACAGAGAAAAGTCCTTGGGGTAGGCCTGTCTTACAGGGTGATAGTGGTGCCTCCACCTGTTCACAAAGTGCTTGCCCAAACAGGGTGTCTTTTGGGTTCAGAGGTTGGAGCCTGTTTTGTAGGAGGACAAAGGCTGTGGCCATCTCAAGATGGCATCTCAGAGCCCCAAATCTGCTCTGCCAAGTTAGAATCATAAAAGGATACGAACGGTGTCAATCCTCACTGGAGAGATACAGAAGCACTGGAAACAAGGAAGTGCATTCCTAGCTGATGGTGTCCCTGCAGCAGTCCTCCATCTCGCTTGTCCCTTTGCCCTCAGCTCACCTCTCAAGCCCAGGACGAGGGACGCTCTTCCCATCTCATCACCCAATACTCCTTTCCAACATGCTGCTGCTCCTCCGCATGTCGACAAGGGCTCCTAGTGCAGCCCCGTTGCCTCCTGTCCCCCGTCATTGCCACGGAGCCACTATGAAGGACAGTGGTGGGGATTGCCTGAGCAGTGCACAGCAGCGCCTGGGCCTTGCAGGGCAGTGAGGGCCCCCACCCACGGCACCATGGAGACCTCCCTGTGATGCAGCACATCCTGCTGTGACTTCAGCTCGAGTCATCTGGGCCCTCATGATGCCATTGCCATGGAGATGGCCCAGCCAGAGAGCAGAGAGATTTCCTCTCAAGTCCTGGAAAGCAATCCCCTCCCTTCCCCCAGTTATTTCCCAAACATTTCTGATAAATTCCTTCATCTCCAGAGGGGCCTTGGGCATCAGGGCAGCCCCAGCCCCAGGACCCAGGCGTCCTGGCTGCCACATGGTCTCCCGAGCCACACAAGCCTCTCAGGCAGGATTTTGCCCGGGATCCACTGCAGTATTTTAAGTTAAGGGTTTCTCTGTGCCTCCTCAAACAGGAGCCCCAGAAGGCTCCCAGGGAGCTGCAGGAGCGTTGGGAACAAGGAACTGTTGCCTGGGCTGATGGTATTGGTCCAGCAGTCCTCCCTCTCACTTGCTGCTTGTCCTTGCCTCACCTCGGTAGCTGAGTATGAGGGATGCTCTTCCTGTTTTGGCACCCAAAACTCCTTTACAATGAGCCCCTGCCCCACTGCCTGCTGGCGAGGGGCCCCAATGTGGACCTACTGCATCCTGTCCCCACTTCTTTCCATAGAGCTGCTATGCAAATCAAAAGATTCTTTTCTCTTCATTTCCTGCTTTTGCCCATAGCAAGACAGCAGAAAAATTTCACTCTTTCAGCAGAGTCCCCTACTTTTACACACCTGCTTTCTGCACTTTTTCAACACCCTCTGTATTCCCCGCGTACCGCCACCACACACCCCAGTTCCTGTCCTTTGCTCCAGCAGCATGCTAAGATTGAGAAAGCCTATTTGGGGTTTGTATGTGGGGGAAATAAAATAAATAACAAGATGCCAGCACGAACAGCAGTGGGATGGCAAAGCAGGTGGTGTATGGAAATGCCATGTCAGACACCCCAAAGAAGTCATGTCCTTCCAAAATCTGCCAAGTGGAAATGACGTACAAAGCTAAACAATTCTGAATGCTTGTGGAGTTTGGTGCCTCTGGTTGTGCATGATGCCAGGGCCACAGGGCTGTAAGAAGCACTTGGGAGAGGGCCAAGCCTTGCAGGAGGCAGCCTCGGCTGGAGCTGAGCCCTGGCAGGAGCAGGAGAGAGCAAGGCAGGTGACTTGAGGGTGCTCTGCTTCTTCTGCTAGCCAGGCAGGTTGGGCAGAGGCTTTGTCAGTGTGGGGCAAGAGATGGGAAATGGCAGCTGCCTTGGGCACCCCCAGATATGTCCTTGCAGGCTGTCAGGCAGAGCATGCAGTCAGCCTGCCGGCAGGCAGAGACCTCCTGCTCCTTGCCAGCACTTCCCACCTGCTCCTCGGCAGCTCCGGGGAAGCAGGCAGAGGCTTTCAAAGCCATCATCATGGTCATCTCTGCACCTTTGCGAGGACACATGCAGAAACCTGTGAGCCCTGTGCGTTGGGCAGCCGAGGCAGCCTGTGCCTTTGGTGGGAGCAATCTGGGCTCCGGCTGTGCTGCACTGCTGCGGGCTGCTGCTGCTGGCCACCTGTGGGCAGAAGGACTCACAGGGTGGATGCGGTTGACTTGGTCGAGTGGCTGGTGAAGAGCAGGAAACCTGAGGGCCGTGTGCACGGGAAGTTCTGGCTGCACGCGGCCTGGTTGAGCTGGGTCCAAAGCTGCTCTATGCCCCTCAGCACAGAGCTCACAGGCTCCGTGGGGGCCTTGGAGCATGCAGGTTGCTGTGCTTTGTCCCAGGGAAAGTCCCGAGGACTGACAAGAAATTCCCCCCTGGCCGCAGCAGCTCCTGTCTGCCTCTTTCACCCCAGCTCCTTTGCCAAACCAGCTGCCTGCTCTCCGGGCAGCTCCCATGCCTGCTGCCTGCCTCTGCCTCCTGCCCCATTGCTCACCTCGCGCCTGTGCTCCGGCGTGCCTGGCAGTGCGTGTGCAGCCTGGCAGCAGACGTTTGCTGCTGCTCGTCATCCCTCTGCATGATCCTCTGCTGGGGTCCTGCTGCTCTGGCCCCAAGGGCAGCTGCTGCCTTCTCAGGGAGCGGCTCTCCTCAAAAGGAGGACCCCAGGGGCTCTGTTCACAGCAGGGACACAGTCCCCATGGAGACAGCCCCATCACCATGACCTTGGAGGCACCATGCCACCACCATCACCAAGCCCTGCTGCTCACTGTGGCAACACCCCTCACCAAGCCCCGGGGATCGCTGAGGGCACCCCCAGCACAACGCCTTGGCAGTCCCCATGGGCACACCCATCCCCATGGTCTTGCCTCCAAGCGTCTGCTTTCAGCTTTGGAGCCTGCCTGGTAGCTGACAGCTGGGCAGCACCACCAAGTTGCCTCTCTCCACCCCTGCACTCCATGCCCCTTGCACAGGCTGCCCTTCTTCAGGCACTCCAGAGCACACAGCCACTCCAAGGCTACCCCTCGCTCTGCCTGCTAATCCTCAGCCCTCTCCAGTGGCTCCTTGTGCAGCTCACGCCACAGCTCCCTGCATTCCTGCTGCTGTCGTGATGGGCTTGTTTTTCCCCACACCACCTGGCACCTTTGCTTGCCATCCCAGGCCATTGCTTCCTCACTCTTCTTGCAGTCAGTGTCTCCTCTAGGTTGCTCCATCACCAGCTTGCCCAGCTGAATCACCATCAGCTCAGCACTTGGCAAGTCTCCTGCCAAAGAAACACTGCCACCCTTTTTTGAGTGATGCTGTGAAAAAAACCCTGCAAATAGTAAACAAAACTCAAGGAAAAGAAGGGAAGAAGAGTAAGAAGCAGAGAAGGTGTGCTAGCTTTGTGGATCTACCTCCTGGCACCCATCTCTGTGCAGAAATGAAAGAAACAATTTTCTGGACCCTGTGTGTCTATTGGGTGCTTGCACACTGGGTAATAGAACGCAGTTTGGGGACAACACAGGGATAACTACAAACAGTCTGAACACGGGCTGGGGAAGCTCTAGGGTGAAGGAGTGGCCCACGCAGGGCAGGGCCATTCCCCCACAGAGAGGGGTCTGCATGGGGTAGGGCTCCTCACAGCTCCTGCTCACCCCCAGGATACTTCCCAGGGGCTTCTCAAAAGGTAGCTGCAGGCAGGGATGACACCAAAGGCAAGGAGCTTCCCCACATCTCTGCTTTCAGGTCTCTGCTGCTGAGGTGGGGGGAAGGGAGAGGAGCTGCCAAGCCTGGACAAGAGCGCGAGACTCCAAAGCTGATGGAGAGACCAGCAGGTCTGAAGGAAGCTCACAAAGTTCCTTCCCCGACATGCACAGCACCAGCAGCACCTTTGCTGGCCCCAGCAGGATCTGTCCTCACTACCCCGAGCACCTGCCAACACGCAGATGCCCCTCAACACTGCCTCGCTGCCAGGAGGTGTCTGTGGGGCAGAGCTGAGCACACAGGGCTGTGATGGGCCTGTGGGTCATTGCTCTCCTGAGGAAATGTCACCTTCAGACCCTCGACTGTCTCTGGGGAGGTGTCCCGAGGGGCTGTGAGCGCCCTCCAGAAGGGCACAGCTCTTCCACAGCCACTTTGCCGCGATACCCAAGATCCTGGCTCTGGCCACAGCCCTCAGGAGCCTCCGCACGTCCTGCTCCTCATGGTGCCCACAGCCGGGCTGGGCTCAGAGAGGAGTTGGGGACCTGCCCAGGGAAAAGCAGGGCTGTCAGCAGGGGAACCGGGGCGCTGGCTGCCTCCTGCCTCCAGCCTGGAGACACGCCAAGCACCGCTGTACCTGCACCCTCTCCTCACAGCTGGGATGGCGCTGAGGAACTGGCACCACAGCATCCGGCACCGAGCCATGGGGCCACAAGGAGAAAGGACGCAAGAGCCGGGGACTCCCGGGGGCCGGAGGTGGCCCAGGCCACGCCAGGCCTTCCCCATTCGCTGCTGCCACACAGCCAGGCCACGGCCGCTCCGACTGCCGCCACGCACGGCCGCTCGCTCTGCCCAGCCCGCCACCCTCGGCCCCGGCGCGGTAGCTCCCGGCGCTGCGGCTAAAGGCTCCGGGCGGCCCCAGGCCGGGAGACGCTGCCCCGCGGCAGCAGCCGCCTCTCGCCCCCTCCCCGCCCGCAGGGCCCGGCCAGCCCCGCCCCCGCCCCGCCCCTCACCGCCCTCCTCTGGGCCACTGCGCATGCTCCTCCCTGACCGGCCACGCCCCCAACTCTTTGCCACGCCCCTCTTGGTCCCTCCCCTTGGCTCCCCTGCCCCCCTCCCACCCGGCCCCTGAACAGCGCACACGCACTGCTGCCCCCCTCCTGCCCCTCCCTGGGGTCCCGCCCCGCGAGGTCACGCCCCACGGGAGCTATTGGAGGAGTGAGGGGTGGGAGGGTCTGTGGTGCAGGGGGCGTCACTTCCGGCTCTGGGGGCAGGGCCTGTGTGTCCCTGGCTGCTGGTGCTGGTGCGTGGGGAAACGCTGCTGCCGGGCGCTGCTGCCGCAGGGCCCCGCTCTGCCCCGGGGCCTGGGCGAGTCTGTGGGAGGGGAGGGGAGGGGAGGGGAGGGGAGGGATGGGAGAGAAACCTCTGCGCTGCGCTGGGGGCAGCTGCTGCCCGTGAGCATCCCGGGGACACAGTGGGGGTTTTCAGCCTGCACTGCGGCCTGGCGGGTGCCGAGAAGCCCTGAGCTGTGAGAGCTGCAGCACTAGTGACCGCGCAGGCAGCAGGGCAGGAGGGAGAGGAACAGAGCAGCTGCTTCCTGTGCTGCTTCTGCCCCGGGATGTTCTCCCCTCCTGGAAAGCTGAAACACCCTGGCTGTGTGGGGGGGAAACTTGGTGAAAGCAGATAGGCAGGAGCTGCTGTCGTAGTGTGCGGGGGCAGTGCAGTATTCAGTTTTCTCGATCAACCTGTGAAAATGTGACTTCTTTCTTCAGCTTTCAATTAGGAACAGTCACAAGGTGTCATGTCCAGGAGTGGGGAGAAAAGAGGGCTGTGAAAAGAGCAGGGCCTGAGCCCTGAGGTAACTATATGTAGCACTCTAGAGCTTTGTTGAAAGCTTCCTCTCTTCCTGCAGTTGCTAAGGAAGAAAGCAACAGGATGGCCGCAAACGGGCACTGTCCTTGCTAGACCAAGGAGAAGGACTTGAACACACCCTTGCGTGGAGAGCATTTTCCTTCCCGTACCTTCGAGCTGGGAGGTTTGGTCCATACCATCCCTATTGGTCCTTTTGGTTACTGGGGAAGGATTGACTTAATTCCAAAGAGTTCCAGACTTGGCAGGTATAAACAAAGAGTTACTGAAAAACCTGCAAGGATAGCCGACCTCATTCTTTTTGTCCGTGAGGGCGTGGTGTATGTGTTTGCTCTCGCTGTAGCCTAATGGTGCTGCCCGCAGCCTACCACAGGCCTCAGCAGGAGCCAGGTGTTAGGCGCAAAGGCTGAGCCAGAGTGAACAGTCCCATCTCTGGTGACAGTGAAAGTACTGCTTTGGGGGGCAGTAGAGGTGTATACAGGGAATGTCTGTGTATGTGCTTGATGTTCAGAGCCTCTGTGGTTTAATGGTACTCCTTTCCAGGTGGAGATAGTCACTCTGCTGACTGGCTTCTAAAATGCAAGTGAGCATTTTGGAGACGTCCAGTTGTAACTCGGTGTGCTGGTCTTTACTTGGAGTGAGCTAACTGTGCTTGGAGGCAAGTATGCTTGGAAATGTTCCTGTTTTCCCTGGCAGGATAACATGCAGCTTGCAGTCTTCCTCCCCAGTAGATCACCAAGGGCTTTACAGAGGAGGTGCTGGTGTCTTCCCCCTTTTCCAATGAGTGAAAGTGACACAGCAAAAGAGAAAGGCTCCTGCCATGCATTGAGAGAAGACAGTGGGAAAGCATGTGAGCTCTTCTTTCTCTTTTCTCTTTTTTTCTCTTGCTGCTCAGAAAGAATAGTGCTGGAAGCTGATGTGATGTTTTCCCTTGTCCATTTGTGCAATGGAGGTTGTAGCCAGACTGAGCACTGCAAAAAGGGCACCTCCTAACCCTGAGGTGGATTCATCAGCACTGGAGGTGATGGCATTGAAACAACTCGTTGCTGTCTTTCTCTGCTTCTCTCAGGCATTACAGACCAGCAGAAAATGCTTGTGACCAGGGCAAACCACTGAAGGAAGCCAGTGCAGAGGTAAGCTAGTGTTCCTTATCATTTCATTTTTAGGGAATGATGGTTGAGTGTATTCAGCCATTGCACTCTTTGTATGTTGTAAAGAATGCTCTGCTGCCTTATTTTTTCCTCAGGGGAGAGGAGAGCGTTCTTCAGGAAATGACACTTTCCCAGAGGTTGCCTGCTGTCACTTATTTTGTTTCTGTGCCATTCTGAGCACAGAAACAGTAGTACACAGTGGGATAGTTTGAAAGCAGCCATCCCAAAGAAGGACCTTGGGAGTTTGGAAAGGGAGGAATGTGCTGGTTGGTTGGTTGCTTTTGTGTGCAAAAGTATCCTTCTCGCTGTTTTATGCATGAGGAAGACTCTTTGCACTGTCTGCTAGTCAGACGGTCTGTCCTTGTTTGCTAGCACTTGGCTTTCAGAGGGCTAGGAAAACAAGGGCCTGCAGAGTCATGCTACAGCCTGAGGAAAAAGGGATTTTTTTTTTCTTTCCTTTTTCTGTTTTTTGTGAACCCATCCCTACTGCAGATCCAAGTGTTTTATCCTAACAGGCCCATGGGTTGTTTGCCTTCCTTAAGCACACTTGGATGCCAACAGCCATGTTGCAGCCACTCTAATGCACACCGTGGTGTCTTTATTGCCTGACTCCAGTGTTGTTGTCTGTTCCCCTTTGGTTGTCAGCTCAGCTCCCTTTGGAGCTCAGCCGCCTCCAGTTCTTCCAGACTCCTGTCTTTGGTGCCTTGGTCTGGAGAATGCCTGCTGTGGTTGTCTGAAACCTCAGTGTTGGGAGGGCTACAGCGTCATGTGGCACAAGAGGCCTTTGCTGTTCTCGTGTTCATTCCTGAGCTGCTTTCTTGTGTAGCCCTCCTGTTTTCAGTGCTAGTGCTAGTCCTCCTGTGCTAGTCCTCCTGTTTTCTGTCAGCTTCCTCTCTTTCCCCTGTTACTGCTGAAGTGAGAACAGCCTGAAACAACTGTGCCCTTCCAAGCGAGGAGTGTGAAACAAAGAACTCGGCTGCTGTTGCTACCTGAGCAGCGAGCTGAAGCCTGTGATCCTCTGCTCTGAAACACTGTGACAGTTTCCAAGGTCTAACTTGACCGGCTTTTTGATGGGCCTTTTTTCAGGCGACTGCTCCATCCCGGTTCGTGCGCTCAGTGAGCCCTTTGCGCTTTCACTGTGTTTTTTCAGGCCACTGTGAGAGAGCTCACTGCTGCATCGGAAGAAGGCAAGCCAGAGGAGATCAGGAGTAGTGCTTTCGACCTCACTGCCACCCCTGAGGATATCCATAGACTAAGGAACCTTTGCTAGTTCAAGGATGAGGTAATGTCTGCTGCCGTGTAGTCATGTTCTCATACCTCTTGACTGTGTATGTGAATTTTCTTTTCAAATTCTTTGCTTTTCTTTCACTGCACTCAGCAGGAGGGAAAATGGAATCTAAGCGCAGCATGTAATTGCAAGTTCTCAAATGCTTGTTCTTAATGATCTCTCCAAAGGGACCATTTCCTTCTTTTTTTTCCTCTTTTTTTATGGTTTTATGTACCTGTCTCAATTTCTCAGAGTGACCCAGTCTCTCACACGCTCTCAGAGTGTCACAGTCTGAGAGAAGTTTTATTATCCCTGTCTCATTATAACTTACAAATTGATAAGTATGGCCATACTAGAGGTATCCTCTAATTAGGGAGGACCTATCTTCTTCCTCAGAAAAACTGAAGGAACAGTGAGAAGTTGGCATATACACTTCATGCTCATTTTTTTTCCACTCTAAAACTTACCCAAGTGATGGCTGGGGTTGAAAGAGGCAAGAAGACTGCCTGATGCCTTCCATCACATAGGCACAAGCAGCTTTTAATTTGTTGTGGTTTGCTCCTCAGTTACTAAGTCGTCTTATTCCTTATGCACAGAAGAACGCTGTGTGCTTGGGCAGTGGGGTTAGCCTAGAGGCTAAAGGGGCACTGCTTAGCTTCCTGTGCCTGTCGCAGTGACTCAGGTTTGGGTCCCTATTTGCCTGTTTTTCCTTGACATCTCATCCCCTCCCAAAGAATCTCCTGGGTCCTGGAGTTCAGTCACCTGCTCCAGGCAAATCTATTGCAGAATCGATTTTATAGATAGACTTAAGTTCCCTTGTGAGATATTTCCTTGATTGAGAGCCACATGCAGAATTTCCTTTTCAGGAATTTGAAGTCTTTTCAAATCCAAGTGGCATTTCCTGATGGAAACTTTATGGGTATTGCTCCTTGTGGCAGCATTGCTTGTGAGGGTAACTGATTCTCTCTCCATAGAGCAACTTCTCCTGTACGGAACAATCCTGTTTCCTCTGTCTTAGTTTGGCTATGTCAAATTGAATTCTCCTAGTGTGCTTCCATGTGATTGGCACTTCACTTCTGGGGCATTTGCATAGCCTGCCTTTGTTGCTTTTTGTTGCAATCTCAGTTCCTTTTTTTTTCCAAGGAAATCAGAGTTACTCACAGTACGTCATATGCTATCCCTCAAGTGCCATTAGGAATACTTCTGTATCTGCTGGGAAACTATTCCTTTCTTTGTGATTCTACTTGTAGATTATTAATCTGTAACTAGCTGATACACTCAGCTTTGTGCCTGCATAAGAACTCGCAGCAACCTCCACATTTCCTGAATCCTGCTTTAGAGCAGAAATTCTTGTCACAGCACGGCAGCCTGAGAGGTGCAGAGAAGCCCTGAGCTGTGAGAGCTCCATCACTAGTGAAACCTAAGGCAGCAGGTGAAGAGTGAAAAGAAGAGAGAAGCCGCTTTCTTTGCCACTTCTACTGCTTGATGTTCCCTCCTAATGGAAAGCTGAAACACTCTGGGTGGGTGGTGAAACTGACGGGGAAAGCAGAGAGGCATGAGCTGCTGCTCTACTGAATGGTGGAGGTGCAGGGGTAAGGAGTCAGTTTGTATTTGCTGCCAGGGATAAGATTTTTTTAAACAAACATTTTTTTCCCCTGCTGTAATCTGGACGGTAGCTCAAAAGATGTCTGTCACGACAGAGAAGCAAAACAAATCTCCACAAGACTGTGCCGTCCTGCAGGTGTGTGTGTGTGTGTGTAGGGGGGGATTTGGGGATCTTGGAGCAAGCTATCTTTCTGTACAAAAGTCTGGAAAACATTGATGCAAGCCCCCAGAGAAGAGAAATTTTCTGGGCACTCAGAGCAACACAGGCAGGACCCAGCGATGTCGAGGGAAACCCATCCCAGCCATACCAAACCAACCACTCTCTCCAGAGGACTTTCCTAACCCTCGGGCTGGGAGTAGGAGAGGAGATGGGGGAACAGTCATCCCAGACTTGCCTCCGTCAGGCCCTCAGCTCCACAACGTGTCATAGGTTCAGCTGAGTTCTCTCAGGCAACACTTCCCATGCCTCTGGTGCATGGAGAAGACTGGGTAGGCACACAGGAGACAAGGGAGAGAAAGGGCAGAGATGCCAGCAGGTAGAGTTGGGCTCCCTGTGTCACAGATGACTAGAGGCTGACTAAGCAAACTAACTCCTGTAGGGACTTGGAAAGGCACATCTCGGACAGTATTTAAGAGGGGTGCAGTCTCCCTCCTGCAAGACCTGCCCCAGCACTCTGCAGAGACTAGGAAGAGCAGGAAGATTGACTGTAGGGAGGCTCGCAAGCTTTAGCAGGTGCAGAGCTGGGAGGTGCCCTTACAAACTTCTGAATGCAGGCCGTGAGGCATTGCACTGCCTCGTAGGCTCTGCACCAGAGCCCAGAGAGCAGCACTGCAGTATGAGGGATGTCCTGAGAAGCCTTGAATCCTCAAATGCCGGAGATCCAGGGTGCCAGAGCTGTACAGATCGTGGGAGAGCAAGGGTGCCAGTGTGGATCCAGGGTGCCTGGGCTGCACAGATCCCTGGAGGAGCCAGGGTGCTGGTGTGGGGAAGGGCAGGGGGCTGAGGAGCGTACCCAGGGTAGAAGCAGAGCCCCAAAGTGACACTGAAAAGCCCAAGGACCATCTGAAGCCCAGAGTTGAGACCTGGCTTTTCTCAGGCTCACACAGAAGGAAAGGTGGACTAAGTTCATGGGAAATGGGAAAACTTCCTCCAATTGGCTACGTGGCCTGACCAATGGCTTTGGAGTCTGGCAGGGACGAGGGTCCTGGGTAGAGCTCTTTGGATGATGTGTGCTTGCTCTTTTCTGGCGTATCATCTCTATCTTAAGCACCACAGAGCGAGAAACCTTGCTGAAGGCTTCTCAAATCAAAGAGCCTGCTTTGGTGCCTAAAGGAGGAAGGTTACGTCCTGTCCCTTATTCTCCTATACCCTACTTCAAATAAAAGAGAGATCCACAGCAGCCACCAGCTTTGAGGCTCATCTAAGCATCTCAGCCTGTGGCCACCCTTTGTGCTTTTTCATCCCACTGGACTTTGATCCTGTAAAAATGCCAAACCCCAATCCAACCCCCAAACCGCAGATTCCTGCACAGAATCCTGTTGCCTCGTGCAGCAGCCAGGGAGTGCAGGAGCACAGCAGTGACCTCTCCAGGTCCCGACTTCAGATGTTTCCCTGACTTTGGCACCACTTGGAGACATTCTTGAAGGAATTTATCAGAAAGTTTGGGAAAATACCTGGGGGAAGGGAGATGCCTGCTTTCCAGGAGGGGAGAGGAAATCTCTCTGCTCTCTCCCTGGCGGTGCGATCTCCATGGCACTGACCTGCTGTGCCCCCAGATGACACAAGCTGAGGTCACAGAGGGATGTGCTGCATCACAGGGAGGTCTCTATGGTGTCCTGGGTGAGGGCCCTCACTTCGCTCTGAGACCTAGGTGCTGCTGGGCACTGCTCACGCCCTCCCTGCCGCTGCCCTTGTAGTGGCTCCATGGCAAGACTGGAGACAGGAGTTAATGGGGGCTGTGCTGGGATCCATTGCTGACATGCAGAGGAACAGGAGCACGATGAAAAGGAGTGTTGGGTGAAGGGAAGAACATCCCTCCTCCTGGGCTGCAGAGGTGAGCCGAGGGCAAAGAGGGGAGATGGAGGACTGCTGGATGGACACCATCAGCCGAGACCACAGTTCCTTGTTCCCAAGGCTCCTGCAGCTCTCCACTGAGGGTAAGGGCTTTGGGTACTTCTTCCCGAGATGTTGCACAAAGATTGGTAACTGCAAAAACTGCTGTGAATCCAGGGCTGTGGGGGTGGCTGGACAGGACTGGGGGCTGCCACAAGAGTCATCTCTGAGGGTCCCATCTGTCTTAGTGGACAGCCAGGACTCCTGGGTCATGGGTCAGGAGATGCGCTGAGCCTCAAGGCTTCTGTGGGGCCAGCTCCATTGCCTTTTGGGGTATGTGGGGGGGCATGGGAATCCATGGCAGGTTTCCCTGGGATCGTGTCCCCCTTTGCGATCCGGCTCTGAGAAGAATTAGGGTCCTGCATCCCAGAGGCTGGGGCAACCTGCTGCTCTCATGGGGCTCTCAAGAACCTGCTGAAATGTCCATGTACAATAAGGAAACCACCTTGTAATGACCCCAGGTCCTCTGCCTGTTTGAGAGGACCTCTGTTCCTTTCATGCTTGGTACAAGTTGGTACAGCATGTTTTGGGCTCAGAGAAGCCATCTCGAGATGGTCATAGCCTGTGTCCTTGCGCAGATTGGACACAAAACATCTGCATGCAAAAGAAAGCCTATTTGGGAGAGCACCTTGGAAACAGGTGGAGGCACGGTCCCCACTGCCAAGTCCTGACTGACCCAAGGATTTTTCTCTGAGCTATGGGGTGCAGTGCTGCAGTAAGCCCAAAAGAGTCATCTCCCCCAGTCCCTTCATGACCCCACACCCGCACTTCCTAGCACCAGCTGGCTCAGAGCTGGTCCCCCCCCTCACTGCCCTGTGCCCCCATGGGGCTCCTTAGCCCTCCGGAGCGACCCCTCGGGGCACAGTCCAGCCCCACACAGAGCAGCCCCTGCTGCGCCGTGGACCAGCCCTGCCAGGCGGAGCGGGAGGGCTGCCAAGCCTGGGGCTACCCTGGGGAAGGGGCCGGGGCAGGAGGGCCGAGAGGACACTGCCCTGCCCTGGCGGCAGAAGCACCTCACCCGCAGGCTCCGGCACCCCGGCCATTCCCAGGGCCCCAGTGCCGGCACCAGGGCTGGCACCAGCACAGGCCCCAGGGCCGCCCTCCAAGCCCAGCACGGCCCCCAGGGCGCAGGGCAGCGAGGAGCCCCGTGGGGCCCCTGCGGCAGAGGGGCCGCGCCTGGGGCCCCGCACTGCCCGGGCACCCGGTGCCGAGCTGCCCCCAGGCCCCGCCGCGCCCTGCGCTGCCGCCCACAAGATGGCGCCATCCCGCGGGGGAGGGGGCGGAGCTGGCTGCCAGGGCAGGAGGGCGCAGCGTTGCCATGGCATCGCCTGAGTGCGGCCCTCCTATTGGCTGTCCTGAGGAGGAGGGCGGGGATGGATTGGAATGACGGCTGTGTCAGCCAATCGGAGTCCAGAGTGGGAAAAGTCCAAGAGAAGAGAGAGGTGCGAGAAGGGAGGGAGCGAAGCAGGCGAGAAGGGAGCGGAGTGAGAGCGGGTGCGAGTGGGGCTGGTGGGGGCTGCGGGTGCGTTCAAATGCCGGCGGGTGCCCTCTCGCTGCAGCAGGGTCAGCGGTGCTGGCGAGGGGGCTGCTTCCCTGCAGGGGCTCCCGAAGGGGCTGTTGGGGCTGTGAGCAGGGGACCCAGCGCCCTGTCACCGAGGGGAACTGACCTGCGAGCCAGGCGTGCCGGCCTGCGCCGAGCAGCTGGGCCTGGGCGTCTTGGTGGGGTTTGGGTGCAGGAAACTTTGTCCGTGTTGTGGGTCTGAGATGCATTTTCAAGGGTTTCCCTGATTTGCTGCTGCCCCCGCAGCCCCCAGGTGCTGCTCAGAGCTGTATTGGGATCTGCTGGGCAAAGTGTGAGCGGGTTGCTGGTGTCCTCACGAGATGCCCTTCCCAACAATCTCTTTTGTTGTGGAAACTGCATTTCAGAGTGTCTCTGAGAGAGGATGTCCTACATGTCATGTCGTGTCCTAGCTGTTGTTTTGGGGACCTGGTATAAAGACATGGTCTCATCTCTGCCAAAAAGAGGATTAGAATGTCTCAGTTGCCTTGCTGGCTGTTCTCTCACAGATACAGCTCAGCATGGTGGGGAGATATTTGCCCCTAACTGTTGCAACTATGTAAGGCCAGCAGAACTGACAGTAACACTCCGATTCTGTCTGTCTTTCTAGGTTGCTCCAGTTGCGTACATTCCCAGTGCTTTTCTCAGGCCGCTGAGAATGGAGGAAGAATGCCAGGGTGTGTCCCTGTAGCTGTCAACATCTTTGCCAGCATCTTGAGCCCTCTGTGAAAGCAGCTGCAAGTGAATGAGATGAGGCTATGTACGCATGCAACGGCTTCCGTAAATGTGCCTGGCTGTTTCAGTATTGGAGAGGCCAGTGGTAGGCACACAGCTGCTGTTTCTGCTTGTGAGGTGCCTATTGCCTTGCTCTCTGATAAGCCAGCAGATGCCCAGTGGCTTTGATGAAGCCTGCAAAGTCACTACTTCCTCCAAACCAAAGAGCAAGTAGCAATTAAGTTGTTTGATACCTATTTGAAAGACTTCCACATGGTAAATACCAGAGGACAAGGAGACACATTATTAGTCTTGTGGCTGTGAGGTCAGTTCAGCCTGACTAGGGCGGTGGCAGGCCCATGGCTGCGGGCTGCGCGTGTGAGGTCCCCTGTACCTCGGTGCCTGATGGAGCAATGCCAGGCTTACAGGTGTCGTTTATGCTTGTGAGGTCACTTCTGCCTGAGGCCCTGGTGGGCCAGAGCCAGGCCTACAGACGCTATTTGTGGGTGTGAGGTGGCTTCTGCAGCAGTGCCTGACGTGACAGTGCTGGTCACGTGGCTGCGGATAGTTGCTGTGAGGTCCCCCGTGCCTCGGTGCCTGACAGGCCAGTGCTGGTTCAAAGGCTGCTGTTAGTTGCTGTGAGGTCCCTTGTGCAGCGATATTTTATAGGACTGTAGTAAGCCCATGGCTGCTGCTCGTGGCTGTGAGGTCACTTCTGCCTGCGTGCCTGATAGGTCAGTGCCAGGTACACAGCTGGTGTTTATGGTTTGTAGGTTACTTCTGCCCCAGTGTTTGATAGGCCAGTGCTGGGCACGTGGCTGTTTTTTGTGGTTGTGAAGACACTCGTGCCTCAGTGCCCAGTCGGCCAGTGCCAGGCCCCCAGCTGCTGGCTGTGCTTGTGAGGTCTCTTGTGCCTCAGTGCCTGAAAGCCAGCACTGGTCACTAGGCTGCTGTTTGCAGTTCTGAGGTCACTTGTGCAGTGGTGCCTGATGGGCGAGTGCCAGGCCCATGGCTGTTGTTTGTGGTTATGAGATCTTCTCTTGTGGTTGTGTGGATCGTCTCTTTCTAATGATCCCTGAAAAACAGTCTATTCTGGATCTCAAGGTCCAGAAAGCGGTCTATTCTGGATCTCCAGCTCCAGAATGCATCCCTGCATCTCCTCGACATTTCCCCGGGTCATGTCTGCTGTTGTTGTGGGTGTGAAAGACATTGGTGCTGTGTGTGACAAAGATGACTGAAAGGTTGGAGCATCTCCCATAGGAGGAGATGCTGAGAGGGCTGGGACTGTTTTCCTGTTGTAAAACAGACTGCTAGTGTCTTTAGACATCCTTTGAGGGTGTCTAAATATCTGGTGGGAAGGTGTAAGGAAGATGAGAGCGTGGCTCTGAGTGTTTCTCTGTGATAGCCGGGGAGAGGAGGAGAGGCAATGGGCACAAAATGGCAAATCATGAATTTCCACCTGAAGGTAGGAAAATACCTTCAGGTATTGTGAGGGTGGTTAAATGCTGGAAGAGGTTCCCTGAGAGGCTGTGGAGTTTCGACTTTGTGAGATACTCTAAACCTGCCTGACCTAGACCTGGGTAAGCTTTTGTAGGTGCCCCTTCTTGATCAGGGGGGTTGGAGCAGGGGATCTCCAGAGGTCCCTGCCAATATCGTCTTTTTTGTCATTCTGTGAAAACAGCAAAACTCACACTGAAAACAACCATTTCGAGAAAAAAAGAAAGAAGCCAAAGGGTTGCTAGAAACAACTAGATTGGCTCAGTTGCTTTCAGTGCTTATGGATGTGGAAGGGAAAGAAGAGAGTTTTTGATTTCAGGTCTGTTCTTTTCATACCATGTTCATTAAGAAAAACAAATCTCTGGCGGGGATATCAGGATGGAGGCAGCTGTGATGTTGCTGGCGGGGGGTCAAAGGACTACAGCAGAGGGGCCTGGAGGCAGCAGCTGCCTCGTCTGCCTGGTGCAGCTGAATTTGTGCATGTGCTTGTTCCTCAGGCTGCCCTTGTGAGAGAATTTCACTCTCTCTCCCGAGGCAGAGAGGCTGAGAAGAGCAGTTGCTCAGCTGAGATGCTGAGGCCCAAGTGGTGGGGGTGCTCACTTGCTCTAGAGGTATTGTGGGGTTGTTTTCTTTCTTTCAGGAAAACAATTTCCTGATGTGAAGAAGCAAGGACTCGTCCTAGCTTAGAAGTGGCTAGGATGAGTGTCCATGAGTGTGTTCTGCACCTTTCTTAGTTCTAGCATTTCTAATGCTCGGCATCCAGATGTGAGGCCCCTTGTACTTCCTTTTCATCCTTTGGAAAACTTACCTGCTAGTGGTGCACCTTCTTGTCTCTGTTGCCATGTTGGCCAACTCCTTTGCTCACAGCAGTCCATGCACTGCCATCTGCCTCCAGGCTAAGCCGTCCTAGCTCTCTCAGGCTCTCCTCGGGTGAGAGATGTGGAAGACCTGTAGTCATCTTGATAGCCCTGTCCTGGACTCTTTCCAGCAGGTGCATGTCTTTCTTGTACAGGAGAGCCTAGATTTGGAAAAAGCATTCCACAGGTGGGGCCTCACCAGTGCTGAGCAGAAGGGAAGGATCACCTCTCTCGAGCTGCTGGCAATGCTCTTCCTAATTCAGCTGAGGATACTGTTGTCCCCTTTTGCTGTGTGAACACGTTGCTGGCTCATGACCAACTTGTGACCAGGATCCCCAGGTCCTTCCCTGGAAACCTGCTCCTCAGCATCTCGGCAGTGGGGTGACGCTGCCACTTGCCACCAGTGCCCCCAGAACTAGGGCTGGCTTCATCCCCCTTCCTGCAAATGCCTCCTTCCCCTTTTCAGGCTCACACAGGGGCCTTGAGAAACACATTGAATCACAAGGCAGAGCAGGACGTGGTGAACAGCGTCATCGGTGGCCAGCCAGCTATCAGGAAGGCAGTCAGCTGAGGCCAGAGACCTTGTCACGAAGGGCTTTGGAAGGGCTGTGTGAGCGGGCGCAGGTCATGGGCTTGTGTGGGAGCACAGTGTCACGTTGAGCTCCTGCACCAGAACATCTGTATCAGAGGAGGCATGGCTCTGGAGCAGAGATGGAGATCATCTTGCCTTGTCTCATTGCCCCAACAACCAGACCCATCCTTTTGTCCTTTTCGGATTGCCTCGCTGGGAATCCACCTTTGTGTCAGGCTCGGGGCAGGCTTGTGCATTTGCACCTTTCCCTGAAGGACAAGTTGCCTTCAGAGCTGCAGCTCAACCGTGCAGCTGCCCCATTATGCTCCTGAGAAAGGTGCCAGCGAGGCTGTGGTGGTATTCAGCGTGGCATGCCATCCAAGAAAAAGGTAAGCGCCTATCATAGTCCCTGACATCCTCACTCTTGAGCTGCTCTGCCTGCACACGTAGCTTGGCCAGGCTCTGCAGATGAGTCTGTTGGTGGAGGTTTTGTAGCAGAGCTGAAAAAAAGGGGCCTATTCAAAGCAGTGAGAGAAATGGAGGCTCTGCACGTAGTCTCCCTGTGAGATAGCATGCAAGAGCCAGCACTAGTGCGTGCACTGTCCGAGTGAGGCGTGCCCATGGGGACGGGCTGTCTTTGTGGGTGGTGTGGGCAGCCCATGCCTGATGAGGGGCCTCAGTCATTTGCAGCGTGCCCGTGTTTGGGTGCAGCTGGCAGTAGGCCCCTGTTGTGCTGGGTGCCCCCGAGGCAGGCAGGAGCAATTGCGGTGCTGGGAGGGGATGCACATCCCGCCTGAGCGGGACCTGCCTGTGCAGAACATGCGTACCCTCTGTGCGGCTTGTTGTGTAGCCCCAGTGCTGCTGGGGACCCAGCAGCACGTTGCCCCTGGTGATGCCCCGGGACAATGTGCCCTTGCTGTGTTTGCAGGCAGTGCGCAGGAAGTCTAGCACCATGGACATAGAGACCGCTTGGAGTCTTCCGGCAAAGAAGCAACATATACGGCCTGCTGCAGAGGAGGTGCCAGAGCCGGTGAGGCCTTTTTATAGGGAGCACAGGCCTGACATGGTACTGGGTATTCCCATAGGCACAGAGTGACCTAGGCAGATAGAATTCCTGGAATTGATTGGAGTCCAACTTTTCTCCATACCAGAGCATCTCCAACCTGGTGTGGCACTCCGCCCTGTTACTGGTCCAAGAAGTGGGACCAGGCTCTCTTTCCTTGTGTGCTTCAATGCAAAGTCTGAAAGTTAGGCACAGCAGGTCTCACCACACCACCAGCATCATCAGACTCAAACCTCCTGTCTGGACCAAAATGTAGAAGCCCGTGACTTTGAGGCAGAAAATGCTCTCCGGTGTCCACAGCACCTGGACAGTTGGCCCAGGAAGTGGGACAGGTCGGACGGAGATAGGCCAGCGTCTGTTTGAGTCTCCCTTGAAGGATCCTGTGTACTGCTAGGGGATCCTAGATGGGAACAGGGAGATCTTTCAGGATGTGCTGTTGGGCTGCTCTCCACCCCTGGAAAGTTCCAGGGAGAAAACCTTCCAAGCTGGTCTTGAGCCAAAGGAAGAGATGGGTGCTATTGCTGAGCTGCCAGCAGAGTCGTGGGATTCATCTCCTCTGTGCTCCTCTTACCCCCGTAGGAAAGGGACTGAGGAGAGATGGGAGGGAGGCATCTCAGCAGTGGGGTGACGCTGCCACTTGCCAGCCGTGCCCCCAGGACTAGGGCTGGCTTCATTCCCCTTCCTGCAAATGCCTCCTTCCCTTTTTCAGGCTCAGAAGAGGGCTAGGAGCAGCACGTCAGAGCAGCAGACAGAGCAGGACATGGTGACCAGCGTCATCGGTGCGCAGGTATCAGGAAAGCAGTCAGCTGAGGCCAGAGACCTTGTCGGGAAGGGCTTTGGAGGGGCACTGTGAGCGGGCGCAGGTCATGGGTCATGTGGGAGCAGAGTGTCACGTTGAGCTCCTGCACCAGAACATCTGTATCAGAGGAGGCATGGCTCTGGGGCAGAGATGGAGATCATCTTACCTTGTCTCATTGCGCTGACAACCAGACCCTTCCTTTCCCCCTTTCCTCTTTGCCTCATTCTGACTGCATCTTCAGACCAGGCTTGGGGCAGGCGTGTGGTGCACTCGCACCTTTCCCTGAAGGGCAAGCTGCCGTCACAGCCATGCAGCTCCCCCATAACGCTCCTGAGAAAGGTGCCCTAGAGGCTGTGCTGCCAGTATCGTATTCAGCCTGGCGTGCCAGCCAGCTCACCTCTGAGGCAGGGACCCCCACAGCCAAGGCATCTCTTGTCCTCCTAGGTTTTCACCATCTCCCTCCTTGGGGCTCCTGTTGAGTCAATGGACTGGTGCTCTGAAGGAGGGACAACAAGGAGAAAAGTAAGACGCCACTGCCAGACCAAGCCAAGAAGGTGAGAGCCTGTGTACAGCAGGCATCACGCATGCACAGGGCTGTTAAAGCCTCCCAGGTGCTCCTGCCATATGCCTGAGCCCAGCCAACCGCCGACATTATTCACAGGTCAGGAATTGACTGGGGCTGGCAGTGGGGCAGACATGGGGCTCCTGCTCAGTGCCCACAGCCGGGGCAGGGATTCACCTCCATGCAAGCTGTGGTTAGGGGTTGCAAGACAGGCCTTACGCTGGCTTAGGTTGCTCCCTCTCCCAAGAGCCAAGTCACATGGCAGCCTGGGCCATGCTCCACCAGCCCCGGGTGCCAAGGCCATGCTGCCACCCACGTGGTGGCAGTGGGCCTCAGAGGGATGTGGGGGGATCACTCTGGGCTCCTTCCCCAATGCTGAGCCCAGCACATGTGACTGTAGGACACAGCAATACCTGGCCAAGCTGACATCAGGAGCCCAGATCCCTGCGCTGGTGACCTTCATCACACCACAGCAAGGAGGTATGCTAAGGGCCGTGCAGTTTGGGGGATGGCACCCTGTGCCCCCGCTCCCCACCACTGCTGGGGAAAGGGTCTCTGCGGGAGGGAGCAGTGGGGGAGAGGAGCGCTCGAGGGACAGCTCCTGCCAGCAGAGAGCTCAGCCGTGGGCGCCCCCAGTCCATCGGGCTGGCATGCACTAGTAACATGAGAGGAGAGCACACCAGCCACCAGCAGCTTTACCAGTCCCCTCCCCTAGCACAGAGCACTGACCAGAGCCATGTTCACAGCCGGGAGAAAACAAAGTATTTGATTAAGGCAGCTACAAATGGACTTCTGCAATGCTGCTCAGAGTTTTAGCAGTCTGGGAAAAGGGGCCTCAATCTACTATCTAAAATACTGGAAAATGCTGGGATGGTGCCCAAAGACAGGGATTGCTGCAAAGGACAGCACTGTCTTGTAGGCTGTAACACCTGGCAAAGCAGACGGGGCAGACGCTGAGCCCCAGCCCTTCCTGTGCAGCACCAACTTCTGCTTCTGCTGCAGTTCAGCACAAACGCGCTCCCCTGAGGCTTGTTTTGAGGAGCGCCCTGGTATGAATAACCTCCCGGTAAAGACACTTACAGGGACCCAAGCTTTTCACTGCCACCAAAATCACAGGCCTGCAGGCCTCCTTGATCATTCTCTTGGCAAAACCAGGAATTAAAGTCAGAAACAACTGTGGTAATTTCTAATGCATCATTGTCTTTAGCCTCCAGAGATGGGCGGCGTTGGATTGCGAGCCTTCAGGAGCCACCAGGAAGACAGAGCATAGCCAGCAGTCACCCCCCGTGGCAGCCCAAAATCGCCACTTCAGTCACTAGTGAGAAAAAGAAAATCAAGAGTATAGTGGAGGGGAGAGCCAAGATACAGCGTAGAAGGGTCTTAAGGGAAAAGGCTCATAAGGCAATAGGCTCATAATCTTGTACTATACTACATGCAGACTTCTAATAGATACAGTTCTGTGTAAATTGTACCGTAGTCTGATAGAGTAAACTATACTGTAAATTTTACTATATACTGTTAAGTTGTATTACAAGTATGTAATACTGAATACATAAATAAAAGCGTATGGCATTCTCCATGGGGAGCTGAGTGATGCTGCTGGGGAGGCCCTGGGCGGGGAGCTCTGTGTAACCCGGGAACTCACCAAACGCTGCAGGGTCCCTCTTCCTCCTTGCCTGGGAGCGGGGCGGGGAGGAGGCAGCAGGATCCCATGGCAGGGCCTGATCCCTGCTGCCCCCTCCCTGCCCGGCCCCCACAGCCTCCTGAGCTGCAGTGAGGCACCACGAGGCCTTTGGGGGGATGTGAGGAGACTCCCCAGCCCCAAGCGCAGCTGGCTCTGTGCCCCGAGCAGGCAGGCAAACGTGGCCACTGGGACCGGCAGCGGATGGGCAGCTGTCCACATGGGGCCGGGTGCCAGGGACCTTCCTTGCACTGCTGTGACCCACAGCTGGGCGCTGGCAGGTCACTGTCACCGCGGGAGCTGGAACCGGCTGGGCTGTGGGGGCCTTCTATGCCCCCAGCCTCCAGTCAGGGTCTGCTCCTCTCGGGACCCCTCATCTACCCTCCCAGGCAGCCCATGCCCCCCCACACCACCATGTGCTGCTGGAGTTTCATCAGGATTTAGCAGAATTTGGGGCACAGTGACATTGTTAAGATTGATCTCAATCTTCCTTTATGAATGTTAAGAAAATGCTATAACCATCAGTTAATAATTACATGATGTCAGTACTCATCAATTTAAATAAATACTTGGAAATACAAATGTTGTAATAGTTATTTTCAAAAACCATTTCAAGTTATTTTTTTGGAAGGGCTCCTTCTACCTTACCACCAAGCTTATACTTTCCAGAGGGTGGTTCCGGGGGCTTCGATGAGTATTTTGCCCCTTTTTGTTCCAGCAGAGGTTGGGTTCAGTGCTGATGGAGAGGGAAGGTCTTGGTAGGGGGTGAGAGCTTCCTCGGTGGCTCCTCGGGTAGGGGTGTCCCCCACAGCCCTCTCCGTGTGTCTTTCGGTGCCCCCCAACACCCTCCTGCTGCCTTTTGGAGAAACCCAGCTCCCTATGAGGGCTACTAAAGGATACGGTATCTGGCGAAATAGCTCCCCTCAGACCACTTTTTCCCCTGCCTTGGGACTGGTGGTATCGGAAAAGGTTCAGCCGACGGTTAAAGTCCAGGGTAGGGGTTGGGACAAAGCCTCAAGCTCTCAAAAAGGCACCTGCAGGCCCCTGGGTGGTCGACGACTTCTACCCTGACCAGCACACTCAAACTCTGCGCCATCGCAAGCGTGTCTCTTCCAGTGTTGGCATGCACAGAGGTGTCAGAGCTGTGCTCTGGCAGGAGGTCAGAGGAGGGAATGACTTTGGAGGTTAGGGAGTGGGGAGAGGCTTCGGGAGGGCTGGGGCTTGGCTTACAGTTCCCGGTAATCAGCTAAGGTATGTTTTAGAGTTTGGGGTTAGAGGACTGGGTTCAGGCTGGAGTTTGGGGCTTACATATTAAGGCTAGGCATAAGAGCTAGCAGCTAGAGTGACTCTTGGGGGAAGAGCTGGGCATTACCTGTAAGGAATTACGGGTTTGGGTTTCGGCTTTGTGATCAGAGTATCAGATGGGGACTGAAATGGGGCCTTGGGGGAAGGGTTAGGGTAGGGTTTAGGATTAGAGGTAGTGCTTAAGGTCGGTTGTTAGGCTTAGCGGCAAGGGCCTCACACAAGTGGTATCACAGTCACCAACCTCATCAGCAGTACCTGAATCTCCTGTACCTCCCCCAAATCTGTTACCTGTTATTACCACTCGCTGTGATCTCTCTAATTTACAGGATGCCCTAATGCACCCCAGGGTGCCTTTGGCCTTCTTGGCCACAAGGGCACATTGCTGGCTCATGGTCAACTTATTGACCACCAGGACTCCCAGGTCCTCCTCTGCAGAGCTGCTTTCCAGCAGGTCAGCCCAAACCATTCCGGTGCTCTCTGTCACGCTCCCATCTGTGCCATCTCTCACTCCCTCCAGCCCCACGGCTCGCCTCACCCCTGCACTCTGGTGTGCCTGGGAGTCCATTACGGACGGGGAGCAGGTGTTTGCCTGCTGCTTCCTCTCCCTCTTCAGGGTCCTCTCCTGAGGATCTGCCTCTCTGGCACCAAAGGGAGCAGCTCCCTCCTGACCCAGCTGCTCTCCTCAGAGTGAGGACCCCGGTGGCCCTGCTCACAGCAGGGACACAGTCCCCATGCAGACCGCCCCATCACAGTGGCCTTGCAGGCACCATGCCACCACCATCACAAAGCCCTGCTGCTCACCGTGGCAACAGCCCCCAGCAAGGCATTCCTGCATGGGAATACCCCTCTGCCAGGATTTCAAAAGGTAAAACTCAAGGTGATAAAAAATGACCGTGTCCTCCAGTTCAGCTTTTACCCAGAGACATGTTTCCTGTGGATCCTTCATTCACACCTCGCCAGCTTCAGTCTCCCAGCAGACACAAAGCACAACCCAGCCCCCTCCAGGCGACGTCCAGGGATAACTACAGACAGGCTGAACATGGGCTGGGGAAGCTCCTGGCAGGGCAGGCTCATTCCCCCATGGAGAGGGGGGCTGCATGGGGCACGGCACAGTCCCTGTGCCCTCAGCTGTGCTTTACTTCCCCTCCAAAGCAGCCACACTGCAAAGTGCCCATTTCACATCTCCTCCAACAAAGTTCCCCATGACCTGGCCACTCGGTTTAATGCAACAGAGGAAAATCTAGAGCGCTGGAGCCCAGCTGGGGATCAGCGGTACCTCTCCCTCTCTTCAAGGAGGCGAGATGTCTGCCAAGGGCTGCGGAGTTAAACAGGAAGGGGCTGAGCGTGAGGAGAGAAGCCGAGAAATGCTGTTGGCCACGCTCAGGCCATTGCTGATGGTGAGAAGCTCGCAGCTTCTTCTCTCCTTCTCAGGGCCTAACAGCGGGGATGGCCGGGGTGTCCCACTCGGGCGCCAGGCTCCCAAGCCTGCTGCGCTCCCAGGCCGGGGCTGCCCAAGGAGCAGACCCTCTTTCCGAAGGGGAAGCAGGGGAGCAGCAAACACCCCCGTGTTGGCAGGCACTTATGCAGGGAAGTGCTGCTGCCATAGGTTTTGCTCCAGGAGTTTTCTCTTGGCCTCCAGCCACTTCTCCCGCAGAAATGCCTGGGCACTGAGCAGAGATGGAGCCTGCGTTCCCCACGGCGAAGTGCTCCTGCGACAGCGGTGACAAATCCTCTCTCACCCGCTGGCTGGCAGCCCTGCTGCCACTGTCATCCCACAGCCCCAGCACACGCCGTCCCTTTGGTACCCAGAGCCCCTTTTGGCCCTGTAGGGATTTGGGGCTTGAAGTTAGGGCATCAGAGAGGCTCCTGGAGGGAAGGTCTCCCCCAGGTCCTTTGGGACCCCCAGAAGCCGGGGAATGCTACCCCCAGCCCCACGGATGAGGGAGAGGAAAAGGGGACGTCGTGTGCGCAGGGCTATGGCACTGGGCTGTGCCAGGCCTTTGCTGCCGCTGTGCGCGCTTACTTTTGCCAGGCTTCGGCAGCTGGAAAGTCACTCTCTTCGCTCGAGCAGCTGGCTTCCCGCCCTGCATTTTGGGTTTGCTCTGTCTCCTGGGCTCTTCTGGAGGATGAGGAGTCCTTCTCACCGGAGGGCCCAAATGCTGCCAAGGAAGTGAGGCTGGGAGAAGTAAGAGTACAAGCAGTGGGGCTCTTTCCTGGGTGCCTTGGGGCAGAGATGCCCTCCGGCACCCATGCTGCGCCTCCAACATGAGATCTTCACACACCATCTTGTGTGGAGCACACCAAGCCTGGCTGCTCTGCCTTTGCCTGTCACCTGGGATTCTGGAGAAGAGCTCTCGAGCTTTGATGCAGAAGTGCCCACGGAGGCCTGAAGGACCTCCTTCCCCAAGAAAAGCCTTTTGTAATGGTCCTGCATCTTGGCTGTGCTCTCCAGCCTTTCCCTTTTGGCCAGCAGTGGATCGTGCACATCCAGGGAAGTGTCTTCCACACTGATCCCTCCCATCCAGTGGTGATACTGTCAGGCAAGGGAGGGAAAAGAGAAAGCAGTGGAGATGGAGGTGCGTCGAGAAGAAACTTCACGCCACATGAGGCAGGCGTGCAGGGCTGAATGGCTTCAAAGGCTGCCAGTACCTCATTCCTCCAGCCTGGCCATGTAGTTTGGTTGGCATATGCATCCCAGAAGTATCCCATATTCCATATCCCACTTTTTCAGAAGCTTGTGGATTTTCTGCAGGGCCACAGCATGGCAATACCATCAAGCATGAGTTGGGTAGCTCTCCCTCTCTCTCCTGCTCTCTGGCACAAACCTTTCTGCCCATGGGGTTTTGCTCACCACTGCTGGGGCATGGACATATGGTACGCTCCCAAACCCCATCCAGCCACAAGGGTCTCTTCTGCCATGAGCAGTGACCACAGCAGTCAATGCGCTCAGGAGAGCCGGGATGCTTGCCCTCACAGGAAAACCCACCATTGCTGTTGCTGGCATCAACAGCGCCCACAGAAGGGACCCTGCTGTGGTCCACAGAAACGCAGGAGGCAACAGTGTCCTGCAAAACTACCAAGCGGCTTCCCTCTCCTGCACCAAGGCCCGAAGGAAGCACTTTTCCAAAAGGGACTGCCAGGCAACTAGGCTTTTCTCTAGGAACAGCTGCCATAAGAAATGTATCCACCCTGAGCACCTGCTGCCGCTATTTCCCGGCAGGCTCTGCACTCCTGCAGTGTCTTCGGGACTTCAGCTGGATAAAGGAGTCTCCTTTTGCCATCCTCCTCTACCCGGGGCAGCTGGCCAGACAGGGCACTTGCACTCTAGGGAGAAGCACCATGGGCAGTGGGTAGGTGCACAGGAGGACTTTGCTCTCCACTCCATGCTCACAAGCTATGCGCTGCCTTTGGACACATGCTTCCCATCGCAACAGGTAATCCCAACAGGCTCAGTCCTCTCTCACTCCTCTCTGGCAAGAGCCCAGTGCTGAGCACAGCATGCAGAAACACTTGCCCCCTTGGCAAGCCAGGAGAAAAAGCCTCTGCCCCCCTTGCCCCTGCTGCAGTCTCCAGGCACTCTGAGCACAGGTCCCTCAGGCAAACACATCCTGCTCAGCCCCAGACAAAGGAGCCAACGAGGCACCACTTCTCCCTTCCCAATTCCCAGGGCGTTCCCCAAATGCTCTGCCTATTGGGAGCAGAGTCAGCACAGAAATGACTCTGTCCTCGATGGGAAGAAAACTACTCATTCCCCTTCAGGCTTCACAGGGACACTGTGTGCAAGGCAAGAGCTCACTCCCCTGGTGACAGCAGCACCCTCCCCAGCAAGTCTCACCTGGCTGCAGGTGTTTTGATCTGGACTCTCTCCTCTCTGGGTTTACTTTCAGTGGCCTTGGGTATTTGGGGCAGATGGTGCTTCCCTCGGAAGCGGGAGTCCTTGGCCGCACATTCCTCTGTGCAAGCTGAAAGAGGAGACCCTTCAGAACAGCACTTGCCCTGTGCTGGCCACCTTGGGCCACATGGGGCTTGCCGGGAGCTCCTGTGGACCTCACGGAGTCCGCTTTGGGAGAAAGTGTGTCTCCCAGGGAAGCACTGTGTCCTGCTCCAGGGACACTCGGGTGGGCTCTTGCGGCCTGCTGCCCCCTGCGGCTTTACACAGGTCCTGGAGGCAGGGACCCGAGCAGAGCTGTGCACAGCACAAGGGCGAGCTGCCGCCGGCCCAGCACGGTGGGGAGGGTCTGCAAGTACAGGGCCTGCTCTGCCCCTCCGGACACCTAAGAAGACGCAGCAGGGAGAAAGCCTGGGCAGCGGCCTGGCCCCCGCACAAGCAGCCCAGCAGGGATGAGGGGAAGCCAAAGGGCTCCTGTCCGCCATGGACACCTCAGGCCGTCTCTTGGCATCTCTGCAGCAGTCAGACTCCCTGGGGCCACGCTGTCCCCTTCGCCCCCCAGGCGTGCTCCGCCAGGGCTCTGGGCACTGCCGCCAGCCCTCCCCAGGCATGCCCCCCGGCTCCCGACTCCGCGCAGCACCTGTGCTGGGAAGAGTGTCTGGGACAGCCCTCCTGGCAGGGCTCCGCAACGCCGTACCCTCAATGCCATGCCGCTGAGTACAGCAAGCTGCCGGCCCTCCCGAGGGTGCAGTGATCACGGCTTTAGCCACATGCTGGGAGCTGCTGCATCGGGGCTGAAGGCTGCAGGCTGGGCAGAGTGAGTGGCCGTGCGCGTGGGGGCAGTCGGAGCCGCTGCGGCCCAGCTGTGTGGCTTCAGCGGCCAGGGAAGGCCCAGCCCGGCCTGGGCCGCCTCCGGCCCCACGGGAGCTCTCCACTTTTGCGCCCTTTCCCCTGGCAGCCCTGCAGCTCGGTGCCACATGCGGAGGCCATTTCTCTGCGCAGTCTCAGCTGTGAGGAGAGGGTGCAGGTACAGCGGTGCTGGTGGTGGCTCCAGGTGCCCCACAGACACCTCCTGGCAGTGGGGCAGTGTTGAGGGGCATCTGCCTGTTGGCAGGTGCTCGGGGCCATGGGGACAGATGCTGCTGGGGTCAGCAAAGGTGCTGGTGCTGTGCATGGGCAGAGAGTGGGGGAGGGCACTTTCTGAGCTTTCTCACAGACCTGCTGGTCTCTCCGTCAGCCTCAGGGTCTCAGGCCCAAGGGTCCAGGAAGATCTGCAGGGAGAGCAATGGATTTGCTACAGGTGGGATGGATTTCCCTTGGCATCTCCAAGTCTGTATCATGTGCTTTATTTTATTTTATTTTTCCTTGCAATCAAGAAAAATCCTTCTCTGTCTATTTTCAGCTAGTTCTCTAAGGAAAGAAGGTGGGAATCAGGGCATATGTGTTGCAGCATTCAGTTGCCGACTTCAGTGGAATAAGGGCAGCTTGTCGTAGGAGTCATATAAGTGCCAGGCAACTGATGAGAGAAATGGCAGGGTTGGGGAGATGAGGAGGAAGATGCTCTATACAGTGTCTGACGTCTAGGACGCTGTTTTTCATGCATGTCCAGACTTCATTAGGAGACTGTCTGGATCGATGTCAGTTGGGGATTGTTGACTTCCCTTCTTCTGACAGCTGAAAAATAATGATCATAGAATAAAAACCCTTTCAGAAATACTTGTGTATTGTTGCCATCTCCATCTTTCAGCTACATTACAAAGACCTCTTCAATTAGCCATACAGGACTTGAAGAAATTAAAAGGAAAGATGGCTCTGCCATCTCCACAGCAGTGACCTACTGAGCCCTGTATCTGTACTACCTGATACTTGGTGGGAATGGTCCGTGTTGTAACTTTTGTATCTGTACTACCTGATACTTGGTGGGAATAGTCTAGTGCTGTAACTTTTTAGTGCCTCGAACAATACCGCTGTGTTAAGTGTAATACAATAAGTAACAAACAAGGTCTTGGAAATCTGCCAGAAAGAACAGCAGTTGGTTACATATAGATTCTTCCAGCCACAGAATAACCGTGAGAAGCAGTCAACATGAAGGTCAGAAGTTGAAGAGTAATGAAGTAGTGACCCCCAAAGTCAAGTGTGGCCCCCGAAATAAGTCTGCACGCGTGCGCTGTATCATAGCCCGGTTATGCGACTGGGGCAGAGTTGGGCTAGACTCCCTGCACTTGTTGGCACAATGTGTCGGCACTCCCGCCTACCGCAAATAAATACCAGAATTTTTCTGAAGGAGAGGGAGACTGCTACACAACAGAGGACCACGTTGCCTCCTCGGGGACGCCTGAAGGGATTGTGCCTGCCGACTCTCTCTCTCACCTGCAGATGATCGGGACAAGTGTTGAGGTGGTCCTTCTTGAGATTACTGTCAGGTCGGTCTGTTTGTAAGTATCTACTAATAAACTGCTTGCTTCTGAAGAGCGTTTGTGTGTGTGCATGTGTTTATGCTGGCTTGCCAAACTGGATGTTTGGCCCCCGGGAATCTAACTAGAACAAGCCCCCAGATGACATGAGCTGAGGTCACAGTAGAATGTGCTGCCCCACAGGGAGGTCTCCCTGCTGCTGCGGTGATGCCCTCCCTGCCCACAGCTGCCCTGTGGAGATGCTCCACAGCAAGCAGTGGGGACAGGAGGCAGCAGGGCCATGCTGGGGCCCCTTGCCAACATGCAGAGGAGCAGGAGCATGTCAGAGAAGAGCTTTGGATGATGAGACAGGAAGAGCATGCTTTTTCCACAGCTGGAGAGGCAAGCCAAGAGTAAAAGGGCAAGCGAGATGGAGGACTGCTGGAGCAGTACATCAGCCTGGACTGCAGTTCCTTGTTTCCAGTACTCCTGCTGCTTTCCACCAAGGGTAAGGCTTTGGGGAGCTCCTTCCAGAAGTGTTGCAGAGAGATGCAAAACCTGTTGTGGATCCCAGTCTGTGGGGGTGACTGGACAGGGCTGAGGGCTCCTGCAAGAGCCCTGCTTGAGAGCCTTCTCTGGCTTGGGAGACAATGTAGCAACCAGGACTCGTGGGTCCTGGGGCTGCCCGAAGCCCCAGGGCTCCTCAGGGGATGGGGGAAATCCAGGGCCAGGTTTCCCTGGGATTGGGACATGCTTTGGGGTCTGGCTCTGGCAGGAGAGGGGTCCTGTATCACAGAGGCTGGGGTCTTGCAGCTCCTGGGGGTTTCTCAAGACTTGCTGGAAATGCCTTTGCTGGAAATGGAGCCTTCACTTTGTATTAACTTTGAGTCATCTGCTTGTTTGGGAGAACCTTTGATCCTTTCCCCTGGATCCTCTTGTGCTTCTAGTTTGGCAGAGCATGTTTTGGGCCCTGAAGGGGCCATCTTAAGATGGCCACCGCCCCTGTCCTCCTGGAAATTGGGCTCAAACATCTACACCCAAAAGACAGCAAGTTTGGGAGAGCAGCCTGTAAAGAGAAAGAGTCCCATTCCCACTGCACCAGTCCTGGCTGTCCTCAAGGATTTTTCTCTGAGCTGTGGTGGGTGGTGCTGGGGTGAGTCCAGCAGAGCCATCTATCCCAGCCCCCCTCACAACCCTACATCACCTCTCCCCAGACACCGGCAGGCTGAGAGGGGTCTCCCCATCACTGCTGCATACCCTGTGGGGCTTCTCAACCCTCTGGGGCAACCGCCTAGGGCACAGCCAGTGGTCACACTTTCTGCTTTTCAATCCAATGTGACTTTGATCCTGTAAAAATGCCAAACCCCAAACCAACTCCAACATCTAGATCCTTGCACAGGTCTGCCCAGTGCAATGAGCTGTCAGTGCATGATCCCAGAGGTGACTTTTCCAGTGCCCTCTTTGAGGTATTTCACTGGTTTTGGTACTATCTGGAGATGTTTCTGAAGGATTCATCAGAAAATTATGGAAAATAATTGTGGTAAAGGGAGGCGACTGCTTCCAGGATGCAAGAGGAAATCTCTCTGCCTCCTCTCGGGTGGTGCCATCTCCATGGCAATGATGTAGTGAGCCCCCAGATGACACAAGCTGAGGTCACAGGGGGATGTGCCCCATCACACGGAGGTCTCCCTGGTGCTCTGGCAGGTGGCCCTCACTGTCCTGTGAGGACCAGGCCTTAATGAACCTAAGGTCACTTCTGGGTTATAGTGCTGTTTTTGTCTTACCTAACCCTCGCATTCTTCGAAGCGCTGATGTTTATCAAGGCTATTTAGCCGGGGCTCGTTACACTTTGCAGTACTGCTTTTCTCTCTACCTTGTCCTAGAGTCTTGTAACCTATTTGCAAGGTTTTTTTCACAGTATTTCTCTAACAGTATTTCTCAGTGCACCCCACTGACTGAGTCCCACCAATGCAGCTGCCGCAGCCTCGGTAGAGCTGTGCACCCCACTGACCGAGTCTCACCAATGCAGGTGGCACGGCCTCGGTACAGCTGTGCACCCCACTGACTGAGTCCCACCAATGCAGGTGGCGCAGCCTCAGCACAGCTGTGCTCCCCACTGACGGACTCCCACCAATGCAGGTAGTACGGCCTCAGTGCAGCTTTGCATCCGACTGATTGAGACCCACCAAGGCAGGTACGTCGGCCTCAGTACAGCTCTGCACCTCACTGACTGAGTCCCAACAATGCAGGTGGAGAGGTCTCGGTACAGCTGTGCACCCCACTGACTGAGTCCCACCAATGCAGGTAGTACGGGCTCGGTACAGCTGTGCACCCCACTGACCGAGTCCCACCAATGCAGCTGGCGCAGCCTAGGTACAGCTGTGCACCCCACTGACTGAGTCCCACCAATGCACGTGGGGAAGTCTCGGTACAGCTGTGTACCCCACTAACCGAGTCCCACCAATACAGGTGGCTCAGCCTCAGTACAGTTGTGCACTCCACAGACCGAGTCACACCAATGATGGTGGCTCAGCCTCAGTACAGCTGTGAACCCCACTGACCAACTCCCACCAATTCTGATACCACGGCCTCAGTGCAGCTTTGCATCCCACTGACTGAGACCCACCAATGCAGGTAGCACGGCCTCAGTACAGCTTTGCATCCCACTGATCGAGTCCCAGCAATGCAGGTGGCGCAGACTCAGTACAGCTGTGCACCCCACTGACCGAGTCTCACCATTGCAGGTGGTGTAGCCTCTGTGCAGCTGTGCACCCCACTGACCGAGTCCCACCAATGCAGGTGGCAAAGCCTCAGTACAACTGTGCACCCCACTGACCAAGTCCCACCAATGCAGGTGGCTTGGCCTCGGTACAGCTGTGCACCCCACTCACCGAGTCCAACCAGTGCAGGTGGCGTAGCCTCCGTACAGCTGTGCGCTTCACCAATCTCACTATGCTGCAAACCCCGGGAATCCCTTTCTCGTCACCAATTTATGTTCTAGTTAGATTCCTGGGGCAAACATCTGGTTTGGCAAGCCAGCACAAATACACACACACACACAGAGGTACACACACACACACACACACACACACACACAAACACTCTTCAGTAGAGTGCTCTCTCCACACACCTCCTCCCATGCTGAGCAGCACAACACTGAGCCAACATGTGCCTGTGCATCAGTGGTGCACAGGGCACGGCACCACACATGGCAGCACACAGGACACCCCCAAGGGCCCCACAACACAGAAAGCACAACTCTCCAGCCCTTCCAGTCCCTTCTAGGCCTCCAACGCCTTGGAAACAGTGCTTCCTCTGAACATCCACTCACAGCCCTGACATGGTCACTTCCCATCTCCAGGAAGCAGAGAGCAAGTGCTCTCACAGCAGCTGATCAGGCCAGCTCTTGCCACTCACTTTTGCCTCACATGCCCTCAAGACACTCACCCAAAGGGGCCTCCCTACTGACAGGCCCCTAGAGCTTTCAAAGGGAAGCCCATCCTCACGCCTTCTCTTCCCGACAGCTGGGAGGCAGGACAAACACTTTCTTCTGAAATGGCAAAAGGCAGTGAGAGCTAAGTGGGGGCTCCTCACCACCACCCAAAGTGCAGGCAAAATCCAGTCCCTTGCCAGAGTCAGCAGGGTCAGCACCTAACCACACCACACTTAGCACACTGATGGCTACACGTGGCTGCTTTCTTATTTCCCCGCTGCAGCACAGAAAGCTCACACTACAGCACGATGGTGGGGTAACTTGCAGAGACTGCACCTGCAAGGAAGAGAGACCTGGGCTGCGCATCCCTTGCAGGGCACTTTTGCCTTGCTGCTCCCATTCAAAGGCACTCCTCCAAACAGGTCTCCTACAGGAAGGACTCAGCCCCTTGACAGTCAGCTCCCAAGAACTCACCTGCCTTTCTCCAAAGACCACCACACCACAAGGCTTTTACTCCTTCAAAGGGAATCCAGCAGGCTAAGGCCCAGCCAGAAAAGCGCATCTCCCACAACGTCCGCTCCTCTCAGCAAACACTGCTGCAGACCAAAGCTCTTATGAGCAAAAGGAAATAAGAGGAAAGGAGGGAAAACACAGGATTGGTTCACATCCCGGAGCAAGGAGAAACACTCCCTGGCCTTCAGGAAAAATCCATGCTGCAGATCCTGGAAATCGCTTAGCATCCCCAGGGCCTGAACCTCAGTGCATCAAAGGCAGCAGGCTGCCAGCAACTCTGGCCCATGACACCAGGGCAGCCTAGGCCCAGCCAGCGTAGTCACACCCTCACCTTGCAGTGCTCCCCAGCTCCCCACTCTGGCAGCACTGCCCACACACAGCACCGCCCTCTCCAGCTATCTCCTCCCATGATGAGCACCAAAACACTGGGACCACCACCCGGACCCACCACACGGCAGCCCTGCACTGTGACACCCTGCACACACCACTGCTCGCCTCACAGATGGGGGCCAGCAAACGTGCACCTCTGCATCAGCAACGCACAGGGCACCCCAAGTGCCCCACAACACAGAAAGCCCAGCTCTCCAGCTCTTAAGTTCCCTTCTAGTTCTCCAAGGCTTTGCAACACGCACTGCCTCTCAGCATCCACTCACAGTCCTATACACGGTTACTTCCCTTCTCCAGGAAGCAGACGAGTGCTCTCACAAGCCCTGATCAGGCCACCTCTTGTCACTCATTTGTGCCTCAACTTCTCTGAAAAGAACATCTCTTTCAAAATGTGGCCCATATTTATTTCAGGGTGACATTCCTTCTATCTCCTCCAACAGACTTTGCACCCATTCTCCACTGGCTGCATACTTGGACAGAAAATCACCAACCTCTAATGTATCACAGTTCCAAATGTGTCATAAAAGGAGGTGGACACCTGAAAGACAGGCACAGCATTTAGACCTTGCAGGAACATCTCACAAGCTCCTTGTTGTTTCCACAGGGGGAATTTCTAAAGCACACACAGACAATGGGGAGAAGAGATTACTAACACCTGTGCTTACACCAGCATCAGATTGATTTAGCAGCCTCAAAACTCTAGCTGGACTCCCTAGCTGACCGGGAGCAGCCTGCAAGCTTCTACTTAGCAACAACTGGAAAGTCAAACTCCATGTCCATATTCACCAGAGAACAACACCCACATTTTTCATGTAGTAGTACTGACACAGGATGACAGACTGGAACAGAATTCCTGTCAGATGATGTGGAACATCTGCTTCACTGAATAGTTACATTTACATATTGCTGTAGAGCTCTGCAGCAGTCAGTCCCTCCTCTGGGCACACACAACAAACCCAGAAGTCACCTCAGCACCACCATCCAGGCTGCGTGTCTTCTCCTGATCTACCACCTGCTCAGAGAGGTGACCTCACAAGGGCAAACCCCCAACATACGCCTACAGCTGCTATGGGCTTCAGAGACACACGTTTCCTCAAAATAACTTCCCCCGCCATGAACCACTGCTGCCCGAGCAGGTACTCGGACAAAAGAGACCTCACACTCAACGTCCATGCCTAACACACATTCTGGGAAGAAGAGATTACTAGCACCACTGCGTACACCAGCACTAGATTTATTCAGTAGTTTAAAAGATCTAGTTGGACTCCCATGATGACCAGGAGTAGGCTGCAAGCCTCTACTTAGGAACTCAGCAAATGCAAAGTCAAGCTCCATGTCCATGTTCACCAGAGAACATCATCCACATTTGAAACGTAGCAGTACTAACGCAGGATGACAGAGTAGACTAGAATTTGTGTTAGATGATGGGGGACATCTACTTCTGCTTGATTAATTTGTTGCCTTTTCTCTACTGCTATAGAGCTCTGCAGGGCTCAATCCCTCCTCTGGGCACACGCAACAAACCCAGCAGTCACCTCACCACCACTGTGTGGCTTCTCCTGACCTGTGAGCTGCTCACAAGGGCAAACCCCCAACACATGCCTGCTGCTGGTCTGTGGGCTTCAGAGACACCAGTTCCTCAACATAACTTCCCCAGCCATGAGCCACTGCTGTCCTAGCAGGGACTTGGACAAAAGAGACCTCACACTCAACACCCATGACTAACTGCCTGCTGACGGTCTATCAGGGACTCAGACAGATGGGACCTCACAGTCCCCTGTGCAACCAGGTCTCAGTCAGTGGCCAAGAAGCCGCCAAGGCAGGAATTACCTCACTAGAACTTCCCCAGCCAGCAGACAAATCCTGGCTGATCCGCTGCTCAGGCAGAAACCATCTCAAAAACACATCCCAGTGCGGACCTGCTGCTGCCCTATCCACTGCTCCACGGGAAGTGACATCACAAGCAACAGCCACGCCTTCTCCCTCCAGCCGGCCTATCAGGGACTCGCGCAGAACTGACCTCACCATCAACAGCTGAGCCATGGGCCTCCTCCAGCCCCACCAGCTACCTACAAACACTTGATGGCACACAGGGCATTTTCTCATACAGCCCTTTTAAACACTAGGGACCTCACTGCCCACCCTGCTGCTGCCTGCAGCTCCCCCTGCCCTTTCCCACGGCTGAGCCACCTCCCAAATGGCCTCCCTGATTCACTTCCTGGCTTCACAATGCTCACAGTGCAGCAAAGCACCCATTACGTAGCAGTTGCAACCCCCCAAAAATACATTAGCTTTCACCTAGGTAGTCTCTATATGTAGCAAGAGAGCAGGGCCTCATGTCCCAGTCAGAGGGAGAAGCCTTCCCACAGCTCACAAGTCTACTTCCTTCCCAAATGCTGAACAAGCACAGCCAATCCTTCACACATCGAGCATGACAAGCACTCTCCTATTTTATGCACTGACAATTTGAGACATGGCAAAGGACTCCGTCCAGGACATTTCAATTGCTGAAATCAGCAGAGCCAGAATTCAGCAATTCTTCATCCTCATCTAGGATTATGGGAATAACAACGGCGAGTGTGAAAATGGCCTTTCCTCAACTTCCAAGGCCTCTGAAAAGCAAAACACCTCACACTTAACAGAGCTCTTCTGCAAACACCCTTCAGGCTGCTCCCAGGGTCACAGGTCCTGGAGCACACCAAGAACTATGGAGCAAGCACAACGACTTGGGCACGACACCTCGCGAGGACAGCAGCAACCTGCTCTCACTTTGCCCAGCAGATCCCAAACACAGCTCTGAGCAGCACCTGGGGGCTGCGGGGGCAGCAGCAAATCAGGGAAACCCTTGAAAATGCATCTCAGACCCACAAAAGGTTCAAAGCTTCCTGCACCCAAACCCCACCAAGCCGCCCAGACCCAGCTGCTCGGCGCAGGCCGGCACGCCTGGCTCGCAGGTCAGTTCCCCTCGGTGACAGGGCGCTGCGTCCCCTGCTCACAGCCCCAACAGCCCCTTCGGGAGCCCCTGCAGGGAAGCAGCCCCCTCGCCAGCACCGCTGACCCTGCTGCAGCGAGAGGGCACCCGCCGGCATTTGAACGCACCCGCAGCCCCCACCAGCCCCACTCGCACCCGCTCTCACTCCTGCTCCCTTCTCGCCTGCTTCGCTCCCTCCCTTCTCGCACCTCACTCTTCTCTTGGCCTTTTCCCACTCTGAACTACGATTGGCTGAGACAGTTGTCATTCAGTCCATCCCCGCCCTCCTCCTCAGGACAGCCAATAGGAGGGCCGCACTCAGGCGATGCCATGGCAACGCTGCGCCCTCCTGCCCTGGCAGCCAGCTCTGCCCCCTCCCCCGCGGGACGGCGCCATCTTGTGGGCGGCGCGGCGGGGCCTCGGGGCAGCCCGGCGCCAGGTGCCCGGGCAGTGCGGGGCCCCGGGCGTGGCCGCTCTGCCGCAGGGTCCCTGCGGGGCTCCTCGCTGCCCTGCGCCCTGGGGGCCGTGCTGGGCTTGGAGGGCAGCCCTGGGGCCTGTGCTGGTACCAGCCCTGGTGCCGGCACTGGGGCCCTGGGAATGGCCGGGGTGACGGAGCCTGTGGGCGACGTGCTGCTGCTTACAGGGCAGGGCAGTGTCCTCTCGGCCCTCCTGCCCCAACCCCTTCCCCAGAGTAGCCCCAGGGCTTGGCAGCCCTCCCGCTGCGCCTGCCAGGGCTGGGCCACGGCGCAGCAGGGGCTGCTCTGTGTGGGTCTGGGCTGTGCCCCAAGGGGTCACTCCAGAAGGCTGAGGAGCCCCATGGGGGCACAGGGCAGTGAGGGGGAGACCAGCTCTGGGCCTGTTGGTGCCAGGGAGTGGAGGTGTGGGGTCAGGAGGGGGCTGGATGAGATGGCTATGTTGGGCTCACCCCAGCAGTGCACACCACAGAGAAAAGTCCTTGGGGTAGCCAAGACTTACGGGGTGACAGTGATGCCTCCACCTGTTCACAAAGTGCTCTCCCAAACAGACTGTCTTTTGGATGCAGAGGTTGGAGCCTATTTTGCAGGAGGACAGAGGCTGTGGCCATCTCAGGATGGCATGTCAGAGCCCCAAATATGCTCTGCCAAGTTAGAATCATAAAAGGATACAAACGGAGTCAATCCTCACTGGAGAGCTACAGAAGCACTGGAAACAGGCAAGTGCATTCCTGGCTGATGGTGTCCCTGCAGCAGTCCTCCATCTCGCTTGTCCCTTTGCCCTCAGCTCACCTCTCAAGCCCAGGACGAGGAACGCTCTTCCCATCTCATCACCCAATACTCCTTTCCAACATGCTGCTGCTCCTCCGCATGTCGACAAGGGCTCCTAGTGCAGCCCCGTTGCCTCCTGTCCCCCGTCATTGCCACAGAGCCACTACGAAGGATAGTGGTGGGGACTGCGTGAGCAGTGCCCAGCAGTGCCTGGGCCTCGCAGGGCAGTGAGGGCCCCCACCCACGGCACCATGGAGACCTCCCTGTGATGCAGCACATCCTGCTGTGACCTCAGCTCGTGTCATCTGGGGGCTCACTATGCCGTCGCCATGAGATGGCCCAGCCAGGGAGCAGAGAGATTTCCTCTCACGTCCTGGAAAGCAATCCCTTCCCTTCCCCCAGTTATTTCCCAAACATTTCTGATAAATCCTTTCAGGAATGTCTCCAGATGATGCAAAGTCAGGGAAATAGCTAGAAAGAGGCCCGAGAGAGGTCATTTTTGCACACCACAGGCATCCCACTCCCATGGATACCTGGCCCTGGATTTCCCCCATCCCCAGAGGGGCCTTGGGCATCAGGGCAGCCCCAAAATCAGGACCCAGGAGTCCTGGATGCCACATGGTCTCCCGAGCCACACAAGCTTCTCAGGCAGGATTTTGCCCAGGATCCACAGCAGTTTTTTCAGTTAAGGGTTTCTGTGTGCCTCCTCAAACAGGAGCCCCAGAAGGCTCCCAGGGAGCTGCAGGAGCATTGGGAACAAGGAACTGTTGTCTGGGCTGATGGTATTGGTCCAGCAGTCCTCCATCTCTACTTGCTCCTTGTCCTTGGCTCACCTCTGTAGCTGAGGAGGAGGGATGCTCTTCCTGGTTTGGCACCCAAAACTCCTTTACAATGAGGCCCTACCCCACTGCCTGCTGGCGGAAGGCCCCAATGTGGACCCATTGCATCCTGTCCACACCTCTTTACATAGAGTTGCTATGGAAGACAGAAGTTTCTTTTCTCTTGTTGCTCTTCATTTCCTGCTTTTGCCCATAGCAAGACAGCAGAAAAATCTCACTCTTTCAGCAGAGTCCCCTACTTTTGCACATCTGCTTTCTGCACTTTTTCAACACCCTCTGTATTCCCCGCCTACCACCATCACACACCCCAGTTCCTTTCCTTTGCTCCAGCAGCATGCTAAGATTGAGAAAGTCTAAGTAGGGTGTGTATGTGAGGGAAATAAAATAAATAACGAGATGCCAGCACGAACAGCAGTGGGATGGCAAAGCAGGTGGTGTATGAAAATGCCATGTCAGACACCCCAAAGAAGTCATGTCCTTCCAAAATCTGCCAATTGGAAATGATGTACAAAGCCAAACAATTCTGAATGCTTGTGGAGTTTGGTGCCTCTGGTTGTACATGATGCCAGGGATACAGGGCTGTAAGAAGCACAAGGGAGAGGGCCAAGCCTTGCAGGAGGCAGCCTCGGCTGGAGCTGAGCCCTGGCAGGAGCAGGAGAGAGCAAGGCAGGGGTCTTGAGGGTGCTCTGCTTCTCCTGCTAGCCAGGCTGGCTGGGCAGAGGCTTTGTCAGTGTGGGGCAAGAGATGGGAAATGGCAGCTGCCTTGGGAACCCGCAGGCATGTCCTTGCAGGCTGCCAGGCAGAGCATACAGTCAGCCTGCCGGCAGGCAGAGACCTCCTGCTCCTTGCCAGCACTTCCCACCTGCTCCTCGGCAGCTCCAGGGAGTCAGGCAGAGGCTTTCAAAGTCACCATCATGGTCATCTCTGCACCTTTGCGAGGACACGTGCAGAAGCCCGTGAGCCCTGTGCGTTGGGCAGCCGAGGCAGCCTGTGCCTTTGGTGGGAGCAAGCTGGGCTCCGGCTGTGCTGCACTGCTGCGTGCAGCTGCTGCTGGCGACCTGTGGGCAGAAGGACTCACAGGGTGGAGGCGGTTGACTTGGTCCGAGTGGCTGGTGAAGAGCAGGAAACCTGAGGGCCGTGGGCAAGGGAAGCTCTGGCTGCACGCGGCCTGGCTGAGCTGGGCCCAGAGCTGCTCTCTGCCCCTCAGCACAGAGCTCACGGGCTCTGTGGGGGCCTTGGAGCACGCAGGTTGCTGTGCTTTGTCCCAGGGAAAATCCCCAGGGCCAGGAAGAAATTCCCCCCTGGCCGCAGCAGCTCCTGCCTGCCTCTTTCACCCCAGCTCCTTTGCCAAACCATCTCTCTGGGCAGCTCCCATGCCTGCTGCCTGCCTCTGCCTCCCGCCCCATGGCTCACCTCACCCCTGCGCTCCGGCATGCCTGGCAGTGCGTGTGCAGCCTGGCAGCAGACGTTTGCTGCCGCTCCTCATCCCTCTGCAGGATCCTCTCCTGGGGTCCTGCTGCTCTGGCCCCAAGGGCAGCTGCTGCCTCCTCAGGGAGCGGCTCTCCTCAGTGGGAGGACCCCGGGGGCTCTGCTCCCAGCAGGGACACAGTCCCCATGCAGCCCACCCCATCACCAGGGCCTTGGAGGCACCATGCCACCACCATCACAAAGCCCTACTGCTCACCGTGGCAACAGCCGTCACCAAGCCCCGGGGATCGCTGGGGGCACCCTCAGCACAATGCCTTGGCAGTCCCCATGGGCACACCCATCCCCATGGCCTTGCCTCCAAGCCTCTGCTTTCAGCTTTTTAGGCTGCCTGGCAGCTGAGAGCCGGGCAGCACCACCAAGGTTCCTCTCTCCAGCCCTGCACTCCATGCCCCTTGCACAGGCTGCCCTGTGAAGGGAAAAAGTGTGCAGAGGCTTTGAAATGAGGCCCAAGCAAGGAGACAGCCCCAGCCTGGCGGTCTGCTGAAATGCCACCTGTCTGGCTGCACGGGCTTTGCAGCAGCTCTCTGAGCTCCACAGCTGCATTCACAACCTGACCCTGGGCACATCTTCACCCCTCACAGAGACAGGAACCCAACAACTGTGAGACATCCTCAATTTCAAGCTACAGTGGCTTTGGGACACTCAGACAAATATGTGGCACCACAGCCTTCTTGGAAAAGGGGGGAACACAGTAGCATTTGCAGAGCAAGCTGGCACTAACAGCATTTGTGCGATGCAGAAGTTGCAGCACAGCGGACGTGAACCTACACCCCAAGTCACCCATGGAAGCCAGGCGCACTTACAGAAGCCTTCACATCCACTCGCAGCCTCACCTCATTCAGCACCTCACCTCTTGCAGCTGCTTTCTCAGACAGATCACAATGGTGGCAAAGATGTTGGCAGGTACAGGCACACACCCTGGCATCCTGCCTCCATCCTCAGCAGTTCTAGGACTACACCAGCAACATATGGGACTGCAGTAACCTAGAAAGAAAGAGAAAATCAGAGTGTTACTGTCAGCTCTGCTGGCCTTCCACAGTCGCAACAGTCGGCGGCAAATGTCTCCCCTCTACGCTGAGCTGTATTTGTGAGAGCACAGCCTGTGGGGCCACTGAGAGCTTCTACTCCTCTTTTTGGCACAGGTGAGACCATGTCTGTATATCGGGTCTCCTCTGGACACTCCAGTTCTGCAAAGGCACAAACACACAGTAGGGAGTCCAGCACAGGGACACCAAGACAGTCAAGGCCTGGAGCATGGGGCATACAGGTAGAGGCTGAGAGAGCTGCACCTGGCAGGGCTGGGCCACGGCCCAGCAGGGGCTGCTCTGTGTGGGGCTGGACTGTGCCCCGAGGGGTCGCTCCAGAAGGCTGAGGAGCCCCATGGGGGCACAGGGCAGTGAGGGGGGGGGACCAGCTCTGAGCCAGCTGGTGCCAGGGAGTGGAGGTGTGGGGTCGTGAAGGGACTGGGGGAGATGGCTCTTTTGGGCTTACTGCAGCACTGCACCCCATAGCTCAGAGAAAAATCCTTGGGTCAGTCAGGACTTGGCAGTGGGGACCGTGCCTCCACCTGTTTCCAAGGTGCTCTCCCAAATAGGCTTTCTTTTGCATGCAGATGTTTTGAGTCCAATTTGCGCAAGGACACAGGCTATGACCATCTCGAGATGGCTTCTCTGAGCCCAAAACATGCTGTACCAACTTGTACCAAGCATGAAAGGAACAGAGGTCCTCTCAAACAGGCAGAGGACCTGGGGTCATTACAAGGTGGTTTCCTTATTGTACATGGACATTTCAGCAGGTTCTTGAGAGCCCCATGAGAGCAGCAGGTTGCCCCAGCCTCTGGGATGCAGGACCCCAATTCTTCCCAGAGCCAGATCACAAAGGGGGACACGATCCCAGGGAAACCTGCCATGGATTCCCATGCCCCCCACAGACCCCAAAAGGCAATGGAGCTGGCCCCACAGAAGCCTTGAGGCTCAGCGCATCTCCTGACCCATGACCCAGGAGGCCTGGCTGTCCACTAAGACAGATGGGACCCTCAGAGATGACTCTTGTGGCAGCCCCCAGTCCTGTCCAGCCACCCCCACAGCCCTGGATTCACAGCAGTTTTTGCAGTTACCAATCTTTGTGCAACATCTCGGGAAGAAGTACCCAAAGCCCTTACCCTCAGTGGAGAGCTGCAGGAGCCTTGGGAACAAGGAACTGTGGTCTCGGCTGATGGTGTCCATCCAGCAGTCCTCCATCTCCCCTCTTTGCCCTCGGCTCACCTCTGCAGCCCAGGAGGAGGGATGTTCTTCCCTTCACCCAACAATCCTTTTCATCGTGCTCCTGTTCCTCTGCGTGTCAGTGACGGATCCCAGCACAGCCCCCATTAACTCCTGTCTCCAGTCTTGCCATGGAGCCACTACAAGGGCAGCGGCAGGGAGGGCGTGAGCAGTGCCCAGCAGTGCCTAGGTCTCGGAGCGAAGTGAGGGCCCTCACCCAGGACACCATGGAGACCTCCCTGTGATGCAGCACATCCCGCTGTGACCTCAGCTGGTGTCATCTGGGGGCACAGCAGGTCAGTGCCATGGAGATCGCACCGCCAGGGAGAGAGCAGAGAGATTTCCTCTCCCCTCCTGGAAAGCAGGCATCTCCCTTCCCCCAGGTATTTTCCCAAACTTTCTGATAAATTCCTTCAAGAATGTCTCGAGGTGGTGTCAAAGTCAGGGAAACATCTGAAGTCGGGACCTGGAGAGGTCACTGCTGTGCTCCTGCACTCCCTGGCTGCTGCACGAGGCAACAGGATTCTGTGCAGGAATCTGCGGTTTGGGGGTTGGATTGGGGTTTGGCATTTTTGCAGGACCAAAGTCCAGTGGGATGAAAAAGCACAAAGGGTGGCCACAGGCTGAGATGCTTAGATGAGCCTCAAAACTGGTGGCTGCTGTGGATCTCGCTTTTATTTGAAGTAGGGTATAGGAGAATAAGGGACAGGACGTAACCTTCCTCCTTTAGGCACCAAAGCAGGCTCTTTGATTTGAGAAGCCTTCAGCAAGGTTTCTCGCTCTGTGGTGCTTAAGATAGAGATGATATGCCAGAAAAGAGCAAACACATCATCCAGAGAGCTCTACCCAGGACCCTCGTCCCTGCCAGACTCCAAAGCCATTGGTCAGGCCACGTAGCCAATTGGAGGAAGTTTTCCCATTTCCCATGAACTTAGTCCACCTTTCCTTCTGTGTGAGCCTGAGAAAAGCCAGGTCTCAACTCTGGGCTTCAGATGGTCCTTGGGCTTTTCAGTGTCACTTTGGGGCTCTGCTTCTCCCCTGGGTATGCTCCTCAGCCCCCTGCCCTTCCCCACACCAGCCCCCTGGCTCCTCCAGGGATCTGTGCAGCCCAGGCACCCTGGATCCACACTGGCACCCTTGCTCTCCCACGATCTGTACAGCTCTGGCACCCTGGATCTCCCACATTTGAGGATTCAAGGCTTCTCAGGACATCCCTCATACTGCAGTGCTGCTCTCTGGGCTCTGGTGCAGAGCCTACGAGGCACTGCAATGCCTCAGGGCCTGCATTCAGAAGTTTGTAAGGGCACCTCCCAGCTCTGCACCTGCTAAAGCTTGCGAGCCTCCCTACAGTCAATCTTCCTGCTCTTCCTAGTCTCTGCAGAGTGCTGGGGCAGGTCTTGCAGGAGGGAGACTGCACCCCTCTTAAATACTGTCCGAGATGTGCCTTTCCAAGTCCCTACAGGAGTTAGTTTGCTTAGTCAGCCTCTAGTCATCTGTGACACAGGGAGCCCAACTCTACCTGCTGGCATCTCTGCCCTTTCTCTCCCTTGTCTCCTGTGTGCCTACCCAGTCTTCTCCATGCACCAGAGGCATGGGAAGTGTTGCCTGAGAGAACTCACCTGAAGCTATGACACGTTGTGGAGCTGAGGGCCTGACGGAGGCAAGTCTGGGATGACTGTTCCCCCATCTCCTCTCCTACTCCCAGCCCGAGGGTTAGGAAAGTCCTCTGGAGAGAGTGGTTGGTTTGGTATGGCTGGGATGGGTTTCCCTCGACATCGCTGGGTCCTGCCTGTGTTGCTCTGAGTGCCCAGAAAATTTCTCTTCTCTGGGGGCTTGCATCAATGTTTTCCAGACTTTTGTACAGAAAGATAGCTTGCTCCAAGATCCCCAAATCCCCCCCTACACACACACACACACACCTGCAGGACGGCACAGTCTTGTGGAGATTTGTTTTGCTTCTCTGTCGTGACAGACATCTTTTGAGCTACCGTCCAGATTACAGCAGGGAAAAAAAAATGTTTGTTTAAAAAAATCTTATCCCTGGCAGCAAATACAAACTGACTCATTACCCCTGCACCTCCACCATTCAGTAGAGCAGCAGCTCATGCCTCTCTGCTTTCCCCGTCAGTTTCACCACCCACCCAGAGTGTTTCAGCTTTCCATTAGGAGGGAACATTAAGCAGTAGAAGTGGCAAAGAAAGCGGCTTCTCTCTTCTTTTCACTCTTCACCTGCTGCCTTAGGTTTCACTAGTGATGGAGCTCTCACAGCTCAGGGCTTCTCTGCACCTCTCAGGCTGCCGTGCTGTGACAAGAATTTCTGCTCTAAAGCAGGATTCAGGAAATGTGGAGGTTGCTGCAAGTTTTTATGCAGGCACAAAGCTGAGCGTATCAGCTAGTTACAGATTAATAATCTACAAGTAGAATCACAAAGAAAGGAATAGTTTCAGAGCAGATACAGAAGTATTCCTAATGGCACTTGAGGGATAGCATATGACGTACTGTGAGTAATTCTGGTTTCCTTGGAAAAAAAAGGAACTGAGATTGCAACAAAAAGCAACAAAGGCAGGCTATGCAAATGCTCCAGAAGTGAAGTGCCAATCACACGGAAGCACACTAGGAGAATTCAGTTTGACATAGCCAAACTAAGACAGAGGAAACAGGATTGTTTCGTACAGGAGAAGTTGCTCTATGGAGAGAGAATCAGTTACCCTCACAAGCAATGCTGCCACAAGGAGCAATACCCATAAAGTTGCCATCAGGAAATGCCACTTGGATTTGAAAAGACTTCAAATTCCTGAAAAGGAAATTCTGCATTAAAGTTTCCATCAGGAAATGCCACTTGGATTTGAAAAGACTTCAAATTCCTGAAAAGGAAATTCTGCATTAAAGTTTCCATCAGGAAATGCCACTTGGATTTGAAAAGACTTCAAATTCCTGAAAAGGAAATTCTGCATGTGGCTCTCAATCAAGGAAATATCTCACAAGGGAACTTAAGTCTATCTATAAAATCGATTCTGCAATAGATTTGCCTGGAGCAGGTGACTGAACTCCAGGACCCAGGAGATTCTTTGGGAGGGGATGAGATGTCAAGGAAAAACAGGCAAATAGGGACCCAAACCTGAGTCACAGCGACCGGCACAGGAAGCTAAGCAGTGCCCCTTTAGCCTCTAGGCTAACCCCACTGCCCAAGCACACAGTGTTCTTCTGTGCATAAGGAATAAGACGACTTAGTAACTGAGGAGCAAACCACAACAAACTAAAAGCTGCTTGTGCCTATGCGATGGAAGGCATCAGGCAGTCTTCTTGCCTCTTTCAACCCCAGCCATCACTTGGGTAAGTTTTAGAGTGGAAAAAAAAGGAGCATGAAGTGTATATGCCAACTTCTCACTGTTCCTTCAGTTTTTCTGAGGAAGAAGATAGGTCCTCCCTGATTAGAGGATACCTCTAGTATGGCCATACTTATCAATTTGTAAGTTATAATGAGACAGGGATAATAAAAGTTCTCTCGGACTGTGACACTCTGAGAGCGTGTGAGAGACTGGGTCACTCTGAGAAATTGAGACAGGTACATAAAACCATAGAAAAGAGGAAAAAAAAGAAGGAAATGGTCCCTTTGGAGAGATCATTAAGAACAAGCATTTGAGAACTTGCAATTACATGCTGCACTTAGATTCCATTTTCCCTCCTGCTGAGTGCAGTGAAAGAAAAGCAAAGAATTTGAAAAGAAAATTCACATACACAGTCAAGAGGTATGAGAACATGACTACACGGCAGCAGACATTACCTCATCCTTGAACTAGCAAAGGTTCCTTAGTCTATGGATATCCTCAGGGGTGGCAGTGAGGTCGAAAGCACTACTCCTGATCTCCTCTGGCTTGCCTTCCTCCGATGCAGCAGTGAGCTCTCTCACAGTGGCCTGAAAAAACACAGTGAAAGCACAAAGGGCTCACTGAGCGCACGAACCGGGATGGAGCAGTCGCCTGAAAAAAGGCCCACCAAAAAGCCGGTCAAGTTAGACCTTGGAAACTGTCACAGTGTTTCAGAGCTGAGGATCATGGGCTTCCTCAGCTTGCTGCTCAGGTAGCAACAGCAGCCGGGTTCTTTGTTTCACACTCCTCGCTTGGAAGGGCACAGTTGTTTCAGGCTGTTCTCACTTCAGCAGTAACAGGGGAAAGAGAGGAAGCTGACAGAAAACAGGAGGACTAGCACAGGAGGACTAGCACAGGAGGACTAGCACTAGCACTGAAAACAGGAGGGCTACACAAGAAAGCAGCTCAGGAATGAATACGAGAACAGCAAAGGCCTCTTGTGCCACATGACGCTGTAGCCCTCCCAACACTGAGGTTTCAGACAACCACAGCAGGCGTTCTCCAGACCAAGGCACCAGACAGGAGTCTGAGAACTGGAGGCAGGTGAGCTCCAAAGGGAGCTGAGCTGACAACCAAAGGGGAACAGACAACAACACTGGAGTCAGGCAATAAAGACACCACGGTGTGCATTAGAGTGGCTGCAACATGGCTGTTGGCATCCAAGTGTGCTTAAGGAAGGCAAACAACCCATGGGCCTGTTAGGATAAAACACTTGGATCTGCAGTAGGGATGGGTTCACAAAAAACAGAAAAGGGAAAGAAAAAAAAATCCCTTTTTCCTCAGGCTGTAGCATGACTCTGCAAGCCCTTGTTTTCCTAGCCCTCTGAAAGCCAAGTGCTAGCAAACAAGGACAGACCGCCTGACTAGCAGACAGTACAAAGAGTCTTCCTCATGCATAAAACAGAGAGAAGGATACTTTTGCACACAAAAGCAACCAACCAACCAGCACATTCCTCCCTTTCCAAACTCCCAAGGTCCTTCTTTGGGATGGCTGCTTTCAACCTACCCCACTGTGTACTACTGTTTCTGTGCTCAGAATGGCACAGAAACAAAGTAAGTGACAGCAGGCAACCTCTGGGAAAGTGTCATTTGCAGAAGAATGCTCTCCTCTCCCCGGAGAAAAAATAAGGCAGCAGAGCATTCTTTACAACATACAAAGAGTGCAATGGCTGAATACACTCAATCATCATTCCCTAAAAATGAAATGATAAGGAACACTAGCTTACCTCTGCACTGGCTTGCTTCACTGCTTTGCCCTTGTCACAAGCATTTTCTGCTGGTCTGTAATGCCTGAGAGAAGCAGAGAAAGACAGCAACGAGTTGTTTCAATGTCATCACCTCCAGTGCTGATGAATCCACCTCACGGTTAGGAGGTGCCCTTTTTGCAGTGCTCAGTCTGGATACATCCTCCATTGCACAAATGGACAAGGGAAAACATCACATCAGCTTCCAGCACTATTCTTTCTGAGCAGCAAGAGAAAAAAAGAGAAAAGAGAAAGAAGAGCTCACATGCTTTCCCACTGTCTTCTCTCAATGCGTGGCAGGAGCCTTTCTCTTTTGCTGTGTCACTTTCACTCATTGGAAAAGGGGGAAGCCACCAGCACCTGCTCTGTAAAGCCCTTGGTGATCTACTGGGGAGGAAGACTGCAAGACGCATGTTATCCTGCCAGGGAAAACAGGAACATTTCCAAGCATGCTTGCCTCCAAGCACAGTTACCTCACTCCAAGTAAAGACCAGCACACCGAGTTACAACTGGACGTCTCCAAAATGCTCACTTGCATTTTAGAGGCCAGTCAGCAGAGTGACTATCTCCACCTGGAAAGGAGTACCATTAAACCACAGAGGCTCTGAACACCAAGCACATACACAGACATTCCCTGTATACACCTCTACTGCCCCCCAAAGCAGTACTTTCACTGTCACCAGAGATGGGACTGTTCACTCTGGCTCAGCCTTTGCGCCTAACACCTGGCTCCTGCTGAGGCCTGTGGTAGGCTGCGGGCACCATTAGGCTACAGCGAGAGCAAACACATACACCACGCCCTCACGGACAAAAAGAATGAGGTCGGCTATCCTTGCAGGTTTTTCAGTAACTCTTTGTTTATACCTGCCAAGTCTGGAACTCTTTGGAATTAAGTCAATCCTTCCCCAGTAACCAAAAGGACCAATAGGGATGGTATGGACCAAACTTCCCAGCTCGAAGGTACTGGAAGGAAAATGCTCTCCACGCAAGGGTGTGTTCAAGTCCTTCTCCTTGGTCTAGCAAGGACAGTGCCCGTTTGCGGCCATCCTGTTGCTTTCTTCCTTAGCAACTGCAGGAAGAGAGGAAGCTTTCAACAAAGCTCTAGAGTGCTACATATAGTTACCTCAGAGCTCAGGCCCTGCTCTTTTCACAGCCCTCTTTTCTCCCCACTCCTGGACATGACAACTTGCGACTGTTCCTAATTGAAAGCTGAAGAAAGAAGTCACATTTTCACAGGTTGATCGAGGAAACTGAATACTGCACTGCCCCCGCACACTACAGCAGCAGCTCCTGCCTATCTGCTTTCACCAACAGTTTCTCCACACACACCCAGGGTGTTTCAGCTTTCCAGGAGGGGAGAACATCCCGGGGCAAAAGCAGCACAGGAAGCAGCTGCTCTGGTCCTCTCCCTCCTGCCCTGCTGCCTGCGCGGTCACTAGTGCTGCAGCTCTCACAGCTCAGGGCTTCTCGGTACCCACCAGGCCGCAGTGCAGGCTGAAACCCCCCACTGTGTCCCCGGGATGCTCACGGGCAAGCTACTGCCCCCAGCGCAGTGCAGAGGTTTCTCTCCCATCCCTCCCCTCCCCTCCCCTCCTGCAGACTCGCCCAGGCCCCGGGGCAGAGCGGGGCCCTGCGGCAGCAGCGCCCGGCAGCAGCGTTTCCCCACGCACCAGCACCAGCAGCCAGGGACACACAGGCCCCGCCCCCACAGCCGGAAGTGACGCCCCCTGCACCACAGACCCTCCCACCCCTCACTCCTCCAATAGCTCCCGTTGGACGTGACCTCGTGGGGCAGGACCCCAGGGAGGGGCGGGAGGGAGGCAGCAGTGCGCGTGCGCTGTTCGGGGGCCGGGTTTGGGGGGGGGCAGGGGAGCCAAGGGGCGGGACCAAGAGGGGCGTGGCAAAGAGGGAGGGGCATGGCCGGTCAGGGCAGAGCATGCGCAGTGGCCCAGAGGAGAGTGAGGAGCGCGTTGGGGGCGGGTCTGTGGCTGGCCGGGCCCTGCGGGCGGGGAGGGGGCGAGAGGCGGCTGCTGCCGCGGGGCAGCGTCTCCCGGCCCGGGGCCGCCCGGAGCCTTTAGCCGCAGAGCAGGGAGCTGCCACGCCGGGGCCGAGGGCCGCGGGCTGGGCAGAGCGAGCGGCCGTGCGCGCGGGGCAGCCGGAGCCGCCGCGGCCCGGCTGTGTGGCAGCAGCGAATGGGGAAGGCCCGGCCTGGCCTGGGCCACCTCCGGCCCCCGGGAGTCCCCGGCTCTTGCGTCCTTTCTCCTTCTGGCCCCATGGCTCGTTGCTGGATGTTGTGGTACCGGTTCCTCAGCACCATCCCAGCTGTGAGGAGAGGGTGCAGGTACAGCGGTGCTTGTGGAGTCTCCAGGCTGGAGGCAGGAGGCAGCCAGCGCCCTGGTGCCCCTGCAGACAGCCCCGCTTTCCCCGGGGCAGGTCCCCAACTCCTCTCTGAGCCCAGCCAGGCTGTGGGCACCGTGAGGAGCAGGACGTGCGGAGGCTCCTGATGGCCGTGGCCAGAGCCAGGCTCTCAGGTATCGCGGCAAAGCGGCTGTGGAAGAGCTATACCCTTCTGGAGGGCGCACACAGCCCCTCGGGACACCTCCCCAGAGACAGTCGAGGGTCTGAAGGTGACATTTCCTCAGGAAAGCAATGACCCACAGGCCCATCACAGTCCTGTGTGCTCAGCTCTGCCCCACAGACACCTCCTGGCAGCGAGGCAGTGTTGAGGGGCATCTGCATGTTGGCAGGTGCTCGGGGTAGCGAGGACAGATCCAGCTGGGGTTGGCAAAGGTGCTGCTGGTGCTGTGCATGTCGGGGAAGGAACTTTGTGAGCTTCCTTCAGACCTGCTGGTCTCTCCATCAGCTTTGGAGTCTCGCGCTCTTGTCCAGGCTTGGCAGCTCCTCTTGCTTCCCTCCACCCCAGCAGCTGGGACCTGAAAGCAGAGATGTGGGGAAGCTCCTTGCCTTTGGTGTCATCCCTGCCTGGAGCTACCTGCTGAGAAGCCCCTGGGAAGTGTCCTGGGGGTGAGCAGGAGCTGTGAGGAGCCCTGCCCCATGCAGACCCCTCTCCGTGGGGGAATGACCCTGCCCTGCGTGGGCCACTCCTCCACCCTAGAGCTTCCCCAGCCTGTGTTCAGACTGTTTGTAGTTATCCCTGTGTTGTCCCCAAACTGCGTTCTATTACCCAATGTGCAAGCACCCAACAGACACACAGGGTCCAGAAAATTGTTTCTTTATTTCTGCACAGAGATGGGTGCCAGGTGGTAGATCCATAAAGCTAGCACACCTTCTCTGCTTCTGACTCTTCTTCCCTTCTTTTCCTTGAGTCTTGTTTGCTATTTGCAGGGTTTTTTTCACAGCATCGCTGAAACAAGGGTGGCAGCATTTCTTTGGCAGGAGACTTGCCAAGTGCTGAGCTGATGGTGATTCAGCTGGGCAAGCTGGTGGGGGAGCAACCTAGAGGAGACACTGACTGCAAGAAGAGTGAGGAAGCAATGGCATGGGATGGCAAGGAAAGGTGCCAGGTGGTGGGGGGAAAAACAAGCCCATCACGACAGCAGCAGGAATGCAGGGAGCTGTGGCGTGGGCTGTACAACGAGCCACTGGAGAGGGCTGAGGATTAGCAGGAAGAGCAAGGGTTGCCCTTGGAGTGGCTGTGTGCTCTGGAGTGCCTGAAGAAGGGCAGCCTGTGCAAGGGGCATGGAGTGCAGGGGTGGAGAGAGGCAACTTGGTGGTGCTGCCCAGCTGTCAGCTGCCAGGCAGGCTCCAAAGCTGAAAGCAGAGGCTTGGAGGCAAGGCCATGGGGATGGGTGTGCCCATGCGGACTGCCAAGGCATTGTGCTGGGGGTGCCCCCAGCGATCCCCGGGGCTTGGTGAGGGGTGTTTCCACGGTGAGTAGCAGGGCTTTGTGATGGTGGTGGCATGGTGCCTCCAAGGCCCTGGTGATGGGGCTGTCTCCATGGGGACTGTGTCCCTGCTGGAGCAGAGCCCCTGGGGTCCTCCCACTGAGGAGAGCTGCTCCCTGAGGAGGCAGCAGCTGCCCTTGGGGCCAGAGCAGCAGGACCCCGGCAGAGGATACTGCAGAGTGACAAGGAGCGGCAGCAAACGTCTTCTTCCAGGCTGCACATGCACTGCCAGGCACGCCAGAGCGCAGGGGCAAGGTGAACCATGGGGCTGGAGGCAGGGGCAGGCAGCAGGCATGGGAGCTGCCCGGAGAGCAGGCAGCTGGTTTGGCAAAGGAGCTGGGGTGAAAGAGGCAGGCAGGAGCTGCTGCGGCCAGGGGGGAATTTCTTGCCGGTCCTCGGGACTTTCCCTGGGACAAAGCACAGCAACATGCGTGCTCCAAGGTCCCCACAGAGCCCGTGAGCTCTGTGCTGAGGGGCAGAGAGCAGCTCTGGGCCCAGCTCAGCCAGGCCGCGTGCAGCCAGAGCTTCCCTTGCCCACGGCCCTCAGGTTTCCTGCTCTTCACCAGCCACTCGGACCAAGTCAACCACTTCCACCCTGTGAGTCCTTCTGCCCACAGGTGGTCAGCAGCAGCTGCACGCAGCAGTGCAGCACAGCCGGAGCCCAGCTTGCTCCCACCAAAGGCACAGGCTGCCTCGGCTGCCCAACGCACAGGGCTCACGGGCTTCTGCACGTGTCCTCGCAAAGGTGCAGAGATGACCATGATGGTGACTTTGTAAGCCTCTGCCTGACTCCCTGGAGCTGCCGAGGAGCAGGTGGGAAGTGCTGGCAAGGAGCAGGAGGTCTCTGCCTGCCTGCAGGCTGACTACATGCTTTGCCTGGCAGCCTGCAAGGACATACCTGGGGGTTCCCAAGGCAGCTGCCATTTCCCATCTCTTGCCCCACACTGACAAAGCCTCTGCCCAGCCAGACTGGCTAGCAGGAGAAGCAGAGCACCCTCAAGACCCCTGCCTTGCTCTCTCCTGCTCCTGCCAGGGCTCAGCTCCAGCCGAGGCTGCCTCCTGCAAGGCTTGGCCCTCTCCCAAGTGCTTCTTACAGCCCTGTGTCCCTGGCATCATGTACAACCAGAGGCACCAAACTCCACAAGCATTCAGAATTGTTTGGCTTTGTACGTCATTTCCACTTGGCAGATTTTGGAAGGACGTGACTTCTTTGGGGTGTCTGACATGGCATTTTCATACACCACCTGCTTTGCCATGTGGCATCCAGGATGCCTGGCTCCTGGGGCTGGGGCTGCCCTGATGCCCAAGGCCCCTCTGGAGATGAAGGAATTTATCAGAAATGTTTGGGAAATAACTGGGGGAAGGGAGGGGATTGCTTTCCTGGAGGGGAGAGGAAATCTCTCTGCTCCCTGGCTGGGCCATCTCCACGGCAATGGCATAGTGAGCCCCCACATGACACAAGCTGAGGTCACAGCAGGATGTGCTGCATCACAGGGAGGTCTCCCTGGTGCCGTGGGTGGGGGCCCTCACTGCCCTGCGAGGCCCAGGCACTGCTGGGCACTGCTCACCCAGTCCCTACCACTGTCCTTCGTAGTGGCTCCGTGGCAATTATGGGGGACAGGAGGCAACGGGGCTACACTGGGAGGCCTTGTCAACACGCAGAGGAGCAGCAGCATGTTGGAAAGGAGTATTGGGTGATGAGATGGGAAGAGCGTCCCTCATCCTGGGCTTGAGAGGTGAGCTGAGGGCAAGGGACAAGCGAGATGGAGGACTGCTGCAGGGACACCATCAGCCAGGAATGCACTTGCTTCTTTCTAGTGCTTCTGTAGCTCTCCAGTGAGGATTGACACCGTTTGTATCCTTTTAGGATTCTAACTTGGCAGAGCAGATTTGGGGCTCTGACATGCCATCCTGAGATGGCCACAGCCTCTGTCCTCCTGCAAAACGGGCTCCAACCTCTGCACCCAAAACAGCCTGTTTGGGAGAGCACTTTGTGAACAGGTGGAGGCACCACTGTCACCGTGTAAGACCTGCCTACCCCAAGGACTTTTCTCTGTGGGGTGCACTGATGCAACTCCCCCAGCCTCCTCCTGACCCCACACCTCCACTCCCTGGCAACAACAGGCCCAGAGCTGGTCTCCCCCTCGCTGCCCTGTGCCCCCATGGGGCTCCTCAGCCCTCTGGAGCGACCCCTCCAGAACCCCCTCCCAGCCCTGGCAGGCACAGCAGGAGGGCTGCCAAGCCCTGGGGCTGCCCTGGGGAAGGGGCCGGGGCAGGAGGGCTGAGAGGACACTGCCCTGCCCTGGCGGCAGCAGCACCTCACCCACAGGCTCCGGCACCCCGGCCATTCCCAGGGCCCCAGTGTGGCACCAGGGCTGGCACCAGCACAGGCCCCAGGGCTGCCCTCCAAGCCCAGCACGGCCCCCAGGGCGCACGGCAGCAAGGAGCCCCGCGGGGCCCCTGTGGCAGAGCGGCCGCGCCTGGGGCCCCGCACTGCCCGGGCACCCGGCGCCGGGCTGCCCCCAGGCCCCGCCGTGCCCCGCACTGCTGCCCACAAGATGGCGCCATCCCGCGGGGGAGGGGGCAGAGCTGGCTGACAGGGCAGGAGGGCGCAGTGTTGCCATGGCATCGCCTGAGTGCGGCCCTCCTATTGGCTGTCCTGAGGAGGAGGGCGGGGATGGATTGGAATGACGGCTGTGTCAGCCAATCGGAGTCCAGAGTGGGAAAAGGCCAAGAGAAGAGAGAGGTGCGAGAAGGGAGGGAGCGAAGCAGGCGAGAAGGGAGCGGGAGTGAGAGCGGGTGCGAGTGGGGCTGGTGGGGGCTGCGGGTGCGTTCAAATGCCGGCGGGTGCCCTCTCGCTGCAGCAGGGTCAGCGGTGCTGGCGAGGGGGCTGCTTCCCTGCTCCCGAAGGGGCTGTTGGGGCTGTGAGCAGGGGACCCAGCGCCCTGTCACCGAGGGGAACTGACCTGCGAGCCAGGCGTGCCGGCCTGCGCCGAGCAGCTGGGCCTGGGCGGCTTGGTGGGGTTTGGGTGCAGGAAGCTTTGAACCTTTTGTGGGTCTGAGATGCATTTTCAAGGGTTTCCCTGATTTGCTGCTGACCCCGCAGCCCCTGGGTGCTGCTCAAAGCTGTGTTTGGGATCTGCTGGGCAAAGTGAGAGCAGGTTGCTGCTGTCCTCGCGAGGTGTCGTGCCCAAGTCGTTGTGCTTGCTCCATAGTTCTTGGTGTGCTCCAGGACCTGTGACCCTGGGAGCAGCCTGAAGGGTGTTTGCAGAAGAGCTCTGTTAAGTGTGAGGTGTTTTGCTTTTCAGAGGCCTTGGAAGTTGAGGAAAGGCCATTTTCACACCCGCTGTTGTTATTCCCATAATCCTAGATGAGGATGAAGAATTGCTGAATTCTGGCTCTGCTGATTTCAGCAATTGAAATGTCCTGGACGGAGTCCGTTGCCATGTCTCAAATTGTCAGTGCGTAAAATAGGAGAGTGCTTGTCGTGCTCGATGTGTAGAGGATTTGCTGTGCTTGTTCAGCATTTGGGAAGGAAGTAGACTTGTGAGCTGTGGGAAGGCTTCTCCCTCTGACTGGGACATGAGGCCCTGCTCTCTTGCTACATATAGAGACTACCTAGGTGAAAGCTAATGTATTTTTGGGGGGTTGCAACTGCTACGTAATGGGTGCTTTGCTGCACTGTGAGCATTATGAAACCAGGAAGTGAATCAGGGAGGCCATTTGGGAGGTGGCTCAGCCGTGGGAAAGGGCAGGGGGAGCTGCAGGCAGCAGCAGGGTGGGCAGTGAGGTCCCTAGTGTTTAAAAGGGCTGTATGAGAAAATGCCCTGTGTGCCATCAAGTGTTTGTAGGTAGCTGGTGGGGCTGGAGGAGGCCCATGGCTCAGCTGATGATGGTGAGGTCAGTTCTGCACAAGTCCCTGATAGGCCGGCTGGAGGGAGAAGGCGTGGCTGTTGCTTGTGATGTCACTTCCCGCGGAGCAGTGGACAGGGCAGCAGCAGGTCCGCACCGGGATGCGTTTTTGAGATGGTTTCTGCCTGAGCAGCGGATCAGCCAGGATTTGTCTGCTGGCTGGGGAAGTTCTAGTGAGGTAATTCTGCCTTAGGGGCTTCCTCGCCAGTGAGAGAGACCTGGTTGTGCAGGTGACTGTGAGGTCCCGTCTGTCTGAGTCCCTGATAGACCGGCAGCAGGCAGTTAGGCATGGGTGTTGAGTGCGAGGTCTCTTTTGTCCGAGTCCCTGCTCAGGCAGCAGTGGTTCATGGCTGGGGAAGTTATATTGAGACAACTAGTGTCTCTGAAGCCCGTAGGCCATCAGCAGGCATGTGTTGGGGGTTTGCCCTTGTGAGCAGCTGACAGGTCAGGAGAAGCCTCATGGCCTGGATGGTGGTGGTGAGGTGACTCCTGGGTTTGTTGCGTGTGCCCAGAGGAGGGATTGACCACTGCAGAGCTCTACAGCAATACAGAAGGTCAACTAATTAATCAAGCAGATGTCCCCCATCGTCTGACACCAATTCTATTCCACTCCATGATCCCGAGTTAGTACTACTGCATTTAAAATGCGGGTGATGTTTTCTCTAGTGAATATGGACATGGAGTTTGTTTTTCCCCTTGTTGCTAAGTAGAAGCTTGCAGCCTGCTGGCAGACAGCTAGGGAGTCCAGCTGGGCTTTTTAAACTGCTAAATCAATCTAATGCTGGTGTAAGCAGCGTAAGTTATCTCTGATTGCCAGCATGTGTGTGTGCTTTAGAAATTCCCCCTGTGGAAACAGGAGGGAGCTTGTGAGATGTTCCTGCAAGGTCTAAATGCTGTGCCTGTCTTTCAGGTGTCCACGTGCTTTTATGACACATTTGGATCTGTAACACCTCGGAAATTGATGATTTTTGTCCGAGTAAGCAGCCAGTGGAGAATGGGTGCCAAGTCTGTTGGAGGAGACAGAAGGAATGTCACCCCCAAACAGGTACCGGCCACATTTTGAAAGAGATTTCTTGTTCAGGGAAGTTGAGGCACAAACGAATGGCAAGAGGTGGCCTGATCAGGGCTTGTGAGAGCACTGCTCTGCTTCCTGGAGAAGGGAAGTAACCATGTGTAGGACTGTGAGTGGATGCTGAGAGGCAGTGCGTGTTGCAAAGCCTTGGAGGACCAGAAGGGAACTGCAGAGTTGGAGAGCAGGGCTTTCTGTGTTGTGAGATGGGTTCTACGTGGTAAATCCACAAAGCTAGCACACCTTCTCCTCCTCTCATTCTTGATTTATACACACTTTTCAGGGAGTATTTTATACAAATCTTTCTATTGGTAACAGTTTCATTACATCAGGTAATTGCTCTGCACTTGCGTTTTAACGCTCTTGTTAATTAGCATAGGAAGTGAAGAAGAGGCAGTAACATCACTATCATGTCGTTTCCATCTCATTATTAATTTAGGGGTGTGATGCTTAAAATATTAATACGCCTTAATGAACGTAAGGCCTCTTCCGGGTTATTCTGCTGTTTTTGTCTTACCTACCCCTCGCATTCTTGAAAGCGCTGCAGTTTCATCAAGGTTATTTAGCCGGAGCTCGTTATACTTTGCAGTACTGCTTTTCTCTCTACCTTGTACTTGAGTCTTGTTACCAATTTGCAAGGTTTTTCTCACAGTATTTCTCTAAAAGTATTTCTCTGTGCACGCCACTGACCGAGTCCCAAAAAGGCAGGTGGTGCAGCCTCAGTCCAGCTGTTCACTGCACCGAACGAGTCCTTCCAATACATGTAAAGGAGCCTGGTTACAGCTGTGCACCCCACTGACCGAGTCCCACCAATGCAGGCGGAGCGGCCTCACTACAGCTGTGCACCCCAATGACCGAGTCCCACCAATGCAGGCGGAGCGGCCTCACTACAGCTGTGCACCCCACTGACCAAGTCCCACCAATGCAGGTGGCACGGCGTCAGTACAGCTCTGCACCCCACTGAACGAGTACCACCAATGCAGGTGCGCCGCCTCGGTACAGCTCTGTACCCCACTGACCGAGTCCCACCAATGCAGGTGGCACAGCCTTGGTAGAACTGTCACCCCACTGACTGACTCCCAAAAAAACAGGTGGCAAGGTCCCGGTGCAGCTGTGCACCCCACTCACCGATTCCTACCAATGCAGTGGTGCAGCATCGGTACAGCCGTGCACCCCACTGACCATGTCACACCAATGCAGGTCATGCGGCCTCAGTACAGCTATGCACCCCACTGACCATGTCCCACCAATGCAGGTCATGCGGCCTCAGTAAAGCTATGCAAGCCACTGACCGAGTCTGACCAATGCTCGTGGCTACGCCTCGGTACAGCTGTGCACCTCACTGACTGAGTCCCGCCAATGCAGGTTGCACGACCTCGGTGCAGCTGTGTACCCCACTGACCGAGTCTGACTAATGCAGGTGGCTCGGAGTCGATACAGCGGTGCTCCCCACTGACCGTGTCCCAACAATGCACGGGTGCAGGTCGCGGTACAGCTGTGCAACCCTGACCAAACTGACCAATGCACTTTGCTCAGCCTCAGTACAGCTGTGCACCCCACTGACCGATTCCCACTAATGCAGGTGGCTCGGCCTCCGTACAGCTATGCAACCCACTGACCGAGTCTGACCAATGCACGTGGCTCGGCCTAAGTACAGCTGTGCACCTAACTGACCGAGTCCCACCAATGCAGGCGGTACGGCCTCAGTACAGCTGTACAACCCACTGACTGAGTCTGACCAATGCACGTGGCTCGGCCTGAGTACAGCTCTGCACCCCACTGACCAAGTCCCAACATTGCAGGTGGCTCAGACTCAGTACAGCTCTGCACCCCTGATCAAGTCCGACCAATGCAGGTGGCTCAGACGAAGTAGAGCTGTACACTCCACCGACCAAGTCTGACCAATGCACGTGACTTGGCCTCAGTACAACTGTGCACCCGACTCACTGAGTCCATCAATGCAGGTGGCGAGGTCTTGGTGCAGCTGTGCATCCCACTGAGAGAGTCCCTCCAATGCAGGTGGTGCGACCTCAGTACAGCTGTGCTCCCCACTGACCGTGTCTCACCAATGCAGGCGGCAAAGCTTCAGTACAGCTGTGCACCCTACTGACCGAGTCACACCAATGCAGGTGGTGAGGCCTCGTGGCAGCAGTGAACCCCACTGACCGAGTCCCACCAATGCAGGTGGTTTGGCCTCAGTACAGCTGTGCAACCCACTGACCGAGTCCCACCAATGCACATGGCTCGGCCTCGGTGCAGCTGTGCACCTCACTGACCGAGTCCCACCAATGCAGGTGTCTCAGACTCAGTACAGCTCTGTAACCCACTGACCGAGTCCCACCAATGCAGGTGGCTCGGCCTCAGTACACCTGTGCAACCCACAGACCAAGTTCCACCAATGCACGTGGCTCAGTCTCGGTGCTGCTGTGCACCTCACTGACCGAGTCCCACCAATGCAAATGGTGCAGGCTCGTTACAGCTGTGCACCCCACTGACCGAGTCCGTCTAATGCAGGTGGCTCGGACTCGATACAGCGGTGCTCCCCACTGATCGAGTCCCACCAATGCAGGTGGCAAGGCCTTGGTGTAGCTGTGCACCCCACTGACCGAATCCCACCAATGCACGTGGCTGGGCCTCGGTGCAGCTGTGCACCCCAATGACCGAGTCTGACAAATGCACGTGTTTCGGCCTCAGTACAGCTGTGCACCCAACTAACTGAGTCCATCAATGCAGGTGGCAAGGTCTTGGTACAGCTGTGCATCCCACTGAACGAGTCCCTCCAATGCAGGTGGCAAAGCTTCCATACAGCTATGCAACCCACTGATCGAGTCTGACCAATGCACATGGCTACGCCTCGGTACAGCTCTGCACCCCACTGACCGAGTCCCACCAATGCAGGTGGCTTGGCCTCATTATATCTGTGCACCCCACTGACTGAGTCCTGCCAATGAGGATGGCACAGCCTCGGTGCAGATGTGCACCCCACTGACCGAGTCCATCTAATGCAGGTGGCTCAGACAAGATACAGCGGTGCTCCCCACTGACCGAGTCCCACCAATGCAGGTGGCAAGGCCTTGGTGTAGCTGTGCACCCCACAGACCGAGTCCAACCAATGCAGGTGGTGCAGGTCTCGGTACAGCTGTACACCCAACTCACCAAGTCCCACCAATGCAGGTGGCTCGGCCTTGGTACAGCTGTGTATCCCACTGAACGAGTCCCTCCAATGCAGGTGGTGAGGCCTCGTGGCAGCAGTGAACCCCACTGACTGAGTCCCACCAATGTAGGTGGCGAGGCCTCATTATAGCTGTGCATCCCACTGACCGGGTCCGACTAATGCAGGTGGCTCGGACTCGATACAGTGGTGCTCCCCACTGACCGAGTCCCACCAATGCAGGTGGTGCAGGTCTTGGTACAGCTGTGCACCCACTGACCGAATCCCACCAATGCAGGTGGCAAGGCCTCAGTGCAGCTGTGCACCCCAATGACCGAGTCTGACCAATGCACGTGGCTACGCCTCAGTACAGCTGTGCACCCCACTGACCGAGTCCCACCAATGCAGGTGGCTCGGCCTCGTTATATCTGTGCACCCCACTGTCTGAGTCCTGCCATTGAGGATGGCACGGCCTCGGTGCAGATGTGCACCCCACTGACTGAGTCCGTCTAATGCAGGTGGCTCGGACTCGATACAGCGGTGCTCCCCTCTGAACGAGTCCCACCAATGCAGGTGGCGAAGCCTCGTTATAGCTGTGCTCCCCACTGACCGAGTCCCACCAATGCAGGTGGTGCAGGTCCCGGTACAGCTGTGCACCCACTCACCGAGTCCCACCAATGCAGGTTGCAAGTACTCAGTACAGCTGTGGAACCCACTGACCGAGTCCCACCAATGCACGTGGCTCGGCCTCAGTACAGCTGTGCATCCCACTGAACGAGTCCCTCCAATGCACATGGCTCGGCCTCAGTACAGCTGTGCTCCCCGCTGACCGAGTCCCACCAATGCAGGTGGTGAGGCCTCGTGGCAGCAGTGAACCCCACTGACTGAGTCCCAACAATGCAGGTGGCGAGGCCTCGTTATAGCTGTGCACCCCACTGACCGAGTCTGACCAATGCACGTGGCTCGGCCTCGGTACAGCTGTGCACCCCAATGACCGTGTCCACCAATGCAGGTGGCTCGGCCTCAATACAGCTGTGCACCCCACTGACTGAGTCCCACCAATGCAGGTGGAAAGTACTCAGTACTGCTGTGCAACCCACTGACCGAGTCTAAACAATGCACGTGGCTCGGCCTCAGTACAGCTGTGCACCCCACTGACCGAGTCCCACCAATGCAGGTTGCAAAGCCCCCGTACAACTATACAACCCACTGACCGAGTCTGACCAATGCACGTGGCTATGCCTCGGTACAGCTGTGCACCCGACTCACTGAGTCCATCAATGCAGGTGGCAAGGTCTTGGTGTAGCTGTGCAACCCACTGACCGAGTCCCACCAATGCAGGTGGCTCGGCCTCGGTACAGCTGTGCACCCCACTGAATGAATCCCACCAATGCAGGTGGCTCAGAATTAGTACAGCTGTGCACCCAACTGAATGAGTCCCACCAATGCAGGTGGTGAGATCTCGGTGCAGCTGTGCACCTCACTGACTGAGTCCCACCAATGCACATGGTGCAGCCTCATTACGGCTGTGCTCCCCACTGACTGAGTCCCACCAATGCAGGTGGCGAAGCCTCCATACAGCTATGCAACCCACTGACCGAGTCTGACCAATACACGTGGCTACGCCTCGTTATAGCTGTGCACCCCACTGACTGAGTCCCACCAATGCAGGTGGCACGGCCTTGGTGCAGCTGTGCATCCCACTGACCGAGTCCGACTAATGCAGGTGGCTCGGATTCGATACAGCGGTGCTCCCCACTGACCGAGTCCCACCAATGCAGGTGGCTCAGACTCAGTACAGCTGTGCATCCCACTCACCGAGTCCCACAAATGCAGGTGGTGCGACCTCAGCACAGCTGTGCAACCCACTGACCGAGTCTGACCAATGCAGGTGGCTCGGTCTCAGTACAGCTGTGTACCCAACTGAATGAGTCCCACCAATGCAGGTGGTACGTCGTCAGTACAGCTCTGCAACCCACTGACCGAGTCCGACTCATGCAGGTGGCTCGGCCTCGGTCCACCTGTGCACCTCACTAACCGAGTCTCACCAATGCAGGTGGCTCGGCCTCAGTACAGCTGTGCACCCCACTGACCGAGTCCCACCAATGCACTTGGGTCGGTCTCTGTGCAGCTGTGCACCTCACTGACCGAGTCCCACCAATGCAGGTGGCTCGGCCTCAGTACAGGTGAGTAACCCACTGACCGAGTCCCACCAATGCACGTGGCTCGGTCTCGTGCAGCTGTGCACCTCACTGACCGAGTTCCACCAATGCAGGTGGCTCGGCCTCGTTATATCTGTGCACCCCACTGACTGAGTCCTGCCAATGAGGATGGCACAGCCTCGGTGCAGATGTGCACCCCACTGACCGAGTCTGTTTAATGCAGGTGGCTCGGACTCGATACAGCGGTGCTCCCCACTGACCGAGTCCCACCAATGCAGGTGGCAAGGCCTTGGTGTAGCTGTGCACCCCACAGACCGAGTCCAACCAATGCAGGTGGCTCGGACTCGGTACAGCTGTGCATCCCACTGAACGAGTCCCTCCAATGCAGGTGGTGCGAACTCAGTACAGCTGTGCTCCCCACTGACTGAGTCCCAACAATGCAGGTGGCTCGTACTCGATACAGTGGTGCTCCCCACTCACCGAGTCCCACCAATGCAGGTGGTGCAGGTCTCGGTACAGCTGTGCACCCACTGACCGAGTCCCACCAATGCAGGTGGAAAGTACTCAGTACAGCTATGCAACCCACTGACCGAGTCAGACCAAGACACGTGGCTACGCCTCGTTATAGCTGTACACCCCACTGACTGAGTCCCGTCAATGCAGGTGGCACGGCCTTGGTACAGCTGTGCAACCCACTGACCAAGTCCCACCAATGCACGTTGCTTGGCCTCAGTACAGCTCTGCACCCCACTGAACGAATCCCACCAATGCAGGTGGCTCGGCCTCGGTGCAGCTGTGCACCCCACTGACCGAGTCCCACCAATGCAGGTGGCTCGGCCTCAGTACATCTCTGTACCCAACTGACCGATTCCCACCAATGCAGGTGGCGAGGTCTTAGTGCAGCTGTGCAACCCACTGACCGAGTCCCACCAATGCAGGTGGCTCAGCATCCATACAGTTGTTCGCTTCACCAATCTGACAATGCTGCAAACCCCAGGAATCCCATTTTCGTCACCAATTTATGTTCTAGTTAGATTCCCGGGGCAAACATCTCGTTTGGCAAGCCAGTTGAAACGCACACACACACACATACACAGACACACACAAACACTCTTCAGTAGCAAGCAGTTTATCAGGAGATACTTACAGACTGTCACGATGGTAATCTCGAGAAGGACCACTCCAATGCTTCTCCCGATCTTCTGCATGGCGAGAGAGAGAGTCGGCAGGAACAATCTTTGCGGGCGTCCCCGAGGAGGCAAAGTGGTCCTCTGTTGTGTAGCAGCCTCTCTCTCCTTCGGAAAAAAACAGGTATTTATGATTATTTGCGGTAGGCAGGAGTCCTGGCACATGGGGCCATCAAATGCAGGGAGTCTAGCCCAACTCCGCCCCAGTCGCATAACCGGGCTATGATACTGCGCACGCGTGCAGACTTATTTCGGGTGCGAAACTTGACTTTGGGGGTCACTACTTACTCTTCAACTTCTGACCTTCATGTTAACTGCTTCTCGTTATTCTGTGGCTGGAAGCCACACAATCCATATGTAACCAACTGCTGTTCTTTCTCACAGATTTCCAAGACCTTGTTAGTTACGTATTTGTATGCCGCTTAACACAGCGGTATTGTTCTAGGCACTAAAAAGTTACAACACAGACCATTCCCATCAAGTCTCACGTAGTACGGATACAAGCACCTACAGATTGACAGCAGGATGCCACTTCCATTTCTAGGGCCAACGTTGAGAGATCAGCCCAGGCAGCAGCTGCACTGCAAAGGCTGTCTGACACTGACAGAGCAACTCAGCACTGCAACAGCCCTCCACAGAACGCCACACCTCTGCTGTGCCAGCTGTGCCACCGTCTCTGCCCCACGCAGCTGCCTCGTCTACTACATGCAACCAAGTGCCAGCAAGAAGACAGGCATGCAGGGCACTCCCCACTTGCACATGCCCCAGGCACTGCTCTCCTCACTGCCTTCCCTTGACTCCAAAACCCAGGCATGCAGGGAAGCTCTTGCACTAACACCAAAGGTGGCCAAGGCACTCCAGGCTCACAAGGCACGTGCAAATGATCAGGCACAGAGCTGGCTCCTGGCATGATGCGGTTCTTTACACTAGGCAGGATCCTGCTCTTTTTGGGCAGAGCAGGCTGCTGCTTTCCATCCCCAATCTGCTCAAGAATCTCCACCTAAGTATGGAGGGAACTCTGCAAAGATGCAGAGGTTTTGAAATGAGGCCCTAGCAAGGAGACAGCCCCAGGCTGCAGGGCTGCTGAAATGCCAGCTCTCCTGGCTGCGCGGCCTCTGCAGCAGGAGTCCCGGCTCCACAGCTGGGTTCACACAGCACTGAGGGTTGAGTGCCACGAGCAGCCTGGCCCTGGGCACATCTTCAGCCCTCGCAGAGCCAGGAGCCCAACAGCTCTGAGACCTCCGTTCAAGCTACCAAGGATTTCGGGCACTCACACAAAGGCACTCGACAGATGCTGGCTTTCATTATAAGTGTCTGTCACTCATCCTACAGCGCACCATAACCTTCTAGGAAAAGCAAGGGGCACAATCTCATTTCCTGAGTGTGCTGGCAGTAACAGCAGCTGTATGATGTGGGACGTGCAGCTCAGCAGAGGTACCAGGAGGTGAACCCACACGCCTCAGGTCACCCATGGAAGACGGGCGCATTCATGGAAGCCTTCACATCCACGCATAGCCTCATCTCATTCACTTGCAGCCGCTTTCACAGAGGGCTCACAATGGTGGCAAAGATGCTGACAGCTACAGGGACACACCCTGGCATCCTGCCTCCATCCTCAGTGGCTCGAGGATTGCACGGGGAACCTACACAACTGGAGCAACCTAGAAAGAAAGAAAGACAGAATCGATTAGGATGTAGTATGGTCTGAGATGGGAAGATGCAAGGAGGGTCCAGATTCCACAGAAAGCCTTGAAGGAGTGAGCAGACCACTTTCTCCAGCAGAGTCCGTAAAACCCAAAAGACTCAGGAAGCATCAAGACCTTCAGAAACTGCAAGCCTGAACCTCAGCTGACAGAAAACAACTAACTGCAAGCATCCCTCACTCACACCAGGATGCTCCAAGCAGGGAGCACAGTCAGCACCAGTGCTCACCCACGGCTCCCATAAGGACACTGGGATGGCAGGCTGGCCTCTGGGAGCAGAGCACTGCTCTCTCCACACACCTCCTCCCATGCTGAGCAGCACAACACTGAGCCAACATGTGCCTGTGCATCAGTGGTGCACAGGGCACAGCACCACACATGGCAGCACACAGGACACCCCCGAGGGCCCCACAACACAGAAAGCACAACTCTCCAGCCCTTCCAGTCCCTTCTAGGCCTCCAACGCCTTGGAAACAGTGCTTCCTCTGAACATCCACTCACAGCCCTGACATGGTCACTTCCCATCTCCAGGAAGCAGAGAGCAAGTGCTCTCACAGCAGCTGATCAGGCCAGCTCTTGCCACTCACTTTTGCCTCACATGCCCTCAAGACACTCACCCAAAGGGGCCTCCCTACTGACAGGCCCCTAGAGCCTTCAAAGGGAAGAGCATCCTCACGCCTTCTCTTCCCTACAGCTGGGAAGCAGGACAAACAGTTTCTTCTGAAATGGCAAAAGGCAGTGAGAGCTAAGTGGGGCTCCTCACCACCACCCAAAGTGCAGGCAAAATCCAGTCCCTTGCCAGAGTCAGCAGGGTCAGCACCTAACCACACCACACTTAGCACACTGATGGCTACACGTGGCTGCTTTCTTATTTCCCCGCTGCAGCACAGAAAGCTCACACTACAGCACGATGGTGGGGTAACTTGCAGAGACTGCACCTGCAAGGAAGAGAGACCTGGGCTGCGCATCCCTTGCAGGGCACTTTTGCCTTGCTGCTCCCATTCAAAGGCACTCCTCCAAACAGGTCTCCTACAGGAAGGACTCCGCCCCTTGACAGACAGCTCCCAAGAACTCACCTGCCTTTCTCCAAAGACCACCACACCACAAGGCCTTCACTCCTTCAAAGGGATTCCAGCAGGCTAAGGCCCAGCCAGAAAAGCGCATCTCCCACAACGTCCGCTCCTCTCAGCACACACTGCTGCAGACCAAAGCTCTTATGAGCAAGAGGAAATGAGAGGAAAGGAGGGAAAACACAGGCTTGGTTCACATCCCGGAGCAAGGAGATATACACTCCCTGGCCTTCAGGAAAAATCCATGCTGCAGATCCTGGAAATCACTTAGCATCCCCAGGGCCTGAACCTCAGTGCATCAAAGGCAGCAGGCTGCCAGCAACTCTGGCCCATGACACCAGGGCAGCCGAGGCCCAGCCAGCATAGTCACACCCTCACCTTGCAGTGCTCCCCAGCTCCCCACTCTGGCACCACTGCCCACACACAGCACCGCCCTCTCCAGCTATCTCCTCCCATGATGAGCACCAAAACACTGGGACCACCACCTCGCTCCCCAACAGGGAACCCCTGCACTGTGACACCCTGCACACACCACTGCTCGCCTCACAGAGGGCTGCAGCAAAAACGCACCTCTGCATCAGCAACGCACAGGGCACCCCAAGTGCCTCACAACACAGAAAGCCCAGCTCTCCAACTCTGCAGTTCCCTTCTAGTCCTCCAAGGCTTTGCAACACGCACTGCCTCTCAGCATCCACTCACAGTCCTACACATGGTTACTTCCCTTCTCCAGGAAGCAGAGCAGTGCTCTCACAAGCCCTGATCAGGCCACCTCTTAACATTCGTTTGTGCCTCAACTTCCCTGAACAAGAAATCTCTTACAAAATGTGGCCGGTACCTGTTTGGGGGTGACATTCCTTCCGTCTCCTCCAACAGACTTGGCACCCATTCTCCACTGGCTGCTTACTCGGACAAAAATCATCAATTTCCAAGGTGTTACAGATCCAAATGTGTCATAAAAGCATGTGGACACCTGAAAGACAGGCACAGCATTTAGACCTTGCAGGAACATCTCACAAGCTCCCTCCTGTTTCCACAGGGGGAATTTCCAAAGCACACACACATGCTGGCAATCAGAGATAACTAACGCTGCTTACACTAGCATTAGATTGATTTAGCAGTTTAAAAAGCCCAGCTGGACTCCCTAGCTGTCTGGCAGCAGGCTGCAAGCTTCTACTTAGCAACAAGGGGAAAAACAAACTCCACGTCCATATTCACTAGAGAACATCATCCACATTTTAAATGTAGTAGTACTAACTCAGGATCATGGAGTGGAATAGAATTGGTGTCAGACGATGGGGAACATCTGCTTGATTAATTAGTTGACCTTCTGTATTGCTGTAGAGCTCTGCAGCGGTCAATCCCTCCTCTGGGCACACGCAACAAACCCAGGAGTCACCTCACCACCACCATCCAGGCCATGTGGCTTCTCCCGACCTGTCAGCTGCTCACAAGGGCAAACCCCCAACACATGCCTGCTGATGGCCTACGGGCTTCAGAGACACTAGCTGCCTCAATATAACTTCCCCAGCCATGAACCACTGCTGCCCGAGCAGGGACTCGGACAAAACAGACCTCGCACTCAACACCCACGACTAACTGCCTGCTGCCGCTCTATCAGGGACTCAGACAGACGGGACCTCACAGTCACCTGCACAACCACGACTCTGTCCCTGTCCAGGAAGCCTCTAAGGCAGGAATTACCTCACTAGAACTTCCCCAGCCAGCAGACAAATCCTGGCTGATCCGCTGCTCAGGCAGAAACCATCTCAAAAACGCATCCCAGTGCGGACCTGCTGCTGCCCTATCCACTGCTCCGCGGGAAGTGAGCAAGAGAGCAGGGCCTCATGTCCCAGTCAGAGGGAGAAGTCTTCCATAAGCTATAAGTTTACTTCCTTCCCCAGTGCTGAACAAGCACAGCCAATCCTCCACACATCGAGCACGACAAGCACTTTCCTATTTTACGCACTGACAATTTGAGACATGGCAAAGGGCTCCGTCCAGGACATTTCAATTGCTGAAATCAGCAGAGCCAGAATTCAGCAATTCTTCATCCTCATCTAGGATTATGGGAATAACAACGGCGAGTGTGAAAATGGCCTTTCGTCAACTTCCAAGGCCTCTGAAAAGCAAAACACCTCACACTTAACAGAGCTCTTCTGCAAACACCCTTCAGGCTGCTCCCAGGGTCACAGGTCCTGGAGCACACCAAGAACTATGGAGCAAGTACAACGACTTGGGCACAACACCTCACAAGGACACCAGCAACCTGCTCTCACTTTGACCAGCAGATCCCAAACACAGCTTTGAGCAGCACCTGGGGGCTGCGGGGGCAGCAGCAAATCAGGGAAACCCTTGAAAATGCATCTCAGACCCACAAAAGGTTCAAAGCTTCCTGCACCCAAACCCCACCAAGCCGCCCAGGCCCAGCTGCTCGGCGCAGGCCGGCACGCCTGGCTCGCAGGTCAGTTCCCCTCGGTGACAGGGCGCTGGGTCCCCTGCTCACAGCCCCAACAGCCCCTTCGGGAGCCCCTGCAGGGAAGCAGCCCCCTCGCCAGCACCGCTGACCCTGCTGCAGCGAGAGGGCACCCGCCGGCATTTGAACGCACCCGCAGCCCCCACCAGCCCCACTCGCACCCGCTCTCACTCCCGCTCCCTTCTCGCCTGCTTCGCTCCCTCCCTTCTCGCACCTCTCTCTTCTCTTGGCCTTTTCCCACTCTGGACTCCGATTGGCTGACACAGCCGTCATTCCAATCCATCCCCGCCCTCCTCCTCAGGACAGCCAATAGGAGGGCCGCACTCAGGCGATGCCATGGCAACGCTGCGCCCTCCTGCCCTGTCAGCCAGCTCTGCCCCCTCCCCCGCGGGATGGCGCCATCTTGTGGGAGGCAGCGCAGGGCGCGGCGGGGCCTTAGGGCAGCCCGGCACCGGGTGCCCGGGCAGTGCGGGGCCCCGGGTATGGCCGCTCTGCTGCATGGTGCCTGCGGGGCTCCTCGCTGCCCTGCGCCCTGGGCGCCCTGCTGGGCTTGGAGGGCGGCCCTGGGGCCTGTGCTGGTGCCAGCCCTGGTGCCGGCGCTAGGGCCCTAGGAATGGCCGGGGTGCTGGAGCCTGTGGGTGAGGTGCTGCTGCCGCCAGTGCAGGGCAGTGTCCTCTCGGCCCTTCTACCCCGGTCCCTTCGCAAGGGTAGCCCCAGGGCTTGGCAGCCCTCCCGCTGTGCCTGGCAGGGCTGGGCCACAGCCAAGCAGGGGCTGCTCTGTGTGGAGCCGGGCTGTGCCCCGAGGGGTTGCTCCAGAAGGCTGAGGAGCCCCATGGGGGCACAGGGCAGTGAGGGGGAGACCAGCTCTGGGCCTGTTGGTGCCAGGGAGTGGAGTTGTGTGGTCAGGAGGAGGCTGGGGGAGTTGGTCATGTTGGGCTCACCCCAGCAGTGCACCCCCCAGAGAAAATCCTTGGGATAGCCAGGTCTTACAGGGTCATAGTGGTACCTCTACCTGTTCACAAAATGCTTGCCCAAACAGGCTGTCTTGGGTGCAGAGGTTGGAGCCCGTTTTGCAGGAGGACAGAGGCTGCGGCCATCTCAAGACGAAATCTCAGAGCCCCAATCTGGTCTGCCAAGTTAGAATCATAAAAGGATACAAACGGAGTCAATCCTCACTGGAGAGCTACAGAAGCACTAGAAAGAAGCAAGTGCATTCCTGGCTGATGGTGTCCCTGCAGCAGTCCTCAATCTCGCTTGTCCCTTGCCCTCAGCTCACCTCTATAGCCCAGGACGAGGGACGCTCTTCCCATCTCATCACCGAATACTCCTTTCCAACATGCTGCTGCTCCTCTGCGTGTCGACAAGGGCTCCTAGTGCAGCCCCGTTGCCTCCTGTCCCCCGTCATTGCCACGGAGCCACTACGAAGGACAGTGGTGGGGACTGCGTGAGCAGTGCCCAGCAGTGCCTGGGCCTCGCAGGGCAGTGAGGGCCCCCACCCACGGCACCATGGAGACCTCCCTGTGATGCAGCACATCCTGCTGTGACCTCAGCTCGTGTCATGTGGGGGCTCACTATGCCATTGCCATGGAGATGGCCCAGCCAGGGAGCAGAGAGATTTCCTCTCATGTCCTGGAAAGCCATCCCCTCCCTTCCCCCAGTTATTTCCCAAACATTTCTGATAAATTCCTTTGTCTCCAGAGGGGCCTTGGGCATCAGGGCAGCCCCAGCCCCTGGATTCAGGAGTCCTGGCTGCCACATGGTCTCCCGAGCCACACAAGCCTCTAAGGCAGGATTTTGCCCAGGATCCACAGCAAGTTTTTCAGTTAAGGGTTTCTGTGTGCCTCCTCAAACAGGAGCCCCAGAAGGCCCCCAGGGAGCTGCAGGAGCGTTGGGAACAAGCAACTGTTGCCTGGGCTGATGGTATTGGTGCAGCAGTCTTCCCTCTCACTTGCTGCTTGTCCTTGGCTCACCTCTGTAGCTGAGGAGGAGGGATGCTCTTCCTGGTTTGGCACCCAAAACTCCTTTACAATGAGGCCCTGCCCCACTGCCTGCTGGCGAGGGGCCTGAATGTGGACCCATTGCATCCTGTCCTCACTTCTTTCCATAGAGCTGCTATGGAAGACAGAAGTTTCTTTTCTCTTCATTTCCTGCTTTTGCCCATAGCAAGACAGCAGAAAAATCTCACTCTTTCGGCAGAGTCCCCTACTTTTACACATCTGCTTTCTGCACTTTTTCAACACCCTCTGTATTCCCCGCCTACCCCCCCCACACACCTCAGTTCCTTTCCTTTGCTCCAGCAGCATGCTAAGATTGAGAAAGACTAAGTGGGGTGTGTATGTGAGGGAAATAAAATAAATAACGAGATGCCAGCACAAACAGCAGTGGGATGGCAAAGCAGGTGGTGTATGAAAATGCCATGTCAGACACCCCAAAGAAGTCATGTCCTTCCAAAATCTGCCAAGTGGAAATGACGTACAAAGCTAAACAATTCTGAAGGCTTGTGGAATTTGATGCGTCTGGCTGTGCATGATGCCAGGGACACAGGGCTGTAAGAAGCACTTGGGAGAAGGCCAAGCCTTGCAGGAGGCAGCCTCGGCTGGAGCTGAGCCCTGGTAGGAGCAGGAGAGAGCAAGGCAGAGGTCTTGCGGGTGATAGGCTTCTTGTGTTAGCCAGGCTGGCTGGGCAGAGGCTTTGTCAGTGTGGGGCAAGAGATGGGAAATGGCAGCTGCCTAGGGAACCCGCAGGCATGTCCTTGCAGGCTGCCAGGCAGAGCATGCAGTCAGCCGGCCGGCAGGCAGAGACCTCCTGCTCCTTGCCAGCACTTCCCACCTGCTCCTCGGCAGCTCCAGGGAGTCAGGCAGAGGCTTACAAAGCCACCATCATGGTCATCTCTGCACCTTTGCGAGGACACGTGCAGAAGCCTGTGAGCCCTGTGCGTTGGGCAGCCGAGGCAGCCTGTGCCTTTGGTGGGAGCAAGCTGGGCTCCGGCTGTGCTGCACTGCTGCGTGCAGCTGCTGCTGGCGACCTGTGGGCAGAAGGACTCACAGGGTGGAGGCGGTTGACTTGGTCCGAGTGGCTGGTGAAGAGCAGGAAACCTGAGGGCCGTGGGCAAGGGAAGCTCTGGCTGCACGCGGCCTGGCTGAGCTGGGCCCAGAGCTGCTCTCTGCCCCTCAGCACAGAGCTCACGGGCTCTGTGGGGGCCTTGGAGCATGCAGGTTGCTGTGCTTTGTCCCAGGGAAAATCCCCAGGGCCAGGAAGAAATTCCCCCCTGGCCGCAGCAGCTCCTGCCTGCCTCTTTCACCCCAGCTCCTTTGCCAAACCAGCTGCCTGCTCTCCGGGAAGCTCCCATGCCTGCTGCCTGCCTCTGCCTCCCGCCCCATGGCTCACCTCACCCCTGCGCTCTGGCATGCCTGGCAGTGCATGTGCAGCCTGGCAGCAGACGTTTGCTGCCGCTCCTCGTCCCTCTGCAGGATCCTCTGCCGGGGTCCTGCTGCTCTGGCCCCAAGGGCAGCTGCTGCCTCCTCAGGGAGCGGCTCTCCTCAGTGGGAGGACCCCGGGGGCTCTGCTCCCAGCAGGGACACAGTCCCCATGCAGACCACCCCATCACCAGGGCCTTGGAGGCACCATGCCACCACCATCACAAAGCCCTACTGCTCACCGTGGCAACAGCCGTCACCAAGCCCCGGGGATCGCTGGGGGCACCCTCAGCACAACGCCTTGGCAGTCCCCATGGGCACACCCATCCCCATGGCCTTGCCTCCAAGCCTCTGCTTTCAGCTTTGGAGCCTGCCTGGCAGCTGAGAGCCGGGCAGCACCACCAAGGTTCCTCTCTCCAGCCCTGCACTCCATGCCCCTTGCACAGGCTGCCCTGTGAAGGGAAAAAGTGTGCAGAGGCTTTGAAACGAGGCCCAAGCAAGGAGACAGCCCCAGCCTGGCGGTCTGCTGAAATGCCACCTGTCTGGCTGCACGGGCTTTGCAGCAGCTCTCTGAGCTCCACAGCTGCATTCACAACCTGACCCTGGGCACATCTTCACCCCTCACAGAGACAGGAACCCAACAACTGTGAGACATCCTCAATTTCAAGCTACAGTGGCTTTGGGACACTCAGACAAATATGTGGCACCACAGCCTTCTTGGAAAAGGAGGGAACACAGTAGCATTTGCAGAGCAAGCTGGCACTAACAGCATTTGTGCGGGATGCAGAAGTTGCAGCACAGCGGACGTGAACCTACACCCCAAGTCACCCATGGAAGCCAGGCGCACTTACAGAAGCCTTCACATCCACTCGCAGCCTCACCTCATTCAGCACCTCACCTCTTGCAGCTGCTTTCTCAGACAGATCACAATGGTGGCAAAGATGTTGGCAGGTACAGGCACACACCCTGGCATCCTGCCTCCATCCTCAGCAGTTCTAGGACTACACCAGCAACATATGGGACTGCAGTAACCTAGAAAGAAAGAGAAAATCAGAGTGTTACTGTCAGCTCTGCTGGCCTTCCACAGTCGCAACAGTCGGCGGCAAATGTCTCCCCTCTACGCTGAGCTGTATTTGTGAGAGCACAGCCTGTGGGGCCACTGAGAGCTTCTACTCCTCTTTTTGGCACAGGTGAGACCATGTCTGTATATCGGGTCTCCTCTGGACACTCCAGTTCTGCAAAGGCACAAACACACAGTAGGGAGTCCAGCACAGGGACACCAAGACAGTCAAGGCCTGGAGCATGGGGCATACAGGTAGAGGCTGAGAGAGCTGCGCCTGGCAGGGCTGGGCCACGGCCCAGCAGGGGCTGCTCTGTGTGGGGCTGGACTGTGCCTCAAGGGGTCACTCCAGAGGGCTGAGGAGCCCCATGGGGGCACAGGGCAGTGAGGGGGGGGACCAGCTCTGAGCCAGCTGGTGCCAGGAAGTAGGGGTGTGGGGTCGTGAAGAGACTTGGGGATAGGGCTCTTTTGGGCTTACTGCAGCACTGCACCCCATAGCTCAGAGAAAAATCCTTGGGTCAGTCAGGACTTGGCAGTGGGGACCGTGCCTCCACCTGTTTCCAAGGTGCTCTCCCAAATAGGCTTTCTTTTGCATGCAGATGTTTTGAGTCCAATCTGTGCAAGGACACAGGCTATGACCATCTCGAGATGGCTTCTCTGAGCCCAAAACATGCTGTACCAACTTGTACCAAGCATGAAAGGAACAGAGGTCCTCTCAAACAGGCAGGGGACCTGGGGTCATTACAAGGTGGTTTCCTTATTGTACATGGACATTTCAGCAGGTTCTTGAGAGCCCCATGAGAGCAGCAGGCTGCCCCAGCCTCTGGGATGCAGAACCCCAATTCTTCTCAGAGCCAGATCGCAAAGGGGGACACGATCCATAGAAAACCTGCCATGCATTCCCATGCCCCCCACAGACCCCAAAAGGCAATGGAGCTGGCCCCACAGAAGCCTTGAGGCTCAGCGCATCTCCTGACCCATGACCCAGGAGGCCTGGCTGTCCACTAAGACAGATGGGACCCTCAGAGATGACTCTTGTGGCAGCCCCCAGTCCTGTCCAGCCACCCCCACAGCCCTGGATTCACAGCAGTTTTTGCAGTTACCAATCTTTGTGCAACATCTTGGGAAGAAGTACCCAAAGCCCTTACCCTCAGTGGAGAGCTGCAGGAGCCTTGGGAACAAGGAACTGTGGTCTCGGCTGATGGTGTCCATCCAGCAGTCCTCCATCTCCCCTCTTTGCCCTCGGCTCACCTCTGCAGCCCAGGAGGAGGGATGTTCTTCCCTTCACCCAACACTCCTTTTCATCGTGCTCCTCTGCATGTCAGCAACAGATCCCAGCACAGCCCCCATTAACTCCTGTCTCCAGTCTTGCCATGGAGCCACTACAAGGGCAGCGGCAGGGAGGGCGTGAGCAGTGCCCAGCAGCACCTAGGTCTCAGAGCGAAGTGAGGGCCCTCACCCAGGACACCATAGAGACCTCCCTGTGATGCAGCACATCCCTCTGTGACCTCAGCTTGTGTCATCTGGGGGCACAGCAGGTCAGTGCCATGGAGATGGCACCGCCAGGGAGAGAGCAGAGAGAGTTCCTCTCCCCTCCTGGAAAGCAGGCATCTCCCTTCCCCCAGGTATTTTCCCAAACTTTCTGATAAATTCCTTCAAGAATGTCTCCAGGTGGTGCCAAAGTCAGGGAAACATCTGAAGTGGGGACCTGGAGAGGTCACTGCTGTGCTCCTGCACTCCCTGGCTGCTGCACGAGGCAACAGGATTCTGTGCAGGAATCTGCGGTTTGGGGGTTGGATTAGGGTTTGGCATTTTTACAGGATCAAAGTCCGGTCGGATGAAAAAGCACAAAGGGTGGCCACAGGCTGAGATGCTTAGATGAGCCTCAAAACTGGTGGCTGCTGTGGATCTCTCTTTTATTTGAAGTAGGGTATAGGAGAATAAGGGACAGGACGTAACCTTCCTCCTTTAGGCACCAAAGCAGGCTCTTTGATTTGAGAAGCCTTCAGCAAGGTTTCTCGCTCTGTGGTACTTGAGATAGAGATGATATGCCAGAAAAGAGCAAACACACAACATCTAGAGGGCTTTGCCTAGGAGACTTGTCCCTGCCATATTCCAAAGCCATGGGCCAGGCCACGTAGCCAATTGGAGGAAGTTTTCCCATTTCCCATGAACTTAGTCCACCTTTCCTTCTGTGTGAGCCTGAGGAAAGCCAGGTCTCAACTCTGGGCTTCAGATGGTCCTTGGGCTTTTCAGTGTCACTTTGAGGCTCTGCTTCTCCCCTGGGTACGCTCCTCAGCCCCCTGCCCTTCCCCACACCAGCACCCTTGCCCTCCCACGATCTGTACAGCTCTGGCACCCTGGATCTGCCACATTTGAGGATTCAAGGCTTCTCAGAACATCCCTCATACTGCAGTGCTGCTCTCTGGGCTCTGGTGCAGAGCCTACGAGGCACTGCAATGCCTCAGGGCCTGCATTCAGAAGTTTGTAAGGGCACCTCCCAGCTCTGCACCTGCTAAAGCTTGCGAGCGTCCCTACAGCCAACCTTCCTGCTCTTCCTGGTCTCTGCAGAGTCCTGGGGCAAGTCTTACAGAAGGGAGACTCCACCGCCCTTAAAAACTGTCCGAGATGTGCCTTTCCAAGTCCCTACAAGAGTTAGTTTGCGTAGTCAGCCTCTAGTCATCTGTGACGCAGGGAGCCCAACTCTACCTGCTGGCATCTCTGCCCTTTCTCTCCCTTGTCTCCTGTGTGCCTACCCAGTCTTCTCCATGCACCAGAGGCATGGGAAGTGTTGCCTGAGAGAACTCACCTGAACCTATGACATGTTCTGGAGCTGAGGGCCTGACGGAGGGAAGTCTGGGATGACTGTTCCCCCATCTCCTCTCCTACTCCCAGCCCGAGGGTTAGGAAAGTCCTCTGGAGAGAGTGGTTGGTTTGGTATGGCTGGGATGGGTTTCCCTCGACATCGCTGGGTCCTGCCTGTGTTGCTCTGAGTGCCCAGAAAATTTCTCTTCTCTGGGGGCTTGCATCAATGTTTTCCAGACTTTTGTACAGAAAGATAGCTTGCTCAAAAATCCCCAAATCCCCCCCCCCACACACACACACACCTGCAGGACGGCACAGTCTTGTGGAGATTTGTTTTGCTTCTCTGTCGTGACAGACATCTTTTGAGCTACCGTCCAGATTACAGCAGGGAAAAAAAATGTTTGTTTAAAAAAATCTTATCCCTGGCAGCAAATACAAACTGACTCCTTACCCCTGCACCTCCACCATTCAGTAGAGCAGCAGCTCATGCCTCTCTGCTTTCCCCGTCAGTTTCACCACCCACCCAGAGTGTTTCAGCTTTCCATTAGGAGGGAACATCAAGCAGTAGAAGTGGCAAAGAAAGCGGCTTCTCTCTTCTTTTCACTCTTCACCTGCTGCCTTAGGTTTCACTAGTGATGGAGCTCTCACAGCTCAGGGCTTCTCTGCACCTCTCAGGCTGCCGTGCTGTGACAAGAATTTCTGCTCTAAAGCAGGATTCAGGAAATGTGGAGGTTGCTGCGAGTTCTTATGCAGGCACAAAGCTGAGTGTATCAGCTAGTTACAGATTAATAATCTACAAGTAGAATCACAAAGAAAGGAATAGTTTCCCAGCAGATACAGAAGTATTCCTAATGGCACTTGAGGGATAGCATATGACGTACTGTGAGTAATTCTGATTTCCTTAGAAAAAAAAAAAGGAACTGAGATTGCAACAAAAAGCAACAAAGGCAGGCTATGCAAATGCCCCAGAAGTGAAGTGCCAATCACACGGAAGCACACTAGGAGAATTCAGTTTGACATAGCCAAACTAAGACAGAGGAAACAGGATTGTTCCGTACAGGAGAAGTTGCTCTATGGAGAGAGAATCAGTTACCCTCACAAGCAATGCTGCCACAAGGAGCAATACCCATAAAGTTGCCATCAGGAAATGCCACTTGGATTTGAAAAGACTTCAAATTCCTGAAAAGGAAATTCTGCATGTGGCTCTCAATCAAGGAAATATCTCACAAGGGAACTTAAGTCTATCTATAAAATCGATTCTGCAATAGATTTGCCTGGAGCAGGTGACTGAACTCCAGGACCCAGGAGATTCTTTGGGAGGGGATGAGATGTCAAGGAAAAACAGGCAAATAGGGACCCAAACCTGAGTCACTGCGACAGGCACAGGAAGCTAAGCAGTGCCCCTTTAGCCTCTAGGCTAACCCCACTGCCCAAGCACACAGCGTTCTTCTGTGCATAAGGAATAAGACGACTTAGTAACTGAGGAGCAAACCACAACAAATTAAAAGCTGCTTGTGCCTATGTGATGGAAGGCATCAGGCAGTCTTCTTGCCTCTTTCAACCCCAGCCATCACTTGGGTAAGTTTTAGAGTGGAAAAAAAATGAGCATGAAGTGTATATGCCAACTTCTCACTGTTCCTTCAGTTTTTCTGAGGAAGAAGATAGGTCCTCCCTAATTAGAGGATACCTCTAGTATGGCCATACTTATCAATTTGTAAGTTATAATGAGACAGGGATAATAAAACTTCTCTCAGACTGTGACACTCTGAGAGCGTGTGAGAGACTGGGTCACTCTGAGAAATTGAGACAGGTACATAAAACCATAAAAAAAGAGGAAAAAAAAGAAGGAAATGGTCCCTTTGGAGAGATCATTAAGAACAAGCATTTGAGAACTTGCAATTACATGCTGCGCTTAGATTCCATTTTCCCTCCTGCTGAGTGCAGTGAAAGAAAAGCAAAGAATTTGAAAAGAAAATTCACATACACAGTCAAGAGGTATGAGAACATGACTACACGGCAGCAGACATTACCTCATCCTTGAACTAGCAAAGGTTCCTTAGTCTATGGATATCCTCAGGGGTGGCAGTGAGGTCGAAAGCACTACTCCTGATCTCCTCTGGCTTGCCTTCCTCCGATGCAGCAGTGAGCTCTCTCACAGTGGCCTGAAAAAACACAGTGAAAGCGCAAAGGGCTCACTGAGCGCACGAACCGGGATGGAGCAGTCGCCTGAAAAAAGGCCCACCAAAAAGCCGGTCAAGTTAGACCTTGGAAACTGTCACAGTGTTTCAGAGCAGAGGATCATGGGCTTCCTCAGCTTGCTGCTCAGGTAGCAACAGCAGCCGAGTTCTTTGTTTCACACTCCTCGCTTGGAAGGGCACAGTTGTTTCAGGCTGTTCTCACTTCAGCAGTAACAGGGGAAAGAGAGGAAGCTGACAGAAAACAGGAGGACTAGCACAGGAGGACTAGCACAGGAGGACTAGCACTAGCACTGAAAACAGGAGGGCTACACAAGAAAGCAGCTCAGGAATGAACACGAGAACAGCAAAGGCCTCTTGTGCCACATGACACTGTAGCCCTCCCAACACTGAGGTTTCAGAAAACCACAGCAGGCGTTCTCCAGACCAAGGCACCAAAGACAGGAGTCTGGAAGAACTGGAGGCAGGTGAGCTCCAAAAGGGAGCTGAGCTGACAACCAAAGGGGAACAGACAACAACACTGGAGTCAGGCAATAAAGACACCACGGTGTGCATTAGACTGGCTGCAACATGGCTGTTGGCATCCAAGTGTGCTTAAGGAAGGCAAACAACCCCTGGGCCTGTTAGGATAAAACACTTGGATCTGCAGTAGGGATGGGTTCACAAAAAACAGAAAAAGGAAAGACAAAAAAAATCCCTTTTTCCTCAGGCTGTAGCATGACTCTGCAGGCCCTTGTTTTCCTAGCCCTCTGAAAGCCAAGTGCTAGCAAACAAGGACAGACCATCTGACTAGCAGACAGTACAAAGAGTCTTCCTCATGCATAAAACAGAGAGAAGGATACTTTTACACACAAAAGCACCCAACCAACCAGCACATTCCTCCCTTTCCAAACTCCCAAGGTCCTTCTTTGGGATGGCTGCTTTCAAACTATCCCACTGTGTACTACTGTTTCTGTGCTCAGAATGGCACAGAAACAAAATAAGTGACAGCAGGCAACCTCTGGGAAAGTGTCATTTCCTGAAGAACGCTCTCCTCTCCCCTGGGGAAAAAATAAGGCAGCAGAGCATTCTTTACAACATACAAAGAGCGCAATGGCTGTATACACTCAACCATCATTCCCTAAAAATGAAATGATAAGGAACACTAGCTTACCTCTGCACTGGCTTGCTTCACTGCTTTGCCCTTGTCACAAGCATTTTCTGCTGGTCTGTAATGCCTGAGAGAAGCAGAGAAAGACAGCAATGAGTTGTTTCAATGCCATCACCTCCAGTGCTGATGAATCCACCTCACGGTTAGGAGGTGCCCTTTTTGCAGTGCTCAGTCTGGCAACATCCTCCATTGCACAAATGGACAAGGGAAAACATCACATCAGCTTCCAGCACTATTCTTTCTGAGCAGCAAGAGAAAAAAAGAGAAAAGAGAAAGAAGAGCTCACATGCTTTCCCACTGTCTTCTCTCAACGCATGGCAGGAGCCTTTCTCTTCTGCTGTGTCACTTTCACTCATTGGAAAAGGGGGAAGCCACCAGCACCTGCTCTGTAAAGCCCTTGGTGATCTACTGGGGAGGAAGACTGCAAGACGCATGTTATCCTGCCAGGGAAAACAGGAACATTTCCAAGCATGCTTGCCTCCAAGCACAGTTACCTCACTCCAAGTAAAGACCAGCACACCGAGTTACAACTGGACGTCTCCAAAATGCTCACTTGCATTTTAGAGGCCAGTCAGCAGAGTGACTATCTCCACCTGGAAAGGAGTACCATTAAACCACAGAGGCTCTGAACACCAAGCACATACACAGACATTCCCTGTATACACCTCTACTGCCCCCCAAAGCAGTACTTTCACTGTCACCAGAGATGGGACTGTTCACTCTGGCTCAGCCTGTGGTAGGCTGCGGGCAGCACCATTAGGCTACAGCAAGAGCAAACACATACACCACGCCCTCACGGACAAAAAGAATGAGGTCGGCTATCCTTGCAGATTTTTCAGTAACTCTTTGTTTATACCTGCCAAGTCTGGAACTCTTTGGAATTAAGTCAATCCTTCCCCAGTAACCAAAAGGACCAATAGGGATGGTATGGACCAAACTTCCCAGCTCGAAGGTACTGGAAGGAAAACGCTCTCCACGCACGGGTGTGTTCAAGTCCTTCTCCTTGGTCTAGCAAGGACAGTGCCCATTTGCGGCCATCCTGTTGCTTTCTTCCTTTGCAACTGCAGGAAGAGAGGAAGCTTTCAACAAAGCTCTAGATATAGTTATCTCAGGGCTCAGGCCCTGCTCTTTTCACAGCCCTCTTTTCTCCCCACTCCTGGACATGACACCTTGCGACTGTTCCTAATTGAAAGCTGAAGAAAGATGTCACATTTTCACAGGTTGATCGAGAAAACTGAATACTGCACTGCCCCAGCACACTACAACAGCAGCTCCTGCCTATCTGCTTTCACCAAGTTTCCCCCCAACACACCCAGGGTGTTTCAGCTTTCCAGGAGGGGAGAACATCCCGGGGCAGAAGCAGCACAGGAAGCAGCTGCTCTGGTCCTCTCCCTCCTCCCCTGCTACCTGCGCGGTCACTAGTGCTGCAGCTCTCACAGCTCAGGGCTTCTCGGCACCCACCAGGCCGCAGTGCAGGCTGAAACCCCCCACTGTGTCCCCGGGATGCTCACGGGCAGCAGCTGCCCCCAGCACAGCGCAGAGGTTTCTCTCCCATCCCTCCCCTCTCTTCCCCTCCCGCAGACTCGCCCAGGCCCCGGGGCAGAGCGGGGCCCTGCGGCAGCAGCGCCCGGCAGCAGCATTTCCCCACGCACCAGCACCAGCAGCCAGGGACACACAGGCCCCGCCCCCACAGCTGGAAGTGACGCCCCCTGCACCACAGACCCTCCCACCCCTCACTCCTCCAATAGCTCCCGTGGGGCGTGACCTCGCGGGGCGGGACCCCAGTGAGGGGCGGGAGGGAGGCAGCAGTGCGCATGCGCTGTTCAGGGGCTGGGTTGGGCGGGGCAGGGGAGCCAAGGGGAGGGACCAAGAGGGGCGTGGCAAAGAGTTGGGGGGCGTGGCCGGTCAGGGCAGAGCATGCGCAGTGGCCCAGAGGAGGGCGGTGAGGGGCGGGGCGTAGGCGGGGCTGGCCAGGCCCTGCAGGCGGGGAGGGGGCGAGAGGCGGCTGCTGCCGCGGGGCAGCGTCTCCCGGCCCGGGGCCGCCCGGAGCCTTTAGCCGCAGCGCCAGGAGCTGCCGTGCAGGGGCCGAGGGCTGTGGGCTGGGCAGAGCGAGCGGCTGTGCGTGCGGGGGCAGCCGGAGCCGCCACGGCCCGGCTGTGTGGCAGCAGCGAATGGGGAAGGCCCGGCCTGGCCTGGGCCGCCTCCGGCCCCCGGCAGCCCCCGGCTCTTGCGTCCTTTCTCCTTGTGGCCCCATGGCTCGGTGCTGGATTCTCAGCATCATCCCAGCTGTGAGGAGAGGGTGCAGGTACAGTGGTGCTTGTCGTGTCTCGAGGCTGGAGGCAGGAGGCAGCCACCGCCCTGGTGTCCCTGCTGACAGCCCCGCTTTCCCTGGGGCAGGTCCCCAACTCCTCTTTGACCCCAGCCAGGTTGTGCGCACCGTGAGGAGCAGGATGTGCGATGGCCTTGGCCAGAGCCAGGCTCTCGGGTATCGCGGCAAAGCGGCTGTGGAAGAGCTGTGCCCTTCTGGAGGGCGCACACAGCCCCTCGGGACACCTCCCCAGAGACAGTCGAGGGTCTGAAGGTGACATTTCCTCAGGAAAGCAATGACCCACAGGCCCATCACAGTCCTGTGTGCTCAGCTCTGCCCCACAGACACCTCCTGGCAGCGAGGCAGTGTTGAGGGGCATCTGCATGTTGGCAGGTGCTCGGGGTAGCGAGGACAGATCCAGCTGGGGTTGGCAAAGGTGCTGCTGGTGCTGTGCATGTCGGGGAAGGAACTTTGTGAACTTCCTTCAGACCTGCTGGTCTCTCCATCAGCTTTGGAGTCTCAGGCTCTTGTCCAGGCTTGACAGCTCCTCTTCCTTCCCTCCACCCCAGCAGCTGGGACCTGAAAGCAGAGATGTGGGGAAGCTCCTTGCCTTTGGTGTCATCCCTGCCTGGAGCTACCTGCTGAGAAGCCCCTGGGAAAAGTCCTGGGGGTGAGCAGGAGATGTGAGGAGCCCTGCCCCATGCAGACCCCTCTCCGTGGGGGAATGGCCCTGTCCTGCGTGGGCCACTCCTCCACCCTAGAGCTTCCCCAGCCTGTGTTCAGACTGTTTGTAGTTATCCCTGTGTTGTCCCCAAACTGCGTTCTATTACCCAGTGTGCAAGCACCCAACAGACACACAGGGTCCAGAAAATAGTTTCTTTAATTTCTGCACAGAGATGGGTGCCAGGTGGTAGATCCACAAAGCTAGCACACCTTCTCTGCTTCTTACTCTTCTTCCCTCCTTTTCCTTGAGTCTTCTTTACTATTTGCAGGGGTTTTTTCACAGCATCGCTCAAACAAGGGTGGCAGCGTATCTTTGGCAGGAGACTTGCCAAGTGCTGAGCTGATGGTGATTCAGCTGGGCAAGCTGGTGGGGGAGCAACCTAGAGGAGACACTGACTGCAAGAAGAGTGAGGAAGCAATGGCATGGGATGGCAAGGAAAGGTGCCAGGTGGTGTGGGGAAAAACAAGCCCATCACGACAGCAGCAGGAATGCAGGGAGCTGTGGCATGAGCTGCACAAGGAGCCACTGGAGAGGGCTGAGGATTAGCAGGAAGAGCAAGGGTTGCCCTTGGAGTGGCTGTGTGCTCTGGAGTGCCTGAAGAAGGGCAACCTGTGCAAGGGGCATGGAGTGCAGGGGTGGAGAGAGGCAACTTGGTGGTGCTGCCCAGCTGTCAGCTGCCAGGCAGGCTCCAAAGCTGAAAGCAGAGGCTTGGAGGCAAGGCCATGGGGATGGGTGTGCCCATGGGGACTGCCAAGGCGTTGTGCTGGGGGTGCCCCCAACGATCCCCGGGGCTTGGTGAGGGGTGTTTCCACGGTGAGCAGTAGGGCTTTGTGATGGTGGTGGCATGGTGCCTCCAAGGCCCTGGTGATGGGGCTGTCTCCATGGGGACTGTGTCCCTGCTGGAGCAGAGCCCCTGGGGTCCTCCCACTGAGGAGAGCCGCTCCCTGAGGAGGCAGCAGCTGCCCTTGGGGCCAGAGCAGCAGGACCCCAGGAGAGGATCCTGCAGAGGGATGAGGAGTGGCAGCAAACATCTGCTGCCAGGCTGCACACGCACTGCCAGGCACACCAGAGCGCAGGGGTGAGGTGAGCCATGGGGCTGGAGGCAGGGGCAGGCAGCAGGCATGGGAGCTGCCCGGAGAGCAGCCAGCTGGTTTGGCAAAGGAGCTGGGGTGAAAGAGGCAGGCAGGAGCTGCTGCGGCCAGGGGGGAATTTCTTGCCAGTCCTCGGGACTTTCCCTGGGACAAAGCACAGCAACCTGCATGCTCCAAGGCCCCCACAGAGCCCGTGAGCTCTGCGCTGAGGGGCAGAGAGCAGCTCTGGGCCCAGCTCAGCCAGGCCGCGTGCAGCCAGAGCTTCCCTTGCCCATGGCCCTCAGGTTTCCTGCTCTTCACCAGCCACTCAGACCAAGGAAACCACCTCCACCCTGTGAGTCCTTCTGCCCACAGGTCGCCAGCAGCAGCTGCCCGCAGCAGTGCAGCACAGCCAGAGCCCAGCTTGCTCCCACCAAAGGCACAGGCTGCCTCGGCTGCCCAACGCACAGGGCTCACAGGCTTCTGCACGTGTCCTCGCAAAGGTGCAGAGATGACCATGATGGTGGCTTTGAAAGCCTCTGCCTGACTCCCCGGAGCTGCCGAGGAGCAGGTGGGAAGTGCTGGCAAGGAGCAGGAGGTCTCTGCCTGCCGGCCGGCTGACTGCATACTTTGCCTGGCAGCCTGCAAGGACATACCTGGGGGTTCTCAAGGCAGCTGCCATTTCCCATCTCTTGCCCCACACTGACAAAGCCTCTGCCCAGACAGCCTGGCTAGCAGAAGAAGCAGAGCACTCTCAAGACCCCTGCCTTGCTCTCTCCTGCTCCTGCCAGGGCTCAGCTCCAGCCGAGGCTGCCTCCTGCAAGGCTTGGCCCTCTCCCAAGTGCTTCTTACAGCCAGGTGGCCCTGGCATCATGCGCAACAGGAGGCACCAAACTCCACAAGCCTTCAGAATTGTTTGGCTTTGTACGTCATTTCCACTTGGCAGATTTTGGAAGGACATGACTTCTTTGGGGTGTCTGACATGGCATTTTCATACACCACCTGCTTTGCCATCCCACTGCTGTTCCTGCTGGCATCTCGTTATTTATTGTATTTCCCCCACATTCACACCCCACTTAGGCTTTCTCAATCTTAGCATGCTGCTGGAGCAAAGGAAAGTAACTGGAGTGTGTGGTAGCAGTAGGCGGGGAATACAGAGGGTGTTGAAAAAGTGCAGAAAGCAGATGTGTAAAAGTAGGGGACTCTGCTGAAAGAGTGGGATTTTTCTGCTGTCTTGCTATGGGCAAAAGCAGGAAATGAAGAGAAAAGAAACTGCTGTCTTCCATAGCAGCTCTATGTAAAGAGGTGTGGACAGGATGCAATGGGTCCACATTGGGGCCCCCCGCCAGCAGGCAGTGGGGCAGGGGCTCATTGTAAAGGAGTTTTGGGTGACAAACCAGGAAGAGCATCCCTCCTCCTCAGCTACAGAGGTGAGTCAAGGACAAGCAACAAGTGAGAGGGAGGACTGCTGCACCAATACCATCAGCCCAGGCAACAGTTGCTTGTTCCCAGCACTCCTGCAGCTCCCTGGGGGCCTTCTGGGGCTCCTGTTTGAGGAGGCACACATAAACTCTGAACTGAAAAACTTGCTGTGGATCCTGGGCAAAATCCTGCCTGAGAGACTTGTGTGGCTCGGGAGACCATGTGGCATCCAGGACGCCTGGCTCCTCGGGCTGGGGCTGCCCTGATGCCCAAGGCCCCTCTGGAGATGAAGGAATTTATCAGAAATGTTTGGGAAATAACTGGGGGGAGGGAGGGGATTGCTTTCCTGGAGGGGAGAGGAAATCTCTCTGCTCCCTGGCTGGGCCATCTCCATGGCAATGGCATAGTGAGCCCCCACATGACACGAGCTGAGGTCACAGCAGGATGTGCTGCATCACAGGGAGGTCTCCATGGTGCCGTGGGTGGGGGCCCTCACTGCCCTGCGAGGCCCAGGCGCTGCTGGGCACTGCTCACGCAGTCCCCACCACTGTCCTTCGTAGTGGCTCTGTGGCAATGACAGGGGACAGGAGGCAACGGGGCTGCACTAGGAGCCCTTGTCGACACGCAGAGGAGCAGCAGCATGTTGAAAAGGAGTATTGGGTGATGAGATGGGAAGAGCGTCCCTCGTCCTGGGCTATAGAGGTGAGCTGAGGGCAAGGGACAAGCGAGATGGAGGACTGCTGCAGGGACACCATCAGCCAGGAATGCACTTGCTTGTTTCCAGTGCTTCTGTAGCTCTCCAGTGAGGATTGACACCGTTTGTATCCTTTTATGATTCTAACTTGGCAGAGCAGATTTGGGGCTCTGAGATTTCATCCTGAGATGGCCGCAGCCTCTGTCCTCCTGCAAAACGGGCTCCAACCTCTGCACCCAAAACAGCCTGTTTGGGAGAGCATTTTGTGAACAGGTGGAGGCGCCACTGTCACCCCGTAAGTCTTGGCTACCCCTTGGACTTTTCTCTGGGGGGTGCACTGCTGGGTGAGCCCAACATGACCAACTCCCCCAGCCTCCTCCTGACCCCACACCTCCACTCCCTGGCAACAACAGGCCCAGAGCTGGTCTCCCCCTCACTGCCCTGTGCCCTCATGGGGCTCCTCAGCCCTCTGGAGTGACCCCTCCAGGACCCCCTCCCAGCCCTTCCAGGCGCAGCAGGAGGGCTGCCAAGCCTTGGGGATGCCTTGGAGAAGGGGCCGGGGCAGGAGGGCCGAGAGGACACTGCCCTGCACTGGCGGCAGCAGCACCTCACCCGCAGGCTCCGGCGCCCCGGCCATCCCCAGGGCCCGAGCGCCGGCACCAGGGCTGGCACCAGCACAGGCCCCAGGGCTGCCCTCCAAGCCCAGCATGGCCCCCAGGGCGCAGGGCAGCGAGGAGCCCCACGGGGCCCCTGTGGCAGAGCGGCCGCGCCCAGGCCCCCGCACTGCTCGGGCACCCGACGCCGGGCTGCCCCAAGGCCCTGCCGTGCTCCGTGCTGCCGCCCACAAGATGGCGCTGTCCCACAGGGGAGGGGGCAGAGCTGGCTGCCAGGGCAGGAGGGCGCTGCGTTGCCATGGCATCGCCTGAGTGCGGCCCTCCTATTGGCTGTCCTGAGGAGGAGGGCGGGGATGGATTGGAATGACGGTTGTGTCAGCCAATCGGAGTCCAGAGTGGGAAAAGGCCAAGAGAAGAGAGAGGTGCGAGAAGGGAGGGAGCGAAGCAGGCGAGAAGGGAGCGGGAGTGAGAGCGGGTGCGAGTGGGGCTGGTGGGGGCTGCAGGTGCGTTCAAATGCCGGCGGGTGCCCTCTTGCTGCAGCAGGGTCAGCGGTGCTGGCGAGGGGGCTGCTTCCCTGCAGGGGCTCCCGAAGGGGCTGTTGGGGCTGTGAGCAGGGGACCCAGCGCCCTGTCACCGAGGGGAACTGACCTGCGAACCAGGCGTGCCGGCCTGCGCCGAGCAGCTGGGCCTGGGTGGCTTGGTGGGGTTTGGGTGCAGGAAACTTTGTCCTTGTTGTGGGTCTGAGATGCATTTTGAAGGTTTTCCCTGATTTGCTGCTGCCCCCGCAGCCCCCAGGTGCTGCTCAGAGCTGTGTTTGGGATCTGCTGGTCAAAGTGAGAGCAGGTTGCTGCTGTCCTCGCGAGGTGTCGTGCCCAAGTCGTTGTGCTTGCTCCATAGTTCTTGGTGTGCTCCAGGACCTGTGACCCTGGGAGCAGCCTGAAGGGTGTTTGCAGAAGAGCTCTGTTAAGTGTGAGGTGTTTTGCTTTTCAGAGGCCTTGGAAGTTGAGGAAAGGCCATTTTCACACTCGCGGTTGTTATTCCCATAATCCTAGATGAGGAGGAAGAGCTGCTGAATTCTGGCTCTGCTGGTTTCAGCAATTGAAATGTCCTGGACGGAGTCCGTTGCCATGTCTCAAGTTGTCAGTGCGTAAAATAGGAGAGTGCTTGTCGTGCTCGATGTGTAGAGGATTGCCTGTGCTTGTTCAGCATTTGGGAAGGAAGTAGACTTGTGAGCTGTGGGAAGGCTTCTCCCTCTGACTGGGACATGAGGCCCTGCTCTCTTGCTACATATAGAGACTACCTAGGTGAAAGCTAATGTATTTTTGGGGGGTTGCAACAGCTACGTAATGGGTGCTTTGCTGTACTGTGAGCATTGTGAAGCCAGGAAGTGAATCAGGGAGGCCATTTGGGAGGTGGCTCAGCCGTGGGAAAGGGCAGGGGGAGCTGCAGGCAGCAGCAGGGTGGGCAGTGAGGTCCCTAGTGTTTAAAAGGGCTGTATGAGAAAATGCCCTGTGTGCCATCAAGTGTTTGTAGGTAGCTGGTGGGGCTGGAGGAGGCCCATGGCTCAGCTGTTGATGGTGAGGTCAGTTCTGCGCGAGTCCCTGATAGGCCGGCTGGAGGCAGAAGGCGTGGCTGTTGCTTGTGATGTCACTTCCCATGGAGCAGTGGACAGGGCAGCAGCAGGTCCGCACTGGGATGTGTTTTTGAGATGGTTTCTGCCTGAGCAGCGGATCAGCCAGGATTTGTCTGCTGGCTGGGGAAGTTCTAGTGAGGTAATTCCTGCCTTAGGGGCTTCTTGGCAACTGACAGAGACCTGGTGGTGCAGGTGATTGCGAGGTCCCATCTGTCTGAGTCCCTGATAGACCGGCAGCAGGCAGTTAGGCCTGGGCGTTGACTGTGAGGTCTGTTTTGTCTGAGTACCTGCTCGGGCAGCAGTGGTTCATGGCTGGGGAAGTTATTTTGAGACAACTAGTGTCTCTGAAGCCCGTAGGCCATCAGCAGGCATGTGTTGGGGGTTTGCCCTTGTGAGCAGCTGACAGGTCAGGAGAAGCCACATGGCCTGGATGGTGGTGGTGAGGTGACTCCTCGGTTTGTTGCGTGTGCCCAGAGGAGGGATTGACCGCTGCAGAGCTCTACAGCAATACAGAAGGTCAACTAATTAATCAAGCAGATGTTCCCCATCGTCTGACACCAATTCTATTCCACTCCATGATCCTGAGTTAGTACTACTACATTTAAAATGTGGATGATGTACTCTAGTGAATATGGACGTGGAGTTTGTTTTTCCCCTTGTTGCTAAGTAGAAGCTTGCAGCCTGCTGCCAGACAGCTAGGGAGTCCAGCTGGGCTTTTTAAACTGCTAAATCAATCTAATGCTAGTGTAAGCAGCGTTAGTTATCTCTGATTGCCAGCATGTGTGTGTGCTTTGGAAATTCCCCCTGTGGAAACAGGAGGGAGCTTGTGAGATGTTCCTGCAAGGTCTAAATGCTGTGCCTGTCTTTCAGGTGTCCACATGCTTTTATGACACATTTGGATCTGTAACACCTTGGAAATTGATGATTTTTGTCCGAGTAAGCAGCCAGTGGAGAATGGGTGCCAAGTCTGTTGGAGGAGACGGAAGGAATGTCACCCCCAAACAGGTACCGGCCACATTTTGTAAGAGATTTCTTGTTCAGGGAAGTTGAGGCACAAACGAATGTTAAGAGGTGGCCTGATCAGGGCTTGTGAGAGCACTCGTCTGCTTCCTGGAGAAGGGAAGTAACCATGTGTAGGACTGTGAGTGGATGCTGAGAGGCAGTGCATGTTGCAAAGCCTTGGAGGACTAGAAGGGAACTGCAGAGTTGGAGAGCTGGGCTTTCTGTGTTGTGAGGCACTTGGGGTGCCCTGTGCGTTGCTGATGCAGAGGTGCGTTTTTGCTGCAGCCCTCTGTGAGGCGAGCAGTGGTGTGTGCAGGGTGTCACAGTGCAGGGGTTCCCTGTTGGGGAGCGAGGTGGTGGTCCCAGTGTTTTGGTGCTCATCATGGGAGGAGATAGCTGGAGAGGGCGGTGCTGTGTGTGGGCAGTGGTGCCAGAGTGGGGAGCTGGGGAGCACTGCAAGGTGAGGGTGTGACTATGCTGGCTGGGCCTCGGCTGCCCTGGTGTCATGGGCCAGAGTTGCTGGCAGCCTGCTGCCTTTGATGCACTGAGGTTCAGGCCCTGGGGATGCTAAGTGATTTCCAGGATCTGCAGCATGGATTTTTCCTGAAGGCCAGGGAGTGTATATCTCCTTGCTCCGGGATGTGAACCAAGCCTGTGTTTTCCCTCCTTTCCTCTCATTTCCTCTTGCTCATAAGAGCTTTGGTCTGCAGCAGTGTGTGCTGAGAGGAGCGGACGTTGTGGGAGATGCGCTTTTCTGGCTGGGCCTTAGCCTGCTGGAATCCCTTTGAAGGAGTGAAGGCCTTGTGGTGTGGTGGTCTTTGGAGAAAGGCAGGTGAGTTCTTGGGAGCTGTCTGTCAAGGGGCGGAGTCCTTCCTGTAGGAGACCTGTTTGGAGGAGTGCCTTTGAATGGGAGCAGCAAGGCAAAAGTGCCCTGCAAGGGATGCGCAGCCCAGGTCTCTCTTCCTTGCAGGTGCAGTCTCTGCAAGTTACCCCACCATCGTGCTGTAGTGTGAGCTTTCTGTGCTGCAGCGGGGAAATAAGAAAGCAGCCACGTGTAGCCATCAGTGTGCTAAGTGTGGTGTGGTTAGGTGCTGACCCTGCTGACTCTGGCAAGGGACTGGATTTTGCCTGCACTTTGGGTGGTGGTGAGGAGCCCCACTTAGCTCTCACTGCCTTTTGCCATTTCAGAAGAAACTGTTTGTCCTGCTTCCCAGCTGTAGGGAAGAGAAGGCGTGAGGATGCTCTTCCCTTTGAAGGCTCTAGGGGCCTGTCAGTAGGGAGGCCCCTTTGGGTGAGTGTCTTGAGGGCACGTGAGGCAAAAGTGAGTGGCAAGAGCTGGCCTGATCAGCTGCTGTGAGAGCACTTGCTCTCTGCTTCCTTGAGATGGGAAGTGACCATGTCAGGGCTGTGAGTGGATGTTCAGAGGAAGCACTGTTTCCAAGGCGTTGGAGGCCTAGAAGGGACTGGAAGGGCTGGAGAGTTGTGCTTTCTGTGTTGTGGGGCCCTTGGGGGTGTCCTGTGTGCTGCCATGTGTGGTGCTGTGCCCTGTGCACCACTGATGCACAGGCACATGTTGGCTCAGTGTTGTGCTGCTCAGCATGGGAGGAGGTGTGTGGAGAGAGCAGTGCTCTGCTCCCAGAGGCCAGCCTGCCATCCCAGTGTCCTTATGGGAGCCGTGGGTGAGCACTGGTGCTGACTGTGCTCCCTGCTTGGAGCATCCTGGTGTGAGCGAGGGATGCTTGCAGTTAGTTGTTTTCTGTCAGCTGAGGTTCAGGCTTGCAGTTTCTGAAGGTCTTGATGCTTCCTGAGTCTTTTGGGTTTTACGGACTCTGCTGGAGAAAGTGGTCTGCTCACTCCTTCAAGGCTTTCTGTGGAATCTGGACCCTCCTTGCATCTTCCCATCTCAGACCATACTGCATCCTAATCGATTCTGTCTTTCTTTCTTTCTAGGTTGCTCCAGTTGTGTAGGTTCCCCGTGCAATCCTCGAGCCACTGAGGATGGAGGCAGGATGCCAGGGTGTGTCCCTGTAGCTGTCAGCATCTTTGCCACCATTGTGAGCCCTCTGTGAAAGCGGCTGCAAGTGAATGAGATGAGGCTATGCGTGGATGTGAAGGCTTCCATGAATGCGCCCGTCTTCCATGGGTGACCTGAGGCGTGTGGGTTCACCTCCTGGTACCTCTGCTGAGCTGCACGTCCCACATCATACAGCTGCTGTTACTACCCGCACACTCAGGAAATGAGATTGTGCCCCTTGCTTTTCCTAGAAGGTTATGGTGCGCTGTAGGATGAGTGACAGACCCTTATAATGAAAGCCAGCATCTGTCGAGTGCCTTTGTGTGAGTGCCCGAAATCCTTGGTAGCTTGAACGGAGGTCTCAGAGCTGTTGGGCTCCTGGCTCTGCGAGGGCTGAAGATGTGCCCAGGGCCAGGCTGCTCGTGGCACTCAACCCTCAGTGCTGTGTGAACCCAGCTGTGGAGCCGGGACTCCTGCTGCAGAGGCCGCGCAGCCAGGAGAGCTGGCATTTCAGCAGCCCTGCAGCCTGGGGCTGTCTCCTTGCTAGGGCCTCATTTCAAAACCTCTGCATCTTTGCAGAGTTCCCTCCATACTTAGGTGGAGATTCTTGAGCAGATTGGGGTTGGAAAGCAGCAGCCTGCTCTGCCCAAAAAGAGCAGGATCCTGCCTAGTGTAAAGAACCGCATCATGCCAGGAGCCAGCTCTGTGCCTGATCATTTGCACGTGCCTTGTGAGCCTGGAGTGCCTTGGCCACCTTTGGTGTTAGTGCAAGAGCTTCCCTGCATGCCTGGGTTTTGGAGTCAAGGGAAGGCAGTGAGGAGAGCAGTGCCTGGGGCATGTGCAAGTGGGGAGTGCCCTGCATGCCTGTCTTCTTGCTGGCACTTGGTTGCATGTAGTAGACGAGGCAGCTGCGTGGGGCAGAGACGGTGGCACAGCTGGCACAGCAGAGGTGTGGCGTTCTGTGGAGGGCTGTTGCAGTGCTGAGTTGCTCTGTCAGTGTCAGACAGCCTTTGCAGTGCAGCTGCTGCCTGGGCTGATCTCTCAACGTTGGCCCTAGAAATGGAAGTGGCATCCTGCTGTCAATCTGTAGGTGCTTGTATCCGTACTACGTGAGACTTGATGGGAATGGTCTGTGTTGTAACTTTTTAGTGCCTAGAACAATACCGCTGTGTTAAGCGGCATACAAATACGTAACTAACAAGGTCTTGGAAATCTGTGAGAAAGAACAGCAGTTGGTTACATATGGATTGTGTGGCTTCCAGCCACAGAATAACGAGAAGCAGTTAACATGAAGGTCAGAAGTTGAAGAGTAAGTAGTGACCCCCAAAGTCAAGTTTCGCACCCGAAATAAGTCTGCACGCGTGCGCAGTATCATAGCCCGGTTATGCGACTGGGGCGGAGTTGGGCTAGACTCCCTGCATTTGATGGCCCCATGTGCCAGGACTCCTGCCTACCGCAAATAATCATAAATACCTGTTTTTTTCCGAAGGAGAGAGAGGCTGCTACACAACAGAGGACCACTTTGCCTCCTCGGGGACGCCCGCAAAGATTGTTCCTGCCGACTCTCTCTCTCGCCATGCAGAAGATCGGGAGAAGCATTGGAGTGGTCCTTCTCGAGATTACCATCGTGACAGTCTGTAAGTATCTCCTGATAAACTGCTTGCTACTGAAGAGTGTTTGTGTGTGTCTGTGTATGTGTGTGTGTGTGCGTTTGAACTGGCTTGCCAAACGAGATGTTTGCCCCGGGAATCTAACTAGAACATAAATTGGTGACGAAAATGGGATTCCTGGGGTTTGCAGCATTGTCAGAGTGGTGAAGCGAACAACTGTATGGATGCTGAGCCACCTGCATTGGTGGGACTCGGTCAGTGGGTTGCACAGCTGCACTAAGACCTCGCCACCTGCATTGGTGGGAATCGGTCAGTTGGGTACAGAGATGTACTGAGGCCGAGCCACCTGCATTGGTGGGACTCGGTCAGTGGGGTGCACAGCTGCACCGAGGCCGAGCCACCTGCATTGGTGGGATTCGTTCAGTGGGGTGCAGAGCTGTACTGAGGCCAAGCAACGTGCATTGGTGGGACTTGGTCAGTGGGTTGCACAGCTGTACCAAGGCCGTGCCACCTGCATTGACGGGACTCAGTCAGTGGGGTGTACAGCTATAACGAGGCGTAGCCACGTGTATTGGTCTGACTCGGTCAGTGGGTTGCATAGCTGTACTGAGTACTTTCCACCTGCATTGGTGGGACTCGGTCAGTGGGTTCCACAGCTGCACCGAGGCCTTGCCACCTGCATTGGTGGGACTCGGTCAGTGGGTGCACAGCTGTACCGAGACCTGCACCACCTGCATTGGTGGGACTCGGTGAGTGGGGAGCACCACTGTATCGAGTACGAGCCACCTGCATTGTTGGGACTCAGTCAGTGGGGAGCACAGCTGTACTGAGTTCGCACCACCTGCATTGGAGGGACTCGTTCAGTGGGATGCACAGCTGTACCGAGTCCGAGCCACCTGCATTGGTTGGACTCGGTCTGTGGGGTGCACAGCTACACCAAGGCCTTGCCACCTGCATTGGTGGGACTCGGTCAGTGGGGAGCACCGCTGTATCGAGTCCGAGCCACCTGCATTAAACAGACTCGGTCAGTGGGGTGCACATCTGCACCGAGGCCGTGCCATCCTCATTGGCAGGACTCAGTCAGTGGGGTGCACAGATATAACGAGGCCGAGCCACCTGCATTGGTGGAACTCGGTCAGTGAGGTGCACAGCTGCACGAGACCGAGCCACGTGCATTGGTGGGACTCGGTCAGTGGGTTACTCACCTGTACTGAGGCCGAGCCACCTGCATTGGTGGGACTCGGTCAGTGAGGTGCACAGCTGCACAGAGACCGACCCAAGTGCATTGGTGGGACTCGGTCAGTGGGGTGCACAGCTGTACTGAGGCCGAGCCACCTGCATTGGTGAGACTCGGTTAGTGAGGTGCACAGGTGGACCGAGGCCGAGCCACCTGCATGAGTCGGACTCGGTCAGTGGGTTGCAGAGCTGTACTGACGACGTACCACCTGCATTGGTGGGACTCATTCAGTTGGGTACACAGCTGTACTGAGACCGAGCCACCTGCATTGGTCAGACTCGGTCAGTGGGTTGCACAGCTGTGCTGAGGTCGCACCACCTGCATTTGTGGGACTCGGTGAGTGGGATGCACAGCTGTACTGAGTCTGAGCCACGTGCATTGGTGGGACTCGGTCAGTGGGGAGCACCGCTGTATCGAATCCGAGCCACCTGCATTAGTCGGACTCGGTCAGTGGGATGCACAGCTGCACCAAGGCCGTGCCACCTGCATTGGTGGGACTCAGTCAGTGGGGTGCACAGCTATAACGAGGCGTAGCCACGTGTATTGGTCAGACTCGGTCAGTGGGTTGCATAGCTGTATGGAGGCTTCGCCACCTGCATTGGTGGGACTCAGTCAGTGGGGAGCACAGCCGTAACGAGGCTGCACCATGTGCATTGGTGGGACTCAGTCAGTGAGGTGCACAGCTGCACCGAGATCTCACCACCTGCATTGGTGGGACTCATTCAGTTGGGTGCACAGCTGTACTAATTCTGAGCCACCTGCATTGGTGGGATTCATTCAGTGGGGTGCACAGCTGTACCGAGGCCGAGCCACCTGCATTGGTGGGACTCGGTCAGTGGGTTGCACAGCTACACCAAGACCTTGCCACCTGCATTGATGGACTCAGTGAGTCGGGTGCACAGCTGTACCGAGGCATAGCCACGTGCATTGGTCAGACTCGGTCAGTGGGTTGTATAGTTGTACGGGGGCTTTGCAACCTGCATTGGTGGGACTCGGTCAGTGGGGTGCACAGCTGTACTGAGGCCGAGCCACGTGCATTGTTTAGACTCGGTCAGTGGGTTGCACAGCAGTACTGAGTACTTTCCACCTGCATTGGTGGGACTCAGTCAGTGGGGTGCACAGCTGTATTGAGGCCGAGCCACCTGCATTGGTGGACACGGTCATTGGGGTGCACAGCTGTACCGAGGCCGAGCCACGTGCATTGGTCAGACTCGGTCAGTGGGGTGCACAGCTATAACGAGGCCTCGCCACCTGCATTGTTGGGACTCAGTCAGTGGGGTTCACTGCTGCCACGAGGCCTCACCACCTGCATTGGTGGGACTCGGTCAGCGGGGAGCACAGCTGTACTGAGGCCGAGCCATGTGCATTGGAGGGACTCGTTCAGTGGGATGCACAGCTGTACTGAGGCCGAGCCACGTGCATTGGTGGGACTCGGTCAGTGGGTTCCACAGCTGTACTGAGTACTTGCAACCTGCATTGGTGGGACTCGGTGAGTGGGTGCACAGCTGTACCGGGACCTGCACCACCTGCATTGGTGGGACTCGGTCAGTGGGGAGCACAGCTATAACGAGGCTTCGCCACCTGCATTGGTGGGACTCGTTCAGAGGGGAGCACCGCTGTATCGAGTCCGAGCCACCTGCATTAGACGGACTCAGTCAGTGGGGTGCACATCTGCACCGAGGCCGTGCCATCCTCAATGGCAGGACTCAGTCAGTGGGGTGCACAGATATAACGAGGCCGAGCCACCTGCATTGGTGGGACTCGGTCAGTGGGGTGCACAGCTGTACTGAGGCGTAGCCACGTGCATTGGTCTCGGTCATTGGGGTGCACAGCTGCACCGAGGCCTTGCCACCTGCATTGGTGGGATTCGGTCAGTGGGTGCACAGCTGTACCAAGACCTGCACCACCTGCATTGGTGGGACTCGGTCAGTGGGGAGCACCACTGTATCGAGTCCGAGCCACCTGCATTAGTCGGACCCGGTCAGTGGGATGCACAGCTATAATGAGGCCTCGCCACCTACATTGGTGGGACTCAGTCAGTGGGGTTCACTGCTGCCACGAGGCCTCACCACCTGCATTGGAGGGACTCGTTCAGTGGGATACACAGCTGTACCAAGGCCGAGCCACCTGCATTGGTGGGACTTGGTGAGTTGGGTGTACAGCTGTACCGAGACCTGCACCACCTGCATTGGTTGGACTCGGTCTGTGGGGTGCACAGCTACACCAAGGCCTTGCCACCTGCATTGGTGGGACTCAGTCAGTGGGGAGCACCGCTGTATCTTGTCCGAGCCACCTGCATTAGATGGACTCGGTCAGTGGGGTGCACATCTGCACCGAGGCTGTGCCATCCTCATTGGCAGGACTCAGTCAGTGGGGTGCACAGATATAATGAGGCCAAGCCACCTGCATTGGTGGGACTCGGTCAGTGGGGTGCAGAGCTGTACCGAGGCGTAGCCATGTGCATTGGTCAGACTCGATCAGTGGGTTGCATAGCTGTATGGAAGCTTTGCCACCTGCATTGGAGAGACTCGTTCAGTGGGATGCACAGCTGTACCAAGACCTTGCCACCTGCATTGATGGACTCAGTTAGTTGGGTGCACAGCTGTACTGAGGCCGAGCCACGTGCATTTGTCAGACTCGGTCATTGGGGTGCACAGCTGCACCGAGGCCCAGCCACGTGCATTGGTGGGAATCGGTCAGTGGGGTGCACAGCTACACCAAGGCCTTGCCACCTGCGTTGGTGGGACTCGATCAGTGGGGAGCACCGCTGTATCGAGTCCGAGCCACCTGCATTAGACGGACTCGGTCAGTGGGGTGCACAGCTGTAACGAGCCTGCACCATTTGCATTGGTGGGACTCGGTCAGTGAGGTGCACAGCAGCACCGAGACTGAGCCACGTGCATTGGTGGAACTTGGTCTGTGGGTTGCACAGGTGTACTGAGGCCGAGCCACCTGCATTGGTGGGACTCGGTCAGTGGGTTACAGAGCTGTACTGAGTCTGAGACACCTGCATTGGTGGGACTCGGTCAGTGAGGTGCACAGCTGCACCGAGGCCGAGCCATGTGCATTGGTGGGACTCGGTCAGTGGGTTGCACAGCTGTACTGAGGCCAAACCACCTGCATTGGTGGGACTCGGTCAGTGGGGTTCACTGCTGCCACGAGGCCTCACCACCTGCATTGGTGTGACTCGGTCAGTAGGGTGCACAGCTGTACTGAAGCTTTGCCGCCTGCATTGGTGAGACACGGTCAGTGGGGAGCACAGCTGTACTGAGGTCGCACCACCTGCATTGGAGGGACTCTCTCAGTGGGATGCACAGCTGCACCAAGACCTCGCCACCTGCATTGATGGACTCAGTGAGTCGGGTGCACAGTTGTACTGAGGCCAAGTCACGTGCATTGGTCAGACTTGGTCGGTGGAGTGTACAGCTCTACTTCGTCTGAGCCACCTGCATTGGTCGGACTTGATCAGGGGTGCAGAGCTGTACTGAGTCTGAGCCACCTGCAATGTTGGGACTTGGTCAGTGGGGTGCAGAGCTGTACTCAGGCCGAGCCACGTGCATTGGTCAGACTCAGTCAGTGGGTTGTACAGCTGTACTGAGGCCGTACCGCCTGCATTGGTGGGACTCGGTCAGTTAGGTGCACAGCTGTACTTAGGCCGAGCCACGTGCATTGGTCAGACTCGGTCAGTGGGTTGCATAGCTGTACGGAGGCCGAGCCACCTGCATTAGTGGGAGTCGGTCAGTGGGGTGCACAGCTGTACTGAGGCTGAGCAAAGTGCATTGGTCAGTTTGGTCAGGGTTGCACAGCTGTACCGCGACCTGCACCCGTGCATTGTTGGGACACGGTCAGTGGGGAGCACCGCTGTATCGACTCCGAGCCACCTGCATTAGTCAGACTCGGTCAGTGGGGTACACAGCTGCACCGAGGTCGTGCAACCTGCATTGGCGGGACTCAGTCAGTGAGGTGCACAGCTGTACCGAGGCGTAGCCACGAGCATTGGTCAGACTCGGTCAGTGGCTTGCATAGCTTTACTGAGGCCGCATGACCTGCATTGGTGGGACATGGTCAGTGGGGTGCATAGCTGTACTGAGGCCGCATGACCTGCATTGGTGGGACATGGTCAGTGGGGTGCACGGCTGTACCGATGCTGCACCACTGCATTGGTAGGAATCGGTGAGTGGGGTGCACAGCTGCACCGGGACCTTGCCACCTGTTTTTTTGGGAGTCAGTCAGTGGGGTGACAGTTCTACCAAGGCTGTGCCACCTGCATTGGTGGGACTCGGTCAGTGGGGTACAGAGCTGTACCGAGGCGGCGCACCTGCATTGGTGGTACTCGTTCAGTGGGGTGCAGAGCTGTACTGACGCCGTGCCACCTGCATTGGTGGGACTTGGTCAGTGGGGTGCACAGCTGTAGTGAGGCTGCTCTGCCTGCATTGGTGGGACTCGGTCATTGGGGTGCACAGCTGTAGTGAGGCCGCTCCGCCTGCATTGGTGGTACTCGGTCAGTGGGGTGCACAGCTGTAACCAGGCTCCTTTACATGTATTGGAAGGACTCGTTCGGTGCAGTGAACAGCTGGACTGAGGCTGCACCACCTGCCTTTTTGGGACTCGGTCAGTGGCGTGCACAGAGAAATACTTTTAGAGAAATACTGTGAGAAAAACCTTGCAAATTGGTAACAAGACTCAAGTACAAGGTAGAGAGAAAAGCAGTACTGCAAAGTATAACGAGCTCCGGCTAAATAACCTTGATGAAACTGCAGCGCTTTCAAGAATGCGAGGGGTAGGTAAGACAAAAACAGCAGAATAACCCGGAAGAGGCCTTACGTTCATTAAGGCGTATTAATATTTTAAGCATCACACCCCTAAATTAATAATGAGATGGAAACGACATGATAGTGATGTTACTGCCTCTTCTTCACTTCCTATGCTAATTAACAAGAGCGTTAAAACGCAAGTGCAGAGCAATTACCTGATGTAATGAAACTGTTACCAATAGAAAGATTTGTATAAAATACTCCCTGAAAAGTGTGTATAAATCAAGAATGAGAGGGGGAGAAGGTGTGCTAGCTTTGTGGATTTACCACGTAGAACCCATCTCACAACACAGAAAGCCCTGCTCTCCAACTCTGCAGTTCCCTTCTGGTCCTCCAAGGCTTTGCAACACGCACTGCCTCTCAGCATCCACTCACAGTCCTACACATGGTTACTTCCCTTCTCCAGGAAGCAGACGAGTGCTCTCACAAGCCCTGATCAGGCCACCTCTTGCCATTCGTTTGTGCCTCAACTTCCCTGAACAAGAAATCTCTTTCAAAATGTGGCCGGTACCTGTTTGGGGGTGACATTCCTTCTGTCTCCTCCAACAGACTTGGAACCCATTCTCCACTGGCTGCTTACTCGGACAAAAATCATCAATTTCCGAGGTGTTACAGATCCAAATGTGTCATAAAAGCACGTGGACACCTGAAAGACAGGCACAGCATTTAGACCTTGCAGGAACATCTCACAAGCTCCCTCCTGTTTCCACAGGGGGAATTTCTAAAGCACACACACATGCTGGCAATCAGAGATAACTTACGCTGCAATCCCTCCTCTGGGCACACGCAACAAACCCAGGAGTCACCTCACCACCACCATCCAGGCCATGAGGCTTCTCCTGACCTGTCAGCTGCTCACAAGGGCAAACCCCCAACACATGCCTGCTGATGGCCTACGGGCTTCAGAGACACTAGTTGTCTCAATATAACTTCCCCAGCCATGAACCACTGCTGCCTGAGCAGGGACTCGGACAAAAGAGACCTCGCACTCAACACCCACGACTAACTGCCTGCTGCCGGTCTATCAGGGACTCAGACAGACGGGACCTCACAGTCACCTGCACAACCAGGTCTCTCTCACTGGCGAGGAAGCCCCTAAGGCAGAATTACCTCACTAGAACTTCCCCAGCCAGCAGACAAATCCTGGCTGATCCGCTGCTCAGGCAGAAACCATCTCAAAAACGCATCCCGGTGCGGACCTGCTGCTGCCCTGTCCACTGCTCCACGGGAAGTGACATCACAAGCAACAGCCACGCCTTCTCCCTCCAGCCGGCCTATCAGGGACTTGTGCAGAACTGACCTCACCATCAACAGCTGAGCCATGGGCCTCCTCCAGCCCCACCAGCTACCTACAAACACTTGATGGCACACAGGGCATTTTCTCATACAGCCCTTTTAAACACTAGGGACCTCACTGCCCACCCTGCTGCTGCCTGCAGCTCCCCCTGCCCTTTCCCACGGCTGAGCCACCTCCCAAATGGCCTCCCTGATTCACTTCCTGGCTTCACAATGCTCACAGTGCAGCAAAGCACCCATTACGTAGCAGTTGCAACCCCCCAAAAATACATTAGCTTTCACCTAGGTAGTCTCTATATGTAGCAAGAGAGCAGGGCCTCATGTCCCAGTCAGAGGGAGAAGCCTTCCCACAGCTCACAAGTCTACTTCCTTCCCAAATGCTGAACAAGCACAGCAAATCCTCTACACATCGAGCACGACAAGCACTCTCCTATTTTACGCACTGACAATTTGAGACATGGCAACGGACTCCGTCCAGGACATTTCAATTGCTGAAATCAGCAGAGCCAGAATTCAGCAATTCTTCATCCTCATCTAGGATTATGGGAATAACAACAGCGGGTGTGAAAATGGCCTTTCCTCAACTTCCAAGGCCTCTGAAAAGCAAAACACCTCACACTTAACAGAGCTCTTCTGCAAACACCCTTCAGGCTGCTCCCAGGGTCACAGGTCCTGGAGCACACCAAGAACTATGGAGCAAGCACAACGACTTGGGCACGACACCTCGCGAGGACAGCAGCAACCTGCTCTCACTTTGCCCAGCAGATCCCAAACACAGCTTTGAGCAGCACCCAGGGGCTGCGGGGTCAGCAGCAAATCAGGGAAACCCTTGAAAATGCATCTCAGACCCACAAAAGGTTCAAAGCTTCCTGCACCCAAACCCCACCAAGCCGCCCAGGCCCAGCTGCTCGGCGCAGGCCGGCACGCCTGGCTCGCAGGTCAGTTCCCCTCGGTGACAGGGCGCTGGGCCCCTGCTCACAGCCCCAACAGCCCCTTCGGGAGCAGGGAAGCAGCCCCCTCGCCAGCACCGCTGACCCTGCTGCAGCGAGAGGGCACCCGCCGGCATTTGAATGCACCCGCAGCCCCCACGAGCCCCACTCGCACCCGCTCTCACTCCCGCACCCTTCTCGCCTGCTTCGCTCCCTCCCTTCTCGCACCTCTCTCTTCTCTTGGCCTTTTCCCACTCTGGACTCCTATTGGCTGACACAGCCGTCATTCCAATCCATCCCCGCCCTCCTCCTCAGGACAGCCAATAGGAGGGCCGCACTCAGGCGATGCCATGGCAACACTGCGCCCTCCTGCCCTGTCAGCCAGCTCTGCCCCCTCCCCCGCGGGATGGCGCCATCTTGTGGGCAGCAGTGCGGGGCACGGCGGGGCCTGGGGGCAGCCCGGCGCCGGGTGCCCGGGCAGTGCGGGGCCCCAGGCGCGGCCGCTCTGCCGCAGGGGCCCCGCGGGGCTCCTTGCTGCCGTGCGCCCTGGGGGCCGTGCTGGGCTTGGAGGGCAGCCCTGGGGCCTGTGCTGGTGCCAGCCCTGGTGCCACACTGGGGCCCTGGGAATGGCCGGGGTGCCGGAGCCTGTGGGTGAGGTGCTGCTGCCGCCAGGGCAGGGCAGTGTCCTCTCAGCCCTCCTGCCCCGGCCCCTTCCCCAGGGCAGCCCCAGGGCTTGGCAGCCCTCCTGCTGTGCCTGCCAGGGCTGGGAGGGGGTTCTGGAGGGGTCACTCCAGAGGGCTGAGGAGCCCCATGGGGGCACAGGGCAGCAAGGGGGAGACCAGCTCTGGGCCTGTTGTTGCCAGGGAGTGGAGGTGTGGGGTCAGGAGGAGGCTGGGGGAGTTGCATCAGTGCACCCCCCAGAGAAAAGTCCTTGGGGTAGGCAGGTCTTACACGGTGACAGTGGCGCCTCCACCTGTTCACAAAGTGCTCTCCCAAACAGGCTGTTTTGGGTGCAGAGGTTGGAGCCCGTTTTGCAGGAGGACAGAGGCTGTGGCCATCTCAGGATGGCATGTCAGAGCTCCAAATCTGCTCTGCCAAGTTAGAATCCTAAAAGGATACAAACGGTGTCAATCCTCACTGGAGAGCTACAGAAGCACTAGAAAGAAGCAAGTGCATTCCTGGCTGATGGTGTCCCTGCAGCAGTCCTCCATCTCGCTTGTCCCTTGCCCTCAGCTCACCTCTCAAGCCCAGGATGAGGGACGCTCTTCCCATCTCATCACCCAATACTCCTTTCCAACATGCTGCTGCTCCTCTGCGTGTTGACAAGGCCTCCCAGTGTAGCCCCGTTGCCTCCTGTCCCCCATAATTGCCACGGAGCCAGTACGAAGGACAGTGGTAGGGACTGCGTGAGCAGTGCCCAGCAGTGCCTGGGCCTCGCAGGGCAGTGAGGGCCCCCACCCATGGCACCATGGAGACCTCCCTGTGATGCAGCACATCCTGCTGTGACCTCAGCTTGTGTCATGTGGGGGCTCACTATGCCATTGCCGTGGAGATGGCCCAGCCAGGGAGCAGAGAGATTTCCTCTCCCCTCCAGGAAAGCAATCCCCTCCCTTCCCCCAGTTATTTCCCAAACATTTCTGATAAATTCCTTCATCTCCAGAGGGGCCTTGGGCATCAGGGCAGCCCCAGCCCCAGGAGCCAGGCATCCTGGATGCCACATGGCAAAGCAGGTGGTGTATGAAAATGCCATGTCAGACACCCCAAAGAAGTCACGTCCTTCCAAAATCTGCCAAGTGGAAATGACGTACAAAGCCAAACAATTCTGAATGCTTGTGGAGTTTGGTGCCTCTGGTTGTACATGATGCCAGGGACACAGGGCTGTAAGAAGCACTTGGGAGAGGGCCAAGCCTTGCAGGAGGCAGCCTCGGCTGGAGCTGAGCCCTGGCAGGAGCAGGAGAGAGCAAGGCAGGGGTCTTGAGGGTGCTCTGCTTCTCCTGCTAGCCAGGCTGTCTGGGCAGAGGCTTTGTCAGTGTGGGGCAAGAGATGGGAAATGGCAGCTGCCTTGGGCACCCCCAGGTATGTCCTTGCAGGCCGCCAGGCAAAGCATGTAGTCAGCCTGCAGGCAGGCAGAGACCTCCTGCTCCTTGCCAGCACTTCCCACCTGCTCCTCGGCAGCTCCAGGGAGTCAGGCAGAGGCTTACAAAGTCATCATCATGGTCATCTCTGCACCTTTGCGAGGACACATGCAGAAGCCTGTGAGCCCTGTGCGTTGGGCAGCCGAGGCAGCCTGTGCCTTTGGTGGGAGCAAGCTGGGCTCTGGCTGTGCTGCACTGCTGCGGGCAGCTGCTGCTGGCGACCTGTGGGCAGAAGGACTCACAGGGTGGAGGTGGTTGACTTGGTCGAGTGGCTGGTGAAGAGCAGGAAACCTGAGGGCCGTGGGCAAGGGAAGCTCTGGCTGCACGCGGCCTGGCTGAGCTGGGCCCAGAGCTGCTCTCTGCCCCTCAGCACAGAGCTCACGGGCTCTGTGGGGACCTTGGAGCACGCAGGTTGCTGTGCTTTGTCCCAGGGAAAGTCCCGAGGACTGGCAAGAAATTCCCCCCTGGCCGCAGCAGCTCCTGCCTGCCTCTTTCACCCCAGCTCCTTTGCCAAACCAGCTGCCTGCTCTCCGGGCAGCTCCCATGCCTGCTGCCTGCCCCTGCCTCCAGCCCCATGGTTCACCTTGCCCCTGCGCTCTGGCGTGCCTGGCAGTGCATGTGCAGCCTGGAAGAAGACGTTTGCTGCCGCTCCTTGTCACTCTGCAGTATCCTCTGCCGGGGTCCTGCTGCTCTGGCCCCAAGGGCAGCTGCTGCCTCCTCAGGGAGCAGCTCTCCTCAGTGGGAGGACCCCAGGGGCTCTGCTCCAGCAGGGACACAGTCCCCATGGAGACAGCCCCATCACCAGGGCCTTGGAGGCACCATGCCACCACCATCACAAAGCCCTGCTACTCACCGTGGAAACACCCCTCACCAAGCCCCGGGGATCGCTGGGGGCACCCCCAGCACAACGCCTTGGCAGTCCCCATGGGCACACCCATCCCCATGGCCTTGCCTCCAAGCCTCTGCTTTCAGCTTTGGAGCCTGCCTGGCAGCTGACAGCTGGGCAGCACCACCAAGTTGCCTCTCTCCACCCCTGCACTCCATGCCCCTTGCACAGGCTGCCCTTCTTCAGGCACTCCAGAGCACACAGCCACTCCAAGGGCAACCCTTGCTCTTCCTGCTAATCCTCAGCCCTCTCCAGTGGCTCGTTGTACAGCCCACGCCACAGCTCCCTGCATTCCTGCTGCTGTCGTGATGGGCTTGTTTTTCCCCCCACCACCTGGCACCTTTCCTTGCCATCCCATGCCATTGCTTCCTCACTCTTCTTGCAGTCAGTGTCTCCTCTAGGTTGCTCCCCCACCAGCTTGCCCAGCTGAATCACCATCAGCTCAGCACTTGGCAAGTCTCCTGCCAAAGAAATGCTGCCACCCTTGTTTCAGCGATGCTGTGAAAAAAAACCCTGCAAATAGCAAACAAGACTCAAGGAAAAGAAGGGAAGAAGAGTCAGAAGCAGAGAAGGTGTGCTAGCTTTATGGATCTACCACCTGGCACCCATCTCTGTGCAGAAATAAAGAAACAATTTTCTGGACCCTGTGTGTCTGTTGGGTGCTTGCACATTGGGTAATAGAACGCAGTTTGGGGACAACACAGGGATAACTACAAACAGTCTGAACACAGGCTGGGGAAGCTCTAGGGTGGAGGAGTGGCCCACGCAGGGCAGGGTCATTCCCCCACGGAGAGGGGTCTGCATGGGGCAGGGCTCCTCACAGCTCCTGCTCACCCCCAGGACACTTCCCAGGGGCTTCTCAGCAGGTAGCTCCAGGCAGGGATGACACCAAAGGCAAGGAGCTTCCCCACATCTCTGCTTTCAGGTCCCAGCTGCTGGGGTGGAGGGAAGCAAGAGGAGCTGCCAAGCCTGGACAAGGGCCTGAGACTCCAAAGCTGATGGAGAGACCAGCAGGTCTGAAGGAAGCTCACAAAGTTCCTTCCCCGACATGCACAGCACCAGCAGCACCTTTGCCAACCCCAGCTGGATCTGTCCTCGCTACCCCGAGCACCTGCCAACATGCAGATGCCCCTCAACACTGCCTCGCTGCCAGGAGGTGTCTGTGGGGCAGAGCTGAGCACACAGGACTGTGATGGGCCTGTGGGTCATTGCTTTCCTGAGGAAATGTCACCTTCAGACCCTCGACTGTCTCTGGGGAGGTGTCCCGAGGGGCTGTGAGCGCCCTCCAGAAGGGTATAGCTCTTCCACAGCCGCTTTGCCGCGATACCTGAGAGCCTGGCTCTGGCCACGGCCATCAGGAGCCTCCGCACGTCCTGCTCCTCACGGTGCCCACAGCCTGGCTGGGCTCAGAGAGGAGTTGGGGACCTGCCCCGGGGAAAGCGGGGCTGTCTGCAGGGGCACCAGGGCGCTGGCTGCCTCCTGCCTCCAGCCTGGAGACTCCACAAGCACCGCTGTACCTGCACCCTCTCCTCACAGCTGGGATGGTGCTGAGGAACCGGTACCACAACATCCAGCAACGAGCCATGGGGCCAGAAGGAGAAAGGACGCAAGAGCCGGGGACTCCCGGGGGCCGGAGGCGGCCCAGGCCAGGCCGGGCCTTCCCCATCCGCTGCTGCCACACAGCCGGGCCGCGGCAGCTCCGGCTGCCCCGCGCGCACGGCCGCTCGCTCTGCCCAGCCCGCGGCCCTCGGCCCCGGCGTGGCAGCTCCCTGCACTGCGGCTAAAGGCTCCGGGCGGCCCCGGGCCGGGAGACGCTGCCCCGCGGCAGCAGCCGCCTCTCGCGCCCTCCCCGCCCGCAGGGCCCGGCCAGCCACAGACCCGCCCCCAACGCGCTCCTCACTCTCCTCTGGGCCACTGCGCATGCTCTGCCCTGACCGGCCATGCCCCTCCCTCTTTGCCACGCCCCTCTTGGTCCCGCCCCTTGGCTCCCCTGCCCCCCCCCAAACCCGGCCCCCGAACAGCGCACGCGCACTGCTGCCTCCCTCCCGCCCCTCCCTGGGGTCCTGCCCCACGAGGTCACGTCCAACGGGAGCTATTGGAGGAGTGAGGGGTGGGAGGGTCTGTGGTGCAGGGGGCGTCACTTCCGGCTGTGGGGGCGGGGCCTGTGTGTCCCTGGCTGCTGGTGCTGGTGCGTGGGGAAACGCTGCTGCCGGGCGCTGCTGCCGCAGGGCCCCGCTCTGCCCCGGGGCCTGGGCGAGTCTGCGGGAGGGGAGGGGAGGGGAGGGATGGGAGAGAAACCTCTGCACTGCGCTGGGGGCAGTAGCTTGCCCGTGAGCATCCCGGGGACACAGTGGGGGGTTTCAGCCTGCACTGCGGCCTGGCGGGTGCCGAGAAGCCCTGAGCTGTGAGAGCTGCAGCACTAGTGACCGCGCAGGCAGCAGGGCAGGAGGGAGAGGAACAGAGCAGCTGCTTCCTGTGCTGCTTCTGCCCCGGGATGTTCTCCCCTCCTGGAAAGCTGAAACACCCTGGGTGTGTGTGGAGAAACTGTTGGTGAAAGCAGATAGGCAGGAGCTGCTGTTGTAGTGTGCGGGGGCAGTGCAGTATTCAGTTTCCTCGATCAACCTGTGAAAATGTGACTTCTTTCTTCAGCTTTCAATTAGGAACAGTCGCAAGTTGTCATGTCCAGGAGTGGGGAGAAAAGAGGGCTGTGAAAAGAGCAGGGCCTGAGCTCTGAGGTAACTATATGTAGCACTCTAGAGCTTTGTTGAAAGCTTCCTCTCTTCCTGCAGTTGCAAAGGAAGAAAGCAACAGGATGGCCGCAAACGGGCACTGTCCTTGCTAGACCAAGGAGAAGGACTTGAACACACCCTTGCGTGGAGAGCATTTTCCTTCCAGTACCTTCGAGCTGGGAAGTTTGGTCCATACCATCCCTATTGGTCCTTTTGGTTACTGGGGAAGGATTGACTTAATTCCAAAGAGTTCCAGACTTGGCAGGTATAAACAAAGAGTTACTGAAAAACCTGCAAGGATAGCCGACCTCATTCTTTTTGTCCGTGAGGGCGTGGTGTATGTGTTTGCTCTCGCTGTAGCCTAATGGTGCCCGCAGCCTACCACAGGCCTCAGCAGGAGCCAGGTGTTAGGCGCAAAGGCTGAGCCAGAGTGAACAGTCCCATCTCTGGTGACAGTGAAAGTACTGCTTTGGGGGGCAGTAGAGGTGTATACAGGGAATGTCTGTGTATGTGCTTGGTGTTCAGAGCCTCTGTGGTTTAATGGTACTCCTTTCCAGGTGGAGATAGTCACTCTGCTGACTGGCCTCTAAAATGCAAGTGAGCATTTTGGAGACGTCCAGTTGTAACTCGGTGTGCTGGTCTTTACTTGGAGTGAGGTAACTGTGCTTGGAGGCAAGCATGCTTGGAAATGTTCCTGTTTTCCCTGGCAGGATAACATGCGTCTTGCAGTCTTCCTCCCCAGTAGATCACCAAGGGCTTTACAGAGCAGGTGCTGGTGGCTTCCCCCTTTTCCAATGAGTGAAAGTGACACAGCAAAAGAGAAAGGCTCCTGCCACGCATTGAGAGAAGACAGTGGGAAAGCATGTGAGCTCTTCTTTCTCTTTTCTCTTTTTTTCTCTTGCTGCTCAGAAAGAATAGTGCTGGAAGCTGATGTGATGTTTTCCCTTGTCCATTTGTGCAATGGAGGATGTATCCAGACTGAGCACTGCAAAAAGGGCACCTCCTAACCGTGAGGTGGATTCATCAGCACTGGAGGTGATGACATTGAAACAACTCGTTGCTGTCTTTCTCTGCTTCTCTCAGGCATTACAGACCAGCAGAAAATGCTTGTGACAAGGGCAAAGCAGTGAAGCAAGCCAGTGCAGAGGTAAGCTAGTGTTCCTTATCATTTCATTTTTAGGGAATGATGATTGAGTGTATTCAGCCATTGCACTCTTTGTATGTTGTAAAGAATGCTCTGCTGCCTTATTTTTTCTCCGGGGAGAGGAGAGCATTCTTCTGCAAATGACACTTTCCCAGAGGTTGCCTGCTGTCACTTACTTTGTTTCTGTGCCATTCTGAGCACAGAAACAGTAGTACACAGTGGGGTAGGTTGAAAGCAGCCATCCCAAAGAAGGACCTTGGGAGTTTGGAAAGGGAGGAATGTGCTGGTTGGTTGGTTGCTTTTGTGTGCAAAAGTATCCTTCTCTCTGTTTTATGCATGAGGAAGACTCTTTGTACTGTCTGCTAGTCAGGCGGTCTGTCCTTGTTTGCTAGCACTTGGCTTTCAGAGGGCTAGGAAAACAAGGGCTTGCAAAGTCATGCTACAGCCTGAGGAAAAAGGGATTTTTTTTTCTTTCCCTTTTCTGTTTTTTGTGAACCCATCCCTACTGCAGATCCAAGTGTTTTATCCTAACAGGCCCATGGGTTGTTTGCCTTCCTTAAGCACACTTGGATGCCAACAGCCATGTTGCAGCCACTCTAATGCACACCGTGGTGTCTTTATTGCCTGACTCCAGTGTTGTTGTCTGTTCCCCTTTGGTTGTCAGCTCAGCTCCCTTTGGAGCTCACCTGCCTCCAGTTCTCAGACTCCTGTCTGGTGCCTTGGTCTGGAGAACGCCTGCTGTGGTTGTCTGAAACCTCAGTGTTGGGAGGGCTACAGCGTCATGTGGCACAAGAGGCCTTTGCTGTTCTCGTATTCATTCCTGAGCTGCTTTCTTGTGTAGCCCTCCTGTTTTCAGTGCTAGTGCTAGTCCTCCTGTGCTAGTCCTCCTGTGCTAGTCCTCCTGTTTTCTGTCAGCTTCCTCTCTTTCCCCTGTTACTGCTGAAGTGAGAACAGCCTGAAACAACTGTGCCCTTCCAAGCGAGGAGTGTGAAACAAAGAACCCGGCTGCTGTTGCTACCTGAGCAGCAAGCTGAGGAAGCCCATGATCCTCAGCTCTGAAACACTGTGACAGTTTCCAAGGTCTAACTTGACCGGCTTTTTGGTGGGCCTTTTTTCAGGCGACTGCTCCATCCCGGTTCGTGCGCTCAGTGAGCCCTTTGTGCTTTCACTGTGTTTTTTCAGGCCACTGTGAGAGAGCTCACTGCTGCATCGGAGGAAGGCAAGCCAGAGGAGATCAGGAGTAGTGCTTTCGACCTCACTGCCACCCCTGAGGATATCCATAGACTAAGGAACCTTTGCTAGTTCAAGGATGAGGTAATGTCTGCTGCCGTGTAGTCATGTTCTCATACCTCTTGACTGTGTATGTGAATTTTCTTTTCAAATTCTTTGCTTTTCTTTCACTGCACTCAGCAGGAGGGAAAATGGAATCTAAGTGCAGCATGTAATTGCAAGTTCTCAAATGCTTGTTCTTAATGATCTCTCCAAAGGGACCATTTCCTTCTTTTTTTTCCTCTTTTCTATGGTTTTATGTACCTGTCTCAATTTCTCAGAGTGACCCAGTCTCTCACACGCTCTCAGAGTGTCACAGTCCGAGAGAACTTTTATTATCCCTGTCTCATTATAACTTACAAATTGATAAGTATGGCCATACTAGAGGTATCCTCTAATCAGGGAGGACCTATCTTCTTCCTCAGAAAAACTGAAGGAACAGTGAGAAGTTGGCATATACACTTCATGCTCCTTTTTTTTCCACTCTAAAACTTATCCAAGTGATGGCTGGGGTTGAAAGAGGCAAGAAGACTGCCTGATGCCTTCCATCGCATAGGCACAAGCAGCTTTTAGTTTGTTGTGGTTTGCTCCTCAGTTACTAAGTCGTCTTATTCCTTATGCACAGAAGAACACTGTGTGCTTGGGCAGTGGGGTTAGCCTAGAGGCTAAAGGGGCACTGCTTAGCTTCCTGTGCCGGTCGCTGTGACTCAGGTTTGGGTCCCTATTTGCCTGTTTTTCCTTGACATCTCATCCCCTCCCAAAGAATCTCCTGGGTCCTGGAGTTCAGTCACCTGCTCCAGGCAAATCTATTGCAGAATCGATTTTATAGATAGACTTAAGTTCCCTTGTGAGATATTTCCTTGATTGAGAGCCACATGCAGAATTTCCTTTTCAGGAATTTGAAGTCTTTTCAAATCCAAGTGGCATTTCCTGATGGAAACTTTAATGCAGAATTTCCTTTTCAGGAATTTGAAGTCTTTTCAAATCCAAGTGGCATTTCCTGATGGAAACTTTATGGGTATTGCTCCTTGTGGCAGCATTGCTTGTGAGGGTAACTGATTCTCTCTCCATAGAGCAACTTCTCCTGTACGGAACAATCCTGTTTCCTCTGTCTTAGTTTGGCTATGTCAAACTGAATTCTCCTAGTGTGCTTCCGTGTGATTGGCACTTCACTTCTGGAGCATTCGCATAGCCTGCCTTTGTTGCTTTTTGTTGCAATCTCAGTTCCTTTTTTTTCCAAGGAAACCAGAATTACTCACAGTACGTCATATGCTATCCCTCAAGTGCCATTAGGAATACTTCTGTATCTGCTGGGAAACTATTCCTTTCTTCGTGATTCTACTTGTAGATTATTAATCTGTAACTAGCTGATACACTCAGCTTTGTGCCTGCATAAGAACTCGCAGCAACCTCCACATTTCCTGAATCCTGCTTTAGAGCAGAAATTCTTGTCACAGCACGGCAGCCTGAGAGGTGCAGAGAAGCCCTGAGCTGTGAGAGCTCCATCACTAGTGAAACCTAAGGCAGCAGGTGAAGAGTGAAAAGAAGAGAGAAGCCGCTTTCTTTGCCACTTCTACTGCTTAATGTTCCCTCCTAATGGAAAGCTGAAACACTCTGGGTGGGTGGTGAAACTGACAGGGAAAGCAGAGAGGCATGAGCTGCTGCTCTACTGAATGGTGGAGGTGCAGGGGTAAGGAGTCAGTTTGTATTTGCTGCCAGGGATAAGATTTTTTTAAACAAACATTTTTTTTTTCCCTGCTGTAATCTGGACGGTAGCTCAAAAGATGTCTGTCACGACAGAGAAGCAAAACAAATCTCCACAAGACTGTGCCGTCCTGCAGGTGTGTGTGTGTGTGTGTAGGGGGGTATTTGGGGATTTTGGAGCAAGCTATCTTTCAGTACAAAAGTCTGGAAAACATTGATGCAAGCCCCCAGAGAAGAGAAATTTTCTGGGCACTCAGAGCAACACAGGCAGGACCCAGCGATGTCGAGGGAAACCCATCCCAGCCATACCAAACCAACCACTCTTTCCAGAGGACTTTCTTAACCCTTGGGCTGGGAGTAGGAGAGGAGATGGGGGAACAGTCATCCCAGACTTGCCTCCGTCAGGCCCTCAGCTCCAGAACGTGTCATAGGTTCAGGTGAGTTCTCTCAGGCAACACTTCCCATGCCTCTGGTGCATGGAGAAGACTGGGTAGGCACACAGGAGACAAGGGAGAGAAAGGGCAGAGATGCCAGCAGGTAGAGTTGGGCTCCCTGTGTCAAAGATGACTAGAGGCTGACTAAGCAAACTAACTCCTGTAGGGACTTGGAAAGGCACATCTCGGACAGTATTTAAGAGGGATGCAGTCTCCCTCCTGCAAGACCTGCCCCAGCACTCTGTAGAGACTAGGAAGAGCAGGAAGATTGACTGTAGGGACACTCGCAAGCTTTAGCAGGTGCAGAGCTGGGAGGTGCCCTTACAAACTTCTGAATGCAGGCCCTGAGGCATTGCAGTGCCTCGTAGGCTCTGCACCAGAGCCCAGAGAGCAGCACTGCAGTATGAGGGATGTCCTGAGAAGCCTTGAATCCTCAAATGCCGGAGATCCAGGGTGCCAGAGCTGTACAGATCGTGGGAGAGCAAGGGTGCCAGTGTGGATCCAGGGTGCCTGGGCTGCACAGATCCCTGGAGGAGCCAGGGGGCTGGTGTGGGGAAGGGCAGGGGGCTGAGGAGCGTACCCAGGGGAGAAGCAGAGCCCCAAAGTGACACTGAAAAGCCCAAGGACCATCTGAAGCCCAGAGTTGAGACCTGGCTTTTCTCAGGCTCACACAGAAGGAAAGGTGGACTAAGTTCATGGGAAATGGGAAAACTTTCTCCAATTGGCTACGTGGCCTGACCAATGGCTTTGGAGTCTGGCAGGGACGAGGGTCCTGGGTAGAGCTCTCTGGATGATGTGTTTGCTCTTTTCTGGCATATCATCTCTATCTTAAGCACCACAGAGCGAGAAACCTTGCTGAAGGCTTCTCAAATCAAAGAGCCTGCTTTGGTGCCTAAAGGAGGAAGGTTACGTCCTGTCCCTTATTCTCCTATACCCTACTTCAAATAAAAGCGAGATCCACAGCAGCCACCAGTTTTGAGGCTCATCTAAGCATCTCAGCCTGTGGCCACCCTTTGTGCTTTTTCATCCGACCGGACTTTGATCCTTTAAAAATGCCAAACCTCAATCCAACCCCCAAACCGCAGATTCCTGCACAGAATCCTGTTGCCTCGTGCAGCAGCCAGGGAGTGCAGGAGCACAGCAGTGACCTCTCCAGGTCCCGACTTCAGATGTTTCCCTGACTTTGACACCACCTCGAGACATTCTTGAAGGAATTTATCAGAAAGTTTGGGAAAATACCTGGGGGAAGGGAGATGCCTGCTTTCCAGGAGGGGAGAGGAAATCTCTCTGCTCTCTCCCTGGCGGTGCGATCTCCATGGCACTGACCTGCTGTGCCCCCAGATGACACAAGCTGAGGTCACAGTGGGATGTGCTGCATCACAGGGAGGTCTCCATGGTGTCCTGGGTGAGGGCCCTCACTTCCCTCCGAGACCTAGGCACTGCTGGGCACTGCTCACGCCCTCCCTGCCGCTGCCCTTGTAGTGGCTCCATGGCAAGACTGGAGACAGGAGTTAATGGGGGCTGTGCTGGGATCCGTCGCTGACATGCAGAGGAACAGGAGCATGATGAAAAGGAGTGTTGGGTGAAGGGAAGAACATCCCTCCTCCTGGGCTGCAGAGGTGAGCCGAGGGCAAAGAGGGGAGATGGAGGACTGCTGGATGGACACCATCAGCCGAGACCACAGTTCCTTGTTCTGAAGGCTCCTGCAGCTCTCCACTGAGGGTAAGGGCTTTGGGTACTTCTTCCCGAGATGTTGCACAAAGATTGGTAACTGCAAAAACTGCTGTGAATCCAGGGCTGTGGGGGTGGCTGGACAGGACTGGGGGCTGCCACAAGAGTCATCTCTGAGGGTCCCATCTGTCTTAGTGGACAGCCAGGCCTCCTGGGTCATGGGTCAGGAGATGCGCTGAGCCTCAAGGCTTCTGTGGGGCCAGCTCCATTGCCTTTTGGGGTCTGTGGGGGGCATGGGAATCCATGGCAGGTTTCCCTGGGATCGTGTCCCCCTTTGCGATCTGGCTCTGGGAAGAATTGGGGTCCTGCATCCCAGAGGCTGGGGCAACCTGCTGCTCTCATGGGGCTCTCAAGAACCTGCTGAAATGTCCATGTACAATAAGGAAACCACCTTGTAATGACCCCAGGTCCTCTGCCTGTTTGAGAGGACCTCTGTTCCTTTCATGCTTGGTACAAGTTGGTACAGCATGTTTTGGGCTCAGAGAAGCCATCTCGAGATGGTCATAGCCTGTGTCCTTGCGCAAATTGGACTCAAAACATCTGCATGCAAAAGAAAGCCTATTTGGGAGAGCACCTTGGAAACAGGTGGAGGCACGGTCCCCACTGCCAAATCCTGACTGACCCAAGGATTTTTCTCTGAGCTATGGGGTGCAGTGCTGCAGTAAGCCCAAAAGAGCCATCTCCCCCAGTCCCTTCACGACCCCACACCTCCACTCCCTGGCACCAGCTGGCTCAGAGCTGGTCCCCCCCCTCACTGCCCTGTGCCCCCATGGGGCTCCTCAGCCTTCTGGAGCGACCCCTCGGGGCACAGTCCAGCCCCACACAGAGCAGCCCCTGCTGGGCCGTGGCCCAGCCCTGCCAGGTGCAGCTCTCTCAGCCTCTACCTGTATGCCCCATGCTCCAGGCCTTGACTGTCTTGGTGTCCCTGTGCTGGACTCCCTACTGTGTGTTTGTGCCTTTGCAGAACTGGAGTGTCCAGAGGAGACCCGATATACAGACATGGTCTCACCTGTGCCAAAAAGAGGAGTAGAAGCTCTCAGTGGCCCCACAGGCTGTGCTCTCACAAATACAGCTCAGCGTAGAGGGGAGACATTTGCAGCCGACTGTTGCGACTGTGGAAGGCCAGCAGAGCTGACAGTAACACTCTGATTTTCTCTTTCTTTCTAGGTTACTGCAGTCCCATATGTTGCTGGTGTAGTCCTAGAACTGCTGAGGATGGAGGCAGGATGCCAGGGTGTGTGCCTGTACCTGCCAACATCTTTGCCACCATTGTGATCTGTCTGAGAAAGCAGCTGCAAGAGGTGAGGTGCTGAATGAGGTGAGGCTGCGAGTGGATGTGAAGGCTTCTGTAAGTGCGCCTGGCTTCCATGGGTGACTTGGGGTGTAGGTTCACGTCCGCTGTGCTGCAACTTCTGCATCGCACAAATGCTGTTAGTGCCAGCTTGCTCTGCAAATGCTACTGTGTTCCCCCCTTTTCCAAGAAGGCTGTGGTGCCACATATTTGTCTGAGTGTCCCAAAGCCACTGTAGCTTGAAATTGAGGATGTCTCACAGTTGTTGGGTTCCTGTCTCTGTGAGGGGTGAAGATGTGCCCAGGGTCAGGTTGTGAATGCAGCTGTGGAGCTCAGAGAGCTGCTGCAAAGCCCGTGCAGCCAGACAGGTGGCATTTCAGCAGACCGCCAGGCTGGGGCTGTCTCCTTGCTTGGGCCTCATTTCAAAGCCTCTGCACACTTTTTCCCTTCACAGGGCAGCCTGTGCAAGGGGCATGGAGTGCAGGGGTGGAGAGAGGAACCTTGGTGGTGCTGCCCGGCTCTCAGCTGCCAGGCAGGCTCCAAAGCTGAAAGCAGAGGCTTGGAGGCAAGGCCATGGGGATGGGTGTGCCCATGGGAACTGCCAAGGCGTTGTGCTGGGGGTGCCCCCAGCGATCCCCGGGGCTTGGTGACGGCTGTTGCCACGGTGAGCAGTAGGGCTTTGTGATGGTGGTGGCATGGTGCCTCCAAGGCCCTGGTGATGGGGTGGGCTGCATGGGGACTGTGTCCCTGCTGGGAGCAGAGCCCCCGGGGTCCTCCCACTGAGGAGAGCCGCTCCCTGAGGAGGCAGCAGCTGCCCTTGGGGCCAGAGCAGCAGGACCCCGGCAGAGGATCCTGCAGAGGGACGAGGAGCGGCAGCAAACGTCTGCTGCCAGGCTGCACACGCACTGCCAGGCATGCCGGAGCGCAGGGGTGAGGTGAGCCATGGGGCGGGAGGCAGAGGCAGGCAGCAGGCATGGGAGCTGCCCAGAGAGATGGTTTGGCAAAGGAGCTGGGGTGAAAGAGGCAGGCAGGAGCTGCTGCGGCCAGGGGGGAATTTCTTCCTGGCCCTGGGGATTTTCCCTGGGACAAAGCACAGCAACCTGCGTGCTCCAAGGCCCCCACAGAGCCCGTGAGCTCTGTGCTGAGGGGCAGAGAGCAGCTCTGGGCCCAGCTCAGCCAGGCCGCGTGCAGCCAGAGCTTCCCTTGCCCACGGCCCTCAGGTTTCCTGCTCTTCACCAGCCACTCGGACCAAGTCAACCGCCTCCACCCTGTGAGTCCTCCTGCCCACAGGTGGCCAGCAGCAGCTGCACGCAGCAGTGCAGCACAGCCGGAGCCCAGCTTGCTCCCACCAAAGGCACAGGCTGCCTCGGCTGCCCAACGCACAGGGCTCACGGACTTCTGCACGTGTCCTCGCAAAGGTGCAGAGATGACCATGATGGTGACTTTGAAAGCCTCTGCCTGACTCCCTGGAGCTGCCGAGGAGCAGGTGGGAAGTGCTGGCAAGGAGCAGGAGGTCTCTGCCTGCCAGCAGGCTGACTGTATGCTCTGCCTGGCAGCCTGCAAGGACATGCCTGCCGGTTCCCAAGGCAGCTGCCATTTCCCATCTCTTGCCCCACACTGACAAAGCCTCTGCCCAGCCAGCCTGGCTAGCAGAAGAAGCAGAGCACCCTCAAGACCCCTGCCTTGCTCTCTCCTGCTCCTGCCAGGGCTCAGCTCCAGCCGAGGCTGCCTCCTGCAAGGCTTGGCCCTCTCCCAAGTGCTTCTTACAGCCCTGTATCCCTGGCATCATGTACAACCAGAGGCACCAAACTCCACAAGCCTTCAGAATTGTTTGGCTTTGTACATCATTTCCACTTGGCAGATTTTGGAAGGACATGACTTCTTTGGGGTGTCTGACATGGCATTTTCATACACCACCTGCTTTGCCATCCCACTGCTGTTCGTGCTGGCATCTCGTTATTTATTTTATTTCCCTCACATACACACCCCACTTAGACTTTCTCAATCTTAGCATGCTGCTGGAGCAAAGGAAAGGAACTGGGGTGTGTGATGGTGGTAGGCGGGGAATACAGAGGGTGTTGAAAAAGTGCAGAAAGCAGATGTGCAAAAGTAGGGGACTCTGCTGAAAGAGTGAGATTTTTCTGCTGTCTTGCTATGGGCAAAAGCAGGAAATGAAGAGCAACAAGAGAAAAGAAACTTCTGTCTTCCATAGCAACTCTATGTAAAGAGGTGTGGACAGGATGCAATGGGTCCACATTGGGGCCTTCCGCCAGCAGGCAGTGGGGCAGGGCCTCATTGTAAAGGAGTTTTGGGTGCCAAACCAGGAAGAGCATCCCTCCTCCTCAGCTACAGAGGTGAGCCAAGGACAAGGAGCAAGTAGAGATGGAGGACTGCTGGACCAATACCATCAGCCCAGACAACAGTTCCTTGTTCCCAATGCTCCTGCAGCTCCCTGGGAGCCTTCTGGGGCTCCTGTTTGAGGAGGCACACAGAAACCCTTAACTGAAAAAACTGCTGTGGATCCTGGGCAAAATCCTGCCTGAGAAGCTTGTGTGGCTCGGGAGACCATGTGGCATCCAGGACTCCTGGGTCCTGATTTTGGGGCTGCCCTGATGCCCAAGGCCCCTCTGGGGATGGGGGAAATCCAGGGCCAGGTATCCATGGGAGTGGGATGCCTGTGGTGTGCAAAAATGACCTCTCTCGGGCCTCTTTCTAGCTATTTCCCTGACTTTGCATCATCTGGAGACATTCCTGAAAGGATTTATCAGAAATGTTTGGGAAATAACTGGGGGAAGGGAGGGGATTGCTTTCCAGGACGTGAGAGGAAATCTCTCTGCTCCCTGGCTGGGCCATCTCATGGCGACGGCATAGTGAGCCCCCAGATGACACGAGCTGAGGTCACAGCAGGATGTGCTGCATCACAGGGAGGTCTCCCTGGTGCCATGGGTGGGGGCCCTCACTGCCCTGCGAGGCCCAGGCACTGCTGGGCACTGCTCACGCAGTCCCCACCACTGTCCTTCGTAGTGGCTCTGTGGCAATGACGGGGGACAGGAGGCAACGGGGCTGCACTAGGAGCCCTTGTCGACACGCAGAGGAGCAGCAGCATGTTGGCAAGGAGTATTGGGTGATGAGATGGGAAGAGCGTCCCTCATCCTGGGCTTGAGAGGTGAGCTGAGGGCAAAGGGACAAGCGAGATGGAGGACTGCTGCAGGGACACCATCAGCCAGGAATGCACTTGCCTGTTTCCAGTGCTTCTGTAGCTCTCCAGTGAGGATTGACTCCGTTTGTATCCTTTTATGATTCTAACTTGGCAGAGCATATTTGGGGCTCTGACATGCCATCCTGAGATGGCCACAGCCTCTGTCCTCCTGCAAAATAGGCTCCAACCTCTGCATCCAAAAGACAGTCTGTTTGGGAGAGCACTTTGTGAACAGGTGGAGGCATCACTGTCACCCCGTAAGTCTTGGCTACCCCAAGGACTTTTCTCTGTGGTGTGCACTGCTGGGGTGAGCCCAACATAGCCATCTCCTCCAGCCCCCTCCTGACCCCACACCTCCACTCCCTGGCACCAACAGGCCCAGAGCTGGTCTCCCCCTCACTGCCCTGTGCCCCCATGGGGCTCCTCAGCCTTCTGGAGTGACCCCTTGGGGCACAGCCCAGACCCACACAGAGCAGCCCCTGCTGCGCCGTGGCCCAGCCCTGGCAGGCGCAGCGGGAGGGCTGCCAAGCCCTGGGGCTACTCTGGGGAAGGGGTTGGGGCAGGAGGGCCGAGAGGACACTGCCCTGCCCTGTAAGCAGCAGCACGTCGCCCACAGGCTCCGTCACCCCGGCCATTCCCAGGGCCCCAGTGCCGGCACCAGGGCTGGCACCAGCACAGGCCCCAGGGCCGCCCTCCAAGCCCAGCACGGCCCCCAGGGCGCAGGGCAGCGAGGAGCCCCGCAGGGACCCTGCGGCAGAGCGGCCACGCCCGGGGCCCCGCACTGCCCGGGCACCTGGCGCCGGGCTGCCCCGAGGCCCCACCGCGCCGCCCACAAGATGGCGCCGTCCCGCGGGGGAGGGGGCAGAGCTGGCTGCCAGGGCAGGAGGGCGCAGCGTTGCCATGGCATCGCCTGAGTGCGGCCCTCCTATTGGCTGTCCTGAGGAGGAGGGCGGGGATGGACTGAATGACAACTGTCTCAGCCAATCGTAGTTCAGAGTGGGAAAAGGCCAAGAGAAGAGTGAGGTGCGAGAAGGGAGGGAGCGAAGCAGGCGAGAAGGGAGCAGGAGTGAGAGCGGGTGCGAGTGGGGCTGGTGGGGGCTGCGGGTGCGTTCAAATGCCGGCGGGTGCCCTCTCACTGCAGCAGGGTCAGCGGTGCTGGCGAGGGGGCTGCTTCCCTGCAGGGGCTCCCGAAGGGGCTGTTGGGGCTGTGAGCAGGGGACCCAGCGCCCTGTCACCGAGGGGAACTGACCTGCGAGCCAGGCGTGCCGGCCTGCGCCGAGCAGCTGGGTCTGGGCGGCTTGGTGGGGTTTGGGTGCAGGAAGCTTTGAACCTTTTGTGGGTCTGAGATGCATTTTCAAGGGTTTCCCTGATTTGCTGCTGCCCCCGCAGCCCCCAGGTGCTGCTCAGAGCTGTGTTTGGGATCTGCTGGGCAAAGTGAGAGCAGGTTGCTGCTGTCCTCGCGAGGTGTCATGCCCAAGTCGTTGTGCTTGCTCCATAGTTCTTGGTGTGCTCCAGGACCTGTGACCCTGGGAGCAGCCTGAAGGGTGTTTGCAGAAGAGCTCTGTTAAGTGTGAGGTGTTTTGCTTTTCAGAGGCCTTGGAAGTTGAGGAAAGGCCATTTTCACACTCGCCGTTGTTATTCCCATAATCCTAGATGAGGATGAAGAATTGCTGAATTCTGGCTCTGCTGATTTCAGCAATTGAAATGTCCTGGACGGAGTCCTTTGCCATGTCTCAAATTGTCAGTGCATAAAATAGGAGAGTGCTTGTCATGCTCGATGTGTGGAGGATTGGCTGTGCTTGTTCAGCATTTGGGAAGGAAGTAGACTTGTGAGCTGTGGGAAGGTTTCTCCCTCTGACTGGGACATGAGGCCCTGCTCTCTTGCTACATATAGAGACTACCTAGGTGAAAGCTAATGTATTTTTGGGGGGTTGCAACTGCTACGTAATGGGTGCTTTGCTGCACTGTGAGCATTGTGAAGCCAGGAAGTGAATCAGGGAGGCCATTTGGGAGGTGGCTCAGCCATGGGAAAGGGCAGGGGGAGCTGCAGGCAGCAGCAGGGTGGGCAGTGAGGTCCCTAGTGTTTAAAAGGGCTGTATGAGAAAATGCCCTGTGTGCCATCAAGTGTTTGTAGGTAGCTGGTGGGGCTGGAGGAGGCCCATGGCTCAGCTGTTGATGGTGAGGTCAGTTCTGCGCGAGTCCCTGATAGGCCGGCTGGAGGGAGAAGGCGTGGCTGTTGCTTGTGATGTCACTTCCCGTGGAGCAGTGGATAGGGCAGCAGCAGGTCCGCACTGGGATGCGTTTTTGAGATGGTTTCTGCCTGAGCAGCGGATCAGCCAGGATTTGTCTGCTGGCTGGGGAAGTTCTAGTGAGGTAATTCCTGCCTTGGCGGCTTCTTGGCCACTGACTGAGACCTGGTTGCACAGGGGACTGTGAGGTCCCATCTGTCTGAGTCCCTGATAGACCGTCAGCAGGCAGTTAGTCATGGGTGTTGAGTGTGAGGTCTCTTTTGTTCAAATCCCTGCTAGGACAGCAGTGGCTCATGGCTGGGGAAGTTATGTTGAGGAACTGGTGTCTCTGAAGCCCACAGACCAGCAGCAGGCATGTGTTGGGGGTTTGCCCTTGTGAGCAGCTCACAGGTCAGGAGAAGCCACACAGTGGTGGTGAGGTGACTGCTGGGTTTGTTGCGTGTGCCCAGAGGAGGGATTGAGCCCTGCAGAGCTCTATAGCAGTAGAGAAAAGGCAACAAATTAATCAAGCAGAAGTAGATGTCCCCCATCATCTAACACAAATTCTAGTCTACTCTGTCATCCTGCGTTAGTACTGCTACGTTTCAAATGTGGATGATGTTCTCTGGTGAACATGGACATGGAGCTTGACTTTGCATTTGCTGAGTTCCTAAGTAGAGGCTTGCAGCCTACTCCTGGTCATCATGGGAGTCCAACTAGATCTTTTAAACTACTGAATAAATCTAGTGCTGGTGTACGCAGTGGTGCTAGTAATCTCTTCTTCCCAGAATGTGTGTTAGGCATGGACGTTGAGTGTGAGGTCTCTTTTGTCCGAGTACCTGCTCGGACAGCAGTGGTTCATGGCGGGGGAAGTTATTTTGAGGAAACGTGTGTCTCTGAAGCCCATAGCAGCTGTAGGCGTATGTTGGGGGTTTGCCCTTGTGAGGTCACCTCTCTGAGCAGGTGGTAGATCAGGAGAAGACACGCAGCCTGGATGGTGGTGGTGAGGTGACTTCTGGGTTTGTTGTGTGTGCCCAGAGGAGGGACTGACTGCTGCAGAGCTCTACAGCAATATGTAAATGTAACTATTCAGTGAAGCAGATGTTCCACATCATCTGACAGGAATTCTGTTCTAGTCTGTAATCCTGTGTCAGTACTACTACATGAAAAATGTGGGTGTTGTTCTCTGGTGAATATGGACATGGAGTTTGACTTTCCAGTTGTTGCTAAGTAGAAGCTTGCAGGCTGCTCCCGGTCAGCTAGGGAGTCCAGCTAGAGTTTTGAGGCTGCTAAATCAATCTGATGCTGGTGTAAGCACAGGTGTTAGTAATCTCTTCTCCCCATTGTCTGTGTGTGCTTTAGAAATTCCCCCTGTGGAAACAACAAGGAGCTTGTGAGATGTTCCTGCAAGGTCTAAATGCTGTGCCTGTCTTTCAGGTGTCCACCTCCTTTTATGACACATTTGGAACTGTGATACATTAGAGGTTGGTGATTTTCTGTCCAAGTATGCAGCCAGTGGAGAATGGGTGCAAAGTCTGTTGGAGGAGATAGAAGGAATGTCACCCTGAAATAAATATGGGCCACATTTTGAAAGAGATGTTCTTTTCAGAGAAGTTGAGGCACAAATGAGTGACAAGAGGTGGCCTGATCAGGGCTTGTGAGAGCACTCGTCTGCTTCCTGGAGAAGGGAAGTAACCGTGTATAGGACTGTGAGTGGATGCTGAGAGGCAGTGCGTGTTGCAAAGCCTTGGAGAACTAGAAGGGAACTTAAGAGCTGGAGAGCTGGGCTTTCTGTGTTGTGGGGCACTTGGGGTGCCCTGTGCGTTGCTGATGCAGAGGTGCACGTTTGCTGGCCCCCATCTGTGAGGCGAGCAGTGGTGTGTGCAGGGTGTCACAGTGCAGGGCTGCCGTGTGGTGGGTCCGGGTGGTGGTCCCAGTGTTTTGGTGCTCATCATGGGAGGAGATAGCTGGAGAGGGCGGTGCTGTGTGTGGGCAGTGCTGCCAGAGTGGGGAGCTGGGGAGCACTGCAAGGTGAGGGTGTGACTACGCTGGCTGGGCCTAGGCTGCCCTGGTGTCATGGGCCAGAGTTGCTGGCAGCCTGCTGCCTTTGATGCACTGAGGTTCAGGCCCTGGGGATGCTAAGCGATTTCCAGGATCTGCAGCATGGATTTTTCCTGAAGGCCAGGGAGTGTTTCTCCTTGCTCCGGGATGTGAACCAATCCTGTGTTTTCCCTCCTTTCCTCTTATTTCCTTTTGCTCATAAGAGCTTTGGTCTGCAGCAGTGTTTGCTGAGAGGAGCGGACGTTGTGGGAGATGCGCTTTTCTGGCTGGGCCTTAGCCTGCTGGATTCCCTTTGAAGGAGTAAAAGCCTTGTGGTGTGGTGGTCTTTGGAGAAAGGCAGGTGAGTTCTTGGGAGCTGACTGTCAAGGGGCTGAGTCCTTCCTGTAGGAGACCTGTTTGGAGGAGTGCCTTTGAATGGGAGCAGCAAGGCAAAAGTGCCCTGCAAGGGATGTGCAGCCCAGGTCTCTCTTCCTTCCAGGTGCAGTCTCTGCAAGTTACCCCACCATCGTGCTGTAGTGTGAGCTTTCTGTGCTGCAGCGGGGAAATAAGAAAGCAGCCACGTGTAGCCATCAGTGTGCTAAGTGTGGTGTGGTTAGGTGCTGACCCTGCTGACTCTGGCAAGGGACTGGATTTTGCCTGCACTTTGGGTGGTGGTGAGGAGCCCCCACTTAGCTCTCACTGCCTTTTGCCATTTCAGAAGAAAGTGTTTGTCCTGCCTCAGAGCTGTCGGGAAGAGAAGGCGTGAGGATGGGCTTCCCTTTGAAAGCTCTAGGGGCCTGTCAGTAGGGAGGCCCCTTTGGGTGAGTGTCTTGAGGGCATGTGAGGCAAAAGTGAGTGGCAAGAGCTGGCCTGATCAGCTGCTGTGAGAGCGCTTGCTCTCTGCTTCCTGGAGATGGGAAGTGACCATGTCAGGGCTGTGAGTGGATGTTCAGAGGAAGCACTGTTTCCAAGGCGTTGGAGGCCTAGAAGGGACTGGAAGGGCTGGAGAGTTGTGCTTTCTGTGTTGTGGGGCCCTTGGGGGTGTCCTGTGTGCTGCCATGTGTGGTGCTGTGCCCTGTGCGCCACTGATGCACAGGCACATGTTGGCTCAGTGTTGTGCTGCTCAGCATGGGAGGAGGTGTGTGGAGAGAGCAGTGCTCTGCTCCCAGAGGCCAGCCTGCCATCCCAGTGTCCTTGTGGGAGCCCTGGGTGAGCACTGGTGCTGACTGTGCTCCCTGCTTGGAGCATCCTGGTGTGAGTGAGGGATGCTTGCAGTTAGTTGTTTTCTGTCAGCTGAGGTTCAGGCTTGCAGTTTCTGAAGGTCTTGATGCTTCCTGAGTCTTTTGGGTTTTACGGACTCTGCTGGAGAAAGTGGTCTGCTCACTCCTTCAAGGCTTTCTGTGGAATCTGGACCCTCCTTGCATCTTCCCCTCTCAGACCCTAATCCATTTTGATCCATCCGAGAGATGGGTAGTTAAGGAGAGCAGTCAGAGCCATTTCTCCACTTTGTGCCTACCCAGACACCGGCAGATGGGGAAGATGCCACCTCACAAGAAGTCAGGGCTCTCAGGGTAATGGACAACTGTCCTTATATACCCCATGCTCCAACACCTGACCGTCTTGGTATGCCTGTGCTGGACTCCCTGCTGTGTGCTTGTGCCTTTGCAGAATTGGAGAGCCCAGACGGGACCCCATATACAGACACAGTCTCACCAGTGACAAGAAGGTGGATAGAACATGTCAGTGGCCGTGCTGGCTGTGCTCTCACAGAGGCAGCTCGGCACAGAGGAGAAACATTTGCCCCTGACTGTTGCGACTATGGAAGGACAGCAGGGCTGACAGTAACACTCCGATTCTTTTTCTCTTTCTAGGTTGCTCCAATAGTAGAGGCTCCCAATGCAGTCCTCAAGCCACTGAGGATGGAGGCAGGATGCCAGGGTGTGTCCCTGTACCTGTCAGCATCTTTGCCATTATTGTGAGCCTCTGTGAAAGTACCTGCAAGTGAATGAGATGAGGCTACGTATGGATGCGAGGGGTTCGATAAATGCGCTTGGCTTCTATGGGTGACCTAGGGTGAGGGTTCACCTCCTGGTAGCTCTGCTGTGCTGCACATTCTGCATCCCAGAAATGTTTTTACTGCCAACCCACTCAGCAGATGCTAGTGTTCCCCTTCCTTTTCCTAGAAGGTGGTGGTGCCATGTAGGATGTGTGAAAGACCCTTAAGATAAATGCCAGCATGTTTCGAGTGCCTTTGTGTGAGTGCCCCAAAGCCTTGGTAGCTTGAACTGAGGAAGTGTCACAGTTCTTAGGCTCCTGGCTTTGTGAGGGCTGAAGATGTGCCAAGGTCACATTTTCCATGGCACCAGCCCTCAGTGCTGTGTGAACCCAGCTGTGGAGCCTGGACTCCTGGTGCAGAGGCCGCGCAGCCAGGAGAGCTGGCATTTCAGCAGCCCTCCAGCCTGGGGCTGTCTCTTTGCTTGGGCCTCATTTCAAAGCCTCTGAATCCTTTTTCCCTTCACAAGGGCTCCATGTCCAAGTAAGGAAAGGAAAGGAAGTGAAGCTAGTTTGGGCTCAGGGGGCCTTCAGGACTCTACATTGTATCTGCAACTTCTGTATTCCTAAATAAAATCCACTTGCCCTCCCCTCACCACCTTCCTAGCTGGAGGTTCCTGAGGGCATGGAGGTAGGAAGCAGCAGCCTGCTCTACCCAAAGAGAGCAGGATCATTCCCAGTGTAAAGAACCGCATCATGCAAGGAGCCAGCTCTGTGCCTGATCTTGTGCTGATCATTGGCACATGCCTTGTGAGCCTGGAGTGCCTTGGCCACCTTTGGTGTTAGTGCAAGAGCTTCCCTGCATGCCTGGGTTTTGGAGTCAAGGGAAGGCAGTGAGGAGAGCAGTGCCAGGGGAGTGTGCAAGTGGGGAGTGCCCTGCATGCCTGTCTTCTTGCTGGCACTTGGTTGCATGTAGTAGACGAGGCAGCTGCGTGGGGCAGAGACGGTGGCACAGCTGGCACAGCAGAGGTCTGGCGTTCTGTGGAGGGCTGTTGCAGTGCTGAGTTGCTCTGTCAGTGTCAGACAACCTTTGCAGTGCAGCTGCTGCCTGGGCTGATCTCTCAAAATTGGCCCTAGAAATGGAAGTGGCATCCTGCTGTCAATCTGTAGGTGCTTGTATCCGTACTACGTGAGACTTGATGGGAATGGTCTGTGTTGTAACTTTTTAGTGCCTAGAACAATACCTCTGTGTTAAGCGGCATACAAATACGTAACTAACAAGGTCTTGGAAATCTGTGAGAAAGAACAGCAGTTGGTTACGTATGGATTGTGTGGCTTCCAGCCACAGAATAACCGTGAGAAGCAGTCAACATGAAGGTCAGAAGTTGAAGAGTAATGAAGTAGCGACCCCCAAAGTCAAGTGTGGCCCCCGAAATAAGTCTGCACATGCGTGCAGTATGATAGCCCGGTTATGCGACTGGGGCGGAGTTGGGCTAGACTCCCTGCATTTGTTGGCCCGATGTGCCAGGACTCCTGCCTACCGCAAATAATCATAAATACCTGTTTTTTTCCGAAGGAGAGAGATGCTGCTACACAACAGAGGACCACTTTGCCTCCTCAGGAACGCCCGCAAAGATTGTGCCTGCCGACTCTCTCTCTCGCGATGCAGACGATCGGGACAAGCGTTGAGGTGGTCCTTGTCGAGATTACCATCGGGTCGGTCTGTTTGTAAGTATCTCCTAATAAACTGCTTGCTACTGAAGAGTGTTTGTGTGTGTGTGTGTGTGTGTGTGCGCGTCTGTGTGTGTGTGTGTATTTGTGCTGGCATGCCAAACCATATGTTTGCCCCGGGAATCTAACTAGAACATAAATTGGTGACGAGAAAGGGATTCCCGGGGTTTGCAGCATAGTGAGATTGGTGAAGCGCACAGCTGTACGGAGGCTACGCCACCTGCATTGGTAGGACTATGTCAGTGGGGTGCACAGCTGCACAGAGCCGACACCACCTGCGCTGGTTGGACTCGGTGAGTGGGGTGCACAGCTGTACCGAAGCGGAGCCACCTGCATTGGTGGGACTCGGTCAGTGGGGTGCACAGTTGTACCGAGGCTTTGCCACCTGCATTGGTTGGACTCGGTCAGTGGGGTACACAGATGCACAGAGGCTGCACCACCTGCAATGGTGAGACTCGGTCAGTGGGGTGCACCACTGTACCGAGGCTGCGCCACCTGCATTGGTGGGACTCGGTCAGTGGGGTGCACAGCTGCACAGAGGCTGCACCACCTGCATTGATGAGACTCGGTCAGTGAGGTTCACAGCTGTACCGATGCTGAGCCACCTGCATTGCTGGGACTCGATCAGTGGGATGCAAAGCTGTACTGAGGCCGTGCTACCTGCATTGGTGGGTCTCAGTCAGTGGGATGCAAAGCTGCACTGAGGCTGTGGTACCAGAACTGGAGGGAGTTGGTCAGTGGGGTGCACAGCTGTACTGAGGCTGAGCCACCATCATTGGTGTGACTCGGTCAGTGGGGTGCACAGCTGTACCGATGCTGAGCCACCTGCATTGGTGGGACTCGGTCAGTGGGGTGCACAGCTGCACCGAGGTCGTGCCACCTGCATTGGTGGGACTCGGTCAGTGGGGTGCACAGCTCTACCGAGGCTGCGGCAGCTGCATTGGTGGGACTCAGTCAGTGGGGTGCACTGAGAAATACTGTTAGAGAAATACTGTGAAAAAAACCTTGCAAATAGGTAACAAGACTCTAGGACAAGGTAGAGAGAAAAGCAGTACTGCAAAGTGTAACGAGCGCCGGCTAAATAGCCTTGATAAACATCAGCGCTTCGAAGAATGCGAGGGTTAGGTAAGACAAAAACAGCACTATAACCCAGAAGTGACCTTAGGTTCATTAAGGCCTGGTCCTCACAGGACAGTGAGGGCCACCTGCCACAGCACCAGGGAGACCTCCGTGTGATGGGGCACATCCCCCTGTGACCTCAGCTTGTGTCATCTGGGGGCTCACTACATCATTGCCATGGAGATGGCACCACCAGAGAGGAGGCAGAGAGATTTCCTCTCGCATCCTGGAAGCAGTCGCCTCCCTTTACCACAATTATTTTCCATAATTTTCTGATGAATCCTTCAGAAGCATCTCCAGATAGTACCAAAACCAGTGAAATACCTCAAAGAGGGCACTGGAAAAGTCACCTCTGGGGTCATGCACTGACAGCTCATTGCACTGGGCAGACCTGTGTAAGGATCTAGATGTTGGAGTTGGTTTGGGGTTTGGCATTGTTACAGGATCAAAGTCACATTGGATTGAAAAGCAGAAAGTGTGACCACTGGCTGTGCCCTAGGCGGTTGCCCCAGAGGGTTGAGAAGCCCCACAGGGTATGCAGCAGTGATGGGGAGACCCCTCTCAGCCTGCCGGTGTCTGGGGAGAGGTGATGTAGGGTTGTGAGGGGGGCTGGGATAGATGGCTCTGCTGGACTCACCCCAGCACCACCCACCACAGCTCAGAGACAAATCCTTGAGGACAGCCAGGACTGGTGCAGTGGGAATGGGACTCTTTCTCTTTACAGGCTGCTCTCCCAAACTTGCTGTCTTTTGGGTGTAGATGTTTGAGCCCAATTTCCAGGAGGACAGGGGCGGTGGCCATCTTAAGATGGCACCTCAGGGCCCAAAACATGCTCTGCCGAACTAGAAGCACAAGAGGATCCAGGGGAAAGGATCAAAGGTTCTCCCAAACAAGCAGACGACTCAAAGTTAATACAAAGTGAAGGCTCCATTTCCAGCAAAGGCATTTCCAGCAAGTCTTGAGAAACCCCCAGGAGCTGCAAGACCCCAGCCTCTGTGATACAGGACCCCTCTCCTGCCAGAGCCAGACCCCAAAGCATGTCCCAATCCCAGGGAAACCTGGCCCTGGATTTCCCCCATCCCCTGAGGAGCCCTGGGGCTTCGGGCAGCCCCAGGACCCACGAGTCCTGGTTGCTACATTGTCTCCCAAGCCAGAGAAGGCTCTCAAGCAGGGCTCTTGCAGGAGCCCTCAGCCCTGTCCAGTCACCCCCACAGACTGGGATCCACAACAGGTTTTGCATCTCTCTGCAACACTTCTGGAAGGAGCTCCCCAAAGCCTTACCCTTGGTGGAAAGCAGCAGGAGTGCTGGAAACAAGGAACTGCAGTCCAGGCTGATGTACTGCTCCAGCAGTCCTCCATCTCGCTTGCCCTTTTACTCTTGGCTTGCCTCTCCAGCTGTGGAAAAAGCATGCTCTTCCTGTCTCATCATCCAAAGCTCTTCTCTGACATGCTCCTGCTCCTCTGCATGTTGGCAAGGGGCCCCAGCATGGCCCTGCTGCCTCCTGTCCCCACTGCTTGCTGTGGAGCATCTCCACAGGGCAGCTGTGGGCAGGGAGGGCATCACCGCAGCAGCAGGGAGACCTCCCTGTGGGGCAGCACATTCTACTGTGACCTCAGCTCATGTCATCTGGGGGCTTGTTCTAGTTAGATTCCCGGGGGCCAAACATCCAGTTTGGCAAGCCAGCATAAACACATACACACACACAAATGCTCTTCAGAAGCAAGCAGTTTATTAGCAGATACTTACAAACAGACCGACCTGACGGTAATCTCAAGAAGGACCACCTCAACACTTGTCCCGATCATCTGCATGGTGAGAGAGAGAGTCGGCAGGCACAATCCCTTCAGGCGTCCCCGAGGAGGCAACGTGGTCCTCTGTTGTGTAGCAGTCTCCCTCTCCTTCAGAAAAATTCTGGTATTTATTTGCGGTAGGCGGGAGTGCCGACACATGGTGCCAACAAGTGCAGGGAGTCTAGCCCAACTCCACCCCAGTCGCATAACCGGGCTATGATACAGCGCACGCGTGCAGACTTATTTCGGGGGCCACACTTGACTTTGGGGGTCACTACTTCATTACTCTTCAACTTCTGACCTTCATGTTGACTGCTTCTCACGGTTATTCTGTGGCTGGAAGAATCTATATGTAACCAACTGCTGTTTCCCACAGATTTCCAAGACCTTGTTAGTTACTTATTGTATTACACTTAACACAGCAGTATTGTTCGAGGCACTAAAAAGTTACAGCACTAGACTATTCCCACCAAGTATCAGGTAGTACAGATACAAAAGTTACAACACGGACCATTCCCACCAAGTATCAGGTAGTACAGATACAGGGCTCAGTAGGTCACTGCTGTGGAGATGGCAGAGCCATCTTTCCTTTTAATTTCTTCAAGTCCTGTATGGCTAATTGAAGAGGTCTTTGTAATGTAGCTGAAAGATGGAGATGGCAACAATACACAAGTATTTCTGAAAGGGTTTTTATTCTATGATCATTATTTTTCAGCTGTCAGAAGAAGGGAAGTCAACAATCCCCAACTGACATCGATCCAGACAGTCTCCTAATGAAGTCTGGACATGCATGAAAAACAGCGTCCTAGACGTCAGACACTGTATAGAGCATCTTCCTCCTCATCTCCCCAACCCTGCCATTTCTCTCATCAGTTGCCTGGCACTTATATGACTCCTACGACAAGCTGCCCTTATTCCACTGAAGTCGGCAACTGAATGCTGCAACACATATGCCCTGATTCCCACCTTCTTTCCTTAGAGAACTAGCTGAAAATAGACAGAGAAGGATTTTTCTTGATTGCAAGGAAAAATAAAATAAAATAAAGCACATGATACAGACTTGGAGATGCCAAGGGAAATCCATCCCACCTGTAGCAAATCCATTGCTCTCCCTGCAGATCTTCCTGGACCCTTGGGCCTGAGACCCTGAGGCTGACGGAGAGACCAGCAGGTCTGTGAGAAAGCTCAGAAAGTGCCCTCCCCCACTCTCTGCCCATGCACAGCACCAGCACCTTTGCTGACCCCAGCAGCATCTGTCCCCATGGCCCCGAGCACCTGCCAACAGGCAGATGCCCCTCAACACTGCCCCACTGCCAGGAGGTGTCTGTGGGGCACCTGGAGCCACCACCAGCACCGCTGTACCTGCACCCTCTCCTCACAGCTGAGACTGCGCAGAGAAATGGCCTCCGCATGTGGCACCGAGCTGCAGGGCTGCCAGGGGAAAGGGCGCAAAAGTGGAGAGCTCCCGTGGGGCCGGAGGCGGCCCAGGCCGGGCTGGGCCTTCCCTGGCCGCTGAAGCCACACAGCTGGGCCGCAGCGGCTCCGACTGCCCCCACGCGCACGGCCACTCACTCTGCCCAGCCTGCAGCCTTCAGCCCCGATGCAGCAGCTCCCAGCATGTGGCTAAAGCCGTGATCACTGCACCCTCGGGAGGGCCGGCAGCTTGCTGTACTCAGCGGCATGGCATTGAGGGTACGGCGTTGCGGAGCCCTGCCAGGAGGGCTGTCCCAGACACTCTTCCCAGCACAGGTGCTGCGCGGAGTCGGGAGCCGGGGGGCATGCCTGGGGAGGGCTGGCGGCAGTGCCCAGAGCCCTGGCGGAGCACGCCTGGGGGGCGAAGGGGACAGCGTGGCCCCAGGGAGTCTGACTGCTGCAGAGATGCCAAGAGACGGCCTGAGGTGTCCATGGCGGACAGGAGCCCTTTGGCTTCCCCTCATCCCTGCTGGGCTGCTTGTGCGGGGGCCAGGCCGCTGCCTGGACTTTCTCCCCGCTGCGTCTTCTTAGGTGTCCGGAGGGGCAGAGCAGGCCCTGTACTTGCAGACCCTCCCCACCGTGCTGGGCCGGCGGCAGCTCGCCCTTGTGCTGTGCACAGCTCTGCTCGGGTCCCTGCCTCCAGGACCTGTTTCAGGCCACAGGGGGCAGCAGGCCGCAAGAGCCCACCCGAGTGTCCCTGGAGCAGGACACAGTGCTTCCCTGGGAGACACACTTTCTCCCAAAGCAGACTCCGTGAGGTCCACAGGAGCTCCCGGCAAGCCCCACGTGGCCCAAGGTGGCCAGCACAGGGCAAGTGCTGTTCTGAAGGGTCTCTTCTTTCAGCTTGCACAGAGGAATGTGCGGCCAAGGACTCCCGCTTCCGAGGGAAGCACCATCTGCCCCAAATACCCAAGGCCACTGAAAGTAAACCCAGAGAGGAGAGAGTCCAGATCAAAACACCTGCAGCCAGGTGAGACTTGCTGGGGAGGGTGCTGCTGTCACCAGGGGAGTGAGCTCTTGCCTTGCACACAGTATCCCTGTGAAGCCTGAAGGGGAATGAGTAGTTTTCTTCCCATCGAGGACAGAGTCATTTCTGTGCTGACTCTGCTCCCAGTAGGCAGAGCATTTGGGGAACGCCCTGGGAATTGGGAAGGGAGAAGTGGTGCCTTGTTGGCTCCTTTGTCTGGGGCTGAGCAGGATGTGTTTGCCTGAGGGACCTGTGCTCAGAGTGCCTGGAGACTGCAGCAGGGGCAAGGGGGGCAGAGGCTTTTTCTCCTGGCTTGCCAAGGGGGCAAGTGTTTCTGCACGCTGTGCTCAGCACTGGGCTCTTGCCAGAGAGGAGTGAGAGAGGACTGAGCCTGTTGGGATTACCTGTTGCAATGGGAAGCATGTGTCCAAAGGCAGCGCATAGCTTGTGAGCATGAAGTGGAGAGCAAAGTCCTCCTGTGCACCTACCCACTGCCCATGGTGCTTCTCCCTAGAGTGCAAGTGCCCTGTCTGGCCAGCTGCCCTGGGTAGAGGAGGATGGCAAAAGGAGACTCCTTTATCCAGCTGAAGTCCCGAAGACGCTGCAGGAGTGCAGAGCCTGCCGGGAAATAGCGGCAGCAGGTGCTCAGGGTGGATACATTTCTTATGGCAGCTGTCCCTAGAGAAAAGCCTAGTTGCCTGGCAGTCCCTTTTGGAAAAGTGCTTCCTTCGGGCCTTGGTGCAGGAGAGGGAAGCTGCTTGGTAGTTTTGCAGGACACTGTTGCCTCCTGCGTTTCTGTGGACCACAGCAGGGTCCCTTCTGTGGGCGCTGTTGATGCCAGCAACAGCAATGGTGGGTTTTCCTGTGAGGGCAAGCATCCCGGCTCTCCTGAGCGCATTGACTGCTGTGGTCACTGCTCATGGCAGAAGAGACCCTTGTGGCTGGATGGGGTTTGGGAGCGTACCATATGTCCATGCCCCAGCAGTGGTGAGCAAAACCCCATGGGCAGAAAGGTTTGTGCCAGAGAGCAGGAGAGAGAGGGAGAGCTACCCAACTCATGCTTGATGGTATTGCCATGCTGTGGCCCTGCAGAAAATCCACAAGCTTCTGAAGAAGTGGGATATGGAATATGGGATACTTCTGGGATGCATATGCCAACCAAACTACATGGCCAGGCTGGAGGAATAAGGTACTGGCAGCCTTTGAAGCCATTCAGCCCTGCACGCCTGCCTCATGTGGCGTGAAGTTTCTTCTCGATGCACCTCCATCTCCACTGCTTTCTCTTTTCCCTCCCTTGCCTGACAGTATCACCACTGGATGGGAGGGATCAGTGTGGAAGACACTTCCCTGGATGTGCACGATCCACTGCTGGCCAAAAGGGAAAGGCTGGAGAGCACAGCCAAGATGCAGGACCATTACAAAAGGCTTTTCTTGGGGAAGGAGGTCCTTCAGGCCTCCGTGGGCACTTCTGCATCAAAGCTCGAGAGCTCTTCTCCAGAATCCCAGGTGACAGGCAAAGGCAGAGCAGCCAGGCTTGGTGCGCTCCACACAAGATGGTGTGTGAAGATCTCATGTTGGAGGCGCAGCATGGGTGCCGGAGGGCATCTCTGCCCCAAGGCACCCAGGAAAGAACCCCACTGCTTGTACTCTTACTTCTCCCAGCCTCACTTCCTTGGCAGCATTTGGGCCCTCCGGTGAGAAGGACTCCTCATCCTCCAGAAGAGCCCAGGAGACAGAGCAAACCCAAAATGCAGGGCGGGAAGCCAGCTGCTCGAGCGAAGAGAGTGACTTTCCAGCTGCCGAAGCCTGGCAAGAGTAAGCGCGCACAGCGGCGGCCAAGGCCTGGCACAGCCCAGTGCCATAGCCCTGCGCACACGACGTCCCCTTTTCCTCTCCCTCATCCGCGGGGCTGGGGGTAGCATTCCCCGGCTTCTGGGGGTCCCAAAGGACCTGGGGGAGACCTTCCCTCCAGGAGCCTCTCTGATGCCCTAACTTCAAGCCCCAAATCCCTACAGGGCCAAAAGGGGCTCTGGGTACCAAAGGGATGGCGTGTGCTGGGGCTGTGGGACGACAGTGGCAGCAGGGCTGCCAGCCAGCGGGTGAGAGAGGATTTGTCACCGCTGTCGCAGGAGCACTTCACCGTGGGGAACGCAGACTCCATCTCTGCTCAGTGCCCAGGCATTTCTGCGGGAGAAGTGGCTGGAGGCCAAGAGAAAACTCCTGGAGCAAAACCTATGGCAGCAGCACTTCCCTGCATAAGTGCCTGCCAACACGGGGGTGTTTGCTGCTCCCCTGCTTCCCCTTTGGAAAGAGGGTCTGCTCCTCGGGCAGCCCCGGCCTGGGAGCGCAGCAGGCTTGGGAGCCTGGCGCCTGAGTGGGACACCCCAGCCATCCCCGCTGTTAGGCCCTGAGAAGGAGAGAAGAAGCTGCGAGCTTCTCACCATCAGCAATGGCCCGAGCGTGGCCAACAGCATTTCTCGGCTTCTCTCCTCACGCTCAGCCCCTTCCGGTTTAACTCCGCAGCCCTCGGCAGACGTCTTGCCTCCTTGAAGAGAGGGAGAGGTACCACTGATCCCCAGCTGGGCTCCTGCGCTCTGGATTTTCCTCTGTTGCAGGTCATGGGGAACTTTGTTGGAGGAGATGTGAAATGGGCACTTTGCAGTGTGGCTGCTTTGGAGGGGAAGTAAAGCACAGCTGAGGGCACAGGGACTGTGCCGTGCCCCATGCAGCCCCCCTCTCCATGGGGGAATGAGCCTGCCCTGCCAGGAGCTTCCCCAGCCCATGTTCAGCCTGTCTGTAGTTATCCCTGGACGTCGCCTGGAGGGGGCTGGGTTGTGCTTTGTGTCTGCTGGGAGACCGAAGCTGGCGAGGTGTGAATGAAGGATCCACAGGAAACATGTCTCTGGGTAAAAGCTGAACTGGAGGACACGGTCATTTTTTATCACCTTGAGTTTTACCTTTTGAAATCCTGGCAGAGGGGTATTCCCATGCAGGAATGCCTTGCTGAGGGCTGTTGCCACGGTGAGCAGCAGGGCTTTGTGATGGTGGTGGCATGGTGCCTGCAAGGCCACTGTGATGGGGTGGTCTGCATGGGGACTGTGTCCCTGCTGTGAGCAGGGCCACCGGGGTCCTCACTCTGAGGAGAGCAGCTGGGTCAGGAGGGAGCTGCTCCCTTTGGTGCCAGAGAGGCAGGTCCTCAGGAGAGGATCCTGAAGAGGGAGAGGAAGCAGCAGGCAAACACCTGCTCCCAGTCCGTAATGGACTCCCAGGCACACCAGAGTGCAGGGGCGAGGCGAGCCGTGGGGCTGGAGGGAGTGAGAGATGGCACAGATGGGAGCGTGACAGAGAGCACCGGAATGGTTTGGGCTGACCTGCTGGAAAGCAGCTCTGCAGAGAAGGACCTGGGAGTCCTGGTGGTCAATAAGTTGACCATGAGCCAGCAATGTGCCCTTGTGACCAAGAAGGCCAAAGGCACCCTGGGGTGCATTAGGGCATCCTGTAAATTAGAGAGATCACAGCGAGTGGTAATAACAGGTAACAGATTTGGGGGAGGTACAGGAGATTCAGGTACTGGTGATGAGGTCGGTGACTGTGATACCACTTGTGTGAGGCCCTTGCCGCTAAGCCTAACAACCGACCTTAAGCACTACCTCTAATCCTAAACCCTACCCTAACCCTTCCCCCAAGGCCCCATTTCAGTCCCCATCTGATACTCTGATCACAAAGCCCAAACCCAAACCCGTAATTCCTTACAGGTAATGCCCAGCTCTTCCCCCAAGAGTCACTCTAGCTGCTAGCTCTTATGCCTAGCCTTAATATGTAAGCCCCAAACTCCAGCCTGAACCCAGTCCTCTAACCCCAAACTCTAAAACATACCTTAGCTGATTACCGGGAACTGTAAGCCAAGCCCCAGCCCTCCCAAAGCCTCTCCCCACTCCCTAACCTCCAAAGTCATTCCCTCCTCTGACCTCCTGCCAGAGCACAGCTCTGACACCTCTGTGGATGCCAACACTGGAAGAGACACGCTTGCGATGGCGCAGAGTTTGAGTGTGCTGGTCAGGGTAGAAGTCGTCGACCACCCAGGGGCCTTTTTGAGAGCTTGAGGCTTTGTCCCAACCTCTACCCTGGATTTTAACCGTCGGCTGAACCTTTTCCGATACCACCAGTCCCAAGGTAGGGGAAAAAGTGGTCTGAGGGGAGCTATTTCGCCAGATACCGTATCCTTTAGTAGCCCTCATAGGGAGCTGGGTTTCTCCAAAAGGCAGCAGGAGGGTGTTGGGGGGCACCGAAAGACACATGGAGAGGGCTGTGGGGGACACCCCTACCCGAGGAGCCACCGAGGAAGCTCTCACCCCCTACCAAGACCTTCTCTCTCCATCAGCACTGAACCCAACCTCTGCTGGAACAAAAAGGGGCAAAATACTCATCGAAGCCCCCGGAACCACCCTCTGGAAAGTATAAGCTTAGTGGTAAGGTAGAAGGAGCCCTTCCAAAAAAATAACTTGAAATGGTTTTTGAAAATAACTATTACAACATTTGTATTTCCAAGTATTTATTTAAATTGATGAGTACTGACATCATGTAATTATTAACTGATGGTTATAGCATTTTCTTAACATTCATAAAGGAAGATTGAGATCAATCTTAACAATGTCACTGTGCCCCAAATTCTGCTAAATCCTGATGAAACTCCAGCAGCACATGGTGGTGGTGGGGGGGCATGGGCTGCCTGGGAGGGCAGATGAGGGGTCCCGAGAGGAGCAGACCCTGACTGGAGGCCAGGGGCATAGAAGGCCCCCACAGCCCAGCCGGTTCCAGCTCCCGCGGTGACAGTGACCTGCCAGCGCCCAGCTGTGGGTCACAGCAGTGCAAGGAAGGTCCCTGGCACCCGGCCCCATGTGGACTGCTGCCTGTCCGCTGCCGGTCCCAGTGGCCACGTTTGCCTGCCTGCTCGGGGCACAGAGCCAGCTGCGCTTGGGGCTGGGGAGTCTCCTCACATCCCCCCAAAGGCCTCGTGGTGCCTCACTGCAGCTCAGGAGGCTGTGGGGGCCGGGCAGGGAGGGGGCAGCAGGGATCAGGCCCTGCCATGGGATCCTGCTGCCTCCTCCCCGCCCCGCTCCCAGGCAAGGAGGAAGAGGGACCCTGCAGCGTTTGGTGAGTTCCCAGGTTACACAGAGCTCCCTGCCCAGGGCCTCCCCAGCAGCATCACTCAGCTCCCCATGGACAATGCCATACGCTTTTATTTATGTATTCAATATTACATACTTGTAATACAACTTAACATTATATAGTAAAATTTACAGTATAGTTTACTCTATCAGACTACGGTACAATTTACACAGAACTGTATCTATTAGAAGTCTGCATGTAGTATAGTACAAGATTATGAGCCTATTGCCTTATGAGCCTTTTCCCTTAAGACCCTTCTACGCTGTATCTTGGCTCTCCCCTCCACTATACTCTCGATTTTCTTTTTCTCGCTAGTGACTGAAGTGGCGATTGTGGGCTGCCACGGGGGGTGACTGCTGGCTATGCTCTGTCTTCCTGGTGGCTCCTGAAGGCTCACAATCCAACGCCGCCCATCTCTGGAGGCTAAAGACAATGATGCATTAGAGATTACCACAGTTGTTTCTGACTTTAATTCCTGGTTTTGCCAAGAGAATGATCAAGGAGGCCTGCAGGCCTGTGATTTTGGTGGCAGTGAAAAGCTTGGGTCCCTGTAAGTGTCTTTACCAGGAGGTTATTCTCCCACGACAGCATTTCATACCAGGGCGCTCCTCAAAACAAGCCTCAGGGGAGCGCGTTTGTGCTGAACTGCAGCAGAAGCAGAAGTTGGTGCTGCACAGGAAGGGCTGGGGCTCAGCGTCTGCCCCGTCTGCTTTGCCAGGTGTTACAGCCTACAAGACAGTGCTGTCCTTTGCAGCAATCCCTGTCTTTGGGTACCATCCCAGCATTTTCCAGTATTTTAGATAGTAGATTGAGGCCCCTTTTCCCAGACTGCTAAAACTCTGAGCAGCATTGCAGAAGTCCATTTGTAGCTGCCTTAATCAAATACTTTGTTTTCTCCCGGCTGTGAACATGGCTGTGGTCAGTGCTCTGTGCAAGGGGAGGGGACTGGTAAAGCTGCTGGTGGCTGGTGTGCTCTCCTCTCATGTTACTAGTGCATGCCAGCCCGATGGACTGGGGGCGCCCACGGCTGAGCTCTCTGCTGGCAGGAGCTGTCCCTCGAGCGCTCCTCTCCCCCACGGCTCCCTCCCGCAGAGACCCTTTCCCCAGCAGTGGTGGGGAGCGGGGGCACAGGGTGCCGTCCCCCAAACTGCACGGCCCTTAGCATACCTCCTTGCTGTGGTGTGATGAAGGTCACCAGCGCAGGGATCTGGGCTCCTGATGTCAGCTTGGCCAGGTATTGCTGTGTCCTACAGTCACATGTGCTGGGCTCAGCATTGGGGAAGGAGCCCAGAGTGATCCCCCCACATCCCTCTGAGGCCCACTGCCACCACGTGGGTGGCAGCATGGCCTTGGCACCAGGGGCTGGTGGAGCATGGCCCAGGCTGCCATGTGACTTGGCTCTTGGGAGAGGGAGCAACCTAAGCCAGCGTAAGGCCTGTCTTGCAACCCCTAACCACAGCTTGCATGGAGGTGAGTCCCTGCCCCGGCTGTGGGCACTGAGCAGGAGCCCCATGTCTGCCCCACTGCCAGCCCCAGTCAATTCCTGACCTGTGAGTAATGTCGGCGGTTGGCTGGGCTCGGGGATATGGCAGGAGCACCTGGGAGGCTTTAACAGCCCTGTGCATGCGTGATGCCTGCTGTACACAGGCTCTCACCTTCTTGGCTTGGTCTGGCAGTGGCGTCTTACTTTTCTCCTTGTTGTCCCTCCTTCAGAGCACCAGTCCGTTGACTCAACAGGAGCCCCAAGGAGGGAGATGGTGAAAACCTAGGAGGACAAGAGATGCCTTGGCTGTGGGGGTCCCTGCCTCAGAGGTGAGCTGGCTGGCACGCCAGGCTGAATACGATACTGGCAGCACAGCCTCTAGGGCACCTTTCTCAGGAGCGTTATGGGGGAGCTGCATGGCTGTGACGGCAGCTTGCCCTTCAGGGAAAGGTGCGAGTGCACCACACGCCTGCCCCAAGCCTGGTCTGAAGATGCAGTCAGAATGAGGCAAAGAGGAAAGGGGGAAAGGAAGGGTCTGGTTGTCAGCGCAATGAGACAAGGTAAGATGATCTCCATCTCTGCCCCAGAGCCATGCCTCCTCTGATACAGATGTTCTGGTGCAGGAGCTCAACGTGACACTCTGCTCCCACATGACCCATGACCTGCGCCCGCTCACAGTGCCCCTCCAAAGCCCTTCCCGACAAGGTCTCTGGCCTCAGCTGACTGCTTTCCTGATACCTGCGCACCGATGACGCTGGTCACCATGTCCTGCTCTGTCTGCTGCTCTGACGTGCTGCTCCTAGCCCTCTTCTGAGCCTGAAAAAGGGAAGGAGGCATTTGCAGGAAGGGGAATGAAGCCAGCCCTAGTCCTGGGGGCACGGCTGGCAAGTGGCAGCATCACCCCACTGCTGAGATGCCTCCCTCCCATCTCTCCTCAGTCCCTTTCCTATGGGGGTAAGAGGAGCACAGAGGAGATGAATCCCACGACTCTGCTGGCAGCTCAGCAATAGCACCCATCTCTTCCTTTGGCTCAAGACCAGCTTGGAAGGTTTTCTCCCTGGAGCTTTCCAGGGGTGGAGAGCAGCCCAACAGCACATCCTGAAAGATCTCCCTGTTCCCATCTAGGATCCCCTAGCAGTACACAGGATCCTTCAAGGGAGACTCAAACAGACGCTGGCCTATCTCCGTCCGACCTGTCCCACTGCCTGGGCCAACTGTCCAGGTGCTGTGGACACCGGAGAGCATTTTCTGCCTCAAAGTCACGGGCTTCTACATTTTGGTCCAGACAGGAGGTTTGAGTCTGATGATGCTGGTGGTGTGGTGAGACCTGCTGTGCCTAACTTTCGGACTTTGCATTGAAGCACACAAGGAAAGAGAGCCTGGTCCCACTTCTTGGACCAGTAACAGGGCGGAGTGCCACACCAGGTTGGAGATGCTCTGGTATGGAGAAAAGTTGGACTCTAATCAATTCCAGGAATTCTATCTGCCTAGGTCACTCTGTGCCTATGGGAATACCCAGTACCATGTCAGGCCTGTGCTCCCTATAAAAAGGCCTCACCGGCTCTGGCATCTCTTCTGCAGCAGGCCGTATATGTTGCTTCTTTGCCGGAAGACTCCAAGCGGTCTCTATGTCCATGGTGCTAGACTTCCTGCGCACTGCCTGCAAACACAGCAAGGGCACATTGTCCCGGGGCATCACCAGGGACAACGTGCTGCTGGGTCCCCAGCAGCACTGGGGCTACACAACAAGCCGCACAGAGGGTACGCATGTTCTGCACAGGCAGGTCCCGCTCAGGCGGGATGTGCATCCCCTCCCAGCACCACAATTGCTCCTGCCTGCCTCGGGGGCACCCAGCACAACAGGGGCCTACTGCCAGCTGCACCCAAACACGGGCACGCTGCAAATGACTGAGGCCCCTCATCAGGCATGGGCTGCCCACACCACCCACAAAGACAGCCCGTCCCCATGGGCACGCCTCACTCGGACAGTGCACGCACTAGTGCTGGCTCTTGCATGCTATCTCACAGGGAGACTACGTGCAGAGCCGCCATTTCTCTCACTGCTTTGAATAGGCCCCTTTTTTTCAGCTCTGCTACAAAACCTCCACCAACAGACTCATCTGCAGAGCCTGGCCAAGCTACATGTGCAGGCAGAGCAGCTCAAGAGTGAGGATGTCAGGGACTATGATAGGCGCTTACCTTTTTCTTGGATGGCATGCCACGCTGAATACCACCACAGCCTCGCTGACACCTTTCTCAGGAGCATAATGGGGCAGCTGCACGGTTGAGCTGCAGCTCTGAAGGCAACTTGTCCTTCAGGGAAAGGTGCAAATGCACAAGCCTGCCCCGAGCCTGACACAAAGGTGGATTCCCAGCGAGGCAATCCGAAAACGACGAAAGGATGGGTCTGGTTGTTGGGGCAATGAGACAAGGCAAGATGATCTCCATCTCTGCTCCAGAGCCATGCCTCCTCTGATACAGATGTTCTGGTGCAGGAGCTCAACGTGACACTGTGCTCCCACACAAGCCCATGACCTGCGCCCGCTCACACAGCCCTTCCAAAGCCCTTCGTGACAAGGTCTCTGGCCTCAGCTGACTGCTTTCCTGATAGCTGGCTGGCCACCGATGACGCTGTTCACCACGTCCTGCTCTGCCTTGTGATTCAATGTGTTTCTCAAGGCCCCTGTGTGAGCCTGAAAAGGGGAAGGAGGCATTTGCAGGAAGGGGGATGAAGCCAGCCCTAGTTCTGGGGGCACTGGTGGCAAGTGGCAGCGTCACCCCACTGCCGAGATGCTGAGGAGCAGGTTTCCAGGGAAGGACCTGGGGATCCTGGTCACAAGTTGGTCATGAGCCAGCAACGCGTTCACACAGCAAAAGGGGCCAACAGTATCCTCAGCTGAATTAGGAAGAGCATTGCCAGCAGCTCGAGAGAGGTGATCCTTCCCTTCTGCTCAGCACTGGTGAGGCCCCACCTGTGGAATGCTTTTTCCAAATCTAGGCTCTCCTGTACAAGAAAGACATGCACCTGCTGGAAAGAGTCCAGGACAGGGCTATCAAGATGACTACAGGTCTTGCACATTTCTCACCCGAGGAGAGCCTGAGAGAGCTAGGACGGCTTAGCCTGGAGGCAGATGGCAGTGCATGGACTGCTGTGAGCAAAGGAGTTGGCCAACATGGCAACAGAGACAAGAAGGTGCACCACTAGCAGGTAAGTTTTCCAAAGGATGAAAAGGAAGTACAAGGGGCCTCACATCTGGATGCCGAGCATTAGAAATGCTAGAACTAAGAAAGGTGCAGAACACACTCATGGACACTCATCCTAGCCACTTCTAAGCTAGGACGAGTCCTTGCTTCTTCACATCAGGAAATTGTTTTCCTGAAAGAAAGAAAACAACCCCACAATACCTCTAGAGCAAGTGAGCACCCCCACCACTTGGGCCTCAGCATCTCAGCTGAGCAACTGCTCTTCTCAGCCTCTCTGCCTCGGGAGAGAGAGTGAAATTCTCTCACAAGGGCAGCCTGAGGAACAAGCACATGCACAAATTCAGCTGCACCAGGCAGACGAGGCAGCTGCTGCCTCCAGGCCCCTCTGCTGTAGTCCTTTGACCCCCCGCCAGCAACATCACAGCTGCCTCCATCCTGATATCCCCGCCAGAGATTTGTTTTTCTTAATGAACATGGTATGAAAAGAACAGACCTGAAATCAAAAACTCTCTTCTTTCCCTTCCACATCCATAAGCACTGAAAGCAACTGAGCCAATCTAGTTGTTTCTAGCAACCCTTTGGCTTCTTTCTTTTTTTCTCGAAATGGTTGTTTTCAGTGTGAGTTTTGCTGTTTTCACAGAATGACAAAAAAGACGATATTGGCAGGGACCTCTGGAGATCCCCTGCTCCAACCCCCCTGATCAAGAAGGGGCACCTACAAAAGCTTACCCAGGTCTAGGTCAGGCAGGTTTAGAGTATCTCACAAAGTCGAAACTCCACAGCCTCTCAGGGAACCTCTTCCAGCATTTAACCACCCTCACAATACCTGAAGGTATTTTCCTACCTTCAGGTGGAAATTCATGATTTGCCATTTTGTGCCCATTGCCTCTCCTCCTCTCCCCGGCTATCACAGAGAAACACTCAGAGCCACGCTCTCATCTTCCTTACACCTTCCCACCAGATATTTAGACACCCTCAAAGGATGTCTAAAGACACTAGCAGTCTGTTTTACAACAGGAAAACAGTCCCAGCCCTCTCAGCATCTCCTCCTATGGGAGATGCTCCAACCTTTCAGTCATCTTTGTCACACACAGCACCAATGTCTTTCACACCCACAACAACAGCAGACATGACCCGGGGAAATGCCGAGGAGATGCAGGGATGCATTCTGGAGCTGGAGATCCAGAATAGACCGCTTTCTGGACCTTGAGATCCAGAATAGACTGTTTTTCAGGGATCATTAGAAAGAGACGATCCACACAACCACAAGAGAAGATCTCATAACCACAAACAACAGCCATGGGCCTGGCACTCGCCCATCAGGCACCACTGCACAAGTGACCTCAGAACTGCAAACAGCAGCCTAGTGACCAGTGCTGGCTTTCAGGCACTGAGGCACAAGAGACCTCACAAGCACAGCCAGCAGCTGGGGGCCTGGCACTGGCCGACTGGGCACTGAGGCACGAGTGTCTTCACAACCACAAAAAACAGCCACGTGCCCAGCACTGGCCTATCAAACACTGGGGCAGAAGTAACCTACAAACCATAAACACCAGCTGTGTACCTGGCACTGACCTATCAGGCACGCAGGCAGAAGTGACCTCACAGCCACGAGCAGCAGCCATGGGCTTACTACAGTCCTATAAAATATCGCTGCACAAGGGACCTCACAGCAACTAACAGCAGCCTTTGAACCAGCACTGGCCTGTCAGGCACCGAGGCACGGGGGACCTCACAGCAACTATCCGCAGCCACGTGACCAGCACTGTCACGTCAGGCACTGCTGCAGAAGCCACCTCACACCCACAAATAGCGTCTGTAGGCCTGGCTCTGGCCCACCAGGGCCTCAGGCAGAAGTGACCTCACAAGCATAAACGACACCTGTAAGCCTGGCATTGCTCCATCAGGCACCGAGGTACAGGGGACCTCACACGCGCAGCCCGCAGCCATGGGCCTGCCACCGCCCTAGTCAGGCTGAACTGACCTCACAGCCACAAGACTAATAATGTGTCTCCTTGTCCTCTGGTATTTACCATGTGGAAGTCTTTCAAATAGGTATCAAACAACTTAATTGCTACTTGCTCTTTGGTTTGGAGGAAGTAGTGACTTTGCAGGCTTCATCAAAGCCACTGGGCATCTGCTGGCTTATCAGAGAGCAAGGCAATAGGCACCTCACAAGCAGAAACAGCAGCTGTGTGCCTACCACTGGCCTCTCCAATACTGAAACAGCCAGGCACATTTACGGAAGCCGTTGCATGCGTACATAGCCTCATCTCATTCACTTGCAGCTGCTTTCACAGAGGGCTCAAGATGCTGGCAAAGATGTTGACAGCTACAGGGACACACCCTGGCATTCTTCCTCCATTCTCAGCGGCCTGAGAAAAGCACTGGGAATGTACGCAACTGGAGCAACCTAGAAAGACAGACAGAATCGGAGTGTTACTGTCAGTTCTGCTGGCCTTACATAGTTGCAACAGTTAGGGGCAAATATCTCCCCACCATGCTGAGCTGTATCTGTGAGAGAACAGCCAGCAAGGCAACTGAGACATTCTAATCCTCTTTTTGGCAGAGATGAGACCATGTCTTTATACCAGGTCCCCAAAACAACAGCTAGGACACGACATGACATGTAGGACATCCTCTCTCAGAGACACTCTGAAATGCAGTTTCCACAACAAAAGAGATTGTTGGGAAGGGCATCTCGTGAGGACACCAGCAACCCGCTCACACTTTGCCCAGCAGATCCCAAACACAGCTCTGAGCAGCACCTGGGGGCTGCGGGGGCAGCAGCAAATCAGGGAAACCCTTGAAAATGCATCTCAGACCCACAACACGGACAAAGTTTCCTGCACCCAAACCCCACCAAGACGCCCAGGCCCAGCTGCTCGGCGCAGGCCGGCACGCCTGGCTCGCAGGTCAGTTCCCCTCGGTGACAGGGCGCTGGGTCCCCTGCTCACAGCCCCAACAGCCCCTTCAGGAGCCCCTGCAGGGAAGCAGCCCCCTCGCCAGCACCGCTGACCCTGCTGCAGCGAGAGGGCACCCGCCGGCATTTGAACGCACCCGCAGCCCCCACCAGCCCCACTCGCACCCGCTCTCACTCCCGCTCCCTTCTCGCCTGCTTCGCTCCCTCCCTTCTCGCACCTCTCTCTTCTCTTGGCCTTTTCCCACTCTGGACTCCGATTGGCTGACACAGCCGTCATTCCAATCCATCCCCGCCCTCCTCCTCAGGACAGCCAATAGGAGGGCCGCACTCAGGCGATGCCATGGCAACGCTGCGCCCTCCTGCCCTGGCAGCCAGCTCCGCCCCCTCCTCTCCCACCGCGGGACAGCGCCATCTTGTGGGCGGCAGCGCGGGGCACGGCGGGGCCTGGGGGCAGCCCGGCGCCGGGTGCCCGGGCAGTGCGGGGCCCCAGGCGCGGCCGCTCTGCCGCAGGGGCCCCGCGGGGCTCCTTGCTGCCGTGCGCCCTGGGGGCCGTGCTGGGCTTGGAGGGCGGCCCTGGGGCCTGTGCTGGTGCCAGCCCTGGTGCCGGCACTGGGGCCCTGGGAATGGCCGGGGTGCCGGAGCCTGCGGGCGACATGCTGCTGCTGCCAGGGCAGGGCAGTGTCCTCTTGGCCCTCCTGCCCCGGCCCCTTCCCCAGGGCAGCCCCAGGGCTTGGCAGCCCTCCCACTGTGCCTGGCAGGGCTCGGTGGGGGTCCTGGAGAGGTCACTCCAGAGGGCTGAGGAGCCCCATGGGGGCACAGGGCAGTGAGGGGGAGACCAGCTCTGAGCCTGTTGGTGCCAGGGAGTTGAGGTGTGGCGTCAGGAGGGGTGTTGGGGAGATGGTCATGTTGGGCTCACCCCAGCAGTGCACCCCCCACAGAAAAGTCCTTGGGGTAGCCAGGTCTTACAGGCTGAAAGTGGTGCCTCCACCTGTTCACAAAGTGCTCTCCCAAACAGGCTGTCTTGGGTGCAGATGTGGGAGCCCGTTTTGCAGGAGGACAGAGGCTATGGCCATCTCAAGATGGCATCTCAGAGCCCCAAATCTGCTCTGCCAAGTTAGAATCATAAAAGGATACAAACGGAGTCAATTCTCACTGGAGAGCTACAGAAGCACTGGAAACAAGCAAGTGCATTCCTGGCTGATGGTGTCCCTGCAGCAGTCCTCCATCTCGCTTGCCCCTTTGCCCCCAGCTCACCTCTCAAGCCCAGGACAAGGGACACTCTTCCCATCTCATCACCCAATACTCCTTGCCAACATGCTGCTGCTCCTCTGCGTGTCGACAAGGGCTCCTAGTGCAGCCCCGTTCCCTCCTGTCCTCCGTCATTGCCACGGAGCCACTACGAAGGACAGTGGTGGGGACTGGGTGAGCAGTGCCCAGCAGTGCCTGGGCCTCGCAGGGCAGTGAGGGCCCCCACCCACGGCACCATGGAGACCTCCCTGTGATGCAGCACATCCTGCTGTGACCTCAGCTCGTGTCATGTGGGGGCTCACTATGCCATTGCCATGGAGATGGCCCAGCCAGGGAGCAGAGAGATTTCCTCTCCCCTCCTGGAAAGCAATCCCCTCCCTTCCCCCAGTTATTTCCCAAGCATTTCTCATAAATTCCTTCATCTCCAGAGGGGCCTTGGGCATCAGGGCAGCCCCAGCCCCAGGACCCAGGAGTCCTGGCTGCTACATGATCTCCCGAGCCAGACAAGCTTCTCAGGCAAGATTTTGCCCGGGATCCACAGCAGTTTTTTTCAGTTAAGGGTTTCTGTGTGCCTCCTAAAACAGCAGTGGGATGTCAAAGCAGGTGGTGTATGAAAATGCCATGTCAGACACCCCAAAGCAGTCATGTCCTTCCAAAATCTGTCAAGTGGAAATGATGTACAAAGCTAAACAATTCTGAATGCTTGTGGAATTTGGTGCCTCTGGTTGTACATGATGCCAGGGACACAGGGCTGTAAGAAGCACTTGGGAGAGGGCCAAGCCTTGCAGGAGGCAGCCTCGGCTGGAGCTGAGCCCTGGCAGGAGCAGGAGAGAGCAAGGCAGGGGTCTTGAGGGGTTCTCTGCTTCTCCTGCTAGCCAGTCTGGCTGGGCAGAGGCTTTGTCAGTGTGGGGCAAGAGATGGGAAATTACAGCTGCCTTGGGCACCCCCAGGCATGTCCTTGCAGGCTGCCAGGAAGAGCATGCAGTCAGCCTGCCTGCAGGCAGAGAGCTCCTGCTCCTTGCCAGCACTTCCCACCTGCTCCTCGGCAGCTCCAGGGAGTCAGGCAGAGGCTTTCAAAGCCACATCATGGTCATCTCTGCACCTTTGCGAGGACACGTGCAGAAGCCCGTGAGCCCTGTGCGTCAGGCAGCCGAGGCAGCCTGTGCCCTTGGTGGGAGCAAGCTGGGCTCCGGCTGTGCTGCACTGCTGCGTGCAGCTGCTGCTGGCCACCTGTGGGCAGAAGGATTCACAGGGTGGATGCGGTTGCCTTGGTACGGGTGGCTGCTGAAGAGTCAACAAGCTGAAGCCCGTGGGCAAGGGAAGCTCTGGCTGCACGCGGCCTGGCTGAGCTGGGCCCAGAGCTGCTCTCTGCCCCTCAGCACAGAGCTCACAGGCTCCGTGGGGGCCTTGCAGCATGCAGGTTGCTGTGCTTTGTCCCAGGGAAAATCCGAGGGCCAGCAAGAAATTCCCACCTGGCCGCAGCAGCTCCTGCCTGCCTCTTTCACCCCAGCTCCTTTGCCAAACCAGCTGCCTGCTCTCCGGGCAGCTCCCATGCCTGCTGCCTGCCCCTGCCTCCAGCCCCATGGCTCACTTGCCCTTGCACTCTGGTGTGCCTTGCAGTGCGTGTGCAGCCTGGCAGCAGACGTTTGCTGCCGCTCCTCGTCCCTCTGCAGGATCCTCTCTGTGAGACCTGCTGCTCTGGCCCCAAGGGCAGCTGCTGCCTCCTCATGGAGCGGCTCTGCTCAGAGGGAGGACCCCAGGGGCTCTGCTCCAGCAGGGACACAGTCCCCATGGAGACCGCCCCATCACCAGGGCCTTGGAGGCACCATGCCACCACCATCACAAAGCCCTGCCGCTCACCATGGCAACACCCCTCACCAAGCCCCGGGGATCGCTGGGGGCACCCCCAGCACAACGCCTTGGCAGTCCCCATGGGCACACCCATCCCCATGGCCTTGCCTCCAAGCCTCTGCTTTCAGCTTTGGAGCCTGCCTGGCAGCTGAGAGCTGGGCAGCACCACCAAGTTGCCTCTCTCCACCCCTGCACTCCATGCCTCTTGCACAGGCTGCCCTTCTTCAGGCACTCCAGAGCACACAGCCACTCCAAGGCTATCCCTCGCTCTGCCTGCTAATCCTCAGCCCCACACTCTCCACTGGTTCCTTGTGCAGCCCACAGCAGAGCTCCCTGCATTCCTGCTGCTGTTGTGACAGGTTTGCCAATTCCCACACCACCTGACACCTTTGCTTGCCATCCCAGGCCATTGCTTCCTCACTCTTCTTGCAGTCAGTGTCTCCTCTAGGTTGCTCCCCTCACCAGCTTGCGCAGCTGAATCACCATCAGCTCAGCACTTGGCAAGTTTCCTGCCAAAGATACGCTGCCACCCTTGTTTGAGCAATGCTGTGGGAAAAAAAACTGCAAATAGCAAACAGGACTCAAGGAGAGGAAGGGAAGAAGAGTAAGAAGCAGAGAAGGTGTGCTAGCTTTTTGGATCTACCACCTTGCACCCATCTCTGTGCAGAAATGAAAGAAACAATTTTCTGGACCCTGTGTGTCTATAGGGTGCTTGCACACTGGGTAATAGAACGCAGTTTGGGGACAACACAGGGATAACTACAAATAGGCTGAACACGGGCTGGGGAAGCTCTAGGGTGAAGAAGTAGCCCTCACAGGGCAGTGTCATTCCCCCTACGGAGAGGGGTCTGCGTGGGACAGGGTTCCTCACAGCTCCTGCTCACCCCCAGGACACTTCCCAGGGGCTTCTCAGCAGGTAGCTGCAGGCAGAGATGACACCAAAGGCAAGGAGCTTCCCCACATCTCTGCTTTCAGGTCCCAGCTGCTGGGGTGGGGGGAAGGGAGAGGAGCTGCCAAGCCTGGACAAGAGCCTGAGACTCCAAAGCTGATGGAGAGACCAGCAGGTCTGAAGGAAGCTCACAAAGTTCCTTCCCCGGCATGCACAGCACCAGCAGCACCTTTGCTGGCCCCAGCAGGATCTGTCCTCGCTACCCCGAGCACCTGCCAACACGCAGATGCCCCTCAACACTGCCTTGCTGCCAGGAGGTGTCTGTGGGGCAGAGCTGAGCACACAGGGCTGTGATGTGCCTGTGGGTCATTGCTCTCCTGAGGAAATGTCACCTTCAGACCCTCGACTGTCTCTGGGGAGGTGTCCTGAGGGGCTGTGAGCGCCCTCCAGAAGGGCACAGCTCTTCCACAGCTGCTTTGCCGCGATACCCGAGAGCCTGGCTCTGGCCACAGCCATCAGGAGCCTCCGCACATCCTGCTCCTCACGGTGCCCACAGCCGGGCTGGGCTCAGAGAGGAGCTGGGGACCGGCCCCGGGGAAAAGCGGGGCTGTCAGCAGGGGCACCTGGGCGCTGGCTGCCTCCTGCCTGGAGCCCCCACAAGCACCGCTGTAGCCACGGCCTCTCCTCACAGCCGGGATGGTGCTGAGAAATGGCCAACACAGCCGGCACCAAGCCACGGGGCTGTTAGGAGAAAGGACGCAAGAGCCAGGGGCTGCCGGGGGCTGGGGGCGGCCCAGGCTGGGCCGGGCCTTCCCCACCGCTGCTGCCACACAGCCGGGCCGTGGCAGCTCCGACTGCCCCCGCGCATACAGCTGCTCGCTCTGCCCAGCCCGCGGCCCTTGGCCCCGGTGCGGCAGCTCCCGGTGCTGCGGCTAAAGGTTCCGGGCGGTCCCAGGCCGGGAGACGCTGCCCCGCGGCAGCAGCCGCCTCTCGCCCCCTCCCCGCCCGCAGGGCCCGGGCAGCCCCGCACCCACCCCGCCTTCACCGCCCTCCTCTGGGCCACTGCGCATGCTCCGCCCTGACCGGCCACGCCCCCCCAGGTCTTTGCCACGCCCCTACACTCCCCTCAGGGTCCCTCCCCTTGGCTCCCCCTGCCCGCCCCTCCCACCCGGCCCCTGAACAGCACTTGCGCACTGCTGCCTCCCTCCCGCCCCTCACTGGGGTCCCACCCCACGAGGCCACGCCCCACGAGAGGTATTGCAGGAGGGGTGGGAGGGTCTGTGGTGCAGGGGGCGTCACTTCCGGCTCTGGGGGCGGGGCCTGTGTGTCCCTGGCTGCTGGTGCTGGTGCGTGGGGAAACGCTGCTGCCGGGCGCTGCTGCCGCAGGGCCCCGCTCTGCCCCGGGGCCTGGGCGAGTCTGCGGGAGGGGAGGGGAGGGAAGGGACGGGAGAGAAACCTCTGCGCTGTGCTGGGGGCAGCTGCTGCCCGTGAGCATCCCGGGGACACAGCGGGGGTTTTCAGCCTGCGCTGCGGCCTGGCAGGTGCCAAGAAGCCCTGAGCTGTGAGAGCTGCAGCACTAGTGACCACGCAGGCAGCAGGGCAGGAGGGAGAGGAACAGAGCAGCTGCTTCCTGTGCTGCTTCTGCCCCGGGATGTTCTCCCCTCCTGGAAAGCTGAAATGCCCTGGGTGTGTGTGGGGAAACTGTTAGGAAAAGCAGATAGGCAGGAGCTGCTGTTGTAGTGTGCTGGGGCAGTGTAGTATTCAGTTTTCTCGATCAACCTGTGAAAATTTGATTTATTTTCATCTTTAAGGTACAAACGTTAGCAGTCTGTCCTCTGCAGTAAAGAAAAAGAGGAAAGAAGATGGCTGTGAAAAGAGCAGGGCCTGAGCCCTGAGGTATGTACATTTAGAGCTCTCGTGCTGTTTTGGTAGCTTCCTCTTGTCCTGCTTTTGCTAAGGAGGAAAGGAAAAAGATGCCCACAAATGGGCTCTGTCCTTGCTAGAGCAAGGAGAAGGATGTGAACACACCCTTGCATGGAGAGCTATTTCAAAGAGCTTACAGGTCAGGGCCCGTTGTTTCTGTATATTTCTATTGACCCCGGTGTCCTTATTCCTTTTTCCCAGGCCCTTGGTTAAACCTACATTTTAAAGCCAGAGCATAAGGTGTGCATTGCTGCTGGAGACAGAGCTATCTAAGCAGAGATAGATTTTTTTTTTCCTTGCGTCTGCGTGGTGACCATCTGTGTTCTCTGGCTGTGGCTGCTTTAGCAAATCCAAGCTCTCTCCATTCATTCCTGAATATGAAGAGAAAATGGCTCTTCCCGTATGGTCAAACTACTTCAGACCCCCAGAGTGTTTGATAAGGGCAGGAAAAGGTCTCCCACATGGTGAGTGCTCTCCTAAAACTGGAGAAAGATGTGCTTCTGTTCAACAGTAGGTATTGCTACTACAGCCAGGTATTTAAACTGTCGTCATCCCTGAATGTCACCTTGAAAAGGTTGTAGTGTTCTTTCTCTCTGCTGGCAGGCAGATGCTGGGCAGTTGTGACTGAAGAGAGCTCGGCACAAACTTGTGTCTTGCTCAAAGTTGACCTGGGGGACACATAAATCATAAAAATCATAGAACCACAGAATAGGAAGGGTTGGAAGGGACCTCTGGAGATCATCTAGTCCAACCCCCCTGCTCCAGCAGGGTCACCTAGAGGACAACTCAAAAGAGTTTGTCCCTATCCCCCTGTCCCCTTGACACCCTCCCTTCAATACTGAAGACATTGATAAGATCCCCCCTCAGGCTTCTCTTCCCCAGGCTAAAGAGGCCCAGCTCTCACAGCCGTTCCTCACAGGAACAGAGACTTTGAGCATCTCTCTCTGCTGGATTCTGACCTGCACTTGCCTGCCTTGCGGTCACACCTGGTAATAGCAGCTGGACAGTGTGCATTTAGAAGTATAGCAACTGGTGCATAGGTGAAAATCCTTTTCAAATGATATACTCAGGCAAATGGGGACTATCAAATATAAACGTACCACTGAGACTGATGTTACCTCCTGCCTCCTGGGCACAGAAGCAAGACCATCCTAGTCGGGAACCGTACTATTTTAACACAGTGAAAAGACCTAAAAAATTAAATCAGTTAATGTGTGCACTGTTCCCGAGTGTGGGTGTCATCTCTGCCACCCTTGAAATCATTCAAAACACTACTCTTAATTGCCTCAAAAAATCTAAAAGTAGAAGCGAAGTCTTTCTCTCCATTAGCCCTCCAGAATCGCTGGGCTTTAGATTACCTACTGGCCACACAGTGGGGAGTGTGTGTGTTGGTATACACTGTCTGTGTTTTTTATGGAAACAAAAACAAATATTATGCAAACATCATTCAACGACATGTGCATACCTTCCATCGAGTAGCCAAAGAGCAGTAACTGCTTAATTTCCTAGCAACAGAACTGGTCATGGTTGTGGTCATGGCTGCCAGGTCTGGGAGTGTGGACCAGATGTATTTTAATAATTTTAACATTGATACTGGCAGTGAGAGAGAACTGTGCTTTTCTCTTGTCTCATGCATGGGTCAAATCTGCCTCTCCATGTGTAAGGAGATATCGGTGTAGACCAGCGTAATATTGAAAGGTGGTATGCATGAAATGAAAGGAGGGAATGTTAAGGAGATTTCCACTGTCCTCTAGTTTTGCAGAAAAAGAACATGCGAGCTCGTGTACCCTGCAAGCAGAACATCTTATCTGACCTCGCCTTAGGCCTGTTCTTGTTGAAGATCTGCAAAGAAGCCAGCTTAACCTCACCAGCAGTACAAAAGTTGTTCCAAGGTACCAGCAGAAGAGGTGCAAAATCAGCTCATGAAGAAGATGGACCATATGAGGCTGTCACGGAACTCTCTTGTACTGTAACACAGCAAGAGGATGGGTAGAAGTAAAAATTGTGGATCGATCTGGCTGGTTATGTAAATTAAAGTATTGAATATGTAACAATTAACTATTGCTTCAAAGTTGTAACAAAAAGCTGCTTGCGGCCCCTTCTTGTGCTGCCAGCCAAGAGGCAGCTTATTGCTAGCAATAAAAATTAAAATACTTGAAAATCTGACTCCTGCTGCGCATTACTGGTGCCTGTGAATGCACAAACGAGAACAGGTAATTTTGACACCATAACCCGCTTCCTGCTCACACAGTACCTCTGCCCTTCCACAGTTTTCATCCCCTGCCCAGCAGTTTTGCGGCCTCATATCCCAGCAGGACCTCTGGCTCACATGTTCCTATTCCCATCACGTTCATTTTCTCGCTTTCCCACCCAGCCCCCTCAGACTTCTCTTGGCTCTCCCACTGGTGGGATCTGTGAGTGGAAGACCGTTTTCCCGACCTCCGGACGTCTCTCCTGCCTTGTGCTGACACATTCACTTAAGTGCAGGAGCAGGACCTGCACAAACCTCCCAGCTCGCCAGACTCGAGCAATGCACTTGTGGGTGAAAAGGCTCCCTGCACTTGTGAATAGGGGACTGTCTGGTTTGACAAGGAACGCTGCTCGGGAGGATCTAACAGCTGAGTAGGAAGGCTGAAAGCAATGTAGGAAAAAAAAAACAGGCTTGGGGGAAATGTGAGGAAAGGTTATTGAAATTCTTTTTTACTCAGCAATATTGCCTGCCTCCTGGAGGCTGGGTTACAAAAAGCACTTAAGGTGCGCCTTACTCTGCTTCTTTACTGGCACGTCCTTTCCAAAGTCTAACAGTAGGTGTTATGTAGTTCAGCCTTGTTCCTGGCACGCACACACTGTTAAAAGTTATGGCCTTCTCCTAGAGCAGGCAGCAGATTGCTGAGCACATCACCATTTCTATTCTGATTACAACACCCTGGGGTGAATTCGGGGCTGAATTTCTGTACTTGCGCACAGCTGTACAGGGATCCTTCACAACGTCTCCTGACCCTCCCTGCCCCAGCTATGTCCTGATCCAGCTGAGCAGTCCAAAGGACTTGGAAGGATAACCATTTTCCCTTCCGAAAGGGAAACCTTAATGGCAGCCCCAATGAGGACACCTCCGGGAGGCTGGGAGATCCACAGTGTTAGGACCAGCACCCAGCACAAGGCATACACTTTACTAGGGCTAAAATATAATCAGTCAGGGTTTATTGAAGGCTCTCTCTTCTGCCCTGTGTCATCTTCCAAGAAAGAGAAGAAAGAGCATCCTGAGCAGCCACAAATGAACCCCAAGAGTTTCCCAAAGCATCTCCTGCCTGTGTCTTCACTGGCCTCTTGATATGCTGGGAACCTCCTGGCGCCTCCCCTGCTAACAGGAAATGCTCTTTTCTGCTCCCTCGAACTGACCCAGGAAACCCAGAGGGAAAAGGGAAAATTCCCCTCCTCACACCAGACAGCAGTGTGCAGGGCTGGTCTATTCAGCACTGCCTACAAGAACACAGGACATGTAGTTCAGACTTCTCCCTGCTGCTCAGTCCCAATGTTCAAAAAAAAAAAAAAAAAAAAAAAAAAAACCCCACAAGTCCAGAAGTACCCACAATGGCTGGATCTGTTTTATTCAAAGTTGAAAAATACCAACTGCCAACAACAGCGTGACAATGAGGTGGCCAAGGGGTTACAGTGATGCACTGCTAACCTGTTCTGCACCGTGCACACAGACTCAGTCAACATCCTCATCAAAGATGCTCCTATTCCTGACTCAAGACCAGCCCGGAAGGAGTCTTTGGGGGCAGTGGGTGGTCTGCAGTCACTGTCCCTACAGGCACACATTTTCAAGTTCATTCTCAAAGCTGCCCAAGCAATCACCTGCTTCTCCCCACTCCTCTCACTTGAGCTCAGTCACAACAAAAGCCAAACATCTCTGGAGGGTACATCCCTTGTGAGCTGGCTCTGGGACAGCAGATCTGCTGCTGCCTGGGACATGCATGTTGCTATGGGACATCCTTTCTGGACCACATGGGATGGCCAGAGAAGCTGAAGAGCAGCACGGAGGATGCATGCACGTCTTGCTGGAGCTGAGCTGAGCTGAGCTGTGCCATCCCCCTCCCTGATACAAAGGACAGACGAGGGACCAGCATGTATCCACGCTGAGTGGTCATGTCTGTACATCTCCCCCTGAATGGGGAGAAGGGAGGGTGCAGTGCCGTGGGGCAGCCAAAGAGGCCAGCTGAGTCCCTGCTCCTGTTACTGTGTGGGAACGTGGGAGCACTTCAGAGCTCTGCCTGCTGTGCAGACAGCTCTGCCAGAGACCCCTGTGGCAGCGTTAGACCTTTATCTGCCTGGAGCACAATCTCAGCTGAGTGGGCAGTGCTCTTCCTCCAGTCTGTGCTCGATCCTTGGCCTGACTTGTTGGCCAGAGAGAAGCTGAGACTGGAGACGGAGCAGGATGTCCTGTGTCACAGATGCAGCTGAGCTCCTGCTGGGACAGCAGGGCTCAGCAGCAGCAAGAGCTGCTGAGGGGTTGCAGTAGCAGAACTTCTTCCCCTGTGCAGAGACAGGAGCTGCCAGGTGCTGCAGCTGGGCTGGCCACGGCAGCCTGATGGATGAGGACATTTGGGTAAGGAAACTGGGGGCGGGGGGATGCAGACATTTGTGCTGTGAGCTGGCACAGAGAACAAAAAGTTCAGGAGATGTAGAAATAACCAGTACATTTGTAGAGCAAAACTGAGTACCAGTCTCTGATCTGGGGCTCGTGTGAAGCCAAGGTTTTACAGTCAGGTTTCACCCTGCCTGCTGCATCCCAGGGGAGTCACTGCGATTCTGCTGTGCCTTGGGCCCTTTCAGCAGGAAGGAGCTGATGCAGAGGAACATTCATTAGGGGTCCCAGGCAGATCTCTCTGTGCTCTTTCTCTTCCACAACACAGCCTGCTTTTTCTTTTCCTTTTACACCTCTCATTCCAAGCACCGGCTCCAAGAAATCTTTGGGGAATTAATCACAGCCACGGATTCCGCAGTTTTAACCATTTGCCCTTCCAAAAAGGAAACCTTAATGGCAGCCCTAAAGAGGACACCTCAGGGAGGCTGGGTACAAAGAGATCCATCCCTTCATGGCCCCCAGCACTTCACCTCAAGTCTTCAGCAGCTCCCACTGGCTTGAGAACAAGTGTCTCTCCTGGTTTAAACAATGTTGTGCTTTATAAGAAACACCCTAGCAGAAACCTGAGCCCTTTGAAGGGACATCCCTAACAAGGAGAGGTGCCTGTGGAAATCCACATTGTGATACAGACCTCTGGAAATATCCTCACGGGCTCACAACTGGAACCGCCCAACTGGTGGTCTAGGTGCCTTCAGGGTGTCTCCAGGCTGCTAAGGGCATTGCAGCATCAGCTGTGGCCCCTTGAAAAAACACAGTATGCAGTTATACAAAGATACACAGGCTTGGAGTGATCAGGTTCAGCTACTGTCAACAGAGGCTCTTTTTCTGCAGAATCCAAAGACATACATGAACCCGAGAAAGAGTCATCACTAGGATCAGAGCTGCTCCAGCCTCCAGGCTGAGGCAAAACATATGAGATATCACCATTAGAACACAGGGTGTCCTAATTCACTAGCAGTGGACTGAAGCTATTCTTCAAGTCCATATTTTCCACAGCAACAGGTCAGCCTCCTGCCTTCCTCGGCCTGAATTTGCTCTGCCCTCTTCCCTTTTACAGGCAGTGTTGGTGACAGGCCTGACTGGTTCCCTGATAGAATAAAAGCAACCTTCAGCACAGTGTATTTGTTGGTATGAATCACGAGGCCAATTAAGAAAATTTGAGAGCAGAAATCTCAACAGGACTGTTGACAGCTCACTTTGCATTCCACAGCACTAGAGCTCTGAATTGCTAAGAGCAGCCATCCACCAATACATGGGGAAAATAACGCAGTTTACCCTTCTCTCTTCTTCAGCAGCAAAGAGACTACTACCACCAAGACTACCCTCGCCACTACCACACCGGAGATGACTTCAGAAGCTATTACAATGCGTTTGTGTAGATCTTTATGAGTTGAAGCATCCACTTTCTTCTCCTTACCCCACCTGGAGGAGAAATACTACCATTCTGCACACTAGAGTGGCAGACTCTGCATTACTCCTCACCTAATGGTGCCTCCAGATTTCCCAGGGAAGCTGAGGAGTTAACATGTCTGCCTGAGAGAAAACCCTGCAGCTGCAACGTTTTCTAGGTTCCACGAGTAACAGAGGGAACTCCCAGCTCACTGCCAAGGAAGGCACTCCCAGCTCAGCACCCTAAGCCCAGCTCACAGAGGCAGGCTCTCTTCTGCTCCTGCTCTCTTGCTCAGGGACATTGGGGGCCCTGGCTGCAGAGAGGCACAGCTGCAGCTGGAACAGTACCAGCGGCACTTCCCAGCCCAGCAGTCACTGTGTGCTCTGGCTTCCCTAACACACCGGCATCATCTCACCTTCCGCCTCTCACAGCTCTTCCAGGGAACACTTGAATGCATCTGGGTTCCAGCACTGCTCTCTGGGGACTTTTGCATCCCCTCACAGCACCAAAGGCATGCAGCTAAGTGTGGGAAGCCCAGAAATAATCATTCTACCTACAAGCTGGTCCTCTAGCCTTGGCCAACAGAAAAACACCCTCTAGGTCTCAGAGGCTCCCCTGAAGATGTATGTGAGCATCAAGGGAGCTTTCACTGCCATCTTCCTCCTACAAGCAGCACCATTGCTGCACTCACAGAATCTTCCAAAATGTGTACACTACCTTTCCGTCAAGAGCAGGCTGCTCTACTAGACTCAGGAGAGAACTAGAATTCACATGGTGCTTTCCAAGGTGCGATTGGATGAGATCAAGGTGACACACCTGGGCTTCAGAATTAAAAGCACTAAACACAACAAGAGTCTTGCACAGGGTCTCCTTCTCCTGTCTCACTTAACACGAGGGTCCCCTTGCAGTGACATAGACTGCAACATCTGCCCCAGTAAATCACAAGCAGCAATAATCGCCACATACCAGAGATGAAAGGCCTCTCCAAAAAGCCACCGCTGGCTGATCTTCCTATCTCCTAAGGAAGGAGCACAGAGGCACACAAGCAGTTAGAGGTATTACACCAGGTGACAAGGGACAGCAATTACCTGGCATCCCTCTTCCTTCCATACACTTGGCTCCTCTATCAGAGACAAGCACTCTGTGACTGCCTCCTTCCCAAAACATCTTCCAAGATGTGCACAACATCTTCCAAGAAACTGGTGCAGACAGCAAAACCAGACAGGCTGGATGATGAGAAACTTGCATGTGCTCTTCCTGCTCACATGCCACTTTTTGGCATCTGGGGGGAGGGCAACTGTAAGAGGACATTGAAGGATTCACATCACAGAGGACAGGAAAAAGGGGCAGTCATTTCAGCTGGGGACAAAATCCTTCTGAGAAGCAAGTCCCATCATGCCAGGGAGCTTATCAGAAATTCCCCCTGTAGTATTTTCCTCACAGCTTCTGAAAATCCTGCAGAATATTCAGATGCTTTATCTGGGAAGCTTCCCTCCAAGGATCTTCAGAGAAAGTAGTAACTTACATTTCAAAGAATACAACACAAAACCAGAAAGGCTTCTTTGTGCACGGAAATGCACAGAGACCATTTACCCACAGGATCCCTCCCAGGCTTTGAATTCAGGAGTCACCTGAGAGGCAGGGTCACAAGTGTCTACAGGCACATCTACAACCAAATACAAATGAGAAGGTACCAGTGTGATTTTTCCAATATGATACAAACTGCAGGGAAGGCGAGTGGATCATGTCACTGCACAGGATGTACATGTGGGTCTAGATTCTCAAAGTTGCAGAGCGGGGCAGGCGCCCTTTCAACTGGAACCAGCACCTCCCCAAATCCTGCACTGATGCAGGATTTTACATCCCTCAAAGACCAGCTGCACCAACAGCCTGGCCCTTGGTGCAACGTCCCTGACAGGAGGTCTCTAATGGGATACCAAAGAAGCCACAGCTGGAGAGGCAGCATTTTGCCCCAGCACACAAAACAGACCCTTTACACTTGCCTTGTACAAGAGCCCGTTGTACAACTGGTATGAATCTGGGCTTCATACCAAAGATGTTTGCTGGGTAGCCTGGATTCATCTGGAGGGCAGACAGATATTACAAGAGAAAAGACGATTCGTGCCAGTATTGAATAGCCACACCTCACCTGTGCGATTCAGACCTCTCTCCAAAACCTCAGCTAGCTGAGAATCTGCAGAAGCCTCCCTCCAGCCACATCTGCAACTGGAGAAGAGATTTCCTTCACTTATGTATTCAGATATACGGCTTTGGAGTCACAAAAGTGATCACTGGAGTGCAAAGAGAAATTACGTAACATCACAAGCTGCTTAATTCAGGGAAAAAAAAAGTATTAACTACTTGCCTGTAGCGTTCTGCAGAGAGGCCAAAACCTCGTCCAGGTGAAAGGCTGGGAAAGCTTCACCTACAGGCACATCTGCAATCAGAGAGGAGATTGGTTTTGCTTCTCTGTCATGGTAGACATCTTTTGAGCTACCATCCAGATTACAGGAGGGAAAAAAACATTTGTTTAAAACAATCTTGTCCCTGGCAGCAAATAAAACCTGACTCCTTACCCCTGGGGTCCTGCAGAGGCTCCCAAACCTCATCCAGCTGAGCAGCCACATGTGCAGCATCCACAGGCACATCTGTAAGCCCCGAGGCACTGCCAGAGGCTGCTGGAGGGCTGCAGCAGAGCCAGCGACAGCTGTTCCCATCTATGGCACAGCTCGGGGCAGCAGCAGGTTTGCAGGCAAAGCCAGTTCTGGGCAGACCAATTCTGAGGCCAAGCCACGTGCATTGGTGGGACTCGGTCAGTGGAGTTTACAGCTGCACCGAGACCTCGCGACATACATTGATGGACTCGGTCAGTGGGGTGCACAGCTGTACTGAGGCCGAGCCACGTGCATTGGTCAGACTCGGTCAGTGGGTTGCACAGCTGTACTGAGGCCTTACCACCTGCATTGGTGGGACTCGGTCAGTGGGGTGCACAGCTGTATGGAGGCCTCGCCACCTGCATTGGTGGGACTCGGTGAGTGGGGTGCACAGCTGTACGGAGGCTTCGCCACCTGCATTGGTAGGACACAGTCAGTGGGGAGCACAGCTGTAACGAGGCTACGCCATGTGCAGTGGTGGGACTCGGTCAGTGGGGTGCACAGCTGCACCGAGACTTCGCCACCTGCATTGGTGGGACTCGGTCAGTGGGGTGCACAGCTACACCGAGGCCTCGCAACGTGCATTGATGGACTCAGTGAGTGGGGTGCACAGCTGTACTGAGGTCGTACCACCTGCATTGGTGGGACTCGGTCAGTGGGGAGCACCGCTGTATCCAGTCTGAGCCACCTGCAATGGTCGGACTCGGTCAGTGGGTTGCACAGCTGCACCTAGGCTGTCCCACCTGCATTGGTGGGACTTGGTCGGTGGGGTGCACAGCTACACCAAGGCCTCGCCACCTGCATTGATGGACTCGGTCATTGGGGTGCACAGCTTCTCGGAGGCCGAGCCACATGCATTGGTCAGACTCAGTCGGTGGGTTGCACAGCTGTACTGAGGTCTTGCCACGTTCATTGGTGGGACTCAGTCAGTTGGGTGCACAGCTGAACTGAGGCCCAGCAACGTGCATTGGTCAGACTTGGTCAGTGGGTTGCACAGCTGTACTGAGGCCTTACCACCTGCATTGCTGGGATTCGGTCAGTGGGTTGCACAGCTGCACCAAGACCTCGCCACCTGCATTCATGGACTCAGTCAGTCGGGTGCACAGCTGTACTGAGGCCTCGCCACGTTCATTGGTCAGACTCGGTCAGTCGGGTACACAGCTCTACTTAGTCTGAGCCACCTGCATTGGTCGGACTTGGTCAGTGGGTTGCACAGCTGTACTGAGGCCTTGCTACCTGCATTGGTAGGACTCGGTCAGTGGGGTGCGCAGCTGTACGGAGGCCTCGCCACCTGCATTGGTGGGACTCGGTCAGTGGGGAGCACCGCTGTATCCAGTCCGAGCCACCTGCAATGGTCGGACGCGGTCAGTGGGGTGCACAGCTGCACCGAGGCCATGCCACCTGCATTTGTGGGACTCAGTCAGTTGGGTGCATAGCTCCCCTTACCACCTGCATTGGTGGGACTCCGTCAGTGGGGTGCACAGCTACACCGAAACTTCGCCACCTGCATTGGTGGGACTCGGTCAGTTGGTACAGAGCTGTACTGAGGCTGAGCCACATGCATTGGTCAGACTCGGTCAGTGGGGTGTACAGCTGCACCAAGACTTCGCCACGTGCATTGATGGATTCGGTCAGTGGGGTGCACAGCTACACCGAGGCCTTGCCACCTGTATTGGTAGGACTCGGTCAGTGGGGTACGCAGCTGTACGAAGGCCTCGCCACCTGCAATGGTGGGACTCGGTCAGTGGGGAGCACAGCTGTATGAACACCGAGCCACCTGCATTGGTTGGAGTCGATCAGTGGGGTGCACAGCTGTACTGAGGCCGAGCCACATGCATTGGTGGGACTCGGTCAGTGGGGTGCACAGCTGTACCAAGACCTCGCCACATGCATTGATGGACTCGGTCAGTGGGGTGCACAGCTGTACTGAGGCCGAGCCACGTGCATTGGTCAGACTCGGTGAGTGGGGTGCACAGCTGTACTGAGGCCTCCCCACCTGCATTGGTTAGTCTCGGTCAGTGGGGTGCACAGCTGCACCAAGGCCTTACCACCTGCATTGTTGGGACTCGGTCAGTGGGGTGCACAGGTGTACCGAAGCATTGGTCAGACTTAGTCAGTGGGTTGCATAGCTGTACGGAGGCTTCGCCACCTGCATTGGTAGGACTCGGTCAGTGGGGTGCACAGCTGCACCGAGACTTCACCACCTGCATTGGTCAGACTCGGTCAGTGCGGTGCAAAGCTGCACCAAGACCTCGCCACGTGCATTGATCAACTCGGTCAGTGGGGTGCACAGCTGTACTTAGGTCGCACCACCTGCATTGGTCGGACTCGGTCAGTGGGTTGCACAGCTACACCGAGGCCTTGCCACCTGCATTGGTGTGACTCGGTGAGTGGGGTGCGCAGCTGTACGGAGGCCTTGCCACCTGCATTGGTGGGACTCGGTCAGTGGGGAGCACCGCTGTATCCAGTCTGAGCCACCTGCAATGGTCGGACTCGGTCAGTGGGTTGCATAGGTGTACGGAGGCTTCGCCACCTGCGTTGGTGGAACTCGGTCAGTGCGGTGCACAGCTGTATGAACACCGAGCCACCTTGATTGGTTGGAGTCGATCAGTGGGGTGCACTGCTGCACTGAGGCCTTGCCACCTGCATTGGTGGGACTCGGTCAGTTTGGTGCACAGCTGTACTGAGTACTTGCAACCTGCATTGGTGGGACTTGGTCAGTGGGGTGCACAGCTGCACCGAGGCCTTGCCACCTGCATTGGTGGGACTCTGTCAGTGGGTTAAACTGCTGTACCAGGCCTCGCCACCTGCATTCGTGGGACTCGGTGAGTGGGGTGCAGTGCTGTTCCGAGTCTGCACCAGCAGCATTGGTTGGACTTGGGCAGTGGGGTGCACAGCTGTATGAACTCCGAGCCAACTGCATTGATCGGAGTAGATCAGTGGGGTGCACAGCTGCACTGAGGCCTTGCCACCTGCATTGGAGGGACACGGTCAGTGGGGAGCACAACTGTACCGATGCCGAGCCAAGTGCAATGGTGGAACTCGGTGAGTGGGGTGCAGAGATGTACCGCGGCTGAGGCACCTGCATTGATGGGAGTTGGTCAGTAGGGTGCACACCTGCACCGAGACCGTGCCGCCTGCATTGGTGGGACTCGGTCAGTGGGGTGCACAGAGATATACTCTTAAAGAAATACTGTGAGAAAAGCCTTGCAAATAGGTAACAAGACTCCAGGACAAGGGAGGTAGAAAAGCAGTACTGCAAAGTATAACCAGCTCCGGCCAAATTAGCGTTGATAAAACCGCAGTGCTTCGAAAAATGCAGAATAACCCAGAAGTGACCTTAGGTTCATTAAGGCTTATTAACATATTAAACTTCACACCCCTAAATGAATAATGAGATGGAAATGACATGATAATGATGTTACCGCCTCTTCTTTACTTCCTATGCTAATTAACAAGAGTGTGAAAGCACAACCGAAGAGCAATTACCTGATGTAATGAAATTGTAACCAATAGAAAGGTTTGTATAAAATACTCCCTGAAAAGTGTGTATAAATCAAGAATGAGAGGGGGAGAAGGTGTGCTAGCTTTGTGGATTTACCACCTAGAACCCATCTCTGTGCAGAAATGAAATAAACAAATATCTTGACCCTGTGTGTCTATTGGTTGCTTGCACACTGGGTAACAGAACCCAGATTTGGGACAACAGCAGGACAAACACTTTCTTCTGAAATGGCAAAAGGCAGTGAGAGCTACATGGGGCTCCTCACCACTACCACCCAAAGCACAGGCAAAATCCAGTTCTTTGCCAGCGTCAGCACCTAACCACACCACACCGATGGCTACACGTGGCTGCTTCCTTATTTCCCCGCTGCAGCACAGAAAGCTCACACTACAGCACGATGGTGGGGTAACTTGCAGAGACTGCACCTGGAAGGAAGAGAGACCTGGGCTGCGCATCCCTTGCAGGGCACTTTTGCCTTGCTGCTCCCATTTAAAGGCACTACTCCAACCAGATCTCCTACAGGAAGGACTCAGCCCCTTGACAGACAGCTCCCAAGAACTCACCTACCTTTCTCCAAAGACCACCACACCACAAGGCCTTCTCTCCTTCAAAGGGATTCCAGCAGGCTAAGGCCCAGCCAGAAAAGCGCATCTCCCACAAAGTCTTTCCCTCTCAGCAAACACTGCTGCAGACCAAAGCTCTTATGAGCCAGAGGACATGAGAGGAAAGGAGGGAAAACACAGGCTTGGTTCGCATCCTGGAGCAAGGAGAAACACTCCCTGGCCTTCAGGAAAAATCCATGCTGCAGATCCTGGAAATCGCTTAGCATCCCCAGGGCCTGAACCTCAGTGCATCAAAGGCAGCAGGCTGCCAGCAACTCTGGCCCATGACACCAGGGCAGCCTAGGCCCAGCCAGCATAGTCACACCCTCACCTTGCAGTGCTCCCCAGCTCCCCACTCTGGCACCACTGCCAACACACAGCACCGCCCTCTCCAGCGGTCTCCTAACATGATGAGCACCAAAACACTGGGACCACCACCTGGCTCCCCAACAGGGAACCCCTGCACTGTGACACCCGGCACACACCACTGCTCGCCTCACTGAGGGCTGCAGCAAAAACGCACCTCTACATCAGCAATGCATAGTGCACCACAAGTGCCCCACAACACAGCCCAGCTCTGCAACTCTGTAGTTCCCTTCTGGTCCTCCAAGGCTTTGCAACACGCACTGCCTCTCAGCATCTACTCACAGTCCTACACATGGTTACTTCCCTTCTCCAGGAAGCAGACGAGTGCTCTCACAAGCCCTGATCAGGTCACCTCTTGCCACTCGTTTGTGCCTCAACTTCCTTGAACAAGAAATCTCTTTCAAAATGTGGCCGGTACCTGTTTGGGGGTGACATTCCTTCCGTCTCCTCCAACAGACTTTGCACCCATTCTCCACTGGCTGCATACTCGGACAAAAAACATCAATTTCCAAGGTGTTACAGATCCAAATGTGTCATAAAAGCACGTGGACACCTGAAAGACAGGCACAGCATTTAGACCTTGCAGGAACATCTCACAAGCTCCCTCCTGTTTCCACAGGGGGAATTTCCAAAGCACACACACACATGCTGGAAGTCAGAGATTACTAACGCTGCTTACACCAGCATTACATTGATTTAGCAGTTTAAAAAGCAGTTTACCTGGACTCCCTAGCTGTCTGGCAGCAGGCTGCAAGCTTCTACTTAGCAACAAGGGGGGAAAGCAAACTCCATGTCCATATTCACTAGAGAACATCACCCACATTTTAAATGTAGTAGTACTAACTCAGGATCATGGAGTGGAATAGAATTGGTGTCAGACGATGGGGAACATCTGCTTGATTAATTAGTTGACCTTCTGTATTGCTGTAGAGCTCTGCAGCGGTCAATCCCTCCTCTGGGCACACGCAACAAACCCAGGAGTCACCTCACCACCACCATCCAGGCCATGTCGCCTCTCCCGACCTGTGAGCTGCTCACAAGGGCAAACCCCCAACACATGCCTGCTGATGGCCTACGGGCTTCAGAGACACTAGCTGCCTCAAAATAACTTCCCCAGCCATGAACCACTGCTGCCCGAGCAGGTACTCAGACAAAACAGACCTCACACTCAACGCCCACGACTAACTGACTGATGCCGCTCTATCAGGGACTCGGACGGGACCTCACAGCCACCTGAACCACCACATCGCTGTCCCTGTCCAGGAAGCCCCCAAGGCAGGAATTACCTCACTAGAACTTCCCCAGCCAGCAGACAAATCCTGGCTGATCCGCTGCTCAGGCAGAAACCATCTCAAAAACACATCCCAGTGCGGACCTGCTGCTGCCCTATCCACTGCTCCTTGGGAAGTGACATCACAAGCAACAGCCACGCCTTCTCCCTCCAGCCGGCCTATCAGGGACTCGCGCAGAACTGACCTCACCATCAACAGCTGAGCCATGGGCCTCCTCCAGCCCCACCAGCTACCTACAAACACTTGATGGCACACAGGGCATTTTCTCATACAGCCCTTTTAAACACTAGGGACCTCACTGCCCACCCTGCTGCTGCCTGCAGCTCCCCCTGCCCTTTCCCACGGCTGAGACACCTCCCGAATGGCCTCCCTGATTCACTTCCTGGCTTCACAATGCTCACAGTGCAGCAAAGCACCCATTACGTAGCAGTTGCAACCCCCCAAAAATACATTAGCTTTCACCTAGGTAGTCTCTATATGTAGCAAGAGAGCAGGGCCTCATGTCCCAGTCAGAGGGAGAAGCCTTCCCACAGCTCACAAGTCTACTTCCTTCCCAAATGCTGAACAAGCACAGCAAATCCTCTACACATCGAGCACGACAAGCACTCTCCTATTTTACGCACTGACAATTTGAGACATGGCAACGGACTCCGTACAGGACATTTCAATTGCTGAAATCAGCAGAGCCAGAATTCAGCAATTCTTCATCCTCATCTAGGATTATGGGAATAACAACCGCGAGTGTGAAAATGGCCTTTCCTCAACTTCCAAGGCCTCTGAAAAGTAAAACACCTCACACTTAACAGAGCTCTTCTGCAAACACCCTTCAGGCTGCTCCCAGGGTCACAGGTCCTGGAGCACACCAAGAACTATGGAGCAAGAACAACGACTTGGGCACGACACCTCGCAAGGACACCAGCAACCTGCTCTCACTTTGCCCAGCAGATCCCAGACACAGCTCTGAGCAGCACCTGGGGGCTGCGGGGGCAGCAGCAAATCAGGGAAACCCTTGAAAATGCATCTCAGACTCACAAAAGGTTCAAAAATTCCTGCACCCAAACCCCACCAAGACGCCCAGGCCCAGCTGCTCGGCGCAGGCCGGCACGCCTGGCTCGCAGGTCAGTTCCCCTCGGTGACAGGGCGCTGCGTCCCCTGCTCACAGCCCCAACAGCCCCTTCGGGAGCCCCTGCAGGGAAGCAGCCCCCTCGCCAGCACCGCTGACCCTGCTGCAGCGAGAGGGCACCCGCCGGCATTTGAACGCACCCGCAGCCCCCACCAGCCCCACTCGCACCCGCTCTCACTCCCGCTCCCTTCTCGCCTGCTTCGCTCCCTCCCTTCTCGCACCTCTCTCTTCTCTTGGCCTTTTTCCACTCTGGACTACGATTGGCTGACACATCCGTCATTCCAATCCATCCCTGCCCTCCTCCTCAGGACAGCCAATAGGAGGGCCGCACTCAGGCGATGCCATGGCAACGCTGCGCCCTCCTGCCCTGGCAGCCAGCTCTTCCCCCTCCCCCGCGGGATGGTGCCATCTTGTGGGCGGCAGCGCGGGGCACGGCGGGGCCTGGGGGCAGCCCGGCACCGGGTGCCAGGCAGTGTGGGGCCCCGGGCGCGGCCACTCTGCCGCAGGGGCCCCGCGGGGCTTCTTGCTGCCCTGCGGCCTGGGGGCCGTGCTGGGCTTGGAGGGCGGCCCTGGGGCCTGTGCTGGTGCCAGCGCTGGGGCCCTGGGAATGGCCGGGGCACCGGAGCATGCGGGCGACGTGCTGCTGCTTACAGGGCAGGGCAGTGTCCTCTCGGCCCTCCTGCCCCGGCCCCTTCCCCAGGGCAGCCCCAGGGCTTGGCAGCCCTCCCACTGTGCCTGGCAGTGCTGGGAGGGGGTCCTGGAGGGGTCACTCGAGGGGGCTGAGGAGCCCCATAGGGGCACAGGGCAGCAAGGGGGAGACCAGCTCTGGGCCTGTTGGTGCCAAGGAGTGGAGGTGTGGGGTCAGGAGGAGGCTGGGGGAGTTGGTCATGTTGGGCTCACCCCAGCAGTGCACCCCCCAGAGAAAAGTCCTTGGGGTAGCCAGGTCTTACAGGGTGACAGTGGCGCCTCCACCTGTTCACAAAGTGCTCTCCCAAACAGGCTGTCTTGGGTGCAGACGTTGGAGCCCGTTTGGCAGGAGGACAGAGGCTGTGACCATCTCAGGATGGCATGTCAGAGCCCCAAATCTGCTCTGCCAAGTTAGAATCATAAAAGGATACAAACGGTGTCAATCCTCACTGGAGAGCTACAGAAGCACTAGAAAAAAGCAAGTGCATTCCTGGCTGATGGTGTCCCTGCAGCAGTCCTCCATCTCGCTTGTCCCTTGCCCTCAGCTCACCTCTCAAGCCCAGGACGAGGGACGGTCTTCCCATCTCATCACCCAATACTCCTTGCCAACATGCTGCTCCTCTGCGTGTCGACAAGGGCTCCTAGTGCAGCCCCGTTGCCTCCTGTCCCCCATCATTGCCACAGAGCCACTACGAAGGACAGTGGTGGGGACTGGGTGAGCAGTGCCCAGCAGTGCCTGGGCCTCGCAGGGCAGTGAGGGCCCCCAGCCACGGCACCAGGGAGACCTCCCTGTGATGCAGCACATCCTGCTGTGACCTCAGCTCGTGTCATGTGGGGGCTCACTACGCCATTGCTGTGGAGATGGCCCAGCCAGGGAGCAGAGAGATTTCCTCTCCCCTCCTGGAAAGCAATCCCCTCCCTCCCCCCAGTTATTTCCCAAACATTTCTGATAAATTCCTTCATCTCCAGAGGGGCCTTAGGCATCAGGGCAGCCCCAGGAGCCAGGCGTCCTGGATGCCACATGGTCTCCCGAGCCACACAAGCCTCTCAGGCAGGATTTTGCCTGGGATTCATAGCAAGTTTTTCAGTTCAGAGTTTCTGTGTGCCTCCTCAAACAGGAGCCCCAGAAGTCCCCCAGGGAGCTGCAGGAGCGTTGGGAACAAGCAACTGTTGCCTGGGCTGATGGTATTGGTCCAGCAGTCCTCCCTCTCACTTGCTGCTTGTCCTTGGCTCACCTCTGTAGCTGAGGAGGGATGCTCTTCCTGGTTTGGCACCCAAAACTCCTTTACAATGAGGGCCTGCCCCACTGCCTGCTGGCGAGGGGCCCCAATGTGGACCCATTGCATCCTGTCCCCACTTCTTTCCATAGAGCTGCTATGCGAATCAAAAGTTTCTTTTCATTTCCTGCTTTTGCCCATAGCAAGACAGCAGAAAAATCTCACTCTTTCAGCAGAGTCCCCTACTTTTACACATCTGCTTTCTGCACTTTTTCAATACCCTCTGTATTCCCTGCCTACCACCATCACACACCCAAGTTCCTTTCCTTTGCTCCAGCAGCATGCTAAGATTGAGAAAGTCTAAGTGGGGTGTGTATGTGAGGGAAATAAAATAAATAACGAGATGCCAGCACGAACAGCAGTGGGATGGCAAAGCAGGTGGTGTATGAAAATGCCATGTCAGACACCGCAAAGAAGTCACGTCCTTCCAAAATCTGCCAAGTGGAAATGACCTACAAAGCCAAACATTTCTGAAGGCTTGTGGAATTTGGTGCCTCTGAATGTGCATGATGCCAGGGCCACCTGGCTGTAAGAAGCACTTGGGAGAGGGCCAAGCCTTGCAGGAGGCAGCCTCGGCTGGAGCTGAGCCCTGGCAGGAGCAGGAGAGAGCAAGGCAGGGGTCTTGAGGGTGCTCTACTTCTTCTGCTAGCCAGGCTGTCTGGGCAGAGGCTTTGTCAGTGTGGGGCAAGAGATGGGAAATGGCAGCTGCCTTGGGCACCCGCAGGTATGTCCTTGCAGGCCGCCAGGCAAAGCATGCAGTCAGCCTGCTGGCAGGCAGAGACCTCCTGCTCCTTGCCAGCACTTCCCACCTGCTCCTCGGCAGCTCCGGGGAGTCAGGCAGAGGCTTACAAAGCCATCATCATGGTCATCTCTGCACCTTTGCGAGGACACGTGCAGAAGCCTGTGAGCCCTGTGCGTTGAGCAGCCGAGGCAGCCTGTGCCTTTGGTGGGAGCAAGCTGGGCTCTGGCTGTGCTGCACTGCTGCGTGCAGCTGCTGCTGACCACCTGTAGGCAGAAGGACTCACAGGGTGGATGCGGTTGACTTGGTCCAAGTGGCTGGTGAAGAGCAGGAAACCTGAGGGCCGTGGGCAAGGGAAGCTCTGGCTGCACGCGGCCTGGCTGAGCTGGGCCCAGAGCTGCTCTCTGCCCCTCAGGACAGAGCTCACGGGCTCTGTGGGGGCCTTGGAGCATGCAGGTTGCTGTGCTTTGTCCCAGGGAAAATCCCCAGGGCCAGGAAGAAATTCCCCCCGGCCGCAGCAGCTCCTGCCTGCCTCTTTCACCCCAGCTCCTTTGCCAAACCAGCTGCCTGCTCTCCGGGCAGCTCCCATGCCTGCTGCCTGCCTCTGCCTCCCACCCCATGGCTCACCTCACCCCTGCGCTCTGGCATGCCTGGCAGTGCATGTGCAGCCTGGCAGCAGACGTTTGCTGCCGCTCCTCGTCCCTCTGCAGGATCCTCTGCCGGGGTCCTGCTGCTCTGGCCCCAAGGGCAGCTGCTGCCTCCTCAGGGAGCGGCTCTCCTCAGTGGGAGGACCCCGGGGGCTCTGCTCCCAGCAGGGACACAGTCCCCATGCAGACCACCCCATCACCAGGGCCTTGGAGGCACCATGCCACCACCATCACAAAGCCCTACTGCTCACCGTGGCAACAGCCGTCACCAAGCCCCGGGGATCGCTGGGGGCACCCCCAGCACAACGCCTTGGCAGTCCCCATGGGCACACCCATCCCCATGGCCTTGCCTCCAAGCCTCTGCTTTCAGCTTTGGAGCCTGCCTGGCAGCTGAGAGCCGGGCAGCACCACCAAGTTGCCTCTCTCCACCGCTGCACTCCATGCCTCTTGCACAGGCTGCCCTTCTTCAGGCACTCCAGAGCACACAGCCACTCCAAGGGCAACCCTTGCTCTTCCTGCTAATCCTCAGCCCTCTCCAGTGGCTCGTTGTACAGCCCACGCCACAGCTCCCTGCATTCCTGCTGCTGTCGTGATGGGCTTGTTTTTCCCCCCACCACCTGGCACCTTTCCTTGCCTTCACTGTCACCCTCTAAGACCTGGCTATCCCAAGGATTTTTCTCTGTGGGGTGCACTGCTGGGGTGAGCCCAACATGACCAACTCCCCCAGCCTCCTCCTGACGCCACACCTCCACTCTCTGGCACCAACAGGCCCAGAGCTGGTCCCTCCCTCGCTGCCCTGTGCCCCCATGGGGCTCCTCAGCGCTCTGGAGCGACCCCTCCAGAACCCCTCCCAGCCCTGCCAGGCGCAGCGGGAGGGCTGCCAAGCCCTGGCGCTACCCTGGGGAAGGGGCCGGGGCAGGAGGGCCGAGAGGACACTGCCCTGCCCTGGCGGCAGCAGCACATCGCCTGCAGGCTCCGGCACCCCGGCCATTCCCAGGGCCCCAGCGCCAGCACCAGGGCTGGCACCAGCACAGGCCCCAGGGCCGACCTCCAAGCCCAGCACGGTCCCCAGGGCGCACGGCAGTAAGGAGCCCCACAGGGCCCCCGCGGCAGAGTGGCCACCCCCGGGGCCCCGCACTACCCGGGCACCCGGTGCCGGGCTGCCCCCAGGCCCCGCCGTGCCCCGCGCTGCCGCCCACAAGATGGCGCCGTCCCGCGGTGGGAGAGGAGGGGGCAGAGCTGGCTGCCAGGGCAGGAGGGCGCAGCGTTGCCATGGCATCGCCTGAGTGCGGCCCTCCTATTGGCTGTCCTGAGGAGGAGGGCGGGGATAGATTGGAATGACGGCTGTGTCAGCCAATCGGAGTCCAGAGTGGGAAAAGTCCAAGAGAAGAGAGAGGTGCGAGAAGGGAGGGAGCGAAGCAGGCAAGAAGGGAGCGGGAGTGAGAGCGGGTGCGAGTGGGGCTGGTGGGGGCTGAGGGTGCGTTCAAATGCCGGCAGGTGCCCTCTCGCTGCAGCAGGTGCTGGCGAGGGGGCTGCTTCCCTGCAGGGGCTCCCGAAGGGGCTGTTGGGGCTGTGAGCAGGGGACCCAGCGCCCTGTCACCGAGGGGAACTGACCGGCGAGCCAGGCGTGCCGGCCTGTGCCGAGCAGCTGGGCCAGGGCGGCTTGCTGGGGTTTGGGTGCAGGAAGCTTTGCACGTGTTGTGGGTCTGAGATGCATTTTTGAGTTTTTCCCTCAACTGCTGCTGCCCCTGCAGCCCCCAGGTGCTGCTCAGAGCTGTGTTTGGGATCTGCTGGTCAGAGTTGAGAGCAGGTTGCTGGTGTCCTCGCAAGGTGTCATGCTCAAGTCGTGCTTGCTCCATAGTTCTTGGTGTGCTCCAGGACCTGTGACCCTGGGAACAGCCTGAAGGGTGTTTGCAGAAGAGCTCTGTTACGTGTGAGGTGTTTTGTTTTTAAGGGGCCTTGGAAACTGACGAAAGGCCATTTTCACACTCACCGTTGTTATTCCCATAATCCTAGATGAGGAGGAAGAGCTGCTGAATTCTGGCTCTGCTGGTTTCAGCAATTGAAATGTCCTGGACGGAGTCCTTTGCCATGTCTTAAATTGTCAGTGCGTAAAATAGGAGAGTGCTTGATGAGTAGAGGATTTGCTGTGCTTGTTCAGCAATGGGGAAGGAAGTAGACCTTGAGCTGTGGGAAGGCTTCTCCCTCTGACTGGGACATGAGGCCCTGCTCTCTTTCTACATATAGAGACTACCTAGGTGAAAGCTAATGTATTTTTGGGGGGTTGCAACTGCTACGTAATGGGTGCTTTGCTGCACTGTGAGCATTGTGAAGCCAGGAAGTGAATCAGGGAGGCCATTTGGGAGGTGGCTCAGCCGTGGGAAGGGCAGGGGGAGCTGCAGGCAGCAGCAGGGTGGGCAGTGAGGTCCCTAGTGTTTAAAAGGGCTGTATGAGAAAATGCCCTGTGTGCCATCAAGTGTTTGTAGGTAGCTGGTGGGGCTGGAGGAGGCCCATGGCTCAGCTGTTGATGGTGAGGTCAGTTCTGCGCGAGTCCCTGATAGGCCGGCTGGAGGGAGAAGGCGTGGCTTTTGCTTGTGATGTCACTTCCCACGGAGCAGTGGACAGGGCAGCAGCAGGTCCGCACTGGGATGTGTTTTTGAGATGGTTTCTGCCTGAGCAGCGGATCAGCCAGGATTTGTCTGCTGGCTGGGGAAGTTCTAGTGAGGTAATTCTGCCTTAGGGGCTTCCTCGCCAGTGAGAGAGACCTGGTTGTGCAGGTGACTGTGAGGTCCCGTCTGTCTGAGTCCCTGATAGACCGGCAGCAGGCAGTTAGGCATGGGCGTTGAGTGTGAGGTCTCTTTTGTCCGAGTCCCTGCTCAGGCAGCAGTGGTTCATGGCTGGGGAAGTTATATTGAGACAACTAGTGTCTCTGAAGCCCGTAGGCCATCAGCAGGCATGTGTTGGGGGTTTGCCCTTGTGAGCAGCTGACAGGTCAGGAGAAGCCTCATGGCCTGGATGGTGGTGGTGAGGTGACTCCTGGGTTTGTTGCATGTGCCCAGAGGAGGGATTGACCGCTGCAGAGCTCTACAGCAATACAGAAGGTCAACTAATTAATCAAGCAGATGTCCCCCATAGTCTGACACCAATTCTATTCCACTCCATGATCCCGAGTTAGTACTACTGCATTTAAAATGCGGGTGATGTTTTCTCTAGTGAATATGGACATGGAGTTTGTTTTTCCCCTTGTTGCTAAGTAGAAGCTTGCAGCCTGCTGGCAGACAGCTAGGGAGTCCAGCTGGGCTTTTTAAACTGCTAAATCAATCTAATGCTAGTGTAAGCAGCGTTAGTTATCTCTGATTGCCAGCATGTGTGTGTGCTTTGGAAATTCCCCCTGTGGAAACAGGAGAGAGCTTGTGAGATGTTCCTGCAAGGTCTAAATGCTGTGCCTGTCTTTCAGGTGTCCACATGCTTTTATGACACATTTGGATCTGTAACACCTTGGAAATTGATGATTTTTGTCCGAGTATGCAGCCAGTGGAGAATGGGTGCCAAGTCTGTTGGAGGAGACAGAAGGAATGTCACCCCCAAACAGGTACCGGCCACATTTTGAAAGAGATTTCTTGTTCAGGGAAGTTGAGGCACAAACGAATGGCAAGAGGTGGCCTGATCAGGGCTTGTGAGAGCACTCGTCTGCTTCCTGGAGAAGGGAAGTAACCATGTGTAGGACTGTGAGTGGATGCTGAGAGGCAGTGCGTGTTGCAAAGCCTTGGAGGACTAGAAGGGAACTGCAGAGTTCGAGAGCTGGGCTGTGTTGTGGGGCACTTGTGGTGCCCTGTGCATTGCTGATGCAGAGGTGCATGTTTGCTGGCCCCCGTCTGTCAGGCAAGCAGTGGTGTGGGCAGGGTGTCGCACTGCAGGGGTTCCCTGTTGGGGAGCCAGGTGGTGGTCCCAGTGTTTTGGTGCTCATCATGGGAGGAGATAGCTGGAGAGGGCGGTGCTGTGTGTGGGCAGTGGTGCCAGAGTGGGGAGCTGGGGAGCACTGCAAGGTGAGGGTATGAATATGCTGGCTGGGCCTAGGCTGCCCTGGTGTCATGGGCCAGAGTTGCTGGCAGCCTGCTGCCTTTGATGCACTGACGTTCAGGCCTTGGCGTTGCCAAGCACTTGCCAGCACCTGCAGCATGGATTTTTCCTGAAGGCCAGGGAGTGTATATCTCCTTGCTCCGGGATGTGAACCAAGCCTGTGTTTTCCCTCCTTTCCTCTCATTTCCTCTGGCTCATAAGAGCTTTGGTCTGCAGCAGTGTTTGCTGAGAGGAGCGGACATTGTGGGAGATGCGCTTTTCTGGCTGGGCCTTAGCCTGCTGGAATCCCTTTGAAGGAGTGAAGGCCTTGTGGTGTGGTGGTCTTTGGAGAAAGGCAGGTGAGTTCTTGGGAGCTGACTGTCAAGGGGCTGAGTCCTTCCTGTACCACATTTCTTTGGAGGAGTGCATTTGAATGGGAGCAGCAAGGCGAAAGTGCCCTGCAAGGGATGCGCAGCCCAGGTCTCTCTTCCTTCCAGGTGCAGTCTCTGCAAATTACCCCACCATTCTTCTGTAGTGTGACCTTTCTGTGCTGCAGCGGGGAAATAAGAAAGCTGCTACGTATAGCCATCAGTGTGCTACAGTGTGGTGTGGTTAGGTGCTGACCCTGCTGACCCTGGCAAGGGAATGGATTTTGCCTGTGCTTTGGGTGGTAGTGGTGAGGAGCCCCCTGTAGCTCTCACTGCCTTTTGCCATTTCAGAAGAAAGTGTTTGTCCTGCTGTTGTCCCAAATCTGGGTTCTGTTACCCAGTGTGCAAGCAACCAATAGACACACAGGGTCAAGGTATTTGTTTATTTCATTTCTGCACAGAGATGGGTTCTAGGTGGTAAATCCACAAAGCTAGCACACCTTCTCCCCCTCTCATTCTTGATTTATACACACTTTTCAGGGAGTATTTTATACAAATCTTTCTATTGGTTACAGTTTCATTACATCACGTAATTGTTCTGTGGTTGCACTTTCACACTCTTGTTAATTAGCATAGGAAGTGAAGAAGAGGCGGTAAAATTATTATCATGTCATTTCCATCTCATTATTCATTTAGGGGTGTGAAGTTTAATAAGTTAATAAGCCTTAATGAACCTAAGGTCACTTCTGGGTTACTCTGCTGTTTTTGTCTTACCTACCCATCGCATTTTTCGAAGCACTGCGGTTTTATCAAGGCTAATTTGACCGGAGCTGGTTATACTTTGCAGTACGGCTTTTCAACCTCCCTTGTACTAAAGTCTTGTTACCTATTTGCAAGGCTTTTCTCACAGTATTTCTCCAAAAGTATTTCTCTGTGCACCCCACTGACCGAGTCCCAACAAGGCAGGTGGTGCAGCCTCAGTCCAGCTGTTCACTGCACCGAATGAGTCCTGCCAATGCATGTAACGCAGCCTGGTTACAGCTGTGCACCCCACTGACCGAGTCCCACAAATGCAGGTGGCTCACATTAAATACAGCTGTGCACCCGACTGACCGAGTCCCACCAGTGACACTGGCGCAGCCTCGGTGCAGCTGTGCATCCCACTGACCGAGTCCCACCAATGCAGGTGGCGAGACTTTACAGCTGTGTACCCCACTGACAGAGTTCCACCAATGCAGGTGGCTCGGACTCAGTACAGCTCTGCACCCCACTGACCGAGTCCCAACAATGCAGGTCGCTCGGCCTGAGTACAGGTGTGCTACCCACTGACCGAGTCCCACCAATGCACGTGGCTCGGCCTCGGTGCAGCTGTGCACTGCACTCACTGAGTCCCACCAATGCAGGTGCCTCAGACTCGGTACAGCTGTGCACCCCACTGACCTAGTCCCACCAATGCAGGTGGTGCAGCCTTTGTACAGCTTTGCGCACCCCACTGTCCAAGTCACAACAATGCAGGTGGCGCAATCTCTATACAGCTGTGCACCCCACTTACCGAGTCCCACCAATGCAGGTAGCTCAGACTCGGTACAGATGTGTACCCCACTGACCAAGTCCCACCAATGCACGTGGCTCGCCTCGGTACAGCTGTGCAATCCACTAACTCACTCCCACCAATGCAGGTGGCTCGGCCTCGGTACAGCTGTGCACCCCACTGACAGAGTCCCACCAGTGCACGTGGCTCAGCAACGGTGCAGCTGTGCAGCCCACTCACTGAGTCCCACCAATACAGGTGTCATAGACTCGGTACAGCTGTACACCTCATTGACCGAGTCCCAGCAATGCAGGTGGCTAGGCCTCGATAGAGCTGTGCACCCTACTTAAATAGTCCTACCAATGCAGGTCGCGAGGCCTCGCTACAGCTGTACACCCCACTCACCGACTCCCACCAATGCAGGTGCCTCAGACTCGGTACAGCTGTGAACCCCACTGACCAAGTCCAACCAATGCACGTCATGCAGCCTTGGTAGAACTGTGCATCCCACTAACCGAGTCCCACCAATGCAGGTGGCACAGCCTTATTTCAGCTGTGCACCCCACTGACCAAGTCCCAGTAATGCAGGTGGCTCGCCTCGGTACAGCTGTGCACCTCACTAACCAAGTCCCGCCAATGCTCGTGGCCAGGCCTCAGTAAAGCTGTGCATCCCACTGACCGATACCCACCAATGCAGGTGGCGAGACCTCGGTGCAGCTTTGCACCCCAGTGACCGAGTCCCACCAATGCAGGTGGCGAGGCCTCGGTACAGCTGTGAACCCCACTCACCGAGTCACACCAATGCAGGTGCCTCAGACTCGGTGCAGCTGTGCACCCCACTGACCGAGTCCCACCAATGCAGGTGGCTCGGCCTCAGTACAGCTGTGTACCCCACTGACCGAGCCCTACCAATGCAGGTGGGTCGCCTCAGTGCAGCTATGCACCCGACTGAATGAGTCCATCAATGCAGGTGGCGAGGTCTTCGTGCAGCTGTACAACCCACTGACCGAATCCCAACAATGCCTGTGGATCGGCCTCAGTACAGCTGTACAACCCACTGCCCGAGACTGACCAATGCAGGTGGCTCGGCCTCAGTACAGCTGTGCACCCAACTGACTGAGTCCCACCAATGAACGTGGCGAGGTCCCAGTACAGCTGTGCAACCCACCGACCGAGTCCCACCAATGCACGTGGCTCGGCCTCGGAGCAGCTGTGCACCCCAATGACCGAGTCCATCAATGCAGGTGGCGAGGCCTTGGTGTAGCTGTACACCCCACTGACAGAGTCTGACCAATGCATGTGGCTCAGCCTCAGTACAGCTGTGCACCCCACTCACCGAGTCGATCAATGCAGGTGGCGAGGCCTTGGTGTAGCTGTGCACCCCACTGACCGAGTTCGACCATTGCAGGTGGCTCGGACTGGATACAGCGGTGCTCGCCACTGACCGAGTACTACCAATGCAGGTGGCGAGGCCTCGGTACAGCTGCGCATCCCACTAACCGAGTCCATCAATGTACGTGGCGAGGTCTTGGTGCAGCTGTGCACCCCACTGACCGAGTCCTACCAATGCAGGTGGCTGGCCCTCAGTACAGCTGTGCACCCACTGACCGAGTCTGACCAATGAACGTGGCTCGGCCTCAGTACAGCTGTGCACCCACTGATCGAGTCTGACCAATGCACGTGGCTTGGCCTCGGAGCAGCTGTGCACCCCAATGGCCTAGTCCATCAATGCAGGTCGCGAGGTCTTGGTGCAGCTGTGCTCCCCACTGACCGTGTCCTACCAATGCAGGTGGCGAAGCCTCCGTACAGCTATGCAACCCACTGACTGTGTCTGACCAATGCATGTGGCTATGCCTCGGTAGAGCTGTGCACCCCACTGACCGAGTTCCAACAATGCAGGTGGCTCGGCCTCGTTATAGCTGTGCACCCCACTGACCGAGTCCTGACAATGCAGGTGGCATGGCCTAGGTGCAGCTGTGCACCCCACTCACCGAGTCTGACTAATGCAGGTGGCTCAGACTCGATACAGCAGTGCTCCTCACTGATCGAGTCCCACCAATGCAGGTGGTGCAGATCTCGGTACAGCTGTGCACCCACTGACCGAGTCCCACCAATGCAGGTAGCGTGGTCTCAGTGCAGCTGTGCACCCCACTGACTGAGTTCCACCAATGCAGGTGGCTCAGACTAAGTAGAGTTGTGCACCCCACTGACCGAGTCCAACCAATGAAGGTGGCGCAGCCTCGGTACAGCTGCGCACCCCACTGACCGAGTCCCACCAATGCAGGTGGCTCAGCCTCGGTGGAGCTCTGCACCCCACTCACCGAGTCCCAACAATGCAGGTGACGAGGGCTCGGTGCAGATGTGCAGTACACTGACCGATTCCCACCAACGCAGGTGGTGAGGCCTTGGTACAGCTGCGCACCCCACGGACCGAGTTGCACCAATGCACATGGCTCAGCCTCATTGCAGCTGTGCACCCTAATGACCGAGTCCCACCAATGCAGGTGGCGAGGGCTCGGTACAGCTGTGCACTTCACTGACCGAGTTCCAACAATGCAGGTTGCAAGGCCTCGGTACAGCTGTGCACCCCACTGACCGAGTCACACCAATGCAGGTGGCAAAGCCTCGGTACAGCTGTGCACCCCACTGACCAAGTCCCACCAATGCAGGTAGCGCGGTCTCAGTGCAGTTGTACATCCCACTGAACAAGTCCCACCAGTGCAGGTGGCAAGTACTCAGTACAGCTGTGCACCCCACTGACCGAGTCCAACCAATGCACGTGGCTCGTCCTCCGTACAGCTATGCACCCCACTGACCAAGTCCCACCAATACAGGTGGCTCGCTTCGCTACAGCTGTGCAACCCACTGACCGAGTACCACCAATGCAGGTGGCGCAGCCTCATTACAGCTGTGCACCCCACTGACCGAGTACAACCAGTGCTGGTGGATTGGCCTTGGTACAGCTGGGTACCCCACTGACCGAGTCCCACCAATGCAGGTTACGGAGTGTCTTTACAGCTGTGCACCCCACTAACCAAGTCCCACCAATGCAGGTGGTTCGGCCTCGATACAGCTGTGCACCCCACTGACCGAGTCCCAACAATGCACATGGCTCGGCCTCGGTGCAGCTGTGCAACCCACTGACCGAGTCCCAACAATGCAGGTGGCGAGGGCTCGGTGCAGCTGTGCACCCCACTGACTGAGTTCCACCAACGCAGGTGGCTCACCTTGGTACAGCTGTGCACCCCACTGACCGAGTCCCAACAATGCTGGTGGCTCGTCCTCAGTACAGCTGTGCACCCCACTGACTGAGTCCCACCAATGCAGGTGGCGCAGCCTCGGTACAACGGTGCACCACACTGACCGAGTCCAACCAATGCAGGTCGTGCAGCCTCTGTACAGCTGTGTACCGCACTGACCGAGTCCCACTAATGCATGTGGCTTGGCCTCGGTGCAGCTGTGAACCCCACGGACAGAATTCCACCAATGCAGGTTGCAAGGCCTCGTTACAGCTGTGCACCCCACTGAGTTACACCAAAGCAGGTCTTGCGGCCTCAGTACAGCGGGGTACCGCACTGACCGAGTAACACTAATGGAGGTGGCTCGGCCTCAGTACAGCTGTGCAACCCACTGACCGAGTCCCAACAATGCTGGAGGCTCGTCCTCAGTACAGCTGTGCACCCCACTGACCGAGTCCCACTAATGCACGTGATTCGGCCTCAGTAGAGCTGTGCACCCCACAGACCGAGTCCCACCAACGGAGGTGGCTCGGGCTTGGTACAGCTGTGCCCCCCACTGACTGAGTCCCACCAATGTAGGTAGCGGAGCCTCAGTGTGTTTGTCCATCCCACTGACCGAGTACCACCAATGCAGGTGGCGCAGCCTCTGTACAGCTGTGCACCCCACTCACCGAGTCACACCAATGCAGGTGGCTCGGCCTCGGTACAGCTGTGTAACCCACTGACCGAGTCCCACCAATGCAGGTGCGCGGCCTCGGTACAGCTCTGTACCCCGCTGACCGAGTCCCACCAATGCAGGTAGCACAGCCTTGGTAGAACTGTGCACCCCACTGACCGACTCCCAACAAAGCAGGTGGCAAGGTCCCGGTGCAGCTGTGCACCCCACTCACCGACTTCCACCAATGCAGGTGGTGCAGCATCGGTACATCCGTGCACCCAACTGACCATGTCCCACCAACGCAGGTCATGCGGCCTCAGTACAGCTATGCAAGCCACTGACCGAGTCTGACCAATGTCCATGGCTCAGCCTTAGTACAGCTGTGCACCCCACTCACCGAGTCACACCAATGCACGTGGCTCGGCCTCGGTACAGCTGTGCACCCCAGAGACCGAGTCCCACCAATGCAGTTGGCTCAGACTGAGTACAGCTGTGTACCGCACTTACTGATTCCCACCAATGCAGGTGGCTCGGCCTCAGTACAGCTGTGCACCCCACTCACCGAGTCCCACCAATGCAGGTGCCTAAGACTCAGTACACATGTACACCCAACTGACCAAGTCCCACCAATGCAGGTGGTGCGACCTCAGTACAGCTGTGCAACCCACTCACCGAGTCCCACCAATGTACATGGCTCAGCCTTAGTACAGCTGTGCACCCCACTGACCGAGTCCCACCAATGCAGGTGGCGAGGCCTCGCTGCAGCAGTGAACCCCACTGACTGAGTCCCACCAATGCAGGGTGCGAGGCCCCACTGCAGCAATGAACCCCACTTACCGAGTCCCACAAATGCAGGTGGCAAGGCCTCAGTGCAGCTCTGCACCCCACTGACCGACTCCGACCAATGCAGGTGGCGAGACCTCGGTACAGCTGTGCACCCCACTGACCGACTCCCACCAAAGCAGGTGGCACAGTCTCATTACAGCTGTGCACCCCACAGACCGAGTTCCACCAATGCAGTTTGTGAGGCCTCAGTACAGCTGTCACCCCACTGACCGACTCTGACCAATGCAGGTGGCTCGGACTCGATACTGCGGTGCTCCCCACTGACCGAGTCCCACCAATGCACGTGGTGCAAGTCTCGGTACATCTGTGCAACCCACTGACCGAGACTGACCAATGCACTTTGCTCAGCCTCAGTACAGCTGTGCACCCCACTGACCAAGTCCATCAATGCAGGTGGCGAGGTCTTGGTGCAGCTGTGCACCCCACTGACCGATTCCCACTAATGCAGGTTGGCTCGGTCTCCGTACAGCTATGCAACCCACTGACCGAATCTGACCAATGCACGTGGCACGGCCTCGGTACAGCTGTGCACCCCACTGACATAGTCTGACTAACACAGGTGCCTCGGACTCGATACAGTGGTGCTCCCCACTGACAGTGTCCCACCAATGCAGGTGGCAAAGCTTCAGTACAGCTGTGCGCCCGACTGATCGAGTCCCACCAATGCAGGTGGTGCGGGTATCGATACAGCTGTGCACCCCACTGACCGAGTCACACCAATGCAGCTGGCGAGGCCTCAGTACAGCTGTGCAACCCACTGACCGAGTCTGACCAGTGCACGTGGCTCGGCCTCAGTACAGCCCTGCATCCAACTGACCAAGTCCCACCAATGCAGGTGGTACGGCATCAGTACAGCTGTGCAACCCACTCACCGAGTTTGACTAATGCACGTGGCTCGGCCTCAGTGCACCTGTGCACCCCACTGACTGAGTCCGACCAATGCAGGTGGTTTGGCCTCAGTGCAGCTGTGCACCTCACTGACCGAGTCCCACCAATGCAGGTGGCTCAGACTCAGTACAGCTCTGTACCCCACTGACCGAGTCCCACCAATGCAGGTGGTAAGGCCTCAGTAAACCTGTGCAACCCACAGACCGAGTCCAACCAATGCAGGTGGCTCGGTCTCGGTGCAGCTCTGCACCTCACTGACTGAGTCCCACCAATGAGGATGGCACGGTCTCAGTGTAGCTGCGCACCCCAATGACCGAGTCTGAAAAATGCACGTGGCTCGGCCTCAGTACAGCTGTGCACCCGACTTACTGAGTCCATCAATGCAGGTGGTGAGGTCTTGGTGTAGCTGTGCAACCCACTGACCGAGTCCCACCAATGCAGATGGCTCGGCCTCGGTACAGCTGTGCATCCCACTGAACGAGTCCTACCAATGCAGGTGGTAAGGCCTCGGTGCAGATGTGCAACCCACTGACCAAGTCCGTCTAATGCAGGTGGCTCGGACTCGATACAGCGGTGCTCCCGACTGACCGAGTCCCACCAATGCAGGTGGTGCAGGTCTCGGTACAGCTGTGCACCCAACTGACCGAGTCCCACCAATGCAGGTAGCGAGGCCTCCATACAGCTGTGCACCCACTCACCGAGTCCCACCATTGCAGGTGGCAAGTACTCAGTACAGCTGTGGAACCCACTGACCGAGTCTGACCAATGCACGTGGTACGGCCTCAGTACAGCTCTGCATCCGACTCACTGAGTCCATCAATGCAGGTAGCGAGGTCTTGGTGTAGCTGTGCACCCCACTGACCGAGTACCACCAATGCAGGTGGCTCAGCCTCGTTATATCTGTGCACCCCACTGACTGAGTCCTGCCAATGAGGATGGCACGGCCTCGGTGCAGATGTGCACCCGACTCACTGAGTCCATCAATGGAGGTGGCACGGCCTTGGTACAGCTGTGCACCCCACAGACCGAGTCCAACCAATGCAGGTGGTGCAGGTCTCGGTACAGCTGTACACCCCACTCACCGATTCCCACCAATGCAGGTGGCTCGGCCTCAGTACAGCTGTGCATCCCACTGAACGAGTCCCTCCAATGCAGGTGGTGCGACCTCAGTACAGCTGTGCTCCCCACTGACCGAGTCCCACCAATGCATGTGGTGAGGCCTCGTGGCAGCAGTGAACCCCACTGACTGAGTCCCACCAATGCAGGTGGCGAGGCCACGTTATAGCTATGCACCCCACTAATCGAGTCCGACTAATGCAGGTGGCTCGGACTCGATACAGTGGTGCTCCCCACTGACCGAGTCCCACCAATGCAGGTGGAAAATACTCAGTACTGCTGTGCAACCCACTGACCGAGTTTGACCAATGCATATGGCTCAGCCATCCGACTCACTGAGTCCATCAATGCAGGTGGCGATGTCTTGGTGCAGCTGTGCAACCCACTGACCCAGTCCCACCAATGCACATGGCGCAGACTCGTTACAGCTGTGCATCCCACTGAACGAGTCCCTCCAATGCAGGTGGTGCGACCTCGGTGCAGATGTGCACCCCACTGACCGAGTCTTTCTAATGCAGGTGGCTCGGACTCGATACAGCGGTGCTCCCCACTGACCGAGTCCCACCAATGCAGGTGGCAAGGCCTCCGTACAGCTGTGCACCCCACTCACCGAATCCCACAAATGCAGGCGGTGCGACCTCAGTAAAGCTGTGCTCCCCACTGACCGTGTCTGACCAATACACGTGGCTCGGTCTCAGTACAGCTGTGTACCCAACTGAATGAGTCCCACCAATGCAGCTGGTACGGTGTCAGTACAGCTGTGCAACCCACTGACCGAGTCCCACCAATGCACGTGGCTCGGTCTCGGTGCAGCTGTGCACCTCACTGACCGAGTCCCACCAATGCAGGTGGCTCAGACTCAGTACAGCTCTGTACCCAACTTACCGAGTCCCACGAATGCAGGTGGCTCAGACTCAGTACAGCTGTGCAAAACACTGACCGAGTCCCACCAATGCACGTGGCTTGGCCTCAGTACAGCTGTGCACCCGACTCACTGAGTCCATCAATGCAGGTGGAGAGGTCTTGGTGTAGCTGTGCATCCCACTGAACGAGTTCCTCCAAAGCAGGTGGTGCGACCTCAGTACAGCTGTGCTCTCCACTGACCGAGTCCCACCAATGCACGTTGCTCGGCCTCAGTACAGCTCTGCACCACACTGAACGAATCACACCAATGCAGGTGGCTCAGACTTAGTACAGCTGTGCACCCAGCTGAATGAGTCCCACCAATGCAGGTGGTGAGATCTTGGTTCAGTTGTGCACCTCACTGACTGAGTCCCACCAATGCAGGTGGCGAAGCCTCCATACAGCTATGCAACCCACTGACCGAGTCTGACCAATACATGTGGCTACGCCTCGTTATACCTGTACACCCCACTGACTGAGTCCCGCCAATGCAGGTGGCACGGCGTTGGTGCAGCTGTGCACCCCACTCACCGAGTCCCACCAATGCAGGTGGTTTGGCCTCAGTACAGCTGTGCAACCCACTCACCGAGTCCCACCAATGCAGGTGGCTCAGACTCAGTACAGCTCTGCACCCCCCTGACCTAGTCCCACCAATGCGGGTGGCTCGGCCTCAGTACATCTCTGTACTCAACTGACCGAGTCCCACCAATGCAGGTGGAAAGTACTCAGTACTGCTGTGCAACCCACTGACCGTGTCTGACCAATGCATGTGGCTCGGCCACCCGACTCACTGAGTCCATCAATGCAGGTGGCGAGGTCTTGGTGCAGCTGTGCAACCCACTGACCCAGTCCCACCAATGCACATGGCGCAGACTCGTTACACCTGTGCATCTCACTGAACGAGTCCGTCCAATGCAGGTGGTGCGACCTCAGTACAGCTGTGCTCCCCACTGACCGTGTCTCACCAATGCAGGTGGCAAAGCTTCAGTACAGCTGTTCACCCTACTGACTGAGTCCCACCAATGCAGGTGGCGAGGCCTCGTGGGAGCAGTGAACCGCACTGACTGAGTCCCACCAATGCAGGTGGCGAGGCCTCGTTATAGCTGTGCACCCCACTGACTGAGTCCCGCCAATGCAGGTAGCACGGCCTTGGTGCAGCTGTGCACCCCACTGACTGAGTCCGACTAATGCAGCTGGTGCAGGTCTCGGTACAGCTGTGCTCCCCACTGACCGAGTCCCACCAATGCAGGCAGTGGGACCTCAGTACAGCTGTGCTCCCCACTGACCGAGTCTGACCAATGCACGTGGCTCGGTCTCAGTGCAGCTGTACACCCCACTCACCGAGTCCCACGAATGCAGGTGGCTCAGACTCAGTACAGCTGTGGAACCCACTGACCGAGTCCCACCAATGCACGTGGCTCGGCCTCAGTACAGCTGTGCACCCGACTCACTGAGTCCACCAATGCAGGTGGCTCGGCCTCGGTACACCTGTGCATCCCACTGAACGAGTTCCTCCAATGCAGGTGGTGCGACCTCAGTACAGCTGTGCTCCCCACTGACCGAGTCCCACCAATGCACATTGCTCGGCCTCAGTACAGCTCTGCACCACACTGAACGAATCACACCAATGCAGGTGGCTCAGACTTAGTACAGCTGTGCACCCAACTGAATGAGTCCCACCAATGCAGTTGGTGAGATCTCTGTTCAGTTGTGCACCTCACTGACCGAATCACACCAATGCACATGGTACAGCCTCGTTACAGATGTGCTCCCCACTGACTGAGTCCCACCAATGCAGGTGGCAAAGCCTCCATACAGCTATGCAACCCACTGACCGAGTCTGACCAATACACGTGGCTATGCCTCGTTATAGCTGTACACTCAACTGAATGAGTCCCGCCAATGCAGGTGGCACGGCCTTGGTGCAGCTGTGCACCCAACTGACCAAGTCTGACTAATGCAGGTGGCTTGGACTCGATACAGCGGTGCTCCCCACTGACCGAGTCCCACCAACGCAGGTGGCAAGGCCTCCGTACAGCTGTGCATCCCACTCACCGAGTCCCACCAATGCAGGTGGTTTGGCCTCAGTACAGCTGTGCAACCCACTCACCGAGTCCCACCAATGCACGTGGCTCGGCCTCGGTGCAGCTGTGCACCTCACTGACCAAGTCCCACCAATGCAGGTGGCTCAGACTCAGTACAGCTCTGCACCCCACTGAACGAGTCCCACCAATGCAGGTGGCTCGGCCTCAGTACATCTCTGTACTCAACTGACCAAGTCCCACCAATGCAGGTGGCGAGGTCTTCGTGCAGCTGTGCAACCACTGACCAAGTCTGACCAATGCACATGGCTAGGCCTCGGTGCAGCTGTGCACCCCACTGACCGAGTCCCACCAATGCAGGTGGCTCGGCCTCGTTATAGCTGTGCAACCCAGTGACCTAGTCCCACCAATGCAGGTGATGCAGGTCTCAGTACAGCTGTGCACCCCACTGATCGAGTCCCACCAATGCAGGTGGCTCAGCTTCCATACAGTTGTTCGCTTCACCAATCTGACAATGCTGCAAACCCCAGGAATCCCATTTTCGTCACCAATTTATGTTCTAATTAGATTCCCGGGGGCAAACATCTCGTTTGGCAAGCCAGTTCAAACACACACACACACACATACACAGACACACACAAACACTCTTCAGTAGCAAGCAGTTTATCAGGAGATACTTACAAACAGACTGACACGATGGTAATCTCGACAAGGACCACTCCAATGCTTCTCCCGATCGTCTGCATGGCGAGAGAGAGAGTCGGCAGGAACAATCTTTGCGGGCGTCCCCGAGGAGGCAAAGTGGTCCTCTGTTGTGTAGCAGCCTCTCTCTCCTTCGGAAAAAATCAGGTATTTATGATTATTTGCGGTAGGCAGGAGTCCTGGCACATGGGGCCATCAAATGCAGGGAGTCTAGCCCAACTCCGCCCCAGTCGCATAACCGGGCTATCATACTGCACGCGTGTGCAGACTTATTTCGGGGGCCACACTTGACTTTGGGGGTCGCTACTTCATTACTCTTCAACTTCTGACCTTCATGTTAACTGCTTCTCATGGTTATTCTGTGGCTGGAAGCCACACAATCCATACATAACCAACATTCTTTCTCGCAGATTTCCAAGACCTTGTTAGTTACGTATTTGTATGCCGCTTAACACAGCGGTATTGATCTAGGCACTAAAACGTTACAACACAGACCATTCCCATCAAGTCTCACATATTACGGTTACAAGCACCTACAGATTGACAGCAGGATGCCACTTCCATTTCTAGGGCCAACGTTGAGAGATCAGCCCAGGCAGCAGCTGCACTGCAAAGGCTGTCTGACACCGACAGAGCAACTCAGCACTGCAACAGCCCTCCACATAATGCCAGACCTCTGCTGTGCCAGCTGTGCCACCGTCTCTGCCCCACGCAGCTGCCTCGTCTACTACATGCAACCAAGTGCCATCAAGAAGACAGGCATGCAGGGCACTCCCCACTTGCACACGCCCCAGGCACTGTTCTCCTCACTGCCTTCCCTTGACTCCAAAACCCAGGCACGCAGGGAACCTCTTGCACTAACACCAAAGGTGGCCAAGGCACTCCAGGCTCACAAGGCACGTGCAAATGATCAGGCACAGAGCTGGCTCCTGGCATGATGCGGTTCTTTACACTGGGCAGGATCCTGCTCTCTTTGGGCAGAGCAGGCTGCTGCTTTCCATCCCCAATCTGCTCAAGAATCTCCACCTAAGTATGGAGGGAACTCTGCAAAGATGCAGAGGTTTTGAAATGAGGCCCTAGCAAGGAGACAGCCCCAGGCTGCAGGGCTGCTGAAATGCCAGCTCTCCCGGCTGCGCGGCCTCTGCAGCAGGAGTCCCGGCTCCACAGCTGGGTTCACACAGCACTGAGGGTTGAGTGCCACGAGCAGCCTGGCCCTGGGCACATCTTCAGCCCTCGCAGAGCCAGGAGCCCAACAGCTCTGAGACCTCTGTTCAAGCTACCAAGGATTTCGGGCACTCACACAAAGGCACTCGACAGATGCTGGCTTTCATTATAAGGGTCTTTCACTCATCCTACAGGGCACCACAACCTTCTAGGAAAAGCAAGGGCCACAATCTCATTTCCTGAGTGTGCTGGCAGTAACAGCAGCTGTATGATGTGGGACGTGCAGCTCAGCAGAGGTACCAGGAGGTGAACCCACACGCCTCAGGTCACCCATGGAAGACAGGCGCATTCATGGAAGCCTTCACATCCACGCATAGCCTCATCTCATTCACTTGCAGCCGCTTTCACAGAGGGCTCACAATGGTGGCAAAGATGCTGACAGCTACAGGGACACACCCTGGCATCCTGCCTCCATCCTCAGTGGCTCGAGGATTGCACGGGGAACCTACACAACTGGAGCAACCTAGAAAGAAAGAAAGACAGAATCGATTAGGATGCAGTACGTTCTGAGATGGGAAGATGCAAGGAGGGTCCAGATTCAACAGAAAGCCTTGAAGGAGTGAGCAGACCACTTTCTCCAGCAGAGTCCGTAAAACCCAGAAGACTCAGGAAGCATCAAGACCTTCAGAAACTGCAAGCCTGGACCCTCAGCTGACAGAAAACAACTAACTGCAAGCATCCCTCGCTCACACCAGGATGCTCCAAGCAGGGAGCACAGTCAGCACCAGTGCTCACCCAGGGCTCCCACAAGGATACTGGGATGGCAGGCTGGCCTCTGGGAGCAGAGCACTGCTCTCTCCACACACCTCCTCCCATGCTGAGCAGCACAACACTGAGCCAACATGTGCCTGTGCATCAGTGGCGCACAGGGCACAGCACCACACATGGCAGCACACAGGACACCCCCAAGGGCCCCACAACACAGAAAGCCCAACTCTTCAGCCCTTCCAGTCCCTTCTAGGCCTCCAACGCCTTGGAAACAGTGCTTCCTCTGAACATCCACTCACAGCCCTGACATGGTCACTTCCCATCTCCAGGAAGCAGAGAGCAAGCGCTCTCACAGCAGCTGATCAGGCCAGCTCTTGCCACTCACTTTTGCCTCACATGCCCTCAAGGCACTCACCCAAAGGGGCCTCCCTACTGACAGGCCCCTAGAGCCTTCAAAGGGAAGCCCATCCTCACGCCTTCTCTTCCCTACAGCTGGGAAGCAGGACAAACACTTTCTTCTGAAATGGCAAAAGGCAGCTTCACTTGAACAAAAAGGAAGGACAGATCCACAGGCTCATTCTCCACATGCAGATGACAGCTGCCCCTGACAGCCCACAAGGTACCCAGAGATGACTGGCTGGGGGCAGGCTTCAGCACCAAGGGAAATGCAGTGGCCTCAGAGACAGCTCGAGCTCATGGCAGCTTTGTGAATCTCTGAAATAAATGCAAGGCTGCTTGGGAATCGCATGCTGCCAGAGGGATGCTTTGGGCAAGAAAGGGTCAAAGATGGTGTTCCATGTCTTAAGTACACCAGGAAGCATGACCCACCATGCCTGACAGGAGCAGAAGGTCTTGATTGTCCCATTCACAAGCCACTCCACAACCATTGACAGCTGAGGTTTGCACTGAAACTCAGTCAGGGAGCACACAGACCTGGGCCCTAGCGTTGATGACCTGCCATTCACCATCGATCATCCTCAGAGAATCCAGGGAGTGATGCCAGAGGACAAAGTGTGGTGCTGAGCCATCTCCAGAGCAGTACCTTACATGACACAGCTCCTGAGCTTAGGCCTTCCCACAACATAGCCAGCAGTAAAAGGCTTCAAGAACAGAGGGGACATAATGCACGCCAAACAGCTGGGAGGCTAGCAGTGGGATGTATGTGCTCACCACCACTGCCATGATTCCAGCTACTCCGAGCAATGCAGCTAGAGCGAAGTGGGGCTCCTCACCACCACCACCCAAAGCACTGGCAAAATCCAGTCCCTTGCCAGGGTCAGCAGGGTCAGCACCTAACCACACCACACTTAGCACACCAATGTCTGCACGTGGCTGCTTCCTTATCTCCCCGCTGCAGCACAGAAAGCTCACACTACAGCACGATGGTGGGGTAACTTGCAGAGACTGCACCTGGAAGGAAGAGAGACCTGGGCTGCACATCCCTTGCAGGGCACTTTTGCCTTGCTGCTCCCATTCAAAGGCACTCCTCCAAAGAAATGTGGTACAGGAAGGACTCAGCCCCTTGACAGTCAGCTCCCAAGAACTCACCTGCCTTTCTCCAAAGACCACAACACCACAAGGCCTTCACTCCTTCAAAGGGATTCCAGCAGGCTAAGGCCCAGCCAGAAAAGCGCATCTCCCACAACGTCCGCTCCTCTAAGCACACACTGCTGCAGACCAAAGCTCTTATGAGCAAGAGGAAATGAGAGGAAAGAGGGAAAAAGCAGGCTTGGTTCACATCCTGGAGCAAGGAGAAACACTCCCTGGCCTTCAGGAAAAATCCATGCTGCAGGTGCTGGCAAGCGCTTGGCAACCCCAAGGCCTGAACGTCAGTGCATCAAAGGCAGCAGGCTGCCAGCAACTCTGGCCCATGACACCAGGGCAGCCTAGGCCCAGCCAGCATAGTCACACCCTCACCTTGCAGTGCTCCCCAGCTCCCCACTCTGGCACCACTGCCCACACACAGCACCGCCCTCTCCAGCTCTCTCCTCCAATGCTGAGCACCAAAATACTGGGATCACCACCTGGCTCCCCAACAGGGAACCCCTGCAGTGCGACACCCTGCCCACACCACTGCTTGCCTGACAGACGGGGGCCAGCAAACGTGCACCTCTGCATCAGCAACACAGAGGGCACCCCAAGTGCCCCACAACACAGAAAGCCCAGCTCTCCAACTCTGCAGTTCCCTTCTAGTCCTCCAAGGCTTTGCAACAATCACTGCCTCTCAGCATCCACTCACAGTCCTATACACAGTTACTTCCCTTCTCCAGGAAGCAGACGAGTGCTCTCACAAGCCCTGATCAGGCCACCTCTTGCCATTCGTTTGTGCCTCAACTTCTCTGAAAAGAACATCTCTTTCAAAATATGGCCCATACTTGTTTCAGGGTGACATTCCTTCTGTCTCCTCCAACAGACTTTGCACCCATTCTCCACTGGCTGCACACTTGGCCAGAAAAGCACCAAGCTCTAATGTATTACAGTTCCAAATGTGTCATAAAAGGAGATGGACACCTGAAAGACAGGCACAGCATTTAGACCTTGCAGGAACATCTCATAAGCTCCTTGCTGTTTCCACAGGGGGAATTTCTAAAGCACACACAGACAATGGGGAGAAGAGATTACTAACACCTGTGCTTACACCAGCATCAGATTTATTTAGCAGCCTCAAAACTCTGTCTGGACTCCCTAGCTGACCGGGAGCAGCCTGCAAGCTTCTACTTAGCAACAACTGGAAAGTCAAACTCCATGTCCATATTCACCAGAGAACAACACCCACATTTTTCATGTAGTAGTACTGACACAGGATGACAGACTGGAACAGAATTCCTGTCAGACGATTTGGAACATCTGCTTGACTGAATAGTTACATTTACATATTGCTGTAGAGCTCTGCAGCGGTCAGTCCCTCCTCTGGGCACACGCAACAAACCCAGAAGCGACCTCACCACCACCATCCAGGCTGCGTGTCTTCTCCTGATCTACCACCTGCTCAGAGAGGTGACCTCACAAGGGCAAACCCCCAACACACGCCTACAGCTGCTACAGGCTTCAGAGACACACGTTTCCTCAAAATATCTTCCCCCGCCATGAACCACTGCTGCCTGAGCAGGTACTCAGACAAAAGAGACCTCACACTCAACGCCCATGCCTAACACACACCTTGGGAAGAAGAGATTATTAGCACCACTGCGTACACCAGCACTAGATTTATTCAGTAGTTTAAAAGATCTAGTTGGACTCCCATGATGACCAGGAGTAGGCTGCAAGCTTCTACTTAGGAACTCAACAAGTCAAGCTCCATGTCCATGTTCACCAGAGAACATCATCCACATTTTAAACGTAGCAGTACTAACGCAGGATGACAGAGTAGACTAGAATTTGTGTTAGATGATGGGGGACATCTACTTCTGCTTGATTAATTTGTTGCCTTTCTCTGCTGCTATAGAGCTCTGCAGGGGTCAATCTCTCCTCTGGGCACACGCAACAAACCCAGGAGTCACCTCACCACCACCATCCAGGCCATGAGGCTTCTCCTGACCTGTCAGCTGCTCACAAGGGCAAACCCCCAACACATGCCTGCTGATGGCCTACGGGCTTCACAGACACTACTTGGGCTTGCCTCAAAAATAACTTCCCCAGCCATAAGCCACTGCTGTCCTAGCAGGTACTCGGACAAAAGAGACCTCACTCTCAATGCCCAGGCCTAACTGACTGCTGCCGGTCTATCAGGGACTCAGAAAGACGGGACCTCACAGCCACCTGCACAACCAGGTCTCTCTCACTGGCCAAAAAGCCCCCAAGGCAGGAATTACCTCACTAGAACTTCCCCAGCCAGCAGACAAATCCTGGCTGATCCGCTGCTCAGGCAGAAACCATCTCAAAAACACATCCCAGTGCGGACCTGCTGCTGCCCTATCCACTGCTCCATGGGAAGTGACATCACAAGCAACAGCCACGCCTTCTCCCTCCAGCCGGCCTATCAGGGACTCGCGCAGAACTGACCTCACCATCAACAGCTGAGCCATGGGCCTCCTCCAGCCCCACCAGCTACCTACAAACACTTGATGGCACACAGGGCATTTTCTCATACAGCCCTTTTAAACACTAGGGACCTCACTGCCCACCCTGCTGCTGCCTGCAGCTCCCCCTGCCCTTTCCCACGGCTGAGCCACCTCCCAAATGGCCTCCCTGATTCACTTCTGGCTTCACAATGGTCACAGTGCAGCAAAGCACCCATTGCGTAGCAGTTGCAACCCCCCTCCTCCCCAAAAAAGATTCTCTTCTGCCTAGGTAGTCTCTATATGTAGCAAGAGAGCAGGGCCTCATGTCCCAGTCAGAGGGAGAAGCCTTCCCACAGCTCACAAGTCTACTTCCTTCCCAAATGCTGAACAAGCACAGCCAATCCTCTGCACATCAAGCACAACAAGCACTCTCCTATTTTACGCACTGACAATTTGAGACATGGCAACGGACTCCGTACAGGACATTTCAATTGCTGAAATCAGCAGAGCCAGAATTCAGCAATTCTTCATCCTCATCTAGGATTATGGGAATAACAACCGCGAGTGTGAAAATGGCCTTTCCTCAACTTCCAAGCCCCCTGAAAAGCAAAACACCTCACACTTAACAGAGCTCTTCTGCAAACACCCTTCAGGCTGCTCCCAGGGTCACAGGTCCTGGAGCACACCAAGAACTATGGAGCAGGCACAACGACTTGGGCACGACACCTCGCGAGGACACCAGCAACCTGCTCTCACTTTGACCAGCAGATCCCAGACACAGCTCTGAGTAGCACCCGGGGCTGTGGGGGCAGCAGCAAATCAGGGAAACCCTTGAAAATGCATCTCAGACCCACAAAAGGTTCAAAGATTCCTACACCCAAACGCCACCAAGACGCCCAGGCCCAGCTGCTCGGCGCAGGCCGGCACGCCTGGCTCGCAGGTCAGTTCCCCTCGGTGACAGGGCGCTGGGTCCCCTGCTCACAGCCCCAACAGCCCCTTCGGGAGCCCCTGCAGGGAAGCAGCCCCCTCGCCAGCACCGCTGACCCTGCTGCAGTGAGAGGGCACCCGCAGGCATTTGAACGCACCCGCAGCCCCCACCAGCCCCACTCGCACCCGCTCTCACTCCCGCTCCCTTCTCGCCTGCTTCGCTCCCTCCCTTCTCGCACCTCTCTCTTCTCTTGGCCTTTTCCCACTCTGGACTCCGATTGGCTGACACAGCCGTCATTCCAATCCATCCCTGCCCTCCTCCTCAGGACAGCCAATAGGAGGGCCGCACTCAGGCGATGCCATGGCAACACTGCGCCCTCCTGCCCTGTCAGCCAGCTCTGCCCCTCCCCCGCGGGACGGCACCATCTTGTAGGCAGCAGCGCAGGGCGCGGCAGGGCCTGGGGGCAGCCCGGCACCGGGTGCCCGGGCAGTGCGGGGCCCCAGGCGCGGCCGCTCTGCCGCAGGGGCCCCGTAGGGCTCCTTGCTGACCTGTGCCCTGGGGGCCCTGCTGGGCTTGGAGGTCGGCCCTGGGGCCTGTGCTGGTGCCAGCCCTGGTGCCGGCACTGAGGCTCTGGGAATGGCCGGAGCGCCGGAGCCTGCGGGTGAGGTGCTGCTGCCGCCAGGGCAGGGCAGTGTCCTCTCGGCCCTCCTGCCCCGGCCCCTTCTCCAGGGCAGCCCCAGGGCTTGGCAGCCCTCCTGCTGTGCCTGGCAGGGCTGGGAGGGGGTTCTGGAGGGGTCACTCCAGAGGGCTGAGGAGCCCCATGGGGGCACAGGGCAGCGAGGGGGAGACCAGCTCTGGGCCTGTTGTTGCCAGGGAGTGGAGGTGTGGGGTCAGGAGGAGGCTGGGGGAGTTGGTCATGTTGGGCTCACCCCAGCAGTGCACCCCCCAGAGAAAAGTCCTTGGGATAGCCAGGTCTTAGAGGGTGACAGTGGCGCCTCCACCTGTTCACAAAGTGCTCTCCAAAACAGGCTGTCTTGGGTGCAGAGGTTGGAGCCCGTTTGGCAGGAGGACAGAGGCTGCGGCCATCTCAGGATGAAATCTCAGAGCCCCAAATCTGCTCTGCCAAGTTAGAATCCTAAAAGGATACAAACGGTGTCAATCCTCACTGGAGAGCTACAGAAGCACTGGAAACAAGCAAGTGCATTCCTGGCTGATGGTGTCCCTGCAGCAGTCCTCCATCTCGCTTGTCCCTTGCCCTCAGCTCACCTCTCAAGCCCAGGACGAGGGACGCTCTTCCCATCTCATCACCCAATACTCCTTGCCGACATGCTGCTGCTCCTCCGCATGTCGACAAGGGCTCCTAGTGCAGCCCCGTTGCCTCCTGTCCCCCATCATTGCCACAGAGCCACTACGAAGGACAGTGGTGGGGACTGCGTGAGCAGTGCCCAGCAGCGCCTGGGCCTCGCAGGGCAGTGAGGGCCCCCACCCACGGCACCATGGAGACCTCCCTGTGATGCAGCACATCCTGCTGTGACCTCAGCTCGTGTCATCTGGGGTCTCACTATGCCATTGCCGTGGAGATGGCCCAGCCAGGGAGCAGAGAGATTTCCTCTCCCCTCCTGGAAAGCAATCCCCTCCCTCCCCCCAGTTATTTCCCAAACATTTCTTATAAATTCCTACATCTCCAGAGGGGCCTTGGGCATTAGGGCAGCCCCAGCCCCAGGAGCCAGACGTCCTGGCTGCCACATGGTCTCCCGAGCCACACATGTCTCTCAGGCAGGATTTTGCCCGGGATCCACTGCAAGTTTTTCAGTTCACAGTTTCTGTGTGCCTCCTCAAACAGGAGCCCCTGAAGGCCCCCAGGGAGCTGCAGGAGCGTTGGGAACAAGCAACTGTTGCCTGGGCTGATGGTATTGGTCCAGCAGTTCTCCATCTCTACTTGCTCCTTGTCCTTGGCTCACCTCTGTAGCTGAGGAGGAGGAATGCTCTTCCTGGTTTGGCACCCAAAACTCCTTTACAATGAGCCCACTGCCTGCTGGCGAGGGGCCCCAATGTGGCCCCATTGCATCCTGTCCCCACTTCTTTCCATAGAGCTGCTATGCAAATCAAAAGTTTCTTTTCTCTTCATTTCCTGCTTTTGCCCATAGCAAGACAGCAGAAAAATCTCACTCTTTCAGCAGAGTCCCCTACTTTTACACATCTGCTTTCTGAACTTTTTGAACAGTATTTCCCTCTGTATTCCCCGCCTACTGCTACCACACACCCCAGTTCCTTTCCTTTGCTCCAGCAGCATGCTAAGATTGAGAAAGTCTAAGTGGGGTGTGTATGTGAGGGAAATAAAATAAATAACGAGATGCCAGCACAAACAGCAGTGGGATGGCAAAGCAGGTGGTGTATGAAAATGCCATGTCAGACACCCCAAAGAAGTCACGTCCTTCCAAAATCTGCCAAGTGAAAATGACGTACAAAGCCAAACATTTCTGAAGGCTTGTTGAATTTGGTGCCTCTGGTTGTACATGATGCCAGGGCCACCTGGCTGTAAGAAGCACTTGGGAGAGGGCCAAGCCTTGCAGGTGGCAGCCTCGGCTGGAGCTGAGCCCTGGTAAGAGCAGGAGAGAGCAAGGCAGGGGTCTTGAGGGTGCTCTGCTTCTTCTGCTAGCCAGACTGGCTGGGCAGAGGATTTGTCAGTGTGGGGCAAGAGATGGGAAATGGCAGCTGCCTTGGGCACCCCCAGGTATGTCCTTGCAGGCTGCCAGGCAAAGCATGCAGTCAGCCTGCTGGCAGGCAGAGACTTCCTGCTCCTTGCCAGCACTTCCCACCTGCTCCTCAGCAGCTCCGGGGAGTCAGGCAGAGGCTTACAAAGTCACCATCATGGTCATCTCTGCACCTTTGCGAGGACACGTGCAGAAGCCTGTGAGCCCTGTGCGTTGGGCAGCCGAGGCAGCCTGTGCCTTTGGTGGGAGCAAGCTGGGCTCCGGCTGTGCTGCACTGCTGCGTGCAGCTCCTGCTGGCGACCTGTGGGCAGAAGGACTCACAGGGTGGAGGCGGTTGACTTGGTCCGAGTGGCTGGTGAAGAGCAGGAAACCTGAGGGCCGTGGGCAAGGGAAGCTCTGGCTGCACGCGGCCTGGCTGAGCTGGGCCCAGAACTGCTCTCTGCCCCTCAGCACAGAGCTCACGGGCTCTGTGGGGGCCTTGGAGCACGCAGGTTGCTGTGCTTTGTCCCAGGGAAAGTCCCGAGGACCGGCAAGAAATCCCTCACTGGGTGCAGCAGCTCCTGCCTGCCTCTTTCACCCCAGCTCCTTTGCCAAACCAGCTGCCTGCTCTCCGGGCAGCTCCCATGCCTGCTGCCTGCCCCTGCCTCCAGCCCCATTGCTCACCTCGCCCCTGCGCTCCGGCATGCCTGGCAGTGTGTGTGCAGCCTGGCAGCAGACGTTTGCTGCCGCTCCTTGTAACTCTGCATGACCCTCTCCTAGGGTCCTGCTGCTCTGGCCCCAAGGGCAGCTGCTGCCACCTCATGGAGCGGCTCTCCTCAGAGTGAGGACCCCAGGGGCTCTGCTCCAGCAGGGACACAGTCCCCATGGAGACAGCCCCATCAGCAGGGCCTTGGAGGCACCATGCCACCACCATCACAAAGCTCTGCTGCTCACCATGGAAACACCCCTCACCAAGCCCCGGGGATCGCTGGGGGCACCCCCAGCACAACGCCTTGGCAGTCCCCATGGGCACACCCATCCCCATGGCCTTGCCTCCAAGCCTCTGCTTTCAGCTTTGGAGCCTGCCTGGCAGCTGAGAGCTGGGCAGCACCACCAAGTTGCCTCTCTCCACCACTGCACTCCATGCCTCTTGCACAGGCTGCCCTTCTTCAGGCACTCCAGAGCACACAGCCACTCCAAGTCTACCCCTCGCTCTGCCTGCTAATCCTCAGCCCTCTCCAGTGGCTCCTTGTGCAGCCCATGCCACAGCTCCCTGCATTCCTGCTGCTGTCGTGATGGGCTTGTTTTTCCCCACACCACCTGGCACCTTTGCTTGCCATCCCAGGCCATTGCTTCCTCACTCTTCTTGCAGTCAGTGTCTCCTCTAGGTTGCTCCCCCACCAGCTTGCCCAGCTGAATCACCATCAGCTCAGCACTTGGCAAGTCTCCTGCCAAAGAAACGCTGCCACCCTTGTTTCAGCGATGCTGTGAAAAAAACCCTGCAAATAGCAAACAAGACTCAAGGAAAAGAAGGGAAGAAGAGTCAGAAGCAGAGAAGGTGTGCTAGCTTTGTGGATCTACCACCTGGCACCCATCTCTGTGCAGAAATAAACAATTTTCTGGACCCTGTGTGTCTGTTGGTTGCTTGCACACTGGGTAATAGAACGCAGTTTGGGGACAACACAGGGATAACTACAAACAGTCTGAACACAGGCTGGGGAAGCTCTAGGGTGGAGGAGTGGCCCACGCAGGGCAGGGTCATTCCCCCACGGAGAGGGGTCTGCATGGGGCAGGGCTCCTCACAGCTCCTGCTCACCCCCAGGACACTTCCCAGGGGCTTCTCAGCAGGTAGCTCCAGGCAGGGATGACACCAAAGGCAAGGAGCTTCCCCACATCTCTGCTTTCAGGTCCCTGCTGCTGGTATGGGGGGAAGGGAAAGGGGCTGCCAAGCCTGGACAAGAGCCCGAGACTCCAAAGCTGATGGAGAGACCAGCAGGTCTGAAGGAAGCTCACAAAGTTCCTTCCCCGACATGCACAGCACCAGCAGCACCTTTGCCAACCCCAGCTGGATCTGTCCTCGCTACCCCGAGCATCTGCCAACATGCAGATGCCCCTCAACACTGCCTCGCTGCCAGGAGGTGTCTGTGGGGCAGAGCTGAGCACACAGGGCTGTGATGGGCCTGTGGGTCATTGCTTTCCTGAGGAAATGTCACCTTCAGACCCTCGACTGTCTCTGGGGAGGTGTCCCGAGGGGCTGTGAGCGCCCTCCAGAAGGGCACAGCTCTTCCACAGCCGCTTTGCCGCGATACCTGAGAGCCTGGCTCTGGCCACGGCCATCAGGAGCCTCCGCACGTCCTTCTCCTCACGGTGCCCACAGCTGGGCTGGGCTCAGAGAGGAGTTGGGGACCTGCCCCGGGGAAAGCGGGGCTGTCAGCAGGTGCACCAGGGCGCTGGCTGCCTCCTGCCTCCAGCCTCGAGAAACGACAAGCACCACTGTACCTGCACCCTCTCCTCACAGCTGGGATGGTGCTGAGGAACCGGCACCACAGCATCCAGCACCGAGCCATGGGGCCACAAGGAGAAAGGACGCAAGAGCCGGGGGCTGCCGGGGGCCGGAGGCGGCTCAGGCCAAGCCGGGCCTTCCCCATTCGCTGCTGCCACACAGCCGGGCCGCGGCGGCTCCGGCTGCCCCCGCATGCACGGCCGCTCGCTCTGCCCAGCCCGCGGCCCTCAGCCCCGGCGCGGCAGCTCCCTGCACTGCGGCTAAAGGCTCCGGGCGGCCCCGGGCCAGGAGATGCTGCCCCGCGGCAGCAGCCGCCTCTCGCGCCCTCCCTGCCCACAGGGCCTGGCCAGCCACGGACCTGCCCCCAACGCGCTCCTCACTCTCCTCTGGGCCACTGCGCATGCTCCGCCCTGACCGGCCACGCCCCTCCCTCTTTGCCACGCCCCTCTTGGTCCCTCCCCTTGGCTCCCCTGCCCCGCCCAACCCAGCCTCTGAACAGCGCACGCGCACTGCTGCCTCCCTCCCGCCCCTCCCTGGGGTCCCACCCCACGAGGCCACACCCCACGGGAGCTATTGGAGGAGTGAGGGGTGGGAGGGTCTGTGGTGCAGGGGGCATCACTTCCGGCTCTGGGGGCGGGGCCTGAGTGTCACTGGCTGCTGGTGCTGGTGCATGAGGAAACACTGCTGCCGGGCGCTGCTACTGCAGGGCCCCGCTCTGCCCCAGGGCCTGGGCGAGTCTGCAGGAGGGGAGGGGAGGGGAGGGATGGGAGAGAAACCTCTGCGCTGTGCTGGGGGCAGCAGCTTGCCCGTGAGCATCCCGGGGACACAGTGGGGGTTTTCAGCCTGCACTGCGGCCTGGCGGGTGCCGAGAAGCCCTGAGCTGTGAGAGCTGCAGCACTAGTGACCCCGCAGGCAGCAAGGAGGGAGAGGACCAGAGCAGCTGCTTCCTGTGCTGCTTCTGCCCTGGGTTGTTCTCCCCTTGTGGAAAGCTGAAACACCCTGGGTGTGTGTGGAGAAACTGTTGGTGAAAGCAGATAGGCAGGAGCTGCTGTCGTAGTGTGCAGGGGCAGTGCAGTATTCAGTTTTCTCGATCAACCTGTGAAAATGTGACATCTTTCTTCAGCTTTCAATTAGGAACAGTCACAAGCTGTCATGTCCAGGAGTGGGGAGAAAAGAGGGCTGTGAAAAGAGCAGGGCCTGAGCCCTGAGGTAACTATATGTAGCACTCTAGAGCTTTGTTGAAAGCTTCCTCTCTTCCTGCAGTTGCTAAGGAAGAAAGCAACAGGATGGCCGCAAACGGGCACTGTCCTTGCTAGACCAAGGAGAAGGACTTGAACACACCCTTGCGTGGAGAGCATTTTCCTTCCCGTACCTTCGAGCTGGGAGGTTTGGTCCATACCATCCCTATTGGTCCTTTTGGTTACTGGGGAAGGATTGACTTAATTCCAAAGAGTTCCAGACTCTTTGGTGCTGCCCGCAGCCTACCACAGGCCTCAGCAGGAGCCAGGTGTTAGGCGCAAAGGCTGAGCCAGAGTGAACAGTCCCATCTCTGGTGACAGTGAAAGTACTGCTTTGGGGGGCAGTAGAGGTGTATACAGGGAATGTCTGTGTATGTGCTTGGTGTTCAGAGCCTCTGTGGTTTAATGGTACTCCTTTCCAGGTGGAGATAGTCACTCTGCTGACTGGCCTCTAAAATGCAAGTGAGCATTTTGGAGACGTCCAGTTGTAACTCGGTGTGCCGGTCTTTACTTGGAGTGAGCTAACTGTGCTTGGAGGCAAGTATGCTTGGAAATGTTCCTGTTTTCCCTGGCAGGATAACATGCGTCTTGCAGTCTTCCTCCCCAGTAGATCACCAAGGGCTTTACAGAGGAGGTGCTGGTGGCTTCCCCCTTTTCCAATGAGTGAAAGTGACACAGCAAAAGAGAAAGGCTCCTGCCACGCATTGAGAGAAGACAGTGGGAAAGCATGTGAGCTCTTCTTTCTCTTTTCTCTTTTTTTCTCTTGCTGCTCAGAAAGAATAGTGCTGGAAGTTGATGTGATGTTTTCCCTTGTCCATTTGTGGAATGGAGGATGTATCCAGACTGAGCACTGCAAAAAGGGCACCTCCTAACCGTGAGGTGGATTCATCAGCACTGGAGGTGATGGCATTGAAACAACTCGTTGCTGTCTTTCTCTGCTTCTCTCAGGCATTACAGACCAGCAGAAAATGCTTGTGACAAGGGCAAAGCAGTGAAGCAAGCCAGTGCAGAGGTAAGCTAGTGTTCCTTATCATTTCATTTTTAGGGAATGATGGTTGAGTGTATTCAGCCATTGCACTCTTTGTATGTTGTAAAGAATGCTCTGCTGCCTTATTTTTTCCCCAGGGGAGAGGAGAGCATTCTTCAGGAAATGACACTTTCCCAGAGGTTGCCTGCTTTCACTTACTTTGTTTCTGTGCCATTCTGAGCACAGAAACAGTAGTACACAGTGGGATAGTTTGAAAGCAGCCATCCCAAAGAAGGACCTTGGGAGTTTGGAAAGGGAGGAATGTGCTGGTTGGTTGGGTGCTTTTGTGTGCAAAAGTATCCTTCTCGCTGTTTTATGCATGAGGAAGACTCTTTGCACTGTCTGCTAGTCAGGCGGTCTGTCCTTGTTTGCTAGCACTTGGCTTTCAGAGGGCTAGGAAAACAAGGGCCTGCAGAGTCATGCTACAGCCTGAGGAAAAAGGGATTTTTTTTTCTTTCCTTTTTCTGTTTTTTGTGAACCCATCCCTACTGCAGATCCAAGTGTTTTATCCTAACAGGCCCATGGGTTGTTTGCCTTCCTTAAGCACACTTGGATGCCAACAGCCATGTTGCAGCCACTCTAATGCACACCGTGGTGTCTTTATTGCCTGACTGCAGTGTTGTTGTCTGTTCCCCTTTGGTTGTCAGCTCAGCTCCCTTTGGAGCTCAGCCGCCTCCAGTTCTTCCAGACTCCTGTCTTTGGTGCCTTGGTCTGGAGAACGCCTGCTGTGGTTGTCTGAAACCTCAGTGTTGGGAGGGCTACAGCGTCATGTGGCACAAGAGGCCTTTGCTGTTCTCGTGTTCATTCCTGAGCTGCTTTCTTGTGTAGCCCTCCTGTTTTCAGTGCTAGTGCTAGTCCTCCTGTGCTAGTCCTCCTGTGCTAGTCCTCCTGTTTTCTGTCAGCTTCCTCTCTTTCCCCTGTTACTGCTGAAGTGAGAACAGCCTGAAACAACTGTGCCCTTCCAAGCGAGGAGTGTGAAACAAAGAACCCGGCTGCTGTTGCTACCTGAGCAGCGAGCTGAAGCCTGTGATCCTCTGCTCTGAAACACTGTGACAGTTTCCAAGGTCTAACTTGACCGGCTTTTTGGTGGGCCTTTTTTCAGGCGACTGCTCCATCCCGGTTCGTGCGCTCAGTGAGCCCTTTGCGCTTTCACTGTGTTTTTTCAGGCCACTGTGAGAGAGCTCACTGCTGCATCGGAGGAAGGCAAGCCAGAGGAGATCAGGAGTAGTGCTTTCGACCTCACTGCCACCCCTGAGGATATCCATAGACTAAGGAAGCTTTGCTAGTTCAAGGATGAGGTAATGTCTGCTGCCGTGTAGTCATGTTCTCATACCTCTTGACTGTGTATGTGAATTTTCTTTTCAAATTCTTTGCTTTTCTTTCACTGCACTCAGCAGGAGGGAAAATGGAATCTAAGTGCAGCATGTAATTGCAAGTTCTCAAACGCTTGTTCTTAATGATCTCTCCAAAGGGACCATTTCCTTCTTTTTTTTCCTCTTTTTTATGGTTTTATGTACCTGTCTCAATTTCTCAGAGTGACACAGTCTCTCACACGCTCTCAGAGTGTCACAGTCCGAGAGAACTTTTATTATCCCTGTCTCATTATAACTTACAAATTGATAAGTATGGCCATACTAGAGGTATCCTCTAATCAGGGAGGACCTATCTTCTTCCTCAGAAAAACTGAAGGAACAGTGAGAAGTTGGCATATACACTTCATGCTCCTTTTGTTTTCCACTCTAAAACTTACCCAAGTGATGGCTGGGGTTGAAAGAGGCAAGAAGACTGCCTGATGCCTTCCATCGCATAGGCACAAGCAGCTTTTAGTTTGTTGTGGTTTGCTCCTCAGTTACTAAGTCGTCTTATTCCTTATGCACAGAAGAACGCTGTGTGCTTGGGCAGTGGGGTTAGCCTAGAGGCTAAAGGGGCACTGCTTAGCTTCCTGTGCCTGTCCCTGTGACTCAGGTTTGGGTCCCTATTTGCCTGTTTTTCCTTGACATCTCATCCCCTCCCAAAGAATCTCCTGGGTCCTGGAGTTCAGTCACCTGCTCCAGGCAAATCTATCGCAGAATCGATTTTATAGATAGACTTAAGTTCCCTTGTGAGATATTTCCTTGATTGAGAGCCACATGCAGAATTTCCTTTTCAGGAATTTGAAGTCTTTTCAAATCCAAGTGGCATTTCCTGATGGCAACTTTATGGGTATTGCTCCTTGTGGCAGCATTGCTTGTGAGGGTAACTGATTCTCTCTCCATAGAGCAACTTCTCCTGTACGGAACAATCCTGTTTCCTCTGTCTTAGTTTGGCTATGTCAAACTGAATTCTCCTAGTGTGCTTCCGTGTGATTGGCACTTCACTTCTGGGGCATTTGCATAGCCTGCCTTTGTTGCTTTTTGTTGCAATCTCAGTTCCTTTTTTTTTCCAAGGAAACCAGAATTACTCACAGTACGTCATATGCTATCCCTCAAGTGCCATTAGGAATACTTCTGTATCTGCTGGGAAACTATTCCTTTCTTTGTGATTCTACTTGTAGATTATTAATCTGTAACTAGCTGATACACTCAGCTTTGTGCCTGCATAAGAACTCGCAGCAACCTCCACATTTCCTGAATCCTGCTTTAGAGCAGAAATTCTTGTCACAGCACGGCAGCCTGAGAGGTGCAGAGAAGCCCTGAGCTGTGAGAGCTCCATCACTAGTGAAACCTAAGGCAGCAGGTGAAGAGTGAAAAGAGAGAAGCCGCTTTCTTTGCCACTTCTACTGCTTGATGTTCCCTCCTAATGGAAAGCTGAAACACTCTGGGTGGGTGGTGAAACTGACGGGGAAAGCAGAGAGGCATGAGCTGCTGCTCTACTGAATGGTGGAGGTGCAGGGGTAAGGAGTCAGTTTGTATTTGCTGCCAGGGATAAGATTTTTTTAAACAAACATTTTTTTCCCTGCTGTAATCTGGACGTTAGCTCAAAAGATGTCTGTCACGACAGAGAAGCAAAACAAATATCTCCACAAGACTGTGCCGTCCTGCAGGTGTGTGTGGGGGGGAGGAGGGGGATTTGGGGGCTCTTGGAGCAAGCTATCTTTCTGTACAAAAGTCTGGAAAACATTGATGCATGCCCCCAGAGAAGAGAAATTTTCTGGGCACTCAGAGCAACACAGGCAGGACCCAGCGATGTCGAGGGAAACCCATCCCAGCCATACCAAACCAACCACTCTCTCCAGAGGACTTTCCTAACCCTTGGGCTGGGAGTAGGAGAGGAGATGGGAGAACAGTCATCCCAGACTTGCCTCCGTCAGGCCCTCAGCTCCAGAACGTGTCATAGCTTCAGGTGAGTTCTCTCAGGCAACACTTCGCATGCCTCTGGTGCATGGAGAAGACTGGGTAGGCACACAGGAGACAAGGGAGAGAAAGGGCAGAGATGCCAGCAGGTAGAGTTGGGCTCCCTGTGTCAAAGATGACTAGAGGCTGACTAAGCAAACTAACTCCTGTAGGGACTTGGAAAGGCACATCTTGGACAGTATTTAAGGGGGGTGGAGTCTCCCTCCTGCAAGACTTGCCCCAGCGCTCTGCAGAGACTAGGAAGAGCAGGAAGGTTGACTGTAGGGAGGCTCGCAAGCTTTAGCAGGTGCAGAGCTGGGAGGTGCCCTTACAAACTTCTGAATGCAGGCCCTGAGGCATTGCACTGCCTCGTAGGCTCTGCACCAGAGCCCAGAGAGCAGCACTGCAGTATGAGGGATGTCCTGAGAAGCCTTGAATCCTCAAATGCCGGAGATCCAGGGTGCCAGAGCTGTACAGATCGTGGGAGAGCAAGGGTGCCAGTGTGGATCCAGGGTGCCTGGGCTGCACAGATCCCTGGAGGAGCCAGGGGGTTGGTGTGGGGAAGGGCAGGGGGCTGAGGAGCATACCCAGGGGAGAAGCAGAGCCCCAAAGTGACACTGAAAAGCCCAAGGACCATCTGAAGCCCAGAGTTGAGACCTGGCTTTTCTCAGGCTCACACAGAAGGAAAGGTGGACTAAGTTCATGGGAAATGGGAAAACTTCCTCCAATTGGCTACGTGGCCTGACCAATGGCTTTGGAGTCTGGCAGGGACGAGGGTCCTGGGTAGAGCTCTCTGGATGATGTGTGTTTGCTCTTTTCTGGCGTATCATCTCTATCTTAAGCACCACAGAGCGAGAAACCTTGCTGAAGGCTTCTCAAATCAAAGAGCCTGCTTTGGTGCCTAAAGGAGGAAGGTTACGTCCTGTCCCTTATTCTCCTATACCCTACTTCAAATAAAAGAGAGATCCACAGCAGCCACCAGTTTTGAGGCTCATCTAAGCATCTCAGCCTGTGGCCACCCTTTGTGCTTTTTCATCCCACTGGACTTTGATCCTGTAAAAATGCCAAACCCCAATCCAACCCCCAAACCGCAGATTCCTGCACAGAATCCTGTTGCCTCGTGCAGCAGCCAGGGAGTGCAGGAGCACAGCAGTGACCTCTCCAGGTCCCCACTTCAGATATTTCCCTGACTTTGGCACCACTTGGAGACATTCTTGAAGGAATTTATCAGAAAGTTTGGGAAAATACCTGGGGGAAGGGAGATGCCTGCTTTCCAGGAGGGGAGAGGAAATCTCTCTGCTCTCTCCCTGGCGGTGCAATCTCCATGGCACTGACCTGCTGTGCCCCCAGATGACACAAGCTGAGGTCACAGCGGGATGTGCTGCATCACAGGGAGGTCTCTATGGTGTCCTGGGTGAGGGCCCTCACTTCGCTCTGAGACCTAGGTGCTGCTGGGCACTGCTCACGCCCTCCCTGCCGCTGCCCTTGTTGTGGCTCCATGGCAAGACTGGAGACAGGAGTTAATGGGGGCTGTGCTGGGATCCGTCGCTGACATGCAGAGGAACAGGAGCATGATGAAAAGGAGTGTTGGGTGAAGGGAAGAACATCCCTCCTCCTGGGCTGCAGAGGTGAGCCGAGGGCAAAGAGGGGAGATGGAGGACTGCTGGATGGACACCATCAGCCGAGACCACAGTTCCTTGTTCCCAAGGCTCCTGCAGCTCTCCACTGAGGGTAAGGGCTTTGGGTACTTCTTCCCGAGATGTTGCACAAAGATTGGTAACTGCAAAAACTGCTGTGAATCCAGGGCTGTGGGGGTGGCTGGACAGGACTGGGGGCTGCCACAAGAGTCATCTCTGAGGGTCCCATCTGTCTTAGTGGACAGCCAGGCCTCCTGGGTCATGGGTCAGGAGATGCGCTGAGCCTCAAGGCTTCTGTGGGGCCAGCTCCATTGCCTTTTGGGGTATGTGGGGGGGCATGGGAATCCATGGCAGGTTTCCCTGGGATCGTGTCTCCCTTTGCGATCCGGCTCTGAGAAGAATTAGGGTCCTGCATCCCAGAGGCTGGGGCAACCTGCTGCTCTCATGGGGCTCTCAAGAACCTGCTGAAATGTCCATGTACAAGAAGGAAACCACCTTGTAATGACCCCAGGTCCTCTGCCTGTTTGAGAGGACCTCTGTTCCTTTCATGCTTGGTACAAGTTGGTACAGCATGTTTTGGGCTCAGAGAACCATCTCGAGATGGTCATAGCCTGTGTCCTTGCGCAGATTGGACTCAAAACATCTGCATGCAAAAGAAAGTCTATTTGGGAGAGCACCTTGGAAACAGGTGGAGGCACGGTCCCCACTGCCAAGTCCTGACTGACCCAAGGATTTTTCTCTGAGCTATGGGGTGCAGTTCTGCAGTAAGCCCAAAAGAGCAATCTCCCCCAGTCCCTTCATGACCCCACACCCCTACTTCCTAGCACCAGCTGGCTCAGAGCTGGTCCCCCCCCTCACTGCCCTGTGCCCCCATGGGGCTCCTCAGCCCTCCGGAGCGACCCCTCGGGGCACAGCCCGGCCCCACACAGAGCAGCCCCTGCTGCGCCATGGCCCAGCCCTGCCAGGCGGAGCGGGAGGGCTGCCAAGCCCTGGGGCTACCCTGGGGAAGGGGCCGGGGCAGGAGGGCCGAGAGGACACTGCCCTGCCCTGGCAGCAGCAGCACGTCGCCCGCAGGCTCCGGCACCCCGGCCATTCCCAGGGCCCCAGTGCCGGCACCAGGGCTGGCACCAGCACAGGCCCCAGGGCCGCCCTCCAAGCCCAGCACGGCCCCCAGGGCGCAGGGCAGCGAGGAGCCCCGTGGGGCCCCTGCGGCAGAGGGGCCGCGCCTGGGGCCCCGCACTGCCCGGGCACCCGGTGCCGAGCTGCCCCCAGGCCCCGCCGCGCCCTGCGCTGCCGCCCACAAGATGGCGCCATCCCGCGGGGGAGGGGGCAGAGCTGGCTGCCAGGGCAGGAGGGCGCAGCGTTGCCATGGCATCGCCTGAGTGCGGCCCTCCTATTGGCTGTCCTGAGGAGGAGGGCGGGGATGGATTGGAATGACGGCTGTGTCAGCCAATCGGAGTCCAGAGTGGGAAAAGTCCAAGAGAAGAGAGAGGTGCGAGAAGGGAGGGAGCGAAGCAGGCGAGAAGGGAGCGGAGTGAGAGCGGGTGCGAGTGGGGCTGGTGGGGGCTGCGGGTGCGTTCAAATGCCGGCGGGTGCCCTCTCGCTGCAGCAGGGTCAGCGGTGCTGGCGAGGGGGCTGCTTCCCTGCAGGGGCTCCCGAAGGGGCTGTTGGGGCTGTGAGCAGGGGACCCAGCGCCCTGTCACCGAGGGGAACTGACCTGCGAGCCAGGCGTGCCGGCCTGCGCCGAGCAGCTGGGCCTGGGCGTCTTGGTGGGGTTTGGGTGCAGGAAACTTTGTCCGTGTTGTGGGTCTGAGATGCATTTTCAAGGGTTTCCCTGATTTGCTGCTGCCCCCGCAGCCCCCAGGTGCTGCTCAGAGCTGTATTGGGATCTGCTGGGCAAATTGTGAGCGGGTTGCTGGTGTCCTCACGAGATGCCCTTCCCAACAATCTCTTTTGTTGTGGAAACTGCATTTCAGAGTGTCTCTGAGAGAGGATGTCCTACATGTCATGTCGTGTCCTAGCTGTTGTTTTGGGGACCTGGTATAAAGACATGGTCTCATCTCTGCCAAAAAGAGGATTAGAATGTCTCAGTTGCCTTGCTGGCTGTTCTCTCACAGATACAGCTCAGCATGGTGGGGAGATATTTGCCCCTATCTGTTGCAACTATGTAAGGCCAGCAGAACTGACAGTAACACTCCGATTCTGTCTGTCTTTCTAGGTTGCTCCAGTTGCGTACATTCCCAGTGCTTTTCTCAGGCCGCTGAGAATGGAGGAAGAATGCCAGGGTGTGTCCCTGTAGCTGTCAACATCTTTGCCAGCATCTTGAGCCCTCTGTGAAAGCAGCTGCAAGTGAATGAGATGAGGCTATGTACGCATGCAACGGCTTCCGTAAATGTGCCTGGCTGTTTCAGTATTGGAGAGGCCAGTGGTAGGCACACAGCTGCTGTTTCTGCTTGTGAGGTGCCTATTGCCTTGCTCTCTGATAAGCCAGCAGATGCCCAGTGGCTTTGATGAAGCCTGCAAAGTCACTACTTCCTCCAAACCAAAGAGCAAGTAGCAATTAAGTTGTTTGATACCTATTTGAAAGACTTCCACATGGTAAATACCAGAGGACAAGGAGACACATTATTAGTCTTGTGGCTGTGAGGTCAGTTCAGCCTGACTGCCTGCTAGGGCGGTGGCAGGCCCATGGCTGCGGGCTGCGCGTGTGAGGTCCCCTGTACCTCGGTGCCTGATGGAGCAATGCCAGGCTTACAGGTGTTGTTTATGCTTGTGAGGTCACTTCTGCCTGAGGCCCTGGTGGGCCAGAGCCAGGCCTACAGACGCTATTTGTGGGTGTGAGGTGGCTTCTGCAGCAGTGCCTGACGTGACAGTGCTGGTCACGTGGCTGCGGATAGTTGCTGTGAGGTCCCCCGTGCCTCGGTGCCTGACAGGCCAGTGCTGGTTCAAAGGCTGCTGTTAGTTGCTGTGAGGTCCCTTGTGCAGCGATATTTTATAGGACTGTAGTAAGCCCATGGCTGCTGCTCGTGGCTGTGAGGTCACTTCTGCCTGCGTGCCTGATAGGTCAGTGCCAGGTACACAGCTGGTGTTTATGGTTTGTAGGTTACTTCTGCCCCAGTGTTTGATAGGCCAGTGCTGGGCACGTGGCTGTTTTTTGTGGTTGTGAAGACACTCGTGCCTCAGTGCCCAGTCGGCCAGTGCCAGGCCCCCAGCTGCTGGCTGTGCTTGTGAGGTCTCTTGTGCCTCAGTGCCTGAAAGCCAGCACTGGTCACTAGGCTGCTGTTTGCAGTTCTGAGGTCACTTGTGCAGTGGTGCCTGATGGGCGAGTGCCAGGCCCATGGCTGTTGTTTGTGGTTATGAGATCTTCTCTTGTGGTTGTGTGGATCGTCTCTTTCTAATGATCCCTGAAAAACAGTCTATTCTGGATCTCAAGGTCCAGAAAGCGGTCTATTCTGGATCTCCAGCTCCAGAATGCATCCCTGCATCTCCTCGGCATTTCCCCGGGTCATGTCTGCTGTTGTTGTGGGTGTGAAAGACATTGGTGCTGTGTGTGACAAAGATGACTGAAAGGTTGGAGCATCTCCCATAGGAGGAGATGCTGAGAGGGCTGGGACTGTTTTCCTGTTGTAAAACAGACTGCTAGTGTCTTTAGACATCCTTTGAGGGTGTCTAAATATCTGGTGGGAAGGTGTAAGGAAGATGAGAGCGTGGCTCTGAGTGTTTCTCTGTGATAGCCGGGGAGAGGAGGAGAGGCAATGGGCACAAAATGGCAAATCATGAATTTCCACCTGAAGGTAGGAAAATACCTTCAGGTATTGTGAGGGTGGTTAAATGCTGGAAGAGGTTCCCTGAGAGGCTGTGGAGTTTCGACTTTGTGAGATACTCTAAACCTGCCTGACCTAGACCTGGGTAAGCTTTTGTAGGTGCCCCTTCTTGATCAGGGGGGTTGGAGCAGGGGATCTCCAGAGGTCCCTGCCAATATCGTCTTTTTTGTCATTCTGTGAAAACAGCAAAACTCACACTGAAAACAACCATTTCGAGAAAAAAAGAAAGAAGCCAAAGGGTTGCTAGAAACAACTAGATTGGCTCAGTTGTTTTCAGTGCTTATGGATGTGGAAGGGAAAGAAGAGAGTTTTTGATTTCAGGTCTGTTCTTTTCATACCATGTTCATTAAGAAAAACAAATCTCTGGCGGGGATATCAGGATGGAGGCAGCTGTGATGTTGCTGGCGGGGGGTCAAAGGACTACAGCAGAGGGGCCTGGAGGCAGCAGCTGCCTCGTCTGCCTGGTGCAGCTGAATTTGTGCATGTGCTTGTTCCTCAGGCTGCCCTTGTGAGAGAATTTCACTCTCTCTCCCGAGGCAGAGAGGCTGAGAAGAGCAGTTGCTCAGCTGAGATGCTGAGGCCCAAGTGGTGGAGGTGCTCACTTGCTCTAGAGGTATTGTGGGGTTGTTTTCTTTCTTTCAGGAAAACAATTTCCTGATGTGAAGAAGCAAGGACTCGTCCTAGCTTAGAAGTGGCTAGGATGAGTGTCCATGAGTGTGTTCTGCACCTTTCTTAGTTCTAGCATTTCTAATGCTCGGCATCCAGATGTGAGGCCCCTTGTACTTCCTTTTCATCCTTTGGAAAACTTACCTGCTAGTGGTGCACCTTCTTGTCTCTGTTGCCGTGTTGGCCAACTCCTTTGCTCACAGCAGTCCATGCACTGCCATCTGCCTCCAGGCTAAGCCGTCCTAGCTCTCTCAGGCTCTCCTCGGGTGAGAGATGTGCAAGACCTGTAGTCATCTTGATAGCCCTGTCCTGGACTCTTTCCAGCAGGTGCATGTCTTTCTTGTACAGGAGAGCCTAGATTTGGAAAAAGCATTCCACAGGTGGGGCCTCACCAGTGCTGAGCAGAAGGGAAGGATCACCTCTCTCGAGCTGCTGGCAATGCTCTTCCTAATTCAGCTGAGGATACTGTTGGCCCCTTTTGCTGTGTGAACGCGTTGCTGGCTCATGACCAACTTGTGACCAGGATCCCCAGGTCCTTCCCTGGAAACCTGCTCCTCAGCATCTCGGCAGTGGGGTGACGCTGCCACTTGCCACCAGTGCCCCCAGAACTAGGGCTGGCTTCATCCCCCTTCCTGCAAATGCCTCCTTCCCCTTTTCAGGCTCACACAGGGGCCTTGAGAAACACATTGAATCACAAGGCAGAGCAGGACGTGGTGAACAGCGTCATCGGTGGCCAGCCAGCTATCAGGAAAGCAGTCAGCTGAGGCCAGAGACCTTGTCACGAAGGGCTTTGGAAGGGCTGTGTGAGCGGGCGCAGGTCATGGGCTTGTGTGGGAGCACAGTGTCACGTTGAGCTCCTGCACCAGAACATCTGTATCAGAGGAGGCATGGCTCTGGAGCAGAGATGGAGATCATCTTGCCGTGTCTCATTGCCCCAACAACCAGACCCATCCTTTTGTCCTTTTCGGATTGCCTCGCTGGGAATCCACCTTTGTGTCAGGCTCGGGGCAGGCTTGTGCATTTGCACCTTTCCCTGAAGGACAGGTTGCCTTCAGAGCTGCAGCTCAACCGTGCAGCTGCCCCATTATGCTCCTGAGAAAGGTGTCAGCGAGGCTGTGGTGGTATTCAGCGTGGCATGCCATCCAAGAAAAAGGTAAGTGCCTATCATAGTCCCTGACATCCTTACTCTTGAGCTGCTCTGCCTGCACATGTAGCTTGACCAGGCTCTGCAGATGAGTCTGTTGGTGGAGGTTTTGTAGCAGAGCTGAAAAAAAGGGGCCTATTCAAAGCAGTGAGAGAAATGGAGGCTCTGCACGTAGTCTCCCTGTGAGATAGCATGCAAGAGCCAGCACTAGTGCGTGCACTGTCCGAGTGAGGCGTGCCCATGGGGACGGGCTGTCTTTGTGGGTGGTGTGGGCAGCCCATGCCTGATGAGGGGCCTCAGTCATTTGCAGCGTGCCCGTGTTTGGGTGCAGCTGGCAGTAGGCCCCTGTTGTGCTGGGTGCCCCCGAGGCAGGCAGGAGCAATTGCGGTGCTGGGAGGGGATGCACATCCCGCCTGAGCAGGACCTGCCTGTGCAGAACATGCGTACCCTCTGTGCGGCTTGTTGTGTAGCCCCAGTGCTGCTGGGGACCCAGCAGCACGTTGTCCCTGGTGATGCCCCGGGACAATGTGCCCTTGCTGTGTTTGCAGGCAGTGCGCAGGAAGTCTAGCACCATGGACATAGAGACCGCTTGGAGTCTTCCGGCAAAGAAGCAACATATACGGCCTGCTGCAGAGGAGATGCCAGAGCCGGTGAGGCCTTTTTATAGGGAGCACAGGCCTGACATGGTACTGGGTATTCCCATAGGCACAGAGTGACCTAGGCAGATAGAATTCCTGGAATTGATTAGAGTCCAACTTTTCTCCATACCAGAGCATCTCCAACCTGGTGTGGCACTCCGCCCTGTTACTGGTCCAAGAAGTGGGACCAGGCTCTCTTTCCTTGTGTGCTTCAATGCAAAGTCCGAAAGTTAGGCACAGCAGGTCTCACCACACCACCAGCATCATCAGACTCAAACCTCCTGTCTGGACCAAAATGTAGAAGCCTGTGACTTTGAGGCAGAAAAAGCTCTCCGGTGTCCACAGCACCTGGACAGTTGGCCCAGGCAGTGGGACAGGTCGGACGGAGATAGGCCAGCGTCTGTTTGAGTCTCCCTTGAAGGATCCTGTGTACTGCTAGGGGATCCTAGATGGGAACAGGGAGATCTTTCAGGATGTGCTGTTGGGCTGCTCTCCACCCCTGGAAAGCTCCAGGGAGAAAACCTTCCAAGCTGGTCTTGAGCCAAAGGAAGAGATGGGTGCTATTGCTGAGCTGCCAGCAGAGTCGTGGGATTCATCTCCTCTGTGCTCCTCTTACCCCCATAGGAAAGGGACTGAGGAGAGATGGGAGGGAGGCATCTCAGCAGTGGGGTGATGCTGCCACTTGCCAGCCGTGCCCCCAGGACTAGGGCTGGCTTCATTCCCCTTCCTGCAAATGCCTCCTTCCCTTTTTCAGGCTCAGAAGAGGGCTAGGAGCAGCACGTCAGAGCAGCAGACAGAGCAGGACATGGTGACCAGCGTCATCGGTGCGCAGGTATCAGGAAAGCAGTCAGCTGAGGCCAGAGACCTTGTCGGGAAGGGCTTTGGAGGGGCACTGTGAGCGGGCGCAGGTCATGGGTCATGTGGGAGCAGAGTGTCACGTTGAGCTCCTGCACCAGAACATCTGTATCAGAGGAGGCATGGCTCTGGGGCAGAGATGGAGATCATCTTACCTTGTCTCATTGCGCTGACAACCAGACCCTTCCTTTCCCCCTTTCCTCTTTGCCTCATTCTGACTGCATCTTCAGACCAGGCTTGGGGCAGGCGTGTGGTGCACTCGCACCTTTCCCTGAAGGGCAAGCTGCCGTCACAGCCATGCAGCTCCCCCATAACGCTCCTGAGAAAGGTGCCCTAGAGGCTGTGCTGCCAGTATCGTATTCAGCCTGGCGTGCCAGCCAGCTCACCTCTGAGGCAGGGACCCCCACAGCCAAGGCATCTCTTGTCCTCCTAGGTTTTCACCATCTCCCTCCTTGGGGCTCCTGTTGAGTCAACGGACTGGTGCTCTGAAGGAGGGACAACAAGGAGAAAAGTAAGACGCCACTGCCAGACCAAGCCAAGAAGGTGAGAGCCTGTGTACAGCAGGCATCACGCATGCACAGGGCTGTTAAAGCCTCCCAGGTGCTCCTGCCATATCCCCGAGCCCAGCCAACCGCCGACATTACTCACAGGTCAGGAATTGACTGGGGCTGGCAGTGGGGCAGACATGGGGCTCCTGCTCAGTGCCCACAGCCGGGGCAGGGACTCACCTCCATGCAAGCTGTGGTTAGGGGTTGCAAGACAGGCCTTACGCTGGCTTAGGTTGCTCCCTCTCCCAAGAGCCAAGTCACATGGCAGCCTGGGCCATGCTCCACCAGCCCCGGGTGCCAAGGCCATGCTGCCACCCACGTGGTGGCAGTGGGCCTCAGAGGGATGTGGGGGGATCACTCTGGGCTCCTTCCCCAATGCTGAGCCCAGCACATGTGACTGTAGGACACAGCAATACCTGGCCAAGCTGACATCAGGAGCCCAGATCCCTGCGCTGGTGACCTTCATCACACCACAGCAAGGAGGTACGCTAAGGGCCGTGCAGTTTGGGGGATGGCACCCTGTGCCCCCGCTCCCCACCACTGCTGGGGAAAGGGTCTCTGCGGGAGGGAGCAGTGGGGGAGAGGAGCGCTCGAGGGACAGCTCCTGCCAGCAGAGAGCTCAGCCGTGGGCGCTCCCAGTCCATCGGGCTGGCATGCACTAGTAACATGAGAGGAGAGCACACCAGCCACCAGCAGCTTTACCAGTCCCCTCCCCTAGCACAGAGCACTGACCACAGCCATGTTCACAGCCGGGAGAAAACAAAGTATTTGATTAAGGCAGCTACAAATGGACTTCTGCAATGCTGCTCAGAGTTTTAGCAGTCTGGGAAAAGGGGCCTCAATCTACTATCTAAAATACTGGAAAATGCTGGGATGGTACCCAAAGACAGGGATTGCTGCAAAGGACAGCACTGTCTTGTAGGCTGTAACACCTGGCAAAGCAGACGGGGCAGACGCTGAGCCCCAGCCCTTCCTGTGCAGCACCAACTTCTGCTTCTGCTGCAGTTCAGCACAAACGCGCTCCCCTGAGGCTTGTTTTGAGGAGCGCCCTGGTATGAAATGCTGTCGTGGGAGAATAACCTCCCGGTAAAGACACTTACAGGGACCCAAGCTTTTCACTGCCACCAAAATCACAGGCCTGCAGGCCTCCTTGATCATTCTCTTGGCAAAACCAGGAATTAAAGTCAGAAACAACTGTGGTAATCTCTAATGCATCATTGTCTTTAGCCTCCAGAGATGGGCGGCGTTGGATTGCGAGCCTTCAGGAGCCACCAGGAAGACAGAGCATAGCAAGCAGTCACCCCCCGTGGCAGCCCACAATTGCCACTTCAGTCACTAGTGGGAAAAAGAAAATCAAGAGTATGGTGGAGGGGAGAGCCAAGATACAGCGTAGAAGGGTCTTAAGGGAAAAGGCTCATAAGGCAATAGGCTCATAATCTTGTACTATACTACATGCAGACTTCTAATAGATACAGTTCTGTGTAAATTGTACCGTAGTCTGATAGAGTAAACTATACTGTAAATTTTACTATATACTGTTAAGTTGTATTACAAGTATGTAATACTGAATACATAAATAAAAGCGTATGGCATTCTCCATGGGGAGCTGAGTGATGCTGCTGGGGAGGCCCTGGGCAGGGAGCTCTGTGTAACCCGGGAACTCACCAAACGCTGCAGGGTCCCTCTTCCTTCTTGCCTGGGAGCGGGGCGGGGAGGAGGCAGCAGGATCCCATGGCAGGGCCTGATCCCTGCTGCCCCCTCCCTGCCCGGCCCCCACAGCCTCCTGAGCTGCAGTGAGGCATCACGAGGCCTTTGGGGGGATGTGAGGAGACTCCCCAGCCCCAAGCGCAGCTGGCTCTGTGCCCCGAGCAGGCAGGCAAACGTGGCCACTGGGACCGGCAGCGGATGGGCAGCTGTCCACATGGGGCCGGGTGCCAGGGACCTTCCTTGCACTGCTGTGACCCACAGCTGGGCGCTGGCAGGTCACTGTCACCGCGGGAGCTGGAACCGGCTGGGCTGTGGGGGCCTTCTATGCCCCCAGCCTCCAGTCAGGGTCTGCTCCTCTCGGGACCCCTCATCTGCCCTCCCAGGCAGCCCATGCCCCCCCACACCACCATGTGCTGCTGGAGTTTCATCAGGATTTAGCAGAATTTGGGGCACAGTGACATTGTTAAGATTGATCTCAATCTTCCTTTATGAATGTTAAGAAAATGCTATAACCATCAGTTAATAATTACATGATGTCAGTACTCATCAATTTAAATAAATACTTGGAAATACAAATGTTGTAATAGTTATTTTCAAAAACCATTTCAAGTTATTTTTTTGGAAGGGCTCCTTCTACCTTACCACTAAGCTTATACTTTCCAGAGGGTGGTTCCGGGGGCTTCGATGAGTATTTTGCCCCTTTTTGTTCCAGCAGAGGTTGGGTTCAGTGCTGATGGAGAGAGAAGGTCTTGGTAGGGGGTGAGAGCTTCCTCGGTGGCTCCTCGGGTAGGGGTGTCCCCCACAGCCCTCTCCATGTGTCTTTCGGTGCCCCCCAACACCCTCCTGCTGCCTTTTGGAGAAACCCAGCTCCCTATGAGGGCTACTAAAGGATACGGTATCTGGCGAAATAGCTCCCCTCAGACCACTTTTTCCCCTGCCTTGGGACTGGTGGTATCGGAAAAGGTTCAGCTGACGGTTAAAGTCCAGGGTAGGGGTTGGGACAAAGCCTCAAGCTCTCAAAAAGGCACCTGCAGGCCCCTGGGTGGTCGACGACTTCTGCCCTGACCAGCACACTCAAACTCTGCGCCATCGCAAGCGTGTCTCTTCCAGTGTTGGCATGCACAGAGGTGTCAGAGCTGTGCTCTGGCAGGAGGTCAGAGGAGGGAATGACTTTGGAGGTTAGGGAGTGGGGAGAGGCTTCGGGAGGGCTGGGGCTTGGCTTACAGTTCCCGGTAATCAGCTAAGGTATGTTTTAGAGTTTGGGGTTAGAGGACTGGGTTCAGGCTGGAGTTTGGGGCTTACATATTAAGGCTAGGCATAAGAGCTAGCAGCTAGAGTGACTCTTGGGGGAAGAGCTGGGCATTACCTGTAAGGAATTACGGGTTTGGGTTTGGGCTTTGTGATCAGAGTATCAGATGGGGACTGAAATGGGGCCTTGGGGGAAGGGTTAGGGTAGGGTTTAGGATTAGAGGTAGTGCTTAAGGTCGGTTGTTAGGCTTAGCGGCAAGGGCCTCACACAAGCGGTATCACAGCCACCGACCTCATCAGCAGTACCTGAATCTCCTGTACCTCCCCCAAATCTGTTACCTGTTATTACCACTCGCTGTGATCTCTCTAATTTACAGGATGCCCTAATGCACCCCAGGGTGCCTTTGGCCTTCTTGGTCACAAGGGCACATTGCTGGCTCATGGTCAACTTATTGACCACCAGGACTCCCAGGTCCTCCTCTGCAGAGCTGCTTTCCAGCAGGTCAGCCCAAACCATTCCGGTGCTCTCTGTCACGCTCCCATCTGTGCCATCTCTCACTCCCTCCAGCCCCATGGCTCGCCTCGCCCCTGCACTCTGGTGTGCCTGGGAGTCCATTACGGACGGGGAGCAGGTGTTTGCCTGCTGCTTCCTCTCCCTCTTCAGGATCCTCTCCTGAGGATCTGCCTCTCTGGCACCAAAGGGAGCAGCTCCCTCCTGACCCAGCTGCTCTCCTCAGAGTGAGGACCCCGGTGGCCCTGCTCACAGCAGGGACACAGTCCCCATGCAGACCGCCCCATCACAGTGGCCTTGCAGGCACCATGCCACCACCATCACAAAGCCCTGCTGCTCACCGTGGCAACAGCCCTCAGCAAGGCATTCCTGCATGGGAATACCCCTCTGCCAGGATTTCAAAAGGTAAAACTCAAGGTGATAAAAAAATGACCGTGTCCTCCAGTTCAGCTTTTACCCAGAGACATGTTTCCTGTGGATCCTTCATTCACACCTCGCCAGCTTCGGTCTCCCAGCAGACACAAAGCACAACCCAGCCCCCTCCAGGCGACATCCAGGGATAACTACAGACAGGCTGAACATGGGCTGGGGAAGCTCCTGGCAGGGCAGGCTCATTCCCCCATGGAGAGGGGGGCTGCATGGGGCACGGCACAGTCCCTGTGCCCTCAGCTGTGCTTTACTTCCCCTCCAAAGCAGCCACACTGCAAAGTGCCCATTTCACATCTCCTCCAACAAAGTTCCCCATGACCTGGCCACTCGGTTTAATGCAACAGAGGAAAATCCAGAGCGCAGGAGCCCAGCTGGGGATCAGCGGTACCTCTCCCTCTCTTCAAGGAGGCGAGATGTCTGCCGAGGGCTGCGGAGTTAAACAGGAAGGGGCTGAGCGTGAGGAGAGAAGCCGAGAAATGCTGTTGGCCACGCTCAGGCCATTGCTGATGGTGAGAAGCTCGCAGCTTCTTCTCTCCTTCTCAGGGCCTAACAGCGGGGATGGCCGGGGTGTCCCACTCGGGCGCCAGGCTCCCAAGCCTGCTGCGCTCCCAGGCTGGGGCTGCCCGAGGAGCAGACCCTCTTTCCGAAGGGGAAGCAGGGGAGCAGGAAACACCCCCGTGTTGGCAGGCACTTATGCAGGGAAGTGCTGCTGCCATAGGTTTTGCTCCAGGAGTTTTCTCTTGGCCTCCAGCCACTTCTCCCGCAGAAATGCCTGGGCACTGAGCAGAGATGGAGCCTGCGTTCCCCACGGTGAAGTGCTCCTGCGACAGCGGTGACAAATCCTCTCTCACCCGCTGGCTGGCAGCCCTGCTGCCACTGTCATCCCACAGCCCCAGCACACGCCGTCCCTTTGGTACCCAGAGCCCCTTTTGGCCCTGTAGGGATTTGGGGCTTGAAGTTAGGGCATCAGAGAGGCTCCTGGAGGGAAGGTCTCCCCCAGGTCCTTTGGGACCCCCAGAAGCCGGGGAATGCTACCCCCAGCCCCGCGGATGAGGGAGAGGAAAAGGGGACGTCGTGTGCGCAGGGCTATGGCACTGGGCTGTGCCAGGCCTTTGCCGCCGCTGTGCGCGCTTACTCTTGCCAGGCTTCGGCAGCTGGAAAGTCACTCTCTTCGCTCGAGCAGCTGGCTTCCCGCCCTGCATTTTTGGTTTGCTCTGTCTCCTGGGCTCTTCTGGAGGATGAGGAGTCCTTCTCACCGGAGGGCCCAAATGCTGCCAAGGAAGTGAGGCTGGGAGAAGTAAGAGTACAAGCAGTGGGGCTCTTTCCTGGGTGCCTTGGGGCAGAGATGCCCTCCGGCACCCATGCTGCGCCTCCAACATGAGATCTTCACACACCATCTTGTGTGGAGCACACCAAGCCTGGCTGCTCTGCCTTTGCCTGTCACCTGGGATTCTGGAGAAGAGCTCTCGAGCTTTGATGCAGAAGTGCCCACGGTGGCCTGAAGGACCTCCTTCCCCAAGAAAAGCCTTTTGTAATGGTCCTGCATCTTGGCTGTGCTCTCCAGCCTTTCCCTTTTGGCCAGCAGTGGATCGTGCACATCCAGGGAAGTGTCTTCCACACTGATCCCTCCCATCCAGTGGTGATACTGTCAGGCAAGGGAGGGAAAAGAGAAAGCAGTGGAGATGGAGGTGCGTCGAGAAGAAACTTCACGCCACATGAGGCAGGCGTGCAGGGCTGAATGGCTTCAAAGGCTGCCAGTACCTTATTCCTCCAGCCTGGCCATGTAGTTTGGTTGGCATATGCATCCCAGAAGTATCCCATATTCCATATCCCACTTCTTCAGAAGCTTGTGGATTTTCTGCAGGGCCACAGCATGGCAATACCATCAAGCATGAGTTGGGTAGCTCTCCCTCTCTCTCCTGCTCTCTGGCACAAACCTTTCTGCCCATGGGGTTTTGCTCACCACTGCTGGGGCATGGACATATGGTACGCTCCCAAACCCCATCCAGCCACAAGGGTCTCTTCTGCCATGAGCAGTGACCACAGCAGTCAATGCGCTCAGGAGAGCCGGGATGCTTGCCCTCACAGGAAAACCCACCATTGCTGTTGCTGGCATCAACAGCGCCCACAGAAGGGACCCTGCTGTGGTCCACAGAAACGCAGGAGGCAACAGTGTCCTGCAAAACTACCAAGCGGCTTCCCTCTCCTGCACCAAGGCCCGAAGGAAGCACTTTTCCAAAAGGGACTGCCAGGCAACTAGGCTTTTCTCTAGGGACAGCTGCCATAAGAAATGTATCCACCCTGAGCACCTGCTGCCACTATTTCCCGGCAGGCTCTGCACTCCTGCAGCGTCTTCGGGACTTCAGCTGGATAAAGGAGTCTCCTTTTGCCATCCTCCTCTACCCGGGGCAGCTGGCCAGACAGGGCACTTGCACTCTAGGGAGAAGCACCATGGGCAGTGGGTAGGTGCACAGGAGGAATTTGCTCTCCACTCCATGCTCACAAGCTATGCGCTGCCTTTGGACACATGCTTCCCATTGCAACAGGTAATCCCAACAGGCTCAGTCCTCTCTCACTCCTCTCTGGCAAGAGCCCAGTGCTGAGCACAGCGTGCAGAAACACTTGCCCCCTTGGCAAGCCAGGAGAAAAAGCCTCTGCCCCCCTTGCCCCTGCTGCAGTCTCCAGGCACTCTGAGCACAGGTCCCTCAGGCAAACACATCCTGCTCAGCCCCAGACAAAGGAGCCAACGAGGCACCACTTCTCCCTTCCCAATTCCCAGGGCGTTCCCCAAATGCTCTGCCTACTGGGAGCAGAGTCAGCACAGAAATGACTCTGTCCTCGATGGGAAGAAAACTACTCATTCCCCTTCAGGCTTCACAGGGAAACTGTGTGCAAGGCAAGAGCTCACTCCCCTGGTGACAGCAGCACCCTCCCCAGCAAGTCTCACCTGGCTGCAGGCGTTTTGATCTGGACTCTCTCCTCTCTGGGTTTACTTTCAGTGGCCTTGGGTATTTGGGGCAGATGGTGCTTCCCTCGGAAGCAGGAGTCCTTGGCCGCACATTCCTCTGTGCAAGCTGAAAGAGGAGACCCTTCAGAACAGCACTTGCCCTGTGCTGGCCACCTTGGGCCACGTGGGGCTTGCCGGGAGCTCCTGTGGACCTCACGGAGTCTGCTTTGGGAGAAAGTGTGTCTCCCAGGGAAGCACTGTGTCCTGCTCCAGGGACACTCGGGTGGGCTCTTGCGGCCTGCTGCCCCCTGCGGCCTGACACAGGTCCTGGAGGCAGGGACCCGAGCAGAGCTGTGCACAGCACAAGGGCAAGCTGCCGCCGGCCCAGCACGGTGGGGAGGGTCTGCAAGTACAGGGCCTGCTCTGCCCCTCCGGACACCTAAGAAGACGCAGTGGGGAGAAAGCCTGGGCAGCGGCCTGGCCCCCGCACAAGCAGCCCAGCAGGGATGAGGGGAAGCCAAAGGGCTCCTGTCCGCCATGGACACCTCAGGCCGTCTCTTGGCATCTCTGCAGCAGTCGGACTCCCTGGGGCCACGCTGTCCCCTTCGCCCCCCAGGCGTACTCCGCCAGGGCTCTGGGCACTGCCGCCAGCCCTCCCCAGGCATGCCCCCCGGCTCCCGACTCCGCGCAGCACCTGTGCTGGGAAGAGTGTCTGGGACAGCCCTCCTGGCAGGGCTCCGCAACGCCGTACCCTCAATGCCATGCCGCTGAGTACAGCAAGCTGCCGGCCCTCCCGAGGGTGCAGTGATCACGGCTTTAGCCACATACTGGGAGCTGCTGCATCGGGGCTGAAGGCTGCAGGCTGGGCAGAGTGAGTGGCCGTGCGCGTGGGGGCAGTCGGAGCCGCTGCGGCCCAGCTGTGTGGCTTCAGCGGCCGGGGAAGGCCCAGCCCGGCCTGGGCCGCCTCCGGCCCCACGGGAGCTCTCCACTTTTGCGCCCTTTCCCCTGGCAGCCCTGCAGCTCGGTGCCACATGCGGAGGCCATTTCTCTGCGCAGTCTCAGCTGTGAGGAGAGGGTACAGGTACAGCGGTGCTCGTGGTGGCTCCAGGTGCCCCACAGACACCTCCTGGCAGTGGGGCAGTGTTGAGGGGCATCTGCCTGTTGGCAGGTGCTCGGGGCCATGGGGACAGATGCTGCTGGGGCCAGCAAAGGTGCTGGTGCTGTGCATGGGCAGAGAGTGGGGGAGGGCACTTTCTGAGCTTTCTCACAGACCTGCTGGTCTCTCCGTCAGCCTCAGGATCTCAGGCCCAAGGGTCCAGGAAGATCTGCAGGGAGAGCAATGGATTTGCTACAGGTGGGATGGATTTCCCTTGGCATCTCCAAGTCTGTATCATGTGCTTTATTTTATTTTATTTTTCCTTGCAATCAAGAAAAATCCTTCTCTGTCTATTTTCAGCTAGTTCTCTAAGGAAAGAAGGTGGGAATCAGGGCATATGTGTTGTAGCATTCAGTTGCCGACTTCAGTGGAATAAGGGCAGCTTGTCGTAGGAGTCATATAAGTGCCAGGCAACTGATGAGAGAAATGGCAGGGTTGGGGAGATGAGGAGGAAGATGCTCTATACAGTGTCTGACGTCTAGGACGCTGTTTTTCATGCATGTCCAGACTTCATTAGGAGACTGTCTGGATCGATGTCAGTTGGGGATTGTTGACTTCCCTTCTTCTGACAGCTGAAAAATAATGATCATAGAATAAAAACCCTTTCAGAAATACTTGTGTATTGTTGCCATCTCCATCTTTCAGCTACATTACAAAGACCTCTTCAATTAGCCATACAGGACTTGAAGAAATTAAAAGGAAAGATGGCTCTGCCATCTCCACAGCAGTGACCTACTGAGCCCTGTATCTGTACTACCTGATACTTGGTGGGAATGGTCCGTGTTGTAACTTTTGTGTCTGTACTACCTGATACTTGGTGGGAATAGTCTAGTGCTGTAACTTTTTAGTGCCTCGAACAATACCGCTGTGTTAAGTGTAATACAATAAGTAACTAACAAGGTCTTGGAAATCTGTGAGAAAGAAGAGCAGTTGGTTACATATAGATTCTTCCAGCCACAGAATAACCGTGAGAAGCAGTCAACATGAAGGTCAGAAGTTGAAGAGTAATGAAGTAGTGACCCCCAAAGTCAAGTGTGGCGCCCGAAATAAGTCTGCACGCGTGCGCTGTATCATAGCCCGGTTATGCGACTGGGGCGGAGTTGGGCTAGACTCCCTGCACTTGTTGGCACCATGTGTCGGCACTCCCGCCTACCGCAAATAAATACCAGAATTTTTCTGAAGGAGAGGGAGACTGCTACACAACAGAGGACCACGTTGCCTCCTCGGGGACGCCTGAAGGGATTGTGCCTGCCGACTCTCTCTCTCACCATGCAGATGATCGGGACAAGTGTTGAGGTGGTCCTTCTTGAGATTACTGTCAGGTCGGTCTGTTTGTAAGTATCTGCTAATAAACTGCTTGCTTCTGAAGAACATGTGTGTGTGTATGTGTTTATGCTGGCTTGCCAAACTGGATGTTTGGCCCCCGGGAATCTAACTAGAACAAGCCCCCAGATGACATGAGCTGAGGTCACAGTAGAATGTGCTGCCCCACAGGGAGGTCTCCCTGCTGCTGCGGTGATGCCCTCCCTGCCCACAGCTGCCCTGTGGAGATGGTCCACAGCAAGCAGTGGGGACAGGAGGCAGCAGGGCCATGCTGGGGCCCCTTGCCAACATGCAGAGGAGCAGGAGCATGTCAGAGAAGAGCTTTGGATGATGAGACAGGAAGAGCATGCTTTTTCCACAGCTGGAGAGGCAAGCCAAGAGTAAAAGGGCAAGCGAGATGGAGGACTGCTGGAGCAGTACATCAGCCTGGACTGCAGTTCCTTGTTTCCAGCACTCCTGCTGCTTTCCACCAAGGGTAAGGCTTTGGGGAGCTCCTTCCAGAAGTGTTGCAGAGAGATGCAAAACCTGTTGTGGATCCCAGTCTGTGGGGGTGACTGGACAGGGCTGAGGGCTCCTGCAAGAGCCCTGCTTGAGAGCCTTCTCTGGCTTGAGAGACAATGTAGCAACCAGGACTCGTGGGTCCTGGGGCTGCCCGAAGCCCCAGGGCTCCTCAGGGGATGGGGGAAATCCAGGGCCAGGTTTCCCTGGGATTGGGACATGCTTTGGGGTCTGGCTCTGGCAGGAGAGGGGTCCTGTATCACAGAGGCTGGGGTCTTGCAGCTCCTGGGGGTTTCTCAAGACTTGCTGGAAATGCCTTTGCTGGAAATGGAGCCTTCACTTTGTACTAACTTTGAGTCGTCTGCTTGTTTGGGAGAACCTTTGATCCTTTCCCCTGGATCCTCTTGTGCTTCTAGTTCGGCAGAGCATGTTTTGGGCCCTGAGGTGCCATCTTAAGATGGCCACCGCCCCTGTCCTCCTGGAAATTGGGCTCAAACATCTACACCCAAAAGACAGCAAGTTTGGGAGAGCAGCCTGTAAAGAGAAAGAGTCCCATTCCCACTGCACCAGTCCTGGCTGTCCTCAAGGATTTGTCTCTGAGCTGTGGTGGGTGGTGCTGGGGTGAGTCCAGCAGAGCCATCTATCCCAGCCCCCCTCACAACCCTACATCACCTCTCCCCAGACACCGGCAGGCTGAGAGGGGTCTCCCCATCACTGCTGCATACCCTGTGGGGCTTCTCAACCCTCTGGGGCAACCGCCTAGGGCACAGCCAGTGGTCACACTTTCTGCTTTTCAATCCAATGTGACTTTGATCCTGTAAAAATGCCAAACCCCAAACCAACTCCAACATCTAGATCCTTGCACAGGTCTGCCCAGTGCAATGAGCTGTCAGTGCATGATCCCAGAGGTGACTTTTCCAGTGCCCCCTTTGAGGTATTTCACTGGTTTTGGTACTATCTGGAGATGTTTCTGAAGGATTCATCAGAAAATTATGGAAAATAATTGTGGTAAAGGGAGGCGACTGCTTCCAGGATGCGAGAGGAAATCTCTCTGCCTCCTCTCTGGTGGTGCCATCTCCATGGCAATGATGTAGTGAGCCCCCAGATGACACAAGCTGAGGTCACAGGGGGATGTGCCCCATCACACGGAGGTCTCCCTGGTGCTGTGGCAGGTGGCCCTCACTGTCCTGTGAGGACCAGGCCTTAATGAACCTAAGGTCACTTCTGGGTTATAGTGCTGTTTTTGTCTTACCTAACCCTCGCATTCTTCGAAGCGCTGATGTTTATCAAGGCTATTTAGCCGGCGCTCGTTACACTTTGCAGTACTGCTTTTCTCTCTACCTTGTCCTAGAGTCTTGTTACCTATTTGCAAGTTTTTTTTCACAGTATTTCTCTAACAGTATTTCTCAGTGCACCCCACTGACTGAGTCCCACCAATGCAGCTGCCGCAGCCTCGGTAGAGCTGTGCACCCCACTGACCGAGTCTCACCAATGCAGGTGGCAAGGCCTCGGTACAGCTGTGCACCCCACTGACCGGGTACCACCAATGCAGGTGGCGCAGCCTCAGTACAGCTGTGCACCCCACTGACGGACTCCCACCAATGCAGGTAGTACGGCCTCAGTGCAGCTTTGCATCCGACTGATTGAGACCCACCAAGGCAGGTACGTCGGCCTCAGTACAGCTCTGCACCTCACTGACTGAGTCCCAACAATGCAGGTGGAGAGGTCTCGGTACAGCTGTGCACCCCACTGACTGAGTCCCACCAATGCAGGTAGTACGGGCTCGGTACAGCTGTGCACCCCACTGACCGAGTCCCACCAATACAGGTGGCTCAGCCTCAGTACAGTTGTGCACTCCACAGACCGAGTCACACCAATGATGGTGGCTCAGCCTCAGTACAGCTGTGAACCCCACTGACCAACTCCCACCAATTCTGGTACCACGGCCTCAGTGCAGCTTTGCATCCCACTGACTGAGACCCACCAATGCAGGTAGCTCGGCCTCAGTACAGCTTTGCATCCCACTGATCGAGTCCCAGCAATGCAGGTGGCTCAGCATCGGTACAGCTGTGCACCCCACTGACCGAGTCTCACCAATGCAGGTGGTGCAGCCTCCGTGCAGCTGTGCACCCCACTGACTGAGTCCCAACAATGCAGGTGGCTCAGCATCGGTACAGCTGTGCACCCCACTGACCGAGTCTCAACAATGCAGGTGGTGCAGCCTCCGTGCAGCTGTGCACCCCACTGACTGAGTCCCAACAATGCAGGTGGCGCAGACTCAGTACAGCTGTGCACCCCACTGACCGAGTCCCACCAACGCAGGTGGCGCAGCCTCGGTACAGTGGTGCACCCCACTGACCGAGTCTCACCATTGCAGGTGGTGCAGCCTCTGTGCAGCTGTGCACCCCACTGACCGAGTCCCATCAATGCAGGTGGCAAAGCCTCAGTACAACTGTGCACCCCACTGACCAAGTCCCACCAATGCAGGTGGCTTGGCCTCGGTACAGCTGTGCACCCCACTCATCGAGTCCAACCAGTGCAGGTGGCGTAGCCTCCGTACAGCTGTGCGCTTCACCAATCTCACTATGCTGCAAACCCCGGGAATCCCTTTCTCATCACCAATTTATGTTCTAGTTAGATTCCTGGGGCAAACATCTGGTTTGGCAAGCCAGCACAAATACACACACACACACAGAGGCACACACACACACACACACACACAAACACTCTTCAGTAGAGTGCTCTCTCCACACACCTCCTCCCATGCTGAGCAGCACAACACTGAGCCAACATGTGCCTGTGCATCAGTGGTGCACAGGGCACAGCACCACACATGGCAGCACACAGGACACCCCCAAGGGCCCCACAACACAGAAAGCACAACTCTCCAGCCCTTCCAGTCCCTTCTAGGCCTCCAACGCCTTGGAAACAGTGCTTCCTCTGAACATCCACTCACAGCCCTGACATGGTCACTTCCCATCTCCAAGAAGCAGAGAGTAAGTGCTCTCACAGCAGCTGATCAGGCCAGCTCTTGCCACTCACGTTTGCCTCACATGCCCTCAAGACACTCACCCAAAGGGGCCTCCCTACTGACAGGCCCCTAGAGCTTTCAAAGGGAAGCCCATCCTCACGCCTTCTCTTCCCGACAGCTCGGAGGCAGGACAAACACTTTCTTCTGAAATGGCAAAAGGCAGTGAGAGCTAAGTGGGGGCTCCTCACCACCACCCAAAGTGCAGGCAAAATCCAGTCCCTTGCCAGAGTCAGCAGGGTCAGCACCTAACCACACCACACTTAGCACACTGATGGCTACACGTGGCTGCTTTCTTATTTCCCTGCTGCAGCACAGAAAGCTCACACTACAGCACGATGGTGGGGTAACTTGCAGAGACTGCACCTGCAAGGAAGAGAGACCTGGGCTGCACATCCCTTGCAGGGCACTTTTGCCTTGCTGCTCCCATTCAAAGGCACTCCTCCAAACAGGTCTCCTACAGGAAGGACTCCGCCCCTTGACAGACAGCTCCCAAGAACTCACCTGCCTTTCTCCAAAGACCACCACACCACAAGGCTTTTACTCCTTCAAAGGGAATCCAGCAGGCTAAGGCCCAGCCAGAAAAGCGCATCTCCCACAACGTCCGCTCCTCTCAGCAAACACTGCTGCAGACCAAAGCTCTTATGAGCAAAAGGAAATAAGAGGAAAGGAGGGAAAACACAGGATTGGTTCACATCCCGGAGCAAGGAGAAACACTCCCTGGCCTTCAGGAAAAATCCATGCTGCAGATCCTGGAAATCACTTAGCATCCCCAGGGCCTGAACCTCAGTGCATCAAAGGCAGCAGGCTGCCAGCAACTCTGGCCCATGACACCAGGGCAGCCGAGGCCCAGCCAGCATAGTCACACCCTCACCTTGCAGTGCTCCCCAGCTCCACACTCTGGCACCACTGCCCACACACAGCACCGCCCTCTCCAGCTATCTCCTCCCACGATGAGCACCAAAACACTGGGACCACCACCCGGACCCACCACACGGCAGCCCTGCACTGCAACACCCTGCACACACCACTGCTTGCCTCACAGATGGGGGCCAGCAAAGTGCACCTCTGCATCAGCAACGCACAGGGCACCCCAAGTGCCCCACAACACAGAAAGCCCAGCTCTCCAGCTCTTAAGTTCCCTTCTAGTTCTCCAAGGCTTTGCAACACGCACTGCCTCTCAGCATCCACTCACAGTCCTATACACGGTTACTTCCCTTCTCCAGGAAGCAGACGAGTGCTCTCACAAGCCCTGATCAGGCCACCTCTTGTCACTCATTTGTGCCTCAACTTCTCTGAAAAGAACATCTCTTTCAAAATGTGGCCCATATTTATTTCAGGGTGACATTCCTTCTATCTCCTCCAACAGACTTTGCACCCATTCTCCACTGGCTGCATACTTGGACAGAAAATCACCAACCTCTAATGTATCACAGTTCCAAATGTGTCATAAAAGGAGGTGGACACCTGAAAGACAGGCACAGCATTTAGACCTTGCAGGAACATCTCACAAGCTCCTTGTTGTTTCCACAGGGGGAATTTCTAAAGCACACACAGACAATGGGGAGAAGAGATTACTAACACCTGTGCTTACACCAGCATCAGATTGATTTAGCAGCCTCAAAACTCTAGCTGGACTCCCTAGCTGACCGGGAGCAGCCTGCAAGCTTCTACTTAGCAACAACTGGAAAGTCAAACTCCATGTCCATATTCACCAGAGAACAACACCCACATTTTTCATGTAGTAGTACTGACACAGGATGACAGACTGGAACAGAATTCCTGTCAGATGATGTGGAACATCTGCTTGACTGAATAGTTACATTTACATATTGCTGTAGAGCTCTGCAGCGGTCAGTCCCTCCTCTGGGCACACGCAACAAACCCAGAAGTCACCTCAGCACCACCATCCAGGCTGCGTGTCTTCTCCTGATCTACCACCTGCTCAGAGAGGTGACCTCACAAGGGCAAACCCCCAACATACGCCTACAGCTGCTATGGGCTTCAGAGACACACGTTTCCTCAAAATAACTTCCCCCGCCATGAACCACTGCTGCCCGAGCAGGTACTCGGACAAAAGAGACCTCACACTCAACGTCCATGCCTAACACACATTCTGGGAAGAAGAGATTACTAGCACCACTGCGTACACCAGCACTAGATTTATTCAGTAGTTTAAAAGATCTAGTTGGACTCCCATGATGACCAGGAGCAGGCTGCAAGCCTCTACTTAGGAACTCAGCAAATGCAAAGTCAAGCTCCATGTCCATGTTCACCAGAGAACATCATCCACATTTTAAACATAGCAGTACTAACGCAGGATGACAGAGTAGACTAGAATTTGTGTTAGATGATGGGGGACATCTACTTCTGCTTGATTAATTTGTTGCCTTTTCTCTACTGCTATAGAGCTCTGCAGGGGTCAATCCCTCCTCTGGGCACACGCAACAAACCCAGCAGTCACCTCACCACCACTGTGTGGCTTCTCCTGACCTGTGAGCTGCTCACAAGGGCAAACCCCCAACACATGCCTGCTGATGGTCTGTGGGCTTCAGAGACACCAGTTCCTCAACATAACTTCCCCAGCCATGAGCCACTGCTGTCCTAGCAGGGACTTGGACAAAAGAGACCTCACACTCAACACCCATGACTAACTGCCTGCTGCCGGTCTATCAGGGACTCAGAAAGACGGGACCTCGCAGTCACCTGCGCAACCAGGTCTCAGTCAGTGGCCAAGAAGCCCCCAAGGCAGGAATTACCTCACTAGAACTTCCCCAGCCAGCAGACAAATCCTGGCTGATCCGCTGCTCAGGCAGAAACCATCTCAAAAACGCATCCCAGTGCGGACCTGCTGCTGCCCTGTCCACTGCTCCACGGGAAGTGACATCACAAGCAACAGCCACGCCTTCTCCCTCCAGCCGGCCTATCAGGGACTCGCGCAGAACTGACCTCACCATCAACAGCTGAGCCATGGGCCTCCTCCAGCCCCACCAGCTACCTACAAACACTTGATGGCACACAGGGCATTTTCTCATACAGCCCTTTTAAACACTAGGGACCTCACTGCCCACCCTGCTGCTGCCTGCAGCTCCCCCTGCCCTTTCCCACGGCTGAGCCACCTCCCAAATGGCCTCCCTGATTCACTTCCTGGCTTCACAATGGTCACAGTGCAGCAAAGCACCCATTACGTAGCAGCTCCAAACCCCAAAAAATACATTATCTTTCACCTAGGTAGTCTCTTTATGTAGCAAGAGAGCAGGGCCTCATGTCCCAGTCAGAGGGAGAAGCCTTCCCACAGCTCACAGTCTACTTCCTTCCCCATTGCTGAACAAGCACAGCAAATCCTCTGCACACCGAGCACAACAAGCACTCTCCTATTTTACGCGCTGACAATTTGAGACATGGCAACAGACTCCATGCAGGACATTTCAATTGCTGAAACCAGCAGAGCCAGAATTCAGCAGCTCTTCCTCCTCAGCTAGGATTATGGGAATAACAACCGCAAGTGTGAAAATGGACATTCGTCAACTTCCAAGGCCCCTGAAAAGCAAAACACCTCACACTTAACAGAGCTCTTCTGCAAACACCCTTCAGGCTGCTCCCAGGGTCACAGGTCCTGGAGCACACCAAGAACTATGGAGCAAGCACAACGACTTGGGCACGACACCTCGCGAGGACACCAGCAATCTGCTCTCACTTTGACCAGCAGATCCCAGACACAGCTCTGAGCAGCACCTGGGGGCTGCGGGGTCAGCAGCAAATCAGGGAAACCCTTGAAAATGCATCTCAGACCCACAACAAGGACAAAGCTTCCTGCACCCAAACCCCACCAAGCCGCCCAGGCCCAGCTGCTCGGCGCAGGCCGGCACGCCTGGCTCGCAGGTCAGTTCCCCTCGGTGACAGGGCGCTGCGTCCCCTGCTCACAGCCCCAACAGCCCCTTCGGGAGCCCCTGCAGGGAAGCAGCCCCCTCACCAGCACCGCTGACCCTGCTGCTGCGAGAGGGTACCCGCCGGCATTTGAACGCACCCGCAGCCCCCACCAGCCCCACTCGCACCCGCTCTCACTCCCGCTCCCTTCTCGCCTGCTTCGCTCCCTCCCTTCTCGCACCTCTCTCTTCTCTTGGACTTTTCCCACTCTGGACTCCGATTGGCTGACACAGCCGTCATTCCAGTCCATCCCCGCCCTCCTCCTCAGGACAGCCAATAGGAGGGCCGCACTCAGGCGATGCCATGGCAACGCTGCGCCCTCCTGCCCTGGCAGCCAGCTCTGCCCCCTCCCCCGCGGGACGGCGCCATCTTGTGGGCGACAGTGCGGGGCGTGGTGGGGCCTGGGGGCAGCCCGGCACTGGGTGCCCGGGCAGTGTGGGGCGCTGGGCCCAGCCGCTCTGCTGCATGGTGCCTGCGGGGCTCCTCACTGCCCTGCGCCCTGGGCCTGTTGGTGCCAGGGAGTGGAGGTGTGGCGTCAGGAGGGGGCTGGAGGAGATGGCCATGTTGGGCTCACCCCAGCAGTGCACCCCACAGAGAAAAGTCCTTGGGGTAGCCAAGACTTACAGGCTGATAGTGGTGCCTCCACCTGTTCACAAAGTGCTTGCCCAAACAGGCTGTCTTTTCGGTGCAGAGGTTGGAGCCTGTTTTGCAGGAGGACAGAGGCTGTGACCATCTCAAGATGGCATCTCAGAGCCCCAAATCTGCTCTGCCAAGTTAGAATCATAAAAGGATACAAACGGTGTCAATCCTCACTGGAGAGCTACAGAAGCACTGGAAACAAGCAAGTGCATTCCTGGCTGATGGTGTCCCTGCAGCAGTCCTCTATCTCAATTGTCCCTTTGCCCTCAGCTCACCTCTCAAGCCCAGGACGAGGGACGCTCTTCCCATCTCATCACCCAATACTCCTTTCCAACATGCTGCTGCTCCTCCGCATGTCGACAAGGGCTCCTAGTGCAGCCCCGTTGCCTCCTGTCCCCCATCATTTCCACAGAGCCACTACGAAGGACAGTGGTGGGGACTGCGTGAGCAGTGCCCAGCAGTGCCTGGGCCTCGCAGGGCAGTGAGGGCCCCCACCCATGGCACCAGGGAGACCTCCCTGTGATGCAGCACATCCTGCTGTGACCTCAGCTCGTGTCATGTGGGGGCTCACTATGCCGTCGCCATGGAGATGGCCCAGCCAGGGAGCAGAGAGATTTCCTCTCACGTCCTGGAAAGCAATCCCTTCCCTTCCCCCAGTTATTTCCCAAACATTTCTGATAAATCCTTTCAGGAATGTCTCCAGATGATGCAAAGTCGGGGAAATAGCTAGAAAGAGGCCCGAGAGAGGTCATTTTTGCACACCACAGGCATCCCACTCCCATGGATACCTGGCCCTGGATTTCCCCCATCCCCAGAGGGGCCTTGGGCATCAGGGCAGCCCCAAAATCAGGACCCAGGAGTCCTGGATGCCACATGGTCTCCCGAGCCACACAAGATTCTCAGGCAGGATTTTGCCCAGGATCCACAGCAGTTTTTTCAGTTAAGGGTTTCTGTGTGCCTCCTCAAACAGGAGCCCCAGAAGGCTCCCAGGGAGCTGCAGGAGCATTGGGAACAAGGAACTGTTGTCTGGGCTGATGGTATTGGTCCAGCAGTCCTCCATCTCTACTTGCTCCTTGTCCTTGGCTCACCTCTGTAGCTGAGGAGGAGGGATGCTCTTTCTGGTTTGGCACCCAAAACTCCTTTACAATGAGGCCCTGCCCCACTGCCTGCTGGCGGAAGGCCCCAATGTGGACCCATTGCATCCTGTCCACACCTCTTTACATAGAGTTGCTATGGAAGACAGAAGTTTCTTTTCTCTTCTTGCTCTTCATTTCCTGCTTTTGCCCATAGCAAGACAGCAGAAAAATCTCACTCTTTCAGCAGAGTCCCCTACTTTTGCACATCTGCTTTCTGCACTTTTTCAACACCCTCTGTATTCCCCGCCTACCACCATCACACACCCCAGTTCCTTTCCTTTGCTCCAGCAGCATGCTAAGATTGAGAAAGCCTAAGTGGGGTGTGTATGTGAGGGAAATAAAATAAATAACGAGATGCCAGCACAAACAGCAGTGGGATGGCAAAGCAGGTGGTGTATGAAAATGCCATGTCAGACACCCCAAAGAAGTCATGTCCTTCCAAAATCTGCCAAGTGGAAATGATGTACAAAGCCAAACAATTCTGAAGGCTTGTGGAGTTTGGTGCCTCTGGTTGTACATGATGCCAGGGACACAGGGCTGTAAGAAGCACTTGGGAGAGGGCCAAGCCTTGCAGGAGGCAGCCTCGGCTGGAGCTGAGCCCTGGCAGGAGCAGGAGAGAGCAAGGCAGGGGTCTTGAGGGTGCTCTGCTTCTTCTGCTAGCCAGGCTGGCTGGGCAGAGGCTTTGTCAGTGTGGGGCAAGAGACGAGAAATGGCAGCTGCCTTGGGAACCCGCAGGCATGTCCTTGCAGGCTGCCAGGCAGAGCATGCAGTCAGCCTGCTGGCAGGCAGAGACCTCCTGCTCCTTGCCAGCACTTCCCACCTGCTCCTCGGCAGCTCCAGGGAGTCAGGCAGAGGCTTACAAAGTCATCATCATGGTCATCTCTGCACCTTTGCGAGGACACGTGCAGAAGCCTGTGAGCCCTGTGCATCGGGCAGCCGAGGCAGCCTGTGCCTTTGGTGGGAGCAAGCTGGGCTCCGGCTGTGCTGCACTGCTGCGTGCAGCTGCTGCTGGCGACCTGTGGGCAGAAGGACTCACAGGGTGGAGGTGGTTGACTTGGTCCGAGTGGCTGGTGAAGAGCAGGAAACCTGAGGGCCGTGGGCAAGGGAAGCTCTGGCTGCACGCGGCCTGGCTGAGCTGGGCCCAGAGCTGCTCTCTGCCCCTCAGGACAGAGCTCACGGGCTCTGTGGGGGCCTTGGAGCATGCAGGTTGCTGTGCTTTGTCCCAGGGAAAATCCCCAGGGCCAGGAAGAAATTCCCACCTGGCCACAGCAGCTCCTGCCTGCCTCTTTCACCCCAGCTCCTTTGCCAAACCAGCTGCCTGCTCTCTGGGCAGCTCCCATGCCTGCTGCCTGCCTCTGCCTCCAGCCCCATGGCTCACCTCACCCCTGCGCTCCGGCATGCCTGGTAGTGCGTGTGCAGCCTGGAAGAAGACGTTTGCTGCCGCTCCTCATCCCTCTGCAGGATCCTGTCCTAGGGTCCTGCTGCTCTGGCCCCAAGGGCAGCTGCTGCCTCCTCAGGGAGCGGCTCTCCTCAGTGGGAGGACCCCAGGGGCTCTGCTCCAGCAGGGACACAGTCCCCATGGAGACAGCCCCATCACCAGGGCCTTGGAGGCACCATGCCACCACCATCACAAAGCCCTGCTACTCACCATGGCAACAGCCGTCACCAAGCCCCGGGGATCGCTGGGGGCACCCCCAGCACAACGCCTTGGCAGTCCCCATGGGCACACCCATCCCCATGGCCTTGCCTCCAAGCCTCTGCTTTCAGCTTTGGAGCCTGCCTGGCAGCTGAGAGCCGGGCAGCACCACCAAGGTTCCTCTCTCCAGCCCTGCACTCCATGCCCCTTGCACAGGCTGCCCTGTGAAGGGAAAAAGTGTGCAGAGGCTTTGAAACGAGGCCCAAGCAAGGAGACAGCCCCAGCCTGGCGGTCTGCTGAAATGCCACCTGTCTGGCTGCACGGGCTTTGCAGCAGCACTCTGAGCTCCACAGCTGCATTCACAACCTGACCCTGGGCACATCTTCACCCCTCACAGAGACAGGAACCCAACAACTGTGAGACATCCTCAATTTCAAGCTACAGTGGCTTTGGGACACTCAGACAAATATGTGGCACCACAGCCTTCTTGGAAAAGGGGGGAACACAGTAGCATTTGCAGAGCAAGCTGGCACTAACAGCATTTGTGCGATGCAGAAGTTGCAGCACAGCGGACGTGAACCTACACCCCAAGTCACCCATGGAAGCCAGGCGCACTTACAGAAGCCTTCACATCCACTCGTAGCAGCCTCACCTCATTCAGCACCTCACCTCTTGCAGCTGCTTTCTCAGACAGATCACAATGGTGGCAAAGATGCTGGCAGGTACAGGCACACACCCTGGCATCCTGCCTCCATCCTCAGCAGTTCTAGGACTACACCAGCAACATATGGGACTGCAGTAACCTAGAAAGAAAGAGAAAATCAGCGTGTTACTGTCAGCTCTGCTGGCCTTCCACAGTCGCAACAGTTGGCGGCAAATGTCTCCCCTCTACGCTGAGCTGTATTTGTGAGAGCACAGCCTGTGGGGCCACTGAGAGCTTCTACTCCTCTTTTTGGCACAGGTGAGACCATGTCTGTATATCAGGTCTCCTCTGGACACTCCAGTTCTGCAAAGGCACAAACACACAGTAGGGAGTCCAGCACAGGGACACCAAGACAGTCAAGGCCTGGAGCATGGGGCATACAGGTAGAGGCTGAGAGAGCTGCGCCTGGCAGGGCTGGGCCACGGCCCAGCAGGGGCTGCTCTGCGTGGGGCTGGACTGTGCCCCGAGGGGTCGCTCCAGAAGGCTGAGGAGCCCCATGGGGGCACAGGGCAGTGAGGGGGGGGACCAGCTCTGAGCCAGCTGGTGCCAGGGAGTGGAGGTGTGGGGTCGTGAAGGGACTGGGGGAGATGGCTCTTTTGGGCTTACTGCAGCACTGCACCCCATAGCTCAGAGAAAAATCCTTGGGTCAGTCAGGACTTGGCAGTGGGGACCGTGCCTCCACCTGTTTCCAAGGTGCTCTCCCAAATAGGCTTTCTTTTGCATGCAGATGTTTTGAGTCCAATCTGCGCAAGGACACAGGCTATGACCATCTCGAGATGGCTTCTCTGAGCCCAAAACATGCTGTACCAACTTGTACCAAGCATGAAAGGAACAGAGGTCCTCTCAAACAGGCAGAGGACCTGGGGTCATTACAAGGTGGTTTCCTTATTGTACATGGACATTTCAGCAGGTTCTTGAGAGCCCCATGAGAGCAGCAGGTTGCCCCAGCCTCTGGGATGCAGAACCCCAATTCTTCCCAGAGCCAGATCGCAAAGGGGGACACGATCCCAGGGAAACCTGCCATGCATTCCCATGCCCCACACAGACCCCAAAAGGCAATGGAGCTGGCCCTACAGAAGCCTTGAGGCTCAGCGCATCTCCTGACCCATGACCCAGGAGGCCTGGCTGTCCACTAAGACAGATGGGACCCTCAGAGATGACTCTTGTGGCAGCCCCCAGTCCTGTCCAGCCACCCCCACAGCCCTGGATTCACAGCAGTTTTTGCAGTTACCAATCTTTGTGCAACATCTCGGGAAGAAGTACCCAAAGCCCTTACCCTCAGTGGAGAGCTGCAGGAGCCTTGAGAACAAGGAACTGTGGTCTCGGCTGATGGTGTCCATCCAGCAGTCCTCCATCTCCCCTCTTTGCCCTCGGCTCACCTCTGCAGCCCAGGAGGAGGGATGTTCTTCCCTTCACCCAACACTCCTTTTCATCGTGCTCCTGTTCCTCTGCATGTCAGTGACGGATCCCAGCACAGCCCCCATTAACTCCTGTCTCCAGTCTTGCCATGGAGCCACAACAAGGGCAGCGGCAGGGAGGGCGTGAGCAGTGCCCAGCAGCACCTACGTCTCAGAGCGAAGTGAGGGCCCTCACCCAGGACACCATGGAAACCTCCCTGTGATGCAGCACATCCCACTGTGACCTCAGCTTGTGTCATCTGGGGCACAGCAGGTCAGTGCCATGGAGATGGCACCACCAGGGAGAGAGCAGAGAGATTTCTTCTCCCTTCCTGGAAAGCAGGCATCTCCCTTCCCCCAGGTATTTTCCCAAACTTTCTGATAAATTCCTTCAAGAATGTCTCGAGGTGGTGTCAAAGTCAGGGAAACATCTGAAGTGGGGACCTGGAGAGGTCACTGCTGTGCTCCTGCACTCCCTGGCTGCTGCACTAGGCAACAGGATTCTGTGCAGGAATCTGCGGTTTGGGGGTTGGATTGGGGTTTGGCATTTTTACAGGATCAAAGTCCGGTCGGATGAAAAAGCACAAAGGGTGGCCACAGGCTGAGATGCTTAGATGAGCCTCAAAACTGGTGGCTGCTGTGGATCTCGCTTTTATTTGAAGTAGGGTATAGGAGAATAAGGGACAGGACGTAACCTTCCTCCTTTAGGCACCAAAGCAGGCTCTTTGATTTGAGAAGCCTTCAGCAAGGTTTCTCGCTCTGTGGTGCTTAAGATAGAGATGATACACCAGAAAAGAGCAAACACATCATCCAGAGAGCTCTACCCAGGACCCTCGTCCCTGCCAGACTCCAAAGCCATTGGTCAGGCCACGTAGCCAATTGGAGGAAGTTTTCCCATTTCCCATGAACTTAGTCCACCTTTCCTTCTGTGTGAGCCTGAGAAAAGCCAGGTCTCAACTCTGGGCTTCAGATGGTCCTTGGGCTTTTCAGTGTCACTTTGGGGCTCTGCTTCTCCCCTGGGTACGCTCCTCAGCCCCCTGCCCTTCCCCACACCAGCCCCCTGGCTCCTCCAGGGATCTGTGCAGCCCAGGCACCCTGAATCCACTCTGGCACCCTTGCTCTCCCACGATCTGTACAGCTCTGGCACCCTGGATCTCCGGCATTTGAGGATTCAAGGCTTCTCAGGACATCCCTCATACTGCAGTGCTGCTGTCTGGGCTCTGGTGCAGAGCCTACGAGGCAGTGCAATGCCTCAGGGCCTGCATTCAGAAGTTTGTAAGGGCACCTCCCAGCTCTGCACCTGCTAAAGCTTGCGAGCCTCCCTACAGTCAATCTTCCTGCTCTTCCTAGTCTCTGCAGAGTGCTGGGGCAGGTCTTGCAGGAGGGAGACTGCACCCCTCTTAAATACTGTAAGAGATGTGCCTTTCCAAGTCCCTACAGGAGTTAGTTTGCTTAGTCAGCCTCTAGTCATCTGTGACGCAGGGAGCCCAACTCTACCTGCTGGCATCTCTGCCCTTTCTCTCCCTTGTCTCCTGTGTGCCTACCCAGTCTTCTCCATGCACCAGAGGCATGGGAAGTGTTACCTGAGAGAACTCACCTGAAGCTATGACACGTTGTGGAGCTGAGGGCCTGACGGAGGCAAGTCTGGGATGACTGTTCCCCCGTTTCCTCTCCTACTCCCAGCCCGAGGGTTAAGAAAGTCCTCTGGAGAGAGTGGTTGGTTTGGTATGGCTGGGATGGCTTTCCCTCGACATCGCTGGGTCCTGCCTGTGTTGCTCTGAGTGCCCAGAAAATTTCTCTTCTCTGGGGGCTTGCATCAATGTTTTCCAGACTTTTGTACAGAAAGATAGCTTGCTCCAAGATCCCCAAATACCCCCCTACACACACACACACACACCTGCAGGACGGCACAGTCTTGTGGAGATTTGTTTTGCTTCTCTGTCGTGACAGACATCTTTTGAGCTAACGTCCAGATTACAGCAGGGAAAAAAAAATGTTTGTTTAAAAAAATCTTATCCCTGGCAGCAAATACAAACTGACTCCTTACCCCTGCACCTCCACCATTCAGTAGAGCAGCAGCTCATGCCTCTCTGCTTTCCCCGTCAGTTTCACCACCCACCCAGAGTGTTTCAGCTTTCCATTAGGAGGGAACATTAAGCAGTAGAAGTGGCAAAGAAAGCGGCTTCTCTCTTCTTTTCACTCTTCACCTGCTGCCTTAGGTTTCACTAGTGATGGAGCTCTCACAGCTCAGGGCTTCTCTGCACCTCTCAGGCTGCCGTGCTGTGACAAGAATTTCTGCTCTAAAGCAGGATTCAGGAAATGTGGAGGTTGCTGCGAGTTCTTATGCAGGCACAAAGCTGAGTGTATCAGCTAGTTACAGATTAATAATCTACAAGTAGAATCACGAAGAAAGGAATAGTTTCCCAGCAGATACAGAAGTATTCCTAATGGCACTTGAGGGATAGCATATGACGTACTGTGAGTAATTCTGGTTTCCTTGGAAAAAAAAAGGAACTGAGATTGCAACAAAAAGCAACAAAGGCAGGCTATGCAAATACCCCAGAAGTGAAGTGCCAATCACACGGAAGCACACTAGGAGAATTCAGTTTGACATAGCCAAACTAAGACAGAGGAAACAGGATTGTTCCGTACAGGAGAAGTTGCTCTATGGAGAGAGAATCAGTTACCCTCACAAGCAATGCTGCCACAAGGAGCAATACCCATAAAGTTGCCATCAGGAAATGCCACTTGGATTTGAAAAGACTTCAAATTCCTGAAAAGGCAATTCTGCATTAAAGTTTCCATCAGGAAATGCCACTTGGATTTGAAAAGACTTCAAATTCCTGAAAAGGAAATTCTGCATGTGGCTCTCAATCAAGGAAATATCTCACAAGGGAACTTAAGTCTATCTATAAAATCGATTCTGCGATAGATTTGCCTGGAGCAGGTGACTGAACTCCAGGACCCAGGAGATTCTTTGGGAGGGGATAAGATGTCAAGGAAAAACAGGCAAATAGGGACCCAAACCTGAGTCACAGCGACAGGCACAGGAAGCTAAGCAGTGCCCCTTTAGCCTCTAGGCTAACCCCACTGCCCAAGCACACAGCGTTCTTCTGTGCATAAGGAATAAGACGACTTAGTAACTGAGGAGCAAACCACAACAAACTAAAAGCTGCTTGTGCCTATGCGATGGAAGGCATCAGGCAGTCTTCTTGCCTCTTTCAACCCCAGCCATCACTTGGGTAAGTTTTAGAGTGGAAAAAAAAGGAGCATGAAGTGTATATGCCAACTTCTCACTGTTCCTTCAGTTTTTCTGAGGAAGAAGATAGGTCCTCCCTGATTAGAGGATACCTCTAGTATGGCCATACTTATCAATTTGTAAGTTATAATGAGACAGGGATAATAAAAGTTCTCTCGGACTGTGACACTCTGAGAGCGTGTGAGAGACTGGGTCACTCTGAGAAATTGAGACAGGTACATAAAACCATAGAAAAGAGGAAAAAAAAGAAGGAAATGGTCCCTTTGGAGAGATCATTAAGAACAAGCATTTGAGAACATGCAATTACATGCTGCACTTAGATTCCATTTTTCCTCCTGCTGAGTGCAGTGAAAGAAAAGCAAAGAATTTGAAAAGAAAATTCACATACACAGTCAAGAGGTATGAGAACATGACTACACGGCAGCAGACATTACCTCATCCTTGAACTAGCAAAGGTTCCTTAGTCTATGGATATCCTCAGGGGTGGCAGTGAGGTCGAAAGCACTACTCCTGATCTCCTCTGGCTTGCCTTCCTCCGATGCAGCAGTGAGCTCTCTCACAGTGGCCTGAAAAAACACAGTGAAAGCGCAAAGGGCTCACTGAGCGCACGAACCGGGATGGAGCAGTCGCCTGAAAAAAGGCCCACCAAAAAGCCGGTCAAGTTAGACCTTGGAAACTGTCACAGTGTTTCAGAGCAGAGGATCATGGGCTTCCTCAGCTTGCTGCTCAGGTAGCAACAGCAGCCGGGTTCTTTGTTTCACACTCCTCGCTTGGAAGGGCACAGTTGTTTCAGGCTGTTCTCACTTCAGCAGTAACAGGGGAAAGAGAGGAAGCTGACAGAAAACAGGAGGATTAGCACAGGAGGACTAGCACAGGAGGACTAGCACTAGCACTGAAAACAGGAGGGCTACACAAGAAAGCAGCTCAGGAATGAACACGGGAACAGCAAAGGCCTCTTGTGCCACATGACGCTGTAGCCCTCCCAACACTGAGGTTTCAGACAACCACAGCAGGCGTTCTCCAGACCAAGGCACCAAAGACAGGAGTCTGAGAACTGGAGGCAGGTGAGCTCCAAAGGGAGCTGAGCTGACAACCAAAGGGGAACAGACAACAACACTGCAGTCAGGCAATAAAGACACCACGGTGTGCGTTAGAGTGGCTGCAACATGGCTGTTGGCATCAAAGTGTGCTTAAGGAAGGCAAACAACCCATGGGCCTGTTAGGATAAAACACTTGGATCTGCAGTAGGGATGGGTTCACAAAAAACAGAAAAGGGAAAGAAAAAAAAATCCCTTTTTCCTCAGGCTGTAGCATGACTCTGCAAGCCCTTATTTTCCTAGCCCTCTGAAAGCCAAGTGCTAGCAAACAAGGACAGACCGCCTGACTAGCAGACAGTGCAAAGAGTCTTCCTCATGCATAAAACAGAGAGAAGGATACTTTTGCACACAAAAGCAACCAACCAACCAGCACATTCCTCCCTTTCCAAACTCCCAAGGTCCTTCTTTGGGATGGCTGCTTTCAACCTACCCCACTGTGTACTACTGTTTCTGTGCTCAGAATGGCACAGAAACAAAGTAAGTGACAGCAGGCAACCTCTGGGAAAGTGTCATTTCCTGAAGAACGCTCTCCTCTCCCCTGGGGAAAAAATAAGGCAGCAGAGCATTCTTTACAACATACAAAGAGTGCAATGGCTGAATACACTCAATCATCATTCCCTAAAAATGAAATGATAAGGAACACTAGCTTACCTCTGCACTGGCTTCCTTCAGTGGTTTGCCCTTGTCACAAGCATTTTCTGCTGGTCTGTAATGCCTGAGAGAAGCAGAGAAAGACAGCAACGAGTTGTTTCAATGCCATCACCTCCAGTGCTGATGAATCCACCTCAGGGTTAGGAGGTGCCCTTTTTGCAGTGCTCAGTCTGGCTACATCCTCCATTGCACAAATGGACAAGGGAAAACATCACATCAGCTTCCAGCACTATTCTTTCTGAGCAGTAAGAGAAAAAAAGAGAAAAGAGAAAGAAGAGCTCACATGCTTTCCCACTGTCTTCTCTCAATGCGTGGCAGGAGCCTTTCTCTTTTGCTGTGTCACTTTCACTCATTGGAAAAGGGGGAAGCCACCAGCACCTCCTCTGTAAAGCCCTTGGTGATCTACTGGGGAGGAAGACTGCAAGACGCATGTTATCCTGCCAGGGAAAACAGGAACATTTCCAAGCATGCTTGCCTCCAAGCACAGTTAGCTCACTCCAAGTAAAGACCAGCACACCGAGTTACAACTGGACGTCTCCAAAATGCTCATCTCCACCTGGAAAGGAGTACCATTAAACCACAGAGGCTCTGAACACCAAGCACATACACAGACATTCCCAGTATACACCTCTACTGCCCCCCAAAGCAGTACTTTCACTGTCACCAGAGATGGGACTGTTCACTCTGGCTCAGCCTTTGCGCCTAACACCTGGCTCCTGCTGAGGCCTGTGGTAGGCTGCGGGCAGCACCATTAGGCTACAGCGAGAGCAAACACATACACCACGCCCTCACGGACAAAAAGAATGAGGTCGGCTATCCTTGCAGGTTTTTCAGTAACTCTTTGTTTATACCTGCCAAGTCTGGAACTCTTTGGAATTAAGTCAATCCTTCCCCAGTAACCAAAAGGACCAATAGGGATGGTATGGACCAAACTTCCCAGCTCAAAGGTACTGGAAGGAAAACGCTCTCCACGCAAGGGTGTGTTCAAGTCCTTCTCCTTGGTCTAGCAAGGACAGTGCCCGTTTGCGGCCATCCTGTTGCTTTCTTCCTTTGCAACTGCAGGAAGAGAGGAAGCTTTCAACAAAGCTCTAGAGTGCTACATACAGTTACCTCAGAGCTCAGGCCCTGCTCTTTTCACAGCCCTCTTTTCTCCCTACTCCTGGACATGACAACTTGCGACTGTTCCTAATTGAAAGCTGAAGAAAGAAGTCACATTTTCACAGGTTGATCGAGAAAACTGAATACTGCACTGCCCCCGCACACTACGACAGCAGCTCCTGCCTATCTGCTTTCACCAAGTTTCCCCCCCACACACCCAGGGTGTTTCAGCTTTCCACGAGGGGAGAACATCCCGGGGCAGAAGCAGCACAGGAAGCAGCTGCTCTGGTCCTCTCCCTCCCTGCTGCCTGCGGGGTCACTAGTGCTGCAGCTCTCACAGCTCAGGGCTTCTCGGTACCCACCAGGCTGCAGTGCAGGCTGAAACCCCCCACTGTGTCCCCGGGATGCTCACGGGCAAGCTGCTGCCCCCAGCGCAGTACAGAGGTTTCTCTCCCATCCCTCCCCTCCCCTCCCCTCCTGCAGACTCGCCCAGGCCCCGGGGCAGAGCGGGGCCCTGCGGCAGCAGCGCCCGGCAGCAGCGTTTCCCCACGCACCAGCACCAGCAGCCAGGGACACACAGGCCCCGCCCCCACAGCCGGAAGTGACGCCCCCTGCACCACAGACCCTCCCACCCCTCACTCCTCCAATTGGCTCCCGTTGGACGTGACCTCGTGGGGCGGGACCCCAGGGAGGGGCGGGAGGGAGGCAGCAGTGCGCGTGCGCTGTTCAGGGGCCGGGTTGGGCGGGGCAGGGGAGCCAAGGGGAGGGACCAAGAGGGGCGTGGCAAAGAGGGAGGGGCGTGGCCGGTCAGGGCGGAGCATGTGCAGTGGCCCAGAGGAGAGTGAGGAGCGCGTTGGGGGCGGGTCTGTGGCTGGCCGGGCCCTGTGGGCAGGGAGGGCGCGAGAGGCGGCTGCTGCTGCGGGGCAGCATCTCCCGGCCCGGGGCCGCCCGGAGCCTTTAGCCGCAGCGCCTGGAGCTGCCACGCCGGGGCCGAGGGCCGCGGGCTGGGCAGAGCGAGTGGCCGTGCGCGCGGGGCAGCCGGAGCCGCCGCGGCCCGGCTGTGTGGCAGCAGCGAATGGGGAAGGCCCGGCCTGGCCTGGGCCACCTCCGGCCCCCGGCAGCCCCCGGCTCTTGCGTCCTTTCTCCTTCTGGCCCCATGGCTTGTTGCTGGATGTTGTGGTACCGGTTCCTCAGCACCATCCCAGCTGTGAGGAGAGGGTGCAGGTACAGCGGTGCTTGTCGTGTCTCGAGGCTGGAGGCAGGAGGCAGCCAGCGCCCTGGTGCCCCTGCAGACAGCCCCGCTTTCCCCGGGGCAGGTCCCCAACTCCTCTCTGAGCCCAGCCAGGCTGTGGGCACCGTGAGGAGCAGGACGTGCAGAGGCTCCTGATGGCCGTGGCCAGAGCCAGGCTCTCAGGTATCGCGGCAAAGCGGCTGTGGAAGAGCTATACCCTTCTGGAGGGCGCTCACAGCCCCTCGGGACACCTCACCAGAGACAGTCGAGGGTCTGAAGGTGACATTTCCTCAGGAAAGCAATGACCCACAGGCCCATCACAGCCCTGTGTGCTCAGCTCTGCCCCACAGACACCTCCTGGCAGCGAGGCAGTGTTGAGGGGCATCTGCATGTTGGCAGGTGCTCGGGGTAGCGAGGACAGATCCAGCTGGGGTTGGCAAAGGTGCTGCTGGTGCTGTGCATGTCGGGGAAGGAACTTTGTGAGCTTCCTTCAGACCTGCTGGTCTCTCCATCAGCTTTGGAGTCTCAGGCCCTTGTCCAGGCTTGGCAGCTCCTCTTCCTTCCCCCCACCCCAGCAGCTGGGACCTGAAAGCAGAGATGTGGGGAAGCTCCTTGCCTTTGGTGTCATCCCTGCCTGGAGCTACCTGCTGAGAAGCCCCTGGGAAGTGTCCTGGGGGTGAGCAGGAGCTGTGAGGAGCCCTGCCCCATGCAGACCCCTCTCCATTGGGGAATGACCCTGCCCTGCGTGGGCCACTCCTCCACCCTAGAGCTTCCCCAGCCTGTGTTCAGACTGTTTGTAGTTATCCCTGTGTTGTCCCCAAACTGCGTTCTATTACCCAATGTGCAAGCACCCAACAGACACACAGGGTCCAGAAAATTGTTTCTTTATTTCTGCACAGAGATGGGTGCCAGGTGGTAGATCCATAAAGCTAGCACACCTTCTCTGCTTCTGACTCTTCTTCCCTTCTTTTCCTTGAGTCTTGTTTGCTATTTGCAGGGTTTTTTTCACAGCATCGCTGAAACAAGGGTGGCAGCATTTCTTTGGCAGGAGACTTGCCAAGTGCTGAGCTGATGGTGATTCAGCTGGGCAAGCTGGTGGGGGAGCAACCTAGAGGAGACACTGACTGCAAGAAGAGTGAGGAAGCAATGGCCTGGGATGGCAAGGAAAGGTGCCAGGTGGTGTGGGGAAAAACAAGCCCATCACGACAGCAGCAGGAATGCAGGGAGCTGTGGCGTGGGCTGTACAACGAGCCACTGGAGAGGGCTGAGGATTAGCAGGAAGAGCAATGGGTAGACTTGGAGTGGCTGTGTGCTCTGGAGTGCCTGAAGAAGGGCAGCCTGTGCAAGAGGCATGGAGTGCAGGGGTTGAGAGAGGCAACTTGGTGGTGCTGCCCAGCTGTCAGCTGCCAGGCAGGCTCCAAAGCTGAAAGCAGAGGCTTGGAGGCAAGGCCATGGGGATGGGTGTGCCCATGGGGACTGCCAAGGCGTTGTGCTGGGGGTGCCCCCAGCGATCCCCGGGGCTTGGTGAGGGGTGTTTCCACGGTGAGCAGCAGGGCTTTGTGATGGTGGTGGCATAGTGCCTCCAAGGCCCTGGTGATGGGGCTGTCTCCATGGGGACTGTGTCCCTGCTGGAGCAGAGCCCCTGGGGTCCTCCCACTGAGGAGAGCCGCTCCCTGAGGAGGCAGCAGCTGCCCTTGGGGCCAGAGCAGCAGGACCCCAGCAGAGGATCCTGCAGAGGGACAAGGAGTGGCAGCAAACGTCTTCTTCCAGGCTGCACACACACTGCCAGGCACGCCAGAGCGCAGGGGCAAGGTGAACCATGGGGCTGGAGGCAGGGGCAGGCAGCAGGCATGGGAGCTGCCCGGAGAGCAGGCAGCTGGTTTGGCAAAGGAGCTGGGGTGAAAGAGGCAGGCAGGAGCTGCTGCGGCCAGGGGGGAATTTCTTGCCGGTCCTCGGGACTTTCCCTGGGACAAAGCACAGCAACCTGCATGCTCCAAGGCCCCCACAGAGCCTGTGAGCTCTGTGCTGAGGGGCAGAGAGCAGCTCTGGGCCCAGCTCAGCCAGGCCGCGTGCAGCCAGAGCTTCCCTTGCCCACGGCCCTCAGGTTTCCTGCTCTTCACCAGCCACTCAGACCAAGGCAACCGCATCCACCCTGTGAGTCCTTCTGCCCACAGGTCGCCAGCAGCAGCTGCCCGCAGCAGTGCAGCACAGCCGGAGCCCAGCTTGCTCCCACCAAAGGCACAGGCTGCCTCGCTGCCCAACGCACAGGGCTCACAGGCTTCTGCATGTGTCCTCGCAAAGGTGCAGAGATGACCATGATGATGACTTTGTAAGCCTCTGCCTGACTCCCTGGAGCTGCCGAGGAGCAGGTGGGAAGTGCTGGCAAGGAGCAGGAGGTCTCTGCCTGCCAGCAGGCTGACTGCATGCTCTGCCTGGCAGCCTGCAAGGACATACCTGGGGGTGCCCAAGGCAGCTGCCATTTCCCATCTCTTGCCCCACACTGACAAATCCTCTGCCCAGCCAGCCTGGCTAGCAGGAGAAGCAGAGCACCCTCAAGACCCCTGCCTTGCTCTCTCCTGCTCCTGCCAGGGCTCAGCTCCAGCCGAGGCTGCCTCCTGCAAGGCTTGGCCCTCTCCCAAGTGCTTCTTACAGCCCTGTGTCCCTGGCATCATGTACAACCGGAGGCACCAAACTCCACAAGCATTCAGAAGTGTTTGGCTTTGTACATCATTTCCACTTGGCAGATTTTGGAAGGACGTGACTTCTTTGGGGTGTCTGACATGGCATTTTCATACACCACCTGCTTTGCCATGTGGCATCCAGGATGCCTGGCTCCTGGGGCTGGGGCTGCCCTGATGCCCAAGGCCCCTCTGGAGATGAAGGAATTTATCAGAAATGTTTGGGAAATAACTGGGGGAAGGGAGGGGATTGCTTTCCTGGGAGTGAGAGGAAATCTCTCTGCTCCCTGGCTGGGCCATCTCCATGGCAATGGCATAGTGAGCCCCCACTTGACACAAGCTGAGGTCACAGCAGGATGTGCTGCATCACAGGGAGGTCTCCATGGTGCCGTGGGTGGGGGCCCTCACTGCCCTGCGAGGCCCAGGCACTGCTGGGCACTGCTCACGCAGTCCCCACCACTGTCCTTCGTAGTGGCTCCGTGGCAATTATGGGGGACAGGAGGCAACGGGGCTACACTGGGAGCCCTTGTCAACACGCAGAGGAGCAGCAGCATGTTGGAAAGGAGTATTGGGTGATGAGATGGGAAGAGCGTCCCTCGTCCTGGGCTTGAGAGGTGAGCTGAGGGCAAGGGACAAGCGAGATGGAGGACTGCTGCAGGGATACCATCAGCCAGGAATGCACTTGCTTCTTTCTAGTGCTTCTGTAGCTCTCCAGTGAGGATTGACACCGTTTGTATCCTTTTAGGATTCTAACTTGGCAGAGCAGATTTGGGGCTCTGAGATGCCATCCTGAGATGGCCACAGCCTCTGTCCTCCTGCAAAACGGGCTCCAACCTCTGCACCCAAAACAGCCTGTTTGGGAGAGCACTTTGTGAACAGGTGGAGGCGCCACTGTCACCGTGTAAGACCTGCCTACCCCAAGGACTTTTCTCTGTGGGGTGCACTGATGCAACTCCCCCAGCCTCCTCCTGACCCCACACCTCCACTCCCTGGCACCAACAGGCCCAGAGCTGGTCTCCCCCTCGCTGCCCTGTGCCCCCATGGGGCTCCTCAGCCCTCTGGAGCGACCCCTCCAGAACCCCCTCCCAGCCCTGCCAGGCACAGCGGGAGGGCTGCGAAGCCCTGGGGATGCCCTGGGGAAGGGGCCGGGGCAGGAGGGCTGAGAGGACACTGCCCTGCCCTGGCGGCAGCAGCACCTCACCTGCAGGCTCCGGCACCCCGGCCATTCCCAGGGCCCCAGTGTGGCACCAGGGCTGGCACCAGCACAGGCCCCAGGGCTGCCCTCCAAGCCCAGCACGGCCCCCAGGGCGCACGGCAGCAAGGAGCCCCGCGGGGACCCTGCGGCAGAGCGGCCGCGCCTGGGGCCCCGCACTGCCCGGGCACCCGGTGCCGGGCTGCCCCCAGGCCCCGCCGTGCCCAGCACTGCTGCCCACAAGATGGCGCCGTCCCGCGGGGGAGGAGGCGGAGCTGGCTGCCAGGGCAGGAGGGCACAGCGTTGCCATGGCATCGCCTGAGTGCGGCCCTCCTATTGGCTGTCCTGAGGAGGAGGGCGGGGATGGACTTCAATGACGGCTGTGTCAGCCAATCGGAGTCCAGAGTGGGAAAAGGCCAAGAGAAGAGAGGTGCGAGAAGGGAGGGAGCGAAGCAGGCGAGAAGGGAGCGGGAGTGAGAGCGGGTGCGAGTGGGGCTCGTGGGGGCTGCGGGTGCGTTCAAATGCCGGCAGGTGCCCTCTCGCTGCAGCAGGGTCAGCGGTGCTGGCGAGGGGGCTGCTTCCCTGCTCCCGAAGGGGCTGTTGGGGCTGTGAGCAGGGGCCCAGTGCCCTGTCACCGAGGGGAACTGACCTGCGAGCCAGGCGTGCCGGCCTGCCCCGAGCAGCTGGGCCTGGGCGTCTTGGTGGGGTTTGGGTGCAGGAATCTTTGAACCTTTTGTGGGTCTGAGATGCATTTTCAAGGGTTTCCCTGATTTGCTGCTGCCCCCGCAGCCCCTGGGTGCTGCTCAAAGCTGTGTTTGGGATCTGCTGGTCAAAGTGAGAGCAGGTTGCTGCAGTCCTCGCGAGGTGTCGTGCCCAAGTCGTTGTGCTTGCTCCATAGTTCTTGGTGTGCTCCAGGACCTGTGACCCTGGGAGCAGCCTGAAGGGTGTTTGCAGAAGAGCTCTGTTAAGTGTGAGGTGTTTTGCTTTTCAGAGGCCTTGGAAGTTGAGGAAAGGCCATTTTCACACCCGCTGTTGTTATTCCCATAATCCTAGATGAGGATGAAGAATTGCTGAATTCTGGCTCTGCTGATTTCAGCAATTGAAATGTCCTGGACGGAGTCCTTTGCCATGTCTCAAATTGTCAGTGCGTAAAATAGGAGAGTGCTTGTCGTGCTCGATGTGTAGAGGATTGGCTGTGCTTGTTCAGCATTTGGGAAGGAAGTAGACTTGTGAGCTGTGGGAAGGCTTCTCCCTCTGACTGGGACATGAGGCCCTGCTCTCTTGCTACATATAGAGACTACCTAGGTGAAAGCTAATGTATTTTTGGGGGGTTGGAACTGCTACGTAATGGGTGCTTTGCTGCACTGTGAGCATTGTGAAGCCAGGAAGTGAATCAGGGAGGCCATTTGGGAGGTGGCTCAGCCGTGGGAAAGGGCAGGGGGAGCTGCAGGCAGCAGCAGGGTGGGCAGTGAGGTCCCTAGTGTTTAAAAGGGCTGTATGAGAAAATGCCCTGTGTGCCATCAAGTGTTTGTAGGTAGCTGGTGGGGCTGGAGGAGGCCCATGGCTCAGCTGTTGATGGTGAGGTCAGTTCTGCGCGAGTCCCTGATAGGCCGGCTGGAGGGAGAAGGCGTGGCTGTTGCTTGTGATGTCACTTCCCGTGGAGCAGTGGATAGGGCAGCAGCAGGTCCGCACTGGGGTGCGTTTTTGAGATGGTTTCTGCCTGAGCAGCGGATCAGCCAGGATTTGTCTGCTGGCTGGGGAAGTTCTAGTGAGGTAATTCCTGCCTTAGGGGCTTCTTGGCCACTGACAGAGACCTGGTTGTGCAGGTGACTGCGAGGTCCCATCTTTCTGAGTCCCTGATAGACTGTCAGCAGGCAGTTAGTCATGGGTGTTGAGTGTGAGGTCTCTTTTGTCCAAGTCCCTGCCAGGACAGCAGTGGTTCATGGCTGGGGAAGTTATTTTGAGGCAGCTAGTGTCTCTGAAGCCCGTAAGCCATCAGCAGGCATGTGTTGGGGGTTTGCCCTTGTGAGCAGCTCACAGGTCAGGAGAAGCCACATAGTGGTGGTGAGGTGACTCCTGGGTTTGTTGCGTGTGCCCAGAGGAGGGATTGACCCCTGCAGAGCTCTATAGCAGTAGAGAAAAGGCAACAAATTAATCAAGCAGAAGTAGATGTCCCCCATCATCTGACCAAATTCTAGTCTACTCTGTCATCCTGCGTTAGTACTGCTACGTTTAAATTTGGATGATGTTCTCTGGTGAACATGGACATGGAGCTTGACTTTGCATTTGCTGAGTTCCTAAGTAGAGGCTTGCAGCCTACTCCTGGTCATCATGGGAGTCCAACTAGATCTTTTAAACTACTGAATAAATCTAGTGCTGGTGTACGCAGTGGTGCTAGTAATCTCTTCTTCCCAGAATGTGTGTTAGGCATGGACGTTGAGTGTGAGGTCTCTTTTGTCCGAGTACCTGCTCGGGCAGCAGTGGTTCATGGCGGGGGAAGTTATTTTGAGGAACGTGTGTCTCTGAAGCCCATAGCCGCTGTAGGCGTATGTTGGGGGTTTGCCCTTGTGAGGTCACCTCTCTGAGCAGGTGGTAGATCAGGAGAAGACACGCAGCCTGGATGGTGGTGCTGAGGTGACTTCTGGGTGTGTTGCGTGTGCCCAGAGGAGGGACTGACCACTGCAGAGCTCTACAGCAATATGTAAATGTAACTATTCAGTCAAGCAGAAGTAGATGTTCCACATCATCTGACACAAATTCTGTTCCACTCCATCATCCTGTGTCAGTACTACTACATGAAAAATGTGGGTGTTGTTCTCTGGTGAATATGGACATGGAGTTTGACTTTCCAGTTGTTGCTAAGTAGAAGCTTGCAGGCTACTCCCGGTCAGCTAGGGAGTCCAGACAGAGTTTTGAGGCTGCTAAATCAATCTGATGCTGGTGTAAGCAGAGGTGTTAGTAATCTCTTCTCCCCATTGTCTGTGTGTGCTTTAGAAATTCCCCTTGTGGAAACAGGAGGGAGCTTATGAGATGTTCCTGCAAGGTCTAAATGCTGTGCCTGTCTTTCAGGTGTCCATGTGCTTTTATGACACATTTGGAACTGTGATACAGTAGAGGTTGGTGATTTTCTGTCCAAGTATGCAGCCAGTGGAGAATGGGTGCAAAGTCTGTTGGAGGAGACAGAAGGAATGTCACCCTGAAACAAGTATGGGCCACATTTTGAAAGAGATGTTCTTTTCAGAGAAGTTGAGGCACAAACGAGTGGCAAGAGGTGGCCCAATCAGGGCTTGTGAGAGCACTCGTCTGCTTCCTGGAGAAGGGAAGTAACCGTGTATAGGACTGTGAGTGGATGCTGAGAGGCAGTGCGTGTTGCAAAGCCTTGGAGGACTAGAAGGGAACTGCAGAGCTGGAGAGCAGGGCTTTCTGTGTTGTGGGGCACTTGGGGTGCCCTGTGCGTTGCTGATGCAGAGGTGCACGTTTGCTGGCCCCCGTCTGTGAAACGAGCAGTGGTGTGTGCCGGGTGTCACAGTGCAGGGGTTCCCTGTTGGGGAGCCAGGTGGTGGTCCCAGTGTTTTGGTGCTCATCATGGGAGGAGATAGCTGGAGAGGGCGGTGCTGTGTGTGGGCAGTGGTGCCAGAGTGGGGAGCTGGGGAGCACTGCAAGGTGAGGGTGTGACTATGCTGGCTGGGCCTCGGCTGCCCTGGTGTCATGGGCCAGAGTTGCTGGCAGCCTGCTGCCTTTGATGCACTGAGGTTCAGGCCCTGGGGATGCTAAGTGATTTCCAGGATCTGCAGCATGGATTTTTCCTGAAGGCCAGGGAGTGTTTCTCCTTGCTCCGGGATGCGAACCAATCCTGTGTTTTTCCTCCTTTCCTCTTACTTCCTTTTGCTCATAAGAGCTTTAGTCTGTAGCAGTGTTTGCTGAGAGGGAAAGACTTTGTGGGAGATGCGCTTTTCTGGCTGGGCCTTAGCCTGCTTGAATCCCTTTGCAGGAGTAAAAGCCTTGTGGCGTGGTGGTCTTTGGAGAAAGGCAGGTGAGTTCTTGGGAGCTGACTGTCAAGGGGCTGAGTCCTTCCTCTAGGAGACCTGTTTGGAGGAGTGCATTTAAATGGGAGCAACAAGGCAAAAGTGCCCTGCAAGGGATGTGCAGCCCAGGTCTCTCTTCCTTGCAGGTGCAGTCTCTGCAAGTTACCCCACCATCGTGCTGTAGTGTGACCTTTCTGTGCTGCAGCGGGGAAATAAGAAAGCTGCTACGTGTAGCCATCAGTGTGCTAAGTGTGGTGTGGTTAGGTGCTGACCCTGCTGACCCTGGCAAGGGACAGGATTTTGCCTGCACTTTGGGTGGTGGTGAGGAGCCCCACTTAGCTCTCACTGCCTTTTGCCATTTCAGAAGAAACTGTTTGTCCTGCTTCCCGGCTGTAGGGAAGAGAAGGCGTGAGGATGGGCTTCCCTTTGAAGGCTCTAGGGGCCTGTCAGTAGGGAGGCCCCTTTGGGTGAGTGTCCTGAGGGCACGTGAGGCAAAAGTGAGTGGCAAGAGCTGGCCTGATCAGCTGCTGTGAGAGCACTTGCTCTCTGCTTCCTGGAGATGGGAAGTGACCATGTCAGGGCTGTGAGTGGATGTTCAGAGGAAGCACTGTTTCCAAGGCGTTGGAGGCCTAGAAGGGACTGGAAGGGCTGGAGAGTTGTGCTTTCTGTGTTGTGGGGCCCTTGGGGGTGTCCTGTGTGCTGCCATGTGTGGTGCTGTGCCCTGTGCGCCACTGATGCACAGGCACATGTTGGCTCAGTGTTGTGCTGCTCAGCATGGGAGGAGGTGTGTGGAGAGAGCAGTGCTCTGCTCCCAGAGTCCAGCCTGCCATCCCAGTGTCCTTATGGGAGCCGTGGGTGAGCACTGGTGCTGACTGTGCTCCCTGCTTGGAGCATCCTGGTGTGAGCGAGGGATGCTTGCAGTTAGTTGTTTTCTGTCAGCTGAGGTTCAGGCTTGCAGTTTCTGAAGGTCTTGATGCTTCCTGAGTCTTTTGGGTTTTACGGACTCTGCTGGAGAAAGTGGTCTGCTCACTCCTTCAAGGCTTTCTGTGGAATCTGGACCCTCCTTGCATCTTCCCCTCTCAGACCCTAATCCATTTTGATCCATCCGAGAGATGGGTAGTTAAGGAGAGCAGTCAGAGCCATTTCTCCACTTTGTGCCTACCCAGACACTGGCAGATGGGGAAGATGCCACCTCACAAGAAGTCAGGGCTCTCAGGGTAATGGACAACTGTCCTTATATACCCCACGCTCCAACACCTGACTGTCTTGGTATGCCTGTGCTGGACTCCCTGCTGTGTGCTTGTGCCTTTGCAGAATTGGAGAGCCCAGACGGGACCCCGTATACAGACACAGTCTCACCAGTGACAAGAAGGTGGATAGAACATGTCAGTGGCCGTGCTGGCTGTGCTCTCACAGAGGCAGCTCGGCACAGAGGAGAGACATTTGCCCCTGACTGTTGCGACTATGGAACGACAGCAGGACTGACAGTAACGCTCCGATTCTTTTTCTCTTTCTAGGTTGCTCCAATAGTAGAGGCTCCCAATGCAGTCCTCAAGCCACTGAGTATGGAGGCAGGATGCCAGGGTGTGTCCCTGTACCTGTCAGCATCTTTGCCATTATCGTGAGCCTCTGTGAAAGTACCTGTAAGTGAATGAGATGAGGCTACGTATGGATGCGAGGGGTTCGATAAATGCGCTTGGCTTCCATGGGTGACCTAGGGTGAGGGTTCACCTCCTGGTAGCTCTGCTGTGCTGCACATTCTGCATCCCAGAAATGTTTTTACTGCCAACCCACTCAGCAGATGCTAGTGTTCCCCTTCCTTTTCCTAGAAGGTGGTGGTGCCGTGTAGGATGTGTGAAAGACCCTTAAGATAAATGCCAGCATGTTTCGAGTGCCTTTGTGTGAGTGCCCCAAAGCCTTGGTAGCTTGAACTGAGGAAGTGTCACAGTTCTTAGGCTCCTGGCTTTGTGAGGGCTGAAGATGTGCCAAGGTCACATTTTCCATGGCACCAGCCCTCAGTGCTGTGTGAACCCAGCTGTGGAGCCTGGACTCCTGGTGCAGAGGCCGCGCAGCCAGGAGAGCTGGCATTTCAGCAGCCCTCCAGCCTGGGGCTGTCTCTTTGCTTGGGCCTCATTTCAAAGCCTCTGAATCCTTTTTCCCTTCACAAGGACTCCATGTCCAAGTAAGGAAAGGAAAGGAAGTGAAGCTAGTTTGGGCTCAGGGGGCCTTCAGGACTCTACATTGTATCTGCAACTTCTGTATTCCTAAATAAAATCCGCTTGCCCTCCCCTCACCACCTTCCTAGCTGGAGGTTCCTGAGGGCATGGAGGTAGGAAGCAGCAGCCTGCTCTGCCCAAAGAGAGCAGGATCATTCCCAGTGTAAAGAACCGCATCATGCAAGGAGCCAGCTCTGTGCCTGATCTTGTGCTGATCATTGGCACATGCCTTGTGAGCCTGGAGTGCCTTGGCCACCTTTGGTGTTAGTGCAAGAGCTTCCCTGCATGCCTGGGTTTTGGAGTCAAGGGAAGGCAGTGAGGAGAGCAGTGCCAGGGGAGTGTGCAAGTGGGGAGTGCCCTGCATGCCTGTCTTCTTGCTGGCACTTGGTTGCATGTAGTAGACGAGGCAGCTGTGTGGGGCAGAGACGGTGGCACAGCTGGCACAGCAGAGGTCTGGCGTTCTGTGGAGGGCTGTTGCAGTGCTGAGTTGCTCTGTCAGTGTCAGACAGCCTTTGCAGTGCAGCTGCTGCCTGGGCTGATCTCTCAACGTTGGCCCTAGAATGGAAGTGGCATCCTGCTGCCAATTTGTAGGTGCTTGTATCCGTACTACGTGAGACTTGATGGGAATGGTCTGTGTTGTAACTTTTTAGTGCCTCGAACAATACCGCTGTGTTAAGCGGCATACAAATACATAACTAACAAGGTCTTGGAAATCTGTGAGAAAGAACAGCAGTTGGTTACGTATGGATTGTGTGGCTTCCAGCCACAGAATAACCGTGAGAAGCAGTCAACATGAAGGTCAGAAGTTGAAGAGTAATGAAGTAGCGACCCCCAAAGTCAAGTGTGGCGCCCGAAATAAGTCTGCACACGCGTGCAGTATGATAGCCCGGTTATGCAACTGGGGCGGAGTTGGGCTAGACTCCCTGCACTTGTTGGCCCGATGTGCCAGGCCTCCTGCCTACCGCAAATAATCATAAATACCTGATTTTTTCCGAAGGAGAGAGAGGCTGCTACACAACAGAGGACCACTTTGCCTCCTCGGGGACGCCCGCAAAGATTGTGCCTGCCGACTCTCTCTCTCGTGATGCAGACGATCGGGACAAGTGTTGAGGTGGTCCTTGTCGAGATTACCATCGGGTCGGTCTGTTTGTAAGTATCTCCTAATAAACTGCTTGCTACTGAAGAGTATTTGTGTGTGTGTGTGTGTGCGTCTGTGTGTGTGTGTGTATTTGTGCTGGCTTGCCAAACCAGATGTTTGCCCTGGAAATCTAACTAGAACATAAATTGATGACGAGAAAGGGATTCCCAGGGTTTGCAGCATAGTGAGATTGGTGAAGCGCACAGCTGTACGGAGGCTACGCCACCTGCATTGGTAGGACTCGGTCAGTGGGGTGCACAGCTGTACCAAGGCCGAGCCACCTGCACTGGTTGGACTCGGTGAGTGGTGTGCACAGATGCACAGAGGCTGCACCGTCTGCAATGGTGAGACTCGGTCAGTGGGGTGCACCACTGTACCGAGGCTGCGCCACCTGCATTGGTGGGACTCGGTGAGTGGGGTGCACAGCTGTACTGAGCCCGTACTACCTGCATTGTTGGGACTCAGTCAGTGGGGTGCACAGCTGTACCGAGACCTCTCCACCTGCATTGTTGGGACTCGGTCAGTGGGGTGCAGAGCTGTACTGAGGCCGACGCAACTGCATTGGTGGGTCTCAGTCAGTCGGATGCAAAGCTGCACTGAGGCTGTACTACCTGCATTGGTGGGAGTCCGTCAGTGGAGTGCACAGCTGTACTGAGGCTGCGCCACCTGCATTGGTGGTACCCGGTCAGTGGGGTGCACAGCTGTACCGAGGCCGTGCCACCTGCATTGGTGGTACTCGGTCAGTGGGGTGCACAGCTGTACCGAGGCTGCGGCAGCTGCATTGGTGGGTCTCAGTCAGTGGGGTGCACTGAGAAATACTGTTAGAGAAATACTGTGAAAAAAACCTTGCAAATAGGTTACGAGACTCTAGGACAAGGTAGAGAGAAAAGCAGTACTGCAAAGTGTAACGAGCGCCGGCTAAACAGCCTTGATAAACATCAGCGCTTCGAAGAATGCGAGGGTTAGGTAAGACAAAAACAGCACTATAACCCAGAAGTGACCTTAGGTTCATTAAGGCCTGGTCCTCACAGGACAGTGAGGGCCACCTGCCACAGCACCAGGGAGACCTCCGTGTGATGGGGCACATCCCCCTGTGACCTCAGCTTGTGTCATCTGGGGGCTCACTACATCATTGCCATGGAGATGGCACCACCAGAGAGGAGGCAGAGAGATTTCCTCTTGCATCCTGGAAGCAGTCGCCTCCCTTTATCACAATTATTTTCCATAATTTTCTGATGAATCCTTCAGAAGCATCTCCAGATAGTACCAAAACCAGTGAAATACCTCAAAGAGGGCACTGGAAAAGTCACCTCTGGGATCATGCACTGACAGCTCATTGCACTGGGCAGACCTGTGCAAGGATCTAGATGTTGGAGTTGGTTTGGGGTTTGGCATTTTTACAGGATCAAAGTCACATTGGATTGAAAAGCAGAAAGTGTGACCACTGGCTGTGCCCTAGGCGGTTGCCCCAGAGGGTTGAGAAGCCCCACAGGGTATGCAGCAGTGATGGGGAGACCCCTCTCAGCCTGCCGGTGTCTGGGGAGAGGTGATGTAGGGTTGTGAGGGGGGCTGGGATAGATGGCTCTGCTGGACTCACCCCAGCACCACCCACCACAGCTCAGAGACAAATCCTTGAGGACAGCCAGGACTGGTGCAGTGGGAATGGGACTCTTTCTCTTTACAGGCTGCTCTCCCAAACTTGCTGTCTTTTGGGTGTAGATGTTTGAGCCCAATTTCCAGGAGGACAGGGGCGGTGGCCATCTTAAGATGGCACCTCAGGGCCCAAAACATGCTCTGCCGAACTAGAAGCACAAGAGGATCCAGGGGAAAGGATCAAAGGTTCTCCCAAACAAGCAGACGACTCAAAGTTAGTACAAAGTGAAGGCTCCATTTCCAGCAAAGGCATTTCCAGCAAGTCTTGAGAAACCCCCAGGAGCTGCAAGACCCCAGCCTCTGTGATACAGGACCCCTCTCCTGCCAGAGCCAGACCCCAAAGCATGTCCCAATCCCAGGGAAACCTGGCCCTGGATTTCCCCCATCCCCTGAGGAGCCCTGGGGCTTCGGGCAGCCCCAGGACCCACGAGTCCTGGTTGCTACATTTTCTCCCAAGCCAGAGAAGGCTCTCAAGCAGGGCTCTTGCAGGAGCCCTCAGCCCTGTCCAGTCACCCCCACAGACTGGGATCCACAACAGGTTTTGCATCTCTCTGCAACACTTCTGGAAGGAGCTCCCCAAAGCCTTACCCTTGGTGGAAAGCAGCAGGAGTGCTGGAAACAAGGAACTGCAGTCCAGGCTGATGTACTGCTCCAGCAGTCCTCCATCTCGCTTGCCCTTTTACTCTTGGCTTGCCTCTCCAGCTGTGGAAAAAGCATGCTCTTCCTGTCTCATCATCCAAAGCTCTTCTCTGACATGCTCCTGCTCCTCTGCATGTTGGCAAGGGGCCCCAGCATGGCCCTGCTGCCTCCTGTCCCCACTGCTTGCTGTGGACCATCTCCACAGGGCAGCTGTGGGCAGGGAGGGCATCACCGCAGCAGCAGGGAGACCTCCCTGTGGGGCAGCACATTCTACTGTGACCTCAGCTCATGTCATCTGGGGGCTTGTTCTAGTTAGATTCCCGGGGGCCAAACATCCAGTTTGGCAAGCCAGCATAAACACATACACACACACATGTTCTTCAGAAGCAAGCAGTTTATTAGCAGATACTTACAAACAGACCGACCTGACAGTAATCTCAAGAAGGACCACCTCAACACTTGTCGCGATCATCTGCATGGTGAGAGAGAGAGTCGGCAGGCACAATCCCTTCAGGCGTCCCCGAGGAGGCAACGTGGTCCTCTGTTGTGTAGCAGTCTCCCTCTCCTTCAGAAAAATTCTGGTATTTATTTGCGGTAGGCGGGAGTGCCGACACATGGTGCCAACAAGTGCAGGGAGTCTAGCCCAACTCCGCCCCAGTCGCATAACCGGGCTATGATACAGCGCACGCGTGCAGACTTATTTCGGGCGCCACACTTGACTTTGGGGGTCACTACTTCATTACTCTTCAACTTCTGACCTTCATGTTGACTGCTTCTCACGGTTATTCTGTGGCTGGAAGAATCTATATGTAACCAACTGCTGTTCTTTCTGGCAGATTTCCAAGACCTTGTTAGTTACTTATTGTATTACACTTAACACAGCGGTATTGTTCGAGGCACTAAAAAGTTACAGCACTAGACTATTCCCACCAAGTATCAGGTAGTACAGATACAAAAGTTACAACACGGACCATTCCCACCAAGTATCAGGTAGTACAGATACAGGGCTCAGTAGGTCACTGCTGTGGAGATGGCAGAGCCATCTTTCCTTTTAATTTCTTCAAGTCCTGTATGGCTAATTGAAGAGGTCTTTGTAATGTAGCTGAAAGATGGAGATGGCAACAATACACAAGTATTTCTGAAAGGGTTTTTATTCTATGATCATTATTTTTCAGCTGTCAGAAGAAGGGAAGTCAACAATCCCCAACTGACATCGATCCAGACAGTCTCCTAATGAAGTCTGGACATGCATGAAAAACAGCGTCCTAGACGTCAGACACTGTATAGAGCATCTTCCTCCTCATCTCCCCAACCCTGCCATTTCTCTCATCAGTTGCCTGGCACTTATATGACTCCTACGACAAGCTGCCCTTATTCCACTGAAGTCGGCAACTGAATGCTACAACACATATGCCCTGATTCCCACCTTCTTTCCTTAGAGAACTAGCTGAAAATAGACAGAGAAGGATTTTTCTTGATTGCAAGGAAAAATAAAATAAAATAAAGCACATGATACAGACTTGGAGATGCCAAGGGAAATCCATCCCACCTGTAGCAAATCCATTGCTCTCCCTGCAGATCTTCCTGGACCCTTGGGCCTGAGATCCTGAGGCTGACGGAGAGACCAGCAGGTCTGTGAGAAAGCTCAGAAAGTGCCCTCCCCCACTCTCTGCCCATGCACAGCACCAGCACCTTTGCTGGCCCCAGCAGCATCTGTCCCCATGGCCCCGAGCACCTGCCAACAGGCAGATGCCCCTCAACACTGCCCCACTGCCAGGAGGTGTCTGTGGGGCACCTGGAGCCACCACCAGCACCGCTGTACCTGCACCCTCTCCTCACAGCTGAGACTGCGCAGAGAAATGGCCTCCGCATGTGGCACCGAGCTGCAGGGCTGCCAGGGGAAAGGGCGCAAAAGTGGAGAGCTCCCGTGGGGCCGGAGGCGGCCCAGGCCGGGCTGGGCCTTCCCCGGCCACTGAAGCCACACAGCTGGGCCGCAGCGGCTCCGACTGCCCCCGCGCACACGGCCACTCACTCTGCCCAGCCTGCAGCCTTCAGCCCCGATGCAGCAGCTCCCAGCATGTGGCTAAAGCCGTGATCACTGCACCCTCGGGAGGGCCGGCAGCTTGCTGTACTCAGCGGCATGGCATTGAGGGTACGGCATTGCGGAGCCCTGCCAGGAGGGCTGTCCCAGACACTCTTCCCAGCACAGGTGCTGCGCGGAGTCGGGAGCCGGGGGGCATGCCTGGGGAGGGCTGGCGGCAGTGCCCAGAGCCCTGGCGGAGCACGCCTGGGGGGCGAAGGGGACAGCGTGGCCCCAGGGAGTCCGACTGCTGCAGAGATGCCAAGAGACGGCCTGAGGTGTCCATGGCGGACAGGAGCCCTTTGGCTTCCCCTCATCCCTGCTGGGCTGCTTGTGCGGGGGCCAGGCCGCTGCCCAGGCTTTCTCCCCGCTGCGTCTTCTTAGGTGTCCGGAGGGGCAGAGCAGGCCCTGTACTTGCAGACCCTCCCCACCGTGCTGGGCCGGCAGCAGCTCGCCCTTGTGCTGTGCACAGCTCTGCTCGGGTCCCTGCCTCCAGGACCTGTGTCAGGCCGCAGGGGGCAGCAGGCCGCAAGAGCCCACCCGAGTGTCCCTGGAGCAGGACACAGTGCTTCCCTGGGAGACACACTTTCTCCCAAAGCAGACTCCGTGAGGTCCACAGGAGCTCCCGGCAAGCCCCATGTGGCCCAAGGTGGCCAGCACAGGGCAAGTGCTGTTCTGAAGGGTCTCTTCTTTCAGCTTGCACAGAGGAATGTGTGGCCAAGGACTCCCGCTTCCGAGGGAAGCACCATCTGCCCCAAATACCCAAGGCCACTGAAAGTAAAACCAGAGAGGAGAGAGTCCAGATCAAAACACCTGCAGCCAGGTGAGACTTGCTGGGGAGGGTGCTGCCTGTCACCAGGGGAGTGAGCTCTTGCCTTGCACACAGTGTCCCTGTGAAGCCTGAAGGGGAATGAGTAGTTTTCTTCCCATCGAGGACAGAGTCATTTCTGTGCTGACTCTGCTCCCAGTAGGCAGAGCATTTGGGGAACGCCCTGGGAATTGGGAAGGGAGAAGTGGTGCCTCGTTGGCTCCTTTGTCTGGGGCTGAGCAGGATGTGTTTGCCTGAGGGACCTGTGCTCAGAGTGCCTGGAGACTGCAGCAGGGGCAAGGGGGGCAGAGGCTTTTTCTCCTGGCTTGCCAAGGGGGCAAGTGTTTCTGCACGCTGTGCTCAGCACTGGGCTCTTGCCAGAGAGGAGTGAGAGAGGACTGAGCCTGTTGGGATTACCTGTTGCAATGGGAAGCATGTGTCCAAAGGCAGCGCATAGCTTGTGAGCATGGAGTGGAGAGCAAATTCCTCCTGTGCACCTACCCACTGCCCATGGTGCTTCTCCCTAGAGTGCACGTGCCCTGTCTGGCCAGCTGCCCCGGGTAGAGGAGGATGGCAAAAGGAGACTCCTTTATCCAGCTGAAGTCCCGAAGACGCTGCAGGAGTGCAGAGCCTGCCGGGAAATAGCAGCAGCAGGTGCTCAGGGTGGATACATTTCTTATGGCAGCTGTCCCTAGAGAAAAGCCTAGTTGCCTGGCAGTCCCTTTTGGAAAAGTGCTTCCTTCGGGCCTTGGTGCAGGAGAGGGAAGCCGCTTGGTAGTTTTGCAGGACACTGTTGCCTCCTGTGTTTCTGTGGACCACAGCAGGGTCCCTTCTGTGGGCACTGTTGATGCCAGCAACAGCAATGGTGGGTTTTCCTGTGAGGGCAAGCATCCCGGCTCTCCTGAGCGCATTGACTGCTGTGGTCACTGCTCATGGCAGAAGAGACCCTTGTGGCTGGATGGGGTTTGGGAGCGTACCACATGTCCATGCCCCAGCAGTGGTGAGCAAAACCCCATGGGCAGAAAGGTTTGTGCCAGAGAGCAGGAGAGAGAGGGAGAGCTACCCAACTCATGCTTGATGGTATTGCCATGCTGTGGCCCTGCAGAAAATCCACAAGCTTCTGAAGAAGTGGGATATGGAATATGGGATACTTCTGGGATGCATATGCCAACCAAACTACATGGCCAGGCTGGAGGAATAAGGTACTGGCAGCCTTTGAAGCCATTCAGCCCTGCACGCCTGCCTCATGTGGCGTGAAGTTTCTTCTCGATGCACCTCCATCTCCACTGCTTTCTCTTTTCCCTCCCTTGCCTGACAGTATCACCACTGGATGGGAGGGATCAGTGTGGAAGACACTTCCCTGGATGTGCACGATCCACTGCTGGCCAAAAGGGAAAGGCTGGAGAGCACAGCCAAGATGCAGGACCATTACAAAAGGCTTTTCTTGGGGAAGGAGGTCCTTCAGGCCACCGTGGGCACTTCTGCATCAAAGCTCGAGAGCTCTTCTCCAGAATCCCAGGTGACAGGCAAAGGCAGAGCAGCCAGGCTTGGTGTGCTCCACACAAGATGGTGTGTGAAGATCTCATGTTGGAGGCGCAGCATGGGTGCCGGAGGGCATCTCTGCCCCAAGGCACCCAGGAAAGAGCCCCACTGCTTGTACTCTTACTTCTCCCAGCCTCACTTCCTTGGCAGCATTTGGGCCCTCCGGTGAGAAGGACTCCTCATCCTCCAGAAGAGCGCAGGAGACAGAGCAAACCGAAAATGCAGGGCGGGAAGCCAGCTGCTCGAGCGAAGAGAGTGACTTTCCAGCTGCCGAAGCCTGGCAAAAGTAAGCGCGCACAGCGGCGGCAAAGGCCTGGCACAGCCCAGTGCCATAGCCCTGCGCACACGACGTCCCCTTTTCCTCTCCCTCATCCGTGGGGCTGGGGGTAGCATTCCCCGGCTTCTGGGGGTCCCAAAGGACCTGGGGGAGACCTTCCCTCCAGGAGCCTCTCTGATGCCCTAACTTCAAGCCCCAAATCCCTACAGGGCCAAAAGGGGCTCTGGGTACCAAAGGGATGGCGTGTGCTGGGGCTGTGGGACGACAGTGGCAGCAGGGCTGCCAGCCAGCGGGTGAGAGAGGATTTGTCACCGCTGTCGCAGGAGCACTTCACCGTGGGGAACACAGGCTCCATCTCTGCTCAGTGCCCAGGCATTTCTGCGGGAGAAGTGGCTGGAGGCCAAGAGAAAACTCCTGGAGCAAAACCTATGGCAGCAGCACTTCCCTGCATAAGTGCCTGCCAACACGGGGGTGTTTCCTGCTCCCCTGCTTCCCCTTCGGAAAGAGGGTCTGCTCCTCGGGCAGCCCCGGCCTGGGAGCGCAGCAGGCTTGGGAGCCTGGCGCCCGAGTGGGACACCCCGGCCATCCCCGCTGTTAGGCCCTGAGAAGGAGAGAAGAAGCTGCGAGCTTCTCACCATCAGCAATGGCCTGAGCGTGGCCAACAGCATTTCTCGGCTTCTCTCCTCACGCTCAGCCCCTTCCTGTTTAACTCCGCAGCCCTCGGCAGACGTCTTGCCTCCTTGAAGAGAGGGAGAGGTACCGCTGATCCCCAGCTGGGCTCCTGCGCTCTGGATTTTCCTCTGTTGCAGGTCATGGGGAACTTTGTTGGAGGAGATGTGAAATGGGCACTTTGCAGTGTGGCTGCTTTGGAGGGGAAGTAAAGCACAGCTGAGGGCACAGGGACTGTGCCGTGCCCCATGCAGCCCCCTCTCCATGGGGGAATGAGCCTGCCCTGCCAGGAGCTTCCCCAGCCCATGTTCAGCCTGTCTGTAGTTATCCCTGGACGTCGCCTGGAGGGGGCTGGGTTGTGCTTTGTGTCTGCTGGGAGACTGAAGCTGGCGAGGTGTGAATGAAGGATCCACAGGAAACATGTCTCTGGGTAAAAGCTGAACTGGAGGACACGGTCATTTTTTATCACCTTGAGTTTTACCTTTTGAAATCCTGGCAGAGGGGTATTCCCATGCAGGAATGCCTTGCTGAGGGCTGTTGCCACGGTGAGCAGCAGGGCTTTGTGATGGTGGTGGCATGGTGCCTGCAAGGCCACTGTGATGGGGCGGTCTGCATGGGGACTGTGTCCCTGCTGTGAGCAGGGCCACCGGGGTCCTCACTCTGAGGAGAGCAGCTGGGTCAGGAGGGAGCTGCTCCCTTTGGTGCCAGAGGCAGGTCCTCAGGAGAGGATCCTGAAGAGGGAGAGGAAGCAGCAGGCAAACACCTGCTCCCAGTCCGTAATGGACTCCCAGGCACACCAGAGTGCAAGGGCGAGGCGAGCCGTGGGGCTGGAGGGAGTGAGAGATGGCACAGATGGGAGCGTGACAGAGAGCACCGGAATGGTTTGGGCTGACCTGCTGGAAAGCAGCTCTGCAGAGGAGGACCTGGGAGTCCTGGTGGTCAATAAGTTGACCATGAGCCAGCAATGTGCCCTTGTGGCCAAGAAGGCCAAAGGCACCCTGGGGTGCATTAGGGCATCCTGTAAATTAGAGAGATCACAGCGAGTGGTAATAACAGGTAACAGATTTGGGGGAGGTACAGGAGATTCAGGTACTGGTGATGAGGTTGGTGACTGTGATACCACTTGTGTGAGGCCCTTGCCGCTAAGCCTAACAACCGACCTTAAGCACTACCTCTAATCCTAAACCCTACCCTAACCCTTCCCCCAAGGCCCCATTTCAGTCCCCATCTGATACTCTGATCACAAAGCCGAAACCCAAACCCATAATTCCTTACAGGTAATGCCCAGCTCTTCCCCCAAGAGTCACTCTAGCTGCTAGCTCTTATGCCTAGCCTTAATATGTAAGCCCCAAACTCCAGCCTGAACCCAGTCCTCTAACCCCAAACTCTAAAACATACCTTAGCTGATTACCGGGAACTGTAAGCCAAGCCCCAGCCCTCCCGAAGCCTCTCCCCACTCCCTAACCTCCAAAGTCATTCCCTCCTCTGACCTCCTGCCAGAGCACAGCTCTGACACCTCTGTGGATGCCAACACTGGAAGAGACACGCTTGCAATGGCGCAGAGTTTGAGTGTGCTGGTCAGGGTAGAAGTCGTCGACCACCCAGGGGCCTGCAGGTGCCTTTTTGAGAGCTTGAGGCTTTGTCCCAACCCCTACCCTGGACTTTAACCGTCGGCTGAACCTTTTCCGATACCACCAGTCCCAAGGCAGGGGAAAAAGTGGTCTGAGGGGAGCTATTTCGCCAGATACCGTATCCTTTAGTAGCCCTCATAGGGAGCTGGGTTTCTCCAAAAGGCAGCAGGAGGGTGTTGGGGGGCACCGAAAGACACACAGAGAGGGCTGTGGGGGACACCGCTACCCGAGGAGCCACTGAGGAAGCTCTCACCCCCTACCAAGACCTTCCCTCTCCATCAGCACTGAACCCAACCTCTGCTGGAACAAAAAGGGGCAAAATACTCATTGAAGCCCCCGGAACCACCCTCTGGAAAGTATAAGCTTGGTGGTAAGGTAGAAGGAGCTCTTCCAAAAAAATAACTTGAAATGGTTTTTGAAAATAACTATTACAACATTTGTATTTCCAAGTATTTATTTAAATTGATGAGTACTGACATCATGTAATTATTAACTGATGGTTATAGCATTTTCTTAACATTCATAAAGGAAGATTGAGATCAATCTTAACAATGTCACTGTGCCCCAAATTCTGCTAAATCCTGATGAAACTCCAGCAGCACATGGTGGTGTGGGGGGGCATGGGCTGCCTGGGAGGGCAGATGAGGGGTCCCGAGAGGAGCAGACCCTGACTGGAGGCTGGGGGCATAGAAGGCCCCCACAGCCCAGCCGGTTCCAGCTCCCGCGGTGACAGTGACCTGCCAGCGCCCAGCTGTGGGTCACAGCAGTGCAAGGAAGGTCCCTGGCACCCGGCCCCATGTGGACAGCTGCCCGTCCGCTGCCGGTCCCAGTGGCCACGTTTGCCTGCCTGCTCGGGGCACAGAGCCAGCTGTGCTTGGGGCTGGGGAGTCTCCTCACATCCCCCCAAAGGCCTCGTGATGCCTCACTGCAGCTCAGGAGGCTGTGGGGGCCGGGCAGGGAGGGGGCAGCAGGGATCAGGCCCTGCCATGGGATCCTGCTGCCTCCTCCCCGCCCCGCTCCCAGGCAAGGAGGAAGAGGGACCCTGCAGCGTTTGGTGAGTTCCCGGGTTACACAGAGCTCCCTGCCCAGGGCCTCCCCAGCAGCATCACTCAGCTCCCCATGGAGAATGCCATACGCTTTTATTTATGTATTCAGTATTACATACTTGTAATACAACTTAACAGTATATAGTAAAATTTACAGTATAGTTTACTCTATCAGACTACGGTACAATTTACACAGAACTGTATCTATTAGAAGTCTGCATGTAGTATAGTACAAGATTATGAGCCTATTGCCTTATGAGCCTTTTCCCTTAAGACCCTTCTACGCTGTATCTTGGCTCTCCCCTCCACCATACTCTTGATTTTCTTTTTCCCACTAGTGACTGAAGTGGCGATTGTGGGCTGCCACGGGGGGTGACTGCTGGCTATGCTCTGTCTTCCTGGTGGCTCCTGAAGGCTCGCAATCCAACGCCGCCCATCTCTGGAGGCTAAAGACAATGATGCATTAGAGATTACCACAGTTGTTTCTGACTTTAATTCCTGGTTTTGCCAAGAGAATGATCAAGGAGGCCTGCAGGCCTGTGATTTTGGTGGCAGTGAAAAGCTTGGGTCCCTGTAAGTGTCTTTACCGGGAGGTTATTCTCCCACGACAGCATTTCATACCAGGGCGCTCCTCAAAACAAGCCTCAGGGGAGCGCGTTTGTGCTGAACTGCAGCAGAAGCAGAAGTTGGGGAGCGGGGGCACAGGGTGCCATCCCCCAAACTGCACGGCCCTTAGCGTACCTCCTTGCTGTGGTGTGATGAAGGTCACCAGCGCAGGGATCTGGGCTCCTGATGTCAGCTTGGCCAGGTATTGCTGTGTCCTACAGTCACATGTGCTGGGCTCAGCATTGGGGAAGGAGCCCAGAGTGACCCCCCCACATCCCTCTGAGGCCCACTGCCACCACGTGGGTGGCAGCATGGCCTTGGCACCCAGGGCTGGTGGAGCATGGCCCAGGCTGCCATGTGACTTGGCTCTTGGGAGAGGGAGCAACCTAAGCCAGCGTAAGGCCTGTCTTGCAACCCCTAACCACAGCTTGCATGGAGGTGAGTCCCTGCCCCAGCTGTGGGCACTGAGCAGGAGCCCCATGTCTGCCCCACTGCTAGCCCCAGTCAATTCCTGACCTGTGAGTAATGTCGGCGGTTGGCTGGGCTCGGGGATATGGCAGGAGCACCTGGGAGGCTTTAACAGCCCTGTGCATGCGTGATGCCTGCTGTACACAGGCTCTCACCTTCTTGGCTTGGTCTGGCAGTGGCCTCTTACTTTTCTCCTTGTTGTCCCTCCTTCAGAGCACCAGTCCATTGACTCAACAGGAGCCCCAAGGAGGGAGATGGTGAAAACCTAGGAGGACAAGAGATGCCTTGGCTGTGGGGGTCCATGCCTCAGAGGTGAGCTGGCTGGCACGCCAGGCTGAATACGATACTGGCAGCACAGCCTCTAGGGCACCTTTCTCAGGAGCGTTATGGGGGAGCTGCATGGCTGTGACGGCAGCTTGCCCTTCAGGGAAAGGTGCGAGTGCACCACACGCCTGCCCCAAGCCTGGTCTGAAGATGCAGTCAGAATGAGGCAAAGAGGAAAGGGGGAAAGGAAGGGTCTGGTTGTCAGCGCAATGAGACAAGGTAAGATGATCTCCATCTCTGCCCCAGAGCCATGCCTCCTCTGATACAGATGTTCTGGTGCAGGAGCTCAACGTGACACTCTGCTCCCACATGACCCATGACCTGCGCCCGCTCACAGTGCCCCTCCAAAGCCCTTCCCGACAAGGTCTCTGGCCTCAGCTGACTGCTTTCCTGATACCTGCGCACCGATGACGCTGGTCACCATGTCCTGCTCTGTCTGCTGCTCTGACGTGCTGCTCCTAGCCCTCTTCTGAGCCTGAAAAAGGGAAGGAGGCATTTGCAGGAAGGGGAATGAAGCCAGCCCTAGTCCTGGGGGCACGGCTGGCAAGTGGCAGCATCACCCCACTGCTGAGATGCCTCCCTCCCATCTCTCCTCAGTCCCTTTCCTATGGGGGTAAGAGGAGCACAGAGGAGATGAATCCCACGACTCTGCTGGCAGCTCAGCAATAGCACCCATCTCTTCCTTTGGCTCAAGACCAGCTTGGAAGGTTTTCTCCCTGGAGCTTTCCAGGGGTGGAGAGCAGCCCAACAGCACATCCTGAAAGATCTCCCTGTTCCCATCTAGGATCCCCTAGCAGTACACAGGATCCTTCAAGGGAGACTCAAACAGACGCTGGCCTATCTCCGTCTGACCTGTCCCACTGCCTGGGCCAACTGTCCAGGTGCTGTGGACACCGGAGAGCATTTTCTGCCTCAAAGTCACGGGCTTCTACATTTTGGTCCAGACAGGAGGTTTGAGTCTGATGATGCTGGTGGTGTGGTGAGACCTGCTGTGCCTAACTTTCGGACTTTGCATTGAAGCACACAAGGAAAGAGAGCCTGGTCCCACTTCTTGGACCAGTAACAGGGCGGAGTGCCACACCAGGTTGGAGATGCTCTGGTATGGAGAAAAGTTGGACTCTAATCAATTCCAGGAATTCTATCTGCCTAGGTCACTCTGTGCCTATGGGAATACCCAGTACCATGTCAGGCCTGTGCTCCCTATAAAAAGGCCTCACCGGCTCTGGCATCTCTTCTGCAGCAGGCCGTATATGTTGCTTCTTTGCCGGAAGACTCCAAGCGGTCTCTATGTCCATGGTGCTAGACTTCCTGTGCACTGCCTGCAAACACAGCAAGGGCACATTGTCCCGGGGCATCACCAGGGACAACGTGCTGCTGGGTCCCCAGCAGCACTGGGGCTACACAACAAGCCGCACAGAGGGTACGCATGTTCTGCACAGGCAGGTCCTGCTCAGGCGGGATGTGCATCCCCTCCCAGCACCGCAATTGCTCCTGCCTGCCTCGGGGGCACCCAGCACAACAGGGGCCTACTGCCAGCTGCACCCAAACACGGGCACGCTGCAAATGACTGAGGCCCCTCATCAGGCATGGGCTGCCCACACCACCCACAAAGACAGCCCGTCCCCATGGGCACGCCTCACTCGGACAGTGCACGCACTAGTGCTGGCTCTTGCATGCTATCTCACAGGGAGACTACGTGCAGAGCCTCCATTTCTCTCACTGCTTTGAATAGGCCCCTTTTTTTCAGCTCTGCTACAAAACCTCCACCAACAGACTCATCTGCAGAGCCTGGTCAAGCTACATGTGCAGGCAGAGCAGCTCAAGAGTGAGGATGTCAGGGACTATGATAGGCACTTACCTTTTTCTTGGATGGCATGCCACGCTGAATACCACCACAGCCTCGCTGACACCTTTCTCAGGAGCATAATGGGGCAGCTGCACGGTTGAGCTGCAGCTCTGAAGGCAACCTGTCCTTCAGGGAAAGGTGCAAATGCACAAGCCTGCCCCGAGCCTGACACAAAGGTGGATTCCCAGCGAGGCAATCCGAAAAGGACAAAAGGATGGGTCTGGTTGTTGGGGCAATGAGACAAGGCAAGATGATCTCCATCTCTGCTCCAGAGCCATGCCTCCTCTGATACAGATGTTCTGGTGCAGGAGCTCAACGTGACACTGTGCTCCCACACAAGCCCATGACCTGCGCCCGGTCACACAGCCCTTCCAAAGCCCTTCGTGACAAGGTCTCTGGCCTCAGCTGACTGCTTTCCTGATAGCTGGCTGGCCACCGATGACGCTGTTCACCACGTCCTGCTCTGCCTTGTGATTCAATGTGTTTCTCAAGGCCCCTGTGTGAGCCTGAAAAGGGGAAGGAGGCATTTGCAGGAAGGGGGATGAAGCCAGCCCTAGTTCTGGGGGCACTGGTGGCAAGTGGCAGCGTCACCCCACTGCCGAGATGCTGAGGAGCAGGTTTCCAGGGAAGGACCTGGGGATCCTGGTCACAAGTTGGTCATGAGCCAGCAACGCGTTCACACAGCAAAAGGGGCCAACAGTATCCTCAGCTGAATTAGGAAGAGCATTGCCAGCAGCTCGAGAGAGGTGATCCTTCCCTTCTGCTCAGCACTGGTGAGGCCCCACCTGTGGAATGCTTTTTCCAAATCTAGGCTCTCCTGTACAAGAAAGACATGCACCTGCTGGAAAGAGTCCAGGACAGGGCTATCAAGATGACTACAGGTCTTGCACATCTCTCACCCGAGGAGAGCCTGAGAGAGCTAGGACGGCTTAGCCTGGAGGCAGATGGCAGTGCATGGATTGCTGTGAGCAAAGGAGTTGGCCAACATGGCAACAGAGACAAGAAGGTGCACCACTAGCAGGTAAGTTTTCCAAAGGATGAAAAGGAAGTACAAGGGGCCTCACATCTGGATGCCGAGCATTAGAAATGCTAGAACTAAGAAAGGTGCAGAACACACTCATGGACACTCATCCTAGCCACTTCTAAGCTAGGACGAGTCCTTGCTTCTTCACATCAGGAAATTGTTTTCCTGAAAGAAAGAAAACAACCCCACAATACCTCTAGAGCAAGTGAGCACCACCACCACTTGGGCCTCAGCATCTCAGCTGAGCAACTGCTCTTCTCAGCCTCTCTGCCTCGGGAGAGAGAGTGAAATTCTCTCACAAGGGCAGCCTGAGGAACAAGCACATGCACAAATTCAGCTGCACCAGGCAGACGAGGCAGCTGCTGCCTCCAGGCCCCTCTGCTGTAGTCCTTTGACCCCCCGCCAGCAACATCACAGCTGCCTCCATCCTGATATCCCCGCCAGAGATTTGTTTTTCTTAATGAACATGGTATGAAAAGAACAGACCTGAAATCAAAAACTCTCTTCTTTCCCTTCCACATCCATAAGCACTGAAAACAACTGAGCCAATCTAGTTGTTTCTAGCAACCCTTTGGCTTCTTTCTTTTTTTCTCGAAATGGTTGTTTTCAGTGTGAGTTTTGCTGTTTTCACAGAACGACAAAAAAGACGATATTGGCAGGGACCTCTGGAGATCCCCTGCTCCAACCCCCCTGATCAAGAAGGGGCACCTACAAAAGCTTACCCAGGTCTAGGTCAGGCAGGTTTAGAGTATCTCACAAAGTCGAAACTCCACAGCCTCTCAGGGAACCTCTTCCAGCATTTAACCACCCTCACAATACCTGAAGGTATTTTCCTACCTTCAGGTGGAAATTCATGATTTGCCATTTTGTGCCCATTGCCTCTCCTCCTCTCCCCAGCTATCACAGAGAAACACTCAGAGCCACGCTCTCATCTTCCTTACACCTTCCCACCAGATATTTAGACACCCTCAAAGGATGTCTAAAGACACTAGCAGTCTGTTTTACAACAGGAAAACAGTCCCAGCCCTCTCAGCATCTCCTCCTATGGGAGATGCTCCAACCTTTCAGTCATCTTTGTCACACACAGCACCAATGTCTTTCACACCCACAACAACAGCAGACATGACCCGGGGAAATGTCGAGGAGATGCAGGGATGCATTCTGGAGCTGGAGATCCAGAATAGACCGCTTTCTGGACCTTGAGATCCAGAATAGACTGTTTTTCAGGGATCATTAGAAAGAGACGATCCACACAACCACAAGAGAAGATCTCATAACCACAAACAACAGCCATGGGCCTGGCACTCGCCCATCAGGCACCACTGCACAAGTGACCTCAGAACTGCAAACAGCAGCCTAGTGACCAGTGCTGGCTTTCAGGCACTGAGGCACAAGAGACCTCACAAGCACAGCCAGCAGCTGGGGGCCTGGCACTGGCCGACTGGGCACTGAGGCACGAGTGTCTTCACAACCACAAAAAACAGCCACGTGCCCAGCACTGGCCTATCAAACACTGGGGCAGAAGTAACCTACAAACCATAAACACCAGCTGTGTACCTGGCACTGACCTATCAGGCACGCAGGCAGAAGTGACCTCACAGCCACGAGCAGCAGCCATGGGCTTACTACAGTCCTATAAAATATCGCTGCACAAGGGACCTCACAGCAACTAACAGCAGCCTTTGAACCAGCACTGGCCTGTCAGGCACCGAGGCACGGGGGACCTCACAGCAACTATCCGCAGCCACGTGACCAGCACTGTCACGTCAGGCACTGCTGCAGAAGCCACCTCACACCCACAAATAGCGTCTGTAGGCCTGGCTCTGGCCCACCAGGGCCTCAGGCAGAAGTGACCTCACAAGCATAAACAACACCTGTAAGCCTGGCATTGCTCCATCAGGCACCGAGGTACAGGGGACCTCACACGCGCAGCCCGCAGCCATGGGCCTGCCACCGCCCTAGCAGGCAGTCAGGCTGAACTGACCTCACAGCCACAAGACTAATAATGTGTCTCCTTGTCCTCTGGTATTTACCATGTGGAAGTCTTTCAAATAGTTATCAAACAACTTAATTGCTACTTGCTCTTTGGTTTGGAGGAAGTAGTGACTTTGCAGGCTTCATCAAAGCCACTGGGCATCTGCTGGCTTATCAGAGAGCAAGGCAATAGGCACCTCACAAGCAGAAACAGCAGCTGTGTGCCTACCACTGGCCTCTCCAATACTGAAACAGCCAGGCACATTTACAGAAGCCGTTGCATGCGTACATAGCCTCATCTCATTCACTTGCAGCTGCTTTCACAGAGGGCTCAAGATGCTGGCAAAGATGTTGACAGCTACAGGGACACACCCTGGCATTCTTCCTCCATTCTCAGCAGCCTGAGAAAAGCACTGGGAATGTACGCAACTGGAGCAACCTAGAAAGACAGACAGAATCGGAGTGTTACTGTCAGTTCTGCTGGCCTTACATAGTTGCAACAGATAGGGGCAAATATCTCCCCACCATGCTGAGCTGTATCTGTGAGAGAACAGCCAGCAAGGCAACTGAGACATTCTAATCCTCTTTTTGGCAGAGATGAGACCATGTCTTTATACCAGGTCCCCAAAACAACAGCTAGGACACGACATGACATGTAGGACATCCTCTCTCAGAGACACTCTGAAATGCAGTTTCCACAACAAAAGAGATTGTTGGGAAGGGCATCTCGTGAGGACACCAGCAACCCGCTCACACTTTGACCAGCAGATCCCAAACACAGCTCTGAGCAGCACCTGGGGGCTGCGGGGGCAGCAGCAAATCAGGGAAACCCTTGAAAATGCATCTCAGACCCACAACACGTGCAAAGCTTCCTGCACCCAAACCCCACCAAGACGCCCAGGCCCAGCTGCTCGGCGCAGGCCGGCACGCCTGGCTCGCAGGTCAGTTCCCCTCGGTGACAGGGCGCTGGGTCCCCTGCTCACAGCCCCAACAGCCCCTTCGGGAGCCCCTGCAGGGAAGCAGCCCCCTCGCCAGCACCGCTGACCCTGCTGCAGCGAGAGGGCACCCGCCGGCATTTGAATGCACCCGCAGCCCCCACCAGCCCCACTCGCACCCGCTCTCACTCCCGCTCCCTTCTCGCCTGCTTCGCTCCCTCCCTTCTCGCACCTCGCTCTTCTCTTGGCCTTTTCCCACTCTGGACTCCGATTGGCTGACACAGCCGTCATTCCAATCCATCCCCGCCCTCCTCCTCAGGACAGCCAATAGGAGGGCCGCACTCAGGCGATGCCATGGCAACGCTGCGCCCTCCTGCCCTGGCAGCCAGCTCTGCCCCCTCCCCCGCGGGACGGCGCCATCTTGTGGGCAGCAGCGCAGGGCGCGGCGGGGCCTCGGGGCAGCCCGGCACCAGGTGCCCGGGCAGTGCGGGGCCCCAGGCGCGGCCGCTCTGCCGCAGGGGCCCCGCTGGGCTCCTCGCTGCCTGCGCCCTGGGGGCCGTGCTGGGCTTGGAGGGCGGCCCTGGGGCCTGTGCTGGTGCCAGCCCTGGTGCCGGCACTGGGGCCCTGGGAATGGCCGGGGTGCCGGAGCCTGCGGGCGACGTGCTGCTGCCGCCAGGGCAGGGCAGTGTCCTCTCGGCCCTCCTGCCCCGGCCCCTTCCCCAGGGTAGCCCCAGGGCTTGGCAGCCCTCCCGCTCCGCCTGGCAGGGCTGGGCCACGGCCCAGCAGGGGCTGCTCTGTGTGGGGCTGGACTGTGCCCCGAGGGGTCGCTCCGGAGGGCTGAGGAGCCCCATGGGGGCACAGGGCAGTGAGGGGGGAACCAGCTCTGAGCCAGCTGGTGCCAGGGAGTGGAGGTGTGGGGTCGTGAAGGGACTGGGGGAGATGGCTCTTTTGGGCTTACTGCAGCACTGCACCCCATAGCTCAGAGAAAAATCCTTGGGTCAGTCAGGACTTGGCAGTGGGGACCGTGCCTCCACCTGTTTCCAAGGTGCTCTCCCAAATAGGCTTTCTTTTGCATGCAGATGTTTTGTGTCCAATCTGCGCAAGGACACAGGCTATGACCATCTCGAGATGGCTTCTCTGAGCCCAAAACATGCTGTACCAACTTGTACCAAGCATGAAAGGAACAGAGGTCCTCTCAAACAGGCAGAGGACCTGGGGTCATTACAAGGTGGTTTCCTTATTGTACATGGACATTTCAGCAGGTTCTTGAGAGCCCCATGAGAGCAGCAGGTTGCCCCAGCCTCTCGGATGCAGGACCCTAATTCTTCTCAGAGCCGGATCGCAAAGGGGGACACGATCCCAGGGAAACCTGCCATGGATTCCCATGCCCCCCCACATACCCCAAAAGGCAATGGAGCTGGCCCCACAGAAGCCTTGAGGCTCAGAGCATCTCCTGACCCATGACCCAGGAGGCCTGGCTGTCCACTAAGACAGATGGGACCCTCAGAGATGACTCTTGTGGCAGCCCCCAGTCCTGTCCAGCCACCCCCACAGCCCTGGATTCACAGCAGTTTTTGCAGTTACCAATCTTTGTGCAACATCTCGGGAAGAAGTACCCAAAGCCCTTACCCTCAGTGGAGAGCTGCAGGAGCCTTGGGAACAAGGAACTGTGGTCTCGGCTGATGGTGTCCATCCAGCAGTCCTCCATCTCCCCTCTTTGCCCTCGGCTCACCTCTGCAGCCCAGGAGGAGGGATGTTCTTCCCTTCACCCAACACTCCTTTTCATCATGCTCCTGTTCCTCTGCATGTCAGCGACGGATCCCAGCACAGCCCCCATTAACTCCTGTCTCCAGTCTTGCCATGGAGCCACAACAAGGGCAGCGGCAGGGAGGGCGTGAGCAGTGCCCAGCAGCACCTAGGTCTCAGAGCGAAGTGAGGGCCCTCACCCAGGACACCATAGAGACCTCCCTGTGATGCAGCACATCCTGCTGTGACCTCAGCTTGTGTCATCTGGGGGCACAGCAGGTCAGTGCCATGGAGATCGCACCGCCAGGGAGAGAGCAGAGAGATTTCCTCTCCCCTCCTGGAAAGCAGGCATCTCCCTTCCCCCAGGTATTTTCCCAAACTTTCTGATAAATTCCTTCAAGAATGTCTCCAAGTGGTGCCAAAGTCAGGGAAACATCTGAAGTCGGGACCTGGAGAGGTCACTGCTGTGCTCCTGCACTCCCTGGCTGCTGCACGAGGCAACAGGATTCTGTGCAGGAATCTGCGGTTTGGGGGTTGGATTGGGGTTTGGCATTTTTACAGGATCAAAGTCCGGTCGGATGAAAAAGCACAAAGGGTGGCCACAGGCTGAGATGCTTAGATGAGCCTCAAAACTGGTGGCTGCTGTGGATCTCTCTTTTATTTGAAGTAGGGTATAGGAGAATAAGGGACAGGACGTAACCTTCCTCCTTTAGGCACCAAAGCAGGCTCTTTGATTTGAGAAGCCTTCAGCAAGGTTTCTCGCTCTGTGGTGCTTAAGATAGAGATGATACACCAGAAAAGAGCAAGCACACATCATCCAAAGAGCTCTACCCAGGACCCTCGTCCCTGCCAGACTCCAAAGCCATTGGTCAGGCCACGTAGCCAATTGGAGGAAGTTTTCCCATTTCCCATGAACTTAGTCCACCTTTCCTTCTGTGTGAGCCTGAGGAAAGCCAGGTCTCAACTCTGGGCTTCAGATGGTCCTTGGGCTTTTCAGTGTCACTTTGGGGCTCTGCTTCTCCCCTGGGTACGCTCCTCAGCCCCCTGCCCTTCCCCACACCAGCCCCCTGGCTCCTCCAGGGATCTGTGCAGCCCAGGCACCCTGGATCCACACTGGCACCCTTGCTCTCCCACGATCTGTACAGCTCTGGCACCCTGGATCTCCGGCATTTGAGGATTCAAGGCTTCTCAGGACATCCCTCATACTGCAGTGCTGCTGTCTGGGCTCTGGTGCAGAGCCTACGAGGCAGTGCAATGCCTCAGGGCCTGCATTCAGAAGTTTGTAAGGGCACCTCCCCGCTCTGCACCTGCTAAAGCTTGCGAGCCTCCCTACAGTCAACCTTCCTGCTCTTCCTAGTCTCTGCAGAGCGCTGGGGCAAGTCTTGCAGGAGGGAGACTCCACCCCCCTTAAATAGTGTCCGAGATGTGCCTTTCCAAGTCCCTACAGGAGTTAGTTTGCTTAGCCAGCCTCTAGTCATCTGTGACGCAGGGAGCCCAACTCTACCTGCTGGCATCTCTGCCCTTTCTCTCCCTTGTCTCCTGTGTGCCTACCCAGTCTTCTCCATGCACCAGAGGCATGGGAAGTGTTGCCTGAGAGAACTCACCTGAACCTATGACACGTTGTGGAGCTGAGGGCCTGACGGAGGCAAGTCTGGGATGACTGTTCCCCCGTTTCCTCTCCTACTCCCAGCCCGAGGGTTAAGAAAGTCCTCTGGAGAGAGTGGTTGGTTTGGTATGGCTGGGATGGGTTTCCCTCGACATCGCTGGGTCCTGCCTGTGTTGCTCTGAGTGCCCAGAAAATTTCTCTTCTCTGGGGGCTTGCATCAATGTTTTCCAGACTTTTGTACAGAAAGATAGCTTGCTCCAAGAGCCCCCAAAACCCCCCCCCTCCCCCACACACACACCTGCAGGATGGCACAGTCTTGTGGAGATATTTGTTTTGCTTCTCTGTCGTGACAGACATCTTTTGAGCTACCGTCCAGATTACAGCAGGGGAAAAAAATGTTTGTTTAAAAAAATTTTATCCCTGGCAGCAAATACAAACTGACTCCTTACCCCTGCACCTCCACCATTCAGTAGAGCAGCAGCTCATGCCTCTCTGCTTTCCCCGTCAGTTTCACCACCCACCCAGAGTGTTTCAGCTTTCCATTAGGAGGGAACATCAAGCAGTAGAAGTGGCAAAGAAAGCGTCTTCTCTCTTCTTTTCACTCTTCACCTGCTGCCTTAGGTTTCACTAGTGATGGAGCTCTCACAGCTCAGGGCTTCTCTGCACCTCTCAGGCTGCCGTGCTGTGACAAGAATTTCTGCTCTAAAGCAGGATTCAGGAAATGTGGAGGTTGCTGCGAGTTCTTATGCAGGCACAAAGCTGCGTGTATCAGCTAGTTACAGATTAATAATCTACAAGTAGAATCACAAAGAAAGGAGTAGTTTCCCAGCAGATACAGAAGTATTCCTAATGGCACTTGAGGGATAGCATATGACGTACTGTGAGTAATTCTGATTTCCTTGGAAAAAAAAAGGAACTGAGATTGCAACAAAAAGCAACAAAGGCAGGCTATGCAAATGCCCCAGAAGTGAAGTGCCAATCACATGGAAGCACACTAGGAGAATTCAGTTTGACATAGCCAAACTAAGAGAGAGGAAACAGGATTGTTCCGTACAGGAGAAGTTGCTCTATGGAGAGAGAATCAGTTACCCTCACAAGCAATGCTGCCACAAGGAGCAATACCCATAAAGTTGCCATCAGGAAAAGCTACTTGAATTTGAAAAGACTTCAAATTCCTGAAAAGGAAATTCTGCATGTGGCTCTCAATCAAGGAAATATCTCACAAGGGAACTTAAGTCTATCTATAAAATCGATTCTGCAATAGATTTGCCTGGAGCAGGTGACTGAACTCCAGGACCCAGGAGATTCTTTGGGAGGGGATGAGATGTCAAGGAAAAACAGGCAAATAGGGACCCAAACCTGAGTCACAGCGACAGGCACAGGAAGCTAAGCAGTGCCCCTTTAGCCTCTAGGCTAACCCCACTGCCCAAGCACACAGCGTTCTTCTGTGCATAAGGAATAAGACGACTTAGTAACTGAGGAGCAAACCACAACAAATTAAAAGCTGCTTGTGCCTATGTGATGGAAGGCATCAGGCAGTCTTCTTGCCTCTTTCAACCCCAGCCATCACTTGGGTAAGTTTTAGAGTGGAAAAAAAAGGAGCATGAAGTGTATATGCCAACTTCTCACTGTTCCTTCAGTTTTTCTGAGGAAGAAGATAGGTCCTCCCTGATTAGAGGATACCTCTAGTATGGCCATACTTATCAATTTGTAAGTTATAATGAGACAGGGATAATAAAAGTTCTCTCGGACTGTGACACTCTGAGAGCGTGTGAGAGACTGGGTCACTCTGAGAAATTGAGACAGGTACATAAAACCATAAAAAAGAGGGAAAAAAAGAAGGAAATGGTCCCTTTGGAGAGATCATTAAGAACAAGCATTTGAGAACTTGCAATTACATGCTGCGCTTAGATTCCATTTTCCCTCCTGCTGAGTGCAGTGAAAGAAAAGCAAAGAATTTGAAAAGAAAATTCACATACACAGTCAAGAGGTATGAGAACATGACTACACGGCAGCAGACATTACCTCATCCTTGAACTAGCAAAGGTTCCTTAGTCTATGGATATCCTCAGGGGTGGCAGTGAGGTCGAAAGCACTACTCCTGATCTCCTCTGGCTTGCCTTCCTCCGATGCAGCAGTGAGCTCTCTCACAGTGGCCTGAAAAAACACAGTGAAAGCGCAAAGGGCTCACTGAGCACACGAACCTGGATGGAGCAGTCGCCTGAAAAAAGGCCCATCAAAAAGCCGGTCAAGTTAGACCTTGGAAACTGTCACAGTGTTTCAGAGCAGAGGATCACAGGCTTCAGCTCGCTGCTCAGGTAGCAACAGCAGCCGAGTTCTTTGTTTCACACTCCTCGCTTGGAAGGGCACAGTTGTTTCAGGCTGTTCTCACTTCAGCAGTAACAGGGGAAAGAGAGGAAGCTGACAGAAAACAGGAGGATTAGCACAGGAGGACTAGCACTAGCACTGAAAACAGGAGGGCTACACAAGAAAGCAGCTCAGGAATGAACACGAGAACAGCAAAGGCCTCTTGTGCCACATGACGCTGTAGCCCTCCCAACACTGAGGTTTCAGACAACCACAGCAGGCATTCTCCAGACCAAGGCACCAAAGACAGGAGTCTGGAAGAACTGGAGGCGGCTGAACTCCAAAGGGAGCTGAGCTGACAACCAAAGGGGAACAGACAACAACACTGCAGTCAGGCAATAAAGACACCACGGTGTGCATTAGACTGGCTGCTACATGGCTGTTGGCATCCAAGTGTGCTTAAGGAAGGCAAACAACCCATGGGCCTGTTAGGATAAAACACTTGGATCTGCAGTAGGGATGGGTTCACAAAAAACAGAAAAAGGAAAGAAAAAAAAAATCCCTTTTTCCTCAGGCTGTAGCATGACTCTGCAGGCCCTTGTTTTCCTAGCCCTCTGAAAGCCAAGTGCTAGCAAACAAGGACAGACCATCTGACTAGCAGACAGTGCAAAGAGTCTTCCTCATGCATAAAACAGAGAGAAGGATACTTTTGCACACAAAAGCAACCAACCAACCAGCACATTCCTCCCTTTCCAAACTCCCAAGGTCCTTCTTTGGGATGGCTGCTTTCAAACTATCCCACTGTGTACTACTGTTTCTGTGCTCAGAATGGCACAGAAACAAAATAAGTGACAGCAGGCAACCTCTGGGTAAGTGTCATTTCCTGAAGAACGCTCTCCTCTCCCCTGGAGAAAAAATAAGGCAGCAGAGCATTCTTTACAACATACAAAGAGTTGAATGGCTGAATACACTCAACCATCATTCCCTAAAAATGAAATGATAAGGAACACTAGCTTACCTCTGCACTGGCTTCCTTCAGTGGTTTGCCCTGGTCACAAGCATTTTCTGCTGGTCTGTAATGCCTGAGAGAAGCAGAGAAAGACAGCAACGAGTTGTTTCAATGCCATCACCTCCAGTGCTGATGAATCCACCTCAGTGTTAGGAGGTGCCCTTTTTGCAGTGCTCAGTCTGGCTACATCCTCCATTGCACAAATGGACAAGGGAAAACATCACATCAGCTTCTAGCACTATTCTTTCTGAGCAGCAAGAGAAAAAAAGAGAAAAGAGAAAGAAGAGCTCACATGCTTTCCCACTGTCTTCTCTCAACGCATGGCAGGAGCCTTTCTCTTTTGCTGTGTCACTTTCACTCATTGGAAAAGGGGGAAGCCACCAGCACCTCCTCTGTAAAGCCCTTGGTGATCTACTGGGGAGGAAGACTGCAAGACGCATGTTATCCTGCCAGGGAAAACAGGAACATTTCCAAGCATACTTGCCTCCAAGCACAGTTAGCTCACTCCAAGTAAAGACCAGCACACCGAGTTACAACTGGACGTCTCCAAAATGCTCACTTGCATTTTAGAGGCCAGTCAGCAGAGTGACTATCTCCACCTGGAAAGGAGTACCATTAAACCACATAGACTCTGAACACCAAGCACATACACAGACATTCCCTGTATACACCTCTACTGCCCCCCAAAGCAGTACTTTCACTGTCACCAGAGATGGGACTGTTCACTCTGGCTCAGCCTTTGCGCCTAACACCTGGCTCCTGCTGAGGCCTGTGGTAGGCTGCGGGCAGCACCAAAGAGTCTGGAACTCTTTGGAATTAAGTCAATCCTTCCCCAGTAACCAAAAGGACCAATAGGGATGGTATGGACCAAACCTCCCAGCTCGAAGGTACGGGAAGGAAAATGCTCTCCACGCAAGGGTGTGTTCAAGTCCTTCTCCTTGGTCTAGCAAGGACAGTGCCCGTTTGCGGCCATCCTGTTGCTTTCTTCCTTAGCAACTGCAGGAAGAGAGGAAGCTTTCAACAAAGCTCTAGAGTGCTACATATAGTTACCTCAGGGCTCAGGCCCTGCTCTTTTCACAGTCCTCTTTTCTCCCCACTCCTGGACATGACACCTTGTGACTGTTCCTAATTGAAAGCTGAAGAAAGAAGTCACATTTTCACAGGTTGATCGAGAAAACTGAATACTGCACTGCCCCTGCACACTACAACAGCAGCTCCTGCCTATCTGCTTTCACCAACAGTTTCTCCACACACACCCAGGGTGTTTCAGCTTTCCACGAGGGGAGAACATCCCGGGGCAGAAGCAGCACAGGAAGCAGCTGCTCTGGTCCTCTCCCTCCCTGCTGCCTGCGGGGTCACTAGTGCTGCAGCTCTCACAGCTCAGGGCTTCTCGGCACCCGCCAGGCTGCAGTGCAGGCTGAAACCCCCCACTGTGTCCCCGGGATGCTCACGGGCATGCTGCTGCCCCCAGCACAGCGCAGAGGTTTCTCTCCCATCCCTCCCCTCCCCTCCCTTCGCGCAGACTCGCCCAGGCCCTGGGGCAGAGCGGGGCCCTGTGGCAGCAGCGCCCGGCAGCAGCGTTTCCCCACGCACCAGCACCAGCAGCCAGGGACACTCAGGCCCCGCCCCCACAGCCGGAAGTGACGCCCCCTGCACCACAGACCCTCCCACCCCTCACTCCTCCAATTGGCTCCCGTGGGGTGTGGCCTCGTGGGGTGGGACCCCAGGAAGGGGCGGGAGGGAGGCAGCAGTGCACGTGCGCTGTTCAGAGGCCGGGTTGGGTGGGGCAGGGGAGCCAAGGGGAGGGACCAAGAGGGGCGTGGCAAAGAGGGAGGGGCGTGACCGGTCAGGGCAGAGCATGAGCAGTGGCCCACAGGAGAGTGAGGAGCGCATTGGGGGCGGGTCCGTGGCTGGCCGGGCCCTGCGGGCGGGGAGGGCGCGAGAGGCGGCTGCTGCTGCGGGGCAGCATCTCCCGGCCCGGGGCCGCCCGGAGCCTTTAGCCGCAGCGCCGGGAGCTGCCACGCCAGGGCCGAGGGCCGCGGGCTGGGCAGAGCGAGTGGCCGTGCGCGCGGGGCAGCCGGAGCCGCCGCGGCCCGGCTGTGTGGCAGCAGCGAATGGGGAAGGCCCGGCCTGGCCTGGGCCGCCTCCGGCCCCCGGCAGCCCCCGGCTCTTGCGTCCTTTCTCCTTCTGGCCCCATGGCTCGGTGCTGGATGCTGTGGTGCCGGTTCCTCAGCACCATCCCAGCTGTGAGGAGAGGGTGCAGGTACAGCGGTGCTTGTCGTGTCTCGAGGCTGGAGGCAGGAGGCAGCCAGCGCCCTGGTGCACCTGCTGACAGCCCCGCTTTCCCCGGGGCAGGTCCCCAACTCCTCTCTGAGCCCAGCCCGGCTGTGGGCACCGTGAGGAGCAGGACGTGTGGAGGCTCCTGATGGCCGTGGCCAGAGCCAGGCTCTCAGGTATCGCGGCAAAGCGGCTGTGGAAGAGCTGTGCCCTTCTGGAGGGCGCTCACAGCCCCTCGGGACACCTCCCCAGAGACAGTCGAGGGTCTGAAGGTGACATTTCCTCAGGAGAGCAATGACCCACAGGCCCATCACAGCCCTGTGTGCTCAGCTCTGCCCCACAGACACCTCCTGGCAGCGAGGCAGTGTTGAGGGGCATCTGCGTGTTGGCAGATGCTCGGGGTAGCGAGGACAGATCCAGCTGGGGTTGGCAAAGGTGCTGCTGGTGCTGTGCATGTCGGGGAAGGAACTTTGTGAGCTTCCTTCAGACCTGCTGGTCTCTCCATCAGCTTTGGAGTCTCGGGCTCTTTTCCAGGCTTGGCAGCTCCTTTCCCTTCCCCCCATACCAGCAGCAGGGACCTGAAAGCAGAGATGTGGGGAAGCTCCTTGCCTTTGGTGTCATCCCTGCCTGGAGCTACCTGCTGAGAAGCCCCTGGGAAGAGTCCTGGGGGTGAGCAGGAGCTGTGAGGAGCCCTGCCCCATGCAGACCCCTCTCCGTGGGGGAATGACACTGCCCTGCGTGGGCCACTCCTTCACCCTAGAGCTTCCCCAGCCCGTGTTCAGACTGTTTGTAGTTATCCCTGTGTTGTCCCCAAACTGCGTTCTATTACCCAGTGTGCAAGCACCCAAAAGACACACAGGGTCCAGAAAATTGTTTATTTCTGCACAGAGATGGGTGCCAGGTGGTAGATCCACAAAGCTAGCACACCTTCTCTGCTTCTGACTCTTCTTCCCTTCTTTTCCTTGAGTCTTGTTTGCTATTTGCAGGGTTTTTTCACAGCATCGCTGAAACAAGGGTGGCAGCGTTTCTTTGGCAGGAGACTTGCCAAGTGCTGAGCTGATGGTGATTCAGCTGGGCAAGCTGGTGGGGGAGCAACCTAGAGGAGACACTGACTGCAAGAAGAGTGAGGAAGCAATGGCCTGGGATGGCAAGCAAAGGTGCCAGGTGGTGTGGGGAAAAACAAGCCCATCACGACAGCAGCAGGAATGCAGGGAGCTGTGGCATGGGCTGCACAAGGAGCCACTGGAGAGGGCTGAGGATTAGCAGGCAGAGCGAGGGGTAGCCTTGGAGTGGCTGTGTGCTCTGGAGTGCCTGAAGAAGGGCAGCCTGTGCAAGGGGCATGGAGTGCAGGGCTGGAGAGAGGCAACTTGGTGGTGCTGCCCAGCTCTCAGCTGCCAGGCAGGCTCCAAAGCTGAAAGCAGGGGCTTGGAGGCAAGGCCATGGGGATGGGTGTGCCCATGGGGACTGCCAAGGCGTTGTGCTGGGGGTGCCCCCAGCGATCCCCGGGGCTTGGTGAGGGGTGTTTCCATGGTGAGCGGCAGGGCTTTGTGATGGTGGTGGCATGGTGCCTCCAAGGCCCTGCTGATGGGGCTGTCTCCGTGGAGACTGTGTCCCTGCTGGAGCAGAGCCCCTGGGGTCCTCCCACTGAGGAGAGCCGCTCCCTGAGGAGGCAGCAGCTGCCCTTGGGGCCAGAGCAGCAGGACCCCAGCAGAGGATCCTGCAGAGGGACAAGGAGTGGCAGCAAACGTCTTCTTCCAGGCTGCACACACACTGCCAGGCACGCCAGAGCGCAGGGGCAAGGTGAACCATGGGGCTGGAGGCAGGGGCAGGCAGCAGGCATGGGAGCTGCCCGGAGAGCAGGCAGCTGGTTTGGCAAAGGAGCTGGGGTGAAAGAGGCAGGCAGGAGCTGCTGCGGCCAGTGAGGGATTTCTTGCCGGTCCTCGGGACTTTCCCTGGGACAAAGCACAGCAACCTGCGTGCTCCAAGGCCCCCACAGAGCCCGTGAGCTCTGCGCTGAGGGGCAGAGAGCAGCTCTGGGCCCAGCTCAGCCATGCCGCGTGCAGCCAGAGCTTCCCTTGCCCACGGCCCTCAGGTTTCCTGCTCTTCGCCAGCCACTCGGACCAAGTCAACCGCCTCCACCCTGTGAGTCCTTCTGCCCACAGGTCGCCAGCAGCAGCTGCACGCAGCAGTGCAGCACAGCCGGAGCCCAGCTTGCTCCCACCAAAGGCACAGGCTGCCTCGGCTGCCCAACGCACAGGGCTCACGGGCTTCTGCACGTGTCCTCGCAAAGGTGCAGAGATGACCATGATGGTGGCTTTGTAAGCCTCTGCCTGACTCCCTGGAGCTGCCGAGGAGCAGGTGGGAAGTGCTGGCAAGGAGCAGGAAGTCTCTGCCTGCCAGCAGGCTGACTGCATGCTCTGCCTGGCAGCCTGCAAGGACATACCTGGGGGTGCCCAAGGCAGCTGCCATTTCCCATCTCTTGCCCCACACTGACAAATCCTCTGCCCAGCCAGTCTGGCTAGCAGAAGAAGCAGAGCACCCTCAAGACCCCTGCCTTGCTCTCTCCTGCTCCTGCCAGGGCTCAGCTCCAGCCGAGGCTGCCTCCTGCAAGGCTTGGCCCTCTCCCAAGTGCTTCTTACAGCCAGGTGGCCCTGGCATCATGTACAACCAGAGGCACCAAATTCAACAAGCCTTCAGAATTGTTTGGCTTTGTACGTCATTTCCACTTGGCAGATTTTGGAAGGACGTGACTTCTTTGGGGTGTCTGACATGGCATTTTCATACACCACCTGCTTTGCCATCCCACTGCTGTTTGTGCTGGCATCTCGTTATTTATTATATTTCCCTCACATACACACCCCACTTAGACTTTCTCAATCTTAGCATGCTGCTGGAGCAAAGCAAAGGCACTGGGGTGTGTGGTAGCAGTAGGCGGGGAATACAGAGGGAAATACTGTTGAAAAAGTTCAGAAAGCAGATGTGTAAAAGTAGGGGACTCTGCTGAAAGAGTGAGATTTTTCTGCTGTCTTGCTATGGGCAAAAGCAGGAAATGAAGAGAAAAGAAACTTTTGATTTGCATAGCAGCTCTATGGAAAGAAGTGGGGACAGGATGCAATGGGGCCACATTGGGGCCTTCCACCAGCAGGCAGTGGGGCAGGGCCTCATTGTAAAGGAGTTTTGGGTGCCAAACCAGGAAGAGCATCCCTCCTCCTCAGCTACAGAGGTGAGCCAAGGACAAGCAGCAAGTGAGAGGGAGGACTGCTGGACCAATACCATCAGCCCAGGCAACAGTTGCTTGTTCCCTACGCTCCTGCAGCTCCCTGGGGGCCTCTGGGGCTCCTGTTTGAGGAGGCATACAGAAACTGTGAACTGAAAAACTTGCTGTGGATCCCAGGCAAAATCCTGCCTGAGAGACATGTGAGGCTCGGGAGACCATGTGGCAGCCAGGACTCCTGAATCCGGGGGCTGGGGCTGCCCTGATGCCCAAGGCCCCTCTGGAGATGAAGGAATTTATCAGAAATGTTTGGGAAATAACTGGGGGAAGGGAGGGGATTGCTTTCCAGGAGGGGAGAGGAAATCTCTCTGCTCCCTGGCTGGGCCATCTTCACGGCAATGGCATAGTGAGCCCCCACATGACACGAGCTGAGGTCACAGCAGGATGTGCTGCATCACAGGGAGGTCTCCCTGGTGCCGTGGGTGGGGGCCCTCACTGCCCTGCGAGGCCCAGGCACTGCTGGGCACTGCTCACGCAGTCCCCACCACTGTCCTTCGTAGTGGCTCTGTGGAAATGATGGGGGACAGGAGCCAACAGGGCTGCACTAGGAGCCCTTGTCGACATGCAGAGGAGCAGCAGCATGTTGGCAAGGAGTATTGGGTGATGAGATGGGAAGAGCATCCCTCGTCCTGGGCTTGAGAGGTGAGCTGAGGGCAAGGGACAAGCGAGATGGAGGACTGCTGCAGGGACACCATCAGCCAGGAATGCACTTGCTTCTTTCTAGTGCTTCTGTAGCTCTCCAGTGAGGATTGACTCCGTTTGTATCCTTTTATGATTCTAACTTGGCAGAGCAGATTTGGGGCTCTGAGATTTCATCCTGAGATGGCCGCAGCCTCTGTCCTCCTGCCAAACAGGCTCCAACCTCTTCACCCAAGACAGCCTGTTTGGGAGAGCACTTTGTGAACAGGTGGAGGCATCACTGTCACCCTCTAAGACCTGGCTATCCCAAGGACTTTTCTCTGGGGGGTGCACTGCTGGGGTGAGCCCAACATGACCAACTCCCCCAGCCTCCTCCTGACCCCACACCTCCACTCCCTGGCAAAACAGGCCCAGAGCTGGTCTCCCCCTCGCTGCCCTGTGCCCCCATGGGGCTCCTCAGCCCTCTGGAGTGACCCCTCCAGAACCCCCTCCCAGCCCTGCCAGGCACAGCAGGAGGGCTGCCAAGCCCTGGGGCTGCCCTGGAGAAGGGGCCAGGGCAGGAGGGCCGAGAGGACACTGCCCTGCCCTGGCGGCAGCAGCACGTCACCCGCAGGCTCCGGCGCTCCGGCCATTCCCAGGGCCTCAGTGCCGGCACCAGGGCTGGCACCAGCACAGGCCCCAGGGCCGCCCTCCAAGCCCAGGAGGGCCCCCAGGGCGCAGGGCAGCGAGGAGCCCCGTGGGGACCCTGCGGCAGAGCGGCCATGCCCGGGGCCCTGCACTGCCCGGGCACCCAGTGCCGGGCTGCCCCCAGGCCCCGCCGTGCCCCGCGCTGCTGCCCACAAGATGGCGCCGTCCCGCGGGGCCTGGGGGCAGAGCTGGCTGCCAGGGCAGGAGGGCGCAGCGTTGCCATGGCATCGCCTGAGTGCGGCCCTCCTATTGGCTGTCCTGAGGAGGAGGGCGGGGATGGATTGGAATGACGGCTGTGTCAGCCAATCGGAGTCCAGAGTGGGAAAAGGCCAAGAGAAGAGAAAGGTGCGAGAAGGGAGGGAGCGAAGCAGGCGAGAAGGGAGCGGGAGTGAGAGCGGGTGCGAGTGGGGCTGGTGGGGGCTGCGGGTGCGTTCAAATGCCGGCGGGTGCCCTCTCGCTGCAGCAGGGTCAGCGGTGCTGGCGAGGGGGCTGCTTCCCTGCAGGGGCTCCCGAAGGGGCTTTTCGGGCTGTGACCAGGGGACCCAGCGCCCTGTCACCGAAGGGAACTGACCTGCGAGCCAGGCGTGCCGGCCTGCGCCGAGCAGCTGGGCCTGGGCGGCTTGGTGGCGTTTGGGTGCAGGAATCTTTGAACCTTTTATGGGTCTGAGATGCATTTTCAAGGGTTTCCCTGATTTGCTGCTGCCCCCACAGCCCCGGGTGCTACTCAGAGCTGTGTTTGGGATCTGCTGGTCAAAGTGAGAGCAGGTTGCTGCTGTCCTCGCGAGGTGTCGTGCCCAAGTCGTTGTGCTTGCTCCATAGTTCTTGGTGTGCTCCAGGACCTGTGACCCTGGGAGCAGCCTGAAGGGTGTTTGCAGAAGAGTTCTGTTAAGTGTGAGGTGTTTTGCTTTTCAGGGGCCTTGGAAGTTGACGAAAGGCCATTTTCACACCCGCTGTTGTTATTCGCATAATCCTAGATGAGGAGGAAGAATTGCTGAATTCTGGCTCTGCTGGTTTCAGCAATTGAAATGTCCTGGACGGGGTCTGTTGCCATATCTCAAATTGTCAGTGCGTAAAATAGGAGAGTGCTTGTCGTGCTTGATGTGTAGAGGATTTGCTGTGCTTGTTCAGCATTTGGGAAGGAAGTAGACTTGTGAGCTGTGGGAAGGCTTCTCCCTCTGACTGGGACATGAGGCCCTGCTCTCTTGCTACATATAGAGACTACCTAGGCAGAAGAGAATCTTTTTTTTGGGGGGGAGAGGGGTTGCAACTGCTACGTAATGGGTGCTTTGCTGCACTGTGAGCATTGTGAAGCCAGGAAGTGAATCAGGGAGGCCATTTGGGAGGTGGCTCAGCCGTGGGAAAGGGCAGGGGGAGCTGCAGGCAGCAGCAGGGTGGGCAGTGAGGTCCCTAGTGTTTAAAAGGGCTGTATGAGAAAATGCCCTGTGTGCCATCAAGTGTTTGTAGGTAGCTGGTGGGGCTGGAGGAGGCCCATGGCTCAGCTGTTGATGGTGAGGTCAGTTCTGCGCGAGTCCCTGATAGGCCGGCTGGAGGGAGAAGGCGTGGCTGTTGCTTGTGATGTCACTTCCCGCGGAGCAGTGGATAGGGCAGCAGCAGGTCCGCACTGGGATGCGTTTTTGAGATGGTTTCTGCCTGAGCAGCGGATCAGCCAGGATTTGTCTGCTGGCTGGGGAAGTTCTAGTGAGGTAATTCCTGCCTTAGAGGCTTCCTGGACAGGGACAGCGATGTGGTGGTTCAGGTGGCTGTGAGGTCCCGTCTGAGTCCCTGATAGAGCGGCAGCAGTCAGTTAGGCCTGGGCGTTGAGTGTGAGGTCTGTTTTGTCCGAGTACCTGCTCGGGCAGCAGTGGTTCATGGCTGGGGAAGTTATTTTGAGGCATCTAGTGTCTCTGAAGCCCATAGACCATCAGCAGGCATGTGTTGGGGGTTTGCCCTTGTGAGCAGATGACAGGTCAGGAGAAGCCTCATGGCCTGGATGGTGGTGGTGAGGTGACTCCTGGGTTTGTTGCGTGTGCCCAGAGGAGGTATTGACCGCTGCAGAGCTCTACAGCAATACAGAAGGTCAACTAATTATTCAAGCAGATGTCCCCCATCGTCTGACACCAATTCTATTCCACTCCATGATCCTGAGTTAGTACAACTGCATTTAAAATGTGGGTGATGTTCTCTAGTGAATATGGACATGGAGTTTGTTTTTCCCCCTTGTTGCTAAGTAGAAGCTTGCAGCCTGCTGCCAGACAGCAAGGGAGTCCAGCTGGGCTTTTTAAACTGCTAAATCAATCTAATGCTGGTGTAAGCAGCGTAAGTTATCTCTGAGTGCCAGCATGTGTGTGTGCTTTGGAAATTCCCCCTGTGGAAACAGGAGGGAGCTTGTGAGATGTTCCTGCAAGGTCTAAATGCTGTGCCTGTCTTTCAGGTGTCCACGTGCTTTTATGACACATTTGGATCTGTAACACCTTGGAAATTGATGATTTTTGTCCGAGTATGCAGCCAGTGGAGAATGGGTGCAAAGTCTGTTGGAGAAGAAAGAAGGAATGTCACCCCCAAACAGGTACCAGCCACATTTTGAAAGAGATTTCTTGTTCAGGGAAGTTGAGGCACAAACGAATTGCAAGAGGTGGCCTGATCAGGGCTTGTGAGAGCACTCGTCTGCTTCCTGGAGAAGGGAAGTAACCATGTGTAGGACTGTGAGTGGATGCTGAGAGGCAGTGTGTGTTGCAAAGCCTTGGAGGACCAGAAGGGAACTGCAGAGTTGGAGAGCAGGGCTTTCTGTGTTGTGAGGCACTTTGGGTGCCCTGTGCATTGCTGATGCAGAGGTGCACTTTGCTGGCAACCCTCTGTGAGGCGAGCAATGGTGTGTGCAGGGTGTCACAGTGCAGGGGTTCCCTGTTGGGGAGCCAGGTGGTGGTCCCAGTGTTTTGGTGCTCATCATGGGAGGAGATAGCTGGCGAGGGCGGTGCTGTGTGTGGGCAGTGGTGCCAGAGTGGGGAGCTGGGGAGCACTGCAAGGTGAGGGTGTGACTATGCTGGCTGGGCCTCGGCTGCCCTGGTGTCATGGGCCAGAGTTGCTGGCAGCCTGCTGCCTTTGATGCACTGAGGTTCAGGCCTTGGGGTTGCCAAGCGCTTGCCAGGATCTACAGCATGGATTTTTCCTGAAGGCCAGGGAGTGTATATCTCCTTGCTCCGGGATGTGAACCAAGCCTGTGTTTTCCCTCCTTTCCTTTTGCTCATAAGAGCTTTGGTCTGCAGCAGTGTTTGCTGAGAGGAGCGGACGTTGTGGGAGGTGCGCTTTTCTGGCTGGGCCTTAGCCTGCTGGAATCCCTTTGAAGGAGTGAAGGCCTTGTGGTGTGGTGGTCTTTGGAGAAAGGCAGGTGAGTTCTTGGGAGCTGACTGTCAAGGGGCGGAGTCCTTCCTGTAGGAGACCTGTTTGGAGGAGTGCCTTTGAATGGGAGCAGCAAGGCAAAAGTGCCCTGCAAGGGATGTGCAGCCCAGGTCTCTCTTCCTTGCAGGTGCAGTCTCTGCAAATTACCCCACCATCGTGCTGTAGTGTGAGCTTTCTGTGCTGCAGCGGGGAAATAAGAAAGCAGCCACGTGTAGCCATCAGTGTGCTAAGTGTGGTGTGGTTAGGTGCTGACCCTGCTGACCCTGGCAAGGGACTGGATTTTGCCTGTGCTTTTGGTAGTAGTGGTAAGGAGCCCCATGTAGCTCTCACTGCCTTTTGCCATTTCAGAAGAAAGTGTTTGTCCTGCTGTTGTCCAAAATCTGGGTTCTGTTACCCAGTGTGCAAGCAACCAATAGACACACAGGGTCAAGATATTTGTTTATTTCATTTCTGCACAGAGATGCGTTCTAGGTGGTAAATCCACAAAGCTAGCACACCTTCTCCCCCTCTCATTCTTGATTTATGCACACTTTTCAGGGAGTATTTTATACAAATCTTTCTATTGGTTACAGTTTCATTACATCAGGTAATTGCTCTGCACTTGCGTTTTAATGCTCTTGTTAATTAGCATAGGAAGTGAAGAAGAGGCAGTAACATCACTATCATGTCGTTTCCATCTCATTATTAATTTAGGGGTGTGATGCTTAAAATATTAATACGCCTTAATGAACGTAAGGCCTCTTCCGGGTTATTCTGCTGTTTTTGTCTTACCTACCCCTCGCATTCTTGAAAGCGCTGCAGTTTCATCAAGGTTATTTAGCCGGAGCTCGTTATACTTTGCAGTACTGCTTTTCTCTCTACCTTGTACTTGAGTCTTGTTACCAATTTGCAAGGTTTTTCTCACAGTATTTCTCTAAAAGTATTTCTCTGTGCACGCCACTGACCGAGTCCCAAAAAGGCAGGTGGTGCAGCCTCAGTCCAGCTGTTCACTGCACCGAACGAGTCCTTCCAATACATGTAAAGGAGCCTGGTTACAGCTGTGCACCCCACTGACCGAGTCCCACCAATGCAGGCGGAGCGGCCTCAGTACAGCTGTGCACCCCACTGACCAAGTCCCACCAATGCAGGCGGCACAGCGTGAGTACAGCTGTGCACCCCACTGACCGAGTCGCAACAATGCAGGTGGCACGGCCACAGTACAGCTCTGCACCCCACTGAACGAGTACCACCAATGCAGGTGCGCGGCCTCGGTACAGCTCTGTACCCCACTGACCGACGCCCAACAAAGCAGGTGGCAAGCTCCCGGTGCAGCTGTGCACCCCACTCACCGATTCCCACCAATGCAGGTGGTGCAGCATCGGTACAGCCGTGCACCCCACTGACCGTGTCCCACCAATGCAGGTCATGCGGCCTCAGTACAGCTATGCAAGCCACTGACCGAGTCTGACCAATGCACGTGGCTTGGCCTCGGTACAGCTGTACACCCCACTTACCAAGTCCCACCAATGCAGGTGGCGAGGCCTCGCTGCAGCAGTGAATCCCACTGACTGAGTCCCACCAATGCAGGTGGTGCAGCCTAGGTAGAGCTGTGCGAACCGCACTGACTGAGTCACTCCAATGCAGGTGGCTCGTCCTCAGTACAGCTGTGCACCCCACTTACCGAGTCCCACAAATGCAGGTGGCAAGGCCTCAGTACAGCTGTGCACCCCACTGACCGACTCCGACCAATGCAGGTGGCGAGACCTCGGTACAGCTGTGCACCCCACTGACCGACTCCCACCAAAGCAGGTGGCGCAGCCTAATTACAGCTGTGCACCCCACTGACCGAGTTCCACCAATGCAGGTTGTGAGGCCTCGGTACATCTGTCACCCCACTGACCGACTCCGACCAATACAGGTGGCTCAGACTCGATACTGCGTTACTCCTCACTGACCGAGTCCAACCAATGCAAATGGCGAGGCCTTGGTACAGCTGTGCACCCCACTCACCGAGTCCCACCAATGCAGGTGGCAAAGCCTCCGTACAGCTATGCAACCCACTGACCGAGTCTGACCAATGCTCGTGGCTACGCCTCGGTACAGCTGTGCACCTCACTGACTGAGTCCCACCAATGCAGGTTGCACGGCCTGGGAGCAGCTGTGTACCTCAGTGACCGAGTCTGACTAATGCAGGCGGCTCGGACTCGATACAGCGGTGCTCCCACTGACCGAGTCCCACCAATGCACGTGGTGCAGGTCTCGGTACAGCTGTGCAACCCGCTGACCGAGACTGACCAATGCACTTTGCTCAGCCTCAGTACAGCTCTGCACTCCACTGACCGAGTCCCACCAATGCGTGTGGTACGGCCTCAGTACAGCTGTGCACCCCACTGACCGATTCCCACTAATGCAGGTGGCTCGGCCTCCGTACAGGTATGCAACCCACTGACTGAGTCTGACCAATGCACGTGGCATGGGCTCGGTGCAGCTGTGCACCCCACTGACATAGTCCGACTAACACAGGTACCTCGGACTCGATACAGTGGTGCTCCCCACTGACAGTGTCCCACCAATGCAGGTGGCAAAGCTTCAGTACAGCTGTGCGCCCTACTGATCGAGTCCCACCAATGCAGGTGGTGCGGGTCTCGGTACAGCTGTGCACCCCACTGACCGAGTCCCACCAATGCAGGTGGCGAAGCCTGCGTACAGCTGTGCACCCACTCACCAAGTCCCACCAATGCAGGTGGCAAGGCCTCGCTGTAGCTGTGCACCCCACTGACCGAGTCACACCAATGCAGCTGGCGAGGCCTCAGTACAGCTGTGCAACCCACTGACCGAGTCTGACCAGTGCACGTGGCTCGGCCTCAGTACAGCTCTGAACCCCACTGGCCAAGTCCCACCAATGCAGGTGGTACGGCATCAGTACAGCTGTGCAACCCAATGACCGAGTTTGACTAATGCACGTGGCTCGGCCTCGGTGTACCTGTGCACCCCACTGACCGAGTCCCACCAGTGCAGGTGGCTCAGACTCAGTACAGCTCTGTACCCCACTGACCGAGTCCCACCAATGCAGGTGGCTCGGCCTCAGTACAGCTGTGCACCCCACAGACCGAGTCCCACAAATGCAGGTGGCTCAGTCTCGGTGCAGCTCTGCACCTCACTGACTGAGTCCCACCAATGAGGATGGTACGGTCTCGGTGTAGCTGTGCACCCCAATGACCGAGTCTGAAAAATGCACGTGGCTCGGCCTCAGTACAGCTTTGCACCCGACTCACTGAGTCCATCAATGCAGGTGGCGAGGTCTTGGTGTAGCTGTGGAACCCACTGAACGAGTCCCACCAATGCAGGTGGCGAGGTCTTGGTGAAGCTGTGCATCCCACTGAACGAGTCCCTCCAATGCAGGTGGTGCGACCTCGGTACAGCTGTGCTCCCCACTGACCGTGTCCCACCAATGCAGGTGGCGAAGCCTCCATATAGCTATGACACCCACTGAGCGAGTCTGACCAATGCACGTGGCTACGCCTCGGTATAGCTGTGCACCCCAGTGACGGAGTCCCACCAATGCAGGTCGCTCGGCCTCGTTATATCTGTGCACCCCACTGACTGAGTCCTGCCAATGAGGATGGCACAGCCTCCGTGCAGGTGTGCACCCCACTGACCGAGTCCATCTAATGCAGGTGGCTCGGACTCGATACAGCGGTGCTCCGCACTGACCGAGTCCCACCAATGCAGGTGGGGAAGCCTCGTTATAGCTGTGCTCCCCACTGACCGAGTCCCACCAATGCAGGTGGTGCAGGTCTCGGTAAAGCTGTGCACCCAACTGACCGAGTCCCACCAATGCAGGTGGCGAGGCCACCGTACAGCTGTGCACCCACTCACCGAGTCCCACCAATGCAGGTGGCAAGGCCTCGGTGTAGCTGTGCACCCCACTGACCGAGTCTGACCAGTGCACGTGGCTCGGCCTCAATACAGCTGTGCACCCGACTCACTGAGTCCATCAATGCAGGCGGCGAGGTCTTGGTGTAGCTGTGCACCTCACAGACCGAGTCCCACCAATGCAGGTGGCAAGGCCTCGGTGCAGCTGTGCACCCCAATGACTGAGTCTGAAGAATTCACGTGGCTCGGCCTCAGTACAGCTGTGCACCCGACTCACTGAGTCCATCAATGCAGGTGGCGAGGTCTTGGTGTAGCTGTGCAACCCACTGAATGAGTCCCACCAATGCAGGTGGCTCGGCCTTGGTACAGCTGTGCATCCCACTGAACGAGTCCCTCCAATGCAGGTGGTGCGACCTCAGTACAGCTGTGCTCCCCACTGACCGAGTCCCACCAATGCAGGTGGCTCAGCCTCGTTATATCTGTGCACCCCACTGACCGAGTCCGTCTAATGCAGGTGGCTCGGACTCGATACAGCAGTGCTCTGCACTGACTGAGTCCCACCAATGCAGGTGGCGAAGCCTTGTTATAGCTGTGCTCCCCACTGACTGAGTCCCACCAATGCAGGTGGCGAGGCCTCGGTACAGCTGTGCATCCCACTGACCGAGTCCCACCAATGCAGGTGGCAAGGCCTCGGTGTAGCTGTGCACCCACTCACCGAGTCCCACCAATGCAGGTGGCAAGGCCTCGGTGTAGCTGTGCACCCCACTGACCGAGTTACACCAATGCAGGTGGGAATTACCCAGTACAGCTGTGCAACCCAGAGACCGAGTCCCACCAATGCACGTGGCTCGGCCTAAGTACAGCCGTGCACCCCACTGACTGAGTACCACCAATGCAGGTGGTAAGGCCTCAGTACAGCAGTGCAACCCACTGACCAAGTTATACCAATGCAGGTGGCAAGTACTCAGTACACCTTTGCAACCCACTGACCGAGTCTGACCAATGCAGGTGGCTCAGCCTCGGTACAGCTGTGCACCCCAATGACCTTGTCCAACCAATGCCGGTGGCGAGGTCTTGGTACAGCTGTGCACCCCACTGACCGAGTCTGACCAAAGCAGTTGGCTCGGATTCGATACACCGGTACTCCCCACTGACCGAGTCCCACCAATGCAAGTGGCGAAGCCTCCGTAAAGCTGTGCACCCAACTGATAGAGTCCCAACAATGCAGGTGGCTCGGCCTGAGTACAGCTCTGCACCCCACTGACCAAGTCCCACCATTGCAGGTGGCTCAGACTCAGTACAGCTCTGCACCCCACTGATCAAGTCCGACCAATGCAGGTGGCTCAGACTAAGTAGAGCTGTACACGCCACCAACCAAGTCTGACCAATGCACGTGGCTCGGCCTCAGTACAGCTGTGCACCCGACTCACTGAGTCCATCAATGCAGGTGGCAAGGTCTTGGTGCAGCTGTGCATCCCACTGAACGAGTCCCTCCAATGCAGGTGGTGCGACCTCAGTACAGCTGTGCTCCCCACTGACCGTGTCTCACCAATGCAGGCGGCAAAGCTTCAGTACAGCTGTGCACCCTACTAACCGAGTCACACCAATGCAGGTGGTGAGGCCTCGTGGCAGCAGTGAAACACACTGACTGAGTCCCACCAATGCAGGTGGCAAGGCCTCGTTATAGCTGTGCACCCCACTGACCGAGTCCCACCAATGCAGGTGGTTTGGCCTCAGCACAGCTGTGCAACACACTGACCAAGTCCCACCAATGCACATGGCTCGGCCTCAGTGCACCTGTGCACCTCACTGACCGAGTCCATCTAATGCAGGTGGCTCGGACTCGATACAGCGGTGCTCCCCACTGACTGAGTCCCACCAATGCAGGTGGCAAGGCATCGGTGCAGCTGTGCACCCCAATGACTGAGTCTGACAAATTCACGTGGCTCGGCCTCAGTACAGCTGTGCACCCGACTCACTGAGTCCATCAATGCAGGTGGCGAGGTCTTGGTGCAGCTGTGCACACCACTGACCAAGTCCCACCAATGCAGGTGGCTCGGCCTCGGTACAGCTGTGCATCCCACTGAACGAGTCCCACCAATGCAGGTGGTACAACCTCAGTACAGCTGTGCTCCCCACTGACCGAGTCCCACCAATGCACGTGGTGAGGCCTCGTGGCCGCAGTGAACCCGACTGACTGAGTCTCACCAATGCAGGTGGCAAGGCCTCGTTATAACTGTACACCCCACTGACCAAGCCCGACTAATACAGGTGGCTCGGACTCGATACAGTGGTGCTCCCCACTGACCGAGTCCCACCAATGCAGGTGGAAAGTATTCAGTACTGCTGTGCAACGCACTGACCGAGTCTGACCAATGCAGGTGGCTCGGCCACCCGACTCACTGAGTCCATCAATGCAGGTGGTGAGGTCTCGGTGCAGCTGTGCAACCCACTGACCGAGTCCCACCAATGCACATGGCGCAGACTCGTTACAGCTGTGCATCCCACTGAACGAGTCCCTCCAATGCTGGTGGTGCGACCTCAGTACAGCTGTGCTCCCCACTGAACGAGTCCCACCAATGCAGGTCGCAAAGCCTCCATACAGCTATGCAACCCACGGACCGAGTCTGACCAATGCACATGGCTATGCCTCGGTACAGCTGTGCACCCCACTGACCGAGTCCCACCAATGCAGGTGACTCGGCCTCGGTACGGCGGTGCACACCACTGAGCGAGTCCCACCAATGCAGGTGGCCAGGCCTCCATACATCTCTACACCTCACTCACCGAGTCCCACCACTGAAGGTGGCAAGTACTCAGTACAGCTCTGCATCCCACTGACGGAGTCCCACCAATGCAGGTGGCTCGGCCTCGGTGCAGCTGTGCACCCCACTTACCGAGTCCCACCAATGCAGCTGGCTCGGCCTCAGTACAGCTCTGCACCCTACCGACCGAGTCCCACCAATGCAGGTGGCTCGGCCTCGGTACTGCTGTGCACCCCACTGACCAAGTCCCACGAATGCAGGTGGTTCGGCCTCGGTACTGCTGTGCACCCCACTGACTGAGTCCCACCAATGCAGGTGGCGAGGGCTCGGTACAGCGGTGCACACCACTGAGCGAGTCCCAAAAATGCAGCTGGTGCGGCCTCGGTACAGCTCTGCACCCCACTGACTGAGTCCCACCAATGCAGGTGGCTCGGCCTCAGTACAGTTGTTAACCCACTCACCAAGTCACACCAATGCAGGTGGCGAGGCATCGGTGCAGCTGTGCACCCCACTGACCAAGTCCCACGAATGCAGGTGGCTCGGCCTCGGTACAGCTGTGCACCCTACAAACCGAGTCCCACCAATGCAGGTGGCGAGGCCTCGGTACTGCTGTGCACCCCGCTGACCAAGTCCCACCAATGCAGGTGGCGAGGGCTCCGTACAGCAGTGCACACCACTGAGCGAATCCCACCAATGCACATGGCTCGGCCTCGGTGCAGCTGTGCACCCCACTGACTGAGTCCCACCAATGCAGGTGGTGAGCCCTCGGTATAGCTGTTCACCCCACTGACCGAGTCCAAAAATGGAGGTGGCGAATCCTCAGTACAGCTGTGCACCCCGCTGACCAAGTCCCACCAATGCAGGTGGCGAGGCCTCGGTGCAGCTGTGCACCCCACTGACCCAGTCCCACCAATGCAGGTGGTGAGGTCTACGTACAGCTGTGCACCCCACTGACCAAGTCCCACCAATGCATGTGGCTCACCTCGGTACAGCTGTGCACCCCCCGGACGGAGTCCCACCAATGCAGATTGCAAGGCCTCGGTACAATGGTGTACCCCACTGACTGAGTCCCACCAATGCAGGTCGTGCGGCCTCATTACACCTGTGTACCGCACTGACCGAGTCCCACTAATGCAGGTGGTTCGGCCTCGGTGCAGCTGTGCACCCCACTGACCGAGTCCCACCAATGCAGATTGCACATGGCTCGGTAGTGCTGTGCACCCCACTGACCGAGTCCCACCAATGCATGTGGTACAGCCTCATTACACTTGTGCACCCGACTAACCGAGTCCCAACAATGTAGGTGACTCAAACTCGGTGCAGCTGTGCACCCCACTCACCCAGTCCCACCAACACAGGGGGCAAGGCCTCAGTACAGCTATGCACCCCACTGACCCAGTCCCACCAATACACATGGCTCGGCCTCGGAGCAGCTGTGCACCCCACTCACCGAGTCCCACCAATGCAGGTCATGCGGTCTCAATAAAGCTGTGTACCGCACTGACCGAGTCCCACTAATGCAGGTGGCTCGGCCTCAGTACAGCTGTGTACCCCACTGACCAAGTCCCACCAATGCAGGTAGCGAGGGCTCGGTACAGCTGTGCACCCTACCGACCGAGTCCCACCAATGCAGGTGGCCAGGCCTCCATTCAGCTCTGCACCTCACTCACCGAGTCCCACCAATGCACATGGCGCAGCCTGGTACAGCTGTGCACCCCACTGACCGAGTACCACCAATGCAAGTGGTGTAGCCTCGGTACAGCTGTGCACCCAACTGACCAAGTCCGACCAATGCAGGTGGCGAGGGCTCGGTACAGCGGTGCACACCACTGAGCGAGTTCCACCAATGCAGGAGGCTCACCTCGGTACAGCTGTGCACCCCACTGACCGAGTCCCACAAATGCACACGGCTCGGCCTCGGTGCAGCTGTGCACCCCACTGACTGAGTCCCACCAATGCAGGAGGCTCGGCCTCGGTAAGCTGTGCACCCCACTGACCGAGTACCACCAATGCATGTGGCTCACCTCGGTACAGCTGTGTACCCCACGGACCGAGTCCCACCAATGCAGGTTGCAAGGCGTCCGTACAACGGTGCACCCCACTGACCGAGTCCCACCAATGCAGGTCGTGCGGCCTCATTACAGCTGTGTACCGCACTGACCGAGTCCCACTAATGCAGGTGGCGAGGCCTCGGTGCAGCTGTGCACCCCAGTGACCGAGTCCCACCAATGCAGTTTGCGAGGGCTCGGTGCAGCTGTGCACCCCACTGACCAAGTCCCAACAATGTAGGTGACTCAAACTCGCTGCAGCTGTGCACCCCACTAACCGAGTCCCACCAATGAAGGTGGCGCAGCCTCGATATAGCTGCGCACCACACTGACCGAGTCCCACCAATGCAGGTGGCTCAGCCTCGGTGCAGCTCTGCACCCTACTCACCGAGTCCCACCAATGCAGGTCATGCGGCCTCAATAAAGCTGTGTACCGCACTGACCGAGTCCCACTAATGCAGGTGGATAGGCCTCAGTACAGCTGTGCAACCCACTGACAGAGTCCCACAAATGCAGGTGGCGAGGCCTCGGTACAGCTGTGCACCCCACTGACCAATTCCCACAAATGCAGTTTGCGAGCGCTCGGTGCAGCTGTGCACCCCACTCACCGAGTCCCACCAATGCAGGTGGTGCAGCCTCATTACACTTGTGCACCCCACTGACCGAGTCCCACCAATGCACATGGCTCGGCTTCGGTGCAGCTGTGCAACCCACTCACGGGGTCCCACCAATGCGGTAGCTTGGCCTCGGTGCAGCTGTGCACCGCCCTGACCGACTCCCACCAATGCAGGTGACTCGGCATCGGTATAGCGGTGCACACCACTGAGCGAGTCCCACCAATGCAGGTGGCACAGCCTCGATACAGCTGAGCACCCTACCAACCAAGTCCCACCAATGGAGGTGGCTCAGCCTCGGTACTGCTGTGCACCCTACTGACCGAGTCCCACAAATGCAGGTGGCGAGGGCTCCGTACAGTGGTACACACAACTGACCGAGTCCCACCAATGCAGGTGGCGCAGCCTCAGTACAGCTGTGCACCCTACTGACCGAGTCCCACAAATGCAGGTGGCGAGGCCTCGGTGCAGCTGTGCACCCTACCGACCGAGTCCTACCGATGCAGGTTGCTTGGCCTCGGTACTGCTGTGCATCGCACTGACCAAGTCCCATGAATGCAGGTGGCTCGGCCTCGGTACTGCTGTGCACCCCACTGACCGAGTCCCACCAATGCACATGGCTCGGCCTCGGTACAGCTGTGCGCCCTACCAACCGAGTCCCACCAATGCAGTTGGCGAGGCCTCGGTACTGCTGTGCACCCCACTGACCAAGTCCCAACAATGCAGGTGGCTCGGCCTCAGTGCAGCTGTGCACCCCACTGACTGAGTCCCACCAATGCACACGGCTCGGCCTCGGTGCAGCTGTGCACCCTACCGACCAAGGCCCACCAATGCAGGTGGCTCGGCCTCGGTACTGCTGTGCACCCCCCTGACCGAGTCCCATGAATGCAGGTAGCTCGGCCTCGGTACTGCTGTGCACCCCACTGACCGAGTCCCACCATTGCAGGTGGCTCAGACTCAGTACAGCTCTGCACCCCACTGATCAAGTCCGACCAATGCACGTGGCGAGGCCTCGGTACTGCTGTGCACCCCACTGACCAAGTCCCACCAATGCAGGTGGCTAGGCCTCGGTACTGCTGTGCACCCCACTGATTGAGTCCCACAAATGCAGGTGGCGAGGCCTCGGTACTGCTGTGCACCCCACGGACCGAGTCCCACCAATGCAGGTTGCAAGGCCTCGGTACAACGGTGTACCCCACTGACCGAGTCCCACCAATGCAGGTGGCTCGGCCTCGGTGCAGCTGTGCACCCCACTGACCGAGTCCCACCAATGAAGGTGGTGAGGCCTCGGTGTAGCTGTGTACCCCACTGACCGAGTCCCACCAATGCACATGGCTCGGCCTCTGTGCAGCTCTGCACCCCACTGACTGAGTCACACCGAAGCAGGTCTTGCGGCCTCAGTACAGCGGGGTACCGCACTGAATGTGCATCAGTGGTGCATAGGGCACAGCACCACACATGGCAGCACACAGGACACCCCCAAGGGCCCCACAACACAGAAAGCCCAACTCTCCAGCCCTTCCAGTCCCTTCTAGGCCTCCAAGGTCTTGGAAACAGTGCTTCCTCTGAACATCCACTCACAGCCCTGACATGGTCACTTCCCATCTCCAGGAAGCAGAGAGCAAGCGCTCTCACAGCAGCTGATCAGGCCAGCTCTTGCCGCTCACTTTTGCTTCACATGCCCTCAAGGCACTCACCCAAAGGGGCCTCCCTACTGACAGGCCCCTAGACCCTTCAAAGGGAGGCCCATCCTCACGCCTTCTCTTCCTTACAGCTCGGAGGCAGGACAAACACTTTCTTCTGAAATGGCAAAAGGCAGCTTCACTTGAACAAAAAAGAAGGACAGATCCACAGGCTCATTCTCCACATGCAGATGACAGCTGCCCCTGACAGCCTACAAGGTACCCAGAGATGACTGGCTGGGGGCAGGCTTCAGCACCACGGGAAATGCAGTGGCCTCAGAGACTGCTGGAGCTCATGGCAGCTTTGTGAATCTCTGAAATAAATGCAAGGCTGCTTGGGCATCGCCTGCTGCCAGAAGGATGCTTTGGGCAAGAAAGGGTCAAAGACGGTATTCCATGTCTTAGGTTCACCAGGAAGCATGACCCATCATGCCTGACAGGAGCAGAAGGACTTGACTGTCCAATTCAGAAGCCACTCCACAACACTCGACAGCTGAGGTTGGCACTGAAACTCAGTCAGGGAGCACACAGACTTGGGCCCTGGCCTTGATGACCTTTTGCCATCGATCATCCTCAGAGAATCCAGGGAGTGATGCCAGAGGACAAAGCGTGGTGCTGAGCCATCTCCAGAGCAGTACCTGACATGACACAGCTCCTGAGCTTAGGCCTTCCCACAACATAGCCAGCAGTAAAAGGCTTCAAGAACAGAGGGGACATAATGCACGCCAAACAGCTGGGAGGCTAGCAGTGGGATGTATGTGCTCACCACCACTGCCCGGACTTCAGCTACTTCGAGCAATGCAGCTAGAGCTAAGTGGGGCTCCTCCCCACCACCACCCAAAGCACAGGCAAAATCCAGTCCGTTGCCAGGGTCAGCAGGGTCAGCACCTAACCACATCACACTTAGCACACCAATGTCTGCACGTGGCTGCTTCCTTATCTCCCCGCTGCAGCACAGAAAGGTCACAATACAGCAGGATGGTGGGGTAACTTGCAGAGACTGCACCTGGAAGGAAGAGAGACCTGGGCTGCGCATCCCTTGCAGGGCACTTTTGCCTTGCTGCTCCCATTCAAATGCACTCCTCCAAAGAAATGTGGTACAGGAAGGATTCCGCCCCTTGACAGTCAGCTCCCAAGAACTCACCTGCCTTTCTCCAAAGACCACCACACCACAAGGCCTTCACTCCTTCAAAGGGATTCCAGCAGGCTAAGGCCCAGCCAGAAAAGCGCATCTCCCACAACGTCCGTTCCTCTCAGCACACACTGCTGCAGACCAAATCTCTTATGATCAAGAGGAAATGAGAGGAAAGGAGGGAAAATGCAGGCTCGGTTCGCATCCGGGAGCAAGGAGAAACACTCCCTGGCCTTCAGGAAAAATCCATGCTGCAGGTGCTGGCAAGCGCTTGGCAACCCCAAGGCCTGAACCTCTGTGCATCAAAGGCAGCAGGCTGCCAGCAACTCTGGCCCATGACACCAGGGCAGCCTAGGCCCAGCCAGCATAGTCACACCCTCACCTTGCAGTGCTCCCCAGCTCCCCACTCTGGCACCACTGCCCACACACAGCACCGCCCTCTCCAGCTATCTCCTCCCATGATGAGCACCAAAACACTGGGACCACCACCTGGCTCCCCAACAGGGAACCCCTGCACTGCAACACCCTGCACACACCACTGCTCGCCTCACAGAGGGCTGCAGCAAAAACGCACCTCTGCATCAGCAATGCACAGGGCACCACAAGTGCCCCACAACACAGAAAGCCCAGCTCTCCAACTCTGCAGTTCCCTTCTAGTCCTCCAAGGCTTTGCAACACGCACTGCCTCTCAGCATCCACTCACAGTCCTACACATGGTTACTTCCCTTCTCCAGGAAGCAGACGAGTGCTCTCACAAGCCCTGATCAGGCCACCTCTTTCCATTCGTTTGTGCCTCAACTTCCCTGAACAAGAAATCTCTTACAAAATGTGGCCGGTACCTGTTTGGGGGTGAAATTCCTTCCGTCTCCTCCAACAGACTTGGCACCCATTCTCCACTGGCTGCTTACTCGGACAAAAATCATCAATTTCCAAGGTGTTACAGATCCAAATGTGTCATAAAAGCATGTGGACACCTGAAAGACAGGCACAGCATTTAGACCTTGCAGGAACATCTCACAAGCTCCCTCCTGTTTCCACAGGGGGAATTTCCAAAGCACACACACATGCTGGCAATCAGAGATAACTTACGCTGCTTACACCAGCATTAGATTGATTTAGCAGTTTAAAAAGCCCAGCTGGACTCCCTAGCTGTCTGCCAGCAGGCTGCAAGCTTCTACTTAGCAACAAGGGGGAAAAACAAACTCCATGTCCATATTCACTAGAGAACATCATCCACATTTTAAATGTAGTAGTACTAACTCAGGATCATGGAGTGGAATAGAATTGGTGTCAGACGATGGGGGACATCTGCTTGATTAATTAGTTGACCTTCTGTATTGCTGTAGAGCTCTGCAGCGGTCAATCACTTCTCTGGGCACACGCAACAAACCCAGGAGTCACCTCACCACCACCATCCAGGCCATGAGGCTTCTCCCGACCTGTCAGCTGCTCACAAGTGCAAACCCCCAACACATGCCTGCTGATGGCCCACGGGCTTCAGAGACACTAGCTGCCTCAAAATAACTTCCCCAGCCATGAACCACTGCTGCCCGAGCAGGTACTCGGACAAAACAGACCTCACACTCAACGCCCCGGCCTAACTGCCTGCTGCCAGTCTATCAGGGACTCAGAAACATGGGACCTCACAGTCACCTGCACAACCAGGTCTCTCTCACTGGCCAAAAAGCCCCCAAGGCAGGAATTACCTCACTAGAACTTCCCCAGCCAGCAGACAAATCCTGGCTGATCCGCTGCTCAGGCAGAAACCATCTCAAAAACACATCCCAGTGCGGACCTGCTGCTGCCCTATCCACTGCTCCGCGGGAAGTGACATCACAAGCAACAGCCACGCCTTCTCCCTCCAGCCGGCCTATCAGGGACTCGCGCAGAACTGACCTTACCATCAACAGCTGAGCCATGGGCCTCCTCCAGCCCCACCAGCTACCTACAAACACTTGATGGCACACAGGGCATTTTCTCATACAGCCCTTTTAAACACTAGGGACCTCACTGCCCACCCTGCTGCTGCCTGCAGCTCCCCCTGCCCTTTCCCACGGCTGAGCCACCTCCCAAATGGCCTCCCTGATTCACTTCCTGGTTTCATAATGCTCACAGTGCAGCAAAGCACCCATTACGTAGCAGTTGCAACCCCCCAAAAATACATTAGCTTTCACCTAGGTAGTCTCTATATGTAGAAAGAGAGCAGGGCCTCATGTCCCAGTCAGAGGGAGAAGCCTTCCCACAGCTCACAAGTCTACTTCCTTCCCAAATGCTGAACAAGCACAGCCAATCCTCTACACATCGAGCACAACAAGCACTCTCCTATTTTACGCACTGACAATTTAAGACATGGCAATGGACTCCGTACAGGACATTTCAATTGCTGAAATCAGCAGAGCCAGAATTCAGCAATTCTTCATCCTCATCTAGGATTATGGGAATAACAACAGCGGGTGTGAAAATGGCCTTTCCTCAACTTCCAAGGCCTCTGAAAAGCAAAACACCTCACACTTAACAGAGCTCTTCTGCAAACACCCTTCAGGCTGCTCCCAGGGTCACAGGTCCTGCAGCACACCAAGAACTATGGAGCAAGCACAACGACTTCGGCACGACACCTCGCAAGGACAGCAGCAACCTGCTCTCACTTTGACCAGCAGATCCCAAACACAGCTCTGAGCAGCCCCTGGGGGCTGCGGGGGCAGCAGAAAATCAGGGAAACCCTTGAAAATGCATCTCAGACCCACAAAAGGTTCAAAGATTCCTGCACCCAAACCCCACCAAGACGCCCAGGCCCAGCTGCTCAGCGCAGGCCGGCACGCCTGGCTCGCAGGTCAGTTCCCCTCGGTGACAGGGCGCTGGGTCCCCTGCTCACAGCCCCAACAGCCCCTTCGGGAGCCCCTGCAGGGAAGCAGCCCCCTCGCCAGCACCGCTGACCCTGCTGCAGTGAGAGGGCACCCGCCGGCATTTGAACGCACCCGCAGCCCCCACCAGCCCCACTCGCACCCGCTCTCACTCCGCTCCCTTCTCGCCTGCTTCGCTCCCTCCCTTCTCGCACCTCTCTCTTCTCTTGGCCTTTTCCCACTCTGAACTAGGATTGGCTGAGACAGTTGTCATTCAGTCCATCCCCGCCCTCCTCCTCAGGACAGCCAATAGGAGGGCCGCACTCAGGCGATGTCATGGCAACGCTGCACCCTCCTGCCCTGGCAGCCAGCTCTGCCCCCTCCTCCACGGGACGGCGCCATCTTGTGGGCGGCGCGGCGGGGCCTCGGGGCAGCCTGGCGCCAGGTGCCCGGGCAGTGCGGGGCCCCGGGCGTGGCCGCTCTGCCACAGGGTCCCTGCGGGGCTCCTCACTGCCCTGCGCCCTGGGGGCCGTGCTGGGCTTGGAGGGCGGCCCTGGGGCCTGTGCTGGGCCAGCCCTGGTGCCAGCGCTGGGGCCCTGGGAATGGCCGGGGTGCCAGAGCCTGCGGGCGACGTGCTGCTGCCGCCAGGGCAGGGCAGTGTCCTCTTGGCCCTTCTGCCCCGGTCCCTTCGCAAGGGTAGCCCCAGGGCTTGGCAGCCCTCCCGCTGCGCCTGGCAGTGCTGGGCCACAACCAAGCAGGGGCTGCTCTGTGTGGAGCCGGGCTGTGCCCCGAGGGATCGCTCCAGAAGGCTGAGGAGCCCCATGGGGGCACAGGGCAATGAGGGGGAGACCAGCTCTGGGCCTGTTGGTACCAGGGAGTGGAGGTGTGGGGTCAGGAGGGGGCTGGAGGAGATGGCCATATTGGGCTCATCCCAGCAGTGCACCCCACAGAGAAAAGTCCTTGGGGTAGCCAGGTCTTACAGGGTGACAGTGATGCCTCCACCTGTTCACAAAGTGCTCTCCCAAACAGACTGTCTTTGGTGCAGAGGTTGGAGCCCGTTTTGCAGGAGGACAGAGGCTGCGGCCATCTCAGGATGGCATCTCAGAGCCCCAAATATGCTCTGCCAAGTTAGAGTCATAAAAGGATACAAACGGTGTCAATCCTCACTGGAGAGCTACAGAAGCACTGGAAACAAGCAAGTGCATTCCTGGCTGATGGTGTCCCTGCAGCAGTCCTCCATCTCGCTTGCCCCTTTGCCCTCAGCTCACCTCTCAAGCCCAGGACGAGGGACGCTCTTCCCATCTCATCACCCAATACTCCTTTCCAACATGCTGCTGCTCCTCTGCGTGTCGACAAGGGCTCCTAGTGCAGCCTCGTTGCCTCCTGTCCCCCGTCATTGCCACGGAGCCACTACGAAGGACAGTGGTGGGGACTGCGTGAGCAGTGCCCAGCAGTGCCTGGGCCTCGCAGGGCAGTGAGGGCCCCCAGCCACGACACCAGGGAGACCTCCCTGTGATGCAGCACATCCTGCTGTGACCTCAGCTCGTGTCATGTGGGGGCTCACTATGCCATTGCCATGGAGATGGCCCAGCCAGGGAGCAGAGAGATTTCCTCTCTCGTCCTGGAAAGCAATCCCTTCCCTTCCCCCAGTTATTTCCCAAACATTTCTGATAAATCCTTTCAGGAATGTCTCCAGATGATGCAAAGTCAGGGAAATAGCTAGAAAGAGGCCCGAGAAATGTCATTTTTGCACACCACAGGCATCCCACTCCCAGGGATACCTGGCCCTGGATTTCCCCCATCCCCAGAGGGGCCTTGGGCATCAGGGCAGCCCCAAAATCAGGACCCAGGAGTCCTGGATGCCACATGGTCTCCCGAGCCAGACAAGCTTCTCAGGCAGGATTTTGCCCAGGATCTACAGCAGGTTTTTCAGTTAAGGGTTTCTGTGTGCCTCCTCAAACAGGAGCCCCAGAGGCCCCCAGGGAGCTGCAGGAGCGTTGGGAACAAGCAACTGTTGCCTGGGCTGATGGTATTGGTCCAGCAGTCCTCCATCTCTACTTGCTCCTTGTCCTTGGCTCACCTCTGTAGCTGAGGAGGAGGGATGCTCTTCCTGGTTTGGCACCCAAAACTCCTTTACAATGAGCGCACTGCCTGCTGGCGAGGGGCCCCAATGTGGCCCCATTGCATCCTGTCCCCACTTCTTTCCATAGAGCTGCTATGCAAATCAAAAGTTTCTTTTCTCTTCATTTCCTGCTTTTGCCCATAGCAAGACAGCAGAAAAATCTCACTCTTTCAGCAGAGTCCCCTACTTTTACACATCTGCTTTCTGAACTTTTTCAACAGTATTTCCCTCTGTATTCCCCGCCTACTGCTACCACACACCTCAGTTCCTTTGCTTTGCTCCAGCAGCATGCTAAGATTGAGAAAGTCTAAGTGCGGTGTGTATGTGAGGGAAATAAAATAAATAACGAGATGCCAGCACGAACAGCAGTGGGATGGCAAAGCAGGTGGTGTATGAAAATGCCATGTCAGACACCCCAAAGAAGTCACGTCCTTCCAAAATCTGCCAAGTGAAAATGACATACAAAGCCAAACATTTCCGAAGGCTTGTTGAATTTGGTGCCTCTGGTTGTACATGATGCCAGGGCCACCTGGCTGTAAGAAGCACTTGGGAGAGGGCCAAGCCTTGCAGGAGGCAGCCTCGGCTGGAGCTGAGCCCTGGTAAGAGCAGGAGAGAGCAAGGCAGGGGTCTTGAGGGTGCTCTGCTTCTTCTGCTAGCCAGACTGGCTGGGCAGAGGATTTGTCAGTGTGGGGCAAGAGATGGGAAATGGCAGCTGCCTTGGGCACCCCCAGGTATGTCCTTGCAGGCTGACAGGCAAAGCATGCAGTCAGCCTGCTGGCAGGCAGAGACTTCCTGCTCCTTGCCAGCACTTCCCACCTGCTCCTCGGCAGCTCCAGGGAGTCAGGCAGAGGCTTACAAAGTCACCATCATGGTCATCTCTGCACCTTTGCGAGGACACATGCAGAAGCCTGTGAGCCCTGTGCGTTGGGCAGCCGAGGCAGCCTGTGCCTTTGGTGGGAGCAAGCTGGGCTCTGGCTGTGCTGCACTGCTGCGTGCAGCTCCTGCTGACCACCTGTGGGCAGAAGGACTCACAGGGTGGAGGTGGTTGACTTGGTCCGAGTGGCTGGTGAAGAGCAGGAAACCTGAGGGCCGTGGGCAAGGGAAGCTCTGGCTGCACGCGGCCTGGCTGAGCTGGGCCCAGAGCTGCTCTCTGCCCCTCAGCACAGAGCTCACAGGCTCCGTGGGGGCCTTGGAGCATGCAGGTTGCTGTGCTTTGTCCCAGGGAAAGTCCCGAGGACCGGCAAGAAATCCCTCACTGGGTGCAGCAGCTCCTGCCTGCCTCTCTCACCCCAGCTCCTTTGCCAAACCAGCTGCCTGCTCTCCGGACAGCTCCCATGCCTGCTGCCTGCCCCTGCCTCCAGCCCCATGGCTCACCTCGCCCCTGCGCTCCGGCATGCCTGGAAGTGTGTGTGCAGCCTGGCAGCAGACGTTTGCTGCCGCTCCTTGTCACTCTGCATGACCCTCTCCTAGGGTCCTGCTGCTCTGGGCAGCTGCTGCCTCCTCAGGGAGCGGCTCTCCTCAGTGGGAGGACCCCAGGGGCTCTGCTCCAGCAGGGACACAGTCTCCACGGAGACAGCCCCATCAGCAGGGCCTTGGAGGCACCATGCCACCACCATCACAAAGCCCTGCCGCTCACCATGGAAACACCCCTCACCAAGCCCCGGGGATCGCTGGGGGCACCCCCAGCACAACGCCTTGGCAGTCCCCATGGGCACACCCATCCCCATGGCCTTGCCTCCAAGCCTCTGCTTTCAGCTTTGGAGCCTGCCTGGCAGCTGAGAGCTGGGCAGCACCACCAAGTTGCCTCTCTCAACCCCTGCACTCCATGCCCCTTGCACAGGCTGCCCTTCTTCAGGCACTCCAGAGCACACAGCCACTCCAAGGGCAACCCTTGCTCTTCCTGCTAATCCTCAGCCCTCTCCAGTGGCTCGTTGTACAGCCCACGCCACAGCTCCCTGCATTCCTGCTGCTGTCGTGATGGGCTTGTTTTTCCCCACACCACCTGGCACCTTTCCTTGCCATCCCATGCCATTGCTTCCTCACTCTTCTTGCAGTCAGTGTCTCCTCTAGGTTGCTCCCCCACCAGCTTGCCCAGCTGAATCACCATCAGCTCAGCACTTGGCAAGTCTCCTGCCAAAGAAACGCTGCCACCCTTGTTTGAGCGATGCTGTGAAAAAACCCTGCAAATAGCAAACAAGACTCAAGGAAAAGAAGGGAAGAAGAGTCAGAAGCAGAGAAGGTGTGCTAGCTTTGTGGATCTACCACCTGGCACCCATCTCTGTGCAGAAATAAACAATTTTCTGGACCCTGTGTGTCTGTTGGGTGCTTGCACACTGGGTAATAGAACGCAGTTTGGGGACAACACAGGGATAACTACAAACAGTCTGAACACAGGCTGGGGAAGCTCTAGGGTGAAGGAGTGGCCCACGCAGGGCAGTGTCATTCCCCCATGGAGAGGGTTCTGCATGGGGCAGGGCTCCTCACAGCTCCTGCTCACCCCCAGGACACTTCCCAGGGGCTTCTCAGCAGGTAGCTCCAGGCAGGGATTACACCAAAGGCAAGGAGCTTCCCCACATCTCTGCTTTCAAGTCCCAGCTGCTGGGGTGGGGGGAAGGGAAAGGAGCTGCCAAGCCTGGACAAGAGCCCGAGACTCCAAAGCTGATGGAGAGACCAGCAGGTCTCAAGAAAGCTCACAAAGTTCCTTCCCCGACATGCACAGCACCAGCAGCACCTTTGCCAACCCCAGCTGGATCTGTCCTCGCTACCCCGAGCACCTGCCAACACGCAGATGCCCCTCAACACTGCCTCGCTGCCAGGAGGTGTCTGTGGGGCAGAGCTGAGCACACAGGGCTGTGATGGGCCTGTGGGTCATTGCTTTCCTGAGGAAATGTCACCTTCAGACCCTCGACTGTCTCTGGGGAGGTGTCCCGAGGGGCTGTGAGCGCCCTCCAGAAGGGCACAGCTCTTCCACAGCCGCTTTGCCGCGATACCTGAGAGCCTGGCTCTGGCCACGGCCATCAGGAGCCTCCGCACGTCCTGCTCCTCACGGTGCCCACAGCCGGGCTGGGCTCAGAGAGGAGTTGGGGACCTGCCCCGGGGAAAGTGGGGCTGTCAGCAGGGGCACCAGGGCGCTGGCTGCCTCCTGCCTCCAGCCTGGAGACACGACAAGCTCCACTGTACCTGCACCCTCTCCTCACAGCTGGGATGGTGCTGAGGAACCGGTACCACAACATCCAGCAACGAGCCATGGGGCCAGAAGGAGAAAGGACGCAAGAGCCGGGGGCTGCCGGGGGCCGGAGGTGGCCCAGGCCAGGCCGGGCCTTCCCCATTCGCTGCTGCCACACAGCCGGGCCGCGGCGGCTCCGGCTGCCCCGCGCGCACGGCCACTCGCTCTGCCCAGCCCGCGGCCCTCGGCCCCGGCGTGGCAGCTCCAGGCGCTGCGGCTAAAGGCTCCGGGCAGCCCCGGGCCGGGAGACGCTGCCCCGCGGCAGCAGCCGCCTCTCGCGCCCTCCCCGCCCGCAGGGCCCGGCCAGCCACGGACCCGCCCCCACCGCGCTCCTCACCGCCCTCCTCTGGGCCACTGCGCATGCTCTGCCCTGACCGGCCACGCCCCTCCCTCTTTGCCACGCCCCTCTTGGTCCCTTCCCTTGGCTCCCCTGCCCCCCCCAAACCCGGCCCCTGAACAGCGCACGCGCACCGCTGCCTCCCTCCCGCCCCTCCCTGGGGTCCTGCCCCACGAGGTCACGTCCAACGGGAGCCAATTGGAGGAGTGAGGGGTGGGAGGGTCTGTGGTGCAGGGGGCGTCACTTCCGGCTGTGGGGGCGGGGCCTGTGTGTCCCTGGCTGCTGGTGCTGGTGCGTGGGGAAACGCTGCTGCCGGGCGCTGCTGCCGCAGGGCCCCGCTCTGCCCCGGGGTCTGGGCGAGTCTGCAGGAGGGGAGGGGAGGGGAGGGATGGGAGAGAAACCTCTGCGCTGCGCTGGGGGCAGCAGCATGCCCGTGAGCATCCCGGGGACACAGTGGGGGGTTTTCAGCCTGCACTGCGGCCTGGCGGGTGCCGAGAAGCCCTGAGCTGTGAGAGCTGCAGCACTAGTGACCCCGCAGGCAGCAGGGAGGGAGAGGACCAGAGCAGCTGCTTCCTGTGCTGCTTCTGCCCCGGGATGTTCTCCCCTCCTGGAAAGCTGAAACACCCTGGGTGTGTGGGGGGGAAACTTGGTGAAAGCAGATAGGCAGGAGCTGCTGTCGTAGTGTGCGGGGGCAGTGCAGTATTCAGTTTTCTCGATCAACCTGTGAAAATGTGACTTCTTTCTTCAGCTTTCAATTAGGAACAGTCGCAAGGTGTCATGTCCAGGAGTGGGGAGAAAAGAGGGCTGTGAAAAGAGCAGGGCCTGAGCTCTGAGGTAACTATATGTAGCACTCTAGAGCTTTGTTGAAAGCTTCCTCTCTTCCTGCAGTTGCTAAGGAAGAAAGCAACAGGATGGCCGCAAACGGGCACTGTCCTTGCTAGACCAAGGAGAAGGACTTGAACACACCCTTGCGTGGAGAGCATTTTCCTTCCAGTACCTTCGAGCTGGGAAGTTTGGTCCATACCATCCCTATTGGTCCTTTTGGTTACTGGAGAAGGATTGACTTAATTCCAAAGAGTTCCAGACTTGGCAGGTATAAACAAAGAGTTACTGAAAAACCTGCAAGGATGGCAGACCTCATTCTTTTTGTCCGTGAGGGTGTGGTGTATGTGTTTGCTCTCGCTGTAGCCTAATGGTGCTGCCCGCAGCCTACCACAGGCAGGAGCCAGGTGTTAGGCGCAAAGGCTGAGCCAGAGTGAACAGTCCCATCTCTGGTGACAGTGAAAGTACTGCTTTGGGGGGCAGTAGAGGTGTATACAGGGAATGTCTGTGTATGTGCTTGGTGTTCAGAGCCTCTGTGGTTTAATGGTACTCCTTTCCAGGTGGAGATAGTCACTCTGCTGACTGGCCTCTAAAATGCAAGTGAGCATTTTGGAGACGTCCAGTTGTAACTCGGTGTGCTGGTCTTTACTTGGAGTGAGCTAACTGTGCTTGGAGGCAAGCATGCTTGGAAATGTTCCTGTTTTCCCTGGCAGGATAACATGCGTCTTGCAGTCTTCCTCCCCAGTAGATCACCAAGGGCTTTACAGAGGAGGTGCTGGTGGCTTCCCCCTTTTCCAATGAGTGAAAGTGACACAGCAAAAGAGAAAGGCTCCTGCCACGCATTGAGAGAAGACAGTGGGAAAGCATGTGAGCTCTTCTTTCTCTTTTCTCTTTTTTTCTCTTGCTGCTCAGAAAGAATAGTGCTGGAAGCTGATGTGATGTTTTCCCCTGTCCATTTGTGGAATGGAGGATGTAGCCAGACTGAGCACTGCAAAAAGGGCACCTCCTAACCGTGAGGTGGATTCATCAGCACTGGAGGTGATGACATTGAAACAACTCGTTGCTGTCTTTCTCTGCTTCTCTCAGGCATTACAGACCAGCAGAAAATGCTTGTGACAAGGGCAAAGCAGTGAAGCAAGCCAGTGCAGAGGTAAGCTAGTGTTCCTTATCATTTCATTTTTAGGGAATGATGATTGAGTGTATTCAGCCATTGCACTCTTTGTATGTTGTAAAGAATGCTCTGCTGCCTTATTTTTTCTCCAGGGGAGAGGAGAGCATTCTTCTGCAAATGACACTTTCCCAGAGGTTGCCTGCTGTCACTTACTTTGTTTCTGTGCCATTCTGAGCACAGAAACAGTAGTACACAGTGGGGTAGGTTGAAAGCAGCCATCCCAAAGAAGGACCTTGGGAGTTTGGAAAGGGAGGAATGTGCTGGTTGGTTGGTTGCTTTTGTGTGCAAAAGTATCCTTCTCTCTGTTTTATGCATGAGGAAGACTCTTTGCACTGTCTGCTAGTCAGGCGGTCTGTCCTTGTTTGCTAGCACTTGGCTTTCAGAGGGCTAGGAAAACAAGGGCTTGCAGAGTCATGCTACAGCCTGAGGAAAAAGGGATATTTTTTCTTTATTTATTTTTTTTGTTGTTGTTTTTTGTGAACCCATCCCTACTGCAGATCCAAGTGTTTTATCCTAACAGGCCCAGGGGTTGTTTGCCTTCCTTAAGCACACTTGGATGCCAACAGCCGTGTTGCAACCACTCTAATGCACACTGTGGTGTCTTTATTGCCTGACTGCAGTGTTGTTGTCTGTTCCCCTTTGGTTGTCAGCTCAGCTCCCTTTGGAGCTCACCTGCCTCCAGTTCTCACACTCCTGTCTTTGGTGCCTTGGTCTGGAGAACGCCTGCTGTGGTTGTCTGAAACCTCAGTGTTGGGAGGGCTACAGCGTCATGTGGCACAAGAGGCCTTTGCTGTTCTCGTGTTCATTCCTGAGCTGCTTTCTTGTGTAGCCCTCCTGTTTTCAGTGCTAGTGCTAGTCTTCCTGTGCTAGTCCTCCTGTTTTCTGTCAGCTTCCTCTCTTTCCCATGTTACTGCTGAAGTGAGAACAGCCTGAAACAACTGTGCCCTTCCAAGCGAGGAGTGTGAAACAAAGAACCCGGCTGCTGTTGCTACCTGAGCAGCAAGCTGAGGAAGCCTGTGATCTTCTGCTCTGAAACACTGTGACAGTTTCCAAGGTCTAACTTGACCGGCTTTTTGGTGGGCCTTTTTTCAGGCGACTGCTCCATCCCGGTTCGTGCGCTCAGTGAGCCCTTTGCGCTTTCACTGTGTTTTTTCAGGCCACTGTGAGAGAGCTCACTGCTGCATCGGAGGAAGGCAAGCCAGAGGAGATCAGGAGTAGTGCTTTCGACCTCACTGCCACCCCTGAGGATATCCATAGACTAAGGAACCTTTGCTAGTTCAAGGATGAGGTAATGTCTGCTGCCGTGTAGTCATGTTCTCATACCTCTTGACTGTGTATGTGAATTTTCTTTTCAAATTCTTTGCTTTTCTTTCACTGCACTCAGCAGGAGGGAAAATGGAATCTAAGTGCAGCATGTAATTGCAAGTTCTCAAACGCTTGTTCTTAATGATCTCTCCAAAGGGACCATTTCCTTCTTTTTTTTCCTCTTTTTTATAGTTTTATGTACCTGTCTCAATTTCTCAGAGTGACCCAGTCTCTCACACGCTCTCAGAGTGTCACAGTCCGAGAGAACTTTTATTATCCCTGTCTCATTATAACTTACAAATTGATAAGTATGGCCATACTAGAGGTATCCTCTAATCAGGGAGGACCTATCTTCTTCCTCAGAAAAACTGAAGGAACAGTGAGAAGTTGGCATATACACTTCATGCTCCTTTTTTTTTCCACTCTAAAACTTACCCAAGTGATGGCTGGGGTTGAAAGAGGCAAGAAGACTGCCTGATGCCTTCCATCGCATAGGCACAAGCAGCTTTTAGTTTGTTGTGGTTTGCTCCTCAGTTACTAAGTCGTCTTATTCCTTATGCACAGAAGAACGCTGTGTGCTTGGGCAGTGGGGTTAGCCTAGAGGCTAAAGGGGCACTGCTTAGCTTCCTGTGCCTGTCTCTGTGACTCAGGTTTGGGTCCCTATTTGCCTGTTTTTTCTTGACATCTCATCCCCTCCCAAAGAATCTCCTGGGTCCTGGAGTTCAGCCACCTGCTCCAGGCAAATCTATCGCAGAATCGATTTTATAGATAGACTTAAGTTCCCTTGTGAGATATTTCCTTGATTGAGAGCCACATGCAGAATTTCCTTTTCAGGAATTTGAAGTCTTTTCAAATCCAAGTGGCATTTCCTGATGGCAACTTTATGGGTATTGCTCCTTGTGGCAGCATTGCTTGTGAGGGTAACTGATTCTCTCTCCATAGAGCAACTTCTCCTGTACGGAACAATCCTGTTTCCTCTGTCTTAGTTTGGCTATGTCAAACTGAATTCTCCTAGTGTGCTTCCGTGTGATTGGCACTTCACTTCTGGGGCATTTGCATAGCCTGCCTTTGTTGCTTTTTGTTGCAATCTCAGTTCCTTTTTTTTTTCTAAGGAAATCAGAATTACTCACAGTACGTCATATGCTATCCCTCAAGTGCCATTAGGAATACTTCTGTATCTGCTGGGAAACTATTCCTTTCTTCGTGATTCTACTTGTAGATTATTAATCTGTAACTAGCTGATACACTCAGCTTTGTGCCTGCATAAGAACTCGCAGCAACCTCCACATTTCCTGAATCCTGCTTTAGAGCAGAAATTCTTGTCACAGCACGGCAGCCTGAGAGGTGCAGAGAAGCCCTGAGCTGTGAGAGCTCCATCACTAGTGAAACCTAAGGCAGCAGGTGAAGAGTGAAAAGAAGAGAGAAGCCGCTTTCTTTGCCACTTCTACTGCTTGATGTTCCCTCCTAATGGAAAGCTGAAACACTCTGGGTGGGTGGTGAAACTGACGGGGAAAGCAGAGAGGCATGAGCTGCTGCTCTACTGAATGGTGGAGGTGCAGGGGTAAGGAGTCAGTTTGTATTTGCTGCCAGGGATAAGATTTTTTTAAACAAACATTTTTTTTTCCCTGCTGTAATCTGGACGGTAGCTCAAAAGATGTCTGTCACGACAGAGAAGCAAAACAAATCTCCACAAGACTGTGCCGTCCTGCAGGTGTGTGTGTGTGTGTAGGGGGGGATTTGGGGATCTTGGAGCAAGCTATCTTTCTGTACAGAAGTCTGGAAAACTTTAATGCAAGCCCCCAGAGAAGAGAAATTTTCTGGGCACTCAGAGCAACACAGGCAGGACCCAGCGATGTCGAGGGAAGCCCATCCCAGCCATACCAAACCAACCACTCTCTCCAGAGGACTTTCCTAACCCTTGGGCTGGGAGTAGGAGAGGAGATGGGGGAACAGTCATCCCAGACTTGCCTCCGTCAGGCCCTCAGCTCCAGAACATGTCATAGGTTCAGGTGAGTTCTCTCAGGCAACACTTCCCATGCCTCTGGTGCATGGAGAAGACTGGGTAGGCACACAGGAGACAAGGGAGAGAAAGGGCAGAGATGCCAGCAGGTAGAGTTGGGCTCCCTGCGTCACAGATAACTAGAGGCTGGCTAAGCAAACTAACTCTTGTAGGGACTTGGAAAGGCACATCTCGGACAGTTTTTAAGGGCGGTGGAGTCTCCCTTCTGTAAGACTTGCCCCAGCGCTCTGCAGAGACTAGGAAGAGCAGGAAGATTGACTGTAGGGAGGCTCGCAAGCTTTAGCAGCTGCAGAGCGGGGAGGTGCCCTTACAAACTTCTGAATGCAGGCCCTGAGGCATTGCACTGCCTCGTAGGCTCTGCACCAGAGCCCAGACAGCAGCACTGCAGTATGAGGGATGTTCTGAGAAGCCTTGAATCCTCAAATGTGGGAGATACAGGGTGCCAGAGCTGTACAGATCGTGGGAGAGCAAGGGTGCCAGTGTGGATCCAGGGTGCTTGGGCTGCACAGATCCCTGGAGGAGCCAGGGGGCTGGTGTGGGGAAGGGCAGGGGGCTGAGGAGCGTACCCAGGGGAGAAGCAGAGCCTCAAAGTGACACTGAAAAGCCCAAGGACCATCTGAAGCCCAGAGTTGAGACCTGGCTTTCCTCAGGCTCACACAGAAGGAAAGGTGGACTAAGTTCATGGGAAATGGGAAAACTTCCTCCAATTGGCTACGTGGCCTGGCCCATGGCTTTGGAATATGGCAGGGACGAGTCTCCTAGGCAAAGCCCTCTAGATGTTGTGTGTTTGCTCTTTTCTGGCATATCATCTCTATCTTAAGTACCACAGAGCGAGAAACCTTGCTGAAGGCTTCTCAAATCAAAGAGCCTGCTTTGGTGCCTAAAGGAGGAAGGTTACGTCCTGTCCCTTATTCTCCTATACCCTACTTCAAATAAAAGAGAGATCCACAGCAGCCACTAGTTTTGAGGCTCATCTAAGCATCTCAGCCTGTGGCCACCCTTTGTGCTTTTTCATCCGACCGGACTTTGATCCTGTAAAAATGCCAAACCCCAATCCAATCCCCAAACCCCAGATTCCTGCACAGAATCCTGTTGCCTAGTGCAGCAGCCAGGGAGTGCAGGAGCACAGCAGTGACCTCTCCAGGTCCCGACTTCAGATGTTTCCCTGACTTTGGCACCACTTGGAGACATTCTTGAAGGAATTTATCAGAAAGTTTGGGAAAATACCTGGGGGAAGGGAGATGCCTGCTTTCCAGGAGGGGAGAGGAACTCTCTCTGCTCTCTCCCTGGTGGTGCGATCTCCATGGCACTGACCTGCTGTGCCCCCAGATGACACAAGCTGAGGTCACAGCGGGATGTGCTGCATCACAGGGAGGTCTCCATGGTGTCCTGGGTGAGGGCCCTCACTTCGCTCTGAGACCTAGGTGCTGCTGGGCACTGCTCACGCCCTCCCTGCCGCTGCCCTTGTAGTGGCTCCATGGCAAGACTGGAGACAGGAGTTAATGGGGGCTGTGCTGGGATCTGTTGCTGATATGCAGAGGAGCACGATGAAAAGGAGTGTTGGGTGAAGGGAAGAACATCCCTCCTCCTGGGCTGCAGAGGTGAGCCGAGGGCAAAGAGGGGAGATGGAGGACTGCTGGATGGACACCATCAGCCGAGACCACAGTTCCTTGTTCCCAAGGCTCCTGCAGCTCTCCACTGAGGGTAAGGGCTTTGGGTACTTCTTCCCGAGATGTTGCACAAAGATTGGTAACTGCAAAAACTGCTGTGAATCCAGGGCTGTGGGGGTGGCTGGACAGGACTGGGGGCTGCCACAAGAGTCATCTCTGAGGGTCCCATCTGTCTTAGTGGACAGCCAGGACTCCTGGGTCATGGGTCAGGAGATGCGCTGAGCCTCAAGGCTTCTGTGGGGCCAGCTCCATTGCCTTTTGGGGTCTGTGGGGGGCATGGGAATGCATGGCAGGTTTTCTATGGATCGTGTCCCCCTTTGCGATCTGGCTCTGAGAAGAATTGGGGTTCTGCATCCCAGAGGCTGGGGCAACCTGCTGCTCTCATGGGGCTCTCAAGAACCTGCTGAAATGTCCATGTACAAGAAGGAAACCACCTTGTAATGACCCCAGGTCCTCTGCCTGTTTGAGAGGATCTCTGTTCCTTTCATGCTTGGTACAAGTTGGTACAGCATGTTTTGGGCTCAGAGAAGCCATCTCGAGATGGTCATAGCCTGTGTCCTTGCGCAGGTTGGACTCAAAACATCTGCATGCAAAAGAAAGCCTATTTGGGAGAGCACCTTGGAAACAGGTGGAGGCACGGTCCCCACTGCCAAGTCCTGACTGACCCAAGGATTTTTCTCTGAGCTATGGGGTGCAGTGCTGCAGTAAGCCCAAAAGAGCCCTATCCCCAAGTCTCTTCATGACCCCACACCCCTACTTCCTAGCACCAGCTGGCTCAGAGCTGGTCCCCCCCTCATTGCCCTGTGCCCCCATGGGGCTCCTCAGCCCTCTGGAGCGACCCCTCGGGGCACAGTCCAGCCCCACACAGAGCAGCCCCTGCTGGGCCGTGGCCCAGCCCTGCTAGGCGCAGCTCTCTCAGCCTCTACCTGTATGCCCCATGCTCCAGGCCTTGACTGTCTTGGTGTCCCTGTGCTGGACTCCCTACTGTGTGTTTGTGCCTTTGCAGAACTGGGGTGTCCAGAGGGGACCTGATATACAGACATGGTCTCACCTGTGCCAAAAAGAGGAGTAGAAGCTCTCAGTGGCCCCACAGGCTGTGCTCTCACAAATACAGCTCAGCGTAGAGGGGAGACATTTGCCGCCGACTGTTGCGACTGTGGAAGGCCAGCAGAGCTGACAGTAACACTCTGATTTTCTCTTTCTTTCTAGGTTACTCCAGTCCTGTATGTTGCTGGTGTAGTCCTAAAACTGCTGAGGATGGAGGCAGGATGCCAGGGTGTGTGCCTGTACCTGCCAACATCTTTGCCACCATTGTGATCTGTCTGAGAAAGCAGCTGCAAGAGGTGAGGTGCTGAATGAGGTGAGGCTGCGAGTGGATGTGAAGGCTTCTGTAAGTGCGCCTGGCTTCCATGGGTGACTTGGGGTGTAGGTTCACGTCCGCTGTGCTGCAACTTCTGCATCGCACAAATGCTGTTAGTGCCAGCTTGCTCTGCAAATGCTACTGTGTTCCCCCCTTTTCCAAGAAGGCTGTGGTGCCACATACTTGTCTGAGTGTCCCAAAGACACTGTAGCTTGAAACTGAGGATGTCTCACAGTTGTTGGGTTCCTGTCTCTGTGAGGGGTGAAGATGTGCCCAGGGTCAGGTTGTGAATGCAGCTGTGGAGCTCAGAGTGCTGCTGCAAAGCCCGTGCAGCCAGACAGGTGGCATTTCAGCAGACCGCCAGGCTGGGGCTGTCTCCTTGCTTGGGCCTCGTTTCAAAGCCTCTGCACACTTTTTCCCTTCACAGGGCAGCCCGTGCAAGGGGCATGGAGTGCAGGGCTGGAGAGAGGCAACTTGGTGGTGCTGCCTAGCTCTCAGCTGCCAGGCATGCTCCAAAGCTGAAAGCAGAGGCTTGGAGGCAAGGCCATGGGGATGGGTGTGCCCATGGGGACTGCCAAGGCGTTGTGCTGAGGGTGCCCCCAGCGATCCCCGGGGCTTGGTGACGGCTGTTGCCACGGTGAGCAGTAGGGCTTTGTGATGGTGGTGGCATGGTGCCTCCAAGGCCCTGGTGATGGGGTGGTCTGCATTGGGACTGTGTCCCTGCTGGGAGCAGAGCCCCCGGGGTCCTCCCACTGAGGAGAGCTGCTCCCTGAGGAGGCAGCAGCTGCCCTTGGGGCCAGAGCAGCAGGACCCCGGCAGAGGATCCTGCAGAGGGACGAGGAGCGGCAGCAAACGTCTGCTGCCAGGCTGCACATGCACTGCCAGGCATGCCGGAGCGCAGGGGTGAGGTGAGCCATGGGGCGGGAGGCAGAGGCAGGCAGCAGGCATGGGAGCTGCCCGGAGAGCAGGCAGCTGGTTTGGCAAAGGAGCTGGGGTGAAAGAGGCAGGCAGGAGCTGCTGCGGCCAGGTGGGAATTTCTTCCTGGCCCTGGGGATTTTCCCTGGGACAAAGCACAGCAACCTGCATGCTCCAAGGCCCCCACAGAGCCCGTGAGCTCTGCGCTGAGGGGCAGAGAGCAGCTCTGGGCCCAGCTCAGCCAGGCCGCGTGCAGCCAGAGCTTCCCTTGCGCACGGCCCTCAGGTTTCCTGCTCTTCACCAGCCACTTGGACCAAGTCAACCGCATCCACCCTGTGAGTCCTTCTGCCTACAGGTGGTCAGCAGCAGCTGCACGCAGCAGTGCAGCACAGCCAGAGCCCAGCTTGCTCCCACCAAAGGCACAGGCTGCCTCGGCTGCCCAACGCACAGGGCTCACAGGCTTCTGCTCGTGTCCTCGCAAAGGTGCAGAGATGACCATGATGGTGGCTTTGTAAGCCTCTGCCTGACTCCCCGGAGCTGCCGAGGAGCAGGTGGGAAGTGCTGGCAAGGAGCAGGAGGTCTCTGCTTGCCGGCCGGCTGACTGCATGCTCTGCCTGGCAGCCTGCAAGGACATGCCTGCGGGTTCCCTAGGCAGCTGCCATTTCCCATCTCTTGCCCCACACTGACAAAGCCTCTGCCCAGACAGCCTGGCTAGCAGAAGAAGCAGAGCACTCTCAAGACCCCTGCCTTGCTCTCTCCTGCTCCTACCAGGGCTCAGCTCCAGCCGAGGCTGCCTCCTGCAAGGCTTGGCCCTCTCCCAAGTGCTTCTTACAGCCAAGTGGCCCTGGCATCATGCGCAACCAGAGGCACCAAATTCAACAAGCCTTCAGAATTGTTTGGCTTTGTACATCATTTCCACTTGGCAGATTTTGGAAGGGCATGACTTCTTTGGGGTGTCTGACATGGCATTTTCATACACCACCTGCTTTGCCATCCCACTGCTGTTTGTGCTGGCATCTCGTTATTTATTTTATTTCCCTCACATACACACCCCACTTAGTCTTTCTCAATCTTAGCATGCTGCTGGAGCAAAGGAAAGGAACTGGGGTGTGTGATGGTGGTAGGCGGGGAATACAGAGGGTGTTGAAAAAGTGCAGAAAGCAGGTTTGTAAAAGTAGGGGACTCTGCCGAAAGAGTGAGATTTTTCTGCTGTCTTGCTATGGGCAAAAGCAGGAAATGAAGAGAAAAGAAACTTCTGTCTTCCATAGCAGCTCTATGGAAAGAAGTGAGGACAGGATGCAATGGGGCCACATTGGGGCCCCTCACCAGCAGGCAGTGGGGCAGGGGCTCATTGTAAAGGAGTTTTGGGTGCCAAACCAGGAAGAGCATCCCTCCTCCTCAGCTACAGAGGTGAGCCAAGGACAAGCAACAAGTGAGAGGGAGGACTGCTGCACCAATACTATCAGCCCAGACAACAGTTGCTTTTTACCAATGCTCCTGCAGCTCCCTGGGGGCCTTCAGGGGCTCCTGTTTGAGGAGGCACACAGAAACCCTTAACTGGAAAACTTGCTGTGGATCCTGGGCAAAATCCTGCCTTAGAGGCTTGTGTGGCTCGGGAGACCATGTGGCAGCCAGGATGCCTGAATCCGGGGGCTGGGGCTGCCCTGATGCCCAAGGCCCCTCTGGAGACAAAGGAATTTATCAGAAATGTTTGGGAAATAACTGGGGGAAGGGAGGGGATGGCTTTCCAGGACATGAGAGGAAATCTCTCTGCTCCCTGGCTGGGCCATCTCCATGGCAATGGCATAGTGAGCCCCCACATGACAGGAGCTGAGGTCACAGCAGGATGTGCTGCATCACAGGGAGGTCTCCCTGGTGCCGTGGGTGGGGGCCCTCACTGCCCTGCGAGGCCCAGGCACTGCTGGGCACTGCTCACGCAGTCCCCACCACTGTCCTTCGTGGTGGCTCCGTGGCAATTATGGGGGACAGGAGGCAACGGGGCTGCACTAGGAGCCCTTGTTGACACGCAGAGGAGCAGCAGCATGTTGGAAAGGAGTATTGGGTGATGAGATGGGAAGAGCGTCCCTCGTCCTGGGCTATAGAGGTGAGCTGAGGGCAAGGGACAAGCGAGATTGAGGACTGCTGCAGGGACACCATCAGCCAGGAATGCACTTGCTTCTTTCTAGTGCTTCTGTAGCTCTCCAGTGAGGATTGACTCCGTTTGTATCCTTTTATGATTCTAACTTGGCAGACCAGATTGGGGCTCTGAGATTTTGTCTTGAGATGGCCGCAGCCTCTGTCCTCCTGCCAAACGGGCTCCAACCTCTGCACCCAAGACAGCCTCTTTGGGCAAGCATTTTGTGAATAGGTGGAGGTACCACTATGACCCTGTAAGACCTAGCTATCCCAAGGATTTTCTCTGGGGGGTGCACTGCTGGGGTGAGCCCAACATGACCAACTCCCCCAGCCTCCTCCTGACCACACACCTCCACTCCCTGGCACCAACAGGCCCAGAGCTGGTCTCCCCCTCACTGCCCTGTGCCCCCATGGGGCTCCTCAGCCTTCTGGAGCGACCCCTCGGGGCACAGCCCGGCTCCACACATAGCAGCCCCTGCTTGGCTGTGGCCCAGCCCTGCTAGTCGCAGCGGGAGGGCTGCCAAGCCCTGGGGCTACCCTTGCGAAGGGACCGGGGCAGAAGGGCCGAGAGGACACTGCCCTGCCCTGGCGGCAGCAGCACGTCGCCCACAGGCTCCGGCACCCCTGCCATTCCCAGGGCCCCAGTGCCGGCACCAGGGCTGGCACCAGCACAGGCCCCAGGGCTGCTCTCCAAGCCCAGCACAGCCACCAGGGCACAGGGCAGCGAGGAGCCCCGCGAGGCCCCTGCGGCAGAGTGGCCAGGCCCGGGCCCCCGCACTGCCCGGGCACCCGGCGCCGGGCTGCCCCCAGGCCCCGCCGCGCTCTGCGCTGCTGCCCACAAGATGGCGCCGTCCCGCGGGGGAGGGGGCAGAGCTGGCTGCCAGGGTAGGAGGGCGCAGCGTTGCCATGACATCGCCTGAGTGCGGCCCTCCTATTGGCTGTCCTGAGGAGGAGGGCGGGGATGGATTGGAATGACGGCTGTGTCAGCCAATCGGAGTCCAGAGTGGGAAAAGGCCAAGAGAAGAGAGAGGTGCGAGAAGGGAGGGAGCGAAGCAGGCGAGAAGGGAGCGGGAGTGAGAGCGGGTGCGAGTGGGGCTGGTGGGGGCTGCGGGTGCGTTCAAATGCCGGCGGGTGCCCTCTCGCTGCAGCAGGGTCAGCGGTGCTGGCGAGGGGGCTGCTTCCCTGCAGGGGCTCCCGAAGGGGCTGTTGGGGCTGTGAGCAGGGGACCCAGCGCCCTGTCACCGAGGGGAACTGACCTGCGAGCCAGGCGTGCCGGCCTGCGCCGAGCAGCTGGGCCAGGGCGGCTTGGTGGGGTTTGGGTGCAGGAAGCTTTGAACCTTTTGTGGGTCTGAGATGCATTTTCAAGGGTTTCCCTGATTTGCTGCTGCCCCGCAGCCCCCAGGTGCTGCTCAGAGCTGTGTTTGGGATCTGCTGGGCAAAGTGAGAGCAGGTTGCTGCAGTCCTCGCGAGGTGTCGTGCCCAAGTCGTTGTGCTTGCTCCATAGTTCTTGGTGTGCTCCAGGACCTGTGACCCTGGGAGCAGCCTGAAGGGTGTTTGCAGAAGAGCTCTGTTAAGTGTGAGGTGTTTTGCTTTTCAGAGGCCTTGGAAGTTGAGGAAAGGCCATTTTCACACTCGCGGTTGTTATTCCCATAATCCTAGATGAGGATGAAGAATTGCTGAATTCTGGCTCTGCTGGTTTCAGCAATTGAAATGTCCTGGACGGAGTCCGTTGCCATGTCTCAAATTGTCAGTGCGTAAAATAGGAGAGTGCTTGTCATGCTCAATGTGTAGAGGATTTGCTGTGCTTGTTCAGCATTTGGGAAGGAAGTAGACTTGTAGCTTTTGGAAGACTTCTCCCTCTGACTGGGACATGAGGCCCTGCTCTCTTGCTACATATAGAGACTACCTAGGTGAAAGCTAATGTATTTTTGGGGGGTTGCAACTGCTACGTAATGGGTGCTTTGCTGCACTGTGAGCATTGTGAAGCCAGGAAGTGAATCGGGGAGGCCATTTGGGAGGTGGCTCAGCCGTGGGAAAGGGCAGGGGGAGCTGCAGGCAGCAGCAGGGTGGGCAGTGAGGTCCCTAGTGTTTAAAAGGGCTGTATGAGAAAATGCCCTGTGTGCCATCAAGTGTTTGTAGGTAGCTGGTGGGGCTGGAGGAGGCCCATGGCTCAGCTGTTGATGGTGAGGTCAGTTCTGCACGAGTCCCTGATAGGCCGGCTGGAGGGAGAAGGCGTGGCTGTTGCTTGTGATGTCACTTCCCGTGGAGCAGTGGATAGGGCAGCAGCAGGTCCGCACTGGGATGCGTTTTTGAGATGGTTTCTGCCTGAGCAGCGGATCAGCCAGGATTTGTCTGCTGGCTGGGGAAGTTCTAGTGAGGTAATTCCTGCCTTGGGGGCTTTTTGGCCAGTGACAGAGTCGTGGTTGTGCAGGTGACTGTGAGGTCCCGTCTGTCTGAGTCCCTGATAGACCGGCAGCAGGCAGTTAGGCCTGGGCATTGAGTGTGAGGTCTGTTTTGTCCGAGTACCTGCTCGGGCAGCAGTGGTTCATGGCTGGGGAAGTTATATTGAGGCAGCTAGTGTCTCTGAAGCCTGTAGGCCATCAGCAGGCATGTGTTGGGGGTTTGCCCTTGTGAGCAGCTGACAGGTCGGGAGAAGCCTCATGGCCTGGATGGTGGTGGTGCGGTGACTCCTGGGTTTGTTGTGTGTGCCCAGAGGAGGGATTGACCGCTGCAGAGCTCTACAGCAATACAGAAGGTCAACTAATTAATCAAGCAGATGTTCCCCATCGTCTGACACCCATTCTATTCCACTCCATGATCCTGAGTTAGTACTACTACATTTAAAATGTGGATGATGTTCTCTAGTGAATATGGACGTGGAGTTTGTTTTTCCCCTTGTTGCTAAGTAGAAGCTTGCAGCCTGCTGGCAGACAGCTAGGGAGTCCAGCTGGGCTTTTTAAACTGCTAAATCAATCTAATGCTAGTGTAAGCAGCATTAGTTATCTCTGATTGCCAGCATGTGTGTGTGCTTTGGAAATTCCCCCTGTGGAAACAGGAGGGAGCTTGTGAGATGTTCCTGCAAGGTCTAAATGCTGTGCCTGTCTTTCAGGTGTCCACGTGCTTTTATGACACATTTGGATCTGTAACACCTCGGAAATTGATGATTTTTGTCCGAGTATGCAGCCAGTGGAGAATGGGTGCAAAGTCTGTTGGAGGAGACGGAAGGAATGTCACCCCCAAACAGGTACCGGCCACATTTTGTAAGAGATTTCTTGTTCAGGGAAGTTGAGGCACAAACGAATGTTAAGAGGTGGTCTGATCAGGGCTTGTGAGAGCACTGCTCTTCTTCCTGGAGAAGGGAAGTAACCATGTGTAGGACTGTGAGTGGATGCTGAGAGGCAGTGCGTGTTGCAAAACCTTGGAGGACTAGAAGGGAACTGCAGAGTTGGAGAGCTGGGCTTTCTGTGTTGTGAGGCACTTGGGGTGCCCTGTGCGTTGCTGATGCAGAGGTGCGTTTTTGCTGCAGCCCTCTGTGAGGCGAGCAGTGGTGTGTGCAGGGTGTCACAGTGCAGGGGTTCCCTGTTGGGGAGCGAGGTGGTGGTCCCAGTGTTTTGGTGCTCATCATGGGAGGAGATAGCTGGAGAGGGCGGTGCTGTGTGTGGGCAGTGGTGCCAGAGTGGGGAGCTGGGGAGCACTGCAAGGTGAGGGTGTGACTATGCTGGCTGGGCCTCGGCTGCCCTGGTGTCATGGGCCAGAGTTGCTGGCAGCCTGCTGCCTTTGATGCACTGAGGTTCAGGCCCTGGGGATGCTAAGTGATTTCCAGGATCTGCAGCATGGATTTTTCCTGAAGGCCAGGGAGTGTATATCTCCTTGCTCCGGGATGTGAACCAAGCCTGTGTTTTCCCTCCTTTCCTCTCATTTCCTCTTGCTCATAAGAGCTTTGGTCTGCAGCAGTGTGTGCTGAGAGGAGCGGACGTTGTGGGAGATGCGCTTTTCTGGCTGGGCCTTAGCCTGCTGGAATCCCTTTGAAGGAGTGAAGGCCTTGTGGTGTGGTGGTCTTTGGAGAAAGGCAGGTGAGTTCTTGGGAGCTGTCTGTCAAGGGGCGGAGTCCTTCCTGTAGGAGACCTGTTTGGAGGAGTGCCTTTGAATGGGAGCAGCAAGGCAAAAGTGCCCTGCAAGGGATGCGCAGCCCAGGTCTCTCTTCCTTGCAGGTGCAGTCTCTGCAAGTTACCCCACCATCGTGCTGTAGTGTGAGCTTTCTGTGCTGCAGCGGGGAAATAAGAAAGCAGCCACGTGTAGCCATCAGTGTGCTAAGTGTGGTGTGGTTAGGTGCTGACCCTGCTGACTCTGGCAAGGGACTGGATTTTGCCTGCACTTTGGGTGGTGGTGAGGAGCCCCACTTAGCTCTCACTGCCTTTTGCCATTTCAGAAGAAACTGTTTGTCCTGCTTCCCAGCTGTAGGGAAGAGAAGGCGTGAGGATGCTCTTCCCTTTGAAGGCTCTAGGGGCCTGTCAGTAGGGAGGCCCCTTTGGGTGAGTGTCTTGAGGGCACGTGAGGCAAAAGTGAGTGGCAAGAGCTGGCCTGATCAGCTGCTGTGAGAGTGCTTGCTCTCTGCTTCCTGGAGATGGGAAGTGACCATGTCAGGGCTGTGAGTGGATGTTCAGAGGAAGCACTGTTTCCAAGGCGTTGGAGGCCTAGAAGGGACTGGAAGGGCTGGAGAGTTGTGCTTTCTGTGTTGTGGGGCCCTTGGGGGTGTCCTGTGTGCTGCCATGTGTGGTGCTGTGCCCTGTGCACCACTGATGCACAGGCACATGTTGGCTCAGTGTTGTGCTGCTCAGCATGGGAGGAGGTGTGTGGAGAGAGCAGTGCTCTGCTCCCAGAGGCCAGCCTGCCATCCCAGTGTCCTTATGGGAGCCGTGGGTGAGCACTGGTGCTGACTGTGCTCCCTGCTTGGAGCATCCTGGTGTGAGTGAGGGATGCTTGCAGTTAGTTGTTTTCTGTCAGCTGAGGTTCAGGCTTGCAGTTTCTGAAGGTCTTGATGCTTCCTGAGTCTTTTGGGTTTTACGGACTCTGCTGGAGAAAGTGGTCTGCTCACTCCTTCAAGGCTTTCTGTGGAATCTGGACCCTCCTTGCATCTTCCCATCTCAGACCATACTGCATCCTAATCGATTCTGTCTTTCTTTCTTTCTAGGTTGCTCCAGTTGTGTAGGTTCCCCGTGCAATCCTCGAGCCACTGAGGATGGAGGCAGGATGCCAGGGTGTGTCCCTGTAGCTGTCAGCATCTTTGCCACCATTGTGAGCCCTCTGTGAAAGCGGCTGCAAGTGAATGAGATGAGGCTATGCGTGGATGTGAAGGCTTCCATGAATGCGCCCGTCTTCCATGGGTGACCTGAGGCGTGTGGGTTCACCTCCTGGTACCTCTGCTGAGCTGCACGTCCCACATCATACAGCTGCTGTTACTGCCCGCACACTCAGGAAATGAGATTGTGCCCCTTGCTTTTCCTAGAAGGTTATGGTGCGCTGTAGGATGAGTGACAGACCCTTATAATGAAAGCCAGCATCTGTCGAGTGCCTTTGTGTGAGTGCCCGAAATCCTTGGTAGCTTGAACGGAGGTCTCAGAGCTGTTGGGCTCCTGGCTCTGCGAGGGCTGAAGATGTGCCCAGGGCCAGGCTGCTCGTGGCACTCAACCCTCAGTGCTGTGTGAACCCAGCTGTGGAGCCGGGACTCCTGCTGCAGAGGCCGCGCAGCCAGGAGAGCTGGCATTTCAGCAGCCCTGCAGCCTGGGGCTGTCTCCTTGCTAGGGCCTCATTTCAAAACCTCTGCATCTTTGCAGAGTTCCCTCCATACTTAGGTGGAGATTCTTGAGCAGATTGGGGTTGGAAAGCAGCAGCCTGCTCTGCCCAAAAAGAGCAGGATCCTGCCTAGTGTAAAGAACCGCATCATGCCAGGAGCCAGCTCTGTGCCTGATCATTTGCACGTGCCTTGTGAGCCTGGAGTGCCTTGGCCACCTTTGGTGTTAGTGCAAGAGCTTCCCTGCATGCCTGGGTTTTGGAGTCAAGGGAAGGCAGTGAGGAGAGCAGTGCCTGGGGCATGTGCAAGTGGGGAGTGCCCTGCATGCCTGTCTTCTTGCTGGCACTTGGTTGCATGTAGTAGACGAGGCAGCTGCGTGGGGCAGAGACGGTGGCACAGCTGGCACAGCAGAGGTGTGGCGTTCTGTGGAGGGCTGTTGCAGTGCTGAGTTGCTCTGTCAGTGTCAGACAGCCTTTGCAGTGCAGCTGCTGCCTGGGCTGATCTCTCAACGTTGGCCCTAGAAATGGAAGTGGCATCCTGCTGTCAATCTGTAGGTGCTTGTATCCGTACTACGTGAGACTTGATGGGAATGGTCTGTGTTGTAACTTTTTAGTGCCTAGAACAATACCGCTGTGTTAAGCGGCATACAAATACGTAACTAACAAGGTCTTGGAAATCTGTGAGAAAGAACAGCAGTTGGTTACATATGGATTGTGTGGCTTCCAGCCACAGAATAACGAGAAGCAGTTAACATGAAGGTCAGAAGTTGAAGAGTAAGTAGTGACCCCCAAAGTCAAGTTTCGCACCCGAAATAAGTCTGCACGCGTGCGCAGTATCATAGCCCGGTTATGCGACTGGGGCGGAGTTGGGCTAGACTCCCTGCATTTGATGGCCCCATGTGCCAGGACTCCTGCCTACCGCAAATAATCATAAATACCTGTTTTTTTCCGAAGGAGAGAGAGGCTGCTACACAACAGAGGACCACTTTGCCTCCTCGGGGACGCCCGCAAAGATTGTTCCTGCCGACTCTCTCTCTCGCCATGCAGAAGATCGGGAGAAGCATTGGAGTGGTCCTTCTCGAGATTACCATCGTGACAGTCTGTAAGTATCTCCTGATAAACTGCTTGCTACTGAAGAGTGTTTGTGTGTGTCTGTGTATGTGTGTGTGTGTGCGTTTGAACTGGCTTGCCAAACGAGATGTTTGCCCCGGGAATCTAACTAGAACATAAATTGGTGACGAAAATGGGATTCCTGGGGTTTGCAGCATTGTCAGAGTGGTGAAGCGAACAACTGTATGGATGCTGAGCCACCTGCATTGGTGGGACTCGGTCAGTGGGTTGCACAGCTGCACTAAGACCTCGCCACCTGCATTGGTGGGAATCGGTCAGTTGGGTACAGAGATGTACTGAGGCCGAGCCACCTGCATTGGTGGGACTCGGTCAGTGGGGTGCACAGCTGCACCGAGGCCGAGCCACCTGCATTGGTGGGATTCGTTCAGTGGGGTGCAGAGCTGTACTGAGGCCAAGCAACGTGCATTGGTGGGACTTGGTCAGTGGGTTGCACAGCTGTACCAAGGCCGTGCCACCTGCATTGACGGGACTCAGTCAGTGGGGTGTACAGCTATAACGAGGCGTAGCCACGTGTATTGGTCTGACTCGGTCAGTGGGTTGCATAGCTGTACTGAGTACTTTCCACCTGCATTGGTGGGACTCGGTCAGTGGGTTCCACAGCTGCACCGAGGCCTTGCCACCTGCATTGGTGGGACTCGGTCAGTGGGTGCACAGCTGTACCGAGACCTGCACCACCTGCATTGGTGGGACTCGGTGAGTGGGGAGCACCACTGTATCGAGTACGAGCCACCTGCATTGTTGGGACTCAGTCAGTGGGGAGCACAGCTGTACTGAGTTCGCACCACCTGCATTGGAGGGACTCGTTCAGTGGGATGCACAGCTGTACCGAGTCCGAGCCACCTGCATTGGTTGGACTCGGTCTGTGGGGTGCACAGCTACACCAAGGCCTTGCCACCTGCATTGGTGGGACTCGGTCAGTGGGGAGCACCGCTGTATCGAGTCCGAGCCACCTGCATTAAACAGACTCGGTCAGTGGGGTGCACATCTGCACCGAGGCCGTGCCATCCTCATTGGCAGGACTCAGTCAGTGGGGTGCACAGATATAACGAGGCCGAGCCACCTGCATTGGTGGAACTCGGTCAGTGAGGTGCACAGCTGCACGAGACCGAGCCACGTGCATTGGTGGGACTCGGTCAGTGGGTTACTCACCTGTACTGAGGCCGAGCCACCTGCATTGGTGGGACTCGGTCAGTGAGGTGCACAGCTGCACAGAGACCGACCCAAGTGCATTGGTGGGACTCGGTCAGTGGGGTGCACAGCTGTACTGAGGCCGAGCCACCTGCATTGGTGAGACTCGGTTAGTGAGGTGCACAGGTGGACCGAGGCCGAGCCACCTGCATGAGTCGGACTCGGTCAGTGGGTTGCAGAGCTGTACTGACGACGTACCACCTGCATTGGTGGGACTCATTCAGTTGGGTACACAGCTGTACTGAGACCGAGCCACCTGCATTGGTCAGACTCGGTCAGTGGGTTGCACAGCTGTGCTGAGGTCGCACCACCTGCATTTGTGGGACTCGGTGAGTGGGATGCACAGCTGTACTGAGTCTGAGCCACGTGCATTGGTGGGACTCGGTCAGTGGGGAGCACCGCTGTATCGAATCCGAGCCACCTGCATTAGTCGGACTCGGTCAGTGGGATGCACAGCTGCACCAAGGCCGTGCCACCTGCATTGGTGGGACTCAGTCAGTGGGGTGCACAGCTATAACGAGGCGTAGCCACGTGTATTGGTCAGACTCGGTCAGTGGGTTGCATAGCTGTATGGAGGCTTCGCCACCTGCATTGGTGGGACTCAGTCAGTGAGGTGCACAGCTGCACCGAGATCTCACCACCTGCATTGGTGGGACTCATTCAGTTGGGTGCACAGCTGTACTAATTCTGACCCACCTGCATTGGTGGGATTCATTCAGTGGGGTGCACAGCTGTACCGAGGCCGAGCCACCTGCATTGGTGGGACTCGGTCAGTGGGTTGCACAGCTACACCAAGACCTTGCCACCTGCATTGATGGACTCAGTGACTCGGGTGCACAGCTGTACCGAGGCATAGCCACGTGCATTGGTCAGACTCGGTCAGTGGGTTGTATAGTTGTACGGGGGCTTTGCAACCTGCATTGGTGGGACTCGGTCAGTGGGGTGCACAGCTGTACTGAGGCCGAGCCACGTGCATTGTTTAGACTCGGTCAGTGGGTTGCACAGCAGTACTGAGTACTTTCCACCTGCATTGGTGGGACTCAGTCAGTGGGGTGCACAGCTGTATTGAGGCCGAGCCACCTGCATTGGTGGACACGGTCATTGGGGTGCACAGCTGTACCGAGGCCGAGCCACGTGCATTGGTCAGACTCGGTCAGTGGGGTGCACAGCTATAACGAGGCCTCGCCACCTGCATTGTTGGGACTCAGTCAGTGGGGTTCACTGCTGCCACGAGGCCTCACCACCTGCATTGGTGGGACTCGGTCAGCGGGGAGCACAGCTGTACTGAGGCCGAGCCATGTGCATTGGAGGGACTCGTTCAGTGGGATGCACAGCTGTACTGAGGCCGAGCCACGTGCATTGGTGGGACTCGGTCAGTGGGTTCCACAGCTGTACTGAGTACTTGCAACCTGCATTGGTGGGACTCGGTGAGTGGGTGCACAGCTGTACCGGGACCTGCACCACCTGCATTGGTGGGACTCGGTCAGTGGGGAGCACAGCTATAACGAGGCTTCGCCACCTGCATTGGTGGGACTCGTTCAGAGGGGAGCACCGCTGTATCGAGTCCGAGCCACCTGCATTAGACGGACTCAGTCAGTGGGGTGCACATCTGCACCGAGGCCGTGCCATCCTCAATGGCAGGACTCAGTCAGTGGGGTGCACAGATATAACGAGGCCGAGCCACCTGCATTGGTGGGACTCGGTCAGTGGGGTGCACAGCTGTACTGAGGCGTAGCCACGTGCATTGGTCTCGGTCATTGGGGTGCACAGCTGCACCGAGGCCTTGCCACCTGCATTGGTGGGATTCGGTCAGTGGGTGCACAGCTGTACCAAGACCTGCACCACCTGCATTGCTGGGACTCGGTCAGTGGGGAGCACCACTGTATCGAGTCCGAGCCACCTGCATTAGTCGGACCCGGTCAGTGGGATGCACAGCTATAATGAGGCCTCGCCACCTACATTGGTGGGACTCAGTCAGTGGGGTTCACTGCTGCCACGAGGCCTCACCACCTGCATTGGAGGGACTCGTTCAGTGGGATACACAGCTGTACCAAGGCCGAGCCACCTGCATTGGTGGGACTTGGTGAGTTGGGTGTACAGCTGTACCGAGACCTGCACCACCTGCATTGGTTGGACTCGGTCTGTGGGGTGCACAGCTACACCAAGGCCTTGCCACCTGCATTGGTGGGACTCAGTCAGTGGGGAGCACCGCTGTATCTTGTCCGAGCCACCTGCATTAGATGGACTCGGTCAGTGGGGTGCACATCTGCACCGAGGCTGTGCCATCCTCATTGGCAGGACTCAGTCAGTGGGGTGCACAGATATAATGAGGCCAAGCCACCTGCATTGGTGGGACTCGGTCAGTGGGGTGCAGAGCTGTACCGAGGCGTAGCCATGTGCATTGGTCAGACTCGATCAGTGGGTTGCATAGCTGTATGGAAGCTTTGCCACCTGCATTGGAGAGACTCGTTCAGTGGGATGCACAGCTGTACCAAGACCTTGCCACCTGCATTGATGGACTCAGTTAGTTGGGTGCACAGCTGTACTGAGGCCGAGCCACGTGCATTTGTCAGACTCGGTCATTGGGGTGCACAGCTGCACCGAGGCCCAGCCACGTGCATTGGTGGGAATCGGTCAGTGGGGTGCACAGCTACACCAAGGCCTTGCCACCTGCGTTGGTGGGACTCGATCAGTGGGGAGCACCGCTGTATCGAGTCCGAGCCACCTGCATTAGACGGACTCGGTCAGTGGGGTGCACAGCTGTAACAAGCCTGCACCATTTGCATTGGTGGGACTCGGTCAGTGAGGTGCACAGCAGCACCGAGACTGAGCCACGTGCATTGGTGGAACTTGGTCTGTGGGTTGCACAGGTGTACTGAGGCCGAGCCACCTGCATTGGTGGGACTCGGTCAGTGGGTTACAGAGCTGTACTGAGTCTGAGACACCTGCATTGGTGGGACTCGGTCAGTGAGGTGCACAGCTGCACCGAGGCCGAGCCATGTGCATTGGTGGGACTCGGTCAGTGGGTTGCACAGCTGTACTGAGGCCAAACCACCTGCATTGGTGGGACTCGGTCAGTGGGGTTCACTGCTGCCACGAGGCCTCACCACCTGCATTGGTGTGACTCGGTCAGTAGGGTGCACAGCTGTACTGAAGCTTTGCCGCCTGCATTGGTGAGACACGGTCAGTGGGGAGCACAGCTGTACTGAGGTCGCACCACCTGCATTGGAGGGACTCTCTCAGTGGGATGCACAGCTGCACCAAGACCTCGCCACCTGCATTGATGGACTCAGTGAGTCGGGTGCACAGTTGTACTGAGGCCAAGTCACGTGCATTGGTCAGACTTGGTCGGTGGAGTGTACAGCTCTACTTCGTCTGAGCCACCTGCATTGGTCGGACTTGATCAGGGGTGCAGAGCTGTACTGAGTCTGAGCCACCTGCAATGTTGGGACTTGGTCAGTGGGGTGCAGAGCTGTACTCAGGCCGAGCCACGTGCATTGGTCAGACTCAGTCAGTGGGTTGTACAGCTGTACTGAGGCCGTACCGCCTGCATTGGTGGGACTCGGTCAGTTAGGTGCACAGCTGTACTTAGGCCGAGCCACGTGCATTGGTCAGACTCGGTCAGTGGGTTGCATAGCTGTACGGAGGCCGAGCCACCTGCATTAGTGGGAGTCGGTCAGTGGGGTGCACAGCTGTACTGAGGCTGAGCAAAGTGCATTGGTCAGTTTGGTCAGGGTTGCACAGCTGTACCGCGACCTGCACCCGTGCATTGTTGGGACACGGTCAGTGGGGAGCACCGCTGTATCGACTCCGAGCCACCTGCATTAGTCAGACTCGGTCAGTGGGGTACACAGCTGCACCGAGGTCGTGCAACCTGCATTGGCGGGACTCAGTCAGTGAGGTGCACAGCTGTACCGAGGCGTAGCCACGAGCATTGGTCAGACTCGGTCAGTGGGTTGTATAGTTGTACGGGGGCTTCGCAACCTGCATTGGTGGGACTCGGTCAGTGGGGTGCACAGCTGTACCGAGGCGTAGCCACGAGCATTGGTCAGACTCGGTCATTGGGGTGCACAGCTGTAGTGAGGCCGCTCCGCCTGCATTGGTGGGACTCGGTCAGTGGGGTGCACAGCTGTAACCAGGCTCCTTTACATGCATTGGAAGGACTCGTTCGGTGCAGTGAACAGCTGGACTGAGGCTGCACCACCTGCCTTTTTGGGACTCGGTCAGTGGCGTGCACAGAGAAATACTTTTAGAGAAATACTGTGAGAAAAACCTTGCAAATTGGTAACAAGACTCAAGTACAAGGTAGAGAGAAAAGCAGTACTGCAAAGTATAACGAGCTCCGGCTAAATAACCTTGATGAAACTGCAGCGCTTTCAAGAATGCGAGGGGTAGGTAAGACAAAAACAGCAGAATAACCCAGAAGAGGCCTTACGTTCATTAAGGCGTATTAATATTTTAAGCATCACACCCCTAAATTAATAATGAGATGGAAACGACATGATAGTGATGTTACTGCCTCTTCTTCACTTCCTATGCTAATTAACAAGAGCGTTAAAACGCAAGTGCAGAGCAATTACCTGATGTAATGAAACTGTTACCATTAGAAAGATTTGTATAAAATACTCCCTGAAAAGTGTGTATAAATCAAGAATGAGAGGGGGAGAAGGTGTGCTAGCTTTGTGGATTTACCACGTAGAACCCATCTCACAACACAGAAAGCCCTGCTATCCAAATCTGCAGTTCCCTTCTGGTCCTCCAAGGCTTTGCAACACGCACTGCCTCTCAGCATCCACTCACAGTCCTACACATGGTTACTTCCCTTCTCCAGGAAGCAGACGAGTGCTCTCACAAGCCCTGATCAGGCCACCTCTTGCCATTCGTTTGTGCCTCAACTTCCCTGAACAAGAAATCTCTTTCAAAATGTGGCCGGTACCTGTTTGGGGGTGACATTCCTTCTGTCTCCTCCAACAGACTTGGCACCCATTCTCCACTGGCTGCTTACTCGAACAAAAATCATCAATTTCCGAGGTGTTACAGATCCAAATGTGTCATAAAAGCACGTGGACACCTGAAAGACAGGCACAGCATTTAGACCTTGCAGGAACATCTCACAAGCTCCCTCCTGTTTCCACAGGGGGAATTTCCAAAGCACACACACATGCTGGCAATCAGAGATAACTAACGCTGCTTACACCAGCATTAGATTGATTTAGCAGTTTAAAAAGCCCAGCTGGACTCCCTAGCTGTCTGCCAGCAGGCTGCAAGCTTCTACTTAGCAACAAGGGGAAAAACAAACTCCATGTCCATATTCACTAGAGAAAACATCACCCGCATTTTAAATGCAGTAGTACTAACTCGGGATCATGGAGTGGAATAGAATTGGTGTCAGATGATGGGGGACATCTGCTTGATTAATTAGTTGACCTTCTGTATTGCTGTAGAGCTCTGCAGCGGTCAATCCCTCCTCTGGGCACACGCAACAAACCCAGGAGTCACCTCACCACCACCATCCAGGCCATGAGGCTTCTCCCGACCTGTCAGCTGCTCACAAGGGCAAACCCCCAACACATGCCTGCTGATGGCCTACGGGCTTCAGAGACACTAGTTGTCTCAATATAGCTTCCCCAGCCATGAACCACTGCTGCCTGAGCAGGTACTCGGACAAAACAGACCTCACACTCAACGCCCACAACTAACTGCCTGCTGCCGGTCTATCAGGGACTCAGACAGACGGGACCTCACAGTCACCTGCACAACCAGGTCTCTCTCACTGGCGAGGAAGCCCCTAAGGCAGAATTACCTCACTAGAACTTCCCCAGCCAGCAGACAAATCCTGGCTGATCCGCTGCTCAGGCAGAAACCATCTCAAAAACACATCCCGGTGCGGACCTGCTGCTGCCCTATCCACTGCTCCGCGGGAAGTGACATCACAAGCAACAGCCACGCCTTCTCCCTCCAGCCGGCCTATCAGGGACTCGCGCAGAACTGACCTCACCATCAACAGCTGAGCCATGGGCCTCCTCCAGCCCCACCAGCTACCTACAAACACTTGATGGCACACAGGGCATTTTCTCATACAGCCCTTTTAAACACTAGGGACCTCACTGCCCACCCTGCTGCTGCCTGCAGCTCCCCCTGCCCTTTCCCACGGCTGAGCCACCTCCCAAATGGCCTCCCTGATTCACTTCCTGGCTTCACAATGCTCACAGTGCAGCAAAGCACCCATTACGTAGCAGTTGCAACCCCCCAAAAATACATTAGCTTTCACCTAGGTAGTCTCTATATGTAGCAAGAGAGCAGGGCCTCATGTCCCAGTCAGAGGGAGAAGCCTTCCCACAGCTCACAAGTCTACTTCCTTCCCAAATGCTGAACAAGCACAGCAAATCCTCTACACATCGAGCACAACAAGCATTCTCCTATTTTACGCGCTGACAATTTGAGACATGGCAACAGACTCCATCCAGGACATTTCAATTGCTGAAATCAGCAGAGCCAGAATTCAGCAGCTCTTCCTCCTCAGCTAGGATTATGGGAATAACAACAGCGGGTGTGAAAATGGCCTTTCCTCAACTTCCAAGGCCTCTGAAAAGCAAAACACCTCACACTTAACAGAGCTCTTCTGCAAACACCCTTCAGGCTGCTCCCAGGGTCACAGGTCCTGGAGCACACCAAGAACTATGGAGCAAGCACAACGACTTGGGCACGACACCTCGCGAGGACTGCAGCAACCTGCTCTCACTTTGCCCAGCAGATCCCAAACACAGCTTTGAGCAGCACCCAGGGGCTGCGGGGTCAGCAGCAAATCAGGGAAACCCTTGAAAATGCATCTCAGACCCACAAAAGGTTCAAAGCTTCCTGCACCCAAACCCCACCAAGCCGCCCAGGCCCAGCTGCTCGGCGCAGGCCGGCACGCCTGGCTCGCAGGTCAGTTCCCCTCGGTGACAGGGCGCTGGGTCCCCTGGTCACAGCCTCAACAGCCCCTTCGGGAGCAGGGAAGCAGCCCCCTCGCCAGCACCGCTGCCCCTGCTGCAGCGAGAGGGCACCCGCCAGCATTTGAACGCACCCGCAGCCCCCACCAGCCCCACTCGCACCCGCTCTCACTCCCGCTCCCTTCTCGCCTGCTTCGCTCCCTCCCTTCTCGCACCTCTCTTCTCTTGGCCTTTTCCCACTCTGGACTCCGATTGGCTGACACAGCCGTCATTCCAATCCATCCCCGCCCTCCTCCTCAGGACAGCCAATAGGAGGGCCGCACTCAGGCGATGCCATGGCAACGCTGCGCCCTCCTGCCCTGGCAGCCAGCTCTGCCCCCTCCCCCGCAGGACGGCGCCATCTTGTGGGCGACAGTGCGGGGCACGGTGGGGCCTTGGGGCAGCCCGGCACCGGGTGCCCGGGCAGTGCGGGGCCCCAGGCGCGGCCGCTCTGACGCAGGGGCCCCGCGGGGCTCCTTGCTGCCGTGCGCCCTGGGGGCCGTGCTGGGCTTGGAGGGCGGCCCTGGGGCCTGTGCTGGTGCCAGCCCTGGTGCCACACTGGGGCCCTGGGAATGGCCGGGGTGCCGGAGCCTGTGGGCGACGTGCTGCTGCCGCCAGGGCAGGGCAGTGTCCTCTCAGCCCTCCTGCCCCGGCCCCTTCCCCAGGGCAGCCCCAGGGCTTGGCAGCCCTCCCGCTGTGCCTGCCAGGGCTGGGAGGGGGTTCTGGAGGGGTCGCTCCAGAGGGCTGAGGAGCCCCATGGGGGCACAGGGCAGCGAGGGGGAGACCAGCTCTGGGCCTGTTGGTGCCAGGGAGTGGAGGTGTGGGGTCAGGAGGAGGCTGGGGGAGTTGCATCAGTGCACCCCACAGAGAAAAGTCCTTGGGGCAGGCAGGTCTTACACGGTGACAGTGGCGCCTCCACCTGTTCACAAAGTGCTCTCCCAAACAGGCTGTTTTGGGTGCAGAGGTTGGAGCCCGTTTTGCAGGAGGACAGAGGCTGTGGCCATCTCAGGATGGCATCTCAGAGCCCCAAATCTGCTCTGCCAAGTTAGAATCATAAAAGGATACAAACGGAGTCAATCCTCACTGGAGAGCTACAGAAGCACTAGAAAGAAGCAAGTGCATTCCTGGCTGATGGTGTCCCTGCAGCAGTCCTCCATCTCGCTTGTCCCTTGCCCTCAGCTCACCTCTCAAGCCCAGGACGAGGGATGCTCTTCCCATCTCATCACCCAATACTCCTTTCCAACATGCTGCTGCTCCTCTGCGTGTTGACAAGGCCTCCCAGTGTAGCCCCATTGCCTCCTGTCCCCCATAATTGCCACGGAGCCACCACGAAGGACAGTGGTGGGGACTGCGTGAGCAGTGCCCAGCAGTGCCTGGGCCTCGCAGGGCAGTGAGGGCCCCCACCCACGGCACCAGGGAGACCTCCCTGTGATGCAGCACATCCTGCTGTGACCTCAGCTTGTGTCATGTGGGGGCTCACTATGCCATTGCCGTGGAGATGGCCCAGCCAGGGAGCAGAGAGATTTCCTCTCCCCTCCAGGAAAGCAATCCCCTCCCTTCCCCCAGTTATTTCCCAAACATTTCTGATAAATTCCTTCATCTCCAGAGGGGCCTTGGGCATCAGGGCAGCCCCAGCCCCAGGAGCCAGGCATCCTGGCTGCCACATGGCAAAGCAGGTGGTGTATGAAAATGCCATGTCAGACACCCCAAAGAAGTCACGTCCTTCCAAAATCTGCCAAGTGGAAATGACGTACAAAGCCAAACAATTCTGAATGCTTGTGGAGTTTGGTGCCTCTGGTTGTACATTATGCCAGGGACACAGGGCTGTAAGAAGCACTTGGGAGAGGGCCAAGCCTTGCAGGAGGCAGCCTCGGCTGGAGCTGAGCCCTGGCAGGAGCAGGAGAGAGCAAGGCAGGGGTCTTGAGGGTGCTCTGCTTCTTCTGCTAGCCAGGCTGGCTGGGCAGAGGCTTTGTCAGTGTGGGGCAAGAGATGGGAAATGGCAGCTTCCTTGGGCACCCCCAGGTATGTACTTGCAGGCCGCCAGGCAAAGCATGTAGTCAGCCTGCAGGCAGGCAGAGACCTCCTGCTCCTTGCCAGCACTTCCCACCTGCTCCTCGGCAGCTCCAGGGAGTCAGGCAGAGGCTTACAAAGTCATCATCATGGTCATCTCTGCACCTTTGCGAGGACACGTGCAGAAGCCTGTGAGCCCTGTGCGTTGGGCAGCCGAGGCAGCCTGTGCCTTTGGTGGGAGCAAGCTGGGCTCTGGCTGTGCTGCACTGCTGCGTGCAGCTGCTGCTGACCACCTGTGGGCAGAAGGACTCACAGGGTGGAGGTGGTTGACTTGGTCCGAGTGGCTGGTGAAGAGCAGGAAACCTGAGGGCCGTGGGCAAGGGAAGCTCTGGCTGCACGCGGCCTGGCTGAGCTGGGCCCAGAGCTGCTCTCTGCCCCTCAGCACAGAGCTCACGGGCTCTGTGGGGGCCTTGGAGCACGCAGGTTGCTGTGCTTTGTCCCAGGGAAAGTCCCGAGGACCGTCAAGAAATTCCCACCTGGCCGCAGCAGCTCCTGCCTGCCTCTTTCACCCCAGCTCCTTTGCCAAACCAGCTGCCTGCTCTCCGGGCAGCTCCCATGCCTGCTGCCTGCCCCTGCCTCCAGCCCCATGGCTCACCTTGCCCCTGCGCTCTGGCGTGCCTGGCAGTGTGTGTGCAGCCTGGAAGAAGACGTTTGCTGCCGCTCCTTGTCACTCTGCAGTATCCTCTGCCGGGGTCCTGCTGCTCTGGCCCCAAGGGCAGCTGCTGCCTCCTCAGGGAGCGGCTCTCCTCAGTGGGAGGACCCCAGGGGCTCTGCTCCAGCAGGGACACAGTCCCCATGGAGACAGCCCCATCACCAGGGCCTTGGAGGCACCATGCCACCACCATCACAAAGCCCTGCTGCTCACCGTGGCAACACCCCTCACCAAGCCCCGGGGATCGCTGGGGGCACCCCCAGCACAACGCCTTGGCAGTCCCCATGGGCACACCCATCCCCATGGCCTTGCCTCCAAGCCTCTGCTTTCAGCTTTGGAGCCTGCCTGGCAGCTGACAGCTGGGCAGCACCACCAAGTTGCCTCTCTCAACCCCTGCACTCCATGCCTCTTGCACAGGCTGCCCTTCTTCAGGCACTCCAGAGCACACAGCCACTCCAAGGGCAACCCTTGCTCTTCCTGCTAATCCTCAGCCCTCTCCAGTGGCTCGTTGTACAGCCCACGCCACAGCTCCCTGCATTCCTGCTGCTGTCGTGATGGGCTTGTTTTTCCCCACACCACCTGGCACCTTTCCTTGCCATCCCATGCCATTGCTTCCTCACTCTTCTTGCAGTCAGTGTCTCCTCTAGGTTGCTCCCCCACCAGCTTGCCCAGCTGAATCACCATCAGCTCAGCACTTGGCAAGTCTCCTGCCAAAGAAATGCTGCCACCCTTGTTTCAGCGATGCTGTGAAAAAAACCCTGCAAATAGCAAACAAGACTCAAGGAAAAGAAGGGAAGAAGAGTCAGAAGCAGAGAAGGTGTGCTAGCTTTATGGATCTACCACCTGGCACCCATCTCTGTGCAGAAATAAAGAAACAATTTTCTGGACCCTGTGTGTCTGTTGGGTGCTTGCACATTGGGTAATAGAACGCAGTTTGGGGACAACACAGGGATAACTACAAACAGTCTGAACACGGGCTGGGGAAGCTCTAGGGTGAAGGAGTGGCCCACGCAGGGCAGGGTCATTCCCCCACGGAGAGGGGTCTGCATGGGGCAGGGCTCCTCACAGCTCCTGTTCACCCCCAGGACACTTCCCAGGGGCTTCTCAGCAGGTAGCTCCAGGCAGGGATGACACCAAAGGCAAGGAGCTTCCCCACATCTCTGCTTTCAGGTCCCAGCTGCTGGGGTGGAGGGAAGGAAGAGGAGCTGCCAAGCCTGGACAAGGGCCTGAGACTCCAAAGCTGATGGAGAGACCAGCAGGTCTGAAGGAAGCTCACAAAGTTCCTTCCCCGACATGCACAGCACCAGCAGCACCTTTGCCAACCCCAGCTGGATCTGTCCTCGCTACCCCGAGCACCTGCCAACATGCAGATGCCCCTCAACACTGCCTCGCTGCCAGGAGGTGTCTGTGGGGCAGAGCTGAGCACACAGGGGTGTGATGGGCCTGTGGGTCATTGCTTTCCTGAGGAAATGTCACCTTCAGACCCTCGACTGTCTCTGGGGAGGTGTCCCGAGGGGCTGTGAGCGCCCTCCAGAAGGGTATAGCTCTTCCACAGCCGCTTTGCCGCGATACCTGAGAGCCTGGCTCTGGCCACGGCCATCAGGAGCCTCCGCACGTCCTGCTCCTCACGGTGCCCACAGCCTGGCTGGGCTCAGAGAGGAGTTGGGGACCTGCCCCGGGGAAAGCGGGGCTGTCTGCAGGGGCACCAGGGCGCTGGCTGCCTCCTGCCTCCAGCCTCGAGACACGACAAGCACCACTGTACCTGCACCCTCTCCTCACAGCTGGGATGGTGCTGAGGAACCGGTACCACAACATCCAGCAACGAGCCATGGGGCCAGAAGGAGAAAGGACGCAAGAGCCGGGGACTCCCGGGGGCCGGAGGCGGCCCAGGCCAGGCCGGGCCTTCCCCATTCGCTGCTGCCACACAGCCGGGCCGCGGCGGCTCCGGCTGCCCCGCGCGCACGGCCGCTCGCTCTGCCCAGCCCGCGGCCCTCGGCCCCGGCGTGGCAGCTCCCTGCACTGCGGCTAAAGGCTCCGGGCGGCCCCGGGCCGGGAGACGCTGCCCCGCGGCAGCAGCCGCCTCTCGCGCCCTCCCCGCCCGCAGGGCCCGGCCAGCCACGGACCCGCCCCCAACGCGCTCCTCACTCTCCTCTGGGCCACTGCGCATGCTCTGCCCTGACCGGCCACGCCCCTCCCTCTTTGCCACGCCCCTCTTGGTCCCTCCCCTCGGCTCCCCTGCCCCGCCCAACCTGGCCCCTGAACAGCACATGCGCACTGCTGCCTCCCTCCCGCCCCTCCCTGGGGTCCTGCCCCACGAGGTCACGTCCAACGGGAGCCAATTGGAGGAGTGAGGGGTGGGAGGGTCTGTGGTGCAGGGGGCGTCACTTCCGGCTGTGGGGGCGGGGCCTGTGTGTCCCTGGCTGCTGGTGCTGGTGCGTGGGGAAACGCTGCTGCCGGGCGCTGCTGCCGCAGGGCCCCGCTCTGCCCGGGGGTCTGGGCGAGTCTGCAGGAGGGGAGGGGAGGGGAGGGATGGGAGAGAAACCTCTGCACTGCGCTGGGGCAGCAGCTTGCCCGTGAGCATCCCGGGGACACAGTGGGGGGTTTCACCCTGCACTGCGGCCTGGTGGGTACCGAGAAGCCCTGAGCTGTGAGAGCTGCAGCACTAGTGACCCCGCAGGCAGCAGGGAGGGAGAGGACCAGAGCAGCTGCTTCCTGTGCTGCTTCTGCCCCGGGATGTTCTCCCCTCCTGGAAAGCTGAAACACCCTGGGTGTGTGGGGGGGAAACTTGGTGAAAGCAGATAGGCAGGAGCTGCTGTCGTAGTGTGCGGGGGCAGTGCAGTATTCAGTTTTCTCGATCAACCTGTGAAAATGTGACTTCTTTCTTCAGCTTTCAATTAGGAACAGTCGCAAGTTGTCATGTCCAGGAGTGGGGAGAAAAGAGGGCTGTGAAAAGAGCAGGGCCTGAGCTCTGAGGTAACTATATGTAGCACTCTAGAGCTTTGTTGAAAGCTTCCTCTCTTCCTGCAGTTGCTAAGGAAGAAAGCAACAGGATGGCCGCAAACGGGCACTGTCCTTGCTAGACCAAGGAGAAGGACTTGAACACACCCTTGCGTGGAGAGCGTTTTCCTTCCAGTACCTTTGAGCTGGGAAGTTTGGTCCATACCATCCCTATTGGTCCTTTTGGTTACTGGGGAAGGATTGACTTAATTCCAAAGAGTTCCAGACTTGGCAGGTATAAACAAAGAGTTACTGAAAAACCTGCAAGGATAGCCGACCTCATTCTTTTTGTCCGTGAGGGCATGGTGTATGTGTTTGCTCTCGCTGTAGCCTAATGGTGCTGCCCGCAGCCTACCACAGGCCTCAGCAGGAGCCAGGTGTTAGGCGCAAAGGCTGAGCCAGAGTGAACAGTCCCATCTCTGGTGACAGTGAAAGTACTGCTTTGGGGGGCAGTAGAGGTGTATACAGGGAATGTCTGTGTATGTGCTTGGTGTTCAGAGCCTCTGTGGTTTAATGGCACTCCTTTCCAGGTGGAGATAGTCACTCTGCTGACTGGCCTCTAAAATGCAAGTGAGCATTTTGGAGACGTCCAGTTATAACTCGGTGTGCTGGTCTTTACTTGGAGTGAGCTAACTGTGCTTGGAGGCAAGCATGCTTGGAAATGTTCCTGTTTTCCCTGGCAGGATAACATGCGTCTTGCAGTCTTCCTCCCCAGTAGATCACCAAGGGCTTTACAGAGGAGGTGCTGGTGGCTTCCCCCTTTTCCAATGAGTGAAAGTGACACAGCAAAAGAGAAAGGCTCCTGCCACGCATTGAGAGAAGACAGTGGGAAAGCATGTGAGCTCTTCTTTCTCTTTTCTCTTTTTTTCTCTTGCTGCTCAGAAAAAATAGTGCTGGAAGCTGATGTGATGTTTTCCCTTGTCCATTTGTGCAATGGAGGATGTATCCAGACTGAGCACTGCAAAAAGGGCACCTCCTAACCGTGAGGTGGATTCATCAGCACTGGAGGTGATGACATTGAAACAACTCGTTGCTGTCTTTCTCTGCTTCTCTCAGGCATTACAGACCAGCAGAAAATGCTTGTGACAAGGGCAAAGCAGTGAAGCAAGCCAGTGCAGAGGTAAGCTAGTGTTCCTTATCATTTCATTTTTAGGGAATGATGATTGAGTGTATTCAGCCATTGCACTCTTTGTATGTTGTAAAGAATGCTCTGCTGCCTTATTTTTTCTCCAGGGGAGAGGAGAGCATTCTTCTGCAAATGACACTTTCCCAGAGGTTGCCTGCTGTCACTTACTTTGTTTCTGTGCCATTCTGAGCACAGAAACAGTAGTACACAGTGGGGTAGGTTGAAAGCAGCCATCCCAAAGAAGGACCTTGGGAGTTTGGAAAGGGAGGAATGTGCTGGTTGGTTGGTTGCTTTTGTGTGCAAAAGTATCCTTCTCTCTGTTTTATGCATGAGGAAGACTCTTTGCACTATCTGCTAGTCAGACGGTCTGTCCTTGTTTGCTAGCACTTGGCTTTCAGAGGGCTAGGAAAACAAGGGCCTGCAGAGTCATGCTACAGCCTGAGGAAAAAGGGATTTTTTTTTCTTTCCCTTTTCTGTTTTCTGTGAACCCATCCCTACTGCAGATCCAAGTGTTTTATCCTAACAGGCCCATGGGTTGTTTGCCTTCCTTAAGCACACTTGGATGCCAACAGCCATGTTGCAGCCACTCTAATGCACACCGTGGTGTCTTTATTGCCTGACTGCAGTGTTGTTGTCTGTTCCCCTTTGGTTGTCAGCTCAGCTCCCTTTTGGAGCTCACCTGCCTCCAGTTCTCAGACTCCTGTCTTTGGTGCCTTGGTCTGGAGAACGCCTGCTGTGGTTGTCTGAAACCTCAGTGTTGGGAGGGCTACAGCGTCATGTGGCACAAGAGGCCTTTGCTGTTCTCGTGTTCATTCCTGAGCTGCTTTTTGTGTAGCCCTCCTGTTTTCAGTGCTAGTGCTAGTCCTCCTGTGCTAGTCCTCCTGTGCTAGTCCTCCTGTTTTCTGTCAGCTTCCTCTCTTTCCCCTGTTACTGCTGAAGTGAGAACAGCCTGAAACAACCGTGCCCTTCCAAGCGAGGAGTGTGAAACAAAGAACCCGGCTGCTGTTGCTACCTGAGCAGCAAGCTGAGGAAGCCCATGATCCTCTGCTCTGAAACACTGTGACAGTTTCCAAGATCTAACTTGACCGGCTTTTTGGTGGGCCTTTTTTCAGGCGACTGCTCCATCCCGGTTCGTGCGCTCAGTGAGCCCTTTGCGCTTTCACTGTGTTTTTTCAGGCCACTGTGAGAGAGCTCACTGCTGCATCGGAGGAAGGCAAGCCAGAGGAGATCAGGAGTAGTGCTTTCGACCTCACTGCCACCCCTGAGGATATCCATAGACTAAGGAACCTTTGCTAGTTCAAGGATGAGGTAATGTCTGCTGCCGTGTAGTCATGTTCTCATACCTCTTGACTGTGTATGTGAATTTTCTTTTCAAATTCTTTGCTTTTCTTTCACTGCACTCAGCAGGAGGGAAAATGGAATGTAAGTGCAGCATGTAATTGCAAGTTCTCAAATGCTTGTTCTTAATGATCTCTCCAAAGGGACCATTTCCTTCTTTTTTTCCCTCTTTTCTATGGTTTTATGTACCTGTCTCAATTTCTCAGAGTGACCCAGTCTCTCACACGCTCTCAGAGTGTCACAGTCCGAGAGAACTTTTATTATCCCTGTCTCATTATAACTTACAAATTGATAAGTATGGCCATACTAGAGGTATCCTCTAATCAGGGAGGACCTATCTTCTTCCTCAGAAAAACTGAAGGAACAGTGAGAAGTTGGCATATACACTTCATGCTCCTTTTTTTTCCACTCTAAAACTTACCCAAGTGATGGCTGGGGTTGAAAGAGGCAAGAAGACTGCCTGATGCCTTCCATCGCATAGGCACAAGCAGCTTTTAGTTTGTTGTGGTTTGCTCCTCAGTTACTAAGTCGTCTTATTCCTTATGCACAGAAGAACACTGTGTGCTTGGGCAGTGGGGTTAGCCTAGAGGCTAAAGGGGCACTGCTTAGCTTCCTGTGCCTGTCGCTGTGACTCAGGTTTGGTTCCCTATTTGCCTGTTTTTCCTTGACATCTCATCCCCTCCCAAAGAATCTCCTGGGTCCTGGAGTTCAGTCAGCTGCTCCAGGCAAATCTATTGCAGAATCGATTTTATAGATAGACTTAAGTTCCCTTGTGAGATATTTCCTTGATTGAGAGCCACATGCAGAATTTCCTTTTCAGGAATTTGAAGTCTTTTCAAATCCAAGTGGCATTTCCTGATGGAAACTTTAATGCAGAATTTCCTTTTCAGGAATTTGAAGTCTTTTCAAATCCAAGTGGCATTTCCTGATGGCAACTTTATGGGTATTGCTCCTTGTGGCAGCATTGCTTGTGAGGGTAACTGATTCTCTCTCCATAGAGCAACTTCTCCTGTACGAAACAATCCTGTTTCCTCTGTCTTAGTTTGGCTATGTCAAACTGAATTCTCCTAGTGTGCTTCCGTGTGATTGGCACTTCACTTCTGGGGCATTTGCATAGCCTGCCTTTGTTGCTTTTTGTTGCAATCTCAGTTCCTTTTTTTTCCAAGGAAACCAGAATTACTCACAGTACGTCATATGCTATCCCTCAAGTGCCATTAGGAATACTTCTGTATCTGCTGGGAAACTATTCCTTTCTTCGTGATTCTACTTGTAGATTATTAATCTGTAACTAGCTGATACACTCAGCTTTGTGCCTGCATAAGAACTCGCAGCAACCTCCACATTTCCTGAATCCTGCTTTAGAGCAGAAATTCTTGTCACAGCACGGCAGCCTGAGAGGTGCAGAGAAGCCCTGAGCTGTGAGAGCTCCATCACTAGTGAAACCTAAGGCAGCAGGTGAAGAGTGAAAAGAAGAGAGAAGCTGCTTTCTTTGCCACTTCTACTGCTTAATGTTCCCTCCTAATGGAAAGCTGAAACACTCTGGGTGGGTGGTGAAACTGACGGGGAAAGCAGAGAGGCATGAGCTGCTGCTCTACTGAATGGTGGAGGTGCAGGGGTAAGGAGTCAGTTTGTATTTGCTGCCAGGGATAAGATTTTTTTAAACAAACATTTTTTTTTCCCTGCTGTAATCTGGACGGTAGCTCAAAAGATGTCTGTCACGACAGAGAAGCAAAACAAATCTCCACAAGACTGTGCCATCCTGCGGGTGTGTGTGTGTGTGTGTAGGGGGGTATTTGGGGATCTTGGAGCAAGCTATTTTTCTGTACAAAAGTCTGGAAAACATTGATGCAAGCCCCCAGAGAAGAGAAATTTTCTGGGCACTCAGAGCAACACAGGCAGGACCCAGCGATGTCGAGGGAAACCCATCCCAGCCATACCAAACCAACCACTCTCTCCAGAGGACTTTCCTAACCCTTGGGCTGGGAGTAGGAGAGGAGATGGGGGAACAGTCATCCCAGACTTGCCTCCGTCAGGCCCTCAGCTCCACAACGTGTCATAGGTTCAGGTGAGTTCTCTCAGGCAACACTTCCCATGCCTCTGGTGCATGGAGAAGACTGGGTAGGCACACAGGAAACAAGGGAGAGAAAGGGCAGAGATGCCAGCAGGTAGAGTTGGGCTCCCTGTGTCACAGATGACTAGAGGCTGACTAAGCAAACTAACTCCTGTAGGGACTTGGAAAGGCACATCTCGGACAGTATTTAAGAGGGGTGCAGTCTCCCTCCTGCAAGACTTGCCCCAGCGCTCTGCAGAGACTAGGAAGAGCAGGAAGATTGACTGTAGGGAGGCTCGCAAGCTTTAGCAGCTGCAGAGCGGGGAGGTGCCCTTACAAACTTCTGAATGCAGGCCCTGAGGCATTGCACTGCCTCGTAGGCTCTGCACCAGAGCCCAGACAGCAGCACTGCAGTATGAGGGATGTCCTGAGAAGCCTTGAATCCTCAAATGCCGGAGATCCAGGGTGCCAGAGCTGTACAGATCGTGGGAGAGCAAGGGTGCCAGTGTGGATCCAGGGTGCCTGGGCTGCACAGATCCCTGGAGGAGCCAGGGGGCTGGTGTGGGGAAGGGCAGGGGGCTGAGGAGCGTACCCAGGGGAGAAGCAGAGCCCCAAAGTGACACTGAAAAGCCCAAGGACCATCTGAAGCCCAGAGTTGAGACCTGGCTTTTCTCAGGCTCACACAGAAGGAAAGGTGGACTAAGTTCATGGGAAATGGGAAAACTTCCTCCAATTGGCTACGTGGCCTGACCAATGGCTTTGGAGTCTGGCAGGGACGAGGGTCCTGGGTAGAGCTCTCTGGATGATGTGTTTGCTCTTTTCTGGCGTATCATCTCTATCTTAAGCACCACAGAGCGAGAAACCTTGCTGAAGGCTTCTCAAATCAAAGAGCCTGCTTTGGTGCCTAAAGGAGGAAGGTTACGTCCTGTCCCTTATTCTCCTATACCCTACTTCAAATAAAAGCGAGATCCACAGCAGCCACCAGTTTTGAGGCTCATCTAAGCATCTCAGCCTGTGGCCACCCTTTGTGCTTTTTCATCCCACTGGACTTTGATCCTCTAAAAATGCCAAACCCCAATCCAACCCCCAAACCCCAGATTCCTGCACAGAATCCTGTTGCCTAGTGCAGCAGCCAGGGAGTGCAGGAGCACAGCAGTGACCTCTCCAGGTCCCCACTTCAGATGTTTCCCTGACTTTGACACCACCTCGAGACATTCTTGAAGGAATTTATCAGAAAGTTTGGGAAAATACCTGGGGGAAGGGAGATGCCTGCTTTCCAGGAAGGGAGAAGAAATCTCTCTGCTCTCTCCCTGGCGGTGCCATCTCCATGGCACTGACCTGCTGTGCCCCCAGATGACACAAGCTGAGGTCACAGCGGGATGTGCTGCATCACAGGGAGGTCTCCATGGTGTCCTGGGTGAGGGCCCTCACTTCGCTCTGAGACCTAGGTGCTGCTGGGCACTGCTCACGCCCTCCCTGCCGCTGCCCTTGTAGTGGCTCCATGGCAAGACTGGAGACAGGAGTTAATGGGGGCTGTGCTGGGATCCGTTGCTGACATGCAGAGGAACAGGAGCATGATGAAAAGGAGTGTTGGGTGAAGGGAAGAACATCCCTCCTCCTGGGCTGCAGAGGTGAGCCGAGGGCAAAGAGGGGAGATGGAGGACTGCTGGATGGACACCATCCGCCGAGACCACAGTTCCTTGTTCCCAAGGCTCCTGCAGCTCTCCACTGAGGGTAAGGGCTTTGGGTACTTCTTCCCGAGATGTTGCACAAAGATTGGTAACTGCAAAAACTGCTGTGAATCCAGGGCTGTGGGGGTGGCTGGACAGGACTGGGGGCTGCCACAAGAGTCATCTCTGAGGGTCCCATCTGTCTTAGTGGACAGCCAGGCCTCCTGGGTCATGGGTCAGGAGATGCGCTGAGCCTCAAGGCTTCTGTGGGGCCAGCTCCATTGCCTTTTGGGGTCTGTGGGGGGGCATGGGAATCCATGGCAGGTTTCCCTGGGATCGTGTCCCCCTTTGCGATCTGGCTCTGGGAAGAATTGGGGTCCTGCATCCCAGAGGCTGGGGCAACCTGCTGCTCTCATGGGGCTCTCAAGAACCTGCTGAAATGTCCATGTACAATAAGGAAACCACCTTGTAATGAGCCCAGGTCCTCTGCCTGTTTGGGAGGACCTCTGTTCCTTTCATGCTTGGTACAAGTTGGTACAGCATGTTTTGGGCTCAGAGAAGCCATCTCGAGATGGTCATAGCCTGTGTCCTTGCGCAGATTGGACTCAAAACATCTGCATGCAAAAGAAAGCCTATTTGGGAGAGCACCTTGGAAACCGGTGGAGGCACGGTCCCCACTGCCAAGTCCTGACTGACCCAAGGATTTTTCTCTGAGCTATGGGGTGCAGTGCTGCAGTAAGCCCAAAAGAGCCATCTCCCCCAGTCCCTTCACGACCCCACACCTCCACTCCCTGGCACCAGCTGGCTCAGAGCTGGTCCCCCCCCTCACTGCCCTGTGCCCCCATGGGGCTCCTCAGCCCTCTGGAGTGACCCCTTGGGGCACAGTCCAGCCCCACACAGAGCAGCCCCTGCTGGGCCGTGGCCCAGCCCTGCCAGGCGCAGCTCTCTCAGCCTCTACCTGTATGCCCCATGCTCCAGGCCTTGACTGTCTTGGTGTCCCTGTGCTGGACTCCCTACTGTGTGTTTGTGCCTTTGCAGAACTGGAGTGTCCAGAGGAGACCCGATATACAGACATGGTCTCACCTGTGCCAAAAAGAGGAGTAGAAGCTCTCAGTGGCCCCACAGGCTGTGCTCTCACAAATACAGCTCAGCGTAGAGGGGAGACATTTGCCGCCAACTGTTGCGACTGTGGAAGGCCAGCAGAGCTGACAGTAACACTCTGATTTTCTCTTTCTTTCTAGGTTACTGCAGTCCCATATGTTGCTGGTGTAGTCCTAGAACTGCTGAGGATGGAGGCAGGATGCCAGGGTGTGTGCCTGTACCTGTCAACATCTTTGCCACCATTGTGATCTGTCTGAGAAAGCAGCTGCAAGAGGTGAGGTGCTGAATGAGGTGAGGCTGCGAGTGGATGTGAAGGCTTCTGTAAGTGCGCCTGGCTTCCATGGGTGACTTGGGGTGTAGGTTCACGTCCGCTGTGCTGCAACTTCTGCATCGCACAAATGCTGTTAGTGCCAGCTTGCTCTGCAAATGCTACTGTGTTCCCCCCTTTTCCAAGAAGGCTGTGGTGCCACATATTTGTCTGAGTGTCCCAAAGCCACTGTAGCTTGAAATTGAGGATGTCTCACAGTTGTTGGGTTCCTGTCTCTGTGAGGGGTGAAGATGTGCCCAGGGTCAGGTTGTGAATGCAGCTGTGGAGCTCAGAGAGCTGCTGCAAAGCTCGTGCAGCCAGACAGGTGGCATTTCAGCAGACCGCCAGGCTGGGGCTGTCTCCTTGCTTGGGCCTCATTTCAAAGCCTCTGCACACTTTTTCCCTTCACAGGGCAGCCTGTGCAAGGGGCATGGAGTGCAGGGCTGGAGAGAGGAACCTTGGTGGTGCTGCCCGGCTCTCAGCTGCCAGGCAGGCTCCAAAGCTGAAAGCAGAGGCTTGGAGGCAAGGCCATGGGGATGGGTGTGCCCATGGGGACTGCCAAGGCGTTGTGCTGGGGGTGCCCCCAGCCATCCCCGGGGCTTGGTGACGGCTGTTGCCACGGTGAGTAGCAGGGCTTTGTGATGGTGGTGCCATAGTGCCTCCAAGGCCCTGGTGATGGGGCTGTCTCCATGGGGACTGTGTCCCTGCTGGAGCAGAGCCCCTGGGGTCCTCCCACTGAGGAGAGCCGCTCCCTGAGGAGCAGCAGCTGCCCTTGGGGCCAGAGCAGCAGGACCCCGGCAGAGGATCCTGCAGAGGGACGAGGAGCGGCAGCAAACGTCTGCTGCCAGGCTGCACACGCACTACCAGGCATGCCGGAGCGCAGGGCTGAGATGAGCCATGGGGCTGGAGGCAGGGGCAGGCAGCAGGCATGGGAGCTGCCCAGAGAGCAGGCAGCTGGTTTGGCAAAGGAGCTGGGGTGAAAGAGGCAGGCAGGAGCTGCTGCGGCCAGGTGGGAATTTCTTCCTGGCCCTGGGGATTTTCCCTGGGACAAAGCACAGCAACCTGCATGCTCCAAGGCCCCCACAGAGCCCGTGAGCTCTGTCCTGAGGGGCAGAGAGCAGCTCTGGGCCCAGCTCAGCCAGGCCGCGTGCAGCCAGAGCTTCCCTTGCCCACAGCCCTCAGATTTCCTGCTCTTCACCAGCCACTTGGACCAAGTCAACCGCCTCCACCCTGTGAGTCCTTCTGCCCACAGGTGGCCAGCAGCAGCTGCACGCAGCAGTGCAGCACAGCCGGAGCCCAGCTTGCTCCCACCAAAGGCACAGGCTGCCTCGGCTGCCCAACGCACAGGGCTCACAGGCTTCTGCACGTGTCCTCGCAAAGGTGCAGAGATGACCATGATGGTGGTTTTGTAAGCCTCTGCCTGACTCCCCGGAGCTGCCGAGGAGCAGGTGGGAAGTGCTGGCAAGGAGCAGGAGGTCTCTGCCTGCTGGCAGGCTGACTGCATGCTCTGCCTGGCAGCCTGCAAGGACATGCCTGCGGGTTCCCAAGGCAGCTGCCATTTCCCGTCTCTTGCCCCACACTGACAAAGCCTCTGCCCAGCCAGCCTGGCTAGCAGAAGAAGCAGAGCACCCTCAAGACCCCTGCCTTGCTCTCTCCTGCTCCTACCAGGGCTCAGCTCCAGCCGAGGCTGCCTCCTGCAAGGCTTGGCCCTCTCCCAAGTGCTTCTTACAGCCCTGTGTCCCTGGCATCATGTACAACCAGAGGCACCAAACTCCACAAGCCTTCAGAATTGTTTGGCTTTGTACATCATTTCCACTTGGCAGATTTTGGAAGGACATGACTTCTTTGGGGTGTCTGACATGGCATTTTCATACACCACCTGCTTTGCCATCCCACTGCTGTTCGTGCTGGCATCTCGTTATTTATTTTATTTCCCTCACATACACACCCCACTTAGGCTTTCTCAATCTTAGCATGCTGCTGGAGCAAAGGAAAGGAACTGGGGTGTGTGATGGTGGTAGGCGGGGAATACAGAGGGTGTTGAAAAAGTGCAGAAAGCAGATGTGCAAAAGTAGGGGACTCTGCTGAAAGAGTGAGATTTTTCTGCTGTCTTGCTATGGGCAAAAGCAGGAAATGAAGAGCAAGAAGAGAAAAGAAACTTCTGTCTTCCATAGCAGCTCTATGTAAAGAGGTGTGGACAGGATGCAATGGGTCCACATTGGGGCCTTCCGCCAGCAGGCAGTGGGGCAGGGCCTCATTGTAAAGGAGTTTTGGGTGCCAAACCAGGAAGAGCATCCCTCCTCCTCAGCTACAGAGGTGAGCCAAGGACAAGGAGCAAGTAGAGATGGAGGACTGCTGGACCAATACCATCAGCCCAGACAACAGTTGCTTGTTCCCAATGCTCCTGCAGCTCCCTGGGAGCCTTCTGGGGCTCCTGTTTGAGGAGGCACACAGAAACCCTTAACTGAAAAAACTGCTGTGGATCCTGGGCAAAATCCTGCCTGAGAGGCTTGTCTGGCTCGGGAGACCATGTGGCAGCCAGGACTCCTGGGTCCTAATTTTGGGGCTGCCCTGATGCCCAAGGCCCCTCTGGGGATGGGGGAAATCCAGGGCCAGGTATCCATGGGAGTGGGATGCCTGTGGTGTGCAAAAATGACCTCTCTCGGGCCTCTTTCTAGCTATTTCCCTGACTTTGCATCATCTGGAGACATTCCTGAAAGGATTTATCAGAAATGTTTGGGAAATAACTGGGGGAAGGGAAGGGATTGCTTTCCAGGACGTGAGAGGAAATCTCTCTGCTCCCTGGCTGGGCCATCTCCATGGCAATGGCATAGTGAGCCCCCACATGACACGAGCTGAGGTCACAGCAGGATGTGCTGCATCACAGGGAGGTCTCCATGGTGCCGTGGGTGGGGGCCCTCACTGCCCTGCGAGGCCCAGGCACTGCTGGGCACTGCTCACGCAGTCCCCACCACTGTCCTTCGTAGTGGCTCCGTGGCAATGACGGGGGACAGGAGGCAACGGGGCTGCACTAGGAGCCCTTGTCGACACGCAGAGGAGCAGCAGCATGTTGGCAAGGAGTATTGGGTGATGAGATGGGAAGAGCATCCCTCGTCCTGTGCTTGAGAGGTGAGCTGAGGGCAAGGGACAAGCGAGATGGAGGACTGCTGCAGGGACACCATCAGCCAGGAATGCACTTGCTTCTTTCTAGTGCTTCTGTAGCTCTCCAGTGAGGATTGACACCGTTTGTATCCTTTTATGATTCTAACTTGGCAGAGCATATTTGGGGCTCTGAGATGCCATCCTGAGATGGCCACAGCCTCTGTCCTCCTGCAAAATGGACTCCAACCTCTGCATCCAAAAGACAGTCTGTTTGGGAGAGCACTTTGTGAACAGGTGGAGGCATCACTGTCACCCCGTAAGTCTTGGCTACCCCAAGGACTTTTCTCTGTGGGGTGCACTGCTGGGGTGAGCCCAACATGGCCATCTCCTCCAGCCCCCTCCTGACGCCACACCTCCACTCCCTGGCACCAACAGGCCCCGGGCGCAGGGCAGTGAGGAGCCCCGCAGGCACCATGCAGCAGAGCGGCTGGGCCCAGCGCTCCGCACTGCCCGGGCACCCAGTGCCGGGCTGCCCCCAGGCCCCACCGTGCCCCGCACTGTCGCCCACAAGATGGCGCCGTCCCGCGGGGGAGGGGGCAGAGCTGGCTGCCAGGGCAGGAGGGCGCAGCGTTGCCATGGCATCGCCTGAGTGCGGCCCTCCTATTGGCTGTCCTGAGGAGGAGGGCGGGGATGGATTGGAATGACGGCTGTGTCAGCCAATCGGAGTCCAGAGTGGGAAAAGGCCAAGAGAAGAGTGAGGTGCGAGAAGGGAGGGAGCGAAGCAGGCGAGAAGGGAGCGGGAGTGAGAGCGGGTGCGAGTGGGGCTGGTGGGGGCTGCGGGTGCGTTCAAATGCCGGCGGGTGCCCTCTCGCTGCAGCAGGGTCAGCGGTGCTGGCGAGGGGGCTGCTTCCCTGCAGGGGCTCCCGAAGGGGCTGTTGGGGCTGTGAGCAGGGGACCCAGCGCCCTGTCACCGAGGGGAACTGACCTGCGAGCCAGGCGTGCCGGCCTGCGCCGAGCAGCTGGGCCAGGGCGGCTTGGTGGGGTTTGGGTGCAGGAAGCTTTGAACCTTTTGTGGGTCTGAGATGCATTTTCAAGGTTTTCCTTGATTTGCTGCTGCCCCCGCAGCCCCCAGGTGCTGCTCAGAGCTGTGTTTGGGATCTGCTGGGCAAAGTGAGAGCAGATTGCTGCAGTCCTCGCGAGGTGTCGTGCCCAAGTCGTTGTGCTTGCTCCATAGTTCTTGGTGTGCTCCAGGACCTGTGACCCTGGGAGCAGCCTGAAGGGTGTTTGCAGAAGAGCTCTGTTAAGTGTGAGGTGTTTTGCTTTTCAGGGGCCTTGGAAGTTGACGAATGTCCATTTTCACACTTTCGGTTGTTATTCCCATAATCCTAGCTGAGGAGGAAGAGCTGCTGAATTCTGGCTCTGCCGATTTCAGCAATTGAAATGTCCTGGATGGAGTCTGTTGCCATGTCTCAAATTGTCAGTGCGTAAAATAGGAGAATGCTTGTTGTGCTCAGTGTGTAGAGGATTTGCTGTGCTTGTTCAGCATTTGGGAAGGAAGGAGACTTGTGAGCTATGGGAAGGCTTCTCCCTCTGACTGGGACATGAGGCCCTGCTCTCTTGCTACATATAGAGACTACCTAGGTGAAAGCTAATGTATTTTTTGGGGGTTGGAGCTGCTACGTAATGGGTGCTTTGCTGCACTGTGAGCATTGTGAAGCCAGGAAGTGAATCAGGGAGGCCATTTGGGAGGTGGCTCAGCCGTGGGAAAGGGCAGGGGGAGCTGCAGGCAGCAGCAGGGTGGGCAGTGAGGTCCCTAGTGTTTAAAAGGGCTGTAGGAGAAAATGCCCTGTGTGCCATCAAGTGTTTGTAGGTAGCTGGTGGGGCTGGAGGAGGCCCATGGCTCAGCTGTTGATGGTGAGGTCAGTTCTGCGCGAGTCCCTGATAGGCCGGCTGGAGGGAGAAGGCGTGGCTGTTGCTTGTGATGTCACTTCCCGCGGAGCAGTGGATAGGGCAGCAGCAGGTCCGCACTGGGATGCGTTTTTGAGATGGTTTCTGCCTGAGCAGCAGATCAGCCAGGATTTGTCTGCTGGCTGGGGAAGTTCTAGTGAGGTAATTCCTGCCTTGGGGGCTTCTTGGCCACTGACTGAGACCTGGTTGCGCAGGTGACTGCGAGGTCCCGTCTTTCTGAGTCCCTGATAGACCGGCAGCAGGCAGTTAGTCATGGGTGTTGAGTGTGAGGTCTCTTTTGTCCAAGTCCCTGCTAGGACAGCAGTGGCTCATGGCTGGGGAAGTTATGTTGAGGAACTGGTGTCTCTGAAGCCCACAGACCAGCAGCAGGCATGTGTTGGGGGTTTGCCCTTGTGAGCAGCTCACAGGTCAGGAGAAGCCACACAGTGGTGGTGAGGTGACTGCTGGGTTTGTTGCGTGTGCCCAGAGGAGGGATTGAGCCCTGCAGAGCTCTATAGCAGTAGAGAAAAGGCAACAAATTAATCAAGCAGAAGTAGATGTCCCCCATCATCTAACACAAATTCTAGTCTACTCTGTCATCCTGCGTTAGTACTGCTACGTTTCAAATGTGGATGATGTTCTCTGGTGAACATGGACATGGAGCTTGACTTTGCATTTGCTGAGTTCCTAAGTAGAGGCTTGCAGCCTACTCCTGGTCATCATGGGAGTCCAACTAGATCTTTTAAACTACTGAATAAATCTAGTGCTGGTGTACGCAGTGGTGCTAGTAATCTCTTCTTCCCAGAATGTGTGTTAGGCATGGGCGTTGAGTGTGAGGTCTCTTTTGTCCGAGTACCTGCTCGGGCAGCAGTGGTTCATGGCGGGGGAAGTTATTTTGAGGAAACGTGTGTCTCTGAAGCCCATAGCAGCTGTAGGCGTATGTTGGGGGTTTGCCCTTGTGAGGTCACCTCTCTGAGCAGGTGGTAGATCAGGAGAAGACACGCAGCCTGGATGATGGTGGTGAGGTGACTTCTGGGTTTGTTGCGTGTGCCCAGAGGAGGGACTGACTGCTGCAGAGCTCTACAGCAATATGTAAATGTAACTATTCAGTCAAGCAGATGTTCCACATCATCTGACAGGAATTCTGTTCCAGTCTGTCATCCTGTGTCAGTACTACTACATGAAAAATGTGGGTGTTGTTCTCTGGTGAATATGGACATGGAGTTTGACTTTCCAGTTGTTGCTAAGTAGAAGCTTGCAGGCTGCTCCCGGTCAGCTAGGGAGTCCAGCTAGAGTTTTGAGGCTGCTAAATCAATCTGATGCTGGTGTAAGCAGTGGTGTTAGTAATCTCTTCTCCCCATTGTCTGTGTGTGCTTTAGAAATTCCCCCTGTGGAAACAGGAGGGAGCTTATGAGATGTTCCTGCAAGGTCTAAATGCTGTGCCTGTCTTTCAGGTGTCCACCTCCTTTTATGACACATTTGGAACTGTGATACATTAGAGGTTGGTGATTTTCTGTCCAAGTATGCAGCCAGTGGAGAATGGGTGCAAAGTCTGTTGGAGGAGATAGAAGGAATGTCACCCTGAAATAACTATGGGCCACATTTTGAAAGAGATGTTCTTTTCAGAGAAGTTGAGGCACAAATGAGTGACAAGAGGTGGCCTGATCAGGGCTTGTGAGAGCACTCGTCTGCTTCCTGGAGAAGGGAAGTAACCGTGTATAGGACTGTGAGTGGATGCTGAGAGGCAGTGCGTGTTGCAAAGCCTTGGAGAACTAGAAGGGAACTTAAGAGCTGGAGAGCTGGGCTTTCTGTGTTGTGGGGCACTTGGGGTGCCCTGTGCGTTGCTGATGCAGAGGTGCACGTTTGCTGGCCCCCATCTGTGAGGCGAGCAGTGGTGTGTGCAGGGTGTCACAGTGCAGGGCTGCCGTGTGGTGGGTCCGGGTGGTGGTCCCATTGTTTTGCTGCTCATCGTGGGAGGAGATAGCTGGAGAGGGCGGTGCTGTGTGTGGGCAGTGGTGCCAGAGTGGGGAGCTGGGGAGCACTGCAAGGTGAGGGTGTGACTACGCTGGCTGGGCCTCGGCTGCCCTGGTGTCATGGGCCAGAGTTGCTGGCAGCCTGCTGCCTTTGATGCACTGAGGTTCAGGCCCTGGGGATGCTAAGCGGTTTCCAGGATCTGCAGCATGGATTTTTCCTGAAGGCCAGGGAGTGTTTCTCCTTGCTCCGGGATGTGAACCAATCCTGTGTTTTCCCTCCTTTCCTCTTATTTCCTTTTGCTCATAAGAGCTTTGGTCTGCAGCAGTGTTTGCTGAGAGGAGCGGACGTTGTGGGAGATGCGCTTTTCTGGCTGGGCCTTAGCCTGCTGGATTCCCTTTGAAGGAGTAAAAGCCTTGTGGTGTGGTGGTCTTTGGAGAAAGGCAGGTGAGTTCTTGGGAGCTGACTGTCAAGGGGCTGAGTCCTTCCTGTAGGAGACCTGTTTGGAGGAGTGCCTTTGAATGGGAGCAGGAAGGCAAAAGTGCCCTGCAAGGGATGTGCAGCCCAGGTCTCTCTTCCTTGCAGGTGCAGTCTCTGCAAGTTACCCCACCATCGTGCTGTAGTGTGAGCTTTCTGTGCTGCAGCGGGGAAATAAGAAAGAAGCCACGTGTAGCCATCAGTGTGCTAAGTGTGGTGTGGTTAGGTGCTGACCCTGCTGACTCTGGCAAGGGACTGGATTTTGCCTGCACTTTGGGTGGTGGTGAGGAGCCCCCACTTAGCTCTCACTGCCTTTTGCCATTTCAGAAGAAAGTGTTTGTCCTGCCTCCGAGCTGTCGTGAAGAGAAGGCGTGAGGATGGGCTTCCCTTTGAAAGCTCTAGGGGCCTGTCAGTAGGGAGGCCCCTTTGGGTGAGTGTCTTGAGGGCATGTGAGGCAAAAGTGAGTGGCAAGAGCTGGCCTGATCAGCTGCTGTGAGAGCGCTTGCTCTCTGCTTCCTGGAGATGGGAAGTGACCATGTCAGGACTGTGAGTGGATGTTCAGAGGAAGCACTGTTTCCAAGGCGTTGGAGGCCTAGAAGGGACTGGAAGGGCTGGAGAGTTGTGCTTTCTGTGTTGTGGGGCCCTTGGGGGTGTCCTGTGTGCTGCCATGTGTGGTGCTGTGCCCTGTGCACCACTGATTCACAGGCACATGTTGGCTCAGTGTTGTGCTGCTCAGCATGGGAGGAGGTGTGTGGGGAGAGCACTCTACTGAAGAGTGTTTGTGTGTGTGTGTGTGTGTGTGTGCCTCTGTGTGTGTGTGTGTATTTGTGCTGGCTTCCCAAACCAGATGTTTGCCCCAGGAATCTAACTAGAACATAAATTGGTGACGAGAAAGGGATTCCCGGGGTTTGCAGCATAGTGAGATTGGTGAAGCGCACAGCTGTACGGAGGCTACGCCACCTGCACTGGTTGGACTCGGTGAGTGGGGTGCACAGCTGTACCGAGGCCAAGCCACCTGCATTGGTGGGACTTGGTCAGTGGGGTGCACAGTTGTACTGAGGCTTTGCCACCTGCATTGGTGGGACTCGGTCAGTGGGGTGCACAGCTGCACAGAGGCTGCACCACCTGCAATGGTGAGACTCGGTCAGTGGGGTGCACAGCTGTACCGATGCTGAGCCACCTGCATTGTTGGGACTCAGTCAGTGGGGTGCACAGCTGCACGGAGGCTGCACCACCTGCATTGGTGAGACTCGGTCAGTGGGGTGCACAGCTGTACCGATGCTGAGCCACCTGCATTGCTGGGACTCGATCAGTGGGATGCAAAGCTGTACTGAGGCCGTGGTACCAGAATTGGTGGGAGTTGGTCAGTGGGGTTCACAGCTGTACTGAGGCTGAGCCACCATCATTGGTGTGGCTCGGTCTGTGGAGTGCACAACTGTACTGAGGCTGAGCCACCTGTATTGGTGGGACTCGGTTAGTGGGGTACACAGCTGTACCGAGACTTCCCCACGTGCATTGGTGGGACTCGGTCAGTGGGGTGCACAGCTGTACCGAGGCTGCGCCAGCTGCATTGGTGGGACTCGGTCAGTGGGGTGCACAGCTGTACCGAGACCTCTCCACCTGCATTGTTGGGACTCAGTCAGTGAGGTGCAGAGCTGTACTGAGGCCGACGTACCTGCCTTGGTGGGTCTCAATCAGTCGGATGCAAAGCTGCACTGAGGCCGTACTACCTGCATTGGTGGGAGTCCGTCAGTGGGGTGCACAGCTGTACTGAGGCTGCGCCACCTGCATTGGTGGTACCCTGTCAGTGGGGTGCACAGCTCTACCGAGGCTGCGGCAGCTGCATTGGTGGGACTCAGTCAGTGGGGTGCACTGAGAAATACTGTTAGAGAAATACTGTGAAAAAAACCTTGCAAATAGGTAACAAGACTCTAGGACAAGGTAGAGAGAAAAGCAGTACTGCAAAGTGTAACGAGCGCCGGCTAAATAGCCTTGATAAACATCAGCGCTTCGAAGAATGCGAGGGTTAGGTAAGACAAAAACAGCACTATAACCCAGAAGTGACCTTAGGTTCATTAAGGCCTGGTCCTCACAGGACAGTGAGGGCCACCTGCCACAGCACCAGGGAGACCTCCGTGTGATGGGGCACATCCCCCTGTGACCTCAGCTTGTGTCATCTGGGGGCTCACTACATCATTGCCATGGAGATGGCACCACCCGAGAGGAGGCAGAGAGATTTCCTCTTGCATCCTGGAAGCAGTTGCCTCCCTTTACCACAATTATTTTCCATAATTTTCTGATGAATCCTTCAGAAACATCTCCAGATAGTACCAAAACCAGTGAAATACCTCAAAGAGGGCACTGGAAAAGTCACCTCTGGGATCATGCACTGACAGCTCATTGCACTGGGCAGACCTGTGCAAGGATCTAGATGTTGGAGTTGGTTTGGGGTTTGGCATTTTTACAGGATCAAAGTCACATTGGATTGAAAAGCAGAAAGTGTGACCACTGGCTGTGCCCTAGGCGGTTGCCCCAGAGGGTTGAGAAGCCCCACAGGGTATGCAGCAGTGATGGGGAGACCCCTCTCAGCCTGCCGGTGTCTGGGGAGAGGTGATGTAGGGTTGTGAGGGGGGCTGGGATAGATGGCTCTGCTGGACTCACCCCAGCACCACCCACCACAGCTCAGAGACAAATCCTTGAGGACAGCCAGGACTGGTGCAGTGGGAATGGGACTCTTTCTCTTTACAGGCTGCTCTCCCAAACTTGCTGTCTTTTGGGTGTAGATGTTTGAGCCCAATTTCCAGGAGGACAGGGGCGGTGGCCATCTTAAGATGGCACCTCAGGGCCCAAAACATGCTCTGCCGAACTAGAAGCACAAGAGGATCCAGGGGAAAGGATCAAAGGTTCTCCCAAACAAGCAGACGACTCAAAGTTAGTACAAAGTGAAGGCTCCATTTCCAGCAAAGGCATTTCCAGCAAGTCTTGAGAAACCCCCAGGAGCTGCAAGACCCCAGCCTCTGTGATACAGGACCCCTCTCCTGCCAGAGCCAGACCCCAAAGCATGTCCCAATCCCAGGGAAACCTGGCCCTGGATTTCCCCCATCCCCTGAGGAGCCCTGGGGCTTCGGGCAGCCCCAGGACTCACAAGTCCTGGTTGCTACATTGTCTCCCAAGCCAGAGAAGGCTCTCAAGCAGGGCTCTTGCAGGAGCCCTCAGCCCTGTCCAGTCACCCCCACAGACTGGGATCCACAACAGGTTTTGCATCTCTCTGCAGCACTTCTGGAAGGAGCTCCCCAAAGCCTTACCCTTGGTGGAAAGCAGCAGGAGTGCTGGAAACAAGGAACTGCAGTCCAGGCTGATGTACTGCTCCAGCAGTCCTCCATCTCGCTTGCCCTTTTACTCTTGGCTTGCCTCTCCAGCTGTGGAAAAAGCATGCTCTTCCTGTCTCATCATCCAAAGCTCTTCTCTGACATGCTCCTGCTCCTCTGCATGTTGGCAAGGGGCCCCAGCATGGCCCTGCTGCCTCCTGTCCCCACTGCTTGCGGTGGAGCATCTCAACAGGGCAGCTGTGGGCAGGGAGGGCATCACCGCAGCAGCAGGGAGACCTCCCTGTGGGGCAGCACATTCTACTGTGACCTCAGCTCATGTCATCTGGGGGCTTGTTCTAGTTAGATTCCCGGGGGCCAAACATCCAGTTTGGCAAGCCAGCATAAACACATACACACACACATGTTCTTCAGAAGCAAGCAGTTTATTAGCAGATACTTACAAACAGACCGACCTGACAGTAATCTCAAGAAGGACCACCTCAACACTTGTCCCGATCATCTGCATGGTGAGAGAGAGAGTCGGCAGGCACAATCCCTTCAGGCGTCCCCGAGGAGGCAACGTGGTCCTCTGTTGTGTAGCAGTCTCCCTCTCCTTCAGAAAAATTCTGGTATTTATTTGCGGTAGGCGGGAGTGCCGACACATTGTGCCAACAAGTGCAGGGAGTCTAGCCCAACTCCGCCCCAGTCGCATAACCGGGCTATGATACAGCGTACGCGTGCAGACTTATTTCGGGGGCCACACTTGACTTTGGGGGTCACTACTTCATTACTCTTCAACTTCTGACCTTCATGTTGACTGCTTCTCACCGTTATTCTGTGGCTGGAAGAATCTATATGTAACCAACTGCTGTTCTTTCTGGCAGATTTCCAAGACCTTGTTTGTTACTTATTGTATTACACTTAACACAGCGGTATTGTTCGAGGCACTAAAAAGTTACAGCACTAGACTATTCCCACCAAGTATCAGGTAGTACAGATACAGGGCTCAGTAGGTCACTGCTGTGGAGATGGCAGAGCCATCTTTCCTTTTAATTTCTTCAAGTCCTGTATGGCTAATTGAAGAGGTCTTTGTAATGTAGCTGAAAGATGGAGATGGCAACAATACACAAGTATTTCTGAAAGGGTTTTTATTCTATGATCATTATTTTTCAGCTGTCAGAAGAAGGGAAGTCAACAATCCCCAACTGACATCGATCCAGACAGTCTCCTAATGAAGTCTGGACATGCATGAAAAACAGCGTCCTAGACGTCAGACACTGTATAGAGCATCTTCCTCCTCATCTCCCCAACCCTGCCATTTCTCTCATCAGTTGCCTGGCACTTATATGACTTCTACGACAAGCTGCCCTTATTCCACTGAAGTCGGCAACTGAATGCTACAACACATATGCCCTGATTCCCACCTTCTTTCCTTAGAGAACTAGCTGAAAATAGACAGAGAAGGATTTTTCCTGATTGCAAGGAAAAATAAAATAAAATAAAGCACATGATACAGACTTGGAGATGCCAAGGGAAATCCATCCCACCTGTAGCAAATCCATTGCTCTCCCTGCAGATCTTCCTGGACCCTTGGGCCTGAGATCCTGAGGCTGACGGAGAGACCAGCAGGTCTGTGAGAAAGCTCAGAAAGTGCCCTCCCCCACTCTCTGCCCATGCACAGCACCAGCACCTTTGCTGGCCCCAGCAGCATCTGTCCCCATGGCCCCGAGCACCTGCCAACAGGCAGATGCCCCTCAACACTGCCCCACTGCCAGGAGGTGTCTGTGGGGCACCTGGAGCCACCACCAGCACCGCTGTACCTGCACCCTCTCCTCACAGCTGAGACTGCGCAGAGAAATGGCCTCCGCATGTGGCACCGAGCTGCAGGGCTGCCAGGGGAAAGGGCGCAAAAGTGGAGAGCTCCCGTGGGGCCGGAGGCGGCCCAGGCCGGGCTGGGCCTTTCCTGGCCGCTGAAGCCACACAGCTGGGCCGCAGCGGCTCCGACTGCCCCCACGCGCACGGCCACTCACTCTGCCCAGCCTGCAGCCTTCAGCCCCGATGCAGCAGCTCCCAGCATGTGGCTAAAGCCGTGATCACTGCACCCTCGGGAGGGCCGGCAGCTTGCTGTACTCAGCGGCATGGCATTGAGGGTACGGCGTTGCGGAGCCCTGCCAGGAGGGCTGTCCCAGACACTCTTCCCAGCACAGGTGCTGCGCGGAGTCGGGAGCCGGGGGGCATGCCTGGGGAGGGCTGGCGGCAGTGCCCAGAGCCCTGGCGGAGCACGCCTGGGGGGCGAAGGGGACAGCGTGGCCCCAGGGAGTCCGACTGCTGCAGAGATGCCAAGAGACGGCCTGAGGTGTCCATGGCGGACAGGAGCCCTTTGGCTTCCCCTCATCCCTGCTGGGCTGCTTGTGCGGGGGCCAGGCCGCTGCCCAGGCTTTCTCCCCGCTGCGTCTTCTTAGGTGTCCAGAGGGGCAGAGCAGGCCCTGTACTTGCAGACCCTCCCCACCGTGCTGGGCCGGCGGCAGCTCGCCCTTGTGCTGTGCACAGCTCTGCTCGGGTCCCTGCCTCCAGGACCTGTGTAAAGCCGCAGGGGGCAGCAGGCCGCAAGAGCCCACCCGAGTGTCCCTGGAGCAGGACACAGTGCTTCCCTGGGAGACACACTTTCTCCCAAAGCAGACTCCGTGAGGTCCACAGGAGCTCCCGGCAAGCCCCACGTGCCCAAGGTGGCCAGCACAGGGCAAGTGCTGTTCTGAAGGGTCTCCTCTTTCAGCTTGCACAGAGGAATGTGCGGCCAAGGACTCCCGCTTCCGAGGGAAGCACCATCTGCCCCAAATACCCAAGGCCACTGAAAGTAAACCCAGAGAGGAGAGAGTCCAGATCAAAACGCCTGCAGCCAGGTGAGACTTGCTGGGGAGGGTGCTGCTGTCACCAGGGGAGTGAGCTCTTGCCTTGCACACAGTGTCCCTGTGAAGCCTGAAGGGGAATGAGTAGTTTTCTTCCCATCGAGGACAGAGTCATTTCTGTGCTGACTCTGCTCCCAGTAGGCAGAGCATTTGGGGAACGCCCTGGGAATTGGGAAGGGAGAAGTGGTGCCTCGTTGGCTCCTTTGTCTGGGGCTGAGCAGGATGTGTTTGCCTGAGGGACCTGTGCTCAGAGTGCCTGGAGACTGCAGCAGGGGCAAGGGGGGCAGAGGCTTTTTCTCCTGGCTTGCCAAGGGGGCAAGTGTTTCTGCACGCTGTGCTCAGCACTGGGCTCTTGCCAGAGAGGAGTGAGAGAGGACTGAGCCTGTTGGGATTACCTGTTGCAATGGGAAGCATGTGTCCAAAGGCAGCGCATAGCTTGTGAGCATGGAGTGGAGAGCAAAGTCCTCCTGTGCACCTACCCACTGCCCATGGTGCTTCTCCCTAGAGTGCAAGTGCCCTGTCTGGCCAGCTGCCCCGGGTAGAGGAGGATGGCAAAAGGAGACTCCTTTATCCAGCTGAAGTCCCGAAGACGCTGCAGGAGTGCAGAGCCTGCCGGGAAATAGCAGCAGCAGGTGCTCAGGGTGGATACATTTCTTATGGCAGCTGTCCCTAGAGAAAAGCCTAGTTGCCTGGCAGTCCCTTTTGGAAAAGTGCTTCCTTCGGGCCTTGGTGCAGGAGAGGGAAGCCGCTTGGTAGTTTTGCAGGACACTGTTGCCTCCTGCGTTTCTGTGGACCACAGCAGGGTCCCTTCTGTGGGCACTGTTGATGCCAGCAACAGCAATGGTGGGTTTTCCTGTGAGGGCAAGCATCCCGGCTCTCCTGAGCGCATTGACTGCTGTGATCACTGCTCATGGCAGAAGAGACCCTTGTGGCTGGATGGGGTTTGGGAGCGTACCATATGTCCATGCCCCAGCAGTGGTGAGCAAAACCCCACGGGCAGAAAGGTTTGTGCCAGAGAGCAGGAGAGGGAGAGCTACCCAACTCATGCTTGATGGTATTGCCATGCTGTGGCCCTGCAGAAAATCCACAAGCTTCTGAAGAAGTGGGATATGGAATATGGGATACTTCTGGGATGCATATGCCAACCAAACTACATGGCCAGGCTGGAGGAATAAGGTACTGGCAGCCTTTGAAGCCATTCAGCCCTGCACGCCTGCCTCATGTGGGGTGAAGTTTCTTCTCGACGCACCTCCATCTCCACTGCTTTCTCTTTTCCCTCCCTTGCCTGACAGTATCACCACTGGATGGGAGGGATCAGTGTGGAAGACACTTCCCTGGATGTGCACGATCCACTGCTGGCCAAAAGGGAAAGGCTGGAGAGCACAGCCAAGATGCAGGACCATTACAAAAGGCTTTTCTTGGGGAAGGAGGCCCTTCAGGCCACTGTGGGCACTTCTGCATCAAAGCTCGAGAGCTCTTCTCCAGAATCCCAGGTGACAGGCAAAGGCAGAGCAGCCAGGCTTGGTGCGCTCCACACAAGATGGTGTGTGAAGATCTCATGTTGGAGGCGCAGCATGGGTGCCGGAGGGCATCTCTGCCCCAAGGCACCCAGGAAAGAGCCCCACTGCTTGTACTCTTACTTCTCCCAGCCTCACTTCCTTGGCAGCATTTGGGCCCTCCGGTGAGAAGGACTCCTCATCCTCCAGAAGAGCCCAGGAGACAGAGCAAACCGAAAATGCAGGGCGGGAAGCCAGCTGCTCGAGCGAAGAGAGTGACTTTCCAGCTGCTGAAGCCTGGCAAGAGTAAGCGCGCACAGCGGCGGCAAAGGCCTGGCACAGCCCAGAGCCATAGCCCTGCGCACACGACGTCCCCTTTTCCTCTCCCTCATCTGTGGGGCTGGGGGTAGCATTCCCCGGCTTCTGGGGGTCCCAAAGGACCTGGGGGAGACCTTCCCTCCAGGAGCCTCTCTGATGCCCTAACTTCAAGCCCCAAATCCCTACAGGGCCAAAAGGGGCTCTGGGTACCAAAGGGACGGCGTGTGCTGGGGCTGTGGGATGACAGTGGCAGCAGGGCTGCCAGCCAGCGGGTGAGAGAGGATTTGTCACCGCTGTCGCAGGAGCACTTCACCGTGGGGAACGCAGGCTCCATCTCTGCTCAGTGCCCAGGCATTTCTGCGGGAGAAGTGGCTGGAGGCCAAGAGAAAACTCCTGGAGCAAAACCTATGGCAGCAGCACTTCCCTGCATAAGTGCCTGCCAACACGGGGGTGTTTGCTGCTCCCCTGCTTCCCCTTTGGAAAGAGGGTCTGCTCCTTGGGCAGCCCCAGCCTGGGAGCGCAGCAGGCTTGGGAGCCTGGCGCCCGAGTGGGACACCCTGGCCATCCCCGCTGTTAGGCCCTGAGAAGGAGAGAAGAAGCTGCGAGCTTCTCACCATCAGCAATGGCCTGAGCGTGGCCAACAGCATTTCTCGGCTTCTCTCCTCACGCTCAGCCCCTTCCTGTTTAACTCCGCAGCCCTCGGCAGACATCTCGCCTCCTTGAAGAGAGGGAGAGGTACCGCTGATCCCCAGCTGGGCTCCTGCACTCTGGATTTTCCTCTGTTGCATTAAACCGAGTGGCCAGGTCATGGGGAACTTTGTTGGAGGAGATGTGAAATGGGCACTTTGCAGTGTGGCTGCTTTGGAGGGGAAGTAAAGCACAGCTGAGGGCACAGGGACTGTGCCGTGCCCCATGCAGCCCCCTCTCCATGGGGGAATGAGCCTGCCCTGCCAGGAGCTTCCCCAGCCCATGTTCAGCCTGTCTGTAGTTATCCCTGGACGTCGCCTGGAGGGGGCTGGGTTGTGCTTTGTGTCTGCTGGGAGACCGAAGCTGGCGAGGTGTGAATGAAGGATCCACAGGAAACATGTCTCTGGGTAAAAGCTGAACTGGAGGACACGGTCATTTTTTATCACCTTGAGTTTTACCTTTTGAAATCCTGGCAGAGGGGTATTCCCATGCAGGAATGCCTTGCTGAGGGCTGTTGCCACGGTGAGCAGCAGGGCTTTGTGATGGTGGTGGCATGGTGCCTGCAAGGCCACTGTGATGGGGCGGTCTGCATGGGGACTGTGTCCCTGCTGTGAGCAGGGCCACCGGGGTCCTCACTCTGAGGAGAGCAGCTGGGTCAGGAGGGAGCTGCTCCCTTTGGTGCCAGAGAGGCAGGTCCTCAGGAGAGGATCCTGAAGAGGGAGAGGAAGCAGCAGGCAAACACCTGCTCCCCGTCCGTAATGGACTCCCAGGCACACCAGAGTGCAAGGGCGAGGCGAGCCGTGGGGCTGGAGGGAGTGAGAGATGGCACAGATGGGAGCGTGACAGAGAGCACCGGAATGGTTTGGGCTGACCTGCTGGAAAGCAGCTCTGCAGAGAAGGACCTGGGAGTCCTGGTGGTCAATAAGTTGACCATGAGCCAGCAATGTGCCCTTGTGGCCAAGAAGGCCAAAGGCACCCTGGGGTGCATTAGGGCATCCTGTAAATTAGAGAGATCACAGCGAGTGGTAATAACAGGTAACAGATTTGGGGGAGGTACAGGAGATTCAGGTACTGCTGATGAGGTCGGTGACTGTGATACCACTTGTGTGAGGCCCTTGCCGCTAAGCCTAACAACCGACCTTAAGCACTACCTCTAATCCTAAACCCTACCCTAACCCTTCCCCCAAGGCCCCATTTCAGTCCCCATCTGATACTCTGATCACAAAGCCGAAACCCAAACCCGTAATTCCTTACAGGTAATGCCCAGCTCTTCCCCCAAGAGTCACTCTAGCTGCTAGCTCTTATGCCTAGCCTTAATATGTAAGCCCCAAACTCCAGCCTGAACCCAGTCCTCTAACCCCAAACTCTAAAACATACCTTAGCTGATTACCGGGAACTGTAAGCCAAGCCCCAGCCCTCCTGAAGCCTCTCCCCACTCCCTAACCTCCAAAGTCATTCCCTCCTCTGACCTCCTGCCAGAGCACAGCTCTGACACCTCTGTGCATGCCAACACTGGAAGAGACACGCTTGCGATGGCGCAGAGTTTGAGTGTGCTGGTCAGGGTAGAAGTCGTCGACCACCCAGGGGCCTGCAGGTGCCTTTTTGAGAGCTTGAGGCTTTGTCCCAACCCCTACCCTGGACTTTAACCGTCGGCTGAACCTTTTCCGATACCACCAGTCCCAAGGCAGGGGAAAAAGTGGTCTGAGGGGAGCTATTTCGCCAGATACCGTATCCTTTAGTAGCCCTCATAGGGAGCTGGGTTTCTCCAAAAGGCAGCAGGAGGGTGTTGGGGGGCACCGAAAGACACACAGAGAGGGCTGTGGGGGACACCCCTACCCGAGGAGCCACCGAGGAAGCTCTCACCCCCTACCAACACCTTCCCTCTCCATCAGCACTGAACCCATCCTCTGCTGGAACAAAAAGGGGCAAAATACTCATCGAAGCCCCCGGAACCACCCTCTGGAAAGTATAAGCTTGGTGGTAAGGTAGAAGGAGCCCTTCCAAAAAAATAACTTGAAATGGTTTTTGAAAATAACTATTACAACATTTGTATTTCCAAGTATTTATTTAAATTGATGAGTACTGACATCATGTAATTATTAACTGATGGTTATAGCATTTTCTTAACATTCATAAAGGAAGATTGAGATCAATCTTAACAATGTCACTGTGCCCCAAATTCTGCTAAATCCTGATGAAACTCCAGCAGCACATGGTGGTGGGGGGGGGGGGGCATGGGCTGCCTGGGAGGGCAGATGAGGGGTCCCGAGAGGAGCAGACCCTGACTGGAGGCCGGGGGCATAGAAGGCCCCCACAGCCCAGCCGGTTCCAGCTCCCGCGGTGACAGTGACCTGCCAGCGCCCAGCTGTGGGTCACAGCAGTGCAAGGAAGGTCCCTGGCACCCGGCCCCATGTGGACAGCTGCCCATCTGCTGCCGGTCCCAGTGGCCACGTTTGCCTGCCTGCTCGGGGCACAGAGCCAGCTGCGCTTGGGGCTGGGGAGTCTCCTCACATCCCCCCAAAGGCCTCGTGATGCCTCACTGCAGCTCAGGAGGCTGTGGGGGCCGGGCAGGGAGGGGGCAGCAGGGATCAGGCCCTGCCACGGGATCCTGCTGCCTCCTCCCCGCCCCGCTCCCAGGCAAGGAGGAAGAGGGACCCTGCAGCGTTTGGTGACTTCCCGGGTTACACAGAGCTCCCTGCCCAGGGCCTCCCCAGCAGCATCACTCAGCTCCCCATGGAGAATGCCATACGCTTTTATTTATGTATTCAGTATTACATACTTGTAATACAACTTAACAGTATATAGTAAAATTTACAGTATAGTTTACTCTATCAGACTACGGTACAATTTACACAGAACTGTATCTATTAGAAGTCTGCATGTAGTATAGTACAAGATTATGAGCCTATTGCCTTATGAGCCTTTTCCCTTAAGACCCTTCTACGCTGTATCTTGGCTCTCCCCTCCACTATACTCTTGATTTTCTTTTTCCCACTAGTGACTGAAGTGGCGATTGTGGGCTGCCACGGGGGGTGACTGCTGGCTATGCTCTGTCTTCCTGGTGGCTCCTGAAGGCTCGCAATCCAACGCCGCCCATCTCTGGAGGCTAAAGACAATGATGCATTAGAGATTACCACAGTTGTTTCTGACTTTAATTCCTGGTTTTGCCAAGAGAATGATCAAGGAGGCCTGCAGGCCTGTGATTTTGGTGGCAGTGAAAAGCTTGGGTCCCTGTAAGTGTCTCTACCGGGAGGTTATTCTCCCACGACAGCATTTCATACCAGGGCGCTCCTCAAAACAAGCCTCAGGGGAGCGCGTTTGTGCTGAACTGCAGCAGAAGCAGAAGTTGGTGCTGCACAGGAAGGGCTGGGGCTCAGCGTTTGCCCCGTCTGCTTTGCCAGGTGTTACAGCCTACAAGACAGTGCTGTCCTTTGCAGCAATCCCTGTCTTTGGGCACCATCCCAGCATTTTCCAGTATTTTAGATAGTAGATTGAGGCCCCTTTTCCCAGACTGCTAAAACTCTGAGCAGCATTGCAGAAGTCCATTTGTAGCTGCCTTAATCAAATACTTTGTTTTCTCCCGGCTGTGAACATGGCTCTGGTCAGTGCTCTGTGCTAGGGGAGGGGACTGGTAAAGCTGCTGGTGGCTGGTGTGCTCTCCTCTCATGTTACTAGTGCATGCCAGCCCGATGGACTGGGGGCGCCCACGGCTGAGCTCTCTGCTGGCAGGAGCTGTCCCTCGAGCGCTCCTCTCCCCCACTGCTCCCTCCCGCAGAGACCCTTTCCCCAGCAGTGGTGGGGAGCGGGGGCACAGGGTGCCATCCCCCAAACTGCACGGCCCTTAGCGTACCTCCTTGCTGTGGTGTGATGAAGGTCACCAGCGCAGGGATCTGGGCTCCTGATGTCAGCTTGGCCAGGTATTGCTGTGTCCTACAGTCACATGTGCTGGGCTCAGCATTGGGGAAGGAGCCCAGAGTGACCCCCCCACATCCCTCTGAGGCCCACTGCCACCACGTGGGTGGCAGCATGGCCTTGGTACCTGGGGCTGGTGGAGCATGGCCCAGGCTGCCATGTGACTTGGCTCTTGGGAGAGGGAGCAACCTAAGCCAGCGTAAGGCCTGTCTTGCAACCCCTAACCACAGCTTGCATGGAGGTGAGTCCCTGCCCCGGCTGTGGGCACTGAGCAGGAGCCCCATGTCTGCCCCACTGCCAGCCCCAGTCAATTCCTGACCTGTGAGTAATGTCGGCGGTTGGCTGGGCTCGGGGATATGGCAGGAGCACCTGGGAGGCTTTAACAGCCCTGTGCATGCGTGATGCCTGCTGTACACAGGCTCTCACCTTCTTGGCTTGGTCTGGCAGTGGCGTCTTACTTTTCTCCTTGTTGTCCCTCCTTCAGAGCACCAGTCCATTTACTCAACAGGAGCCCCAAGGAGGGAGATGGTGAAAACCTAGGAGGACAAGAGATGCCTTGGCTGTGGGGGTCCATGCCTCAGAGGTGAGCTGGCTGGCACGCCAGGCTGAATACGATACTGGCAGCACAGCCTCTAGGGCACCTTTCTCAGGAGCGTTATGGGGGAGCTGCATGGCTGTGACGGCAGCTTGCCCTTCAGGGAAAGGTGCGAGTGCACCACACACCTGCCCCAAGCCTGGTCTGAAGATGCAGTCAGAATGAGGCAAAGAGGAAAGGGGGAAAGGAAGGGTCTGGTTGTCAGCGCAATGAGACAAGGTAAGATGATCTCCATCTCTGCCCCAGAGCCATGCCTCCTCTGATACAGATGTTCTGGTGCAGGAGCTCAACGTGACACTCTGCTCCCACATGACCCATGACCTGCGCCCGCTCACAGTGCCCCTCCAAAGCCCTTCCCGACAAGGTCTCTGGCCTCAGCTGACTGCTTTCCTGATACCTGCGCACCGATGACGCTGGTCACCATGTCCTGCTCTGTCTGCTGCTCTGACGTGCTGCTCCTAGCCCTCTTCTGAGTCTGAAAAAGGGAAGAAGGCATTTGCAGGAAGGGGAATGAAGCCAGCCCTAGTCCTGGGGGCACGGCTGGCAAGTGGCAGCATCACCCCACTGCTGAGATGCCTCCCTCCCATCTCTCCTCAGTCCCTTTCCTATGGGGGTAAGAGGAGCACAGAGGAGATGAATCCCACGACTCTGCTGGCAGCTCAGCAATAGCACCCATCTCTTCCTTTGGCTCAAGACCAGCTTGGAAGGTTTTCTCCCTGGAGCTTTCCAGGGGTGGAGAGCAGCCCAACAGCACATCCTGAAAGATCTCCCTGTTCCCATCTAGGATCCCCTAGCAGTACACAGGATCCTTCAAGGGAGACTCAAACAGACGCTGGCCTGTCTCCGTCCGACCTGTCCCACTGCCTGGGCCAACTGTCCAGGTGCTGTGGACACCGGAGAGCATTTTCTGCCTCAAAGTCACAGGCTTCTACATTTTGGTCCAGACAGGAGGTTTGAGTCTGATGATGCTGGTGGTGTGGTGAGACCTGCTGTGCCTAACTTTCGGACTTTGCATTGAAGCACACAAGGAAAGAGAGCCTGGTCCCACTTCTTGGACCAGTAACAGGGCGGAGTGCCACACCAGGTTGGAGATGCTCTGGTATGGAGAAAAGTTGGACTCTAATCAATTCCAGGAATTCTATCTGCCTAGGTCACTCTGTGCCTATGGGAATACCCAGTACCATGTCAGGCCTGTGCTCCCTATAAAAAGGCCTCACCGGCTCTGGCATCTCCTCTGCAGCAGGCCGTATATGTTGCTTCTTTGCCGGAAGACTCCAAGCGGTCTCTATGTCCATGGTGCTAGACTTCCTGCGCACTGCCTGCAAACACAGCAAGGGCACATTGTCCCGGGGCATCAACAGGGACAACGTGCTGCTGGGTCCCCAGCAGCACTGGGGCTACACAACAAGCCGCACAGAGGGTACGCATGTTCTGCACAGGCAGGTCCTGCTCAGGCGGGATGTGCATCCCCTCCCAGCACCGCAATTGCTCCTGCCTGCCTCGGGGGCACCCAGCACAACAGGGGCCTACTGCCAGCTGCACCCAAACACGGGCACGCTGCAAATGACTGAGGCCCCTCATCAGGCATGGGCTGCCCACACCACCCACAAAGACAGCCCGTCCCCATGGGCACGCCTCACTCGGACAGTGCACGCACTAGTGCTGGCTCTTGCATGCTATCTCACAGGGAGACTACGTGCAGAGCCTCCATTTCTCTCACTGCTTTGAATAGGCCCCTTTTTTTCAGCTCTGCTACAAAACCTCCACCAACAGACTCATCTGCAGAGCCTGGTCAAGCTACATGTGCAGGCAGAGCAGCTCAAGAGTGAGGATGTCAGGGACTATGATAGGCACTTACCTTTTTCTTGGATGGCATGCCACGCTGAATACCACCACAGCCTCGCTGACACCTTTCTCAGGAGCATAATGGGGCAGCTGCACGGTTGAGCTGCAGCTCTGAAGGCAACCTGTCCTTCAGGGAAAGGTGCAAATGCACAAGCCTGCCCCGAGCCTGACACAAAGGTGGATTCCCAGCGAGGCAATCCGAAAAGGACAAAAGGATGGGTCTGGTTGTTGGGGCAATGAGACACGGCAAGATGATCTCCATCTCTGCTCCAGAGCCATGCCTCCTCTGATACAGATGTTCTGGTGCAGGAGCTCAACGTGACACTGTGCTCCCACACAAGCCCATGACCTGCGCCCGGTCACACAGCCCTTCCAAAGCCCTTCGTGACAAGGTCTCTGGCCTCAGCTGACTGCTTTCCTGATAGCTGGCTGGCCACCGATGACGCTGTTCACCACGTCCTGCTCTGCCTTGTGATTCAATGTGTTTCTCAAGGCCCCTGTGTGAGCCTGAAAAGGGGAAGGAGGCATTTGCAGGAAGGGGAATGAAGCCAGCCCTAGTTCTGGGGGCACTGGTGGCAAGTGGCAGCGTCACCCCACTGCCGAGATGCTGAGGAGCAGGTTTCCAGGGAAGGACCTGGGGATCCTGGTCACAAGTTGGTCATGAGCCAGCAACGCGTTCACACAGCAAAAGGGGCCAACAGTATCCTCAGCTGAATTAGGAAGAGCATTGCCAGCAGCTCGAGAGAGGTGATCCTTCCCTTCTGCTCAGCACTGGTGAGGCCCCACCTGTGGAATGCTTTTTCCAAATCTAGGCTCTCCTGTACAAGAAAGACATGCACCTGCTGGAAAGAGTCCAGGACAGGGCTATCAAGATGACTACAGGTCTTGCACATCTCTCACCCGAGGAGAGCCTGAGAGAGCTAGGACGGCTTAGCCTGGAGGCAGATGGCAGTGCATGGACTGCTGTGAGCAAAGGAGTTGGCCAACATGGCAACAGAGACAAGAAGGTGCACCACTAGCAGGTAAGTTTTCCAAAGGATGAAAAGGAAGTACAAGGGGCCTCACATCTGGATGCCGAGCATTAGAAATGCTAGAACTAAGAAAGGTGCAGAACACACTCATGGACACTCATCCTAGCCACTTCTAAGCTAGGACGAGTCCTTGCTTCTTCACATCAGGAAATTGTTTTCCTGAAAGAAAGAAAACAACCCCACAATACCTCTAGAGCAAGTGAGCACCTCCACCACTTGGGCCTCAGCATCTCAGCTGAGCAACTGCTCTTCTCAGCCTCTCTGCCTCGGGAGAGAGAGTGAAATTCTCTCACAAGGGCAGCCTGAGGAACAAGCACATGCACAAATTCAGCTGCACCAGGCAGACGAGGCAGCTGCTGCCTCCAGGCCCCTCTGCTGTAGTCCTTTGACCCCCCGCCAGCAACATCACAGCTGCCTCCATCCTGATATCCCCGCCAGAGATTTGTTTTTCTTAATGAACATGGTATGAAAAGAACAGACCTGAAATCAAAAATTCTCTTCTTTCCCTTCCACATCCATAAGCACTGAAAACAACTGAGCCAATCTAGTTGTTTCTAGCAACCCTTTGGCTTCTTTCTTTTTTTCTCGAAATGGTTGTTTTCAGTGTGAGTTTTGCTGTTTTCACAGAATGACAAAAAAGACGATATTGGCAGGGACCTCTGGAGATCCCCTGCTCCAACCCCCCTGATCAAGAAGGGGCACCTACAAAAGCTTACCCAGGTCTAGGTCAGGCAGGTTTAGAGTATCTCACAAAGTCGAAACTCCACAGCCTCTCAGGGAACCTCTTCCAGCATTTAACCACCCTCACAATACCTGAAGGTATTTTCCTACCTTCAGGTGGAAATTCATGATTTGCCATTTTGTGCCCATTGCCTCTCCTCCTCTCCCCGGCTATCACAGAGAAACACTCAGAGCCACGCTCTCATCTTCCTTACACCTTCCCACCAGATATTTAGACACCCTCAAAGGATGTCTAAAGACACTAGCAGTCTGTTTTACAACAGGAAAACAGTCCCAGCCCTCTCAGCATCTCCTCCTATGGGAGATGCTCCAACCTTTCAGTCATCTTTGTCACACACAGCACCAATGTCTTTCACACCCACAACAACAGCAGACATGACCCGGGGAAATGCCGAGGAGATGCAGGGATGCATTCTGGAGCTGGAGATCCAGAATAGACCGCTTTCTGGACCTTGAGATCCAGAATAGACTGTTTTTCAGGGATCATTAGAAAGAGACGATCCACACAACCACAAGAGAAGATCTCATAACCACAAACAACAGCCATGGGCCTGGCACTCGCCCATCAGGCACCACTGCACAAGTGACCTCAGAACTGCAAACAGCAGCCTAGTGACCAGTGCTGGCTTTCAGGCACTGAGGCACAAGAGACCTCACAAGCACAGCCAGCAGCTGGGGGCCTGGCACTGGCCGACTGGGCACTGAGGCACGAGTGTCTTCACAACCACAAAAAACAGCCACGTGCCCAGCACTGGCCTATCAAACACTGGGGCAGAAGTAACCTACAAACCATAAACACCAGCTGTGTACCTGGCACTGACCTATCAGGCACGCAGGCAGAAGTGACCTCACAGCCACGAGCAGCAGCCATGGGCTTACTACAGTCCTATAAAATATCGCTGCACAAGGGACCTCACAGCAACTAACAGCAGCCTTTGAACCAGCACTGGCCTGTCAGGCACCGAGGCACGGGGGACCTCACAGCAACTATCCGCAGCCACGTGACCAGCACTGTCACGTCAGGCACTGCTGCAGAAGCCACCTCACACCCACAAATAGCGTCCGTAGGCCTGGCTCTGGCCCACCAGGGCCTCAGGCAGAAGTGACCTCACAAGCATAAACGACACCTGTAAGCCTGGCATTGCTCCATCAGGCACCGAGGTACAGGGGACCTCACACGCGCAGCCCGCAGCCATGGGCCTGCCACTGCCCTAGCAGGCAGTCAGGCTGAACTGACCTCACAGCCACAAGACTAATAATGTGTCTCCTTGTCCTCTGGTATTTACCATGTGGAAGTCTTTCAAATAGTTATCAAACAACTTAATTGCTACTTGCTCTTTGGTTTGGAGGAAGTAGTGACTTTGCAGGCTTCATCAAAGCCACTGGGCATCTGCTGGCTTATCAGAGAGCAAGGCAATAGGCACCTCACAAGCAGAAACAGCAGCTGTGTGCCTACCACTGGCCTCTCCAATACTGAAACAGCCAGGCACATTTACAGAAGCTGTTGCATGCGTACATAGCCTCATCTCATTCACTTGCAGCTGCTTTCACAGAGGGCTCAAGATGCTGGCAAAGATGTTGACAGCTACAGGGACACACCCTGGCATTCTTCCTCCATTCTCAGCAGCCTGAGAAAAGCACTGGGAATGTACGCAACTGGAGCAACCTAGAAAGACAGACAGAATCGGAGTGTTACTGTCAGTTCTGCTGGCCTTACATAGTTGCAACAGATAGGGGCAAATATCTCCCCACCATGCTGAGCTGTATCTGTGAGAGAACAGCCAGCAAGGCAACTGAGACATTCTAATCCTCTTTTTGGCAGAGATGAGACCATGTCTTTATACCAGGTCCCCAAAACAACAGCTAGGACACGACATGACATGTAGGACATCCTCTCTCAGAGACACTCTGAAATGCAGTTTCCACAACAAAAGAGATTGTTGGGAAGGGCATCTCGTGAGGACACCAGCAACCCGCTCACACTTTGACCAGCAGATCCCAATACAGCTCTGAGCAGCACCTGGGGGCTGCGGGGGCAGCAGCAAATCAGGGAAACCCTTGAAAATGCATCTCAGACCCACAACACGGACAAAGATTCCTGCACCCAAACCCCACCAAGACGCCCAGGCCCAGCTGCTCGGCGCAGGCCGGCACGCCTGGCTCGCAGGTCAGTTCCCCTCGGTGACAGGGCGCTGGGTCCCCTGCTCACAGCCCCAACAGCCCTTTCGGGAGCCCCTGCAGGGAAGCAGCCCCCTCGCCAGCACCGCTGACCCTGCTGCAGTGAGAGGGCACCCGCCTGCATTTGAACGCACCCGCAGCCCCCACCAGCCCCACTCGCACCCGCTCTCACTCCCGCTCCCTTCTCGCCTGCTTCGCTCCCTCCCTTCTCGCACCTCTCTCTTCTCTTGGCCTTTTCCCACTCTGGACTACGATTGGCTGACACAGCCGTCATTCCAATCCATCCCCGCCCTCCTCCTCAGGACAGCCAATAGGAGGGCCGCACTCAGGCGATGCCATGGCAACGCTGCGCCCTCCTGCCCTGGCAGCCAGCTCTGCCCCCTCCCCCGCGGGACGGCGCCATCTTGTGGGCAGCAGCGCAGGGCGCGGCGGGGCCTCGGGGCAGCCCGGCACCAGGTGCCCGGGCAGTGCGGGGCCCCAGGCGCGGCCGCTCTGCCGCAGGGGCCCCGCGGGGCTCCTTGCTGCCGTGCGCCCTGGGGGCCATGCTGGGCTTGGAGGTCGGCCCTGGGGCCTGTGCTGGTGCCAGCCCTGGTGCCGGCGCTGGGGCTCTGGGAATGGCCGGAGCGCCGGAGCCTACGGGTGACGTGCTGCTGCTGCCAGGGCAGGGCAGTGTCCTCTCGGCCCTTCTGCCCCAGCCCCTTCCCCAGGGTAGCCCCAGGGCTTGGCAGCCCTCCCGCTGCGCCTGGCAGGGCTGGGCCACGGCCCAGCAGGGGCTGCTCTGTGTGGGGCTGGACTGTGCCCCGAGGGGTCGCTCCAGAAGGCTGAGGAGCCCCATGGGGGCACAGGGCAGTGAGGGGGGGGGACCAGCTCTGAGCCAGCTGGTACTAGGAAGTAGGGGTTTGGGGTCATGAAGGGACTGGGGGAGATGACTCTTTTGGGCTTACTGCAGCACTGCACCCCATAGCTCAGAGAAAAATCCTTGGGTCAGTCAGGACTTGGCAGTGGGGACCGTGCCTCCACCTGTTTCCAAGGTGCTCTCCCAAACAGGCTTTCTTTTGCATGCAGATGTTTTGAGTCCAATCTGCGCAAGGACACAGGCTATGACCATCTCGAGATGGCTTCTCTGAGCCCAAAACATGCTGTACCAACTTGTACCAAGCATGAAAGGAACAGAGGTCCTCCCAAACAGGCAGAGGACCTGGGCTCATTACAAGGTGGTTTCCTTATTGTACATGGACATTTCAGCAGGTTCTTGAGAGCCCCATGAGAGCAGCAGGTTGCCCCAGCCTCTGGGATGCAGGACCCCAATTCTTCCCAGAGCCAGATCGCAAAGGGGGACACGATCCCAGGGAAACCTGCCATGGATTCCCATGCCCCCCCACAGACCCCAAAAGGCAATGGAGCTGGCCCCACAGAAGCCTTGAGGCTCAGCGCATCTCCTGACCCATGACCCAGGAGGCCTGGCTGTCCACTAAGACAGATGGGACCCTCAGAGATGACTCTTGTGGCAGCCCCCAGTCCTGTCCAGCCACCCCCACAGCCCTGGATTCACAGCAGTTTTTGCAGTTACCAATCTTTGTGCAACATCTCGGGAAGAAGTACCCAAAGCCCTTACCCTCAGTGGAGAGCTGCAGGAGCCTTGGGAACAAGGAACTGTGGTCTCGGCTGATGGTGTCCATCCAGCAGTCCTCCATCTCCCCTCTTTGCCCTCGGCTCACCTCTGCAGCCCAGGAGGAGGGATGTTCTTCCCTTCACCCAACACTCCTTTTCATCATGCTCCTGTTCCTCTGCATGTCAGCGACGGATCCCAGCACAGCCCCCATTAACTCCTGTCTCCAGTCTTGCCATGGAGCCACAACAAGGGCAGCGGCAGGGAGGGCGTGAGCAGTGCCCAGCAGCACCTACGTCTCAGAGCGAAGTGAGGGCCCTCACCCAGGACACCATGGAGACCTCCCTGTGATGCAGCACATCCCGCTGTGACCTCAGCTTGTGTCATCTGGGGGCACAGCAGGTCAGTGCCATGGAGATGGCACCGCCAGGGAGAGAGCAGAGAGATTTCCTCTCCCCTCCTGGAAAGCAGGCATCTCCCTTCCCCCAGGTATTTTCCCAAACTTTCTGATAAATTCCTTCAAGAATGTCTCCAAGTGGTGCCAAAGTCAGGGAAACATCTGAAGTGGGGACCTGGAGAGGTCACTGCTGTGCTCCTGCACTCCCTGGCTGCTGCACGAGGCAACAGGATTCTGTGCAGGAATCTGCGGTTTGGGGGTTGGATTGGGGTTTGGCATTTTTACAGGATCAAAGTCCAGTGGGATGAAAAAGCACAAAGGGTGGCCACAGGCTGAGATGCTTAGATGAGCCTCAAAGCTGGTGGCTGCTGTGGATCTCGCTTTTATTTGAAGTAGGGTATAGGAGAATAAGGGACAGGACGTAACCTTCCTCCTTTAGGCACCAAAGCAGGCTCTTTGATTTGAGAAGCCTTCAGCAAGGTTTCTCGCTCTGTGGTGCTTAAGATAGAGATGATACACCAGAAAAGAGCAAACACACATCATCCAGAGAGCTCTACCCAGGACCCTCGTCCCTGCCAGACTCCAAAGCCATTGGTCAGGCCACGTAGCCAATTGGAGGAAGTTTTCCCATTTCCCATGAACTTAGTCCACCTTTCCTTCTGTGTGAGCCTGAGAAAAGCCAGGTCTCAACTCTGGGCTTCAGATGGTCCTTGGGCTTTTCAGTGTCACTTTGGGGCTCTGCTTCTCCCCTGGGTACGCTCCTCAGCCCCCTGCCCTTCCCCACACCAGCCCCCTGGCTCCTCCAGGGATCTGTGCAGCCCAAGCACCCTGGATCCACACTGGCACCCTTGCTCTCCCACGATCTGTACAGCTCTGGCACCCTGGATCTCCGGCATTTGAGGATTCAAGGCTTCTCAGGACATCCCTCATACTGCAGTGCTGCTCTCTGGGCTCTGGTGCAGAGCCTACGAGGCAGTGCAATGCCTCAGGGCCTGCATTCAGAAGTTTGTAAGGGCACCTCCCAGCTCTGCACCTGCTAAAGCTTGCGAGTCTCCCTACAGTCAACCTTCCTGCTCTTCCTAGTCTCTGCAGAGCGCTGGGGCAAGTCTTGCAGGAGGGAGACTCCACCCCCCTTAAATAGTGTCCGAGATGTGCCTTTCCAAGTCCCTACAGGAGTTAGTTTGCTTAGTCAGCCTCTAGTCATCTGTGACGCAGGGAGCCCAACTCTACCTGCTGGCATCTCTGCCCTTTCTCTCCCTTGTCTCCTGTGTGCCTACCCAGTCTTCTCCATGCACCAGAGGCATGGGAAGTGTTGCCTGAGAGAACTCACCTGAACCTATGACACGTTGTGGAGCTGAGGGCCTGACGGAGGCAAGTCTGGGATGACTGTTCTCCCATCTCCTCTCCTACTCCCAGCCCAAGGGTTAGGAAAGTCCTCTGGAGAGAGTGGTTGGTTTGGTATGGCTGGGATGGGTTTCCCTCGACATCGCTGGGTCCTGCCTGTGTTGCTCTGAGTGCCCAGAAAATTTCTCTTCTCTGGGGGCCTGCATCAATGTTTTCCAGACTTTTGTACAGAAAGATAGCTTGCTCCAAGAGCCCCCAAATCCCCCCCCTCCCCCACACACACACCTGCAGGACGGCACAGTCTTGTGGAGATATTTGTTTTGCTTCTCTGTCGTGACAGACATCTTTTGAGCTACCGTCCAGATTACAGCAGGGAAAAAAATGTTTGTTTAAAAAAATCTTATCCCTGGCAGCAAATACAAACTGACTCCTTACCCCTGCACCTCCACCATTCAGTAGAGCAGCAGCTCATGCCTCTCTGCTTTCCCTGTCAGTTTCACCACCCACCCAGAGTGTTTCAGCTTTCCATTAGGAGGGAACATCAAGCAGTAGAAGTGGCAAAGAAAGCGGCTTCTCTCTTCTTTTCACTCTTCACCTGCTGCCTTAGGTTTCACTAGTGATGGAGCTCTCACAGCTCAGGGCTTCTCTGCACCTCTCAGGCTGCCGTGCTGTGACAAGAATTTCTGCTCTAAAGCAGGATTCAGGAAATGTGGAGGTTGCTGCGAGTTCTTATGCAGGCACAAAGCTGAGTGTATCAGCTAGTTACAGATTAATAATCTACAAGTAGAATCACGAAGAAAGGAATAGTTTCCCAGCAGATACAGAAGTATTCCTAATGGCACTTGAGGGATAGCATATGACGTACTGTGAGTAATTCTGGTTTCCTTGGGAAAAAAAAGGAACTGAGATTGCAACAAAAAGCAACAAAGGCAGGCTATGCAAATGCCCCAGAAGTGAAGTGCCAATCACACGGAAGCACACTAGGAGAATTCAGTTTGACATAGCCAAACTAAGACAGAGGAAACAGGATTGTTCCGTACAGGAGAAGTTGCTCTATGGAGAGAGAATCAGTTACCCTCACAAGCAATGCTGCCACAAGGAGCAATACCCATAAAGTTTCCATCAGGAAATGCCACTTGGATTTGAAAAGACTTCAAATTCCTGAAAAGGAAATTCTGCATGTGGCTCTCAATCAAGGAAATATCTCACAAGGGAACTTAAGTCTATCTATAAAATCGATTCTGCGATAGATTTGCCTGGAGCAGGTGACTGAACACCAGGACCCAGGAGATTCTTTGGGAGGGGATGAGATGTCAAGGAAAAACAGGCAAATAGGGACCCAAACCTGAGTCACAGGGACAGGCACAGGAAGCTAAGCAGTGCCCCTTTAGCCTCTAGGCTAACCCCACTGCCCAAGCACACAGCGTTCTTCTGCGCATAAGGAATAAGACGACTTAGTAACTGAGGAGCAAACCACAACAAATTAAAAGCTGCTTGTGCCTATGTGATGGAAGGCATCAGGCAGTCTTCTTGCCTCTTTCAACCCCAGCCATCACTTGGGTAAGTTTTAGAGTGGAAAAAAAAGGAGCATGAAGTGTATATGCCAACTTCTCACTGTTCCTTCAGTTTTTCTGAGGAAGAAGATAGGTCCTCCCTGATTAGAGGATACCTCTAGTATGGCCATGAAAAGGAGCATGAAGTGTATATGCCAACTTCTCACTGTTCCTTCAGTTTTTCTGAGGAAGAAGATAGGTCCTCCCTGATTAGAGGATACCTCTAGTATGGCCATACTTATCAATTTGTAAGTTATAATGAGACAGGGATAATAAAAGTTCTCTCGGACTGTGACACTCTGAGAGCGTGTGAGAGACTGGGTCACTCTGAGAAATTGAGACAGGTACATAAAACTATAAAAAAGAGGAAAAAAAAGAAGGAAATGGTCCCTTTGGAGAGATCATTAAGAACAAGCATTTGAGAACTTGCAATTACATGCTGCGCTTAGATTCCATTTTCCCTCCTGCTGAGTGCAGTGAAAGAAAAACAAAGAATTTGAAAAGAAAATTCACATACACAGTCAAGAGGTATGAGAACATGACTACACGGCAGCAGACATTACCTCATCCTTGAACTAGCAAAGGTTCCTTAGTCTATGGATATCCTCAGGGGTGGCAGTGAGGTCGAAAGCACTACTCCTGATCTCCTCTGGCTTGCCTTCCTCCGATGCAGCAGTGAGCTCTCTCACAGTGGCCTGAAAAAACACAGTGAAAGCGCAAAGCGCTCACTGAGCGCACGAACCTGGATGGAGCAGTCGCCTGAAAAAAGGCCCATCAAAAAGCCAGTCAAATTAGACCTTGGAAACTGTCACAGTGTTTCAGAGCAGAGGATCACAGGCTTCAGCTCGCTGCTAAGGTAGCAACAGTAGCCGGGTTCTTTGTTTCACACTCCTCGCTTGGAAGGGCACAGTTGTTTCAGGCTGTTCTCACTTCAGCAGTAACAGGGGAAAGAGAGGAAGCTGACAGAAAACAGGAGGACTAGCACAGGAGGACTAGCACAGGAGGACTAGCACTAGCACTGAAAACAGGAGGGCTACACAAGAAAGCAGCTCAGGAATGAACACGAGAACAGCAAAGGCCTCTTGTGCCACATGACGCTGTAGCCCTCCCAACACTGAGGTTTCAGACAACCACAGCAGGCGTTCTCCAGACCAAGGCACCAAAGACAGGAGTCTGGAAGAACTGGAGGCGGCTGAGCTCCAAAGGGAGCTGAGCTGACAACCAAAGGGGAACAGACAACAACACTGCAGTCAGGCAATAAAGACACCACGGTGTGCATTAGAGTGGCTGCAACATGGCTGTTGGCATCCAAGTGTGCTTAAGGAAGGCAAACAACCCCTGGGCCTGTTAGGATAAAACACTTGGATCTGCAGTAGGGATGGGTTCACAAAAAACAGAAAAAGGAAAGACAAAAAAATCCCTTTTTCCTCAGGCTGTAGCATGACTCTGCAGGCCCTTGTTTTCCTAGCCCTCTGAAAGCCAAGTGCTAGCAAACAAGGACAGACCGTCTGACTAGCAGACAGTGCAAAGAGTCTTCCTCATGCATAAAACAGTGAGAAGGATACTTTTGCACACAAAAGCAACCAACCAGCCAGCACATTCCTCCCTTTCCAAACTCCCAAGCTCCTTCTTTGGGATGGCTGCTTTCAAACTATCCCACTGTGTACTACTGTTTCTGTGCTCAGAATGGCACAGAAACAAAATAAGTGACAGCAGGCAACCTCTGGGAAAGTGTCATTTCCTGAAGAATGCTCTCCTCTCCCCTGGGGAAAAAATAAGGCAGCAGAGCATTCTTTACAACATACAAAGAGTGCAATGGCTGAATACACTCAATCATCATTCCCTAAAAATGAAATGATAAGGAACACTAGCTTACCTCTGCACTGGCTTGCTTCACTGCTTTGCCCTTGTCACAAGCATTTTCTGCTGGTCTGTAATGCCTGAGAGAAGCAGAGAAAGACAGCAACGAGTTGTTTCAATGTCATCACCTCCAGTGCTGATGAATCCACCTCACGGTTAGGAGGTGCCCTTTTTGCAGTGCTCAGTCTGGCTACATCCTCCATTGCACAAATGGACAGGGGAAAACATCACATCAGCTTCCACCACTATTCTTTCTGAGCAGCAAGAGAAAAAAAGAGAAAAGAGAAAGAAGAGCTCACGTGCTTTCCCACTGTCTTCTCTCAATGCGTGGCAGGAGCCTTTCTCTTTTGCTGTGTCACTTTCACTCATTGGAAAAGGGGGAAGCCACCAGCACCTCCTCTGTAAAGCCCTTGGTGATCTACTGGGGAGGAAGACTGCAAGACGCATGTTATCCTGCCAGGGAAAACAGGAACATTTCCAAGCATGCTTGCCTCCAAGCACAGTTAGCTCACTCCAAGTAAAGACCAGCACACCGAGTTACAACTGGACGTCTCCAAAATGCTCACTTGCATTTTAGAGGCCAGTCAGCAGAGTGACTATCTCCACCTGGAAAGGAGTACCATTAAACCACAGAGGTTCTGAACACCAAGCACATACACAGACATTCCCTGTATACACCTCTACTGCCCCCCAAAGCAGTACTTTCACTGTCACCAGAGATGGGACTGTTCACTCTGGCTCAGCCTTTGCGCCTAACACCTGGCTCCTGCTGAGGCCTGTGGTAGGCTGCGGGCAGCACCAAAGAGTCTGGAACTCTTTGGAATTAAGTCAATCCTTCCCCAGTAACCAAAAGGACCAATAGGGATGGTATGGACCAAACCTCCCAGCTCGAAGGTACGGGAAGGAAAATGCTCTCCACGCAAGGGTGTGTTCAAGTCCTTCTCCTTGGTCTAGCAAGGACAGTGCCTGTTTGCGGCCATCCTGTTGCTTTCTTCCTTAGCAACTGCAGGAAGAGAGGAAGCTTTCAACAAAGCTCTAGAGTGCTACATATAGTTACCTCAGGGCTCAGGCCCTGCTCTTTTCACAGCCCTCTTTTCTCCCCACTCCTGGACATGACACCTTGTGACTGTTCCTAATTGAAAGCTGAAGAAAGAAGTCACATTTTCACAGGTTGATCGAGAAAACTGAATACTGCACTGCCCCTGCACACTACGACAGCAGCTCCTGCCTATCTGCTTTCACCAACAGTTTCTCCACACACACCCAGGGTGTTTCAGCTTTCCACGAGGGGAGAACATCCCAGGGCAGAAGCAGCACAGGAAGCAGCTGCTCTGGTCCTCTCCCTCCCTGCTGCCTGCGGGGTCACTAGTGCTGCAGCTCTCACAGCTCAGGGCTTCTCGGCACCCACCAGGCCGCAGTGCAGGCTGAAACCCCCCACTGTGTCCCCGGGATGCTCACGGGCAAGCTGCTGCCCCAGCGCAGTGCAGAGGTTTCTCTCCCATCCCTCCAGTCCCACAGACTCGCCCAGACCCCGGGGCAGAGCGGGGCCCTGCGGCAGCAGCGCCCGGCAGCAGCGTTTCCCCACACACCAGCACCAGCAGCCAGGGACACTCAGGCCCCGCCCCCAGAGCCGGAAGTGACGCCCCCTGCACCACAGACCCTCCCACCCCTCACTCCTCCAATTGGCTCCCGTTGGACGTGACCTCGCGGGGCGGGACCCCAGGGAGGGGCAGGAGGGAGGCAGCAGTGCGCATGCGCTGTTCAGGGGCCGGGTTGGGCGGGGCAGGGGAGCCAAGGGGAGGGACCAAGAGGGGCGTGGCAAAGAGGGAGGGGCGTGGCCGGTCAGGGCAGAGCATGCGCAGTGGCCCAGAGGAGAGTGAGGAGCGCGTTGGGGGTGGGTGCGGGGCTGGCCGGGCCCTGCGGGCGGGGAGGGCGCGAGAGGCGGCTGCTGCCGCGGGGCAGCGTCTCCCGGCCCGGGGCTGCCCGGAGCCTTTAGCCGCAGCGCCGGGAGCTGCCACGCCAGGGCCGAGGGCCGCGGGCTGGGCACAGCGAGCGGCCGTGCGCGTGGGGCAGCCGGAGCCACTGCGGCCCGACTGTGTGGCAGCAGCGAATGGGGAAGGCCCGGCCTGGCCTGGGCCACCTCCGGCCCCCGGGAGTCCCCGGCTCTTGCGTCCTTTCTCCTTGTGGCCCCATGGCTCGTTGCTGGATGTTGTGGTACCGGTTCCTCAGCACCATCCCAGCTGTGAGGAGAGGGTGCAGGTACAGCGGTGCTTGTCGTGTCTCGAGGCTGGAGGCAGGAGGCAGCCAGCGCCCTGGTGCCCCTGCAGACAGCCCCGCTTTCCCCGGGGCAGGTCCCCAACTCCTCTCTGAGCCCAGCCAGGCTGTGGGCACCGTGAGGAGCAGGACGTGCGGAGGCTCCTGATGGCCGTGGCCAGAGCCAGGCTCTTGGGTATCGCGGCAAAGGTGCTGTGGAAGAGCTGTACCCTTCTGGAGGGCGCTCACAGCCCCTCGGGACACCTCCCCAGAGACAGTCGAGGGTCTGAAGGTGACATTTCCTCAGGAAAGCAATGACCCACAGGCCCATCACACCCCTGTGTGCTCAGCTCTGCCCCACAGACACCTCCTGGCAGCGAGGCAGTGTTGAGGGGCATCTGCATGTTGGCAGGTGCTCGGGGTAGCGAGGACAGATCCAGCTGGGGTTGGCAAAGGTGCTGCTGGTGCTGTGCATGCCGGGGAAGGAACTTTGTGAGCTTCCTTCAGACCTGCTGGTCTCTCCATCAGCTTTGGAGTCTCAGGCCCTTGTCCAGGCTTGGCAGCTCCTCTTCCTTCCCTCCACCCCAGCAGCTGGGACCTGAAAGCAGAGATGTGGGGAAGCTCCTTGCCTTTGGTGTCATCCCTGCCTGGAGCTACCTGCTGAGAAGCCCCTGGGAAGTGTCCTGGGGGTGAGCAGGAGCTGTGAGGAGCCCTGCCCCATGCAGACCCCTCTCCGTGGGGGAATGACCCTGCCCTGCGTGGGCCACTCCTCCACCCTAGAGCTTCCCCAGCCTGTGTTCAGACTGTTTGTAGTTATCCCTGTGTTGTCCCCAAACTGCGTTCTATTACCCAATGTGCAAGCACCCAACAGACACACAGGGTCCAGAAAATTGTTTATTTCTGCACAGAGATGGGTGCCAGGTGGTAGATCCACAAAGCTAGCACACCTTCTCTGCTTCTGACTCTTCTTCCCTTCTTTTCCTTGAGTCTTGTTTGCTATTTGCAGGGTTTTTTTCACAGCATCGCTGAAACAAGGGTGGCAGCATTTCTTTGGCAGGAGACTTGCCAAGTGCTGAGCTGATGGTGATTCAGCTGGGCAAGCTGGTGGGGGAGCAACCTAGAGGAGACACTGACTGCAAGAAGAGTGAGGAAGCAATGGGCTGGGATGGCAAGCAAAGGTGCCAGGTGGTGTGGGGAAAAACAAGCCCATCACGACAGCAGCAGGAATGCAGGGAGCTGTGGCGTGGGCTGCACAAGGAGCCACTGGAGAGGGCTGAGGATTAGCAGGAAGAGCAAGGGTTGCCCTTGGAGTGGCTGTGTGCTCTGGAGTGCCTGAAGAAGGGCAGCCTGTGGAAGGGGCATGGAGTGCAGGGCTGGAGAGAGGCAACTTGGTGGTGCTGCCCAGCTGTCAGCTGCCAGGCAGGCTCCAAAGCTGAAAGCAGAGGCTTGGAGGCAAGGCCATGGGGATGGGTGTGCCCATGGGGACTGCCAAGGCGTTGTGCTGGGGGTGCCCCCAGCGATCTCTGGGGCTTGGTGAGGGATGTTGCCACGGTGAGCAGCAGGGCTTTGTGATGGTGGTGGCATAGTGCCTCCAAGGCCCTGGTGATGGGGCTGTCTCCATGGGGACTGTGTCCCTGCTGGAGCAGAGCCCCTGGGGTCCTCACTCTGAGGAGAGCCGCTCCATGAGGAGGCAGCAGCTGCCCTTGGGGCCAGAGCAGCAGGATCCCAGGAGAGGATCATGCAGAGGGACGAGGAGCGGCAGCAAACGTCTGCTGCCAGGCTGCACATGCACTGCCAGGCATGCCGGAGCACAGGGGCGAGGTGAGCCATGGGGCTGGAGGCAGGGGCAGGCAGCAGGCATGGGAGCTGCCCGGAGAGCAGGCAGCTGGTTTGGCAAAGGAGCTGGGGTGAAAGAGGCAGGCAGGAGCTGCTGCAGCCAGGGGGGAATTTCTTGCCGGTCCTCGGGACTTTCCCTGGGACAAAGCATAGCAACCTGCGTGCTCCAAGGCCCCCACAGAGCCCGTGAGCTCTGTGCTGAGGGGCAGAGAGCAGCTCTGGGCCCAGCTCAGCCAGGCCACGTGCAGCCAGAGCTTCCCTTGCCCACGGCCCTCAGGTTTCCTGCTCTTCACCAGCCACTCGGACCAAGTCAACCACCTCCACCCTGTGAGTCCTTCTGCCCACAGGTGGTCAGCAGCAGCTGCACGCAGCAGTGCAGCACAGCCAGAGCCCAGCTTGCTCCCACCAAAGGCACAGCCTGCCTCGGCTGCCCAACGCACAGGGCTCACAGGTTTCTGCATGTGTCCTCGCAAAGGTGCAGAGATGACCATGATGGTGACTTTGTAAGCCTCTGCCTGACTCCCTGGAGCTGCCGAGGAGCAGGTGGGAAGTGCTGGCAAGGAGCAGGAGGTCTCTGCCTGCCAGCAGGCTGACTGCATGCTTTGCCTGGTGGCCTGCAAGGACATACCTGGGGGTGCCCAAGGCAGCTGCCATTTCCCATCTCTTGCCCCACACTGACAAAGCCTCTGCCCAGCCAACCTGGCTAGCAGGAGAAGCAGAGCACCCTCAAGACCCCTGCCTTGCTCTCTACTGCTCCTGCCAGGGCTCAGCTCCAGCCGAGGCTGCCTCCTGCAAGGCTTGGCCCTCTCCCAAGTGCTTCTTACAGCCCTGTGTCCCTGGCATCATGTACAACCAGAGGCACCAAACTCCACAAGCATTCAGAATTGTTTGGCTTTGTACGTCATTTCCACTTGGCAGATTTTGGAAGGACGTGACTTCTTTGGGGTGTCTGACATGGCATTTTCATACACCACCTGCTTTGCCATCTGGCATCCAGGACGCCTGGCTCCTGGGGCTGGGGCTGCCCTGATGCCCAAGGCCCCTCTGGAGATGAAGGAATTTATCAGAAATGTTTGGGAAATAACTGGGGGGAGGGAGGGGATTGCTTTCCAGGACGTGAGAGGAAATCTCTCTGCTCCCTGGCTGGGCCATCTCCACGGCAATGGCATAGTGAGCCCCCACATGACACAAGCTGAGGTCACAGCAGGATGTGCTGCATCACAGGGAGGTCTCCATGGTGCCGTGGGTGGGGGCCCTCACTGCCCTGCGAGGCCCAGGCACTGCTGGGCACTGCTCACGCAGTCCCCACCACTGTCCTTCGTAGTGGCTCCGTGGCAATTATGGGGGACAGGAGGCAACGGGGCTACACTGGGAGGCCTTGTCAACACGCAGAGGAGCAGCAGCATGTTGGAAAGGAGTATTGGGTGATGAGATGGGAAGAGCGTCCCTCGTCCTGGGCTTGAGAGGTGAGCTGAGGGCAAGGGACAAGCGAGATGGAGGACTGCTGCAGGGACACCATCAGCCAGGAATGCACTTGCTTCTTTCTAGTGCTTCTGTAGCTCTCCAGTGAGGATTGACACCGTTTGTATCCTTTTATGATTCTAACTTGGCAGAGCAGATTTGGGGCTCTGAGATGCCATCCTGAGATGGCCACAGCCTCTGTCCTCCTGCAAAACGGGCTCCAACCTCTGCACCCAAGACAGCCTGTTTGGGAGAGCACTTTGTGAACAGGTGGAGGCGCCACTGTCACCGTGTAAGACCTGCCTACCCCAAGGACTTTTCTCTGTGGGGTGCACTGATGCAACTCCCCCAGCCTCCTCCTGACCCCACACCTCCACTCCCTGGCAACAACAGGCCCAGAGCTGGTCTCCCCCTCGCTGCCCTGTGCCCCCATGGGGCTCCTCAGCCCTCTGGAGCGACCCCTCCAGAACCCCCTCCCAGCCCTGCCAGGCACAGCAGGAGGGCTGCCAAGCCCTGGGGCTGCCCTGGGGAAGGGGCCGGGGCAGGAGGGCTGAGAGAACACTGCCCTGCCCTGGCGGCAGCAGCACCTCACCCACAGGCTCCGGCGCCCCTGCCATTCCCAGGGCCCCAGTGTGGCACCAGGGCTGGCACCAGCACAGGCCCCAGGGCTGCCCTCCAAGCCCAGCACGGCCCCCAGGGCGCACGGCAGCAAGGAGCCCCGCGGGGCCCCTGCGTCAGAGCGGCCGCGCCTGGGGCCCCGCACTGCCCGGGCACCCGGTGCCGGGCTGCCCCAAGGCCCCACCGTGCCCCGCACTGTCGCCCACAAGATGGCGCCGTCCTGCGGGGGAGGGGGCAGAGCTGGCTGCCAGGGCAGGAGGGCGCAGCGTTGCCATGGCATCGCCTGAGTGCGGCCCTCCTATTGGCTGTCCTGAGGAGGAGGGTGGGGATGGATTGGAATGACGGCTATGTCAGCCAATCGGAGTCCAGAGTGGGAAAAGGCCAAGAGAAGAGAGAGGTGTGAGAAGGGAGGGAGCGAAGCAGGCGAGAAGGGAGCGGGAGTGAGAGCGGGTGCGAGTGGGGCTGGTGGGGGCTGCGGGTGCGTTCAAATGCCGGCGGGTGCCCTCTCACTGCAGCAGGGTCAGCGGTGCTGGCGAGGGGGCTGCTTCCCTGCAGGGGCTCCCGAAGGGGCTGTTGGGGCTGTGAGCAGGGGACACAGCGCCCTGTCACCGAGGGGAACTGACCTGCGAGCCAGGCGTGCCGGCCTGCGCCGAGCAGCTGGGCCTGGGCGTCTTGGTGGGGTTTGGGTGCAGGAAACTTTGTCCGTGTTGTGGGTCTGAGATGCATTTTCAAGGGTTTCCCTGATTTGCTGCTGCCCCCGCAGCCCCCAGGTGCTGCTCAGAGCTGTGTTTGGGATCTGCTGGGCAAAGTGAGAGCAGGTTGCTGGTGTCCTCGCGAGGTGTCGTGCCCAAGTCGTTGTGCTTGCTCCATAGTTCTTGGTGTGCTCCAGGACCTGTGACCCTGGGAGCAGCCTGAAGGGTGTTTGCAGAAGAGCTCTGTTAAGTGTGAAGTGTTTTGCTTTTCAGAGGCCTTGGAAGTTGAGGAAAGGCCATTTTCCAACTCGCGGTTGTTATTCCCATAATCCTAGATGAGGATGAAGAATTGCTGAATTCTGGCTCTGCTGGTTTCAGCAATTGAAATGTCCTGGACGGAGTCCGTTGCCATGTCTCAAATTTTCAGTGCATAAAATAGGAGAGTGCTTGTTGTGCTCGATGTGTAGAGGATTTGCTGTGCTTGTTCAGCACTGGGGAAGGAAGTAGACTTGTGAGCTGTGGGAAGGCTTCTCCCTCTGACTGGAGCATGAGGCCCTGCTCTCTTGGTACATACATAGGCTGTCTAGGCTAATGCTAATGTATTTTTAGGGGATTGCTACTGCTACGTAATGGGTGCTTTGCTGCACTGTGAGCATTTTGAAGCCGGGAAGTGAACCAGGGAGGCCATTTGGGAGGTGGCTCAGCCATAGGAAAGGGCAGGGGGAGTTGCAGGCAGCAGCAGGGTAGGCAGTGAGGTCCCTAGTGTTTAAAAGGGCTGTATGAGAAAATGCCCTGTGTGCCATCAAGTGTTTATAGGTAGCTGGTGGGGCTGGAGGAGGCCCATGGCTCAGCTGTTGATGGTGAGGTCAGTTCTGCACGAGTCCCTGATAGGCCGGCTGGAGGGAGAAGGCGTGGCTGTTGCTTGTGATGTCACTTCCCGCGGAGCAGTGGATAGGGCAGCAGCAGGTCCGCACTGGGATGCGTTTTTGAGATGGTTTCTGCCTGAGCAGCGGATCAGCCAGGATTTGTCTGCTGGCTGGGGAAGTTCTAGTGAGGCAATTCCTGCCTTGGGGGCTTCCTGGACAGGGACAGCGATGTGGTGGTTCAGGTGACTGTGAGGTCCCGTCTGAGTCCCTGATAGACCGACAGCAGGCAGTTAGGCCTGGGCGTTGAGTGTGAGGTCTGTTTTGTCCGAGTACCTGCTCGGGCAGCAATGGTTCATGGCTGGGGAAGGTATTTTGAGGCAGCTAGTGTCTCTGAAGCCCATAGGCCATCAGCAGGCATGTGTTGGGTGTTTGCCCTTGTGAGCAGCTGACAGGTCAGGAGAAGCCACATGGCCTGGATGGTGGTGGTGAGGTGACTCCTGGGTTTGTTGCGTGTGCCCAGAGGAGGGATTGACCGCTGCAGAGCTCTACAGCAATACAGAAGGTCAACTAATTAATCAAGCAGATGTTCCCCATCGTCTGACACCAATTCTATTCCACTCCATGATCCCGAGTTAGTACTACTACATTTAAAATGTGGGTGATGTTCTCCAGTGAATATGGACATGGAGTTTGTTTTTCCCCCTTGTTGCTAAGTAGAAGCTTGCAGCCTGCTGCCAGACAGCAAGGGAGTCCAGCTGGGCTTTTTAAACTGCTAAATCAATCTAATGCTGGTGTAAACAGCATTAGTAATCTCTGATTGCCAGCATGTGTGTGTGCTTTGGAAATTCCCCCTGTGGAAACAGGAGGGAGCTTGTGAGATGTTCCTGCAAGGTCTAAATGCTGTGCCTGTCTTTCAGGTGTCCACGTGCTTTTATGACACATTTGGATCTGTAACACCTTGGAAATTGATGATTTTTGTCCGAGTATGCAGCCAGTGGAGAATGGGTGCAAAGTCTGTTGGAGGAGACAGAAGGAATGTCACCCCCAAACAGGTACCGGCCACATTTTGAAAGAGATTTCTTGTTCAGGGAAGTCGAGGCACAAACGAATGGCAAGAGGTAGCCTGATCAGGGCTTGTGAGAGCACTCGTCTGCTTCCTGGAGAAGGGAAGTAACCATGTGTGGGCAGTGGTGCCAGAGTGGGGAGCTGGGGAGCACTGCAAGGTGAGGGTGTGACTATGCTGGCTGGGCCTCGGTTGCCCTGGTGTCATGGGCCAGAGTTGCTGGCAGCCTGCTGCCTTTGATGCACTGAGGTTCAGGCCTTGGGGATGCGAAGCGCTAGCCAGGATCTACAGCATGAATTTTTCCTGAAGGCCAGGGAGTGTATATCTCCTTGCTCCGGGATGTGAACCAAGCCTGTGTTTTCCCTACTTTCCTTTTGCTCATAAGAGCTTTGGTCTGCAGCAGTGTTTGCTGAGAGGAAAAGACTTTGTGGGAGATGCGCTTTTCTTGCTGGGCCTTAGCCTGCTGGAATCCCTTTGAAGGAGTGAAGGCCTTGTGGTGTGGTGGTCTTTGGAGAAAGGCAGGTGAGTTCTCGGGAGCTGACTGTCAAGGGGCGGAGTCCTTCCTGTAGGAGATCTGGTTGGAGGAGTGCATTTGAATGGGAGCAGCAAGGCAAAAGTGCCCTGCAAGGGATGCGCAGCCCAGGTCTCTCTTCCTTCCAGGTGCAGTCTCTGCAAATTACCCCACCATCGTGCTGTAGTGTGAGCTTTCTGTGCTGCAGCGGGGAAATAAGAAAGCAGCCACGTGTAGCCATCAGTGTGCTAAGTGTGGTGTGGTTAGGTGCTGACCCTGCTGACCCTGGCAAGGGAATGGATTTTGCCTGTGCTTTTGGTAGTAGTGGTAAGGAGCCCCATGTAGCTCTCACTGCCTTTTGCCATTTCAGAAGAAACTGTTTGTCCTGCTGTTGTCCCAAATCTGTTCTGTTACCCAGTGTGCAAGCAACCAATAGACACACAGGGTCAAGATATTTGTTTATTTCATTTCTGCACAGAGATGCGTTCTAGGTGGTAAATCCACAAAGCTAGCACACCTTCTCCCCCTCTCATTCTTGATTTATACACACTTTTCAGGGAGTATTTTATACAAATCTTTCTATTGGTTACAGTTTCATTACATCAGGTAATTGCTCTGCACTTGCGTTTTAACGCTCTTGTTAATTAGCATAGGAAGTGAAGAAGAGGCAGTAACATCACTATCATGTCGTATCCATCTCATTATTAATTTAGGGGTGTGATGCTTAAAATATTAATACGCCTTAATGAACATAAGGCCTCTTCTGGGTTATTCTGCTGTTTTTGTCTTACCTACCCCTCGCATTCTTGACAGCGCTGCAGTTTCATCAAGGTTATTTAGCCGGAGCTCGTTATACTTTGCAGTACTGCTTTTCTCTCTACCTTGTACTTGAGTCTTGTTACCAATTTGCAAGGTTTTTCTCACAGTATTTCTCTAAAAGTATTTCTCTGTGCATGCCACTGACCGAGTCCCAAAAAGGCAGGTGGAGCAGCCTCAGTACAGCTGTTCACTGCACCGAACGAGTCCTGCCAACGCATGTAAAGGAGCCTGGTTACAGCTGTGCACCCCACTGACCGAGTCCCACCAATGCAGGTGGTGCAGCCTAGGTAGAGTTGTGCGAACCGCACTGACTGAGTCACTCCAATGCAGGTGGCTCGTCCTCAGTACAGCTGTGCACCCCACTGACCGAGTCCCACCAATGCAGGGTGCGAGGCCCCACTGCAGCAGTGAACCCCACTTACCGAGTCCCACGAATGCAGGTGGCAAGGCCTCAGTGCAGCTGTGCACCCCACTGACCGAGTCCCACCAATGCAGGTGGCGAGACCTCGGTACAGCTGTGCACCCCACTGACCGACTCCCACCAAAGCAGGTTGTGAGGCCTCGGTACAGCTGTCACCCCATTGACCGACTCCGACCAATGCAGGTGGCTCGGACTCGATACTGCGTTGCTCCCCACTGACTGAGTCCAACCAATGCAAATGGCGAGGCCTCGGTACAGCTGTGCACCCCACTCACCGAGTCCCACCAATGCAGGTGGTAACGCCTCAGTGTAGCTGTGCACCCCACTGACTCTGTCCCACCAATGCAGGTGGCGAAGCCTCCGTACAGCTATGCAACCCACTGACCGAGTCTGACCAATGCTCGTGGCTACGCCTCGGTGCAGCTGTGTACCTCACTGACCGAGTCTTAAAAATGCAGGCGGCTCGGACTCGATACAGCGGTGCTCCCCACTGACCGAGTCCCACCAATGCACGTGGTGCAGGTCTCGGTACAGCTGTGCAACCCACTGACCGAGACTGACCAATGCACTTTGCTCAGCCTCAGTACAGCTCTGCACTCCACTGACCTAGTCCCACCAATGCAGGTGGTACGGCCTCAGTACAGCTGTGAACCCCACTGACCGAGTCCATCAATGCAGGTGGCGAGGTCTTGGTGCAGCTGTGCACCCCACTGACCGATTCCCACTAATGCAGGTGGCTCGGCCTCCGTACAGCTATGCACACCACTGACCGAGTCTGACCAATGCACGTGGTACGGCCTCGGTGCATCTGTGCACCCCACTGACATAGTCCGACTAACACAGGTGCCTCGGACTCGATACAGTGGTGCTCCCCACTGACAGTGTCCCACCAATGCAGGTGGCAAAGCTTCAGTACAGCTGTGCGCCCTACTGATCGACTCCCACCAAAGCAGGTGGTGCGGGTATCGATACAGCTGTGCACCCACTCACCGAGTCCCACCAATGCAGCTGGCGAGGCCTCAGTACAGCTGTGCACCCAACTGACCAAGTCCCACCAATGCAGGTGGTACGGCATCAGTACAGCTGTGCACCCCACTGACCGAGTCCCACCAATGCAGATGGTTTGGCCTCAGTACTGCTGTGTAACCCACTGACCGAGTCCCACCAATGCACATGGCTCGGCCTCGGTGCAGCTGTGCACCTCACTGACCGAGTCCCACCAATGCAGTTGGCTCAGACTCAGTACAGCTCTGTACCCCACAGACCGAGTCCCACCAATGCAGGTGGTGCAGGTCTCGGTACAGCTGTGCACCCAACTGACCGAGTCCCACCAATGCAGTTGGCTCAGACTCAGTACAGCTCTGTACCCCACAGACCGAGTCCCACCAATGCAGGTGGTGCAGGTCTCGGTACAGCTGTGCACCCAACTGACCGAGTCCCACCAATGCAGGTGGCGAGGCCTCCATACAGCTGTGCACCCACTCACCGAGTCCCACTAATGCAGGTGGCTCGGCCTCGATACAGCTGTGCATCCCACTGAACGAGTCCCTCCAATGCAGGTGGTGCGAACTCAGTACAGCTGTGCTCCCCACTGACCGAGTCCCACCAATGCAGGTGGCGAGGCCTCGTTATAGCTGTGCACCGCACTGACTGAGTCCGACTAATGCAGGTGGCTCCGACTCGATACATTGGTGCTCCCCACTGACCGAGTCCCACCAATGCAGGTGGAAAGTACTCAGTACTGCTGTGCAACCCACTGACCGAGTCTGACCAATGCATGTGGCTCGGCCACCCGACTCACTGAGTCCATCAATGCAGGTGGCGAGGTCTTGGTGCAGCTGTGCATCCCACTGAATGTGCAACCCACTGACCGAGTCCCACCAATGCACATGGCGCAGACTCGTTACAGCTGTGCATCCCACTGAACGAGTCCCTCCAATGCAGGTGGTGCGACCTCAGTACAGCTGTGCTCCCCACTGACCGTGTCTCACCAATGCAAGTGGCAAAGCTTCAGTACAGCTGTGCACCCTACTGACTGAGTCACACCAATGCAGGTGGTGAGGCCTCGTGGCAGCAGTGAACCCCACTGACTGAGTCCCGCCAATGCAGGTAGAACGGCCTCGGTGCAGCTGTGCACCCCACTGACCGAGTCCGACTAATGTAGCTGGTGCAGGTCTCAGTACAGCTGTGCACCCCACTCACCGAGTCCCACCAATGCAGGTGGCAAGGCCTCGGTGCATCTGTGCACCCCACTGACCGAGTCTGACAAATGCACGTGGCTTGGCCTCAGTACCGCTGCGCACCCGACTCACTGAGTCCATCAATGCAGGTGGCTCAGACTCAGTACAGCTGTGCACCCCACTGACTGAGTCCCACCAATGCATGTGGCTCGGCCTTCGTACAGCTGTGCATCTCACTGAACGAGTCCCACCAATGCAGGTCGTAAGGCCTCGGTGCAGCTGTGCACCCCACTGACCGAGTCTGACCAATGCACATGACTCGGCCTCAGTACAGCTGTGCACCCGACTCACTGAGTCCATCAATGCAGGTGGCGAGGTCTTGGTGCAGCTGTGCAACCCACTGACCGAGTCCCACCAATGCAGGTGGCTCGGCCTCGATACAGCTGTGCATCCCACTGAACGAGTCCCTCCAATGCAGGTGGTGCGACCTCAGTACAGCTGTGCTCCCCACTGACCATGTCTCACCAATGCAGGTGGCAAAGCTTCAGTACAGCTGTGCACCCTACTGACTGAGTCACACCAATGCAGGTGGTGAGGCCTCGTGGCAGCTGTGCACCCCACTGACCGAGTCCGACTAATGCAGCTGGTGCAGGTCTCGGTACAGCTGTGCACCCCACTCACCGAGTCCCACCAGTGCAGGTGGCAAAGCCTCAGTGTAGCTGTGCACCCCACTGACTGAGTTATACCAATGCAGGTGGAAAGGCCTCAGTGTAGCTGTGCACCCCACTGACCGAGTCTGACCAATGCATGTGGCTCGGCCTAAGTACAGCTGTGCACCCCACTGACCAAGTCCCACCAATGCTGGTGGTAAGGCCTCAGTACAGCTGTGAAACACACTGACTGAGTCTGACCAATGCACGTGGCTTGGCCTCAGTACAGCTGTGCACCCCACTGACCGAGTACATCAATGCATGTGGCGAGGTCTTGGTGCAGCTGTGCACCCCACTGACCGATTCCCACCAATGCACGTGGCTCGGCCTTGGTGCAGCTTTGCACCCCAATGACCGAGTCTAACCAATGCACGTGGCACGGCCTCAGTACAGCTGTGCACCCGACTCACTGAGTCCATCAATGCAGGTGGCGAGGTCTTGGTGTAGCTGTGCAACCCACTGACCGAGTCCCACCAATGCAGGTGGCTCGGCCTCGTTATATCTGTGCACCCCACTAACTGAGTCCTGCCAATGCACACGGCTCGGCCTCGGTGCAGATGTGCACCTTACTGACCGAGTCCGTCTAATGCCGGTGGCTCGGACTCGATACAGCGGTGCTCCCCACTGACCGAGTCTGACCAATGCACGTGGCTCGGTCTCAGTACAGCTGTACACCCCACTCACCGAGTTCCTCCAACGCAGGTGGCTCGGCGTCAGTACAGCTGTGCAACCCACTGACAGAGTTTGACTAATGCATGTGGCTCGGCCTTGCCCACCTGTGCACCTCACTGACCGAGTCCCACCAATGGAGGTGGCTCAGACTCAGTACAGCTCTGTACCCAACTGACCGAGTCCCACCAATGCAGGTGGCTCAGACTCAGTACAGCTGTGCACCCACTCACCGAGTCCCACCAATGCAGGTCGTAAGGCCTCGGTGTAGCTGTGCACCCCACTGACCGAGTCTGACAAATGCACGTGGCTTGGCCTCAGTACAGCTGTGCACCCGACTCACTGATTCCATCAATGCAGGTGGCGAGGTCTTGGTGTAGCTGTGCAACCCACTGAACGAGTCCCACCAATGCAGGTGGTGCGACCTCAGTACAGCTGTGCTCCCCACTGACCGAGTCCCACCAATGCAGGTGGCTCGGCCTCGTTATAGCTGTGCAACCCACTGACCGACTCCCACCAATGCAGGTGGCTCAGCTTCCATACAGTTGTTCGCTTCACCAATCTGACAGTGCTGCAAACCCCAGGAATCCCATTTTCGTCACCAATTTTTGTTCTAGTTAGATTCCCAGGGCAAACATCTGGTTTGGCAAGCCAGCACAAATACACACACACACACAGACGCACACACACACAAACACTCTTCAGTAGCAAGCAGTTTATCAGGAGATACTTACAAACAGACTGACACGATGGTAATCTCGACAAGGACCACTCCAATGCTTCTCCCGATCGTCTGCATGGCGAGAGAGAGAGTCGGCAGGAACAATCTTTGCGGGCGTCCCCGAGGAGGCAAAGTGGTCCTCTGTTGTGTAGCAGCCTCTCTCTCCTTCGGAAAAAATCAGGTATTTATGATTATTTGCGGTAGGCAGGAGTCCTGGCACATGGGGCCATCAAATGCAGGGAGTCTAGCCCAACTCCGCCCCAGTCGCATAACCGGGCTATCATACTGCACGCGTGTGCAGACTTATTTCGGGGGCCACACTTGACTTTGGGGGTCGCTACTTCATTACTCTTCAACTTCTGACCTTCATGTTGACTGCTTCTCATTCTGTGGCTGGAAGCCACACAATCCATACGTAACCAACGTTCTTTCTCGCAGATTTCCAAGACCTTGTTAGTTACATATTTGTATGCCGCTTAACACAGCGGTATTGATCTAGGCACTAAAACGTTACAACACAGACCATTCCCATCAAGTCTCACGTAGTACGGTTACAAGCACCTACAAGTTGACAGCAGGATGCCACTTCCATTCTAGGGCCAACGTTGAGAGATCAGCCCAGGCAGCAGCTGCACTGCAAAGGCTGTCTGACACTGACAGAGCAACTCAGCACTGCAACAGCCCTCCACAGAACGCCAGACCTCTGCTGTGCCAGCTGTGCCACCGTCTCTGCCCCACGCAGCTGCCTCGTCTACTACATGCAACCAAGTGCCAGCAAGAAGACAGGCATGCAGGGCACTCCCCACTTGCACACGCCCCAGGCACTGTTCTCCTCACTGCCTTCCCTTGACTCCAAAACCCAGGCACGCAGGGAACCTCTTGCACTATCACCAAAGGTGGCCAAGGCACTCCAGGCTCACAAGGCACGTGCAAATGATCAGGCACAGAGCTGGCTCCTGGCATGATGCGGTTCTTTACACTGGGCACTTTACACTCTCTTTGGGCAGAGCAGGCTGCTGCTTTCCATCCCCAATCTGCTCAAGAATCTCCACCTAAGTATGGAGGGAACTCTGCAAAGATGCAGAGGTTTTGAAATGAGGCCCTAGCAAGGAGACAGCCCCAGGCTGGAGGGCTGCTGAAATGCCAGCTCTCCCGGCTGCGCGGCCTCTGCAGCAGGAGTCCAGGCTCCACAGCTGGGTTCACACAGCACTGAGGGTTGAGTGCCACGAGCAGCCTGGCCCTGGGCACATCTTCAGCCCTCGCAGAGCCAGGAGCCCAACAGCTCTGAGACCTCCGTTCAAGCTACCAAGGATTTCGGGCACTCACAAAAAGGCACTCGACAGATGCTGGCTTTCATTATAAGGGTCTTTCACTCATCCTACAGGGCACCACAACCTTCTAGGAAAAGCAAGGGGCTCAATCTCATTTCCTGAGTGTGCGGGCAGTAACAGCAGCTGTATGATGTGGGACGTGCAGCTCAGCAGAGGTACCAGGAGGTGAACCCACACGCCTCAGGTCACCCATGGAAGATGGGCGCATTCATGGAAGCCTTCACATCCACGCATAGCCTCATCTCATTCACTTGCAGCCGCTTTCACAGAGGGCTCACAATGGTGGCAAAGATGCTGACAGCTACAGGGACACACCCTGGCATCCTGCCTCCATCCTCAGTGGCTTGAGGATTGCATGGGGAACCTACACAACTGGAGCAACCTAGAAAGAAAGAAAGACAGAATCGATTAGGATGCAGTATGGTCTGAGATGGGAAGATGCAAGGAGGGTCCAGATTCCACAGAAAGCCTTGAAGGAGTGAGCAGACCACTTTCTCCAGCAGAGTCCGTAAAACCCAAAAGACTCAGGAAGCATCAAGACCTTCAGAAACTGCAAGCCTGAACCTCAGCTGACAGAAAACAACTAACTGCAAGCATCCCTCGCTCACACCAGGATGCTCCAAGCAGGGAGCACAGTCAGCACCAGTGCTCACCCAGGGCTCCCACAAGGACACTGGGATGGCAGGCTGGCCTCTGGGAGCAGAGCACTGCTCTCTCCACACACCTCCTCCCATGCTGAGCAGCACAACACTGAGCCAACATGTGCCTGTGCATCAGTGGTGCACAGGGCACAGCACCACACATGGCAGCACACAGGACACCCCCAAGGGCCCCACAACACAGAAAGCACAACTCTCCAGCCCTTCCAGTCCCTTCTAGGCCTCCAACGCCTTGGAAACAGTGCTTCCTCTGAACATCCACTCACAGCCCTGACATGGTCACTTCCCATCTCCAGGAAGCAGAGAGCAAGCGCTCTCACAGCAGCTGATCAGGCCAGCTCTTGCCACTCACTTTTGCCTCACATGCCCTCAAGGCACTCACCCAAAGGGGCCTCCCTACTGACAGGCCCCTAGAGCCTTCAAAGGGAAGCCCATCCTCACGCCTTCTCTTCCCTACAGCTCGGAGGCAGGATAAACGCTTTCTTCTGATATGGCAAAAGGCAGCTTCACTTGAACAAAAAAGGAGGACAGATCCACAGGCTCATTCTCCACATGCAGATGAGAGCTGCCTCTGACAGCCCAAAAGGTACCCAGAGATGACTGGCTGGGGGCAGGCTTCAGCACCAAGGGAAATGCAGTGGCCTCAGAGACTGCTGGAGCTCATGGCAGCTTTGTGAATCTCTGAAATAAATGCAAGGCTGCTTGGGCATCGCATGCTGTCAGAGGGATGCTTTGGGCAAGAAAGGGTCAAAGATGGTGTTCCATGTCTTAAGTACACCAGGAAGCATGACCCACCATGCCTGACAGGAGCAGAAGGACTTGACTATCCCATTCACAAGCCACTCCACAATGCTTGACAGCTGAGGTTGGCACTGAAACTCAGTCAGGGAGCACACAGACCTGGGCCCTAGCCTTGATGACCTGCCATTCACCATCGATCATCCTCAGAGAATCCAGGGAGTGATGCCAGAGGACAAAGTGTGGTGCTGAGACATCTCCAGAGCAGTACCTGACATGACACAGCTCCTGAGCTTAGGCCTTCCCACAACATAGCCAGCAGTAAAAGGCTTCAAGAACAGAGGGGACATAATGCACGCCAAACAGCTGGGAGGGTAGCAGTGGGATGTATGTGCTCACCACCACTGCCTTGACTCCAGCTACTCCGAGAAATGCAGCTAGAGCGAAGTGGGGCTCCTCACCACCACCACCCAAAGCACAGGCAAAATCCAGTCCCTTGCCAGGGTCAGCAGGGTCAGCACCTAACCACACCACACTTAGCACACCGATGGCTACACGTGGCTGCTTCCTTATCTCCCCGCTGCAGCACAGAAAGCTCACACTACAGCACGATGGTGGGGTAACTTGCAGAGACTGCACCTGGAAGGAAGAGAGACCTGGGCTGCGCATCCCTTGCAGGGCACTTTTGCCTTGCTGCTCCCATTTAAAGGCACTCCTCCAAAGAAATGTGGTACAGGAAGGATTCCGCCCCTTGACAGTCAGCTCCCAAGAACTTACCTGCCTTTCTCCAAAGACCACCACATCACAAGGCCTTCACTCCTTCAAAGGGATTCCAGCAGGCTAAGGCCCAGCCAGAAAAGCGTATGTTCCACAACGTCCGCTCCTCTCAGCACACACTGCTGCAGACCAAAGCTCTTATGAGCCAGAGGAAATGAGAGGAAAGAGGGGAAAAGCAGGCTTGGTTCGCATCCTGGAGCAAGGAGAAACACTCCCTGGCCTTCAGGAAAAATCCATGCTGCAGGTGCTGGCTAGCGCTTGGCAACCCCAAGGCCTGAACCTCAGTGCATCAAAGGCAGCAGGCTGCCAGCAACTCTGGCCCATGACACCAGGGCAGCCTAGGCCCAGCCAGCATAGTCACACCCTCACCTTGCAGTGCTCCCCAGCTCCCCACTCTGGCACCACTGCCCACACACAGCACCGCCCTCTCCAGCTATCTCCTCCCACGATGAGCACCAAAACAATGGGACCACCACCCGGACACACCACACGGCAGCCCTGCACTGTGACACCCTGCACACACCACTGCTCGCCTCACAGACGGGGGCCAGCAAACGTGCACCTCTGCATCAGCAACATAGTGGGCACCCCAAGTGCCCCACAACACAGAAAGCCCAGCTCTCCAACTCTGCAGTTCCCTTCTAGTCCTCCAAGGCTTTGCAACAATCACTGCCTCTCAGCATCCACTCACAGTCCTATACACGGTTACTTCCCTTCTCCAGGAAGCAGACGAGTGCTCTCACAAGCCCTGATCAGGCCACCTCTTGCCACTCATTTGTGCCTCAACTTCTCTGAAAAGAACATCTCTTTCAAAATGTGGCCCATACTTGTTTCAGGGTGACATTCCTTCTGTCTCCTCCAACAGACTTTGCACCCATTCTCCACTGGCTGCACACTTGGACAGAAAAGCACCAACCTCTAATGTATTACAGTTCCAAATGTGTCATAAAAGGAGGTGGACACCTGAAAGACAGGCACAGCATTTAGACCTTGCAGGAACATCTCATAAGCTCCCTCCTGTTTCCACAGGGGGAATTTCTAAAGCACACACAGACAATGGGGAGAAGAGATTACTAACACCACTGCTTACACCAGCATTAGATTGATTTAGCAGCCTCAAAACTCTGTCTGGACTCCCTAGCTGACCGGGAGTAGCCTGCAAGCTTCTACTTAGCAACAACTGGAAAGTCAAACTCCATGTCCATATTCACCAGAGAACAACACCCACATTTTTCATGTAGTAGTACTGACACAGGATGACAGACTGGAACAGAATTCCTGTCAGATGATGTGGAACATCTGTTTGACTGAATAGTTACATTTACATATTGCTGTAGAGCTCTGCAGCAGTCAGTCCCTCCTCTGGGCACACGCAACAAACCCAGAAGTCACCTCACCACCACCATCCAGGCTGCGTGTCTTCTCCTGATCTACCACCTGCTCACAGAGGTGACCTCACAAGGGCAAACCCCCAACACACGCCTACAGCTGCTACGGGCTTCAGAGATACACATTTCCTCAAAATATCTTCCCCCGCCATGAACCACTGCTGCCCGAGCAGGTACTCAGACAAAAGAGACCTCACACTCAACGCCCATGCCTAACACACACTTTGGGAAGAAGAGATTATTAGCACCACTGCGTACACCAGCACTAGATTTATTCAGTAGTTTAAAAGATCTAGTTGGACTCCCATGATGACCAAGAGTAGGCTGCAAGCTTCTACTTAGGAACTCAACAAGTCAAGCTCCATGTCCATGTTCACCAGAGAACATCATCCACATTTGAAACGTAGCAGTACTAACGCAGGATGACAGAATAGACTAGAATTTGTGTTAGATGATGGGGGACATCTACTTCTGCTTGATTAATTTGTTGCCTTTCTCTGCTGCTATAGAGCTCTGCAGGGCTCAATCTCTCCTCTGGGCACACGCAACAAACCCAGGAGTCACCTCACCACCACCATCCAGGCCATGTGGCTTCTCCTGACCTGTCAGCTGCTCACAAGGGCAAACCCCCAACACATGCCTGCTGATGGCCTACGGGCTTCAGAGACACTACTTGCCTCAAAAATAACTTCCCCAGCCATGAACCACTGTTGCCCCAGCAGGTACTCGGACAAAAGAGACCTCACTCTCAACGCCCACGACTAACTGCCTGCTGCCGGTCTATCAGGGACTCAGACAGACGGGACCTCGCAGTCACCTGCACAACCACGTCTCTGTCACTATCCAGGAAGCCCCTAAGGCAGGAATTACCTCACTAGAACTTCCCCAGCCAGCAGACAAATCCTGGCTGATCCGCTGCTCAGGCAGAAACCATCTCAAAAATGCATCCCAGTGCGGACCTGCTGCTGCCCTATCCACTGCTCCGCGGGAAGTGACATCACAAAAAACAGCCACGCCTTCTCCCTCCAGCCGGCCTATCAGGGACTTGTGCAGAACTGACCTCACCATCAACAGCTGAGCCATGGGCCTCCTCCAGCCCCACCAGCTACCTACAAACACTTGATGGCACACAGGGCATTTTCTCCTACAGCCCTTTTAAACACTAGGGACCTCACTGCCCACCCTGCTGCTGCCTGCAGCTCCCCCTGCCCTTTCCCACGGCTGAGCCACCTCCCAAATGGCCTCCCTGATTCACTTCCTGGTTTCATAATGCTCACAGTGCAGCAAAGCACCCATTACGTAGCAGTTCCAACCCCCCAAAAATACATTAGCTTTCACCTAGGTAGTCTCTATATGTAGCAAGAGAGCAGGGCCTCATGTCCCAGTCAGAGGGAGAAGCCTTCCCACAGCTCACAAGTCTACTTCTTTCCCAAATGCTGAACAAGCACAGCAAATCCTCTACACATCGAGCACGACAAGCACTCTCCTATTTTACGCACTGACAATTTGAGACACCAGCAACCTGCTCTCACTTTGCCCAGCAGATCCCAAACACAGCTCTGAGCAGCACCCAGGGGCTGCGGGGGCAGCAGCAAATCAGGGAAACCCTTGAAAATGCATCTCAGACCCACAAAAGGTTCAAAGATTCCTGCACCCAAACCCCACCAAGCCGCCCAGGCCCAGCTGCTCGGCGCAGGCCGGCACGCCTGGCTCGCAGGTCAGTTCCCCTCGGTGACAGGGCGCTGGGTCCCCTGCTCACAGCCCCAACAGCCCTTTCGGGAGCCCCTGCAGGGAAGCAGCCCCCTTGCCAGCACCGCTGCCCCTGCTGCAGCGAGAGGGCACCCGCATGCATTTGAATGCACCCGCAGCCCCCACCAGCCCCACTCGCACCCGCTCTCACTCCTGCTCCCTTCTCGCCTGCTTTGCCCCCTCCCTTCTCGCACCTCTCTCTTCTCTTGGCCTTTTCCCACTCTGGACTCCGATTGGCTGACACAGCCGTCATTCCAATCCATCCCCGCCCTCCTCCTCAGGACAGCCAATAGGAGGGCCGCACTCAGGCGATGCCATGGTAACGCTGCGCCCTCCTGCCCTGGCAGCCAGCTCCGCCCCCTCCCCCGCGGGATGGCACCATCTTGTGGGCGGCAGCGTGGGGTGCGGCAGGGCCTGGGGGCAGCCCGGTGCCGGGTGCCCGGGCAGTGCGGGGCCCTGGGCCCGGCTGCTCTGCCACAGGGTCCCCGCGGGGCTCCTTGCTGCCCTGTGCCCTGGGGGCCGTGCTGGGCTTGGAGGGCAGCCCTGGGGCCTGTGCTGGTGCCAGCCCTGGTGCCGCACTGGGGCCTGTGAATGGCCGGGGCGCCGGAGCCTGTGCGCGACGTGCTGCTGCCGACAGGGCAGGGCAGTGTCCTCTCAGCCCTCCTGCCCTGGCCCCTTCCCCAGGGTAGCCCCAGGGCTTGTCAGCCCTCCCGCTGCGCCACGGCCCAGCAGGGGCTGCTCTGTGTGGGGCTGGACTGTGCCCCGAGGGGTCGCTCCAGAGGGCTGAGGAGCCCCATGGGGGCACAGGGCAGTGAGGGGGGGACCAGCTCTGGGCCTGTTGTTTCCAGGGAGTGGAGGTGTGGGGTCGTGAAGGGCCTGGGGGAGATGGCTCTTTTGGGCTTACTGCAGCACTGCACCCCATAGCTCAGAGAAAAATCCTTGGGTCAGTCAAGACTTGGCAGTGGGGACCGTGCCTCCACCTGTTTCCAAGGTGCTCTCCCAAATAGGCTTTCTTTTGCATGCAGATATTTTGAGTCCAACCTGCGCAAGGACACAGGCTATGACCATCTCGAGATGGCTTCTCTGAGCCCAAAACATGCTGTACCAACTTGTACCAAGCATGAAAGGAACAGAGGTCCTCTCAAACAGGCAGAGGACCTGGGGTCATTACAAGGTGATTTCCTTCTTGTACATGGACATTTCAGCAGGTTCTTGAGAGCCCCATGAGAGCAGCAGGCTGCCCCAGCCTCTGGGATGCAGGACCCCAATTCTTCCCAGAGCCAGATCGCAAAGGGGGACACGATCCCAGGGAAACCTGCCATGGATTCCCATGCCCCCCACAGACCCCAAAAGGCAATGGAGCTGAACCCACAGAAGCCTTGAGGCTCAGCGCATCTCCTGCCCCATGACCCAGGAGTCCTGGCTGTCCACTAAGTCAGATGGGACCTCAGAGATGACTCTTGTGGCAGCCCCCAGTCCTGTCCAGCCACCCCCACAGCCCTGGATTCACAGCAGTTTTTGCAGTTACCAATCTTTGTGCAACATCTCGGGAAGAAGTACCCAAAGCCCTTACCCTCAGTGGAGAGCTGCAGGAGCCTTGGGAACAAGCAACTGTGGTCTCAGCTGATGGTGTCCATCCAGCAGTCCTCCATTTCGCCTCTTTGCCCTCAGCTCACCTCTGCAGCCCAGGAGGAGGGATGTTCTTCCCTTCACCCAACACTCCTTTTCATCGTGCTCCTGTTCCTCTGCATGTCAGTGACGGATCCCAGCACAGCCCCCATTAACTCCTGTCTCCAGTCTTCCCGTGGAGCCACTACAAGGGCAGCGGCAGGGAGGGCGTGAGCAGTGCCCAGCAGCACCTAGGTCTCAGAGCGAAGTGAGGGCCCTCACCCAGGACACCATGGAGACCTCCCTGTGATGCAGCACATCCCACTGTGACCTCAGCTTGTGTCATCTGGGGGCACAGCAGGTCAGTGCCATGGAGATGGCACCGCCAGGGAGAGAGCAGAGAGATTTCTTCTCCCCTCCTGGAAAGCAGGCATCTCCCTTCCCCCAGTTATTTTCCCAAACTAACTGATAAATTCCTTCAAGAATGTCTCCAGGTGGTGCCAAAGTCAGGGAAACATCTGAAGGCGGGACCTGGAGAGGTCACTGCTGTGCTCCTGCACTCCCTGGCTGCTGCACTAGGCAACAGGATTCTGTGCAGGAATCTGCGGTTTGGGGGTTGGATTGGGGTTTGGCATTTTTACATGATCAAAGTCCGGTGGGATGAAAAAGCACAAAGGGTGGCCATAGGCTGAGATGCTTAGGTGAGCCTCAAAACTGTGGATCACTCTTTTATTTGAAGTAGGGTATAGGAGAATAAGGGACAGGATGTAACCTTCCTCCTTTAGGCACCAAAGCAGGCTCTTTGATTTGAGAAGTCTTCAGCAAGGTTTCTCGGTCTGTGGTGCTTAAGATAGAGATGATATGCCAGAAAAGAGCAAACACACAACATCTAGAGGGCTTTGCCTAGGAGACTCGTCCCTGCCAGACTCCAAAGCCAAAGCCATGGGCCAGGCCACGTAGCCAATTGGAGGAAGTTTTCCCATTTCCCATGAACTTAGTCCACCTTTCCTTCTGTGTGAGCCTGAGAAAAGCCAGGTCTCAACTCTGGGCTTCAGATGGTCCTTGGGCTTTTCAGTGTCACTTTGGGGCTCTGCTTCTCCCCTGGGTACGCTCCTCAGCCCCCTGCCCTTCCCCACACCAGCCCCCTGGCTCCTCCAGGGATCTGTGCAGCCCAGGCACCCTGGATCCACACTGGCACCCTTGCCCTCCCACGATCTGTACAGCTCTGGCACCCTGGATCTCCCACATTTGAGGATTCAAGGCTTCTCAGGACATCCCTCATACTGCAGTGCTGCTCTCTGGGCTCTGGTGCAGAGCCTACAAGGCAGTGCAATGCCTCAGGGCCTGCATTCAGAAGTTTGTAAGGGCACCTCCCAGCTCTGCACCTGCTAAAGCTTGCGAGCGTCCCTACAGCCAACCTTCCTGCTCTTCCTAGTCTCTGCAGAGCGCTGGGGCAAGTCTTGCAGGAGGGAGACTCCACCCCCCTTAAATAGTGTCCGAGATGTGCCTTTCCAAGTCCCTACAGGAGTTAGTTTGCTTAGTCAGCCTCTAGTCATCTGTGACGCAGGGAGCCCAACTCTACCTGCTGGCATCTCTGCCCTTTCTCTCCCTTGTCTCCTGTGTGCCTACCCAGTCTTCTCCATGCACCAGAGGCATGGGAAGTGTTGCCTGAGAGAACTCACCTGAAGCTATGACACGTTGTGGAGCTGAGGGCCTGATGGAAGCAGGTCTGGGATGACTGTTCTCCCGTTTCCTCTCCTACTCCCAGCCCGAGGGTTAAGAAAGTCCTCTGGAGAGAGTGGTTGGTTTGGTATGGCTGGGATGGGTTTCCCTCGACATCGCTGGGTCCTGCCTGTGTTGCTCTGAGTGCCCAGAAAATTTCTCTTCTCTGGGGGCTTGCATCAATGTTTTCCAGACTTTTGTACAGAAAGATAGCTTGCTCCAAGAGCCCCCAAATCCCTCCCCCCCACACACACACACCCGCAGGACGGCACAATCTTGTGGAGATCTGTTTTCCTTCTCTGTCGTGACAGACATCTTTTGAGCTACCATCCAGATTACAGCAGGGAAAAAAAAATGTTTGTTTAAAAAAATCTTATCCCTGGCAGCAAATACAAACTGACTCCTTACCCCTGCACCTCCACCATTCAGTAGAGCAGCAGCTCATGCCTCTCTGCTTTCCCCACCAGTTTCACCACCCACCCAGAGTGTTTCAGCTTTCCATTAGGAGGGAACATCAAGTAGCAGAAGTGGCAAAGAAAGTGGCTTCTCTCTTCTTTTCACTCTTCACCTGCTGCCTTAGGTTTCACTAGTGATGGAGCTCTCACAGCTCAGGGCTTCTCTGCACCTCTCAGGCTGCCGTGCTGTGACAAGAATTTCTGCTCTAAAGCAGGATTCAGGAAATGTGGAGGTTGCTGCGAGTTCTTATGCAGGCACAAAGCTGAGTGTATCAGCTAGTTACAGATTAATAATCTACAAGTAGAATCATGAAGAAAGGAATAGTTTCCCAGCAGATACAGAAGTATTCCTAATAGCACTTGAGGGATAGCATATGACGTACTGTGAGTAATTCTGATTTCCTTAGAAAAAAAAAGGAACTGAGATTGCAACAAAAAGCAACAAAGGCAGGCTATGCAAATGCCCCAGAAGTGAAGTGCCAATCACACGGAAGCACACTAGGAGAATTCAGTTTGACATAGCCAAACTAAGACAGAGGAAACAGGATTGTTCCATACAGGAGAAGTTGCTCTATGGAGAGAGAATCAGTTACCCTCACAAGCAATGCTGCCACAAGGAGCAATACCCATAAAGTTGCCATCAGGAAATGCCACTTGAATTTGTAAAGACTTCAAATTCCTGAAAAGGAAATTCTGCATGTGGCTCTCAATCAAGGAAATATCTCACAAGGGAACTTAAGTCTATCTATAAAATCGATTCTGCGATAGATTTGCCTGGAGCAGGTGACTGAACTCCAGGACCCAGGAGATTCTTTGGGAGGGGATGAGATGTCAAGGAAAAACAGGCAAATAGGGACCCAAACCTGAGTCACAGGGACAGGCACAGGAAGCTAAGCAGTGCCCTTTTAGCCTCTAGGCTAACCCCACTGCCCAAGCACACAGCGTTCTTCTGTGCATAAGGAATAAGACGACTTAGTAACTGAGGAGCAAACCACAACAAATTAAAAGCTGCTTGTGCCTATGTGATGGAAGGCATCAGGCAGTCTTCTTGCCTCTTTCAACCCCAGCCATCACTTGGGTAAGTTTTAGAGTGGAAAAAAAAAGGAGCATGAAGTGTATATGCCAACTTCTCACTGTTCCTTCAGTTTTTCTGAGGAAGAAGATAGGTCCTCCCTGATTAGAGGATACCTCTAGTATGGCCATACTTATCAATTTGTAAGTTATAATGAGACAGGGATAATAAAAGTTCTCTCAGACTGTGACACTCTGAGAGCGTGTGAGAGACTGGGTCACTCTGAGAAATTGAGACAGGTACATAAAACCATAAAAAAGAGGAAAAAAAAGAAGGAAATGGTCCCTTTGGAGAGATCATTAAGAACAAGCGTTTGAGAACTTGCAATTACATGCTGCACTTAGATTCCATTTTCCCTCCTGCTGAGTGCAGTGAAAGAAAAGCAAAGAATTTGAAAAGAAAATTCACATACACAGTCAAGAGGTATGAGAACATGACTACACGGCAGCAGACATTACCTCATCCTTGAACTAGCAAAGGTTCCTTAGTCTATGGATATCCTCAGGGGTGGCAGTGAGGTCGAAAGCACTACTCCTGATCTCCTCTGGCTTGCCTTCCTCCGATGCAGCAGTGAGCTCTCTCACAGTGGCCTGAAAAAACACAGTGAAAGAGCAAAGGGCTCACTGAGCGCACGAACCGGGATGGAGCAGTCGCCTGAAAAAAGGCCCACCAAAAAGCCGGTCAAGTTAGACCTTGGAAACTGTCACAGTGTTTCAGAGCAGAGGATCATGGGCTTCCTCAGCTTGCTGCTCAGGTAGCAACAGCAGCCGGGTTCTTTGTTTCACACTCCTCGCTTGGAAGGGCACGGTTGTTTCAGGCTGTTCTCACTTCAGCAGTAACAGGGGAAAGAGAGGAAGCTGACAGAAAACAGGAGGACTAGCACAGGAGGACTAGCACAGGAGGACTAGCACTAGCACTGAAAACAGGAGGGCTACACAAGAAAGCAGCTCAGGAATGAACACGAGAACAGCAAAGGCCTCTTGTGCCACATGACGCTGTAGCCCTCCCAACACTGAGGTTTCAGACAACCACAGCAGGCGTTCTCCAGACCAAGGCACCAAAGACAGGAGTCTGGAAGAACTGGAGGCGGCTGAGCTCCAAAGGGAGCTGAGCTGACAACCAAAGGGGAACAGACAACAACACTGCAGTGAGGCAATAAAGACACCACGGTGTGCATTAGACTGGCTGCAACACGGCTGTTGGCATCCAAGGAAGGGAAACAACCCCTGGGCCTGTTAGGATAAAATACCTGGATCTGCAATAGGGCTGGGTTCACAAAAAACAACAACAAAAAAAATAAATAAAGAAAAAAAATCCCTTTTTCCTCAGGCTGTAGCATGACTCTCAGGCCCTTGTTTTCCTAGCCCTCTGAAAGCCAAGTGCTAGCAAACAAGGACAGACCGCCTGACTAGCAGACAGTGCAAAGAGTCTTCCTCATGCATAAAACAGCGAGAAGGATACTTTTGCACACAAAAGCACCCAACCAACCTGCACATTCCTCCCTTTCCAAACTCCCAAGGTCCTTCTTTGGGATGGCTGCTTTCAACCTATCCCACTGTGTACTACTGTTTCTGTGCTCAGAATGGCACAGAAACAAAATAAGTGACAGCAGGCAACCTCTGGGAAAGTGTCATTTCCTGAAGAATGCTCTCCTCTCCCCTGGGGAAAAAATAAGGCAGCAGAGCATTCTTTACAACATACAAAGAGTGCAATGGCTGAATACACTCAATCATCATTCCCTAAAAATGAAATGATAAGGAACACTAGCTTACCTCTGCACTGGCTTGCTTCACTGCTTTGCCCTTGTCACAAGCATTTTCTGCTGTTCTGTAATGCCTGAGAGAAGCAGAGAAAGACAGCAACGAGTTGTTTCAATGTCATCACCTCCAGTGCTGATGAATCCACCTCAGGGTTAGGAGGTGCCCTTTTTGCAGTGCTCAGTCTGGCTACATCCTCCATTGCACAAATGGACAAGGGAAAACATCACATCAGCTTCCAGCACTATTATTTCTGAGCAGCAAGAGAAAAAAGAGAAAAGAGAAAGAAGAGCTCACATGCTTTCCCACTTTCTTCTCTCAACGCATGGCAGGAGCCTTTCTCTTTTGCTGTGTCACTTTCACTCATTGGAAAAGGGGGAAGCCACCAGCACCTCCTCTGTAAAGCCCTTGGTAATCTACTGGTGAGGAAGACTGCAAGACGCATGTTATCCTGCCAGGGAAAACAGGAACATTTCCAAGCATACTTGCCTCCAAGCACAGTTAGCTCACTCCAAGTAAAGACCAGCACACCGAGTTACAACTGGACGTCTCCAAAATGCTCACTTGCATTTTAGAGGCCAGTCAGCAGAGTGACTATCTCCACCTGGAAAGGAGTACCATTAAACCACAGAGGCTCTGAACACCAAGCACATACAGACATTCCCTGTATACACCTCTACTGCCCCCCAAAGCAGTACTTTCACTGTCACCAAAGATGGGACTGTTCACTCTAGCTCAGCCTTTGCGCCTAACACCTGGCTCCTGCCGAGGCCTGTGGTAGGCTGCGGGCAGCACCATTAGGCTACAGCGAGAGCAAACACATACACCACGCCCTCACGGACAAAAAGAATGAGGTCGGCTATCCTTGCAGGTTTTTCAGTAACTCTTTGTTTATACCTGCCAAGTCTGGAACTCTTTGGAATTAAGTCAATCCTTCCCCAGTAACCAAAAGGACCAATAGGGATGGTATGGACCAAACTTCCCAGCTCAAAGGTACTGGAAGGAAAATGCTCTCCACGCAAGGGTGTGTTCAAGTCCTTCTCCTTGGTCTAGCAAGGACAGTGCCCGTTTGCGGCCATCCTGTTGCTTTCTTCCTTAGCAACTGCAGGAAGAGAGGAAGCTTTCAACAAAGCTCTAGAGTGCTACATATAGTTTCCTCAGGGCTCAGGCCCTGCTCTTTTCACAGCCCTCTTTCCTCCTCACTCCTGGACATGACAGCTTGTGACTGTTCCTAATTGAAAGCTGAAGAAAGAAGTCACATTTTCACAGGTTGATCGAGAAAACTGAATACTGCACTGCCCCTGCACACTACAACAGCAGCTCCTGCCTATCTGCTTTCTCCAACAGTTTCTCCACACACACCCAGGGTGTTTCAGCTTTCCAGGAGGGGAGAACATCCCGGGGCAGAAGCAGCACAGGAAGCAGCTGCTCTGGTCCTCTCCCTCCCTGCTGCCTGCGGGGTCACTAGTGCTGCAGCTCTCACAGCTCAGGGCTTCTCGGTACCCACCAGGCCGCAGTGCAGGCTGAAACCCCCCACTGTGTCCCCGGGATGCTCACGGGCATGCTGCTGCTCCCAGCGCAGCGCAGAGGTTTCTCTCCCATCCCTCCCCTCCCCTCCCTTCCCGCAGACTCGCCCAGGCCCCGGGGCAGAGCGGGGCCCTGCGGCAGCAGCGCCCGGCAGCAGCGTTTCCCACGCACCAGCACCAGCAGCCAGGGACACTCAGGCCCCGCCCCCAGAGCCGGAAGTGACGCCCCCTGCACCACAGCCCCTCCCACCCCTCACTCCTCCAATTGGCTCCCGTTGGACGTGACCTCGCAGGGCGGGACCCCAGGGAGGGGCGGGAGGGAGGCAGCAGTGCGCATGCGCTGTTCAGGGGCCGGTTTTGGAGGGGGCAGGGGAGCCAAGGGGAGGGACCAAGAGGGGCGTGGCAAAGAGTTGGGGGGCGTGGCCGGTCAGGGCAGAGCATGCGCAGTGGCCCAGAGGAGAGTGAGGAGCGCGTTGGGGGCGGGTCCGTGGCTGGCCGGGCCCTGCGGGCGGGGAGGGCGCGAGAGGCGGCTGCTGCCGCGGGGCAGCATCTCCCGGCCCGGGGCCGCCCGGAGCCTTTAGCCGCAGCGCCGGGAGCTGCCGTGCCGGGGCCGAGAGCCACGGGCTGGGCAGAGCAAGTGGCCGGGCGCGCGGGGCAGCCAGAGCCGCCGTGGCCCGGCTGTGTGGCAGCAGCGAATGGGGAAGGCCCGGCCTGGCCTGGGCCACCTCCGGCCCCCGGGAGTCCCCGGCTCTTGCGTCCTTTCTCCTTGTGGCCCCATGGCTCGGTGCTGGATGCTGTGGTGCCGGTTCCCCAGCACCATCCCAGCTGTGAGGAGAGGGTGCAGGTAGAGCGGTGCTTGTGGTGTCTCCAGGCTGGAGGCAGGAGGCAGCCAGCGCCCCGGTGCCCCTGCTGACAGCCCTGCTTTTCCCTGGGGCAGGTCCCCAGCTCCTCTCTGAGCCCAGCCCGGCTGTGGGCACCGTTAGGAGCAGGATGTGCGGAGGCTCCTGATGGCCGTGGCCGGAGACACGCTCTCGGGTATCGCGGCTGTGGAAGAGCTGTGCCCTTCTGGAGGGCACTCACAGCCCCTCGGGACACCTCCCCAGAGACAGTCGAGGGTCTGAAGGTGACATTTCCTCAGGAGAGCAATGACCCACAGGCCCATCATAGCCCTGTGTGCTCTCTCTGCCCCACAGACACCTCCTGGCAGCGAGGCAGTGTTGAGGGGCATCTGCGTGTTGGCAGGTGCTCAGCGGCAGTGGGGACAGATCCTGCTGAGGCCAGCAAAGGTGCTGCTGGTGCTGTGCATGTCGGGGAAGGAACTTTATGAGCTTCCTTCAGACCTGCTGGTCTCTCCATCAGCTTTGGAGTCTCGGGCTCTTGTCCAGGCTTGGCAGCTCCTCTCCCTTCCCCCCACCCCAGCAGCTGGGACCTGAAAGCAGAGATGTGGGGAAGCTCCTTGCCTTTGGTGTCATCCCTGCCTGGAGCTACCTTCTGAGAAGCCCCTGGGAAGTGTCCTAGGGGTGAGCAGGAGCTGTGAGGAGCCCTGCCCCATGCAGATCCCTCTCCGTGGGGGAATGACCCTGCCCTGCGTGGGCCACTCCTTCACCCTAGAGCTTCCCCAGCCCATGTTCAGCCTATTTGTAGTTATCCCTGTGTTGTCCCGAAACTGCGTTCTATTACCCAGTGTGCAAGCACCCAACAGACACACAGGGTCCAGAAAATTGTTTCTTTCATTTCTGCACAGAGATGGGTGCCAGGTGGTAGATCCACAAAGCTAGCACACCTTCTCTGCTTCTTACTCTTCTTCCCTTCTTTTCCTTGAGTCTTGTTTGCTATTTGCAGGGTATTTTTCACAGCATCGCTCAAACAAGGGTGGCAGCATTTCTTTGGCAGGATACTTGCTAAGTGCTGAGCTGATGGTGATTCAGCTGGGCAAGCTGGTGAGGGGAGCAACCTAGAGGAGACACTGACTGCAAGAAGAGTGAGGAAGCAATGGCCTGGGATGGCAAGTAAAGGTGCCAGGTGGTGTGGGGAAAAACAAGCCCATCACGACAGCAGCAGGAATGCAGGGAGCTGTGGCGTGAGCTGCACAAGGAGCCACTGGAGAGGGCTAGGGATCAGCAGGAAGAGCAAGAGGGGTGTCCTTGGAGTGGCTGTGTGCTCTGGAGTGCCTGAAGAAGGGCAGCCTGTGGAAGGGGCATGGAGTGCAGGGGTGGAGAGAGGCAACTTGGTGGTGCTGACCGGCTCTCAGCTGCCAGGCAGGCTCCAAAGCTGAAAGCAGAGGCTTGGAGGCAAGGCCATGGGGATGGGTGTGCCCATGGGGACTGCCAAGGCGTTGTGCTGGGGGTGCTCCCAGCGATCCCCGGGGCTTGGTGACGGCTGTTGCCACGGTGAGCAGTAGGGCTTTGTGATGGTGGCATGGTGCCTCCAAGGCCCTGGTGATGGGGCTGTCTCCATGGGGACTGTGTCCCTGCTGGGAGCAGAGCCCCTGGGGTCCTCCCTCTGAGGAGAGCCGCTCCCTGAGGAGGCAGCAGCTGCCCTTGGGGCCAGAGCAGCAGGATCCCAGGAGAGGATCATGCAGAGGGACGAGGAGCGGCAGCAAACGTCTGCTGCCAGGCTGCACACGCACTGCCAGGCATGCCGGAGCGCAGGGGCGAGGTGAGCCATGGGGCTGGAGGCAGGGGCAGGCAGCAGGCATGGGAGCTGCCCGGAGAGCAGGCAGCTGGTTTGGCAAAGGAGCTGGGGTGAAAGAGGCAGGCAGGAGCTGCTGCGGACAGGTGGGAATCTCTTGCCGGTCCTCGGGACTTTCCCTGGGACAAAGCACAGCAACCTGCGTGCTCCAAGGCCCCCACAGAGCCTGCGAACTCTGTGCTGAGGGGCAGAGAGCAGCTCTGGGCCCAGCTCAGCCAGGCCGCGTGCAGCCAGAGCTTCCCTTGCCCATGGCCCTCAGGTTTCCTGCTCTTCACTAGCCACTCAGACCAAGTCAACCGCATCCACCCTGTGAGTCCTTCTGCCTACAGGTGGCCAGCAGCAGCTGCACGCAGCAGTGCAGCAAAGCCGGAGCCCAGCTTGCTCCTACCAAAGGCACAGGCTGCCTCGGCTGCCCAACGCACAGGGCTCACGGGCTTTGTCCTCGCAAAGGTGCAGAGATGACCATGATGGTGACTTTGAAAGCCTCTGCCTGACTCCCTGGAGCTGCCGAGGAGCAGGTGGGAAGTGCTGGCAAGGAGCAGGAGGTCTCTGCCTGCCAGCAGGCTGACTGCATGCTCTGCCTGGCAGCCTGCAAGGACATGCCTGCGGGTTCCCAAGGCAGCTGCCATTTCCCATCTCTTGCCCCACACTGACAAAGCCTCTGCCCAGCCAGCCTGGCTAACAGAAGAAGCAGATCACCCGCAAGACCTCTGCTTTGCTTTCTCCTGCTCCTAGCAGGGCTCAGCTCCAGACAAGGCTGCCTCCTGCAAGGCTTGGCCCTCTCCCAAGTGCTTCTTAAAGCCCTGTGTCCCTGGCATCATGCACAGCCAGAGGCACCAAATTCAACAAGCCTTCAGAATTGTTTAGCTTTGTAGGTCATTTCCACTTGGCAGAAGGACATGACTTCTTTGGGGTGTCTGACATGGCATTTTCATACACCACCTGCTTTGCCATCCCACTGCTGTTTGTGCTGGCATCTCGTTATTTATTTTATTTCCCTCACATACACACCACACTTAGGCTTTCTCAATCTTAGCATGCTGCTGGAGCAAAAAAAGCAGGTGTGTAAAAGTAGGGGACTCTGCTGAAAGAGTGAGATTTTTCCGCTGTCTTGCTATGGGCAAAAGCAGGAAATGAAGAGAAAAGAAACTTCTGTCTTCCACAGCAGCTCTATGGAAAGAAGTGGGGACAGGATGCAATGGGGCCACATTGGGGCCCCTCGCCAGCAGGCAGTGGGGCAGGGGCTCATTGTAAAGGAGTTTTGGGTGCCAAACCAGGAAGAGCATCCCTCCTCCTCAGCTACAGAGGTGAGCCAAGGACAAGGAGCAAGTGAGAGGGAGGACTGCTGGACCAATACCATCAGCCCAGACAACAGTTGCTTGTTCCCAATGCTCCTGCAGCTCCCTGGGGGCCTTCTGGGGCTCCTGTTTGAGGAGGCACTCAGAAACCCTTAACTGAAAAACTTGCTGTGGATCCTGGGCAAAATCCTGCCTGAGAGGCTTGTCTGGCTCGGGAGACCATGTGGCAGCCAGGACTCCTGGATCCGGGGGCTGGGGCTGCCCTGATGCCCAAGGCCCCTCTGGAGATGAAGGAATTTATCAGAAATGTTTGGGAAATAACTGGGAGGAGGGAGGGGATGGCTTTCCAGGACGTGAGAGGAAATCTCTCTGCTCCCTGGCTGGGCCATCTCCATGGCGACGGCATAGTGAGCCCCCACATGACACGAGCTGAGGTCACAGCAGGATGTGCTGCATCACAGGGAGGTCTCCCTGGTGCCGTGGGTGGGGGCCCTCACTGCCCTGCGAGGCCCAGGCACTGCTGGGCACTGCTCACACAGTCCCCACCACTGTCCTTCATACTGGCTCCGTGGCAATGACGGGGGACAGGAGGCAACGGGGCTGCACTAGGAGCCCTTATCAACATGTGGAGGAGCAGCAGCATGTTGGCAAGGAGTATTGGGTGATGAGATGGAAAGAGCGTCCCTCGTCCTGGGCTTGAGAGGTGAGCTGAGGGCAAGGGACAAGCGAGAAGGAGGACTGCTGCAGGGACACCATCAGCCAGGAATGCACTTGCTTCTTTCTAGTGCTTCTGTAGCTCTCCAGTGAGGATTGACACCGTTCGTATCCTTTTATGATTCTAACTTGGCAGACCAGATTGGGGGTCTGAGATTTCGTCTCTAGATGGCCACAGCCTCTGTCCTCCTGCCAAACGGGCTCCAACCTCTGCACCCAAAAGACAGCCTGTTTGGGAGAGCATTTTGTGAACAGGTAGAGGTACCACTATGACCCTCTAAGACCTGGCTATCCCAAGGATTTTCTCTGGGGGGTGCACTGATGGGGTGAGCCCAACATAACCAACTCCCCCAGCCTCCTGCTGACCCCACACCTCCACTCCCTGGCAACAACAGGCCCAGAGCTGGTCTCCCCCTCGCAGCCCTGTGCCCCCATGGGGCTCCTCAGCCTTCTGGAGCAACCCCTCGGGGCACAGCCCGGCTCCACACAGAGCAGCCCCTGCTTGGCTGTGGCCCAGCACTCCTCAGGCCTCTGGAGTGACCCCTCCAGAACCCCCTCCCAGCCCTGCCAGGTGCAGCAGGAGGGCTGCCAAGCCCTGGGGCTGCCCTGGGGAAGGGGCTGGGGCAGGAGGGCCGAGAGGACACTGCCCTGCACTGGCGGCAGCAGCATCTCACCCACAGGCTCCGGCACCCCGGCCATTCCCAGAGCCCCAGCGCCGGCACCAGGGCTGGCACCAGCACAGGCCCCAGGGCCGCCCTCCAAGCCCAGCAGGGCGCCCAGGGCACAGGGCAGCGAGGAGCCCCGCAGGCACCATGCAGCAGAGCGGCTGGGCCCGGCGCCCCGCACTGCCCGGGCACCCAGTGCCGGGCTGCCCCAAGGCCCCGCCGCGCCCCATGCTGCCGCCCACAAGATGGCGCCGTCCCGTGGAGGAGGGGGCAGAGCTGGCTGCCAGGGCAGAGGGCCCAGCATTGCCATGGCAGCGCCTGAGTGCGGCCCTCCTATTGGCTGTCCTGAGGAGGAGGGCGGGGATGGACTGGAATGACGGCTGTGTCAGCCAATCGGAGTCCAGAGTGGGAAAAGGCCAAGAGAAGAGAGAGGTGTGAGAAGGGAGGGAGCGAAGCAGGCGAGAAGGGAGCAGGAGTGAGAGCGGGTGCGAGTGGGGCTGGTGGGGGCTGCGGGTGCGTTCAAATGCCGGCGGGTGCCCTCTCGCTGCAGCAGGGGCAGCGGTGCTGGCGAGGCGGCTGCTTCCCTGCAGGGGCTCCCGAAGGGGCTGTTGGGGCTGTGAGCAGGGGACCCAGCGCCCTGTCACCGAAGGGAACTGACCTGCGAGCCAGGCGTGCCGGCCTGCGCCGAGCAGCTGGGCCTGGGCGGCTTGGTGGGGTTTGGGTGCAGGAATCTTTGAACCTTTTGTGGGTCTGAGATGCATTTTCAAGGGTTTCCCTGATTTGCTGCTGCCCCCGCAGCCCCCAGGTGCTGCTCAGAGCTGTGTTTGGGATCTGCTGGGCAAAGTGAGAACAGGTTGCTGGTGTCCTCGCGAGGTGTCGTGCCCAAGTCGTTGTGCTTGCTCCATAGTTCTTGGTGTGCTCCAGGACCTGTGACCCTGGGAGCAGCCTGAAGGGTGTTTGCAGAAGAGCTCTGTTAAGTGTGAGGTGTTTTACTTTTCAGGGGCCTTGGAAGTTGAGGAAAGGCCATTTTCCAACTCGCGGTTGTTATTCCCATAATCCTAGATGAGGATGAAGAATTGCTGAATTCTGGCTCTGCTGGTTTCAGCAATTGAAATGTCCTGGACGGAGTCCGTTGCCATGTCTCAAATTGTCAGTGCGTAAAATAGGAGAGTGCTTGTTGTGCTCAGTGTGTAGAGGATTTGCTGTGCTTGTTCAGCGCTGGGGAAGGAAGTAGACTTGTAGCTGTGGGAAGACTTCTCCCTCTGACTGGGACATGAGGCCCTGCTCTCTTGCTACATATAGAGACTACCTAGGTGAAAGCTAATGTATTTTTGGGGGGTTGGAACTGCTACGTAATGGGTGCTTTGCTGCACTGTGAGCATTGTGAAGCCAGGAAGTGAATCAGGGAGGCCATTTGGGAGGTGGCTCAGCCGTGGGAAAGGGCAGGGGGAGCTGCAGGCAGCAGCAGGGTGGGCAGTGAGGTCCCTAGTGTTTAAAAGGGCTGTAGGAGAAAATGCCCTGTGTGCCATCAAGTGTTTGTAGGTAGCTGGTGGGGCTGGAGGAGGCCCATGGCTCAGCTGTTGATGGTGAGGTCAGTTCTGCGCGAGTCCCTGATAGGCCGGCTGGAGGGAGAAGGCGTGGCTGTTGCTTGTGATGTCACTTCCCGCGGAGCAGTGGATAGGGCAGCAGCAGGTCCGCACTGGGATGTGTTTTTGAGCTGGTTTCTGCCTGAGCAGCGGATCAGCCAGGATTTGTCTGCTGGCTGGGGAAGTTCTAGTGAGGTATCTCCTGCCTTGGGGGCTTTTTGGCCACTGACAGAGATCTGGTTGTGCAGGTGGCTGTGAGGTCCCGTCTGTCTGAGTCCCTGATAGAGCGGCAGCAGGCAGTTAGTCGTGGGCATTGAGTGTGAGGTCTCCTTTCTCCGAGTACCTGCTCGGGCAGCAGTGGTTCATGGCTGGAGAAGTTATTTTGAGGCAGCTAGTGTCTCTGAAGCCTGTAGGCCATCAGCAGGCATGTGTTGGGGGTTTGCCCTTGTGAGCAGCTGACAGGTCAGGAGAAGCCTCATGGCCTGGATGGTGGTGGTGAGGTGACTCCTGGGTTTGCTGCATGTGCCCAGAGGAGGGGTTGACCGCTGCAGAGCTCTACAGCAATACAGAAGGTCAACTAATCAATCAAGCAGATGTCCCCCATCGTCTGACACCAATTCTATTCCACTCCATGATCCTGAGTTAGTACTACTGCATTTAAAATGCGGGTGATATTCTCTACTGAATATGGACGTGGAGTTTGTTTTTCCCCCTTGTTGCTAAATAGAAGCTTGCAGGCTGCTGCCAGACAGCTAGGGAGTCCAGCTGGGCTTTTTAAACTGCTAAATCAATCTAATGCTGGTGTAAACAGCGTTAGTAATCTCTGATTGCCAGCATGTGTGTGTGCTTTGGAAATTCCCCCTGTGGAAACAGCAAGGAGCTTGTGAGATGTTCCTGCAAGGTCTAAATGCTGTGCCTGTCTTTCAGGTGTCCACATGCTTTTATGACACATTTGGATCTGTAACACCTTGGAAATTGATGATTTTTGTCCGAGTAAGCAGCCAGTGGAGAATGGGTGCAAAGTCTGTTGGAGGAGACGGAAGGAATGTCACCCCCAAACAGGTACCGGCCACATTTTGTAAGAGATTTCTTGTTCAGGGAAGTTGAGGCACAAACGAATGGCAAGAGGTGGCCTGATCAGGGCTTGTGAGAGCAGTCCTCTGCTTCCTGGAGAAGGGAAGTAACCATGTGTAGGACTGTGAGTGGATGCTGAGAGGCAGTGCATGTTGCAAAACCTTGGAGGACTAGAAGGGAACTGCAGAGTTGCAGAGCTGGGCTTTCTGTGTTGTGGGGCACTTGTGGTGCCCTGTGCGTTGCTGATGCAGAGGTGCGTTTTTGCTGCAGCCCTCAGTGAGGCGAGCAGTGGTGTGTGCAGGGTGTCACAGTGCAGGAGTTCCCTGTTGGGGAGCCAGGTGGTGGTCCCAGTGTTTTGGTGCTCAGCGTGGGAGGAGATAGCTGGAGAGGGCGGTGCTGTGTGTGGGCAGTGGTGCCAGAGTGGGGAGCTGGGGAGCACTGCAAGGTGAGGGTGTGACTATGCTGGCTGGGCCTCGGCTGCCCTGGTGTCATGGGCCAGAGTTGCTGGCAGCCTGCTGCCTTTGATGCACTGAGGTTCAGGCCTTGGGGATGCTAAGCAATTTCCAGGATCTACAGCATGGATTTTTCCTGAAGGCCAGGGAGTGTTTCTCCTTGCTCTGGGATGCGAACCAAGCCTGTGTTTTCCCTCCTTTCCTCTTATTTCCTTTTGCTCATAAGAGCTTTGGTCTGCAGCAGTGTTTGCTGAGAGGAGCGGACGTTGTGGGAGATGCGCTTTTCTGGCTGGGCCTTAGCCTGCTGGAATCCCTTTGAAGGAGTGAAGGCCTTGTGGTGTGGTGGTCTTTGGAGAAAGGCAGGTGAGTTCTTGGGAGCTGACTGTCAAGGGGCTGAGTACTTCCTGTACCACATTTCTTTGGAGGAGTGCCTTTGAATGGGAGCAGCAAGGCAAAAGTGCCCTGCAAGGGATGCGCAGCCCAGGTCTCCCTTCCTTGCAGGTGCAGTCTCTGCAAGTTACCCCACCATCGTGCTGTAGTGTGACCTTTCTGTGCTGCAGCGGGGAGATAAGGAAGCAGCCACGTGCAGACATTGGTGTGCTAAGTGTGGTGTGGTTAGGTGCTGACCCTGCTGACCCTGGCATGGGACTGGATTTGCCTGTGCTTTGGGTCGTGGTGGTGAGGAGCCCCACTTAGCTCAAGCTGCATTGCTCAGAGTAGCTGAAGTCCGGGCAGTGGTGGTGAGCACATATATCCCACTGCTGGCCTGCCAGCTCTTTGGCGTGCAGTATGTCCCCTCTGTTCTTGAAGCCTTTTACCGCTGGCTCCACTGTGGGAAGGCCTAAGTTCAGGAGCTGTGTCATGTCAGGTACTGCTCTGGAGGTGGCTCAGCACCACGCTTTGCTTTCAGTGCCAGCCTCAGCTGTCGAGTGTTGTGGAGTGGCTTGTTAATTGGATAGTCAAGTCCTTCTGCTCCTGTCAGGCATGGTGGGTCATGCTTCCTGGTGTACTTAAGACATGGAATACCATCTTTGACCCTTTCTTGCCCAAAGCATCCTTCTGGCAGCAGGCGATGCCCAAGCAGCCTTGCATTTATTTCAGAGATTCACAAAGCTGCCATGAGCTCCAGCAGTCTCTGAGGCCACTGCATTTCCCGTGGTGCTGAAGCCTGCCCCCAGCCAGTCATCTCTGGGTACCTTGTGGGCTGTCAGGGGCAGCTCTCATCTGCATGTGGAGAATGAGCCTGTGGATCTATCCTTTTTTGTTCAAGTGAAGCTGCCTTTTGCCATTTCAGAAGAAACTGTTTGTCCTGCCTCCGAGCTGTCGGGAAGAGAAGGCGTGAGGATGGGCTTCCCTTTGAAGGCTCTAGGGGCCTGTCAGTAGGGAGGCCCCTTTGGGTGAGTGCCTTGAGGGCATGTGAGGCAAAAGTGAGCGGCAAGAGCTGGCCTGATCAGCTGCTGTGAGAGCGCTTGCTCTCTGCTTCCTGGAGATGGGAAGTGACCATGTCAGGGCTGTGAGTGGATGTTCAGAGGAAGCACTGTTTCCAAGGCGTTGGAGGCCTAGAAGGGACTGGAAGGGCTGGAGAGTTGTGCTTTCTGTGTTGTGGGGCCCTTGGGGGTGTCCTGTGTGCTGCCATGTGTGGTGCTGTGCCCTGTACACCACTGATGCCCAGGCACATGTTGGCTCAGTGTTATGCTGCTCAGCATGGGAGGAGGTGTGTGGAGAGAGCAGTGCTCTGCTCCCAGAGGCCAGCCTGCCATCCCAGTGTCCTTGTGGGAGCCCTGGGTGAGCACTGGTGCTGACTGTGCTCCCTGCTTGGAGCATCCTGGTGTGAGCGAGGGATGCTTGCAGTTAGTTGTTTTCTGTCAGCTGAGGTTCAGGCTTGCAGTTTCTGAAGGTCTTGATGCTTCCTGAGTCTTTTGGGTTTTACGGACTCTGCTGGAGAAAGTGGTCTGCTCACTCCTTCAAGGCTTTCTGTGGAATCTGGACCCTCCTTGCATCTTCCCATCTCAGACCATACTGCATCCTAATCGATTCTGTCTTTCTTTCTTTCTAGGTTGCTCCAGTTGTGTAGGTTCCCCATGCAATCCTCAAGCCACTGAGGATGGAGGCAGGATGCCAGGGTGTGTCCCTGTAGCTGTCAGCATCTTTGCCACCATTGTGAGCCCTCTGTGAAAGCGGCTGCAAGTGAATGAGATGAGGCTATGCATGGATGTGAAGGCTTCCATGAATGCGCCCATCTTCCATGGGTGACCTGAGGCGTGTGGGTTCACCTCCTGGTACCTCTGCTGAGCTGCACGTCCCACATCATACAGCTGCTGTTACTGCCCGCACACTCAGGAAATGAGATTGAGCCCCTTGCTTTTCCTAGAAGGTTGTGGTGCCCTGTAGGATGAGTGAAAGACCCTTATAATGAAAGCCAGCATCTGTCGAGTGCCTTTGTGTGAGTGCCCGAAATCCTTGGTAGCTTGAACAGAGGTCTCAGAGCTGTTGGGCTCCTGGCTCTGCGAGGGCTGAAGATGTGCCCAGGGCCAGGCTGCTCGTGGCACTCAACCCTCAGTGCTGTGTGAACCCAGCTGTGGAGCCGGGACTCCTGCTGCAGAGGCCGCGCAGCCGGGAGAGCTGGCATTTCAGCAGCCCTGCAGCCTGGGGCTGTCTCCTTGCTAGGGCCTCATTTCAAAACCTCTGCATCTTTGCAGAGTTCCCTCCATACTTAGGTGGAGATTCTTGAGCAGATTGGGGATGGAAAGCAGCAGCCTGCTCTGCCCAAAGAGAGCAGGATCCTGCCCAGTGTAAAGAACCGCATCATGCCAGGAGCCAGCTCTGTGCCTGATCATTTGCACGTGCCTTGTGAGCCTGGAGTGCCTTGGCCACCTTTGGTGTTAGTGCAAGAGGTTCCCTGCGTGCCTGGGTTTTGGAGTCAAGGGAAGGCAGTGAGGAGAGCAGTGCCTGGGGCGTGTGCAAGTGGGGAGTGCCCTGCATGCCTGTCTTCTTGCTGGCACTTGGTTGCATGTAGTAGACGAGGCAGCTGCGTGGGGCAGAGACGGTGGCACAGCTGGCACAGCAGAGGTCTGGCGTTCTGTGGAGGGCTGTTGCAGTGCTGAGTTGCTCTGTCAGTGTCAGACAGCCTTTGCAGTGCAGGTGCTGCCTGGGCTGATCTCTCAACGTTGGCCCTAGAAATGGAAGTGGCATCCTGCTGCCAATTTGTAGGTGCTTGTAACCGTACTATGTGAGACTTGATGGGAATGGTCTGTGTTGTAACGTTTTAGTGCCTAGAACAATACCGCTGTGTTAAGCGGCATACAAATACGTAACTAACAAGGTCTTGGAAATCTGTGAGAAAGAACAGCAGTTGGTTACGTATGGATTGTGTGGCTTCCAGCCACAGAATAACCATGAGAAGCAGTCAACATGAAGGTCAGAAGTTGAAGAGTAATGAAGTAGCGACCCCCAAAGTCAAGTGTGGCCCCCGAAATAAGTCTGCACACGCGTGCAGTATGATAGCCCGGTTATGCGACTGGGGCGGAGTTGGGCTAGACTCCCTGCACTTGTTGGCCCCATGTGCCAGGACTCCTGCCTACCGCAAATAATCATAAATACCTGATTTTTTCCGAAGGAGAGAGAGGCTGCTACACAACAGAGGACCACTTTGCCTCCTCGGGGATGCCCGCAAAGATTGTTCCTGCTGACTCTCTCTCTCGCCATGCAGACGATCGGGAGAAGCATTGGAGTGGTCCTTGTCGAGATTACCATCGTGTCAGTCTGTTTGTAAGTATCTCCTGATAAACTGCTTGCTACTGAAGAGTGTTTGTGTGTGTGTGCGTCTGTGTGTGTGTGTGTATTTGTGCTGGCTTGCCAAACCAGATGTTTGCCCTGGGAATCTAACTAGAACAAAAATTGGTGACGAAAATGGGATTCCTGGGGTTTGCAGCATTGTCAGATTGGTGAAGCGAACAACTGTATGGAAGCTGAGCCACCTGCATTGGTGGGAGTCGGTGAGTGGGGTGCACAGCTGTACCGAGGCCTCGCCACCTGCATTGGTGGGACTCGGTGAGTGGGGTGCACAGCTGTACTGAGACCTGCACCACCTGCATTGGTGGGACTAGGTCAGTGGGGAGCACCGCTGTACGGAGGCCTTGCCACCTCCATTGGTGGGACTCGGTCAGTGGGGTGCACAGCTGCACCGAGGCCTTGCCACCTGCATTGGCGGGACTCAGTCAGTGGGTTGCACAGCTATAACGAGGCCGAGCCGCCTGCATTGGTGGGACTCGGTCAGTGGGGTGCACAGCTGCACCGAGGCGTAGCCATGTGCATTGGTCAGACTCGGTCAGTCGGTTGCATAGCTGTACGGAGGGTTCGCCACCTGCATTGGTGGGACTCGGTCACTGGGGAGCACAGCTGTAACGAGGCTGCGCCATGTGCATTGGTGGGAGTCGGTCAGTGGGGTGCAGAGCTGTACTGAGTCTGAGCCACCTGCATTGGTGGGACTCGTTCAGTGGGGTGCAGAGCTGTACTGAGTCTGAGACACCTGCATTGGTGGGAGTTGGTCAGTGGGGTGCACAGCTGCACCGAGACCTCGCCACCTGCATTGGTGGGACTCGTTCAGTGGGGTGCAGAGCTGTACTGAGTCTGAGCCACCTGCATTGGTGGGACTTGGTCAGTGAGGTGCACAGCTGCACCGAGGCCGAGCCACCTGCATTGGTGGGACTCGGTGAGTGGGGTGCACAGCTGTACGGAGGCCTTGCCACCTGCATTGGTGGGACTCGGTCAGTGGGGAGCACCGCTGTATCGAGTCCGAGCCACCTGCATTAGTCAGACTCGGACAGTGGGGTGCACAGCTGCACCAAGGCCGTGCCATCTGCATTGGTGGGACTCAGTCAGTGGGGTGTACAGCTATAACGAGGCGTAGCCACGTGTATTGGTCAGACTCCGTCAGTGGGTTGCATAGCTGTATGGAGGCTTCGCCACCTGCATTGGTGGGACTCGGTCAGTGAGGTGCACAACTGAACCGAGATCTCACCACCTGCATTGGTGGCACTCATTCAGTTGGGTGCACAGCTGTACTAAGTCTGAGCCACCTGCATTGGTGTGATTCGTTCAGTGGGGTGCAGAGCTGCACCGAGACCGTGCCACCTGCATTGGTGGGACTTGGTCAGTGGGTTGCACAGCTGTACTGAGGCCGAGAAACCTGCATTGGTGGGACTCGGTCAGTGGGGTGCACAGCTGAACTGAGGCCGGGCCACCTGCATTTTTGGGACTCGGTCAGTGAGGTGCACAGGTGGGCAAGGCCGAGCCACATGCATTAGTCAAACTCTGTCAGTGGGTTGCACAGCTGTACTGACGCCGAGCCACCTGCGTTGGTGGGACTCATTCAGTTGGGTACACGGCTGTACTGAGACCGAGCCACGTGCATTGCTCAGACTCGGTCAGTGGGGAGCACAGCTGTACTGAGGTCGCACCACCTGCATTTGTGGGACTCGGTGAGTGGGGTGCACAGCTGTACGGAGGCCTTGCCACCTGCATTGGTGGGACTCGGTCAGTGCGGAGCACCACTGTATCGAGTCCGAGCCACCTGCATTAGATGGACTCGGTCAGTGGGGTGCACATCTGCACCGAGGCCGAGCCACCTGCATTGGTGGGACTCGCTCAGTGGTGTGCACTGCCGTACCGAGGCCGAGTCACCTGCATTGGTGGGACTCGGTCAGTGGGGTGCACAGCTGTACCGAGGCGTAGCCATGTGCATTGGTCAGACTCGGTCAGTGGGTTGCATAGCTGTATGGAGGCTTTGCCACCTGCATTGGTGGGACTCGGTCAGTGGGATGCACAGCTGTACCAAGGCCGAGCCACCTGCATTGGTGGTACTCGTTCAGTGGGGTGCACAGCTGCACCAAGACCTCGCCACATGCATTGATGTACTCGGTCAGTGGGGTGCACAGCTGTACTGAGGCCAAGCCACGTCCATTGGTCAGACTCGGTCAGTGTTTTGCAAAGCTGTACTGAGTAATTGCCACCTGCATTGGTACAACTCGGTCAGTGGGGTGCACAGCTACACCGAGGCCTTGCCACCTGCATTGGTGGGACTCGGTGAGTGGGGTGCACAGCTGTACCGAGACCTGCACCAGCTGCATTAGTCGGACTCGGTCAGTGGGGTACACAGCTGCACTGAGGCCGTGCCACCTGCATTGGCGGGACTCAGTCAGTGGGGTGCACAGCTATAACGAGGCCTCGCCACCTGCATTGGTGGGACTCAGTCAGTGGGGTCCACTGCTGCCACGAGGCCTCACCACCTGCATTCGTGTGACTCAGTCAGTAGGGTGCACAGCTGTACTGAAGCTTTGCCACCTGCATTGGTGAGACACAGTCAGTGGGGAGCACAGCTGTACTGAGGCTGAGCCACCTGCATTGGTGGGACTTGTTCAGTGGGATGCACAGCTGCACCAAGACCTCGCCACCTGCATTGATGGATTCAGTGAGTCGGGTGGCCTAGCTACATGCATTGGTCAGACTCGGTCAGTGGGTTGCACAGCAGTACTGAGTACTTTCCACCTGCATTGGTGGGACTCGGTCAGTGGGGAGCACCAATGTATCGAGCCCGAGCCACCTGTATTAGTCGGACTCGGTCTGTGGGGTTCACTGCGGCCACGAGGCCTCACCACCTGCATTGGTAGGACTCGTTCAGTGGGATGCACAGCTGTACCGAGGCCGAGCCACCTGCATTGGTGGGACTCGGTCAGTGTGTTGCACAGCTACACCAAGACCTCGCCGCCTGCATTGATGGACTCAGTGAGTCGGGTGCACAGCTGTACTGAGGCCGAGCCACGTGCATTGGTCAGACTCGGTCAGTGGGTTTCACAGCTGTACTGAGTACTTTCCACCTGCATTCATGTGACTCGGTCAGTGGGGTGCACAGCTGCACCGAGGCCAAACCACCTGCATTGCTGGGACTCGGTCAGTGGGTGCACAGCTGTACCGAGACCTGCACCACCTGCATTGCTGGGATTCGGTCAGTGGGGAGCACCACTGTATCGAGTCCGAGCCACCTGCGTTAGTCGGACTCGGTTAGTGGAGTGCACAGCTATAACGTGGTCTCGCCACCTGCATTGGTGGGACTCAGTCAGTGGGGTTCACTGCTGCCATGAGGCCTCACCACATGCATTGGTGGGACAAGGCCAGTGAGGTGCACAGCTGCACCGACGCCAAACCATGTGCATTGGTGGGACTTGGTCAGTGTGTTGCACAGCTGTACTGAGGCCAAACCACCTGCATTGGTGGGACTCGGTCAGTGGGTTGCACAGGTATAACGAGGCCTCGCCACCTGCATTGGTGGGACTCAGTCAGTGGGTTTCACTGCTGCCACGAGGCCTCACCACCTGCATTGGTGTGACTCGGTCAGTAGGGTGCACAGCTGTACTGAAGCTTTGCCGCCTGCATTGGTGAGACACTGTCAGTGGGGAGCACAGCTGTACTGAGGTCGCACCACCTGTATTGGAAGGACTTGATCAGTGGGATGCACAGCTTCACGAAGATCTTGCCACCTGCCTTGATGGACTCAGTGAGTCGGGTGCACAGCTGTACTGAGGCCGAGCCATGTGCATTGGTCAGACTTGGTTGGTGGCGTGTACAGCTCTACTTAGTCTGAGCCACCTGCATTGGTCGGACTTGATCAGTGGAGTGCAGAGCTCTACTGAGTCTGAGCCACCTGCAATGGTGGGACTTGGTCAGTGGGGTGCAGAGCTGTACTGAGGCTGAGCTACGTGCATTGGTCAGACTCAGTCAATGGGTTGCACAGCAGTAATGAGTACTTTCCATCTGCATTGGTGGGACTTGGTCAGTGGAGTGCACAGCTGTATTGAGGCCAAGCCACCTGCATTGGTGGGACTCTATCAGTTGGGTGCACAGCTTTACGGAGGCTTCGCCACTTGCATTGGTGGGACTCGGTCAGTGGGCAGTACCGGTGTATCGAATCCGAGCCACCTGCATTGGTTGGACTCGGTCAGTGGGGTGCACAGCTGTACCAAGACCTCGCCACCTGCATTGATGCACACGGTCATTGGGGTGCACAGCTGTACCGAGGCCGAGCCACGTGCATTGGTCAGACTCGGTCAGTGGGTTGCACAGCTGTACTGAGTACTTGCCACCTGCATTGGTGTAACTCGGTCAGTGGGGTGCACAGTTACACCGAGGCCTTGCCACCTGCATTGGTGGGACTCGGTGAGTGGGATGCACAGCTGTATGGAGGCCTCGCCACCTGCATTGGTGGGACTTGGTCAGTGGGGTGCACCACTATATCGAGTCCGAGCCACCTGCATTAGTCGGACTCGGTCAGTGGGGTGTACAGCTATAACGAGGCCTCGCCACCTGCATTGGTAGGACTCGGTCAGTGGGAAGCACAGCTGTACTGAGGTCGCACCACCTGCATTGGTGGGACTCGGTCAGTGGGATGCACAGCTGCACCGAGGCCGAGCCACCTGCATTGGTGGGACTCGGTCTGTGGGTTGCACAACTGTACTGAGGCCGAGCCACCTGCATTGGTCAGACTCGGTCAGTGGGTTGCATAGCTGTACTGAGTCTGAGCCACCTGCATTGGTGGGACACGGTCAGTGGGGTGCACAGCTACACTGAGGCTTTACCACCTGCATTGGTGGGACTTGGTGAGTGGGGTGCACAGCTGTAATGAGGCTGCGCCACCTGCTTTGGTGGGAGTCGGTCAGTGGGGTGCACAGCTGTACCGAGGTCTCGCCACCTGCATTGGTGGGACTCGGTCAGTGGGGTGCACAGCTGCACTGAGGCCTTGCCACCTGCATTCGTGGGACTCGGTAAGTGGGGTTCACTGCTGCAGCGGGGCCTCGCACCCTGCATTGGTGGGACTCAGTCAGTGCGGTTCGCACTGCTCTACCTAGGCTGCAGCACCTGCATTGGTGGACTCAGTCAGTGGGGTTCACTGCTGCAGAGAGGCCTCGCCACCTGCATTGGTGGGACTTGGTAAGTGGGGTGTACAACTGTACCGATACCTGCACCACCTGCATTGATGAACTCGGTCAGTGGGGTGCACAGCTGTACTGAGGCCGAGCCACGTGCATTGGTGGGAATCGGTGAGTGGGGTGCACAGCTGTACCGAGGCCGAGCCACGTGCATTCGTCAGACTCGGTCAGTGGCTTGCATAGCTGTACTGAGGCCGCATGACCTTCATTGGTGGGACACGGTCAGCGGTGTGCACGGCTGTACCGATGCTGCAACACCTGCATTGGTGGGAATTGGTGAGTGGGGTGCACAGTTCTACCAAGGCTGTGCCACCTGCATTGGTGGGACTCGGTCAGTGGGGTACAGAGCTGTACTGAGTCGGCGCACCTGCATTGATGGTACTCGTTCAGTGGGGTGCAGAGCTGTACTGTGGCCGTGCCACCTGCATTGTTGAGACTCGGTCATTGGGGTGCACTGCTGTACTGAGGCTGCTCCGCCTGCATTTGTGGGACTCGGTCAGTGGGGTGCACAGCTGTAACCAGGCTCCTTTACATGCGTTGCCAGGACTCGTTCGGTGCAGTGAACAGCTGGACTGAGGCTGCACCACCTGCCTTTTTGGGACTCGGTCAGTGGCGTGCACAGAGAAATACTTTTAGAGAAATACTGTGAGAAAAACCTTGCAAATTGGTAACAAGACTCAAGTACAAGGTAGAGAGAAAAGCAGTACTGCAAAGTATAACGAGCTCCGGGTAAATAACCTTGATGAAACTGCAGCGCTTTCAAGAATGCGAGGGGTAGGTAAGACAAAAACAGCAGAATAACCCAGAAGAGACCTTACGTTCATTAAGGCGTATTAATATTTTAAGCATCACACCCCTAAATTAATAATGATATGGAAACGACATGATAGTGATAGTTACTGCCTCTTCTTCACTTCCTATGCTAATTATCAAGAGCGTTAAAACGCAAGTGCAGAGCAATTACCTGATGTAATGAAACTGTAACCAATAGAAAGATTTGTATAAAATACTCCCTGAAAAGTGTGTATAAATCAAGAATGAGAGGGGGAGAAGGTGTGCTAGCTTTGTGGATTTACCACCTAGAACCCATCTCTGCGCAGAAATGAAATAAACAAATACCTTGACCCTGTGTGTCTATTGGTTGCTTGCACGCTGGGTAACAGAACCCAGATTTGGGACAACAGCAGTACAAACACTTTCTTCTGAAATGGCAAAAGGCAGTGAGAGCTAAATGGGGCTCCTTACCACTACTACCAAAAGCACAGGCAAATCCAGTCCCTTGCCAGAGTCAGCAGGGTCAGCACCTAACCACACCACACTTAGCACACTGATGGCTACACGTGGCTGCTTTCTTATTTCCCCGCTCCCGCACAGAAAGCTCACACTACAGCACGATGGTGGGGTAACTTGCAGAGACTGCACCTGCAAGGAAGGGAGACCTGGGCTGCGCATCCCTTGCAGGGCACTTTTGCCTTGCTGCTCCCATTCAAAGGCACTCCTCCAAACAGGTCTCCTACAGGAAGGACTCAGCCCCTTGACAGTCAGCTCCCAAGAACTTACCTGCCTTTCTCCAAAGACCACCACACCACAAGGCCTTCACTCCTTCAAAGGGATTCCAGCAGGCTAAGGCCCAGCCAGAAAAGCGCATCTTCCACAACGTCCGCTCCTCTCAGCAAACACTGCTGCGGACCAAAGCTCTTATGAGCAAAAGGAAAGGAGGGAAAACACAGGCTTGGTTCACATCCCGGAGCAAGGAGATATACACTCCCTGGCCTTCAGGAAAAATCCATGCTGCAGATCCTGGAAATCGCTTCGCAACCCCAAGGCCTGAACCTCAGTGCATCAAAGGCAGCAGGCTGCCAGCAACTCTGGCCCATGACACCAGGGCAGCCTAGGCCCAGCCAGCGTAGTCACACCCTCACCTTGCAGTGCTCCCCAGCTCCCCACTCTGGCACCACTGCCCACACACAGCACCGCCCTCTCCAGCTATCTCCTCCCATGCTGAGCACCAAAACACTGGGACCACCACCTGGCTCCCCAACAGGGAACCCCTGCACTGTGACACCCTGCACACACCATTGCTCGCCTCACAGAGGGTTGCCAGCAAAGTGCACCTCTGCATCAGCAACGCACAGGGCACCACAAGTGCCCCACAACACAGAAAGCCCTGCTCTCCAACTCTGCAGTTCCCTTCTGGTCCTCTAAGGCTTTGCAACACGCACTGCCTCTCAGCATCCACTCACAGTCCTACACATGGTTACTTCCCTTCTCCAGGAAGCAGAGGAGTGCTCTCACAAGCCCTGATCAGGCCACCTCTTTCCATTCGTTTGTGCCTCAACTTCCCTGAACAAGAAATCTCTTTCAAAATGTGGCCGGTACCTGTTTGGGGGTGACATGCCTTCTGTCTCCTCCAACAGACTTTGCACCCATTCTCCACTGGCTGCTTACTCGGACAAAAAACATCATTTTCCAAGGTGTTACAGATCCAAATGTGTCATAAAAGCACGTGGACACCTGAAAGACAGGCACAGCATTTAGACCTTGCAGGAACATCTCACAAGCTCCTTGCTGTTTCCACAGGGGGAATTTCCAAAGCACACACACATGCTGGCAATCAGAGATTACTAACGCTGTTTACACCAGCATTAGATTGATTTAGCAGTTTAAAAAGCCCAGCTGGACTCCCTAGCTGTCTGGCAGCAGCCTGCAAGCTTCTACTTAGCAACAAGGGGGAAAAACAAACTCCATGTCCATATTCACTAGAGAAGATCACCCGCATTTTAAATGTAGTAGTACTAACTCGGGATCATGGAGTGGAATAGAATTGGTGTCAGATGATGGGGGACATCTGCTTGATTAATTAGTTGACCTTCTGTATTGCTGTAGAGCTCTGCAGCGGTCAATCCCTCCTCTGGGCACACGCAACAAACCGAGGAGTCACCTCACCACCACCATCCAGGCCATGAGGCTTCTCCTGACCTGTCACCTGCTCACAAGGGCAAACCCCCAACACATGCCTGCTGATGGCCTATGGGCTTCAGAGACACTAGCTGCCTCAAAATAACTTCCCCAGCCATGAACCACTGCTGCCCGAGCAGGTACTCGGACAAAACAGACCTCACACTCAACGCCCAGGCCTAACTGCCTGCTGCCGCTCTATCAGGGACTCAGACGGGACCTCACAGTCACCTGAAGCACCACATCGCTGTCCCTGTCCAGGAAGCCTCTAAGGCAGGAATTACCTCACTAGAACTTCCCCAGCCAGCAGACAAATCCTGGCTGATCCGCTGCTCAGGCAGAAACCATCTCAAAAACACATCCCAGTGCGGACCTGCTGCTGCCCTGTCCACTGCTCCACGGGAAGTGACATCACAAGCAACAGCCACGCCTTCTCCCTCCAGCCGGCCTATCAGGGACTCGCGCAGAACTGACCTCACCATCAACAGCTGAGCCATGGGCCTCCTCCAGCCCCACCAGCTACCTACAAACACTTGATGGCACACAGGGCATTTTCTCCTACAGCCCTTTTAAACACTAGGGACCTCACTGCCCACCCTGCTGCTGCCTGCAGCTCCCCCTGCCCTTTCCCACGGCTGAGCCACCTCCTGATTCACTTCCTGGCTTCACAATGCTCACAGTGCAGCAAAGCACCCATTACGTAGCAGTTCCAACCCCCCAAAAATACATTAGCTTTCACCTAGGTAGTCTCTATATGTAGCAAGAGAGCAGGGCCTCATGTCCCAGTCAGAGGGAGAAGTCTTCCCACAGCTACAAGTCTACTTCCTTCCCCAGTGCTGAACAAGCACAGCAAATCCTCTACACATCAAGCACAACAAGCACTCTCCTATTTTATGCACTGAAAATTTGAGACATGGCAACGGACTCCGTCCAGGACATTTCAATTGCTGAAATCAGCAGAGCCAGAATTCAGCAATTCTTCCTCCTCATCTAGGATTATGGGAATAACAACGGCGAGTGTGAAAATGGCCTTTCCTCAACTTCCAAGGCCCCTGAAAAGCAAAACACCTCACACTTAACAGCTCTTCTGCAAACACCCTTCAGGCTGCTCCCAGGGTCACAGGTCCTGGAGCACACCAAGAACTATGGAGCAAGCACAACGACTTGGGCACGACACCTCGCGAGGACACCAGCAACCTGCTCACACTTTGACCAGCAGATCCCAAACACAGCTCTGAGCAGCACCTGGGGGCTGCGGGGGCAGCAGCAAATCAGGGAAACCCTTGAAAATGCATCTCAGACCCACAACACGGACAAAGATTCCTGCACCCAAACCCCACCAAGCCGCCCTGGCCCAGCTGCTCGGCGCAGGCCGGCACGCCTGGCTCGCAGGTCAGTTCCCCTCGGTGACAGGGCGCTGGGTCCCCTGCTCACAGCCCCAACAGCCCCTTCGGGAGCCCCTGCAGGGAAGCAGCCCCCTCGCCAGCACCGCTGACCCTGCTGCAGCGAGAGGGCACCCGCCGGCATTTGAACGCACCCACAGCCCCCACCAGCCCCACTCGCACCCGCTCTCACTCCCGCTCCCTTCTCGCCTGCTTCGCTCCCTCCCTTCTCGCACCTCTCTCTTCTCTTGGCCTTTTCCCACTCTGGACTCCGATTGGCTGACACAGCCGTCATTCCAATCCATCCCTGCCCTCCTCCTCAGGACAGCCAATAGGAGGGCCGCACTCAGGCGATGTCATGGCAACGCTGCGCCCTCCTGCCCTGGCAGCCAGCTCCGCCCCCTCCCCCGCGGGACGGCGCCATTTTGTGGGCAGCAGCGCGGGGCACGGCGGGGCCTGGGGGCAGCCCGGCACCGGGTGCCCGGGCAGTGCGGGGCCCCGGGGGTGGCCGCTCTGCCGCAGGGGTCCCACGGGGCTCCTTGCTGCCGTGCGCCCTGGGGGCCGTGCTGGGCTTGGAGGGCAGCCCTGGGGCCTGTGCTGGTGCCAGCTCTGGTGCCACACTGGGGCCCTGGGAATGGCAGGGGTGCCGGAGCCTGCGGGCGACGTGCTGCTGCCGCCAGGGCAGGGCAGTGTCCTCTCGGCCCTCCTGCCCCGGCCCCTTCCCCAGGGTAGCCCCAGGGCTTGGCAGCCCTCCTGCTGCGCCTGGCAGGGCTGGGAGGGGGTTCTGGAGGGGTCACTCCAGAGGGCTGAGGAGCCCCATGGGGGCACAGGGCAGCGAGGGGGAGACCAGCTCTGGGCCTGTTGTTGCCAGGGAGTGGAGGTGTGGGGTCAGGAGGAGGCTGGGGGAGTTGGTCATGTTGGGCTCACCCCAGCAGTGCACCCCCCAGAGAAAAGTCCTTGGGGTAGCCAGGTCTTAGAGGGTGACAGTGGCGCCTCCACCTGTTCACAAAGTGCTCTCCCAAACAGGCTGTCTTGGGTGCAGAGGTTGGAGCCCGTTTGGCAGGAGGACAGAGGCTGTGGCCATCTCAGGATGAAATCTCAGAGCCCCAAATATGCTCTGCCAAGTTAGAATCATAAAAGGATACAAACGGTGTCAATCCTCACTGGAGAGCTACAGAAGCACTAGAAACAAGCAAGTGCATTCCTGGCTGATGGTGTCCCTGCAGCAGTCCTCCATCTCGCTTGTCCCTTGCCCTCAGCTCACCTCTCAAGCCCAGGACGAGGGACGCTCTTTCCATCTCATCACCCAATACTCCTTGCCAACATGCTGCTGCTCCTCTGCGTGTTGACAAGGCCTTCCAGTGTAGCCCCGTTGCCTCCTGTCCCCCGTCATTGCCACGGAGCCAGTATGAAGGACAGTGGTGGGGACTGCGTGAGCAGTGCCCAGCAGTGCCTGGGCCTCGCAGGGCAGTGAGGGCCCCCACCCACGGCACCAGGGAGACCTCCCTGTGATGCAGCACATCCTGCTGTGACCTCAGCTCGTGTCATGTGGGGGCTCACTATACCATTGCCGTGGAGATGGCCCAGCCAGAAAGCAGAGAGATTTCCTCTCACGTCCAGGAAAGCAATCCCCTCCCTCCCCCCAGTTATTTCCCAAACATTTCTGATAAATTCCTTCATCTCCAGAGGGGCCTTGGGCATCAGGGCAGCCCCAGCCCCAGGAGCCAGGCGTCCTGGATGCCACATGGCAAAGCAGGTGGTGTATGAAAATGTCAGAGACCCCAATGAAGTCACGTCCTTCCAAAATCTGCCAAGTGGAAATGACGTACAAAGCCAAACAATTCTGAAGGCTTGTGGAGTTTGGTGCCTCTGGTTGTACATGATGCCAGGGACACAGGGCTGTAAGAAGCACTTGGGAGAGGGCCAAGCCTTGCAGGAGGCAGCCTCGGCTGGAGCTGAGCCCTGGTAGGAGCAGGAGAGAGCAAGGCAGGGGTCTTGAGGGTGCTCTGCTTCTCCTGCTAGCCAGGCTGTCTGGGCAGAGGCTTTGTCAGTGTGGGGCAAGAGACGGGAAATGGCAGCTGCCTTGGGCATCCCCAGGTATGTCCTTGCAGGCCGCCAGGCAAAGCATGCAGTCAGCCTGCTGGCAGGCAGAGACCTCCTGCTCCTTGCCAGCACTTCCCACCTGTTCCTCGGCAGCTCCGGGGAGTCAGGCAGAGGCTTACAAAGCCACCATCATGGTCATCTCTGCACCTTTGCGAGGACACGTGCAGAAGCCTGTGAGCCCTGTGCGTTGGGCAGCCGAGGCAGCCTGTGCCTTTGGTGGGAGCAAGCTGGGCTCCGGCTGTGCTGCACTGCTGCGTGCAGCTGCTGCTGACCACCTGTGGGCAGAAGGACTCACAGGGTGGATGCGGTTGACTTGGTCCGAGTGGCTGGTGAAGAGCAGGAAACCTGAGGGCCGTGGGCAAGGGAAGCTCTGGCTGCACGCGGCCTGGCTGAGCTGGGCCCAGAGCTGCTCTCTGCCCCTCAGCACAGAGCTCACGGGCTCTGTGGAGGCCTTGGAGCATGCAGGTTGCTGTGCTTTGTCCCAGGGAAAGTTCCGAGGACCAGCAAGAAATTCCCCCCGGCCGCAGCAGCTCCTGCCTGCCTCTTTCACCCCAGCTCCTTTGCCAAACCAGCTGCCTGCTCTCCGGGCAGCTCCCATGCCTGCTGCCTGCCCCTGCCTCCCGCCCCATGGCTCACCTTGCCCCTGCGCTCTGGGATGCCTGGCCGTTTGTGTGCAGCCTGGAAGAAGACGTCTGCTGCCGCTCCTTGTCACTCTGCAGGATCCTCTGCCGGGGTCCTGCTGCTCTGGCCCCAAGGGCAGCTGCTGCCTCCTCAGGGAGCGGCTCTCCTCAGAGGGAGGACCCCAGGGGCTCTGCTCCAGCAGGGACACAGTCCCCATGGAGACAGCCCCATCACCAGGGCCTTGGAGGCACCATGCCACCACCATCACAAAGCCCTACTGCTCACCGTGGCAACAGCCGTCACCAAGCCCCAGGGATCGCTGGGGGCACCCCCAGCACAACGCCTTGGCAGTCCCCATGGGCACACCCATCCCCATGGCCTTGCCTCCAAGCCTCTGCTTTCAGCTTTGGAGCCTGCCTGGCAGCTGAGAGCCGGTCAGCACCACCAAGTTGCCTCTCTCCACCCCTGCACTCCATGCCCCTTGCACAGGCTGCCCTTCTTCAGGCACTCCAGAGCACACAGCCACTCCAAGGGCAACCCTTGCTCTTCCTGCTAATCCTCAGCCCTCTCCAGTGGCTCCTTGTGCAGCCCATGCCACAGCTCCCTGCATTCCTGCTGCTGTCGTGATGGGCTTGTTTTTCCCCACACCACCTGGCACCTTTGCTTGCCATCCCAGGCCATTGCTTCCTCACTCTTCTTGCAGTCAGTGTCTCCTCTAGGTTGCTCCCCCACCAGCTTGCCCAGCTGAATCACCATCAGCTCAGCACTTGGCAAGTCTCCTGCCAAAGAAATGCTGCCACCCTTGTTTGAGCGAAGCTGTGAAAAAAACCCTGCAAATAGCAAACAAGACTCAAGGAAAAGGAGGGAAGAAGAGTAAGAAGCAGAGAAGGTGTGCTAGCTTTGTGGATCTACCACCTGGCACCCATCTCTGTGCAGAAATAAAGAAACAATTTTCTGGACCCTGTGTGTCTGTTGGGTGCTTGCACACTGGGTAATAGAACGCAGTTTGGGGACAACACAGGGATAACTACAAACAGTCTGAACACAGGCTGGGGAAGCTCTAGGGTGGAGGAGTGGCCCACGCAGGGCAGGGTCATTCCCCCACGGAGAGGGGTCTGCATGGGGCAGGGCTCCTCACAACTCCTGCTCACCCCCAGGACACTTCCCAGGGGCTTCTCAGCAGGTAGCTCCAGGCAGGGATGACACCAAAGGCAAGGAGCTTCCCCACATCTCTGCTTTCAGGTCCCAGCTGCTGGGGTGGAGGGAAGGAAGGGGAGCTGCCAAGCCTGGACAAGGGCCTGAGACTCCAAAGCTGATGGAGAGACCAGCAGGTCTGAAGGAAGCTCACAAAGTTCCTTCCCCGACATGCACAGCACCAGCAGCACCTTTGCCAACCCCAGCTGGATCTGTCCTCGCTACCCCGAGCACCTGCCAACATGCAGATGCCCCTCAACACTGCCTCGCTGCCAGGAGGTGTCTGTGGGGCAGAGCTGAGCACACAGGGCTGTGATGGGCCTGTGGGTCATTGCTTTCCTGAGGAAATGTCACATTCAGACCCTCGACTGTCTCTGGGGAGGTGTCCCGAGGGGCTGTGAGTGCCCTCCAGAAGGGTACAGCTCTTCCACAGCCGCTTTGCTGCGATACCCGAGAGACTGGCTCTGGCCACGGCCTTCAGGAGCCTCCGCACGTCCTGCTCCTCACGGTGCCCACAGCCTGGCTGGGCTCAGAGAGGAGCTGGGGACCTGCCCCAGGGAAAGCGGGGCTGTCAGCAGGGGCACCAGGGCGCTGGCTGCCTCCTGCCTCGAGAGACGACAAGCACCACTGTACCTGCACCCTCTCCTCACAGCTGGGATGGTGCTGAGGAACCGGCACCACAGCATCCAGCACCGAGCCATGGGGCCACAAGGAGAAAGGACGCAAGAGCCGGGGGCTGCCGGGGGCCGGAGGTGGCCCAGGCCAGGCCGGGCCTTCCCCATTCGCTGCTGCCACACAGCCGGGCCGCGGCGGCTCCGGCTGCCCCGCGCGCACGGCCACTCGCTCTGCCCAGCCCGCCGCCCTCGGCCCCGGCGTGGCAGCTCCAGGCGCTGCGGCTAAAGGCTCCGGGCGGCCCTGGCCCGGGAGACGCTGCCCCGCGGCAGCAGCCGCCTCTCGCGCCCTCCCCGCCCACAGGGCCCGGCCAGCCACGGACCCGCCCCCAACGCGCTCCTCACCGCCCTCCTGTGGGCCACTGCGCATGCTCCGCCCTGAGCGGCCACGCCCCCAACTCTTTGCCACGCCCCTCTTGGTCCCGCCCCTTGGCTCCCCTGCCCCGCCCAACCCGGCCCCTGAACAGTGCACGCGCACTGCTGCCTCCCTCCTGCCCCTTCCTGGGGTCCCGCCCCGCGAAGTCACGTCCAACGGGAGCTATTGGAGGAGTGAGGGGTGGGAGGGGCTGTGGTGCAGGGGGCGTCACTTCCGGCTCTGGGGGCGGGGCCTGTGTGTCCCTGGCTGCTGGTGCTGGTGTGTGGGGAAACGCTGCTGCCGGGTGCTGCTGCCGCAGGGCCCCGCTCTGCCCTGGGGCCTGGGCAAGTCTGCGGGAAGGGAGGGGAGGGGAGGGATGGGAGAGAAACCTCTGCGCTGTGCTGGGGGCAGCAGCTTGCCCGTGAGCATCCCGGGGACACAGTGGGGGGTTTCAGCCTGCACTGCGGCCTGGCGGGTACCGAGAAGCCCTGAGCTGTGAGAGCTGCAGCACTAGTGACCCCGCAGGCAGCAGGGAGGGAGAGGACCAGAGCAGCTGCTTCCTGTGCTGCTTCTGCCCTGGGATGTTCTCCCCTCCTGGAAAGCTGAAACACCCTGGGTGTGTGGGGGGGAAACTTGGTGAAAGCAGATAGGCAGGAGCTGCTGTTGTAGTGTGCGGGGGCAGTGCAGTATTCAGTTTTCTCGATCAACCTGTGAAAATGTGACTTCTTTCTTCAGCTTTCAATTAGGAACAGTCGCAAGGTGTCATGTCCAGGAGTGGGGAGAAAAGAGGGCTGTGAAAAGAGCAGGGCCTGAGCTCTGAGGTAACTATATGTAGCACTCTAGAGCTTTGTTGAAAGCTTCCTCTCTTCCTGCAGTTGCTAAGGAAGAAAGCAACAGGATGGCCGCAAACGGGCACTGTCCTTGCTAGACCAAGGAGAAGGACTTGAACACACCCTTGCATGGAGAGCGTTTTCCTTCCAGTACCTTTGAGCTGGGAAGTTTGGTCCATACCATCCCTATTGGTCCTTTTGGTTACTGGGGAAGGATTGACTTAATTCCAAAGAGTTCCAGACTTGGCAGGTATAAACAAAGAGTTACTGAAAAACCTGCAAGGATAGCAGACCTCATTCTTTTTGTCCGTGAGGGTGTGGTGTAGGTGTTTGCTCTCGCTGTAGCCTAATGGTGCTGCCCGCAGCCTACCACAGGCCTCAGCAGGAGCCAGGTGTTAGGCGCAAAGGCTGAGCCAGAGTGAACAGTCCCATCTCTGGTGACAGTGAAAGTACTGCTTTGGGGGGCAGTAGAGGTGTATACAGGGAATGTCTGTGTATGTGCTTGGTGTTCAGAGTCTATGTGGTTTAATGGTACTCCTTTCCAGGTGGAGATAGTCACTCTGCTGACTGGCCTCTAAAATGCAAGTGAGCATTTTGGAGACGTCCAGTTGTAACTCGGTGTGCTGGTCTTTACTTGGAGTGAGCTAACTGTGCTTGGAGGCAAGTATGCTTGGAAATGTTCCTGTTTTCCCTGGCAGGATAACATGCGTCTTGCAGTCTTCCTCCCCAGTAGATCACCAAGGGCTTTACAGAGGAGGTGCTGGTGGCTTCCCCCTTTTCCAATGAGTGAAAGTGACACAGCAAAAGAGAAAGGCTCCTGCCATGCGTTGAGAGAAGACAGTGGGAAAGCATGTGAGCTCTTCTTTCTCTTTTCTCTTTTTTTCTCTTGCTGCTCAGAAAGAATAGTGCTGGAAGCTGATGTGATGTTTTCCCTTGTCCATTTGTGCAATGGAGGATGTATCCAGACTGAGCACTGCAAAAGGGCACCTCCTAACCGTGAGGTGGATTCATCAGCACTGGAGGTGATGACATTGAAACAACTCGTTGCTGTCTTTCTCTGCTTCTCTCAGGCATTACAGACCAGCAGAAAATGCTTGTGATAAGGGCAAAGCAGTGAAGCAAGCCAGTGCAGAGGTAAGCTAGTGTTCCTTATCATTTCATTTTTAGGGAATGATGATTGAGTGTATTCAGCCATTGCACTCTTTGTATGTTGTAAAGAATGCTCTGCTGCCTTATTTTTTTCCCCAGGGGAGAGGAGAGCGTTCTTCTGCAAATGACACTTTCCCAGAGGTTGCCTGCTGTCACTTATTTTGTTTCTGTGCCATTCTGAGCACAGAAACAGTAGTACACAGTGGGATAGTTTGAAAGCAGCCATCCCAAAGAAGGACCTTGGGAGTTTGGAATCTTCTTGTATCCTTCTCTGTTTTATGCATGAGGAAGACTCTTTGCACTGTCTGCTAGTCAGGCGGTCTGTCCTTGTTTGCTAGCACTTGGCTTTCAGAGGGCTAGGAAAACAAGGGCCTGCAGAGTCATGCTACAGCCTGAGGAAAAAGGGATTTTTTTTTCTTTCCCTTTTCTGTTTTTTGTGAACCCAACCCTACTGCAGATCCAAGTGTTTTATCCTAACAGGCCCATGGGTTGTTTGCCTTCCTTAAGCACACTTGGATGCCAACAGCCGTGTTGCAGCCACTCTAATGCACACCGTGGTGTCTTTATTGCCTGACTGCAGTGTTGTTGTCTGTTCCCCTTTGGTTGTCAGCTCAGCTCCCTTTGGAGCTCAGCCGCCTCCAGTTCTTCCAGACTCCTGTCTTTGGTGCCTTGGTCTGGAGAACGCCTGCTGTGGTTGTCTGAAGCCTCAGTGTTGGGAGGGCTACAGCGTCATGTGGCACAAGAGGCCTTTGCTGTTCTCGTGTTCATTCCTGAGCTGCTTTTTGTGTAGCCCTCCTGTTTTCAGTGCTAGTGCTAGTCCTCCTGTGCTAGTCCTCCTGTTTTCTGTCAGCTTCCTCTCTTTCCCCTGTTACTGCTGAAGTGAGAACAGCCTGAAACAACCGTGCCCTTCCAAGCGAGGAGTGTGAAACAAAGAACCCGGCTGCTGTTGCTACCTGAGCAGCAAGCTGAGGAAGCCCATGATCCTCTGCTCTGAAACACTGTGACAGTTTCCAAGGTCTAACTTGACCGGCTTTTTGATGGGCCTTTTTTCAGGCGACTGCTCCATCCAGGTTCGTGCGCTCAGTGAGCTCTTTGCGCTTTCACTGTGTTTTTTCAGGCCACTGTGAGAGAGCTCACTGCTGCATCGGAGGAAGGCAAGCCAGAGGAGATCAGGAGTAGTGCTTTCGACCTCACTGCCACCCCTGAGGATATCCATAGACTAAGGAACCTTTGCTAGTTCAAGGATGAGGTAATGTCTGCTGCCGTGTAGTCATGTTCTCATACCTCTTGACTGTGTATGTGAATTTTCTTTTCAAATTCTTTGCTTTTCTTTCACTGCACTCAGCAGGAGGGAAAATGGAATCTAAGTGCAGCATGTAATTGCAAGTTCTCAAATGCTTGTTCTTAATGATCTCTCCAAAGGGACGATTTCCTTCTTTTTTTTCCTCTTTTTTATGGTTTTATGTACCTGTCTCAATTTCTCAGAGTGACCCAGTCTCTCACACGCTCTCAGAGTGTCACAGTCCGAGAGAACTTTTATTATCCCTATCTCATTATAACTTACAAATTGATAAGTATGGCCATACTAGAGGTATCCTCTAATCAGGGAGGACCTATCTTCTTCCTCAGAAAAACTGAAGGAACAGTGAGAAGTTGGCATATACACTTCATGCTCCTTTTTTTTCCACTCTAAAACTTACCCAAGTGATGGCTGGGGTTGAAAGAGGCAAGAAGACTGCCTGATGCCTTCCATCGCATAGGCACAAGCAGCTTTTAGTTTGTTGTGGTTTGCTCCTCAGTTACTAAGTCGTCTTATTCCTTATGCACAGAAGAACGCTGTGTGCTTGGGCACTGGGGTTAGCCTAGAGGCTAAAAGGGCACTGCTTAGCTTCCTGTGCCTGTCCCTGTGACTCAGGTTTGGGTCCCTATTGGCCTGTCTTTTCTTGACATCTCATCCCCTCCCAAAGAATCTCCTGGGTCCTGGAGTTCAGTCACCTGCTCCAGGCAAATCTATTGCAGAATCAATTTTATAGATAGACTTAAGTTCCCTTGTGAGATATTTCCTTGATTGAGAGCCACATGCAGAATATCCTTTTCAGGAATTTGAAGTCTTTACAAATTCAAGTGGCATTTCCTGATGGAAACTTTAATGCAGAATTTCCTTTTCAGGAATTTGAAGTCTTTTCAAATCCAAGTGGCATTTCCTGATGGCAACTTTATGGGTATTGCTCCTTGTGGCAGCATTGCTTGTGAGGGTAACTGATTCTCTCTCCATAGAGCAACTTCTCCTGTACGAAACAATCCTGTTTCCTCTGTCTTAGTTTGGCTATGTCAAACTGAATTCTCCGAGTGTGCTTCCGTGTGATTTGCACTTCACTTCTGGGGCATTTGCATAGCCTGCCTTTGTTGCTTTTTGTTGCAATCTCAGTTCCTTTTTTTTCCAAGGAAACCAGAATTACTCACAGTACGTCATATGCTATCCCTCAAGTGCCATTAGGAATACTTCTGTATCTGCTCGGAAACTATTCCTTTCTTCGTGATTCTACTTGTAGATTATTAATCTGTAACTAGCTGATACACTCAGCTTTGTGCCTGCATAAGAACTCGCAGCAACCTCCACATTTCCTGAATCCTGCTTTAGAGCAGAAATTCTTGTCACAGCACGGCAGCCTGAGAGGTGCAGAGAAGCCCTGAGCTGTGAGAGCTCCACCACTAGTGAAACCTAAGGCAGCAGGTGAAGAGTGAAAAGAGAGAAGCCGCTTTCTTTGCCACTTCTACTGCTTAATATTCCCTCCTAATGGAAAGCTGAAACACTCTGGGTGGGTGGTGAAACTGATGGGGAAAGCAGAGAGGCATGAGCTGCTGCTCTACTGAATGGTGGAGGTGCAGGGGTAAGGAGTCAGTTTGTATTTGCTGCCAGGGATAAGATTTTTTTAAACAAACATTTTTTTTCCCTGCTGTAATCTGGACGGTAGCTCAAAAGATGTCTGTCACGACAGAGAAGCAAAACAAATCTCCACAAGACTGTGCCGTCCTGCGGGTGTGTGTGTGGGAAGGGGGGGGATTTGGGGCTCTTGGAGCGAGCTATCTTTCTGTACAAAAGTCTGGAAAACATTGATGCAAGCCCCCAGAGAAGAGAAATTTCCTGGGCACTCAGAGCAACACAGGCAGGACCCAGCGATGTCGAGGGAAACCCATCCCAGCCATACCAAACCAACCACTCTCTCCAGAGGACTTTCCTAACCCTCGGGCTGGGAGTAGGAGAGGAGATGGGAGAACAGTCATCCCAGACTTGCCTCCGTCAGGCCCTCAGCTCCACAACGTGTCATAGCTTCAGGTGAGTTCTCCCAGGCAACACTTCCCATGCCTCTGGTGCATGGAGAAGACTGGGAAGGCACACAGGAGACAAGGGAGAGAAAGGGCAGAGATGCCAGCAGGTAGCGTTGGGCTCCCTGTGTCAAAGATGACTAGAGGCTGACTAAGCAAACTAACTCCTGTAGGGACTTGGAAAGGCACATCTCGGACAGTATTTAAGAGGGGTGCAGTCTCCCTCCTGCAAGACTTGCCCCAGCGCTCTGCAGAGACTAGGAAGAGCAGGAAGGTTGACTGTAGGGAGGCTCGCAAGCTTTAGCAGGTGCAGAGCTGGGAGGTGCCCTTACAAACTTCTGAATGCAGGCCCTGAGGCATTGCAGTGCCTTGTAGGCTCTGCACCAGAGCCCAGACAGCAGCACTGCAGTATGAGGGATGTCCTGAGAAGCCTTGAATCCTCAAATGCTGGAGATCCAGGGTGCCAGAGCTGTACAGATCGTGGGAGAGCAAGGGTGCCAGTGTGGATCCAGGGTGCCTGGGCTGCACAGATCCCTGGAGGAGCCAGGGGGCTGGTGTGGGGAAGGGCAGGGGGCTGAGGAGCGTACCCAGGGGAGAAGCAGAGCCCCAAAGTGACACTGAAAAGCCCAAGGACCATCTGAAGCCCAGAGTTGAGACCTGGCTTTTCTCAGGCTCACACAGAAGGAAAGGTGGACTAAGTTCATGGGAAATGGGAAAACTTCCTCCAATTGGCTACGTGGCCTGACCAATGGCTTTGGAGTCTGGCAGGGACGAGGGTCCTGGGTAGAGCTCTCTGGATGATGTGTTTGCTCTTTTCTGGCGTATCATCTCTATCTTAAGCACCACAGAGCGAGAAACCTTGCTGAAGGCTTCTCAAATCAAAGAGCCTGCTTTGGTGCCTAAAGGAGGAAGGTTACGTCCTGTCCCTTATTCTCCTATACCCTACTTCAAATAAAAGCGAGATCCACAGCAGCCACCAGTTTTGAGGCTCATCTAAGCATCTCAGCCTGTGGCCACCCTTTGTGCTTTTTCATCCCACTGGACTTTGATCCTGTAAAAATGCCAAAACCCAATCCAACCCCCAAACCCCAGATTCCTGCACAGAATCCTGTTGCCTCGTGCAGCAGCCAGGGAGTGCAGGAGCACAGCAGTGACCTCTCCAGGTCCCCACTTCAGATGTTTCCCTGACTTTGACACCACCTCGAGACATTCTTGAAGGAATTTATCAGAAAGTTTGGGAAAATACCTGGGGGAAGGGAGATGCCTGCTTTCCAGGAAGGGAGAAGAAATCTCTCTGCTCTCTCCCTGGCGGTGCCATCTCCATGGCACTGACCTGCTGTGCCCCCAGATGACACAAGCTGAGGTCACAGTGGGATGTGCTGCATCACAGGGAGGTCTCCATGGTGTCCTGGGTGAGGGCCCTCACTTCGCTCTGAGACCTAGGTGCTGCTGGGCACTGCTCACGCCCTCCCTGCCGCTGCCCTTGTAGTGGCTCCATGGCAAGACTGGAGACAGGAGTTAATGGGGGCTGTGCTGGGATCCGTCGCTGACATGCAGAGGAACAGGAGCATGATGAAAAGGAGTGTTGGGTGAAGGGAAGAACATCCCTCCTCCTGGGCTGCAGAGGTGAGCCGAGGGCAAAGAGGCGAGATGGAGGACTGCTGGATGGACACCATCAGCCGAGACCACAGTTCCTTGTTCCCAAGGCTCCTGCAGCTCTCCACTGAGGGTAAGGGCTTTGGGTACTTCTTCCCGAGATGTTGCACAAAGATTGGTAACTGCAAAAACTGCTGTGAATCCAGGGCTGTGGGTGTGGCTGGACAGGACTGGGGGCTGCCACAAGAGTCATCTCTGAGGGTCCCATCTGTCTTAGTGGATAGCCAAGACTCCTGGGTCATGGGTCAGGAGATGCGCTGAGCCTCAAGGCTTCTGTGGGGCCAGCTCCATTGCGTTTTGGGGTCTGTGTGGGGCATGGGAATCCATGGCAGGTTTCCCTGGGATCGTGTCCCCCTTTGCGATCTGGCTCTGGGAAGAATTGGGGTCCTGCATCCGAGAGGCTTGGGCAGCCTGCTGCTCTCATGGGGCTCTCAAGAACCTGCTGAAATGTCCGTGTACAATAAGGAAACCACCTTGTAATGACCCCAGGTCCTCTGCCTGTTTGAGAGGACCTCTGTTCCTTTCATGCTTGGTACAAGTTGGTACAGCATGTTTTGGGCTCAGAGAAGCCATCTCGAGATGGTCATAGCCTGTGTCCTTGCGCAGATTGGACTCAAAACATCTGCATGCAAAAGAAAGCCTATTTGGGAGAGCACCTTGGAAACAGGTTGAGGCACGGTCCCCACTGCCAAGTCCTGACTGACCCAAGGATTTTTCTCTGAGCTATGGGGTGCAGTGCTGCAGTAAGCCCAAAAGAGCCATCTCCCCCAGTCCCTTCACGACCCCACACCTCCACTCCCTGGCACCAGCTGGCTCAGAGCTGGTCCCCCCCCTCACTGCCCTGTGCCCCCATGGGGCTCCTCAGCCCTCTGGAGTGACCCCTTGGGGCACAGTCCAGCCCCACACAGAGCAGCCTCTGCTGGGCCGTGGCCCAGCCCTGCCAGGCGCAGCTCTCTCAGCCTCTACCTGTATGCCCCATGCTCCAGGCCTTGACTGTCTTGGTGTCCCTGTGCTGGACTCCCTACTGTGTGTTTGTGCCTTTGCAGAACTGGAGTGTCCAGAGGAGACACGATATACAGACATGGTCTCACCTGTGCCAAAAAGAGGAGTAGAAGCTCTCAGTGGCCCCACAGGCTGTGCTCTCACAAATACAGCTCAGCGTAGAGGGGAGACATTTGCCGCCGACTGTTGCGACTGTGGAAGGCCAGCAGAGCTGACAGTAACACTCTGATTTTCTCTTTCTTTCTAGGTTACTCCAGTCCTGTATGTTGCTGGTGTAGTCCTAAAACTGCTGAGGATGGAGGCAGGATGCCAGGGTGTGTGCCTGTACCTGCCAACATCTTTGCCACCATTGTGATCTGTCTGAGAAAGCAGCTGCAAGAGGTGAGGTGCTGAATGAGGTGAGGCTGCGAGTGGATGTGAAGGCTTCTGTAAGTGCGCCTGGCTTCCATGGGTGACTTGGGGTGTAGGTTCACGTCCGCTGTGCTGCAACTTCTGCATCGCACAAATGCTGTTAGTGCCAGCTTGCTCTGCAAATGCTACTGTGTTCCCCCCTTTTCCAAGAAGGCTGTGGTGCCACATACTTGTCTGAGTGTCCCAAAGACACTGTAGCTTGAAATTGAGGATGTCTCACAGTTGTTGGGTTCCTGTCTCTGTGAGGGGTGAAGATGTGCCCAGGGTCAGGTTGTGAATGCAGCTGTGGAGCTCAGAGTGCTGCTGCAAAGCCCGTGCAGCCAGACAGGTGGCATTTCAGCAGACCGCCAGGCTGGGGCTGTCTCCTTGCTTGGGCCTCGTTTCAAAGCCTCTGCACACTTTTTCCCTTCACAGGGCAGCCCGTGCAAGGGGCATGGAGTGCAGGGCTGGAGAGAGGCAACTTGGTGGTGCTGCCTAGCTCTCAGCTGCCAGGCATGCTCCAAAGCTGAAAGCAGAGGCTTGGAGGCAAGGCCATGGGGATGGGTGTGCCCATGGGGACTGCCAAGGCGTTGTGCTGGGGGTGCCCCCAGCGATCCCCAGGGCTTGGTGATGGCTGTTGCCACGGTGAGCAGCAGGGCTTTGTGATGGTGGTGGCATGGTGCCTCCAAGGCCCTGGTGATGGGGCTGTCTCCATGGGGACTGTGTCCCTGCTGGGAGCAGAGCCCCTGGGGTCCTCCCACTGAGGAGAGCCGCTCCCTGAGGAGGCAGCAGCTGCCCTTGGGGACAGAGCAGCAGGACCCCGGCAGAGGATCCTGCAGAGGGACGAGGAGCGGCAGCAAACGTCTGCTGCCAGGCTGCACACGCACTACCAGGCATGCCGGAGCGCAGGGGTGAGGTGAGCCATGGGGCGGGAGGCAGAGGCAGGCAGCAGGCATGGGAGCTGCCCGGAGAGATGGTTTGGCAAAGGAGCTGGGGTGAAAGAGGCAGGCAGGAGCTGCTGCGGCCAGGGGGGAATTTCTTCCTGGCCCTGGGGATTTTCCCTGGGACAAAGCACAGCAACCTGCGTGCTCCAAGGCCCCCACAGAGCCCGTGAGCTCTGTGCTGAGGGGCAGAGAGCAGCTCTGGGCCCAGCTCAGCCAGGCCGCGTGCAGCCAGAGCTTCCCTTGCCCACGGCCCTCAGGTTTCCTGCTCCTCACCAGCCACTCGGACCAAGTCAACCGCCTCCACCCTGTGAGTCCTTCTGCCCACAGGTGGCCAGCAGCAGCTGCACGCAGCAGTGCAGCACAGCCGGAGCCCAGCTTGCTCCCACCAAAGGCACAGGCTGCCTTGGCTGCCCAACGCACAGGGCTCACAGGCTTCTGCACGTGTCCTCGCAAAGGTGCAGATATGACCATGATGGTGGCTTTGTAAGCCTCTGCCTGACTCCCCGGAGCTGCCGAGGAGCAGGTGGGAAGTGCTGGCAAGGAGCAGGAGGTCTCTGCCTGCTGGCAGGCTGACTGCATGCTCTGCCTGGCAGCCTGCAAGGACATACCTGCGGGTTCCCAAGGCAGCTGCCATTTCCCGTCTCTTGCCCCACACTGACAAAGCCTCTGCCCAGACAGCCTGGCTAACACAAGAAGCCTATCACCCGCAAGACCTCTGCCTTGCTCTCTCCTGCTCCTGCCAGGGCTCAGCTCCAGCCGAGGCTGCCTCCTGCAAGGCTTGGCCCTCTCCCAAGTGCTTCTTACAGCCCTGTGTCCCTGGCATCATGTACAACCAGAGGTACCAAACTCCACAAGCCTTCAGAATTGTTTGGCTTTGTACATCATTTCCACTTGGCAGATTTTGGAAGGACATGACTTCTTTGGGGTGTCTGACATGGCATTTTCATACACCACCTGCTTTGCCATCCCACTGCTGTTCGTGCTGGCATCTCGTTATTTATTTTATTTCCCTCACATACACACCCCACTTAGGCTTTCTCAATCTTAGCATGCTGCTGGAGCAAAGGAAAGGAACTGGGGTGTGTGGTAGCGGTAGGCGGGGAATACAGAGGGTGTTGAAAAAGTGCAGAAAGCAGATGTGCAAAAGTAGGGGACTCTGCTGAAAGAGTGAGATTTTTCTGCTGTCTTGCTATGGGCAAAAGCAGGAAATGAAGAGCAAGAAGAGAAAAGAAACTTCTGTCTTCCATAGCAGCTCTATGTAAAGAGGTGTGGACAGGATGCAATGGGTCCACATTGGGGCCTTCCGCCAGCAGGCAGTGGGGCAGGGCCTCATTGTAAAGGAGTTTTGGGTGCCAAACCAGGAAGAGCATCCCTCCTCCTCAGCTACAGAGGTGAGCCAAGGACAAGGAGCAAGTAGAGATGGAGGACTGCTGGACCAATACCATCAGCCCAGACAACAGTTCCTTGTTCCCAATGCTCCTGCAGCTCCCTGGGAGCCTTCTGGGGCTCCTGTTTGAGGAGGCACACAGAAACTCTGAACTGAAAAAACTGCTGTGGATCCTGGGCAAAATCCTGCCTGAGAAGCTTGTGTGGCTCGGGAGACCATGTGGCATCCAGGAATCCTGGGTCCTGATTTTGGGGCTGCCCTGATGCCCAAGGCCCCTCTGGGGATGAGGGAAATCCAGGGCCAGGTATCCATGGGAGTGGGATGCCTGTGGTGTGCAAAAATGACCTCTCTCGGGCCTCTTTCTAGCTATTTCCCTGACTTTGCATCATCTGGAGACATTCCTGAAAGGATTTATCAGAAATGTTTGGGAAATAACTGGGGGAAGGGAAGGGATTGCTTTCCAGGACGTGAGAGGAAATCTCTCTGCTCCCTGGCTGGGCCATCTCCGTGGCGACGGCATAGTGAGCCCCCACATGACACGAGCTGAGGTCACAGCAGGATGTGCTGCATCACAGGGAGGTCTCCCTGGTGCCATGGGTGGGGGCCCTCACTGCCCTGCGAGGCCCAGGCACTGCTGGGCACTGCTCACGCAGTCCCCACCACTGTCCTTCTTAGTGGCTCTGTGGAAATGACGGGGGACAGGAGGCAACGGGGCTGCACTAGGAGCCCTTGTCGACATGCGGAGGAGCAGCAGCATGTTGGAAAGGAGTATTGGGTGATGAGATGGGAAGAGCGTCCCTCGTCCTGGGCTTGAGAGGTGAGCTGACGGCAAGGGACAAGCGAGATGGAGGACTGCTGCAGGGACACCATCAGCCAGGAATGCACTTGCTTGTTTCCAGTGCTTCTGTAGCTCTCCAGTGAGGATTGACACCGTTTGTATCCTTTTAGGATTCTAACTTGGCAGAGCATATTTGGGGCTCTGAGATGCCATCCTGAGATGGCCACAGCCTCTGTCCTCCTGCAAAATGGGCTCCAACCTCTGCATCCAAAAGACAGCCTGTTTGGGAGAGCACTTTGTGAACAGGTGGAGGCATCACTGTCACCCCGTAAGTCTTGGCTACCCCAAGGACTTTTCTCTGGGGGGTGCACTGCTGGGGTGAGCCCAACATGGCCATCTCCTCCAGCCCCCTCCTGACAACACATCTCCACTCCCTGGCACCAACAGGCCCAGAGCTGGTCTCCCCCTCACTGCCCTGTTCCCCCATGGGGCTCCTCAGCCTTCGGGAGCGACCCCTCGGGGCACAGCTCCACACAGAGCAGCCCCTGCTTGGCTGTGGCCCAGCCCTGCCAGGCGCAGCGGGAGGGCTGCCAAGCCCTGGCGCTACCCTGGGGAAGGGGCTGGGGCAGGAGGGCCGAGAGGACACTGCCCTGCCCTGGCGGCAGCAGCACCTCACCCACAGGCTCCGGCGCCCCGGCCATTCCCAGGGCCCCACCGCCGGCACCAGGGCTGGCACCAGCACAGGCCCCAGGGCTGCCCTCCAAGCCCAGCAGGGTGCCCAGGGCGCAGGGCAGTGAGGAGCCCCGCAGGCACCATGCAGCAGAGCGGCTGGGCCCGGCGCCCCGCACTGCCCGGGCACCCGGCGCCGGGCTGCTCCAAGGCCCCGCCGCACCCCGCGCTGCCGCCCACAAGATGGCGCCGTCCCGCGGGGGAGGGGGCGGAGCTGGCTGCCAGGGCAGGAGGGTGCAGCGTTGCCATGGCATCGCCTGAGTGCGGCCCTCCTATTGGCTGTCCTGAGGAGGAGGGCGGGGATGGATTGGAATGACGGCTGTGTCAGCCAATCGGAGTCCAGAGTGGGAAAAGGCCAAGAGAAGAGAGAGGTGCGAGAAGGGAGGGAGCGAAGCAGGCGAGAAGGGAGCGGGAGTGAGAGCGGGTGCGAGTGGGGCTGGTGGGGGCTGCAGGTGCGTTCAAATGCCGGCGGGTGCCCTCTCGCTGCAGCAGGGTCAGCGGTGCTGGCGAGGGGGCTGCTTCCCTGCAGGGGCTCCCGAAGGGGCTGTTGGGGCTGTGAGCAGGGGACCCAGCGCCCTGTCACCGAGGGGAACTGACCTGCGAGCCAGGCGTGCCGGCCTGCGCCGAGCAGCTGGGCCAGGGTGGCTTGGTGGGGTTTGGGTGCAGGAAACTTTGTCCGTGTTGTGGGTCTGAGATGCATTTTCAAGGGTTTCCCTGATTTGCTGCTGCCCCCGCAGCCACCAGGTGCTGCTCAGAGCTGTGTTTGGGATCTGCTGGTCAAAGTGAGAGCAGGTTGCTGGTGTCCTCGCGAGGTGTCGTGCCCAAGTCGTTGTGCTTGCTCCATAGTTCTTGGTGTGCTCCAGGACCTGTGACCCTGGGAGCAGCCTGAAGGGTGTTTGCAGAAGAGCTCTGTTAAGTGTGAGGTGTTTTGCTTTTCAGGGGCCTTGGAAGTTGACGAATGTCCGTTTTCACACTCGCGGTTGTTATTCCCATAATCCTAGATGAGGAGGAAGAATTGCTGAATTCTGGCTCTGCTGATTTCAGCAATTGAAATGTCCTGGACGGAGTCTGTTGCCATGTCTCAAATTGTCAGCGCGTAAAATAGGAGAATGCTTGTTGTGCTTGATGTGTAGAGGATTTGCTGTGCTTGTTCAGCATTTGGGAAGGAAGTAGACTTGTGAGCTATGGGAAGGCTTCTCCCTCTGACTGGGACATGAGGCCCTGCTCTCTTGCTACATATAGAGACTACCTAGGTGAAAGCTAATGTATTTTTGGGGGGTTGGAACTGCTACGTAATGGGTGCTTTGCTGCACTGTGAGCATTGTGAAGCCAGGAAGTGAATCAGGGAGGCCATTTGGGAGGTGGCTCAGCCGTGGGAAAGGGCAGGGGGAGCTGCAGGCAGCAGCAGGGTGGGCAGTGAGGTCCCTAGTGTTTAAAAGGGCTGTAGGAGAAAATGCCCTGTGTGCCATCAAGTGTTTGTAGGTAGCTGGTGGGGCTGGAGGAGGCCCATGGCTCAGCTGTTGATGGTGAGGTCAGTTCTGCACAAGTCCCTGATAGGCCAGCTGGAGGGAGAAGGCGTGGCTGTTGCTTGTGATGTCACTTCCCGTGGAGCAGTGGATAGGGCAGCAGCAGGTCCGCACTGGGATGTGTTTTTGAGCTGGTTTCTGCCTGAGCAGCGGATCAGCCAGGATTTGTCTGCTGGCTGGGGAAGTTCTACTGAGGTAATTCCTGCCTTGGGGGCTTCTTGGCCACTGACTGAGACCTGGTTGTGCAGCTGACTGCGAGGTCCCGTCTGTCTGAGTCCCTGATAGACCGGCAGCAGGCAGTTAGTCATGGGTGTTGAGTGTGAGGTCTCTTTTGTCCAAGTCCCTGCTAGGACAGCAGTGGCTCATGGCTGGGGAAGTTATGTTGAGGAACTGGTGTCTCTGAAGCCCACAGACCAGCAGCAGGCATGTGTTGGGGGTTTGCCCTTGTGAGCAGCTCACAGGTCAGGAGAAGCCACATAGTGGTGGTGAGGTGACTCCTGGGTTTGTTGCGTGTGCCCAGAGGAGGGATTGAGCCCTGCAGAGCTCTATAGCAGTAAAGAAAAGGCAACAAATTAATCAAGCAGAAGTAGATGTCCCCCATCATCTAACACAAATTCTAGTCTACTCTGTCATCCTGCGTTAGTACTGCTACGTTTCAAATGTGGATGATGTTCTCTGGTGAACATGGACATGGAGCTTGACTTTGCATTTGCTGAGTTCCTAAGTAGAGGCTTGCAGCCTACTCCTGGTCATCATGGGAGTCCAACTAGATCTTTTAAACTACTGAATAAATCTAGTGCTGGTGTACGCAGTGGTGCTAGTAATCTCTTCTTCCCAGAATGTGTGTTAGGCATGGACGTTGAGTGTGAGGTCTCTTTTGTCTGAGTACCTGCTCGGGCAGCAGTGGTTCATGGCGGGGGAAGTTATTTTGAGGAAACGTGTGTCTCTGAAGCCCATAGCTGCTGTAGGCGTATGTCTGGGGTTTGCCCTTGTGAGGTCACCTCTCTGAGCAGGTGGTAGATCAGGAGAAGACACGCAGCCTGGATGATGGTGGTGAGGTGACTTCTGGGTTTGTTGCGTGTGCCCAGAGGAGGGACTGACCGCTGCAGAGCTCTACAGCAATATGTAAATGTAACTATTCAGTCAAGCAGAAGTAGATGTTCCACATCATCTGACACAAATTCTGTTCCACTCCATCATCCTGTGTCAGTACTACTACATGAAAAATGTGGGTGTTGTTCTCTGGTGAATATGGACATGGAGTTTGACTTTCCAGTTGTTGCTAAGTAGAAGCTTGCAGGCTGCTCCCGGTCAGCTAGGGAGTCCAGACAGAGTTTTGAGGCTGCTAAATCAATCTGATGCTGGTGTAAGCAGTGGTGTTAGTAATCTCTTCTCCCCATTGTCTGTGTGTGCTTTAGAAATTCCCCCTGTGGAAACAGGAGGGAGCTTATGAGATGTTCCTGCAAGGTCTAAATGCTGTGCCTGTCTTTCAGGTGTCCACCTCCTTTTATGACACATTTGGAACTGTGATACATTAGAGGTTGGTGATTTTCTGTCCAAGTATGCAGCCAGTGGAGAATGGGTGCAAAGTCTGTTGGAGGAGACAGAAGGAATGTCACCCTGAAACAAGTATGGGCCACATTTTGAAAGAGATGTTCTTTTCAGAGAAGTTGAGACACAAATGAGTGGCAAGAGGTGGCCCGATCAGGGCTTGTGAGAGCACTCGTGTGCTTCCTGGAGAAGGGAAGTAACCGTGTATAGGACTGTGAGTGGATGCTGAGAGGCAGTGCGTGTTGCAAAACCTTGGAGAACTAGAAGGGAACTTAAGAGCTGGAGAGCAGGGCTTTCTGTGTTGTGGGGCACTTGGGGTGCCCTGTGCGTTGCTGATGCAGAGGTGCACGTTTGCTGGCCCCCGTCTGTGAGGCAAGCAGTGGTGTGTGCAGGGTGTCACAGTGCAGGGGTGCCGTGTGGTGGGTCCGGGTGGTGGTCCCATTGTTTTGGTGCTCATCATGGGAGGAGATAGCTGGAGAGGGCGGTGCTGTGTGTGGGCAGTGGTGCCAGAGTGGGGAGCTGGGGAGCACTGCAAGGTGAGGGTGTGACTATGCTGGCTGGGCCTAGGCTGCCCTGGTGTCATGGGCCAGAGTTGCTGGCAGCCTGCTGCCTTTGATGCACTGAGGTTCAGGCCCTGGGGATGCTAAGCGATTTCCAGGATCTGCAGCATGGATTTTTCCTGAAGGCCAGGGAGTGTTTCTCCTTGCTCCGGGATGTGAACCAATCCTGTGTTTTCCCTCCTTTCCTCTTATTTCCTTTTGCTCATAAGAGCTTTGGTCTGCAGCAGTGTTTGCTGAGAGGAGCAGACGTTGTGGGAGATGCGCTTTTCTGGCTGGGCCTTAGCCTGCTGGAATCCCTTTGAAGGAGTAAAAGCCTTGTGGTGTGGTGGTCTTTGGAGAAAGGCAGGTGAGTTCTTGGGAGCTGTCTGTCAAGGGGCTGAGTCCTTCCTGTAGGAGACCTGTTTGGAGGAGTGCCTTTGAATGGGAGCAGCAAGGCAAAAGTGCCCTGCAAGAGATATGCAGCCCAGGTCTCTCTTCCTTCCAGGTGCAGTCTCTGCAAGTTACCCCACCATCGTGCTGTAGTGTGAGCTTTCTGTGCTGCAGCGGGGAAATAAGAAAGAAGCCACGTGTAGCCATCAGTGTGCTAAGTGTGGTGTGGTTAGGTGCTGACCCTGCTGACTCTGGCAAGGGATTGGATTTTGCCTGCACTTTGGGTGGTGGTGAGGAGCCCCCACTTAGCTCTCACTGCCTTTTGCCATTTCAGAAGAAACTGTTTGTCCTGCTTCCCAGCTGTAGGGAAGAGAAGGCGTGAGGATGCTCTTCCCTTTGAAGGCTCTAGGGGCCTGTCAGTAGGGAGGCCCCTTTGGGTGAGTGTCTTGAGGGCATGTGAGGCAAAAGTGAGCGGCAAGAGCTGGCCTGATCAGCTGCTGTGAGAGCGCTTGCTCTCTGCTTCCTGGAGATGGGAAGTGACCAGGCCAGGGCTGTGAGTGGATGTTCAGAGGAAGCACTGTTTCCAAGGCGTTGGAGGCCTAGAAGGGACTGGAAGGGCTGGAGAGTTGGGCTTTCTGTGTTGTGGGGCCCTTGGGGGTGTCCTGTGTGCTGCCATGTGTGGTGCCGTGCCCTGTGCGCCACTGATGCACAGGCACATGTTGGCTCAGTGTTGTGCTGCTCAGCATGGGAGGAGGTGTGTGGAGAGAGCACTCTACTGAAGAGTGTTTGTCTGTGTGTGTGTGTGTGTGTGTGTGTGCGTCTGTGTTTGTGTGTGTATTTGTGCTGGCTTGCCAAACCAGATGTTTGCCCCAGGAATCTAACTAGAACATAAATTGGTGATGAGAAAGGGATTCCCGGGGTTTGCAGCATAGTGAGATTGGTGAAGCGCACAGCTGTACGGAGGCTACGCCACCTGCATTGGTAGAACTCGGTCAGTGGGGTGCACAGCTGCACAGAGGCGACACCACCTGCATTGGTTGGACTCGGTGAGTGGGGTGCACAGCTGTACCGAGGCCAAGCCACCTGCATTGGTGGGACTTGGTCAGTGGGGTGCACAGCTGTACCGAGGCTTTGCCACCTGCATCAGTGGGACTCGGTCAGTGGGGTGCACAGATGCACAGAGGCTGCACCACCTGCAATGGTGAGACTCAGTCAGTGGGGTGCACCACTGTACCGAGGCTGCGCCACCTGCGTTGGTGGGACTCGGTCAGTGGGGTGCACAGCTGTACTGAGTCTGCGCCACCTGCATTGTTGGGACTCAGTCAGTGGGGTGCACAGCTGCACGGAGGCTGCACCACCTGCATTGGTGAGACTCGGTCAGTGGGGTGCACAGCTGTACCGATGCTGAGCCACCTGCATTGCTGGGACTCGATCAGTGGGATGCAAAGCTGTACTGAGGCCGAGCTACCTGCATTGGTGGGTCTCAGTCAGTGGGATGCAAAGCTGCACTGAGGCCGTGGTACCAGAATTGGTGGGAGTTGGTCAGTGGGGTTCACAGCTGTACTGAGGCTGAGCCACCATCATTGGTGGGATTCGGTTAGTGGGGTACACAGCTGTACCGAGCCCGTACTACCTGCATTGGTGGGACTCAGTCAGTGGGGTGCAGAGCTGTACCGAGCCCGTACTACCTGCATTGTTGGGACTCAGTCAGTGAGGTGCAGAGCTGTACTGAGGCCGACGTACCTGCTTGGTGGGTCTCAATCAGTCGGATGCAAAGCTGCACTGAGGCCGTACTACCTGCATTGGTGGGAGTCCGTCAGTGGGGTGCACAGCTGTACTGAGGCTGCGCCACCTGCATTGGTGGTACCCTGTCAGTGGGGTGCACAGCTGTACCGAGGCTGCGGCAGCTACATTGGTGGGACTCAGTCAGTGGGGTGCACTGAGAAATACTGTTAGAGAAATACTGTGAAAAAAACCTTGCAAATAGGTAACAAGACTCTAGGACAAGGTAGAGAGAAAAGCAGTACTGCAAAGTGTAACGAGCGCCAGCTAAATAGCCTTGATAAACATCAGCGCTTCGAAGAATGCGAGGGTTAGGTAAGACAAAAACAGCACTATAACCCAGAAGTGACCTTAGGTTCATTAAGGCCTGGTCCTCACAGGACAGTGAGGGCCACCTGCCACAGCACCAGGGAGACCTCCGTGTGATGGGGCACATCCCCCTGTGACCTCAGCTTGTGTCATCTGGGGGCTTAGTACATCATTGCCATGGAGATGGTACCACCAGAGAGGAGGCAGAGAGATTTCCTCTTGCATCCTGGAAGCAGTCGCCTCCCTTTACCACAATTATTTTCCATAATTTTCTGATGAATCCTTCAGAAACATCTCCAGATAGTACCAAAACCAGTGAAATACCTCAAAGAGGGCACTGGAAAAGTCACCTCTGGGATCATGCACTGACAGCTCATTGCACTGGGCAGACCTGTGCAAGGATCTAGATGTTGGAGTTGGTTTGGGGTTTGGCATTTTTACAGGATCAAAGTCACATTGGATTGAAAAGCAGAAAGTGTGACCACTGGCTGTGCCCTAGGCGGTTGCCCCAGAGGGTTGAGAAGCCCCACGGAGTATGCAGCAGTGATGGGGAGACCCCTCTCAGCCTGCCGGTGTCTGGGGAGAGGTGATGTAGGGTTGTGAGGGGGGCTGGGATAGATGGCTCTGCTGGACTCACCCCAGCACCACCCACCACAGCTCAGAGACAAATCCTTGAGGACAGCCAGGACTGGTGCAGTGGGAATGGGACTCTTTCTCTTTACAGGCTGCTCTCCCAAACTTGCTGTCTTTTGGGTGTAGATGTTTGAGCCCAATTTCCAGGAGGACAGGGGCGGTGGCCATCTTAAGATGGCACCTCAGGGCCCAAAACATGCTCTGCCAAACTAGAAGCACAAGAGGATCCAGGGGAAAGGATCAAAGGTTCTCCCAAACAAGCAGACGACTCAAAGTTAATACAAAGTGAAGGATCCATTTCCAGCAAAGGCATTTCCAGCAAGTCTTGAGAAACCCCCAGGAGCTGCAAGACCCCAGCCTCTGTGATACAGGACCCCTCTCCTGCCAGAGCCAGACCCCAATCCCAAGGAAACCTGGCCCTGGATTTCCCCCATCCCCTGAGGAGCCCTGGGGCTTCGGGCAGCCCCAGGACCCACGAGTCCTGGTTGCTACATTGTCTCCCAAGCCAGAGAAGGCTCTCAAGCAGGGCTCTTGCAGGAGCCCTCAGCCCTGTCCAGTCACCCCCACAGACTGGGATCCACAACAGGTTTTGCATCTCTCTGCAACACTTCTGGAAGGAGCTCCCCAAAGCCTTACCCTTGGTGGAAAGCAGCAGGAGTGCTGGAAACAAGGAACTGCAGTCCAGGCTGATGTACTGCTCCAGCAGTCCTCCATCTCGCTTGCCCTTTTACTCTTGGCTTGCCTCTCCAGCTGTGGAAAAAGCATGCTCTTCCTGTCTCATCACCCAAAGCTCTTCTCTGACATGTTCCTGCTCCTCTGCATGTTGGCAAGGGGCCCCAGCATGGCCCTGCTGCCTCCTGTCCCCACTGCTTTCTGTGGAGCATCTCCACAGGGCAGCTGTGGGCAGGGAGGGCATCACCGCAGCAGCAGGGAGACCTCCCTGTGGGGCAGCACATTCTACTGTGACCTCAGCTCATGTCATCTGGGGGCTTGTTCTAGTTAGATTCCCGGGGGCCAAACATCCAGTTTGGCAAGCCAGCATAAACACATACACACACACAAATGCTCTTCAGAAGCAAGCAGTTTATTAGCAGATACTTACAAACAGACCGACCTGACGGTAATCTCAAGAAGGACCACCTCAACACTTGTCCCGATCATCTGCATGGTGAGAGAGAGAGTCGGCAGGCACAATCCCTTCAGGCGTCCCCGAGGAGGCAACGTGGTCCTCTGTTGTGTAGCAGTCTCCCTCTCCTTCAGAAAAATTCTGGTATTTATTTGCGGTAGGCGGGAGTGCCGACACATTGTGCCAACAAGTGCAGGGAGTCTAGCCCAACTCCGCCCCAGTCACATAACCGGGCTATGATACAGCGCACGCGTGCAGACTTATTTCGGGGGCCACATTTGACTTTGGGGGTCACTACTTCATTACTCTTCAACTTCTGACCTTCATGTTGACTGCTTCTCACGGTTATTCTGTGGCTGGAAGAATCTATATGTAACCAACTGCTGTTCTTTCTGGCAGATTTCCAAGACCTTGTTTGTTACTTATTGTATTACACTTAACACAGCAGTATTGTTCGAGGCACTAAAAAGTTACAGCACTAGACTATTCCCACCAAGTATCAGGTAGTACAGATACAAAAGTTACAACACGGACCATTCCCACCAAGTATCAGGTAGTACAGATACAGGGCTCAGTAGGTCACTGCTGTGGAGATGGCAGAGCCATCTTTCCTTTTAATTTCTTCAAGTCCTGTATGGCTAATTGAAGAGGTCTTTGTAATGTAGCTGAAAGATGGAGACGGCAACAATACACAAGTATTTCTGAAAGGGTTTTTATTCTATGATCATTATTTTTCAGCTGTCAGAAGAAGGGAAGTCAACAATCCCCAACTGACATCGATCCAGTCAGTCTCCTAATGAAGTCTGGACATGCATGAAAAACAGCGTCCTAGACGTCAGACACTGTATAGAGCATCTTCCTCCTCATCTCCCCAACCCTGCCATTTCTCTCATCAGTTGCCTGGCACTTATATGACTCCTACGACAAGCTGCCCTTATTCCACTGAAGTTGGCAACTGAATGCTGCAACACATATGCCCTGATTCCCATCTTCTTTCCTTAGAGAACTAGCTGAAAATAGACAGAGAAGGATTTTTCTTGATTGCAAGGAAAAATAAAATAAAATAAAGCACATGATACAGACTTGGAGATGTCAAGGGAAATCCATCCCACCTGTAGCAAATCCATTGCTCTCCCTGCAGATCTTCCTGGACCCTTGGGCCTGAGATCCTGAGGCTGACGGAGAGACCAGCAGGTCTGTGAGAAAGCTCAGAAAGTGCCCTCCCCCACTCTCTGCCCATGCACAGCACCAGCACCTTTGCTGGCCCCAGCAGCATCTGTCCCCATGGCCCCGAGCACCTGCCAACAGGCAGATGCCCCTCAACACTGCCCCACTGCCAGGAGGTGTCTGTGGGGCACCTGGAGCCACCACCAGCACCGCTGTACCTGCACCCTCTCCTCACAGCTGAGACTGCGCAGAGAAATGGCCTCCGCATGTGGCACCGAGCTGCAGGGCTGCCAGGGGAAAGGGCGCAAAAGTGGAGAGCTCCCGTGGGGCCGGAGGCGGCCCAGGCCGGGCTGGGCCTTTCCTGGCCGCTGAAGCCACACAGCTGGGCCGCAGCGGCTCCGACTGCCCCCACGCGCACGGCCACTCACTCTGCCCAGCCTGCAGCCTTCAGCCCCGATGCAGCAGCTCCCAGCATGTGGCTAAAGCCGTGATCACTGCACCCTCGGGAGGGCCGGCAGCTTGCTGTACTCAGCGGCATGGCATTGAGGGTACGGCGTTGCGGAGCCCTGCCAGGAGGGCTGTCCCAGACACTCTTCCCAGCACAGGTGCTGCGCAGAGTCGGGAGCCGGGGGGCATGCCTGGGGAGGGCTGGCGGCAGTGCCCAGAGCCCTGGCGGAGCACGCCTGGGGGGCGAAGGGGACAGCGTGGCCCCAGGGAGTCCGACTGCTGCAGAGATGCCAAGAGACGGCCTGAGGTGTCCATGGCGGACAGGAGCCCTTTGGCTTCCCCTCATCCCTGCTGGGCTGCTTGTGCGGGGGCCAGGCCGCTGCCCAGGCTTTCTCCCCGCTGCGTCTTCTTAGGTGTCCAGAGGGGCAGAGCAGGCCCTGTACTTGCAGACCCTCCCCACCGTGCTGGGCCGGCGGCAGCTCGCCCTTGTGCTGTGCACAGCTCTGCTCGGGTCCCTGCCTCCAGGACCTGTGTAAAGCCGCAGGGGGCAGCAGGCCGCAAGAGCCCACCCGAGTGTCCCTGGAGCAGGACACAGTGCTTCCCTGGGAGACACACTTTCTCCCAAAGCAGACTCCGTGAGGTCCACAGGAGCTCCCGGCAAGCCCCACGTGGCCCAAGGTGGCCAGCACAGGGCAAGTGCTGTTCTGAAGGGTCTCCTCTTTCAGCTTGCACAGAGGAATGTGCGGCCAAGGACTCCCGCTTCCGAGGGAAGCACCATCTGCCCCAAATACCCAAGGCCACTGAAAGTAAACCCAGAGAGGAGAGAGTCCAGATCAAAACGCCTGCAGCCAGGTGAGACTTGCTGGGGAGGGTGCTGCTGTCACCAGGGGAGTGAGCTCTTGCCTTGCACACAGTGTCCCTGTGAAGCCTGAAGGGGAATGAGTAGTTTTCTTCCCATCGAGGACAGAGTCATTTCTGTGCTGACTCTGCTCCCAGTAGGCAGAGCATTTGGGGAACGCCCTGGGAATTGGGAAGGGAGAAGTGGTGCCTCGTTGGCTCCTTTGTCTGGGGCTGAGCAGGATGTGTTTGCCTGAGGGACCTGTGCTCAGAGTGCCTGGAGACTGCAGCAGGGGCAAGGGGGGCAGAGGCTTTTTCTCCTGGCTTGCCAAGGGGGCAAGTGTTTCTGCACGCTGTGCTCAGCACTGGGCTCTTGCCAGAGAGGAGTGAGAGAGGACTGAGCCTGTTGGGATTACCTGTTGCAATGGGAAGCATGTGTCCAAAGGCAGCGCATAGCTTGTGAGCATGGAGTGGAGAGCAAAGTCCTCCTGTGCACCTACCCACTGCCCATGGTGCTTCTCCCTAGAGTGCAAGTGCCCTGTCTGGCCAGCTGCCCCGGGTAGAGGAGGATGGCAAAAGGAGACTCCTTTATCCAGCTGAAGTCCCGAAGACGCTGCAGGAGTGCAGAGCCTGCCGGGAAATAGCGGCAGCAGGTGCTCAGGGTGGATACATTTCTTATGGCAGCTGTCCCTAGAGAAAAGCCTAGTTGCCTGGCAGTCCCTTTTGGAAAAGTGCTTCCTTCGGGCCTTGGTGCAGGAGAGGGAAGCCGCTTGGTAGTTTTGCAGGACACTGTTGCCTCCTGCGTTTCTGTGGACCACAGCAGGGTCCCTTCTGTGGGCACTGTTGATGCCAGCAACAGCAATGGTGGGTTTTCCTGTGAGGGCAAGCATCCCGGCTCTCCTGAGCGCATTGACTGCTGTGGTCACTGCTCATGGCAGAAGAGACCCTTGTGGCTGGATGGGGTTTGGGAGCGTACCATATGTCCATGCCCCAGCAGTGGTGAGCAAAACCCCACGGGCAGAAAGGTTTGTGCCAGAGAGCAGGAGAGAGAGGGAGAGCTACCCAACTCATGCTTGATGGTATTGCCATGCTGTGGCCCTGCAGAAAATCCACAAGCTTCTGAAGAAGTGGGATATGGAATATGGGATACTTCTGGGATGCATATGCCATTCAAACTACATGGCCAGGCTGGAGGAATAAGGTACTGGCAGCCTTTGAAGCCATTCAGCCCTGCACGCCTGCCTCATGTGGCATGAAGTTTCTTCTCGACGCACCTCCATCTCCACTGCTTTCTCTTTTCCCTCCCTTGCCTGACAGTATCACCACTGGACGGGAGGGATCAGTGTGGAAGACACTTCCCTGGATGTGCACGATCCACTGCTGGCCAAAAGGGAAAGGCTGGAGAGCACAGCCAAGATGCAGGACCATTACAAAAGGCTTTTCTTGGGGAAGGAGGCCCTTCAGGTCACCGTGGGCACTTCTGCATCAAAGCTCAAGAGCTCTTCTCCAGAATCCCAGGTGACAGGCAAAGGCAGAGCAGCCAGGCTTGGTGTGCTCCACACAAGATGGTGTGTGAAGATCTCATGTTGGAGGCGCAGCATGGGTGCCGGAGGGCATCTCTGCCCCAAGGCACCCAGGAAAGAGCCCCACTGCTTGTACTCTTACTTCTCCCAGCCTCACTTCCTTGGCAGCATTTGGGCCCTCCGGTGAGAAGGACTCCTCATCCTCCAGAAGAGCCCAGGAGACAGAGCAAACCAAAAATGCAGGGCGGGAAGCCAGCTGCTCGAGCGAAGAGAGTGACTTTCCAGCTGCCGAAGCCTGGCAAGAGTAAGCGCGCACAGCGGCGGCAAAGGCCTGGCACAGCCCAGTGCCATAGCCCTGCGCACACGACGTCCCCTTTTCCTCTCCCTCATCCGTGGGGCTGGGGGTAGCATTCCCCGGCTTCTGGGGGTCCCAAAGGACCTGGGGGAGACCTTCCCTCCAGGAGCCTCTCTGATGCCCTAACTTCAAGCCCCAAATCCCTACAGGGCCAAAAGGGGCTCTGGGTACCAAAGGGACGGCGTGTGCTGGGGCTGTGGGATGACAGTGGCAGCAGGGCTGCCAGCCAGCGGGTGAGAGAGGATTTGTCACCGCTGTCGCAGGAGCACTTCACCGTGGGGAACGCAGGCTCCATCTCTGCTCAGTGCCCAGGCATTTCTGCGGGAGAAGTGGCTGGAGGCCAAGAGAAAACTCCTGGAGCAAAACCTATGGCAGCAGCACTTCCCTGCATAAGTGCCTGCCAACACGGGGGTGTTTGCTGCTCCCCTGCTTCCCCTTTGGAAAGAGGGTCTGCTCCTCGGGCAGCCCCAGCCTGGGAGCGCAGCAGGCTTGGGAGCCTGGCGCCCGAGTGGGACACCCTGGCCATCCCCGCTGTTAGGCCCTGAGAAGGAGAGAAGAAGCTGCGAGCTTCTCACCATCAGCAATGGCCTGAGCGTGGCCAACAGAATTTCTTGGCTTCTCTCCTCACGCTCAGCCCCTTCCTGTTTAACTCCGCAGCCCTCGGCAGACATCTCGCCTCCTTGAAGAGAGGGAGAGGTACCGCTGATCCCCAGCTGGGCTCCTGCGCTCTGGATTTTCCTCTGTTGCATTAAACCGAGTGGCCAGGTCATGGGGAACTTTGTTGGAGGAGATGTGAAATGGGCACTTTGCAGTGTGGCTGCTTTGGAGGGGAAGTAAAGCACAGCTGAGGGCACAGGGACTGTGCCGTGCCCCATGCAGCCCCCCTCTCCATGGGGGAATGAGCCTGCCCTGCCAGGAGCTTCCCCAGCCCATGTTCAGCCTGTCTGTAGTTATCCCTGGACGTTGCCTGGAGGGGGCTGGGTTGTGCTTTGTGTCTGCTGGGAGACCGAAGCTGGCGAGGTGTGAATGAAGGATCCACAGGAAACATGTCTCTGGGTAAAAGCTGAACTGGAGGACACGGTCATTTTTTATCACCTTGAATTTTACCTTTTGAAATCCTGGCAGAGGGGTATTCCCATGCAGGAATGCCTTGCTGGGGGCTGTTGCCACGGTGAGCAGCAGGGCTTTGTGATGGTGGTGGCATGGTGCCTGCAAGGCCACTGTGATGGGGCGGTCTGCATGGGGACTGTGTCCCTGCTGTGAGCAGGGCCACCGGGGTCCTCACTCTGAGGAGAGCAGCTGGGTCAGGAGGGAGCTGCTCCCTTTGGTGCCAGAGAGGCAGGTCCTCAGGAGAGGACCCTGAAGAGGGAGAGGAAGCAGCAGGCAAACACCTGCTCCCCGTCCGTAATGGACTCCCAGGCACACCAGAGTGCAGGGGCGAGGCGAGCCGTGGGGCTGGAGGGAGTGAGAGATGGCACAGATGGGAGCGTGACAGAGAGCACCGGAATGGTTTGGGCTGACCTGCTGGAAAGCAGCTCTGCAGAGAAGGACCTGGGAGTCCTGGTGGTCAATAAGTTGACCATGAGCCAGCAATGTGCCCTTGTGGCCAAGAAGGCCAAAGGCACCCTGGGGTGCATTAGGGCATCCTGTAAATTAGAGAGATCACAGCGAGTGGTAATAACAGGTAACAGATTTGGGGGAGGTACAGGAGATTCAGGTACTGGTGATGAGGTCGGTGACTGTGATACCACTTGTGTGAGGCCCTTGCCGCTAAGCCTAACAACTGACCTTAAGCACTACCTCTAATCCTAAACCCTACCCTAACCCTTCCCCCAAGGCCCCATTTCAGTCCCTATCTGATACTCTGATCACAAAGCCCAAACCCAAACCCGTAATTCCTTACAGGTAATGCCCAGCTCTTCCCCCAAGAGTCACTCTAGCTGCTAGCTCTTATGCCTAGCCTTAATATGTAAGCCCCAAACTCCAGCCTGAACCCAGTCCTCTAACCCCAAACTCTAAAACATACCTTAGCTGATTACCGGGAACTGTAAGCCAAGCCCCAGCCCTCCCGAAGCCTCTCCCCACTCCCTAACCTCCAAAGTCATTCCCTCCTCTGACCTCCTGCCAGAGCACAGCTCTGACACCTCTGTGCATGCCAACACTGGAAGAGACACGCTTGCGATGGCGCAGAGTTTGAGTGTGCTGGTCAGGGTAGAAGTCGTCGACCACCCAGGGGCCTGCAGGTGCCTTTTTGAGAGCTTGAGGCTTTGTCCCAACCCCTACCCTGGACTTTAACCGTCGGCTGAACCTTTTCCGATACCACCAGTCCCAAGGCAGGGGAAAAAGTGGTCTGAGGGGAGCTATTTCGCCAGATACCGTATCCTTTAGTAGCCCTCATAGGGAGCTGGGTTTCTCCAAAAGGCAGCAGGAGGGTGTTGGGGGGCACCGAAAGACACACGGAGAGGGCTGTGGGGGACACCCCTACCCGAGGAGCCACCGAGGAAGCTCTCACCCCCTACCAAGACCTTCCCTCTCCATCAGCACTGAACCCAACCTCTGCTGGAACAAAAAGGGGCAAAATACTCATCGAAGTCCCCGGAACCACCCTCTGGAAAGTATAAGCTTGGTGGTAAGGTAGAAGGAGCCCTTCCAAAAAAATAACTTGAAATGGTTTTTGAAAATAACTATTACAACATTTGTATTTCCAAGTATTTATTTAAATTGATGAGTACTGACATCATGTAATTATTAACTGATGGTTATAGCATTTTCTTAACATTCATAAAGGAAGATTGAGATCAATCTTAACAATGTCACTGTGCCCCAAATTCTGCTAAATCCTGATGAAACTCCAGCAGCACATGGTGGTGGTGGGGGGGCATGGGCTGCCTGGGAGGGCAGATGAGGGGTCCCGAGAGGAGCAGACCCTGACTGGAGGCCGGGGGCATAGAAGGCCCCCACAGCCCAGCCGGTTCCAGCTCCCGCGGTGACAGTGACCTGCCAGCGCCCAGCTGTGGGTCACAGCAGTGCAAGGAAGGTCCCTGGCACCCGGCCCCATGTGGACAGCTGCCCATCCGCTGCCGGTCCCAGTGGCCACGTTTGCCTGCCTGCTCGGGGCACAGAGCCAGCTGCGCTTGGGGCTGGGGAGTCTCCTCACATCCCCCCAAAGGCCTCGTGGTGCCTCACTGCAGCTCAGGAGGCTGTGGGGGCCGGGCAGGGAGGGGGCAGCAGGGATCAGGCCCTGCCATGGGATCCTGCTGCCTCCTCCCCGCCCCGCTCCCAGGCAAGGAGGAAGAGGGACCCTGCAGCGTTTGGTGAGTTCCCGGGTTACACAGAGCTCCCTGCCCAGGGCCTCCCCAGCAGCATCACTCAGCTCCCCATGGAGAATGCCATACGCTTTTATTTATGTATTCAGTATTACATACTTGTAATACAACTTAACAGTATATAGTAAAATTTACAGTATAGTTTACTCTATCAGACTACGGTACAATTTACACAGAACTGTATCTATTAGAAGTCTGCATGTAGTATAGTACAAGATTATGAGCCTATTGCCTTACGAGCCTTTTCCCTTAAGACCCTTCTACGCTGTATCTTGGCTCTCCCCTCCACTATACTCTTGATTTTCTTTTTCTCACTAATGACTGAAGTGGCAATTGTGGGCTGCCACGGGGGGTGACTGCTGGCTATGCTCTGTCTTCCTGGTGGCTCCTGAAGGCTCGCAATCCAACGCCGCCCATCTCTGGAGGCTAAAGACAATGATGCATTAGAAATTACCACAGTTGTTTCTGACTTTAATTCCTAGTTTTGCCAAGAGAATGATCAAGGAGGCCTGCAGGCCTGTGATTTTGGTGGCAGTGAAAAGCTTGGGTCCCTGTAAGTGTCTTTACCGGGAGGTTATTCTCCCACGACAGTTTTTCATACCAGGGCGCTCCTCAAAACAAGCCTCAGGGGAGCGCGTTTGTGCTGAACTGCAGCAGAAGCAGAAGTTGGTGCTGCACAGGAAGGGCTGGGGCTCAGCGTCTGCCCCGTCTGCTTTGCCAGGTGTTACAGCCTACAAGACAGTGCTGTCCTTTGCAGCAATCCCTGTCTTTGGGCACCATCCCAGCATTTTCCAGTATTTTAGATAGTAGATTGAGGCCCCTTTTCCCAGACTGCTAAAACTCTGAGCAGCATTGCAGAAGTCCATTTGTAGCTGCCTTAATCAAATACTTTGTTTTCTCCCGGCTGTGAACATGGCTCTGGTCAGTGCTCTGTGCTAGGGGAGGGGACTGGTAAAGCTGCTGGTGGCTGGTGTGCTCTCCTCTCATGTTACTAGTGCATGCCAGCCCGATGGACTGGGGGCGCCCACGGCTGAGCTCTCTGCTGGCAGGAGCTGTCCCTCGAGCGCTCCTCTCCCCCACTGCTCCCTCCCGCAGAGACCCTTTCCCCAGCAGTGGTGGGGAGCGGGGGCACAGGGTGCCATCCCCCAAACTGCACGGCCCTTAGCGTACCTCCTTGCTGTGGTGTGATGAAGGTCACCAGCGCAGGGATCTGGGCTCCTGATGTCAGCTTGGCCAGGTATTGCTGTGTCCTACAGTCACATGTGCTGGGCTCAGCATTGGGGAAGGAGCCCAGAGTGATCCCCCCACATCCCTCTGAGGCCCACTGCCACCACGTGGGTGGCAGCATGGCCTTGGCACCAGGGGCTGGTGGAGCATGGCCCAGGCTGCCATGTGACTTGGCTCTTGGGAGAGGGAGCAACCTAAGCCAGCGTAAGGCCTGTCTTGCAACCCCTAACCACAGCTTGCATGGAGGTGAGTCCCTGCCCCGGCTGTGGGCACTGAGCAGGAGCCCCATGTCTGCCCCACTGCCAGCCCCAGTCAATTCCTGACCTGTGAGTAATGTCGGCGGTTGGCTGGGCTCGGGGATATGGCAGGAGCACCTGGGAGGCTTTAACAGCCCTGTGCATGCGTGATGCCTGCTGTACACAGGCTCTCACCTTCTTGGCTTGGTCTGGCAGTGGCGTCTTACTTTTCTCCTTGTTGTCCCTCCTTCAGAGCACCAGTCCATTGACTCAACAGGAGCCCCAAGGAGGGAGATGGTGAAAACCTAGGAGGACAAGAGATGCCTTGGCTGTGGGGGTCCATGCCTCAGAGGTGAGCTGGCTGGCACGCCAGGCTGAATACGATACTGGCAGCACAGCCTCTAGGGCACCTTTCTCAGGAGCGTTATGGGGGAGCTGCATGGCTGTGACGGCAGCTTGCCCTTCAGGGAAAGGTGCGAGTGCACCACACGCCTGCCCCAAGCCTGGTCTGAAGATGCAGTCAGAATGAGGCAAAGAGGAAAGGGGGAAAGGAAGGGTCTGGTTGTCAGCGCAATGAGACAAGGTAAGATGATCTCCATCTCTGCCCCAGAGCCATGCCTCCTCTGATACAGATGTTCTGGTGCAGGAGCTCAACGTGACACTCTGCTCCCACATGACCCATGACCTGCGCCCGCTCACAGTGCCCCTCCAAAGCCCTTCCCGACAAGGTCTCTGGCCTCAGCTGACTGCTTTCCTGATACCTGCGCACCGATGACGCTGGTCACCATGTCCTGCTCTGTCTGCTGCTCTGACGTGCTGCTCCTAGCCCTCTTCTGAGCCTGAAAAAGGGAAGGAGGCATTTGCAGGAAGGGGAATGAAGCCAGCCCTAGTCCTGGGGGGACGGCTGGCAAGTGGCAGCATCACCCCACTGCTGAGATGCCTCCCTCCCATCTCTCCTCAGTCCCTTTCCTATGGGGGTAAGAGGAGCACAGAGGAGATGAATCCCACGACTCTGCTGGCAGCTCAGCAATAGCACCCATCTCTTCCTTTGGCTCAAGACCAGCTTGGAAGGTTTTCTCCCTGGAGCTTTCCAGGGGTGGAGAGCAGCCCAACAGCACATCCTGAAAGATCTCCCTGTTCCCATCTAGGATCCCCTAGCAGTACACAGGATCCTTCAAGGGAGACTCAAACAGACGCTGGCCTATCTCCGTCCGACCTGTCCCAATGCCTGGGCCAACTGTCCAGGTGCTGTGGACACCGGAGAGCATTTTTTGCCTCAAAGTCACGGGCTTCTACATTTTGGTCCAGACAGGAGGTTTGAGTCTGATGATGCTGGTGGTGTGGTGAGACCTGCTGTGCCTAACTTTCGGACTTTGCATTGAAGCACACAAGGAAAGAGAGCCTGGTCCCACTTCTTGGACCAGTAACAGGGCGGAGTGCCACACCAGGTTGGAGATGCTCTGGTATGGAGAAAAGTTGGACTCTAATCAATTCCAGGAATTCTATCTGCCTAGGTCACTCTGTGCCTATGGGAATACCCAGTACCATGTCAGGCCTGTGCTCCCTATAAAAAGGCCTCACCGGCTCTGGCATCTCCTCTGCAGCAGGCCGTATATGTTGCTTCTTTGCCGGAAGACTCCAAGCAGTCTCTATGTCCATGGTGCTAGACTTCCTGCGCACTGCCTGCAAACACAGCAAGGGCACATTGTCCCGGGGCATCAACAGGGACAACGTGCTGCTGGGTCCCCAGCAGCACTGGGGCTACACAACAAGCCGCACAGAGGGTACGCATGTTCTGCACAGGCAGGTCCCGCTCAGGCGGGATGTGCATCCCCTCCCAGCACCGCAATTGCTCCTGCCTGCCTCGGGGGCACCCAGCACAACAGGGGCCTACTGCCAGCTGCACCCAAACACGGGCACGCTGCAAATGACTGAGGCCCCTCATCAGGCATGGGCTGCCCACACCACCCACAAAGACAGCCCGTCCCCATGGGCACGCCTCACTCGGACAGTGCACGCACTAGTGCTGGCTCTTGCATGCTATCTCACAGGGAGACTACGTGCAGAGCCTCCATTTCTCTCACTGCTTTGAATAGGCCCCTTTTTTTCAGCTCTGCTACAAAACCTCCACCAACAGACTCATCTGCAGAGCCTGGCCAAGCTACATGTGCAGGCAGAGCAGCTCAAGAGTGAGGATGTCAGGGACTATGATAGGCGCTTACCTTTTTCTTGGATGGCATGCCACGCCGAATACCACCACAGCCTCGCTGGCACCTTTCTCAGGAGCATAATGGGGCAGCTGCACGGTTGAGCTGCAGCTCTGAAGGCAACTTGTCCTTCAGGGAAAGGTGCAAATGCACAAGCCTGCCCCGAGCCTGACACAAAGGTGGATTCCCAGCGAGGCAATCCAAAAAGGACGAAAGGATGGGTCTGGTTGTTGGGGCAATGAGACAAGGCAAGATGATCTCCATCTCTGCTCCAGAGCCATGCCTCCTCTGATACAGATGTTCTGGTGCAGGAGCTCAACGTGACACTGTGCTCCCACACAAGCCCATGACCTGCGCCCGCTCACACAGCCCTTCCAAAGCCCTTCGTGACAAGGTCTCTGGCCTCAGCTGACTGCTTTCCTGATAGCTGGCTGGCCACCGATGACGCTGTTCACCACGTCCTGCTCTGCCTTGTGATTCAATGTGTTTCTCAAGGCCCCTGTGTGAGCCTGAAAAGGGGAAGGAGGCATTTGCAGGAAGGGGGATGAAGCCAGCCCTAGTTCTGGGGGCACTGGTGGCAAGTGGCAGCGTCACCCCACTGCCGAGATGCTGAGGAGCAGGTTTCCAGGGAAGGACCTGGGGATCCTGGTCACAAGTTGGTCATGAGCCAGCAACGCGTTCACACAGCAAAAGGGGCCAACAGTATCCTCAGCTGAATTAGGAAGAGCATTGCCAGCAGCTCGAGAGAGGTGATCCTTCCCTTCTGCTCAGCACTGGTGAGGCCCCACCTGTGGAATGCTTTTTCCAAATCTAGGCTCTCCTGTACAAGAAAGACATGCACCTGCTGGAAAGAGTCCAGGACAGGGCTATCAAGATGACTACAGGTCTTGCACATTTCTCACCCGAGGAGAGCCTGAGAGAGCTAGGACGGCTTAGCCTGGAGGCAGATGGCAGTGCATGGACTGCTGTGAGCAAAGGAGTTGGCCAACATGGCAACAGAGACAAGAAGGTGCACCACTAGCAGGTAAGTTTTCCAAAGGATGAAAAGGAAGTACAAGGGGCCTCACATCTGGATGCCGAGCATTAGAAATGCTAGAACTAAGAAAGGTGCAGAACATACTCATGGACACTCATCCTAGCCACTTCTAAGCTAGGACGAGTCCTTGCTTCTTCACATCAGGAAATTGTTTTCCTGAAAGAAAGAAAACAACCCCACAATACCTCTAGAGCAAGTGAGCACCTCCACCATTTGGGCCTCAGCATCTCAGCTGAGCAACTGCTCTTCTCAGCCTCTCTGCCTCCGGAGAGAGAGTGAAATTCTCTCACAAGGGCAGCCTGAGGAACAAGCACATGCACAAATTCAGCTGCACCAGGCAGATGAGGCACTGCTGCCTCCAGGCCCCTCTGCTGTAGTCCTTTGACCCCCCGCCAGCAACATCACAGCTGCCTCCATCCTGATATCCCCGCCAGAGATTTGTTTTTCTTAATGAACATGGTATGAAAAGAACAGACCTGAAATCAAAAACTCTCTTCTTTCCCTTCCACATCCATAAGCACTGAAAACAACTGAGCCAATCTAATTGTTTCTAGCAACCCTTTGGCTTCTTTCTTTTTTTCTCGAAATGGTTGTTTTCAGTGTGAGTTTTGCTGTTTTCACAGAACGACAAAAAAGACGATATTGGCAGGGACCTCTGGAGATCCCCTGCTCCAACCCCCCTGATCAAGAAGGGGCACCTACAAAAGCTTACCCAGGTCTAGGTCAGGCAGGTTTAGAGTATCTCACAAAGTCGAAACTCCACAGCCTCTCAGGGAACCTCTTCCAGCATTTAACCACCCTCACAATACCTGAAGGTATTTTCCTATCTTCAGGTGGAAATTCATGATTTGCCATTTTGTGCCCATTGCCTCTCCTCCTCTCCCCAGCTATCACAGAGAAACACTCAGAGCCACGCTCTCATCTTCCTTACACCTTCCCACCAGATATTTAGACACCCTCAAAGGATGTCTAAAGACACTAGCAGTCTGTTTTACAACAGGAAAACAGTCCCAGCCCTCTCAGCATCTCCTCCTATGGGAGATGCTCCAACCTTTCAGTCATCTTTGTCACACACAGCACCAATGTCTTTCACACCCACAACAACAGCAGACATGACCCGGGGAAATGTCGAGGAGATGCAGGGATGCATTCTGGAGCTGGAGATCCAGAATAGACCGCTTTCTGGACCTTGAGATCCAGAATAGACTGTTTTTCAGGGATCATTAGAAAGAGACGATCCACACAACCACAAGAGAAGATCTCATAACCACAAACAACAGCCATGGGCCTGGCACTTGCCCATCAGGCACCACTGCACAAGTGACCTCAGAACTGCAAACAGCAGCCTAGTGACCAGTGCTGGCTTTCAGGCACTGAGGCACAAGAGACCTCACAAGCACAGCCAGCAGCTGGGGGCCTGGCACTGGCCGACTGGGCACTGAGGCATGAGTGTCTTCACAACCACAAAAAACAGCCACGTGCCCAGCACTGGCCTATCAAACACTGGGGCAGAAGTAACCTACAAACCATAAACACCAGCTGTGTACCTGGCACTGACCTATCAGGCACGCAGGCAGAAGTGACCTCACAGCCACGAGCAGCAGCCATGGGCTTACTACAGTCCTATAAAATATCGCTGCACAAGGGACCTCACAGCAACTAACAGCAGCCTTTGAACCAGCACTGGCCTGTCAGGCACCGAGGCACGGGGGACCTCACAGCAACTATCCGCAGCCACGTGACCAGCGCTGTCACGTCAGGCACTGCTGCAGAAGCCACCTCACACCCACAAATAGCGTCTGTAGGCCTGGCTCTGGCCCACCAGGGCCTCAGGCAGAAGTGACCTCACAAGCATAAACAACACCTGTAAGCCTGGCATTGCTCCATCAGGCACCGAGGTACAGGGGACCTCACACGCGCAGCCCGCAGCCATGGGCCTGCCACCGCCCTAGTCAGGCTGAACTGACCTCACAGCCACAAGACTAATAATGTGTCTCCTTGTCCTCTGGTATTTACCATGTGGAAGTCTTTCAAATAGGTATCAAACAACTTAATTGCTACTTGCTCTTTGGTTTGGAGGAAGTAGTGACTTTGCAGGCTTCATCAAAGCCACTGGGCATCTGCTGGCTTATCAGAGAGCAAGGCAATAGGCACCTCACAAGCAGAAACAGCAGCTGTGTGCCTACCACTGGCCTCTCCAATACTGAAACAGCCAGGCACATTTACAGAAGCCGTTGCATGCGTACATAGCCTCATCTCATTCACTTGCAGCTGCTTTCACAGAGGGCTCAAGATGCTGGCAAAGATGTTGACAGCTACAGGGACACACCCTGGCATTCTTCCTCCATTCTCAGCGGCCTGAAAAAAGCACTGGGAATGTACGCAACTGGAGCAACCTAGAAAGACAGACAGAATCGGAGTGTTACTGTCAGTTCTGCTGGCCTTACATAGTTGCAACAGTTAGGGGCAAATATCTCCCCACCATGCTGAGCTGTATCTGTGAGAGAACAGCCAGCAAGGCAACTGAGACATTCTAATCCTCTTTTTGGCAGAGATGAGACCATGTCTTTATACCAGGTACCCAAAACAACAGCTAGGACACGACATGACATGTAGGACATCCTCTCTCAGAGACACTCTGAAATGCAGTTTCCACAACAAAAGAGATTGTTGGGAAGGGCATCTCGTGAGGACGCCAGCAACCCGCTCACACTTTGCCCAGCAGATCCCAATACAGCTCTGAGCAGCACCTGGGGGCTGCGGGGGCAGCAGCAAATCAGGGAAACCCTTGAAAATGCATCTCAGACCCACAACACGGACAAAGTTTCCTGCACCCAAACCCCACCAAGACGCCCAGGCCCAGCTGCTCGGCGCAGGCCGGCACGCCTGGCTCGCAGGTCAGTTCCCCTCGGTGACAGGGCGCTGGGTCCCCTGCTCACAGCCCCAACAGCCCCTTCGGGAGCCCCTGCAGGGAAGCAGCCCCCTCGCCAGCACCGCTGACCCTGCTGCAGCGAGAGGGCACCCGCCTGCATTTGAACGCACCCGCAGCCCCCACCAGCCCCACTCGCACCCGCTCTCACTCCCGCTCCCTTCTCGCCTGCTTCGCTCCCTCCCTTCTCGCACCTCTCTCTTCTCTTGGCCTTTTCCCACTCTGGACTCCGATTGGCTGACACAGCCGTCATTCCAATCCATCCCCGCCCTCCTCCTCAGGACAGCCAATAGGAGGGCCGCACTCAGGCGATGCCATGGCAACGCTGCGCCCTCCTGCCCTGGAAGCCAGCTCCGCCCCCTCCCCCGCGGGATGGCGCCATCTTGTGGGCGGCAGCGCAGGGCGCGGTGGGGCCTGGGGGCAGCTCGGCACCGGGTGCCCGGGCAGTGCGGGGCCCCAGGCGCGGCCGCTCTGCCGCAGGGGCCCCGCGGGGCTCCTTGCTGCCGTGCGCCCTGGGGGCCGTGCTGGGCTTGGAGGGCAGCCCTGGGGCCTGTGCTGGTGCCAGCCCTGGTGCCGGCACTGGGGCCCTGGGAATGGCCGGGGTGCCGGAGCCTGCGGGCGACGTGCTGCTGCCGCCAGGGCAGGGCAGTGTCCTCTCGGCCCTCCTGCCCCGGCCCCTTCCCCAGGGTAGCCCCAGGGCTTGGCAGCCCTCCCGCTCCGCCTGGCAGGGCTGGGCCACGGCGCAGCAGGGGCTGCTCTGTGTGGGGCTGGACTGTGCCCCGAGGGGTCGCTCCGGAGGGCTAAGGAGCCCCATGGGGGCACAGGGCAGTGAGGGGGGAACCAGCTCTGGGCCTGTTGGTGCTAGGAAGTAGGGGTGTGGGGTCATGAAGGGACTGGGGGAGATGACTCTTTTGGGCTTACTGCAGCACTGCACCCCATAGCTCAGAGAAAAATCCTTGGGTCAGTCAGGACTTGGCAGTGGGGACCGTGCCTCCACCTGTTTCCAAGGTGCTCTCCCAAATAGGCTTTCTTTTGCATGCAGATGTTTTGAGTCCAATCTGCGCAAGGACACAGGCTATGACCATCTCGAGATGGCTTCTCTGAGCCCAAAACATGCTGTACCAACTTGTACCAAGCATGAAAGGAACAGAGGTCCTCTCAAACAGGCAGAGGACCTGGGGTCATTACAAGGTGGTTTCCTTATTGTACATAGACATTTCAGCAGGTTCTTGAGAGCCCCATGAGAGCAGCAGGTTGCCCCAGCCTCTCGGATGCAGGACCCCAATTCTTCCCAGAGCCAGATCGCAAAGGGGGACACGATCCCAGGGAAACCTGCCATGGATTCCCATGCCCCCCCACATACCCCAAAAGGCAATGGAGCTGGCCCCACAGAAGCCTTGAGGCTCAGCGCATCTCCTGACCCATGACCCAGGAGGCCTGGCTGTCCACTAAGACAGATGGGACCCTCAGAGATTACTCTTGTGGCAGCCCCCAGTCCTGTCCAGCCACACCCACAGCCCTGGATTCACAGCAGTTTTTGCAGTTACCAATCTTTGTGCAACATCTCGGGAAGAAGTACCCAAAGCCCTTACCCTCAGTGGAGAGCTGCAGGAGCCTTGGGAACAAGGAACTGTGGTCTCGGCGGATGGTGTCCATCCAGCAGTCCTCTATCTCGCCTCTTTGCCCTCGGCTCACCTCTGCAGCCCAGGAGGAGGGATGTTCTTCCCTTCACCCAACACTCCTTTTCATCATGCTCCTGTTCCTCTGCATGTCAGCGACGGATCCCAGCACAGCCCCCATTAACTCCTGTCTCCAGTCTTGCCATGGAGCCACTACAAGGGCAGCGGCAGGGAGGGCGTGAGCAGTGCCCAGCAGCACCTACGTCTCAGAGCGAAGTGAGGGCCCTCACCCAGGACACCATGGAGACCTCCCTGTGATGCAGCACATCCCGCTGTGACCTCAGCTTGTGTCATCTGGGGGCACAGCAGGTCAGTGCCATGGAGATCGCACCGCCAGGGAGAGAGCAGAGAGATTTCCTCTGCCCTCCTGGAAAGCAGGCATCTCCCTTCCCCCAGGTATTTTCCCAAACTTTCTGATAAATTCCTTCAAGAATGTCTCCAAGTGGTGCCAAAGTCAGGGAAACATCTGAAGTCGGGACCTGGAGAGGTCACTGCTGTGCTCCTGCACTCCCTGGCTGCTGCACGAGGCAACAGGATTCTGTGCAGGAGTCTGGGGTTTGGGGGTTGGATTGGGGTTTGGCATTTTTACAGGATCAAAGTCCAGTGGGATGAAAAAGCACAAAGGGTGGCCACAGGCTGAGATGCTTAGATGAGCCTCAAAGCTGGTGGCTGCTGTGGATCTCTCTTTTATTTGAAGTCGGGTATAGGAGAATAAGGGACAGGACGTAACCTTCCTCCTTTAGGCACCAAAGCAGGCTCTTTGATTTGAGAAGCCTTCAGCAAGGTTTCTCGCTCTGTGGTGCTTAAGATAGAGATGATACGCCAGAAAAGAGCAAACACACATCATCCAGAGAGCTCTACCCAGGACCCTCGTCCCTGCCAGACTCCAAAGCCATTGGTCAGGCCACGTAGCCAATTGGAGGAAGTTTTCCCATTTCCCATGAACTTAGTCCACCTTTCCTTCTGTGTGAGCCTGAGAAAAGCCAGGTCTCAACTCTGGGCTTCAGATGGTCCTTGGGCTTTTCAGTGTCACTTTGGGGCTCTGCTTCTCCCCTGGGTACGCTCCTCAGCCCCCTGCCCTTCCCCACACCAGCCCCCTGGCTCCTCCAGGGATCTGTGCAGCCCAAGCACCCTGGATCCACACTGGCACCCTTGCTCTCCCACGATCTGTACAGCTCTGGCACCCTGGATCTCCGGCATTTGAGGATTCAAGGCTTCTCAGGACATCCCTCATACTGCAGTGCTGCTGTCTGGGCTCTGGTGCAGAGCCAACGAGGCAGTGCAATGCCTCAGGGCCTGCATTCAGAAGTTTGTAAGGGCACCTCCCAGCTCTGCACCTAGTAAAGCTTGCGAGTCTCCCTACAGTCAACCTTCCTGCTCTTCCTAGTCTCTGCAGAGCGCTGGGGCAAGTCTTGCAGGAGGGAGACTCCACCCCCCTTAAATAGTGTCCGAGATGTGCCTTTCCAAGTCCCTACAGGAGTTAGTTTGCTTAGCCAGCCTCTAGTCATCTGTGACGCAGGGAGCCCAACTCCACCTGCTGGCATCTCTGCCCTTTCTCTCCCTTGTCTCCTGTGTGCCTACCCAGTCTTCTCCATGCACCAGAGGCATGGGAAGTGTTGCCTGAGAGAACTCACCTGAACCTATGACACGTTGTGGAGCTGAGGGCCTGACGGAGGCAAGTCTGGGATGACTGTTCTCCCATCTCCTCTCCTACTCCCAGCCCAAGGGTTAGGAAAGTCCTCTGGAGAGAGTGGTTGGTTTGGTATGGCTGGGATGGGTTTCCCTCAACATCGCTGGGTCCTGCCTGTGTTGCTCTGAGTGCCCAGAAAATTTCTCTTCTCTGGGGGCCTGCATCAATGTTTTCCAGACTTTTGTACAGAAAGATAGCTTGCTCCAAGAGCCCCCAAATCCCCCCCCCTCCCCCCCACACACACCTGCAGGACGGCACAGTCTTGTGGAGATATTTGTTTTGCTTCTCTGTCGTGACAGACATCTTTTGAGCTACCGTCCAGATTACAGCAGGGAAAAAAATGTTTGTTTAAAAAAATCTTATCCCTGGCAGCAAATACAAACTGACTCCTTACCCCTGCACCTCCACCATTCAGTAGAGCAGCAGCTCATGCCTCTCTGCTTTCTCCGTCAGTTTCACCACCCACCCAGAGTGTTTCAGCTTTCCATTAGGAGGGAACATCAAGCAGTAGAAGTGGCAAAGAAAGCGGCTTCTCTCTTCTTTTCACTCTTCACCTGCTGCCTCTAGGTTCACTAGTGATCGAGCTCTCACAGCTCAGGGCTTCTCTGCACCTCTCAGGCTGCCGTGCTGTGACAAGAATTTCTGCTCTAAAGCAGGATTCAGGAAATGTGGAGGTTGCTGCGAGTTCTTATGCAGGCACAAAGCTGAGTGTATCAGCTAGTTACAGATTAATAATCTACAAGTAGAATCACGAAGAAAGGAATAGTTTCCCAGCAGATACAGAAGTATTCCTAATGGCACTTGAGGGATAGCATATGACGTACTGTGAGTAATTCTGATTTCCTTGGAAAAAAAAAGGAACTGAGATTGCAACAAAAAGCAACAAAGGCAGGCTATGCAAATGCCCCAGAAGTGAAGTGAAGAATCACACGGAAGCACACTAGGAGAATTCAGTTTGACATAGCCAAACTAAGACAAAGGAAACAAGATTGTTCCGTACAGGAGAAGTTGCTCTATGGAGAGAGAATCAGTTACCCTCACAAGCAATGCTGCCACAAGGAGCAATACCCATAAAGTTGCCATCAGGAAATGCCACTTGGATTTGAAAAGACTTCAAATTCCTGAAAAGGAAATTCTGCATGTGGCTCTCAATCAAGGAAATATCTCACAAGGGAACTTAAGTCTATCTATAAAATCGATTCTGCGATAGATTTGCCTGGAGCAGGTGACTGAACTCCAGGACCCAGGAGATTCTTTGGGAGGGGATGAGATGTCAAGGAAAAACAGGCAAATAGGGACCCAAACCTGAGTCACAGCGACAGGCACAGGAAGCTAAGCAGTGCCCCTTTAGCCTCTAGGCTAACCCCACTGCCCAAGCACACAGCGTTCTTCTGTGCATAAGGAATAAGACGACTTAGTAACTGAGGAGCAAACCACAACAAATTAAAAGCTGCTTGTGCCTATGTGATGGAAGGCATCAGGCAGTCTTCTTGCCTCTTTCAACCCCAGCCATCATTTGGATAAGTTTTAGAGTGGAAAAAAAAGGAGCATGAAGTGTATATGCCAACTTCTCACTGTTCCTTCAGTTTTTCTGAGGAAGAAGATAGGTCCTCCCTGATTAGAGGATACCTCTAGTATGGCCATACTTATCAATTTGTAAGTTATAATGAGACAGGGATAATAAAAGTTCTCTCGGACTGTGACACTCTGAGAGCGTGTGAGAGACTGGGTCACTCTGAGAAATTGAGACAGGTACATAAAACCATAGAAAAGAGGGAAAAAAAGAAGGAAATGGTCCCTTTGGAGAGATCATTAAGAACAAGCATTTGAGAACTTGCAATTACATGCTGCACTTAGATTCCATTTTCCCTCCTGCTGAGTGCAGTGAAAGAAAAGCAAAGAATTTGAAAAGAAAATTCACATACACAGTCAAGAGGTATGAGAACATGACTACACGGCAGCAGACATTACCTCATCCTTGAACTAGCAAAGGTTCCTTAGTCTATGGATATCCTCAGGGGTGGCAGTGAGGTCGAAAGCACTACTCCTGATCTCCTCTGGCTTGCCTTCCTCCGATGCAGCAGTGAGCTCTCTCACAGTGGCCTGAAAAAACACAGTGAAAGCGCAAAGGGCTCAATGAGCGCACGAACCGGGATGGAGCAGTCGCCTGAAAAAAGGCCCACCAAAAAGCCGGTCAAGTTAGACCTTGGAAACTGTCACAGTGTTTCAGAGCAGAGGATCATGGGCTTCCTCAGCTTGCTGCTCAGGTAGCAACAGCAGCCGGGTTCTTTGTTTCACACTCCTCGCTTGGAAGGGCACGGTTGTTTCAGGCTGTTCTCACTTCAGCAGTAACAGGGGAAAGAGAGGAAGCTGACAGAAAACAGGAGGACTAGCACAGGAGGACTAGCACAGGAGGACTAGCACTAGCACTGAAAACAGGAGGGCTACACAAAAAGCAGCTCAGGAATGAACACGAGAACAGCAAAGGCCTCTTGTGCCACATGACGCTGTAGCCCTCCCAACACTGAGGTTTCAGACAACCACAGCAGGCGTTCTCCAGACCAAGGCACCAAAGACAGGAGTCTGGAAGAACTGGAGGCGGCTGAGCTCCAAAGGGAGCTGAGCTGACAACCAAAGGGGAACAGACAACAACACTGGAGTCGGGCAATAAAGACACCACAGTGTGCATTAGACTGGCTGCAACATGGCTGTTGGCATCCAAGTGTGCTTAAGGAAGGCAAACAACCCATGGGCCTTTTAGGATAAAACACTTGGATCTGCAGTAGGGATGGGTTCACAAAAAACAGAAAAAGGAAAGAAAAAAAAAATCCCTTTTTCCTCAGGCTGTAGTATGACTCTGCAGGCCCTTGTTTTCCTAGCCCTCTGAAAGCCAAGTGCTAGCAAACAAGGACAGACCGCCTGACTAGCAGACAGTGCAAAGAGTCTTCCTCATGCATAAAACAGTGAGAAGGATACTTTTGCACACAAAAGCACCCAACCAACCAGCACATTCCTCCCTTTCCAAACTCCCAAGCTCCTTCTTTGGGATGGCTGCTTTCAAACTATCCCACTGTGTACTACTGTTTCTGTGCTCAGAATGGCACAGAAACAAAATAAGTGACAGCAGGCAACCTCTGGGAAAGTGTCATTTCCTGAAGAATGCTCTCCTCTCCCCTGGGGAAAAAATAAGGCAGCAGAGCATTCTTTACAACATACAAAGAGTGCAATGGCTGAATACACTCAATCATCATTCCCTAAAAATGAAATGATAAGGAACACTAGCTTACCTCTGCACTGGCTTGCTTCACTGCTTTGCCCTTGTCACAAGCATTTTCTGCTGGTCTGTAATGCCTGAGAGAAGCAGAGAAAGACAGCAACGAGTTGTTTCAATGCCATCACCTCCAGTGCTGATGAATCCACCTCAGGGTTAGGAGGTGCCCTTTTTGCAGTGCTCAGTCTGGCTACATCCTCCATTGCACAAATGGACAAGGGAAAACATCACATCAGCTTCCAGCACTATTCTTTCTGAGCAGCAAGAGAAAAAAAGAGAAAAGAGAAAGAAGAGCTCACGTGCTTTCCCACTGTCTTCTCTCAATGCGTGGCAGGAGCCTTTCTCTTTTGCTGTGTCACTTTCACTCATTGGAAAAGGGGGAAGCCACCAGCACCTCCTCTGTAAAGCCCTTGGTGATCTACTGGGGAGGAAGACTGCAAGACGCATGTTATCCTGCCAGGGAAAACAGGAACATTTCCAAGCATACTTGCCTCCAAGCACAGTTAGCTCACTCCAAGTAAAGACCAGCACACCGAGTTACAACTGGACGTCTCCAAAATGCTCACTTGCATTTTAGAGGCCAGTCAGCAGAGTGACTATCTCCACCTGGAAAGGAGTACCATTAAACCACATAGACTCTGAACACCAAGCACATACACAGACATTCCCTGTATACACCTCTACTGCCCCCCAAAGCAGTACTTTCACTGTCACCAGAGATGGGACTGTTCACTCTGGCTCAGCCTTTGCGCCTAACACCTGGCTCCTGCTGAGGCCTGTGGTAGGCTGCGGGCAGCACCAAAGAGTCTGGAACTCTTTGGAATTAAGTCAATCCTTCCCCAGTAACCAAAAGGACCAATTGGGATGGTATGGACCAAACCTCCCAGCTCGAAGGTACTGGAAGGAAAATGCTCTCCACGCAAGGGTGTGTTCAAGTCCTTCTCCTTGGTCTAGCAAGGACAGTGCCCGTTTGCGGCCATGCTGTTGCTTTCTTCCTTAGCAACTGTAGGAAGAGAGGAAGCTTTCAACAAAGCTCTAGATATAGTTACCTCAGGGCTCAGGCCCTGCTCTTTTCACAGCCCTCTTTTCTCCCCACTCCTGGACATGACACCTTGTGACTGTTCCTAATTGAAAGCTGAAGAAAGATGTCACATTTTCACAGGTTGATCGAGAAAACTGAATACTGCACTGCCCCTGCACACTACAACAGCAGCTCCTGCCTATCTGCTTTCACCAAGTTTCCCCCCAACACACCCAGGGTGTTTCAGCTTTCCACGAGGGGAGAACATCCCGGGGCAGAAGCAGCACAGGAAGCAGCTGCTCTGGTCCTCTCCCTCCTCCCCTGCTACCTGCGGGGTCACTAGTGCTGCAGCTCTCACAGCTCAGGGCTTCTCGGCACCCGCCAGGCCGCAGTGCAGGCTGAAACCCCCCACTGTGTCCCCGGCATGCTCACGGGCATGCTGCTGCCCCCAGCGCAGCGCAGAGGTTTCTCTCCCATCCCTCCTCTCCCCTCCCTTCCCGCAGACTCACCCAGGCCCCGGGGCAGAGCAGGGCCCTGCGGCAGCAGCGCCCAGCAGCAGCGTTTCCCCACGCACCAGCATCAGCAGCAAGGGACACACAGGCCCCGCCCCCACAGCCGGAAGTGACGCCCCCTGCACCACAGACCTTCCCACCCCTCACTCCTCCAATAGCTCCCGTGGGGCGGGGCCTCGTGAGGTGGGACACCAGGGAGGGGCGGGAGGGAGGCAGCAGTGCGCATGCGCTGTTCAGGGGCCAGGGTGGGCGGGGCAGGGGAGCCAAGGGGAGGGACCAAGAGGGGCGTGGCAAAGAGGGAGGGGCGTGGCCGGTCAGGGCAGAGCATGCGCAGTGGCCCTGAGGAGAGTGAGGAGCGCGTTGGGGGTGGGTGCGGGGCTGGCCGGGCCCTATGGGCAGGGAGGGCGCGAGAGGCGGCTGCTGCCGCGGGGCAGCATCTCCCGGCCCGGGGCCGCCCGGAGCCTTTAGCCGCAGCGCCAGGAGCTGCCACGCCGGGGCCGAGGGCGGCGGGCTGGGCAGAGCGAGTGGCCGTGCGTGCGGGGCAGCCGGAGCCGCCGCGGCCCGGCTGTGTGGCAGCAGCGAATGGGGAAGGCCCGGCCTGGCCTGGGCCACCTCCGGCCCCCGGCAGCCCCCGGCTCTTGCGTCCTTTCTCCTTGTGGCCCCATGGCTCGGTGCTGGATGCTGTGGTGCCGGTTCCTCAGCACCATCCCAGCTGTGAGGAGAGGGTGCAGGTAGAGCGGTGCTTGTCGTGTCTCGAGGCTGGAGGCAGGAGGCAGCCAGCGCCCCGGTGCCCCTGCAGACAGCCTTGCTTTCCCCGGGGCAGGTCCCCAACTCCTCTCTGAGCCCAGCCCGGCTGTGGGCACCGTGAGGAGCAGGACGTGCAGAGGCTCCTGATGGCCGTGGCCAGAGCCAGGCTCTCAGGTATCGCGGCAAAGCGGCTGTGGAAGAGCTGTGCCCTTCTGGAGGGCGCTCACAACCCCTCGGGACACCTCCCCAGAGACAGTCGAGGGTCTGAAGGTGACATTTCCTCAGGAGAGCAATGACCCACAGGCCCATCACAGCCCTGTGTGCTCAGCTCTGCCCCACAAACACCTCCTGGCAGCGAGGCAGTGTTGAGGGGCATCTGCGTGTTGGCAGGTGCTCGGGGTAGCGAGGACAGATCCAGCTGGGGTTGGCAAAGGTGCTGCTGGTGCTGTGCATGTCGGGGAAGGAACTTTGTGAGCTTTCTTGAGACCTGCTGGTCTCTCCATCAGCTTTGGAGTCTCGGGCTCTTGTCCAGGCTTGGCAGCTCCTTTCCCTTCCCCCCACCCCAGCAGCTGGGACTTGAAAGCAGAGATGTGGGGAAGCTCCTTGCCTTTGGTGTCATCCCTGCCTGGAGCTACCTGCTGAGAAGCCCCTGGGAAGTGTCCTGGGGGTGAGCAGGAGCTGTGAGGAGCCCTGCCCCATGCAGAACCCTCTCCATGGGGGAATGACACTGCCCTGCGTGGGCCACTCCTTCACCCTAGAGCTTCCCCAGCCCGTGTTCAGACTGTTTGTAGTTATCCCTGTGTTGTCCCCAAACTGTGTTCTATTACCCAGTGTGCAAGCACCCAACAGACACACAGGGTCCAGAAAATTGTTTCTTTCTGCACAGAGATGGGTGCCAGGTGGTAGATCCACAAAGCTAGCACACCTTCTCTGCTTCTGACTCTTCTTCCCTTCTTTTCCTTGAGTCTTGTTTGCTATTTGCAGGGTTTTTTCACAGCATCGCTCAAACAAGGGTGGCAGCGTTTCTTTGGCAGGAGACTTGCCAAGTGCTGAGCTGATGGTGATTCAGCTGGGCAAGCTGGTGGGGGAGCAACCTAGAGGAGACACTGACTGCAAGAAGAGTGAGGAAGCAATGGCCTGGGATGGCAAGCAAAGGTGCCAGGTGGTGTGGGGAAAAACAAGCCCATCACGACAGCAGCAGGAATGCAGGGAGCTGTGGCATGGGCTGCACAAGGAGCCACTGGAGAGGGCTGAGGATTAGCAGGCAGAGCGAGGGGTAGCCTTGGAGTGGCTGTGTGCTCTGGAGTGCCTGAAGAAGGGCAGCCTGTGCAAGGGGCATGGAGTGCAGCGGTGGAGAGAGGCAACTTGGTGGTGCTGCCCAGCTCTCAGCTGCCAGGCAGGCTCCAAAGCTGAAAGCAGAGGCTTGGAGGCAAGGCCATGGGGATGGGTGTGCCCATGGGGACTGCCAAGGCGTTGTGTTGGGGGTGCCCCCAGCGATCCCCGGGGCTTGGTGAGGGGTGTTTCCATGGTGAGCAGCAGGCCTTGGTGGTGGTGGTGGCATGGTGCCTCCAAGGCCCTGCTGATGGGGCTGTCTCCATGGAGACTGTGTCCCTGCTGGAGCAGAGCCCCTGGGGTCCTCCCTCTGAGGAGAGCCGCTCCCTGAGGAGGCAGCAGCTGCCCTTGGGGCCAGAGCAGCAGGACCCCGGCAGAGGATACTGCAGAGTGACAAGGAGTGGCAGCAAACGTCTTCTTCCAGGCTGCACACACACTGCCAGGCATGCCGGAGCGCAGGGGCGAGGTGAGCCATGGGGCTGGAGGCAGGGGCAGGCAGCAGGCATGGGAGCTGCCCGGAGAGCAGGCAGCTGGTTTGGCAAAGGAGCTGGGGTGAAAGAGGCAGGCAGGAGCTGCTGCGGCCAGTGAGGGATTTCTTGCCGGTCCTCGGGACTTTCCCTGGGACAAAGCACAGCAACCTGCATGCTCCAAGGCCCCCACAGAGCCCGTGAGCTCTGCGCTGAGGGGCAGAGAGCAGCTCTGGGCCCAGCTCAGCCAGGCCGCGTGCAGCCAGAGCTTCCCTTGCCCACGGCCCTCAGGTTTCCTGCTCTTCGCCAGCCACTCGGACCAAGTCAACCGCATCCACCCTGTGAGTCCTTCTGCCCACACGTGGCCAGCAGCAGCTGCACGCAGCAGTGCAGCACAGCCAGAGCCCAGCTTGCTCCCACCAAAGGCACAGGCTGCCTCGGCTGCCCAACGCACAGGGCTCACGGGCTTCTGCACGTGTCCTCGCAAAGGTGCAGAGATGACCATGATGGTGGCTTTGTAAGCCTCTGCCTGACTCCCTGGAGCTGCCGAGGAGCAGGTGGGAAGTGCTGGCAAGGAGCAGGAAGTCTCTGCCTGCCAGCAGGCTGACTGCATGCTCTGCCTGGCAGCCTGCAAGGACATACCTGGGGGTGCCCAAGGCAGCTGCCATTTCCCATCTCTTGCCCCACACTGACAAAGCCTCTGCCCAGCCAGTCTGGCTAGCAGAAGAAGCAGAGCACTCTCAAGACCCCTGCCTTGCTCTCTCCTGCTCCTGCCAGGGCTCAGCTCCAGCCGAGGCTGCCTCCTGCAAGGCTTGGCCCTCTCCCAAGTGCTTCTTACAGCCAAGTGGCCCTGGCATCATGTACAACCAGAGGCACCAAATTCAACAAGCCTTCAGAATTGTTTGGCTTTGTACGTCATTTCCACTTGGCAGATTTTGGAAGGACGTGACTTCTTTGGGGTGTCTGACATGGCATTTTCATACACCACCTGCTTTGCCATCCCACTGCTGTTCGTGCTGGCATCTCGTTATTTATTTTATTTCCCTCACATACACACCCCACTTAAACTTTCTCAATCTTAGCATGCTGCTGGAGCAAAGCAAAGGAACTGGGGTGTGTGGTAGCAGTAGGCGGGGAATACAGAGGGAAATACTGTTGAAAAAGTTCAGAAAGCAGATGTGTAAAAGTAGGGACTCTGCTGAAAGAGTGAGATTTTTCTGCTGTCTTGCTATGGGCAAAAGCAGGAAATGAAGAGAAAAGAAACTTTTGATTTGCATAGCAGCTCTATGGAAAGAAGTGGGGACAGGATGCAATGGGGCCACATTGGGGCCCCCCGCCAGCAGGCAGTGGGGCAGGGGCTCATTGTAAAGGAGTTTTGGGTGCCAAACCAGGAAGAGCATTCCTCCTCCTCAGCTACAGAGGTGAGCCAAGGACAAGGAGCAAGTGAGAGGGAGGACTGCTGGACCAATACCATCAGCCCAGGCAACAGTTGCTTGTTCCCTACGCTCCTGCAGCTCCCTGGGGGCCTCTGGGGCTCCTGTTTGAGGAGGCATACAGGAACTGTGAACTGAAAAACTTGCTGTGGATCCCGGGCAAAATCCTGCCTGAGAGACATGTGTGGCTCGGGAGACAATGTGGCATCCAGGACTCCTGAATCCGGGGGCTGGGGCTGCCCTGATGCCCAAGGCCCCTCTGGAGATGAAGGAATTTATCAGAAATGTTTGGGAAATAACTGGGGGGAGGGAGGGGATTGCTTTCCTGGACGTGAGAGGAAATCTCTCTGCTCCCTGGCTGGGCCATCTCCATGGCAATGGCATAGTGAGCCCCCACATGACACGAGCTGAGGTCACAGCAGGATGTGCTGCATCACAGGGAGGTCTCCCTGGTGCCGTGGGTGGGGGCCCTCACTGCCCTGCGAGGCCCAGGTGCTGCTGGGCACTGCTCATGCAGTCCCCACCACTGGCCTTCGTAGTGGCTCTGTGGAAATGACGGGGGACAGGAGGCAACGGGGCTGCACTAGGAGCCCTTGTCGACATGCGGAGGAGCAGCAGCATGTTGGAAAGGAGTATTGGGTGATGAGATGGGAAGAGCGTCCCTCGTCCTGTGCTTGAGAGGTGAGCTGAGGGCAAGGGACAAGCGAGATGGAGGACTGCTGCAGGGACACCATCAGCCAGGAATGCACTTGCTTGTTTCCAGTGCTTCTGTAGCTCTCCAGTGAGGATTGACACCGTTTGTATCCTTTTATGATTCTAACTTGGCAGAGCAGATTTGGGGCTCTGAGATTTCATCCTGAGATGGCCGCAGCCTCTGTCCTCCTGCCAAACGGGCTCCAACCTCTGCACCCAAGACAGCCTGTTTGGGAGAGCACTTTGTGAACAGGTGGAGGCGCCACTGTCACCCTCTAAGACCTGCCTATCCCAAGGACTTTTCTCTGGGGGGTGCACTGCTGGGGTGAGCCCAACATGACCAACTCCCCCAGCCTCCTCCTGACCCCACACCTCCACTCCCTGGCACCAACAGGCCCAGAGCTGGTCTCCCCCTCGCTGCCCTGTGCCCCATGGGGCTCCTCAGCCCTCTGGAGTGACCCCTCCAGAACCCCCTCCCAGCCCTGCCAGGCACAGCAGGAGGGCTGCCAAGCCCTGGGGCTGCCCTGGAGAAGGGGCCAGGGCAGGAGGGCCGAGAGGACACTGCCCTGCCCTGGCAGCAGCAGCACGTCGCCCGCAAGCTCTGGCACCCCGGCCATTCCCAGAGCCCCAGCGCCGGCACCAGGGCTGGCACCAGCACAGCCCCCAGGGCTGCCCTCCAAGCCCAGCAGGGTGCCCAGGGCGCAGGTCAGCAAGAAGCCCTACGGGGCCCCTGTGGCAGAGCGGCCGCACCTGGGGCCCCGCACTGCCCGGGCACCCGGTGCCGGGCTGCCCCAAGGCCCCGCCGCGCCCTGCGCTGCCGCCCACAAGATGGCGCCGTCCCGCGGGGGAGGGGGCAGAGCTGGCTGCCAGGGCAGGAGGGCGCAGCGTTGCCATGGCATCGCCTGAGTGCGGCCCTCCTATTGGCTGTCCTGAGGAGGAGGGCGGGGATGGATTGGAATGACGGCTGTGTCAGCCAATCGGAGTCCAGAGTGGGAAAAGGCCAGGAGAAGAGAGAGGTGCGAGAAGGGAGGGAGCGAAGCAGGCGAGAAGGGAGCGGGAGTGAGAGCGGGTGCGAGTGGGGCTGGTGGGGGCTGCAGTGCATTCAAATGCCGGCGGGTGCCCTCTCACTGCAGCAGGGTCAGCGGTGCTGGCGAGGGGGCTGCTTCCCTGCAGGGGCTCCCGAAGGGGCTGTTGGGGCTGTGATCAGGGGACCCAGCGCCCTGTCACCGAGGGGAACTGACCTGCGAGCCAGGCTTGCCGGCCTGCGCCGAGCAGCTGGGCCTCGTCGTATTGGTGGGGTTTGGGTGCAGGAATCTTTGAACCTTTTGTGGGTCTGAGATGCATTTTCAAGGGTTTCCCTGATTTGCTGCTGCCCCCGCAGCCCCGGGTGCTGCTCAGAGCTGTGTCTGGGATCTGCTGGTCAAAGTGAGAGCAGGTTGCTGGTGTCCTCGCGAGGTGTCGTGCCCAAGTCGTTGTGCTTGCTCCATAGTTCTTGGTGTGCTCCAGGACCTGTGACCCTGGGAGCTGCCTGAAGGGTGTTTGCAGAAGAGTTCTGTTAAGTGTGAGGTGTTTTGCTTTTCAGGGGCCTTGGAAGTTGACGAAAGGCCATTTTCACACCCGCTGTTGTTATTCGCATAATCCTAGATGAGGAGGAAGAATTGCTGAATTCTGGCTCTGCTGGTTTCAGCAATTGAAATGTTCTGGACGGGATCTGTTGCCATATCTCAAATTGTCAGTGCGTAAAATAGGAGAGTGCTTGTCGTGCTTGATGTGCAGAGGATTTGCTGTGCTTGTTCAGCATTTGGGAAGGAAGGAGACTTGTGAGCTGTGGGAAGGCTTCTCCCTCTGACTGGGACATGAGGCCCTGCTCTCTTGCTACATATAGAGACTACCTAGGCAGAAGAGAATCTTTTTTTGGGGGGGAGAGGGGTTGCAAGAGCTACGTAATGGGTGCTTTGCTGCACTGTGAGCATTGTGAAGCCAGGAAGTGAATCAGGGAGGCCATTTGGGAGGTGACTCAGCCGTGGGAAAGGGCAGGGGGAGCTGCAGGCAGCAGCAGGGTGGGCAGTGAGGTCCCTAGTGTTTAAAAGGGCTGTAGGAGAAAATGCCCTGTGTGCCATCAAGTGTTTGTAGGTAGCTGGTGGGGCTGGAGGAGGCCCATGGCTCAGCTGTTGATGGTGAGGTCAGTTCTGCGCGAGTCCCTGATAGGCCGGCTGGAGGGAGAAGGCGTGGCTGTTGCTTGTGATGTCACTTCCCGTGGAGCAGTGGATAGGGCAGCAGCAGGTCCGCACTGGGATGTGTTTTTGAGATGGTTTCTGCCTGAGCAGCGGATCAGCCAGGATTTGTCTGCTGGCTGGGGAAGTTCTAGTGAGGTAATTCCTGCCTTAGAGGCTTCCTGGACAGGGACAGCGATGTGGTGGTTCAGGTGGCTGTGAGGTCCCGTCTGAGTCCCTGATAGGTCGGCAGCAGGCAGTTAGTCGTGGGCATTGAGTGTGAGGTCTCCTTTCTCCGAGTACCTGCTCGGGCAGCAGTGGTTCATGGCTGGGGAAGTTATTTTGAGGCAGCTAGTGTCTCTGAAGCCCGTGGGCCATCAGCAGGCATGTGTTGGTGGTTTGCACTTGTGAGCAGCTGACAGGTCAGGAGAAGCCTCATGGCCTGGCTGGTGGTGGTGAGGTGACTCCTGGGTTTGTTGCATGTGCCCAGAGGAGGGATTGACCGCTGCAGAGCTCTACAGAAATACAGAAGGTCAACTAATTAATCAAGCAGATGTCCCCCATCGTCTGACACCAATTCTATTCCACTCCATGATCCTGAGTTAGTACAACTGCATTTAAAATGTGGGTGATGTTCTCTAGTGAATATGGACGTGGAGTTTGTTTTTCCCCCTTGTTGCTAAGTAGAAGCTTGCAGCCTGCTGCCAGACAGCAAGGGAGTCCAGCTGGGCTTTTTAAACTGCTAAATCAATCTAATGCTGGTGTAAGCAGCGTTAGTTAGCTCTGACTGCCAGCATATGTGTGTGCTTTGGAAATTCCCCCTGTGGAAACAGGAGGGAGCTTGTGAGATGTTCCTGCAAGGTCTAAATGCTGTGCCTGTCTTTCAGGTGTGCACGTGCTTTTATGACACATTTGGATCTGTAACACCTTGGAAATTGATGATTTTTGTCCGAGTATGCAGCCAGTGGAGAATGGGCGCCAGGTCTGTTGGAGGAGACAGAAGGAATGTCACCCCCAAACAGGTACCGGCCACATTTTGAAAGAGATTTCTTGTTCAGGGAAGTTGAGGCACAAACGAATTGCAAGAGGTGGCCTGATCAGGGCTTGTGAGAGCACTCATCTGCTTCCTGGAGAAGGGAAGTAACCATGTGTAGGACTGTGAGTGGATGCTGAGAGGCAGTGTGTGTTGCAAAGCCTTGGAGGACCAGAAGGGAACTGCAGAGTTGGAGAGCTGGGCTTTCTGTGTTGTGAGGCACTTGTGGTGCCCTGTGCATTGCTGATGCAGAGGTGCACTTTGCTTGCAACCCTCTGTGAGGTGAGCAATGGTGTGTGCAGGGTGTCACAGTGCAGGGGTTCCCTGTTGGGGAGCCAGGTGGTGGTCCCAGTGTTTTGGTGCTCAGCATGGGAGGAGATAGCTGGAGAGGGCGGTGCTGTGTGTGGGCAGTGGTGCCAGAGTGGGGAGCTGGGGAGCACTGCAAGGTGAGGGTGTGACTATGCTGGCTGGGCCTAGGCTGCCCTGGTGTCATGGGCCAGAGTTGCTGGCAGCCTGCTGCCTTTGATGCACTGAGGTTCAGGCCTTGGGGTTGCCAAGCGCTTGCCAGGATCTACAGCATGGATTTTTCCTGAAGGCCAGGGAGTGTATATCTCCTTGCTCTGGGATGTGAACCAAGCCTGTGTTTTCCCTCCTTTCCTCTTGCTCATAAGAGCTTTGGTCTGCAGCAGTGTTTGCTGAGAGGAGCAGACGTTGTGGGAGATGCGCTTTTCTGTCTGGGCCTTAGCCTGCTGGAATCCCTTTGAAGGAGTGAAGGCCTTGTGGTGTGGTGGTCTTTGGAGAAAGGCAAGTAAGTTCTTGGGAGCTGTCTGTCAAGGGGCTGAGTCCTTCCTGTAGGAGATCTGGTTGGAGGAGTGCCTTTGAATGGGAGCAGCAAGGCAAAAGTGCCCTGCAAGGGATGTGCAGCCCAGGTCTCTCTTCCTTGCAGGTGCAGTCTCTGCAAATTACCCCACCATCGTGCTGTAGTGTGAGCTTTCTGTGCTGCAGCGGGGAAATAAGAAAGCAGCCACGTGTAGCCATCAGTGTGCTAAGTGTGGTGTGGTTAGGTGCTGACCCTGCTGACCCTGGCAAGGGACTGGATTTTGCCTGTGCTTTTGGTAGTAGTGGTAAGGAGCCCCATATAGCTCTCACTGCCTTTTGCCATTTCAGAAGAAAGTGTTTGTCCTGCTGTTGTCCCAAATCTGGGTTCTGTTACCCAGTGTGCAAGCAACCAATAGACACACAGGGTCAAGGTATTTGTTTATTTCATTTCTGCAGAGAGATGCGTTCTAGGTGGTAAATCCACAAAGCTAGCACACCTTCTCGCCCTCTCATCCTTCATTTATACACACTTTTCAGGGAGTATTTTATACAAATCTTTCTATTAGGTACAGTTTCATTACATTAGGTAATTGCTCTGTGCTTGCGCTTTCACACTCTTGTTAATTAGCATAGGAAGTGAAGAAGAGGCGGTAACATCATTATCATGTCATTTCCATCTCATTATTCATTTTGGGTTGTGAAGTTTAATATGTTAATAAGCCTTAATGAACCTAAGGTCACTTCTGGGTTATTCTGCATTCGTCGAAGCACTGTGGTCTTATCAAGGCTAATTTGGCCGGAGCTGGTAATACTTTGCATTACTGTTTTTCTACCTCCCTTGTCCTAGAGTCTTGTTACCTATTTGCAAGGCTTTTCTCACAGTATTTCTCTAACACTATTTCTCTGCGCACCCCACTGACTGAGTCTCACCAATGCACGTGGCTCGGCCTCTGTACATCTGTGTACCCCACTGAACGAATCCCGCCAATGCTGGTGGCGAGGTCTCAGTACAGCTGTGCACCCCACTGACCAAGTCCCACCAACGGAGATGACGAGCCTCATTACAGCTGTGCATCCCACTGACCGAATCCCACCAATGGAAGTGGCGAGGCCTTGGTACAGCTGTCACCCCACTGACCGAGTACGAACAATGCTGGTGGCGAGGCCTCAGTACAGCTGTGCACCCCATTGACCGAGTCCCACCAATGCAGGTAGTGTAGATTTGGTACAGCTGTACACCCCAGTGACCGAGTCCCACCAATGCAGGTGGCGCAGCCTCATTACAGCTGTGCACCCCACTGACCGAGTCCCACCAATGCAGGTGGCGAGGTCTCGGTGCAGCTGTGCACCCCACTGACCGAGTCCCACCAATGCATGTGGCGCAGCCTCATTACAGCTGTGCACCCCACTGACCACGTCCCACCAATGCACATCACGCACGCTCAGTACAGCTGTGCACCCCACTGACCTAGACTCACCAATGCAGGTGGCAAGGCCTCAGTACAGCTGTGCACCCCACTGACCAAGTCCCACCAATGCAGGTCGCGAGGCCTCAGTAGAGCTATCACCCGACTGACCGAGTTCAACAAATGCAGATGGCTTGCCTTGGTACAGCAGTGAACCCCACTCACCGAGTCCAAACAATGCAAGTGGCTCGGCATTGATACTGCTGTGCACCCCACTGACCGAGTCCCACCAATGCAGGTGGCTCGGCCTCGGTACAGCTGTGCACCCGAATGACCGAGTCCCACCAATGCAGGTGGCACGGCCTTGGTACAGCTGTGAACCCACTGACCAAGTCTCACCAATGCAGATGGCGCAGCCTCATTACAGCTGTGCACCCCACTGACCAAGTCCCACCAATGCAGGTGGCAAGGCCTCAGTACAGCTGTGCACCCCACAGACCGAGTCCAACCAATGCAGGTGGCGAGGCCTCGGTGCAGCTGTGCACCCACTGACCAAGTCTCACCAATGCAGGTGGCGCGGCCTCATTACAGCTGTGCAGCCCACTGACCAAGTCCCACCAATGAACATAGCGCACGCTCAGTACAGCTGTGCACCCCACTGACCGAGTCCCACCAATGCAGGTGGTGAGGCCTCGTTAGAGCTATCACCCCACTGACCGAGTCCCACCAATGCAGCTGGCTCGGCCTCTGTACAGCTGTCACACCGCTGACCGAATCCCACCTATGCAGGGGGCTCGGCCTTGGTACAGCTGTGTACCCCACTGACTGAGTCCCACCAATGCAGGTGGCTCGGCCTCGGTACAGCTGTGCACCCCACTCACCAAGTCTCACCAATGCAGATGGCGAGGCCTCAGTACAGCTGTGCACCCCAATGACAGAGTCACAACAATGCAGGTGGCAAGGCCTCGGTGCAGCTGTGCACACGACTGACCGAGTCCCACCAATGCAGGTGGCAAGATCTCCGTACAGCTGTGCACCCCACTGACCGAGTACGAACAATGACGGTGGCTCGGCCTCGGTATAGCTGTGTACCCCACTGACCGAGTCCCACCAATTCCGGTGGCGTAGCCTCACTGCAACTGTGCACCCCACTGACCGAGTCCCACCAATGCAGGTAGCTCAGACAAAGTACAACTGCACCCCACTGACCGAGTCTAACCAAAGCAGGTGGCGGAGCCTCATTACAGCTGTGCACCCCACTGACCGAGTCCCAACAATGCAGGTAGCGTAGAGTCAGTGCAGTTGTCCATCCCACTGACCGAGTCCCAACAATGCAGGTGGTGCAGCCTCGGTATAGGTGTGCACCCCACTGACCAAGTCTCACCAATGCAGGTTGCTCGGCCTCGGTACAACTGTCACCCCGCTGACCGAATCCCACCTATGCAGGTGGCTCGGCCTTGGTACAGCTGTGCACCCCACTGACCGAGTCCCACCTTTGCAGGGTGGGAGGCATCAGTACAGCTGTCACCCCTGTGCAGGGGGTGAGTCCCACCAATGCACATCATGCGCACTCAGTACAGCTGTGCACGCCACAGACCAAGTCTCACCAATGCAGGTGGCAAGGCCTCAGTACAGCTGTGCACCCCACTGACCAAGTCCCACCAATGTAGGTTGCGAGGCCTCGGTAGAGCAATCACCCGAGTCCAAGAAATGCAGGTGGCTTGCCTTGGTATAGCTGTGAACCCCACTCACCGAGTCCAAACAATGCAAGTGGCTCGGCATTGATACTGCTGTGCACCCCACTGACCGAGTCCCACCAATGCAGGTGGCACGGCCTTGGTACAGCTGTGCACCCACTGACCAAGTCTCACCAATGCAAGTGGCGCAGCCTCATTACAGCTGTGCACCTCACTGACCAAGTCCCACCAATGGAGGTGGCTCAGCCCCGGTACAGCTGTGCACCCCACTGAGCGAGTCTCACCAATGCAGGTGGCGATGTCTCGGTACAGCTGTCACCCCACTCACCGAGTCCCATCAATACAGGTGGTGAGGCCTCGGTGCAGCTGTGTACCCCACTGACCGAGTCCCACCAATGCAGGCGGCGAGGTCTCGGTACAGCTTTGCACCCCGCTGACCAAGTCCCACCAATGCAGGTGGCGAGGCCTCAGTGTAGCTGTGCACCCCACTGACCGAGTCCCACCAGTGCAGGTGGCTTGGCCTCAGTACAGCTGTGCACCCCACTGACCGAGTCCCACCAGTGCAGATGGCTTGGCCTCAGTACAGCTGTGCACCCCACTGACCGAGTCCCGCCAATGCTGTTGGCGAGGCCTCGGTACAGCTGTGCACCCCACTGACAGAATCTCACCAATGCAGGTGGCGAGGTCTCGGTACAGCTGTGCACCCCACTGACCGAATCCCACCAATGCAAGTGGAGAGGCCTTGGTACAGCTGTCACCCCACTGACCGAGTACGAACAATGCTGGTGGCGAGGCCTCGGTATAGCTGTGCACACCACTCACCGAGTCCCACCAGTGCAGGTGGCTCGGTCACGGTACAGCTGTGCACCCCACTGATCAAGTCCCACCAATGCAGGTGGCGAGGTCTCGGTGCAGCTGTGCAGCCCACTGATTGAGTCCCAAGAAAGCTGGTGGCGAGTCCTCATTACAGCTCTGCACCCCACTGACCGAGTCCCACCAATGCAGGTAGTGCAGGTTCGGTACAGCTGTACACCCCACTGACCGAGTCCCACCAATGCAGGTGGCTCGCCTTGGTTCAGCTGTGCACCCCACTGATCAAGTCTAACCAATGCATTTGGTGCAGATTAGGTATAGCTCTGCAGCCCACTGACCAAGACCCATTAACGCAGGTAGCGAGCCTCATTACAGCTGTGCACCCCACTGACCGAGTCCCACCAATGCAGGTGGCTCGGTCCCGGTACAGCTGTGCACCCCACTGACCGAGTCCGACCAATGCAGGTGGCGACATCTCAGTACAGCTGTGCACTCCACTGACTGATTCCCACCAATGCATGTGGTGCAGATTCGATACAGCTGTGCACCCTTCTGACCGAGACTGACCACGGCAGGTGGCGAAGCATCGGTACAGCTGTGCACCCCACTGACCGAGTCCCACCTATGCAGGTGGCGAGGCCTCGGTACAGCTGTGCACCCCACTGCCCGAGTCTCACAAAGGAAGGTGGCGAGGCCTCGGTACAGGTCTAACCCCAGTGACCCAGCCCCTCCAATGCAGGTGGTGAGGCCTCAGTGCAGCTGTGTAACCCACTGACCGAGTCCCAACAAAGCTGGAGGCGAGGCCTCGGTACAGCTGTGCACCCCACTGACCGAGTCCCACCAATGCAGGTGGCGAGGCCTCAGTGTAGCTGTGCACCCCACTAACCGATTCCTAGCAATGCAGCTGGTGCAGGCTGAGTACAGCTGTCACCCCACTGACCAAGTCGCAACAATGCTGGTGCCTCGGCCTCGGTACAGCCGTGCACCCCACTGACGGAGTCCCACCAATGCACGTGGCGAGGCCTCAGTGTAGCTGTGCACCCCACTAACCGAGTCCTGCCAATTCTGGTGGCGAGGCCTCATTACAGCTGTGTCCCCCACTGACCGAGTCCCACCAATGCAGGTGGCGAGGCCTCGGTACAGCTGTGCACACCAATGACTGAGTCCCACCAATGCAGGTGGCGAGGCCTCAGTACAGCTGTGCACCCCACTGACCGAGTCCCCCTAATGCACGTGGCGCAGCCTCATTACAGCTGTGCACCCCACTGACCGAGTCCCACCAGTGCAGGTGGCTTGGCCTCAGTATAGCTGTGTACCCCACTGTCCGAGTCCAACCAATGCAGGTGGCGAGGCCTCGGTACAGCTGTGCACTCCACTGACCGAGTCCCACTAATTTACGTCGCGCAGCCTCGGTACAGCTGTGCACCCCACTAACCGAGTCCCACCAATGCAGGTGGCTCGGCTCCAGTACAGCTGTGCACCCCAATGACCAAATCCCAGCAATGCATGTGGCTCGGCCTCAGTACAGCTGTGCACCCCAGTGACCGAGTCCCACCAATGCCCGGGGTGCTGCCTCGGTAGAGCTGTGCGCTTTACCAATCTGACTATGCTGCAAACGCTGGGAATCCGATTCTCGTCACCAATTTATGTTCTAGTTAATTTCCCGAGAGTAAACATATGGTTTGCTAAGCCAGCACACAGACACACACACACACACACAAACACTCTTCAGTAGCAAGCAGTTTATCAGGAGATACTTACAAACAGGCCGACACGATGGTAATCTCGAGAAGGACCACTCCAATGCTTGTCCCGATCGTCTGCATGGCGACAGAGAGAGTCTGCAGGCACAATCTTTGCGGGAGTCCCCGAGGAGGCAAAGTGGTCCTCTGTTGTGTAGCAGCCTCTCTCTCCTTCGGAAAAAAACAGGTATTTATGATTATTTGTGGTAGGCAGGAGTCCTGGCACATCGGGCCAACAAATGCAGGGAGTCTAGCCCAACTCCACCCCAGTCGCATAACCAGGCTATCATACTGCACGTGTGTGCAGACTTATTTCGGGCGCCACACTTGACTTTGGGGGTCGCTACTTCACTACTCTTCAACTTCTGACCTTCATGTTGACTGCTTCTCAGGTTATTCTGTGGCTGGAAGGCACACAATCCATATGTAACCAACTGCTGTTCTTTCTCACAGATTTCCAAGACCTTGTTAATTACGTATTTGTATGCCGCTTAACACAGCGGTATTGTTCTAGGCACTAAAAAGTTACAACACAGACCATTCCCATCAAGTCTCACGTAGTACGGATACAAGCACCTACAAGTTGACAGCAGGATGCCACTTCCATTTCTAGGGCCAACGTTGAGAGATCAGCCCAGGCAGCAGCTGCACTGCAAAGGCTGTCTGACACTGACAGAGCAACTCAGCACTGCAACAGCCCTCCACAGAACGCCAGACCTCTGCTGTGCCAGCTGTGCCACTGTCTCTGCCCCACCTAGCTGCCTCGTCTACTACATACAACCAAGTGCCAGCAAGAAGACAGGCATGCAGGGCACTCCCCAGGAGTGCCATAACAGCATCTGTATGATGTGGGACGTGTAGCACAGCAGAGGTACCAGGAGGTGAACCCACACACCCCAGCTCACCCATGGAAGATGGGCGCATTCATGGAAGCCTTCACATCCACGCATAGCCTCATCTCATTCACTTGCAGCCGCTTTCACAGAGGGCTCACAATGGTGGCAAAGATGCTGACAGCTACAGGGACACACCCTGGCATCCTGCCTCCATCCTCAGTGGCTCGAGGATTGCACGGGGAACCTACACAACTGGAGCAACCTAGAAAGAAAGAAAGACAGAATCGATTAGGATGCAGTATGTTCTGAGATGGGAAGATGCAAGGAGGGTCCAGATTCCACAGAAAGCCTTGAAGGAATGAGCAGACCACTTTCTCCAGTAGAGTCCGTAAAACCCAGAAGACTCAGGAAGCATCAAGACCTTCAGAAACTGCAAGCCTGGACCTCAGCTGACAGAAAACAACTAACTGCAAGCATCCCTCGCTCACACCAGGATGCTCCAAGCAGGGAGCACAGTCAGCACCAGTGCTCACCCAGGGCTCCCACAAGGACACTGGGATGGCAGGCTGGCCTCTGGGAGCAGAGCACTGCTCTCTCCACACACCTCCTCCCATGCTGAGCAGCACAACACTGAGCCAACATGTGCCTGTGCATCAGTGGTGCACAGGGCACAGCACATGGCAGCACACAGGACACCCCCAAGGGCCCCACAACACAGAAAGCCCAACTCTCCAGCCCTTCCAGTCCCTTCTAGGCCTCCAACGCCTTGGAAACAGTGCTTCCTCTGAACATCCACTCACAGCCCTGACATGGTCACTTCCCATCTCCAGGAAGCAGAGAGCAAGCGCTCTCACAGCTGCTGATCAGGCCAGCTCTTGCCACTCACTTTTGCCTCACATGCCCGCAAGGCACTCACCGAAAGGGGCCTCCCTCCTGACAGGCCCCTAGAGCCTTCAAAGGGAGGCCCATCCTCACGCCTTCTCTTCCCGACAGCTCGGAGGCAGGACAAACACTTTCTTCTGAAATGGCAAAAGGCAGCTTCACTTGAACAAAAAAGGAGGACAGATCCACAGGCTCATTCTCCACATGCAGATGAGAGCTGCCCCTGACAGCCCACAAGGTACCCAGAGATGACTGGCTGGGGGCAGGCTTCAGCACCACGGGAAATGCAGTGGCCTCAGAGACTGCTGGAGCTCATGGCAGCTTTGTGAAACTCTGAAATAAATGCAAGGCTGCTTGGGTATCGCCTGCTGCCAGAAGGATGCTTTGGGCAAGAAAGGGTCAAAGATGGTGTTCCATGTCTTAGGTACACCAGGAAGCATGACCCACCATGCCTGACAGGAGCAGAAGGACTTGACTGTCCAATTCACAAGCCACTCCACAACACTCGACAGCTGAGGTTGGCACTGAAACTCAGTCAGGGAGCACACAGACCTGGGCCCTGGCCTTGATGACCTGCCATTTGCCATCGATCATCCTCAGAGAATCCAGGGAGTGATGCCAGAGGACAAAGCGTGGTGCTGAGCCATCTCCAGAGCAGTACCTGACATGACACAGCTCCTGAACTTAAGCCTTCCCACAGTGGAGCCAGTGGTAAAAGGCTTCAAGAACAGAGGGGACATACTGCACGCCAAACAGCTGGGAAGCTAGCAGTGGGATGTATGTGCTCACCACCAGTGCCCGGACTTCAGCTACTCTGAGCAATGCAGCTAGAGCTAAGTGGGGCTCCTCACCACCACCACCCAAAGCACAGGCAAAATCCAGTCCCTTGCCAGGGTCAGCAGGGTCAGCACCTAACCACACCACACTTAGCACACTGATGGCTACACGTGGCTGCTTCCTTATCTCCCCGCTGCAGCACAGAAAGGTCACACTACAGCACGATGGTGGGGTAAATTGCAGAGACTGCACCTGCAAGGAAGAGAGACCCGGGCTGCACATCCCTTGCAGGGCACTTTTGCCTTGCTGCTCCCATTTAAAGGCACTCCTCCAAAGAAATGTGGTACAGGAAGGATTCTGCCCCTTGACAGTCAGCTCCCAAGAACTCACCTGCCTTTCTCCAAAGACCACCACACCACAAGGCCTTCACTCCTTCAAAGGGATTCCAGCAGGCTAAGGCCCAGACAGAAAAGCGCATCTCCCACAAAGTCTTTCCCTCTCAGCAAACACTGCTGCAGACCAAAGCTCTTATGAGCAAGAGGAAATGAGAGGAAAGGAGGGAAAACGCAGGCTTGGTTCACATCCCGGAGCAAGGAGATATACACTCCCTGGCCTTCAGGAAAAATCCATGCTGCAGATCCTGGAAATCACTTAGCATCCCCAAGGCCTTAACCTCAGTACATCAAAGGCAGCAGGCTGCCAGCAACTCTGGCCCATGACACCAGGGCAGCCTAGGCCCAGCCAGCATAGTCACACCCTCACCTTGCAGTGCTCCCCAGCTCCCCACTCTGGTACCACTGCCACACAGCACCGCCCTCGCCAGCTATCTCCTCCCATGCTGAGCACCAAAACACTGGGACCACCACCTGGCTCCCCAACAGGGAACCCCTGCAGTGAAACACCCTGCCCACACCACTGCTCACCTCACAGAGGGTTGCCAGCAAAGTGCACCTCTGCATCAGCAACGCACAGGGCACCACAAGTGCCCCACAACACAGAAAGCCCAGCTCTCTAGCTCTTCAGTTCCCTTCTGGTCCTCTAAGGCTTTGCAACACGCACTGCCTCTCAGCATCCACTCACAGTCCTACACATGGTTACTTCCCTTCTCCAGGAAGCAGAGGAGTGCTCTCACAAGCCCTGATCAGGCCACCTCTTGCCATTCGTTTGTGCCTCAACTTCCCTGAACAAGAAATCTCTTTCAAAATGTGGCCGGTACCTGTTTGGGGGTGACATTCCTTCTGTCTCCTCCAACAGACTTTGCACCCATTCTCCACTGGCTGCATACTCGGACAAAAATAATCAATTTCCAAGGTGTTACAGATCCAAATGTGTCATAAAAGCACGTGCACACCTGAAAGACAGGCACAGCATTTAGACCTTGCAGGAACATCTCACAAGCTCCCTCCTGTTTCCACAGGGGGAATTTCCAAAGCACACACACATGCTGCCAATCAGAGATTACTAACGCTGCCTACACCAGCATTAGATTGATTTAGCAGTTTAAAAAGCCCAGCTGGTCTCCCTAGCTGTCTGGCAGCAGGCTGCAAGCTTCTACTTAGCAACAAGGGGGAAAAACAAACTCCACGTCCATATTCACTAGAGAACATCACCCACATTTTAAATGTAGTAGTACTAACTCAGGATCATGGAGTGGAATAGAATTGGTGTCAGACGATGGGGGACATCTGCTTGATTAATTAGTTGACCTTCTGTATTGCTGTAGAGCTCTGCAGCGGTCAACCCCTCCTCTGGGCACATGCAGCAAACCCAGGAGTCACCTCACCACCACCATCCAGGCCATGAGGCTTCTCCTGACCTGTCAGCTGCTCACAACTGCAAACCCCCAGCACATGCCTGCTTATGGCCTACGGGCTTCAGAGACACTAGCTGCCTCAAAATAACTTCCCCAGCCATGAACCACTGCTGCCCGAGCAGGTACTCGGAGAAAGGAGACCTCACACTCAATGCCCACGACTAACTGCCTGCTGCCGACCTATCAAGGACTCAGACAGATGGGACCTCGCAGTCACCTGCGCAATCACGTCTCTGTCACTGTCCAGGAAGCCCCTAAGGCAGGAATTACCTCACTAGAACTTCCCCAGCCAGCAGATAAATCCTGGCTGATCCGCTGCTCAGGCAGAAACCATCTCAAAAACACATCCCAGTGCGGACCTGCTGCTGCCCTATCCACTGCTCCACGGGAAGTGACATCACAAGCAACAGCCACGCCTTCTCCCTCCAGCCGGCCTATCAGGGACTCGCGCAGAACTGACCTCACCATCAACAGCTGAGCCATGGGCCTCCTCCAGCCCCACCAGCTACCTACAAACACTTGATGGCACACAGGGCATTTTCTCCTACAGCCCTTTTAAACACTAGGGACCTCACTGCCCACCCTGCTGCTGCCTGCAGCTCCCCCTGCCCTTTCCCACGGCTGAGCCACCTCCCAAATGGCCTCCCTGATTCACTTCCCGGCTTCACAATGCTCACAGTGCAGCAAAGCACCCATTACGTAGCAGTTCCAACCCCCCAAAAATACATTAGCTTCCACCTAGGTAGTCTCTATATGTAGCAAGAGAGCAGGGCCTCATGTCCCAGTCAGAGGGAGAAGCCTTCCTACAGCTCAGAAGTCTACTTCCTTCCCAAATGCTGAACAAGCACAGCAAATCCTCTACACATCGAGCACGACAAGCATTCTCCTATTTTACGCACTGACAATTTGAGACATGGCAACAGACTCCGTCCAGGACATTTCAATTGCTGAAACCAGCAGAGCCAGAATTCAGCAATTCTTCCTCCTCATCTAGGATTATGCGAATAACAATGGTGAGTGTGAAAATGGCCTTTCCTCAACTTCCAAGGCCCCTGAAAAGCAAAACACCTCACACTTAACAGAGCTCTTCTGCAAACACCCTTCAGGCTGCTCCCAGGGTCACAGGACCTGGAGCACACCAAGAACTAAGGAGAGAGCACAACGACTTGGGCACGACACCTCGCGAGGACAGCAGCAACCTGCTCACACTTTGCCCAGCAGATCCCAAACACAGCTCTGAGCAGCACCTGGGGGTTGCGAGGGCAGCAGCAACTCAGGGAAACCCTTGAAAATGCATCTCAGACCCACAAAAGGTTCAAAGCTTCCTGCACCCAAACCCCACCAAGCCGCCCAGGCCCAGCTGCTCGGGGCAGGCCGGCACGCCTGGCTCACAGGTCAGTTCCCCTCGGTGACAGGGCGCTGGGTCCCCTGCTCACAGCCCCAACAGCCCCTTCGGGAGCTCCTGCAGGGAAGCAGCCCCCTCGCCAGCACCGCTGACCCTGCTGCAGCGAGAGGGCACCCGCCGGTATTTGAACGCACCCGCAGCCCCCACCAGCCCCACTCGCACCCGCTCTCACTCCCGCTCCCTTCTCGCCTGCTTCGCTCCCTCCCTTCTCGCACCTCTCTCTTCTCCTGGCCTTTTCCCACTCTGAACTCCGATTGGCTGACACAGCTGTCATTCCAATCCATCCCCACCCTCCTCCTCAGGACAGCCAATAGGAGGGCCGCACTCAGGCGATGCCATGGCAACGCTGCGCCCTCCTGCCCTGGCAGCCAGCTCTGCCCCCTCCTCCACGGGACGGCGCCATCTTGTGGGCAGCAGCGCAAAGCGCGGCGGGGCCTCAGGGAACCCGGCACCGGGTGCCCGGGCAGTGCGGCGGCCCGGGCCTGGCCACTCTGCCGCAGGGGCCTCGCGGGGCTCCTCGCTGCCCTGTGCCCTGGTGGCTGTGCTGGGCTTGGAGGGCAGCCCTGGGGCCTGTGCTGGTGCCAGCCGTGGTGCTGGCGATGGGGCCTTGGGAATGGCCGGGGCACGGAGCCTGTGGGCGACATGCTGCTGTCGCCAGGGCAGGGCAGTGTCCTCTCGGCCCTCCTGCGCCAGCCCCTTCCCCAGGGTAGCCCCAGGGCTTGGCAGCCCTCCCGCTGCGCCTGCCAGGGCTGGGAGGGGGTCCTGGAGGGGTCATTCCAGAGGGCTGAGGAGCCCCATGGGAGCACAGGGCAGCGAGGGGGAAACCAGCTCTGGGCCTGTTGGTGCCAGGGAGTGGAGGTGTGGGGTCAGGATGGGGCTGGGGGAGTTGCTCATGTTGGGCTCACCCCAGCAGTGCACCCCCCAGAGAAAAGTCCTTGGGGTAGCCAGGTCTTACAGGGTGACAGTGGTGCCTCCACCTGTTCACGAAGTGCTTGCCCAAACAGGCTGTCTTTTGGGTGCAGAGGTTGGAGCCTGTTTTGCAGGAGGACAGAGGCTGTGGCCATCTCAAGATTGCATCTCAGAGCCCCAAATGTGCTCTGCCAAGTTAGAATCATAAAAGGATACAAACGGTGTCAATCCTCACTGGAGAGCTACAGAAGTACTGGAAACAAGGAAGTGCATTCCCGGCTGATGGTGTCCCTGCAGCAGTCCTCCATCTCGCTTGTCCCTTTGCCCTCAGCTCACCTCTCAAGCCCAGGACGAGGGACGCTCTTCCCATCTCATCACCCAATACTCCTTTCCAACATGCTGCTGCTTCTCCACATGTCGACAAGGGCTCCTAGTGCAGCCCCGTTGCCTCCTGTCCCCCGTCATTGCCACAGAGCCACTACGAAGGACAGTGGTGGGGACTGCGTGAGCAGTGCCCAGCAGCACCTGGGCCTCCAGGGCAGTGAGGGCCCCCACCCACGACACCAGGGAGACCTCCCTGTGATGCAGCACATCCTGCTGTGACCTCAGCTTGTGTCATCTGGAGGCTCACTATGCCATTGCCATGGAGATGGCCCAGCCAGGGAGCAGAGAAATTTCCTCTCCCGTCCTGGAAAGCAATCCCCTTCTTTCCCCCAGTTATTTCCCAAACATTTCTGATAAATTCCCTCATCTCCAGAGGGGCCTGGGCATCAGGGCAGCCCCAGCCTCAGCACCCAGGAGTCCTGGCTGCCACATGGTCTCCCGAGCCACACAAGCCTCTCAGGCAGGATTTTGCCCGGGATCCACAGCAGGTTTTTCAGTTCAGAGCTTCTGTGTGCCTCTTCAAACAGGAGCCCCTGAAGGCCCCCTGGGAGATGCAGGAGCATTGGGAACAAGGAACTGTTGCCTGGGCTGATGGTATTGGTCCAGCAGTCCTCCCTCTCACTTGCTCCTTGTCCTTGGCTCACCTCTGTAGCTGAGGAGGAGGGATGCTCTTCCTGGTTTGGCACCCAAAACTCCTTTACAATGAGCCCCTGCCCCACTGCCTGCTGGCGAGGGGCCCCAATGTGGACTCATTGCATCCTGTCCCCACTTCTTTCCATAGAGCTGCTGTGGAAGACAGAAGTTTCTTTTCTCTTCATTTCCTGCTTTTGCCCATAGCAAGACAGCAGAAAAATCTCACTCTTTCAGCAGTCCCCTGCTTTTACACACCTGCTTTCTGCACTTTTTCAACACCCTCTGTATTCCCCGCCTACCCCCCCCACACACCCCAATTCCTTTGCTTTGCTCCAGCAGCATGCTAAGATTGAGAAAGTCAAAGTGGGGTGTGTATGTGAGGGAAATAAAATAAGTAACGAGATGCCAGCACGAACAGCAGTGGGATGGCAAAGCAGGTGGTGTATGAAAATGCCATGTCAGACACCCCAAAGAAGTCACGTCCTTCCAAAATCTGCCAAGTGGAAATGACGTACAAAGCTAAACAATTCTGAATGCTTGTGGAGTTTGGTGCCTCTGGCTGTGCATGATGTCAGGGACACAGGGGCTGTAAGAAGCACTTGGGAGAGGGCCAAGCCTTGCAGGAGGCAGCCTCGGCTGGAGCTGAGCCCTGGTAGGAGAAGGAGAGAGCAAGGCAGATGTCTTGAGAGTGCTCTGCTTCTTCTGCTAGCCAGGCTGTCTGGGCAGAGGCTTTGTCAGTGTGGGGCAAGAGATGGGAATTGGCAGCTGCCTTGGGAACACCCCAGGTAAGTCCTTGCAGGCTGCCAGGCAGAGCATGCAGTCAGCCTGCTGGCAGGCAGAGACCTCCTGCTCCTTGCCAGCACTTCCCACCTGCTCCTCGGCAGCTCCGGGGAGTCAGGCAGAGGCTTTCAAAGCCACCATCATGGTCATCTCTGCACCTTTGCGAGGACACGTGCAGAAGCCCGTGAGCCCTGTGCGTTGGGCAGCCGAGGCAGCCTGTGCCTTTGGTGGGAGCAAGCTGGGCTCCGGCTGTGCTGCACTGCTGCGTGCAGCTGCTGCTGGCCACCTGTGGGCAGAAGGACTCACAGGGTGGATGCGGTTGACTTGGTCCGAGTGGCTGGTGAAGAGCAGGAAACCTGAGGGCCGTGTGCAAGGGAAGCTCTGGCTGCACGCGGCCTGGCTGAGCTGGGCCCAGAGCTGCTCTCTGCCCCTCAGCGCAGAGCTCACGGGCTCTCTGGGGGCCTTGGAGCATGCAGGTTGCTCTGCTTTGTCCCAGCTAAAATCCCGAGTACCAGCAAGAAATTCCCCCCTGGCCGCAGAAGCTCCTGCCTGCCTCTTTCACCCCAGCTCCTTTGCCAAACCAGCTGCCTGCTCTCCGGGCAGCTCCCATGCCTGCTACCTGCCCCTGCCTCCAGCCCCATGGCTCACCTTGCCCCTGCGCTCTGGAGTGACTGGCAGTGCATGTGCAGCCTGGCAGCAGACGTTTGCTGCCACTCCTTGTCCCTCTGCATGATCCTCTGCTGGGGTCCTGCTGCTCTGGCCCCAAGGGCAGCTGCTGCCTCCTCAGGGAGCAGCTCTCCTCAGAGGGAGGACCCCAGGGGCTCTGCTCCCAGCAGGGACACAGTCCCCATGGAGACAGCCCCATCAGCAGGGCCTTGGAGGCACCATGCCACCACCATCACAAAGCCCTGCTACTCACCATGGAAACACCCCTCACCAAGCCCCGGGGATCGCTGGGAGCACCCCCAGCACAACACCTTGGCAGTCCCCATGGGCACACCCATCCCCATGGCCTTGCCTCCAAGCCTCTGCTTTCAGCTTTGGAGCCTGCCTGGCAGTTGAGAGCTGGGCAGCACCACCAAGTTGCCTCTCTCCACCCCTGCACTCCATGCCCCTTGCACAGGCTGCCCTTCTTCAGGCACTCCAGAGCACACAGCCACTCCAAGGACATCCCTTGCTCTGCCTACTAATCCTCCTGGCACCACCCGGCACCTTTCCTTGCCATCCGAGGCCATCTCTTCCTTACTCGCTTATCTTACAGTTACCCTCTCCTACAAGTTGCTGGTGCTCTCCTCTCCAGCTTGCCCAGCTGATTCACCCTTACCAGCTGCAGCCCACAGCCCAGCTGGGCTCAGAGAGGAGTTGGGGACCTGCCCCGGGGAAAGCAAGGCTGTCTGCAGGGGCACCAGGGCGCTGGCTGCCTCCTGCCTCCAGCCTCGAGACACCACAAGCACCACTGTACCTGCACCCTCTCCTTACAGCTGGGATGGTGCTGAGGAACCCGCACCACAGCATCCAGCACCGAGCCATGGGGCCACAAGGAGAAAGGACACAAGAGCCGGGGACTCCCGGGGGCCGGAGGTGGCCCAGGCAAGGCCGGGCCTTCCCCATTCGCTGCTGCCACACAGCCGGGCCACGGCGGCTCCAGCTGCCCCCGCGCGCACGGCTGCTCGCTCTGCCCAGCCCGCCGCCCTCGGTCCCGGCGCGGCAGATTCCGGCGCTGCGGCTAAAGGCACCAGGCGGGCCCGGGCCGGGAGACGCTGCCGCGCAGCAGCAGCCACCTCTCGCCCCCTCCCCGCCCGCAGGGCCTGGGCAGCCCCGCACCCACCCCGCCCCTCACCGCCCTCCTCTGGGCCACTGCGCATGCTCCGCCCTGACCGGCCACGCCCCTACACTCTTTGCCACGCCCCTCTTGGTCCCTCCCCTTGGCTCCCCTGCCCCCCCCAAACCCGGCCCCTGAACAGCGCATGCGCACTGCTGCCTCCCTCCCGCCCCTCCCTGGGGTCCCGCCCCGCGAGGTCACGCCCCACGGGAGCTATTGGAGGAGTGAGGGGTGGGAGGGTCTGTGGTGCAGGGGGCGTCACTTCCGGCTGTGGGGGCGGGGCCTGTGTGTCCCTGGCTGCTGGTGCTGGTGCGTGGGGAAACGCTGCTGCCGGGCGCTGCTGCCACAGGGCCCCGCTCTGCCCCGGGGCCTGTGCGAGTCTGCGGGAGGGGAGGGGAGAGGAGGGATGGGAGAGAAACCTCTGCACTGTGCTGGGGGCAGCTGCTGCCCGTGAGCATCCCTGGGACACAGTGGGGGGTTTTCAGCCTGCGCTGCGGCCTGGCGGGTGCCGAGAAGCCCTGAGCTGTGAGAGCTGCAGCACTAATGACCCCGCAGGCATCAGGGGAGGAGGGAGAGGACGAGAGCAGCTGCTTCCTGTGCTGCTTCTGCCCCCGGGATGTTCTCCCCTCGTGGAAAGCTGAAACGCCCTGGGTGCGTGTGGGGAAACTGTTGGGGAAAACGGACAGGCAGGAGCTGCTGTTGTAGTGTGTGGGGGCAGTGCAGTATTCAGTTTTCTCGATCAACCTGTGAAAATGTGACTTTTTTCAGCTTTAAGTTACAAACATTAGCAGTCTGTCCTCTGCAGTAAAGAAAAAGAGGAAAGAAGATGGCTGTGAAAAGAGCAGGGCCTGAGCCCTGAGGTATGTACATGTAGAGCTCTAGTGCTGTTTTGTTAGCTTCCTCTTGTCCTCCTTTTGCTAAGGAGGAAAGGAAAAAGATGGCCACAAATGGGCTCTGTCCTTTCTAGAGCAAGGAGAAGGATGTGAACACACCCTTGCATGGAGAGCTATTTCAAAGAGCTAACAGGTCAGACCCCGTTGTTTCTGTTTATTTCTATTGACCCCGGTGTCCTTGTTCCTTTTTCCCAGGCCCTTGGTTAAACCTACATTTTAAAGCCAGAGCATAAGGTGTGCACTGCTGCTGGAGACAGAGGTATCTAAGCAGAGATAGATTTCTTTTTCTTGCGCCTGTGTTGCGGCCATCCGTGTTCCCTGGCTGCGGCTGCTTTAGCAAATCCAAGCTCTCTCCATTCATTCCTGAATATGAAGAGAAGATGGCTTTTCCCGTATGGTCAAACTACTTCTAACGCCCAGAGTGTTTGATAAATGCAGAACAAGGTCTCCCACATGGTGAGTGCTCTCCTAAAACTGGAGAAAGATGTGCTTCTGTTCAACAGTAGGTATTGCTACTACAGCCAGGTATTTAAAGTGTCATCATCCATGAATGTCACCTTGAGCTGGTTGTAGTGTTCTTTCTCTCTGCTGGCAGGCAGATGCTGGGCAGTTGTGACTGAAGAGAGCTCGGCAGAAACTTGTGTCTTGCTCAAAGTTGACCTGGGGGACACAGAAATGTTTTGTGCGCTTGAGTTTTACTTTCTGAAGTAGCAGACCGTGCTGAACAAGAATGTATTTGGGGGCAGGTTCAGCTCAGTTGGTTAGAGCGTGGTGCTGCTAATGCCAAGGTCGTGGGGTCAATTCCTGTATGGGCTATGCTGAGGGTTGGACTAGATGATCTCCCGAGGTCCCTTCCAACCTTACCATTCTAGGATTCTATTTTTATAGGAATAGATTTACATTTGTTGTCTAGCCCCCAAAGATTTCTGCTTGGCTTGAGTAGTCTTTTGACAGCAAATACATGGAAAGTGCAACTAAGGATCTTAGTTCTGTGGTAGGAAGCTTCTGTGCACCTGACACAAAAGGGAGGTGGTCCTGTCGTGATGGTAGCAGCTGGGTTTGGGAGCAAAAGTGTTGAAAAGAAGTGCTTTTATTGAAGAAGGTTTGAAGAATCCCTACAGTGTTGCCTAGTCTTTTGGAAAGCAAGCAGAATAAAACTTGTCAACAGCTTTCAGTCTCTGTTCCTGAAGCAGAACTACTCGCAAGCCTCCATCTTTGTATCTGCTGACCAAATGCTTCACCTGGGTATTGCCTTCCTCACTGCCTGGTAAGGAAGTGTGCAGCTGAGACTTACTGAAAGGCCTAGCTCCTGAGGCCTCCTTTGGTAGGACACGACTTCAGTGGGTGCCTGTGAGTTGCTTTTCTCTTTCTGGAGCTTACAGAAGGTAGTGATTTACATGTTTCCTTCTGCTCTGAGCTGGCCTAGTAATCTTTAGTGTGTTGCTTTCCTTGAGGAAGGAGGCAAGCTTTATGTGTGGGCAGGTGTAGTCTGATGTCGTTAGTAACAATGGAGGGCTTGGGTGCTTGATGGGGGTGTTAGTGGGAGGCCTGTGAGAAAGAGGCTGAAGTTGCTGTGGATTTGGCTAAAGGGACAGGCTCCTAAAAAGCAGAACAAGCTTTAAACTCCCTGGAGTGCAAACCAGCAGCTCGATACGGGAATGAACAAAGAGTAAGGGGAGGAGTTACTTAATCTTTCCTTTTGGACGGTTCTTTTTATGTGGAACTACAGCTTACACATATGTACCTGCTAATTCTGCAGGAGGTCCCTGTGCCGTGGGAAGAGTAACATTAAGTATCTTGCCTTACGTGTTAAATAAAACTAGATCTCCACAGCATGTTCTGGACAACACATGTAACCCCCATGGAAGCCTTTTTTCACATGGAGAAGCTCTAGGGTTGCTGCTAGGCCTAGTAGGGATCCCGGGGGTGCTGACCCATAACTATTGGCAATTGGAACGTGTAGCTTGTGCACTGGCACAGGGTCTAAATTGGACATTCAAGGCTATCACCTCATACAAGAGCTACGTCGAGGAGTACTGCAGAAGAGATTGGTAAGTGACTCTTTGCTTCCATGCAATAACCACAGATTCCACAGCTTTGTAAGAACATGATGTTTTAATTGAACTGATGAATCTTTGTCTATGAGTATGATGTTGCTCATATCGAAGAGCTTGTCCAGCATGATGGTGACGCATGGCTGGCTGAGTGGTGGGCTCCTTGCCTGGATGGCTTGGACACCGTATCCAGGCAATCTCACAGCATTGCTGGCTATCATAACACTATGTGTATTACTTTCAACATTATGTAAATTGCCTTGTCCGGCATGCAGGTCCGACGAATAACCCGGTGTCAGGGCAAATGTTACTAATCAGCAACTATAAATATCTGCTCACAGATGTGCTAAGCTGTTTATGTTTTGTATCTTAGGATAAAGATGTAATACACATGTACCCCATAAATCTGTGTGAAAAGAACAAGCTGTCTATAAAACGTAAAAGTGAGAGACAGTGGGAGTTCCTCACATCAGAGCCATGCTCAGGGCAGCCCTGCTGTCTGTCTCGCAGGCCACCATGGGAGCTATGGGGAACCCTCCTGCATTGCTAATGTTGCTCCTTTTTTTTTTTTTTTTTAACCTAGTTGTTAATAAATGTGTTTATATTAATGAGCCTTGTGTCTCTCATGATCGAGCCGCTAGATTACACTTACAATGGCCAGAGCCAAGGCACAGGGAGGAAAGGGAAGGTGGGAAGCCCGTGAACTGGAACCCTCCGGGAGCAGGAGAGAGAACAGAAGTGGAAAGGTGGCTCTGGGAGAGGTGCTTGTCGCCCCCCGGGCAGCTGTGCCTTTCCCTTTTGGCCAGCAGTGGATCGCGCACATCCAGGGAAGTGTCTTCCACACTGATCCCTCCCGTCCAGTGGTGATACTGTCAGGCAAGGGAGGGAAAAGAGAAAGCAGTGGAGATGGAGGTGAGGCGAGAAGAAACCTCATGCCACATGAGGCAGACATGCAGGGCTGAATGGCTTCAAAGGCTGCCAGTACCTCATTCCTCCAGCCTGGCCATGTAGTTTGGTTGGCATATGCATCCCAGAAGTATCCCATATCCCAGTTCTTCAGAAGCTTGCAGATTTTCTGCAGGGTCACAGCATGGCAATACCATCAAGCATGAGTTGGGTAGCTCTCCCTCTCTCCCCTGCTCTCTGGCACAAACCTTTCTGCCCGTGGGGTTTTGCTCACCACTGCTGGGGCATGGACATATGGTATGCTCCCAAACCCCATCCAGCCACAACGGTCTCTTCTGCCATGAGCAGTGACCATGGCAGTCAATACGCTCAGGAGAGCTGGGACGCTTGCCCTCACAGGAAAGCCCACCATTGCCATTGCTGGCATCAACAGTGCCCACAGAAGGGACCCTGCTGTGCTCCACAGAAACGCAGGAGGCAACAGTGTCCTGCAAAACTACCAAGCGGCTTCCCTCTCCTGCAGCAAGGCCCGAAGGAAGCACTTTTCCAAAAGGGACCACCAGGCAACAAGGCTTTTCTCCAGGGACAGGTGCCATAAGAAATGCATCCAGCCAGAGCACCTGCTGCTGCTATTTCCCGGCAGGCTCTGCACTCCTGCAGCATCTTCGGGACTTCAGCTGGATAAAAGAGTCTCCTTTTGCCATCCTCCTCTACCCGGGGCAGCCGGCCAGACAGGGCACCTGCACTCTAGGGCGAAGCGCCATGGGCAGTGGGTAGGTGCACAGGAGGACTTTGCTCTCCACTCCATGCTCACAAGCTATGCGCTGCCTTTGGACACATGCTTCCCATTGCAACAGGTAATCCCAACAGGCTCAGTCCTCTCTCACTCCTCTCTGGCAAGAGCCCAGTGCTGAGCACAGCACGCAGAAACACTTACCCCCTTGGCAAACCAGGAGAAAAGCCTCTGCCCGCCTTGCCCCTGCTGCAGTCTCCAGGCACTCTGAGCACAGGTCCCTCAGGCAAACACGCCTCTGCCCGCCTTGCCCCTGCTGCAGTCTCCAGGCACTCTGAGCACAGGTCCCTCAGGCAAACACGCCTCTGCCCGCCTTGCCCCTGCTGCAGTCTCCAGGCACTCTGAGCACAGGTCCCTCAGGCAAACACATCCTGCTCAGCCCCAGACAAAAGAGTACACGAGGCACCACTTCCCCCTTCCCGATTCCCAGGGCATTCCCCAAATGCTCTGCCTACTGGGAGCAGAGTCAGCACAGAAATGACACTGTCTTCGGTGGGAAGAAAACTACTCATTCCCCTTCAGGCTTCACAGGGACACTGTGTGCAAGGCAAGAGCTCACTCCCCTGGTGACAGCAGCACCCTCCCCAGCAAGTCTCACCTGGCTGCAGGTGTTTTGATCTGGACTCTCTCCTCTCTGGGTTTACTTTCAGTGGCTTTGGATATTTGGGGCAAATGGTGCTTCCCTCGGGAGTGGGAGTCCTTGACCGCACATTCCTCTGCGCGAGCTGAAAGAGGAGACCCTTCAGAACAGCACTTGCCCTGTGCTGGCCACCTTGGGCCACGTGGGGCTCACTGGGAGCTCCTGCTGACCTCATGGAGTCTGCTTTAGGGGAAAGCATGACCCCCAGGGAAGCGCTGTGTCCCGCTCCGGGGACACGCGGGTTGGCTCTTGCCGCCCGCTGCCCCCCATGGCCTGACACAGGTCCCGAAGGCAGGGACCTGAGCAGAGCTGTGCACAGCACAAGGGCGAGCTGCCGCCAGCCCAGCACGGCAGGGAGGGGTCTGCAAGCACAGGGCCTGCTCTGCCCCTCCGGACGCCTAAGAAGAGGCAGCAGGGAGAAAGCCCGGGCAGCGGCCTGGCCCCCACACGAGCAGCCCAGGGGGGATGAGGGGAAGCCAAAGGGCTCCTGTCTGCCATGGACACCTCAGGCCGTCTCTTGGCATCTCTGCAGCAGTCGGACTCCCTGGGGCCACGCTGTCCCCTTCGCCCCCCAGGCGTGCTCCGCCAGGGCTCTGGGCACTGCCGCCAGCCCTCCCCAGGCATGCCCCCCGGCTCCCGACTCCGCGCAGCACCTGTGCTGGGAAGAGTGTCTGGGACAGCCCTCCTGGCAGGGCTCCGCAACGCTGTACCCTCAATGCCATGCCGCTGAGTACAGCAAGCTGCCGGCCCTCCCGAGGGTGCAGCGATCACGGCTTTAGCTACATGCTGGGAGCTGCTGCATCGGGGCTGAAGGCTGCAGGCTGGGCAGAGTGAGTGGCCGTGTGCGTGGGGGCAGTCGGAGCCGCTGCGGCCCAGCTGTGTGGCTTCAGCGGCCGGGGAAGGCCCAGCCCGGCCTGGGCCGCCTCCGGCCCCACAGGAGCTCTCCACTTTTGCGCCCTTTCCCCTGGCAGCCCTGCAGCTCGGTGCCACATGCGGAGGCCATTTCTCTGCGCAGTCTCAGCTGTGAGGAGAGGGTACAGGAACAGCAGTGCTGGTGGTGGCTCCAGGTGCCCCACAGACACCTCCTGGCAGTGGGGCAGTGTTGAGGGGCATCTGCCTGTTGGCAGGTGCTCGGGGCCATGGGGACAGATGCTGCTGGGGCCAGCAAAGGTGCTGGTGCTGTGCGTGGGCAGAGAGTGGGGGAGGGCACTTTCTGAGCTTCTTCACAGACCTGCTGGTCTCTCCGTCAGCCTCAGGGTCCCAGGCCCAAGGGTCCAGGAAGATCTGCAGGGAGAGCAATGGATTTGCTACGGGTGGAATGGATTTCCCTTGGCATCTCCAAGTCTGTATCATGTTCTTTTATTTTATTTTTGCCTCAACTAAGAAAAATCCTCTGTCTATTTTCAGCTAGTTCTCTAAGGAAAGAAGGTGGGAATCAGGGCATGTGTGTTGTAGCATTCAGTTGCCGACTTCAGTGGAATAAGGGCAGCTTGTCGTAGGAGTCATGTAAGTGTCAGGTGACTGATGAGAGAAATGGCAGGGTTGGGGAGATGAGGAGAAGATTGTCTATACAGTGTCTGACGTCCAGGGCGCTGTTTTTCATGCATGTCCAGACTTCATTAGGAGTCTGTCTGGATCAATGTCAGTTGGGGAATGTTGACTTCACTTCTTCTGACAGCTGAAAAATAATCATCATAGAATAAAAACCCTTTTAGAAATACTTGTATATTGTTGCCGTCTCCATCTTTCAGCTACATGACAGAGACCTCTTCAATTAGCCATACAGGACTTGAAGAAATCAAAAGGAAAGATGGCTCTGCCATCTCCACAGCAGTGACCTACTGAGCCCTGTATCTGTACTACCTGATACTTGGTGGGAATGGTCCGTGTTGTAACTTTTTAGTGCCTAGAACAATACCGCTGTGTTAAGTGTAATACAATATGTAACTAACAAGGTCTTGGAAATCTGTGAGAAAGAACAGCAGTTGGTTACATATAGATTCTTCCAGCCACAGAATAACCGTGAGAAGCAGTCAACATGAAGGTCAGAAGTTGAAGAGTAATGAAGTAGCGACCCCCAAAGTCAAATGTGGCCCCTGAAATAAGTCTGCACGCGTGTGCGGTATCATAGCCCGGTTATGCAACCGGGGCAGAGTTGGGCTAGACTCCCTGCACTTGTTGGCCCGATGTGTCGGGACTCCTGCCTACCGCAAATAAATACCTGATTTTTTCTGAAGGAAAGGAGGCTGCTACACAACAGAGGACCACGTTGCCTCCTCGGGGACGCCCACAAAGATTGTGCCTGCCGACTCTCTTTCTCACCATGCAGACGATCGGGACAAGCATTAGAGTGGTCCTTGTCGAGATTACCATCGGGTCGGTCTGTTTGTAAGTATCTGCTAATAAACTGCTTGCTTCTGAAGAGCATTTGTGTGTGTGTATGTGTTTATGCTGGCTTGCCAAACTGGATGTTTGGCCCCCGGGAATCTAACTAGAACAAGCCCCCAGATGACATGAGCTGAGGTCACAGTAGAATGTGCTGCCCCACAGGGAGGTCTCCCTGCTGCTGCGGTGATGCCCTCCCTGCCCACAGCTGCCCTGTGGAGATGCTCCACAGCAAGCAGTGGGGACAGGAGGCAGCAGGGCCATGCTGGGGCCCCTTGCCAACATGCAGAGGAGCAGGAGCATGTCAGAGAAGAGCTTTGGATGATGAGACAGGAAGAGCATGCTTTTTCCACAGCTGGAGAGGCAAGCCAAGAGTAAAGGGGCAAGCGAGAAGGAGGACTGCTGGAGCAGTACCATCAGCCTGGACTGCAGTTCCTTGTTTCCAGCGCTCCAGCTGCTCTCCACCAAGGGTAAGGCCTTGGAGAGCTCCTTCCAGAAGTGTTGCACAGAGATGCAAAACCTGTTGTGGATCCCAGTCTGTGGGGGTGACTGGACAGGGATGAGGGCTCCTACAAGAGCCCTGCTTGAGAGCCTTCTCTGGCTTGGGAGACAATGTAGCAACCAGGACTCGTGGGTCCTGGGGCTGCCCGAAGCCCCAGGGCTCCTCAGGGGATGGGGGAAATCCAGGGCCAGGTTTCCTTGGGATTGGGACATGCTTTGGGGTCTGGCTCTGGCAGGAGAGGGGTCCTGTATCCCAGAGGCTGGGGTCTTGCAGCTCCTGGAGGTTTCTCAAGACTTGCAGGAAATGCCTTTGCTGGAAATGGATCCTTCACTTTGTATTAACTTTGAGTCGTCTGCTTGTTTGGGAGAACCTTTGATCCTTTCCCCTGGATCCTCTTGTGCTTCTAGCTTGGCAGAGCATGTTTTGGGCCCTGAGGTGCCATCTTAAGATGGCCACCGCCCCTGTCCTCCCGGAAATTGGGCTCAAACATCTACACCCAAAAGACAGCAAGTTTGGGAGAGCAGCCTGTAAAAAGAAAGAGTCCCATTCCCACTGCACCAGTCCTGGCTGTCCTCAAGGATTTGTCTCTGAGCTGTGGTGGGTGGTGCTGGAGTGAGTCCAGCAGAGCCATCTATCCCAGCCCCCCTCACAACCGTACATCACCTCCCCCCAGACACCGGCAGGCTGAGAGGGGTCTCCCCATCACTGCTGCATACTCCGTGGGGCTTCTCAACCCTCTGGAGCAACTGCCTAGGGCACAGCCAGTGGTCACACTTTCTGCTTTTCAATCCAACGTGACTTTGATCCTGTAAAAATGCCAAACCCCAAACCAACTCCAACATCTAGATCCTTGCACAGGTCTGCCCAGTGCAACAAGCTGTCAGTGCATGATCCCAGAGGTGACTTTTCCAGTGCCCCCTTTGAGGTATTTCACTGGTTTTGGTACTATCTGGAGGTGTTTCTGAAGAATCTATCAGAAAATTATGGAAAATAATTGTGGTAAAGGGAGGCGACTGCTTCCAGGATGCGAGAGGAAATCTCTCTGCCTCCTCTCTGGTGGTGCCATCTCCATGGCAATGAAGTAGTGAGCCCCCAGATGACACAAGCTGAGGTCACAGGGGGATGTGCCCCATCACAGGGAGGTCTCCCTGGTGCTGTGGCAGGTGGTCCTCACTGTTCTGTGAGGCCCAGGCACTGCTGGGCACTGCTCACACACTCTCCTCTGCTGCCGTTCGCAGTGGCTCCACAGCAAGGAGGGAGGACTGAAGGCAGTGGAGCTGCACTAGGGCCCATCATGAGCAGGCAGAGGACCAGGGGCAGGCAGGGAAGCAGGGGCACGTTGGAAAGGAGTTTGGGGTGACGAGATGGGAAGAGCGTCCACCGGCTGGAGAGGTGAGTTGATGGCAAGGAGGCAAGCAAGATGGAAGGCTGTTGAATGCACAGCACCAGCCCGGACAGCAGCTCCTTCTTCCCAGTGTTCCTGTGGCCCTCCATGGAGGGTAAGGGCTTCGGGGGCTTCTTCCCGAGGTGCTACACAGAGACTGTTAACTGCAAAAAACTGCTGCAGATCCTGGGCTCTGGGGGTGGCTGGGGGCTGCTGCAAGAGCCCTGCCTGAGGGTCTCACATGGCACATAGGACAATGTGGCAGCCAGAACTGGGTCCTGGGCTAAGGCTGCCCGGAGCCCAAAGGCTTGTGTGGGCCAGCTCCATCGCTGCGTGGGCAGCGGGGGCAGTGCGGGAAACCGTAGCACTGCCCGGGCCCCCGGTGCCAGGGTATCCCGAGGCCCCGCCGCGCCCCATGCTGCCGCCCACAAGATGGCGCCGTCCCGCGGTGGGAGGGGCAGAGCTGGCTGCCAGGGCAGGAGGGCGCAGCGTTGCCATGGCATCGCCTGAGTGCGGCCCTCCTATTGGCTGTCCTGAGGAGGAGGGCGGGGATGGATTGGAATGACGGCTGTGTCAGCCAATCGGAGTCCAGAGTGGGAAAAGGCCAGGAGAAGAGAGAGGTGCGAGAAGGGAGGGAGCGAAGCAGGCGAGAAGGGAGCGGGAGTGAGAGCGGGTGCGAGTGGGGCTGGTGGGGGCTGCGGGTGCATTCAAATGCCGGCGGGTGCCCTCTCGCTGCAGCAGGGTCAGCGGTGCTGGCGAGGGGGCTGCTTCCCTGCAGGGGCTCCCGAAGGGGCTGTTGGGGCTGTGAGCAGGGGACCCAGCGCCCTGTCACCGAGGGGAACTGACCTGCGAGCCAGGCGTGCCGGCCTGCGCCGAGCAGCTGGGTCTGGGCGGCTTGGTGGGGTTTGGGTGCAGGAAGCTTTGAACCTTTTGTGGGTCTGAGATGCATTTTCAAGGGTTTCCCTGAGTTGCTGCTGCCCCCGCAGCCCCGGGTGCTGCTCAGAGCTGTGTCTGGGATCTGCTGGTCAAAGTGAGAGCAGGTTGCTGCTGTCCTTGCGAGGTGTCGTGCTCAAGTCGTTGTGCTTGCACCATAGCTCTTGGTGTGCTCCAGGACCTGTGACCCTGGGAGCAGCCTGAAGGGTGTTTGCAGAAGAGCTCTGTTAAGTGTGAGGTGTTTTGGTTTTCAGGGGCCTTGGAAGTTGACGAACGGCCATTTTCGCACCCGCCGTTCTTACTCCCATAATCCTAGATGAGGAGGAAGAGTTGCTTAATTCTTGCTCTGCTGGTTTCAGCAATTGAAATGTCCTGGACGGAGTCCGTTGCCATGTCTCAAATTGTCAGTGCGTAAAATAGGAGAATGCTTGTCGTGCTCGATGTGTGGAGGATTTGCTGTGCTTGTTCAGTATTTGGGAAGGAAGTAGACTTGTGAGCTGTGGGAAGGCTTCTCCCTCTGACTGGGGCATGAGGCCCTGCTCTCTTGCTACATATAGAGACTACCTAGGTGGAAGCTAATGTATTTTTGGGGGGTTGCAACTGCTACGTAATGGGTGCTTTGCTGCACTGTGAGCATTGCGAAGCCGGGAAGTGAATCAGGGAGGCCATTTGGGAGGTGGCTCAGCCGTGGGAAAGGGCAGGGGGAGCTGCAGGCAGCAGCAGGGTGGGCAGTGAGGTCCCTAGTGTTTAAAAGGGCTGTATGAGAAAATGCCCTGTGTGCCATCAAGTGTTTGTAGGTAGCTGGTGGGGCTGGAGGAGGCCCATGGCTCAGCTGTTGATGGTGAGGTCAGTTCTGCGCGAGTCCCTGATAGGCCGGCTGGAGGGAGAAGGCGTGGCTGTTGCTTGTGATGTCACTTCCCATGGAGCAGTGGATAGGGCAGCAGCAGGTCCGCACTGGGATGTGTTTTTGAGATGGTTTCTGCCTGAGCAGCGGATCAGCCAGGATTTGTCTGCTGGCTGGGGAAGTTCTAGTGAGGTAATTCTGCCTTAGGGGCTTCCTGGACAGTGACAGAGACGTGATTGTGCAGGTGACTGCGAATTCCCGTCTTTCTCAGTCCCTTATAGACCGGCAGCAGGATTTTAGGCCTGGGCATTGAGTGTGAGGTCTCCTTTCTCCGAGTACCTGCTCGGGCAGCAGTGGTTCATGGCTGGGGAAGTTATGTTGAGGCAACTAGGGTCTCTGAAGCAAATAGGCCATCAGCAGGCGTGTGTTGGGGGTTTATACTTTTGCGGTCCCCTCTCTGTGAGCAGGTGACAGGTCAGGAGAAGCCTCATGGCCTGGCTGGTGGTGGTGAGGTGACTCCTGGGTTTGCTGCATGTGCCCAGAGGAGGGGTTGACTGCTGCAGAGCTCTACAGCAATACAGAAGGTCAACTAATTAATCAAGCAGATGTCCCCCATCGTCTGACACCAATTCTATTCCACTCCATGATCCTGAGTTAGTACTACTACATTTAAAATGCGGGTGATGTTCTCTAGTGAATATGGACGTGGAGTTTGTTTTTCCCCCTTGTTGCTAAGTAGAAGCTTGCAGCCTGCTGCCAGACAGCTAGGGAGTCCAGCTAGGCTTTTTAAACTGCTAAATCAATCTAATGCTGGTGTAGGCAGCGTTAGTAATCTCTGATTGGCAGCATGTGTGTGTGCTTTGGAAATTCCCCCTGTGGAAACAGGAGGGAGCTTGTGAGATGTTCCTGCAAGGTCTAAATGCTGTGCCTGTCTTTCAGGTGTGCACGTGCTTTTATGACACATTTGGATCTGTAACACTTGGAAATTGATGATTTTTGTCCGAGTATGCAGCCAGTGGAGAATGGGTGCAAAGTCTGTTGGAGGAGACAGAAGGAATGTCACCCCCAAACAGGTACCGGCCACATTTTGAAAGAGATTTCTTGTTCAGGGAAGTTGAGGCACAAACGAATGGCAAGAGGTGGCCTGATCAGGGCTTGTGAGAGCACTCCTCTGCTTCCTGGGGAAGGGAAGTAACCATGTGTAGGACTGTGAATTGATGCTGAGAGGCAGTGCGTGTTGCAAAGCCTTGGAGGACTAGAAGGGAACTGAAGAGCTAGAGAGCTGGGCTGTGTTGTGGGGCACTTGTGGTGCCCTGTGCGTTGCTGATGCAGAGGTGCACTTTGCTGGCAACCCTCTGTGAGGTGAGCAGTGGTGTGGGCAGGGTGTTTCACTGCAGGGGTTCCCTGTTGGGGAGCCAGGTGGTGGTCCCAGTGTTTTGGTGCTCATCGTGGGAGGAGATAGCTGGAGAGGGCGGTGCTGTGTGTGGGTATTGGTGCCAGAGTAGGGAGCTGGGGAGCACTGCAAGGTGAGGGTGTGACTATGCTGGCTGGGCCTCGGCTGCCCTGGTGTCATGGGCCAGAGTTGCTGGCAGCCTGCTGCCTTTGATGCACTGAGGTTCAGGCCTTGGGGATGCTAAGTGATTTCCAGGATCTGCAGCATGAATTTTTCCTGAAGGCCAGGGAGTGTATATCTCCTTGCTCTGGGATGCGAACCAAGCCTGTGTTTTCCCTCCTTTCCTCTCATTTCCTCTTGCTCATAAGAGCTTTGGTCTGCAGCAGTGTTTGCTGAGAGGAGCGGACGTTGTGGGAGATGCGCTTTTCTGTCTGGGCCTTAGCCTGCTGGAATCCCTTTGAAGGAGTGAAGGCCTTGTGGTGTGGTGGTCTTTGGAGAAAGGCAGGTGAGTTCTTGGGAGCTGACTGTCAAGGGGCTGAGTCCTTCCTGTACCACATTTCTTTGGAGGAGTGCCTTTGAATGGGAGCAGCAAGGCAAAAGTGCCCTGCAAGGGATGCGCAGCCCAGGTCTCTCTTCCTTGCAGGTGCAGTCTCTGCAATTTACCCCACCATCGTGCTGTAGTGTGAGCTTTCTGTGCTGTAACGGGGAGATAAGGAAGCAGCCACGTGTAGCCATCAGTGTGCTAAGTGTGGTGTGGTTAGGTGCTGACCCTGCTGACCCTGGCAAGGGACTGGATTTTGCCTGTGCTTTGGGTGGTAGTGGTGAGGAGCCCCATGTAGCTCTCACTGCCTTTTGCCATTTCAGAAGAAAGTGTTTGTCCTGCTGTTGTCCCAAATCTGGGTTCTGTTACCCAGTGTGCAAGCAACCAATAGACACACAGGGTCAAGATATTTGTTTATTTCATTTCTGCACAGAGATGGGTTCTAGGTGGTAAATCCACAAAGCTAGCACACCTTCACCCCTCTCATTCTTGAGAAATACTTTTCAGGGAGTATTTTATACAAATCTTTCTATTGGTTACAGTTTCATTACATCAGATAATTGCTCTGCACTTGCGTTTTAATGCTCTTGTTGATTAGCATAGGAAGTGAAGAAGAGGCAGTAACATCACTATCATGTAATTTCGATCTCATTATTAATTTAGGGGTGTGAAGCTTAATATATTAATACGCCTTAATGAACGTAAGGTCTCTTCTGGGTTATTCTACTGTTTTTGTCTTACCTACCCCTCGCATTCTTCAAAGCGCTGCAGTTTCATCAAGGTTATTTAGCTGGAGCTGGTTATACTTTGCAGTACTGCTTTTCTACCTCCCTTGTCCTAGAGTCTTGTTACAAATTTGCAAGGCTTTTCTCGAAGTATTTCTCTGTGTACCCCACTGACCGAGTCCCAACAGGGCAGGTGGCGCAGTGTCAGGACAGCTGTTCACTGCACCGAACGAGTCCTGCCAATGCATGTAACGCAGCCTGGTTACAGCTGTGCACCCCACTGACCGAGTCCCACCAATGCAGGTGGCGAAGCCTCTGTGCAGCTATGCAACCCACTGACTGAGTCTGACCAATGCACGTGGCTACGTCTCTGTACAGCTGTGCACCCCACTGACCGAGTCACACCAATGCAGGTGGCTCGGCCTCGTTATAGCTGTGCACCCCACTGACTGAGTCCCGCCAATGCAAGTTGCACGGCCTCGGTGTACCTGTGCACCCCACTACACCGAGTCCCACCAATGCAGGTGGCTTGGACTCGATACAGCGGTGTTCCCCACTGACCAAGTCCCACCAATGCAGGTGGCAAGGCCTCGGTGCAGCTGTGCACCCCACTGACTGAGTTCCACCAATGCACATGGCGAAGCCTCGTTACAGCTGTGCTCCCCACTGACCATGTCCCACCAATGCAGGTGGCGCAGCCTCCGTACAGCTATGCAACCGACTGACCGAGTCTGACCAATGCACGTGGTTCGGCGTCGGTGAAGCTGTGCACCCCAATGACCGAGTCCCACCAGTGAAGCTGGCGCACCCTACATGCAGCTGTGCACCCAACTGACCGAGTCCCACCAATGCACGTGGCTCGGCCTCGGTACAGCTGTGCACCCTACTGACCGACTCCATCAATGCAGATTGCGAGGTCAAAGTGCAACTGTGCACCCCACTGACCGAATCCGAGAAATGCAGGTGGCTCGGACAACATAAAGCGGTGCTCCCCACTGACCGAGTCCCACCAATGCAGGTGGCGAGGCCTCCGTACAGCTACGCACCCACTCACCGAGTCACACCAATGAAGGTGGAAAGTACTCGGTACAGCTGTGCAACCCACTGACCGAGTCTGACCAATGCACGTTGCTCGGCCTCAGTACAGCTGTGCACCCAACTGACCGACTCTGACGAATGCAGGTCGCAAGGCCTCATTACAGCTTTGCACCCCACTCATCGAGTCCCACCAATGCAAGTGGCGAGGCCTCGGTGCAGGTGTGCACCCCACTGACCGAGTCCCACCAATGCACGTGGCTCAGCCTTGGTATAGCTCTGCACCCCGCTGAATGTGTCCCACCAATGCAGGTGGCGAAGCCTCCGTAAACCTGTGCACCCAACTGATCGAGTCCCAACAATGCAGGTGGCGAGGTCTCAGTACAGCTGTGCACCCCAATGACCGAGTCCAAGCAATGCAGGTGGCGCAGCCTCGGTACAGCTGTGCACCCCACTGAACGAGTCCGAACAATGCAGGTGGCGAAGCCTCCGTAAAACTGTGCACCCAACTGATCGAGTCCCACCAATGCAGGTGGCGAGGTCTCAGTACAGCTGTGCACCCCACTGACTGAGTCCCACCAATGCAGGTGGTAGGGCCTCAGTACAGCTGTGCAATCTACTGATCAAGTCCCACCAATGCACGTGGCTCGGCCTCGGTGCAGTTGTGCACCCTACTGACCGACTCCATCAATGCAGATGGCGAGGTCTAGGTGCAACTGTGCACCCCACTGACCGAGTCTGAGCAATGCACGTGGCTCGGCCTCAGTACAGCTGTGCAACCGACTGACCGAGTCTGACTACTGCACGTGGCTCGGCCTCAGTACAGCTGTGCAACCCACTGACCGAGTCGATCAATGCAGGTGGCTCGGCCTTGGTAGAGCTGTGCATCCCACTGAAGGAGTACCACCAATGCACGTGGCTTGGCCTCGGTACAGCTCTGCACCCGACTGACTGAGTCCATCAATGCAGGTAGCTCGGCCTCGGTGCAGCTGTGCACTCCACTGACCGAGTCTGACCATTGCAGGTGGCTCAGACTCGATACAGCTCTGCTCCCCACAGACTGAGTCCCACGGAGCCACTACGAAGGACAGTGGTGGGGACTGCATGAGCAGTGCCCAGCAGCGCCTGGGCCTCGCAGGGCAGTGAGGGCCCCCACCCATGGCACCATGGAGACCTCCCTGTAATGCAGCACATCCTGCTGTGATCTCAGCTCGTGTCATCTGGGGGCTCATGATGCCATTGCCGTGGAGATGGCCCAGCCAGGGAGCAGAGAGATTTCCTCCCACGTCCTGGAAAGCCATCCCCTCCCTTCCCCCAGTTATTTCCCAAACATTTCTGATAAATTCCTTCATCTCCAGAGGGGCCTTGGGCATCAGGGCAGCCCCAGCCCCAGCACCCAGGAGTCCTGGCTGCCACATGGTCTCCCGAGCCACACAAGCTTCTCAGGCAGGATTTTGCCCGGGATCCACAGCAGGCTTTTCAGTTCAGAGCTTCTGTGTGCCTCCTCAAACAGGAGCCCCAGAAGGCCCCCAGGGAGCTGCAGGAGCATTGGGAACAAGGAACTGTTGCCTGGGCTGATGGTATTGGTCCAGCAGTCCTCCATCTCACTTGATGCTTGTCCTTGGCTCACCTCTGTAGCTGAGGAGGAGGGATGCTCTTCCTGGTTTGGCACCCAAAACTCCTTTACAATGAGCCCCTGCCCCACTGCCTGCTGGCGAGGGGCCCGAATGTGGACCCATTGCATCCTGTCCCCACTTCTTTCCATAGAGCTGCTGTGGAAGACAGAAGTTTCTTTTCTCTTCATTTCCTGCTTTTGCCCATAGCAAGACAGCAGAAAAATCTCACTCTTTCAGCAGTCCCCTGCTTTTACACACCTGCTTTCTGCACTTTTTCAACACCCTCTGTATTCCCCGCCTACCCCCCCCACACACCCCAATTCCTTTGCTTTGCTCCAGCAGCATGCTAAGATTGAGAAAGTCAAAGTGGGGTGTGTATGTGAGGGAAATAAAATAAGTAACGAGATGCCAGCACGAACAGCAGTGGGATGGCAAAGCAGGTGGTGTATGAAAATGCCATGTCAGACACCCCAAAGAAGTCACGTCCTTCCAAAATCTGCCAAGTGGAAATGACGTACAAAGCTAAACAATTCTGAATGCTTGTGGAGTTTGGTGCCTCTGGCTGTGCATGATGTCAGGGACACAGGGGCTGTAAGAAGCACTTGGGAGAGGGCCAAGCCTTGCAGGAGGCAGCCTCGGCTGGAGCTGAGCCCTGGCAGGAGCAGGAGAGAGAAAGGCAGGGGTCTTGAGGGTGCTCTGCTTCTCCTGCTAGCCAGGCTGTCTGGGCAGAGGCTTTGTCAGTGTGGGGCAAGAGATGGGAAATGGCAGCTGCCTTGGGCACCCCCAGGTATGTCCTTGCAGGCTGCCAGGCAGAGCATGCAGTCAGCCTGCAGGCAGGCAGAGACCTCCTGCTCCTTGCCAGCACTTCCCACCTGCTCCTCGGCAGCTCCGGGGAGTCAGGCAGCGACTTTCAAGGCCATCATCATGGTCATCTCTGCACCTTTGTGAGGACACGTGCAGAAGCCCGTGAGCCCTGTGCGTTGGGCAGCTGAGGCAGCCTGTGCCTTTGGTGGGAGCAAGCTGGGCTCCGGCTGTGCTGCACTGCTGCGTGCAGCTGCTGCTGGCCACCTGTGGGCAGAAGGACTCACAGGGTGGAGGTGGTTGCCTTGGTCCGAGTGGCTGGTGAAGAGCAGGAAACCTGAGGGCCGTGGGCAAGGGAAGCTCTGGCTGCACGCGGCCTGGCTGAGCTGGGCCCAGAGCTGCTCTCTGCCCCTCAGCGCAGAGCTCACGGGCTCCGTGGGGGCCTTGGAGCATGCAGGTTGCTGTGCTTTGTCCCAGGAAAAGTCCCGAGGACTGGCAAGAAATTCCCCCCTGGCCGCAGCAGCTCCTGCCTGCTTCTTTCACCCCAGCTCCTTTGCCAAACCAGCTGCCTGCTCTCCGGGCAGCTCCCATGCCTGCTGCCTGCCCCTGCCTCCAGCCCCATGGCTCACCTCGCCCCTGTGCTCCGGTGTGCCTGGCAGTGCGTGTGCAGCCTGACAGCAGACGTTTGCTGCCGCTCCTCGTCCCTCTGCATGATCCTCTGCTGGGGTCCTGCTGCTCTGGCCCCAAGGGCAGCTGCTGCCTCCTCAGGGAGCGGCTCTCCTCAGAGGGAGGACCTCAGGGGCTCTGCTCCCAGCAGGGACACAGTCCCCATGGAGACAGCCCATTTCACCAGGGCCTTGGAGGCACCATGCCACCACCATCACAAAGCCCTGCTGCTCACCGTGGAAACACCCCTCACCAAGCCCCAGGGATCGCTGGGGGCACCCCCAGCACAACGCCTTGGCAGTCCCCATGGGCACATCCATCCCCATGGCCTTGCCTCCAAGCCTCTGCGTTCAGCTTTGGAGCCTGCCTGGCAGCTGACAGCTGGGCAGCACCACCAAGTTGCCTCTCTCCACCACTGCACTCCATGCCCCTTGCACAGGCTGCCCTTCTTCAGGCACTCCAGAGCACACAGCCACTCCAAGGACACCCCTCGCTCTGCCTGCTAATCCTCAGCCCTCTCCAGTGGCTCGTTGTGCAGCTCACACCACAGCTCCCTGCATTCCTGCTGCTGTCGTGATGGGCTTGTTTTTCCCCACACCACCTGGCACCTTTGCTTGCCATCCCAGGCCATTGCTTCCTCACTCTTCTTGCAGTCAGTGTCTCCTCTAGGTTGCTCCCCCACCAGCTTGCTCAGCTGAATCACCATCAGCTCAGCACTTGGCAAGTCTCCTGCCAAAGAAACGCTGCCACCCTTGTTTGAGCAATGCTGTGAAAAAAACCCTGCAAATAGCAAACAAGACTCAAGGAAAAGAAGGGAAGAAGAGTCAGAAGCAGAGAAGGTGTGCTAGCTTTGTGGATCTACCTCCTGGCACCCATCTCTGTGCAGAAATGAAAGAAACAATTTTCTGGACCCTGTGTGTCTATTGGGTGCTTGCACACTGGGTAATAGAACGCAGTTTGGGGACAACACAGGGATAACTACAAATAGGCTGAACACGGGCTGGGGAAGCTCTAGGGTGAAGGTGTGGCCCACGCAGGGCAGGGTTATTCCTCCACGGAGAGGGGTCTGCACAGGGTAGGGCTCCTCACAGCTCCTGCTCACCCCCAGGACACTTCCCAGGGGCTTCTCAGCAGGTAGCTCCAGGCAGGGATGACACCACAGGCAAGGAGCTTCCCCACATCTCTGCTTTCAGGTCCCAGCTGCTGGGGTGGGGGGAAGGGAGAGGAGCTGCCAAGCCTGGACAAGAGCCCGAGACTCCAAAGCTGATGGAGAGACCAGCAGGCCTGAAGGAAGCTCACAAAGTTCCTCCCCCAACATGCACAGCACCAGCAGCACCTTTGCCAACCCCAGCAGGATCTGTCCTCGCTACCCCGAGCACCTGCCAACATGCAGATACCCCTCAACACTGCCTCGCTGCCAGGAGGTGTTTGTGGGGCAGAGCTGAGCACACAGGGCTGTGATGGGCCTGTGGGTCATGGCTTTCCTGAGGAAATGTCACCTTCAGACCCTCGACTGTCTCTGGGGAGGTGTCCCGAGGGGCTGTGAGCGCCCTCCAGAAGGGCACAGCTCTTCCACAGCCACTTTGCCGTGATACCCGAGAGCCTGGCTCTGGCCACAGCCCTCAGGAGCCTCCGCACGTCCTGCTCCTCATGGTGCCCACAGCCGGGCTGGGCTCAGAGAGAAGTTGGGGACCTGCCCCAGGGAAAGCGGGGCTGTCAGCAGGGGCACCGGCTGCCTGCTGCCTCCAGCCTCGAGACACCACAAGCACCGCTGTACCTGCACCCTCTCCTCACAGCTGGGATGGTGCTGAGGAACCGGCACCACAGCATCCGGCACCGAGCCATGGGGCCACAAGGAGAAAGGACGCAAGAGCCGGGGGCTGCCGGGGGCCGGAGGTGGCCCAGGCCAGGCCGGGCCTTCCCCATTCGCTGCTGCCACACAGCCGGGCCGCGGCGGCTCCGGCTGCCCCGCGCGCACGGCCACTCGCTCTGCCCAGCCCGCTGCCCTCGGCCCCGGCGTGACAGCTCCTGGCGCTGCGGCTAAAGGCTCCGGGCGGCCCCGGGCCAGGAGATGCTGCCCCGCGGCAGCAGCCGCCTCTCGCCCCCTCCCCGCCCGCAGGGCCCGGCCAGCCACGGACCCGCCCCCACCCCGCCCCTCACTCTCCTCTGGGCCACTGCGCATGCTCCGCCCTGACCGGCCACGCCCCCAACTCTTTGCCACGCCCCTCTTGGTCCCTCCCCTTGGCTCCCCTGCCCCCCCCAAAACCCGGCCCCTGAACAGCGCACACGCACTGCTGCCTCCCTCCCGCCCCTCCCTGGGGTCCAGCCCCACGAGGCCACGCCCCTCAGGAGCTATTGGAGGAGTGAGGGGTGGGAGGGTCTGTGGTGCAGGGGGCGTCACTTCCGGCTGTGGGGGCGGGGCCTGTGTGTCCCTGGCTGCTGGTGCTGGTGCGTGGGGAAACGCTGCTGCCGGGCGCTGCTGCCGCAGGGCCCCGCTCTGCCCCGGGGCCTGGGCGAGTCTGTGGGAGGGGAGGGGAGGGGAGGGATGGGAGAGAAACCTCTGCGCTGCGCTGGGGGCAGCAGCTTGCCCGTGAGCATCCCGGGGACACAGTGGGGGTTTTCAGCCTGCACAGCGGCCTGGCGGGTGCCGAGAAGCCCTGAGCTGTGAGAGCTGCAGCACTAGTGACCGCGCAGGCAGCAGGGGAGGAGGGAGAGGAACAGAGCAGCTGCTTCCTGTGCTGCTTCTGCCCCGGGATGTTCTCCCCTCCTGGAAAGCTGAAACACCCTGGGTGTGTGGGGGGGAAACCTGGTGAAAGCAGATAGGCAGGAGCTGCTGTTGTAGTGTGCGGGGGCAGTGCAGTATTCAGTTTTCTCGATCAACCTGTGAAAATGTGACTTCTTTCTTCAGCTTTCAATTAGGAATAGTCGCAAGGTGTCATGTCCAGGAGTGAGGAGGAAAGAGGGCTGTGAAAAGAGCAGGGCCTGAGCCCTGAGGTAACTATATGTAGCACTCTAGAGCTTTGTTGAAAGCTTCCTCTCTTCCTGCAGTTGCTAAGGAAGAAAGCAACAGGACCTTGCTAGACCAAGGAGAAGGACTTGAACACACCCTTGCATGGAGAGCATTTTCCTTCCAGTACCTTTGAGCTGGGAAGTTTGGTCCATACCATCCCTATTGGTCCTTTTGGTTACTGGGGAAGGATTGACTTAATTCCAAAGAGTTCCAGACTTGGCAGGTATAAACAAAGAGTTACTGAAAAACCTGCAAGGATGGCAGACCTCATTCTTTTTGTCCGTGAGGGTGTGGTGTATGTGTTTGCTCTCGCTGTAGCCTAATGGTGCTGCCCGCAGCCTACCACAGGCCTCAGCAGGAGCCAGGTGTTAGGCGCAAAGGCTGAGCCAGAGTGAACAGTCCCATCTCTGGTGACAGTGAAAGTACTGCTTTGGGGGGCAGTAGAGGTGTATACAGGGAATGTCTGTGTATGTGCTTGGTGTTCAGAGTCTATGTGGTTTAATGGTACTCCTTTCCAGGTGGAGATAGTCACTCTGCTGACTGGCCTCTAAAATGCAAGTGAGCATTTTGGAGACGTCCAGTTGTAGCTCGGTGTGCTGGTCTTTACTTGGAGTGAGCTAACTGTGCTTGGAGGCAAGTATGCTTGGAAATGTTCCTGTTTTCCCTGGCAGGATAACATGCAGCTTGCAGTCTTCCTCCCCAGTAGATCACCAAGGGCTTTACAGAGAAGGTGCTGGTGGCTTCCCCCTTTTCCAATGAGTGAAAGTGACACAGCAAAAGAGAAAGGCTCCTGCCATGCGTTGAGAGAAGACAGTGGGAAAGCATGTGAGCTCTTCTTTCTCTTTTCTCTTTTTTTCTCTTGCTGCTCAGAAAGAATAGTGCTGGAAGCTGATGTGATGTTTTCCCTTGTCCATTTGTGCAATGGAGGATGTAGCCAGACTGAGCACTGCAAAAAGGGCCCCTCCTAACCCTGAGGTGGATTCATCAGCACTGGAGGTGATGGCATTGAAACAACTCGTTGCTGTCTTTCTCTGCTTCTCTCAGGCATTACAGACCAGCAGAAAATGCTTGTGACAAGGGCAAACCAGTGAAGCAAGCCAGTGCAGAGGTAAGCTAGTGTTCCTTATCATTTCATTTTTAGGGAATGATGATTGAGTGTACTCAGCCATTGCAGTCTTTGTATGTTGTAAAGAATGCTCTGCTGCCTTATTTTTTCTCCAGGGGAGAGGAGAGCGTTCTTCAGGAAATGACACTTTCCCAGAGGTTGCCTGCTGTCACTTATTTTGTTTCTGTGCCATTCTGAGCACAGAAACAGTAGTACACAGTGGGATAGTTTGAAAGCAGCCATCCCAAAGAAGGACCTTGGGAGTTTGGAAAGGGAGGAATGTGCTGGTTGGTTGGTTGCTTTTGTGTGCAAAAGTATCCTTCTCGCTGTTTTATGCATGAGGAAGACTCTTTGCACTGTCTGCTAGTCAGACGGTCTGTCCTTGTTTGCTAGCACTTGGCTTTCAGAGGGCTAGGAAAACAAGGGCCTGCAGAGTCATACTACAGCCTGAGGAAAAAGGGATATTTTTTCTTTATTTATTTTTTTTTGTTGTTGTTTTTTGTGAACCCAGCCCTATTTCAGATCCAGGTATTTTATCCTAACAGGCCCAGGGGTTGTTTGCCTTCCTTAAGCACACTTGGATGCCAACAGCCGTGTTGCAACCAGTCTAATGCACCCTGTGGTGTCTTTATTGCCTGACTCCAGTGTTGTTGTCTGTTCCCCTTTGGTTGTCAGCTCAGCTCCCTTTGGAGCTCACCTGCCTCCAGTTCTTCCAGACTCCTGTCTTTGGTGCCTTGGTCTGGAGAACGCCTGCTGTGGTTGTCTGAAACCTCAGTGTTGGGAGGGCTACAGCGTCATGTGGCACAAGAGGCCTTTGCTGTTCTCATGTTCATTCCTGAGCTGCTTTCTTGTGTAGCCCTCCTGTTTTCAGTGCTAGTGCTAGTCCTCCTGTGCTAGTCCTCCTGTTTTCTGTCAGCTTCCTCTCTTTCCCCTGTTACTGCTGAAGTGAGAACAGCCTGAAACAACTGTGCCCTTCCAAGCGAGGAGTGTGAAACAAAGAACCCGGCTGCTGTTGCTACCTGAGCAGCAAGCTGAGGAAGCCTGTGATCCTCTGCTCTGAAACACTGTGACAGTTTCCAAGGTCTAACTTGACCGGCTTTTTGGTGGGCCTTTTTCAGGCGACTGCTCCATCCCAGTTCCTGCACTCAGTGAGCCCTTTGCATTTCACTGTGTTTTTTCAGGCCACTGTGAGAGAGCACACTGCTGCATCAGAGGAAGGCAAGCCAGAGGAGATCAGGAGTAGTGCTTTCGACCTCACTGCCACCCCTGAGGATATCCATAGACTAAGGAACCTTTGCTAGTTCAAGGATGAGGTAATGTCTGCTGCCGTGTAGTCATGTTCTCATACCTCTTGACTGTGTATGTGAAGTTTCTTTTCAAATTCTTTGCTTTTCTTTCACTGCACTCAGCAGGAGGGAAAATGGAATCTAAGTGCAGCATGTAATTGCAAGTTCTCAAACGCTTGTTCTTAATGATCTCTCCAAAGGGACCATTTCCTTCTTATTTTTCCTCTTTTTTATGGTTTTATGTACCTGTCTCAATTTCTCAGAGTGACCCAGTCTCTCACACGCTCTCAGAGTGTCACAGTCCGAGAGAACTTTTATTATCCCTGTCTCATTATAACTTACAAATTGATAAGTATGGCCATACTAGAGGTATCCTCTAATCAGGGAGGACCTATCTTCTTCCTCAGAAAAACTGAAGGAACAGTGAGAAGTTGGCATATACACTTCATGCTCCTTTTTTTTCCACTCTAAAACTTATCCAAGCGATGGCTGGGGTTGAAAGAGGCAAGAAGACTGCCTGATGCCTTCCATCGCATAGGCACAAGCAGCTTTTAATTTGTTGTGGTTTGCTCCTCAGTTACTAAGTCGTCTTATTCCTTATGCACAGAGGAACGCTGTGTGCTTGGGCAGTGGGGTTAGCCTAGAGGCTAAAGGGGCACTGCTTAGCTTCCTGTGCCTGTCCCTGTGACTCAGGTTTGGGTCCCTATTTGCCTGTTTTTCCTTGACATCTCATCCCCTCCCAAAGAATCTCCTGGGTCCTGGAGTTCAGTCACCTGCTCCAGGCAAATCTATCGCAGAATCGATTTTATAGATAGACTTAAGTTCCCTTGTGAGATATTTCCTTGATTGAGAGCCACATGCAGAATTTCCTTTTCAGGAATTTGAAGTCTTTTCAAATCCAAGTGGCATTTCCTGATGGCAACTTTATGGGTATTGCTCCTTGTGGCAGCATTGCTTGTGAGGGTAACTGATTCTCTCTCCATAGAGCAACTTCTCCTGTACGGAACAATCCTGTTTCCTCTGTCTTAGTTTGGCTATGTCAAACTGAATTCTCCTAGTGTGCTTCCGTGTGATTGGCACTTCACTTCTGGGGCATTTGCATAGCCTGCCTTTGTTGCTTTTTGTTGCAGTCTCAGTTCCTTTTTCTCCAAGGAAACCAGAATTACTCACAGTACGTCATATGCTATCCCTCAAGTGCCATTAGGAATACTTCTGTATCTGCTGGGAAACTATTCCTTTCTTCGTGATTCTACTTGTAGATTATTAATCTGTAACTAGCTGATACACTCAGCTTTGTGCCTGCATAAGAACTCGCAGCAACCTCCACATTTCCTGAATCCTGCTTTAGAGCAGAAATTCTTGTCACAGCACGGCAGCCTGAGAGGTGCAGAGAAGCCCTGAGCTGTGAGAGCTCCATCACTAGTGAAACCTAAGGCAGCAGGTGAAGAGTGAAAAGAAGAGAGAAGCCGCTTTCTTTGCCACTTCTACTGGTTGATGTTCCCTCCTAATGGAAAGCTGAAACACTCTGGGTGGGTGGTGAAACTGGTGGGGAAAGCAGAGAGGCATGAGCTGCTGCTCTACTGAATGGTGGAGGTGCAGGGGTAAGGAGTCAGTTTGTATTTGCTGCCAGGGATAAGATTTTTTTAATCAAACATTTTTTTTCCCTGCTGTAATCTGGACGGTAGCTCAAAAGATGTCTGTCACGACAGAGAAGCAAAACAAATCTCCACAAGACTGTGCCATCCTGCGGGTGTGTGTGTGTGGAGAGGGATTTGGGGGCTCTTGGAGCAAGCTATCTTTCTGTACAAAAGTCTGGAAAACATTGATGCAAGCCCCCAGAGAAGAGAAATTTTCTGGGCACTCAGAGCAACACAGGCAGGACCCAGCGATGTCGAGGGAAACCCATCCCAGCCATACCAAACCAACCACTCTCTCCAGAGGACATTCCTAACCCTTGGGCTGGGAGTAGGAGAGGAAACGGGGGAACAGACACCCCAGACTTGCTTCCATCAGGCCCTCAGCTCCAGAACGTGTCGTAGGTTCAGGTGAGTTCTCTCAGGCAACACTTCCCATGCCTCTGGTGCATGGAGAAGACTGGGTAGGCACACAGGAGACAAGGGAGAGAAAGGGCAGAGATGCCAGCAGGTAGAGTTGGGCTCCCTGCGTCACAGATGACTAGAGGCTGACTAAGCAAACTAACTCTTGTAGGGACTTGGAAAGGCACATCTCGGACAGTATTTAAGGGGGGTGGAGTCTCCCTCCTGCAAGACTTGCCCAGCACTCTGCAGAGACTAGGAAGAGCAGGAAGGATGGCTGTAGAGACGCTCGCAAGCTTTAGCAGCTGCAGAGCTGGGAGGTGCCCTTACAAACTTCTGAATGCAGGCCCTGAGGCATTGCACTGCCTCGTAGGCTCTGCACCAGAGCCCAGAGAGCAGCACTGCAGTATGAGGGATGTCCTGAGAAGCCTTGAATCCTCAAATGTGGGAGATCCAGGGTGCCAGAGCTGTACAGATCGTGGGAGGGCAAGGGTGCCAGTGTGGATCCAGGGTGCCTGGGCTGCACAGATCCCTGGAGGAGCCAGGGGGCTCGTGTGGGGAAGGGCAGGGGGCTGAGGAGCGTACCCAGGGGAGAAGCAGAGCCCCAAAGTGACACTGAAAAGCCCAAGGACCATCTGAAGCCCAGAGTTGAGACCTGGCTTTCCTCAGGCTCACACAGAAGGAAAGGTGGACTAAGTTCATGGGAAATGGGAAAACTTCCTCCAATTGGCTACGTGGCCTGAACAATGGCTTTGGAGTCTGGCAGGGATGAGGGTCCTGGGTAGAGCTCTCTGGATGATGTGTGTTTGCTCTTTTCTGGCATATCATCTCTATCTTAAGCACCACAGACCAAGAAACCTTGCTGAAGGCTTCTCAAATCAAAGAGCCTGCTTTGGTGCCTAAAGGAGGAAGGTTACATCCTGTCCCTTATTCTCCTATACCCTACTTCAAATAAAAGCGAGATCCACAGCAGCCACCAGTTTTGAGGCTCACCTAAGCATCTCAGCCTGTGGCCACCCTTTGTGCTTTTTCATCCCACCGGACTTTGATCCTGTAAAAATGCCAAACCCCAATCCAACCCCCAAACCGCAGATTCCTGCACAGAATCCTGTTGCCTCGTGCAGCAGCCAAGGAGTGCAGGAGCACAGCAGTGACCTCTCCAGATCTCCACTTCAGATGTTTCCCTGACTTTGGCACCACCTGGAGACATTCTTGAAGGACTTATCAGAAAGTTTGGGAAAATACCTGGGGGAAGGGAGATGCCTGCTTTCCAGGAGGGGAGAGGAAATCTCTCTGCTCTCTCCCTGGTGGTGCCATCTCCATGGCACTGACCTGCTGTGCCCCCAGATGACACAAGCTGAGGTCACAGCGGGATGTGCTGCATCACAGGGAGGTCTCCATGGTGTCCTGGGTGAGGGCCCTCACTTCCCTCCGAGACCTAGGCACTGCTGGGCACTGCTCACGCCCTCCCTGCCGCTGCCCTTGTAGTGGCTCCATGGCAAGACTGGAGACAGGAGTTAATGGGGGCTGTGCTGGGATCCGTCGCTGACATGCAGAGGAACAGGAGCATGATGAAAAGGAGTGTTGGGTGAAGGGAAGAACATCCCTCCTCCTGGGCTGCAGAGGTGAGCCGAGGGCAAAGAGGCGAGATGAAGGACTGCTGGATGGACACCATCAGCCGAGACCACAGTTCCTTGTTCCCAAGGCTCCTGCAGCTCTCCACTGAGGGTAAGGGCTTTGGGTACTTCTTCCCAAGATGTTGCACAAAGATTGGTAACTGCAAAAACTGCTGTGAATCCAGGGCTGTGGGGGTGGCTGGACAGGACTGGGGGCTGCCAGAAGAGTCATCTCTGGGGGTCCCATCTGTCTTAGTGGACATCCAGGATGCCTGGGTCATGGGTCAGGAGATGCGCTGAGCCTCAAGGCTTCTGTGGGGCCAGCTCCATTGCCTTTTGGGGTCTGTGGGGGGCATGGGAATGCATGGCAGGTTTTCCATGGATCGTGTCCCCCTTTGCGATCTGGCTCTGGGAAGAATCGGGGTCCTGCATCCCAGAGGCTGGGGCAGCCTGCTGCTGTCATGGGGCTCTCAAGAACCTGCTGAAATGTCCATGTACAAGAAGGAAACCACCTTGTAATGACCGCAGGTCCTCTGCCTGTTTGAGAGGACCTCTGTTCCTTTCATGCTTGGTACAAGTTGGTACAGCATGTTTTGGGCTCAGAGAAGCCATCTCGAGATGGTCATAGCCTGTGTCCTTGCGCAGGTTGGACTCAAAACATCTGCATGCAAAAGAAAGCCTATTTGGGAGAGCACCTTGGAAACAGGTGGAGGCACAGTCCCCACTGCCAAGTCCTGACTGACCCAAGGATTTTTCTCTGAGCTATGGGGTGCAGTGCTGCAGTAAGCCCAAAAGAGCCATCTCCCCCAGCCCCTTCATGACCCCACGCCCCCACTCCCTGGTACCAGCAGGCTCAGAGCTGGTCCCTCCTCTCACTGCCCTGTGCCCCCATGGGGCTCCTCAGCCCTCTGGAGCGACCCCTTGGGGCACAGCCCGGCCCCACACAGAGCAGCCTCTGCTGGGCCGTGGCCCAGCCCTGCCAGGCGCAGCGGGAGGGCTGCAAAGCCCTGGCGCTACCCTGGGGAAGGGGCCGGGGCAGGAGGGCCGAGAGGACACTGCCCTGCCCTGGCAGCAGCAGCACGTCGCCCGCAGGCTCCGGCGCCCCGGCCATTCCCAGGGCCCCACCGCCGGCACTAGGGCTGGCACCAGCACAGGCCCCAGGGCTGCCCTCCAAGCCCAGCACGGCCCCCAGGGCGCAGAGCATCAAGAAGCCCCACGGGGCCCCTGCGGAAGAGCGGCCGCCCCCGGGGCCCCTCACTGCCCGGGCACCCGGCGCTGGGCTGCCCTGAGGCCCCGCCGTGCCCTGTGCTGCCGCCCACAAGATGGCGCCATCCCGCGGGGGAGGGGGCAGAGCTGGCTGCCAGGGCAGGAGGGCGCAGCGTTGCCATGGCATCGCCTGAGTGCGGCCCTCCTATTGGCTGTCCTGAGGAGGAGGGCGGGGATGGATTGGAATGACGGCTGTGTCAGCCAATCGGAGTCCAGAGTGGGAAAAGGCCAAGAGAAGAGAGAGGTGCGAGAAGGGAGGGAGCGAAGCAGGCGAGAAGGGAGCGGGAGTGAGAGCGGGTGCGAGTGGGGCTGGTGGGGGCTGCGGGTGCGTTCAAATGCCGGCGGGTGCCCTCTCGCTGCAGCAGGGTCAGCGGTGCTGGCGAGGGGGCTGCTTTCCTGCAGGAGCTCCCGAAGAGGCTGTTGGGGCTGTGACCACGGCCATCAGCAGGTCTGCGGCGGGGCTGTGTGTTTTTGAGATCATTTCTGCCTGAGCAGCTGATCAGCCAGGATTTGTCTCGTGGCTGAGGAAGTTCTAGTGAGGTAATTTTTGCCTCAGAGTCTTCTTGGCCAAAGAAAGACAGAGACATGGTTGTGCAGGTGACTGTGAGGTCCCGTCTTTCTGAGTCCCTGATAGACCGGCAGCAGGCAGTTAGGCCTGGGCGTTGAGTGTGAGGTCTCTTGTCCAAGTCCCTGCTCAGGCAGCAGTGGTTTGTGGCAGGGGAAGTTACTTTGAGGAAATTTCTGTCCCTGAAGGCCATAGCAGCAGCAGGCATGTGTTGGGGGTTTGCACTTGTGAGGTCCCCTCTCTGTGAGCAGCTGACAGGTCAGGAGAAGCGACATGGCCTGGATGGTAGTGGTGAGGTGACTCCTGGGTTTGTGCCCAGGGTAGGAGTTGACCCCTGCAGAGCTCAGCAGCAATATGGAACTGCAGCTACTCAGTCAAGAAGAAGTACATGCTCCATACCATCTGTCACAAATTCTGTTCCACTCCATCATCCTGCGTTAGTCCTGCTACGTTTAAAATGCAGATGATGTTCTCTGGTGAACGTGGACATGCAGTTTGACTTTGTACTTCTTGCTGAGTAGAGTCTTGCAGCCTATTCCTGGTCAGCTAGAGTCCAAGTAGAGTTTTGAAGCTGCTAAATGAATCTAGTGCTGATGTGCACAATGATATTAGTAATCTCTGATTCCCAGGGTGTGTGTGTGCTTTAGAAATTCCCCCTGTTGAAACAGTAGGGAGGCTGTGAGATTTTCCTGCAAGGTCTGAATGCTGCGCCTGTCTTTTAGGTGTCCACCTGCTTTTATGACGCATTTGGAAGTGTAACACGTTAGAGGTCTCTGAGTTTCTGTCCGAGTATGCAGTCACTGGAGAAGGAGTGCAAAGGGTGTTGGAGGGAAATGAAGGAATGTCATCCCCCCAAAGTTATGGGCCCCATTTTCAAAGAGATTTCATTTTCATGGAAGCTGAGACACAAGCAAGAGGCAAGAGCTGGCCTGCTCCTCCCTTGTGAGAGCCCCTTGCTCTGTGCTTTCTGGAGGTGGGAAGTGAGCAGGCCCTGGGCTGTGAGTGGATGCTGAGAGGTAGTGCCTGTTGCAAGGCCTTGGAGGAGCAGAAGGGAGTTGAAGGCTGTAGAGTTGGGCTTTGTGTGTTGTGGGGCACATAGGGGTGCCCTGCCAGCTGTCATATGTGGTGCAGTGCTGTGTGTGTCGCTGACACAATTGTGGATGTTGGCTGACAACACTTTTTAGAGGCGAGGGGCGATGAATGCGGTTTGCATCCCTGTGCAGGCATGGCCTGTGGTGGGGCTGGGTGGTAGCTGCAATGTCTCGGTGCTCAGCATGGAGGAAGGTAGCTGGAGAGCGCAGTACAGTGCAGGAGTAGCCAGTACAGCACAGAGTGCTGCCAGGTTGGGGAGCTGAGGAGCCCTGTGAAGTAAGGAGGTGTTTGCTCAAAGGACCGAGGCTGCTGTGGTGTCATGGGCCAGAGATGCTGGCAGACTGCTGCCTTCAGTGCGCTGAGGTCCAGGCCTTGAGCTTGCTAAGCTCTTGCCAGGATGTGCAGGTAGGATGCTGCCTAAAGGATCCGGAGTGTTTCTCCTTGTTCTGAGATGCAAACAAAGCCTGCTTTTTCCTTCCTTGCCTCTTGTTTGCTTTTCCCGATGAAATCTTTTATCTGCAGCAGTGTTTGCTGAGAGAGGAGGAGCAGGCGGGGGATGCTGGTTGGGAAGTGGGCAAGGGAATGCTGTAAGCTCTTTGAAGGAGTGAAGGCCTTCTGGCAAGATGGTTGTTGGAGGCAGGCAGGTATGTTCTTGGGAGCTGACTGTCAAGGGGCTGTGTTGGAGTTGTGTGGTGGCCCCAGTGGTTTGGTGCTCAGCCATGGGAGGAGGTGCCTGGACAGAGCAGTGCTGTGCTCCTAGAGCCCAGCCTGCGATCACTGTGTCCTTCTGGGAAACGTGGGTGAGGACTCTTGGTGACCGTGCTCTGACCTTAGAGTATCCTGGTGTGAGCCAGAGATGCTTACAGTTTGGTGATTTCTGTCAGCTGAGGTTCAGGCTTGCAGTTTTTGAAGGTCTTGTGCTTTCCTGAGTCTTTGAGATTTTACCGTTTCCCCTGGAGAAAGCAATCTTCTCACTCCTTCAAGGCTTTCTGTCCTTGGTCAGTGGTGGAGGCAGCATCTGCAACGCCACTGGTGCCTTTGGAAGGAGTCTGAGAACAGCAGATGCCTTGAGCCTGCAATGGGGAGACATCTGGAGATAGGGATCTAACAGCCTGCTGAAGGCAGGTCCCAGTGGAGCAGGTCTATTTGGGCCTTTCTCAGTAGAGTTTTGATTATCTGCCTGGATGGAGATGTGGGGACGTGCCTGGATCCCTGTGCCACAGTTTGGCCACCCTCCTGGAAAACAAGGGTTCTTAATATGTAAGAAGAATTTGCCATTGTCCAATTTGTCCCTGTGGCCTCTCACGCTCTCAGTGTGCACCTCCAAAAAAATCCATCTCTGTCTTGTCTGTGCCCTCCATAAGCCAGCTGTGCACAGCATGAGTGTCCCTCTTGGCTTTGTCTTGTCTAGACTTAAGAATCCCAGCTCTCTCAGCCTCTACCTGTATGCCCCATGCTCCAGGCCTTGACTGTCTTGGTGTCCCTGTGCTGGACCCCTTGCTGTGTGTTTGTGCCTTTGCAGAACTGGGGTGTCCAGAGGGGACCCGATATACAGACATGGTCTCAGCTGTGCCAAAAAGAGGAGTAGAAGCTTTCAGTGGCCCACAGGCTGTACTCTCACAAATACAGCTCAGCGCAGAGGGGAGACATTTGCCACCGACTGTTGCGACTGTGGAAGGCCAGCAGAGCTGACAGTAACACGCTGATTTTCTCTTTCTTTCTAGGTTACTCCAGTCCCGTATGTTGCTGGTGTAGTCCTAGAACTGCTGAGGATGGAGGCAGGATGCCAGGGTGTGTGCCTGTACCTGTCAACATCTTTGCCACCATTGTGATCTGTCTGTGAAAGCAGCTGCAAGAGGTGAGGTGCTGAATGAGGTGAGGCTACTTCGAGTGGATGTGAAGGCTTCTGTAAGTGCGCCTGGCTTCCATGGATGACTTGGGGTGTAGGTTCACGTCCGCTGTGCTGCAACTTCTGCATCGCACAAATGCTGTTAGTGCCAGCTTGCTCTGCAAATGCTACTGTGTTCCCTCCTTTTCCAAGAAGGTTGTGGTGCCACATATTTGTCTGAGTGTCCCAAAGCCTCTGTAGCTTGAAATTGAGGATGTCTCACAGTTGTTGGGTTCCTGTCTCTGTGAGGGGTGAAGATGTGCCCAGGGTCAGGTTGTGAATGCAGCTGTGGAGCTCAGAGTGCTGCTGCAAAGCCTGTGCAGCCAGACAGGTGGCATTTCAGCAGACCGCCAGGCTGGGGCTGTCTGCTTGCTTGGGCCTCATTTCAAAGCCTCTGCACACTTTTTCCCTTCACAGGGACTTCTTGTCCAAGTAACTAAAGGAAAGGAAGCGAGGTTACTTTGGTCTCAGGAGGCCTCAATCTCAGGAGGCCTTAAGGACTCTCAAATGTTTCTACGTTATATCTGTAGCGTTGTATTATTAAAGAAAAACCCCATCCCTGCCCTGAGTAGGTGGAGGTTCCTGAGATTGTGGGGGTGGAAAGTAGCAGCCTGCTCTGCCTGAAGAAAGCAGAACCCTCCCCTCTGAAAACAGCAGCATTGCCCAATGAGCCAGCCCTGTGCTTGATCTTGTGCTGATCATTTGCACATGCCCTGTGAGCCTAGAGTGCCTTGGCTACCTTGTGATGTTAGCACAAGAGCTTCCCTGTGTGCCTGTGTTTTGGAGGGACGGGAAGGCAGTGAGCAGAGCAGTGCCTGGGGAGTGTGAGTGGCCAGTGTCCTGCAGACCCATCTTCTTGCTGGCTCTTGGTTGCATGTAGCAGACGAGGCAGTTGTGTGGGGCAGAGACAGTGTGTTTGTAGACTAGCTGGCACAGCAGAGGTCTGGTATGAGGTTGATGGCTGTTGCAGTGCTGAGTTGCTCTGTCAGTGTCAGACAGCCTTTCCAGTGCAGCTGCTCCCTGGGCTGATCCCTTTACGTAGGCCCTGGAAATGGAAGTGGCATCCTGCTGTCATTTTGTAGATGCTTGTGGTGGTTGCATTTCCCCACTTGCAGCAAAGAGTTACGCGGCAGGCACAAACATGGAGCTGGGCTCAGTGAGGCTCTTGGCTGGGCTCAGTTTGTAGGAAGGAAAAATCTCAGAGGCTGCCACTTGAAGGTTTCTCTTTGGCATCATTCCTGGTGGGAGAGCAGAAGAGAAAAAGGGCACAAATCTCCCTGGGAAAGCTAACATCACCCCCCAGCGAGTGCTGCATTCATCCTGTGCAGCCTTAGACCCTTGTGATGCAGATGTCTGCCTGTGGATGACTCTCTCTGTGCTCCATTTACCATCATTGCAGAGAAGCAGCAGCTGCCAAAGTGTCGTTCCCCTACTCCACAAGCCCACAGCTGAAGACACAAGGTGCACTAGGCCTTGTCCGCCTTGAGATCCACAGGGCTCTCTAGAGGCTCCAAAACTTGCTGGGAGACAGACCCCCTGGAGAGTTTACCCTGCTGCCTGTCAGACTGAGGTGAGGCTGCCCATCCTGCAAGCACGAGTGGTGTGCAAAGGAGCTGAGAGTTTTACGCTTCTCAGGTCCCCTTTGGAAATGGAACGTCAATTAAATTCATTCACCAAAGCTAGGGAGCTAAGTTGTTTGATTCTGCTGGCACTTCCACCAGTAAGCTGGCCACTTTCAGAGGTAAATTGGGTCGAGCCAACAGTGGTACATGCATCAAGCTGGAAACGGAGGCTGTCATCTGCCCCCCTCTCTTTTCTGCATACCACTTACTCTTTTGAACTCTGATGGCCCTGAAGACCAAGAATCCAGTACCCTACTGAGATGCTAAAGGTACATACTGCCACTCCCCTATTCCCTTCTATGGTAAATGGGAACAATATTCCAGCAAGTAGTTCAGCCACAGCGTCTTGGGCCTGGTCTCCTAGTGCCGTCTGTTTCCACCACCCTAAAGGCAAAGAGATGAGCTCCTCTGAGCCAGGCTGTGGGGCACTGCATGACGATGTGGGGAGAGTGCCTGGTCCCCAAAGCTGTGCAACATCACAAATGGATGTACCCCCTCCCAACGTAGTCATGCCCAAATCCTTGTGTGGGAAGGTTAGGGCTCTGCAAAGTACCTGCCCATGAAACTTGTGGTGTGGAATGCGCAGGAATGTCGCTGGCAGTGGGAAATATGGACTCATTCTGCAGGGTCTCTCCAGCCGCATCCTATCAGCCCATGGCCTTTTGTTCACGCACCTCAAGAGCACCTTGGACTTCACCGTGCGCGAGGTGGGTGATGCAATGCAGGCTGGGAGAAGAACCGGACAGGTCAGCGTTCGCTCACATGGGACACGCTTCATCGTCCCCAGCGTAAAGCACGTGTGAGTCATAGAAGGGAGACAGAAGCGCTGAGGAGCCATGCAGATGGCATGGAAAGATGGTGCTCGGCAGGAGACAGGAAAGCAAACAGTTGGAATTGTCCACCCGCGACCTGAAGCCAGGCACGCCATCACGAAGCCCTCATCCCCCAGCAGCTCACTCTGCTTTCCCCAGGCCGCCCTTCCTACAGCCCAGCTGCCAACGCTCCTGTCTGCACCTGATCTGGCACCAGCCTCTCTCCTGCCCAGTGCTCTCAGCAACCTGCCTGCTCTCCATCATAACAGCACAAGGGCTCATGCTGGAAGCTGCCCCCCTGTCTTGTGCTGAGGTGACACCGGGAGCATGGGGGTGGGGAAGTGCCTGTGAGAAAGATGAGCAGGGGTCAGGCAGCGTGATCTGCTCTTGCAGATCTGCAGGGTGGCCCTGGGAGGAGACATCAGAGACGCCATGCATTTCCTCACCTCATTGCAGGGGCCCTGGGGAGAGAGTGCCAGAGCCTGCATTGCTCAGCCCTGCCAACTCCCACAGCCAAAGCCATACTCACCAGGGCTGCAGCCCAGTTCGCAGGAGCCATTGGACGTGCTGAGGTGACGCACCTCCCGGAGGTGATCTTGCTGCTGCTTAAAAGAAGCTTCCAAGTGGGGTTGTCAAGTTGTCATGTCCTGGTGCTGCTAGCTCTGCCTCCAAGCAGAGGAGAGCGAGGCAACTGAAGGCAATCTTCTTGTGTCCTGAGCTCTGGCAGCTCTCCAGCAGCTCCCATGCTACATGGCTTAAGGGAGTTGAAATGAACAAGAGCAAGAGCACTGCTGAAGAGAGCCAGTGCCAGCTTCTTACCTGGAAGGTAGCTCCCGCCCCAACACCGTGGCTTGCACTGCACAGCAACAGCACAAAGGGGAAGAATTAAAACACACAAGGAGATAAAATCCCATGGGCAGGTGGGGTGAGAGTGAAAGGAGCAAAACGTGGAGGCAACCTAAACCCAAACCCCAATCCAAACCATTCCTACCCGAAGCAGCTCAGTGCACATAATTCTCCCACCGCACTTACCTGCCTCTGTCCAGCTTCCAATGGCTGTGCAGAGCTCCTACAAACAAGGCACCAGCAGGAACACCAGACAGAGCAGGGAAGGACAGGAGTCAGGGTGTCGTTCCTTTGCCTGCTGAGGGAGAGCAGAGGGTGACAGGAGGCAAGTGAGTCATGCTGAGGAACCTCTTAGAAGTCAGCTCCGGTATGGAGGAGGGAGATGTTGGGGACATCGCACAGCTGTGGGACTTTGCTTCCAGACAGGACCTGCTCTCTCGGTGCTCAGCTGCTCTCTTGGCACAGCCTTTTACTGCTCTCTGCCATCGATCCTCACATGTCCGCCTGGGGCTCCTGGACAGCACAGCAGTGGTCTGTGTCCATTGAAAACACAAATCCTGCAGTAGGAGAGCCCATGTTGCAGGGCCCAGATGCTGTATCTGGAGTGGTGTTGGCGTTCATCTCTTAGACTAGTGTAAAGGGCACAGACAACAAGAAAACTGTCTCACTGGGACTCCTCAGGGTCTCCCTGAATCCCCAGCATGGGGATGTTCTGACACCTTCCCTCTGCTCAGCATTTGTCATGGCACCCAGCTGCATTGCGCTGGTCTTTCTATAAACCTGGTGCTGCAGTGTCCTGCCAAAGGTACTTTTAGACAGCCAGCTCCTCGACTAACAGATGTGGGGACAGACAGACGTGGTCATGTGTGCGGGCTCTGCACCTGCCAGTGCCTAGCCCAGCTCGTGCTCCAAGGTTTCCCCAGGAGCCCTTCATGCCCTTCTTCAGCTCATTGAGAAGGACCTTAACGAGTCTTTGCCCCTAGCATTGCAGTTCCCCCTCCACCAAGGATGACACTACTCACCAACTGACTATCAGAGCTCGTCGTGCTGAAGACAGCCCTCAGAGCGCAGCACTCCAGCCCCCTTTCCACTTACTTTGGTGTTCTTTTGTAGTCCTCATCTCCCCAGGCTTCTTGGACTGCTCTCATCTCTGCTTGCTGACCGTCTGCTGGGCAGTCCCACTCTCCCTCCTACTGCTGAGGCCATGCGTGCCTCTTGCTGGGCTGGACACAGGCCTCAGAGCTGCTTGCCTTCCTCTTGGTGGGCAGCTGGGTCCTCCCGGGTGAGCGCTGCCTGTCCCTGCCATCAGCAAAGGGGACGTGGCTGCAGCCCTGCACAGCGCAAGCAGCCGTGTCCTCCATGTGCCCCTGCTGGAGCTCTCTCTCCTCCCTGGAGGCAGCAGGGCAGCAGCTGGGATGGCTCCAGCTAGTTTGGTTTGGCATGGCAGAGACTAGCGAGCTGCCCGCCCTGGCTTTGCTGTGGCTGCAGCTGGGTGTGTGGAGTGGCTGCTCTTTCTGCCTCGTGTCACCTTCCTCTGCTGGGGCTGAGTGCTCCAAGTCTGAGGAGAGCACAATGCATTCAGGGCTTCTCTCTGCCGAGGGCTTCCAATATCCCACAAGGACACAGCTGTCTGACGAGGAGTCACTGTCCTGGGGGTTGGCAGGAGCCGGCAACTGTCTCTGGGCTTCTCCTCCTGCTTGAGCTGCCCTGTTGTCAGAGTTTGTCTGTAGATCTTGGTGAGATTGTGTGGCTGTGGCAATGTCACGGGGGCCTGCATACGAGGTGACAGGAAGCGTTGTATAGCCAGGGCTGCCAGCTGGGGATGGACTCTGGGCTGGCCCTGGAGTCGTGGCTGTACCCGCAGCAGCTGCTGGGCTTAATGATGCTGAGGGGCCTCCTTCGTGCTGGCTGTGAGAGTGGCAATCATATATGGCCTGCTGGTTGTAGGTCTCCATGCTGCATGAGCACTGGGTAAAGCTGATGAGCTCGTGGACGAAATGCCTGGTGCGACTCAGCAGCAGCAGCTCTAAGTCGTCAGCAAAGGCCTGACTGTCCAGGTCATACCTCCTGAGGTTTGTCAGGACGATGAGCTCCGTGATGGTGATCAGTGACTGGTGGACTCCAAAGAGGACTCTCAGTTCGTGCTGGAGCCAGGGCAGCAACCTCTGAATGCTGTCCGGATTGCGGGAGAAGAACTCTGTGGAGATGTCTTGGGGGTGGCCGCCATGCGGAACCCTTTGCACACGCATCCCTGTGCGGTACAGAGTGCGGCGGAAGTTCAGCATCTCCTCCTCTGTCGCTGGCACATGTCTCTGAGGTCTGCTCTCAGCACTGGCCTGCCTGTGCAGAGACAGCCCCTTGCTTGGCTCCCGCAGCCCTCCGGCACTCTGCCTCTGCCTGCTGTGGCTTGGAGGCCCCTCCAGGCTGCTGCCGTCCTGGGCAGAGGATGGCATCTGAGGAGCAGGGGACTGCTGCTGCGGGTGAACTGCAGGGCGACGATGCCTCCTGGTGGCAGGGCGCCGAGGAGCTGTCTGTCGCGGCCGCCTGGCACCAGAACTATCTTTGGGAGGCCTCACAACATACTCCTGGTAGTCATCTTCTGCCAGCACTGTGTGCAGAATAGACTGGAAAACCTGCTTGCAGAGGGGGCATTCGGCCTTTGTTTTCGACCAGCGGAGCACACAACCAAAGCAGAACTTGTGGAAGCAGGGTTTCACGTAGGCAACATCGTCTAAGGTGTCCAGACAGATGGGACATGTAGCATCTGGAGCTGCTGGTGTTGGTGTGGTGTGCTGCAGAGGGCTGGGGAGAGCTGAGGATGAGGAACTACCATCCATGGGAGGTGTCTCAGCTGCTGCTGCTGTGCTCTGCTGAAGAAAGAGAGGCCAAGATGATTCCCTTTGTCAGGAAGACTGTGAGGGTGAAGTGGGGGCTGGACTATGGTGCAGGCGGGGGTGCAGAAGAACCATTGGCACACACCGAAACTCAGAGGAGGCACCTTTGGGGCTGAGACAAAAGAATGTGGGCGCTGGTGGGCTAATAACCTGGAAGGCCTGGGTGCCCTCAAAAAGGGAGGTGTTGTGGGTCAAGCTCCTGCCAACTAAGGAAGAGAGCAAGGAAAGGCACTGAAAAATGTTCAGGCTCAGGAACTGCCTAGGATGTGCAAAGCTCTCTGCCTCCTTCCGCAGAAAGAGGAGAGGCCCGTTTGCACCAATACAACTTTCATCAGCCGAACACGGGAGGCTGTGGGCACAGGCATTCAGTCATGCCTCAGAGCAACTCTTCCTTGATGAACTGGGAGCAGCCAGGTACCTGGGGAACCAACATACTGTGCCTGGGGACGACGGGCGGCCTTGCCATTCTTGGGTACCCAGCCTCAGCGCAGCCCTTTCCGCTTCTCCTCTTCAAAAGCATTGCTGTGCTGCTTGGGACTCAGCACTTCCCCAAAGCCCACTCTCCATCACCCCTTCCTTGCCTAGCCTAGCCTGCGGGACATTGCCAGGTGCAGCGCAGAGCTGCCGGTGGACACTGAGGAAGAGGCAGCGAGGTGCCTGAGTGTTTCCAGAGACCCCTGCAGCCTCTTGGTGCCCACAGAGCACTGGCCATAGATGCACAGCCTTGCTGTCAGCTCAGTGAGCCCAGTGGGAGTATGGGAAAGACAGAAGGCACCTTTGGAATTGAGCACCCTGGGCTGCTGCTAGCCCCAAAACATCCCAGCCCCCGTGAGAGTGGCATGCGTGAGCGGAGCTCCTGCTGTGTCTTGCACACAGGCTCATCAGCAGCCTGGGGGTGAGCTAAGCTGGGCAGGACTCTGCCCCTGGGGAGCTGCACGGAGAGCAGAGCAGCCCCAGAAGCTCAGAGGTGCCATCACAAGGGTGCCCTGAGCTGCACAGAGAGGACGCCCTGACCACAGGACCAGTGTTCCTTTGGGAAAGGACATGGTGCCAAGGCTTGGACACCTTTGGCAAGCCTTCCTGGATCTTTGCGCTTTTCCACAGCTTTCAGGGTGCTTCCTGAGCTGTCTGGTTGAAGGTTCAGGCCCAGACATGTGAGTTCTCTGTCAGGGAGCAATGTTACTTCTTTGGGCAGAGAGAGGGCCCCTCAGCGCTGCCATCCAGCCAAAGGCAGCAGAATTCAGCAACACCCCGTGTCCCTGGCAGCTCTGGACCCTGCTCTTTTCAAGGCAGGGTGGAGAGGTGATGAGCTGGAGGAGAGGACGGGGGCCTCTCCTGACCCTGCAGCTTCCCCAAGCTGACAGTGTCTTCACAGTGGGCAGGGCGGGGGCTTTGGTGGCAGGCGGCAGTGTGACGGCCTCTCTCAGCACGATAAGAGCAAGCCCCGTCGCTCCGCGTGTCCCGTCAGTTGTGGGCTGCTCAGTGAGAGCGGATGGCACCCACCTCCATGGACTTCTCTGCTGGGGGCAGTGCGCGTGGGGAACGCAGGTGCGTCTCGGCTCCTCCAAGGGTTCAGGTGCGCTCTCCGCGCGGTGCTGTCAGGCTGGAGGGCTCTGTGTGTATGTGCGTGTGGCTGTGAAGGGAACAGGCTGCAGTTAGGGGAAAATCCAACCTGTGGCTTGGTACCTCAAACCGTGTAAATAAGGCCGCAACCGATCCGGAATTCAGAGAAGTCGTCAGAGGTAACATGAGGAGAGGCAGAAATACGGGATGAATCTGTGGAATTGCCCAGCATTTCTGAAGGAGGAAGGGAAGCATTCGCCAGACAGAGCTGCCTGTGGAGGGGGCAGGGGTGGGGACGGGGGTGTCAGGTAATGTATAGCTGAGGCGCGAAAGTGGGGCGGGATACGCAGAACTACCGAGAACAATCTAAGGGCAAGCAGACATGCTTCCTGCAGAGCAGAGGGAGGTGGCGAGGACCTGCCCTTGATCTCAGTGAGTTCTGGGTGATTCTGCTTTTTAAAGGAAGATTTACCTGTTGGCTCTCTCTTAATGCACTGTCTGTATACCTCTGAAGACCAGGAAGCTTTCTAGCTTGCTGCGTGGCGTCCTCTCTGCCTGGGAGAACTCAGGCTTGTTCCGAGATTTGAACATCAACAACCTCAGGGTCATGGAACCACGGAACGGCAGAGGGTGGGGGTCAGCTAGAGCAGGTTGCTTGGGGTCGCATTCAGTCAGGTTTTCAGTATCTCCAACAGCAGAGACCCCACAACCTCTCTGGGTGACCTGGGCAGTTTTTGACCACCCCCTCTGAGTGAAAAACCTGTCCCTTGTGTTTCAAGAGAATTTCCTAGATGCCAGTTTGTGCCCATTGCCTCTTGTCCTGTCACTGGGCCCCAGGGAGAAGAGTCGGCCTCCATCCGCTGTTCTTCCGATGTGTTGAAACACATTGATCAGATTCCCCCCGAGACTTCTTTTCTCCACGCTGACCACTCCCAGCTCTCTCAGCCTCTGCACATATGATGCTGCAGTCCCGTAATCATCTTCATGGCCCTCTGCTGGACTTGCTGCAGTATGGCCATGTCTCTCCTGTACTGGGGAGGGCAGAAATGCACACAGTAGTCCAGGTGTGGCCTCACTGGGCCTGAGGAGAGGAGAAGAATCACGTGGAGGTGACTGCACACCTAATGCAGCCCAGGATGCTGGTGGGCAGGTGCTGGTGCCTGTAGTCGCCATGCAGTCCTGGAGGTTCAAGATGCTGAGGGCAGTGGGGAAGGACAGTATCAAATGGACAGATGTGGCCTTTGAGAGAGCAGACTTCACCTCCTAGAGGCAGCTGGTAGTGGCATGTCATGGGAGGCAGCTCTGACGGGGGAAGGAGAGCAGGGAAGCTGGCAAGCCTTTAAAAGCAGCTGCCTCCAAGTGCCAGAAGAGTGCAGCCCCATGCTCAGGAGAACGGGCACAGCAGGAGACCACTGCTGCTAAACAGCGAATTCCTGATGCAGTTAGAAGGCAAAAAGGCAGCACGTGGGAGATAGGAGCAGGGAGAAGGGACAAGGCTACAGAGGAAGAGTTTAGAAGCATTGTCCAGGCACGTGGGCATGGCCTTAGGAAAGAGAAAGCTCATCTGGAGCTGAGCCTTGCGAGGTTTATCAAGGGCAATAAGAAAATCTTCTGTCACTGCATGAGTAGTAGGAGAAAGAGAGCAGAGGCAGGTAAAGGTGAGGTCCTTGGTGCCTTCTTTGCCTTGGTCTTCAACAACAACATCCGCCCCCCAGGCTCCTATGCTTAGTGGAGGGGGGTTGTGGGGGAGATGAACTACAGGCAGCGTGCAAGTGTCAAGGGAGGGATTCCTTGCCAGAGCTCTGCCCATAGAAGTGCGTGGGGCCCTCACAGTTTGTGTCTATGGGAGCTGAACGTTTTAGCCTAGGTCCTTGCAAGGCTGCACTCTCTCACCTTTGAAAGGGTCTCTGTGTGCCCAGGATGCGCAGGCTGCTGCGCAGGGAGTGCTGGGCCCAGGTAGGGTGGACAGACAGCACAGAGACAGCAGCACCGCTGGCCTGGCTGGCAGCACCACTGGTGCTGGTGCTGGGGCTGGTGCTGGAGCCAATACAGACCCCTGCAGCGCGCAGGTGGTGGGAAGGTAGTGTGGAGGTGCAGGGCAGGAGGGGACATGGGGCCCACGGGGCCTTTTTGGGAGCTGGTGCGGCAGCAGACATCCTGAAGAGGCTGGAAGAGGAAAGCAGGGCTAAGCCCAGCACTGGCTTTGCCTGCAAACCTGCTGCTGCCCCGAGCTATGCCATAGACGGGAGCGGCTGTCGCTGGCTCTGCTGCAGCCCTCCAGCAGCCTCTGGCAGTGCCTCGGGGCTTACAGATGTGCCTGTGGATGCTGCACATGTGGCTGCTCAGCTGGATGAGGTTTGGGAGCCTCTGCAGGACCCCAGGGTTAAGGAATCAGTTTTTGTTTGCTTCCAGGGACAAGATTTTTTTAAACATTTTTTTTCGTGCTGTAATCTGGATGGTAGCTCAAAAGATTTCTACCATGACATAGAAGCAAAACCAATCTCCTCTCTGATTGCAGATGCGCCTGTAGGTGAAGCTTTCCCAGCCTTTCATCTGGACAAGGTTTTGGCCTCTCTGCAGAACGCTACAGGCAAGTAGTTAATACTTTTTTCCCTGAATGAAGCAGCTTGTGATGTTACGTAATTTCTCTTTGCACTCCAGTGATCACTTTTGTGACTCCAAAGCCATATATCTGAATACATAAGTGAAGGAAATCTCTTCTCCAGTTGCAGATGTGGCTGGAGGGAGGCTTCTGCTGATTCTCAGCTAGCTGAGGTTTTGGAGAGAGGTCTGAATTGCACAGGTGAGGTGTGGCTATTCAATACTGGCACGAATCGTCTTTTCTCTTGTAATATCTGTCTGCCCTCCAGATGAATCGAGGTTACCCAGCAAACATCTTTGGTATGAAGCCCAGAGGAAGAGTCAGGGGTAGTTAGGACTCAGGCTTTGCCTGCCCAGTGGGCTCTTGTACAAGGCAAGTGTAAAGGGTCTGTTTTGTGTGCTGGGGCAAAATGCTGCCTCTCCAGCTGTGGCTTCTTTGGTGTCCCATTAGAGACCTCCTTGTCAGGGACATTGCACCAAGGGCCAGGCTGTTGGTGCAGCTGATCTTTGAGGGATGTAAAATCCTGCATCAATGCAGGATTTGGGGAGGTGCCAGTTCCAGTTGAAAGGGCGCCTGCTCTGCTCTGCAACTTTGAGAATCTAGACCCACATGTACATCCTGTGCAGTGACATGATCCACTCGCCTTCCCTGCAGTTTGTATCATATTGGAAAAATCACACTGGTACCTTCTCATTTGTATTTGGTTGTAGATGTGCCTGTAGACACTTGTGACCCTGCCTCTCAGGTGGCTCCTGACTTCAAAGCCTGGGAGGGATCCTGTGGGTTAATGGTCTCTGTGCATTTCCGTGCACAAAGAATCCTTTCTGTTTTTGTGTTGTATTCTTTGAAATGTAACTTACTACTTTCTCTGAAGATCCTTGGAGAGAAACTTCCCAGATAAAGCATCTGAATATTCTGCGGGATTTTCAGAAGCTGTGAGGAAAATAGTACAGGGGGAATTTCTGATAAGCTCCCTGGCATGATGGGACTTGCTTCTCAGAAGGATTTTGTCCCCAGCTGAAATGCCTGCCCCTTTTTCCTGTCCTCTGTGATGTGAATCCTTCAATGTCCTCTTACAGTTGCCCTCCCCCCAAATGCCAAAAAGTGGCATGTGAGCAGGAAGAGCACAGGCAAGTTTCTCATCATCCAGTCTGTCTGGTTTTGCTGTCTGCACCAGTTTCTTGGAAGATGTTGTGCACATCTTGGAAGATGTTTTGGGAAGGAGGCAGTCACAGAGTGCTTGTCTCCGATAGAGGAGCCAAGCGTATAGAGGGAAGAGGGATGCCAGGTAATTGCTGTCCCTTGTCACCTGGTGTAATACCTCTAACTGCTTGTGTGTCTCTGGGCTCCTTCCTTAGGAGATAGGAAGATCGGCCAGCAGTGGCTTTTTGGAGAGGCCTTTCATCTCTGGTATGTGGCAATTACTGCTGTTTGTGATTTACTGGGGCAGATGTTGTTGCAGTCTGTGTAACTGCAAGGGGACCCTCATGTGCAGTGAGACAGGAGGAGGAGACCCTGTGCAAGACTCTTGGTGTGTTTGGTGCTTTTAATTCTGAAGCCGAGGTGTGTCGCTTTGGTCTCATCCAATCGAACCTCGGAAAGCACCATGTGAATTCTAGTTCTCTCCTGAGTCTTGTAGAGCAGCCTGCTCTTGTCAGAAAGGTAGTGTGCACATTTTGGAAGATTCTGTGAGTGCAGCAATGGTGCTGCTTGTAGGAGGAATGTGGCAGTGAAAGCTCCCTTGATGCTCACATACATCTTCAGGGGAGCCTCTGAGACCTAAAGGGCGTTTTTCTGTTGGCCAAGGCTAGAGGACCAGCTTGTAGGTGTAACGATTATTTCTGGGCTTCCCACACTTAGCTGCATGCCTTTGGTGCTGTGAGGGGATGCAAAAGTCCCCAGAGAGCAGTGCTGAAACCCAGATGCATTCAAGTGTTCCCTGGAAGAGCTGTGAGAGGAGGAAGGTGAGGTGATGCCTGTGTGTTAGGGAAGCCAGAGCACACAGTGACTGCTGGGCTGGAGAGTGCAGCTGGTACTGTTCCAGCTGCAACTGTGCCTCTCTGCAGCCAGGGCCCCCAATGTCCCTGAGCAAGAGAGCAGGAGCACAAGAGAGCCTGCCTCTGTGAGCTGGGCTTAGGATGCTGAGCTGGAAGTGCCTTCCTTGGCAGGGAGCTGGGAGTTCCCGCTGTTCCTCGTGGAACCTAGAAAACGTTGCAGCTGCAGGGTTTTCTCTCAGGCAGAGATGTTAACTCCTCAGCTTGCCTGGGAAATCTGGAGGCACCATTAGGTGAGGAGTAATGCAGAGTCTACCACTCTAATGCGCAGAATGGTAGTATTTTCCTCCAGGTGGGATAAGAAGAAGAAAGTGGAGGCTTCAGCTCATAAAGATCTACACAAACACATTGTAATAACTTCTGAAGTCATCTCCGGTGTGGTAGTGGCGAGGGTAGTCTTGGTGGTAGTAGCCCCTTTGCTGCTGAAGAAGAGAGAAGGGTAAATTGGGTTATTTTCCCCATGTATTAGTGGGATGGCTGCTCTTAGGAATTCAGAGCTCTAGTGCTGTGGAATGCAAAGTGAGCTGTCAACAGTCCTGTTGAGATTTCTGCTCTCAAATTTTCTTAATTGGCCTCATGATTCATACCAACGTGATTCATACGGTGTGCTGAAGCTTGCTTTTATTCTATCAGGGAACCAGTTAGGCCTGTCACCAACACTGCCCGTAAAAGGGAAGAGGGCAGAGCAAATTCAGGCCGAGGAAGGCAGGAGGCTGACATATTGCTGTGGAAAATATGGACTTGAAGAATAGCTTCAGTCCACTGCTAGTGCATTAGGACACCCTGTGTTCTAAAGGTGATATCTCATATTTTTTGCCTCAGCCTAGAGGCTGGAGCAGCTCCGATCCTAGTGATGACTCTTTCTCAGGTACATGCATGTCATTGGATTCTGCAGAAAAAGAGTCTCTGTTGACAGCAGCTGAACCTGATCACTCCAAGCCTGTGTATCTTTGTATAAATGCATACTGTGTTTTTTCAGGGGGCCACAGCTGATGCTGCAATGCCCTTAGCAGCCTGGAGACACCCTGAAGGCACCTAGACCACTGGTTGGGCGGTTCCAGTTATGAGCCCGTGGGGATGTTTTCCAGAGGTCTGTATCACAATGTGGATTTCCACAGGCACCTCTCCTTGTTAGGGATGTCCCTTCAAAGGGCTCAGGTTTCTGCTAGGGTGTTTCTTATAAAGCATGACATTGTTTAAACCAGGAGAGACGCTTGTTCCCAAGCCAGTGGCAGCTGCTGAAGACTTGAGGTGAAGTGCTGGAGGCCATGAAGGGATGGATCTCTTTGTACCCAGCCTCCCTGAGGTGTCCTCTTTAGGGCTGCCATTAAGGTTTCCTTTTTGGAATGGTTAAAACTGCGGAATCCGTGGCTGTGATTAATTTCCCAAAGATTTCTTGGAGCTGGTGCTTGGAATGAGAGGTGTAAAAGGGAAAGAAAAAGCAGGCTGTGTTGTGGAAGAGAAAGAGCACGGAGAGATCTGCCTGGGACCCCTAATGAATGTTCCTCTGCATCAGCTCCTTCCTGCTGAAAGGGCCCAAGGCACAGCAGAATCGCAGTGACTCCCCTGGGATGCAGCAGGTAGGATGAAACCTGACTGTAAAACCTTGGCTTCACAAGAGCCCCAGATCAGAGGCTGGTACTCAGTTTTGCTCTACAAATGTACTGGGTATTTCTACATCTCCTGAACTTTTTGTTCTCTGTGCCAGCTCACGGCACAAATGTCTGCATCCCCCCCAGGTTCCCCTGGCCGCAGTCAGCCCAACTGCAGCACCTGGCAGCTCCTGTCTCTGCACAGGGGAAGAGCCCTGCTGCTGCAACCCCTCAGCAGCTCTTGCTGCTGCTGAACCCTGCTGTCCCAGCAGGAGCTCAGCTGCATCTGTGACACAGGACTTCCTGCTCCATCTCCAGTCTCAGCTTCTCTCCAGCCAAAAAGTCAGGCCAAGGATCGAGCATAGACTGGAGGAAGAGCACTGCCCACTCAGCTGAGGTTGTGCTCCGGGCAGATAAAGGTCTAACGCTGCCACAGGGGTCTCTGGCAGAGCTGTCTGCACAGCAGGCAGAGCTCTGAAGCGCTCCCACGTTCCCACACAGTCACAGGAGCAGGGACTGAACTGGGCTCCTTGGCTGCCCCACAGTACTGCACCCTCCCTTCTCCCCATTCAGGAGGGAGATGTGCAGACATGATCACTCAGCGTGGATACATGCTGGTCCCTCGTCTGTCCTTTGTATCAGGGAGGGGGATGGCACAGCTCAGCTCAGCTCAGCTCCAGCAAGACGTGCATGCATCCTCCGTGCTGCTCTTCAGCTTCTCTGGCCATCCCATATGGTCCAGAAAGGATGTCCCATAGCAACATGCATGTCCCAGGCAGCAGCAGATCTGCTGACCCAGAGCCAGCTCCCAAGGGATGTTCCCTCCAGAGATGTTTGGCTTTTGTTGTGACTGAGCTCAAGTGAGAGGAGTGGGGAGAAGCAGGTGATTGCTTGGGCAGCTTTGAGAATGAACTTGAAAATGTTTGCCTGTAGGGACAGTGACTGCAGACCACCCACTGCCCCCAAAGACTCCATCTGGGCTGGTCTTGAGTCAGGAACAGGAGCATCTTTGATGAGGATGTTGATTGAGCCCGTGTGCACGGTGCAGAACAGATTAGCAGTGCATCACTGTAATTTCTTGGCCACCTAATTGCCATGCTGCTGTTGGCAGTTGGTATTTTTCAACTTTGAATAAAACAAATCCAGCCATTGTAGGTGCTTCTGGACTTGTGAGTTATTTTATTTTATTTTATTTTATTTAACATTGGGACTGAGCAGCAGGGAGAAGTCTGAACTACATGTCCTGTGTTCTTGTAGGCAGTGCTTACATGTCCTGTGCTCTTGTAGGCAGTGCTGAATTGAACAACTCCTGTCTGATGTGGGGAGGGGAATTTTCCCTTTTCCCTCTGGGTTTCCCGGGTCAGTTCCTGGTAGCAGAAAAGAGCATTTCCCGTGAGCAGGGGAGGCACAAGAAGGTTCCCAGCACATCAAGAGGCCAGTGAAGACACAGGCAGATGCTTTGGCAAACTCTTGGGGTTCATTTGTGGCTGCTCAGGATGCTCGCTCTTCTCTTTCTTGGAAGATGACACAGGGCAGAAGAGAGAGCCTTCAGTAACCCTGACTGATTATATTTTAGCGCTAGTAAAGTGTATGCCTTGTGCTGGGTGCTGGTCCTAACACTGTTGATCCCCCAGCCTCCTGGAGGTGTCCTCATCGGGTCTCCCATTAAGGTTTCCCTTTTGGAAAGGAAAATGGTTATCCTTCCAAGTCCTTTGGACTGCTCAGCTGGATCAGGACACAACTAGGGTGGAGAGGGGCAAGAGACGTTGTGAAGGATCCCTGTACAGCTGTGCGCAAGTACAGAATTTCAGCCCCTAATTCACCCCAGGGTGTTGTAATCAGAATAGAAAAGGTGATGTGCTCAGCAATCTGCTGCCTGCTCTAGGAGAAGGCCATACCTTTTAACAGTGAGTATGCGCCAAGAACAAGGCTTAACTACGTAACACCTGCTGATAGACTTTGGAAAGGACGTGCCAGTAAAGAAGCAGAGTAAGGCGCACCTTAAGTGCTTTTTGTAACCCAGCCTCCAGGAGGCAGGCAATATTGCTGAGTAAAAAAGAATTTCAATAACCTTTCCTCACATTTCACCCCAATCCTTCTTTTTTCCTACATCGCTTTCAGCCTTCCTTCTCTGCTGTTAGACAATCCCGAAAAGCGTTCCTTGTCAAACCAGACAGCCCCCTATTCACAAGTGCAGGGAGCCTTTTCACCCACAAGTGCATTGCTCGAGTCTGGCGAGCTGGGAGGTTTGTGCAGGTCCTGCTCCTGCACTGAAGTGAACGTGTCAGCAGAAGGCAGGAGAGGCGTCCAGAGGTCGGGAAAACGGTCTTCCACTCACAGATCCCACCAGTGGGAGAGCCAAGAAAAGTCTGAGGGGCCTGGGTGGGAAAGAGAGAAAATGAATGTGATAGGAACACATGAGCCAGAGGTCCTGCTGGGACACGAGGCCGCAAAACTGCTGGGCAGGGGATGAAAACTGTTGAAGGGCAGAGGTACTGTGTGAGCAGGAAGCGGGTTATGGTGTCAAAATTACCTGTTCTCGTTTGTGCATTCACAGGCACCAGTAATGAGCAGCAGGAGTCAGATTTTTAAGTTTTTTTTAATTTTTATTGCTAGCAACAAGCTGCCTCTTGTCTGGCAGCACAAGAAGGGGCCGCAAGCAGCTTTTTGTTACAACTTTTAAGCAATAGTTAATTGTTACATGTTCAATGCTTTAATTTACATAACCTGCCAGATCTAGCCACAATTTTTACTTCTACCCATCCTCTTGCTGTGTTACAGTACAAGAGAGTTCCGTGACAGCCTCCTATGGTCCATCTTCTTCATGAGCTGATTTTGCACCTCTTCTGCTGGTACCTTGGAACAACTTTTGTACTGCTGGCTGGATTAACCTGGCTTCTTTGCAGATCTTCAACTTTGTACAAGAACAGGCCTAAGGCGAAGTCAGATAAGATGTTCTGCTTGCAGGGTACATGAGCTTCCATGTTCTTTTTCTGCAAAACTAGAGGACAGTCGAAATTTCCTTAACATTCCCTCCTTTTATTTCATGCATACCACCCTGCAATATTACGCTGGTCTACACCGATATCTCCTTACACATGGAGAGGCATATTTGACCCATGCATGAGACAAGAGAAAAGCACCGTTCCTACTGCCAGGATTAATGTTAAAATTATTAAAATACATCTGGTCCACACTCCCAGACCTGGTAGCCATGACCACAACCATGACCAGTTCTGTTGCTAGGAAATTAAGCAGTTACTGCTCCTTGGCTACTTGATGGAAGGCACGCACATGTCGTTGAATGACATTTGCATAATATTTGTTTTTATTTGTTTCCATAAAAAACACAGACAGTGCATGCCAATACACACACACGCCCCGCTGTGTGGCCACTAGGTAATCTAAAGCCCAGCGATTCTAGAGGGCTAATGGGGAGAAAGACTTCGCTTCTACTTTTAGGTTTCTTGAGGCACATGGACCGGTGTTTTGAATGATTTCAAGGGTGGCAGAGATGACACCCACACTTGGGAACAGTGCACGCATTAACTGATTTAATCTTTTAGGTCTTTTCACTGTGTTAAAATAGTACGGTTCCCAACTAGGATGGTCTTGCTTCTGTGCCCAGGAGGCAGGAAGTAACATCAGTCTCAGTGGTACTTTTACATTTTGATAGTCCCCATTTGTCTGAGTATATCATTTGGAATGGATTTTCACCTATGCACCAGTTGCTATACTTCTAAATGCACACTGTCCAGCTGCTACTACCAGGAGTGACCGCAAGGCGGGCAAGCGCAGGTCAGAATCCAGCAGAGAGAGATGCTCAAAGTCTGCCCTGTGAGGAATGGCTGTGAGAGCTGGGCCTCTTTAGCCTGGGGAAGAGAAGCCTGAGGGGGGATCTTATCAATGTCTTAAGTATCTGAAGGGAGGGTGTCAAGGGGACAGGGACAAACTCTTTTTCAGTTGTCCCATGTGATAAGGGCAGAATCTTTTTCCTTCTCTGGAGATATTCAAAGCCTGTCTGAATGCAACCCTCTCTAAAATGCTCTACGTGACCCTGCTGGAGAAGGGGGGTTGGACTAGATGATCTCCAGAGGTCCCTTCCAACCCTTCCTATTCTGTGGTTCTATGATTTTTATGATTTCTGTGTCCCCCAGGTCAACTTTGAGCAAGACACAAGTTTGTGCCGAGCTCTCTTCAGTCACAACTGGCCAGCATCTGCCTGCCAGCAGAGAGAAAGAACACTACAGCCTGCTCAAGGTGACATTCAGGGATGACGACAGTTTAAATACCTGGCTGTAGTAGCAATACCTACTGTTGAACAGAAGCACATCTTTCTCCAGTTTTAGGAGAGCACTCACCATGTGGGAGACCTTGTTCTGCCCTTATCAAATACTCTGGGGGTCAGAAGTAGTTTGACCATACAGGAAGAGCCATTTTCTCTTCATATTCAGGAATGAATGGAGAGAGCTTGGATTTGCCAAAGCAGCTGCAGCCAGGGAACATGGATGGCCACAACGCAGACGCAAGAAAAAATAATCTATCTCTGCTTAGATATCTTCCTCTACAACAGCAATGCACACCTTATGCTCTGGCTTTAAAATGTAGGTTTAACCAAGGGCCTGGGAAAAAGGAGTAAGGACACCGGGGTCAATAGAAATAAACAGAAACAACGGGCCCTGACCTGTAAGCTCTTTGAAATAGCTCTCCATGCAAGGGTTTGTTCACATCCTTCTCCTTGCTCTAGCAAGGACAGAGCCCATTTGTGGGCATCTTTTTCCTTTCCTCCTTAGCAAAAGGAGGACAAGAGGAAGATAACAAAACAGCACTAGAGCTCTACATGTACATACCTCAGGGCTCAGGCCCTGCTCTTTTCACAGCCATCTTCTTTCCTCTTTTTTTTTACTGCAGAGGACAGACTGCTAATGTTTGTACCTTAAAGCTGAAAATAAATCAAATTTTCACAGGTTGATCGAGAAAACTGAATACTGCACTGTCCCAGCACACTACAACAGCAGCTCCTGCCTATCTGCTTTTCCTAACAGTTTCTCCACACACAGCCAGGGTGTTTCAGCTTTCCAGGAGGGGAGAACATCCCGGGGCAAAAGCAGCATAGGAAGCAGCTGCTCTGTTCCTCTCCCTCCTGCCCTGCTGCCTGCGAGGTCACTAGTGCTGCAGCTCTCTCAGCTCTCGGCACCTGCCAGGCTGCAGCGCAGGCTGAAACCCCCACTGTGTCCCCGGGATGCTCATGGGCAGCAGCTGCCCCCAGCGCAGCGCAGTGCAGAGGTTTCTCTCCCATCCCTCACCTCCCCTCCCCTCCCCTCCCGCAGACTCGCCCAGGCCCCGGGGCAGAGCGGGGCCCTGCGGCAGCAGCGCCCGGCAGCAGCGTTTCCCCACCCACCAGCACCAGCAGCCAGGGACACACAGGCCCCGCCCCCACAGCCGGAAGTGACGCCCCCTGCACCACAGCCCCTCCCACCCCTCACTCCTCCAATAGCTCCCGTGGGGCGTGGCCTCGTGGGGTGGGACACACCAGGGAGGGGCGGGAGGGAGGCAGCAGGGCGCGTGCGCTGTTCAGGGGCCGGGTGGGGAGGGGTGGGCAGGGCAGCTGAAAGGAGGGGCCCTGAGGGGAGTGTAGGGGCGTGGCCGGTCAGGGAGGAGCATGCGCAGTGGCCCAGAGGAGGGCGGTGAGGGGCGGGGCAGGGGCGGGGCTGCCCAGGCCCTGTGGGCAGGCGGGGAGGGCGCGAGAGGCGGCTGCTGCCGCGGGGCAGCATCTCCCGGCCCGGGCCGCCCGGAGCCTTTGGCCGCAGCGCCGGGATCTGCCGCGCCGGGGCCGAGGGCCACGGGCTGGGCAGTGCGAATGGCCGTGCACGCGGGGGCAGCCGGAGCCGCCACGGCCCAGCTGTGTGGCAGCAGTGGTGGGGAAGGCCTGGCCCGGCCTGGGCCACCTCCAGCCCCCGGGAGTCCCCGGCTCTTGCACCCTTTCTCCTAACAGCCCCGCGGCTCGGTGCTGGCTGTGGTGGCCATTTCTCAGCACCATCCCGGCTGTGAGGAGAGGCTGTGGCTGCAGTGGCGCTTGTGGGGGCTCCGGGCAGGAGGCAGGAGGCAGCCAGCGCTCCGGTGCCCCTGCTGACAGCCCCGCTTTCCCCGGGGCAGGTCCCCAGCTCCTCTCTGAGCCCAGCCCAGCTGTGGGCTCCACGAGGAGCAGGATGTGCGGAGGCTCCTGACGGCCGTGGCCAGAGCCAGGCTCTCGGGTATCATGGCAAAGCGACTGTGGAAGAGCTGTGCCCTTCTGGAGGACGCTCACAGCCCCTCGGGACACCTCCCCAGAGACAGTCGAGGGTCTGAAGGTGACATTTCCTCAGGAGAGCAACGACCCACAGAACCATCACAGCCCTGTGTGCTCAGCTCTGCCCCACAGATTCCTCCCAGCAGCAAGGCAGTGTTGAGGGGCATCTGTGTGTTGGCAGGTGCTCGGGGTAGCGGGGAAAGATCCTGCTGGGGTTGGCAAAGGTGCTGCTGGTGCTGTGCATGTCGGGGAAGGAACTTTGTGAGCTTCCTTCAGACCTACTGGTCTCTCCATCAGCTTTGGAGTCTCAGGCTCTTGTCCAGGCTTGGCAGCTCCTCTCCCTTCCCCCCACACGAGCAACAGGGACCTGAAAGCAGGGACTTGTGGAAGCTCCTTGCCTTTGGTGTCATCCCTGCCTGCAGCTACATGCTGAGAAGCCCCTGGGAAGTGTCCTGGGGGTGAGCAGGAGTTGTGAGGAGCCCTACCCCGTGCAGACCCCTCTCCGTGGGGGAATGACCCTGCCCTGCATGGGCCACTCCTTCACCCTAGAGCTTCCCCAGCCCATGTTCAGACTGTTTGTAGTTATCCCTGTGTTGTCCCCAAATTGTGTTCTGTTACCCGGTGTGCAAGCAGCCAATAGACACACAGGGTCCAGAAAATTGTTTCTTTCATTTCTGCACAGAGATGGGTGCTAGGTGCTGGATCCACAAAGCTAGCACACCTTCTCTGCTTCTGACTCTTCCTCCCTTCTTTTCCTTGAGTCTTGTTTACCATTGGCAGTTTCTTTTTCCACAGCATCGCTCAAACAAGGGTGGCAGCGTTTCTTTGGCAGGAGACTTGCCAAGTGCTGAGCTGAAGGTGATTCAGCTGGGCAAGCTGGTGGGGGAGCAACCTAGAGGAGACACTGACTGCAAGAAGAGTGAGGAAGCAATGGCCTGGGATGGCAAGCAAAGGTGCCAGGTGGTGTGGGGAAAAACAAGCCCATCACGACAGCAGCAGGAATGCAGGGAGCTGTGGCGTGGGCTGCACAAGGAGCCACTGGAGAGGGCTGAGGATTAGCAGGAAGAGCAAGGGTTGCCCTTGGAGTGGCTGTGTGCTCTGGAGTGTCTGAAGAAGGGCAGCCTTTGCAAGGGGCATGGAGTGCAGGGCTGGAGAGTGGCAACTTGGTGGTGCTGCCCAGCTGTCAGCTGCCAGGCAGGCTCCAAAGCTGAAAGCAGAGGCTTGGAGGCAAGGCCATGGGGATGGGTGTGCCCATGGGGACTGCCAAGGCGTTGTGCTGGGGGTGCCCCCAGGGATCCCCGGGGCTTGGTGAGGGGTGTTTCCACGGTGAGCAGCAGGGCTTGGTGATGGTGGTGGCATGGTGCCTCCAAGGCCATGGTGATGGGGCTGTCTCCATGGGGACTGTGTCCCTGCTGTGAACAGAGCCCCCGGGGTCCTCCCTCTGAGGAGAGCTGCTCCCTGAGGAGGCAGCAGCTACCCTTGGGGCCAGAGCAGCAGGACCCCAGCAGAGGATCATGCGGAGGGACGAGGAGTGGTAGCAAATGGCTGCTGCCAGGCTGCACACACACTGCCAGGCACGCCGGAGCGCAGGGGTGAGGTGAGCCATGGGGCTGGAGGCAGGGGCAGGCAGCAGGCATGGGAGCTGCCCGGAGAGCAGGCAGCTGGGGTGAAATAGGCAGGCAGGAGCTACTGCGGCCAGGGGGGGAATTTCTTGCCGGTCCTCGGGACTTTCCCTGGGACAAAGCACAGCAACCTGCGTGCTCCAAGGCCCCACGAAGCCTGCGAGCTCTGCGTTGAGGGGCAGGGAGCAGGTCTGGGCCCAGCTCAGCCAGGCCGCGTGCAGCCAGAGCTTCCCTTGCACACGGCCCTCAGGTTTCCTGCTCTTCACAAGCCACTCGGACCAAGGCAACCGCATCCACCCTGTGAGTCCTTCTGCCCACAGGTGGCAAGCAGCAGCTGCACGCAGCAGTGCAGCACAGCCAGACCACGATTTGGTCCCACCAAAGGCACAGGCTGCCTCGCTGCCCAACGCACGGGGCTCACGGGCTTCTGCACGTGTCCTTGCAAAGGTGCAGAGATGACCATGATAGTGGCCTTGAAAGCCTCTGCCTGACTCCCCGGAGCTGCCGAGGAGCAAGTGGGAAGTGCTGGCAAGGAGCAGGAGGTGTCTGCCTGCCGAATGCTGAGTGCATGCTCTACCTGGCAGCCTGCAAGGACATACCTGGGGGTGCCCAAGGCAGCTGCCATTTCCCGTCTCTTGCCCCACACTGACAAATCCTCTGCCCAGACAGCCTGGCTAGCAGGAGAAGAGCACCCTCAAGACCCCTGCCTTGCTCTCTCCTGCTCCTACCAGGGCTCAGCTCCAGCCGAGGCTGCCTCCTGCAAGGCTTCTCCCTCTCCCAAGTGCTTCTTACAGCCCTGTGTCCCTGGCATCATGCACAACCAGAGGCACCAAACTCCACAAGCCTTCAGAATTGTTTGGCTTTGTACATCATTTCTACTTGGCAGATTTTGGAAGGACGTGACTTCATTGGGGTGTCTGACATGGCATTTTCATACACCACGTGCTTTGCCATCCCACTGCTGTTCGTGCTGGCATCTCGTTATTTATTTTATTTCCCTCACATACACACCCCACTTTGACTTTCTCAATCTTAGCATGCTGCTGGAGCAAAGGACAGGAACTGGGGTGTGTGGCGGGGGTGTAGGCGGGGAATACAGAGGGTGTTGAAAAAGTGCAGAAAGCAGGTGTGTAAAAGTAGGGGACTCTGCTGAAAGAGTGAGATTTTTCTGCTGTCTTGCTATGGGCAAAAGCAGGAAATGGAGAGCAAGAAGAGAAAAGAAACTTCTGTCTTCCATAGCAGCTCTATGTAAAGAGGTGTGGACAGGATGCAATGGGTCCACATTGGGGCCCCTCGCCAGCAGGCAGTGGGGCAGGGGCTCATTGTAAAGGAGTTTTGGGTGACAAAACAGGAAGAGCATCCCCCCTCCTCAGCTACAGAGGTGAGGCAAGGACAAGCAGCAAGTGAGAGGGAAGACTGCTGCACCAATACCATCAACCCAGAAAACAGTTCCTTGTTCCCAACGCTCCTGCAGCTCCCTGGGAGCCTTCAGGGGCTCCTGTTTGAGGAGGCACACAGAAACTTTGAACTGAAAAAACTGCTGTGGATCCTGGGCAAAATCCTGCCTGAGAAGCTTGTGTGGCTCGGGAGACCATGTGGCAGCCAGGACTCCTGGCTCCTGGGGGTTAGGGCTGCCCTGATGCCCAAGGCCCCTTTGGGGATGGGGGAAATCCAGGGCCAGGTATCCCTGGGAGTGGGATGCCTGTGGTGTGCAAAAATGACCTCTCTCGGGCCTCTTTCTAGCGATTTCCCTGACTTAGGCATCATCTGGAGACATTCCTGAAAGGATTTATCTGAAATGTTTGGGAAATAACTGGGGGAAGGGAAGGGATTGCTTTCCAGGACATGAGAGGAAATCTCTCTGCTCTCTGGCTGGGCCATCTCCATGGCAATGGCATAGTGAGCCCCCAGATGTCACAAGCTGAGGTCACAGCAGGATGTGCTGCATCACAGGGAGGTCTCCCTGGTGTCGTGGGTGGGGGCCCTCACTTCCCTGCGAGGCCCAGGCACTGCTGGGCACTGCTCACATAGTCCCCACCACTGTCTTTTGTAGTGGCTCCGTGGCAAGGAGGGGTGACAGGAGGAAACGGGGCTGCACTAGGAGCCCTTGTTGACATGCGGAGGAGCAGCAGCATGTTGGAAAGGAGTATTGGGTGATGAGATGGGAAGAGCGTCCCTCGTCCTGGGCTTGAGAGGTGAGCTGAGGGCAAAGGGACAAGCGAGATGGAGGACTGCTGCAGGGACACCATCAGCCAGGAATGCACTTCCTTGTTTCCAGTGCTTCTGTATCTCTCCAGTGAGGATTGACTCTGTTTGTATCCTTTTATAACTGTAACTTGGCAGAGCAGATTTGGGGCTCTGAGATGCCATCCTGAGATGGCCACAGCCACTTCCTCCTGCCAAACGGGCTCCAACCTCTGCACCCAAGACAGCCTGTTTGGGAGAGCACTTTGTGAACAGGTGGAGGCGCCACTGTCACCCTCTAAGACCTGGCTATCCCAAGGACTTTTCTCTGGGGGGTGCACTGCTGGGGTGAGCCCAACATGACCAACTCCCCCAGCCTCCTCCTGACCCCACACCTCCACTCCCTGGCACCAACAGGCCCAGAGCTGGTCTCCCCCTCACTGCCCTGTGCCCCCATGGGGCTCCTCAGCCCTCCGGAGTGACCCCTCAAGGATCCCCTCCCAGCCCTGCCAGGCACAGTGGGAGGGCTACTGAGTCCTGGGGCTACCCTGGGGAAGGGACCGGGGCAGGAGGGCCGAGAGGACACTGCCCTGCCCTGGCGGCAGCAGCACGTCACCCACAGGCTCCAGCGCCCCCGCCATTCCCAGGGCCCCAGCGCCAGCACCAGGGCTGGCACCAGCACAGGCCCCAGGGCCGCCCTCCAAGCCCAGCACGGCCCCCAGGGCGCAGGGCAGCGAGGAGCCCCGCGGGGACCCTGCGGCAGAGCAGCCGGTCCTGGGGCCCCGTACTGCCCGGGCACCCGGTGCCAGCTGCCCCCAGGCCCCGCCGCGCCCCGCACTGCCGCCCACAGGATGGCGCCGTCCCGCGGTGGGAGAGGAGGGGGCAGAGCTGGCTGCCAGGGCAGGAGGGCGCAGCGTTGCCATGGCATCGCCTGAGTGCAGCCCTCCTATTGGCTGTCCTGAGGAGGAGGGTGGGGATGGATTGGAATGACGGCTGTGTCAGCCAATCGGAGTCCAGAGTGGGAAAAGGCCAAGAGAAGAGAGACCTGCAAGGGACCAGGGAGTGAAGCAGGCGAGAAGGGAGCGGGAGTGAGAGCGGGTGCGAGTGGGGCTGGTGGGGGCTGCGGGTGCGTTCAAATGCCGGCGGGTGCCCTCTCGCTGCAGCAGGGGCAGCGGTGCTGGCGAGGGGGCTGCTTCCCTGCAGGGGCTCCCGAAGGGGCTGTTGGGGCTGTGAGCAGGGGACGCAGCGCCCTGTCACCGAGGGGAACTGACCTGCGAGCCAGGCGTGCCGGCCTGCGCCGAGCAGCTGGGCCTGGGTGGCTTGGTGGGGTTTGGGTGCAGGAAACTTTGAACCTTTTGTGGGTCTGAGATGCATTTTCAAGGGTTTCCCTGATTTGCTGCTGCCCCCGCAGCCCCCAGGTGCTGCTCAGAGCTGTATTGGGATCTGCTGGTCAAAGTGTGAGCGGGTTGCTGGTGTCCTCATGAGATGCCCTTCCCAATGATCTCTTTTGTTGTGGAAACTGCATTTCAGAGTGTCTCTGAGAGAGGATGTCCTACATGTCATGTCGTGTCCTAGCTGTTGTTTTGGGGACCTGGTATAAAGACATGGTCTCATCTCTGCCAAAAAGAGGATTAGAATGTCTCAGTTGCCTTGCTGGCTGTTCTCTCACAGATACAGCTCAGCATGGTGGGGAGATATTTGCCCCTAACTGTTGCAACTATGTAAGGCCAGCAGAACTGACAGTAACACTCCGATTCTGTCTGTCTTTCTAGGTTGCTCCAGTTGCGTACGTTCCCAGTGCTTTTCTCAGGCCGCTGAGAATGGAGGAAGAATGCCAGGGTGTGTCCCTGTAGCTGTCAACATCTTTGCCAGCATCTTGAGCCCTCTGTGAAAGCAGCTGCAAGTGAATGAGATGAGGCTATGTACGCATGCAACGGCTTCTGTAAATGTGCCTGGCTGTTTCAGTATTGGAGAGGCCAGTGGTAGGCACACAGCTGCTGTTTCTGCTTGTGAGGTGCCTATTGCCTTGCTCTCTGATAAGCCAGCAGATGCCCAGTGGCTTTGATGAAGCCTGCAAAGTCACTACTTCCTCCAAACCAAAGAGCAAGCAGCAATTAAGTTGTTTGATACCTATTTGAAAGACTTCCACATGGTAAATACCAGAGGACAAGGAGACACATTATTAGTCTTGTGGCTGTGAGGTCAGTTCAGCCTGACTGCCTGCTAGGGCGGTGGCAGGCCCATGGCTGCAGGCTGCGCGTGTGAGGTCCCCTGTACCTCGGTGCCTGATGGAGCAATGCCAGGCTTACAGGTGTTGTTTATGCTTGTGAGGTCACTTCTGCCTGAGGCCCTGGTGGGCCAGAGCCAGGCCTACGGACGCTATTTGTGGGTGTGAGGTGGCTTCTGCAGCAGTGCCTGACGTGACAGTGCTGGTCACGTGGCTGCGGATAGTTGCTGTGAGGTCCCCCGTGCCTCGGTGCCTGACAGGCCAGTGCTGGTTCAAAGGCTGCTGTTAGTTGCTGTGAGGTCCCTTGTGCAGCGATATTTCATAGGACTGTAGTAAGCCCATGGCTGCTGCTCGTGGCTGTGAGGTCACTTCTGCCTGCGTGCCTGATAGGTCAGTGCCAGGTACACAGCTGGTGTTTATGGTTTGTAGGTTACTTCTGCCCCAGTGTCTGATAGGCCAGTGCTGGGCATGTGGCTGTTTTTTGTGGTTGTGAAGACACTCGTGCCTCAGTGCCCAGTCGGCCAGTGCCAGGCCCCCAGCTGCTGGCTGTGCTTGTGAGGTCTCTTGTGCCTCAGTGCCTGAAAGCCAGCACTGGTCACTAGGCTGCTGTTTGCGGTTCTGAGGTCACTTGTGCAGTGGTGCCTGATGGGCGAGTGCCAGGCCCATGGCTGTTGTTTGTGGTTATGAGATCTTCTCTTGTGGTTGTGTGGATCGTCTCTTTCTAATGATCCCTGAAAAACAGTCTATTCTGGATCTCAAGGTCCAGAAAGCGGTCTATTCTGGATCTCCAGCTCCAGAATGCATCCCTGCATCTCCTCGGCATTTCCCCGGGTCATGTCTGCTGTTGTTGTGGGTGTGAAAGACATTGGTGCTGTGTGTGACAAAGATGACTGAAAGGTTGGAGCATCTCCCATAGGAGGAGATGCTGAGAGGGCTGGGACTGTTTTCCTGTTGTAAAACAGACTGCTAGTGTCTTTAGACATCCTTTGAGGGTGTCTAAATATCTGGTGGGAAGGTGTAAGGAAGATGAGAGCGTGGCTCTGAGTGTTTCTCTGTGATAGCCGGGGAGAGGAGGAGAGGCAATGGGCACAAAATGGCAAATCATGAATTTCCACCTCAAGGTAGGAAAATACCTTCAGGTATTGTGAGGGTGGTTAAATGCCGGAAGAGGTTCCCTGAGAGGCTGTGGAGTTTCAACTTTGTGAGATACTCTAAACCTGCCTGACCTAGACCTGGGTAAGCTGTTGTAGGTGCCCCTTCTTGATCAGGGGGGTTGGAGCAGGGGATCTCCAGAGGTCCCTGCCAATATCGCCTTTTTTGTCATTCTGTGAAAACAGCAAAACTCACACTGAAAACAACCATTTCGAGAAAAAAAGAAAGAAGCCAAAGGGTTGCTAGAAACAACTAGATTGGCTCAGTTGTTTTCAGTGTTTATGGATGTGGAAGGGAAAGAAGAGAGTTTTTGATTTCAGGTCTGTTCTTTTCATACCATGTTCATTAAGAAAAACAAATCTCTGGTGGGGATATCAGGATGGAGGCAGCTGTGATGTTGCTGGTGGGGGGTCAAAGGACTACAGCAGAGGGGCCTGGAGGCAGCAGTGCCTCGTCTGCCTGGTGCAGCTGAATTTGTGCATGTGCTTGTTCCTCAGGCTGCCCTTGTGAGAGAATTTCACTCTCTCTCCCGAGGCAGAGAGGCTGAGAAGAGCAGTTGCTCAGATGAGATGCTGAGGCCCAAGTGGTGGGGGTGCTCACTTTCTCTAGAGGTATTGTGGGGTTGTTTTCTTTCTTTCAGGAAAACAATTTCCTGATGTGAAGAAGCAAGGACTCGTCCTAGCTTAGAAGTGGCTAGGATGAGTGTCCATGAGTGTGTTCTGCACCTTTCTTAGTTCTAGCATTTCTAATGCTCGGCATCCAGATGTGAGGCCCCTTGTACTTCCTTTTCATCCTTTGGAAAACTCACCTGCTAGTGGTGCACCTTCTTGTCTCTGTTGCCATGTTGGCCAACTCCTTTGCTCACAGCAATCCATGCACTGCCATCTGCCTCCAGGCTAAGCCGTCCTAGCTCTCTCAGGCTCTCCTCGGATGAGAAATGTGCAAGACCTGTAGTCATCTTGATAGCCCTGTCCTGGACTCTTTCCAGCAGGTGCATGTCTTTCTTGTACAGGAGAGCCTAGATTTGGAAAAAGCATTCCACAGGTGGGGCCTCACCAGTGCTGAGCAGAAGGGAAGGATCACCTCTCTCGAGCTGCTGGCAATGCTCTTCCTAATTCAGCTGAGGATACTGTTGGCCCCTTTTGCTGTGTGAACGCATTGCTGGCTCATGACCAACTTGTGACCAGGATCCCCAGGTCCTTCCCTGGAAACCTGCTCCTCAGCATCTCGGCAGTGGGGTGACGCTGCCACTTGCCACCAGTGCCCCCAGGACTAGGGCTGGCTTCATCCCCCTTCCTGCAAATGCCTCCTTCCCCTTTTCAGGCTCACACAGGGGCCTTGAGAAACACATTGAATCACAAGGCAGAGCAGGACGTGGTGAACAGCGTCATCGGTGGCCAGCCAGCTATCAGGAAAGCAGTCAGCTGAGGCCAGAGACCTTGTCACGAAGGGCTTTGGAAGGGCTGTGTGACCGGGCGCAGGTCATGGGCTTGTGTGGGAACACAGTGTCACATTGAGCTCCTGCACCAGAACATCTGTATCAGAGGAGGCATGGCTCTGGAGCAGAGATGGAGATCATCTTGCCTTGTCTCATTGCCCCAACAACCAGACCCATCCTTTCGTCCTTTTCGGATTGCCTCGCTGGGAATCCACCTTTGTGTCAGGGGCAGGCTTGGGGCAGGCTTGTGCATTTGCACCTTTCCCTGAAGGACAAGTTGCCTTCAGAGCTGCAGCTCAACCGTGCAGCTGCCCCATTATGCTCCTGAGAAAGGTGTCAGCGAGGCTGTGGTGGTATTCAGCATGGCATGCCATCCAAGAAAAAGGTAAGCGCCTATCATAGTCCCTGACATCCTCACTCTTGAGCTGCTCTGCCTGCACACGTAGCTTGGCCAGGCTCTGCAGATGAGTCTGTTGGTGGAGGTTTTGTAGCAGAGCTGAAAAAAAGGGGCCTATTCAAAGCAGTGAGAGAAATGGAGGCTCTGCACGTAGTCTCCCTGTGAGACAGCATGCAAGAGCCAGCACTAGTGCGTGCACTGTCTGAGTGAGGCGTGCCCATGGGGACGGGCTGTCTTTGTGGGTGGTGTGGGCAGCCCATGCCTGATGAGGGGCCTCAGTCATTTGCAGCGTGCCCGTGTTTGGGTGCAGCTGGCAGTAGGCCCCTGTTGTGCTGGGTGCCCCCGAGGCAGGCAGGAGCAATTGCGGTGCTGGGAGGGGATGCACATCCCGCCTGAGCGGGACCTGCCTGTGCAGAACATGCGTACCCTCTGTGCGGCTTGTTGTGTAGCCCCAGTGCTGCTGGGGACACAGCAGCACGTTGCCCCTGGTGATGCCCCGGGACAATGTGCCCTTGCTGTGTTTGCAGGCAGTGCGCAGGAAGTCTAGCACCATGGACATAGAGAGCGCTTGGAGTCTTCCGGCAAAGAAGCAACATATACGGCCTGCTGCAGAGGAGGTGCCAGAGCCGGTGAGGCCTTTTTATAGGGAGCACAGGCCTGACATGGTACTGGGTATTCCCATAGGCACAGAGTGACCTAGGCAGATAGAATTCCTGGAATTGATTAGAGTCCAACTTTTCTCCATACCAGAGCATCTCCAACCTGGTGTGGCACTCCGCCCTGTTACTGGTCCAAGAAGTGGGACCAGGCTCTCTTTCCTTGTGTGCTTCAATGCAAAGTCTGAAAGTTAGGCACAGCAGGTCTCACCACACCACCAGCATCATCAGACTCAAACCTCCTGTCTGGACCAAAATGTAGAAGCCCGTGACTTTGAGGCAGAAAATGCTCTCCGGTGTCCACAGCACCTGGACAGTTGGCCCAGGCAGTGGGACAGGTCGGACGGAGATAGGCCAGCGTCTGTTTGAGTCTCCCTTGAAGGATCCTGTGTACTGCTAGGGGATCCTAGATGGGAACAGGGAGATCTTTCAGGATGTGCTGTTGGGCTGCTCTCCACCCCTGGAAAGCTCCAGGGAGAAAACCTTCCAAGCTGGTCTTGAGCCAAAGGAAGAGATGGGTGCTATTGCTGAGCTGCCAGCAGAGTCGTGGGATTCATCTCCTCTGTGCTCCTCTTACCCCCATAGGAAAGGGACTGAGGAGAGATGGGAGGGAGGCATCTCAGCAGTGGGGTGATGCTGCCACTTGCCAGCCATGCCCCCAGGACTAGGGCTGGCTTCATTCCCCTTCCTGCAAATGCCTCCTTCCCTTTTTCAGGCTCAGAAGAGGGCTAGGAGCAGCACGTCAGAGCAGCAGACAGAGCAGGACATGGTGACCAGCGTCATCGGTGCGCAGGTATCAGGAAAGCAGTCAGCTGAGGCCAGAGACCTTGTCGGGAAGAGCTTTGGAGGGGCACTGTGAGCGGGCACAGGTCGTGGGTCATGTGGGAGCACTGTGTCACGTCGAGCTCCTGCACCAGAACATCTGTATCAGAGGAGGCATGGCTCTGGGGCAGAGATGGAGATCATCTTACCTTGTCTCATTGCGCTGACAACCAGACCCTTCCTTTCCCCCTTTCCTCTTTGCCTCATTCTGACTGCATCTTCAGACCAGGCTTGGGGCAGGTGTGTGGTGCACTCGCACCTTTCCCTGAAGGGCAAGCTGCCGTCACAGCCATGCAGCTCCCCCATAACGCTCCTGAGAAAGGTGCCCTAGAGGCTGTGCTGCCAGTATCGTATTCAGCCTGGCGTGCCAGCCAGCTCACCTCTGAGGCATGGACCCCCACAGCCAAGGCATCTCTTGTCCTCCTAGGTTTTCACCATCTCCCTCCTTGGGGCTCCTGTTGAGTCAATGGACTGGTGCTCTGAAGGAGGGACAACAAGGAGAAAAGTAAGACGCCACTGCCAGACCAAGCCAAGAAGGTGAGAGCCTGTGTACAGCAGGCATCACGCATGCACAGGGCTGTTAAAGCCTCCCAGGTGCTCCTGCCATATCCCCGAGCCCAGCCAACCGCCAACATTACTCACAGGTCAGGAATTGACTGGGGCTGGCAGTGGGGCAGACATGGGGCTCCTGCTCAGTGCCCACAGCCGGGGCAGGGACTCACCTCCATGCAAGCTGTGGTTAGGGGTTGCAAGACAGGCCTTACGCTGGCTTAGGTTGCTCCCTCTCCCAAGAGCCAAGTCACATGGCAGCCTGGGTCATGCTCCACCAGCCCCGGGTGCCAAGGCCATGCTGCCACCCACGTGGTGGCAGTGGGCCTCAGAGGGATGTGGGGGGATCACTCTGGGCTCCTTCCCCAATGCTGAGCCCAGCACATGTGACTGTAGGACACAGCAATACCTGGCCAAGCTGACATCAGGAGCCCAGATCCCTGCGCTGGTGACCTTCATCACACCACAGCAAGGAGGTACGCTAAGGGCCGTGCAGTTTGGGGGACGGCACCCTGTGCCCCCGCTCCCCACCACTGCTGGGGAAAGGGTCTCTGCGGGAGGGAGCAGTGGGGGAGAGGAGTGCTCGAGGGACAGCTCCTGCCAGCAGAGAGCTCAGCTGTGGGCGCCCCCAGTCCATCGGGCTGGCATGCACTAGTAACATGAGAGGAGAGCACACCAGCCACCAGCAGCTTTACCAGTCCCCTCCCCTAGCACAGAGCACTGACCACAGCCATGTTCACAGCCGGGAGAAAACAAAGTATTTGATTAAGGCAGCTACAAATGGACTTCTGCAATGCTGCTCAGAGTTTTAGCAGTCTGGGAAAAGGGGCCTCAATCTACCATCTAAAATACTGGAAAATGCTGGGATGGTGCCCAAAGACAGGGATTGCTGCAAAGGACAGCACTGTCTTGTAGGCTGTAACACCTGGCAAAGCAGACGGGGCAGAAGCTGAGCCCCAGCCCTTCCTGTGCAGCACCAACTTCTGCTTCTGCTGCAGTTCAGCACAAACGCGCTCCCCTGAGGCTTGTTTTGAGGAGCGCCCTGGTATGAAATGCTGTCGTGGGAGAATAACCTCCCGGTAAAGACACTTACAGGGACCCAAGCTTTTCACTGCCACCAAAATCACAGGCCTGCAGGCCTCCTTGATCATTCTCTTGGCAAAACCAGGAATTAAAGTCAGAAACAACTGTGGTAATCTCTAATGCATCATTGTCTTTAGCCTCCAGAGATGGGCGGCGTTGGATTGCGAGCCTTCAGGAGCCACCAGGAAGACAGAGCATAGCCAGCAGTCACCCCCCGTGGCAGCCCACAATCGCCACTTCAGTCACTAGCGAGAAAAAGAAAATCAAGAGTATAGTAGAGGGGAGAGCCAAGATACAGCGTAGAAGGGTCTGAAGGGAAAAGGCTCATAAGGCAATAGGCTCGTAATTTTGTACTATACTACATGCAGACTTCTAATAGATACAGTTCTGTGTAAATTGTACCGTAGTCTGATAGAGTAAACTATACTGTAAATTTTACTATATACTGTTAAGTTGTATTACAAGTATGTAATACTGAATACATAAATAAAAGCGTATGGCATTCTCCATGGGGAGCTGAGTGATGCTGCTGGGGAGGCCCTGGGCGGGGAGCTCTGTGTAACCCAGGAACTCACCAAACGCTGCAGGGACCCTCTTCCTTCTTGCCTGGGAGTGGGGCGGGGAGGAGGCAGCAGGATCCCATGGCAGGGCCTGATCCCTGCTGCCCCCTCCCTGCCCGGCCCCCACAGACTCCTGAGCTGCAGTGAGGCACCACGAGGCCTTTGGGGGGATGTGAGGAGACTCCCCAGCCCCAAGCGCAGCTGGCTCTGTGCCCCGAGCAGGCAGGCAAACATGTGGCTGCTGGGACCGGCAGCGGAAGGGCAGCTGTCCACATGGGGCCGGGTGCCAGGGACCTTCCTTGCACTGCTGTGACCCACAGCTGGGCGCTGGCAGGTCACTGTCACCGCGGGAGCTGGAACCGGCTGGGCTGTGGGGGCCTTCTATGCCCCCGGCCTCCAGTCAGGGTCTGCTCCTCTCGGGACCCCTCATCGGCCCTCCCAGGCAGCCCATGCCCCCCCCCCCCCATCACCATGTGCTGCTGGAGTTTCATCAGGATTTAGCAGAATTTGGGGCACAGTGACATTGTTAAGATTGATCTCAATCTTCCTTTATGAATGTTAAGAAAATGCTGTAACCATCAGTTAATAATTACATGATGTCAGTACTCATCAATTTAAATAAATACTTGGAAATACAAATGTTGTAATAGTTATTTTCGAAAACCATTTCAAGTTATTTTTTTGGAAGGGCTCCTTCTACCTTACCACCAAGCTTATACTTTCCAGAGGGTGGTTCCGGGGGCTTCGATGAGTATTTTGCCCCTTTTTGTTCCAGCAGAGGTTTGGTTCAGTGCTGATGGAGAGGGAAGGTCTTGGTAGGGGGCGAGAGCTTCCTCGGTGGCTCCTCGGATAGGGGTGTCCCCCACAGCCCTCTCTGTGTGTCTTTCGGTGCCCCCCAACACCCTCCTGCTGCCTTTTGGAGAAACCCAGCTCCCTATGAGGGCTACTAAAGGATACAGTATCTGGCGAAATAGCTCCCCTCAGATCACTTTTTCTCCTGCCTTGGGACTGGTGGTATCGGAAAAGGTTCAGCCGACGGTTAAAGTCCAGGGTAGGGGTTGGGACAAAGCCTCAAGCTCTCAAAAAGGCACCTGCAGGCCCCTGGGTGGTCGACGACTTCTACCCTGACCAGCACACTCAAACTCTGCGCCATCACAAGCGTGTCTCTTCCAGTGTTGGCATCCACAGAGGTGTCAGAGCTGTGCTCTGGCAGGAGATCAGAGGAGGGAATGACTTTGGAGGTTAGGGAGTGGGGAGAGGCTTTGGGAGGGCTGGGGCTTGGCTTACAGTTCCCGGTAATCAGCTAAGGTATGTTTTAGAGTTTGGGGTTAGAGGACTGGGTTCATGCTGGAGTTTGGGGCTTACATATTAAGGCTAGGCATAAGAGCTAGCAGCTAGAGTGACTCTTGGGGGAAGAGCTGGGCATTACCTGTAAGGAATTACGGGTTTGGGTTTGGGCTTTGTGATCAGAGTATCAGATAGGGACTGAAATGGGGCCTTGGGGGAAGGGTTAGGGTAGGGTTTAGGATTAGAGGTAGTGCTTAAGGTCAGTTGTTAGGCTTAGCGGCAAGGGCCTCACACAAGTGGTATCACAGTCACCGACCTCATCACCAGTACCTGAATCTCCTGTACCTCCCCCAAATCTGTTACCTGTTATTACCACTCGCTGTGATCTCTCTAATTTACAGGATGCCCTAATGCACCCCAGGGTGCCTTTGGACTTCTTGGTCACAAGGGCACATTGCTGGCTCATGGTCAACTTATTGACCACCAGGACTCCCAGGTCCTTCTCTGCAGAGCTGCTTTCCAGCAGGTCAGCCCAAACCATTCCGGTGCTCTCTGTCACGCTCCCATCTGTGCCATCTCTCACTCCCTCCAGCCCCACGGCTCGCCTCGCCCCTGCACTCTGGTGTGCCTGGGAGTCCATTACGGACGGGGAGCAGGTGTTTGCCTGCTGCTTCCTCTCCCTCTTCAGGATCCTCTCCTGAGGACCTGCCTCTCTGGCACCAAAGGGAGCAGCTCCCTCCTGACCCAGCTGCTCTCCTCAGAGTGAGGACCCCGGTGGCCCTGCTCACAGCAGGGACACAGTCCCCATGCAGACCGCCCCATCACAGTGGCCTTGCAGGCACCATGCTACCACCATCACAAAGCCCTGCTGCTCACCATGTCAACAGCCCTCAGCAAGGCATTCCTGCATGGGAATACCCCTCTGCCAGGATTTCAAAAGATAAAACTCAAGGTGATAAAAAATGACCGTGTCCTCCAGTTCAGCTTTTACCCAGAGACATGTTTCCTGTGGATCCTTCATTCACACCTCGCCAGCTTCGGTCTCCCAGCAGACACAAAGCACAACCCAGTCCCCTCCAGGCGACGTCCAGGGATAACTACAGACAGGCTGAACATGGGCTGGGGAAGCTCCTGGCAGGGCAGGCTCATTCCCCCATGGAGAGGGGGGCTGCATGGGGCACGGCACAGTCCCTGTGCCCTCAGCTGTGCTTTACTTCCCCTGCAAAGCAGCCACACTGCAAAGTGCCCATTTCACATCTCCTCCAACAAAGTTCCCCATGACCTGGCCACTCGGTTTAATGCAACAGAGGAAAATCCAGAGCGCAGGAGCCCAGCTGGGGATCAGCGGTACCTCTCCCTCTCTTCAAGGAGGCGAGATGTCTGCCGAGGGCTGCGGAGTTAAACAGGAAGGGGCTGAGCGTGAGGAGAGAAGCCAAGAAATGCTGTTGGCCACGCTCAGGCCATTGCTGATGGTGAGAAGCTCGCAGCTTCTTCTCTTCTTCTCAGGGCCTAACAGCGGGGATGGCCAGGCTGTCCCACTCGGGCGCCAGGCTCCCAAGCCTGCTGCGCTCCCAGGCTGGGGCTGCCCGAGGAGCAGACCCTCCTTCCGAAGGGGAAGCAGGGGAGCAGCAAACACCCCCGTGTTGGCAGGCACTTATGCAGGGAAGTGCTGCTGCCATAGGTTTTGCTCCAGGAGTTTTCTCTTGGCCTCCAGCCACTTCTCCCGCAGAAATGCCTGGGCACTGAGCAGAGATGGAGCTTGCATTCCCCACGGTGAAGTGCTCCTGCAACAGCGGTGACAAATCCTCTCTCACCCGCTGGCTGGCAGCCCTGCTGCCACTGTTGTCCCACAGCCCCAGCACACGCCGTCCCTTTGGTACCCAGAGCCCCTTTTGGCCCTGTAGGGATTTGGGGCTTGAAGTTAGGGCATCAGAGAGGCTCCTGGAGGGAAGGTCTCCCCCAGGTCCTTTGGGACCCCCAGAAGCTGGGGAATGCTACCCCAAGCCCCGCGGATGAGGGAGAGGGAAAGGGGACGTCGTGTGCGCAGGGCTATGGCACTGGGCTGTGCCAGGCCTTGGCCGCCGCTGTGCGCGCTTACTCTTGCCAGGCTTCGGCAGCTGGAAAGTCACTCTCTTCGCTCGAGCAGCTGGCTTCCCGCCCTGCATTTTGGGTTTGCTCTGTCTCCTGGGCTCTTCTGGAGGATGAGGAGTCCTTCTCACCGGAGGGCCCAAATGCTGCCAAGGAAGTGAGGCTGGGAGAAGTAAGAGTACAAGCAGTGGGGCTGTTTCCTGAGTGCCTTGGGGCAGAGATGCCCTCCGGCACCCATGCTGCGCCTCCAACATGAGATCTTCACACACCATCTTGTGTGGAGCGCACCAAGCCTGGCTGCTCTGCCTTTGCCTGTCACCTGGGATTCTGGAGAAGAGCTCTCGAGCTTTGATCCAGAATTGCCCACGGAGGCCTGAAGGACCTCCTTCCCCAAGAAAAGCCTTTTGTAATGGTCCTGCATCTTGGCTGTGCTCTCCAGCCTTTCCCTTTTGGCCAGCAGTGGATCGTGCACATCCAGGGAAGTGTCTTCCACACTGATCCCTCCCATCCAGTGGTGATACTGTCAGGCAAGGGAGGGAAAAGAGAAAGCAGTGGAGATGGAGGTGAGGCGAGAAGAAACTTCACGCCACATGAGGCAGGCGTGCAGGGCTGAATGGCTTCAAAGGCTGCCAGTACCTTATTCCTCCAGCCTGGCCATGTAGTTTGGTTGGCATATGCATCCCAGAAGTATCCCATATTCCATATCCCACTTCTTCAGAAGCTTGTGGATTGTCTGCAGGGCCACAGCATGGCAATACCATCAAGCATGAGTTGGGTAGCTCTCCCTCTCTCTCCTGCTCTCTGGCACAAACCTTTCTGCCCATGGGGTTTTGCTCACCACTGCTGGGGCATGGACATATGGTACGCTCCCAAACCCCATCCAGCCACAAGGGTCTCTTCTGCCATGAGCAGTGACCACAGCAGTCAATGCGCTCAGGAGAGCCGGGATGCTTGCCCTCACAGGAAAACCCACCATTGCTGTTGCTGGCATCAACAGTGCCCACAGAAGGGACCCTGCTGTGGTCCACAGAAACGCAGGAGGCAACAGTGTCCTGTAAAACTACCAAGCGGCTTCCCTCTCCTGCACCAAGGCCCGAAGGAAGCACTTTTCCAAAAGGGACTGCCAGGCAACTAGGCTTTTCTCTAGGGACAGCTGCCATAAGAAATGTATCCACCCTGAGCACCTGCTGCCGCTATTTCCCGGCAGGCTCTGCACTCCTGCAGCGTCTTCGGGACTTCAGCTGGATAAAGGAGTCTCCTTTTGCCATCCTCCTCTACCCGGGGCAGCTGGCCAGACAGGGCACGTGCACTCTAGGGAGAAGCACCATGGGCAGTGGGTAGGTGCACAGGAGGAATTTGCTCTCCACTCCATGCTCACAAGCTATGCGCTGCCTTTGGACACATCCTTCCCATTGCAACAGGTAATCCCAACAGGCTCAGTCCTCTCTCACTCCTCTCTGGCAAGAGCCCAGTGCTGAGCACAGCACGCAGAAACACTTACCCCCTTGGCAAACCAGGAGAAAAGCCTCTGCCCCCCTTGCCCCTGCTGCAGTCTCCAGGCACTCTGAGCACAGGTCCCTCAGGCAAACACATCCTGCTCAGCCCCAGACAAAGGAGCCAACGAGGCACCACTTCTCCCTTCCCAATTCCCAGGGCGTTCCCCAAATGCTCTGCCTACTGGGAGCAGAGTCAGCACAGAAATGACTCTGTCCTCGATGGGAAGAAAACTACTCATTCCCCTTCAGGCTTCACAGGGACACTGTGTGCAAGGCAAGAGCTCACTCCCCTGGTGACAGCAGCACCCTCCCCAGCAAGTCTCACCTGGCTGCAGGTGTTTTGATCTGGACTCTCTCCTCTCTGGGTTTACTTTCAGTGGCCTTGGGTATTTGGGGCAGATGGTGCTTCCCTCGGAAGCGGGAGTCCTTGGCCGCACATTCCTCTGTGCAAGCTGAAAGAGGAGACCCTTCAGAACAGCACTTGCCCTGTGCTGGCCACCTTGGGCCACGTGGGGCTTGCCGGGAGCTCCTGTGGACCTCACGGAGTCTGCTTTGGGAGAAAGCGTGTCTCCCAGGGAAGCACTGTGTCCTGCTCCAGGGACACACGGGTGGGCTCTTGCGGCCTGCTGCCCCCTGCAGCCTGACACAGGTCCTGGAGGCAGGGACCCGAGCAGAGCTGTGCACAGCACAAGGGTGAGCTGCCGCCGGCCCAGCACGGTGGGGAGGGTCTGCAAGTACAGGGCCTGCTCTGCCCCTCCGGACACCTAAGAAGACGCAGCGGGGAGAAAGCCTGGGCAGCGGCCTGGCCCCCGCACAAGCAGCCCAGCAGGGATGAGGGGAAGCCAAAGGGCTCCTGTCCGCCATGGACACCTCAGGCCGTCTCTTGGCATCTCTGCAGCAGTCGGACTCCCTGGGGCCACGCTGTCCCCTTCGCCCCCCAGGCGTGCTCCGCCAGGGCTCTGGGCACTGCCGCCAGCCCTCCCCAGGCATGCCCCCCGGCTCCCGACTCCGCGCAGCACCTGTGCTGGGAAGAGTGTCTGGGACAGCCCTCCTGGCAGGGCTCCGCAACGCCGTACCCTCAATGCCATGCCGCTGAGTACAGCAAGCTGCCGGCCCTCCCGAGGGTGCAGTGATCACGGCTTTAGCCACATGCTGGGAGCTGCTGCATCGGGGCTGAAGGCTGCAGGCTGGGCAGAGTGAGTGGCCGTGCGCGTGGGGGCAGTCGGAGCCGCTGCGGCCCAGCTGTGTGGCTTCAGCGGCCAGGAAAGGCCCAGCCCGGCCTGGGCCGCCTCCGGCCCCACGGGAGCTCTCCACTTTTGTGCCCTTTCCCCTGGCAGCCCTGCAGCTTGGTGCCACATGCGGAGGCCATTTCTCTGCGCAGTCTCAGCTGTGAGGAGAGGGTGCAGGTACAGCGGTGCTGGTGGTGGCTCCAGGTGCCCCACAGACACCTCCTGGCAGTGGGGCAGTGTTGAGGGGCATCTGCCTGTTGGCAGGTGCTCGGGGCCATGGGGACAGATGCTGCTGGGGCCAGCAAAGGTGCTGGTGCTGTGCATGGGCAGAGAGTGGGGGAGGGCACTTTCTGAGCTTTCTCACAGACCTGCTGGTCTCTCTGTCAGCCTCAGGGTCTCAGGCCCAAGGGCCCAGGAAGATCTGCAGGGAGAGCAATGGATTTGCTACAGGTGGGATGGATTTCCCTTGGCATCTCCAAGTCTGTATCATGTGCTTTATTTTATTTTATTTTTCCTTGCAATCAAGAAAAATCCTTCTCTATCTATTTTCAGCTAGTTCTCTAAGGAAAGAAGGTGGGAATCAGGGCATACGTGTTGTAGCATTCAGTTGCCGACTTCAGTGGAATAAGGGCAGCTTGTCGTAGGAGTCATATAAGTGCCAGGCAACTGATGAGAGAAATGGCAGGGTTGGGGAGATGAGGAGGAAGATGGTCTATACAGTGTCTGATGTCTAGGATGCTGTTTTTCATGCATGTCCAGACTTCATTAGGAGACTGTCTGGATCGATGTCAGTTGGGGATTGTTGACTTCCCTTCTTCTGACAGCTGAAAAATAATGATCATAGAATAAAAACCCTTTCAGAAATACTTGTGTATTGTTGCCATCTCCATCTTTCAGCTACATTACAGAGACCTCTTCAATTAGCCATACAGGACTTGAAGAAATTAAAAGGAAAGATGGCTCTGCCATCTCCACAGCAGTGACCTACTGAGCCTTGTATCTGTACTACCTTATACTTGGTGGGAATGGTCTGTGTTGTAACTTTTGTATCTGTACTACCTGATACTTGGTGGGAATAGTCTAGTGCTGTAACTTTTTAGTGCCTAGAACAATACTGCTGTGTTAAGTGTAATACAATAAGTAACTAACAAGGTCTTGGAAATCTGTGAGAAACAACAGCAGTTAGTTACATATAGATTCTTCCAGCCACAGAATAACCGTGAGAAGCAGTCAACATGAAGGTCAGAAGTTGAAGAGTAATGAAGTAGTGACCCCCAAAGTCAAGTGTGGCCCCCGAAATAAGTCTGCATGTGTGCGCAGTATCATAGCCCGGTTATGCGACTGGGGCGGAGTTGGGCTAGACTCCCTGCACTTGTTGGCCCCATGTGTCGGCACTCCCGCCTACCACAAATAAATACCAGAATTTTTCTGAAGGAGAGGGAGACTGCTACACAACAGAGGACCACGTTGCCTCCTCGGGGATGCCTGAAGGGGTTGTGCCTGCCGACTCTCTCTCTCACCATGCAGATGATCGGGACAAGTGTTGAGGTGGTCCTTCTTGAGATTACCGTCAAGTCGGTCTGTTTGTAAGTATCTGCTAATAAACTGCTTGCTTCTGAAGAGCGTTTGTGTGTGTGCATGTGTTTATGCTGGCTTGCCAAACTGGATGTTTGGCCCCCGGGAATCTAACTAGAACAAGCCCCCAGATGACATGAGCTGAGGTCACAGTAGAATGTGCTGCCCCACAGGGAGGTCTCCCTGCTGCTGCGGTGATGCCCTCCCTGCCCACAGCTGCCCTGTGGAGATGCTCCACCGCAAGCAGTGGGGACAGGAGGCAGCAGGGCCATGCTGGGGCCCCTTGCCAACATGCAGAGGAGCAGGAGCATGTCAGAGAAGAGCTTTGGATGATGAGACAGGAAGAGCATGCTTTTTCCACAGCTGGAGAGGCAAGCCAAGAGTAAAAGGGCAAGCGAGATGGAGGACTGCTGGAGCAGTACATCAGCCTGGACTGCAGTTCCTTGTTTCCAGCACTCCTGCTGCTTTCCACCAAGGGTAAGGCTTTGGGGAGCTCCTTCCAGAAGTGTTGCAGAGAGATGCAAAACCTGTTGTGGATCCCAGTCTGTGGGGGTGACTGGACAGGGCTGAGGGCTCCTGCAAGAGCCCTGCTTGAGAGCCTTCTCTGGCTTGGGAGACAATGTAGCAACCAGGACTTGTGAGTCCTGGGGCTGCCCGAAGCCCCAGGGCTCCTCAGGGGATGGGGGAAATCCAGGGTCAGGTTTCCCTGGGATTGGGACATGCTTTGGGGACTGGCTCTGGCAGGAGAGGGGTCCTGTATCACAGAGGCTGGGGTCTTGCAGCTCCTGGGGGTTTCTCAAGACTTGCTGGAAATGCCTTTGCTGGAAATGGATCCTTCACTTTGTATTAACTTTGAGTCGTCTGCTTGTTTGGGAGAACCTTTGATCCTTTCCCCTGGATCCTCTTGTGCTTCTAGTTTGGCAGAGCATGTTTTGGGCCCTGAGGTGCCATCTTAAGATGGCCACCGCCCCTGTCCTCCTGGAAATTGGGCTCAAACATCTACACCCAAAAGACAGCAAGTTTGGGAGAGCAGCCTGTAAAGAGAAAGAGTCCCATTCCCACTGCACCAGTCCTGGCTGTCCTCAAGGATTTGTCTCTGAGCTGTGGTGGGTGGTGCTGGGGTGAGTCCAGCAGAGCCATCTATCCCAGCCCCCCTCACAACCCTACATCACCTCTCCCCAGACACCGGCAGGCTGAGAGGGGTCTCCCCATCACTGCTGCATACCCTGTGGGGCTTCTCAACCCTCTGGGGCAACCGCCTAGGGCACAGCCAGTGGTCACACTTTCTGCTTTTCAATCCAATGTGTCTTTGATCCTGTAAAAATGCCAAACCCCAAACCAACTCCAACATCTAGATCCTTGCACAGGTCTGCCCAGTGCAATGAGCTGTCCATGCATGATCCCAGAGGTGACTTTTCCAGTGCCCTCTTTGAGGTATTTCACTGGTTTTGGTACTATCAGGAGATGTTTCTGAAGGATTCATCAGAAAATTATGGAAAATAATTGTGGTAAAGGGAGGCGACTGCTTCCAGGATGCGAGAGGAAATCTCTCTGCCTCCTCTCTGGTGGTGCCATCTCCATGGCAATGATGTAGTGAGCCCCCAGATGACACAAGCTGAGGTCACAGGGGGATGTGCCCCATCACAAGGAGGTCTCCCTGGTGCTGTGGCAGGTGGCCCTCACTGTCCTGTGAGGACCAGGCCTTAATGAACCTAAGGTCACTTTTGGGTTATAATGCTGTTTTTGTCTTACCTAACCCTCGCATTCTTCGAAGCGCTGATGTTTATCAAGGCTATTTAGCCGGCGCGCGTTACACTTTGCAGTACTGCTTTTCTCTCTACCTTGTCCTAGAGTCTTGTTACCTATTTGCAAGTTTTTTTTCACAGTATTTCTCTAACAGTATTTCTCTGTGCACCCCACTGGCTGAGTCCCACCAATGCAGCTGCCGCAGCCTCGGTACAGCTGTGCACCCCACTGACCGGGTAACACCAATGTAGGTGGCGCAGCCTCAGTACAGCTGTGCACCCCACTGACGGACTCCCACCAATGCAGGTAGTACGGCCTCAGTGCAGCTTTGCATCCGACTGACTGAGACCCACCAAGGCAGGTGCGTCGGCCTCAGTACAGCTCTGCACCCCACTGACCGAGTCCCAACAATGCAGGTGGAGAGGTCTCGGTACAGCTGTGCACCCCACTGACCGAGTCCCACCAATGCAGCTGGCGCAGCCTCGGTACAGATGTGCACCCCACTAACCGAGTCCCACCAATACAGGTGGCGCAGCCTCAGTACAGCTGTGCACCCCACTGACCAACTCCCACCAATTCTGGTACCACGGCCTCAGTGCAGCTTTGCATCCCACTGACTGAGACCCACCAATGCAGGTAGCACGGCCTCAGTACAGCTTTGCATCCTACTGATCGAGCCCTACCAATGCAAGTGGCTCAGCATCGGTACAGCTGTGCACCCCACTGACTGAGTCCCACCAACGCAGGTGGCGCAGCCTCGGTACAGTGGTGCACCCCACTGACCGAGTCTCACCATTGCAGGTGGTAGAGCCTCTGTGCATCTGTGCACCCCATTGACCGAGTCCCACCGATGCAGGTGGCTCAGCCTTTGTACAGCTGTGCACTCCACTGACCGAGTCTCACCAATGCAGGTGGCTCAGCCTTGGTATAACTGTGCACCCCACTCACCAAGTCCCACCAATGCAGGTGACGAGGCCTCGGTACAGCTGTGCACCCCACTCACCGAGTACAACCAGTGCAGGTGGTGTCGCCTCTGTGCAGCTTTGCACCCCACTGACCGAGTCCTACCAATGCAGGTGGCGTAGCCTCCGTACATCTGTGCGCTTCACCAATCTCACTATGCTGCAAACCCCGGGAATCCCTTTCTCGTCACCAATTTATGTTCTAGTTAGATTCCCGGGGCAAACATCTGGTTTGGCAAGCCAGCACAAATACACACACACACACGCAGACGCACACACACACACACAAACAAACACTCTTCAGTAGCAAGCAGTTTATTAGGAGATACTTACAAACAGACCGACCCGATGGTAATCTCGACAAGGACCACCTCAACACTTGTCCCAATCATCTGCATCGCGAGAGAGAGAGTCGGCAGGAACAATCTTTGCGGGCGTCCCCGAGGAGACGAAGTGGTCCTCTGTTGTGTAGCAGCATCTCTCTCCTTCGGAAAAAATCAGGTATTTATGATTATTTGCGGTAGGCAGGAGTCCTGGCACATGGGGCCACCAAATGCAGGGAGTCTAGCCCAACTCCGCCCCAGTCGCATAACCGGGCTATGATACTGCGCACGCGTGCGGACTTATTTCGGGGGCCACACTTGACTTTGGGGGTTGCTACTTCATTACTCTTCAACTTCTGACCTTCATGTTGACTGCTTCTCATGGTTATTCTGTGGCTGGAAGCCACACAATCCATATGTAACCAACTGCTGTTGTTTCTCACAGATTTCCAAGACCTTGTTAGTTACGTATTTGTATGCCAGTTAACACAGCGGTATTGTTCTAGGCACTAAAATGTTACAACACAGACCATTCCCATCAAGTCTCACGTAGTACGGATACAAGCACCCACAAATTGACAGCAGGATGCCACTTCCATTTCTAGGGCCAATGTTGAGAGATCAGCCCAGGCAGCAGCTGCACTGGAAAGGCTGTCTGACACTGACAGAGCAACTCAGCACTGCAACAGCCCTCCACATAATGCCACACCTCTGCTGTGCCAGCTGTGCCACCGTCTCTGCCCCACGCAGCTGCCTCGTCTACTACAGGCAACCAAGTGCCAGCAAGAAGACAGGCGTGCAGGGCACTCCCCACTTGCACATGCCCCAGGCACTGCTCTCCTCACTGCCTTCCCTTGACTCCAAAACCCAGGCACGCAGGGAACCTCTTGCACTAACACCAAAGGTGGCCAAGGCACTCCAGGCTCACAAGGCATGTGCCAATGATCAGCACAAGATCAGGCACAGAGCTCGCTCCTGGCATGATGTGGTTCTTTACACTGGGAATGTTCCTGCTATCTTTGGGCAGGGCAGGCTGCTGCTTCCTACCTCCATGCCCTCAGGAACCTCCAGCTAGGAAGGTGGTGAGGGGAGGGCAAGCAGATTTTATTTAGGAATACAGAAGTTGCAGATACAATGTAGAGTCCTGAAGGCCCCCTGAGCCCAAAGTAGCTTCTCTTCCTTTCCTTTCCTTACTTGGACATGGAGCCCTTGTGAAGGGAGAAAGGATGCAGAGGCTTTGAAATGAGGCCCAAGCAAAGAGACAGCCCCAGGCTGGAGGGCTGCTGAAATGCCAGCTCTCCTGGCTGTGCGGCCTCTGCAGCAGGAGTCCCGGCTCCACAGCTGGGTTCACACAGCACTGAGGGCTGGTGCCATGGAAAACGTGACCTTGGCACATCTTCAGCCCTCACAGACCAGGAGCCTAAGAACTGTGAAACTTTCTCAGTTCAAGCTACCAAGGCTTTGGGGCACTCACACAAAGGCACTCGAAACATGCTGCATTTATCTTAAGGGTCTTTCACACATCCTACACGGCACCACCACCTTCTAGGAAAAGGAAGGGGAACACTAGCATCTGCTGAGTGGGTTGGCAGTAAAAACATTTCTGGGATGCAGAATGTGCAGCACAGCAGAGCTACCAGGAGGTGAACCCTCACCCTAGGTCACCCATGGAAGCCAAGCGCATTTATCGAACCCCTCGCATCCATACGTAGCCTCATCTCATTCACTTGCAGGTACTTTCACAGAGGCTCACGATAATGGCAAAGATGCTGACAGGTACAGGGACACACCCTGGCATCCTGCCTCCATCCTCAGTGGCTTGAGGACTGCATTGGGAGCCTCTACTATTGGAGCAACCTAGAAAGAGAAAAAGAATCGGAGCGTTACTCTCAGTCCTGCTGTCCTTCCATAGTCGCAACAGTCAGGGGCAAATGTCTCTCCTCTGTGCCGAGCTGCCTCTGTGAGAGCACAGCCATCAGGGCCACTGACATGTTCTATCCACCTTCTTGTCACTGGTGAGACTGTGTCTGTATACTGGGTCCCGTCTGGGCTCTCCAATTCTGCAAAGGCACAAGCACACAGCAGGGAGTCCAGCACAGGCATACCAAGACGGTCAGGTGTTGGAGCGTGGGGTATATAAGGACAGTTGTCCATTACCCTGAGAGCCCTGACTTCTTGTGAGGTGGCATCTTCCCCATCTGCCGGTGTCTGGGTAGACACAAAGTGGAGAAATGGCTCTGACTGCTCTCCTTAACTACCCATCTCTCGGATGGATCAAAATGGATTAGGGTCTGAGAGGGGAAGATGCAAGGAGGGTCCAGATTCTACAGAAAGCCTTGAAGGAGTGAGCAGACCACTTTCTCCAGCAGAGTCCATAAAACCCAGAAGACTCAGGAAGCATCAAGACCTTGAGAAACTGCAAGCCTGAACCTCAGCTGACAGAAAACAACTAACTGCAAGCATCCCTCACTCACACCAGGATGCTCCAAGCAGGGAGCACAGTCAGCACCAGTGCTCACCCAGGGCTCCCACAAGGACACTGGGATGGCAGGCTGGCCTCTGGGAGCAGAGCACTGCTCTCTCCACACACCTCCTCCCATGCTGAGCAGCACAACACTGAGCCAACATGTGCCTGTGCATCAGTGGCGCACAGGGCACAGCACCACACATGGCAGCACACAGGACACCCCCAAGGGCCCCACAACACAGAAAGCCCAACTCTCCAGCCCTTCCAGTCCCTTCTAGGCCTCCAAGGCATGGGAAACAGTGCTTCCTCTGAACATCCACTCACAGCCCTGACATGGTCACTTCCCATCTCCAGGAAGCAGAGAGCAAGCGCTCTCACAGCTGCTGATCAGGCCAGCTCTTGCCACTCACTTTTCCCTCACGTGCCCTCAAGGCACTCACCCAAAGGGCCTCCCTACTGACAGGCCCCTAGAGCCTTCAAAGGGAAGAGCATCCTCATGCCTTCTCTTCCCTACAGCTCGGAAGCAGGACAAACACTTTCTTCTGAAATGGCAAAAGGCAGTGAGAGCTAAGTGGGGCTCCTCACCACCACCCAAAGTGCAGGCAAAATCCAGTCCCTTGCCAGGGTCAGCAGGGTCAGCACCTAACCACACCACACTTAGCACACCGATGGCTACACGTGGCTGCTTCGTTATCTCCCCGCTGCAGCACAAAAGGTCACACTACAGCACGATGGTGGGGTAACTTGCAGAGACTGCACCTGCAAGGAAGAGAGACCTGGGCTGCGCATCCCTTGCAGGGCACTTTTGCCTTGCTGCTCCCATTCAAATGCACTCCTCTAAACAGGTCTCCTACAGGAAGGATTCTGCCCCTTGACAGTCAGCTCCCAAGAACTCACCTGCCTTTCTCCAAAGACCACCACACCACAAGGCCTTCACTTCTTCAAAGGGATTCCAGCAGGCTAAGGCCCAGCCAGAAAAGCGCATCTCCCACAACGTCCGCTCCTCTCAGCACACACTGCTGCAGACCAAAGCTCTTATGAGCAAAAGGAAATAAGAGGAAAGGAGGGAAAACACAGGATTGTTTCGCATCCCGGAGCAAGGAGAAACACTCCCTGGCCTTCAGGAAAAATCCATGCTGCAGATCCTGGAAATCACTTAGCATCCCCAAGGCCTGAACCTCAGTGCATCAATGGCAGCAGGCTGCCAGCAACTCTGGCCCATGACACCAGGGCAGCCGAGGCCCAGCCAGCGTAGTCACACCCTCACCTTGCAGTGCTCCCCAGCTCCCCACTCTGGCACCACTGCCCACACACAGCACCGCCCTCGCCAGCTATCTCCTCCCATGATGAGCACCAAAACACTGGGACCACCACCCGGACCCACCACCCCGCACCCCTGCACTGTGACACTCTGCCCACACCACTGCTCACCTCACAGACAGGGGCCAGCAAACGTGCACCTCTGCATCAGCAACTCACAGGGCACCCCAAGTGCCCCACAACACAGAAAGCCCAGCTCTCCAGCTCTTAAGTTCCCTTCTAGTCCTCCAAGGCTTTGCAACAATCACTGCGTCTCAGCATACACTCACAGTCCTATACACGGTTACTTCCCTTCTCCAGGAAGCAGAGGGGTGCTCTCACAAGCCCTGATCAGGCCACCTCTTGCCACTCGTTTGTGCCTCAACTTCCCTGAAAAGAACATCTCTTTCAAAATGTGGCCCATACTTGTTTCAGGGTGACATTCCTTCTGTCTCCTCCAACAGACTTGGCACCCATTCTCCACTGGCTGCACATTTGGACAGAAAAGCACCAACCTCTAATGTATCACAGTTCCAAATGTGTCATAAAAGGAGGTGGACACCTGAAAGACAGGCACAGCATTTAGACTTTGCAGGAACATCTCATAAGCTCCTTGCTGTTTCCACAGGGGGAATTTCTAAAGCACACACAGACAATGGGGAGAAGAGATTACTAACACCTCTGCTTACACCAGCATCAGATTGATTTAGCAGCCTCAAAACTCTGTCTGGACTCCCTAGCTGACCGGGAGCAGCCTGCAAGCTTCTACTTAGCAACAACTGGAAAGTCAAACTCCATGTCCATATTCACCAGAGAACAACACCCACATTTTTCATGTAGTAGTACTGACACAGGATGACAGACTGGAACAGAATTTGTGTCAGATAATGTGGAACATCTACTTCTGCTTGACTGAATAGTTACATTTACATATTGCTGTAGAGCTCTGCAGCGGTCAGTCCCTCCTCTGGGCACACGCAACAAACCCAGAAGTCACCTCACCACCACCATCCAGGCTGCGTGTCTTCTCCTGATCTACTACCTGCTCAGAGAGGTGACCTGACAAGGGCAAACCCCCAACATACGCCTACAGCTGCTATGGGCTTCACAGACACACGTTCCTCAAAATAACTTCCCCCGCCATGAACCACTGCTGCCCGAGCAGGTACTCAGACAAAAGAGACCTCACACTCAACGTCCATGCCTAACACACATTCTGGGAAGAAGAGATTACTAGCACCACTGCGTACACCAGCACTAGATTTATTCAGTAGTTTAAAAGATCTAGTTCGACTCCCATGATGACCAGGAGTAGGCTGCAAGCCTCTACTTAGGAACTCAGCAAATGCAAAGTCAAGCTCCATATCCATGTTCACCAGAGAACATGATCCACATTTTAAACATAGCAGTACTAACGCAGGATGATAGAGTAGACTAGAATTTGTGTTAGATGATGGGGGACATCTACTTCTGCTTGATTAATTTGTTGCCTTTTCTCTACTGCTATAGAGCTCTGCAAGGCTCAATCCCTCCTCTGGGCACACGCAACAAACCCAGGAGTCACCTCACCACCACTATGTGGCTTCTCCTGACCTGTCAGCTGCTCACAAGGGCAAACCCCCAACACATGCCTGCTGATGGTCTGCGGGCTTCAGAGACACCAGTTCCTCAACATAACTTCCCCAGCCATGAGCCACTGCTGTCCTAGCAGGGACTTGGACAAAAGAGACCTCACTCTCAACACCCACGACTAACTGCCTGCTGACGGTCTATCAGGGACTCAGAAAGACGGGACCTCGCAGTCACCTGCGCAACCAGGTCTCAGTCAGTGGCCAAGAAGCCCCCAAGGCAGGAATTACCTCACTAGAACTTCCCCAGGGTGGGCAGTGAGGTCCCTAGTGTTTAAAAGGGCTGTATGAGAAAATGCCCTGTGTGCCATCAAGTGTTTGTAGGTAGCTGGTGGGGCTGGAGGAGGCCCATGGCTCAGCTGTTGATGGTGAGGTCAGTTCTGCACGAGTCCCTGATAGGCCGGCTGGAGGGAGAAGGCGTGGCTGTTTCTTGTGATGTCACTTCCCGTGGAGCAGTGGATAGGGCAGCAGCAGGTCCGCACTGGGATGTGTTTTTGAGATGGTTTCTGCCTGAGCAGCAGATCAGCCAGGATTTGTCTGCTGGCTGGGGAAGTTCTAGTGAGGTAATTCTGCCTTAGGGGCTTCCTCGCCAGTGAGAGAGACCTGGTTGTGCAGGTGACTGTGAGGTCCCGTCTTTCTGAGTCCCTGATAGACCGTCAGCAGGCAGTTAGGCCTGGGCGTTGAGTGTGAGGTCTGTTTTGTCCGAGTACCTGCTCGGGCAGCAGTGGTTCATGGCTGGGGAAGTTATTTTGAGGCAGCTAGTGTCTCTGAAGCCCGTGGGCCATCAGCAGGCATGTGTTGGGGGTTTGCACTTGTGAGCAGCTGACAGGTCGGGAGAAGCCTCATGGCCTGGATGGTGGTGGTGAGGTGACTGCTGGGTTTGTTGCGTGTGCCCAGAGGAGGGATTGACTGCTGCAGAGCTCTACAGCAATACAGAAGGTCAACTAATTAATCAAGCAGATGTCCCCCATCGTCTGACACCAATTCTATTCCACTCCATGATCCTGAGTTTGTACTACTACATTTAAAATGGGGGTGATGTTCTCCAGTGAATATGGACATGGAGTTTGTTTTTCCCCGTTGTTGCTAAGTAGAAGCTTGCAGGCTGCTGCCAGACAGCTAGGGAGTCCAGCTGGGCTTTTTAAACTGCTAAATCAATCTAATGCTGGTGTAAACAGCGTTAGTTATCTCTGATTGCCAGCATGTGTGTGTGCACTTTGCTGGCAACCCTCTGTGAGGCGAGCAGTGGTGTGGGCAGGGTGTCACAGTGCAGGGGTTCCCTGTTGGGGAGCCAGGTGGTGGTCCCAGTGTTTTGGTGCTCAGCATGGGAGGAGATAGCTGGAGAGGGCAGTGCTGTGTGTGGGCAGTGGTGCCAGAGTGGGGAGCTGGGGAGCACTGCAAGGTGAGGGTGTGACTATGCTGGCTGGGCCTCGGCTGCCCTGGTGTCATGGGCCAGAGTTGCTGGCAGCCTGCTGCCTTTGATGCACTGAGGTTCAGGCCTTGGGGATGCTAAGTGATTTCCAGGATCTGCAGCATGGATTTTTCCTGAAGGCCAGGGAGTGTATATCTCCTTGCTCCGGGATGTGAACCAAGCCTGTGTTTTCCCTCCTTTCCTCTCATTTCCTCTTGCTCATAAGAGCTTTGGTCTGCAGCAGTGTTTGCTGAGAGGAGCGGACGTTGTGGGAGATGCGCTTTTCTGGCTGGGCCTTAGCCTGCTGGAATCCCTTTGAAGGAGTGAAGGCCTTGTGGTGTGGTGGTCTTTGGAGAAAGGCAGGTGAGTTCTTGGGAGCTGACTGTCAAGGGGCGGAATCCTTCCTGTACCACATTTCTTTGGAGGAGTGCCTTTGAATGGGAGCAGCAAGGCAAAAGTGCCCTGCAAGGGATGCGCAGCCCAGGTCTCTCTTCCTTGCAGGTGCAGTCTCTGCAAGTTACCCCACCATCGTGCTGTAGTGTGACCTTTCTGTGCTGCAGCGGGGAGATAAGGAAGCAGCCACGTGCAGACATTGGTGTGCTAAGTGTGATGTGGTTAGGTGCTGACCCTGCTGACCCTGGCAAGGGACTGGATTTTGCCTGTGCTTTGGGTGGTGGTGGTGAGGAGCCCCACTTAGCTCTAGCTGCATTGCTCGAAGTAGCTGAAGTCCGGGCAGTGGTGGTGAGCACATACATCCCACTGCTAGCCTCCCAGCTGTTTGGCGTGCATTATGTCCCCTCTGTTCTTGAAGCCTTTTACTGCTGGCTATGTTGTGGGAAGGCCTAAGCTCAGGAGCTGTGTCATGTCAGGTACTGCTCTGGAGATGGCTCAGCACCACGCTTTGTCCTCTGGCATCACTCCCTGGATTCTCTGAGGATGATCGATGGCAAAAGGTCATCAAGGCCAGGGCCCAAGTCTGTGTGCTCCCTAACTGAGTTTCAGTGCCAACCTCAGCTGTCAAGTGTTGTGGAGTGGCTTCTGAATTGGATAGTCAAGTCCTTCTGCTCCTGTCAGGCATGGTGGGTCATGCTTCCTGGTGAACCTAAGACATGGAATACCATCTTTGACCCTTTCTTGCCCAAAGCATCCCTCTGGCAGCAGGCGATGCTCAAGCAGCCTTGCATTTATTTCAGAGATTCACAAAGCTGCCATGAGCTCCAGCAGTCTCTGAGGCCACTGCATTTCCCTTGGTGCTGAAGCCTGCCCCCAGCCAGTCATCTCTGGGTACCTTGTGGGCTGTCAGGGGAAGCTCTCATCTGCATGTGGAGAATGAGCCTGTGGATCTGTCCTTCTTTTTTGTTCAAGTGAAGCTGCCTTTTGCCATTTCAGAAGAAAGTGTTTGTCCTGCCTCCCAGCTGTAGGGAAGAGAAGGCGTGAGGATGGGCCTCCCTTTGAAGGCTCTAGGGGCCTGTCAGTAGGGAGGCCCCTTTGGGTGAGTGCCTTGAGGGCATGTGAGGGAAAAGTGAACGGCAAGAGCTGGCCTGATCAGCTGCTGTGAGAGCGCTTGCTCTCTGCTTCCTGGAGATGGGAAGTGACCATGTCAGGGCTATGAGTGGATGTTCAGAGGAAGCACTGTTTCCAAGGCGTTGGAGGCCTAGACGGGACTGGAAGGGCTGGAGAGTTGTGCTTTCTGTGTTGTGGGGCCCTTGGGGGTGTCCTGTGTGCTGCCATGTGTGGTGCTGTGCCGTATGCACCACTGATGCACATTCAGTGCGGTACCCCGCTGTACTGAGGCCGCAAGACCTGCTTTGGTGTGACTCAGTCAGTGGGGTGCAGAGCTGCACAGAGGCCGAGCCATGTGCATTGGTCAAACTCGGTCAGTGGAGTGCACAGCTACACCGAGGCCTCACCACCTTCATTGGTGGGACTCGGTCAGTGGGGTGCACAGCTGCACCGAGGCCGAGCCACCTGCATTGGTGGGACTCGGTCAGTGCGGTACACAGCTGTACTGAGGCCGCACGACCTGCATTGGTGGGACTCGGTCAGTGGGGTGCACCGTTGTACCGAGGACTTGCAACCTGCATTGGTGGGACTCGGTCCGTGGGGTGCACAGCTGTACCGAGGCTGCGCCACCTTCATTGGTGGGACTCAGTCAGTGGGGTGCACAGCTGCACTGAGTTTGAGTCACCTACATTGTTGGGACTCGGTCAGTCGGGTATACAAGTGTAATGAGGCTGCACCACATGCATTGGTGGGACTCGGTCAGTGGGGTGCACAGCAGTACCGAGGCCTAGCCACCTGCATTGGTGGGACTCAGTCAGTGGGGTGCACAGCTGTACTGAGGCCGAGCCACCTGCATTAGTGGGACTCGGTCAGTGTGGTACACAGCTGTATTGAGGCCGCACAACCTGCATTGGTGGGACTCGGTCAGTAGGGTGCACCGTTGTACCGAGGCCTTGCAACCTGCATTGGTGAGACTCGGTGAGTGGGGTGCACAGCTGTACCGAGGTGAGCCACATGCATTGGTGGGACTCGGTCAGTGGAGTGCACAGCTGCACCGAGGCCGAGCCACCTGCATTGGTTGGACTCAGTCAGTGGGGTGCACAACTGCACCGAGGCTGAGCCATGTGCATTGGTGGGACTCGGTCAGTGGGGTGCACAGCTGTACCGAGGCTACACCACTTGCATTGGTGGTACTCGGTCAGTGGGGTGCACAGCTGTACTTAGTCTGAGCCACCTGCATTGGTGGGACTCAGTCAGTGGGGTGCACAGATTTACCGAGGCCGCACCAGCTGCATTTGTGGGACTTAGTCAAGGCAGTGCACAGCTGCACCGAGGCTGCTCTACCTGCACTGGGGGGACTTGGTCAGTGGGATGGACAACTGCACTGAGACCGCGCTACCTGCATTGGTGGGACTCGGTGAGTGGGGTGCACAGCTGTGCCATGTCTCCACCACGTGCATTGGTGGGACTCGGTCAGAGGGTTGCACAGCTGTAATGAGTACTTGACTCCTGCATTGGTGGGACTCGATGAGTGAGGTGCAGAGCTGTACGGAGGCCTGGCCACATGCATTGGTGGGACTCGCTCAGTGGTGTGCACCGCTATACCGAGGCCGAGTCACCTGCATTGGTGGGACTCGGTCAGGGCGGTGCACAGCTGCACCGAGGCCGAAACATGTGCATTGGTGGGACTCGGTCAGTGGGGTGCACAACTGTAATGAGGCTGCACCACCTGCATTGGTGGGACTCGGTGAGTGGGGTGCACAGCTGCACCGAGCCCTCGCAAACTGCATTGGTGGGACTTGGTCAGTGGGGTGCACAGCAGTACCGAGGCCGAGCCACCTGCATTCATGGGACTTGGTCAGTGGGGTGCACAGCAGTACCGAGGCCTAGCCACATGCATTGGTGGGACTCGGTCAGTGAGGTGCACAGCAGTACCGAGGCCTAGCCACCTGCATTAGTGGGACTCGGTCAGTGCGGTACACAGCTGTAATGAGGCCGCACGACCTGCATTGGTGGGACTCGGTCAGTGGGGTGCACCGTTGTACGGAGGCCTTGCAACCTGCATTGGTGGGACTCCGTCCGTGGGGTGCACAGCTGTACCGAGGTGAGCCACCTGCATTGGTGGTACTCGGTCAGTGGGGTGCACAGCTTACCGAGGCTGAGCCACCTGCATTGGTGGGACTCAGTCAGTGGGGTGTACAACTGCACCGAGCCCTCGCCACCTGCATTGGTGGGACTCGGTCAGTGGGGTGCACCGCTGTACCGAGCCCTCGCCACCTGCATTGGTCGGACTTGGTCAGTGGGGTGCACAGCTGTACCAGGCTGCGCCATGTGCATTGGTGGGACTCGGTCAGTGGGTTGCACAGCTGTACTGAGGCCGAGCCATGTGTATTGGTGGGACTCGGTCAGTGGGGTGCACAGCTGTACTGAGGCCTTGCCCCCTGTGTTGGTGGGACTGGGTGAGTGGGGTGCACAGCTGCACCGAGGCCTCGCCACCTGCATTAGTGGGACTTGGTCAGCGGGGTGCACAGCTGTACTGAGGATTCGCCACCTCCATTTTTGGACTCGGTCAGTGGGGTGAACAGCTATACCGAGGCCTCACCAGCTGCATTGCTCGGACTCGGTCTGTGGGGTGCACAGCTGCACCGAGCCCTCGCCACCTGCATTGGTGGGACACGGTCAGTGGGGTGCACAGCTACACCGAGGCCTCACCACCTTCTTTGGTGGGACTCGGTCAGTGGGGTGCACAGCTGCACCGAGGCCGAGCCATGTGCATTGGTGGGACTCCGTGAGTGGGGTGCACAGCTGCACCGAGTCTGTGCCAGCTGCATTGGTGGGACTCGGTCAGTGGGGTGCACCGCTGTACCGAGCCCTCGCCACATGCATTGGTGGGATTTGGTCAGTAGGGTGCACAGCAGTACCGAGGCCGAGCCACCTGCATTGGTGGGAGTCGGTCGGTAGAGTGCACAGCTGTACCGAGGCTGTGCCACCTGCATTGGTGGGACTTGGTCAGTGGGGTGCACAGCTGCACCGAGGCCTAGCCACCTGCATTGGTGGGACTCGGTGAGTGGGTTAACAACTGTACTGAGGCCGAGCCACCTGCATTGGTGGGACTCGGTGAGTTGGGTGCACAGCTGTACTTATTCTGAGCCACCTGCATTGGTGGGACTCAGTCAGTGGGGTGCACAGCTGTACCGAGGCCGCACCAGCTGCATTTTTGGGACTCGCTCAGTGGTGTGCACCGCTGTACTGAGCCCTCGCCACCTGCATTGGTGGGACTCAGTCAGTGGGGTGCACAGCTGTACTGAGGCTGAGCCATGTGCATTGGTGCGACTCGGTCAGTGAGGTGCACAGCAGTACCGAGGCCGAGCAACCTGCAATGGTGGGACTTGGTCAGTGGGGTGCACAGCAGTACCGAGGCCGAGCCACCTGCATTGGTGGGACTCGGTAGGTAGGGTGCAGAGCTGTACTGAGGCCGAGCCACCTGCATTTGTGGGACTCGCTCAGTGGTGTGCACCGCCGTACCGAGGCCGAGTCACCTGCATTGTAGGGACTCGTTCATTGGGATGCACAGCTGTACCAAGGCCGAGCCACCTGCATTGGTGGGACTCATTCAGTGGGTTGCACAGCTACACCAAGACCTCGCCACCTGCATTGATGGACTCAGTGAGTCGGGTGCACAGCTGTACTGAGGCCGAGCCACGTGAATTTGTCAGACTCAGTCATTGGGGTGTACAGCTGCACCGAGGCCTTGCCACCTGCATTGGTGGGACTCGGTCTGTGAGGTGCACAGCTACACCAAAGCCTTGCCACCTGCATTGGTGGGACTCAATCAGTGGGGAGCACCGCTGTATCGAGTCCGAGCCACGTGCATTAGATGGACTCGGTCAGTGAGGTGCACAGCTGCACTGAGGCCGAGCCATGTGCATTGGTGGGACTTGGTCAGTGTGTTGCACAGCTGTACTGAGGCCAAACCACCTGCATTGATGGGACTCGGTCAGTGGGGTGCACAGCTATAACGAGGCCTTGCCACCTGCATTCGTGGGACTCAGTCAGTGAGTTTCACTGCTGTACTGAGGCCTCACCACCTGCATTGGTGTGACTCGGTCAGTAGGGTGCACAGCTGTACTGAAGCTTTGCCGCCTGCATTGGTGAGACACGGTCAGTGGGGAGCACAGCTGTACTGAGGTCGCACCACCTGCATTGGAGGGACTCGTTCAGTGGGATGCACAGCTGCACCAAGACCTCGCCACCTGCATTGATGGACTCAGTGAGTCGGGTGCACAGCTGTACTGAGGCCGAGCCACGTGCATTGGTCAGACTTGGTCGGTGGCGTGTACAGCTCTACTTAGTCTGAGCCACCTGCATTGGTCGGACGTGCTCAGTGGGGTGCAGAGCTGTACTGAGTCTGAGCCACCTGCAGTGGTGGGACTTGGTCAGTGGGGTGCAGAGCTGTACTCAGGCCGAGCCACCTGCATTGGTGGGACTCTATCAGTTGGGTGCACAGCTTTACGGAGGCTTCGCCACTTGCATTGGTGGGACTCGGTCAGTGGGGAGTACCGGTGTATCAAATCCGAGCCACCTGCTTTGGTCAGCCTCGGTCAGTGGGGTGCACAGCTGTACCAAGACCTCGCCACCGGCATTGGTTGGACAAGGTCATTGGGGTGCACAGCTGTACTGAGGCCGAGCCACCTGCATTGGTCAGACTCGGTCAGTGGGTTGCAAAGGTGTACTGAGGCCTTACCACCTGCATTGGTGTAACTCGGTCAGTGGGTTGCACTGCTGTACTGAGGCCTTACCACCTGCATTGGTGTAACTCGGTCAGTGGGGTGCACAGCTACACCGAGGCCTTGCCACCTGCATTGGTGGGACTTGGTGAGTGGGTGCACAGCTGTATGGAGGCCTCGCCACCTGCATTGGTGGGACTTGGTCAGTGTGGTGCACCACTGTATCAAGTCCGAGCCACCAGCATTAGTCGGACTCGGTCAGTGGGGTGCACAGCTGTACCGAGGCCTCGCCACCTGCATTGGTGGGACTCGGTCAGTGGGGAGTACAGCTGTACTGATGTCACACCACCTGCATTGGAGGGACTCGTTCAGTGGGATGCACAGCTGTACCGAGGCCGAGCCACCTGCATTGGTGGGACTCGGTCAGTGGATGCACAGCTGTATGGAGGCCTCGTCACCTGCATTGGTGGGACTCAGTCAGGGGGAGCACAGCTATAACAAGGCTTCGCCACCTGCATTGGTGGGACTCAGTCAGTGCAGAGCACCGCTGTATCGAGTCCGAGCCACCTGCATTAGACGGCCTCGGTCAGTGGGGTGCACATCTGCACCGAGGCCGTGCCATCCTCATTGGCAGGACTCAGTCAGTGGGGTGCACAGATATAACGAGGCCGAGCCACCTGCATTGGTGGGACTCGGTCAGTGGGGTGCACAGCTGTACCCCTGCGTAGCCATGTGCATTGGTCAGACTCGCTCAGTGGGTTGCATAGCTGTATGGAGGCTTTGCCACCTGCATTGGTGGGACTCGATCAGTGGGATGCACAGCTGTACTGAGGTCGCACCACCTGCATTGGTGGGACTCATTCAGTGGGTTGCACAGCTACACCAAGACCTCGCCACCTGCATTGATGGACTCAGTGAGTCGGGTGCACAGCTGTACTGAGGCCGAGCCACGTGAATTTGTCAGACTCAGTCATTGGGGTGCACAGCTGCACCGAGGCCTTTCCACCTGCATTGGTGGGACTCGGTCTGTGAGGTGCACAGCTACACCAAGACCTCGCCGCCTGCATTGATGGACTCAGTGAGTCGGGTGCACAGCTGTATTGAGGCCGAGCCACGTGCACTGGTCAGACTCGGTCAGTGGGGTGCACAGCTACACCGAGGCCTTGCCACCTGCATTGGTGGGACTCGGTGAGTGGGTGCACAGCTGTACGGTGGCCTCGCCACCTGCATTGGTGGGACTCGGTCAGTGGGGAGCACAGCTATAACGAGGCTTCCCCACCTGCATTGGTGGGACTCGGTCAGTGCGGAGCACCGCTGTATCGAGTCCGAGCCACCTGCATTAGACGGACTCGGTCAGTGGGGTGCACATCTGCACCGAGGCTGTGCCATCCTCATTGGCAGGACTCAGTCAGTGGGGTGCACAGATATAACGAGGCCGAGCGACCTGCATTGGTGGGACTCCGTCACTGGGGTGCACAGCTATACCGAGGCGTAGCCACGTGCATTGGTCAGACTCGCTCAGTGGGTGTCATAGCTATATGGAGGCTTCGCCACCTGCATTGGTGGGACACGGTCAGTGGGGAGCACAGCTGTACTGAGGTCGCACCACCTGCATTGGAGGGACTCGTTCAGTGGGATGCACAGCTTCACCAAGACCTCGCCACCTGCATTGGTGGGACTCGTTCAGTGGGTTCCACAGCTACACCAAGACCTGCATTGATGGACTCAGTGAGTCGGGTGCAAAGCTGTACTGAGGCCGAGCCACGTGCATTTTTCAGACTCGGTCATTGGGGTGCACAGCTACACCGAGACCGTACCATCCTCATTGGTGGGACTCAGTCAGTGAGGTGCAGAGCTGCACCGAGACTGAGCCACCTGCATTGGTGGGACTCGGTCTGTGGGTTGCACAGCTGTACTGAGGCTGAGCCACCTGCATTGGTGGGACTCGGTCAGTGGGGTACAGAGGTGTACTGAGTCTGAGCCACCTGCACTGGTGGGACTCGGTCAGTGGGGTGCACAGGTACACCGAGGCCGAGCCACGTGCATTAGTCAAACTCGGTCATTGGGTTGCACAGCTGTACTGATGCCGTACCACCTGCATTTGTGGGACTTGGCCAGTGGGGTTCACAGCTGTACTGAGGCCGAGCCACGTGCACTGGTCAGACTCGGTCAGTGGGTTGCACAGCTGTACTGAGGCCTCGCCAGCTGCATTGGTGTGATTCAGTCAGTGGGGTGCACATCTACAGCGAGGCCTTGCCACCTGCATTGGTGGGACTCGATCAGTAGGGCGCACAGCTGTACTGAAGCTTTGCCACCTGCATTGGTGGGACACTGTCAGTGCGGAGCACCACTGTATCGAGTCCGAGGTACCTGTGTTAGTCGGACTATGTCAGTGGGGTGCACAGCTGCACCGAGGCCGTGCCACGTGCATTGGTCAGACTCAGTCAGTGGGTTGCATACCTGTACGGAGGCCGAGCCACCTGCATTAGTGGGAATCGGTCAGTGGGGTGCACAGCTGTACCGAGGACGAGCCACGTGCATTGGTTGGACTTGGTCAGTGGGGAGCACAGCTGTACGGAGGCCTCGCCACCTGCATTGTTGGGACTCGGTCAGTGGGGTGCACAGCTGTACTGACGCCGTGCCGCTTGCATTGGTGGGACTTGGTCAGTGGGCTGCACAGCTGTACTGAGGCCGCTCCGCCTGCATTGGTGGGACTCGGTCAGTGGGGTGCACAGCTGTAACCAGGCTCCTTTACATGCGTTGGAAGGACTCGTTCGGTGCAGTGAACAGCTGGACTGAGGCTGCACCACCTGCCTTTTTGGGACTCGGTCAGGGGCGTGCACAGAGAAATACTGTTAGAGAAATACTGTGAGAAAAATCTTGCAAATTGGTAACAAGACTCAAGTACAAGGTAGAGAGAAAAGCAGTACTGCAAAGTATAACGAGCTCCGGCTAAATAACCTTGATGAAACTGCAGCGCTTTCAAGAATGCGAGGGGTAGGTAAGACAAAAACAGCAGAATAACCCGGAAGAGACCTTACGTTCATTAAGGCGTATTAATATTTTAAGCATCACACCCCTAAATTAATAATGAGATGGAAACGACATGATAGTGATGTTACTGCCTCTTCTTCACTTCCTATGCTAATTAACAAGAGCATTAAAACGCAAGTGCAGAGCAATTACCTGATGTAATGAAATGTAACCAATAGAAAGATTTGTATAAAATACTCCCTGAAAAGTGTGCATAAATCAAGAATGAGAGGGGGAGAAGGTGTGCTAGCTTTGTGGATTTACCACCTAGAACGCATCTCTGTGCAGAAATGAAATAAACAAATACCTTGACCCTGTGTGTCTATTGGTTGCTTGCACACTGGGTAACAGAACCCAGATTTGGGACAACAGCAGGACAAACACTTTCTTCTGAAATGGCAAAAGGCAGTGAGAGATACATGGGGCTCCTCACCACCACCACCCAAAGCACAGGCAAAATCCAGTCCCTTGCCAGGGTCAGCAGGGTCAGCACCTAACCACACCACACTTAGCACACTGATGGCTACACGTGGCTGCTTTCTTATTTCCCCGCTGCAGCACAGAAAGCTCACACTACAGCACGATGGTGGGGTAATTTGCAGAGACTGCACCTGCAAGGAAGAGAGACCTGGGCTGCACATCCCTTGCAGGGCACTTTTGCCTTGCTGCTCCCTTTCAAAGGCACTCCTCCAAACAGGTCTCCTACAGGAAGGACTCAGCCCCTTGACAGTCAGCTCCCAAGAACTTACCTGCCTTTCTCCAAAGACCACCACACCACAAGGCCTTCACTCCTTCAAAGGGATTCCAGCAGGCTAAGGCCCAGCCAGAAAAGCGCATCTCCCACAACGTCCGCTCCTCTCAGCAAACACTGCTGCAGACCAAAGCTCTTATGAGCAAAAGGAAAGGAGGGAAAACACAGGCTTGGTTCACATCCCAGAGCAAGGAGATATACACTCCCTGGCCTTCAGGAAAAATCCATGCTGTAGATCCTGGCAAGCGCTTGGCAACCCCAAGGCCTGAACCTCAGTGCATCAAAGGCAGCAGGCTGCCAGCAACTCTGGCCCATGACACCAGGGCAGCCGAGGCCCAGCCAGCATAGTCACACCCTCACCTTGCAGTGCTCCCCAGCTCCCCACTCTGGCACCACTGCCCACACACAGCACCGCCCTCGCCAGCTATCTCCTCCCATGATGAGCACCAAAACACTGGGACCACCACTTGGCTCCCCAACAGGGTACCCCTGCAGTGCAACACCCTGCACACACCACTGCTCGCCTCACAGAGGGCTGCAGCAAAAACGCACCTCTCCATCAGCAATGCACAGGGCACCACAAGTGCCCCACAACACAGAAAGCCCTGCTCTCCAACTCTGCAGTTCCCTTCTGGTCCTCCAAGGCTTTGCAACACGCACTGCCTCTCAGCATCCACTCACAGTCCTACACATGGTTACTTCCCTTCTCCAGGAAGCAGACGAGTGCTCTCACAAGCTCTGATCAGGCCACCTCTTGCAATTCGTTTGTGCCTCAACTTCCCTGAACAAGAAATCTCTTTCAAAATGTGGCCGGTACCTGTTTGGGGGTGACATTCCTTCTGTCTCCTCCAACAGACTTGGCACGCATTCTCCACTGGCTGCATACTCGGACAAAAATCATCAATTTCCAAGGTGTTACAGATCCAAATGTGTCAAAAAAGCACGTGGACACCTGAAAGACAGGCACAGCATTTAGACCTTGCAGGAACATCTCACAAGCTCCCTCCTGTTTCCACAGGGGGAATTTCCAAAGCACACACACATGCTGGCACTCAGAGATAACTTACGCTGCTTACACCAGCATTAGATTGATTTAGCAGTTTAAAAAGCCCAGCTGGACTCCCTTGCTGTCTGGCAGCAGGCTGCAAGCTTCTACTTAGCAACAAGGGGGAAAAACAAACTCCATGTCCATATTCACTAGAGAACATCACCCACATTTTAAATGCAGTTGTACTAACTCAGGATCATGGAGTGGAATAGAATTGGTGTCAGACGATGCGGAACATCTGCTTGATTAATTAGTTGACCTTCTGTATTGCTGTAGAGCTCTGCAGCGGTCAATCCCTCCTCTGGGCACACGCAACAAACCCAGGAGTCACCTCACCACCACCATCCAGGCCATGAGGCTTCTCCTGACCTGTCAGCTGCTCACAAGGGCAAACCCCCAACACATGCCTGCTGATGGCCCACGGGCTTCAGAGACACTAGCTGCCTCAAAATAACTTCCCCAGCCATGAACCACTGCTGCCCGAGCAGGTACTCGGACAAAACAGACCTCACACTCAACGCCCAGGCCTAACTGACTGCTGCCGCTCTATCAGGGACTCAGACGGGACCTCACAGCCACCTGAACCACCACATCGCTGTCCCTGTCCAGGAAGCCTCTAAGGCAGGAATTACCTCACTAGAACTTCCCCAGCCAGCAGACAAATCCTGGCTGATCCGCTGCTCAGGCAGAAACCATCTCAAAAACGCATCCCGGTGCAGACCTGCTGCTGCCTTATCCACTGCTCCACGGGAAGTGACATCACAAGCAACAGCCACGCCTTCTCCCTCCAGCCGGCCTATCAGGGACTCGCGCAGAACTGACCTCACCATCAACAGCTGAGCCATGGGCCTCCTCCAGCCCCACCAGCTACCTACAAACACTTGATGGCACACAGGGCATTTTCTCATACAGCCCTTTTAAACACTAGGGACCTCACTGCCCACCCTGCTGCTGCCTGCAGCTCCCCCTGCCCTTTCCCACGGCTGAGCCACCTCCCAAATGGCCTCCCTGATTCACTTCCTGGCTTCACAATGCTCACAGTGCAGCAAAGCACCCATTACGTAGCAGTTGCAACCCCTCTCCCCCCCCAAAAAAAGATTCTCTTCTGCCTAGGTAGTCTCTATATGTAGCAAGAGAGCAGGGCCTCATGTCCCAGTCAGAGGGAGAAGCCTTCCCACAGCTCACAAGTCTACTTCCTTCCCAAATGCTGAACAAGCACAGCAAATCCTCTGCACATCAAGCACGACAAGCATTCTCCTATTTTACGCACTGACAATTTGAGATATGGCAACAGACCCCGTCCAGGACATTTCAATTGCTGAAACCAGCAGAGCCAGAATTCAGCAATTCTTCCTCCTCATCTAGGATTATGCGAATAACAACAGCGGGTGTGAAAATGGCCTTTCGTCAACTTCCAAGGCCCCTGAAAAGCAAAACACCTCACACTTAACAGAATTCTTCTGCAAACACCCTTCAGGCTGCTCCCAGGGTCACAGGTCCTGGAGCACACCAAGAACTATGGAGCAAGCACAACGACTTGGGCACGACACCTCGCAAGGACACCAGCAACCTGCTCTCACTTTGACCAGCAGATCCCAAACACAGCTCTGAGTAGCACCCGGGGCTGTGGGGGCAGCAGCAAATCAGGGAAACCCTTGAAAATGCATCTCAGACCCATAAAAGGTTCAAAGATTCCTGCACCCAAACGCCACCAAGCCGCCCAGGCCCAGCTGCTCGGCGCAGGCCAGCACGCCTGGCTCGCAGGTCAGTTCCCCTCGGTGACAGGGCGCTGCGTCCCCTGCTCACAGCCCCAACAGCCCCTTCGGGAGCCCCTGCAGGGAAGCAGCCCCCTCGCCAGCACCGCTGACCCTGCTGCAGCGAGAGGGCACCCGCCGGCATTTGAACGCACCCGCAGCCCCCACCAGCCCCACTCGCACCCGCTCTCACTCCCGCTCCCTTCTCGCCTGCTTCGCTCCCTCCCTTCTCGCACCTCTCTCTTCTCTTGGCCTTTTCCCACTCTGGACTCCGATTGGCTGACACAGCCGTCATTGAAGTCCATCCCCGCCCTCCTCCTCAGGACAGCCAATAGGAGGGCCGCACTCAGGCGATGCCATGGCAACGCTGTGCCCTCCTGCCCTGGCAGCCAGCTCTGCCCCCTCCCCCGCGGGACGGCGCCATCTTGTGGGAGGCAGCGCGGGACGCAGCGGGGCCTGGGGGCAGCCCGGCACTGGGTGCCCAGGCAGTGCGGGGCCCCGGGCATGGCCGCTCTGCAGCAGGGTCCCCACGGGGCTCCTCGCTGCCCTGCGCCCTGCGGGCCCTGCTGGGCTTGGAGGTCGGCCCTGGGGCCTGTGCTGGTGCCAGCCCTGGTGCCGGCACTGGGGCCCTGGGAATGGCCGGGGTGAGAGAGCCTGCGGGTGACGTGCTGCTGCCGCCAGGGCAGGGCAGTGTCCTCTCGGCCCTCCTGCCCCGGCACCTTCCCCAGGGCAGCCCCAGGGCTTGGTAGCCCTGCTGCTGTGCTTGGCAGGGCTGGGAGGGGGTTCTGGAGGGGTCACTACAGAGGGCTGAGGAGCCCCATGGGGCACAGGACAGCGAGGGGGAGACCAGCTCTGGGCCTGTTGGTGCCAGGGAGTGGAGGTGTGGGGTCAGGAGGAGGCTGGGGGAGTTGCTCATGTTGGGCTCACCCCAGCAGTGCACCCCCCAGAGAAAAGTCCTTGGGATAGCCAGGTCTTAGAGGGTGACAGTGATGCCTCCACCTGTTCACAAAGTGCTCTCCCAAACAGGCTGTCTTGGGTGCAGAGGTTGGAGCCTGTTTGGCAGGAGGACAGAGGCTGTGGCCATCTCAGGATGAAATCTCAGAGCCCCAAATCTGCTCTGCCAAGTTAGAATCATAAAAGGATACAAACGGTGTCAATCCTCACTGGAGAGCTACAGAAGCACTGGAAACAAGCAAGTGCATTCCTGGCTGATGATGTCCCTGCAGCAGTCCTCAATCTCGCTTGTCCCTTGCCCTCAGCTCACCTCTCAAGCCCAGGACGAGGGACGCTCTTCCCATCTCATCACCCAATACTCCTTGCCAACATGCTGCTGCTCCTCTGCATGTCGACAAGGGCTCCTAGTGCAGCCCCGTTGCCTCCTGTCCCCCATCATTTCCACAGAGCCACTACGAAGGACAGTGGTGGGGACTGCGTGAGCAGTGCCCAGCAGCGCCTGGGCCTCGCAGGGCAGTGAGGGCCCCCACCCACGGCACCAGGGAGACCTCCCTGTGATGCAGCACATCCTGCTGTGACCTCAGCTCGTGTCATCTGGGGGATCACTATGCCATTGCCGTGGAGATGGCCCAGCCAGGGAGCAGAGAGATTTCCTCTCCCCTCCTGGAAAGCAATCCCCTCCCTTCCCCCAGTTATTTCCCAAACATTTATGATAAATTCCTTCATCTCCAGAGGGGCCTTGGGCATCAGGGCAGCCCCAGCCCCCGGATTCAGGAGTCCTGGCTGCCACATGGTCTCCCGAGCCACACATGTCTCTCAGGCAGGATTTTGCCCGGGATCCACAGCAAGTTTTTCAGTTCACAGTTTCTGTGTGCCTCCTCAAACAGGAGCCCCAGAGGCCCCCAGGGAGCTACAGGAGCGTTGGGAACAAGCAACTGTTGCCTGGGCTGATGGTATTGGTCCAGCAGTCCTCCCTCTCACTTGCTCCTTGTCCTTGGCTCACCTCTGTAGCTGAGGAGGAGGGATGCTCTTCCTGGTTTGGCACCCAAAACTCCTTTACAATGAGCCCCTGCCCCACTGCCTGCTGGCGAGGGGCCCCAATGTGGCCCCATTGCATCCTGTCCCCACTTCTTTCCATAGAGCTGCTATGCAAATCAAAAGTTTCTTTTCTCTTCATTTCCTGCTTTTCCCATAGCAAGACAGCAGAAAAATCTCACTCTTTCAGCAGAGTCCCCTACTTTTACACATCTGCTTTCTGAACTTTTTCAACAGTATTTCCCTCTGTATTCCCCGCCTACCCCCCCCACACACCCCAGTTCCTTTCCTTTGCTCCAGCAGCATGCTAAGATTGAGAAAGCCTAAGTGGGGTGTGTATGTGAGGGAAATAAAATAAATAACGAGATGCCAGCACGAACAGCAGTGGGATGGCAAAGCAGGTGGTGTATGAAAATGCCATGTCAGACACCCCAATGAAGTCACGTCCTTCCAAAATCTGCCAAGTGGAAATGACGTACAAAGCCAAACAATTCTGAATGCTTGTGGAGTTTGGTGCCTCTGGTTGTACATGATGCCAGGGCCACCTGGCTGTAAGAAGCACTTGGGAGAGGGCCAAGCCTTGCAGGAGGCAGCCTCGGCTGGAGCTGAGCCCTGGCAGGAGCAGGAGAGAGCAAGGCAGGGGTCTTGAGGGTGCTCTGCTTCTCCTGCTAGCCAGGCTGGCTGGGCAGAGGCTTTGTCAGTGTGGGGCAAGAGATGGGAAATGGCAGCTGCCTTGGGCACCCCCAGGTATGTCCTTGCAGGCTGCCAGGCAGAGCATGCAGTCAGCCTGCAGGCAGGCAGAGACCTCCTGCTCCTTGCCAGCACTTCCCACCTGCTCCTCGGCAGCTCCAGGGAGTCAGGCAGAGGCTTACAAAGCCATCATCATGGTCATCTCTGCACCTTTGTGAGGACACGTGCAGAAGCCCGTGAGCCCTGTGCATTGGGCAGCCGAGGCAGCCTGTGCCTTTGGTGGGAGCAAGCTGGGCTCCGGCTGTGCTGCACTGCTGCGTGCAGCTGCTGCTGACCACCTGTGGGCAGAAGGACTCACAGGGTGGAGGTGGCTGACTTGGTCCGAGTGGCTGGTGAAGAGCAGGAAACCTGAGGGCCGTGGGCAAGGGAAGCTCTGGCTGCACGCGGCCTGGCTGAGCTGGGCCCAGAGCTGCTCTCTGCCCCTCAGCGCAGAGCTCACGGGCTCTGTGGGGGCCTTGGAGCATGCAGGTTGCTGTGCTTTGTCCCAGGGAAAGTCCCGAGGACCAGCAAGAAATCCCTCACTGGCTGCAGCAGCTCCTGCCTGCCTCTTTCAGCCCAGCTCCTTTGCCAAACCAGCTGCCTGCTCTCCGGGCAGCTCCCATGCCTGCTGCCTGCCCCTGCCTCCAGCCCCATGGCTCACCTTGCCCCTGCGCTCCGGCATGCCTGGCAGTTTGTGTGCAGCCTGGCAGCAGACGTTTGCTGCCGCTCCTCATCCCTCTGCAGGATCCTCTGCTGGGGTCCTGCTGCTCTGGCCCCAAGAGCAGCTGCTGCCTCCTCATGGAGCGGCTCTCCTCAGAGTGAGGACCCCAGGGGCTCTGCTCCAGCAGGGACACAGTCTCCACGGAGACAGCCCCATCAGCAGGGCCTTGGAGGCACCATGCCACCACCATCACAAAGCCCTGCCGCTCACCATGGAAACACCCCTCACCAAGCCCCGGGGATCGCTGGGGGCACCCCCAGCACAACGCCTTGGCAGTCCCCATGGGCACACCCATCCCCATGGCCTTGCCTCCAAGCCTCTCCTTTCAGCTTTGGAGCCTGCCTGGCAGCTGAGAGCTGGGCAGCACCACCAAGTTGCCTCTCTCCACCCCTGCTCTCCATGCCCCTTGCACAGGCTGCCCTTCTTCAGGCACTCCAGAGCACACAGCCACTCCAAGGCTACCCCTCGCTCTTCCTGCTAATCCTCAGCCCTCTCCAGTGGCTCCTTGTGCAGCCCATGCCACAGCTCCCTGCATTCCTGCTGCTGTCGTGATGGGCTTGTTTTTCCCCACACCATCTGGCACCTTTCCTTGCCATCCCAGGCCATTGCTTCCTCACTCTTCTTGCAGTCAGTGTCTCCTCTAGGTTGCTCCCCCACCAGCTTGCCCAGCTGAATCACCATCAGCTCAGCACTTGGCAAGTCTCCTGCCAAAGAAATGCTGCCTATAATGTAACTATATGTAGCACTCTAGAGCTTTGTTGAAAGCTTCCTCTCTTCCTGCAGTTGCAAAGGAAGAAAGCAACAGGATGGCCGCAAACGGGCACTGTCCTTGCTAGACCAAGGAGAAGGACTTGAACACACCCTTGCGTGGAGAGCATTTTCCTTCCCGTACCTTCGAGCTGGGAGGTTTGGTCCATACCATCCCTATTGGTCCTTTTGGTTACTGGGGAAGGATTGACTTAATTCCAAAGAGTTCCAGACTTGGCAGGTATAAACAAAGAGTTACTGAAAAACCTGCAAGGATAGCCGACCTCATTCTTTTTGTCCGTGAGGGCGTGGTGTATGTGTTTGCTCTCGCTGTAGCCTAATGGTGCTGCCCGCAGCCTACCACAGGCCTCAGCAGGAGCCAGGTGTTAGGCGCAAAGGCTGAGCCAGAGTGAACAGTCCCATCTCTGGTGACAGTGAAAGTACTGCTTTGGGGGGCAGTAGAGGTGTATACAGGGAATGTCTGTGTATGTGCTTGGTGTTCAGAGTCTCTGTGGTTTAATGGTACTCCTTTCCAGGTGGAGATAGTCACTCTGCTGACTGGCCTCTAAAATGCAAGTGAGCATTTTGGAGACGTCCAGTTGTAACTCGGTGTGCTGGTCTTTACTTGGAGTGAGCTAACTGTGCTTGGAGGCAAGCATGCTTGGAAATGTTCCTGTTTTCCCTGGCAGGATAACATGCGTCTTGCAGTCTTCCTCCCCAGTAGATCACCAAGGGCTTTACAGAGCAGGTGCTGGTGGCTTCCCCCTTTTCCAATGAGTGAAAGTGACACAGCAAAAGAGAAAGGCTCCTGCCATGCATTGAGAGAAGACAGTGGGAAAGCATGTGAGCTCTTCTTTCTCTTTTCTCTTTTTTTCTCTTGCTGCTCAGAAAGAATAGTGCTGGAAGCTGATGTGATGTTTTCCCTTGTCCATTTGTGCAATGGAGGATGTAGCCAGACTGAGCACTGCAAAAAGGGCACCTCCTAACCCTGAGGTGGATTCATCAGCACTGGAGGTGATGACATTGAAACAACTCGTTGCTGTCTTTCTCTGCTTCTCTCAGGCATTACAGACCAGCAGAAAATGCTTGTGACCAGGGCAAAGCAGTGAAGCAAGCCAGTGCAGAGGTAAGCTAGTGTTCCTTATCATTTCATTTTTAGGGAATGATGGTTGAGTGTATTCAGCCATTGCACTCTTTGTATGTTGTAAAGAATGCTCTGCTGCCTTATTTTTTCCTCAGGGGAGAGGAGAGCGTTCTTCAGGAAATGACACTTTCCCAGAGGTTGCCTGCTGTCACTTATTTTGTTTCTGTGCCATTCTGAGCACAGAAACAGTAGTACACAGTGGGATAGTTTGAAAGCAGCCATCCCAAAGAAGGACCTTGGGAGTTTGGAAAGGGAGGAATGTGCTGGTTGGTTGGTTGCTTTTGTGTGCAAAAGTATCCTTCTCGCTGTTTTATGCATGAGGAAGACTCTTTGCACTGTCTGCTAGTCAGACGGTCTGTCCTTGTTTGCTAGCACTTGGCTTTCAGAGGGCTAGGAAAACAAGGGCCTGCAGAGTCATGCTACAGCCTGAGGAAAAAGGGATATTTTTTCTTTCTTTCCTTTTTCTGTTTTTTGTGAACCCATCCCTACTGCAGATCCAAGTGTTTTATCCTAACAGGCCCAGGGGTTGTTTGCCTTCCTTAAGCACACTTGGATGCCAACAGCCATGTTGCAGCCACTCTAATGCACACCGTGGTGTCTTTATTGCCTGACTCCAGTGTTGTTGTCTGTTCCCCTTTGGTTGTCAGCTCAGCTCCCTTTGGAGCTCACCCGCCTCCAGTTCTTCCAGACTCCTGTCTTTGGTGCCTTGGTCTGGAGAACGCCTGCTGTGGTTGTCTGAAACCTCAGTGTTGGGAGGGCTACAGTGTCATGTGGCACAAGAGGCCTTTGCTGTTCTCGTGTTCATTCCTGAGCTGCTTTCTTGTGTAGCCCTCCTGTTTTCAGTGCTAGTGCTAGTCCTCCTGTGCTAATCCTCCTGTTTTCTGTCAGCTTCCTCTCTTTCCCCTGTTACTGCTGAAGTGAGAACAGCCTGAAACAACTGTGCCCTTCCAAGCGAGGAGTGTGAAACAAAGAACTCGGCTGCTGTTGCTACCTGAGCAGCGAGCTGAAGCCTGTGATCCTCTGCTCTGAAACACTGTGACAGTTTCCAAGGTCTAACTTGACCGGCTTTTTGATGGGCCTTTTTTCAGGCGACTGCTCCATCCCGGTTCGTGCGCTCAGTGAGCCCTTTGTACTTTCACTGTGTTTTTTCAGGCCACTGTGAGAGAGCTCACTGCTGCATCGGAAGAAGGCAAGCCAGAGGAGATCAGGAGTAGTGCTTTCGACCTCACTGCCACCCCTGAGGATATCCATAGACTAAGGAACCTTTGCTAGTTCAAGGATGAGGTAATGTCTGCTGCCGTGTAGTCATGTTCTCATACCTCTTGACTGTGTATGTGAAGTTTCTTTTCAAATTCCTTGCTTTTCTTTCACTGCACTCAGCAGGAGGGAAAATGGAATCTAAGTGCAGCATGTAATTGCAAGTTCTCAAATGCTTGTTCTTAATGATCTCTCCAAAGGGACCATTTCCTTCTTTTTTTTCCTCTTTTCTATGGTTTTATGTACCTGTCTCAATTTCTCAGAGTGACCCAGTCTCTCACACGCTGTCAGAGTGTCACAGTCTGAGAGAAGTTTTATTATCCCTGTCTCATTATAACTTACAAATTGATAAGTATGGCCATACTAGAGGTATCCTCTAATCAGGGAGGACCTATCTTCTTCCTCAGAAAAACTGAAGGAACAGTGAGAAGTTGGCATATACACTTCATGCTCCTTTTTTTTCCACTCTAAAACTTACCCAAGTGATGGCTGGGGTTGAAAGAGGCAAGAAGACTGCCTGATGCCTTCCATCGCATAGGCACAAGCAGCTTTTAGTTTGTTGTGGTTTGCTCCTCAGTTACTAAGTCGTCTTATTCCTTATGCACAGAAGAACGCTGTGTGCTTGGGCAGTGGGGTTAGCCTAGAGGCTAAAGGGGCACTGCTTAGCTTCCTGTGCCTGTCGCTGTGACTCAGGTTTGGGTCCCTATTTGCCTGTTTTTCCTTGACATCTCATCCCCTCCCAAAGAATCTCCTGGGTCCTGGAGTTCAGTCACCTGCTCCAGGCAAATCTATCACAGAATCGATTTTATAGATAGACTTAAGTTCCCTTGTGAGATATTTCCTTGATTGAGAGCCACATGCAGAATTTCCTTTTCAGGAATTTGAAGTCTTTTCAAATCCAAGTGGCATTTCCTGATGGCAACTTTATGGGTATTGCTCCTTGTGGCAGCATTGCTTGTGAGGGTAACTGATTCTCTCTCCATAGAGCAACTTCTCCTGTACGGAACAATCCTGTTTCCTCTGTCTTAGTTTGGCTATGTCAAACTGAATTCTCCTAGTGTGCTTCCATGTGATTGGCACTTCACTTCTGGGGCATTTGCATAGCCTGCCTTTGTTGCTTTTTGTTGCAATCTCAGTTCCTTTTTTTTCCCAAGGAAATCAGAGTTACTCACAGTACGTCATATGCTATCCCTCAAGTGCCATTAGGAATACTTCTGTATCTGCTGGGAAACTATTCCTTTCTTTGTGATTCTACTTGTAGATTTTTAATCTGTAACTAGCTGATACACTCAGCTTTGTGCCTGCATAAGAACTCGCAGCAACCTCCACATTTCCTGAATCCTGCTTTAGAGCAGAAATTCTTGTCACAGCACGGCAGCCTGAGAGGTGCAGAGAAGCCCTGAGCTGTGAGAGCTCCATCACTAGTGAAACCTAAGGCAGCAGGTGAAGAGTGAAAAGAAGAGAGAAGCCGCTTTCTTTGCCACTTCTACTGCTTGATGTTCCCTCCTAATGGAAAGCTGAAACACTCTGGGTGGGTGGTGAAACTGACGGGGAAAGCAGAGAGGCATGAGCTGCTGCTCTACTGAATGGTGGAGGTGCAGGGGTAAGGAGTCAGTTTGTATTTGCTGCCAGGGATAAGATTTTTTTAAACAAACATTTTTTTCCCCTGCTGTAATCTGGACGGTAGCTCAAAAGATGTCTGTCACGACAGAGAAGCAAAACAAGTATCTCCACAAGACTGTGCCGTCCTGCAGGTGTGTGTTTGGGGGAGGGGGGGGATTTGGGGGATCTTGGAGCAAGCTATCTTTCTGTACAAAAGTCTGGAAAACATTGATGCAAGCCCCCAGAGAAGAGAAATTTTCTGGGCACTCAGAGCAACACAGGCAGGACCCAGCGATGTCGAGGGAAACCCATCCCAGCCATACCAAACCAACCACTCTCTCCAGAGGACTTTCTTAACCCTCGGGCTGGGAGTAGGAGAGGAGATGGGGGAACAGTCATCCCAGACTTGCCTCCGTCAGGCCCTCAGCTCCACAACGTGTCATAGGTTCAGCTGAGTTCTCTCAGGCAACACTTCCCACGCCTCTGGTGCATGGAGAAGACTGGGTAGGCACACAGGAGACAAGGGAGAGAAAGGGCAGAGATGCCAGCAGGTAGAGTTGGGCTCCCTGCGTCACAGATGACTAGAGGCTGGCTAAGCAAACTAACTCCTGTAGGGACTTGGAAAGGCACATCTCGGACAGTATTTAAGGGGGGTGGAGTCTCCCTCCTGCAAGACTTGCCCCAGCGCTCTGCAGAGACTAGGAAGAGCAGGAAGGTTGACTGTAGGGAGGCTCGCAAGCTTTAGCAGGTGCAGAGCGGGGAGGTGCCCTTACAAACTTCTGAATGCAGGCCCTGAGGCATTGCACTGCCTCGTAGGCTCTGCACCAGAGCCCAGAGAGCAGCACTGCAGTATGAGGGATGTCCTGAGAAGCCTTGAATCCTCAAATGTGGGAGATCCAGGGTGCCAGAGCTGTACAGATCGTGGGAGAGCAAGGGTGCCAGTGTGGATCCAGGGTGCCTGGGCTGCACAGATCCCTGGAGGAGCCAGGGTGCTGGTGTGGGGAAGGGCAGGGGGCTGAGGAGCGTACCCAGGGGAGAAGCAGAGCCCCAAAGTGACACTGAAAAGCCCAAGGACCATCTGAAGCCCAGAGTTGAGACCTGGCTTTTCTCAGGCTCACACAGAAGGAAAGGTGGACTAAGTTCATGGGAAATGGGAAAACTTCCTCCAATTGGCTACATGGCCTGACCAATGGCTTTGGAGTCTGGCAGGGACGAGGGTCCTGGGTAGAGCTCTTTGGATGATGTGTGCTTGCTCTTTTCTGGCGTATCATCTCTATCTTAAGCACCACAGAGCGAGAAACCTTGCTGAAGGCTTCTCAAATCAAAGAGCCTGCTTTGGTGCCTAAAGGAGGAAGGTTACGTCCTGTCCCTTATTCTCCTATACCCGACTTCAAATAAAAGCAAGATCCACAGCAGCCACCAGCTTTGAGGCTCATCTAAGCATCTCAGCCTGTGGCCACCCTTTGTGCTTTTTCATCCCACTGGACTTTGATCCTGTAAAAATGCCAAACCCCAATCCAACCCCCAAACCGCAGATTCCTGCACAGAATCCTGTTGCCTCGTGCAGCAGCCAGGGAGTGCAGGAGCACAGCAGTGACCTCTCCAGGTCCCCACTTCAGATGTTTCCCTGACTTTGGCACCACTTGGAGACATTCTTGAAGGAATTTATCAGAAAGTTTGGGAAAATACCTGGGGGAAGGGAGATGCCTGCTTTCCAGGAGGGGAGAGGAAATCTCTCTGCTCTCTCCCTGGCGGTGCGATCTCCATGGCACTGACCTGCTGTGCCCCCAGATGACACAAGCTGAGGTCACAGCGGGATGTGCTGCATCACAGGGAGGTCTCTATGGTGTCCTGGGTGAGGGCCCTCACTTCGCTCTGAGACCTAGGTGCTGCTGGGCACTGCTCACGCCCTCCCTGCCGCTGCCCTTGTTGTGGCTCCATGGCAAGACTGGAGACAGGAGTTAATGGGGGCTGTGCTGGGATCCGTTGCTGACATGCAGAGGAACAGGAGCACGATGAAAAGGAGTGTTGGGTGAAGGGAAGAACATCCCTCCTCCTGGGCTGCAGAGGTGAGCCGAGGGCAAAGAGGGGAGATGGAGGACTGCTGGATGGACACCATCAGCCGAGACCACAGTTCCTTGTTCCCAAGGCTCCTGCAGCTCTCCACTGAGGGTAAGGGCTTTGGGTACTTCTTCCCGAGATGTTGCACAAAGATTGGTAACTGCAAAAACTGCTGTGAATCCAGGGCTGTGGGGGTGGCTGGACAGGACTGGGGGCTGCCACAAGAGTCATCTCTGAGGGTCCCATCTGTCTTAGTGGACAGCCAGGCCTCCTGGGTCATGGGGCAGGAGATGCGCTGAGCCTCAAGGCTTCTGTGGGGCCAGCTCCATTGCCTTTTGGGGTATGTGGGGGGGCATGGGAATCCATGGCAGGTTTCCCTGGGATCGTGTCCCCCTTTGCGATCCGGCTCTGAGAAGAATTAGGGTCCTGCATCCGAGAGGCTGGGGCAACCTGCTGCTCTCATGGGGCTCTCAAGAACCTGCTGAAATGTCCATGTACAATAAGGAAACCACCTTGTAATGACCCCAGGTCCTCTGCCTGTTTGAGAGGACCTCTGTTCCTTTCATGCTTGGTACAAGTTGGTACAGCATGTTTTGGGCTCAGAGAAGCCATCTCGAGATGGTCGTAGCCTGTGTCCTTGCGCAGATTGGACACAAAACATCTGCATGCAAAAGAAATCCTATTTGGGAGAGCACCTTGGAAACAGGTGGAGGCACGGTCCCCACTGCCAAGTCCTGACTGACCCAAGGATTTTTCTCTGAGCTATGGGGTGCAGTGCTGCAGTAAGCCCAAAAGAGTCATCTCCCCCAGTCCCTTCATGACCCCACACCCCCACTTCCTAGCACCAGCTGGCTCAGAGCTGGTCCCCCCCCTCACTGCCCTGTGCCCCCATGGGGCTCCTTAGCCCTCCGGAGCGACCCCTCGGGGCACAGTCCAGCCCCACACAGAGCAGCCCCTGCTGTGCCGTGGCCCAGCCCTGCCAGGCGGAGCGGGAGGGCTGCCAAGCCCTGGGGCTACCCTGGGGAAGGGGCCGGGGCAGAAGGGCCGAGAGGACACTGCCCTGCCCTGGCGGCAGCAGCACGTCGCCCGCAGGCTCCGGCACCCCGGCCATTCCCAGGGCCCCAGTGCCGGCACCAGGGCTGGCACCAGCACAGGCCCCAGGGCCGCCCTCCAAGCCCAGCACGGCCCCCAGGGCGCAGGGCAGCGAGGAGCCCCGCGGGGCCCCTGCGGCAGAGTGGCCATGCCCGGGGCCCCGCACTGCCCGGGCACCCGACGCCGAGCTGCCCCCAGGCCCCGCCGCGCCGCCCACAAGATGGCGCCGTCCCGCGGTGGGAGAGGAGGGGGCAGAGCTGGCTGCCAGGGCAGGAGGGCGCAGCGTTGCCATGGCATCGCCTGAGTGCGGCCCTCCTATTGGCTGTCCTGAGGAGGAGGGCGGGGATGGACTTCAATGACGGCTGTGTCAGCCAATCGGAGTCCAGAGTGGGAAAAGGCCAAGAGAAGAGAGAGGTGCGAGAAGGGAGGGAGCGATGCAGGCGAGAAGGGAGCGGGAGTGAGAGCGGGTGCGAGTGGGGCTGGTGGGGGCTGCGGGTGCGTTCAAATGCCGGCGGGTGCCCTCTCGCTGCAGCAGGGTCAGCGGTGCTGGCGAGGGGGCTGCTTCCCTGCAGGAGCTCCCGAAGGGGCTGTTGGGGCTGTGAGCAGGGGACCCAGCGCCCTGTCACCGAGGGGAACTGACCTGCGAGCCAGGCGTGCCGGCCTGCGCCGAGCAGCTGGGCCTGGGCGTCTTGGTGGGGTTTGGGTGCAGGAAACTTTGTCCGTGTTGTGGGTCTGAGATGCATTTTCAAGGGTTTCCCTGATTTGCTGCTGCCCCCGCAGCCCCCAGGTGCTGCTCAGAGCTGTATTGGGATCTGCTGGGCAAATTGTGAGCGGGTTGCTGGTGTCCTCACGAGATGCCCTTCCCAACAATCTCTTTTGTTGTGGAAACTGCATTTCAGAGTGTCTCTGAGAGAGGATGTCCTACATGTCATGTCGTGTCCTAGCTGTTGTTTTGGGGACCTGGTATAAAGACATGGTCTCATCTCTGCCAAAAAGAGGATTAGAATGTCTCAGTTGCCTTGCTGGCTGTTCTCTCACAGATACAGCTCAGCATGGTGGGGAGATATTTGCCCCTATCTGTTGCAACTATGTAAGGCCAGCAGAACTGACAGTAACACTCCGATTCTGTCTGTCTTTCTAGGTTGCTCCAGTTGCGTACATTCCCAGTGCTTTTCTCAGGCCGCTGAGAATGGAGGAAGAATGCCAGGGTGTGTCCCTGTAGCTGTCAACATCTTTGCCAGCATCTTGAGCCCTCTGTGAAAGCAGCTGCAAGTGAATGAGATGAGGCTATGTACGCATGCAACGGCTTCTGTAAATGTGCCTGGCTGTTTCAGTATTGGAGAGGCCAGTGGTAGGCACACAGCTGCTGTTTCTGCTTGTGAGGTGCCTATTGCCTTGCTCTCTGATAAGCCAGCAGATGCCCAGTGGCTTTGATGAAGCCTGCAAAGTCACTACTTCCTCCAAACCAAAGAGCAAGTAGCAATTAAGTTGTTTGATACCTATTTGAAAGACTTCCACATGGTAAATACCAGAGGTCAAGGAGACACATTATTAGTCTTGTGGCTGTGAGGTCAGTTCAGCCTGACTGCCTGCTAGGGCGGTGGCAGGCCCATGGCTGCGGGCTGCGCGTGTGAGGTCCCCTGTACCTCGGTGCCTGATGGAGCAATGCCAGGCTTACAGGTGTCGTTTATGCTTGTGAGGTCACTTCTGCCTGAGGCCCTGGTGGGCCAGAGCCAGGCCTACAGACGCTATTTGTGGGTGTGAGGTGGCTTCTGCAGCAGTGCCTGACGTGACAGTGCTGGTCACGTGGCTGCGGATAGTTGCTGTGAGGTCCCCCGTGCCTCGGTGCCTGACAGGCCAGTGCTGGTTCAAAGGCTGCTGTTAGTTGCTGTGAGGTCCCTTGTGCAGCGATATTTTATAGGACTGTAGTAAGCCCATGGCTGCTGCTCGTGGCTGTGAGGTCACTTCTGCCTGCGTGCCTGATAGGTCAGTGCCAGGTACACAGCTGGTGTTCATGGTTTGTAGGTTACTTCTGCCCCAGTGTTTGATAGGCCAGTGCTGGGCACGTGGCTGTTTTTTGTGGTTGTGAAGACACTCATGCCTCAGTGCCCAGTCGGCCAGTGCCAGGCCCCCAGCTGCTGGCTGTGCTTGTGAGGTCTCTTGTGCCTCAGTGCCTGAAAGCCAGCACTGGTCACTAGGCTGCTGTTTGCAGTTCTGAGGTCACTTGTGCAGTGGTGCCTGATGGGCGAGTACCAGGCCCATGGCTGTTGTTTGTGGTTATGAGATCTTCTCTTGTGGTTGTGTGGATCGTCTCTTTCTAATGATCCCTGAAAAACAGTCTATTCTGGATCTCAAGGTCCAGAAAGCGGTCTATTCTGGATCTCCAGCTCCAGAATGCATCCCTGCATCTCCTCGACATTTCCCCGGGTCATGTCTGCTGTTGTTGTGGGTGTGAAAGACATTGGTGCTGTGTGTGACAAAGATGACTGAAAGGTTGGAGCATCTCCCATAGGAGGAGATGCTGAGAGGGCTGGGACTGTTTTCCTGTTGTAAAACAGACTGCTAGTGTCTTTAGACATCCTTTGAGGGTGTCTAAATATCTGGTGGGAAGGTGTAAGGAAGATGAGAGCGTGGCTCTGAGTGTTTCTCTGTGATAGCTGGGGAGAGGAGGAGAGGCAACGGGCACAAAATGGCAAATCATGAATTTCCACCTGAAGGTAGGAAAATACCTTCAGGTATTGTGAGGGTGGTTAAATGCTGGAAGAGGTTCCCTGAGAGGCTGTGGAGTTTCGACTTTGTGAGATACTCTAAACCTGCCTGACCTAGACCTGGGTAAGCTTTTGTAGGTGCCCCTTCTTGATCAGGGGGGTTGGAGCAGGGGATCTCCAGAGGTCCCTGCCAATATCGTCTTTTTTGTCGTTCTGTGAAAACAGCAAAACTCACACTGAAAACAACCATTTCGAGAAAAAAAGAAAGAAGCCAAAGGGTTGCTAGAAACAACTAGATTGGCTCAGTTGTTTTCAGTGCTTATGGATGTGGAAGGGAAAGAAGAGAGTTTTTGATTTCAGGTCTGTTCTTTTCATACCATGTTCATTAAGAAAAACAAATCTCTGGCGGGGATATCAGGATGGAGGCAGCTGTGATGTTGCTGGCGGGGGGTCAAAGGACTACAGCAGAGGGGCCTGGAGGCAGCAGCTGCCTCGTCTGCCTGGTGCAGCTGAATTTGTGCATGTGCTTGTTCCTCAGGCTGCCCTTGTGAGAGAATTTCACTCTCTCTCCCGAGGCAGAGAGGCTGAGAAGAGCAGTTGCTCAGCTGAGATGCTGAGGCCCAAGTGGTGGGGGTGCTCACTTGCTCTAGAGGTATTGTGGGGTTGTTTTCTTTCTTTCAGGAAAACAATTTCCTGATGTGAAGAAGCAAGGACTCGTCCTAGCTTAGAAGTGGCTAGGATGAGTGTCCATGAGTGTGTTCTGCACCTTTCTTAGTTCTAGCATTTCTAATGCTCGGCATCCAGATGTGAGGCCCCTTGTACTTCCTTTTCATCCTTTGGAAAACTTACCTGCTAGTGGTGCACCTTCTTGTCTCTGTTGCCATGTTGGCCAACTCCTTTGCTCACAGCAGTCCATGCACTGCCATCTGCCTCCAGGCTAAGCCGTCCTAGCTCTCTCAGGCTCTCCTCGGGTGAGAGATGTGGAAGACCTGTAGTCATCTTGATAGCCCTGTCCTGGACTCTTTCCAGCAGGTGCATGTCTTTCTTGTACAGGAGAGCCTAGATTTGGAAAAAGCATTCCACAGGTGGGGCCTCACCAGTGCTGAGCAGAAGGGAAGGATCACCTCTCTTGAGCTGCTGGCAATGCTCTTCCTAATTCAGCTGAGGATACTGTTGTCCCCTTTTGCTGTGTGAACGCGTTGCTGGCTCATGACCAACTTGTGACCAGGATCCCCAGGTCCTTCCCTGGAAACCTGCTCCTCAGCATCTCGGCAGTGGGGTGACGCTGCCACTTGCCACCAGTGCCCCCAGAACTAGGGCTGGCTTCATCCCCCTTCCTGCAAATGCCTCCTTCCCCTTTTCAGGCTCACACAGGGGCCTTGAGAAACACATTGAATCACAAGGCAGAGCAGGACGTGGTGAACAGCGTCATCGGTGGCCAGCCAGCTATCAGGAAAGCAGTCAGCTGAGGCCAGAGACCTTGTCACGAAGGGCTTTGGAAGGGCTGTGTGAGCGGGCGCAGGTCATGGGCTTGTGTGGGAGCACAGTGTCACATTGAGCTCCTGCACCAGAACATCTGTATCAGAGGAGGCATGGCTCTGGAGCAGAGATGGAGATCATCTTGCCTTGTCTCATTGCCCCAACAACCAGACCCATCCTTTCGTCCTTTTCGGATTGCCTCGCTGGGAATCCACCTTTGTGTCAGGGGCAGGCTTGGGGCAGGCTTGTGCATTTGCACCTTTCCCTGAAGGACAAGTTGCCTTCAGAGCTGCAGCTCAACCGTGCAGCTGCCCCATTATGCTCCTGAGAAAGGTGCCAGCGAGGCTGTGGTGGTATTCAGCGTGGCATGCCATCCAAGAAAAAGGTAAGCGCCTATCATAGTCCCTGACATCCTCACTCTTGAGCTGCTCTGCCTGCACACGTAGGTTGGCCAGGCTCTGCAGATGAGTCTGTTGGTGGAGGTTTTGTAGCAGAGCTGAAAAAAAGGGGCCTATTCAAAGCAGTGAGAGAAATGGAGGCTCTGCACGTAGTCTCCCTGTGAGATAGCATGCAAGAGCCAGCACTAGTGCGTGCACTGTCCGAGTGAGGCGTGCCCATGGGGACGGGCTGTCTTTGTGGGTGGTGTGGGCAGCCCATGCCTGATGAGGGGCCTCAGTCATTTGCAGCGTGCCCGTGTTTGGGTGCAGCTGGCAGTAGGCCCCTGTTGTGCTGGGTGCCCCCGAGGCAGGCAGGAGCAATTGTGGTGCTGGGAGGGGATGCACATCCCGCCTGAGCGGGACCTGCCTGTGCAGAACATGCGTACCCTCTGTGCGGCTTGTTGTGTAGCCCCAGTGCTGCTGGGGACCCAGCAGCACGTTGCCCCTGGTGATGCCCCGGGACAATGTGCCCTTGCTGTGTTTGCAGGCAGTGCGCAGGAAGTCTAGCACCATGGACATAGAGACCGCTTGGAGTCTTCCGGCAAAGAAGCAACATATACGGCCTGCTGCAGAGGAGGTGCCAGAGCCGGTGAGGCCTTTTTATAGGGAGCACAGGCCTGACATGGTACTGGGTATTCCCATAGGCACAGAGTGACCTAGGCAGATAGAATTCCTGGAATTGATTAGAGTCCAACTTTTCTCCATACCAGAGCATCTCCAACCTGGTGTGGCACTCTGCCCTGTTACTGGTCCAAGAAGTGGGACCAGGCTCTCTTTCCTTGTGTGCTTCAATGCAAAGTCTGAAAGTTAGGCACAGCAGGTCTCACCACACCACCAGCATCATCAGACTCAAACCTCCTGTCTGGACCAAAATGTAGAAGCCCGTGACTTTGAGGCAGAAAATGCTCTCCGGTGTCCACAGCACCTGGACAGTTGGCCCAGGCAGTGGGACAGGTCGGACGGAGATAGGCCAGCGTCTGTTTGAGTCTCCCTTGAAGGATCCTGTGTACTGCTAGGGGATCCTAGATGGGAACAGGGAGATCTTTCAGGATGTGCTGTTGGGCTGCTCTCCACCCCTGGAAAGTTCCAGGGAGAAAACCTTCCAAGCTGGTCTTGAGCCAAAGGAAGAGATGGGTGCTATTGCTGAGCTGACAGCAGAGTCGTGGGATTCATCTCCTCTGTGCTCCTCTTACCCCCATAGGAAAGGGACTGAGGAGAGATGGGAGGGAGGCATCTCAGCAGTGGGGTGATGCTGCCACTTGCCAGCTGTGCCCGCAGGACTAGGGCTGGCTTCATTCCCCTTCCTGCAAATGCCTCCTTCCCTTTTTCAGGCTCAGAAGAGGGCTAGGAGCAGCACGTCAGAGCAGCAGACAGAGCAGGACATGGTGACCAGCGTCATCGGTGCACAGGTATCAGGAAAGCAGTCAGCTGAGGCCAGAGACCTTGTCGGGAAGGGCTTTGGAGGGGCACTGTGAGCGGGCGCAGGTCATGGGTCATGTGGGAGCAGAGTGTCACGTTGAGCTCCTGCACCAGAACATCTGTATCAGAGGAGGCATGGCTCTGGGGCAGAGATGGAGATCATCTTACCTTGTCTCATTGCGCTGACAACCAGACCCTTCCTTTCCCCCTTTCCTCTTTGCCTCATTCTGACTGCATCTTCAGACCAGGCTTGGGGCAGGCGTGTGGTGCACTCGCACCTTTCCCTGAAGGGCAAGCTGCCGTCACAGCCATGCAGCTCCCCCATAACGCTCCTAAGAAAGGTGCCCTAGAGGCTGTGCTGCCAGTATCGTATTCAGCCTGGCGTGCCAGCCAGCTCACCTCTGAGGCATGGACCCCCACAGCCAAGGCATCTCTTGTCCTCCTAGGTTTTCACCATCTCCCTCCTTGGGGCTCCTGTTGAGTCAATGGACTGGTGCTCTGAAGGAGGGACAACAAGGAGAAAAGTAAGACGCCACTGCCAGACCAAGCCAAGAAGGTGAGAGCCTGTGTACAGCAGGCATCACGCATGCACAGGGCTGTTAAAGCCTCCCAGGTGCTCCTGCCATATCCCCGAGCCCAGCCAACCGCCGACATTATTCACAGGTCAGGAATTGACTGGGGCTGGCAGTGGGGCAGACATGGGGCTCCTGCTCAGTGCCCACAGCCGGGGCAGGGATTCACCTCCATGCAAGCTGTGGTTAGGGGTTGCAAGACAGGCCTTACGCTGGCTTAGGTTGCTCCCTCTCCCAAGAGCCAAGTCACATGGCAGCCTGGGCCATGCTCCACCAGCCCCGGGTGCCAAGGCCATGCTGCCACCCACGTGGTGGCAGTGGGCCTCAGAGGGATGTGGGGGGATCACTCTGGGCTCCTTCCCCAATGCTGAGCCCAGCACATGTGACTGTAGGACACAGCAATACCTGGCCAAGCTGACATCAGGAGCCCAGATCCCTGCGCTGGTGACCTTCATCACACCACAGCAAGGAGGTATGCTAAGGGCCGTGCAGTTTGGGGGATGGCACCCTGTGCCCCCGCTCCCCACCACTGCTGGGGAAAGGGTCTCTGCGGGAGGGAGCAGTGGGGGAGAGGAGCGCTCGAGGGACAGCTCCTGCCAGCAGAGAGCTCAGCCGTGGGCGCCCCCAGTCCATCGGGCTGGCATGCACTAGTAACATGAGAGGAGAGCACACCAGCCACCAGCAGCTTTACCAGTCCCCTCCCCTAGCACAGAGCACTGACCACAGCCATGTTCACAGCCGGGAGAAAACAAAGTATTTGATTAAGGCAGCTACAAATGGACTTCTGCAATGCTGCTCAGAGTTTTAGCAGTCTGGGAAAAGGGGCCTCAATCTACTATCTAAAATACTGGAAAATGCTGGGATGGTACCCAAAGACAGGGATTGCTGCAAAGGACAGCACTGTCTTGTAGGCTGTAACACCTGGCAAAGCAGACGGGGCAGACGCTGAGCCCCAGCCCTTCCTGTGCAGCACCAACTTCTGCTTCTGCTGCAGTTCAGCACAAACGCGCTCCCCTGAGGCTTGTTTTGAGGAGCGCCCTGGTATGAAATGCTGTCGTGGGAGAATAACCTCCCGGTAGAGACACTTACAGGGACCCAAGCTTTTCACTGCCACCAAAATCACAGGCCTGCAGGCCTCCTTGATCATTCTCTTGGCAAAACCAGGAATTAAAGTCAGAAACAACTGTGGTAATTTCTAATGCATCATTGTCTTTAGCCTCCAGAGATGGGCGGCGTTGGATTGCGAGCCTTCAGGAGCCACCAGGAAGACAGAGCATAGCCAGCAGTCACCCCCCGTGGCAGCCCAAAATCGCCACTTCAGTCACTAGTGAGAAAAAGAAAATCAAGAGTATAGTGGAGGGGAGAGCCAAGATACAGTGTAGAAGGGTCTTAAGGGAAAAGGCTCATAAGGCAATAGGCTCATAATCTTGTACTATACTACATGCAGACTTCTAATAGATACAGTTCTGTGTAAATTGTACCGTAGTCTGATAGAGTAAACTATACTGTAAATTTTACTATATACTGTTAAGTTGTATTACAAGTATGTAATACTGAATACATAAATAAAAGCGTATGGCATTCTCCATGGGGAGCTGAGTGATGCTGCTGGGGAGGCCCTGGGCAGGGAGCTCTGTGTAACCCGGGAACTCACCAAACGCTGCAGGGTCCCTCTTCCTCCTTGCCTGGGAGCGGGGCGGGGAGGAGGCAGCAGGATCCCATGGCAGGGCCTGATCCCTGCTGCCCTCTCCCTGCCCGGCCCCCACAGCCTCCTGAGCTGCAGTGAGGCATCACGAGGCCTTTGGGGGGATGTGAGGAGACTCCCCGGCCCCAAGCGCAGCTGGCTCTGTGCCCCGAGCAGGCAGGCAAACGTGGCCACTGGGACCGGCAGCGGATGGGCAGCTGTCCACATGGGGCCGGGTGCCAGGGACCTTCCTTGCACTGCTGTGACCCACAGCTGGGCGCTGGCAGGTCACTGTCACCGCGGGAGCTGGAACCGGCTGGGCTGTGGGGGCCTTCTATGCCCCCAGCCTCCAGTCAGGGTCTGCTCCTCTCGGGACCCCTCATCTACCCTCCCAGGCAGCCCATGCCCCCCCACACCACCATGTGCTGCTGGAGTTTCATCAGGATTTAGCAGAATTTGGGGCACAGTGACATTGTTAAGATTGATCTCAATCTTCCTTTATGAATGTTAAGAAAATGCTATAACCATCAGTTAATAATTACATGATGTCAGTACTCATCAATTTAAATAAATACTTGGAAATACAAATGTTGTAATAGTTATTTTCAAAAACCATTTCAAGTTATTTTTTTGGAAGGGCTCCTTCTACCTTACCACCAAGCTTATACTTTCCAGAGGGTGGTTCCAGGGGCTTCGATGAGTATTTTGCCCCTTTTTGTTCCAGCAGAGGTTGGGTTCAGTGCTGATGGAGAGGGAAGGTCTTGGTAGGGGGTGAGAGCTTCCTCGGTGGCTCCTTGGGTAGGGGTGTCCCCCACAGCCCTCTCCGTGTGTCTTTCGGTGCCCCCCAACACCCTCCTGCTGCCTTTTGGAGAAACCCAGCTCCCTATGAGGGCTACTAAAGGATACGGTATCTGGCGAAATAGCTCCCCTCAGACCACTTTTTCCCCTGCCTTGGGACTGGTGGTATCGGAAAAGGTTCAGCCGACGGTTAAAGTCCAGGGTAGGGGTTGGGACAAAGCCTCAAGCTCTCAAAAAGGCACCTGCAGGCCCCTGGGTGGTCGACGACTTCTACCCTGACCAGCACACTCAAACTCTGCGCCATCGCAAGTGTGTCTCTTCCAGTGTTGGCATGCACAGAGGTGTCAGAGCTGTGCTCTGGCAGGAGGTCAGAGGAGGGAATGACTTTGGAGGTTAGGGAGTGGGGAGAGGCTTTGGGAGGGCTGGGGCTTGGCTTACAGTTCCCGGTAATCAGCTAAGGTATGTTTTAGAGTTTGGGGTTAGAGGACTGGGTTCATGCTGGAGTTTGGGGCTTACATATTAAGGCTAGGCATAAGAGCTAGCAGCTAGAGTGACTCTTGGGGGAAGAGCTGGGCATTACCTGTAAGGAATTACGGGTTTGGGTTTGGGCTTTGTGATCAGAGTATCAGATGGGGACTGAAATGGGGCCTTGGGGGAAGGGTTAGGGTAGGGTTTAGGATTAGAGGTAGTGCTTAAGGTCAGTTGTTAGGCTTAGTGGCAAGGGCCTCACACAAGTGGTATCACAGTCACCGACCTCATCACCAGTACCTGAATCTCCTGTACCTCCCCCAAATCTGTTACCTGTTATTACCACTCGCTGTGATCTCTCTAATTTACAGGATGCCCTAATGCACCCCAGGGTGCCTTTGGCCTTCTTGGCCACAAGGGCACATTGCTGGCTCATGGTCAACTTATTGACCACCAGAACTCCCAGGTCCTCCTCTGCAGAGCTGCTTTCCAGCAGGTCAGCCCAAACCATTCCGGTGCTCTCTGTCACGCTCCCATCTGTGCCATCTCTCACTCCCTCCAGCCCCACGGCTCGCCTCGCCCCTGCACTCTGGTGTGCCTGGGAGTCCATTACGGACGGGGAGCAGGTGTTTGCCTGCTGCTTCCTCTCCCTCTTCAGGGTCCTCTCCTGAGGACCTGCCTCTCTGGCACCAAAGGGAGCAGCTCCCTCCTGACCCAGCTGCTCTCCTCAGAGTGAGGACCCCGGTGGCCCTGCTCACAGCAGGGACACAGTCCCCATGCAGACCGCCCCATCACAGTGGCCTTGCAGGCACCATGCCACCACCATCACAAAGCCCTGCTGCTCACCGTGGCAACAGCCCCCAGCAAGGCATTCCTGCATGGGAATACCCCTCTGCCAGGATTTCAAAAGGTAAAACTCAAGGTGATAAAAAATGACCGTGTCCTCCAGTTCAGCTTTTACCCAGAGACATGTTTCCTGTGGATCCTTCATTCACACCTCGCCAGCTTCGGTCTCCCAGCAGACACAAAGCACAACCCAGCCCCCTCCAGGCGACGTCCAGGGATAACTACAGACAGGCTGAACATGGGCTGGGGAAGCTCCTGGCAGGGCAGGCTCATTCCCCCATGGAGAGGGGGGCTGCATGGGGCACGGCACAGTCCCTGTGCCCTCAGCTGTGCTTTACTTCCCCTGCAAAGCAGCCACACTGCAAAGTGCCCATTTCACATCTCCTCCAACAAAGTTCCCCATGACCTGGCCACTCGGTTTAATGCAACAGAGGAAAATCCAGAGCGCAGGAGCCCAGCTGGGGATCAGCGGTACCTCTCCCTCTCTTCAAGGAGGCGAGATGTCTGCCGAGGGCTGCGGAGTTAAACAGGAAGGGGCTGAGCGTGAGGAGAGAAGCCAAGAAATGCTGTTGGCCACGCTCAGGCCATTGCTGATGGTGAGAAGCTCGCAGCTTCTTCTCTCCTTCTCAGGGCCTAACAGCGGGGATGGCCAGGCTGTCCCACTCGGGCGCCAGGCTCCCAAGCCTGCTGCGCTCCCAGGCCGGGGCTGCCCGAGGAGCAGACCCTCTTTCCGAAGGGGAAGCAGGGGAGCAGCAAACACCCCCGTGTTGGCAGGCACTTATGCAGGGAAGTGCTGCTGCCATAGGTTTTGCTCCAGGAGTTTTCTCTTGGCCTCCAGCCACTTCTCCCGCAGAAATGCCTGGGCACTGAGCAGAGATGGAGCCTGCGTTCCCCACGGTGAAGTGCTCCTGCGACAGCGGTGACAAATCCTCTCTCACCCGCTGGCTGGCAGCCCTGCTGCCACTGTCGTCCCACAGCCCCAGCACACGCCGTCCCTTTGGTACCCAGAGCCCCTTTTGGCCCTGTAGGGATTTGGGGCTTGAAGTTAGGGCATCAGAGAGGCTCCTGGAGGGAAGGTCTCCCCCAGGTCCTTTGGGACCCCCAGAAGCCGGGGAATGCTACCCCCAGCCCCACGGATGAGGGAGAGGAAAAGGGGACGTCGTGTGCGCAGGGCTATGGCACTGGGCTGTGCCAGGCCTTTGCTGCCGCTGTGCGCGCTTACTTTTGCCAGGCTTCGGCAGCTGGAAAGTCACTCTCTTCGCTCGAGCAGCTGGCTTCCCGCCCTGCATTTTGGGTTTGCTCTGTCTCCTGGGCTCTTCTGGAGGATGAGGAGTCCTTCTCACCGGAGGGCCCAAATGCTGCCAAGGAAGTGAGGCTGGGAGAAGTAAGAGTACAAGCAGTGGGGCTCTTTCCTGGGTGCCTTGGGGCAGAGATGCCCTCCGGCACCCATGCTGCGCCTCCAACATGAGATCTTCACACACCATCTTGTGTGGAGCACACCAAGCCTGGCTGCTCTGCCTTTGCCTGTCACCTGGGATTCTGGAGAAGAGCTCACGAGCTTTGATGCAGAAGTGCCCACGGTGGCCTGAAGGGCCTCCTTCCCCAAGAAAAGCCTTTTGTAATGGTCCTGCATCTTGGCTGTGCTCTCCAGCCTTTCCCTTTTGGCCAGCAGTGGATCGTGCACATCAAGGGAAGTGTCTTCCACACTGATCCCTCCCATCCAGTGGTGATACTGTCAGGCAAGGGAGGGAAAAGAGAAAGCAGTGGAGATGGAGGTGCGTCGAGAAGAAACTTCACGCCACATGAGGCAGGCGTGCAGGGCTGAATGGCTTCAAAGGCTGCCAGTACCTTATTCCTCCAGCCTGGCCATGTAGTTTGGTTGGCATATGCATCCCAGAAGTATCCCATATTCCATATCCCACTTTTTCAGAAGCTTGTGGATTTTCTGCAGGGCCACAGCATGGCAATACCATCAAGCATGAGTTGGGTAGCTCTCCCTCTCTCTCCTGCTCTCTGGCACAAACCTTTCTGCCCATGGGGTTTTGCCCACCACTGCTGGGGCATGGACATATGGTACGCTCCCAAACCCCATCCAGCCACAAGGGTCTCTTCTGCCATGAGCAGTGACCACAGCAGTCAATGCGCTCAGGAGAGCCGGGATGCTTGCCCTCACAGGAAAACCCACCATTGCTGTTGCTGGCATCAACAGTGCCCACAGAAGGGACCCTGCTGTGGTCCACAGAAACGCAGGAGGCAACAGTGTCCTGCAAAACTACCAAGCGGCTTCCCTCTCCTGCACCAAGGCCCGAAGGAAGCACTTTTCCAAATGGGACTGCCAGGCAACTAGGCTTTTCTCTAGGGACAGCTGCCATAAGAAATGTATCCACCCTGAGCACCTGCTGCCGCTATTTCCCGGCAGGCTCTGCACTCCTGCAGCGTCTTCGGGACTTCAGCTGGATAAAGGAGTCTCCTTTTGCCATCCTCCTCTACCCGGGGCAGCTGGCCAGACAGGGCACTTGCACTCTAGGGAGAAGCACCATGGGCAGTGGGTAGGTGCACAGGAGGACTTTGCTCTCCACTCCATGCTCACAAGCTATGCGCTGCCTTTGGACACATGCTTCCCATTGCAACAGGTAATCCCAACAGGCTCAGTCCTCTCTCACTCCTCTCTGGCAAGAGCCCAGTGCTGAGCACAGCGTGCAGAAACACTTGCCCCCTTGGCAAGCCAGGAGAAAAAGCCTCTGCCCCCCTTGCCCCTGCTGCAGTCTCCAGGCACTCTGAGCACAGGTCCCTCAGGCGAACACATCCTGCTCAGCCCCAGACAAAGGAGCCAACGAGGCACCACTTCTCCCTTCCCAATTCCCGGGGCGTTCCCCAAATGCTCTGCCTACTGGGAGCAGAGTCAGCACAGAAATGACTCTGTCCTCGATGGGAAGAAAACTACTCATTCCCCTTCAGGCTTCACAGGGACACTGTGTGCAAGGCAAGAGCTCACTCCCCTGGTGACAGCAGCACCCTCCCCAGCAAGTCTCACCTGGCTGCAGGCGTTTTGATCTGGACTCTCTCCTCTCTGGGTTTACTTTCAGTGGCCTTGGGTATTTGGGGCAGATGGTGCTTCCCTCGGAAGTGGGAGTCCTTGGCCGCACATTCCTCTGTGCAAGCTGAAAGAGGAGACCCTTCAGAACAGCACTTGCCCTGTGCTGGCCACCTTGGGCCACGTGGGGCTTGCCGGAACTCCTGTGGACCTCACGGAGTCTGCTTTGGGAGAAAGTGTGTCTCCCAGGGAAGCACTGTGTCCTGCTCCAGGGACACTCGGGTGGGCTCTTGCGGCCTGCTGCCCCCTGCGGCCTGACACAGGTCCTGGAGGCAGGGACCCGAGCAGAGCTGTGCACAGCACAAGGGCGAGCTGCCGCCGGCCCAGCACGGTGGGGAGGGTCTGCAAGTACAGGGCCTGCTCTGCCCCTCCGGACACCTAAGAAGACGCAGCGGGGAGAAAGCCTGGGCAGCGGCCTGGCCCCCGCACAAGCAGCCCAGCAGGGATGAGGGGAAGCCAAAGGGCTCCTGTCCGCCATGGACACCTCAGGCCGTCTCTTGGCATCTCTGCAGCAGTCAGACTCCCTGGGGCCACGCTGTCCCCTTCGCCCCCCAGGCGTGCTCCGCCAGGGCTCTGGGCACTGCCGCCAGCCCTCCCCAGGCATGCCCCCCGGCTCCCGACTCCGCACAGCACCTGTGCTGGGAAGAGTGTCTGGGACAGCCCTCCTGGCAGGGCTCCGCAACGCCGTACCCTCAATGCCATGCCGCTGAGTACAGCAAGCTGCCGGCCCTCCCGAGGGTGCAGTGATCACGGCTTTAGCCACATGCTGGGAGCTGCTGCATCGGGGCTGAAGGCTGCAGGCTGGGCAGAGTGAGTGGCCGTGCGCGTGGGGGCAGTCGGAGCCGCTGCGGCCCAGCTGTGTGGCTTCAGCGGCCAGGAAAGGCCCAGCCCGGCCTGGGCCGCCTCCGGCCCCATGGGAGCTCTCCACTTTTGCGCCCTTTCCCCTGGCAGCCCTGCAGCTCGGTGCCACATGCGGAGGCCATTTCTCTGCGCAGTCTCAGCTGTGAGGAGAGGGTGCAGGTACAGCGGTGCTGGTGGTGGCTCCAGGTGCCCCACAGACACCTCCTGGCAGTGGGGCAGTGTTGAGGGGCATCTGCCTGTTGGCAGGTGCTCGGGGCCATGGGGACAGATGCTGCTGGGGCCAGCAAAGGTGCTGGTGCTGTGCATGGGCAGAGAGTGGGGGAGGGCACTTTCTGAGCTTTCTCACAGACCTGCTGGTCTCTCCGTCAGCCTCAGGGTCTCAGGCCCAAGGGTCCAGGAAGATCTGCAGGGAGAGCAATGGATTTGCTACAGGTGGGATGGATTTCCCTTGGCATCTCCAAGTCTGTATCATGTGCTTTATTTTATTTTATTTTTCCTTGCAATCAAGAAAAATCCTTCTCTGTCTATTTTCAGCTAGTTCTCTAAGGAAAGAAGGTGGGAATCAGGGCATATGTGTTGCAGCATTCAGTTGCCGACTTCAGTGGAATAAGGGCAGCTTGTCGTAGGAGTCATATAAGTGCCAGGCAACTGATGAGAGAAATGGCAGGGTTGGGGAGATGAGGAGGAAGATGCTCTATACAGTGTCTGAGGTCTAGGACGCTGTTTTTCATGCATGTCCAGACTTCATTAGGAGACTGTCTGGATCGATGTCAGTTGGGGATTGTTGACTTCCCTTCTTCTGACAGCTGAAAAATAATGATCATAGAATAAAAACCCTTTCAGAAATACTTGTGTATTGTTGCCATCTCCATCTTTCAGCTACATTACAAAGACCTCTTCAATTAGCCATACAGGACTTGAAGAAATTAAAAGGAAAGATGGCTCTGCCATCTCCACAGCAGTGACCTACTGAGCCCTGTATCTGTACTACCTGATACTTGGTGGGAATGGTCCGTGTTGTAACTTTTGTATCTGTACTACCTGATACTTGGTGGGAATAGTCTAGTGCTGTAACTTTTTAGTGCCTCGAACAATACCGCTGTGTTAAGTGTAATACAATAAGTAACAAACAAGGTCTTGGAAATCTGCCAGAAAGAACAGCAGTTGGTTACATATAGATTCTTCCAGCCACAGAATAACCGTGAGAAGCAGTCAACATGAAGGTCAGAAGTTGAAGAGTAATGAAGTAGTGACCCCCAAAGTCAAGTGTGGCCCCCGAAATAAGTCTGCACGCGTGCGCTGTATCATAGCCCGGTTATGCGACTGGGGCAGAGTTGGGCTAGACTCCCTGCACTTGTTGGCACAATGTGTCGGCACTCCCGCCTACCGCAAATAAATACCAGAATTTTTCTGAAGGAGAGGGAGACTGCTACACAACAGAGGACCACGTTGCCTCCTCGGGGACACCTGAAGGGATTGTGCCTGCCGACTCTCTCTCTCACCATGCAGATGATCGGGACAAGTGTTGAGGTGGTCCTTCTTGAGATTACTGTCAGGTCGGTCTGTTTGTAAGTATCTGCTAATAAACTGCTTGCTTCTGAAGAACATGTGTGTGTGTATGTGTTTATGCTGGCTTGCCAAACTGGATGTTTGGCCCCCGGGAATCTAACTAGAACAAGCCCCCAGATGACATGAGCTGAGGTCACAGTAGAATGTGCTGCCCCACAGGGAGGTCTCCCTGCTGCTGCAGTGATGCCCTCCCTGCCCACAGCTGCCCTGTGGAGATGCTCCACAGCAAGCAGTGGGGACAGGAGGCAGCAGGGCCATGCTGGGGCCCCTTGCCAACATGCAGAGGAGCAGGAGCATGTCAGAGAAGAGCTTTGGATGATGAGACAGGAAGAGCATGCTTTTTCCACAGCTGGAGAGGCAAGCCAAGAGTAAAAGGGCAAGCGAGACGGAGGACTGCTGGAGCAGTACATCAGCCTGGACTGCAGTTCCTTGTTTCCAGCACTCCTGCTGCTTTCCACCAAGGGTAAGGCTTTGGGGAGCTCCTTCCAGAAGTGTTGCAGAGAGATGCAAAACCTGTTGTGGATCCCAGTCTGTGGGGGTGACTGGACAGGGCTGAGGGCTCCTGCAAGAGCCCTGCTTGAGAGCCTTCTCTGGCTTGGGAGACAATGTAGCAACCAGGACTCGTGGGTCCTGGGGCTGCCCGAAGCCCCAGGGCTCCTCAGGGGATGGGGGAAATCCAGGGCCAGGTTTCCCTGGGATTGGGACATGCTTTGGGGTCTGGCTCTGGCAGGAGAGGGGTCCTGTATCACAGAGGCTGGGGTCTTGCAGCTCCTGGGGGTTTCTCAAGACTTGCTGGAAATGCCTTTGCTGGAAATGGATCCTTCACTTTGTATTAACTTTGAGTCATCTGCTTGTTTGGGAGAACCTTTGATCCTTTCCCCTGGATCCTCTTGTGCTTCTAGTTCGGCAGAGCATGTTTTGGGCCCTGAAGGGGCCATCTTAAGATGGCCACCGCCCCTGTCCTCCTGGAAATTGGGCTCAAACATCTACACCCAAAAGACAGCAAGTTTGGGAGAGCAGCCTGTAAAGAGAAAGAGTCCCATTCCCACTGCACCAGTCCTGGCTGTCCTCAAGGATTTGTCTCTGAGCTGTGGTGGGTGGTGCTGGGGTGAGTCCAGCAGAGCCATCTATCCCAGCCCCCCTCACAACCCTACATCACCTCTCCCCAGACACCGGCAGGCTGAGAGGGGTCTCCCCATCACTGCTGCATACCCTGTGGGGCTTCTCAACCCTCTGGGGCAACCGCCTAGGGCACAGCCAGTGGTCACACTTTCTGCTTTTCAATCCAATGTGACTTTGATCCTGTAAAAATGCCAAACCCCAAACCAACTCCAACATCTAGATCCTTGCACAGGTCTGCCCAGTGCAATGAGCTGTCAGTGCATGATCCCAGAGGTGACTTTTCCAGTGCCCTCTTTGAGGTATTTCACTGGTTTTGGTACTATCTGGAGATGTTTCTGAAGGATTCATCAGAAAATTATGGAAAATAATTGTGGTAAAGGGAGGCGACTGCTTCCAGGATGCAAGAGGAAATCTCTCTGCCTCCTCTCGGGTGGTGCCATCTCCATGGCAATGATGTAGTGAGCCCCCAGATGACACAAGCTGAGGTCACAGGGGGATGTGCCCCATCACACGGAGGTCTCCCTGGTGCTGTGGCAGGTGGCCCTCACTGTCCTGTGAGGACCAGGCCTTAATGAACCTAAGGTCACTTCTGGGTTATAGTGCTGTTTTTGTCTTACCTAACCCTCGCATTCTTCGAAGCGCTGATGTTTATCAAGGCTATTTAGCCGGCGCTCGTTACACTTTGCAGTACTGCTTTTCTCTCTACCTTGTCCTAGAGTCTTGTTACCTATTTGCAAGGTTTTTTTCACAGTATTTCTCTAACAGTATTTCTCAGTGCACCCCACTGACTGAGTCCCACCAATGCAGCTGCCGCAGCCTCGGTAGAGCTGTGCACCCCACTGACCGAGTCTCACCAATGCAGGTGGCACGGCCTCGGTACAGCTGTGCACCCCACTGACCGAGTCCCACCAATGCAGGTGGCGCAGCCTCAGCACAGCTGTGCTCCCCACTGACGGACTCCCACCAATGCAGGTAGTACGGCCACAGTGCAGCTTTGCATCCGACTGATTGAGACCCACCAAGGCAGGTACGTCGGCCTCAGTACAGCTCTGCACCTCACTGACTGAGTCCCAACAATGCAGGTGGAGAGGTCTCGGTACAGCTGTGCACCCCACTGACTGAGTCCCACCAATGCAGGTAGTACGGGCTCGGTACAGCTGTGCACCCCACTGACCGAGTCCCACCAATGCAGCTGGTGCAGCCTAGGTACAGCTGTGCACCCCACTGACCGAGTCCCACCAATGCACGTGGGGAAGTCTCGGTACAGCTGTGTACCCCACTAACCGAGTCCCACCAATACAGGTGGCTCAGCCTCAGTACAGTTGTGCACTCCACAGACCGAGTCACACCAATGATGGTGGCTCAGCCTCAGTACAGCTGTGAACCCCACTGACCAACTCCCACCAATTCTGGTACCACGGCCTCAGTGCAGCTTTGCATCCCACTGACTGAGACCCACCAATGCAGGTAGCACGGCCTCAGTACAGCTTTGCATCCCACTGATCGAGTCCCAGCAATGCAGGTGGCGCAGACTCAGTACAGCTGTGCACCCCACTGACCGAGTCCCACCAACACAGGTGGCGCAGCCTCGGTACAGTGGTGCACCCCACTGACCGAGTCTCACCATTGCAGGTGGTGCAGCCTCTGTGCAGCTGTGCACCCCACTGACCGAGTCCCACCAATGCAGGTGGCAAAGCCTCAGTACAACTGTGCACCCCACTGACCAAGTCCCACCAATGCAGGTGGCTTGGCCTCGGTACAGCTGTGCACCCCACTCACCGAGTCCAACCAGTGCAGGTGGCGTAGCCTCCGTACAGCTGTGCGCTTCACCAATCTCACTATGCTGCAAACCCCGGGAATCCCTTTCTCGTCACCAATTTATGTTCTAGTTAGATTCCTGGGGCAAACATCTGGTTTGGCAAGCCAGCACAAATACACACACACACACAGAGGTACACACACACACACACACACACACACACACACAAACACTCTTCAGTAGAGTGCTCTCTCCACACACCTCCTCCCATGCTGAGCAGCACAACACTGAGCCAACATGTGCCTGTGCATCAGTGGTGCACAGGGCACAGCACCACACATGGCAGCACACAGGACACCCCCAAGGGCCCCACAACACAGAAAGCACAACTCTCCAGCCCTTCCAGTCCCTTCTAGGCCTCCAACGCCTTGGAAACAGTGCTTCCTCTGAACATCCACTCACAGCCCTGACATGGTCACTTCCCATCTCCAGGAAGCAGAGAGCAAGCGCTCTCACAGCAGCTGATCAGGCCAGCTCTTGCCACTCACTTTTGCCTCACATGCCCTCAAGACACTCACCCAAAGGGGCCTCCCTACTGACAGGCCCCTAGAGCTTTCAAAGGGAAGCCCATCCTCACGCCTTCTCTTCCCGACAGCTGGGAGGCAGGACAAACACTTTCTTCTGAAATGGCAAAAGGCAGTGAGAGCTAAGTGGGGGCTCCTCACCACCACCCAAAGTGCAGGCAAAATCCAGTCCCTTGCCAGAGTCAGCAGGGTCAGCATCTAACCACACCACACTTAGCACACTGATGGCTACACGTGGCTGCTTTCTTATTTCCCCGCTGCAGCACAGAAAGCTCACACTACAGCACGATGGTGGGGTAACTTGCAGAGACTGCACCTGCAAGGAAGAGAGACCTGGGCTGCACATCCCTTGCAGGGCACTTTTGCCTTGCTGCTCCCATTCAAAGGCACTCCTCCAAACAGATCTCCTACAGGAAGGACTCCGCCCCTTGACAGTCAGCTCCCAAGAACTTACCTGCCTTTCTCCAAAGACCACAACACCACAAGGCCTTCACTCCTTCAAAGGGAATCCAGCAGGCTAAGGCCCAGCCAGAAAAGCGCATCTCCCACAACGTCCGCTCCTCTCAGCACACACTGCTGCAGACCAAAGCTCTTATGAGCAAGAGGAAATGAGAGGAAAGGAGGGAAAACACAGGATTGGTTCACATCCCGGAGCAAGGAGAAACACTCCCTGGCCTTCAGGAAAAATCCATGCTGCAGATCCTGGAAATCGCTTAGCATCCCCAGGGCCTGAACCTCAGTGCATCAAAGGCAGCAGGCTGCCAGCAACTCTGGCCCATGACACCAGGGCAGCCTAGGCCCAGCCAGCGTAGTCACACCCTCACCTTGCAGTGCTCCCCAGCTCCCCACTCTGGCACCACTGCCCACACACAGCACCGCCCTCTCCAGCTATCTCCTCCCATGATGAGCACCAAAACAATGGGACCACCACCCGGACCCACCACACGGCAGCCCTGCACTGCAACACCCTGCACACACCACTGCTCGCCTCACAGATGGGGGCCAGCAAACGTGCACCTCTGCATCAGCAACGCACAGGGCACCACAAGTGCCCCACAACACAGAAAGCCCAGCTCTCCAGCTCTTAAGTTCCCTTCTAGTTCTCCAAGGCTTTGCAACACGCACTGCCTCTCAGCATCCACTCACAGTCCTATACACGGTTACTTCCCTTCTCCAGGAAGCAGACGAGTGCTCTCACAAGCCCTGATCAGGCCACCTCTTGTCACTCATTTGTGCCTCAACTTCTCTGAAAAGAACATCTCTTTCAAAATGTGGCCCATATTTATTTCAGGGTGACATTCCTTCTATCTCCTCCAACAGACTTTGCACCCATTCTCCACTGGCTGCATACTTGGACAGAAAATCACCAACCTCTAATGTATCACAGTTCCAAATGTGTCATAAAAGGAGGTGGACACCTGAAAGACAGACACAGCATTTAGACCTTGCAGGAACATCTCACAAGCTCCTTGTTGTTTCCACAGGGGGAATTTCTAAAGCACACACAGACAATGGGGAGAAGAGATTACTAACACCTGTGCTTACACCAGCATCAGATTGATTTAGCAGCCTCAAAACTCTAGCTGGACTCCCTAGCTGACCGGGAGCAGCCTGCAAGCTTCTACTTAGCAACAACTGGAAAGTCAAACTCCATGTCCATATTCACCAGAGAACAACACCCACATTTTTCATGTAGTAGTACTGACACAGGATGATGGAGTGGAACAGAATTCCTGTCAGATGATGTGGAACATCTGCTTGACTGAATAGTTACATTTACATATTGCTGTAGAGCTCTGCAGCAGTCAGTCCCTCCTCTGGGCACACGCAACAAACCCAGAAGTCACCTCACCACCATCATCCAGGCTGCGTGTCTTCTCCTGATCTACCACCTGCTCAGAGAGGTGACCTCACAAGGGCAAACCCCCAACATACGCCTACAGCTGCTATGGGCTTCAGAGACACACGTTTCCTCAAAATAACTTCCCCCGCCATGAACCACTGCTGCCCGAGCAGGTACTCAGACAAAAGAGACCTCACACTCAACGTCCATGCCTAACACACATTCTGGGAAGAAGAGATTACTAGCACCACTGCGTACACCAGCACTAGATTTATTCAGTAGTTTAAAAGATCTAGTTGGACTCCCATGATGACCAGGAGTAGGCTGCAAGCCTCTACTTAGGAACTCAGCAAATGCAAAGTCAAGCTCCATGTCCATGTTCATCAGAGAACATCATCCACATTTTAAACATAGCAGTACTAACGCAGGATGACAGAGTAGACTAGAATTTGTGTTAGATGATGGGGGACATCTACTTCTGCTTGATTAATTTGTTGCCTTTTCTCTACTGCTATAGAGCTCTGCAGGGCTCAATCCCTCCTCGGGGCACACGCAACAAACCCAGCAGTCACCTCACCACCACTGTGTGGCTTCTCCTGACCTGTGAGCTGCTCACAAGGGCAAACCCCCAACACATGCCTGCTGCTGGTCTGTGGGCTTCAGAGACACCAGTTCCTCAACATAACTTCCCCAGCCATGAGCCACTGCTGTCCTAGCAGGGACTTGGACAAAAGAGACCTCACTCTCAACACCCATGACTAACTGCCTGCTGACGGTCTATCAGGGACTCAGACAGATGGGACCTCACAGTCCCCTGCGCAACCAGGTCTCAGTCAGTGGCCAAGAAGCCGCCAAGGCAGGAATTACCTCACTAGAACTTCCCCAGCCAGCAGACAAATCCTGGCTGATCCGCTGCTCAGGCAGAAACCATCTCAAAAACACATCCCAGTGCGGACCTGCTGCTGCCCTATCCACTGCTCCACGGGAAGTGACATCACAAGCAACAGCCACGCCTTCTCCCTCCAGCCGGCCTATCAGGGACTCGCGCAGAACTGACCTCACCATCAACAGCTGAGCCATGGGCCTCCTCCAGCCCCACCAGCTACCTACAAACACTTGATGGCACACAGGGCATTTTCTCATACAGCCCTTTTAAACACTAGGGACCTCACTGCCCACCCTGCTGCTGCCTGCAGCTCCCCCTGCCCTTTCCCACGGCTGAGCCACCTCCCAAATGGCCTCCCTGATTCACTTCCTGGCTTCACAATGCTCACAGTGCAGCAAAGAACCCATTACGTAGCAGGTCCAACCCCCCAAAAATACATTAGCTTTCACCTAGGTAGTCTCTATATGTAGCAAGAGAGCAGGGCCTCGTGTCCCAGTCAGAGGGAGAAGCCTTCCCACAGCTCACAAGTCTACTTCCTTCCCAAATGCTGAACAAGCACAGCCAATCCTCCACACATCGAGCATGACAAGCACTCTCCTATTTTATGCACTGACAATTTGAGACATGGCAAAGGACTTCGTCCAGGACATTTCAATTGCTGAAATCAGCAGAGCCAGAATTCAGCAATTCTTCCTCCTCATCTAGGATTATGGGAATAACAACAGTGGGTGTGAAAATGGCCTTTCGTCAACTTCCAAGGCCCCTGAAAAGCAAAACACCTCACACTTAACAGAACTCTTCTGTAAACACCCTTCAGCTGCTCCCAGAGTCACAGGTCCTGGAGCACACCAAGAACTATGGAGCAAGCACAACGACTTGGGCACGACACCTCGCGAGGACAGCAGCAACCTGCTCTCACTTTGACCAGCAGATCCCAAACACAGCTCTGAGCAGCACCTGGGGGCTGTGGGGGCAGCAGCAAATCAGGGAAACCCTTGAAAATGCATCTCAGACCCATAAAAGGTTCAAAGCTTCCTGCACCCAAACCCCACCAAGCCACCCAGGCCCAGCTGCTCGGCGCAGGCCGGCACGCCTGGCTCGCAGGTCAGTTCCCCTCGGTGACAGGGCGCTGGGTCCCCTGCTCACAGCCCCAACAGCCCCTTCGGGAGCCCCTGCAGGGAAGCAGCCCCCTTGCCAGCACCGCTGACCCTGCTGCAGCGAGAGGGCACCCGCCAGCATTTGAATGCACCCTCAGCCCCCACCAGCCCCACTCGCACCCGCTCTCACTCCCGCTCCCTTCTCGCCTGCTTCGCTCCCTCCCTTCTCGCACCTCTCTCTTCTCTTGGCCTTTTCCCACTCTGGACTCCGATTGGCTGACGCAGCCGTCATTCCAATCCATCCCCGCCCTCCTCCTCAGGACAGCCAATAGGAGGGCCGCACTCAGGCGATGTCATGGCAACGCAGCGCCCTCCTGCCCTGGCAGCCAGCTCCGCCCCCTCCCGTCCCACCGCGGGATGGCGCCATCTTGTGGGCGACAGTGCGGGGCGCGGTGGGGTCTGGGGGCAGCCCGGCACTGGGTGCCCGGGCAGTGCGGGGCGCTGGGCCCAGCCGCTCTGCTGCATGGTGCCTGCGGGGCTCCTCACTGCCCTGCGCCCTGGGCCTGTTGGTGCCGGGAGTGGAGGTGTGGCGTCAGGAGGGGGCTGGAGGAGATGGCCATGTTGGGCTCACCCCAGCAGTGCACCCCACAGAGAAAAGTCCTTGGGGTAGCCAAGACTTACGGGGTGACAGTGATGCCTCCACCTGTTCACAAAGTGCTCTCCCAAACAGACTGTCTTTTGGATGCAGAGGTTGGAGCCCGTTTTGCAGGAGGACAGAGGCTGTGGCCATCTCACGATGGCATGTCAGAGCCCCAAATATGCTCTGCCAAGTTAGAATCATAAAAGGATACAAACGGAGTCAATCCTCACTGGAGAGCTACAGAAGCACTGGAAACAAGGAAGTGCATTCCTGGCTGATGGTGTCCCTGCAGCAGTCCTCTATCTCGCTTGTCCCTTTGCCCTCAGCTCACCTCTCAAGCCCAGGACAAGGGACGCTCTTCCCATCTCATCACCCAATACTCCTTTCCAACATGCTGCTGCTCCTCCACATGTTGACAAGGGCTCCTAGTGCAGCCCCGTTGCCTCCTGTCCCCCGTCATTGCCACGGAGCCACTACGAAGGACAGTGGTGGGGACTGCGTGAGCAGTGCCCAGCAGTGCCTGGGCCTCGCAGGGCAGTGAGGGCCCCCACCCATGGCACCAGGGAGACCTCCCTGTGATGCAGCACATCCTGCTGTGACCTCAGCTCGTGTCATCTGGGGGCTCACTATGCCGTCGCCATGGAGATGGCCCAGCCAGGGAGCAGAGAGATTTCCTCTCATGTCCTGGAAAGCAATCCCTTCCCTTCCCCCAGTTATTTCCCAAACATTTCTGATAAATCCTTTCAGGAATGTCTCCAGATGATGCAAAGTCAGGGAAATAGCTAGAAAGAGGCCTGAGAGAGGTCATTTTTGCACACCACAGGCATCCCACTCCCATGGATACCTGGCCCTGGATTTCCCCCATCCCCAGAGGGGCCTTGGGCATCAGGGCAGCCCCAAAATCAGGACCCAGGAGTCCTGGATGCCACATGGTCTCCCGAGCCACACAAGCTTCTCAGGCAGGATTTTGCCCAGGATCCACAGCAGTTTTTTCAGTTAAGGGTTTCTGTGTGCCTCCTCAAACAGGAGCCCCAGAAGGCCCCCAGGGAGCTGCAGGAGCATTGGGAACAAGGAACTGTTGTCTGGGCTGATGGTATTGGTCCAGCAGTCCTCCATCTCTACTTGCTCCTTGTCCTTGGCTCACCTCTGTAGCTGAGGAGGAGGGATGCTCTTCCTGGTTTGGCACCCAAAACTCCTTTACAATGAGGCCCTGCCCCACTGCCTGCTGGCGGAAGGCCCCAATGTGGACCCATTGCATCCTGTCCACACCTCTTTACATAGAGTTGCTATGGAAGACAGAAGTTTCTTTTCTCTTCTTGCTCTTCATTTCCTGCTTTTGCCCATAGCAAGACAGCAGAAAAATCTCACTCTTTCAGCAGAGTCCCCTACTTTTGCACATCTGCTTTCTGCACTTTTTCAACACCCTCTGTATTCCCCGCCTACCACCATCACACACCCCAGTTCCTTTCCTTTGCTCCAGTAGCATGCTAAGATTGAGAAAGTCTAAGTGGGGTGTGTATGTGAGGGAAATAAAATAAATAACGAGATGCCAGCACGAACAGCAGTGGGATGGCAAAGCAGGTGGTGTATGAAAATGCCATGTCAGACACCCCAAAGAAGTCATGTCCTTCCAAAATCTGCCAAGTGGAAATGATGTACAAAGCTAAACAATTCTGAAGGCTTGTGGAGTTTGGTGCCTCTGGTTGCGCATGATGCCAGGGATACAGGGCTGTAAGAAGCACTTGGGAGAGGGCCAAGCCTTGCAGGAGGCAGCCTCGGCTGGAGCTGAGCCCTGGCAGGAGCAGGAGAGAGCAAGGCAGGGGTCTTGAGGGTGCTCTGCTTCTCCTGCTAGCCAGGCTGTCTGGGCAGAGGCTTTGTCAGTGTGGGGCAAGAGATGGGAAATGGCAGCTGCCTTGGGCACCCCCAGGTATGTCCTTGCAGGCCGCCAGGCAAAGCATGTAGTCAGCCTGCAGGCAGGCAGAGACCTCCTGCTCCTTGCCAGCACTTCCCACCTGCTCCTCGGCAGCTCCGGGGAGTCAGGCAGAGGCTTTCAAAGTCATCATCATGGTCATCTCTGCACCTTTGCGAGGACACATGCAGAAGCCTGTGAGCCCTGTGCGTTGGGCAGCCGAGGCAGCCTGTGCCTTTGGTGGGAACAAGCTGGGCTCCGGCTGTGCTGCACTGCTGCGTGCAGCTGCTGCTGGCCACCTGTGGGCAGAAGGACTCACAGGGTGGAGGTGGTTGACTTGGTCCGAGTGGCTGGTGAAGAGCAGGAAACCTGAGGGCCGTGGGCAAGGGAAGCTCTGGCTGCACGCGGCCTGGCTGAGCTGGGCCCAGAGCTGCTCTCTGCCCCTCAGCACAGAGCTCACGGGCTCTGTGGGGGCCTTGGAGCACGCAGGTTGCTGTGCTTTGTCCCAGGGAAAGTCCCGAGGACCGGCAAGAAATTCCCCCCTGGCCGCAGCAGCTCCTGCCTGCCTCTTTCAGCCCAGCTCCTTTGCCAAACCAGCTGCCTGCTCTCCGGGCAGCTCCCATGCCTGCTGCCTGCCCCTGCCTCCAGCCCCATGGCTCACCTTGCCCCTGCGCTCTGGCGTGCCTGGCAGTGTGTGTGCAGTCTGGGAGCAGACGTTTGCTGCCGCTCCTTGTCACTCTGCAGTATCCTCTGCTGGGGTCCTGCTGCTCTGGCCCCAAGGGCAGCTGCTGCCTCCTCAGGGAGCGGCTCTCCTCAGTGGGAGGACCCCAGGGGGTCTGCTCCAGCAGGGACACAGTCCCCATGGAGACCACCCCATCACCAGGGCCTTGGAGGCACCATGCTACCACCATCACAAAGCTCTGCAGCTCACCATGGAAACACCCCTCACCAAGCCCCGGGGATCGCTGGGGGCACCCCCAGCACAACGCCTTGGCAGTCCCCATGGGCACACCCGTCCCCATGGCCTTGCCTCCAAGCCTCTGCTTTCAGCTTTGGAGCCTGCCTGGCAGCTGACAGCTGGGCAGCACCACCAAGTTGCCTCTCTCAACCCCTGCACTCCATGCCTCTTGCACAGGCTGCCCTTCTTCAGGCACTCCAGAGCACACAGCCACTCCAAGGGCAACCCTTGCTCTTCCTGCTAATCCTCAGCCCTCTCCAGTGGCTCGTTGTACAGCCCACGCCACAGCTCCCTGCATTCCTGCTGCTGTTGTGATGGGCTTGTTTTTCCCCACACCATCTGGCACCTTTCCTTGCCATCCCATGCCATTGCTTCCTCACTCTTCTTGCAGTCAGTGTCTCCTCTAGGTTGCTCCCCCACCAGCTTGCCCAGCTGAATCACCATCAGCTCAGCACTTGGCAAGTCTCCTGCCAAAGAAATGCTGCCACCCTTGTTTCAGCGATGCTGTGAAAAAACCCCTGCAAATAGTAAACAAGACTCAAGGAAAAGAAGGGAAGAAGAGTCAGAAGCAGAGAAGGTGTGCTAGCGTTGTGGATCTACCACCTGGCACCCATCTCTGTGCAGAAATAAAGAAACAATTTTCTGGACCCTGTGTGTCTGTTGGTTGCTTGCACACTGGGTAATAGAACGCAGTTTGGGGACAACACAGGGATAACTACAAACAGTCTGAACACAGGCTGGGGAAGCTCTAGGGTGGAGGAGTGGCCCACGCAGGGCAGGGTCATTCCCCCACGGAGAGGGGTCTGCATGGGGCAGGGCTCCTCACAACTCCTGCTCACCCCCAGGACACTTCCCAGGGGCTTCTCAGCAGGTAGCTCCAGGCAGGGATGACACCAAAGGCAAGGAGCTTCCCCACATCTCTGCTTTCAGGTCCCAGCTGCTGGGGTGGGGGGAAGGGAGAGGAGCTGCGAAGCCTGGACAAGGGCCTGAGACTCCAAAGCTGATGGAGAGACCAGCAGGTCTGAAGGAAGCTCACAAAGTTCCTCCCCCGACATGCACAGCACCAGCAGCACCTTTGCCAACCCCAGCAGGATCTGTCCTCGCTACCCCGAGCACCTGCCAACATGCAGATGCCCCTCAACACTGCCTCGCTGCCAGGAGGTATTTGTGGGGCAGAGCTGAGCACACAGGGGTGTGATGTGCCTGTGGGTCATTGCTCTCCTGAGGAAATGTCACCTTCAGACCCTTGACTCTCTCTGGGGAGGTGTCCGGAGGGGCTGTGAGCGCCCTCCAGAAGGGCACAGCTCTTCCACAGTCGCTTTGCCGCGATACCCGAGACCCTGGCTCTGACCACAGCCCTCAGGAGCCTCCGCACGTCCTGCTCCTCACGGTGCCCACAGCCTGGCTGGGCTCAGAGAGGAGTTGGGGACCTGCCCCAGGGAAAGCGGGGCTGTCAGCAGGGGCACCGGGGCACTGGCTGCCTCCTGCCTCCAGCCTCGAGACACGAAAAGCACCGCTGTACCTGCACCCTCTCCTCACAGCTGGGATGGTGCTGAGGAACCGGCACCACAGCATCCGGCACCGAGCCATGGGGCCACAAGGAGAAAGGACGCAAGAGCCGGGGGCTCCCCGGGGCCGGAGGCGGCCCAGGCCAGGCCGGGCCTTCCCCATTCGCTGCTGCCACACAGCCGGGCCGCGGCGGCTCCGGCTGCCCCGCACGCACGGCCGCTCGCTCTGCCCAGCCCGCAGCCCTCGGCCCCGGCGCGGCAGCTCCTGGCGCTGTGGCTAAAGGCTCCGGGTGGCCCCGGGCCGGGAGACGCTGCCCCGCGGCAGCAGCCACCTCTCACCCCCTCCCCGCCCGCAGGGCCCGGCCAGCCCCGCACCCGCCCCCACCCCGCCCCTCACCGCCCTCCTCTGGGCCACTGCGCATGCTCTGCCCTGACCGGCCACGCCCCCAACTCTTTGCCACGCCCCTCTTGGTCCCTCCCCTTGGCTCCCCTGCCCCCCCCCAAACCCGGCCCCTGAACAGCGCACGCGCACTGCTGCCTCCCTCCCGCCCCTCCCTGGGGTCCCGCCCCACGAGGTCACGTCCAACGGGAGCCAATTGGAGGAGTGAGGGGTGGGAGGGTCTGTGGTGCAGGGGGCGTCACTTCCGGCTGTGGGGGCGGGGCCTGTGTGTCCCTGGCTGCTGGTGCTGGTGCGTGGGGAAACGCTGCTGCCGGGCGCTGCTGCCGCAGGGCCCCGCTCTGCCCCGGGGTCTGGGCGAGTCTGCAGGAGGGGAGGGGAGGGGATGGAGGGGAGAGAAACCTCTGCACTGCGCTGGGGGCAGCAGCTTGCCCGTGAGCATCCCGGGGACACAGTGGGGGGTTTCAGCCTGCACTGCGGCCTGGTGGGTACCGAGAAGCCCTGAGCTGTGAGAGCTGCAGCACTAGTGACCCCGCAGGCAGCAGGGAGGGAGAGGACCAGAGCAGCTGCTTCCTGTGCTGCTTCTGCCCCGGGATGTTCTCCCCTCCTGGAAAGCTGAAACACCCTGGGTGTGTGTGGAGAAACTGTTGGTGAAAGCAGATAGGCAGGAGCTGCTGTTGTAGTGTGCGGGGGCAGTGCAGTATTCAGTTTCCTCGATCAACCTGTGAAAATGTGACTTCTTTCTTCAGCTTTCAATTAGGAACAGTCGCAAGTTGTCATGTCCAGGAGTGGGGAGAAAAGAGGGCTGTGAAAAGAGCAGGGCCTGAGCTCTGAGGTAACTATATGTAGCACTCTAGAGCTTTGTTGAAAGCTTCCTCTCTTCCTGCAGTTGCAAAGGAAGAAAGCAACAGGATGGCCGCAAACGGGCACTGTCCTTGCTAGACCAAGGAGAAGGACTTGAACACACCCTTGCGTGGAGAGCATTTTCCTTCCAGTACCTTTGAGCTGGGAAGTTTGGTCCATACCATCCCTATTGGTCCTTTTGGTTACTGGGGAAGGATTGACTTAATTCCAAAGAGTTCCAGACTTGGCAGGTATAAACAAAGAGTTACTGAAAAACCTGCAAGGATAGCCGACCTCATTCTTTTTGTCCGTGAGGGCGTGGTGTATGTGTTTGCTCTCGCTGTAGCCTAATGGTGCTGCCCGCAGCCTACCACAGGCCTCAGCAGGAGCCAGGTGTTAGGCGCAAAGGCTGAGCCAGAGTGAACAGTCCCATCTCTGGTGACAGTGAAAGTACTGCTTTGGGGGGCAGTAGAGGTGTATACAGGGAATGTCTGTGTATGTGCTTGGTGTTCAGAGCCTCTGTGGTTTAATGGTACTCCTTTCCAGGTGGAGATAGTCACTCTGCTGACTGGCCTCTAAAATGCAAGTGAGCATTTTGGAGACGTCCAGTTGTAACTCGGTGTGCTGGTCTTTACTTGGAGTGAGCTAACTGTGCTTGGAGGCAAGCATGCTTGGAAATGTTCCTGTTTTCCCTGGCAGGATAACATGCGTCTTGCAGTCTTCCTCCCCAGTAGATCAGCAAGGGCTTTACAGAGGAGGTGCTGGTGGCTTCCCCCTTTTCCAATGAGTGAAAGTGACACAGCAAAAGAGAAAGGCTCCTGCCACGCATTGAGAGAAGACAGTGGGAAAGCATGTGAGCTCTTCTTTCTCTTTTCTCTTTTTTTCTCTTGCTGCTCAGAAAGAATAGTGCTGGAAGCTGATGTGATGTTTTCCCTTGTCCATTTGTGGAATGGAGGATGTAGCCAGACTGAGCACTGCAAAAAGGGCACCTCCTAACCGTGAGGTGGATTCATCAGCACTGGAGGTGATGACATTGAAACAACTCGTTGCTGTCTTTCTCTGCTTCTCTCAGGCATTACAGACCAGCAGAAAATGCTTGTGACAAGGGCAAAGCAGTGAAGCAAGCCAGTGCAGAGGTAAGCTAGTGTTCCTTATCATTTCATTTTTAGGGAATGATGATTGAGTGTATTCAGCCATTGCACTCTTTGTATGTTGTAAAGAATGCTCTGCTGCCTTATTTTTTCTCCGGGGAGAGGAGAGCATTCTTCTGCAAATGACACTTTCCCAGAGGTTGCCTGCTGTCACTTACTTTGTTTCTGTGCCATTCTGAGCACAGAAACAGTAGTACACAGTGGGGTAGGTTGAAAGCAGCCATCCCAAAGAAGGACCTTGGGAGTTTGGAAAGGGAGGAATGTGCTGGTTGGTTGGTTGCTTTTGTGTGCAAAAGTATCCTTCTCTCTGTTTTATGCATGAGGAAGACTCTTTGCACTGTCTGCTAGTCAGGCGGTCTGTCCTTGTTTGCTAGCACTTGGCTTTCAGAGGGCTAGGAAAACAAGGGCCTGCAGAGTCATGCTACAGCCTGAGGAAAAAGGGATTTTTTTTTCTTTCCCTTTTCTGTTTTTTGTGAACCCATCCCTACTGCAGATCCAAGTGTTGTATCCTAACAGGCCCATGGGTTGTTTGCCTTCCTTAAGCACACTTGGATGCCAACAGCCATGTTGCAGCCACTCTAATGCACACCGTGGTGTCTTTATTGCCTGACTCCAGTGTTGTTGTCTGTTCCCCTTTGGTTGTCAGCTCAGCTCCCTTTGGAGCTCACCTGCCTCCAGTTCTCAGACTCCTGTCTTTGGTGCCTTGGTCTGGAGAACGCCTGCTGTGGTTGTCTGAAACCTCAGTGTTGGGAGGGCTACAGCGTCATGTGGCACAAGAGGCCTTTGCTGTTCTCGTGTTCATTCCTGAGCTGCTTTCTTGTGTAGCCCTCCTGTTTTCAGTGCTAGTGCTAGTCCTCCTGTGCTAGTCCTCCTGTGCTAGTCCTCCTGTTTTCTGTCAGCTTCCTCTCTTTCCCCTGTTACTGCTGAAGTGAGAACAGCCTGAAACAACCGTGCCCTTCCAAGCGAGGAGTGTGAAACAAAGAACCCGGCTGCTGTTGCTACCTGAGCAGCAAGCTGAGGAAGCCCAGGATCCTCTGCTCTGAAACACTGTGACAGTTTCCAAGGTCTAACTTGACCGGCTTTTTGGTGGGCCTTTTTTCAGGCGACTGCTCCATCCCGGTTCGTGCGCTCAGTGAGCCCTTTGTGCTTTCACTGTGTTTTTTCAGGCCACTGTGAGAGAGCTCACTGCTGCATCGGAGGAAGGCAAGCCAGAGGAGATCAGGAGTAGTGCTTTCGACCTCACTGCCACCCCTGAGGATATCCATAGACTAAGGAACCTTTGCTAGTTCAAGGATGAGGTAATGTCTGCTGCCGTGTAGTCATGTTCTCATACCTCTTGACTGTGTATGTGAATTTTCTTTTCAAATTCTTTGCTTTTCTTTCACTGCACTCAGCAGGAGGGAAAATGGAATCTAAGTGCAGCATGTAATTGCAAGTTCTCAAACGCTTGTTCTTAATGATCTCTCCAAAGGGACCATTTCCTTCTTTTTTTTCCTCTTTTTTATGGTTTTATGTACCTGTCTCAATTTCTCAGAGTGACCCAGTCTCTCACACGCTCTCAGAGTGTCACAGTCCGAGAGAACTTTTATTATCCCTGTCTCATTATAACTTACAAATTGATAAGTATGGCCATACTAGAGGTATCCTCTAATCAGGGAGGACCTATCTTCTTCCTCAGAAAAACTGAAGGAACAGTGAGAAGTTGGCATATACACTTCATGCTCCTTTTTTTTCCACTCTAAAACTTACCCAAGTGATGGCTGGGGTTGAAAGAGGCAAGAAGACTGCCTGATGCCTTCCATCGCATAGGCACAAGCAGCTTTTAGTTTGTTGTGGTTTGCTCCTCAGTTACTAAGTCGTCTTATTCCTTATGCACAGAAGAACACTGTGTGCTTGGGCAGTGGGGTTAGCCTAGAGGCTAAAGGGGCACTGCTTAGCTTCCTGTGCCTGTCGCTGTGACTCAGGTTTGGGTCCCTATTTGCCTGTTTTTCCTTGACATCTCATCCCCTCCCAAAGAATCTCCTGGGTCCTGGAGTTCAGTCACCTGCTCCAGGCAAATCTATCGCAGAATCGATTTTATAGATAGACTTAAGTTCCCTTGTGAGATATTTCCTTGATTGAGAGCCACATGCAGAATTTCCTTTTCAGGAATTTGAAGTCTTTTCAAATCCAAGTGGCATTTCCTGATGGAAACTTTAATGCAGAATTTCCTTTTCAGGAATTTGAAGTCTTTTCAAATCCAAGTGGCATTTCCTGATGGCAACTTTATGGGTATTGCTCCTTGTGGCAGCATTGCTTGTGAGGGTAACTGATTCTCTCTCCATAGAGCAACTTCTCCTGTACGAAACAATCCTGTTTCCTCTGTCTTAGTTTGGCTATGTCAAACTGAATTCTCCTAGTGTGCTTCCGTGTGATTGGCACTTCACTTCTGGAGCATTCGCATAGCCTGCCTTTGTTGCTTTTTGTTGCAATCTCAGTTCCTTTTTTTTCCAAGGAAACCAGAATTACTCACAGTACGTCATATGCTATCCCTCAAGTGCCATTAGGAATACTTCTGTATCTACTGGGAAACTATTCCTTTCTTCGTGATTCTACTTGTAGATTATTAATCTGTAACTAGCTGATACACTCAGCTTTGTGCCTGCATAAGAACTCGCAGCAACCTCCACATTTCCTGAATCCTGCTTTAGAGCAGAAATTCTTGTCACAGCACGGCAGCCTGAGAGGTGCAGAGAAGCCCTGAGCTGTGAGAGCTCCATCACTAGTGAAACCTAAAGCAGCAGGTGAAGAGTGAAAAGAAGAGAGAAGCCGCTTTCTTTGCCACTTCTACTGCTTAATGTTCCCTCCTAATGGAAAGCTGAAACACTCTGGGTGGGTGGTGAAACTGACAGGGAAAGCAGAGAGGCATGAGCTGCTGCTCTACTGAATGGTGGAGGTGCAGGGGTAAGGAGTCAGTTTGTATTTGCTGCTAGGGATAAGATTTTTTTAAACAAACATTTTTTTTTCCCTGCTGTAATCTGGACGGTAGCTCAAAAGATGTCTGTCACGACAGAGAAGCAAAACAAATCTCCACAAGACTGTGCCGTCCTGCAGGTGTGTGTGTGTGTGTGTAGGGGGGTATTTGGGGATTTTGGAGCAAGCTATCTTTCTGTACAAAAGTCTGGAAAACATTGATGCAAGCCCCCAGAGAAGAGAAATTTTCTGGGCACTCAGAGCAACACAGGCAGGACCCAGCGATGTCGAGGGAAACCCATCCCAGCCATACCAAACCAACCACTCTCTCCAGAGGACTTTCTTAACCCTTGGGCTGGGAGTAGGAGAGGAAACGGGGGAACAGTCATCCCAGACTTGCCTCCGTCAGGCCCTCAGCTCCAGAACGTGTCATAGCTTCAGGTGAGTTCTCTCAGGCAACACTTCCCATGCCTCTGGTGCATGGAGAAGACTGGGTAGGCACACAGGAGACAAGGGAGAGAAAGGGCAGAGATGCCAGCAGGTAGAGTTGGGCTCCCTGTGTCAAAGATGACTAGAGGCTGACTAAGCAAACTAACTCCTGTAGGGACTTGGAAAGGCACATCTCGGACAGTATTTAAGAGGGGTGCAGTCTCCCTCCTGCAAGACCTGCCCCAGCTCTCTGCAGAGACTAGGAAGAGCAGGAAGATTGACTGTAGGGAGGCTCGCAAGCTTTAGCAGCTGCAGAGCGGGGAGGTGCCCTTACAAACTTCTGAATGCAGGCCCTGAGGCACTGCACTGCCTCGTAGGCTCTGCACCAGAGCCCAGAGAGCAGCACTGCAGTATGAGGGATGTCCTGAGAAGCCTTGAATCCTCAAATGCCGGAGATCCAGGGTGCCAGAGCTGTACAGATCGTGGGAGAGCAAGGGTGCCAGTGTGGATCCAGGGTGCCTGGGCTGCACAGATCCCTGGAGGAGCCAGGGGGCTGGTGTGGGGAAGGGCAGGGGGCTGAGGAGCATACCCAGGGGAGAAGCAGAGCCCCAAAGTGACACTGAAAAGCCCAAGGACCATCTGAAGCCCAGAGTTGAGACCTGGCTTTTCTCAGGCTCACACAGAAGGAAAGGTGGACTAAGTTCATGGGAAATGGGAAAACTTCCTCCAATTGGCTACGTGGCCTGACCAATGGCTTTGGAGTCTGGCAGGGACGAGGGTCCTGGGTAGAGCTCTCTGGATGATGTGTTTGCTCTTTTCTGGCGTATCATCTCTATCTTAAGCACCACAGAGCGAGAAACCTTGCTGAAGGCTTCTCAAATCAAAGAGCCTGCTTTGGTGCCTAAAGGAGGAAGGTTACGTCCTGTCCCTTATTCTCCTATACCCTACTTCAAATAAAAGCGAGATCCACAGCAGCCACCAGTTTTGAGGCTCATCTAAGCATCTCAGCCTGTGGCCACCCTTTGTGCTTTTTCATCCGACCGGACTTTGATCCTCTAAAAATGCCAAACCCCAATCCAACCCCCAAACCGCAGATTCCTGCACAGAATCCTGTTGCCTAGTGCAGCAGCCAGGGAGTGCAGGAGCACAGCAGTGACCTCTCCAGGTCCCCACTTCAGATGTTTCCCTGACTTTGGCACCACCTGGAGACATTCTTGAAGGAATTTATCAGAAAGTTTGGGAAAATACCTGGGGAAAGGGAGATGCCTGCTTTCCAGGAAGGGAGAAGAAATCTCTCTGCTCTCTCCCTGGTGGTGCCATCTCCATGGCACTGACCTGCTGTGCCCCCAGATGACACAAGCTGAGGTCACAGTGGGATGTGCTGCATCACAGGGAGGTCTCCATGGTGTCCTGGGTGAGGGCCCTCACTTCGCTCTGAGACCTAGGTGCTGCTGGGCACTGCTCACGCCCTCCCTGCCGCTGCCCTTGTTGTGGCTCCATTGCAAGACTGGAGACAGGAGTTAATGGGGGCTGTGCTGGGATCCGTCGCTGACATGCAGAGGAACAGGAGCATGATGAAAAGGAGTGTTGGGTGAAGGGAAGAACATCCCTCCTCCTGGGCTGCAGAGGTGAGCCGAGGGCAAAGAGGCGAGATGGAGGACTGCTGGATGGACACCATCAGCCGAGACCACAGTTCCTTGTTCCCGAGGCTCCTGAAGCTCTCCACTGAGGGTAAGGGCTTTGGGTACTTCTTCCCAAGATGTTGCACAAAGATTGGTAACTGCAAAAACTGCTGTGAATCCAGGGCTGTGGGGGTGGCTGGACAGGACTGGGGGCTGCCACAAGAGTCATCTCTGAGGGTCCCATCTGTCTTAGTGGACAGCCAGGACTCCGGGGTCATGGGGCAGGAGATGCGCTGAGCCTCAAGGCTTCCGTGGGGCCAGCTCCATTGCCTTTTGGGGTCTGTGGGGGGCATGGGAATCCATGGCAGGTTTCCCTGGGATCGTGTCCCCCTTTGCGATCCGGCTCTGAGAAGAATTGGGGTCCTGCATCCCAGAGGCTGGGGCAGCCTGCTGCTCTCATGGGGCTCTCAAGAACCTGCTGAAATGTCCATGTACAAGAAGGAAACCACTTTGTAATGAGCCCAGGTCCTCTGCCTGTTTGAGAGGACCTCTGTTCCTTTCATGCTTGGTACAAGTTGGTACAGCATGTTTTGGGCTCAGAGAAGCCATCTCGAGATGGTCATAGCCTGTGTCCTTGCGCAGATTGGACTCAAAACATCTGCATGCAAAAGAAATCCTATTTGGGAGAGCACCTTGGAAACAGGTGGAGGCACGGTCCCCACTGCCAAGTCTTGACTGACCCAAGGATTTTTCTCTGAGCTATGGGGTGCAGTGCTGCAGTAAGCCCAAAAGAGTCATCTCCCCCAGTCCCTTCACGACCCCACACCCCCACTTCCTAGCACCAGCTGACTCAGAGCTGCCCCCCCCCTCACTGCCCTGAGCCCCCATGGGGCTCCTCAGCCCTCTGGAGCGACCCCTCGGGGCACAGTCCAGCCCCACACAGAGCAGCCCCTGCTGGGCCGTGGCCCAGCCCTGACAGGTGTAGCTCTCTCAGCCTCTACCTGTATGCCCCATGCTCCAGGTCTTGACTGTCTTGGTGTCCCTGTGCTGGACTCCCTACTGTGTGTTTGTGCCTTTGCAGAACTGGGGTGTCCAGAGGAGACCCGATATACAGACATGGTCTCACCTGTGCCAAAAAGAGGAGTAGAAGCTCTCAGTGGCCCCACAGGCTGTGCTCTCACAAATACAGCTCAGCGTAGAGGGGAGACATTTGCCGCCGACTGTTGCGACTGTGGAAGGCCAGCAGAGCTGACAGTAACACTCTGATTTTCTCCTTCTTTCTAGGTTACTGCAGTCCCATATGTTGCTGGTGTAGTCCTAGAACTGCTGAGGATGGAGGCAGGATGCCAGGGTGTGTGCCTGTACCTGTCAACATCTTTGCCACCATTGTGATCTGTCTGAGAAAGCAGCTGCAAGAGGTGAGGTGCTGAATGAGGTGAGGCTGCTATGAGTGGATGTGAAGGCTTCTGTAAGTGCGCCTGGCTTCCATGGGTGACTTGGGGTGTAGGTTCACGTCCGCAGTGCTGCAACTTCTGCATCGCACAAATGCTGTTAGTGCCAGCTTGCTCTGCAAATGCTACTGTGTTCCCTCCTTTTCCAAGAAGGCTGTGGTGCCACATAGTTGTCTGAGTGTCCCAAAGCCACTGTAGCTTGAAATTGAGGATGTCTCACAGTTGTTGGGTTCCTGTCTCTGTGAGGGGTGAAGATGTGCCCAGGGTCAGGTTGTGAATGCAGCTGTGGAGCTCAGAGAGCTGCTGCAAAGCCCGTGCAGCCAGACAGGTGGCATTTCAGCAGACCGCCAGGCTCGGGCTGTCTCCTTGCTTGGGCCTCATTTCAAAGCCTCTGCACACTTTTTCCCTTCACAGGGCAGCCTGTGCAAGGGGCATGGAGTGCAGGGCTGGAGAGAGGAACCTTGGTGGTGCTGCCCGGCTCTCAGCTGCCAGGCAGGCTCCAAAGCTGAAAGCAGAGGCTTGGAGGCAAGGCCATGGGGATGGGTGTGCCCATGGGGACTGCCAAGGCGTTGTGCTGGGGGTGCCCCCAGCGATCCCCGGGGCTTGGTGACCGCTGCTGCCACGGTGAGCAGCAGGGCTTTGTGATGGTGGTGGCATGGTGCCTCCAAGGCCCTGGTGATGGGGTGGTCTGCATGGGGACTGTGTCCCTGCTGGGAGCAGAGCCCCTGGGGTCCTCCCACTGAGGAGAGCCGCTCCCTGAGGAGGCAGCAGCTGCCCTTGGGGCCAGAGCAGCAGGACCCCGGCAGAGGATCCTGCAGAGGGACGAGGAGCGGCAGCAAACATCTGCTGCCAGGCTGCACACGCACTACCAGGCACACCGGAGCGCAGGGGTGAGGTGAGCCATGGGGCGGGAGGCAGAGGCAGGCAGCAGGCATGGGAGCTGCCCAGAGAGATGGTTTGGCAAAGGAGCTGGGGTGAAAGAGGCAGGCAGGAGCTGCTGCGGCCAGGGGGGAATTTCTTGCCGGTCCTCGGGATTTTCCCTGGGACAAAGCACAGCAACCTGCATGCTCCAAGGCCCCCACAGAGCCCGTGAGCTCTGTGCTGAGGGGCAGAGAGCAGCTCTGGGCCCAGCTCAGCCAGGCCGCGTGCAGCCAGAGCTTCCCTTGCCCACGGCCCTCAGGTTTCCTGCTCTTCACCAGCCACTCGGACCAAGTCAACCGCCTCCACCCTGTGAGTCCTCCTGCCCACAGGTGGCCAGCAGCAGCTGCACGCAGCAGTGCAGCACAGCCGGAGCCCAGCTTGCTCCCACCAAAGGCACAGGCTGCCTCGGCTGCCCAACGCACAGGGCTCACGGGCTTCTGCACGTGTCCTCGCAAAGGTGCAGAGATGACCATGATGGTGACTTTGAAAGCCTCTGCCTGACTCCCTGGAGCTGCCGAGGAGCAGGTGGGAAGTGCTGGCAAGGAGCAGGAGGTCTCTGCCTGCCAGCAGGCTGACTGTATGCTCTGCCTGGCAGCCTGCAAGGACATGCCTGCGGGTTCCCAAGGCAGCTGCCATTTCCCATCTCTTGCCCCACACTGACAAAGCCTCTGCCCAGCCAGCCTGGCTAGCAGAAGAAGCAGAGCACCCTCAAGACCCCTGCCTTGCTCTCTCCTGCTCCTGCCAGGGCTCAGCTCCAGCCGAGGCTGCCTCCTGCAAGGCTTGGCCCTCTCCCAAGTGCTTCTTACAGCCCTGTATCCCTGGCATCATGTACAACCAGAGGCACCAAACTCCACAAGCCTTCAGAATTGTTTGGCTTTGTACGTCATTTCCACTTGGCAGATTTTGGAAGGACATGACTTCTTTGGGGTGTCTGACATGGCATTTTCATACACCACCTGCTTTGCCATCCCACTGCTGTTCGTGCTGGCATCTCGTTATTTATTTTATTTCCCTCACATACACACCCCACTTAGACTTTCTCAATCTTAGCATGCTGCTGGAGCAAAGGAAAGGAACTGGGGTGTGTGATGGTGGTAGGCGGGGAATACAGAGGGTGTTGAAAAAGTGCAGAAAGCAGATGTGCAAAAGTAGGGGACTCTGCTGAAAGAGTGAGATTTTTCTGCTGTCTTGCTATGGGCAAAAGCAGGAAATGAAGAGCAAGAAGAGAAAAGAAACTTCTGTCTTCCATAGCAACTCTATGTAAAGAGGTGTGGACAGGATGCAATGGGTCCACATTGGGGCCTTCTGCCAGCAGGCAGTGGGGCAGGGGCTCATTGTAAAGGAGTTTTGGGTGCCAAACCAGGAAGAGCATCCCTCCTCCTCAGCTACAGAGGTGAGCCAAGGACAAGGAGCAAGTAGAGATGGAGGACTGCTGGACCAATACCATCAGCCCAGACAACAGTTCCTTGTTCCCAATGCTCCTGCAGCTCCCTGGGAGCCTTCTGGGGCTCCTGTTTGAGGAGGCACACAGAAACCCTTAACTGAAAAAACTGCTGTGGATCCCGGGCAAAATCCTGCCTGAGAAGCTTGTGTGGCTCGGGAGACCATGTGGCATCCAGGACTCCTGGGTCCTGATTTTGGGGCTGCCCTGATGCCCAAGGCCCCTCTGGGGATGGGGGAAATCCAGGGCCAGGTATCCATGGGAGTGGGATGCCTGTGGTGTGCAAAAATGACCTCTCTCGGGCCTCTTTCTAGCTATTTCCCTGACTTTGCATCATCTGGAGACATTCCTGAAAGGATTTATCAGAAATGTTTGGGAAATAACTGGGGGAAGGGAAGGGATTGCTTTCCAGGACGTGAGAGGAAATCTCTCTGCTCCCTGGCTGGGCCATCTCATGGCGACGGCATAGTGAGCCCCCACATGACACGAGCTGAGGTCACAGCAGGATGTGCTGCATCACAGGGAGGTCTCCATGGTGCCGTGGGTGGGGGCCCTCACTGCCCTGCGAGGCCCAGGCACTGCTGGGCACTGCTCACACAGTCCCCACCACTGTCCTTCGTAGTGGCTCTGTGGCAATGACGGGGGACAGGAGGCAACGGGGCTGCACTAGGAGCCCTTGTCGACATGTGGAGGAGCAGCAGCATGTTGGCAAGGAGTATTGGGTGATGAGATGGGAAGAGCGTCCCTCGTCCTGGGCTTGAGAGGTGAGCTGAGGGCAAAGGGACAAGCGAGATGGAGGACTGCTGCAGGGACACCATCAGCCAGGAATGCACTTGCCTGTTTCCAGTGCTTCTGTAGCTCTCCAGTGAGGATTGACTCCGTTTGTATCCTTTTATGATTCTAACTTGGCAGAGCATATTTGGGGCTCTGACATGCCATCCTGAGATGGCCACAGCCTCTGTCCTCCTGCAAAATAGGCTCCAACCTCTGCATCCAAAAGACAGTCTGTTTGGGAGAGCACTTTGTGAACAGGTGGAGGCATCACTGTCACCCCGTAAGTCTTGGCTACCCCAAGGACTTTTCTCTGTGGTGTGCACTGCTGGGGTGAGCCCAACATAGCCATCTCCTCCAGCCCCCTCCTGACCCCACACCTCCACTCCCTGGCACCAACAGGCCCAGAGCTGGTCTCCCCCTCACTGCCCTGTGCCCCCATGGGGCTCCTCAGCCCTCTGTAGTGACCCCTCCAGGACCCCCTCCCAGCCCTGCCAGGCGGAGCGGGAGGGCTGCCAAGCCCTGGGGCTACTCTGGGGAAGGGGTTGGGGCAGGAGGGCCGAGAGGACACTGCCCTGCCCTGGCGGCAGCAGCACGTCGCCCAAAGGCTCCGTCACCCCGGCCATTCCCAGGGCCCCAGTGCCGGCACCAGGGCTGGCACCAGCACAGGCCCCAGGGCCGCCCTCCAAGCCCAGTACGGCCCCCAGGGCGCAGGGCAGCGAGGAGCCCCGTAGGGACCCTGCGGCAGAGCGGCCACGCCCGGGGCCCCGCACTGCCCGGGCACCCGGTGCCGAGCTGCCCCCAGGCCCCACCGAGCCGCCCACAAGATGGCGCCGTCCCGCGGGGGAGGGGGCAGAGCTGGCTGCCAGGGCAGGAGGGCGCAGCGTTGCCATGGCATCGCCTGAGTGCGGCCCTCCTATTGGCTGTCCTGAGGAGGAGGGCGGGGATGGACTGAATGACAACTGTCTCAGCCAATCGTAGTCCAGAGAGGGAAAAGGCCAAGAGAAGAGAGAGGTGCGAGAAGGGAGGGAGCGAAGCAGGCGAGAAGGGAGCGGGAGTGAGAGCGGGTGCGAGTGGGGCTGGTGGGGGCTGAGGGTGCGTTCAAATGCCGGCGGGTGCCCTCTCACTGCAGCAGGGTCAGCGGTGCTGGCGAGGGGGCTGCTTCCCTGCAGGGGCTCCCGAAGGGGCTGTTGGGGCTGTGAGCAGGGGACCCAGCGCCCTGTCACCGAGGGGAACTGACCTGCGAGCCAGGCGTGCCGGCCTGCGCCGAGCAGCTGGGTCTGGGCGGCTTGGTGGGGTTTGGGTGCAGGAAGCTTTGAACCTTTTGTGGGTCTGAGATGCATTTTCAAGGGTTTCCCTGATTTGCTGCTGCCCCCGCAGCCCCCAGGTGCTGCTCAGAGCTGTGTTTGGGATCTGCTGGTCAAAGTGAGAGCAGGTTGCTGGTGTCCTCGCGAGGTGTCGTGCCCAAGTCGTTGTGCTTGCTCCATAGTTCTTGGTGTGCTCCAGGACCTGTGACCCTGGGAGCAGCCTGAAGGGTGTTTGCAGAAGAGCTCTGTTAAGTGTGAGGTGTTTTACTTTTCAGGGGCCTTGGAAGTTGAGGAAAGGCCATTTTCACACTCGCGGTTGTTATTCCCATAATCCTAGATGAGGAGGAAGAATTGCTGAATTCTGGCTCTGCTGGTTTCAGCAATTGAAATGTCCTGGACGGAGTCCATTGTCATGTCTCAAATTGTCAGTGCGTAAAATAGGAGAGTGCTTGTCGTGCTCGATGTGTAGAGGATTGTCTGTGCTTGTTCAGCATTTGGGAAGGAAGTAGACTTGTAGCTGTTGGAAGACTTCTCCCTCTGACTGGGACATGAGGCCCTGCTCTCTTGCTACATATAGAGACTACCTAGGTGAAAGCTAATGTATTTTTGGGGGGTTGGAACTGCTACGTAATGGGAGCTTTGCTGCACTGTGAGCATTGTGAAGCCAGGAAGTGAATCAGGGAGGCCATTTGGGAGGTGGCTCAGCCGTGGGAAAGGGCAGGGGGAGCTGCAGGCAGCAGCAGGGTGGGCAGTGAGGTCCCTAGTGTTTAAAAGGGCTGTATGAGAAAATGCCCTGTGTGCCATCAAGTGTTTGTAGGTAGCTGGTGGGGCTGGAGGAGGCCCATGGCTCAGCTGTTGATGGTGAGGTCAGTTCTGCGCGAGTCCCTGATAGGCCAGCTGGAGGGAGAAGGCGTGGCTGTTGCTTGTGATGTCACTTCCCGTGGAGCAGTGGATAGGGCAGCAGCAGGTCCGCACTGGGATGTGTTTTTGAGATGGTTTCTGCCTGAGCAGCGGATCAGCCAGGATTTGTCTGCTGGCTGGGGAAGTTCTAGTGAGGTAATTCCTGCCTTGGGGGCTTTTTGGCCAGTGACAGAGACCTGGTTGTGCAGGTGGCTGTGAGGTCCCGTCTGTCTGAGTCCCTGATAGACCGACAGCAGGCAGTTAGGCCTGGGCGTTGAGTGTGAGGTCTGTTTTGTCCGAGTACCTGCTCGGGCAGCAGTGGTTCATGGCTGGGGAAGTTATTTTGAGGCAGCTAGTGTCTCTGAAGCCTGTAGGCCATCAGCAGGCATGTGTTGGGGGTTTGCCCTTGTGAGCAGCTGACAGGTCAGGAGAAGCCACATGGCCTGGATGGTGGTGGTGAGGTGACTCCTGGGTTTGTTGCGTGTGCCCAGAGGAGGGATTGACCGCTGCAGAGCTCTACAGCAATACAGAAGGTCAACTAATTAATCAAGCAGATGTTCCCCATCGTCTGACACCAATTCTATTCCACTCCATGATCCTGAGTTAGTACTACTGCATTTAAAATGCGGGTGATGTTCTCTAGTGAATATGGATGTGGAGTTTGTTTTTCCCCCTTGTTGCTAAGTAGAAACTTGCAGGCTGCTGCCAGACAGCTATGGAGTCCAGCTGGGCTTTTTAAACTGCTAAATCAATCTAATGCTGGTGTAAGGAGCGTTAGTTATCTCTGATTGCCAGCATGTGTGTGTGCTTTGGAAATTCCCCTTGTGGAAACAGCAAGGAGCTTGTGAGATGTTCCTGCAAGGTCTAAATGCTGTGCCTGTCTTTCAGGTGTCCACATGCTTTTATGACACATTTGGATCTGTAACACCTTGGAAATTGATGATTTTTGTCCGAGTATGCAGCCAGTGGAGAATGGGTGCAAAGTCTGTTGGAGGAGACAGAAGGCATGTCACCCCCAAACAGGTACCGGCCACATTTTGAAAGAGATTTCTTGTTCAGGGAAGTTGAGGCACAAACGAATGGCAAGAGGTGGCCTGATCAGGGCTTGTGAGAGCACTCCTCTGCTTCCTGGAGAAGGGAAGTAACCATGTGTAGGACTGTGAGTAGATGCTGAGAGGCAGTGCGTGTTGCAAAACCTTGGAGAACCAGAAGGGAACTTCAGAGTTGCAGAGCTGGGCTGTGTTGTGGGGCACTTCTGGTGCACTATGCGTTGCTGATGTAGAGGTGCGTTTTTGCTGCAGCCCTCAGTGAGGCGAGCAGTGGTGTGTGCAGGGTGTCACAGTGCAGGGGTTCCCTGTTGGGGAGCCAGGTGGTGGTCCCAGTGTTTTGGTGCTCAGCATGGGAGGAGATAGCTGGAGAGGGCGGTGCTGTGTGTGGGCAGTGGAGCCAGAGTGGGGAGCTGGGGAGCACTGCAAGGTGAGGGTGTGACTATGCTGGCTGGGCCTCGGCTGCCCTGGTGTCATGGGCCAGAGCTGCTGGCAGCCTGCTGCCTTTGATGCACTGAGGTTCAGGCCTTGGGGAGGCTAAGCGATTTCCCGGATCTGCAGCATGGATTTTTCCTGAAGGCCAGGGAGTGTTTCTCCTTGCTCCGGGATATGAACCAATCCTGTGTTTTTCCTCCTTTCCTCTTATTTCCTTTTGCTCATAAGAGCTTTGGTCTGCAGCAGTGTTTGCTGAGAGGAGCGGACGTTGTGGGAGATGCGCTTTTCTGGCTGGGCCTTAGCCTGCTGGAATCCCTTTGAAGGAGTAAAAGCCTTGTGGTGTGGTGGTCTTTGGAGAAAGGCAGGTGAGTTCTTGGGAGCTGTCTGTCAAGGGGCGGAGTCCTTCCTGTAGGAGATCTGTTTGGAGGAGTGCCTTTGAATGGGAGCAGCAAGGCAAAAGTGCCCTGCAAGGGATGCGCAGCCCAGGTCTCTCTTCCTTGCAGGTGCAGTCTCTGCAAGTTACCCCACCATCGTGCTGTAGTGTGAGCTTTCTGTGCTGCAGCGGGGAAATAAGAAAGCAGCCACGTGTAGCCATCAGTGTGCTAAGTGTGGTGTGGTTAGGTGCTGACCCTGCTGACCCTGGCAAGGGACTGGATTTTGCCTGTGCTTTTGGTGGTGGTGGTGAGGAGCCCCACTTAGCTCTCACTGCCTTTTGCCATTTCAGAAGAAACTGTTTGTCCTGCTTCCCAGCTGTAAGGAAGAGAAGGCGTGAGGATGGGCTTCCCTTTGAAGGCTCTAGGGGCCTGTCAGTAGGGAGGCCCCTTTGGGTGAGTGTCTTGAGGGCACGTGAGGCAAAAGTGAGTGGCAAGAGCTGGCCTGATCAGCTGCTGTGAGAGCGCTTGCTCTCTGCTTCCTGGAGATGGGAAGTGACCATGTCAGGGCTGTGAGTGGATGTTCAGAGGAAGCACTGTTTCCCATGCCTTGGAGGCCTAGAAGGGACTGGAAGGGCTGGAGAGTTGGGCTTTCTGTGTTGTGGGGCCCTTGGGGGTGTCCTGTGTGCTGCCATGTGTGGTGCTGTGCCCTGTGCGCCACTGATGCACAGGCACATGTTGGCTCAGTGTTGTGCTGCTCAGCATGGGAGGAGGTGTGTGGAGAGAGCAGTGCTCTGCTCCCAGAGGCCAGCCTGCCATCCCAGTGTCCTTGTGGGAGCCCTGGGTGAGCACTGGTGCTGACTGTGCTCCCTGCTTGGAGCATCCTGGTGTGAGCGAGGGATGCTTGCAGTTAGTTGTTTTCTGTCAGCTGAGGTTCAGGCTTGCAGTTTCTGAAGGTCTTGATGCTTCCTGAGTCTTTTGGGTTTTACGGACTCTGCTGGAGAAAGTGGTCTGCTCACTCCTTCAAGGCTTTCTGTGGAATCTGGACCCTCCTTGCATCTTCCCCTCTCAGACCCTAATCCATTTTGATCCATCCGAGAGATGGGTAGTTAAGGAGAGCAGTCAGAGCCATTTCTCCACTTTGTGCCTACCCAGACACCGGCAGATGGGGAAGATGCCACCTCACAAGAAGTCAGGGCTCTCAGGGTAATGGACAACTGTCCTTATATATCCCTCGCTCCAACACCTGACCGTCTTGGTATGCCTGTGCTGGACTCCCTGCTGTGTGCTTGTGCCTTTGCAGAATTGGAGAGCCCAGACGGGACCCCGTATACAGACACAGTCTCACCAGTGACAAGAAGGTAGATAGAACATGTCAGTGGCCGTGCTGGCTGTGCTCTCACAGAGGCAGCTCGGCACAGAGGAGAGACATTTGCCCCTGACTGTTGCGACTATGGAAGGACAGCCGGACTGACAGTAACACTCCGATTCTTTTTCTCTTTCTAGGTTGCTCCAATAGTAGAGGCTCCCAATGCAGTCCTCAAGCCACTGAGGATGGAGGCAGGATGCCAGGGTGTGTCCCTGTACCTGTCAGCATCTTTGCCATTATCGTGAGCCTCTGTGAAAGTACCTGCAAGTGAATGAGATGAGGCTACGTATGGATGCGAGGGGTTCGATAAATGCGCTTGGCTTCCATGGGTGACCTAGGGTGAGGGTTCACCTCCTGGTAGCTCTGCTGTGCTGCACATTCTGCATCCCAGAAATGTTTTTACTGCCAACCCACTCAGCAGATGCTAGTGTTCCCCTTCCTTTTCCTAGAAGGTGGTGGTGCCGTGTAGGATGTGTGAAAGACCCTTAAGATAAATGCCAGCATGTTTCGAGTGCCTTTGTGTGAGTGCCCCAAAGCCTTGGTAGCTTGAACTGAGGAAGTGTCACAGTTCTTAGGCTCCTGGCTTTGTGAGGGCTGAAGATGTGCCAAGGTCACATTTTCCATGGCACCAGCCCTCAGTGCTGTGTGAACCCAGCTGTGGAGCCTGGACTCCTGGTGCAGAGGCCGCGCAGCCAGGAGAGCTGGCATTTCAGCAGCCCTCCAGCCTGGGGCTGTCTCTTTGCTTGGGCCTCATTTCAAAGCCTCTGCATCCTTTTTCCCTTCACAAGGACTCCATGTCCAAGTAAGGAAAGGAAAGGAAGTGAAGCTAGTTTGGGCTCAGGGGGCCTTCAGGACTCTACATTGTATCTGCAACTTCTGTATTCCTAAATAAAATCCACTTGCCCTCCCCTCACCACCTTCCTAGCTGGAGGTTCCTGAGGGCATGGAGGTAGGAAGCAGCAGCCTGCTCTGCCCAAAGAGAGCAGGATCCTGCCCAGTGTAAAGAACTGCATCATGCAAGGAGCCAGCTCTGTGCCTGATCTTGTGCTGATCATTGGCACATGCCTTGTGAGCCTGGAGTGCCTTGGCCACCTTTGGTGTTAGTGCAAGAGGTTCCCTGCATGCCTGGGTTTTGGAGTCAAGGGAAGGCAGTGAGGAGAGCAGTGCCTGGGGCGTGTGCAAGTGGGGAGTGCCCTGCATGCCTGTCTTCTTGCTGGCACTTGGTTGCATGTAGTAGACAAGGCAGCTGCGTGGGGCAGAGACGGTGGCACAGCTGGCACAGCAGAGGTGTGGCGTTCTGTGGAGGGCTGTTGCAGTGCTGAGTTGCTCTGTCAGTGTCAGACAACCTTTGCAGTGCAGCTGCTGCCTGGGCTGATCTCTCAACGTTGGCCCTAGAATGGAAGTGGCATCCTGCTGTCAATTTGTAGGTGCTTGTATCCGTACTACGTGAGACTTGATGGGAATGGTCTGTGTTGTAACTTTTTAGTGCCTAGATCAATACCGCTGTGTTAAGTGGCATACAAATACGTAACTAACAAGGTCTTGGAAATCTGCGAGAAAGAACAGCAGTTGGTTACATATGGATTGTGTGGCTTCCAGCCACAGAATAACCATGAGAAGCAGTCAACATGAAGGTCAGAAGTTGAAGAGTAATGAAGTAGCGACCCCCAAAGTCAAGTGTGGCCCCCGAAATAAGTCTGCACACGCGTGCAGTATCATAGCCCAGTTATGCGACTGGGGCGGAGTTGGGCTAGACTCCCTGCACTTGTTGGCCCGATGTGCCAGGCCTCCTGCCTACCGCAAATAATCATAAATAACTGATTTTTTCCGAAGGAGAGAGAGGCTGCTACACAACAGAGGACCACTTTGCCTCCTCGGGGACGCCCGCAAAGATTGTGCCTGCCGACTCTCTCTCTCGCCATGCAGACGATCGGGACAAGCGTTGAGGTGGTCCTTGTCGAGATTACCATCGGGTCAGTCTGTTTGTAAGTATCTCCTAATAAACTGCTTGCTACTGAAGAGTGTTTGTGTGTGTGTGTGTGTGTGTGTGCGTCTGTGTGTATGTGTGTGTATTTGTGCTGGCTTGCCAAACCAGATGTTTGCCCCGGGAATCTAACTAGAACATAAATCGGTGACAAGAAAGGGATTCCCGGGGTTTGCAGCATAGTGAGATTGGTGAAGCGCACAGCTGTACGGAGGCTACGCCACCTGCATTGGTAGGACTCGGTCAGTGGGGTGCACAGGTTCACAGAGGCGACACCACCTGCACTGGTTGGACTCGGTGAGTGGGGTGCACAGCTGTACCGACGCTGAGCCACCTGCATTGGTGGGACTTGGTCAGTGGGGTGCACAGTTGTACCGAGGCTTTGCCACCTGCATCGGTGGGACTCGGTCAGTGGGGTGCACCACTGTACCGAGGCTGCGCCACCTGCATTGCTGGGACTCGATCAGTGGGGTGCAGAGCTGTACTGAGGCTGCGCCACCTGTATTGGTGGGACTCGGTTAGTGGGGTGCACAGCTGTACCAATGCTGAGCCACATGCATTGCTTGGACTCGATCAGTGGGATGCAAAGCTGTACTGAGGCCGTGCTACCTGCATTGGTGGGTCTCAGTCAGTGGGATGCAAAGCTGCACTGAGGCCGTGGTACCAGAATTGGTGGGAGTTGGTCAGTGGGTTGCACAGCTGTACTGAGGCTGAGCCACCATCATTGGTGTGACTCGGTCTGTGGAGTGCACAACTGTACTGAGGCTGAGCCACGTGTATTGGTGGGACTCGGTTAGTGGGGTACACAGCTGTACCGAGACTTCCCCACCTGCATTGGTGGGACTCGGTGAGTGGGTTGCACATCTGTACTGAGGCTGCGCCAGCTGCATTGGTGGGACTCGGTCAGTGGGGTGCACAGCTTTACCGAGGCTGCAGAAGCTGCATTGGTGAGACTCAGTCAGTGGGGTGCACAGAGAAATACTGTTAGAGAAATACTGTGAAAAAAACCTTGCAAATAGGTAACAAGACTCTAGGACAAGGTAGAGAGAAAAGCAGTACTGCAAAGTGTAACGAGCGCCGGCTAAATAGCCTTGATAAACATCAGCGCTTCGAAGAATGCGAGGGTTAGGTAAGACAAAAACAGCACTATAACCCAGAAGTGACCTTAGGTTCATTAAGGCCTGGTCCTCACAGGACAGTGAGGGCCACCTGCCACAGCACCAGGGAGACCACCGTGTGATGGGGCACATCCCCCTGTGACCTCAGCTTGTGTCATCTGGGGGCTCACTACATCATTGCCATGGAGATGGCACCACCCGAGAGGAGGCAGAGAGATTTCCTCTCGCATCCTGGAAGCAGTTGCCTCCCTTTACCACAATTATTTTCCATAATTTTCTGATGAATCCTTCAGAAACATCTCCAGATAGTACCAAAACCAGTGAAATACCTCAAAGAGGGCACTGGAAAAGTCACCTCTGGGATCATGCACTGACAGCTCATTGCACTGGGCAGACCTGTGCAAGGATCTAGATGTTGGAGTTGGTTTGGGGTTTGGCATTTTTACAGGATCAAAGTCACATTGGATTGAAAAGCAGAAAGTGTGACCACTGGCTGTGCCCTAGGCGGTTGCCCCAGAGGGTTGAGAAGCCCCACAGGGTATGCAGCAGTGATGGGGAGACCCCTCTCAGCCTGCCGGTGTCTGGGGAGAGGTGATGTAGGGTTGTGAGGGGGGCTGGGATAGATGGCTCTGCTGGACTCACCCCAGCACCACCCACCACAGCTCAGAGACAAATCCTTGAGGACAGCCAGGACTGGTGCAGTGGGAATGGGACTCTTTCTCTTTACAGGCTGCTCTCCCAAACTTGCTGTCTTTTGGGTGTAGATGTTTGAGCCCAATTTCCAGGAGGACAGGGGTGGTGGCCATCTTAAGATGGCACCTCAGGGCCCAAAACATGCTCTGCCGAACTAGAAGCACAAGAGGATCCAGGGGAAAGGATCAAAGGTTCTCCCAAACAAGCAGACGACTCAAAGTTAATACAAAGTGAAGGCTCCATTTCCAGCAAAGGCATTTCCAGCAAGTCTTGAGAAACCCCCAGGAGCTGAAAGACCCCAGCCTCTGATACAGGAGACCCCTCTCCTGCCAGAGCCAGACCCCAAAGCATGTCCCAATCCCAGGGAAACCTGGCCCTGGATTTCCCCCATCCCCTGAGGAGCCCTGGGGCTTCGGGCAGCCCCAGGACCCACGAGTCCTGGTTGCTACATTGTCTCCCAAGCCAGAGAAGGCTCTCAAGCAGGGCTCTTGCAGGAGCCCTCAGCCCTGTCCAGTCACCCCCACAGACTGGGATCCACAACAGGTTTTGCATCTCTCTGCAACACTTCTGGAAGGAGCTCCCCAAAGCCTTACCCTTGGTGGAAAGCAGCAGGAGTGCTGGAAACAAGGAACTGCAGTCCAGGCTGATGTACTGCTCCAGCAGTCCTCCATCTCGCTTGCCCTTTTACTCTTGGCTTGCCTCTCCAGCTGTGGAAAAAGCATGCTCTTCCTGTCTCATCATCCAAAGCTCTTCTCTGACATGCTCCTGCTCCTCTGCATGTTGGCAAGGGGCCCCAGCATGGCCCTGCTGCCTCCTGTCCCCACTGCTTGCTGTGGAGCATCTCCACAGGGCAGCTGTGGGCAGGGAGGGCATCACCGCAGCAGCAGGGAGACCTCCCTGTGGGGCAGCACATTCTACTGTGACCTCAGCTCATGTCATCTGGGGGCTTGTTCTAGTTAGATTCCCGGGGGCCAAACATCCAGTTTGGCAAGCCAGCATAAACACATACACACACACAAATGCTCTTCAGAAGCAAGCAGTTTATTAGCAGATACTTACAAACAGACCGACCTGACGGTAATCTCAAGAAGGACCACCTCAACACTTGTCCCGATCATCTGCATGGTGAGAGAGAGAGTCGGCAGGCACAATCCCTTCAGGCGTCCCCGAGGAGGCAACGTGGTCCTCTGTTGTGTAGCAGTCTCCCTCTCCTTCAGAAAAATTCTGGTATTTATTTGCGGTAGGCGGGAGTGCCGACACATGGTGCCAACAAGTGCAGGGAGTCTAGCCCAACTCCGCCCCAGTCGCATAACCGGGCTATCATACTGCACACGCGTGCAGACTTATTTCGGGGGCCACACTTGACTTTGGGGGTCACTACTTCATTACTCTTCAACTTCTGACCTTCATGTTGACTGCTTCTCACGGTTATTCTGTGGCTGGAAGAATCTATATGTAACCAACTGCTGTTTCCCGCAGATTTCCAAGACCTTGTTAGTTACTTATTGTATTACACTTAACACAGCAGTATTGTTCGAGGCACTAAAAAGTTACAGCACTAGACTATTCCCACCAAGTATCAGGTAGTACAGATACAAAAGTTACAACACGGACCATTCCCACCAAGTATCAGGTAGTACAGATACAGGGCTCAGTAGGTCACTGCTGTGGAGATGGCAGAGCCATCTTTCCTTTTAATTTCTTCAAGTCCTGTATGGCTAATTGAAGAGGTCTTTGTAATGTAGCTGAAAGATGGAGATGGCAACAATACACAAGTATTTCTGAAAGGGTTTTTATTCTATGATCATTATTTTTCAGCTATCAGAAGAAGGGAAGTCAACAATCCCCAACTGACATCGATCCAGACAGTCTCCTAATGAAGTCTGGACATGCATGAAAAACAGCGTCCTAGACGTCAGACACTGTATAGAGCATCTTCCTCCTCATCTCCCCAACCCTGCCATTTCTCTCATCAGTTGCCTGGCACTTATATGACTCCTACGACAAGCTGCCCTTATTCCACTGAAGTCGGCAACTGAATGCTACAACACATATGCCCTGATTCCCACCTTCTTTCCTTAGAGAACTAGCTGAAAATAGACAGAGAAGGATTTTTCTTGATTGCAAGGAAAAATAAAATAAAATAAAGCACATGATACAGACTTGGAGATGCCAAGGGAAATCCATCCCACCTGTAGCAAATCCATTGCTCTCCCTGCAGATCTTCCTGGACCCTTGGGCCTGAGACCCTGAGGCTGACGGAGAGACCAGCAGGTCTGTGAGAAAGCTCAGAAAGTGCCCTCCCCCACTCTCTGCCCATGCACAGCACCAGCACCTTTGCTGGCCCCAGCAGCATCTGTCCCCATGGCCCCGAGCACCTGCCAACAGGCAGATGCCCCTCAACACTGCCCCACTGCCAGGAGGTGTCTGTGGGGCACCTGGAGCCACCACCAGCACCGCTGTACCTGCACCCTCTCCTCACAGCTGAGACTGCGCAGAGAAATGGCCTCCGCATGTGGCACCGAGCTGCAGGGCTGCCAGGGGAAAGGGCGCAAAAGTGGAGAGCTCCCGTGGGGCCGGAGGCGGCCCAGGCCTGGCTGGGCCTTCCCCGGCCGCTGAAGCCACACAGCTGGGCCGCAGCGGCTCCGACTGCCCCCACGCACACGGCCACTCACTCTGCCCAGCCTGCAGCCTTCAGCCCCGATGCGGCAGCTCCCAGCATGTGGCTAAAGCCGTGATCACTGCACCCTCGGGAGGGCCGGCAGCTTGCTGTACTCAGCGGCATGGCATTGAGGGTACGGCGTTGCGGAGCCCTGCCAGGAGGGCTGTCCCAGACACTCTTCCCAGCACAGGTGCTGCGCGGAGTTGGGTGCCGGGGGGCATGCCTGGGGAGGGCTGGCGGCAGTGCCCAGAGCCCTGGCGGAGCACGCCTGGGGGGCGAAGGGGACAGCGTGGCCCCAGGGAGTCCGACTGCTGCAGAGATGCCAAGAGACGGCCCGAGGTGTCCATGGCGGACAGGAGCCCTTTGGCTTCCCCTCATCCCTGCTGGGCTGCTTGTGCGGGGGCCAGGCCGCTGCCCAGGCTTTTTCCCCGCTGCGTCTTCTTAGGTGTCCGGAGGGGCAGAGCAGGCCCTGTACTTGCAGACCCTCCCCACCATGCTGGGCTGGCGGCAGTTCGCCCTTGTGCTGTGCACAGCTCTGCTCGGGTCCCTGCCTCCGGGACCTGTGTAAAGCCGCAGGGGGCAGCAGGCCGCAAGAGCCCACCCGAGTGTCCCTGGAGCAGGACACAGTGCTTCCCTGGGAGACACACTTTCTCCCAAAGCGGACTCCGTGAGGTCCACAGGAGCTCCCGGCAAGCCCCACGTGGCCCAAGGTGGCCAGCACAGGGCAAGTGCTGTTCTGAAGGGTCTCCTCTTTCAGCTTGCACAGAGGAATGTGCGGCCAAGGACTCCCGCTTTCGAGGGAAGCACCATCTGCCCCAAATACCCAAGGCCACTGAAAGTAAACCCAGAGAGGAGAGAGTCCAGATCAAAACACCTGCAGCCAGGTGAGACTTGCTGGGGAGGGTGCTGCTGTCACCAGGGGAGTGAGCTCTTGCCTTGCACACAGTGTCCCTGTGAAGCCTGAAGGGGAATGAGTAGTTTTCTTCCCATCGAGGACAGAGTCATTTCTGTGCTGACTCTGCTCCCAGTAGGCAGAGCATTTGGGGAACGCCCTGGGAATTGGGAAGGGAGAAGTGGTGCCTCGTTGGCTCCTTTGTCTGGGGCTGAGCAGGATGTGTTTGCCTGAGGGACCTGTGCTCAGAGTGCCTGGAGACTGCAGCAGGGGCAAGGGGGGCAGAGGCTTTTTCTCCTGGCTTGCCAAGGGGGCAAGTGTTTCTGCACGCTGTGCTCAGCACTGGGCTCTTGCCAGAGAGGAGTGAGAGAGGACTGAGCCTGTTGGGATTACCTGTTGCAATGGGAAGCATGTGTCCAAAGGCAGCGCATAGCTTGTGAGCATGGAGTGGAGAGTAAAGTCCTCCTGTGCACCTACCCACTGCCCATGGTGCCTCTCCCTAGAGTGCACGTGCCCTGTCTGGCCAGCTGCCCCGGGTAGAGGAGGATGGCAAAAGGAGACTCCTTTATCCAGCTGAAGTCCCGAAGACGCTGCAGGAGTGCAGAGCCTGCCGGGAAATAGCGGCAGCAGGTGCTCAGGGTGGATACATTTCTTATGGCAGCTGTTCCTAGAGAAAAGCCTAGTTGCCTGGCAGTCCCTTTTGGAAAAGTGCTTCCTTCGGGCCTTGGTGCAGGAGAGGGAAGCCGCTTGGTAGTTTTGCAGGACACTGTTGCCTCCTGTGTTTCTGTGGACCACAGCAGGGTCCCTTCTGTGGGCACTGTTGATGCCAGCAACAGCAATGGTGGGTTTTCCTGTGAGGGCAAGCATCCCGGCTCTCCTGAGCGCATTGACTGCTGTGGTCACTGCTCATGGCAGAAGAGACCCTTGTGGCTGGATGGGGTTTGGGAGCGTACCATATGTCCATGCCCCAGCAGTGGTGAGCAAAACCCCATGGGCAGAAAGGTTTGTGCCAGAGAGCAGGAGAGAGAGGGAGAGCTACCCAACTCATGCTTGATGGTATTGCCATGCTGTGGCCCTGCAGAAAATCCACAAGCTTCTGAAGAAGTGGGATATGGAATATGGGATACTTCTGGGATGCATATGCCAACCAAACTACATGGCCAGGCTGGAGGAATAAGGTACTGGCAGCCTTTGAAGCCATTCAGCCCTGCACGCCTGCCTCATGTGGCGTGAAGTTTCTTCTCGATGCACCTCCATCTCCACTGCTTTCTCTTTTCCCTCCCTTGCCTGACAGTATCACCACTGGATGGGAGGGATCAGTGTGGAAGACACTTCCCTGGATGTGCACGATCCACTGCTGGCCAAAAGGGAAAGGCTGGAGAGCACAGCCAAGATGCAGGACCATTACAAAAGGCTTTTCTTGGGGAAGGAGGCCCTTCAGGCCACCGTGGGCACTTCTGCATCAAAGCTCGAGAGCTCTTCTCCAGAATCCCAGGTGACAGGCAAAGGCAGAGCAGCCAGGCTTGGTGCGCTCCACACAAGATGGTGTGTGAAGATCTCATGTTGGAGGCACAGCATGGGTGCCGGAGGGCATCTCTGCCCCAAGGCACCCAGGAAAGAACCCCACTGCTTGTACTCTTACTTCTCCCAGCCTCACTTCCTTGGCAGCATTTGGGCCCTCCAGTGAGAAGGACTCCTCATCCTCCAGAAGAGCCCAGGAGACAGAGCAAACCCAAAATGCAGGGCGGGAAGCCAGCTGCTCGAGCGAAGAGAGTGACTTTCCAGCTGCCGAACCCTGGCAAGAGTAAGCGCGCACAGCGGCGGCCAAGGCCTGGCACAGCCCAGTGCCATAGCCCTGCGCACACGACGTCCCCTTTTCCTCTCCCTCATCCGCGGGGCTGGGGGTAGCATTCCCCGGCTTCTGGGGGTCCCAAAGGACCTGGGGGAGATCTTCCCTCCAGGAGCCTCTCTGATGCCCTAACTTCAAGCCCCAAATCCCTACAGGGCCAAAAGGGGCTCTGGGTACCAAAGGGACGGCGTGTGCTGGGGCTGTGGGACGACAGTGGCAGCAGTGCTGCCAGCCAGCGGGTGAGAGAGGATTTGTCACCGCTGTTGCAGGAGCACTTCACCGTGGGGAACGCAGGCTCCATCTCTGCTCAGTGCCCAGGCATTTCTGCGGGAGAAGTGGCTGGAGGCCAAGAGAAAACTCCTGGAGCAAAACCTACGGCAGCAGCACTTCCCTGCATAAGTGCCTGCCAACACGGGGGTGTTTGCTGCTCCCCTGCTTCCCCTTCGGAAAGAGGGTCTGCTCCTTGGGCAGCCCCAGCCTGGGAGCGCAGCAGGCTTGGGAGCCTGGCGCCCGAGTGGGACACCCCGGCCATCCCCGCTGTTAGGCCCTGAGAAGGAGAGAAGAAGCTGCGAGCTTCTCACCATCAGCAATGGCCCGAGCGTGGCCAACAGCATTTCTCGGCTTCTCTCCTCACGCTCAGCCCCTTCCGGTTTAACTCCGCAGCCCTCGGCAGACATCTCGCCTCCTTGAAGAGAGGGAGAGGTACCGCTGATCCCCAGCTGGGCTCCTGCGCTCTGGATTTTCCTCTGTTGCATTAAACCGAGTGGCCAGGTCATGGGGAACTTTGTTGGAGGAGATGTGAAATGGGCACTTTGCAGCGTGGCTGCTTTGGAGGGGAAGTAAAGCACAGCTGAGGGCACAGGGACTGTGCCGTGCCCCATGCAGCCCCCCTCTCCATGGGGGAATGAGCCTGCCCTGCCAGGAGCTTCCCCAGCCCATGTTCAGCCTGTCTGTAGTTATCCCTGGACGTCGCCTGGAGGGGGCTGGGTTGTGCTTTGTGTCTGCTGGGAGACCGAAGCTGGCGAGGTGTGAATGAAGGATCCACAGGAAACATGTCTCTGGGTAAAAGCTGAACTGGAGGACACGGTCATTTTTTATCACCTTGAGTTTTACCTTTTGAAATCCTGGCAGAGGGGTATTCCCATGCAGGAATGCCTTGCTGGGGGCTGTTGCCACGGTGAGCAGCAGGGCTTTGTGATGGTGGTGGCATGGTGCCTGCAAGGCCACTGTGATGGGGCGGTCTGCATGGGGACTGTGTCCCCGCTGTGAGCAGGGCCACCGGGGTCCTCACTCTGAGGAGAGCAGCTGGGTCAGGAGGGAGCTGCTCCCTTTGGTGCCAGAGAGGCAGGTCCTCAGGAGAGGATCCTGAAGAGGGAGAGGAAGCAGCAGGCAAACACCTGCTCCCCGTCCGTAATGGACTCCCAGGCACACCAGAGTGCAGGGGCGAGGCGAGCCGTGGGGCTGGAGGGAGTGAGAGATGGCACAGATGGGAGCGTGACAGAGAGCACCGGAATGGTTTGGGCTGACCTGCTGGAAAGCAGCTCTGCAGAGGAGGACCTGGGAGTCCTGGTGGTCAATAAGTTGACCATGAGCCAGCAATGTGCCCTTGTGGCCAAGAAGGCCAAAGGCACCCTGGGGTGCATTAGGGCATCCTGTAAATTAGAGAGATCACAGCGAGTGGTAATAACAGGTAACAGATTTGGGGGAGGTACAGGAGATTCAGGTACTGGTGATGAGGTCGGTGACTGTGATACCACTTGTGTGAGGCCCTTGCCACTAAGCCTAACAACTGACCTTAAGCACTACCTCTAATCCTAAACCCTACCCTAACCCTTCCCCCAAGGCCCCATTTCAGTCCCCATCTGATACTCTGATCACAAAGCCCAAACCCAAACCCGTAATTCCTTACAGGTAATGCCCAGCTTTTCCCCCAAGAGTCACTCTAGCTGCTAGCTCTTATGCCTAGCTTTAATATGTAAGCCCCAAACTCCAGCCTGAACCCAGTCCTCTAACCTCAAACTCTAAAACATACCTTAGCTGATTACCGGGAACTGTAAGCCAAGCCCCAGCCCTCCCGAAGCCTCTCCCCACTCCCTAACCTCCAAAGTCATTCCCTCCTCTGACCTCCTGCCAGAGCACAGCTCTGACACCTCTGTGCATGCCAACACTGGAAGAGACACGCTTGCGATGGCGCAGAGTTTGAGTGTGCTGGTCAGGGTAGAAGTTGTCGACCACCCAGGGGCCTGCAGGTGCCTTTTTGAGAGCTTGAGGCTTTGTCCCAACCCCTACCCTGGACTTTAACCGTCGGCTGAACCTTTTCCGATACCACCAGTCCCAAGGCAGGGGAAAAAGTGGTCTGAGGGGAGCTATTTCGCCAGATACCGTATCCTTTAGTAGCCCTCATAGGGAGCTGGGTTTCTCCAAAAGGCAGCAGGAGGGTGTTGGGGGGCACCGAAAGACACACAGAGAGGGCTGTGGGGGACACCCCTACCCGAGGAGCCACCGAGGAAGCTCTCACCCCCTACCAAGACCTTCCCTCTCCATCAGCACTGAACCCAACCTCTGCTGGAACAAAAAGGGGCAAAATACTCATCGAAGCCCCCGGAACCACCCTCTGGAAAGTATAAGCTTGGTGGTAAGGTAGAAGGAGCCCTTCCAAAAAAATAACTTGAAATGGTTTTTGAAAATAACTATTACAACATTTGTATTTCCAAGTATTTATTTAAATTGATGAGTACTGACATCATGTAATTATTAACTGATGGTTATAGCATTTTCTTAACATTCATAAAGGAAGATTGAGATCAATCTTAACAATGTCACTGTGCCCCAAATTCTGCTAAATCCTGATGAAACTCCAGCAGCACATGGTGGTGGTGGGGGGGGCATGGGCTGCCTGGGAGGGTAGATGAGGGGTCCCGAGAGGAGCAGACCCTGACTGGAGGCCGGGGGCATAGAAGGCCCCCACAGCCCAGCCGGTTCCAGCTCCCGCGGTGACAGTGACCTGCCAGCGCCCAGCTGTGGGTCACAGCAGTGCAAGGAAGGTCCCTGGCACCCGGCCCCATGTGGACAGCTGCCCGTCCGCTGCCGGTCCCAGTGGCCACGTTTGCCTGCCTGCTCGGGGCACAGAGCCAGCTGCGCTTGGGGCTGGGGAGTCTCCTCACATCCCCCCAAAGGCCTCGTGATGCCTCACTGCAGCTCAGGAGGCTGTGGGGGCCGGGCAGGGAGGGGGCAGCAGGGATCAGGCCCTGCCATGGGATCCTGCTGCCTCCTCCCCGCCCCACTCCCAGGCAAGGAGGAAGAGGGACCCTGCAGCGTTTGGTGAGTTCCCGGGTTACACAGAGCTCCCTGCCCAGAGCCTCCCCAGCAGCATCACTCAGCTCCCCATGGAGAATGCCATACGCTTTTATTTATGTATTCAGTATTACATACTTGTAATACAACTTAACAGTATATAGTAAAATTTACAGTATAGTTTACTCTATCAGACTACGGTACAATTTACACAGAACTGTATCTATTAGAAGTCTGCATGTAGTACAGTACAATATTATGAGCCTATTGCCTTATGAGCCTTTTCCCTTAAGACCCTTCTACGCTGTATCTTGGCTCTCCCCTCCACTATACTCTTGATTTTCTTTTTCTCGCTAGTGACTGAAGTGGCGATTGTGGGCTGCCACGGGGGGTGACTGCTGGCTATGCTCTGTCTTCCTGGTGGCTCCTGAAGGCTCACAATCCAATGCCGCCCATCTCTGGAGGCTAAAGACAATGATGCACTAGAAATTACCACAGTTGTTTCTGACTTTAATTCCTGGTTTTGCCAAGAGAATGATCAAGGAGGCCTGCAGGCCTGTGATTTTGGTGGCAGTGAAAAGCTTGGGTCCCTGTAAGTGTCTTTACCGGGAGGTTATTCTCCCACGACAGCATTTCATACCAGGGCGCTCCTCAAAACAAGCCTCAGGGGAGCGCGTTTGTGCTGAACTGCAGCAGAAGCAGAAGTTGGTGCTGCACAGGAAGGGCTGGGGCTCAGTGTCTGCCCCGTCTGCTTTGCCAGGTGTTACAGCCTACAAGACAGTGCTGTCCTTTGCAGCAATCCCTGTCTTTGGGCACCATCCCAGCATTTTCCAGTATTTTAGATAGTAGATTGAGGCCCCTTTTCCCAGACTGCTAAAACTCTGAGCAGCATTGCAGAAGTCCATTTGTAGCTGCCTTAATCAAATACTTTGTTTTCTCCCGGCTGTGAACATGGCTGTGGTCAGTGCTCTGTGCTAGGGGAGGGGACTGGTAAAGCTGCTGGTGGCTGGTGTGCTCTCCTCTCATGTTACTAGTGCATGCCAGCCCGATGGACTGGGGGCGCCCACGGCTGAGCTCTCTGCTGGCAGGAGCTGTCCCTCGAGCGCTCCTCTCCCCCACTGCTCCCTCCCGCAGAGACCCTTTCCCCAGCAGTGGTGGGGAGCGGGGGCACAGGGTGCCATCCCCCAAACTGCACGGCCCTTAGCGTACCTCCTTGCTGTGGTGTGATGAAGGTCACCAGCGCAGGGATCTGGGCTCCTGATGTCAGCTTGGCCAGGTATTGCTGTGTCCTACAGTCACATGTGCTGGGCTCAGCATTGGGGAAGGAGCCCAGAGTGATCCCCCCACATCCCTCTGAGGCCCACTGCCACCACGTGGGTGGCAGCATGGCCTTGGCACTCGGGGCTGGTGGAGCATGGCCCAGGCTGCCATGTGACTTGGCTCTTGGGAGAGGGAGCAACCTAAGCCAGCGTAAGGCCTGTCTTGCAACCCCTAACCACAGCTTGCATGGAGGTGAGTCCCTGCCCCGGCTGTGGGCACTGAGCAGGAGCCCCATGTCTGCCCCACTGCCAGCCCCAGTCAATTCCTGACCTGTGAGTAATGTTGGCGGTTGGCTGGGCTCGGGGATATGGCAGGAGCACCTGGGAGGCTTTAACAGCCCTGTGCATGCGTGATGCCTGCTGTACACAGGCTCTCACCTTCTTGGCTTGGTCTGGCAGTGGCGTCTTACTTTTCTCCTTGTTGTCCCTCCTTCAGAGCACCAGTCCGTTGACTCAACAGGAGCCCCAAGGAGGGAGATGGTGAAAACCTAGGAGGACAAGAGATGCCTTGGCTGTGGGGGTCCCTGCCTCAGAGGTGAGCTGGCTGGCACGCCAGGCTGAATACGATACTGGCAGCACAGCCTCTAGGGCACCTTTCTCAGGAGCGTTATGGGGGAGCTGCATGGCTGTGATGGCAGCTTGCCCTTCAGGGAAAGGTGCGAGTGCACCACACACCTGCCCCAAGCCTGGTCTGAAGATGCAGTCAGAATGAGGCAAAGAGGAAAGGGGGAAAGGAAGGGTCTGGTTGTCAGCGCAATGAGACAAGGCAAGATGATCTCCATCTCTGCCCCAGAGCCATGCCTCCTCTGATACAGATGTTCTGGTGCAGGAGCTCAACGTGACACTCTGCTCCCACATGACCCATGACCTGCGCCCGCTCACAGTGCCCCTCCAAAGCCCTTCCCGACAAGGTCTCTGGCCTCAGCTGACTGCTTTCCTGATACCTGCGCACCGATGATGCTGGTCACCATGTCCTGCTCTGTCTGCTGCTCTGACGTGCTGCTCCTAGCCCTCTTCTGAGCCTGAAAAAGGGAAGGAGGCATTTGCAGGAAGGGGAATGAAGCCAGCCCTAGTCCTGGGGGCACGGCTGGCAAGTGGCAGCATCACCCCACTGCTGAGATGCCTCCCTCCCATCTCTCCTCAGTCCCTTTCCTATGGGGGTAAGAGGAGCACAGAGGAGATGAATCCCACGACTCTGCTGGCAGCTCAGCAATAGCACCCATCTCTTCCTTTGGCTCAAGACCAGCTTGGAAGGTTTTCTCCCTGGAGCTTTCCAGGGGTGGAGAGCAGCCCAACAGCACATCCTGAAAGATCTCCCTGTTCCCATCTAGGATCCCCTAGCAGTACACAGGATCCTTCAAGGGAGACTCAAACAGACGCTGGCCTATCTCCGTCCGACCTGTCCCACTGCCTGGGCCAACTGTCCAGGTGCTGTGGACACCGGAGAGCATTTTCTGCCTCAAAGTCACGGGCTTCTACATTTTGGTCCAGACAGGAGATTTGAGTCTGATGATGCTGGTGGTGTGGTGAGACCTGCTGTGCCTAACTTTCAGACTTTGCATTGAAGCACACAAGGAAAGAGAGCCTGGTCCCACTTCTTGGACCAGTAACAGGGCAGAGTGCCACACCAGGTTGGAGATGCTCTGGTATGGAGAAAAGTTGGACTCTAATCAATTCCAGGAATTCTATCTGCCTAGGTCACTCTGTGCCTATGGGAATACCCAGTACCATGTCAGGCCTGTGCTCCCTACAAAAAGGCCTCACCGGCTCTGGCATCTCCTCTGCAGCAGGCCGTATATGTTGCTTCTTTGCCGGAAGACTCCAAGCGGTCTCTATGTCCATGGTGCTAGACTTCCTGCGCACTGCCTGCAAACACAGCAAGGGCACATTGTCCCGGGGCATCACCAGGGACAACGTGCTGCTGGGTCCCCAGCAGCACTGGGGCTACACAACAAGCCGCACAGAGGGTACGCATGTTCTGCACAGGCAGGTCCCGCTCAGGCGGGATGTGCATCCCCTCCCAGCACCACAATTGCTCCTGCCTGCCTCGGGGGCACCCAGCACAACAGGGGCCTACTGCCAGCTGCACCCAAACACGGGCACGCTGCAAATGACTGAGGCCCCTCATCAGGCATGGGCTGCCCACACCACCCACAAAGACAGCCCGTCCCCATGGGCACGCCTCACTCGGACAGTGCACGCACTAGTGCTGGCTCTTGCATGCTATCTCACAGGGAGACTACGTGCAGAGCCTCCATTTCTCTCACTGCTTTGAATAGGCCCCTTTTTTTCAGCTCTGCTACAAAACCTCCACCAACAGACTCATCTGCAGAGCCTGGCCAACCTACGTGTGCAGGCAGAGCAGCTCAAGAGTGAGGATGTCAGGGACTATGATAGGCGCTTACCTTTTTCTTGGATGGCATGCCATGCTGAATACCACCACAGCCTCGCTGACACCTTTCTCAGGAGCATAATGGGGCAGCTGCACGGTTGAGCTGCAGCTCTGAAGGCAACTTGTCCTTCAGGGAAAGGTGCAAATGCACAAGCCTGCCCCGAGCCTGACACAAAGGTGGATTCCCAGCGAGGCAATCCGAAAACGACGAAAGGATGGGTCTGGTTGTTGGGGCAATGAGACAAGGCAAGATGATCTCCATCTCTGCTCCAGAGCCATGCCTCCTCTGATACAGATGTTCTGGTGCAGGAGCTCAACGTGACACTGTGCTCCCACACAAGCCCATGACCTGCGCCCGCTCACACAGCCCTTCCAAAGCCCTTCGTGACAAGGTCTCTGGCCTCAGCTGACTGCTTTCCTGATAGCTGGCTGGCCACCGATGACGCTGTTCACCACGTCCTGCTCTGCCTTGTGATTCAATGTGTTTCTCAAGGCCCCTGTGTGAGCCTGAAAAGGGGAAGGAGGCATTTGCAGGAAGGGGGATGAAGCCAGCCCTAGTTCTGGGGGCACTGGTGGCAAGTGGCAGCGTCACCCCACTGCCGAGATGCTGAGGAGCAGGTTTCCAGGGAAGGACCTGGGGATCCTGGTCACAAGTTGGTCATGAGCCAGCAACGCGTTCACACAGCAAAAGGGGCCAACAGTATCCTCAGCTGAATTAGGAAGAGCATTGCCAGCAGCTCGAGAGAGGTGATCCTTCCCTTCTGCTCAGCACTGGTGAGGCCCCACCTGTGGAATGCTTTTTCCAAATCTAGGCTCTCCTGTACAAGAAAGACATGCACCTGCTGGAAAGAGTCCAGGACAGGGCTATCAAGATGACTACAGGTCTTCCACATCTCTCACCCGAGGAGAGCCTGAGAGAGCTAGGACGGCTTAGCCTGGAGGCAGATGGCAGTGCATGGACTGTTGTGAGCAAAGGAGTTGGCCAACATGGCAACAGAGACAAGAAGGTGCACCACTAGCAGGTAAGTTTTCCAAAGGATGAAAAGGAAGTACAAGGGGCCTCACATCTGGATGCCGAGCATTAGAAATGCTAGAACTAAGAAAGGTGCAGAACACACTCATGGACACTCATCCTAGCCACTTCTAAGCTAGGACGAGTCCTTGCTTCTTCACATCAGGAAATTGTTTTCCTGAAAGAAAGAAAACAACCCCACAATACCTCTAGAGCAAGTGAGCACCCCCACCACTTGGGCCTCAGCATCTCAGCTGAGCAACTGCTCTTCTCAGCCTCTCTGCCTCGGGAGAGAGAGTGAAATTCTCTCACAAGGGCAGCCTGAGGAACAAGCACATGCACAAATTCAGCTGCACCAGGCAGACGAGGCAGCTGCTGCCTCCAGACCCCTCTGCTGTAGTCCTTTGACCCCCCGCCAGCAACATCACAGCTGCCTCCATCCTGATATCCCCGCCAGAGATTTGTTTTTCTTAATGAACATGGTATGAAAAGAACAGACCTGAAATCAAAAACTCTCTTCTTTCCCTTCCACATCCATAAGCACTGAAAGCAACTGAGCCAATCTAGTTGTTTCTAGCAACCCTTTGGCTTCTTTCTTTTTTTCTCGAAATGGTTGTTTTCAGTGTGAGTTTTGCTGTTTTCACAGAATGACAAAAAAGACGATATTGGCAGGGACCTCTGGAGATCCCCTGCTCCAACCCCCCTGATCAAGAAGGGGCACCTACAAAAGCTTACCCAGGTCTAGGTCAGGCAGGTTTAGAGTATCTCACAAAGTCGAAACTCCACAGCCTCTCAGGGAACCTCTTCCAGCATTTAACCACCCTCACAATACCTGAAGGTATTTTCCTACCTTCAGGTGGAAATTCATGATTTGCCATTTTGTGCCCATTGCCTCTCCTCCTCTCCCCGGCTATCACAGAGAAACACTCAGAGCCACGCTCTCACCTTCCTTACACCTTCCCACCAGATATTTAGACACCCTCAAAGGATGTCTAAAGACACTAGCAGTCTGTTTTACAACAGGAAAACAGTCCCAGCCCTCTCAGCATCTCCTCCTATGGGAGATGCTCCAACCTTTCAGTCATCTTTGTCACACACAGCACCAATGTCTTTCACACCCACAACAACAGCAGACATGACCCGGGGAAATGCCGAGGAGATGCAGGGATGCATTCTGGAGCTGGAGATCCAGAATAGACCGCTTTCTGGACCTTGAGATCCAGAATAGACTGTTTTTCAGGGATCATTAGAAAGAGACGATCCACACAACCACAAGAGAAGATCTCATAACCACAAACAACAGCCATGGGCCTGGCACTCGCCCATCAGGCACCACTGCACTAGTGACCTCAGAACTGCAAACAGCAGCCTAGTGACCAGTGCTGGCTTTCAGGCACTGAGGCACAAGAGACCTCACAAGCACAGCCAGCAGCTGGGGGCCTGGCACTGGCCGACTGGGCACTGAGGCACGAGTGTCTTCACAACCACAAAAAACAGCCACGTGCCCAGCACTGGCCTATCAAACACTGGGGCAGAAGTAACCTACAAACCATAAACACCAGCTGTGTACCTGGCACTGACCTATCAGGCACGCAGGCAGAAGTGACCTCACAGCCACGAGCAGCAGCCATGGGCTTACTACAGTCCTATAAAATATCGCTGCACAAGGGACCTCACAGCAACTAACAGCAGCCTTTGAACCAGCACTGGCCTGTCAGGCACCGAGGCACGGGGGACCTCACAGCAACTATCCGCAGCCACATGACCAGCACTGTCACGTCAGGCACTGCTGCAGAAGCCACCTCACACCCACAAATAGCGTCTGTAGGCCTGGCTCTGGCCCACCAGGGCCTCAGGCAGAAGTGACCTCACAAGCATAAACGACACCTGTAAGCCTGGCATTGCTCCATCAGGCACCGAGGTACAGGGGACCTCACACGCGCAGCCCGCAGCCATGGGCCTACCACCGCCCTAGCAGGCAGTCAGGCTGAACTGACCTCACAGCCACAAGACTAATAATGTGTCTCCTTGTCCTCTGGTATTTACCATGTGGAAGTCTTTCAAATAGGTATCAAACAACTTAATTGCTACTTGCTCTTTGGTTTGGAGGAAGTAGTGACTTCACAGGCTTCATCAAAGCCACTGGGCATCTGCTGGCTTATCAGAGAGCAAGGCAATAGGCACCTCACAAGCAGAAACAGCAGCTGTGTGCCTACCACTGGCCTCTCCAATACTGAAACAGCCAGGCACATTTACAGAAGCCGTTGCATGCGTACATAGCCTCATCTCATTCACTTGCAGCTGCTTTCACAGAGGGCTCAAGATGCTGGCAAAGATGTTGACAGCTACAGGGACACACCCTGGCATTCTTCCTCCATTCTCAGCGGCCTGAGAAAAGCACTGGGAATGTACGCAACTGGAGCAACCTAGAAAGACAGACAGAATCGGAGTGTTACTGTCAGTTCTGCTGGCCTTACATAGTTGCAACAGTTAGGGGCAAATATCTCCCCACCATGCTGAGCTGTATCTGTGAGAGAACAGCCAGCAAGGCAACTGAGACATTCTAATCCTCTTTTTGGCAGAGATGAGACCATGTCTTTATACCAGGTCCCCAAAACAACAGCTAGGACACGACATGACATGTAGGACATCCTCTCTCAGAGACACTCTGAAATGCAGTTTCCACAACAAAAGAGATTGTTGGGAAGGGCATCTCGTGAGGACGCCAGCAACCCGCTCACACTTTGCCCAGCAGATCCCAAACTCAGCTCTGAGCAGCACCTGGGGGCTGCGGGGGCAGCAGCAAATCAGGGAAACCCTTGAAAATGCATCTCAGACCGACAACACGGACAAAGTTTCCTGCACCCAAACCCCACCAAGCCGCCCAGGCCCAGCTGCTCGGCGCAGGCCGGCACGCCTGGCTCACAGGTCAGTTCCCCTCGGTGACAGGGCGCTGGGTCCCCTGCTCACAGCCCCAACAGCCCCTTCGGGAGCCCCTGCAGGGAAGCAGCCCCCTCGCCAGCACCGCTGACCCTGCTGCAGTGAGAGGGCACCCGCCGGCATTTGAACGCACCCGCAGCCCCCACCAGCCCCACTCGCACCCGCTCTCACTCCTGCTCCCTTCTCGCCTGCTTCGCTCACTCCCTTCTCGCACCTCTCTCTTCTCTTGGCCTTTTCCCACTCTGGACTCCGATTGGCTGACACAGCCGTCATTCCAATCCATCCCTGCCCTCCTCCTCAGGACAGCCAATAGGAGGGCCGCACTCAGGCGATGCCATGGCAACGCTGCGCCCTCCTGCCCTGGCAGCCAGCTCTGCCCCCTCCTCTCCCACCGCGGGACAGCGCCATCTTGTGGGCGGCAGCGCGGGGCACGGCGGGGCCTGGGGGCAGCCCGGCGCCGGGTGCCCGGGCAGTGCGGGGCCCCAGGCGCGGCCGCTCTGCCGCAGGGGCCCCGCGGGGCTCCTTGCTGCCGTGCGCCCTGGGGGCCGTGCTGGGCTTGGAGGGCAGCCCTGGGGCCTGTGCTGGTTCCAGCCCTGGTGCCGGCACTGGGGCCCTGGGAATGGCCGGGGTGCCGAAGCCTGCGGGCGACATGCTGCTGCTGCCAGGGCAGGGCAGTGTCCTCTTGGCCCTCCTGCCCCGGCCCCTTCCCCAGGGCAGCCCCAGGGCTTGGCAGCCCTCCCGCTGTGCCTGGCAGGGCTCGGTGGGGGTCCTGGAGAGGTCACTCCAGAGGGCTGAGGAGCCCCATGGGGGCACAGGGCAGTGAGGGGGAGACCAGCTCTGAGGCTGTTGGTGCCAGGGAGTTGAGGTGTGGCGTCAGGAGGGGTGTTGGGGAGATGGTCATGTTGGGCTCACCCCAGCAGTGCACCCCCCAGAGAAAAGTCCTTGGGGTAGCCAGGTCTTACAGGCTGAAAGTGGTGCCTCCACCTGTTCACAAAGTGCTCTCCCAAACAGGCTGTCTTGGGTGCAGATGTGGGAGCCCGTTTTGCAGGAGGACAGAGGCTATGGCCATCTCAAGATGGCATCTCAGAGCCCCAAATCTGCTCTGCCAAGTTAGAATCATAAAAGGATACAAACGGTGTCAATCCTTACTGGAGAGCTACAGAAGCACTGGAAACAAGCAAGTGCATTCCTGGCTGATGGTGTCCCTGCAGCAGTCCTCCATCTCGCTTGCCCCTTTGCCCCCAGCTCACCTCTCAAGCCCAGGACAAGGGACACTCTTCCCATCTCATCACCCAATACTCCTTGCCAACATGCTGCTGCTCGTCTGCGTGTCGACAAGGGCTCCTAGTGCAGCCCCGTTGCCTCCTGTCCTCCGTCATTGCCACGGAGCCACTACGAAGGACAGTGGTGGGGACTGCGTGAGCAGTGCCCAGCAGCGCCTGGGCCTCGCAGGGCAGTGAGGACCCCCACCCACGGCACCATGGAGACCTCCCTGTGATGCAGCACATCCTGCTGTGACCTCAGCTCGTGTCATGTGGGGGCTCACTATGCCATTGCCATGGAGATGGCCCAGCCAGGGAGCAGAGAGATTTCCTCTCCCCTCCTGGAAAGCAATCCCCTCCCTTCCCCCAGTTATTTCCCAAGCATTTCTCATAAATTCCTTCATCTCCAGAGGGGCCTTGGGCATCAGGGCAGCCCCAGCCCCAGGACCCAGGAGTCCTGGCTGCTACATGATCTCCCGAGCCAGACAAGCTTCTCAGGCAAGATTTTGCCCGGGATCCACAGCAGTTTTTTTCAGTTAAGGGTTTCTGTGTGCCTCCTAAAACAGCAGTGGGATGTCAAAGCAGGTGGTGTATGAAAATGCCATGTCAGACACCCCAAAGCAGTCATGTCCTTCCAAAATCTGTCAAGTGGAAATGATGTACAAAGCTAAACAATTCTGAATGCTTGTGGAATTTGGTGCCTCTGGTTGTACATGATGCCAGGGACACAGGGCTGTAAGAAGCACTTGGGAGAGGGCCAAGCCTTGCAGGAGGCAGCCTCGGCTGGAGCTGAGCCCTGGCAGGAGCAGGAGAGAGCAAGGCAGGGGTCTTGAGGGGTTCTCTGCTTCTCCTGCTAGCCAGTCTGGCTGGGCAGAGGATTTGTCAGTGTGGGGCAAGAGATGGGAAATTACAGCTGCCTTGGGCACCCCCAGGCATGTCCTTGCAGGCTGCCAGGAAGAGCATGCAGTCAGCTGGCCGGCAGGCAGAGACTTCCTGCTCCTTGCCAGCACTTCCCACCTGCTCCTCGGCAGCTCCAGGGAGTCAGGCAGAGGCTTTCAAAGCCACATCATGGTCATCTCTGCACCTTTGCGAGGACACGTGCAGAAGCCCGTGAGCCCTGTGCGTCAGGCAGCCGAGGCAGCCTGTGCCTTTGGTGGGAGCAAGCTGGGCTCCGGCTGTGCTGCACTGCTGCGTGCAGCTGCTGCTGGCCACCTGTGGGCAGAAGGATTCACAGGGTGGATGCGGTTGCCTTGGTACGGGTGGCTGCTGAAGAGTCAACAAGCTGAAGCCCGTGGGCAAGGGAAGCTCTGGCTGCACGCGGCCTGGCTGAGCTGGGCCCAGAGCTGCTCTCTGCCCCTCAGCACAGAGCTCACAGGCTCCGTGGGGGCCTTGCAGCATGCAGGTTGCTGTGCTTTGTCCCAGGGAAAATCCGAGGGCCAGCAAGAAATTCCCACCTGGCCGCAGCAGCTCCTGCCTGCCTCTTTCACCCCAGCTCCTTTGCCAAACCAGCTGCCTGCTCTCCGGGCAGCTCCCATGCCTGCATGCCTGCAGCTGAGAGCTGGGCAGCACCACCAAGTTGCCTCTCTCCACCCCTGCACTCCATGCCCCTTGCACAGGCTGCCCTTCTTCAGGCACTCCAGAGCACACAGCCACTCCAAGGCTATCCCTCGCTCTGCCTGCTAATCCTCAGCCCCACACTCTCCACTGGTTCCTTGTGCAGCCCACAGCAGAGCTCCCTGCATTCCTGCTGCTGTTGTGACAGGTTTGCCAATTCCCACACCACCTGACACCTTTGCTTGCCATCCCAGGCCATTGCTTCCTCACTCTTCTTGCAGTCAGTGTCTCCTCTAGGTTGCTCCCCTCACCAGCTTGCGCAGCTGAATCACCATCAGCTCAGCACTTGGCAAGTTTCCTGCCAAAGATACGCTGCCACCCTTGTTTGAGCAATGCTGTGGGAAAAAAAACTGCAAATAGCAAACAGGACTCAAGGAGAGGAAGGGAAGAAGAGTAAGAAGCAGAGAAGGTGTGCTAGCTTTGTGGATCTACCACCTGGCACCCATCTCTGTGCAGAAATGAAAGAAACAATTTTCTGGACCCTGTGTGTCTATAGGGTGCTTGCACACTGGGTAATAGAACGCAGTTTGGGGACAACACAGGGATAACTACAAATAGGCTGAACACGGGCTGGGGAAGCTCTAGGGTGAAGAAGTAGCCCTCACAGGGCAGGGTCACTCCCCCTACGGAGAGGGGTCTGCGTGGGACAGGGTTCCTCACAGCTCCTGCTCACCCCCAGGACACTTCCCAGGGGCTTCTCAGCAGGTAGCTCCAGGCAGGGATGACACCAAAGGCAAGGAGCTTCCCCACATCTCTGCTTTCAGGTCCCAGCTGCTGGGGTGGGGGGAAGGGAGAGGAGCTGCCAAGCCTGGACAAGAGCCTGAGACTCCAAAGCTGATGGAGAGACCAGCAGGTCTGAAGGAAGCTCACAAAGTTCCTTCCCCGGCATGCACAGCACCAGCAGCACCTTTGCTGGCCCCAGCAGGATCTGTCCTCGCTACCCCGAGCACCTGCCAACACGCAGATGCCCCTCAACACTGCCTTGCTGCCAGGAGGTGTCTGTGGGGCAGAGCTGAGCACACAGGGGTGTGATGTGCCTGTGGGTCATTGCTCTCCTGAGGAAATGTCACCTTCAGACCCTCGACTGTCTCTGGGGAGGTGTCCTGAGGGGCTGTGAGCGCCCTCCAGAAGGGCACAGCTCTTCCACAGCTGCTTTGCCGCGATACCCGAGAGCCTGGCTCTGGCCACAGCCATCAGGAGCCTCCGCACATCCTGCTCCTCACGGTGCCCACAGCTGGGCTGGGCTCAGAGAGGAGCTGGGGACCGGCCCCGGGGAAAAGCGGGGCTGTCAGCAGGGGCACCTGGGCGCTGGCTGCCTCCTGCCTGGAGCCCCCACAAGCACCGCTGTAGCCACGGCCTCTCCTCACAGCCGGGATGGTGCTGAGAAATGGCCAACACAGCCGGCACCAAGCCACGGGGCTGTTAGGAGAAAGGACGCAAGAGCCAGGGGCTGCCGGGGGCTGGGGGCGGCCCAGGCTGGGCCGGGCCTTCCCCACCGCTGCTGCCACACAGCCGGGCCGTGGCGGCTCCGACTGCCCCCGCGCATACAGCTGCTCGCTCTGCCCAGCCCGCGGCCCTTGGCCCCGGTGCGGCAGCTCCCGGTGCTGCGGCTAAAGGTTCCGGGCGGTCCCAGGCCGGGAGACGCTGCCCCGCGGCAGCAGCCGCCTCTCGCCCCCTCCCCGCCCGCAGGGCCCGGGCAGCCCCGCACCCACCCCGCCTTCACCGCCCTCCTCTGGGCCACTGCGCATGCTCCGCCCTGACCGGCCACGCCCCCCCAGGTCTTTGCCACGCCCCTACACTCCCCTCAGGGCCCCTCCCCTTGGCTCCCCCTGCCCGCCCCTCCCACCCGGCCCCTGAACAGCACTTGCGCACTGCTGCCTCCCTCCCGCCCCTCACTGGGGTCCCACCCCACGAGGCCACGCCCCACGAGAGGTATTGCAGGAGGGGTGGGAGGGTCTGTGGTGCAGGGGGCGTCACTTCCGGCTCTGGGGGCGGGGCCTGTGTGTCCCTGGCTGCTGGTGCTGGTGCGTGGGGAAACGCTGCTGCCGGGCGCTGCTGCCGCAGGGCCCCGCTCTGCCCCGGGGCCTGGGCGAGTCTGCGGGAGGGGAGGGGAGGGGAGGGACGGGAGAGAAACCTCTGCGCTGCGCTGGGGGCAGCTGCTGCCCGTGAGAATCCCGGGGACACAGCGGGGGTTTTCAGCCTGCGCTGCGGCCTGGCAGGTGCCGAGAAGCCCTGAGCTGTGAGAGCTGCAGCACTAGTGACCACGCAGGCAGCAGGGCAGGAGGGAGAGGAACAGAGCAGCTGCTTCCTGTGCTGCTTCTGCCCCGGGATGTTCTCCCCTCCTGGAAAGCTGAAATGCCCTGGGTGTGTGTGGGGAAACTGTTAGGAAAAGCAGATAGGCAGGAGCTGCTGTTGTAGTGTGCTGGGGCAGTGTAGTATTCAGTTTTCTCGATCAACCTGTGAAAATTTGATTTATTTTCATCTTTAAGGTACAAACGTTAGCAGTCTGTCCTCTGCAGTAAAGAAAAAGAGGAAAGAAGATGGCTGTGAAAAGAGCAGGGCCTGAGCCCTGAGGTATGTACATTTAGAGCTCTCGTGCTGTTTTGGTAGCTTCCTCTTGTCCTGCTTTTGCTAAGGAGGAAAGGAAAAAGATGCCCACAAATGGGCTCTGTCCTTGCTAGAGCAAGGAGAAGGATGTGAACACACCCTTGCATGGAGAGCTATTTCAAAGAGCTTACAGGTCAGGGCCCGTTGTTTCTGTTTATTTCTATTGACCCCGGTGTCCTTATTCCTTTTTCCCAGGCCCTTGGTTAAACCTACATTTTAAAGCCAGAGCATAAGGTGTGCATTGCTGCTGGAGACAGAGCTATCTAAGCAGAGATAGATTTTTTTTTTCCTTGCGTCTGCGTGGTGACCATCTGTGTTCTCTGGCTGTGGCTGCTTTAGCAAATCCAAGCTCTCTCCATTCATTCCTGAATATGAAGAGAAAATGGCTCTTCCCGTATGGTCAAACTACTTCAGACCCCCAGAGTGTTTGATAAGGGCAGGAAAAGGTCTCCCACATGGTGAGTGCTCTCCTAAAACTGGAGAAAGATGTGCTTCTGTTCAACAGTAGGTATTGCTACTACAGCCAGGTATTTAAACTGTCGTCATCCCTGAATGTCACCTTGAAAAGGTTGTAGTGTTCTTTCTCTCTGCTGGCAGGCAGATGCTGGGCAGTTGTGACTGAAGAGAGCTCGGCACAAACTTGTGTCTTGCTCAAAGTTGACCTGGGGGACACATAAATCATAAAAATCATAGAACCACAGAATAGGAAGGGTTGGAAGGGACCTCTGGAGATCATCTAGTCCAACCCCCCTGCTCCAGCAGGGTCACCTAGAGGACGTTAGAGAGGGTTGCATCCAGGCAGGCTTTGAATATCTCCAGAGAAGGAAAAAGATTCTGCCCTTATCACATGGGACAACTCAAAAGAGTTTGTCCCTATCCCCCTGTCCCCTTGACACCCTCCCTTCAATACTGAAGACATTGATAAGATCCCCCCTCAGGCTTCTCTTCCCCAGGCTAAAGAGGCCCAGCTCTCACAGCCGTTCCTCACAGGAACAGAGACTTTGAGCATCTCTCTCTGCTGGATTCTGACCTGCACTTGCCTGCCTTGCGGTCACACCTGGTAATAGCAGCTGGACAGTGTGCATTTAGAAGTATAGCAGCTGGTGCATAGGTGAAAATCCTTTTCAAATGATATACTCAGGCAAATGGGGACTATCAAATATAAACGTACCACTGAGACTGATGTTACCTCCTGCCTCCTGGGCACAGAAGCAAGACCATCCTAGTCGGGAACCGTACTATTTTAACACAGTGAAAAGACCTAAAAAATTAAATCAGTTAATGTGTGCACTGTTCCCAAGTGTGGGTGTCATCTCTGCCACCCTTGAAATCATTCAAAACACTACTCTTAATTGCCTCAAAAAATCTAAAAGTAGAAGCGAAGTCTTTCTCTCCATTAGCCCTCCAGAATCGCTGGGCTTTAGATTACCTACTGGCCACACAGTGGGGAGTGTGTGTGTTGGTATACACTGTCTGTGTTTTTTATGGAAACAAAAACAAATATTATGCAAACATCATTCAACGACATGTGCGTACCTTCCATCGAGTAGCCAAAGAGCAGTAACTGCTTAATTTCCTAGCAACAGAACTGGTCATGGTTGTGGTCATGGCTGCCAGGTCTGGGAGTGTGGACCAGATGTATTTTAATAATTTTAACATTGATACTGGCAGTGAGAGAGAACTGTGCTTTTCTCTTGTCTCATGCATGGGTCAAATCTGCCTCTCCATGTGTAAGGAGATATCGGTGTAGACCAGCGTAATATTGAAAGGTGGTATGCATGAAATGAAAGGAAGGAATGTTAAGGAGATTTCCACTGTCCTCTAGTTTTGCAGAAAAAGAACATGCGAGCTCGTGTACCCTGCAAGCAGAACATCTTATCTGACCTCGCCTTAGGCCTGTTCTTGTTGAAGATCTGCAAAGAAGCCAGCTTAACCTCACCAGCAGTACAAAAGTTGTTCCAAGGTACCAGCAGAAGAGGTGCAAAATCAGCTCATGAAGAAGATGGACCATATGAGGCTGTCACGGAACTCTCTTGTACTGTAACACAGCAAGAGGATGGGTAGAAGTAAAAATTGTGGATCGATCTGGCTGGTTATGTAAATTAAAGTATTGAATATGTAACAATTAACTATTGCTTCAAAGTTGTAACAAAAAGCTGCTTGCGGCCCCTTCTTGTGCTGCCAGCCAAGAGGCAGCTTATTGCTAGCAATAAAAATTAAAATACTTGAAAATCTGACTCCTGCTGCGCATTACTGGTGCCTGTGAATGCACAAACGAGAACAGGTAATTTTGACACCATAACCCGCTTCCTGCTCACACAGTACCTCTGCCCTTCCACAGTTTTCATCCCCTGCCCAGCAGTTTTGCGGCCTCATATCCCAGCAGGACCTCTGGCTCACATGTTCCTACTCCCATCACGTTCATTTTCTCGCTTTCCCACCCAGCCCCCTCAGACTTCTCTTGGCTCTCCCACTGGTGGGATCTGTGAGTGGAAGACCGTTTTCCCGACCTCCGGACGTCTCTCCTGCCTTGTGCTGACACATTCACTTAAGTGCAGGAGCAGGACCTGCACAAACCTCCCAGCTCGCCAGACTCGAGCAATGCACTTGTGGGTGAAAAGGCTCCCTGCACTTGTGAATAGGGGGCTGTCTGGTTTGACAAGGAACGCTGCTCGGGAGGATCTAACAGCTGAGTAGGAAGGCTGAAAGCAATGTAGGAAAAAAAAACAGGCTTGGGGGAAATGTGAGGAAAGGTTATTGAAATTCTTTTTTACTCAGCAATATTGCCTGCCTCCTGGAGGCTGGGTTACAAAAAGCACTTAAGGTGCGCCTTACTCTGCTTCTTTACTGGCACGTCCTTTCCAAAGTCTAACAGTAGGTGTTATGTAGTTCAGCCTTGTTCCTGGCACGCACACACTGTTAAAAGTTATGGCCTTCTCCTAGAGCAGGCAGCAGATTGCTGAGCACATCACCATTTCTATTCTGATTACAACACCCTGGGGTGAATTCGGGCCTGAATTTCTGTACTTGCGCACAGCTGTACAGGGATCCTTCACAACGTCTCCTGACCCTCCCTGCCCCAGCTATGTCCTGATCCAGCTGAGCAGTCCAAAGGACTTGGAAGGATAACCATTTTCCCTTCCAAAAGGGAAACCTTAATGGCAGCCCCAATGAGGACACCTCCGGGAGGCTGGGAGATCCACAGTGTTAGGACCAGCACCCAGCACAAGGCATACACTTTACTAGGGCTAAAATATAATCAGTCAGGGTTTATTGAAGGCTCTCTCTTCTGCCCTGTGTCATCTTCCAAGAAAGAGAAGAAAGAGCATCCTGAGCAGCCACAAATGAACCCCAAGAGTTTCCCAAAGCATCTCCTGCCTGTGTCTTCACTGGCCTCTTGATATGCTGGGAACCTCCTGGCGCCTCCCCTGCTCACAGGAAATGCTCTTTTCTGCTCCCTCGAACTGACCCAGGAAACCCAGAGGGAAAAGGGAAAATTCCCCTCCTCACACCAGACAGCAGTGTGCAGGGCTGGTCTATTCAGCACTGCCTACAAGAACACAGGACATGTAGTTCAGACTTCTCCCTGCTGCTCAGTCCCAATGTTCAAAAAAAAAAAAAAAAAAAAAAAAAAACCCACAAGTCCAGAAGTACCCACAATGGCTGGATCTGTTTTATTCAAAGTTGAAAAATACCAACTGCCAACAACAGCGTGACAATGAGGTGGCCAAGGGGTTACAGTGATGCACTGCTAACCTGTTCTGCACCGTGCACACAGACTCAGTCAACATCCTCATCAAAGATGCTCCTATTCCTGACTCAAGACCAGCCCGGAAGGAGTCTTTGGGGGCAGTGGGTGGTCTGCAGTCACTGTCCCTACAGGCACACATTTTCAAGTTCATTCTCAAAGCTGCCCAAGCAATCACCTGCTTCTCCCCACTCCTCTCACTTGAGCTCAGTCACAACAAAAGCCAAACATCTCTGGAGGGTACATCCCTTGTGAGCTGGCTCTGGGACAGCAGATCTGCTGCTGCCTGGGACATGCATGTTGCTATGGGACATCCTTTCTGGACCACATGGGATGGCCAGAGAAGCTGAAGAGCAGCACGGAGGATGCATGCACGTCTTGCTGGAGCTGAGCTGAGCTGAGCTGTGCCATCCCCCTCCCTGATACAAAGGACAGACGAGGGACCAGCATGTATCCACGCTGAGTGGTCATGTCTGTACATCTCCCCCTGAATGGGGAGAAGGGAGGGTGCAGTGCCGTGGGGCAGCCAAAGAGGCCAGCTGAGTCCCTGCTCCTGTGACTGTGTGGGAACGTGGGAGCACTTCAGAGCTCTGCCTGCTGTGCAGACAGCTCTGCCAGAGACCCCTGTGGCAGCGTTAGACCTTTATCTGCCTGGAGCACAATCTCAGCTGAGTGGGCAGTGCTCTTCCTCCAGTCTGTGCTCGATCCTTGGCCTGACTTGTTGGCCAGAGAGAAGCTGAGACTGGAGACGGAGCAGGATGTCCTGTGTCACAGATGCAGCTGAGCTCCTGCTGGGACAGCAGGGCTCAGCAGCAGCAAGAGCTGCTGAGGGGTTGCAGTAGCAGAACTTCTTCCCCTGTGCAGAGACAGGAGCTGCCAGGTGCTGCAGCTGGGCTGGCCACGGCAGCCTGATGGATGAGGACATTTGGGTAAGGAAACTGGGGGCGGGTGGATGCAGACATTTGTGCTGTGAGCTGGCACAGAGAACAAAAAGTTCAGGAGATGTAGAAATACCCAGTACATTTGTAGAGCAAAACTGAGTAGCAGTCTCTGATCTGGGGCTCCTGTGAAGCCAAGGTTTTACAGTCAGGTTTCACCCTGCCTGCTGCATCCCAGGGGAGTCACTGCGATTCTGCTGTGCCTTGGGCCCTTTCAGCAGGAAGGAGCTGATGCAGAGGAACATTCATTAGGGGTCCCAGGCAGATCTCTCTGTGCTCTTTCTCTTCCACAACACAGCCTGCTTTTTCTTTCCCTTTTACACCTCTCATTCCAAGCACCGGCTCCAAGAAATCTTTGGGGAATTAATCACAGCCACGGATTCCACAGTTTTAACCATTTGCCCTTCCAAAAAGGAAACCTTAATGGCAGCCCTAAAGAGGACACCTCAGGGAGGCTGGGTACAAAGAGATCCATCCCTTCATGGCCCCCAGCACTTCACCTCAAGTCTTCAGCAGCTCCCACTGGCTTGAGAACAAGTGTCTCTCCTGGTTTAAACAATGTCGTGCTTTATAAGAAACACCCTAGCAGAAACCTGAGCCCTTTGAAGGGACATCCCTAACAAGGAGAGGTGCCTGTGGAAATCCACATTGTGATACAGACCTCTGGAAAACATCCTCACGGGCTCACAACTGGAACCGCCCAACTGGTGGTCTAGGTGCCTTCAGGGTGTCTCCAGGCTGCTAAGGGCATTGCAGCATCAGCTGTGGCCCCTTGAAAAAACACAGTATGCAGTTATACAAAGATACACAGGCTTGGAGTGATCAGGTTCAGCTACTGTCAACAGAGGCTCTTTTTCTGCAGAATCCAAAGACATACATGAACCCGAGAAAGAGTCATCACTAGGATCAGAGCTGCTCCAGCCTCCAGGCTGAGGCAAAACATATGAGATATCACCATTAGAACACAGGGTGTCCTAATTCACTAGCAGTGGACTGAAGCTATTCTTCAAGTCCATATTTTCCACAGCAACAGGTCAGCCTCCTGCCTTCCTCGGCCTGAATTTGCTCTGCCCTCTTCCCTTTTACAGGCAGTGTTGGTGACAGGCCTGACTGGTTCCCTGATAGAATAAAAGCAAGCTTCAGCACAGTGTATTTGTTGGTATGAATCACGAGGCCAATTAAGAAAATTTGAGAGCAGAAATCTCAACAGGACTGTTGACAGCTCACTTTGCATTCCACAGCACTAGAGCTCTGAATTGCTAAGAGCAGCCATCCACCAATACATGGGGAAAATAACGCAGTTTACCCTTCTCTCTTCTTCAGCAGCAAAGAGACTACTACCACCAAGACTACCCTCGCCACTACCACACCGGAGATGACTTCAGAAGCTATTACAATGCGTTTGTGTAGATCTTTATGAGCTGAAGCCTCCACTTTCTTCTCCTTACCCCACCTGGAGGAGAAATACTACCATTCTGCACACTAGAGTGGCAGACTCTGCATTACTCCTCACCTAATGGTGCCTCCAGATTTCCCAGGGAAGCTGAGGAGTTAACATGTCTGCCTGAGAGAAAACCCTGCAGCTGCAACGTTTTCTAGGTTCTACAAGTAACAGCGGGAACTCCCAGCTCACTGCCAAGGAAGGCACTCCCAGCTCAGCACCCTAAGCCCAGCTCACAGAGGCAGGCTCTCTTCTGCTCCTGCTCTCTTGCTCAGGGACATTGGGGGCCCTGGCTGCAGAGAGGCACAGCTGCAGCTGGAACAGTACCAGCGGCACTTCCCAGCCCAGCAGTCACTGTGTGCTCTGGCTTCCCTAACACACCGGCATCATCTCACCTTCCGCCTCTCACAGCTCTTCCAGGGAACACTTGAATGCATCTGGGTTCCAGCACTGCTCTCTGGGGACTTTTGCATCCCCTCACAGCACCAAAGGCATGCAGCTAAGTGTGGGAAGCCCAGAAATAATCATTCTACCTACAAGCTGGTCCTCTAGCCTTGGCCAACAGAAAAACACCCTCTAGGTCTCAGAGGCTCCCCTGAAGATGTATGTGAGCATCAAGGGAGCTTTCACTGCCATCTTCCTCCTACAAGCAGCACCATTGCTGCACTCACAGAATCTTCCAAAATGTGTACACTACCTTTCCGTCAAGAGCAGGCTGCTCTACTAGACTCAGGAGAGAACTAGAATTCACATGGTGCTTTCCAAGGTGCGATTGGATGAGATCAAGGTGACACACCTGGGCTTCAGAATTAAAAGCACTAAACACAACAAGAGTCTTGCACAGGGTCTCCTTCTCCTGTCTCACTGCACACGAGGGTCCCCTTGCAGTGACATAGACTGCAACATCTGCCCCAGTAAATCACAAGCAGCAATAATCGCCACATACCAGAGATGAAAGGCCTCTCCAAAAAGCCACCGCTGGCTGATCTTCCTATCTCCTAAGGAAGGAGCACAGAGGCACACAAGCAGTTAGAGGTATTACACCAGGTGACAAGGGACAGCAATTACCTGGCATCCCTCTTCCTTCCATACACTTGGCTCCTCTATCAGAGACAAGCACTCTGTGACTGCCTCCTTCCCAAAACATCTTCCAAGATGTGCACAACATCTTCCAAGAAACTGGTGCAGACAGCAAAACCAGACAGGCTGGATGATGAGAAACTTGCATGTGCTCTTCCTGCTCACATGCCACTTTTTGGCATCTGGGGGGAGGGCAACTGTAAGAGGACATTGAAGGATTCACATCACAGAGGACAGGAAAAAGGGGCAGGCATTTCAGCTGGGGACAAAATCCTTCTGAGAAGCAAGTCCCATCATGCCAGGGAGCTTATCAGAAATTCCCCCTGTAGTATTTTCCTCACAGCTTCTGAAAATCCTGCAGAATATTCAGATGCTTTATCTGGGAAGCTTCCCTCCAAGGATCTTCAGAGAAAGTAGTAACTTACATTTCAAAGAATACAACACAAAACCAGAAAGGCTTCTTTGTGCACGGAAATGCACAGAGACCATTTACCCACAGGATCCCTCCCAGGCTTTGAATTCAGGAGTCACCTGAGAGGCAGGGTCACAAGTGTCTACAGGCACATCTACAACCAAATACAAATGAGAAGGTACCAGTGTGATTTTTCCAATATGATACAAACTGCAGGGAAGGCGAGTGGATCATGTCACTGCACAGGATGTACATGTGGGTCTAGATTCTCAAAGTTGCAGAGCGGGGCAGGCGCCCTTTCAACTGGAACCAGCACCTCCCCAAATCCTGCACTGATGCAGGATTTTACATCCCTCAAAGACCAGCTGCACCAACAGCCTGGCCCTTGGTGCAACGTCCCTGACAGGAGGTCTCTAATGGGATACCAAAGAAGCCACAGCTGGAGAGGCAGCATTTTGCCCCAGCACACAAAACAGACCCTTTACACTTGCCTTGTACAAGAGCCCGTTGTACAACTGGTATGAATCTGGGCTTCATACCAAAGATGTTTGCTGGGTAGCCTGGATTCATCTGGAGGGCAGACAGATATTACAAGAGAAAAGACGATTCGTGCCAGTATTGAATAGCCACACCTCACCTGTGCGATTCAGACCTCTCTCCAAAACCTCAGCTAGCTGAGAATCAGCAGAAGCCTCCCTCCAGCCACATCTGCAACTGGAGAAGAGATTTCCTTCACTTATGTATTCAGATATATGGCTTTGGAGTCACAAAAGTGATCACTGGAGTGCAAAGAGAAATTACGTAACATCACAAGCTGCTTAATTCAGGGAAAAAAAAAGTATTAACTACTTGCCTGTAGCGTTCTGCAGAGAGGCCAAAACCTCGTCCAGGTGAAAGGCTGGGAAAGCTTCACCTACAGGCACATCTGCAATCAGAGAGGAGATTGGTTTTGCTTCTCTGTCATGGTAGACATCTTTTGAGCTACCATCCAGATTACAGGAGGGAAAAAAACATTTGTTTAAAACAATCTTGTCCCTGGCAGCAAATAAAACCTGACTCCTTACCCCTGGGGTCCTGCAGAGGCTCCCAAACCTCATCCAGCTGAGCAGCCACATGTGCAGCATCCACAGGCACATCTGTAAGCCCCGAGGCACTGCCAGAGGCTGCTGGAGGGCTGCAGCAGAGCCAGCGACAGCTGTTCCCATCTATGGCACAGCTCGGGGCAGCAGCAGGTTTGCAGGCAAAGCCAGTTCTGGGCAGACCAATTCTGAGGCCAAGCCACGTGCATTGGTGGGACTCGGTCAGTGGAGTTTACAGCTGCACCGAGACCTCGCCACATACATTGATGGACTCGGTCAGTGGGGTGCACAGCTGTACTGAGGCCGAACCACGTGCATTGGTCAGACTCGGTCAGTGGGTTGCACAGCTGTACTGAGGCCTTACCACCTGCATTGGTGGGACTCGGTCAGTGGGGTGCATAGCTGTACGGAGGCCTCGCCACCTGCATTGGTGGGACTCGGTGAGTGGGGAGCACAGCTGTACGGAGGCTTCGCCACCTGCATTGGTAGGACACAGTCAGTGGGGAGCACAGCTGTAACGAGGCTACGCCATGTGCAGTGGTGGGACTCGGTCAGTGGGGTGCACAGCTGCACCGAGACTTCGCCACCTGCATTGGTGGGACTCGGTCAGTGGGGTGCACAGCTACACCGAGGCCTCGCAACGTGCATTGATGGACTCAGTGAGTGGGGTGCACAGCTGTACTGAGGTCGTACCACCTGCATTGGTGGGATCGGTAAGTGGGGAGCACCGCTGTATCCAGTCTGAGCCACCTGCAATGGTCGGACTCGGTCAGTGGGTTGCACAGCTGCACCTAGGCCGTCCCACCTGCATTGGTGGGACTTGGTCGGTGGGGTGCACAGCTACACCAAGGCCTCGCCACCTGCATTGATGGACTCGGTCATTGGGGTGCACAGCTTCTCGGAGGCCGAGCCACATGCATTGGTCAGACTCAGTCGGTGGGTTGCACAGCTGTACTGAGGCCTTGCCACGTTCATTGGTGGGACTCAGTCAGTTGGGTGCACAGCTGAACTGAGGCCCAGCAACGTGCATTGGTCAGACTTGGTCAGTGGGTTGCACAGCTGTACTGAGGCCTTACCACCTGCATTGCTGGAATTCGGTCAGTGGGTTGCACAGCTGCACCAAGACCTCGCCACCTGCATTCATGGACTCAGTCAGTCGGGTGCACAGCTGTACTGAGGCCTCGCCACGTTCATTGGTCAGACTCGGTCAGTCGGGTGCACAGCTCTACTTAGTCTGAGCCACCTGCATTGGTCGGACTTGGTCAGTGGGTTGCACAGCTGTACTGAGGCCTTGCTACCTGCATTGGTAGGACTCGGTCAGTGGGGTGCGCAGCTGTACGGAGGCCTCGCCATCTGCATTGGTGGGACTCGGTCAGTGGGGAGCACCGCTGTATCCAGTCCGAGCCACCTGCAATGGTCGGACTCGGTCAGTGGGGTGCGCAGCTGTACGGAGGCCTCGCCACCTGCATTGGTGGGACTCAGTCAGTTGGGTGCATAGCTCCCCTTACCACCTGCATTGGTGGGACTCCGTCAGTGGGGTGCACAGCTACACCGAAACTTCGCCACCTGCATTGGTGGGACTCGGTCAGTTGGTACAGAGCTGTACTGAGGCTGAGCCACATGCATTGGTCAGACTCGGTCAGTGGGGTGTAAAGCTGCACCAAGACTTCGCCACGTGCATTGATGGATTCGGTCAGTGGGGTGCACAGCTACACCGAGGCCTTGCCACCTGTATTGGTAGGACTCGGTCAGTGGGGTACGCAGCTGTACGGAGGCCTCGCCACCTGCAATGGTGGGACTCGGTCAGTGGGGAGCACAGCTGTATGAACACCGAGCCACCTGCATTGGTTGGAGTCGATCAGTGGGTTGCACAGCTGTACTGAGGCCGAGCCACATGCATTGGTGGGACTCGGTCAGTGGGGTGCACAGCTGTACCAAGACCTCGCCACATGCATTGATGGACTCGGTCAGTGGGGTGCACAGCTGTACTGAGGCCGAGCCACGTGCATTGGTCAGACTCGGTCAGTGGGTTGCATAGCTGTACTTAGGCCTTACCACCTGCATTGATGGACTCGGTCAGTGGGGTGCACAGCTGTACTGAGGCCGAGCCACGTGCATTGGAGTGACTCGGTGAGTGGGGTGCACAGCTGTACTGAGGCCTCCCCACCTGCATTGGTTAGTCTCGGTTAGTGGGGTGCACAGCTGCACCAAGGCCTTACCACCTGCATTGTTGGGACTCGGTCAGTGGGGTGCACAGGTATAACGAGGCCGAGCCACCTGCATTGGTGGGACTCGGTCAGTGGGGTGCACAGGTGTACCGAAGCGTAGCCACGTGCATTGGTCAGACTTAGTCAGTGGGTTGCATAGCTGTACGGAGGCTTCGCCACCTGCATTGGTAGGACTCGGTCAGTGGGGTGCACAGCTGCACCGAGACTTCACCACCTGCATTGGTCAGACTTGGTCAGTGCGGTGCAAAGCTGCACCAAGACCTCGCCACGTGCATTGATCAACTCGGTCAGTGGGGTGCACAGCTGTACTTAGGTCGCACCACCTGCATTGGTCGGACTCGGTCAGTGGGTTGCACAGCTACACCGAGGCCTTGCCACCTGCATTGGTGTGACTCGGTGAGTGGGGTGCGCAGCTGTACGGAGGCCTTGCCACCTGCATTGGTGGGACTCGGTCAGTGGGGAGCACCGCTGTATCCAGTCTGAGCCACCTGCAATTGTCAGACTCGGTCAGTGGGTTGCATAGGTGTACGGAGGCTTCGCCACCTGCGTTGGTGGAACTCGGTCAGTGCGGTGCACAGCTGTATGAACACCGAGCCACCTTGATTGGTTGGAGTCGATCAGTGGGGTGCACTGCTGCACTGAGGCCTTGCCACCTGCATTGGTGGGACTCGGTCAGTTTGGTGCACAGCTGTACTGAGTACTTGCAACCTGCATTGGTGGGACTTGGTCAGTGGGGTGCACAGCTGCACCGAGGCCTTGCCACCTGCATTGGTGGGACTCTGTCAGTGGGTTACACTGCTGTACCAGGCCTTGCCACCTGCATTGGTGGGACTCGGTGAGTGGGGTGCAGTGCTGTTCCGAGTCTGCACCAGCAGCATTGGTTGGACTTGGGCAGTGGGGTGCACAGCTGTATGAACTCCGAGCCAACTGCATTGATCGGAGTAGATCAGTGGGGTGCACAGCTGCACTGAGGCCTTGCCACCTGCATTGGAGGGACACGGTCAGTGGGGAGCACAACTGTACCGATGCCGAGCCAAGTGCAATGGTGGAACTCGGTGAGTGGGGTGCAGAGATGTACCGAGGCTGAGGCACCTGCATTGATGGGAGTTGGTCAGTAGGGTGCACACCTGCACCGAGACCGTGCCGCCTGCATTGGTGGGACTCGGTCAGTGGGGTGCACAGAGATATACTCTTAAAGAAATACTGTGAGAAAAGCCTTGCAAATAGGTAACAAGACTCCAGGACAAGGGAGGTAGAAAAGCAGTACTGCAAAGTATAACCAGCTCCGGCCAAATTAGCGTTGATAAAACCGCAGTGCTTCGAAAAATGCAGAATAACCCAGAAGTGACCTTAGGTTCATTAAGGCTTATTAACATATTAAACTTCACACCCCTAAATGAATAATGAGATGGAAATGACATGATAATGATGTTACCGCCTCTTCTTTACTTCCTATGCTAATTAACAAGAGTGTGAAAGCACAACCGAAGAGCAATTACCTGATGTAATGAAATTGTAACCAATAGAAAGGTTTGTATAAAATACTCCCTGAGAAGTGTGTATAAATCAAGAATGAGAGGGGGAGAAGGTGTGCTAGCTTTGTGGATTTACCACCTAGAACCCATCTCTGTGCAGAAATGAAATAAACAAATATCTTGACCCTGTGTGTCTATTGGTTGCTTGCACGCTGGGTAACAGAAACCAGATTTGGGACAACAGCAGGACAAACACTTTCTTCTGAAATGGCAAAAGGCAGTGAGAGCTACATGGGGCTCCTCACCACTACCACCCAAAGCACAGGCAAAATCCAGTTCTTTGCCAGCGTCAGCACCTAACCACACCACACCGATGGCTACACGTGGCTGCTTCCTTATTTCCCCGCTGCAGCACAGAAAGCTCACACTACAGCACGATGGTGGGGTAACTTGCAGAGACTGCACCTGGAAGGAAGAGAGACCTGGGCTGCGCATCCCTTGCAGGGCACTTTTGCCTTGCTGCTCCCATTTAAAGGCACTACTCCAACCAGATCTCCTACAGGAAGGACTCAGCCCCTTGACAGACAGCTCCCAAGAACTCACCTACCTTTCTCCAAAGACCACCACACCACAAGGCCTTCACTCCTTCAAAGGGATTCCAGCAGGCTAAGGCCCAGCCAGAAAAGCGCATCTCCCACAAAGTCTTTCCCTCTCAGCAAACACTGCTGCAGACCAAAGCTCTTATGAGCCAGAGGACATGAGAGGAAAGGAGGGAAAACACAGGCTTGGTTCGCATCCTGGAGCAAGGAGAAACACTCCCTGGCCTTCAGGAAAAATCCATGCTGCAGATCCTGGAAATCGCTTAGCATCCCCAGGGCCTGAACCTCAGTGCATCAAAGGCAGCAGGCTGCCAGCAACTCTGGCCCATGACACCAGGGCAGCCTAGGCCCAGCCAGCATAGTCACACCCTCACCTTGCAGTGCTCCCCAGCTCCCCACTCTGGCACCACTGCCCACACACAGCACCGCCCTCTCCAGCGGTCTCCTAACATGATGAGCACCAAAACACTGGGACCACCACCTGGCTCCCCAACAGGGAACCCCTGCACTGTGACACCCGGCACACACCACTGCTCGCCTCACTGAGGGCTGCAGCAAAAACGCACCTCTACATCAGCAATGCATAGTGCACCACAAGTGCCCCACAACACAGCCCAGCTCTGCAACTCTGCAGTTCCCTTCTGGTCCTCCAAGGCTTTGCAACACGCACTGCCTCTCAGCATCTACTCACAGTCCTACACATGGTTACTTCCCTTCTCCAGGAAGCAGACGAGTGCTCTCACAAGCCCTGATCAGGCCACCTCTTGCCACTCGTTTGTGCCTCAACTTCCTTGAACAAGAAATCTCTTTCAAAATGTGGCCGGTACCTGTTTGGGGGTGACATTCCTTCCGTCTCCTCCAACAGACTTTGCACCCATTCTCCACTGGCTGCATACTCGGACAAAAAACATCAATTTCCAAGGTGTTACAGATCCAAATGTGTCATAAAAGCACGTGGACACCTGAAAGACAGGCACAGCATTTAGACCTTGCAGGAACATCTCACAAGCTCCCTCCTGTTTCCACAGGGGGAATTTCCAAAGCACACACACACATGCTGGAAGTCAGAGATTACTAACGCTGCTTACACCAGCATTACATTGATTTAGCAGTTTAAAAAGCAGTTTACCTGGACTCCCTAGCTGTCTGGCAGCAGGCTGCAAGCTTCTACTTAGCAACAAGGGGGAAAAACAAACTCCATGTCCATATTCACTAGAGAACATCACCCGCATTTTAAATGTAGTAGTACTAACTCAGGATCATGGAGTGGAATAGAATTGGTGTCAGACGATGGGGAACATCTGCTTGATTAATTAGTTGACCTTCTGTATTGCTGTAGAGCTCTGCAGCGGTCAATCCCTCCTCTGGGCACACGCAACAAACCCAGGAGTCACCTCACCACCACCATCCAGGTCATGTCGCCTCTCCCGACCTGTGAGCTGCTCACAAGGGCAAACCCCCAACACATGCCTGCTGACGGCCTACGGGCTTCAGAGACACTAGCTGCCTCAAAATAACTTCCCCAGCCATGAACCACTGCTGCCCGAGCAGGTACTCGGACAAAACAGACCTCACACTCAACGCCCACGACTAACTGACTGCTGCCGCTCTATCAGGGACTCGGACGGGACCTCACAGCCACCTGAACCACCACATCGCTGTCCCTGTCCAGGAAGCCCCCAAGGCAGGAATTACCTCACTAGAACTTCCCCAGCCAGCAGACAAATCCTGGCTGATCCGCTGCTCAGGCAGAAACCATCTCAAAAACACATCCCAGTGCGGACCTGCTGCTGCCCTATCCACTGCTCCACGGGAAGTGACATCACAAGCAACAGCCACGCCTTCTCCCTCCAGCCGGCCTATCAGGGACTCGCGCAGAACTGACCTCACCATCAACAGCTGAGCCATGGGCCTCCTCCAGCCCCACCAGCTACCTACAAACACTTGATGGCACACAGGGCATTTTCTCATACAGCCCTTTTAAACACTAGGGACCTCACTGCCCACCCTGCTGCTGCCTGCAGCTCCCCCTGCCCTTTCCCACGGCTGAGACACCTCCCGAATGGCCTCCCTGATTCACTTCCTGGCTTCACAATGCTCACAGTGCAGCAAAGCACCCATTACGTAGCTGTTGCAACCCCCCAAAAATACATTAGCTTTCACCTAGGTAGTCTCTATATGTAGCAAGAGAGCAGGGCCTCATGTCCCAGTCAGAGGGAGAAGCCTTCCCACAGCTCACAAGTCTACTTCCTTCCCAAATGCTGAACAAGCACAGCAAATCCTCTACACATCGAGCACGACAAGCACTCTCCTATTTTACGCACTGACAATTTGAGACATGGCAACGGACTCCGTACAGGACATTTCAATTGCTGAAATCAGCAGAGCCAGAATTCAGCAATTCTTCATCCTCATCTAGGATTATGGGAATAACAACCGCGAGTGTGAAAATGGCCTTTCCTCAACTTCCAAGGCCTCTGAAAAGTAAAACACCTCACACTTAACAGAGCTCTTCTGCAAACACCCTTCAGGCTGCTCCCAGGGTCACAGGTCCTGGAGCACACCAAGACATATGGAGCAAGAACAACGACTTGGGCACGACACCTCGCAAGGACACCAGCAACCTGCTCTCACTTTGCCCAGCAGATCCCAGACACAGCTCTGAGCAGCACCTGGGGGCTGCGGGGGCAGCAGCAAATCAGGGAAACCCTTGAAAATGCATCTCAGACTCACAAAAGGTACAAAAATTCCTGCACCCAAACCCCACCAAGCCGCCCAGGCCCAGCTGCTCGGCACAGGCCGGCACGCCTGGCTCGCAGGTCAGTTCCCCTCGGTGACAGGGCGCTGCGTCCCCTGCTCACAGCCCCAGCAGCCCCTTCGGGAGCCCCTGCAGGGAAGCAGCCCCCTCGCCAGCACCGCTGACCCTGCTGCAGCGAGAGGGCACCCGCCGGCATTTGAACGCACCCGCAGCCCCCACCAGCCCCACTCGCACCCGCTCTCACTCCCGCTCCCTTCTCGCCTGCTTTGCTCCCTCCCTTCTCGCACCTCTCTCTTCTCTTGGCCTTTTTCCACTCTGGACTCCGATTGGCTGAGACAGTTGTCATTCCAATCCATCCCCGCCCTCCTCCTCAGGACAGCCAATAGGAGGGCCGCACTCAGGCGATGCCATGGCAACGCTGCGCCCTCCTGCCCTGGCAGCCAGCTCCGCCCCCTCCCCCGCGGGATGGCGCCATCTTGTGGGCGGCAGCGCGGGGCACGGCGGGGCCTGGGGGCAGCCCGGCACCGGGTGCCCGGGCAGTGCGGGGCGCCGGGCGCGGCCACTCTGCCGCAGGGGCCCCGCGGGGCTTCTTGCTGCCCTGCGGCCTGGGGGCCGTGCTGGGCTTGGAGGTCGGCCCTGGGGCCTGTGCTGGTGCCAGCGCTGGGGCCCTGGGAATGGCCGGGGCACCGGAGCATGCGGGCGACGTGCTGCTGCTTACAGGGCAGGGCAGTGTCCTCTCGGCCCTCCTGCCCCGGCCCCTTCCCCAGGGTAGCCCCAGGGCTTGGCAGCCCTCCCACTGTGCCTGGCAGGGCTGGGAGGGGGTCCTGGAGGGATCACTCCAGAGGGCTGAGGAGCCCCATGGGGCACAGGGCAGCGAGGGGGAGACCAGCTCTGGGCCTGTTAGTGCCAAGGAGTGGAGGTGTGGGGTCAGGAGGAGGCTGGGGGAGTTGGTCATGTTGGGCTCACCCCAGCAGTGCACCCCCCACAGAAAAGTCCTTGGGGTAGCCAGGTCTTACAGGGTGACAGTGGCGCCTCCACCTGTTCACAAAGTGCTCTCCCAAACAGGCTGTCTTGGGTGCAGAGGTTGGAGCCCGTTTGGCAGGAGGACAGAGGCTGTGACCATCTCAGGATGGCATGTCAGAGCCCCAAATCTGCTCTGCCAAGTTAGAATCATAAAAGGATACAAACGGTGTCAATCCTCACTGGAGAGCTACAGAAGCACTAGAAAAAAGCAAGTGCATTCCTGGCTGATGGTGTCCCTGCAGCAGTCCTCCATCTCACTTGTCCCTTGCCCTCAGCTCACCTCTCAAGCCCAGGACGAGGGACGCTCTTCCCATCTCATCACCCAATACTCCTTGCCAACATGCTGCTCCTCTGCGTGTCGACAAGGGCTCCTAGTGCAGCCCCGTTGCCTCCTGTCCCCCATCATTTCCACAGAGCCACTACGAAGGACAGTGGTGGGGACTGCGTGAGCAGTGCCCAGCAGCGCCTGGGCCTCGCAGGGCAGTGAGGGCCCCCACCCACGGCACCAGGGAGACCTCCCTGTGATGCAGCACATCCTGCTGTGACCTCAGCTCATGTCATGTGGGGGCTCACTATGCCATTGCCGTGGAGATGGCCCAGCCAGGGAGCAGAGAGATTTCCTCTCCCCTCCTGGAAAGCAATCCCCTCCCTCCCCCCAGTTATTTCCCAAACATTTCTGATAAATTCCTTCATCTCCAGAGGGGCCTTAGGCATCAGGGCAGCCCCAGGAGCCAGGCGTCCTGGATGCCACATGGTCTCCCGAGCCACACAAGCCTCTCAGGCAGGATTTTGCCTGGGATTCATAGCAAGTTTTTCAGTTCAGAGTTTCTGTGTGCCTCCTCAAACAGGAGCCCCAGAAGTCCCCCAGGGAGCTGCAGGAGCGTTGGGAACAAGCAACTGTTGCCTGGGCTGATGGTATTGGTCCAGCAGTCCTCCCTCTCACTTGCTGCTTGTCCTTGGCTCACCTCTGTAGCTGAGGAGGGATGCTCTTCCTGGTTTGGCACCCAAAACTCCTTTACAATGAGGGCCTGCCCCACTGCCTGCTGGCGAGGGGCCCCAATGTGGACCCATTGCATCCTGTCCCCACTTCTTTCCATAGAGCTGCTATGCGAATCAAAAGTTTCTTTTCATTTCCTGCTTTTGCCCATAGCAAGACAGCAGAAAAATTTCACTCTTTCAGCAGAGTTCCCTACTTTTACACATCTGCTTTCTGCACTTTTTCAATACCCTCTGTATTCCCCGCCTACCACCATCACACACCCAAGTTCCTTTGCTTTGCTCCAGCAGCATGCTAAGATTGAGAAAGCCTAAGTGGGGTGTGTATGTGAGGGAAATAAAATAAATAACGAGATGCCAGCACGAACAGCAGTGGGATGGCAAAGCAGGTGGTGTATGAAAATGCCATGTCAGACACCCCAATGAAGTCACGTCCTTCCAAAATCTGCCAAGTGGAAATGACCTACAAAGCCAAACATTTCTGAAGGCTTGTGGAATTTGGTGCCTCTGGCTGTGCATGATGCCAGGGCCACCTGGCTGTAAGAAGCACTTGGGAGAGGGCCAAGCCTTGCAGGAGGCAGCCTCGGCTGGAGCTGAGCCCTGGCAGGAGCAGGAGAGAGAAAGGCAGGGGTCTTGAGGGTGCTCTACTTCTTCTGCTAGCCAGGCTGTCTGGGCAGAGGCTTTGTCAGTGTGGGGCAAGAGATGGGAAATGGCAGCTGCCTTGGGCACCCGCAGGTATGTCCTTGCAGGCTGCCAGGCAAAGCATGCAGTCAGCCTGCTGGCAGGCAGAGACCTCCTGCTCCTTGCCAGCACTTCCCACCTGCTCCTCGGCAGCTCCGGGGAGTCAGGCAGAGGCTTACAAAGCCATCATCATGGTCATCTCTGCACCTTTGCGAGGACACGTGCAGAAGCCTGTGAGCCCTGTGCGTTGGGCAGCCGAGGCAGCCTGTGCCTTTGGTGGGAGCAAGCTGGGCTCTGGCTGTGCTGCACTGCTGCGTGCAGCTGCTGCTGACCACCTGTAGGCAGAAGGACTCACAGGGTGGAGGTGGTTGACTTGGTCCAAGTGGCTGGTGAAGAGCAGGAAACCTGAGGGCCGTGGGCAAGGGAAGCTCTGGCTGCACGCGGCCTGGCTGAGCTGGGCCCAGAGCTGCTCTCTGCCCCTCAGCACAGAGCTCACGGGCTCTGTGGGGGCCTTGGAGCATGCAGGTTGCTGTGCTTTGTCCCAGGGAAAATCCCCAGGGCCAGGAAGAAATTCCCCCCTGGCCGCAGCAGCTCCTGCCTGCCTCTTTCACCCCAGCTCCTTTGCCAAACCAGCTGCCTGCTCTCCGGGCAGCTCCCATGCCTGCTGCCTGCCTCTGCCTCCCGCCCCATGGCTCACCTCACCCCTGCGCTCTGGCATGCCTGGCAGTGCATGTGCAGCCTGGCAGCAGACGTTTGCTGCCGCTCCTCGTCCCTCTGCAGGATCCTCTGCCGGGGTCCTGCTGCTCTGGCCCCAAGGGCAGCTGCTGCCTCCTCAGGGAGCGGCTCTCCTCAGTGGGAGGACCCCAGGGGCTCTGCTCCCAGCAGGGACACAGTCCCCATGCAGACCACCCCATCACCAGGGCCTTGGAGGCACCATGCCACCACCATCACAAAGCCCTACTGCTCACCGTGGCAACAGCCGTCACCAAGCCCCGGGGATCGCTGTTGGCACCCTCAGCACAACGCCTTGGCAGTCCCCATGGGCACACCCATCCCCATGGCCTTGCCTCCAAGCCTCTGCTTTCAGCTTTGGAGCCTGCCTGGCAGCTGAGAGCCGGGCAGCACCACCAAGGTTCCTCTCTCCAGCCCTGCACTCCATGCCCCTTGCTCAGGCTGCCCTGTGAAGGGAAAAAGTGTGCAGAGGTTTTGAAACGAGGCCCAAGCAAGGAGACAGCCCGAGCCTGGCGGTCTGCTGAAATGCCACCTGTCTGGCTGCACGGGCTTTGCAGCAGCTCTCTGAGCTCCACAGCTGCATTCACAACCTGACCCTGGGCACATCTTCACCCCTCACAGAGACAGGAACCCAACAACTGTGAGACATCCTCAATTTCAAGCTACAGTGGCTTTGGGACACTCAGACAAATATGTGGCACCACAGCCTTCTTGGAAAAGGGGGGAACACAGTAGCATTTGCAGAGCAAGCTGGCACTAACAGCATTTGTGCGGGATGCAGAAGTTGCAGCACAGCGGACGTGAACCTACACCCCAAGTCACCCATGGAAGCCAGGCGCACTTACAGAAGCCTTCACATCCACTCGCAGCCTCACCTCATTCAGCACCTCACCTCTTGCAGCTGCTTTCTCAGACAGATCACAATGGTGGCAAAGATGTTGGCAGGTACAGGCACACACCCTGGCATCCTGCCTCCATCCTCAGCAGTTCTAGGACTACACCAGCAACATATGGGACTGCAGTAACCTAGAAAGAAAGAGAAAATCAGCGTGTTACTGTCAGCTCTGCTGGCCTTCCACAGTCGCAACAGTCGGCGGCAAATGTCTCCCCTCTACGCTGAGCTGTATTTGTGAGAGCACAGCCTGTGGGGCCACTGAGAGCTTCTACTCCTCTTTTTGGCACAGGTGAGACCATGTCTGTATATCAGGTCCCCTCTGGACACCCCAGTTCTGCAAAGGCACAAACACACAGTAGGGAGTCCAGCACAGGGACACCAAGACAGTCAAGGCCTGGAGCATGGGGCATACAGGTAGAGGCTGAGAGAGCTGCGCCTAGCAGGGCTGGGCCACGGCCCAGCAGGGGCTGCTCTATGTGGGGCTGGACTGTGCCCCAAGGGGTCACTCCGGAGGGCTGAGGAGCCCCATGGGGGCACAGGGCAGTGAGGGGGGGGACCAGCTCTGAGCCAGCTGGTGCTAGGAAGTAGGGGTGTGGGGTCGTGAAGAGACTTGGGGATAGGGCTCTTTTGGGCTTACTGCAGCACTGCACCCCATAGCTCAGAGAAAAATCCTTGGGTCAGTCAGGACTTGGCAGTGGGGACCGTGCCTCCACCTGTTTCCAAGGTGCTCTCCCAAATAGGCTTTCTTTTGCATGCAGATGTTTTGAGTCCAATCTGCGCAAGGACACAGGCTATGACCATCTCGAGATGGCTTCTCTGAGCCCAAAACATGCTGTACCAACTTGTACCAAGCATGAAAGGAACAGAGGTCCTCTCAAACAGGCAGGGGACCTGGGGTCATTACAAGGTGGTTTCCTTATTGTACATGGACATTTCAGCAGGTTCTTGAGAGCCCCATGAGAGCAGCAGGCTGCCCCAGCCTCTGGGATGCAGGACCCCAATTCTTCTCAGAGCCAGATCGCAAAGGGGGACACGATCCGTAGAAAACCTGCCATGCATTCCCATGCCCCCCACAGACCCCAAAAGGCAATGGAGCTGGCCCCACAGAAGCCTTGAGGCTCAGCGCATCTCCTGACCCATGACCCAGGAGTCCTGGCTGTCCACTAAGACAGATGGGACCCTCAGAGATGACTCTTCTGGCAGCCCCCAGTCCTGTCCAGCCACCCCCACAGTCCTGGATTCACAGCAGTTTTTGCAGTTACCAATCTTTGTGCAACATCTCGGGAAGAAGTACCCAAAGCCCTTACCCTCAGTGGAGAGCTGCAGGAGCCTTGGGAACAAGGAACTGTGGTCTCGGCTGATGGTGTCCATCCAGCAGTCCTCCATCTCCCCTCTTTGCCCTCGGCTCACCTCTGCAGCCCAGGAGGAGGGATGTTCTTCCCTTCACCCAACACTCCTTTTCATCGTGCTCCTCTGCATGTCAGCAACAGATCCCAGCACAGCCCCCATTAACTCCTGTCTCCAGTCTTGCCATGGAGCCACTACAAGGGCAGCGGCAGGGAGGGCGTGAGCAGTGCCCAGCAGCACCTAGGTCTCAGAGCGAAGTGAGGGCCCTCACCCAGGACACCATGGAGACCTCCCTGTGATGCAGCACATCCCTCTGTGACCTCAGCTTGTGTCATCTGGGGGCACAGCAGGTCAGTGCCATGGAGATGGCACCACCAGGGAGAGAGCAGAGAGAGTTCCTCTCCCCTCCTGGAAAGCAGGCATCTCCCTTCCCCCAGGTATTTTCCCAAACTTTCTGATAAATTCCTTCAAGAATGTCTCCAGGTGGTGCCAAAGTCAGGGAAACATCTGAAGTGGGGACCTGGAGAGGTCACTGCTGTGCTCCTGCACTCCCTGGCTGCTGCACGAGGCAACAGGATTCTGTGCAGGAATCTGCGGTTTGGGGTTGGATTGGGGTTTGGCATTTTTACAGGATCAAAGTCCGGTCGGATGAAAAAGCACAAAGGGTGGCCACAGGCTGAGATGCTTAGATGAGCCTCAAAACTGGTGGCTGCTGTGGATCTCGCTTTTATTTGAAGTAGGGTATAGGAGAATAAGGGACAGGACGTAACCTTCCTCCTTTAGGCACCAAAGCAGGCTCTTTGATTTGAGAAGCCTTCAGCAAGGTTTCTCGCTCTGTGGTACTTAAGATAGAGATGATATGCCAGAAAAGAGCAAACACACAACATCTAGAGGGCTTTGCCTAGGAGTCTCGTCCCTGCCATATTCCAAAGCCATGGGCCAGGCCACGTAGCCAATTGGAGGAAGTTTTCCCATTTCCCATGAACTTAGTCCACCTTTCCTTCTGTGTGAGCCTGAGGAAAGCCAGGTCTCAACTCTGGGCTTCAGATGGTCCTTGGGCTTTTCAGTGTCACTTTGGGGCTCTGCTTCTCCCCTGGGTACGCTCCTCAGCCCCCTGCCCTTCCCCACACCAGCACCCTTGCCCTCCCACGATCTGTACAGCTCTGGCACCCTGGATCTGCCACATTTGAGGATTCAAGGCTTCTCAGAACATCCCTCATACTGCAGTGCTGCTCTCTGGGCTCTGGTGCAGAGCCTACGAGGCACTGCAATGCCTCAGGGCCTGCATTCAGAAGTTTGTAAGGGCACCTCCCCACTCTGCAGCTGCTAAAGCTTGCGAGCGTCCCTACAGCCAACCTTCCTGCTCTTCCTGGTCTCTGCAGAGTCCTGGGGCAAGTCTTACAGAAGGGAGACTCCACCGCCCTTAAAAACTGTCCGAGATGTGCCTTTCCAAGTCCCTACAGGAGTTAGTTTGCGTAGTCAGCCTCTAGTCATCTGTGACGCAGGGAGCCCAACTCTACCTGCTGGCATCTCTGCCCTTTCTCTCCCTTGTCTCCTGTGTGCCTACCCAGTCTTCTCCATGCACCAGAGGCATGGGAAGTGTTGCCTGAGAGAACTCAGCTGAACCTATGACATGTTGTGGAGCTGAGGGCCTGATGGAAGCAAGTCTGGGATGACTGTTCCCCCATCTCCTCTCCTACTCCCTGCCCGAGGGTTAGGAAAGTCCTCTGGAGAGAGTGGTTGGTTTGGTATGGCTGGGATGGGTTTCCCTCGACATCGCTGGGTCCTGCCTGTGTTGCTCTGAGTGCCCAGAAAATTTCTCTTCTCTGGGGGCTTGCATCAATGTTTTCCAGACTTCTGTACAGAAAGATAGCTTGCTCCAAGATCCCCAAATCCCCCCCTACACACACACACACACCTGCAGGACGGCACAGTCTTGTGGAGATTTGTTTTGCTTCTCTGTCGTGACAGACATCTTTTGAGCTACCGTCCAGATTACAGCAGGGAAAAAAAAAAGTTTGTTTAAAAAAATCTTATCCCTGGCAGCAAATACAAACTGACTCCTTACCCCTGCACCTCCACCATTCAGTAGAGCAGCAGCTCATGCCTCTCTGCTTTCCCCGTCAGTTTCACCACCCACCCAGAGTGTTTCAGCTTTCCATTAGGAGGGAACATCAAGCAGTAGAAGTGGCAAAGAAAGCGGCTTCTCTCTTCTTTTCACTCTTCACCTGCTGCCTTAGGTTTCACTAGTGATGGAGCTCTCACAGCTCAGGGCTTCTCTGCACCTCTCAGGCTGCCGTGCTGTGACAAGAATTTCTGCTCTAAAGCAGGATTCAGGAAATGTGGAGGTTGCTGCGAGTTCTTATGCAGGCACAAAGCTGAGTGTATCAGCTAGTTACAGATTAATAATCTACAAGTAGAATCACGAAGAAAGGAATAGTTTCAGAGCAGATACAGAAGTATTCCTAATGGCACTTGAGGGATAGCATATGACGTACTGTGAGTAATTCTGGTTTCCTTGGAAAAAAAAAGGAACTGAGATTGCAACAAAAAGCAACAAAGGCAGGCTATGCAAATGCCCCAGAAGTGAAGTGCCAATCACACGGAAGCACACTAGGAGAATTCAGTTTGACATAGCCAAACTAAGACAGAGGAAACAGGATTGTTCCGTACAGGAGAAGTTGCTCTATGGAGAGAGAATCAGTTACCCTCACAAGCAATGCTGCCACAAGGAGCAATACCCATAAAGTTGCCATCAGGAAATGCCACTTGGATTTGAAAAGACTTCAAATTCCTGAAAAGGAAATTCTGCATGTGGCTCTCAATCAAGGAAATATCTCACAAGGGAACTTAAGTCTATCTATAAAATCGATTCTGCGATAGATTTGCCTGGAGCAGGTGGCTGAACTCCAGGACATAGGAGATTCTTTGGGAGGGGATGAGATGTCAAGAAAAAACAGGCAAATAGGGACCCAAACCTGAGTCACAGAGACAGGCACAGGAAGCTAAGCAGTGCCCCTTTAGCCTCTAGGCTAACCCCACTGCCCAAGCACACAGCGTTCTTCTGTGCATAAGGAATAAGACAACTTAGTAACTGAGGAGCAAACCACAACAAATTAAAAGCTGCTTGTGCCTATGCGATGGAAGGCATCAGGCAGTCTTCTTGCCTCTTTCAACACCAGCCATCATTTGGATAAGTTTTAGAGTGGAAAAAAAAGGAGCATGAAGTGTATATGCCAACTTCTCACTATTCCTTCAGTTTTTCTGAGGAAGAAGATAGGTCCTCCCTGATTAGAGGATACCTCTAGTATGGCCATACTTATCAATTTGTAAGTTATAATGAGACAGGGATAATAAAAGTTCTCTCAGACTGTGACACTCTGAGAGCGTGTGAGAGACTGGGTCACTCTGAGAAATTGAGACAGGTACATAAAACCATAAAAAAGAGGAAAAAAAAGAAGGAAATGGTCCCTTTGGAGAGATCATTAAGAACAAGCGTTTGAGAACTTGCAATTACATGCTGCACTTAGATTCCATTTTCCCTCCTGCTGAGTGCAGTGAAAGAAAAGCAAAGAATTTGAAAAGAAAATTCACATACACAGTCAAGAGGTATGAGAACATGACTACACGGCAGCAGACATTACCTCATCCTTGAACTAGCAAAGGTTCCTTAGTCTATGGATATCCTCAGGGGTGGCAGTGAGGTCGAAAGCACTACTCCTGATCTCCTCTGGCTTGCCTTCCTCCGATGCAGCAGTGAGCTCTCTCACAGTGGCCTGAAAAAACACAGTGAAAGCGCAAAGGGCTCACTGAGCGCACGAACCGGGATGGAGCAGTCGCCTGAAAAAAGGCCCACCAAAAAGCCGGTCAAGTTAGACCTTGGAAACTGTCACAGTGTTTCAGAGCAGAAGATCACAGGCTTCCTCAGCTTGCTGCTCAGGTAGCAACAGCAGCCGGGTTCTTTGTTTCACACTCCTCGCTTGGAAGGGCACAGTTGTTTCAGGCTGTTCTCACTTCAGCAGTAACAGGGGAAAGAGAGGAAGCTGACAGAAAACAGGAGGACTAGCACAGGAAGACTAGCACTAGCACTGAAAACAGGAGGGCTACACAAGAAAGCAGCTCAGGAATGAACACGAGAACAGCAAAGGCCTCTTGTGCCACATGACGCTGTAGCCCTCCCAACACTGAGGTTTCAGACAACCACAGCAGGCGTTCTCCAGACCAAGGCACCAAAGACAGGAGTCTGAGAACTGGAGGCAGGTGAGCTCCAAAGGGAGCTGAGCTGACAACCAAAGGGGAACAGACAACAACACTGCAGTCAGGCAATAAAGACACCACAGTGTGCATTAGACTGGTTGCAACACGGCTGTTGGCATCCAAGTGTGCTTAAGGAAGGCAAACAACCCATGGGCCTGTTAGGATAAAACACTTGGATCTGCAGTAGGGATGGGTTCACAAAAAACAACAACAAAAAAAATAAATAATGGAAAAATATCCCTTTTTCCTCAGGCTGTAGCATGACTCTGCAAGCCCTTGTTTTCCTAGCCCTCTGAAAGCCAAGTGCTAGCAAACAAGGACAGACCGTCTGACTAGCAGACAGTGCAAAGAGTCTTCCTCATGCATAAAACAGCGAGAAGGATACTTTTGCACACAAAAGCACCCAACCAACCAGCACATTCCTCCCTTTCCAAACTCCCAAGGTCCTTCTTTGGGATGGCTGCTTTCAACCTACCCCACTGTGTACTACTGTTTCTGTGCTCAGAATGGCACAGAAACAAAGTAAGTGACAGCAGGCAACCTCTGGGAAAGTGTCATTTGCAGAAGAATGCTCTCCTCTCCCCTGGAGAAAAAATAAGGCAGCAGAGCATTCTTTACAACATACAAAGAGTGCAATGGCTGAATACACTCAATCATCATTCCCTAAAAATGAAATGATAAGGAACACTAGCTTACCTCTGCACTGGCTTGCTTCACTGCTTTGCCCTTGTCACAAGCATTTTCTGCTGGTCTGTAATGCCTGAGAGAAGCAGAGAAAGACAGCAACGAGTTGTTTCAATGTCATCACCTCCAGTGCTGATGAATCCACCTCACGGTTAGGAGGTGCCCTTTTTGCAGTGCTCAGTCTGGATACATCCTCCATTGCACAAATGGACAAGGGAAAACATCACATCAGCTTCCAGCACTATTCTTTCTGAGCAGCAAGAGAAAAAAAGAGAAAAGAGAAAGAAGAACTCACATGCTTTCCCACTGTCTTCTCTCAATGCGTGGCAGGAGCCTTTCTCTTTTGCTGTGTCACTTTCACTCATTGGAAAAGGGGGAAGCCACCAGCACCTCCTCTGTAAAGCCCTTGTTGATCTACTGGGGAGGAAGACTGCAAGACGCATGTTATCCTGCCAGGGAAAACAGGAACATTTCCAAGCATGCTTGCCTCCAAGCACAGTTACCTCACTCCAAGTAAAGACCAGCACACCGAGTTACAACTGGACGTCTCCAAAATGCTCACTTGCATTTTAGAGGCCAGTCAGCAGAGTGACTATTTCCACCTGGAAAGGAGTACCATTAAACCACATAGACTCTGAACACCAAGCACATACGCAGACATTCCCTGTATACACCTCTACTGCCCCCCAAAGCAGTACTTTCACTGTCACCAGAGATGGGACTGTTCACTCTGGCTCAGCCTTTGCGCCTAACACCTGGCTCCTGCTGAGGCCTGTGGTAGGCTGCGGGCAGCACCATTAGGCTACAGCGAGAGCAAACACATACACCATACCCTCACGGACAAAAGGAATGAGGTCGGCTATCCTTGCAGGTTTTTCAGTAACTCTTTGTTTATACCTGCCAAGTCTGGAACTCTTTGGAATTAAGTCAATCCTTCCCCAGTAACCAAAAGGACCAATAGGGATGGTATGGACCAAACTTCCCAGCTCAAAGGTACTGGAAGGAAAATGCTCTCCACGCAAGGGTGTGTTCAAGTCCTTCTCCTTGGTCTAGCAAGGACAGTGCCCGTTTGCGGCCATCCTGTTGCTTTCTTCCTTAGCAACTGCAGGAAGAGAGGAAGCTTTCAACAAAGCTCTAGAGTGCTACATATAGTTACCTCAGGGCTCAGGCCCTGCTCTTTTCACAGCCCTCTTTCCTCCTCACTCCTGGACATGAAACCTTGCGACTGTTCCTAATTGAAAGCTGAAGAAAGAAGTCACATTTTCACAGGTTGATCGAGGAAACTGAATACTGCACTGCCCCCGCACACTACGACAGCAGCTTCTGCCTATCTGCTTTCACCAACAGTTTCTCCACACACACCCAGGGTGTTTCAGCTTTCCAGGAGGGGAGAACATCCCGGGGCAGAAGCAGCACAGGAAGCAGCTGCTCTGTTCCTCTCCCTCCTGCCCTGCTGCCTGCGCGGTCACTAGTGCTGCAGCTCTCACAGCTCAGGGCTTCTCGGTACCCGCCAGGCCGCAGTGCAGGCTGAAACCCCCCACTGTGTCCCCAGGATGCTCACGGGCAAGCTGCTGCCCCCAGCACAGCACAGAGGTTTCTCTCCCATCCCTCCCCTCCCCTCCCCTCCCGCAGACTCGCCCAGGCCCCGGGGCAGAGCGGGGCCCTGCGGCAGCAGCGCCCGGCAGCAGCGTTTCCGCACGCACCAGCACCAGCAGCCAGGGACACACAGGCCCCGCCCCCACAGCCGGAAGTGACGCCCCCTGCACCACAGACCCTCCCACCCCTCACTCCTCCAATTGGCTCCCGTTGGACGTGACCTCGCGGGGCGGGACCCCAGGGAGGGGCGGGAGGGAGGCAGCGGTGCGCATGCGCTGTTCAGGGGCCGGGTTTGGGGTGGGCAGGGGAGTCGAGGGGAGGGACCAAGAGGGGCGTGGCAAAGAGTTGGGGGCGTGGCCAGTCAGGGCAGAGCATGCGCAGTGGCCCAGAGGAGGGCGGTGAGTGGCGGGGTGGGGGCGGGTGCGAGGCTGGCCGGGCCCTGCGGGCGGGGAGGGGGTGAGAGGTGGCTGCTGCCGCGGGGCAGCATCTCCCGGCCCGGGGCCACCCGGAGCCTTTAGCCACAGCGGTGGGAGCTGCCGCGCCGGGGCCGAGGGCTGCGGGCTGGGCAGAGCGAGCGGCCGTGCGCGCGGGGCAGCCGGAGCCGCCGCGGCCCGGCTGTGTGGCAGCAGCGAATGGGGAAGGCCCGGCCTGGCCTGGGCCGCCTCCGGCCCCGGGGAGCCCCCGGCTCTTGCGTCCTTTCTCCTTGTGGCCCCATGGCTCGGTGCTGGATGCTGTGGTGCCGGTTCCTCAGCACCATCCCAGCTGTGAGGAGAGGGTGCAGGTACAGCGGTGCTTGTCGTGTCTCGAGGCTGGAGGCAGGAGGCAGCCAGCGCCCCGGTGCCCCTGCAGACAGCCCCGCTTTCCCTGGGGCAGGTCCCCAACTCCTCTCTGAGCCCAGCCAGGCTGTGGGCACCGTGAGGAGCAGGACGTGCGGAGGCTCCTGAGGGCTGTGTTCAGAGCCAGGCTCTCGGGTATCGTGGCAAAGCGACTGTGGAAGAGCTGTGCCCTTCTGGAGGGCGCTCACAGCCCCTCCGGACACCTCCCCAGAGAGAGTCAAGGGTCTGAAGGTGACATTTCCTCAGGAGAGCAATGACCCACAGGCCCATCACAGTCCTGTGTGCTCAGCTCTGCCCCACAAACACCTCCTGGCAGCGAGGCAGTGTTGAGGGGCATCTGCATGTTGGCAGGTGCTCGGGGTAGCGAGGACAGATCCAGCTGGGGTTGGCAAAGGTGTTGCTGGTGCTGTGCATGTCGGGGAAGGAACTTTGTGAGCTTCCTTCAGACCTGCTGGTCTCTCCATCAGCTTTGGAGTCTCAGGCCCTTGTCCAGGCTTGGCAGCTCCTCTCCCTTCCCCCCACCCCAGCAGCTGGGACCTGAAAGCAGAGATGTGGGGAAGCTCCTTGCCTTTGGTGTCATCCCTGCCTGGAGCTACCTGCTGAGAAGCCCCTGGGAAGTGTCCTGGGGGTGAGCAGGAGCTGTGAGGAGCCCTGCCCCATGCAGACCCCTCTCCGTGGGGGAATGACCCTGCCCTGCGTGGGCCACTCCTTCACCCTAGAGCTTCCCCAGCCCGTGTTCAGACTGTTTGTAGTTATCCCTGTGTTGTCCCCAAACTGCATTCTATTACCCAGTGTGCAAGCACCCAACAGACACACAGGGTCCAGAAAATTGTTTCTTTCATTTCTGCACAGAGATGGGTGCCAGGTGGTAGATCCACAAAGCTAGCACACCTTCTCTGCTTCTGACTCTTCTTCCCTTCTTTTCCTTGAGTCTTGTTTGCTATTTGCAGGGTTTTTTTCACAGCATCGCTGAAACAAGGGTGGCAGCGTTTCTTTGACAGGAGACTTGCCAAGTGCTGAGCTGATGGTGATTCAGCTGGGCAAGCTGGTGGGGGAGCAACCTAGAGGAGACACTGACTGCAAGAAGAGTGAGGAAGCAATGGCCTGGGATGGCAAGCAAAGGTGCCAGGTGGTGTGGGAAAAAACAAGCCCATCACGACAGCAGCAGGAATGCAGGGAGCTGTGGTGTAAGCTGCACAAGGAGCCACTGGAGAGAGCTGAGGATTAGCAGGCAGAGCGAGGGGTAGCCTTGGAGTGGCTGTGTGCTCTGGAGTGCCTGAAGAAGGGCAGCCTGTGCAAGGGGCATGGAGTGCAGTGGTGGAGAGAGGCAACTTGGTGGTGCTGCCCAGCTGTCAGCTGCCAGGCAGGCTCCAAAGCTGAACGCAGAGGCTTGGAGGCAAGGCCATGGGGATGGGTGTGCCCATGGGGACTGCCAAGGCGTTGTGCTGGTGGTACTCCCAGTGATCCTCGGGGCTTGGTGAGGGGTGTTTCCATGGTGAGCAGCAGAGCTTTGTGATGGTGGTGGCATGGTGCCTCCAAGGCCCTGGTGATGGGGCTGTCTCCATGGGGACTGTGTCCCTGCTGGAGCAGAGCCCCTGGGGTCCTCCCACTGAGGAGAGCCGCTCCCTGAGGAGCAGCAGCTGCCCTTGGGGCCAGAGCAGCAGGACCCCGGCAGAGGATCCTGCAGAGGGACGAGGAGTGGCAGCAAACATCTGCTGCCAGGCTGCACATGCACTGCCAGGCATGCCAGAGCGCAGGGGCGAGGTGAGCCATGGGGCTGGAGGCAGGGGCAGGCAGCAGGCATGGGAGCTGCCCGGAGAGCAGGCAGCTGGTTTGGCAAAGGAGCTGGGGTGAAAGAGGCAGGCAGGAGCTGCTGCGGCCAGGGGGGAATTTCTTGCCGGTCCTCGGGACTTTCCCTGGGACAAAGCACAGCAACCTGCATGCTCCAAGGCCCCCACAGAGCCCGTGAGCTCTGTGCTGAGGGGCAGAGAGCAGCTCTGGGCCCAGCTCAGCCAGGCCGCGTGCAGCCAGAGCTTCCCTTGCCCACGGCCCTCAGGTTTCCTGCTCTTCACCAGCCACTCGGACCAAGTCAACCACCTCCACCCTGTGAGTCCTTCTGCCCACAGGTGGCCAGCAGCAGCTGCACGCAGCAGTGCAGCACAGCCAGAGCCCAGCTTGCTCCCACCAAAGGCACAGGCTGCCTCGGCTGCCCAACGCACAGGGCTCACAGGCTTCTGCACGTGTCCTCGCAAAGGTGCAGAGATGACCATGATGATGGCTTTGAAAGCCTCTGCCTGACTCCCCGGAGCTGCCGAGGAGCAGGTGGGAAGTGCTGGCAAGGAGCAGGAGGTCTCTGCCTGCCTGCAGGCTGACTGCATGCTCTGCCTGGCAGCCTGCATGGACATGCCTGCGGGTGCCCAAGGCAGCTGCCATTTCCCGTCTCTTGCCCCACACTGACAAAGCCTCTGCCCAGACAGCCTGGCTAGCAGAAGAAGCAGATCACCTGCAAGACCTCTGCCTTGCTCTCTCCTGCTCCTGCCAGGGCTCAGCTCCAGCCGAGGCTGCCTCCTGCAAGGCTTGGCCCTCTCCCAAGTGCTTCTTACAGCCCTGTGTCCCTGGCATCATGTACAACAAGAGGCACCAAATTCCACAAGCCTTCAGAATTGTTTAGCTTTGTACATCATTTCCACTTGGCAGATTTTGGAAGGACATGACTTCTTTGGGGTGTCTGACATGGCATTTTCATACACCACCTGCTTTGCCATCCCACTGCTGTTTGTGCTGGCATCTCGTTATTTATTTTATTTCCCTCACATACACACCCCACTTAGGCTTTCTCAATCTTAGCATGCTGCTGGAGCAAAGGAAAGGAACTGGGGTGTGTGGGGGGGGTAGGCGGGGAATACAGAGGGTGTTGAAAAAGTGCAGAAAGCAGATGTGTAGAAGTAGGGAACTCTGCTGAAAGAGTGAGATTTTTCTGCTGTCTTGCTATGGGCAAAAGCAGGAAATGAAGAGAAAAGAAACTTCTGTCTTCCACAGCAGCTCTATGGAAAGAAGTGGGGACAGGATGCAATGGGGCCACATTGGGGCCCCTCACCAGCAGGCAGTGGGGCAGGGGCTCATTGTAAAGGAGTTTTGGGTGCCAAACCAGGAAGAGCATCCCTCCTCCTCAGCTACAGAGGTGAGCCAAGGACAAGCAACAAGTGAGAGGGAGGACTGCTGCACCAATACCATCAGCCCAGGCAACAGTTGCTTGTTCCCAATGCTCCTGCAGCTCCCTGGGGGCCTTCAGGGGCTCCTGTTTGAGGAGGCACACAGAAACTCTGAACTGAAAAATTTGCTGTGGATCCCGGGCAAAATCCTGCCTGAGAAGCTTGTGTGGCTCGGGAGACCATGTGGCAGCCAGGACGCCTGGGTCCTGGGTCTGGGGCTGCCCTGATGCCCAAGGCCCCTCTGGAGATGAAGGAATTTATCAGAAATGTTTGGGAAATAACTGGGGGAAGGGAGGGGATTGCTTTCCAGGAGGGGAGAGGAAATCTCTCTGCTCCCTGGCTGGGCCATCTCCATGGCAATGGCATAGTGAGCCCCCACATGACACGAGCTGAGGTCACAGCAGGATGTGCTGCATCACAGGGAGGTCTCCCTGGTGCCGTGGGTGGGGGTCCTCACTGCCCTGCGAGGCCCAGGCGCTGCTGGGCACTGCTCACGCAGTCCCCACCACTGTCCTTCGTAGTGGCTCCGTGGCAGTGACGGGGGACAGGAGGCAACGGGGGTGCACTAGGAGCCCTTGTCGACACGCAGAGGAGCAGCAGCATGTTGGAAAGGAGTATTGGGTGATGAGATGGGAAGAGCGTCCCTCGTCCTGGGCTTGAGAGGTGAGCTGAGGGCAAGGGGCAAGCGAGATGGAGGACTGCTGCAGGGACACCATCAGCCAGGAATGCACTTGCTTGTTTCCAGTGCTTCTGTAGCTCTCCAGTGAGAATTGACTCCGTTTGTATCCCTTTATGATTCTAACTTGGCAGAGCATATTTGGGGCTCTGAGATTTCATCTTGAGATGGCCACAGCCTCTGTCCTCCTGCAAAATGGGCTCCAACCTCTGCACCCAAGGCAGCCTGTTTGGGCAAGCATTTTGTGAACAGGTGGAGGCACCACTATCACCCTGTAAGTCCTGGCTATCCCAAGGATTTTTCTCTGGGGGGTGCACTGCTGGGGTGAGCCCAACATGACCAACTCCCCCAGCCTCCTCCTGACCCCACACCTCCACTCCCTGGCAACAACAGGCCCAGAGCTGGTCTCCCCCTCGCTGCCCTGTGCCCCATGGGGCTCCTCAGCCCTCTGGAGCGACCCCTCCAGAACCCCCTCCCAGCCCTGCCAGGCGCAGCGGGAGGGCTGCCAAGCCCTGGCGCTACCCTGGGGAAGGGGCCGGGGCAGGAGGGCCGAGAGGACACTGCCCTGCCCTGGCGGCAGCAGCACATCGCCCGCAGGCTCCGGCACCCCGGCCATTCCCAGGGCCCCAGCGCTAGCACCAGGGCTGGCACCAGCACAGGCCCCAGGGCCGACCTCCAAGCCCAGCACGGCCCCCAGGGCGCACGGCAGCAAGGAGCCCCACAGGGCCCCCGCGGCAGAGCGGCCACCCCCGGGGCCCCGCACTGCCCGGGCACCCGGTGCCGGGCTGCCCCAAGGCCCCGCCGCGCAACACACTGCCGCCCACAAGATGGCGCCGTCCCGTGGTGGGAGGGGGCAGAGCTGGCTGACAGGGCAGGAGGGCGCAGCGTTGCCATGGCATCGCCTGAGTGCGGCCCTCCTATTGGCTGTCCTGAGGAGGAGGGCGGGGATAGATTGGAATGACGGCTGTCTCAGCCAATCGGAGTCCAGAGTGGGAAAAGTCCAAGAGAAGAGAGAGGTGCGAGAAGGGAGGGAGCGAAGCAGGCGAGAAGGGAGCGGGAGTGAGAGCGGGTGCGAGTGGGGCTGGTGGGGGCTGAGGGTGCGTTCAAATGCCGGCAGGTGCCCTCTCGCTGCAGCAGGTGCTGGCGAGGGGGCTGCTTCCCTGCAGGGGCTCCTGAAGGGGCTGTTGGGGCTGTGAGCAGGGGACCCAGCGCCCTGTCACCAAGGGGAACTGACCTGCGAGCCAGGCGTGCCGGCCTGTGCCGAGCAGCTGGGCCCTGGCGGCTTGGTGGGGTTTGGGTGCAGGAAGCTTTGCACGTGTTGTGGGTCTGAGATGCATTTTTGAATTTTTCCCTCAACTGCTGCTGCCCCTGCAGCCCCGAGGTGCTGCTCAGAGCTGTGTTTGGGATCTGCTGGTCAGAGTTGAGAGCAGGTTGCTGGTGTCCTCGCAAGGTGTCATGCTCAAGTCGTGCTTGCTCCATAGTTCTTGGTGTGCTCCAGGACCTGTGACCCTGGGAGCAGCCTGAAGGGTGTTTGCAGAAGAGCTCTGTTAAGTGTGAGGTGTTTTGCTTTTAAGGGGCCTTGGAAACTGACGAAAGGCCATTTTCACACTCACCGTTGTTATTCCCATAATCCTAGATGAGGAGGAAGAGCTGCTGAATTCTGGCTCTGCTGGTTTCAGCAATTGAAATGTCCTGGACGGAGTCCGTTGCCATGTCTTAAATTGTCAGTGCGTAAAATAGGAGAGTGCTTGATGAGTAGAGGATTTGCTGTGCTTGTTCAGCAATGGGGAAGGAAGTAGACCTTGAGCTGTGAGAAGGCTTCTCCCTCTGACTGGGACATGAGGCCCTGCTCTCTTTCTACATATAGAGACTACCTAGGTGAAAGCTAATGTATTTTTGGGGGGTTGCAACTGCTACGTAATGGGTGCTTTGCTGCACTGTGAGCATTGTGAAGCCAGGAAGTGAATCAGGGAGGCCATTTGGGAGGTGTCTCAGCCGTGGGAAAGGGCAGGGGGAGCTGCAGGCAGCAGCAGGGTGGGCAGTGAGGTCCCTAGTGTTTAAAAGGGCTGTATGAGAAAATGCCCTGTGTGCCATCAAGTGTTTGTAGGTAGCTGGTGGGGCTGGAGGAGGCCCATGGCTCAGCTGTTGATGGTGAGGTCAGTTCTGCGCGAGTCCCTGATAGGCCGGCTGGAGGGAGAAGGCGTGGCTGTTGCTTGTGATGTCACTTCCCACGGAGCAGTGGACAGGGCAGCAGCAGGTCTGCACTGGGATGTGTTTTTGAGATGGTTTCTGCCTGAGCAGCGGATCAGCCAGGATTTGTCTGCTGGCTGGGGAAGTTCTAGTGAGGTAATTCTGCCTTAGGGGCTTCCTCGCCAGTGAGAGAGACCTGGTTGTGCAGGTGACTGTGAGGTCCCGTCTGTCTGAGTCCCTGATAGACCGGCAGCAGGCAGTTAGGCATGGGTGTTGAGTGCGAGGTCTCTTTTGTCCGAGTCCCTGCTCAGGCAGCAGTGGTTCATGGCTGGGGAAGTTATATTGAGACAACTAGTGTCTCTGAAGCCCATAGGCCATCAGCAGGCATGTAATGAGAGTTTGCCCTTGTGAGCAGCTGACAGGTCGGGAGAAGCCACATGGCCTGGATGGTGGTGGTGAGGTGACTCCTGGGTTTGTTGCGTGTGCCCAGAGGAGGGATTGACCGCTGCAGAGCTCTACAGCAATACAGAAGGTCAACTAATTAATCAAGCAGATGTTCCCCATCGTCTGACACAAATTCTATACCGCTCCATGATCCTGAGTTAGTACTACTACATTTAAAATGTGGGTGATGTTCTCCAGTGAATATGGACATGGAGTTTGTTTTTCCCCCTTGTTGCTAAGTAGAAGCTTGCAGCCTGCTGCCAGACAGCTAGGGAGTCCAGCTGGGCTTTTTAAACTGCTAAATCAATCTAATGCTAGTGTAAGCAGCGTTAGTTATCTCTGATTGCCAGCATGTGTGTGTGCTTTGGAAATTCCCCCTGTGGAAACAGGAGGGAGCTTGTGAGATGTTCCTGCAAGGTCTAAATGCTGTGCCTGTCTTTCAGGTGTCCACATGCTTTTATGACACATTTGGATCTGTAACACCTTGGAAATTGATGATTTTTGTCCGAGTATGCAGCCAGTGGAGAATGGGTGCCAAGTCTGTTGGAGGAGACAGAAGGAATGTCACCCCCAAACAGGTACCGGCCACATTTTGAAAGAGATTTCTTGTTCAGGGAAGTTGAGGCACAAACGAATGGCAAGAGGTGGCCTGATCAGGGCTTGTGAGAGCACTCGTCTGCTTCCTGGAGAAGGGAAGTAACCATGTGTAGGACTGTGAGTGGATGCTGAGAGGCAGTGCGTGTTGCAAAGCCTTGGAGGACTAGAAGGGAACTGCAGAGTTCGAGAGCTGGGCTGTGTTGTGGGGCACTTGTGGTGCCCTGTGCGTTGCTGATGCAGAGGTGCATGTTTGCTGGCCCCCGTCTGTCAGGCAAGCAGTGGTGTGGGCAGGGCGTCGCACTGCAGGGGTTCCCTGTTGGGGAGCCAGGTGGTGGTCCCAGTGTTTTGGTGCTCATCATGGGAGGAGATAGCTGGAGAGGGCGGTGCTGTGTGTGGGCAGTGGTGCCAGAGTGGGGAGCTGGGGAGCACTGCAAGGTGAGGGTATGAATATGCTGGCTGGGCCTAGGCTGCCCTGGTGTCATGGGCCAGAGTTGCTGGCAGCCTGCTGCCTTTGATGCACTGACGTTCAGGCCTTGGGGTTGCCAAGCACTTGCCAGCACCTGCAGCATGGATTTTTCCTGAAGGCCAGGGAGTGTATATCTCCTTGCTCCGGGATGCGAACCAAGCCTGCATTTTCCCTCCTTTCCTCTCATTTCCTCTTGCTCATAAGAGCTTTGGTCTGCAGCAGTGTGTGCTGAGAGGAGCGGACGTTGTGGGAGATGCGCTTTTCTGGCTGGGCCTTAGCCTGCTGGAATCCCTTTGAAGGAGTGAAGGCCTTGTGGTGTGGTGGTCTTTGGAGAAAGGCAGGTGAGTTCTTGGGAGCTGACTGTCAAGGGGCTGAGTCCTTCCTGTAGGAGATCTGCTTGGAGGAGTGCCTTTGAATGGGAGCAGCAAGGCAAAAGTGCCCTGCAAGGGATGCGCAGCCCAGGTCTCTCTTCCATCCAGGTGCAGTCTCTGCAAGTTACCCCACCATCGTGCTGTAGTGTGAGCTTTCTGTGCTGCAGCGGGGAAATAAGAAAGCAGCCACGTGTAGCCATCAGTGTGGTGTGGTTAGGTGCTGACCCTGCTGACCCTGGCAAGGGACTGGATTTTGCCTGTGCTTTGGGTGGTGGTGAGGAGCCCCATGTAGCTCTCACTGCCTTTTGTCATTTCAGAAGAAAGTGTTTGTCCTGCTGTTGTCCAAAATCTGGGTTCTGTTACCCAGCGTGCAAGCAACCAATAGACACACAGGGTCAAGATATTTGTTTATTTCATTTCTGCGCAGAGATGGGTGCGAGGTGGTAAATCCACAAAGCTAGCACACCTTCTCCCCCTCTCATTCTTGATTTATACACACTTTTCAGGGAGTATTTTATACAAATCTTTCTATTGGTTACAGTTTCATTACATCAGGTAACTGCTCTGCGCTGGCGCTTTCACACTCTTGTTAATTAGCATAGGAAGTGAAGAAGAGGCAGTAACATCATTATCATGTCATTTCCATCTCATTATTCATTTAGGGGTGTGAAGTTTAATATGTTAATAAGCCTTAATGAACCTCAGGTCACTTCTGGGTTATAATGCTGTTTTTGTCTTCCCTAACCCTCGCATTCTTCGAAGCACTGGGGTTTTATCAAGGCTAATTAGGCCAAAGCTGCTTATACTTTGCAGTACTGCTTTTCTACCTCCCTTGTCCTAAAGTCTTGTTACCTATTTGCAATGCTTTTCTCACAGAATATCTCTAACAGTATTTCTCTGTGCACGCCACTGACTGAGTCCCACCGATACAGGTGGCGAGCCCTCGGTACAGCTGTCACCCCGCTGACAGAGTCCCACCAATGCAGGTGGCTCAGCCTCGGTACAGCTCTGCACCCCCCTCAATGAGTAACATGAATGCAGGTGGCGAAGCCTGAGTACAACTGTGCACCCCACTGACTGTGTCCCACCAAAGCACGTGGCACAGGCTAAGTACAGCTGTGCATGCCACTGACCGAGTCCAACCTGCATGGTCCGCAGCCTCAGTAAAGCTGAGCACCCCACTGACCGAGTCCCACCAAGGCAGGTGGCTCAGCCTCGGTACTGCTGTGCACCCCACTGACCGAGTCCCACCAATGCAGGTGGCGCAGCCTCATTACAGCTGTGCACACCACTGACCGAGTCCCACCAATGCAGATGGCGAGGCCTCAGTACAGCTGTGCACCCCACTGACTGAGTCCAACCACTGCAGGTGGCGCAGCCTCAGTACACCTGTCACCCCGCTGACAGAGTCCCAACAATGCAGGTGGCGAGGCATCAGTACAGCTGTGCACACCACTGACCGAGTCCCACCAATGCAGGTGGCGAGGCCTCGGAACAGCTGTGCACCCCACTGACCGAGTCCCACCAATGCAGGTGGCTCTCCTCGGTACAGCTGTGCAGCCCACTGACCAAGTCCCACCAATGGACGTGGCTCGGCCTTGGTACAGCTGTGCACCCCACTCACCGAGTCCCACCAATGCAGGTGGTGCAGACTCGGTACAGCTGTTCACACCACTCACCGAGTCAAACCAAAGCAGGTCTTGCGGCCTCAGGACACCTGTGTACTGCACTGACCAAGTCCGACCAATGCAGGTGGCTCGGCCTCAGTACAGCTGACAAACCCACTGACCAAGTCCCAACAATGCTGGCTCGGCCTCAGTACAGCTGTGCACCCTACTGACCGAGTCCCACCAATGCAGGTGGTGAAGCCTTGGTACAGCTGTGCACCCCACTGACCGAGTCACACCAATGCAGGTGGTGCAGACTCGGTACAGCAGTGCATCCCACTGACCAAGTCCCACCAATGCACTTGGCTAGCATCGGTACAGCTTTGCACCCCACTGACTGAGTCCCACCAATGCAGGTAGAGCGGCCTCAGTGCGTTTCTCCATCCCACTGACCAAGTCCCAATAATGCAGGTGGAGCAGCCTCAGTAAGCTGTGCACCCCACTGACCCAGTCCCACCAATGCAGGTGGCTCACCTTGGTACAGCTGTGCACCCCACTCACCGATTCCCACCAATGCAGGTGGCTCAGCCTCGGTACAGCTGTGCACCTCACTGACCGAGTCCCACCAATGCACGTGGCTCGGCCTCGGTACAGCTGTGCACCCGCTGACTGAGTCCCACCAATGCAGGTGGCGAGGCCTCGATGCAGCTGTGTACGCCACTGACCGCATCCCACCAATACAGGTGACTCACATCGGTACAGCTGTGCACCCCACTCACCGATTCCCACCAATGCAGGTGGCGAGGCCTCAGTGCAGCTGTGCATCCCACTGACCAAGTCCCACCAATGCAGGTGGCTCGGCCTCAGTACAGCTGTGCACCCCACTGACCGAGTCCCACCAATGCAGGTGGCTCGGCCTCAGTACAGCTGTGCACCCCACAGACCGAGTCCCAGCAATGCAGGTGGTGCAGCCTCGGTACAGCAGTGCACCCCACTGTCCGAGTCCCACCAATTTAGGTACCGAGGACTCGGTAGAGCTTTGCAACCCATTCACCCAGTCCCACAAATGCAGGTGGCTCGCCTCAGTACAGCTGTGCACACCACTGACCACGTCCCACCAATGCACATGGCTCGGCCTCGATGCAGCTGTGAACACCACTGACAGAGTCCCACCAATGCAGGTGGCTTGGCCTCAATACAGCTGTGCACCCCACTCACAGAGTCCCACCAATGCAGCTGGCTCGGCCTCGATACAGCTGTGCACCCCACTCACCGAGTCCCACCAATGCAGGTGGTGCAGACTCGGTACAGCTGTGCACCCCGCTAACTGAGTGCCACCAATGCAGGTGGTGCAGCCTCAGTGCGTTTGTCCATCCCACTGACCAAGTCCCAACAAGGCAGGTGGAGCAGCCTCGGTACAGCTCTGTACGCCCCTGACCACGTCCCACCAATGTAGGTACTGAGGACTCGGTAGAGCTATGCAACCCACTGACACAGTCCCACAAATGCAGGTGACTCGCCTCGGTACAGCTGTGCAGCCAACTGACCGATTCCCACCAATGCAGGTGGCGAAGCCTCACTGCAGCAGTGAACCCTACTGACCGAGTCCCACCAATGCAGGTGGCGAAGGCTCGCTGCAGCAGTGAACGCCACTGACCGAGTCCCACCAATGCAGGTGACTCGGCCTTGATGCAGCTGTGTACGCCACTGACCGATTCCCACCAATGCAGGTGGCGAGGCCTCGGTACACCTGTGAATCCCACTTACCAAGTCCCAACAATGCAGGTGGCTCGGCCTAAGTACAGCTGTGCACCCCACTGACCGAGTCCCACCATTGCACGTGGTTCGACCTCAGTCCAGCTGTGCACCCTACTGACTGAGTCCCACCAATGCAGGTGGCTCAGCCTCGGTGCAGCTGTGCTCACCACTGACCGAGTCTTACCAATGTAGGTACCGAGGACTCGGTAGAGCTATGCAACCAACTGACCCAGTCCCACAAATGCAGGTGGCTCGCCTCGGTACAGCTGTGCAGCCAACTGACCGATTCCCACCAATGCAGGTGGCGAGGCCTCGATGCAGCTGTGTACGCTACTGACCACATCCCACCAATGCAGGTGGCTCGGCCTCGATGCAGATGGTCACCCCACTGACCGAGTCCGACTAATGCAGGTGGCTCGGATTCGATACAGCGGTGAACCCCACTGACCGTGTCCCACCAATGCAGGTGGCGAAGGCTCGCTGCAGCAGTGAACCCCACTGACCGAGTCCCACCAATGCAGGTGGAAAGGCCTCAGTGCAGCTGTGCTGCCCACTGACCAAGTCCCACCAATGCACGTGGCTCGGTCTCAGTACAGCTGTGCAACACACTGACCGAGTCATACCAATGCACGTGGCTCGGCCTTGGTGCAGCTGTGCACCCCAATGACGGAGTCCCAGCAATGCAGGTGGCTCAGCCTCGGTACAGCTGTGCACCCTACTCACTGAGTCACACCATTGCACGTGGCTTGTCATCGGTACAGTTGTGTTCACTGACCGTGTCCCACCAATGCAGGTGGAGAGGCCTTGCTGCAGCAGTGAACACCACTGACTGTGTCCGACCAATGCAGGTGGAGAGGCCTCGCTGCAGCAGTGAACACCACTGACCGAGTCCCACCAATGCAGGTGGAGAGGCCTCGCTGCAGCAGTGAACACCACTAATCGAGTCCAAACAATGAAGGTGGTGCAGACTTGGTACAGCAGTGCACCCCACTGACCGAGTCCCACCAATGCAGTTGGCAAGGCCTCGGTACAGCTGTGTTCCCCACTGACCGAGTCCCACCAATGCACGTAGCTCGGCCTCGGTGCAGCTGTGCACCACATTGACCGAGACCCACCAATGCAGGTGGCGAAGCCTCCATACAGCTGTGCACCCCACTGACCGAGTCCAACCAATGCAGGTGGTGCAGACTCGGTAGAGCGGTGCACCCCACTGACCGAGTCCCACCAATGCAGGTGGCTCGGCCTCATTACAGCTGTGCAGCCCACAGACCGACTCCGACCAATGGAGGTGGCTCGGCCTCGATATAGCTGTGCACCCCACTTACCGAGTCCCACCAATGCAGGTGGCTCAGCGTCAGTTCAGCTGTGCACCCCACTGTCCGAGTCCCACCAATGCACGTGGTGCAGCCTCGGTACAGCAGTGCACCCCACTGTCCGAGTCCCACCAATGCAGGTGGCGCAGCCTCGGTAGAGCTGTGTACCCCACTCACCGACTCCCACCAATGCAGGTGGCTCAACGTCCGTACAATTGTTCACTTCACGAATCTCACTATGCTGCAAACCCCAGGAATCCCATTCTCCTCACCCATTTATGTTCTAGTTAGATTCCCGGAGGCAAACATCTCATATGGCAAGCCAGTGCAAACACACACACACACACACACACAAACACTCTTCAGTAGCAAGCAGTTTATCAGGAGATACTTACAAACAGACCGACCCGATGGTAATCTCGACAAGGACCACTCCAACGCTTGTCCCGATCGTCTGCATGGCGACAGAGAGAGTCGGCAGGCACAATCTTTGCGGGCATCCCCGAGGAGGCAAAGTGGTCCTCTGTTGTGTAGCAGCCTCTCTCTCCTTCGGAAAAAAACAGGTATTTATGATTATTTGCGGTAGGCAGGAGTCCTGGCACATGGGGCCATCAAATGCAGGGAGTCTAGCCCAACTCCGCCCCAGTCGCATAACCAGGCTATCTTACTGCACGCGTGTGCAGACTTATTTTGGGCGCCACACTTGACTTTGGGGGTCGCTACTTCATTACTCTTCAACTTCTGACCTTCATGTTCACTGCTTCTCATGGTTATTCTGTGGCTGGAAGCCACACAATACATATGTAACCAACTGCTGTTCTTCCTCGCAGATTTCCAAGACCTTGTTATTTATGTATTTGTATGCCGCTTAACACAGTGGTATTGTTCTAGGCACTAAAAAGTTACAACACAGACCGTTCCCATCAAGTCTCACGTAGTACGGATACAAGCACCTACAGATTGACAGCAGGATGCCACTTCCATTTCTAGGGCCAACGTTGAGAGATCAGCCCAGGCAGCAGCTGCACTGCAAAGGCTGTCTGACACTGACAGAGCAACTCAGCACTGCAACAGCCCTCCACAGAACGCCACACCTCTGCTGTGCCAGCTGTGCCACCGTCTCTGCCCCACGCAGCTGCCTCGTCTACTACATGCAACCAAGTGCCATCAAGAAGACAGGCATGCAGGGCACTCCCCACTTGCACACGCCCCAGGCACTGCTCTCCTCACTGCCTTCCCTTGACTCCAAAACCCAGGCACGCAGGGAACCTCTTGCACTAACACCAAAGGTGGCCAAGGCACTCCAGGCTCACAAGGCACGTGCAAATGATCAGGCACAGAGCTGGCTCCTGGCATGATGTGGCTCTTTTCACATGGCAGGATCCTGCTCTCTTTGGGCAGAGCAGGCTGCTGCTTTCCATCCCCAATCTGCTCAAGAATCTCCACCTAAGTATGGAGGGAACTCTGCAAAGATGCAGAGGTTTTGAAATGAGGCCCTAGCAAGGAGACAGCCCCAGGCTGCAGGGCTGCTGAAATGCCAGCTCTCCTGGCTGCGCGGCCTCTGCAGCAGGAGTCCCGGCTCCACAGCTGGGTTCACACAGCACTGAGGGTGGAGTGCCACGAGCAGCCTGGCCCTGGGCACATCTTCAGCCCTCGCAGAGCCAGGAGCCCAACAGCTCTGAGACCTCTGTTCAAGCTACCAAGGATTTCGGGCACTCACACAAAGGCACTCGACAGATGCTGGCTTTCATTATAAGGGTCTTTCACTCATCCTACAGGGCACCACAACCTTCTAGGAAAAGCAAGGTTCTCATTTCCTGAGTGTGCTGGCAGTAACAGCAGCTGTATGATGTGGGACGTGCAGCTCAGCAGAGGTACCAGGAGGTGAACCCACACGCCCCAGCTCACCCATGGAAGATGGGCGCATTCATGGAAGCCTTCACATCCACGCATAGCCTCATCTCATTCACTTGCAGCTGCTTTCACAGAGGGCTCACAATGGTGGCAAAGATGCTGACAGCTACAGGGACACACCCTGGCATCCTGCCTCCATCCTCAGTGGCTCGAGGATTGCACGGGGAACCTACACAACTGGAGCAACCTAGAAAGAAAGAAAGACAGAATCGATTAGGATGCAGTATGGTCTGAGATGGGAAGATGCAAGGAGGGTCCAGATTCCACAGAAAGCCTTGAAGGAATGAGCAGACCACATTCTCCAGCAGAGTCCGTAAAACCCAAAAGACTCAGGAAGCATCAAGACCTTCAGAAACTGCAAGCCTGGACCCTCAGCTGACAGAAAACAACTAACTGCAAGCGTCCCTCGCTCACACCAGGATGCTCCAAGCAGGGAGCACAGTCAGCACCAGTGCTCACCCAGGGCTCCCACAAGGACACTGGGATGGCAGGCTGGCCTCTGGGAGCAGAGCACTGCTCTCCCCACACATCTCCTCCCATGCTGAGCAGCACAACACTGAGCCAACAAGTGCCTGTGCATCAGTGGTGCACAGGGCACAGCACCACACATGGCAGCACACAGGACACCCCCAAGGGCCACACAACACAGAAAGCCCAACTCTCCAGCCCTTCCAGTCCCTTCTAGGCCTCCAAGGCACGGGAAACAGTGCTTCCTCTGAACATCTACTCACAGCCCTGACATGGTCACTTCCCATCTCCAGGAAGCAGAGAGCAAGCGCTCTCACAGCTGCTGATCAGGGCAGCTCTTGCCGCTCACTTTTGCCTCACATGCCCTCAAGGCACTCACCCAAAGGGGCCTCCCTACTGACAGGCCCCTAGAGCCTTCAAAGGGAAGCCCATCCTCACGCCTTCTCTTCCCGACAGCTCGGAGGCAGGACAAACACTTTCTTCTGAAATGGCAAAAGGCAGCTTCACTTGAACAAAAAAGGAGGACAGATCCACAGGCTCATTCTCCACATGCAGATGAGAGCTGCCCCTGACAGCCCACAATGTACCCAGAGATGACTGGCTGGGGGCAGGCTTCAGCACCAAGGGAAATGCAGTGGCCTCAGAGACTGCTGGAGCTCATGGTAGCTTTGTGAATCTCTGAAATAAATGCAAGGCTGCTTGGGCATCGCCTGCTGCCAGAGGGATGCTTTGGGCAAGAAAGGGTCAAAGATGGTGCTCCATGTCTTAAGTACACCAGGAAGCATGACCCACCATGCCTGACAGGAGCAGAAGGACTTGACTGTCCAATTCACAAGCCACTCCACAACACTCGACAGCTAGGGTTGGCACAGAAACTCAGTTACGGAGCACACAGACCTGGGCCCTGGCCTTGATGACCTGCCATTTGCCATCGATCATCCTCAGAGAATCCAGGGAGTGATGCCAGAGGACAAAGCGTGGTGCTGAGCCATCTCCAGAGCAGTACCTGACATGACACAGCTCCTGAGCTTAGGCCTTCCCACAACATAGCCAGCAGTAAAAGGCTTCAAGAACAGAGGGGACATAATGCACGCCAAACAGCTGGGAGGCTAGCAGTGGGATGTATGTGCTCACCACCACTGCCTGGACTTCAGCTACTTCGAGCAATGCAGCTAGAGCTAAGTGGGGCTCCTCACCACCACCACCCAAAGCACTGACAAAATCCAGTCCCTTGCCAGGGTCAGCAGGGTCAGCACCTAACCACACCACACTTAGCACACTGATGGCTACACGTGGCTGCTTCCTTATCTCCCCGCTGCAGCACAGAAAGCTCACACTACAGCACGATGGTGGGGTAACTTGCAGAGACTGCACCTGGAAGGAAGAGAGACCTGGGCTGCACATCCCTTGCAGGGCACTTTTGCCTTGCTGCTCCCATTCAAAGGCACTCCTCCAAAGAAATGTGGTACAGGAAGGATTCCGCCCCTTGACAGTCAGCTCCCAAGAACTCACCTGCCTTTCTCCAAAGACCACCACACCACAAGGCCTTCACTCCTTCAAAGGGATTCCAGCAGGCTAAGGCCCAGCCAGAAAAGCGCATCTCCCACAACGTCCGCTCCTCTCAGCACACACTGCTGCAGACCAAATCTCTTATGAGCAAGAGGAAATGAGAGGAAAGGAGGGAAAATGCAGGCTTGGTTCGCATCCCGGAGCAAGGAGAAACACTCCCTGGCCTTCAGGAAAAATCCATGCTGCAGGTGCTGGCAAGCGCTTGGCAACCCCAAGGCCTGAACTTCAGTGCATCAAAGGCAGCAGGCTGCCAGCAACTCTGGCCCATGACACCAGGGCAGCCTAGGCCCAGCCAGCATAGTCACACCCTCACCTTGCAGTGCTCCCCAGCTCCCCACTCTGGCACCACTGCCCACACACAGCACCGCCCTCTCCAGCTATCTCCTCCCATGATGAGCACCAAAACACTGGGACCACCACCCGGACCCACCACACGGCAGCCCTGCACTGTGACACCCTGCACACACCACTGCTCGCCTCACAGATGGGGGCCAGCAAACGTGCACCTCTGCATCAGCAACACAGAGGGCACCCCAAGTGCCCCACAACACAGAAAGCCCAGCTCTCCAACTCTGCAGTTCCCTTCTAGTCCTCCAAGGCTTTGCAACAATCACTGCCTCTAAGCATCCACTCAGTCCTATACACAGTTACTTCCCTTCTCCAGGAAGCAGACGAGTGCTCTCACAAGCCCTGATCGGGTCACTTCTTGCCACTCATTTGTGTCTCAACTTCTCTGAAAAGAACATCTCTTTCAAAATGTGGCCGGTACCTGTTTGGGGGTGACATTCCTTCTGTCTCCTCCAGCAGTTTTGGCACCCATTCTCCACTGGCTGCACACTTGGACAGAAAATCACCAACCTCTAATGTATTACAGTTCCAAATGTGTCATAAAAGGAGGTGGACACCTGAAAGACAGACACAGCATTTAGACCTTGCAGGAACATCTCATAAGCTCCTTGCTGTTTCCACAGGGGGAATTTCTAAAGCACACACAGACAATGGGGAGAAGAGATTACTAACACCACTGCTTACACCAGCATCAGATTGATTTAGCAGCCTCAAAACTCCGTCTGGACTCCCTAGCTGACCGGGAGCAGCCTGCAAGCTTCTACTTAGCAACAACTGGAAAGTCAAACTCCACGTCCATATTCACCAGAGAACAACACCCACATTTTTCATGTAGTAGTACTGACACAGGATGACAGACTGGAACAGAATTCCTGTCAGACGATGTGGAACATCTGCTTCACTGAATAGTTACATTTACATATTGCTGTAGAGCTCTGCAGCAGTCAGTCCCTCCTCTGGGCACACACAACAAACCCAGAAGTCACCTCACCACCACCATCCAGGCTGTGTGTCTTCTCCTGATCTACCACCTGCTCAGAGAAGTGACCTCACAAGGGCAAACCCCCAACACACGCCTACAGCTGCTACGGGCTTCAGAGACACACGTTTCCTCAAAATAACTTCCCCCGCCATGAACCACTGCTGCCTGAGCAGGTACTCAGACAAAAGAGACCTCACACTCAACGCCCATGCCTAACACACACTTTGGGAAGAAGAGATTATTAGCACCACTGCGTACACCAGCACTAGATTTATTCAGTAGTTTAAAAGATCTAGTTGGACTCCCATGATGACCAGGAGTAGGCTGCAAGCTTCTACTTAGGAGCTCAACAAAGTCAAGCTCCATGTCCATGTTCACCAGAGAACATCATCCACATTTGAAACGTAGCAGTACTAACGCAGGATGACAGAGTAGACTAGAATTTGTGTTAGATGATGGGGGACATCTACTTCTGCTTGATTAATTTGTTGCCTTTCTCTGCTGCTATAGAGCTCTGCAGGGGTCAGTCTCTCCTCTGGGCACACGCAACAAACCCAGGAGTCACCTCACCACCACCATCCAGGCCATGTCACTTCTCCTGACCTGTGAGCTGCTCACAAGGGCAAACCCCCAACACATGCCTGCTGATGGCCTATGGGCTTCAGAGACACTAGCTGCCTCAAAAATAACTTACCCAGCCATAAGCCACTGCTGTCCTAGCAGGTACTCGGACAAAAGAGACCTCACTCTCAACGCCCAAGACTAACTGCCTGCTGCCGGTCTATCAGGGACTCAGACAGACGGGACCTCACAGTCACCTGCACAACCACGACTCTGTCACTGGCCAAAAAGCCCCCAAGGCAGGAATTACCTCACTAGAACTTCCCCAGCCAGCAGACAAATCCTGGCTGATCCGCTGCTCAGGCAGAAACCATCTCAAAAACGCATCCCAGTGCGGACCTGCTGCTGCCCTATCCGCTGCTCCGCGGGAAGTGACATCACAAGCAACAGCCACGCCTTCTCCCTCCAGCCGGCCTATCAGGGACTTGTGCAGAACTGACCTCACCATCATCAGCTGAGCCATGGGCCTCCTCCAGCCCCACCAGCTACCTACAAACACTTGATGGCACACAGGGCATTTTCTCATACAGCCCTTTTAAACACTAGGGACCTCACTGCCCACCCTGCTGCTGCCTGCAGCTCCCCCTGCCCTTTCCCACGGCTGAGCCACCTCCTGATTCACTTCCTGGCTTCACAATGCTCACAGTGCAGCAAAGCACCCATTACGTAGCAGTTCCAACCCCCCAAAAATACATTAGCTTTCACCTAGGTAGTCTCTATATGTAGCAAGAGAGCAGGGCCTCATGTCCCAGTCAGAGGGAGAAGCCTTCCCACAGCTCAAAGTCTACTTCCTTCCCCATTGCTGAACAAGCACAGCAAATCCTCTGCACACCGAGCACAACAAGCACTCTCCTATTTTACGCACTGACAATTTGAGACATGGCAACGGACTCCGTACAGGACATTTCAATTGCTGAAATCAGCAGAGCCAGAATTCAGCAATTCTTCATCCTCATCTAGGATTATGGGAATAACAACGGCGAGTTGGAAAATGGCCTTTCCTCAACTTCCAAGGCCCCTGAAAAGCAAAACACTTCACACTTAACAGAGCTCTTCTGCAAACACCCTTCAGGCTGCTCCCAGGGTCACAGGTCCTGGAGCACACCAAGATCTATGGAGCAAGCACAACGACTTGGGCGTGACACCTTGCGAGGACACCAGCAACCTGCTCACACTTTGCCCAGCAGATCCCAAACACAGCTCTGAGCAGCACCTGGGGGCTGCGGGGGCAGCAGCAAATCAGGGAAACCCTTGAAAATGCATCTCAGACCCACAAAAGGTTCAAAGCTTCCTGCACCCAAACCCCACCAAGCCGCCCAGGCCCAGCTGCTCGGCGCAGGCTGGCACGCCTGGCTCACAGGTCAGTTCCCCTCGGTGACAGGGCGCTGGGTCCCCTGCTCACAGCCCCAACAGCCCCTTCGGGAGCCCCTGCAGGGAAGCAGCCCCCTCGCCAGCACCGCTGACCCTGCTGCAGCGAGAGGGCACCCGCCGGCATTTGAACGCACCCGCAGCCCCCACCAGCCCCACTCGCACCCGCTCTCACTCCCGCTCCCTTCTCGCCTGCTTCGCTCCCTCCCTTCTCGCACCTCACTCTTCTCTTGGCCTTATCCCACTCTGAACTACGATTGGCTGAGACAGTTGTCATTCAGTCCATCCCCGCCCTCCTCCTCAGGACAGCCAATAGGAGGGCCGCACTCAGGCGATGCCATGGCAACGCTGCGCCCTCCTGCCCTGGCAGCCAGCTCTGCCCCCTCCCCCGCGGGACGGCGCCATCTTGTGGGCGGCGCGGCGGGGCCTCGGGGCAGCCCGGCGCCAGGTGCCCGGGCAGTGCGGGGCCCCGGGCGTGGCCGCTCTGCCGCAGGGTCCCTACGGGGCTCCTCGCTGCCCTGCGCCCTGGGGGCCGTGCTGGGCTTGGAGGGCGGCCCTGGGGCCTGTGCTGGTGCCAGCCCTGGTGCCACACTGGGGCCCTGGGAATGGCCGGGGTGCCAGAGCCTGCGGGCGACGTGCTGCTGCCGCCAGGGCAGGGCAGTGTCCTCTCGGCCCTTCTGCCCCGGTCCCTTCGCAAGGGTAGCCCCAGGGCTTGGCAGCCCTCCCGCTGCGCCTGGCAGGGCTGGGCCACAACCAAGCAGGGGCTGCTCTGTGTGGAGCCGGGCTGTGCCCCGAGGGGTCGCTCCAGAAGGCTGAGGAGCCCCATGGGGGCACAGGGCAGTGAGGGGGAGACCAGCTCTGGGCCTGTTGGTGCCAGGGAGTGGAGGTGTGGGGTCAGGAGGGGGCTGGAGGAGATGGCCATATTGGGCTCATCCCAGCAGTGCACCCCCCACAGAAAAGTCCTTGGGGTAGCCAGGTCTTACAGGGTGACAGTGATGCCTCCACCTGTTCACAAAGTGCTCTCCCAAACAGACTGTCTTTGGTGCAGAGGTTGGAGCCCGTTTGGCAGGAGGACAGAGGCTGTGGCCATCTCAGGATGGCATCTCAGAGCCCCAAATATGCTCTGCCAAGTTAGAATCATAAAAGGATACAAACGGTGTCAATCCTCACTGGAGAGCTACAGAAGCACTGGAAACAAGCAAGTGCATTCCTGGCTGATGGTGTCCCTGCAGCAGTCCTCCATCTCGCTTGCCCCTTTGCCCTCAGCTCACCTCTCAAGCCCAGGACGAGGGACGCTCTTCCCATCTCATCACCCAATACTCCTTTCCAACATGCTGCTGCTCCTCCGCATGTCGACAAGGGCTCCTAGTGCAGCCTCGTTGCCTCCTGTCCCCCGTCATTGCCACGGAGCCACTACGAAGGACAGTGGTGGGGACTGCGTGAGCAGTGCCCAGCAGTGCCTGGGCCTCGCAGGGCAGTGAGGGCCCCCACCCATGGCACCAGGGAGACCTGCCTGTGATGCAGCACATCCTGCTGTGACCTCAGCTCGTGTCATGTGGGGGTTCACTATGCCATTGCCGTGGAGATGGCCCAGCCAGGGAGCAGAGAGATTTCCTCTCACGTCCTGGAAAGCAATCCCTTCCCTTCCCCCAGTTATTTCCCAAACATTTCTGATAAATCCTTTCAGGAATGTCTCCAGATGATGCAAAGTCAGGGAAATAGCTAGAAAGAGGCCCGAGAGAGGTCATTTTTGCACACCACAGGCATCCCACTCCCAGGGATACCTGGCCCTGGATTTCCCCCATCCCCAGAGGGGCCTTGGGCATCAGGGCAGCCCCAAAATCAGGACCCAGGAGCCCTGGATGCCACATGGTCTCCCGAGCCACACAAGCTTCTCAGGCAGGATTTTGCCCAGGATCTACAGCAGTTTTTTCAGTTAAGGGTTTCTGTGTGCCTTCTCAAACAGGAGCCCCAGAAGGCTCCCAGGGAGCTGCAGGAGCATTGGGAACAAGGAACTGTTGTCTGGGCTGATGGTATTGGTCCAGCAGTCCTCCATCTCTACTTGCTGCTTGTCCTTGGCTCACCTCTGTAGCTGAGGAGGAGGGATGCTCTTCTTGGTTTGTCACCCAAAGCTCCTTTACAATGAGCCCCTGCCCCACTGCTTGCTGGCGGTAGGCCCCAATGTGGACCCATTGCATCCTGTCCACACCTCTTTACATAGAGTTGCTATGGAAGACAGAAGTTTCTTTTCTCTTCTTGCTCTTCATTTCCTGCTTTTGCCCATAGCAAGACAGCAGAAAAATCTCACTCTTTCAGCAGAGTCCCCTACTTTTGCACATCTGCTTTCTGCACTTTTTCAACACCCTCTGTATTCCCCGCCTACCCCCCCACACACCCCAGTTCCTTTCCTTTACTCCAGCAGCATGCTAAGATTGAGAAAGACTAAGTGGGGTGTGTATGTGAGGGAAATAAAATAAATAACGAGATGCCAGCACAAACAGCAGTGGGATGGCAAAGCAGGTGGTGTATGAAAATGCCATGTCAGACACCCCAATGAAGTCATGTCCTTCCAAAATCTGCCAAGTGGAAATGACCTACAAAGCTAAACAATTCTGAATGCTTGTGGAATTTGGTGTCTCTTGTTGCGCATGATGCCAGGGACACAGGGCTGTAAGAAGCACTCGGGAGAGGGCCAAGCCTTGCAGGAGGCAGCCTCGGCTGGAGCTGAGCCCTGGCAGGAGCAGGAGAGAGCAAGGCAGAGGTCTTGCGGGTGATAGGCTTCTTGTGTTAGCCAGGCTGGCTGGGCAGAGGCTTTGTCAGTGTGGGGCAAGAGATGGGAAATGGCAGCTGCCTAGGGAACCCGCAGGCATGTCCTTGCAGGCTGCCAGGCAGAGCATGCAGTCAGCCTGCTGGCAGGCAGAGACCTCCTGCTCCTTGCCAGCACTTCCCACCTGCTCCTCGGCAGCTCCGGGGAGTCAGGCAGAGGCTTACAAAGCCACCATCATGGTCATCTCTGCACCTTTGCGAGGACGCATGCAGAAGCCTGTGAGCCCTGTGCGTTGGGCAGCCGAGGCAGCCTGTGCCTTTGGTGGGAGCAAGCTGGGCTCTGGCTGTGCTGCACTGCTGCGTGCAGCTCCTGCTGGCCACCTGTGGGCAGAAGGACTCACAGGGTGGAGGTGGTTGACTTGGTCCGAGTGGCTGGTGAAGAGCAGGAAACCTGAGGGCCATGGGCAAGGGAAGCTCTGGCTGCACGCGGCCTGGCTGAGCTGGGCCCAGAGCTGCTCTCTGCCCCTCAGCACAGAGCTCACGGGCTCTGTGGGGGCCTTGGAGCACGCAGGTTGCTGTGCTTTGTCCCAGGGAAAGTCCCGAGGACCGGCAAGAAATTCCCCCCTGGCCGCAGCAGCTCCTGCCTGCCTCTTTCACCCCAGCTCCTTTGCCAAACCAGCTGCCTGCTCTCCGGGCAGCTCCCATGCCTGCTGCCTGCCCCTGCCTCCAGCCCCATGGCTCACCTTGCCCCTGCGCTCTGGCATGCCTGGCAGTGCATGTGCAGCCTGGCAGCAGACGTTTGCTGCCGCTCCTCGTCCCTCTGCAGGATCCTCTGCCGGGGTCCTGCTGCTCTGGCCCCAAGGGCAGCTGCTGCCTCCTCAGGGAGTGGCTCTCCTCAGTGGGAGGACCCCAGGGGCTCTGCTCCAGCAGGGACACAGTCCCCATGGAGACAGCCCCATCACCAGGGCCTTGGAGGCACCATGCCACCACCATCACAAAGCCCTACTGCTCACCGTGGCAACAGCCGTCACCAAGCCCCGGGGATCGCTGGGGGCACCCCCAGCACAACGCCTTGGCAGTCCCCATGGGCACACCCATCCCCATGGCCTTGCCTCCAAGCCTCTGCTTTCAGCTTTGGAGCCTGCCTGGCAGCTGAGAGCCGGGCAGCACCACCAAGGTTCCTCTCTCCAGCCCTGCACTCCATGCCCCTTGCTCAGGCTGCCCTGTGAAGGGAAAAAGTGTGCAGAGGTTTTGAAACGAGGCCCAAGCAAGGAGACAGCCCCAGCCTGGCGGTCTGCTGAAATGCCACCTGTCTGGCTGCACGGGCTTTGCAGCAGCACTCTGAGCTCCACAGCTGCATTCACAATCTGACCCTGGGCACATCTTCACCCCTCACAGAGACAGGAACCCAACAACTGTGAGACATCCTCAATTTCAAGCTACAGTGGCTTTGGGACACTCAGACAAATATGTGGCACCACAGCCTACTTGGAAAAGGAGGGAACACAGTAGCATTTGCAGAGCAAGCTGGCACTAACAGCATTTGTGCGATGCAGAAGTTGCAGCACAGCGGACGTGAACCTACACCCCAAGTCACCCATGGAAGCCAGGTGCACTTACAGAAGCCTTCACATCCACTCGCAGCAGCCTCACCTCATTCAGCACCTCACCTCTTGCAGCTGCTTTCACAGACAGATCACAATGGTGGCAGAGATGTTGACAGGTACAGGCACACACCCTGGCATCCTGCCTCCATCCTCAGCAGTTTTAGGACTACACCAGCAACATATGGGACTGCAGCAACCTAGAAAGAAAGAGAAAATCAGAGTGTTACTGTCAGCTCTGCTGGCCTTCCACAGTCGCAACAGTCGGCGGCAAATGTCTCCCCTCTACGCTGAGCTGTATTTGTGAGAGCACAGCCTGTGGGGCCACTGAGAGCTTCTACTCCTCTTTTTGGCAAAGGTGAGACCATGTCTGTATATCGGGTCTCCTCTGGACACTCCAGTTCTGCAAAGGCACAAACACACAGTAGGGAGTCCAGCACAGGGACACCAAGACAGTCAAGGCCTGGAGCATGGGGCATACAGGTAGAGGCTGAGAGAGCTGCGCCTAGCAGGGCTGGGCCACGGCCAAGCAGGGGCTGCTCTGTGTGGGGCTGGACTGTGCCCCGAGGGGTCGCTCCAGAGGGCTGAGGAGCCCTATGGGGGCACAGGGTAGTGAGGGGGGGGACCAGCTCTGAGCCAGCTGGTGCTAGGAAGTGGGGGTGTGGGGTCATGAAGGGACTGGGGGAGATGACTCTTTTGGGCTTACTGTAGCACTGCACCCCATAGCTCAGAGAAAAATCCTTGGGTCAGTCAGGACTTGGCAGTGGGGACCGTGCTTCCACCTGTTTCCAAGGTGCTCTCCCAAATAGGCTTTCTTTTGCATGCAGATGTTTTGAGTCCAATCTGCGCAAGGACACAGGCTATGACCATCTCGAGATGGCTTCTCTGAGCCCAAAACATGCTGTACCAACTTGTACCAAGCATGAAAGGAACAGAGGTCCTCTCAAACAGGCAGAGGACCTGGGGTCATTACAAGGTGGTTTCCTTCTTGTACATGGACATTTCAGCAGGTTCTTGAGAGCCCCATGAGAGCAGCAGGTTGCCCCAGCCTCTGGGATGCAGGACCCCAATTCTTCCCAGAGCCAGATCGCAAAGGGGGACACGATCCCAGGGAAACCTGCCATGGATTCCCATGCCCCCCCACAGACCCCAAAAGGCAATGGAGCTGGCCCCACAGAAGCCTTGAGGCTCAGCGCATCTCCTGACCCATGACCCAGGAGTCCTGGCTGTCCACTAAGACAGATGGGACCCTCAGAGATGACTCTTGCGGCAGCCCCCAGTCCTGTCCAGCCACCCCCACAGCCCTGGATTCACAGCAGTTTTTGCAGTTACCAATCTTTGTGCAACATCTCGGGAAGAAGTACCCAAAGCCCTTACCCTCAGTGGAGAGCTGCAGGAGCCTTGGGAACAAGGAACTGTGGTCTCGGCTGATGGTGTCCATCCAGCAGTCCTCCATCTCCCCTCTTTGCCCTCGGCTCACCTCTGCAGCCCAGGAGGAGGGATGTTCTTCCCTTCACCCAACACTCCTTTTCATCATGCTCCTGTTCCTCTGTATGTCAGCAACGGATCCCAGCACAGCCCCCATTAACTCCTGTCTCCAGTCTTGCCATGGAGCCACTACAAGGGCAGCGGCAGGGAGGGCGTGAGCAGTGCCCAGCAGTGCCTAGGTCTTGGAGGGAAGTGAGGGCCCTCACCCAGGACACCATGGAGACCTCCCTGTGATGCAGCACATCCCTTTCTGACCTCAGCTTGTGTCATCTGGGGGCACAGCAGGTCAGTGCCATGGAGATGGCACCACCAGGGAGAGAGCAGAGAGAGTTCCTCTCCCCTCCTGGAAAGCAGGCATCTCCCTTCCCCCAGGTATTTTCCCAAACTTTCTGATAAATTCTTCAAGAATGTCTCCAGGTGGTGCCAAAGTCAGGGAAACATCTGAAGTGGGGACCTGGAGAGGTCACTGCTGTGCTCCTGCACTCCCTGGCTGCTGCACTAGGCAACAGGATTCTGTGCAGGAATCTGGGGTTTGGGGGTTGGATTGGGGTTTGGCATTTTTACAGGATCAAAGTCCGGTGGGATGAAAAAGCACAAAGGGTGGCCACCGGCTGAGATGCTTAGATGAGCCTCAAAACTGGTGGCTGCTGTGGATCTCGCTTTTATTTGAAGTAGGGTATAGGAGAATAAGGGACAGGACGTAACCTTCCTCCTTTAGGCACCAAAGCAGGCTCTTTGATTTGAGAAGTCTTCAGCAAGGTTTCTCGCTCTGTGGTGCTTAAGATAGAGATGATACGCCAGAAAAGAGCAAACACACATCATCCAGAGAGCTCTACCCAGGACCCTCGTCCCTGCCAGACTCCAAAGCCATTGGTCAGGCCACGTAGCCAATGGGAGGAAGTTTTCCCATTTCCCATGAACTTAGTCCACCTTTCCTTCTGTGTGAGCCTGAGAAAAGCCAGGTCTCAACTCTGGGCTTCAGATGGTCCTTGGGCTTTTCAGTGTCACTTTGGGGCTCTGCTTCTCCCCTGGGTATGCTCCTCAGCCCCCTGCCCTTCCCCACACCAGCCCCCTGGCTCCTCCAGGGATCTGTGCAGCCCAGGCACCCTGGATCCACACTGGCACCCTTGCTCTCCCACGATCTGTACAGCTCTGGCACCCTGGATCTCCGGCATTTGAGGATTCAAGGCTTCTCAGGACATCCCTCATACTGCAGTGCTGCTCTCTGGGCTCTGGTGCAGAGCCTACGAGGCAGTGCAATGCCTCAGGGCCTGCATTCAGAAGTTTGTAAGGGCACCTCCCCGCTCTGCAGCTGCTAAAGCTTGCAAGCGTCCCTACAGCCAACCTTCCTGCTCTTCCTAGTCTCTGCAGAGCGCTGGGGCAAGTCTTGCAGGAGGGAGACTCCACCCCTCTTAAATACTGTCCGAGATGTGCCTTTCCAAGTCCCTACAGGAGTTAGTTTGCTTAGTCAGCCTCTAGTCATCTTTGACACAGGGAGCCCAACGCTACCTGCTGGCATCTCTGCCCTTTCTCTCCCTTGTCTCCTGTGTGCCTACCCAGTCTTCTCCATGCACCAGAGGCATGCGAAGTGTTGCCTGAGAGAACTCACCTGAAGCTATGACACGTTGTGGAGCTGAGGGCCTGATGGAGGCAAGTCTGGGATGACTGTTCCCCCATCTCCTCTCCTACTCCCAGCCCAAGGGTTAGGAAAGTCCTCTGGAGAGAGTGGTTGGTTTGGTATGGCTGGGATGGGTTTCCCTCGACATCGCTGGGTCCTGCCTGTGTTGCTCTGAGTGCCCAGAAAATTTCTCTTCTCTGGGGGCTTGCATCAATGTTTTCCAGACTTTTGTACAGAAAGATAGCTTGCTCCAAGATCCCCAAATCCCCCCCACCCCCACACACACACCTGCAGGACGGCACAGTCTTGTGGAGATTTGTTTTGCTTCTCTGTCGTGACAGACATCTTTTGAGCTACCGTCCAGATTACAGCAGGGAAAAAAAATGTTTGTTTAAAAAAATCTTATCCCTGGCAGCAAATACAAACTGACTCCTTACCCCTGCACCTCCACCATTCAGTAGAGCAGCAGCTCATGCCTCTCTGCTTTCCCCGTCAGTTTCACCACCCACCCAGAGTGTTTCAGCTTTCCATTAGGAGGGAACATCAAGCAGTAGAAGTGGCAAAGAAAGCGGCTTCTCTCTTCTTTTCACTCTTCACCTGCTGCCTTAGGTTTCACTAGTGATGGAGCTCTCACAGCTCAGGGCTTCTCTGCACCTCTCAGGCTGCCGTGCTGTGACAAGAATTTCTGCTCTAAAGCAGGATTCAGGAAATGTGGAGGTTGCTGCGAGTTCTTATGCAGGCACAAACCTGAGTGTATCAGCTAGTTACAGATTAATAATCTACAAGTAGAATCACGAAGAAAGGAATAGTTTCCCAGCAGATACAGAAGTATTCCTAATGGCACTTGAGGGATAGCATATGACGTACTGTGAGTAATTCTGGTTTCCTTGGAAAAAAAAGGAGCATGAAGTGTATATGCCAACTTCTCACTGTTCCTTCAGTTTTTCTGAGGAAGAAGATAGGTCCTCCCTGATTAGAGGATACCTCTAGTATGGCCATACTTATCAATTTGTAAGTTATAATGAGACAGGGATAATAAAAGTTCTCTCAGACTGTGACACTCTGAGAGCGTGTGAGAGACTGGGTCACTCTGAGAAATTGAGACAGGTACATAAAACTATAAAAAAGAGGAAAAAAAAGAAGGAAATGGTCCCTTTGGAGAGATCATTAAGAACAAGCATTTGAGAACTTGCAATTACATGCTGCACTTAGATTCCATTTTCCCTCCTGCTGAGTGCAGTGAAAGAAAAGCAAAGAATTTGAAAAGAAAATTCACATACACAGTCAAGAGGTATGAGAACATGACTACACGGCAGCAGACATTACCTCATCCTTGAACTAGCAAAGGTTCCTTAGTCTATGGATATCCTCAGGGGTGACAGTGAGGCCGAAAGCACTACTCCTGATCTCCTCTGGCTTGCCTTCCTCCGATGCAGCAGTGAGCTCTCTCACAGTGGCCTGAAAAAACACAGTGAAAGCGCAAAGCGCTCACTGAGCGCACGAACCTGGATGGAGCAGTCGCCTGAAAAAAGGCCCACCAAAAAGCCGGTCAAGTTAGACCTTGGAAACTGTCACAGTGTTTCAGAGCAGAGGATCATGGGCTTCCTCAGCTTGCTGCTCAGGTAGCAACAGCAGCCGGGTTCTTTGTTTCACACTCCTTGCTTGGAAGGGCACAGTTGTTTCAGGCTGTTCTCACTTCAGCAGTAACAGGGGAAAGAGAGGAAGCTGACAGAAAACAGGAGGACTAGCACAGGAGGACTAGCACAGGAGGACTAGCACTAGCACTGAAAACAGAAGGGCTACACAAGAAAGCATATCAGGAATGAACACGAGAACAGCAAAGGCCTCTTGTGCCACATGACGCTGTAGCCCTCCCAACACTGAGGTTTCAGACAACCACAGCAGGCGTCCTCCAGACCAAGGCACCAAAGACAGGAGTCTGGAAGAACTGGAGGCAGGTGAGCTCCAAAGGGAGCTGAGCTGACAACCAAAGGGGAACAGACAACAACATTGCAGTCAGGCAATAAAGACACCACGGTGTGCATTAGAGTGGCTGCAACATGGCTGTTGGCATCCAAGTGTGCTTAAGGAAGGCAAACAACCCATGGGCCTGTTAGGATAAAACACTTGGATCTGCAGTAGGGATGGGTTCACAAAAAACAGAAAAGGGAAAGAAAAAAATATCCCTTTTTCCTCAGGCTGTAGTATGACTCTGCAAGCCCTTGTTTTCCTAGCCCTCTGAAAGCCAAGTGCTAGCAAACAAGGACAGACCGCCTGACTAGCAGACAGTGCAAAGAGTCTTCCTCATGCATAAAACAGCGAGAAGGATACTTTTGCACACAAAAGCACCCAACCAACCAGCACATTCCTCCCTTTCCAAACTCCCAAGGTCCTTCTTTGGGATGGCTGCTTTCAACCTACCCCACTGTGTACTACTGTTTCTGTGCTCAGAATGGCACAGAAACAAAGTAAGTGACAGCAGGCAACCTCTGGGAAAGTGTCATTTGCAGAAGAATGCTCTCCTCTCCCCTGGAGAAAAAATAAGGCAGCAGAGCATTCTTTACAACATACAAAGAGTGCAATGGCTGAATACACTCAATCATCATTCCCTAAAAATGAAATGATAAGGAACACTAGCTTACCTCTGCACTGGCTTGCTTCACTGCTTTGCCCTTGTCACAAGCATTTTCTGCTGGTCTGTAATGCCTGAGAGAAGCAGAGAAAGACAGCAACGAGTTGTTTCAATGTCATCACCTCCAGTGCTGATGAATCCACCTCACGGTTAGGAGGTGCCCTTTTTGCAGTGCTCAGTCTGGATACATCCTCCATTGCACAAATGGACAAGGGAAAACATCACATCAGCTTCCAGCACTATTCTTTCTGAGCAGCAAGAGAAAAAAAGAGAAAAGAGAAAGAAGAGCTCACATGCTTTCCCACTGTCTTCTCTCAATGCGTGGCAGGAGCCTTTCTCTTTTGCTGTGTCACTTTCACTCATTGGAAAAGGGGGAAGCCACCAGCACCTCCTCTGTAAAGCCCTTGGTGATCTACTGGGGAGGAAGACTGCAAGACGCATGTTATCCTGCCAGGGAAAACAGGAACATTTCCAAGCATGCTTGCCTCCAAGCACAGTTAGCTCACTCCAAGTAAAGACCAGCACACCGAGTTACAACTGGACGTCTCCAAAATGCTCACTTGCATTTTAGAGGCCAGTCAGCAGAGTGACTATCTCCACCTGGAAAGGAGTACCATTAAACCACAGAGGCTCTGAACACCAAGCACATACACAGACATTCCCTGTATACACCTCTACTGCCCCCCAAAGCAGTACTTTCACTGTCACCAGAGATGGGACTGTTCACTCTGGCTCAGCCTTTGCGCCTAACACCTGGCTCCTGCTGAGGCCTGTGGTAGGCTGCGGGCAGCACCATTAGGCTACAGCGAGAGCAAACACATACACCACGCCCTCACGGACAAAAAGAATGAGGTCGGCTATCCTTGCAGGTTTTTCAGTAACTCTTTGTTTATACCTGCCAAGTCTGGAACTCTTTGGAATTAAGTCAATCCTTCCCCAGTAACCAAAAGGACCAATAGGGATGGTATGGACCAAACTTCCCAGCTCAAAGGTACTGGAAGGAAAATGCTCTCCACGCAAGGGTGTGTTCAAGTCCTTCTCCTTGGTCTAGCAAGGACAGTGCCCGTTTGCGGCCATCCTGTTGCTTTCTTCCTTTGCAACTGCAGGAAGAGAGGAAGCTTTCAACAAAGCTCTAGAGTGCTACATATAGTTACCTCAGAGCTCAGGCCCTGCTCTTTTCACAGCCCTCTTTTCTCCCCACTCCTGGACATGACAACTTGCGACTGTTCCTAATTGAAAGCTGAAGAAAGAAGTCACATTTTCACAGGTTGATCGAGAAAACTGAATACTGCACTGCCCCCACACACTACGACAGCAGCTCCTGCCTATCTGCTTTCACCAAGTTTCCCCCCCACACACCCAGGGTGTTTCAGCTTTCCAGGAGGGGAGAACATCCCGGGGCAGAAGCAGCACAGGAAGCAGCTGCTCTGGTCCTCTCCCTCCCTGCTGCCTGCGGGGTCACTAGTGCTGCAGCTCTCACAGCTCAGGGCTTCTCGGTACCCACCAGGCCGCAGTGCAGGCTGAAACCCCCCACTGTGTCCCCGGCATGCTCACAGGCAAGCTGCTGCCCCCAGCGCAGTGCAGAGGTTTCTCTCCCATCCCTCCCCTCCCCTCCCCTCCTGCAGACTCGCCCAGGCCCCGGGGCAGAGCGGGGCCCTGCGGCAGCAGCGCCCGGCAGCAGCGTTTCCCCACGCACCAGCACCAGCAGCCAGGGACACACAGGCCCCGCCCCCACAGCCGGAAGTGACGCCCCCTGCACCACAGACCCTCCCACCCCTCACTCCTCCAATTGGCTCCCGTTGGACGTGACCTCGTGGGGCGGGACCCCAGGGAGGGGCGGGAGGGAGGCAGCAGTGCGCATGCGCTGTTCAGGGGCCAGGTTGGGCGGGGCAGGGGAGCCAAGGGGAGGGACCAAGAGGGGCGTGGCAAAGAGGGAGGGGCGTGGCCGGTCAGGGCGGAGCATGCGCAGTGGCCCAGAGGAGAGTGAGGAGCGCGTTGGGGGCGGGTCCGTGGCTGGCCGGGCCCTGCGGGCGGGGAGGGGGCGAGAGGCGGCTGCTGCCGCGGGGCAGCATCTCCCGGCCCGGGGCCGCCCGGAGCCTTTAGCCGCAGTGCAGGGAGCTGCCACGCCGGGGCCGAGGGCCGCGGGCTGGGCAGAGCGAGCGGCCGTGCGCGCGGGGCAGCCGGAGCCGCCGCGGCCCGGCTGTGTGGCAGCAGCGAATGGGGAAGGCCCGGCCTGGCCTGGGCCACCTCCGGCCCCCGGCAGTCCCCGGCTCTTCCGTTCTTTCTCCTTGTGGCCCCATGGCTCGGTGCTGGATGCTGTGGTGCCGGTTCCTCAGCACCATCCCAGCTGTGAGGAGAGGGTGCAGGTACAGCGGTGCTTGTCGTGTCTCGAGGCTGGAGGCAGGAGGCAGCCAGCGCCCTGGTGCCCCTGCAGACAGCCCCGCTTTCCCCGGGGCAGGTCCCCAACTCCTCTCTGAGCCCAGCCAGGCTGTGGGCACCGTGAGGAGAAGGACGTGCGGAGGCTCCTGATGGCCGTGGCCAGAGCCAGGCTCTCAGGTATCGCGGCAAAGCGGCTGTGGAAGAGCTATACCCTTCTGGAGGGCGCTCACAGCCCCTCGGGACACCTCCCCAGAGACAGTCGAGGGTCTGAAGGTGACATTTCCTCAGGAAAGCAATGACCCACAGGCCCATCACAGCCCTGTGTGCTCAGCTCTGCCCCACAGACACCTCCTGGCAGCGAGGCAGTGTTGAGGGGCATCTGCATGTTGGCAGGTGCTCGGGGTAGCGAGGACAGATCCAGCTGGGGTTGGCAAAGGTGCTGCTGGTGCTGTGCATGTCAGGGGAGGAACTTTGTGAGCTTCCTTCAGACCTGCTGGTCTCTCCATCAGCTTTGGAGTCTCAGGCCCTTGTCCAGGCTTGGCAGCTCCCCTTGCTTCCCTCCACCCCAGCAGCTGGAACCTGAAAGCAGAGATGTGGGGAAGCTCCTTGCCTTTGGTGTCATCCCTGCCTGGAGCTACCTGCTGAGAAGCCCCTGGGAAGTGTCCTGGGGGTGAGCAGGAGCTGTGAGGAGCCCTGCCCCATGCAGACCCCTCTCCGTGGGGGAATGACCCTGCCCTGCGTGGGCCACTCCTCCACCCTAGAGCTTCCCCAGCCTGTGTTCAGACTGTTTGTAGTTATCCCTGTGTTGTCCCCAAACTGCGTTCTATTACCCAATGTGCAAGCACCCAACAGACACACAGGGTCCAGAAAATTGTTTCTTTATTTCTGCACAGAGATGGGTGCCAGGTGGTAGATCCACAAAGCTAGCACACCTTCTCTGCTTCTTACTCTTCTTCCCTTCTTTTCCTTGAGTCTTGTTTGCTATTTGCAGGGTTTTTTTCACAGCATCGCTGAAACAAGGGTGGCAGCATTTCTTTGGCAAGAGACTTGCCAAGTGCTGAGCTGATGGTGATTCAGCTGGGCAAGCTGGTGGGGGAGCAACCTAGAGGAGACACTGACTGCAGGAAGAGTGAGGAAGCAATGGCATGGGATGGCAAGGAAAGGTGCCAGGTGGTGTGGGGAAAAACAAGCCCATCACGACAGCAGCAGGAATGCAGGGAGCTGTGGCGTGGGCTGTACAACGATCCACTGGAGAGGGCTGAGGATTAGCAGGAAGAGCAAGGGTTGCCCTTGGAGTGGCTGTGTGCTCTGGAGTGCCTGAAGAAGGGCAGCCTGTGCAAGAGGCATGGAGTGCAGCGGTGGAGAGAGGCAACTTGGTGGTGCTGCCCAGCTCTCAGCTGCCAGGCAGGCTCCAAAGCTGAAAGCAGAGGCTTGGAGGCAAGGCCATGGGGATGGGTGTGCCCATGGGGACTGCCAAGGCGTTGTGCTGGGGGTGCCCCCAGCGATCCCCGGGGCTTGGTGACGGCTGTTGCCACGGTGAGCAGTAGGGCTTTGTGATGGTGGTGGCATGGTGCCTCCAAGGCCCTGGTGATGGGGCTGTCTCCATGGGGACTGTGTCCCTGCTGGAGCAGAGCCCCTGGGGTCCTCCCACTGAGGAGAGCCGCTCCCTGAGGAGCAGCAGCTGCCCTTGGGGCCAGAGCAGCAGGACCCCGGCAGAGGATCCTGCAGAGGGACGAGGAGTGGCAGCAAACGTCTGCTGCCAGGCTGCACATGCACTGCCAGGCATGCCAGAGCGCAGGGGCAAGGTGAGCCATGGGGCTGGAGGCAGGGGCAGGCAGCAGGCATGGGAGCTGCCCGGAGAGCAGGCAGCTGGTTTGGCAAAGGAGCTGGGGTGAAAGAGGCAGGCAGGAGCTGCTGCGGCCAGGGGGGAATTTCTTGCCGGTCCTCGGGACTTTCCCTGGGACAAAGCACAGCAACCTGCATGCTCCAAGGCCCCCACAGAGCCCGTGAGCTCTGTGCTGAGGGGCAGAGAGCAGCTCTGGGCCCAGCTCAGCCAGGCCGCGTGCAGCCAGAGCTTCCCTTGCCCACGGCCCTCAGGTTTCCTGCTCTTCACCAGCCACTCGGACCAAGTCAACCGCCTCCACCCTGTGAGTCCTTCTGCCCACAGGTGGTCAGCAGCAGCTGCACGCAGCAGTGCAGCACAGCCGGAGCCCAGCTTGCTCCCACCAAAGGCACAGGCTGCCTCGGCTGCCCAACGCACAGGGCTCACAGGCTTCTGCACGTGTCCTCGCAAAGGTGCAGAGATGACCATGATGGTGGCTTTGTAAGCCTCTGCCTGACTCCCCGGAGCTGCCGAGGAGCAGGTGGGAAGTGCTGGCAAGGAGCAGGAGGTCTCTGCCTGCCAGCAGGCTGACTGCATGCTTTGCCTGGCGGCCTGCAAGGACATACCTGGGGGTGCCCAAGGCAGCTGCCATTTCCCATCTCTTGCCCCACACTGACAAAGCCTCTGCCCAGCCAGCCTGGCTAGCAGGAGAAGCAGAGCACCCTCAAGACCCCTGCCTTTCTCTCTCCTGCTCCTGCCAGGGCTCAGCTCCAGCCGAGGCTGCCTCCTGTAAGGCTTGGCCCTCTCCCAAGTGCTTCTTACAGCCCTGTGTCCCTGGCATCATGTACAACCAGAGGCACCAAACTCCACAAGCATTCAGAATTGTTTGGCTTTGTACGTCATTTCCACTTGGCAGATTTTGGAAGGACGTGACTTCATTGGGGTGTCTGACATGGCATTTTCATACACCACCTGCTTTGCCATGTGGCAGCCAGGACGCCTGGGTCCTGGGTCTGGGGCTGCCCTGATGCCCAAGGCCCCTCTGGAGATGAAGGAATTTATCAGAAATGTTTGGGAAATAACTGGGGGGAGGGAGGGGATTGCTTTCCTGGACGTGAGAGTAAATCTCTCTGCTTTCTGGCTGGGCCATCTCCACGGCAATGGCATAGTGAGCCCCCACATGACACGAGCTGAGGTCACAGCAGGATGTGCTGCATCACAGGGAGGTCTCCATGGTGCCGTGGGTGGGGGTCCTCACTGCCCTGCAAGGCCCAGGCGCTGCTGGGCACTGCTCACGCAGTCCCCACCACTGTCCTTCGTAGTGGCTCTGTGGCAATTATGGGGGACAGGAGGCAACAGGGCTACACTGGGAGCCCTTGTCGACACGCAGAGGAGCAGCAGCATGTTGGAAAGGAGTATTGGGTGATGAGATGGGAAGAGCGTCCCTCGTCCTGGGCTTGAGAGGTGAGCTGAGGGCAAGGGACAAGCGAGATGGAGGACTGCTGCAGGGACACGATCAGCCAGGAATGCACTTGCTTCTTTCTAGTGCTTCTGTAGCTCTCCAGTGAGGATTGACACCGTTTGTATCCTTTTAGGATTCTAACTTGGCAGAGCAGATTTGGGGCTCTGAGATGCCATCCTGATATGGTCACAGCCTCTGTCCTCCTGCAAAACGGGCTCCAACCTCTGCACCCAAGACAGCCTGTTTGGGAGAGCACTTTGTGAACAGGTGGAGGCGCCACTGTCACCCCAAGGACTTTTCTCTGTGGGGTGCACTGATGCAAATCCCCCAGCCTCCTCCTGACGCCACACCTCCACTCCCTGGCACCAACAGGCCCAGAGCTGGTCTCCCCCTCGCTGCCCTGTGCCCCCATGGGGCTCCTCAGCCCTCTGGAGCGACCCCTCCAGAACCCCCTCCCAGCCCTGCCAGGCGCAGCGGGAGGGCTGCCAAGCCCTGGGGCTGCCCTGGGGAAGGGGCCGGGGCAGGAGGGCCGAGAGGACACTGCCCTGCCCTGGCGGCAGCAGCACCTCACCCACAGGCTCCGGCGCTCCGGCCATTCCCAGGGCCCCAGTGTGGCACCATGGCTGGCACTAGCACAGGCCCCAGGGCCGACCTCCAAGCCCAGCACGGCCCCCAGGGCGCAGGGCAGCGAGGAGCCCCGCAGGGACCCTGCGGCAGAGCGGCCACGCCCAGGGTCCCGCACTGCCCGGGCACCCGGTGCCGGGCTGCCCCCAGGCCCCGCCGCGCCCCGCGCTGCCGCCCACAAGATGGCGCCGTCCCGCGGGGGAGGGGGCGGAGCTGGCTGCCAGGGCAGGAGGGCGCAGCGTTGCCATGGCATCGCCTGAGTGCGGCCCTCCTATTGGCTGTCCAGAGGAGGAGGGCGGGGATGGATTGGAATGACGGCTGTGTCAGCCAATCGGAGTCCAGAGTGGGAAAAGGCCAAGAGAAGAGAGAGGTGCGAGAAGGGAGGGAGCGAAGCAGGCGAGAAGGGAGCGGGAGTGAGAGCGGGTGCGAGTGGGGCTGGTGGGGGCTGCAGGTGTGTTCAAATGCCTGCGGGTGCCCTCTCGCTGCAGCAGGGTCAGCGGTGCTGGCGAGGGGGCTGCTTCCCTGCAGGAGCTCCCGAAGGGGCTGTTGGGGCTGTGAGCAGGGGACCCAGCGCCCTGTCACCGAGGGGAACTGACCTGCGAGCCAGGCGTGCCGGCCTGCGCCGAGCAGCTGGGCCTGGGTGGCTTGGTGGGGTTTGGGTGCAGGAAACTTTGAACCTTTTGTGGGTCTGAGATGCATTTTCAAGGGTTTCCCTGATTTGCTGCTGCCCCCGCAGCCCCCAGGTGCTGCTCAGAGCTGTGTTTGGGATCTGCTGGTCAAAGTGAGAGCAGGTTGCTGCTGTCCTCGCGAGGTGTCGTGCCCAAGTCGTTGTGCTTGCTCCATAGTTCTTGGTGTGCTCCAGGACCTGTGACCCTGGGAGCAGCCTGAAGGGTGTTTGCAGAAGAGCTCTGTTAAGTGTGAGGTGTTTTGCTTTTCAGAGGCCTTGGAAGTTGAGGAAAGGCCATTTTCACACTCGCGGTTGTTATTCCCATAATCCTAGATGAGGAGGAAGAGCTGCTGAATTCTGGCTCTGCTGGTTTCAGCAATTGAAATGTCCTGGACGGAGTCCGTTGCCATGTCTCAAATTGTCAGTGCGTAAAATAGGAGAGTGCTTGTCGTGCTCGATGTGTAGAGGATTGGCTGTGCTTGTTCAGCATTTGGGAAGGAAGTAGACTTGTGAGCTGTGGGAAGGCTTCTCCCTCTGACTGGGACATGAGGCCCTGCTCTCTTGCTACATATAGAGACTACCTAGGTGAAAGCTAATGTATTTTTGGGGGGTTGCAACTGCTACGTAATGGGTGCTTTGCTGCACTGTGAGCATTGTGAAGCCAGGAAGTGAATCAGGGAGGCCATTTGGGAGGTGGCTCAGCCGTGGGAAGGGCAGGGGGAGCTGCAGGCAGCAGCAGGGTGGGCAGTGAGGTCCCTAGTGTTTAAAAGGGCTGTATGAGAAAATGCCCTGTGTGCCATCAAGTGTTTGTAGGTAGCTGGTGGGGCTGGAGGAGGCCCATGGCTCAGCTGTTGATGGTGAGGTCAGTTCTGCGCGAGTCCCTGATAGGCCGGCTGGAGGGAGAAGGCGTGGCTGTTGCTTGTGATGTCACTTCCCGTGGAGCAGTGGATAGGGCAGCAGCAGGTCCGCACTGGGATGCGTTTTTGAGATGGTTTCTGCCTGAGCAGCGGATCAGCCAGGATTTGTCTGCTGGCTGGGGAAGTTCTAGTGAGGTAATTCTGCCTTAGGGGCTTTTTGGCCAGTGACAGAGACCTGGTTGTGCAGGTGGCTGTGAGGTCCCGTCTGTCTGAGTCCCTGATAGACCGGCAGCAGGCAGTTAGGCATGGGTGTTGAGTGCGAGGTCTCTTTTGTCCGAGTCCCTGCTCAGGCAGCAGTGGTTCATGGCTGGGGAAGTTATATTGAGACAACTAGTGTCTCTGAAGCCCGTAGGCCATCAGCAGGCATGTAATGAGAGTTTGCCCTTGTGAGCAGCTGACAGGTCGGGAGAAGCCACATGGCCTGGATGGTGGTGGTGAGGTGACTCCTGGGTTTGTTGCGTGTGCCCAGAGGAGGGATTGACCGCTGCAGAGCTCTACAGCAATACAGAAGGTCAACTAATTAATCAAGCAGATGTTCCCCATCGTCTGACACAAATTCTATACCGCTCCATGATCCTGAGTTAGTACTACTACATTTAAAATGTGGGTGATGTTCTCCAGTGAATATGGACATGGAGTTTGTTTTTCCCCCTTGTTGCTAAGTAGAAGCTTGCAGCCTGCTGCCAGACAGCTAGGGAGTCCAGCTGGGCTTTTTAAACTGCTAAATCAATCTAATGCTAGTGTAAGCAGCGTTAGTTATCTCTGATTGCCAGCATGTGTGTGTGCTTTGGAAATTCCCCCTGTGGAAACAGGAGGGAGCTTGTGAGATGTTCCTGCAAGGTCTAAATGCTGTGCCTGTCTTTCAGGTGTCCACATGCTTTTATGACACATTTGGATCTGTAACACCTTGGAAATTGATGATTTTTGTCTGAGTATGCAGCCAGTGGAGAATGGGTGCCAAGTCTGTTGGAGGAGACAGAAGGAATGTCACCCCCAAACAGGTACCGGCCACATTTTGAAAGAGATTTCCTTTTCAGGGAAGTTGAGGCACAAACGAATGGCAAGAGGTGGCCTGATCAGGGCTTGTGAGAGCACTCGTCTGCTTCCTGGAGAAGGGAAGTAACCATGTGTAGGACTGTGAGTGGATGCTGAGAGGCAGTGCGTGTTGCAAAGCCTTGGAGGACTAGAAGGGAACTGCAGAGTTCGAGAGCTGGGCTGTGTTGTGGGGCACTTGTGGTGCCCTGTGCATTGCTGATGCAGAGGTGCATGTTTGCTGGCCCCCGTCTGTCAGGCAAGCAGTGGTGTGGGCAGGGTGTCGCACTGCAGGGGTTCCCTGTTGGGGAGCCAGGTGGTGGTCCCAGTGTTTTGGTGCTCATCATGGGAGGAGATAGCTGGAGAGGGCGGTGCTGTGTGTGGGCAGTGGTGCCAGAGTGGGGAGCTGGGGAGCACTGCAAGGTGAGGGTATGAATATGCTGGCTGGGCCTAGGCTGCCCTGGTGTCATGGGCCAGAGTTGCTGGCAGCCTGCTGCCTTTGATGCACTGACGTTCAGGCCTTGGGGTTGCCAAGCACTTGCCAGCACCTGCAGCATGGATTTTTCCTGAAGGCCAGGGAGTGTATATCTCCTTGCTCCGGGATGTGAACCAAGCCTGCATTTTCCCTCCTTTCCTCTCATTTCCTCTTGCTCATAAGAGCTTTGGTCTGCAGCAGTGTTTGCTGAGAGGAGCGGACGTTGTGGGAGATGCGCTTTTCTGGCTGGGCCTTAGCCTGCTGGAATCCCTTTGAAGGAGTGAAGGCCTTGTGGTGTGGTCGTCTTTGGAGAAAGGCAGGTGAGTTCTTGGGAGCTGACTGTCAAGGGGCTGAGTCCTTCCTGTACCACATTTCTTTGGAGGAGTGCATTTGAATGGGAGCAGCAAGGCGAAAGTGCCCTGCAAGGGATGCGCAGCCCAGGTCTCTCTTCCTTCCAGGTGCAGTCTCTGCAAATTACCCCACCATTCTTCTGTAGTGTGACCTTTCTATGCTGCAGCGGGGAAATAAGAAAGCTGCTACGTATAGCCATCAGTGTGCTACAGTGTGGTGTGGTTAGGTGCTGACCCTGCTGACCCTGGCAAGGGAATGGATTTTGCCTGTGCTTTGGGTGGTAGTGGTGAGGAGCCCCCTGTAGCTCTCACTGCCTTTTGCCATTTCAGAAGAAAGTGTTTGTCCTGCTGTTGTCCCAAATCTGGGTTCTGTTACCCAGTGTGCAAGCAACCAATAGACACACAGGGTCAAGGTATTTGTTTATTTCATTTCTGCACAGAGATGGGTTCTAGGTGGTAAATCCACAAAGCTAGCACACCTTCTCCCCCTCTCATTCTTGATTTATACACACTTTTCAGGGAGTATTTTATACAAATCTTTCTATTGGTTACAGTTTCATTACATCACGTAATTGTTCTGTGGTTGCACTTTCACACTCTTGTTAATTAGCATAGGAAGTGAAGAAGAGGCGGTAAAATTATTATCATGTCATTTCCATCTCATTATTCATTTAGGGGTGTGAAGTTTAATATGTTAATAAGCCTTAATGAACCTAAGGTCACTTCTGGGTTACTCTGCTGTTTTTGTCTTACCTACCCATCGCATTTTTCGAAGCACTGCGGTTTTATCAAGGCTAATTTGACCGGAGCTGGTTATACTTTGCAGTACGGCTTTTCAACCTCCCTTGTACTAAAGTCTTGTTACCTATTTGCAAGGCTTTTCTCACAGTATTTCTCCAAAAGTATTTCTCTGTGCACCCCACTGACCGAGTCCCAACAAGGCAGGTGGTGCAGCCTCAGTCCAGCTGTTCACTGCACCGAATGAGTCCTGCCAATGCATGTAACGCAGCCTGGTTACAGCTGTGCACCCCACTGACCGAGTCCCACAAATGCAGGTGGCTCACATTAAATACAGCTGTGCACCCGACTGACCGAGTCCCACCAGTGACACTGGCGCAGCCTCGGTGCAGCTGTGCATCCCACTGACCGAGTCCCACCAATGCAGGTGGCGAGACTTTACAGCTGTGTACCCCACTGACAGAGTTCCACCAATGCAGGTGGCTCGGACTCAGTACAGCTCTGCACCCCACTGACTGAGTCCCAACAATGCAGGTCGCTCGGCCTGAGTACAGGTGTGCTACCCACTGACCGAGTCCCACCAATGCACGTGGCTCGGCCTCGGTGCAGCTGTGCACTGCACTCACTGAGTCCCACCAATGCAGGTAGCTCAGACTCGGTACAGATGTGTACCCCACTGACCAAGTCCCACCAATGCACGTGGCTCGCCTCGGTACAGCTGTGCAATCCACTAACTCACTCCCACCAATGCAGGTGGCTCGGCCTCGGTACAGCTGTGCACCCCACTGACAGAGTCCCACCAGTGCACGTGGCTCAGCAACGGTGCAGCTGTGCAGCCCACTCACTGAGTCCCACCAATACAGGTGTCATAGACTCGGTACAGCTGTACACCTCATTGACCGAGTCCCAGCAATGCAGGTGGCTAGGCCTCGATAGAGCTGTGCACCCTACTTAAATAGTCCTACCAATGCAGGTCGCGAGGCCTCGCTACAGCTGTACACCCCACTCACCGACTCCCACCAATGCAGGTGCCTCAGACTCGGTACAGCTGTGAACCCCACTGACCAAGCCCAACCAATGCACGTCATGCAGCCTTGGTAGAACTGTGCATCCCACTAACCGAGTCCCACCAATGCAGGTGGCTCGCCTCGGTACAGCTGTGCACCTCACTAACCAAGTCCCGCCAATTCTCGTGGCCAGGCCTCAGTAAAGCTGTGCATCCCACTGACCGATACCCACCAATGCAGGTGGCGAGACCTCGGTGCAGCTTTGCACCCCAGTGACCGAGTCCCACCAATGCAGGTGGCGAAGCCTCGGTACAGCTGTGAACCCCACTCACCGAGTCACACCAATGCAGGTGCCTCAGACTCGGTGCAGCTGTGCACCCCACTGACCGAGTCCCACCAATGCAGGTGGCTCGGCCTCAGTACAGCTGTGTACCCCACTGACCGAGCCCTACCAATGCAGGTGGGTCGCCTCAGTGCAGCTATGCACCCGACTGAATGAGTCCATCAATGCAGGTGGCGAGGACTTCGTGCAGCTGTACAACCCACTGACCGAATCCCAACAATGCCTGTGGATCGGCCTCAGTACAGCTGTGCAACCCACTGCCCGAGACTGACCAATGCAGGTGGCTCGGCCTCAGTACAGCTGTGCACCCAACTGACTGAGTCCCACCAATGAACGTGGCGAGGTCCCAGTACAGCTGTGCAACCCACCGACCGAGTCCCACCAATGCACGTGGCTCGGCCTCGGAGCAGCTGTGCACCCCAATGACCGAGTCCATCAATGCAGGTGGCGAGGCCTTGGTGTAGCTGTACACCCCACTGACAGAGTCTGACCAATGCATGTGGCTCAGCCTCAGTACAGCTGTGCACCCCACTCACCGAGTCGATCAATGCAGGTGGCGAGGCCTTGGTGTAGCTGTGCACCCCACTGACCGAGTTCGACCATTGCAGGTGGCTCGGACTGGATACAGCGGTGCTCGCCACTGACCGAGTACTACCAATGCAGGTGGCGAGGCCTCGGTACAGCTGCGCATCGCACTAACCGAGTCCATCAATGTATGTGGCGAGGTCTTGGTGCAGCTGTGCACCCCACTGACCGAGTCCTACCAATGCAGGTGGCTGGCCCTCAGTACAGCTGTGCACCCACTGACCGAGTCTGACCAATGAACGTGGCTCGGCCTCAGTACAGCTGTGCACCCACTGATCGAGTCTGACCAATGCACGTGGCTTGGCCTCGGAGCAGCTGTGCACCCCAATGGCCTAGTCCATCAATGCAGGTCGCGAGGTCTTGGTGCAGCTGTGCTCCCCACTGACCGTGTCCTACCAATGCAGGTGGCGAAGCCTCCGTACAGCTATGCAACCCACTGACTGTGTCTGACCAATGCATGTGGCTATGCCTCGGTAGAGCTGTGCACCCCACTGACCGAGTTCCAACAATGCAGGTGGCTCGGCCTCGTTATAGCTGTGCACCCCACTGACCGAGTCCTGACAATGCAGGTGGCATGGCCTAGGTGCAGCTGTGCACCCCACTCACCGAGTCCTGACAATGCAGGTGGCATGGCCTAGGTGCAGCTGTGCACCCCACTCACCGAGTCTGACTAATGCAGGTGGCTCAGACTCGATACAGCAGTGCTCCTCACTGATCGAGTCCCACCAATGCAGGTGGTGCAGATCTCGGTACAGCTGTGCACCCCACTCACCGAGTCCCACCAATGCAGGTAGCGTGGTCTCAGTGCAGCTGTGCACCCCACTGACTGAGTTCCACCAATGCAGGTGGCTCAGACTAAGTAGAGTTGTGCACCCCACTGACCGAGTCCAACCAATGAAGGTGGCGCAGCCTCGGTACAGCTGCGCACCCCACTGACCGAGTCCCACCAATGCAGGTGGCTCAGCCTCGGTGGAGCTCTGCACCCCACTCACCGAGTCCCAACAATGCAGGTGACGAGGGCTCGGTGCAGATGTGCAGTACACTGACCGATTCCCACCAACGCAGGTGGTGTGGCCTTGGTACAGCTGCGCACCCCACGGACCGAGTTGCACCAATGCACATGGCTCAGCCTCATTGCAGCTGTGCACCCTAATGACCGAGTCCCACCAATGCAGGTGGCGAGGGCTCGGTACAGCTGTGCACTTCACTGACCGAGTTCCACCAATGCAGGTTGCAAGGCCTCGGTACAGCTGTGCACCCCACTGACCGAGTCCCACCAATGCAGGTGGCAAAGCCTCGGTACAGCTGTGCACCCCACTGACCAAGTCCCACCAATGCAGGTAGCGCGGTCTCAGTGCAGTTGTACATCCCACTGAACAAGTCCCACCAGTGCAGGTGGCAAGTACTCAGTACAGCTGTGCACCCCACTGACCGAGTCCAACCAATACAGGTGGCTCGCTTCACTACAGCTGTGCAACCCACTGACCGAGTACCACCAATGCAGGTGGTGCAGCCTCATTACAGCTGTGCACCCCACTGACCGAGTACAACCAGTGCTGGTGGATTGGCCTTGGTACAGCTGTGCACCCCACTGACCGAGTCCCACCAATGCAGGTTACGGAGTGTCTTTACAGCTGTGCACCCCACTGACCAAGTCCCACCAATGCAGGTGGCGCAACCTCAGTACAGCTGTGAACCCCACTAACCCAGTCCCACAAATGCAGGTGGTTCGGCCTCGGTGCAGCTGTGCAACCCACTGACCGAGTCCCAACAATGCAGGTGGCGAGGGCTCGGTGCAGCTGTGCACCCCACTGACTGAGTTCCACCAACGCAGGTGGCTCACCTTGGTACAGCTGTGCACCCAACTTACCGAGTCCCACAAATGCACATGGCTCGGCCTCGGTGCAGCTGTGCACCCCTCTGTCCGAGTCCCACCAATGAATGTGGCTCACCTCGGTACAGCTGTGCACCCCACTGACCGAGTCCCAACAATGCTGGTGGCTCGTCCTCAGTACAGCTGTGCACCCCACTGACCGAGTCCCACCAATGCAGGTGGCGCAGCCTCGGTACAACGGTGCACCACACTGACCGAGTCCAACCAATGCAGGTCGTGCAGCCTCTGTACAGCTGTGTACCGCACTGACCGAGTCCCACTAATGCATGTGGCTTGGCCTCGGTGCAGCTGTGAACCCCACGGACAGAATTCCACCAATGCAGGTTGCAAGGCCTCGTTACAGCTGTGCACCCCACTGACTGAGTTACACCAAAGCAGGTCTTGCGGCCTCAGTACAGCGGGGTACCGCACTGACCGAGTAACACTAATGGAGGTGGCTCGGCCTCAGTACAGCTGTGCACTCCACTGACCGAGTCCCAACAATGCTGGAGGCTCGTCCTCAGTACAGCTGTGCACCCCACTGACCGAGTCCCACTAATGCACGTGATTCGGCCTCAGTAGAGCTGTGCACCCCGCAGACCGAGTCCCACCAACGGAGGTGGCTCGGGCTTGGTACAGCTGTGCCCCCCACTGACTGAGTCCCACCAATGCAGGTAGCGGAGCCTCAGTGTGTTTGTCCATCCCACTGACCGAGTACCACCAATGCAGGTGGCGCAGCCTCTGTACAGCTGTGCACCCCACTCACCGAGTCACACCAATGCAGGTGGCTCGGCCTCGGTACAGCTGTGTAACCCACTGACCGAGTCCCACCAATGCAGGTGCGCGGCCTCGGTACAGCTCTGTACCCCGCTGACCGAGTCCCACCAATGCAGGTAGCACAGCCTTGGTAGAACTGTGCACCCCACTGACCGACTCCCAACAAAGCAGGTGGCAAGGTCCCGGTGCAGCTGTGCACCCCACTCACCGACTTCCACCAATGCAGGTGGTGCAGCATCGGTACATCCGTGCACCCAACTGACCATGTCCCACCAACGCAGGTCATGCGGCCTCAGTACAGCTATGCAAGCCACTGACCGAGTCTGACCAATGTACATGGCTCAGCCTTAGTACAGCTGTGCACCCCACTCACCGAGTCACACCAATGCACGTGGCTCGGCCTCGGTACAGCTGTGCACCCCAGAGACCGAGTCCCACCAATGCAGATGGCTCAGACTGAGTACAGCTGTGTACCGCACTTACTGATTCCCACCAATGCAGGTGGCTCGGCCTCAGTACAGCTGTGCACCCCACTCACCGAGTCCCACCAATGCAGGTGCCTAAGACTCAGTACACATGTACACCCAACTGACCAAGTCCCACCAATGCAGGTGGTGCGACCTCAGTACAGCTGTGCAACCCACTCACCGAGTCCCACCAATGTACATGGCTCAGCCTTAGTACAGCTGTGCACCCTACTGACCGAGTCCCACCAATGAAGGTGGCGAGGCCTCGCTGCAGCAGTGAACCCCACTGACTGAGTCCCACCAATGCAGGGTGCGAGGCCCCACTGCAGCAATGAACCCCACTTACCGAGTCCCACAAATGCAGGTGGCAAGGCCTCAGTGCAGCTCTGCACCCCACTGACCGACTCCGACCAATGCAGGTGGCGAGACCTCGGTACAGCTGTGCACCCCACTGACCGACTCCCACCAAAGCAGGTGGCACAGTCTCAGTACAGCTGTCACCCCACTGACCGACTCTGACCAATGCAGGTGGCTCGGACTCGATACTGCGGTGCTCCCCACTGACCGAGTCCCACCAATGCACGTGGTGCAAGTCTCGGTACATCTGTGCAACCCACTGACCGAGACTGACCAATGCACTTTGCTCAGCCTCAGTACAGCTGTGCACCCCACTGACCAAGTCCATCAATGCAGGTGGCGAGGTCTTGGTGCAGCTGTGCACCCCACTGACCGATTCCCACTAATGCAGGTTGGCTCGGTCTCCGTACAGCTATGCAACCCACTGACCGAGTCTGACCAATGCACGTGGCACGGCCTCGGTACAGCTGTGCACCCCACTGACATAGTCTGACTAACACAGGTGCCTCGGTCTCGATACAGTGGTGCTCCCCACTGACAGTGTCCCACCAATGCAGGTGGCAAAGCTTCAGTACAGCTGTGCGCCCGACTGATCGAGTCCCACCAATGCAGGTGGTGCGGGTATCGATACAGCTGTGCACCCCACTGACCGAGTCACACCAATGCAGCTGGCGAGGCCTCAGTACAGCTGTGCCACCCACTGACCGAGTCTGACCAGTGCACGTGGCTTGGCCTCAGTACAGCCCTGCATCCAACAGACCAAGTACCACCAATGCAGGTGGTACGGCATCAGTACAGCTGTGCAACCCACTCACCGAGTTTGACTAATGCACGTGGCTCGGCCTCAGTGCACCTGTGCACCCCACTGACTGAGTCCGACCAATGCAGGTGGTTTGGCCTCAGTGCAGCTGTGCACCTCACTGACCGAGTCCCATCAATGCAGGTGGCTCAGACTCAGTACAGCTCTGTACCCCACTGACCGAGTCCCACCAATGCAGGTGGTAAGGCCTCAGTAAACCTGTGCAACCCACAGACCGAGTCCAACCAATGCAGGTGGCTCGGTCTCGGTGCAGCTCTGCACCTCACTGACTGAGTCCCACCAATGAGGATGGCACGGTCTCAGTGTAGCTGTGCACCCCAATGACCGAGTCTGAAAAATGCACGTGGCTCGGCCTCAGTACAGCTGTGCACCCGACTTACTGAGTCCATCAATGCAGGTGGTGAGGTCTTGGTGTAGCTGTGCAACCCACTGACCGAGTCCCACCAATGCAGATGGCTCGGCCTCGGTACAGCTGTGCATCCCACTGAACGAGTCCTACCAATGCAGGTGGCAAGGCCTCGGTGCAGATGTGCAACCCACTGACCAAGTCCGTCTAATGCAGGTGGCTCGGACTCGATACAGCGGTGCTCCCGACTGACCGAGTCCCACCAATGCAGGTGGTGCAGGTCTCGGTACAGCTGTGCACCCAACTGACCGAGTCCCACCAATGCAGGTAGCGAGGCCTCCATACAGCTGTGCACCCACTCACCGAGTCCCACCATTGCAGGTGGCAAGTACTCAGTACAGCTGTGGAACCCACTGACCGAGTCTGACCAATGCACGTGGTACGGCCTCAGTACAGCTCTGCATCCGACTCACTGAGTCCATCAATGCAGGTGGCGAGGTCTTGGTGTAGCTGTGCACCCCACTGACCGAGTACCACCAATGCAGGTGGCTCAGCCTCGTTATATCTGTGCACCCCACTGACTGAGTCCTGCCAATGAGGATGGCACGGCCTCGGTGCAGATGTGCACCCGACTCACTGAGTCCATCAATGGAGGTGGCACGGCCTTGGTACAGCTGTGCACCCCACAGACCGAGTCCAACCAATGCAGGTGGTGCAGGTCTCGGTACAGCTGTACACCCCACTCACCGATTCCCACCAATGCAGGTGGCTCGGCCTCAGTACAGCTGTGCATCCCACTGAACGAGTCCCTCCAATGCAGGTGGTGCGACCTCAGTACAGCTGTGCTCCCCACTGACCGAGTCCCACCAATGCATGTGGTGAGGCCTCGTGGCAGCAGTGAACCCCACTGACTGAGTCCCACCAATGCAGGTGGCGAGGCCACGTTATAGCTATGCACCCCACTAATCGAGTCCGACTAATGCAGGTGGCTCGGACTCGATACAGTGGTGCTCCCCACTGACCGAGTCCCACCAATGCAGGTGGAAAATACTCAGTACTGCTGTGCAACCCACTGACCGAGTTTGACCAATGCATATGGCTCAGCCATCCGACTCACTGAGTCCATCAATGCAGGTGGCGATGTCTTGGTGCAGCTGTGCAACCCACTGACCCAGTCCCACCAATGCACATGGCGCAGACTCGTTACAGCTGTGCATCCCACTGAACGAGTCCCTCCAATGCAGGTGGTGCGACCTCGGTGCAGATGTGCACCCCACTGACCGAGTCTTTCTAATGCAGGTGGCTCGGACTCGATACAGCGGTGCTCCCCACTGACCGAGTCCCACCAATGCAGGTGGCAAGGCCTCCGTACAGCTGTGCACCCCACTCACCGAATCCCACAAATGCAGGCGGTGCGACCTCAGTAAAGCTGTGCTCCCCACTGACCGTGTCTGACCAATACACGTTGCTCGGTCTCAGTACAGCTGTGTACCCAACTGAATGAGTCCCACCAATGCAGCTGGTACGGTGTCAGTACAGCTGTGCAACCCACTGACCGAGTCCCACCAATGCACGTGGCTCGGTCTCGGTGCAGCTGTGCACCTCACTGACCGAGTCCCACCAATGCAGGTGGCTCAGACTCAGTACAGCTCTGTACCCAACTTACCGAGTCCCACGAATGCAGGTGGCTCAGACTCAGTACAGCTGTGCAAAACACTGACCGAGTCCCACCAATGCACGTGGCTTGGCCTCAGTACAGCTGTGCACCCGACTCACTGAGTCCATCAATGCAGGTGGAGAGGTCTTGGTGTAGCTGTGCATCCCACTGAACGAGTTCCTCCAAAGCAGGTGGTGCGACCTCAGTACAGCTGTGCTCCCCACTGACCGAGTCCCACCAATGCACGTTGCTCGGCCTCAGTACAGCTCTGCACCACACTGAACGAATCACACCAATGCAGGTGGCTCAGACTTAGTACAGCTGTGCACCCAACTGAATGAGTCCCACCAATGCAGGTGGTGAGATCTTGGTTCAGTTGTGCACCTCACTGACTGAGTCCCACCAATGCAGGTGGCGAAGCCTCCATACAGCTATGCAACCCACTGACCGAGTCTGACCAATACATGTGGCTACGCCTCGTTATACCTGTACACCCCACTGACTGAGTCCCGCCAATGCAGGTGGCACGGCGTTGGTGCAGCTGTGCACCCCACTCACCGAGTCCCACCAATGCAGGTGGTTTGGCCTCAGTACAGCTGTGCAACCCACTCACCGAGTCCCACCAATGCAGGTGGCTCAGACTCAGTACAGCTCTGCACCCCCCTGACCTAGTCCCACCAATGCGGGTGGCTCGGCCTCAGTACATCTCTGTACTCAACTGACCGAGTCCCACCAATGCAGGTGGAAAGTACTCAGTACTGCTGTGCAACCCACTGACCGTGTCTGACCAATGCATGTGGCTCGGCCACCCGACTCACTGAGTCCATCAATGCAGGTGGCGAGGTCTTGGTGCAGCTGTGCAACCCAGTGACCCAGTCCCACCAATGCACATGGCGCAGACTCGTTACACCTGTGCATCCCACTGAACGAGTCCGTCCAATGCAGGTGGTGCGACCTCAGTACAGCTGTGCTCCCCACTGACCGTGTCTCACCAATGCAGGTGGCAAAGCTTCAGTACAGCTGTTCACCCTACTGACTGAGTCCCACCAATGCAGGTGGTGAGGCCTCGTGGGAGCAGTGAACCGCACTGACTGAGTCCCACCAATGCAGGTGGCGAGGCCTCGTTATAGCTGTGCACCCCACTGACTGAGTCCCGCCAATGCAGGTAGCACGGCCTTGGTGCAGCTGTGTACCCCACTGACTGAGTCCGACTAATGCAGCTGGTGCAGGTCTCGGTACAGCTGTGCTCCCCACTGACCGAGTCCCACCAATGCAGGCGGTGGGACCTCAGTACAGCTGTACACCCCACTCACCGTGTCCCACGAATGCAGGTGGCTCAGACTCAGTACAGCTGTGGAACCCACTGACCGAGTCCCACCAATGCACGTGGCTCGGCCTCAGTACAGCTGTGCACCCGACTCACTGAGTCCCGCCAATGCAGGTGGCTCGGCCTCGGTACACCTGTGCATCCCACTGAACGAGTTCCTCCAATGCAGGTGGTGCGACCTCAGTACAGCTGTGCTCCCCACTGACCGAGTCCCACCAATGCACATTGCTCGGCCTCAGTACAGCTCTGCACCACACTGAACGAATCACACCAATGCAGGTGGCTCAGACTTAGTACAGCTGTGCACCCAACTGAATGAGTCCCACCAATGCAGTTGGTGAGATCTCTGTTCAGTTGTGCACCTCACTGACCGAATCACACCAATGCACATGGTACAGCCTCGTTACAGATGTGCTCCCCACTGACTGAGTCCCACCAATGCAGGTTGCAAAGCCTCCATACAGCTATGCAACCCACTGACCGAGTCTGACCAATGCACGTGGCTATGCCTCGTTATAGCTGTACACTCAACTGAATGAGTCCCGCCAATGCAGGTGGCACGGCCTTGGTGCAGCTGTGCACCCAACTGACCAAGTCTGACTAATGCAGGTGGCTCGGACTCGATACAGCGGTGCTCCCCACTGACCGAGTCCCACCAACGCAGGTGGCAAGGCCTCCGTACAGCTGTGCATCCCACTCACCGAGTCCCACCAATGCAGGTGGTTTGGCCTCAGTACAGCTGTGCAACCCACTCACCGAGTCCCACCAATGCATGTGGCTCGGCCTCGGTGCAGCTGTGCACCTCACTGACCAAGTCCCACCAATGCAGGTGGCTCAGACTCAGTACAGCTCTGCACCCCACTGAACGAGTCCCACCAATGCAGGTGGCTCGGCCTCAGTACATCCCTGTACTCAACTGACCAAGTCCCACCAATGCAGGTGGCGAGGTCTTCGTGCAGCTGTGCAACCACTGACCAAGTCTGACCAATGCACATGGCTAGGCCTCGGTGCAGCTGTGCACCCCACTGACCGAGTCCCACCAATGCAGGTGATGCAGGTCTCAGTACAGCTGTGCACCCCACTGATCGAGTCCCACCAATGCAGGTGGCTCAGCTTCCATACAGTTGTTCGCTTCACCAATCTGACAATGCTGCAAACCCCAGGAATCCCATTTTCGTCACCAATTTATGTTCTAATTAGATTCCCGGGGGCAAACATCTCGTTTGGCAAGCCAGTTCAAACACACACACACACACATACACAGACACACACAAACACTCTTCAGTAGCAAGCAGTTTATCAGGAGATACTTACAAACAGACTGACACGATGGTAATCTCGACAAGGACCACTCCAATGCTTCTCCCGATCGTCTGCATGGCGAGAGAGAGAGTCGGCAGGAACAATCTTTGCGGGCGTCCCCGAGGAGGCAAAGTGGTCCTCTGTTGTGTAGCAGCCTCTCTCTCCTTCGGAAAAAATCAGGTATTTATGATTATTTGCGGTAGGCAGGAGTCCTGGCACATGGGGCCATCAAATGCAGGGAGTCTAGCCCAACTCCGCCCCAGTCGCATAACCGGGCTATCATACTGCACGCGTGTGCAGACTTATTTCGGGGGCCACACTTGACTTTGGGGGTCGCTACTTCATTACTCTTCAACTTCTGACCTTCATGTTAACTGCTTCTCATGGTTATTCTGTGGCTGGAAGCCACACAATCCATATGTAACCAACTGCTGTTCTTTCTCACAGATTTCCAAGACCTTGTTAGTTACGTATTTGTATGCCGCTTAACACAGCGATATTGATCTAGGCACTAAAACGTTACAACACAGACCATTCCCATCAAGTCTCACATATTACGGTTACAAGCACCTACAGATTGACAGCAGGATGCCACTTCCATTTCTAGGGCCAACGTTGAGAGATCAGCCCAGGCAGCAGCTGCACTGCAAAGGCTGTCTGACACTGACAGAGCAACTCAGCACTGCAACAGCCCTCCACATAATGCCAGACCTCTGCTGTGCCAGCTGTGCCACCGTCTCTGCCCCACGCAGCTGCCTCGTCTACTACATGCAACCAAGTGCCATCAAGAAGACAGGGATGCAGGGCACTCCCCACTTGCACACTCCCCAGGCACTGTTCTCCTCACTGCCTTCCCTTGACTCCAAAACCCAGGCACGCAGGGAACCTCTTGCACTAACACCAAAGGTGGCCAAGGCACTCCAGGCTCACAAGGCACGTGCAAATGATCAGGCACAGAGCTGGCTCCTGGCATGATGCGGTTCTTTACACTGGGCAGGATCCTGCTCTCTTTGGGCAGAGCAGGCTGCTGCTTTCCATCCCCAATCTGCTCAAGAATCTCCACCTAAGTATGGAGGGAACTCTGCAAAGATGCAGAGGTTTTGAAATGAGGCCCTAGCAAGGAGACAGCCCCAGGCTGCAGGGCTGCTGAAATGCCAGCTCTCCCGGCTGCGCGGCCTCTGCAGCAGGAGTCCCGGCTCCACAGCTGGGTTCACACAGCACTGAGGGTTGAGTGCCACGAGCAGCCTGGCCCTGGGCACATCTTCAGCCCTCGCAGAGCCAGGAGCCCAACAGCTCTGAGACCTCTGTTCAAGCTACCAAGGATTTCGGGCACTCACACAAAGGCACTCGACAGATGCTGGCTTTCATTATAAGGGTCTTTCACTCATCCTACAGGGCACCACAACCTTCTAGGAAAAGCAAGGGCCACAATCTCATTTCCTGAGTGTGCTGGCAGTAACAGCAGCTGTATGATGTGGGACGTGCAGCTCAGCAGAGGTACCAGGAGGTGAACCCACACGCCTCAGGTCACCCATGGAAGACAGGCGCATTCATGGAAGCCTTCACATCCACGCATAGCCTCATCTCATTCACTTGCAGCCGCTTTCACAGAGGGCTCACAATGGTGGCAAAGATGCTGACAGCTACAGGGACACACCCTGGCATCCTGCCTCCATCCTCAGTGGCTCGAGGATTGCACGGGGAACCTACACAACTGGAGCAACCTAGAAAGAAAGAAAGACAGAATCGATTAGGATGCAGTACGTTCTGAGATGGGAAGATGCAAGGAGGGTCCAGATTCCACAGAAAGCCTTGAAGGAATTAGCAGACCACTTTCTCCAGCAGAGTCCGTAAAACCCAGAAGACTCAGGAAGCATCAAGACCTTCAGAAACTGCAAGCCTGGACCCTCAGCTGACAGAAAACAACTAACTGCAAGTGTCCCTCGCTCACACCAGGATGCTCCAAGCAGGGAGCACAGTCAGCACCAGTGCTCACCCAGGGCTCCCACAAGGATACTGGGATGGCAGGCTGGCCTCTGGGAGCAGAGCACTGCTCTCTCCACACACCTCCTCCCATGCTGAGCAGCATAACACTGAGCCAACATGTGCCTGTGCATCAGTGGCGCACAGGGCACAGCACCACACATGGCAGCACACAGGACACCCCCAAGGGCCCCACAACACAGAAAGCCCAACTCTTCAGCCCTTCCAGTCCCTTCTAGGCCTCCAACGCCTTGGAAACAGTGCTTCCTCTGAACATCCACTCACAGCCCTGACATGGTCACTTCCCATCTCCAGGAAGCAGAGAGCAAGCGCTCTCACAGCTGCTGATCAGGCCAGCTCTTGCCGCTCACTTTTGCCTCACATGCCCTCAAGGCACTCACCCAAAGGGGCCTCCCTACTGACAGGCCCCTAGAGCCTTCAAAGGGAAGCCCATCCTCACGCCTTCTCTTCCCTACAGCTGGGAAGCAGGACAAACACTTTCTTCTGAAATGGCAAAAGGCAGCTTCACTTGAACAAAAAGGAAGGACAGATCCACAGGCTCATTCTCCACATGCAGATGACAGCTGCCCCTGACAGCCCACAAGGTATCCAGAGATGACTGGCTGGGGGCAGGCTTCAGCACCAAGGGAAATGCAGTGGCCTCAGAGACAGCTCGAGCTCATGGCAGCTTTGTGAATCTCTGAAATAAATGCAAGGCTGCTTGGGAATCGCATGCTGCCAGAGGGATGCTTTGGGCAAGAAAGGGTCAAAGATGGTGTTCCATGTCTTAAGTACACCAGGAAGCATGACCCACCATGCCTGACAGGAGCAGAAGGTCTTGATTGTCCCATTCACAAGCCACTCCACAACACTCGACAGCTGAGGTTGGCACAGAAACTCAGTCAGGGAGCACACAGACCTGGGCCCTAGCGTTGATGACCTGCCATTCACCATCGATCATCCTCAGAGAATCCAGGGAGTGATGCCAGAGGACAAAGTGTGGTGCTGAGCCATCTCCAGAGCAGTACCTTACATGACACAGCTCCTGAGCTTAGGCCTTCCCACAACATAGCCAGCAGTAAAAGGCTTCAAGAACAGAGGGGACATAATGCACGCCAAACAGCTGGGAGGCTAGCAGTGGGATGTATGTGCTCACCACCACTGCCATGATTCCAGCTACTCCGAGCAATGCAGCTAGAGCGAAGTGGGGCTCCTCACCACCACCACCCAAAGCACTGGCAAAATCCAGTCCCTTGCCAGGGTCAGCAGGGTCAGCACCTAACCACACCACACTTAGCACACCAATGTCTGCACGTGGCTGCTTCCTTATCTCCCCGCTGCAGCACAGAAAGCTCACACTACAGCACGATGGTGGGGTAACTTGCAGAGACTGCACCTGCAAGGAAGAGAGACCTGGGCTGCACATCCCTTGCAGGGCACTTTTGCCTTGCTGCTCCCATTCAAAGGCACTCCTCCAAAGAAATGTGGTACAGGAAGGACTCAGCCCCTTGACAGTCAGCTCCCAAGAACTCACCTGCCTTTCTCCAAAGACCACAACACCACAAGGCCTTCACTCCTTCAAAGGGATTCCAGCAGGCTAAGGCCCAGCCAGAAAAGCGCATCTCCCACAACGTCCGCTCCTCTAAGCACACACTGCTGCAGACCAAAGCTCTTATGAGCAAGAGGAAATGAGAGGAAAGAGGGAAAAAGCAGGCTTGGTTCACATCCTGGAGCAAGGAGAAACACTCCCTGGCCTTCAGGAAAAATCCATGCTGCAGGTGCTGGCAAGCGCTTGGCAACCCCAAGGCCTGAACGTCAGTGCGTCAAAGGCAGCAGGCTGCCAGCAACTCTGGCCCATGACACCAGGGCAGCCTAGGCCCAGCCAGCATAGTCACACCCTCACCTTGCAGTGCTCCCCAGCTCCCCACTCTGGCACCACTGCCCACACACAGCACCGCCCTCTCCAGCTCTCTCCTCCAATGCTGAGCACCAAAATACTGGGATCACCACCCGGACCCACCACATGGCAGCCCTGCACTGTGACACCCTGCACACACCACTGCTCGCCTCACAGACGGGGGCCAGCAAACGTGCACCTCTGCATCAGCAACACAGAGGGCACCCCAAGTGCCCCACAACACAGAAAGCCCAGCTCTCCAACTCTGCAGTTCCCTTCTAGTCCTCCAAGGCTTTGCAACAATCACTGCCTCTCAGCATCCACTCACAGTCCTATACACAGTTACTTCCCTTCTCCAGGAAGCAGACGAGTGCTCTCACAAGCCCTGATCAGGCCACCTCTTGCCATTCGTTTGTGCCTCAACTTCTCTGAAAAGAACATCTCTTTCAAAATATGGCCCATACTTGTTTCAGGGTGACATTCCTTCTGTCTCCTCCAACAGACTTTGCACCCATTCTCCACTGGCTGCACACTTGGCCAGAAAAGCACCAACCTCTAATGTATTACAGTTCCAAATGTGTCATAAAAGGAGATGGACACCTGAAAGACAGGCACAGCATTTAGACCTTGCAGGAACATCTCATAAGCTCCTTGCTGTTTCCACAGGGGGAATTTCTAAAGCACACACAGACAATGGGGAGAAGAGATTACTAACACCAGTGCTTACACCAGCATCAGATTTATTTAGCAGCCTCAAAACTCTGTCTGGACTCCCTAGCTGACCGGGAGCAGCCTGCAAGCTTCTACTTAGCAACAACTGGAAAGTCAAACTCCATGTCCATATTCACCAGAGAACAACACCCACATTTTTCATGTAGTAGTACTGACACAGGATGACAGACTGGAACAGAATTCCTGTCAGACGATTTGGAACATCTGCTTGACCTAATAGTTACATTTACATATTGCTGTAGAGCTCTGCAGCGGTCAGTCCCTCCTCTGGGCACACGCAACAAACCCAGAAGTGACCTCACCACCACCATCCAGGCTGCGTGTCTTCTCCTGATCTACCACCTGCTCAGAGAGGTGACCTCACAAGGGCAAACCCCCAACACACGCCTACAGCTGCTACAGGCTTCAGAGACACACGTTTCCTCAAAATATCTTCCCCCGCCATGAACCACTGCTGCCTGAGCAGGTACTTAGACAAAAGAGACCTCACACTCAACGCCCATGCCTAACACACACCTTGGGAAGAAGAGATTATTAGCACCACTGCGTACACCAGCACTAGATTTATTCAGTAGTTTAAAAGATCTAGTTGGACTCCCATGATGACCAGGAGTAGGCTGCAAGCTTCTACTTAGGAACTCAACAAGTCAAGCTCCATGTCCATGTTCACCAGAGAACATCATCCACATTTGAAACGTAGCAGTACTAACGCAGGATGACAGAGTAGACTAGAATTTGTGTTAGATGATGGGGGACATCTACTTCTGCTTGATTAATTTGTTGCCTTTCTCTGCTGCTATAGAGCTCTGCAGGGCTCAATCTCTCCTCTGGGCACATGCAACAAACCCAGGAGTCACCTCACCACCACCATCCAGGCCATGAGGCTTCTCCTGACCTGTCAGCTGCTCACAAGGGCAAACCCCCAACACATGCCTGCTGATGGCCTACGGGCTTCACAGACACTACTTGGGCTTGCCTCAAAAATAACTTCCCCAGCCATAAGCCACTGCTGTCCTAGCAGGTACTCGAACAAAAGAGACCTCACTCTCAATGCCCAGGCCTAACTGCCTGCTGCCGCTCTATCAGGGACTCAGAAAGACGGGACCTCACAGCCACCTGCACAACCAGGTCTGTGTCACTGGCCAAAAAGCCCCCAAGGCAGGAATTACCTCACTAGAACTTCCCCAGCCAGCAGACAAATCCTGGCTGATCCGCTGCTCAGGCAGAAACCATCTCAAAAACGCATCCCAGTGCGGACCTGCTGCTGCCCTATCCACTGCTCCACGGGAAGTGACATCACAAGCAACAGCCACGCCTTCTCCCTCCAGCCGGCCTATCAGGGACTCGCGCAGAACTGACCTCACCATCAACAGCTGAGCCATGGGCCTCCTCCAGCCCCACCAGCTACCTACAAACACTTGATGGCACACAGGGCATTTTCTCATACAGCCCTTTTAAACACTAGGGACCTCACTGCCCACCCTGCTGCTGCCTGCAGCTCCCCCTGCCCTTTCCCACGGCTGAGCCACCTCCCAAATGGCCTCCCTGATTCACTTCTGGCTTCACAATGCTCACAGTGCAGCAAAGCACCCATTGCGTAGCAGTTGCAACCCCCCTCCTCCCCAAAAAAGATTCTCTTCTGCCTAGGTAGTCTCTATATGTAGCAAGAGAGCAGGGCCTCATGTCCCAGTCAGAGGGAGAAGCCTTCCCACAGCTCACAAGTCTACTTCCTTCCCAAATGCTGAACAAGCACAGCCAATCCTCTGCACATCAAGCACAACAAGCACTCTCCTATTTTACGCACTGACAATTTGAGACATGGCAACGGACTCCGTACAGGACATTTCAATTGCTGAAATCAGCAGAGCCAGAATTCAGCAATTCTTCATCCTCATCTAGGATTATGCGAATAACAACCGCGAGTGTGAAAATGGCCTTTCCTCAACTTCCAAGCCCCCTGAAAAGCAAAACACCTCACACTTAACAGAGCTCTTCTGCAAACACCCTTCAGGCTGCTCCCAGGGTCACAGGTCCTGGAGCACACCAAGAACTATGGCGCAATCACAACGACTTGGGCACGACACCTCGCGAGGACACCAGCAACCTGCTCTCACTTTGACCAGCAGATCCCAGACACAGCTCTGAGTAGCACCCGGGGCTGTGGGGGCAGCAGCAAATCAGGGAAACGCTTGAAAATGCATCTCAGACCCATAAAAGGTTCAAAGATTCCTGCACCCAAACCCCACCAAGGCGCCCTGGCCCAGCTGCTCGGCGCAGGCCGGCACGCCTGGCTCGCAGGTCAGTTCCCCTCGGTGACAGGGCGCTGGGTCCCCTGCTCACAGCCCCAACAGCCCCTTTGGGAGCCCCTGCAGGGAAGCAGCCCCCTCACCAGCACCGCTGCCCCTGCTGCAGCGAGAGGGCACCCACCTGCATTTGAACGCACCCTCAGCCCCCACCAGCCCCACTCGCACCCGCTCTCACTCCCGCTCCCTTCTCGCCTGCTTCGCTCCCTCCCTTCTCGCACCTCTCTCTTCTCTTGGCCTTTTCCCACTCTGGACTCCGATTGGCTGACACAGCCGTCATTCCAATCCATCCCTGCCCTCCTCCTCAGGACAGCCAATAGGAGGGCCGCACTCAGGCGATGCCATGGCAACGCTGCGCCCTCCTGCCCTGGCAGCCAGCTCTGCCCCCTCCCCCGCGGGACGGCGCCATCTTGTAGGCAGCAGCGCGGGGCGCGGCGGGGCCTGGGGGCAGCCCGGCACCGGGTGCCCGGGCAGTGCGGGGCCCCAGGCACAGCCGCTCTGCCGCAGGGGCCCCGCGGGGCTCCTTGCTGCCGTGCGCCCTGGGGGCCCTGCTGGGCTTGGAGGGCGGCCCTGGGGCCTGTGCTGGTGCCAGCCCTGGTGCCAGCACTGGGGCCCTGGGAATGGCCGGAGCGCCGGAGCCTGCGGGTGAGGTGCTGCTGCCGCCAGGGCAGGGCAGTGTCCTCTCGGCCCTCCTGCCCCGGCCCCTTCTCCAGGGCAGCCCCAGGGCTTGGCAGCCCTCCTGCTGTGCCTGGCAGGGCTGGGAGGGGGTTCTGGAGGGGTCACTCCAGAGGGCTGAGGAGCCCCATGGGGGCACAGGGCAGCGAGGGGGAGACCAGCTCTGGGCCTGTTGTTGCCAGGGAGTGGAGGTGTGGGGTCAGGAGGAGGCTGGGGGAGTTGGTCATGTTGGGCTCACCCCAGCAGTGCACCCCCCAGAGAAAAGTCCTTGGGATAGCCAGGTCTTAGAGGGTGACAGTGGCGCCTCCACCTGTTCACAAAGTGCTCTCCAAAACAGGCTGTCTTGGGTGCAGAGGTTGGAGCCCGTTTGGCAGGAGGACAGAGGCTGCGGCCATCTCAGGATGAAATCTCAGAGCCCCAAATCTGCTCTGCCAAGTTAGAATCCTAAAAGGATACAAACGGTGTCAATCCTCACTGGAGAGCTACAGAAGCACTGGAAACAAGCAAGTGCATTCCTGGCTGATGGTGTCCCTGCAGCAGTCCTCCATCTCGCTTGTCCCTTGCCCTCAGCTCACCTCTCAAGCCCAGGACGAGGGACGCTCTTCCCATCTCATCACCCAATACTCCTTGCCGACATGCTGCTGCTCCTCCGCATGTCTACAAGGGCTCCTAGTGCAGCCCCGTTGCCTCCTGTCCCCCGTCATTTCCACAGAGCCACTACGAAGGACAGTGGTGAGGACTGCGTGAGCAGTGCCCAGCAGCGCCTGGGCCTCGCAGGGCAGTGAGGGCCCCCACCCACGGCACCATGGAGACCTCCCTGTGATGCAGCACATCCTGCTGTGACCTCAGCTCGTGTCATGTGGGGGCTCACTATGCCATTGCCGTGGAGATGGCCCAGCCAGGGAGCAGAGAGATTTCCTCTCCCCTCCTGGAAAGCAATCCCCTCCCTCCCCCCAGTTATTTCCCAAACATTTCTTATAAATTCCTACATCTCCAGAGGGGCCTTGGGCATTAGGGCAGCCCCAGCCCCAGGAGCCAGACGTCCTGGCTGCCACATGGTCTCCCGAGCCACACATGTCTCTCAGGCAGGATTTTGCCCGGGATCCACAGCAAGTTTTTCAGTTCACAGTTTCTGTGTGCCTCCTCAAACAGGAGCCCCTGAAGGCCCCCAGGGAGCTGCAGGAGCATTGGGAACAAGGAACTGTTGCCTGGGCTGATGGTATTGGTCCAGCAGTTCTCCATCTCTACTTGCTCCTTGTCCTTGGCTCACCTCTGTAGCTGAGGAGGAGGAATGCTCTTCCTGGTTTGGCACCCAAAACTCCTTTACAATGAGCCCACTGCCTGCTGGCGAGGGGCCCCAATGTGGCCCCATTGCATCCTGTCCCCACTTCTTTCCATAGAGCTGCTATGCAAATCAAAAGTTTCTTTTCTCTTCATTTCCTGCTTTTGCCCATAGCAAGACAGCAGAAAAATCTCACTCTTTCAGCAGAGTCCCCTACTTTTACACATCTGCTTTCTGAACTTTTTGAACAGTATTTCCCTCTGTATTCCCCGCCTACTGCTACCACACACCCCAGTTCCTTTCCTTTGCTCCAGCAGCATGCTAAGATTGAGAAAGTCTAAGTGGGGTGTGTATGTGAGGGAAATAAAATAAATAACGAGATGCCAGCACAAACAGCAGTGGGATGGCAAAGCAGGTGGTGTATGAAAATGCCATGTCAGACACCCCAAAGAAGTCACGTCCTTCCAAAATCTGCCAAGTGAAAATGACGTACAAAGCCAAACATTTCTGAAGGCTTGTTGAATTTGGTGCCTCTGGTTGTACATGATGCCAGGGCCACCTGGCTGTAAGAAGCACTTGGGAGAGGGCCAAGCCTTGCAGGAGGCAGCCTCGGCTGGAGCTGAGCCCTGGTAAGAGCAGGAGAGAGCAAGGCAGGGGTCTTGAGGGTGCTCTGCTTCTTCTGCTAGCCAGACTGGCTGGGCAGAGGCTTTGTCAGTGTGGGGCAAGAGATGGGAAATGGCAGCTGCCTTGGGCACCCCCAGGTATGTCCTTGCAGGCTGCCAGGCGAAGCATGCAGTCAGCCTGCTGGCAGGCAGAGACTTCCTGCTCCTTGCCAGCACTTCCCACCTGCTCCTCAGCAGCTCCAGGGAGTCAGGCAGAGGCTTACAAAGTCACCATCATGGTCATCTCTGCACCTTTGCGAGGACACGTGCAGAAGCCTGTGAGCCCTGTGCGTTGGGCAGCCGAGGCAGCCTGTGCCTTTGGTGGGAGCAAGCTGGGCTCCGGCTGTGCTGCACTGCTGCGTGCAGCTCCTGCTGGCGACCTGTGGGCAGAAGGACTCACAGGGTGGAGGCGGTTGACTTGGTCCGAGTGGCTGGCGAAGAGCAGGAAACCTGAGGGCCGTGGGCAAGGGAAGCTCTGGCTGCACGCGGCCTGGCTGAGCTGGGCCCAGAGCTGCTCTCTGCCCCTCAGCGCAGAGCTCAGGGCTCTGTGGGGGCCTTGGAGCATGCAGGTTGCTGTGCTTTGTCCCAGGGAAAGTCCCGAGGACCGGCAAGAAATCCCTCACTGGCTGCAGCAGCTCCTGCCTGCCTCTTTCACCCCAGCTCCTTTGCCAAACCAGCTGCCTGCTCTCCGGGCAGCTCCCATGCCTGCTGCCTGCCCCTGCCTCCAGCCCCATTGCTCACCTCGCCCCTGCGCTCCGGCATGCCTGGCAGTGTGTGTGCAGCCTGGCAGCAGACGTTTGCTGCCGCTCCTTGTAACTCTGCATGACCCTCTCCTAGGGTCCTGCTGCTCTGGCCCCAAGGGCAGCTGCTGCCACCTCATGGAGCGGCTCTCCTCAGAGTGAGGACCCCAGGGGCTCTGCTCCAGCAGGGACACAGTCTCCACGGAGACAGCCCCATCAGCAGGGCCTTGGAGGCACCATGCCACCACCATCACAAAGCACTGCCGCTCACCATGGAAACACCCCTCACCAAGCCCCGGGGATCGCTGGGGGCACCCCCAGCACAACGCCTTGGCAGTCCCCATGGGCACACCCATCCCCATGGCCTTGCCTCCAAGCCTCTGCTTTCAGCTTTGGAGCCTGCCTGGCAGCTGACAGCTGGGCAGCACCACCAAGTTGCCTCTCTCCACCCCTGCACTCCATGCCCCTTGCACAGGCTGCCCTTCTTCAGGCACTCCAGAGCACACAGCCACTCCAAGGCTACCCCTCGCTCTGCCTGCTAATCCTCAGCCCTCTCCAGTGGCTCCTTGTGCAGCCCATGCCACAGCTCCCTGCATTCCTGCTGCTGTCGTGATGGGCTTGTTTTTCCCCACACCACCTGGCACCTTTCCTTGCCATCCCAGGCCATTGCTTCCTCACTCTTCTTGCAGTCAGTGTCTCCTCTAGGTTGCTCCCCCACCAGCTTGCCCAGCTGAATCACCATCAGCTCAGCACTTGGCAAGTGTCCTGCCAAAGAAACGCTGCCACCCTTGTTTCAGCGATGCTGTGAAAAAAACCCTGCAAATAGCAAACAAGACTCAAGGAAAAGAAGGGAAGAAGAGTCAGAAGCAGAGAAGGTGTGCTAGCTTTTTGGATCTACCACCTGGCACCCATCTCTGTGCAGAAATAAACAATTTTCTGGACCCTGTGTGTCTGTTGGTTGCTTGCACACTGGGTAATAGAACGCAGTTTGGGGACAACACAGGGATAACTACAAACAGTCTGAACACAGGCTGGGGAAGCTCTAGGGTGGAGGAGTGGCCCACGCAGGGCAGGGTCATTCCCCCACGGAGAGGGGTCTGCATGGGGCAGGGCTCCTCACAGCTCCTGCTCACCCCCAGGACACTTCCCAGGGGCTTCTCAGCAGGTAGCTCCAGGCAGGGATGACACCAAAGGCAAGGAGCTTCCCCACATCTCTGCTTTCAGGTCCCTGCTGCTGGTATGGGGGGAAGGGAAAGGGGCTGCCAAGCCTGGACAAGAGCCCGAGACTCCAAAGCTGATGGAGAGACCAGCAGGTCTGAAGGAAGCTCACAAAGTTCCTTCCCCGACATGCACAGCACCAGCAGCACCTTTGCCAACCCCAGCTGGATCTGTCCTCGCTACCCCGAGCATCTGCCAACATGCAGATGCCCCTCAACACTGCCTCGCTGCCAGGAGGTGTCTGTGGGGCAGAGCTGAGCACACAGGGCTGTGATGGGCCTGTGGGTCATTGCTTTCCTGAGGAAATGTCACCTTCAGACCCTCGACTGTCTCTGGGGAGGTGTCCCGAGGGGCTGTGAGCGCCCTCCAGAAGGGCACAGCTCTTCCACAGCCGCTTTGCCGCGATACCTGAGAGCCTGGCTCTGGCCACGGCCATCAGGAGCCTCCGCACGTCCTTCTCCTCACGGTGCCCACAGCTGGGCTGGGCTCAGAGAGGAGTTGGGGACCTGCCCCGGGGAAAGCGGGGCTGTCAGCAGGTGCACCAGGGCGCTGGCTGCCTCCTGCCTCCAGCCTCGAGAAACGACAAGCACCGCTGTACCTGCACCCTCTCCTCACAGCTGGGATGGTGCTGAGGAACCGGCACCACAGCATCCAGCACCGAGCCATGGGGCCACAAGGAGAAAGGACGGAAGAGCCGGGGGCTGCCGGGGGCCGGAGGCGGCTCAGGCCAGGCCGGGCCTTCCCCATTCGCTGCTGCCACACAGCCGGGCCGCGGCGGCTCTGGCTGCCCCCGCATGCACGGCCACTCTCTCTGCCCAGCCCGCGGCCCTCGGCCCCGGCGTGGCAGCTCCCGGCGCTGCGGCTAAAGGCTCCGGGCGGCCCCGGGCCAGGAGATGCTGCCCCGCGGCAGCAGCCGCCTCTCGCGCCCTCCCCGCCCGCAGGGCCCGGCCAGGCACGGACCTGCCCCCAACGCGCTCCTCACTCTCCTCTGGGCCACTGCGCATGCTCCGCCCTGACCGGCCACACCCCTCCCTCTTTGCCACGCCCCTCTTGGTCCCTCCCCTTGGCTCCCCTGCCCCGCCCAACCTGGCCCCTGAACAGCGCACGCGCACTGCTGCCTCCCTCCCGCCCCTCCCTGGGGTCCCACCCCACGAGGCCACACCCCACGGGAGCTATTGGAGGAGTGAGGGGTGGGAGGGTCTGTGGTGCAGGGGGCGTCACTTCCGGCTCTGGGGGCGGGGCCTGAGTGTCACTGGCTGCTGGTGCTGGTGCGTGGGGAAACGCTGCTGCCGGGCGCTGCTGCCGCAGGGCCCCGCTCTGCCCCGGGGCCTGGGCAAGTCTGCGGGAGGGGAGGGGAGGGGAGGGATGGGAGAGAAACCTCTGCGCTGTGCTGGGGGCAGCAGCTTGCCCGTGAGCATCCCGGGGATACAGTGGGGGTTTTCAGCCTGCACTGCGGCCTGGCGGGTGCCGAGAAGCCCTGAGCTGTGAGAGCTGCAGCACTAGTGACCCCGCAGGCAGCAAGGAGGGAGAGGACCAGAGCAGCTGCTTCCTGTGCTGCTTCTGCCCTGGGATGTTCTCCCCTCGTGGAAAGCTGAAACACCCTGGGTGTGTGTGGAGAAACTGTTGGTGAAAGCAGATAGGCAGGAGCTGCTGTCGTAGTGTGCAGGGGCAGTGCAGTATTCAGTTTTCTCGATCAACCTGTGAAAATGTGACATCTTTCTTCAGCTTTCAATTAGGAACAGTCACAAGCTGTCATGTCCAGGAGTGGGAAGAAAAGAGGACTGTGAAAAGAGCAGGGCCTGAGCCCTGAGGTAACTATATGTAGCACTCTAGAGCTTTGTTGAAAGCTTCCTCTCTTCCTGCAGTTGCTAAGGAAGAAAGCAACAGGATGGCCGCAAACGGGCACTGTCCTTGCTAGACCAAGGAGAAGGACTTGAACACACCCTTGCGTGGAGAGCATTTTCCTTCCCGTACCTTCGAGCTGGGAGGTTTGGTCCATACCATCCCTATTGGTCCTTTTGGTTACTGGGGAAGGATTGACTTAATTCCAAAGAGTTCCAGACTCTTTGGTGCTGCCCGCAGCCTACCACAGGCCTCAGCAGGAGCCAGGTGTTAGGCGCAAAGGCTGAGCCAGAGTGAACAGTCCCATCTCTGGTGACAGTGAAAGTACTCCTTTGGGGGGCAGTAGAGGTGTATACAGGGAATGTCTGTGTATGTGCTTGGTGTTCAGAGCCTCTGTGGTTTAATGGTACTCCTTTCCAGGTGGAGATAGTCACTCTGCTGACTGGCCTCTAAAATGCAAGTGAGCATTTTGGAGACGTCCAGTTGTAACTCGGTGTGCCGGTCTTTACTTGGAGTGAGCTAACTGTGCTTGGAGGCAAGTATGCTTGGAAATGTTCCTGTTTTCCCTGGCAGGATAACATGCGTCTTGCAGTCTTCCTCCCCAGTAGATCAACAAGGGCTTTACAGAGGAGGTGCTGGTGGCTTCCCCCTTTTCCAATGAGTGAAAGTGACACAGCAAAAGAGAAAGGCTCCTGCCACGCATTGAGAGAAGACAGTGGGAAAGCATGTGAGCTCTTCTTTCTCTTTTCTCTTTTTTTCTCTTGCTGCTCAGAAAGAATAGTGCTGGAAGTTGATGTGATGTTTTCCCTTGTCCATTTGTGGAATGGAGGATGTATCCAGACTGAGCACTGCAAAAAGGGCACCTCCTAACCGTGAGGTGGATTCATCAGCACTGGAGGTGATGACATTGAAACAACTCGTTGCTGTCTTTCTCTGCTTCTCTCAGGCATTACAGACCAGCAGAAAATGCTTGTGACAAGGGCAAAGCAGTGAAGCAAGCCAGTGCAGAGGTAAGCTAGTGTTCCTTATCATTTCATTTTTAGGGAATGATGGTTGAGTGTATTCAGCCATTGCACTCTTTGTATGTTGTAAAGAATGCTCTGCTGCCTTATTTTTTCCCCAGGGGAGAGGAGAGCATTCTTCAGGAAATGACACTTTCCCAGAGGTTGCCTGCTGTCACTTACTTTGTTTCTGTGCCATTCTGAGCACAGAAACAGTAGTACACAGTGGGATAGTTTGAAAGCAGCCATCCCAAAGAAGGACCTTGGGAGTTTGGAAAGGGAGGAATGTGCTGGTTGGTTGGGTGCTTTTGTGTGCAAAAGTATCCTTCTCGCTGTTTTATGCATGAGGAAGACTCTTTGCACTGTCTGCTAGTCAGACGGTCTGTCCTTGTTTGCTAGCACTTGGCTTTCAGAGGGCTAGGAAAACAAGGGCCTGCAGAGTCATGCTACAGCCTGAGGAAAAAGGGATTTTTTTTTCTTTCCTTTTTCTGTTTTTTGTGAACCCATCCCTACTGCAGATCCAAGTGTTTTATCCTAACAGGCCCATGGGTTGTTTGCCTTCCTTAAGCACACTTGGATGCCAACAGCCATGTTGCAGCCACTCTAATGCACACCGTGGTGTCTTTATTGCCTGACTCCAGTGTTGTTGTCTGTTCCCCTTTGGTTGTCAGCTCAGCTCCCTTTGGAGCTCAGCCGCCTCCAGGTCTTCCAGACTCCTGTCTTTGGTGCCTTGGTCTGGAGAACGCCTGCTGTGGTTGTCTGAAACCTCAGTGTTGGGAGGGCTACAGCGTCATGTGGCACAAGAGGCCTTTGCTGTTCTCGTGTTCATTCCTGAGCTGCTTTCTTGTGTAGCCCTCCTGTTTTCAGTGCTAGTGCTAGTCCTCCTGTGCTAGTCCTCCTGTGCTAGTCCTCCTGTTTTCTGTCAGCTTCCTCTCTTTCCCCTGTTACTGCTGAAGTGAGAACAGCCTGAAACAACTGTGCCCTTCCAAGCGAGGAGTGTGAAACAAAGAACCCGGCTGCTGTTGCTACCTGAGCAGCGAGATGAAGCCTGTGATCCTCTGCTCTGAAACACTGTGACAGTTTCCAAGGTCTAACTTGACCGGCTTTTTGATGGGCCTTTTTTCAGGCGACTGCTCCATCCCGGTTCGTGCGCTCAGTGAGCCCTTTGCGCTTTCACTATGTTTTTTCAGGCCACTGTGAGAGAGCTCACTGCTGCATCAGAGGAAGGCAAGCCAGAGGAGATCAGGAGTAGTGCTTTCGACCTCACTGCCACCCCTGAGGATATCCATAGACTAAGGAAGCTTTGCTAGTTCAAGGATGAGGTAATGTCTGCTGCCGTGTAGTCATGTTCTCATACCTCTTGACTGTGTATGTGAATTTTCTTTTCAAATTCTTTGCTTTTCTTTCACTGCACTCAGCAGGAGGGAAAATGGAATCTAAGTGCAGCATGTAATTGCAAGTTCTCAAACGCTTGTTCTTAATGATCTCTCCAAAGGGACCATTTCCTTCTTTTTTTTCCTCTTTTTTATGGTTTTATGTACCTGTCTCAATTTCTCAGAGTGACACAGTCTCTCACACCCTCTCAGAGTGTCACTGTCCGAGAGAACTTTTATTATCCCTGTCTCATTATAACTTACAAATTGATAAGTATGGCCATACTAGAGGTATCCTCTAATCAGGGAGGACCTATCTTCTTCCTCAGAAAAACTGAAGGAACAGTGAGAAGTTGGCATATACACTTCATGCTCCTTTTTTTTTCCACTCTAAAACTTACCCAAGTGATGGCTGGGGTTGAAAGAGGCAAGAAGACTGCCTGATGCCTTCCATCGCATAGGCACAAGCAGCTTTTAGTTTGTTGTGGTTTGATCCTCAGTTACTAAGTCGTCTTATTCCTTATGCACAGAAGAACGCTGTGTGCTTGGGCAGTGGGGTTAGCCTAGAGGCTAAAGGGGCACTGCTTAGCTTCCTGTGCCTGTCCCTGTGACTCAGGTTTGGGTCCCTATTTGCCTGTTTTTCCTTGACATCTCATCCCCTCCCAAAGAATCTCCTGGGTCCTGGAGTTCAGTCACCTGCTCCAGGCAAATCTATCGCAGAATCGATTTTATAGATAGACTTAAGTTCCCTTGTGAGATATTTCCTTGATTGAGAGCCACATGCAGAATTTCCTTTTCAGGAATTTGAAGTCTTTTCAAATCCAAGTGGCATTTCCTGATGGCAACTTTATGGGTATTGCTCCTTGTGGCAGCATTGCTTGTGAGGGTAACTGATTCTCTCTCCATAGAGCAACTTCTCCTGTACGGAACAATCCTGTTTCCTCTGTCTTAGTTTGGCTATGTCAAACTGAATTCTCCTAGTGTGCTTCCGTGTGATTGGCACTTCACTTCTGGGGCATTTGCATAGCCTGCCTTTGTTGCTTTTTGTTGCAATCTCAGTTCCTTTTTTTTTCCAAGGAAACCAGAATTACTCACAGTACGTCATATGCTATCCCTCAAGTGCCATTAGGAATACTTCTGTATCTGCTGGGAAACTATTCCTTTCTTTGTGATTCTACTTGTAGATTATTAATCTGTAACTAGCTGATACACTCAGCTTTGTGCCTGCATAAGAACTCGCAGCAACCTCCACATTTCCTGAATCCTGCTTTAGAGCAGAAATTCTTGTCACAGCACGGCAGCCTGAGAGGTGCAGAGAAGCCCTGAGCTGTGAGAGCTCCATCACTAGTGAAACCTAAGGCAGCAGGTGAAGAGTGAAAAGAAGAGAGAAGCCGCTTTCTTTGCCACTTCTACTGCTTGATGTTCCCTCCTAATGGAAAGCTGAAACACTCTGGGTGGGTGGTGAAACTGACGGGGAAAGCAGAGAGGCATGAGCTGCTGCTCTACTGAATGGTGGAGGTGCAGGGGTAAGGAGTCAGTTTGTATTTGCTGCCAGGGATAAGATTTTTTTAAACAAACATTTTTTTCCCTGCTGTAATCTGGACGTTAGCTCAAAAGATGTCTGTCACGACAGAGAAGCAAAACAAATATCTCCACAAGACTGTGCCGTCCTGCAGGTGTGTGTGGGGGCGAGGAGGGGGATTTGGGGGCTCTTGGAGCAAGCTATCTTTCTGTACAAAAGTCTGGAAAACATTGATGCATGCCCCCAGAGAAGAGAAATTTTCTGGGCACTCAGAGCAACACAGGCAGGACCCAGCGATGTCGAGGGAAACCCATCCCAGCCATACCAAACCAACCACTCTCTCCAGAGGACTTTCCTAACCCTTGGGCTGGGAGTAGGAGAGGAGATGGGAGAACAGTCATCCCAGACTTGCCTCCGTCAGGCCCTCAGCTCCACAACGTGTCATAGCTTCAGGTGAGTTCTCTCAGGCAACACTTCCCATGCCTCTGGTGCATGGAGAAGACTGGGTAGGCACACAGGAGACAAGGGAGAGAAAGGGCAGAGATGCCAGCAGGTAGAGTTGGGCTCCCTGTGTCAAAGATGACTAGAGGCTGACTAAGCAAACTAACTCCTGTAGGGACTTGGAAAGGCACATCTTGGACAGTATTTAAGGGGGGTGGAGTCTCCCTCCTGCAAGACTTGCCCCAGCGCTCTGCAGAGACTAGGAAGAGCAGGAAGGTTGACTGTAGGGAGGCTCGCAAGCTTTAGCAGGTGCAGAGCTGGGAGGTGCCCTTACAAACTTCTGAATGCAGGCCCTGAGGCATTGCACTGCCTCGTAGGCTCTGCACCAGAGCCCAGAGAGCAGCACTGCAGTATGAGGGATGTCCTGAGAAGCCTTGAATCCTCAAATGCCGGAGATCCAGGGTGCCAGAGCTGTACAGATCGTGGGAGAGCAAGGGTGCCAGTGTGGATCCAGGGTGCCTGGGCTGCACAGATCCCTGGAGGAGCCAGGGGGTTGGTGTGGGGAAGGGCAGGGGGCTGAGGAGCATACCCAGGGGAGAAGCAGAGCCCCAAAGTGACACTGAAAAGCCCAAGGACCATCTGAAGCCCAGAGTTGAGACCTGGCTTTTCTCAGGCTCACACAGAAGGAAAGGTGGACTAAGTTCATGGGAAATGGGAAAACTTCCTCCAATTGGCTACGTGGCCTGACCAATGGCTTTGGAGTCTGGCAGGGACGAGGGTCCTGGGTAGAGCTCTCTGGATGATGTGTGTTTGCTCTTTTCTGGCGTATCATCTCTATCTTAAGCACCACAGAGCGAGAAACCTTGCTGAAGGCTTCTCAAATCAAAGAGCCTGCTTTGGTGCCTAAAGGAGGAAGGTTACGTCCTGTCCCTTATTCTCCTATACCCTACTTCAAATAAAAGCGAGATCCACAGCAGCCACCAGTTTTGAGGCTCATCTAAGCATCTCAGCCTGTGGCCACCCTTTGTGCTTTTTCATCCCACTGGACTTTGATCCTGTAAAAATGCCAAAACCCAATCCAACCCCCAAACCCCAGATTCCTGCACAGAATCCTGTTGCCTCGTGCAGCAGCCAGGGAGTGCAGGAGCACAGCAGTGACCTCTCCAGGTCCCGACTTCAGATATTTCCCTGACTTTGGCACCACTTGGAGACATTCTTGAAGGAATTTATCAGAAAGTTTGGGAAAATACCTGGGGGAAGGGAGATGCCTGCTTTCCAGGAGGGGAGAGGAAATCTCTCTGCTCTCTCCCTGGCGGTGCAATCTCCATGGCACTGACCTGCTGTGCCCCCAGATGACACAAGCTGAGGTCACAGCGGGATGTGCTGCATCACAGGGAGGTCTCTATGGTGTCCTGGGTGAGGGCCCTCACTTCGCTCTGAGACCTAGGTGCTGCTGGGCACTGCTCACGCCCTCCCTGCCGCTGCCCTTGTTGTGGCTCCATGGCAAGACTGGAGACAGGAGTTAATGGGGGCTGTGCTGGGATCCGTCGCTGACATGCAGAGGAACAGGAGCATGATGAAAAGGAGTGTTGGGTGAAGGGAAGAACATCCCTCCTCCTGGGCTGCAGAGGTGAGCCGAGGGCAAAGAGGGGAGATGGAGGACTGCTGGATGGACACCATCAGCCGAGACCACAGTTCCTTGTTCCCAAGGCTCCTGCAGCTCTCCACTGAGGGTAAGGGCTTTGGGTACTTCTTCCCGAGATGTTGCACAAAGATTGGTAACTGCAAAAACTGCTGTGAATCCAGGGCTGTGGGGGTGGCTGGACAGGACTGGGGGCTGCCACAAGAGTCATCTCTGAGGGTCCCATCTGTCTTAGTGGACAGCCAGGCCTCCTGGGTCATGGGTCAGGAGATGCGCTGAGCCTCAAGGCTTCTGTGGGGCCAGCTCCATTGCCTTTTGGGGTATGTGGGGGGGCATGGGAATCCATGGCAGGTTTCCCTGGGATCGTGTCCCCCTTTGCGATCCGGCTCTGAGAAGAATTAGGGTCCTGCATCCCAGAGGCTGGGGCAACCTGCTGCTCTCATGGGGCTCTCAAGAACCTGCTGAAATGTCCATGTACAAGAAGGAAACCACCTTGTAATGACCCCAGGTCCTCTGCCTGTTTGAGAGGACCTCTGTTCCTTTCATGCTTGGTACAAGTTGGTACAGCATGTTTTGGGCTCAGAGAACCATCTCGAGATGGTCATAGCCTGTGTCCTTGCGCAGATTGGACTCAAAACATCTGCATGCAAAAGAAAGCCTATTTGGGAGAGCACCTTGGAAACAGGTGGAGGCACGGTCCCCACTGCCAAGTCCTGACTGACCCAAGGATTTTTCTCTGAGCTATGGGGTGCAGTGCTGCAGTAAGCCCAAAAGAGCAATCTCCCCCAGTCCCTTCATGACCCCACACCCCTACTTCCTAGCACCAGCTGGCTCAGAGCTGGTCCCCAGCCTCACTGCCCTGTGCCCCCATGGGGCTCCTCAGCCCTCCGGAGCGACCCCTCGGGGCACAGCCCGGCCCCACACAGAGCAGCCCCTGCTGCGCCGTGGACCAGCCCTGCCAGGCGGAGCGGGAGGGCTGCCAAGCCCTGGGGCTACCCTGGGGAAGGGGCCGGGGCAGGAGGGCCGAGAGGACACTGCCCTGCCCTGGCAGCAGCAGCACGTCGCCCGCAGGCTCCGGCACCCCGGCCATTCCCAGGGCCCCAGTGCCGGCACCAGGGCTGGCACCAGCACAGGCCCCAGGGCCGCCCTCCAAGCCCAGCACGGCCCCCAGGGCGCAGGGCAGCGAGGAGCCCCGTGGGGCCCCTGCGGCAGAGGGGCCGCGCCTGGGGCCCCGCACTGCCCGGGCACCCGGTGCCGAGCTGCCCCCAGGCCCCACCGCGCCCTGCGCTGCCGCCCACAAGATGGCGCCATCCCGCGGGGGAGGGGGCGGAGCTGGCTTCCAGGGCAGGAGGGCGCAGCGTTGCCATGGCATCGCCTGAGTGCGGCCCTCCTATTGGCTGTCCTGAGGAGGAGGGCGGGGATGGACTTCAATGACGGCTGTGACAGCCAATCGGAGTCCAGAGTGGGAAAAGGCCAAGAGAAGAGAGAGGTGCGAGAAGGGAGGGAGCGAAGCAGGCGAGAAGGGAGCGGGAGTGAGAGCGGGTGCGAGTGGGGCTGGTGGGGGCTGCGGGTGCGTTCAAATGCCGGCGGGTGCCCTCTCGCTGCAGCAGGGTCAGCGGTGCTGGCGAGGGGGCTGCTTCCCTGCAGGAGCTCCCGAAGGGGCTGTTGGGGCTGTGAGCAGGGGACCCAGCGCCCTGTCACCGAGGGGAACTGACCTGCGAGCCAGGCGTGCCGGCCTGCGCCGAGCAGCTGGGCCTGGGCGTCTTGGTGGGGTTTGGGTGCAGGAAACTTTGTCCGTGTTGTGGGTCTGAGATGCATTTTCAAGGGTTTCCCTGATTTGCTGCTGCCCCCGCAGCCCCCAGGTGCTGCTCAGAGCTGTATTGGGATCTGCTGGGCAAATTGTGAGCGGGTTGCTGGTGTCCTCACGAGATGCCCTTCCCAACAATCTCTTTTGTTGTGGAAACTGCATTTCAGAGTGTCTCTGAGAGAGGATGTCCTACATGTCATGTCGTGTCCTAGCTGTTGTTTTGGGGACCTGGTATAAAGACATGGTCTCATCTCTGCCAAAAAGAGGATTAGAATGTCTCAGTTGCCTTGCTGGCTGTTCTCTCACAGATACAGCTCAGCATGGTGGGGAGATATTTGCCCCTATCTGTTGCAACTATGTAAGGCCAGCAGAACTGACAGTAACACTCCGATTCTGTCTGTCTTTCTAGGTTGCTCCAGTTGCGTACATTCCCAGTGCTTTTCTCAGGCCGCTGAGAATGGAGGAAGAATGCCAGGGTGTGTCCCTGTAGCTGTCAACATCTTTGCCAGCATCTTGAGCCCTCTGTGAAAGCAGCTGCAAGTGAATGAGATGAGGCTATGTACGCATGCAACGGCTTCTGTAAATGTGCCTGGCTGTTTCAGTATTGGAGAGGCCAGTGGTAGGCACACAGCTGCTGTTTCTGCTTGTGAGGTGCCTATTGCCTTGCTCTCTGATAAGCCAGCAGATGCCCAGTGGCTTTGATGAAGCCTGCAAAGTCACTACTTCCTCCAAACCAAAGAGCAAGTAGCAATTAAGTTGTTTGATACCTATTTGAAAGACTTCCACATGGTAAATACCAGAGGACAAGGAGACACATTATTAGTCTTGTGGCTGTGAGGTCAGTTCAGCCTGACTGCCTGCTAGGGCCGTGGCAGGCCCATGGCTGCGGGCTGCGCGTGTGAGGTCCCCTGTACCTCGGTGCCTGATGGAGCAATGCCAGGCTTACAGGTGTTGTTTATGCTTGTGAGGTCACTTCTGCCTGAGGCCCTGGTGGGCCAGAGCCAGGCCTACGGACGCTATTTGTGGGTGTGAGGTGGCTTCTGCAGCAGTGCCTGACGTGACAGTGCTGGTCACGTGGCTGCGGATAGTTGCTGTGAGGTCCCCCGTGCCTCGGTGCCTGACAGGCCAGTGCTGGTTCAAAGGCTGCTGTTAGTTGCTGTGAGGTCCCTTGTGCAGCGATATTTTATAGGACTGTAGTAAGCCCATGGCTGCTGCTCGTGGCTGTGAGGTCACTTCTGCCTGCGTGCCTGATAGGTCAGTGCCAGGTACACAGCTGGTGTTCATGGTTTGTAGGTTACTTCTGCCCCAGTGTTTGATAGGCCAGTGCTGGGCACGTGGCTGTTTTTTGTGGTTGTGAAGACACTCGTGCCTCAGTGCCCAGTCGGCCAGTGCCAGGCCCCCAGCTGCTGGCTGTGCTTGTGAGGTCTCTTGTGCCTCAGTGCCTGAAAGCCAGCACTGGTCACTAGGCTGCTGTTTGCAGTTCTGAGGTCACTTGTGCAGTGGTGCCTGATGGGCGAGTGCCAGGCCCATGGCTGTTGTTTGTGGTTATGAGATCTTCTCTTGTGGTTGTGTGGATCGTCTCTTTCTAATGATCCCTGAAAAACAGTCTATTCTGGATCTCAAGGTCCAGAAAGCGGTCTATTCTGGATCTCCAGCTCCAGAATGCATCCCTGCATCTCCTCGGCATTTCCCCGGGTCATGTCTGCTGTTGTTGTGGGTGTGAAAGACATTGGTGCTGTGTGTGACAAAGATGACTGAAAGGTTGGAGCATCTCCCATAGGAGGAGATGCTGAGAGGGCTGGGACTGTTTTCCTGTTGTAAAACAGACTGCTAGTGTCTTTAGACATCCTTTGAGGGTGTCTAAATATCTGGTGGGAAGGTGTAAGGAAGGTGAGAGCGTGGCTCTGAGTGTTTCTCTGTGATAGCCGGGGAGAGGAGGAGAGGCAATGGGCACAAAATGGCAAATCATGAATTTCCACCTGAAGGTAGGAAAATACCTTCAGGTATTGTGAGGGTGGTTAAATGCTGGAAGAGGTTCCCTGAGAGGCTGTGGAGTTTCGACTTTGTGAGATACTCTAAACCTGCCTGACCTAGACCTGGGTAAGCTTTTGTAGGTGCCCCTTCTTGATCAGGGGGGTTGGAGCAGGGGATCTCCAGAGGTCCCTGCCAATATCGTCTTTTTTGTCATTCTGTGAAAACAGCAAAACTCACACTGAAAACAACCATTTCGAGAAAAAAAGAAAGAAGCCAAAGGGTTGCTAGAAACAACTAGATTGGCTCAGTTGTTTTCAGTGCTTATGGATGTGGAAGGGAAAGAAGAGAGTTTTTGATTTCAGGTCTGTTCTTTTCATACCATGTTCATTAAGAAAAACAAATCTCTGGCAGGGATATCAGGATGGAGGCAGCTGTGATGTTGCTGGCGGGGGGTCAAAGGACTACAGCAGAGGGGCCTGGAGGCAGCAGCTGCCTCGTCTGCCTGGTGCAGCTGAATTTGTGCATGTGCTTGTTCCTCAGGCTGCCCTTGTGAGAGAATTTCACTCTCTCTCCCGAGGCAGAGAGGCTGAGAAGAGCAGTTGCTCAGCTGAGATGCTGAGGCCCAAGTGGTGGGGGTGCTCACTTGCTCTAGAGGTATTGTGGGGTTGTTTTCTTTCTTTCAGGAAAACAATTTCCTGATGTGAAGAAGCAAGGACTCGTCCTAGCTTAGAAGTGGCTAGGATGAGTGTCCATGAGTGTGTTCTGCACCTTTCTTAGTTCTAGCATTTCTAATGCTCGGCATCCAGATGTGAGGCCCCTTGTACTTCCTTTTCATCCTTTGGAAAACTTACCTGCTAGTGGTGCACCTTCTTGTCTCTGTTGCCATGTTGGCCAACTCCTTTGCTCACAGCAGTCCATGCACTGCCATCTGCCTCCAGGCTAAGCCATCCTAGCTCTCTCAGGCTCTCCTCGGGTGAGAAATGTGCAAGACCTGTAGTCATCTTGATAGCCCTGTCCTGGACTCTTTCCAGCAGGTGCATGTCTTTCTTGTACAGGAGAGCCTAGATTTGGAAAAAGCATTCCACAGGTGGGGCCTCACCAGTGCTGAGCAGAAGGGAAGGATCACCTCTCTCGAGCTGCTGGCAATGCTCTTCCTAATTCAGCTGAGGATACTGTTGTCCCCTTTTGCTGTGTGAACGCGTTGCTGGCTCATGACCAACTTGTGACCAGGATCCCCAGGTCCTTCCCTGGAAACCTGCTCCTCAGCATCTTGGCAGTGGGGTGACGCTGCCACTTGCCACCAGTGCCCCCAGAACTAGGGCTGGCTTCATCCCCCTTCCTGCAAATGCCTCCTTCCCCTTTTCAGGCTCACACAGGGGCCTTGAGAAACACATTGAATCACAAGGCAGAGCAGGACGTGGTGAACAGCGTCATCGGTGGCCAGCCAGCTATCAGGAAAGCAGTCAGCTGAGGCCAGAGACCTTGTCACGAAGGGCTTTGGAAGGGCTGTGTGAGCGGGCGCAGGTCATGGGCTTGTGTGGGAGCACAGTGTCACGTTGAGCTCCTGCACCAGAACATCTGTATCAGAGGAGGCATGGCTCTGGAGCAGAGATGGAGATCATCTTGCCTTGTCTCATTGCCCCAACAACCAGACCCATCCTTTCGTCGTTTTCGGATTGCCTCGCTGGGAATCCACCTTTGTGTCAGGCTCGGGGCAGGCTTGTGCATTTGCACCTTTCCCTGAAGGACAAGTTGCCTTCAGAGCTGCAGCTCAACCGTGCAGCTGCCCCATTATGCTCCTGAGAAAGGTGTCAGCGAGGCTGTGGTGGTATTCGGCGTGGCATGCCATCCAAGAAAAAGGTAAGTGCCTATCATAGTCCCTGACATCCTCACTCTTGAGCTGCTCTGCCTGCACACGTAGGTTGGCCAGGCTCTGCAGATGAGTCTGTTGGTGGAGGTTTTGTAGCAGAGCTGAAAAAAAGGGGCCTATTCAAAGCAGTGAGAGAAATGGAGGCTCTGCACGTAGTCTCCCTGTGAGATAGCATGCAAGAGCCAGCACTAGTGCGTGCACTGTCCGAGTGAGGCGTGCCCATGGGGACGGGCTGTCTTTGTGGGTGGTGTGGGCAGCGCATGCCTGATGAGGGGCCTCAGTCATTTGCAGCGTGCCCGTGTTTGGGTGCAGCTGGCAGTAGGCCCCTGTTGTGCTGGGTGCCCCCGAGGCAGGCAGGAGCAATTGCGGTGCTGGGAGGGGATGCACATCCCGCCTGAGCGGGACCTGCCTGTGCAGAACATGCGTACCCTCTGTGCGGCTTGTTGTGTAGCCCCAGTGCTGCTGGGGACCCAGCAGCACGTTGTCCCTGGTGATGCCCCGGGACAATGTGCCCTTGCTGTGTTTGCAGGCAGTGCGCAGGAAGTCTAGCACCATGGACATAGAGACCGCTTGGAGTCTTCCGGCAAAGAAGCAACATATACGGCCTGCTGCAGAGGAGATGCCAGAGCCGGTGAGGCCTTTTTGTAGGGAGCACAGGCCTGACATGGTACTGGGTATTCCCATAGGCACAGAGTGACCTAGGCAGATAGAATTCCTGGAATTGATTAGAGTCCAACTTTTCTCCATACCAGAGCATCTCCAACCTGGTGTGGCACTCCGCCCTGTTACTGGTCCAAGAAGTGGGACCAGGCTCTCTTTCCTTGTGTGCTTCAATGCAAAGTCTGAAAGTTAGGCACAGCAGGTCTCACCACACCACCAGCATCATCAGACTCAAACCTCCTGTCTGGACCAAAATGTAGAAGCCCGTGACTTTGAGGCAGAAAATGCTCTCCGGTGTCCACAGCACCTGGACAGTTGGCCCAGGCAGTGGGACAGGTCGGACGGAGATAGGCCAGCATCTGTTTGAGTCTCCCTTGAAAGATCCTGTGTACTGCTAGGGGATCCTAGATGGGAACAGGGAGATCTTTCAGGATGTGCTGTTGGGCTGCTCTCCACCCCTGGAAAGCTCCAGGGAGAAAACCTTCCAAGCTGGTCTTGAGCCAAAGGAAGAGATGGGTGCTATTGCTGAGCTGCCAGCAGAGTCGTGGGATTCATCTCCTCTGTGCTCCTCTTACCCCCGTAGGAAAGGGACTGAGGAGAGATGGGAGGGAGGCATCTCAGCAGTGGGGTGACGCTGCCACTTGCCAGCCGTGCCCCCAGGACTAGGGCTGGCTTCATTCCCCTTCCTGCAAATGCCTCCTTCCCTTTTTCAGGCTCAGAAGAGGGCTAGGAGCAGCACGTCAGAGCAGCAGACAGAGCAGGACATGGTGACCAGCGTCATCGGTGCGCAGGTATCAGGAAAGCAGTCAGCTGAGGCCAGAGACCTTGTCGGGAAGGGCTTTGGAGGGGCACTGTGAGCGGGCGCAGGTCATGGGTCATGTGGGAGCAGAGTGTCACATTGAGCTCCTGCACCAGAACATCTGTATCAGAGGAGGCATGGCTCTGGGGCAGAGATGGAGATCATCTTACCTTGTCTCATTGCGCTGACAACCAGACCCTTCCTTTCCCCCTTTCCTCTTTGCCTCATTCTGACTGCATCTTCAGACCAGGCTTGGGGCAGGCGTGTGGTGCACTCGCACCTTTCCCTGAAGGGCAAGCTGCTGTCACAGCCATGCAGCTCCCCCATAACGCTCCTGAGAAAGGTGCCCTAGAGGCTGTGCTGCCAGTATCGTATTCAGCCTGGCGTGCCAGCCAGCTCACCTCTGAGGCAGGGACCCCCACAGCCAAGGCATCTCTTGTCCTCCTAGGTTTTCACCATCTCCCTCCTTGGGGCTCCTGTTGAGTCAATGGACTGGTGCTCTGAAGGAGGGACAACAAGGAGAAAAGTAAGACGCCACTGCCAGACCAAGCCAAGAAGGTGAGAGCCTGTGTACAGCAGGCATCACGCATGCACAGGGCTGTTAAAGCCTCCCAGGTGCTCCTGCCATATCCCCGAGCCCAGCCAACCGCCAACATTACTCACAGGTCAGGAATTGACTGGGGCTGGCAGTGGGGCAGACATGGGGCTCCTGCTCAGTGCCCACAGCCGGGGCAGGGACTCACCTCCATGCAAGCTGTGGTTAGGGGTTGCAAGACAGGCCTTACGCTGGCTTAGGTTGCTCCCTCTCCCAAGAGCCAAGTCACATGGCAGCCTGGGCCATGCTCCACCAGCCCCGAGTGCCAAGGCCATGCTGCCACCCACGTGGTGGCAGTGGGCCTCAGAGGGATGTGGGGGGATCACTCTGGGCTCCTTCCCCAATGCTGAGCCCAGCACATGTGACTGTAGGACACAGCAATACCTGGCCAAGCTGACATCAGGAGCCCAGATCCCTGCGCTGGTGACCTTCATCACACCACAGCAAGGAGGTATGCTAAGGGCCGTGCAGTTTGGGGGACGGCACCCTGTGCCCCCGCTCCCCACCACTGCTGGGGAAAGGGTCTCTGCGGCAGGGAGCAGTGGGGGAGAGGAGCGCTCGAGGGACAGCTCCTGCCAGCAGAGAGCTCAGCCGTGGGCGCCCCCAGTCCATCGGGCTGGCATGCACTAGTAACATGAGAGGAGAGCACACCAGCCACCAGCAGCTTTACCAGTCCCCTCCCCTAGCACAGAGCACTGACCACAGCCATGTTCACAGCCGGGAGAAAACAAAGTATTTGATTAAGGCAGCTACAAATGGACTTCTGCAATGCTGCTCAGAGTTTTAGCAGTCTGGGAAAAGGGGCCTCAATCTACTATCTAAAATACTGGAAAATGCTGGGATGGTACCCAAAGACAGGGATTGCTGCAAAGGACAGCACTGTCTTGTAGGCTGTAACACCTGGCAAAGCAGACGGGGCAGACGCTGAGCCCCAGCCCTTCCTGTGCAGCACCAACTTCTGCTTCTGCTGCAGTTCAGCACAAACGCGCTCCCCTGAGGCTTGTTTTGAGGAGCGCCCTGGTATGAAATGCTGTCGTGGGAGAATAACCTCCCGGTAAAGACACTTACAGGGACCCAAGCTTTTCACTGCCACCAAAATCACAGGCCTGCAGGCCTCCTTGATCATTCTCTTGGCAAAACCAGGAATTAAAGTCAGAAACAACTGTGGTAATCTCTAATGCATCATTGTCTTTAGCCTCCAGAGATGGGCGGCGTTGGATTGCGAGCCTTCAGGAGCCACCAGGAAGACAGAGCATAGCCAGCAGTCACCCCCTGTGGCAGCCCACAATCGCCACTTCAGTCACTAGCGAGAAAAAGAAAATCAAGAGTATGGTGGAGGGGAGAGCCAAGATACAGCATAGAAGGGTCTTAAGGGAAAAGGCTCATAAGGCAATAGGCTCATAATATTGTACTATACTACATGCAGACTTCTAATAGATACAGTTCTGTGTAAATTGTACCGTAGTCTGATAGAGTAAACTATACTGTAAATTTTACTATATACTGTTAAGTTGTATTACAAGTATGTAATACTGAATACATAAATAAAAGCGTATGGCATTCTCCATGGGGAGCTGAGTGATGCTGCTGGGGAGGCCCTGGGCAGGGAGCTCTGTGTAACCCGGGAACTCACCAAACGCTGCAGGGTCCCTCTTCCTCCTTGCCTGGGAGTGGGGCGGGGAGGAGGCAGCAGGATCCCATGGCAGGGCCTGATCCCTGCTGCCCCCTCCCTGCCCGGCCCCCACAGCCTCCTGAGCTGCAGTGAGGCATCACGAGGCCTTTGGGGGGATGTGAGGAGACTCCCCAGCCCCAAGCGCAGCTGGCTCTGTGCCCCGAGCAGGCAGGCAAACGTGGCCACTGGGACCGGCAGCGGACGGGCAGCTGTCCACATGGGGCCGGGTGCCAGGGACCTTCCTTGCACTGCTGTGACCCACAGCTGGGCGCTGGCAGGTCACTGTCACCGCGGGAGCTGGAACCGGCTGGGCTGTGGGGGCCTTCTATGCCCCCGGCCTCCAGTCAGGGTCTGCTCCTCTCGGGACCCCTCATCTGCCCTCCCAGGCAGCCCATGCCCCCCCCACCACCACCATGTGCTGCTGGAGTTTCATCAGGATTTAGCAGAATTTGGGGCACAGTGACATTGTTAAGACTGATCTCAATCTTCCTTTATGAATGTTAAGAAAATGCTATAACCATCAGTTAATAATTACATGATGTCAGTACTCATCAATTTAAATAAATACTTGGAAATACAAATGTTGTAATAGTTATTTTCAAAAACCATTTCAAGTTATTTTTTTGGAAGGGCTCCTTCTACCTTACCACCAAGCTTATACTTTCCAGAGGGTGGTTCCGGGGGCTTCGATGAGTATTTTGCCCCTTTTTGTTCCAGCAGAGGTTGGGTTCAGTGCTGATGGAGAGGGAAGGTCTTGGTAGGGGGTGAGAGCTTCCTCGGTGGCTCCTCGGGTAGGGGTGTCCCCCACAGCCCTCTCTGTGTGTCTTTCGGTGCCCCCCAACACCCTCCTGCTGCCTTTTGGAGAAACCCAGCTCCCTATGAGGGCTACTAAAGGATACGGTATCTGGCGAAATAGCTCCCCTCAGACCACTTTTTCCCCTGCCTTGGGACTGGTGGTATCGGAAAAGGTTCAGCCGACAGTTAAAGTCCAGGGTAGGGGTTGGGACAAAGCCTCAAGCTCTCAAAAAGGCACCTGCAGGCCCCTGGGTGGTCGACGACTTCTACCCTGACCAGCACACTCAAACTCTGCGCCATCGCAAGCGTGTCTCTTCCAGTGTTGGCATGCACAGAGGTGTCAGAGCTGTGCTCTGGCAGGAGGTCAGAGGAGGGAATGACTTTGGAGGTTAGGGAGTGGGGAGAGGCTTCGGGAGGGCTGGGGCTTGGCTTACAGTTCCCAGTAATCAGCTAAGGTATGTTTTAGAGTTTGGGGTTAGAGGACTGGGTTCAGGCTGGAGTTTGGGGCTTACATATTAAGGCTAGGCATAAGAGCTAGCAGCTAGAGTGACTCTTGGGGGAAGAGCTGGGCATTACCTGTAAGGAATTACGGGTTTGGGTTTGGGCTTTGTGATCAGAGTATCAGATGGGGACTGAAATGGGGCCTTGGGGGAAGGGTTAGGGTAGGGTTTAGGATTAGAGGTAGTGCTTAAGGTCAGTTGTTAGGCTTAGTGGCAAGGGCCTCACACAAGTGGTATCACAGTCACCGACCTCATCACCAGTACCTGAATCTCCTGTACCTCCCCCAAATCTGTTACCTGTTATTACCACTCGCTGTGATCTCTCTAATTTACAGGATGCCCTAATGCACCCCAGGGTGCCTTTGGCCTTCTTGGTCACAAGGGCACATTGCTGGCTCATGGTCAACTTATTGACCACCAGGACTCCCACGTCCTCCTCTGCAGAGCTGCTTTCCAGCAGGTCAGCCCAAACCATTCCGGTGCTCTCTGTCACGCTCCCATCTGTGCCATCTCTCACTCCCTCCAGCCCCACGGCTCGCCTCGCCCCTGCACTCTGGTGTGCCTGGGAGTCCATTACGGACGGGGAGCAGGTGTTTGCCTGCTGCTTCCTCTCCCTCTTCAGGATCCTCTCCTGAGGACCTGCCTCTCTGGCACCAAAGGGAGCAGCTCCCTCCTGACCCAGCTGCTCTCCTCAGAGTGAGGACCCCGGTGGCCCTGCTCACAGCGGGGACACAGTCCCCATGCAGACCGCCCCATCACAGTGGCCTTGCAGGCACCATGCCACCACCATCACAAAGCCCTGCTGCTCACCGTGGCAACAGCCCTCAGCAAGGCATTCCTGCATGGGAATACCCCTCTGCCAGGATTTCAAAAGGTAAAACTCAAGGTGATAAAAAATGACCGTGTCCTCCAGTTCAGCTTTTACCCAGAGACATGTTTCCTGTGGATCCTTCATTCACACCTCGCCAGCTTCGGTCTCCCAGCAGACACAAAGCACAACCCAGCCCCCTCCAGGCGACGTCCAGGGATAACTACAGACAGGCTGAACATGGGCTGGGGAAGCTCCTGGCAGGGCAGGCTCATTCCCCCATGGAGAGGGGGGCTGCATGGGGCACGGCACAGTCCCTGTGCCCTCAGCTGTGCTTTACTTCCCCTCCAAAGCAGCCACACTGCAAAGTGCCCATTTCACATCTCCTCCAACAAAGTTCCCCATGACCTGCAACAGAGGAAAATCCAGAGCGCAGGAGCCCAGCTGGGGATCAGTGGTACCTCTCCCTCTCTTCAAGGAGGCAAGACGTCTGCCGAGGGCTGCGGAGTTAAACAGGAAGGGGCTGAGCGTGAGGAGAGAAGCCGAGAAATGCTGTTGGCCACGCTCGGGCCATTGCTGATGGTGAGAAGCTCGCAGCTTCTTCTCTTCTTCTCAGGGCCTAACAGCGGGGATGGCCGGGGTGTCCCACTCGGGCGCCAGGCTCCCAAGCCTGCTGCGCTCCCAGGCCGGGGCTGCCCGAGGAGCAGACCCTCTTTCCGAAGGGGAAGCAGGGGAGCAGCAAACACCCCCGTGTTGGCAGGCACTTATGCAGGGAAGTGCTGCTGCCATAGGTTTTGCTCCAGGAGTTTTCTCTTGGCCTCCAGCCACTTCTCCCGCAGAAATGCCTGGGCACTGAGCAGAGATGGAGCCTGCGTTCCCCACGGTGAAGTGCTCCTGCGACAGCGGTGACAAATCCTCTCTCACCCGCTGGCTGGCAGCCCTGCTGCCACTGTCGTCCCACAGCCCCAGCACACGCCGTCCCTTTGGTACCCAGAGCCCCTTTTGGCCCTGTAGGGATTTGGGGCTTGAAGTTAGGGCATCAGAGAGGCTCCTGGAGGGAAGGTCTCCCCCAGGTCCTTTGGGACCCCCAGAAGCCGGGGAATGCTACCCCCAGCCCCGCGGATGAGGGAGAGGAAAAGGGGACGTCGTGTGCGCAGGGCTATGGCACTGGGCTGTGCCAGGCCTTGGCCGCCGCTGTGCGCGCTTACTCTTGCCAGGCTTCGGCAGCTGGAAAGTCACTCTCTTCGCTCGAGCAGCTGGCTTCCCGCCCTGCATTTTGGGTTTGCTCTGTCTCCTTTGGCTCTTCTGGAGGATGAGGAGTCCTTCTCACCGGAGGGCCCAAATGCTGCCAAGGAAGTGAGGCTGGGAGAAGTAAGAGTACAAGCAGTGGGGCTCTTTCCTGGGTGCCTTGGGGCAGAGATGCCCTCCGGCACCCATGCTGCGCCTCCAACATGAGATCTTCACACACCATCTTGTGTGGAGCGCACCAAGCCTGGCTGCTCTGCCTTTGCCTGTCACCTGGGATTCTGGAGAAGAGCTCTCGAGCTTTGATGCAGAAGTGCCCACGGTGGCCTGAAGGGCCTCCTTCCCCAAGAAAAGCCTTTTGTAATGGTCCTGCATCTTGGCTGTGCTCTCCAGCCTTTCCCTTTTGGCCAGCAGTGGATCGTGCACATCCAGGGAAGTGTCTTCCACACTGATCCCTCCCATCCAGTGGTGATACTGTCAGGCAAGGGAGGGAAAAGAGAAAGCAGTGGAGATGGAGGTGCGTCGAGAAGAAACTTCACGCCACATGAGGCAGGCGTGCAGGGCTGAATGGCTTCAAAGGCTGCCAGTACCTTATTCCTCCAGCCTGGCCATGTAGTTTGGTTGGCATATGCATCCCAGAAGTATCCCATATTCCATATCCCACTTCTTCAGAAGCTTGTGGATTTTCTGCAGGGCCACAGCATGGCAATACCATCAAGCATGAGTTGGGTAGCTCTCCCTCTCTCTCCTGCTCTCTGGCACAAACCTTTCTGCCCATGGGGTTTTGCTCACCACTGCTGGGGCATGGACATATGGTACGCTCCCAAACCCCATCCAGCCACAAGGGTCTCTTCTGCCATGAGCAGTGACCACAGCAGTCAATGCGCTCAGGAGAGCCGGGATGCTTGCCCTCACAGGAAAACCCACCATTGCTGTTGCTGGCATCAACAGTGCCCACAGAAGGGACCCTGCTGTGGTCCACAGAAACGCAGGAGGCAACAGTGTCCTGCAAAACTACCCTCTCCTGGTGCGGCTTCCCTCTCCTGCACCAAGGCCCGAAGGAAGCACTTTTCCAAAAGGGACTGCCAGGCAACTAGGCTTTTCTCTAGGGACAGCTGCCATAAGAAATGTATCCACCCTGAGCACCTGCTGCTGCTATTTCCCGGCAGGCTCTGCACTCCTGCAGTGTCTTCGGGACTTCAGCTGGATAAAGGAGTCTCCTTTTGCCATCCTCCTCTACCCGGGGCAGCTGGCCAGACAGGGCACGTGCACTCTAGGGAGAAGCACCATGGGCAGTGGGTAGGTGCACAGGAGGACTTTACTCTCCACTCCATACTCACAAGCTATGCGCTGCCTTTGGACACATGCTTCCCATTGCAACAGGTAATCCCAACAGGCTCAGTCCTCTCTCACTCCTCTCTGGCAAGAGCCCAGTGCTGAGCACAGCGTGCAGAAACACTTGCCCCCTTGGCAAGCCAGGAGAAAAAGCCTCTGCCCCCCTTGCCCCTGCTGCAGTCTCCAGGCACTCTGAGCACAGGTCCCTCAGGCAAACACATCCTGCTCAGCCCCAGACAAAGGAGCCAACGAGGCACCACTTCTCCCTTCCCAATTCCCAGGGCGTTCCCCAAATGCTCTGCCTACTGGGAGCAGAGTCAGCACAGAAATGACTCTGTCCTCGATGGGAAGAAAACTACTCATTCCCCTTCAGGCTTCACAGGGACACTGTGTGCAAGGCAAGAGCTCACTCCCCTGGTGACAGCAGCACCCTCCCCAGCAAGTCTCACCTGGCTGCAGGCGTTTTGATCTGGACTCTCTCCTCTCTGGGTTTACTTTCAGTGGCCTTGGGTATTTGGGGCAGATGGTGCTTCCCTCGGAAGCGGGAGTCCTTGGCCGCACATTCCTCTGTGCAAGCTGAAAGAGGAGACCCTTCAGAACAGCACTTGCCCTGTGCTGGCCACCTTGGGCCACGTGGGGCTTGCCGGGAGCTCCTGTGGACCTCACGGAGTCTGCTTTGGGAGAAAGCGTGTCTCCCAGGGAAGCACTGTGTCCTGCTCCAGGGACATTCGGGTGGGCTCTTGCGGCCTGCTGCCCCCTGCGGCCAGACACAGGTCCTGGAGGCAGGGACCCGAGCAGAGCTGTGCACAGCACAAGGGTGAGCTGCCGCCGGCCCAGCACGGTGGGGAGGGTCTGCAAGTACAGCGCCTGCTCTGCCCCTCCGGACACCTAAGAAGACGCAGCGGGGAGAAAGTCCAGGCAGCGGCCTGGCCCCCGCACAAGCAGCCCAGCAGGGATGAGGGGAAGCCAAAGGGCTCCTGTCCGCCATGGACACCTCAGGCCGTCTCTTGGCATCTCTGCAGCAGTCGGACTCCCTGGGGCCACGCTGTCCCCTTCGCCCCCCAGGCGTGCTCCGCCAGGGCTCTGGGCACTGCCGCCAGCCCTCCCCAGGCATGCCCCCCGGCTCCCGACTCCGCGCAGCACCTGTGCTGGGAAGAGTGTCTGGGACAGCCCTCCTGGCAGGGCTCCGCAACGCCGTACCCTCAATGCCATGCCGCTGAGTACAGCAAGCTGCCGGCCCTCCCGAGGGTGCAGTGATCACGGCTTTAGCCACATGCTGGGAGCTGCTGCATCAGGGCTGAAGGCTGCAGGCTGGGCAGAGTGAGTGGCCGTGCGCGTGGGGGCAGTCGGAGCCGCTGCGGCCCAGCTGTGTGGCTTCAGCGGCCGGGGAAGGCCCAGCCCGGCCTGGGCCGCCTCCGGCCCCACGGGAGCTCTCCACTTTTGCGCCCTTTCCCCTGGCAGCCCTGCAGCTCGGTGCCACATGCGGAGGCCATTTCTCTGCGCAGTCTCAGCTGTGAGGAGAGGGTGCAGGTACAGCGGTGCTGGTGGTGGCTCCAGGTGCCCCACAGACACCTCCTGGCAGTGGGGCAGTGTTGAGGGGCATCTGCCTGTTGGCAGGTGCTTGGGGCCATGGGGACAGATGCTGCTGGGGCCAGCAAAGGTGCTGGTGCTGTGCATGGGCAGAGAGTGGGGGAGGGCACTTTCTGAGCTTTCTCACAGACCTGCTGGTCTCTCCGTCAGCCTCAGGGTCTCAGGCCCAAGGGTCCAGGAAGATCTGCAGGGAGAGCAATGGATTTGCTACAGGTGGGATGGATTTCCCTTGGCATCTCCAAGTCTGTATCATGTGCTTTATTTTATTTTATTTTTCCTTGCAATCAAGAAAAATCCTTCTCTGTCTATTTTCAGCTAGTTCTCTACGGAAAGAAGGTGGGAATCAGGGCATATGTGTTGTAGCATTCAGTTGCCGACTTCAGTGGAATAAGGGCAGCTTGTCGTAGGAGTCATATAAGTGCCAGGCAACTGATGAGAGAAATGGCAGGGTTGGGGAGATGAGGAGGAAGATGCTCTATACAGTGTCTGAGGTCTAGGACGCTGTTTTTCATGCATGTCCAGACTTCATTAGGAGACTGTCTGGATCGATGTCAGTTGGGGATTGTTGACTTCCCTTCTTCTGACAGCTGAAAAATAATGATCATAGAATAAAAACCCTTTCAGAAATACTTGTGTATTGTTGCCATCTCCATCTTTCAGCTACATTACAAAGACCTCTTCAATTAGCCATACAGGACTTGAAGAAATTAAAAGGAAAGATGGCTCTGCCATCTCCACAGCAGTGACCTACTGAGCCCTGTATCTGTACTACCTGATACTTGGTGGGAATGGTCCGTGTTGTAACTTTTGTATCTGTACTACCTGATACTTGGTGGGAATAGTCTAGTGCTGTAACTTTTTAGTGCCTCGAACAATACTGCTGTGTTAAGTGTAATACAATAAGTAACAAACAAGGTCTTGGAAATCTGCCAGAAAGTACAGCAGTTGGTTACATATAGATTCTTCCAGCCACAGAATAACCGTGAGAAGCAGTCAACATGAAGGTCAGAAGTTGAAGAGTAATGAAGTAGCGACCCCAAAGTCAAGTGTGGCGCCCAAAATAAGTCTGCACACGCGTGCAGTAAGATAGCCCGGTTATGCGACTGGGGCGGAGTTGGGCTAGACTCCCTGCATTTGATGGCCCCATGTGCCAGTAGTCCTGCCTACCGCAAATAAGCATAAATACCTGTTTTTTTCCGAAGGAGAGAGCGGCTGCTACACAACAGAGGACCACTTTGCCTCCTCGGGGATGCCCGCAAAGATTGTGCCTGCCGACTCTCTCTGTCGCCATGCAGACGATCGGGACAAGCGTTGGAGTGGTCCTTGTCGAGATTACCATCGGGTCGGTCTGTTTGTAAGTATCTCCTGATAAACTGCTTGCTACTGAAGAGTGTTTGTGTGTGTGTGTGTGTGTGTGTTTGCACTGGCTTGCCATACGAGATGTTTGCCTCCGAGAATCTAACTAGAACATAAATGGGTGAGGAGAATGGGATTCCTGGGGTTTGCAGCATAGTGAGATTCGTGAAGTGAACAATTGTACGGACGTTGAGCCACCTGCATTGGTGGGAGTCGGTGAGTGGGGTACACACCTCTACCGAGGCTGCGCCACCTGCATTGGTGGGACTCGGACAGTGGGGTGCACTGCTGTACCGAGGCTGCACCACGTGCATTGGTGGGACTCGGACAGTGGGGTGCACAGCTGAACTGACGCTGAGCCACCTGCATTGGTGGGACTCGGTAAGTGGGGTGCACAGCTATATCGAGGCCGAGCCACCTCCATTGGTCGGAGTCGGTCTGTGGGCTGCACAGCTGTAATGAGGCTGAGCCACCTGCATTGGTGGGACTCGGTCAGTGGGGTGTACCGCTCTACCGAGTCTGCACCACCTGCATTGCTTGGACTCGGCCAGTGGGGTGCACAGCTGTATGGAGGCTTCGCCACCTGCATTGGTGGGTCTCGGTGAATGTGGTGCACAGCTGCACTGAGGCCGAGCTACGTGCATTGGTGGGACTCGGTCAGTGGGGAGCACAGCTGTACCGAGGCCTTGCCAACTGCATTGGTGGGACTCGGTCAGTGGGGTGCACTGCTGTACCAAGTCTGCACCACCTTCATTGTTTGGACTCGATTAGTGGTGTTCACTGCTGCAGCGAGGCCTCTCCACCTGCATTGGTGGGACTCAGTCAGTGGTGTTCACTGCTGCAGCAAGGCCTCTCCACCTGCATTGGTGGGACACGGTCAGTGAACACAACTGTACCGATGACAAGCCACGTGCAATGGTGTGACTCAGTGAGTAGGGTGCACAGCTGTACTGAGGCTGAGCCACCTGCATTGCTGGGACTCCGTCATTGGGGTGCACAGCTGCACCAAGGCCGAGCCACGTGCATTGGTATGACTCGGTCAGTGTGTTGCACAGGTGTACTGAGACCGAGCCACGTGCATTGGTGGGACTTGGTCAGTGGGCAGCACAGCTGCACTGAGGCCTTTCCACCTGCATTGGTGGGACTCGGTCAGTGGGGTTCACTGCTGCAGCGAGCCTTCGCCACCTGCATTGGTGGGACACGGTCAGTGGGGTTCACCGCTGTATCGAATCCGAGCCACCTGCATTAGTCGGACTCGGTCAGTGGGGTGACCATCTGCATCGAGGCCGAGCCACCTGCATTGGTGGGATGTGGTCAGTGGCGTACACAGCTCCATCGAGGCCTCGCCACCTGCATTGGTGGGAATCGGTCAGTTGGCTGCACAGCTGTACCGAGGCGAGCCACCTGCATTTGTGGGACTGGGTCAGTTGGTTGCATAGCTCTACCGAGTCCTCGGTACCTACATTGGTAAGACTCGGTCAGTGGTGAGCACAGCTGCACCGAGGCTGAGCCACCTGCATTGGTGGGACTCAGTCAGTAGGGTGCACAGCTGGACCGAGGTCGAACCACGTGCATTGGTGGGACTCGGTCAGTCGGGTGCACAGCTGTACCGAGGCCGAGCCACCTGCATTGCTGGGACTCGGTGAGTAGGGTGCACAGCTGTACCGAGGTGAGCCACCTGCATTGGTGGGACTGGGTCAGTGGGGTGCACAGCTTACTGAGGCTGCTCCACCTGCATTATTGGGACTTGGTCAGTGGGATGGAGAAACGCACTGAGGCCGCTCTACCTGCATTGGTGGGACTCAGTCAGTGGGGTGCAAAGCTGTACCGATGCTAGCCAAGTGCATTGGTGGGACTTGGTCAGTGGGATGCACTGCTGTACCGAGTCTGCACCACCTGCATTGGTGTGACTCGGTCAGTGGGGTGCACAGCTGTACCAAGGCTTCACCACCTGCATTGGTGGGACTCGGTCAGTAGGGTGCACAGCTGTACTGAGGCCAAGCCAGCATTGTTGGGACTTGGTCAGTGGGTTTGTCAGCTGTACTGAGGCCGAGCCACCTGCATTGGTCGGACTTGGTCAGTGCAGTACACAGGTGTCCTGAGGCCGCAAGACCTGCTTTGGTTTGACTCGGTGAGTGGTGTGAACAGCTGTACCGAGTCTGCACCACCTGCATTGGTGGGACTCGGTGAGTGGGGTGCACAGCTGTACCAAGGCCGAGCCATGTCCATTGGTGGGACTTGGTCAGTGGGCTGCACAGCTGTACCGAGGAGAGCCACCTGCATTGGTGGGACTCTGTCAGCGGGGTGACAGGTATACTGAGGCCTTGCACCTGCAGTGGTTGCACTCGGTCAGTGGGGTGCACAGCTGTACTGAGGCCTCGCCATCTGCATTGGTGGGACTCGGTCAGTGGTGTGCACAGCTGTAATGAGGCTGCGCCACCTGCATTGGTGGGACTCGGTCAGTGGGGTGCACAGCAGTACCGAGGCTGAGCCACCTGCCTTGGTGGGACTCGGTCAGTGGGGTGCTCAGCTTTACTGAGGCTGCGGACCATGCAGGTTGGACTCGGTCAGTGGCATGCACAGCTGTACTTAGCCTGTGCCACGTGCATTGGTGGGACACAGTCAGTGGGGTGCACAGTTGTACTCAGGCTTCGCCACCTGCATTCATGTTACTCATTGAGGGGGGTGCAGAGCTGTACCGAGTCCTCACCAACTGCATTGGTGGGACTCTGTCAGCGGGGTGACAGCTGTACCGAGGGCTCGCCACCTGTATTGGTAGGACTCAGTCAGTGGCGTGCACAGAGAAATACTGTTAGAGATATTCTGTGAGAAAAGCATTGCAAATAGGTAACAAGACTTTAGGACAAGGGAGGTAGAAAAGCAGTACTGCAAAGTATAAGCAGCTTTGGCCTAATTAGCCTTGATAAAACCCCAGTGCTTCGAAGAATGCGAGGGTTAGGGAAGACAAAAACAGCATTATAACCCAGAAGTGACCTGAGGTTCATTAAGGCTTATTAACATATTAAACTTCACACCCCTAAATGAATAATGAGATGGAAATGACATGATAATGATGTTACTGCCTCTTCTTCACTTCCTATGCTAATTAACAAGAGTGTGAAAGCGCCAGCGCAGAGCAGTTACCTGATGTAATGAAACTGTAACCAATAGAAAGATTTGTATAAAATACTCCCTGAAAAGTGTGTATAAATCAAGAATGAGAGGGGGAGAAGGTGTGCTAGCTTTGTGGATTTACCACCTCGCACCCATCTCTGCGCAGAAATGAAATAAACAAATATCTTGACCCTGTGTGTCTATTGGTTGCTTGCACGCTGGGTAACAGAACCCAGATTTTGGACAACAGCAGGACAAACACTTTCTTCTGAAATGACAAAAGGCAGTGAGAGCTACAGGGGGCTCCTCACCACCACCCAAAGCACAGGCAAAATCCAGTCCCTTGCCAGGGTCAGCAGGGTCAGCACCTAACCACACCACACTGATGGCTACACGTGGCTGCTTTCTTATTTCCCCGCTGCAGCACAGAAAGCTCACATTACAGCACGATGGTGGGGTAACTTGCAGAGACTGCACCTGCAAGGAAGAGAGACCTGGGCTGCGCATCCCTTGCAGGGCACTTTTGCCTTGCTGCTCCCATTCAAAGGCACTCCTCCAAAGAAATGTGGTACAGGAAGGACTCAGCCCCTTGACAGTCAGCTCCCAAGAACTCACCTGCCTTTCTCCAAAGACCACCACACCACAAGGCCTTCACTCCTTCAAAGGGATTCCAGCAGGCTAAGGCCCAGCCAGAAAAGCGCATCTCCCACAACGTCCGCTCCTCTCAGCACACACTGCTGCAGACCAAAGCTCTTATGAGCAAGAGGAAATGAGAGGAAAGGAGGGAAAATGCAGGCTTGGTTCGCATCCCGGAGCAAGGAGATATACACTCCCTGGCCTTCAGGAAAAATCCATGCTGCAGGTGCTGGCAAGTGCTTGGCAACCCCAAGGCCTGAACGTCAGTGCATCAAAGGCAGCAGGCTGCCAGCAACTCTGGCCCATGACACCAGGGCAGCCTAGGCCCAGCCAGCATAGTCACACCCTCACCTTGCAGTGCTCCCCAGCTCCCCACTCTGGCACCACTGCCCACACACAGCACCGCCCTCTCCAGCTATCTCCTCCCATGATGAGCACCAAAACACTGGGACCACCACCTCGCTCCCCAACAGGGAACCCCTGCAGTGCGACGCCCTGCCCACACCACTGCTTGCCTGACAGACGGGGGCCAGCAAACATGCACCTCTGCATCAGCAACGCACAGGGCACCACAAGTGCCCCACAACACAGCCCAGCTCTCCAACTCTGCAGTTCCCTTCTAGTCCTCCAAGGCTTTGCAACACGCACTGCCTCTCAGCATCCACTCACAGTCCTACACATGGTTACTTCCCTTCTCCAGGAAGCAGACGAGTGCTCTCACAAGCCCTGATCAGGCCACCTCTTGCCATTCGTTTGTGCCTCAACTTCCCTGAACAAGAAATCTCTTACAAAATGTGGCCGGTACCTGTTTGGGGGTGACATTCCTTCTGTCTCCTCCAACAGACTTGGCACCCATTCTCCACTGGCTGCATACTCGGACAAAAATCATCAATTTCCAAGGTGTTACAGATCCAAATGTGTCATAAAAGCACGTGGACACCTGAAAGACAGGCACAGCATTTAGACCTTGCAGGAACATCTCACAAGCTCCCTCCTGTTTCCACAGGGGGAATTTCCAAAGCACACACACATGCTGGCAATCAGAGATAACTAACGCTGCTTACACTAGCATTAGATTGATTTAGCAGTTTAAAAAGCCCAGCTGGACTCCCTAGCTGTCTGGCAGCAGGCTGCAAGCTTCTACTTAGCAACAAGGGGAAAAACAAACTCCATGTCCATATTCACTGGAGAACATCACCCACATTTTAAATGTAGTAGTACTAACTCAGGATCATGGAGCGGTATAGAATTTGTGTCAGACGATGGGGAACATCTGCTTGATTAATTAGTTGACCTTCTGTATTGCTGTAGAGCTCTGCAGCGGTCAATCCCTCCTCTGGGCACACGCAACAAACCCAGGAGTCACCTCACCACCACCATCCAGGCCATGTGGCTTCTCCCGACCTGTCAGCTGCTCACAAGGGCAAACTCTCATTACATGCCTGCTGATGGCCTACGGGCTTCAGAGACACTAGTTGTCTCAATATAACTTCCCCAGCCATGAACCACTGCTGCCTGAGCAGGGACTCGGACAAAAGAGACCTCGCACTCAACACCCATGCCTAACTGCCTGCTGCCGGTCTATCAGGGACTCAGACAGACGGGACCTCACAGTCACCTGCACAACCAGGTCTCTCTCACTGGCGAGGAAGCCCCTAAGGCAGAATTACCTCACTAGAACTTCCCCAGCCAGCAGACAAATCCTGGCTGATCCGCTGCTCAGGCAGAAACCATCTCAAAAACACATCCCAGTGCGGACCTGCTGCTGCCCTATCCACTGCTCCACGGGAAGTGACATCACAAGCAACAGCCACGCCTTCTCCCTCCAGCCGGCCTATCAGGGACTCGCGCAGAACTGACCTCACCATCAACAGCTGAGCCATGGGCCTCCTCCAGCCCCACCAGCTACCTACAAACACTTGATGGCACACAGGGCATTTTCTCATACAGCCCTTTTAAACACTAGGGACCTCACTGCCCACCCTGCTGCTGCCTGCAGCTCCCCCTGCCCTTCCCACGGCTGAGCCACCTCCCAAATGGCCTCCCTGATTCACTTCCTGGCTTCACAATGCTCACAGTGCAGCAAAGCACCCATTACGTAGCAGTTGCAACCCCCCAAAAATACATTAGCTTTCACCTAGGTAGTCTCTATATGTAGAAAGAGAGCAGGGCCTCATGTCCCAGTCAGAGGGAGAAGCCTTCCCACAGCTCAAGGTCTACTTCCTTCCCCATTGCTGAACAAGCACAGCAAATCCTCTACTCATCAAGCACTCTCCTATTTTACGCACTGACAATTTAAGACATGGCAACGGACTCCGTCCAGGACATTTCAATTGCTGAAACCAGCAGAGCCAGAATTCAGCAGCTCTTCCTCCTCATCTAGGATTATGGGAATAACAACGGTGAGTGTGAAAATGGCCTTTCGTCAGTTTCCAAGGCCCCTTAAAAGCAAAATACCTCACACTTAACAGAGCTCTTCTGCAAACACCCTTCAGGCTGCTCCCAGGGTCACAGGTCCTGGAGCACACCAAGAACTATGGAGCAAGCACGACTTGAGCATGACACCTTGCGAGGACACCAGCAACCTGCTCTCAACTCTGACCAGCAGATCCCAAACACAGCTCTGAGCAGCACCTCGGGGCTGCAGGGGCAGCAGCAGTTGAGGGAAAAACTCAAAAATGCATCTCAGACCCACAACACGTGCAAAGCTTCCTGCACCCAAACCCCACCAAGCCGCCCTGGCCCAGCTGCTCGGCACAGGCCGGCACGCCTGGCTCGCCGGTCAGTTCCTCTTGGTGACAGGGCGCTGGGTCCCCTGGTCACAGCCCCAACAGCCCCTTCGGGAGCCCCTGCAGGGAAGCAGCCCCCTCGCCAGCACCTGCTGCAGCGAGAGGGCACCTGCCGGCATTTGAACGCACCCTCAGCCCCCACCAGCCCCACTCGCACCTGCTCTCACTCCCGCTCCCTTCTCACCTGCTTCGCTCCCTCCCTTCTCGCACCTCTCTCTTCTCTTGGACTTTTCCCACTCTGGACTCCGATTGGCTGACACAGCCGTCATTCCAATCTATCCCCGCCCTCCTCCTCAGGACAGCCAATAGGAGGGCCGCACTCAGGCGATGCCATGGCAACGCTGCGCCCTCCTGCCCTGGCAGCCAGCTCTGCCCCCTCCCACCGCGGGACGGCGCCATCTTGTGGGCGGCAGCGTGGGGCGCGGCGGGGCCTGGGGGCAGCCCGGCGCCGGGTGCCCGGGCAGTGCGGGGCCCCGGGGGTGGCCGCTCTGCCGCGGGGGCCCTGTGGGGCTCCTTACTGCCGTGCGCCCTGGGGACCGTGCTGGGCTTGGAGGTCGGCCCTGGGGCCTGTGCTGGTGCCAGCCCTGGTGCTGGCGCTGGGGCCCTGGGAATGGCCGGGGCGCCGGAGCCTGCGGGCGATGTGCTGCTGCCGCCAGGGCAGGGCAGTGTCCTCTCGGCCCTCCTGCCCCGGCCCCTTCCCCAGGGTAGCGCCAGGGCTTGGCAGCCCTCCCGCTGCGCCTGGAAGGGCTGGGAGGGGGTTCTGGAGGGGTCGCTCCAGAGCGCTGAGGAGCCCCATGGGGGCACAGGGCAGCGAGGGAGGGACCAGCTCTGGGCCTGTTGGTGCCAGAGAGTGGAGGTGTGGCGTCAGGAGGAGGCTGGGGGAGTTGGTCATGTTGGGCTCACCCCAGCAGTGCACCCCACAGAGAAAAATCCTTGGGATAGCCAGGACTTACAGGGTGATAGTGGTGCCTCCACCTGTTCACAAAATGCTTGCCCAAACAGGCTGCCTTGGGTGCAGAGGTTGGAGCCCATTTTGCAGGAGGACAGAGGCTGTGGCCATCTCAAGATGAAATCTCAGAGCCCCAAATATGCTCTGCCAAGTTAGAATCATAAAGGGATACAAACGGAGTCAATCCTCACTGGAGAGCTACAGAAGCACTGGAAACAAGCAAGTGCATTCCTGGCTGATGGTGTCCCTGCAGCAGTCCTCCATCTCGCTTGTCCCTTGCCCTCAGCTCACCTCTCAAGCCCAGGACGAGGGACGCTCTTCCCATCTCATCACCCAATACTCCTTTCCAACATGCTGCTGCTCCTCTGCGTGTCGACAAGGGCTCCTAGTGCACCCCCGTTGCCTCCTCTCCTCCGTCATTGCCACGGAGCCACCAAGAAGGACAGTGGTGGGGACTGCGTGAGCAGTGCCCAGCAGCGCCTGGGCCTTGCAGGGCAGTGAGGGCCCCCACCCACGGCACCAGGGAGACCTCCCTGTGATGCAGCACATCCTGCTGTGACCTCAGCTCGTGTCATGTGGGGGCTCACTATGCCATTGCCGTGGAGATGGCCCAGCCAGGGAGCAGAGAGATTTCCTCTCACGTCCTGGAAAGCAATCCCCTCCCTTCCCCCAGTTATTTCCCAAACATTTCTGATAAATTCCTTCATCTCCAGAGGGGCCTGGGCATCAGGGCAGCCCCAGACCCAGGACCCAGGCGTCCTGGCTGCCACATGGTCTCCCGAGCCACACAAGCTTCTCAGGCAGGATTTTGCCCAGGATCCACAGCAAATTTTTCAGTTCAGAGTTTCTGTGTGCCTCCTCAAACAGGAGCCCCTGAAGGCCCCCAGGGAGCTGCAGGAGCATTGGGAACAAGCAACTGTTGCCTGGGCTGATGGTATTGGTGCAGCAGTCCTCCCTCTCACTTGTTGCTTGTCCTTGGCTCACCTCTGTAGCTGAGGAGGAGGGATGCTCTTCCTGGTTTGGCACCCAAAACTCCTTTACAATGAGCCCCTGCCCCACTGCCTGCTGGCAAGGGGCCCCAATGTGGACGCATTGCATCCTGTCCCCACTTCTTTCCATAGAGCTGCTATGCAAATCAAAAGTTTCTTTTCTCTTCATTTCCTGCTTTTGCCCATAGCAAGACAGCAGAAAAATCTCACTCTTTCAGCAGAGTTCCCTACTTCTACACATCTGCTTTCTGCACTTTTTCAACACCCTCTGTATTCCCCGCCTACCCCCCCACACACCCCAGTTCCTTTCCTTTGCTCCAGCAGCATGCTAAGATTGAGAAAGCCTAAGTGGGGTGTGTATGTGAGGGAAATAAAATAAATAACGAGATGCCAGCACAAACAGCAGTGGGATGGCAAAGCAGGTGGTGTATGAAAATGCCATGTCAGACACCCCAAAGAAGTCATGTCCTTCCAAAATCTGCCAAGTGGAAATGACCTACAAAGCTAAACAATTCTGAAGGCTTGTGGAATTTGGTGTCTCTTGTTGCGCATGATGCCAGGGACACAGGGCTGTAAGAAGCACTTGGGAGAGGGCCAAGCCTTGCAGGAGGCAGCCTCGGCTGGAGCTGAGCCCTGGTAGGAGCAGGAGAGAGCAAGGCAGAGGTCTTGCAGGTGATCTGCTTCTTCTGCTAGCCAGGCTGTCTGGGCAGAGGCTTTGTCAGTGTGGGGCAAGAGACGGGAAATGGCAGCTGCCTTGGGCACCTGCAGGCATGTCCTTGCAGGCTGCCAGGCAGAGCATGCAGTCAGCCTGCAGGCAGGCAGAGACCTCCTGCTCCTTGCCAGCACTTCCCACCTGCTCCTCGGCAGCTCCGGGGAGTCAGGCAGAGGCTTTCAAAGCCATCATCATGGTCATCTCTGCACCTTTGCGAGGATACGTGCAGAAGCCTGTGAGCCCTGTGCGTTGGGCAGCCGAGGCAGCCTGTGCCTTTGGTGGGAGCAAGCTGGGCTCTGGCTGTGCTGCACTGCTGCATGCAGCTGCTGCTGGCGACCTGTGGGCAGAAGGACTCACAGGGTGGAGGCGGTTGACTTGGTCCGAGTGGCTGGTGAAGAGCAGGAAACCTGAGGGCCGTGGGCAAGGGAAGCTCTGGCTGCACGCGGCCTGGCTGAGCTGGGCCCAGAGCTGCTCTCTGCCCCTCAGCGCAGAGCTCACGGGCTCTGTGGGGGCCTTGGAGCATGCAGGTTGCTGTGCTTTGTCCCAGGGAAAATCCCCAGGGCCAGGAAGAAATTCCCCCCTGGCCGCAGCAGCTCCTGCCTCCTCTTTCAGCCCAGCTCCTTTGCCAAACCAGCTGCCTGCTCTCCGGGCAGCTCCCATGCCTGCTGCCTGCCCCTGCCTCCAGCCCCATGGCTCACCTCACCCCTGCGCTCCGGCATGCCTGGCAGTGTGTGTGCAGCCTGGCAGCAGACGTTTGCTGCTGCTCCTCGTCCCTCTGCATGATTCTCTGCTGGGGTCCTGCAGCTCTGGCCCCAAGGGCAGCTGCTGCCTCCTCAGGGAGCGGCTCTCCTCAGAGGGAGGACCCCAGGGGCTCTGCTCCCAGCAGGGACACAGTCCCCATGCAGACCACCCCATCACCAGGGCCTTGGAGGCACCATGCCACCACCATCACAAAGCCCTGCTGCTCACCGTGGCAACAGCCGTCACCAAGCCCCGGGGATCGCTGGGGGCACCCCCAGCACAACGCCTTGGCAGTCCCCATGGGCACACCCATCCCCATGGCCTTGCCTCCAAGCCTCTGCGTTCAGCTTTGGAGCCTGCCTGGCAGCTGACAGCTGGGCAGCACCACCAAGTTGCCTCTCTCCACCCCTGCACTCCATGCCCCTTGCACAGGCTGCCCTTCTTCAGGCACTCCAGAGCACACAGCCACTCCAAGGCTACCCCTCGCTCTGCCTGCTAATCCTCAGCCCTCTCCAGTGGCTCCTTGTGCAGCTTACACCACAGCTCCCTGCATTCCTGCTGCTGTCGTGATGGGCTTGTTTTTCCCCACACCACCTGGCACCTTTGCTTGCCATCCCAGGCCATTGCTTCCTCACTCTTCTTGCAGTCAGTGTCTCCTCTAGGTTGCTCCCCCACCAGCTTGCCCAGCTGAATCACCATCAGCTCAGCACTTGGCAAGTCTCCTGCCAAAGAAACGCTGCCACCCTTGTTTCAGCGATGCTGTGAAAAATACCCTGCAAATAGCAAACAAGACTCAAGGTAAAGAAGGGAAGAAGAGTAAGAAGCAGAGAAGGTGTGCTAGCTTTTTGGATCTACCACCTGGCACCCATCTCTGTGCAGAAATGAAAGAAACAATTTTCTGGACCCTGTGTGTCTGTTGGGTGCTTGCACATTGGGTAATAGAACGCAGTTTGGGGACAACACAGGGATAACTACAAACAGTCTGAACACAGGCTGGGGAAGCTCTAGGGTGAAGGAGTGGCCCACGCAGGGCAGGGTCATTCCCCCACGGAGAGGGGTCTGCATGGGGCAGGGCTCCTCACAGCTCCTGCTCACCCCCAGGACACTTCCCAGGGGCTTCTCAGCAGGTAGCTCCAGGCAGGGATGACACCAAAGGCAAGGAGCTTCCCCACATCTCTGCTTTCAGGTCCCAGCTGCTGGGGTGGGGGGAAGGGAGAGGAGCTGCGAAGCCTGGACAAGGGCCTGAGACTCCAAAGCTGATGGAGAGACCAGCAGGTCTGAAGGAAGCTCACAAAGTTCCTCCCCCGACATGCACAGCACCAGCAGCACCTTTGCCAACCCCAGCAGGATCTGTCCTCGCTACCCCGAGCACCTGCCAACCTGCAGATGCCCCTCAACACTGCCTCGCTGCCAGGAGGTATTTGTGGGGCAGAGCTGAGCACACAGGGGTGTGATGTGCCTGTGGGTCATTGCTCTCCTGAGGAAATGTCACCTTCAGACCCTTGACTCTCTCTGGGGAGGTGTCCGGAGGGGCTGTGAGCGCCCTCCAGAAGGGCACAGCTCTTCCACAGTCGCTTTGACGTGATACCCGAGAGCCTGGCTCTGACCACAGCCCTCAGGAGCCTCCGCACGTCCTGCTCCTCACGGTGCCCATAGCCTGGCTGGGCTCAGAGAGGAGTTGGGGACCTGCCCCAGGGAAAGTGGGGCTGTCAGCAGGGGCACCGGGGCACTGGCTGCCTCCTGCCTCCAGCCTGGAGACTCCACAAGCACCGCTGTACCTGCACCCTCTCCTCACAGCTGGGATGGTGCTGAGGAACCGGCACCACAGCATCCGGCACCGAGCCACGGGGCCACAAGGAGAAAGGACGCAAGAGCCGGGGGCTCCCCGGGGCCGGAGGCGGCCCAGGCCAGGCCGGGCCTTCCCCATTCGCTGCTGCCACACAGCCGGGCCGCAGCGGCTCCGGCTGCCCCGCACGCACGGCCGCTCGCTCTGCCCAACCCGCAGCCCTCGGCCCCGGCGTGGCAGCTCCCACCGCTGTGGCTAAAGGCTCCGGGTGGCCCCGGGCCGGGAGACGCTGCCCCGCGGCAGCAGCCGCCTCTCACCCCCTCCCCGCTTGCAGGGCCCGGCCAGCCCCACCCCCGCCCCACCCCTCACCGCCCTCCTCTGGGCCACTGCGCATGCTCTGCCCTGACTGGCCACGCCCCCAACTCTTTGCCACGCCCCTCTTGGTCCCTCCCCTTGGCTCCCCTGCCCCCCCCCAAACCCGGCCCCTGAACAGCGCACGCGCACTGCTGCCTCCCTCCCGCCCCTCCCTGGGGTCCCACCCCGCGAGGTCACGTCCAACGGGAGCCAATTGGAGGAGTGAGGGGTGGGAGGGTCTGTGGTGCAGGGGGCGTCACTTCCGGCTGTGGGGGCGGGGCCTGTGTGTCCCTGGCTGCTGGCGCTGGTGCGTGGGGAAACGCTGCTGCCGGGCGCTGCTGCCGCAGGGCCCCGCTCTGCCCCGGGGTCTGGGCGAGTCTGCGGGAGGGGAGGGGAGGGGAGGGACGGGAGAGAAACCTCTGCGCTGCGCTGGGGGCAGCAGCTTGCCCGTGAGCATCCCGGGGACACAGTGGGGGGTTTCAGCCTGCACTGCGGCCTGGCGGGTGCCGAGAAGCCCTGAGCTGTGAGAGCTGCAGCACTAGTGACCGCGCAGGCAGCAGGGCAGGAGGGAGAGGAACAGAGCAGCTGCTTCCTGTGCTGCTTCTGCCCCGGGATGTTCTCCCCTCCTGGAAAGCTGAAACACCCTGGGTGTGTGTGGAGAAACTGTTGGTGAAAGCAGATAGGCAGGAGCTGCTGTTGTAGTGTGCGGGGGCAGTGCAGTATTCAGTTTCCTCGATCAACCTGTGAAAATGTGACTTCTTTCTTCAGCTTTCAATTAGGAACAGTCGCAAGTTGTCATGTCCAGGAGTGAGGAGGAAAGAGGGCTATGAAAAGAGCAGGGCCTGAGCCCTGAGGTAACTATATGTAGCACTCTAGAGCTTTGTTGAAAGCTTCCTCTCTTCCTACAGTTGCTAAGGAAGAAAGCAACAGGATGGCCGCAAATGGGCACTGTCCTTGCTAGACCAAGGAGAAGGACTTGAACACACCCTTGCGTGGAGAGCATTTTCCTTCCAGTACCTTTGAGCTGGGAAGTTTGGTCCATACCATCCCTATTGGTCCTTTTGGTTACTGGGGAAGGATTGACTTAATTCCAAAGAGTTCCAGACTTGGCAGGTATAAACAAAGAGTTACTGAAAAACCTGCAAGGATAGCAGACCTCATTCTTTTTGTCCGTGAGGGTATGGTGTATGTGTTTGCTCTCGCTGTAGCCTAATGGTGCTGCCCGCAGCCTACCACAGGCCTCAGCAGGAGCCAGGTGTTAGGCGCAAAGGCTGAGCCAGAGTGAACAGTCCCATCTCTGGTGACAGTGAAAGTACTGCTTTGGGGGGCAGTAGAGGTGTATACAGGGAATGTCTGCGTATGTGCTTGGTGTTCAGAGTCTATGTGGTTTAATGGTACTCCTTTCCAGGTGGAGATAGTCACTCTGCTGACTGGCCTCTAAAATGCAAGTGAGCATTTTGGAGACGTCCAGTTGTAACTCGGTGTGCTGGTCTTTACTTGGAGTGAGCTAAATGTGCTTGGAGGCAAGCATGCTTGGAAATGTTCCTGTTTTCCCTGGCAGGATAACATGCGTCTTGCAGTCTTCCTCCCCAGTAGATCACCAAGGGCTTTACAGAGGAGGTGCTGGTGGCTTCCCCCTTTTCCAATGAGTGAAAGTGACACAGCAAAAGAGAAAGGCTCCTGCCACGCATTGAGAGAAGACAGTGGGAAAGCATGTGAGCTCTTCTTTCTCTTTTCTCTTTTTTTCTCTTGCTGCTCAGAAATAATAGTGCTGGAAGCTGATGTGATGTTTTCCCTTGTCCATTTGTGCAATGGAGGATGTATCCAGACTGAGCACTGCAAAAAGGGCACCTCCTAACCGTGAGGTGGATTCATCAGCACTGGAGGTGATGACATTGAAACAACTCGTTGCTGTCTTTCTCTGCTTCTCTCAGGCATTACAGACCAGCAGAAAATGCTTGTGACAAGGGCAAAGCAGTGAAGCAAGCCAGTGCAGAGGTAAGCTAGTGTTCCTTATCATTTCATTTTTAGGGAATGATGGTTGAGTGTATTCAGCCATTGCACTCTTTGTATGTTGTAAAGAATGCTCTGCTGCCTTATTTTTTCTCCAGGGGAGAGGAGAGCATTCTTCTGCAAATGACACTTTCCCAGAGGTTGCCTGCTGTCACTTACTTTGTTTCTGTGCCATTCTGAGCACAGAAACAGTAGTACACAGTGGGGTAGGTTGAAAGCAGCCATCCCAAAGAAGGACCTTGGGAGTTTGGAAAGGGAGGAATGTGCTGGTTGGTTGGTTGCTTTTGTGTGTAAAAGTATCCTTCTCTCTGTTTTATGCATGAGGAAGACTCTTTGCACTGTCTGCTAGTCAGGCGGTCTGTCCTTGTTTGCTAGCACTTGGCTTTCAGAGGGCTAGGAAAACAAGGGCCTGCAGAGTCATGCTACAGCCTGAGGAAAAAGGGATATTTTTTCTTTATTTATTTTTTTTTGTTGTTGTTTTTTGTGAACCCATCCCTACTGCAGATCCAAGTGTTTTATCCTAACAGGCCCATGGGTTGTTTGCCTTCCTTAAGCACACTTGGATGCCAACAGCCGTGTTGCAACCAGTCTAATGCACACCGTGGTGTCTTTATTGCCTGACTGCAGTGTTGTTGTCTGTTCCCCTTTGGTTGTCAGCTCAGCTCCCTTTTGGAGCTCACCTGCCTCCAGTTCTCACACTCCTGTCTTTGGTGCCTTGGTCTGGAGAACGCCTGCTGTGGTTGTCTGAAACCTCAGTGTTGGGAGGGCTACAGCGTCATGTGGCACAAGAGGCCTTTGCTGTTCTCTTGTTCATTCCTGAGCTGCTTTCTTGTGTAGCCCTCCTGTTTTCAGTGCTAGTGCTAGTCTTCCTGTGCTAGTCCTCCTGTTTTCTGTCAGCTTCCTCTCTTTCCCATGTTACTGCTGAAGTGAGAACAGCCTGAAACAACTGTGCCCTTCCAAGCGAGGAGTGTGAAACAAAGAACCCGGCTGCTGTTGCTACCTGAGCAGCAAGCTGAGGAAGCCTGTGATCTTCTGCTCTGAAACACTGTGACAGTTTCCAAGGTCTAACTTGACCGGCTTTTTGGTGGGCCTTTTTTCAGGCGACTGCTCCATCCCGGTTCGTGCGCTCAGTGAGCCCTTTGCGCTTTCACTGTGTTTTTTCAGGCCACTGTGAGAGAGCTCACTGCTGCATCGGAGGAAGGCAAGCCAGAGGAGATCAGGAGTAGTGCTTTCGACCTCACTGCCACCCCTGAGGATATCCATAGACTAAGGAACCTTTGCTAGTTCAAGGATGAGGTAATGTCTGCTGCCGTGTAGTCATGTTCTCATACCTCTTGACTGTGTATGTGAATTTTCTTTTCAAATTCTTTGCTTTTCTTTCACTGCACTCAGCAGGAGGGAAAATGGAATCTAAGTGCAGCATGTAATTGCATGTTCTCAAACGCTTGTTCTTAATGATCTCTCCAAAGGGACCATTTCCTTCTTTTTTTTCCTCTTTTCTATGGTTTTATGTACCTGTCTCAATTTCTCAGAGTGACCCAGTCTCTCACACGCTCTCAGAGTGTCACAGTCTGAGAGAACTTTTATTATCCCTGTCTCATTATAACTTACAAATTGATAAGTATGGCCATACTAGAGGTATCCTCTAATCAGGGAGGACCTATCTTCTTCCTCAGAAAAACTGAAGAAACAGTGAGAAGTTGGCATATACACTTCATGCTCCTTTTTTTTTCCACTCTAAAACTTACCCAAGTGATGGCTGGGGTTGAAAGAGGCAAGAAGACTGCCTGATGCCTTCCATCGCATAGGCACAAGCAGCTTTTGGTTTGTGGTGGTTTGCTCCTCAGTTACTAAGTCGTCTTATTCCTTATGCACAGAAGAACGCTGTGTGCTTGGGCAGTGGGGTTAGCCTAGAGGCTAAAGGGGCACTGCTTAGCTTCCTGTGCCTGTCGCTGTGACTCAGGTTTGGGTCCCTATTTGCCTGTTTTTCCTTGACATCTCATCCCCTCCCAAAGAATCTCCTGGGTCCTGGAGTTCAGTCACCTGCTCCAGGCAAATCTATCGCAGAATCGATTTTATAGATAGACTTAAGTTCCCTTGTGAGATATTTCCTTGATTGAGAGCCACATGCAGAATTTCCTTTTCAGGAATTTGAAGTCTTTTCAAATCCAAGTGGCATTTCCTGATGGCAACTTTATGGGTATTGCTCCTTGTGGCAGCATTGCTTGTGAGGGTGACTGATTCTCTCTCCATAGAGCAACTTCTCCTGTACGGAACAATCCTGTTTCCTCTGTCTTAGTTTGGCTATGTGAAACTGAATTCTCCTAGTGTGCTTCCGTGTGATTGGCACTTCACTTCTGGGGCATTTGCATAGCCTGCCTTTGTTGCTTTTTGTTGCAATCTCAGTTCCTTTTTTTTTTCTAAGGAAATCAGAATTACTCACAGTACGTCATATGCTATCCCTCAAGTGCCATTAGGAATACTTCTGTATCTGCTCTGAAACTATTCCTTTCTTCGTGATTCTACTTGTAGATTATTAATCTGTAACTAGCTGATACACTCAGCTTTGTGCCTGCATAAGAACTCGCAGCAACCTCCACATTTCCTGAATCCTGCTTTAGAGCAGAAATTCTTGTCACAGCACGGCAGCCTGAGAGGTGCAGAGAAGCCCTGAGCTGTGAGAGCTCCATCACTAGTGAAACCTAAGGCAGCAGGTGAAGAGTGAAAAGAAGAGAGAAGCCGCTTTCTTTGCCACTTCTACTGCTTGATGTTCCCTCCTAATGGAAAGCTGAAACACTCTGGGTGGGTGGTGAAACTGACGGGGAAAGCAGAGAGGCATGAGCTGCTGCTCTACTGAATGGTGGAGGTGCAGGGGTAAGGAGTCAGTTTGTATTTGCTGCCAGGGATAAGATTTTTTTAAACAAACATTTTTTTTTCCCTGCTGTAATCTGGACGGTAGCTCAAAAGATGTCTGTCACGACAGAGAAGCAAAACAAATCTCCACAAGACTGTGCCGTCCTGCAGGTGTGTGTGTGTGTGTAGGGGGGTATTTGGGGATCTTGGAGCAAGCTATCTTTCTGTACAGAAGTCTGGAAAACATTGATGCAAGCCCCCAGAGAAGAGAAATTTTCTGGGCACTCAGAGCAACACAGGCAGGACCCAGCGATGTCGAGGGAAACCCATCCCAGCCATACCAAACCAACCACTCTCTCCAGAGGACTTTCCTAACCCTCGGGCTGGGAGTAGGAGAGGAGATGGGGGAACAGTCATCCCAGACTTGCCTCCGTCAGGCCCTCAGCTCCAGAACATGTCATAGGTTCAGCTGAGTTCTCTCAGGCAACACTTCCCATGCCTCTGGTGCATGGAGAAGACTGGGTAGGCACACAGGAGACAAGGGAGAGAAAGGGCAGAGATGCCAGCAGGTAGAGTTGGGCTCCCTGCGTCACAGATGACTAGAGGCTGACTACGCAAACTAACTCTTGTAGGGACTTGGAAAGGCACATCTCGGACAGTTTTTAAGGGCAGTGGAGTCTCCCTTCTGTAAGACTTGCCCCAGGACTCTGCAGAGACCAGGAAGAGCAGGAAGGTTGGCTGTAGGGACGCTCGCAAGCTTTAGCAGGTGCAGAGCTGGGAGGTGCCCTTACAAACTTCTGAATGCAGGCCCTGAGGCATTGCAGTGCCTCGTAGGCTCTGCACCAGAGCCCAGAGAGCAGCACTGCAGTATGAGGGATGTTCTGAGAAGCCTTGAATCCTCAAATGTGGCAGATCCAGGGTGCCAGAGCTGTACAGATCGTGGGAGGGCAAGGGTGCTGGTGTGGGGAAGGGCAGGGGGCTGAGGAGCGTACCCAGGGGAGAAGCAGAGCCTCAAAGTGACACTGAAAAGCCCAAGGACCATCTGAAGCCCAGAGTTGAGACCTGGCTTTCCTCAGGCTCACACAGAAGGAAAGGTGGACTAAGTTCATGGGAAATGGGAAAACTTCCTCCAATTGGCTACGTGGCCTGGCCCATGGCTTTGGAATATGGCAGGGACGAGTCTCCTAGGCAAAGCCCTCTAGATGTTGTGTGTTTGCTCTTTTCTGGCATATCATCTCTATCTCAAGTACCACAGAGCGAGAAACCTTGCTGAAGGCTTCTCAAATCAAAGAGCCTGCTTTGGTGCCTAAAGGAGGAAGGTTACGTCCTGTCCCTTATTCTCCTATACCCTACTTCAAATAAAAGAGAGATCCACAGCAGCCACTAGTTTTGAGGCTCATCTAAGCATCTCAGCCTGTGGCCACCCTTTGTGCTTTTTCATCCGACCGGAGTTTGATCCTGTAAAAATGCCAAACCCCAATCCAATCCCCAAACCGCAGATTCCTGCACAGAATCCTGTTGCCTCGTGCAGCAGCCAGGGAGTGCAGGAGCACAGCAGTGACCTCTCCAGGTCCCCACTTCAGATGTTTCCCTGACTTTGGCACCACCTGGAGACATTCTTGAAGGAATTTATCAGAAAGTTTGGGAAAATACCTGGGGGAAGGGAGATGCCTGCTTTCCAGGAGGGGAGAGGAACTCTCTCTGCTCTCTCCCTGGTGGTGCCATCTCCATGGCACTGACCTGCTGTGCCCCCAGATGACACAAGCTGAGGTCACAGTGGGATGTGCTGCATCACAGGGAGGTCTCCATGGTGTCCTGGGTGAGGGCCCTCACTTCGCTCCGAGACCTAGGTGCTGCTGGGCACTGCTCACGCCCTCCCTGCCGCTGCCCTTGTAGTGGCTCCATGGCAAGACTGGAGACAGGAGTTAATGGGGGCTGTGCTGGGATCTGTTGCTGACATGCAGAGGAGCACGATGAAAAGGAGTGTTGGGTGAAGGGAAGAACATCCCTCCTCCTGGGCTGCAGAGGTGAGCCGAGGGCAAAGAGGGGAGATGGAGGACTGCTGGATGGACACCATCAGCCGAGACCACAGTTCCTTGTTCCCAAGGCTCCTGCAGCTCTCCACTGAGGGTAAGGGCTTTGGGTACTTCTTCCCGAGATGTTGCACAAAGATTGGTAACTGCAAAAACTGCTGTGAATCCAGGGCTGTGGGGGTGGCTGGACAGGACTGGGGGCTGCCACAAGAGTCATCTCTGAGGGTCCCATCTGTCTTAGTGGACAGCCAGGACTCCTGGGTCATGGGGCAGGAGATGCGCTGAGCCTCAAGGCTTCTGTGGGGCCAGCTCCATTGCCTTTTGGGGTCTGTGGGGGGCATGGGAATGCATGGCAGGTTTCCCTGGGATCGTGTCCCCCTTTGCGATCTGGCTCTGAGAAGAATTAGGGTCCTGCATCCCAGAGGCTGGGGCAGCCTGCTGCTCTCATGGAGCTCTCAAGAACCTGCTGAAATGTCCATGTACAATAAGGAAACCACCTTGTAATGACCCCAGGTCCCCTGCCTGTTTGAGAGGACCTCTGTTCCTTTCATGCTTGGTACAAGTTGGTACAGCATGTTTTGGGCTCAGAGAAGCCATCTCGAGATGGTCATAGCCTGTGTCCTTGCGCAGATTGGACTCAAAACATCTGCATGCAAAAGAAAGCCTATTTGGGAGAGCACCTTGGAAACAGGTGGAGGCACGGTCCCCACTGCCAAGTCCTGACTGACCCAAGGATTTTTCTCTGAGCTATGGGGTGCAGTGCTGCAGTAAGCCCAAAAGAGCCCTATCCCCAAGTCTCTTCACGACCCCACACCCCTACTTCCTAGCACCAGCTGGCTCAGAGCTGGTCCCCCCCCTCACTGCCCTGTGCCCCCATGGGGCTCCTCAGCCCTCTGGAGCGACCCCTCGGGGCACAGTCCAGCCCCACACAGAGCAGCCCCTGCTGGGCCGTGGCCCAGCCCTGCCAGGCGCAGCTCTCTCAGCCTCTACCTGTATGCCCCATGCTCCAGGCCTTGACTGTCTTGGTGTCCCTGTGCTGGACTCCCTACTGTGTGTTTGTGCCTTTGCAGAACTGGGGTGTCCAGAGGGGACCCGATATACAGACATGGTCTCACCTGTGCCAAAAAGAGGAGTAGAAGCTCTCAGTGGCCCCAAAGGCTGTGCTCTCACAAATACAGCTCAGCGTAGAGGGGAGACATTTGCCGCCGACTGTTGCGACTGTGGAAGGCCAGCAGAGCTGACAGTAACACGCTGATTTTCTCTTTCTTTCTAGGTTGCTGCAGTCCCATATGTTGCTGGTGTAGTCCTAGAACTGCTGAGGATGGAGGCAGGATGCCAGGGTGTGTGCCTGTACCTGCCAACATCTTTGCCACCATTGTGATCTGTCTGAGAAAGCAGCTGCAAGAGGTGAGGTGCTGAATGAGGTGAGGCTGCGAGTGGATGTGAAGGCTTCTGTAAGTGCGCCTGGCTTCCATGGGTGACTTGGGGTGTAGGTTCACGTCCGCTGTGCTGCAACTTCTGCATCCCGCACAAATGCTGTTAGTGCCAGCTTGCTCTGCAAATGCTACTGTGTTCCCCCCTTTTCCAAGAAGGCTGTGGTGCCACATATTTGTCTGAGTGTCCCAAAGCCACTGTAGCTTGAAATTGAGGATGTCTCACAGTTGTTGGGTTCCTGTCTCTGTGAGGGGTGAAGATGTGCCCAGGGTCAGGTTGTGAATGCAGCTGTGGAGCTCAGAGAGCTGCTGCAAAGCCCGTGCAGCCAGACAGGTGGCATTTCAGCAGACCGCCAGGCTGGTGCTGTCTCCTTGCTTGGACCTCGTTTCAAAGCCTCTGCACACTTTTTCCCTTCACAGGGCAGCCTGTGCAAGGGGCATGGAGTGCAGGGCTGGAGAGAGGAACCTTGGTGGTGCTGCCCGGCTCTCAGCTGCCAGGCAGGCTCCAAAGCTGAAAGCAGAGGCTTGGAGGCAAGGCCATGGGGATGGGTGTGCCCATGGGGACTGCCAAGGCGTTGTGCTGGGGGTGCCCCCAGCGATCCCCGGGGCTTGGTGACGGCTGTTGCCACGGTGAGCAGTAGGGCTTTGTGATGGTGGTGGCATGGTGCCTCCAAGGCCCTGGTGATGGGGTGGTCTGCATGGGGACTGTGTCCCTGGTTGGAGCAGAGCCCCTGGGGTCCTCCCACTGAGGAGAGCCGCTCCCTGAGGAGGCAGCAGCTGCCCTTGGGGCCAGAGCTGCAGGACCCAGGCAGAGGATCCTGCAGAGGGACGAGGAGCGGCAGCAAACGTCTGCTGCCAGGCTGCACATGCACTACCAGGCATGCCAGAGCGCAGGGGTGAGGTGAGCCATGGGGCGGGAGGCAGAGGCAGGCAGCAGGCATGGGAGCTGCCCGGAGAGCAGGCAGCTGGTTTGGCAAAGGAGCTGGGGTGAAAGAGGCAGGCAGGAGCTGCTGCGGCCAGGGGGGAATTTCTTCCTGGCCCTGGGGATTTTCCCTGGGACAAAGCACAGCAACCTGCATGCTCCAAGGCCCCCACAGAGCCCGTGAGCTCTGTGCTGAGGGGCAGAGAGCAGCTCTGGGCCCAGCTCAGCCAGGCCGCATGCAGCCAGAGCTTCCCTTGCCCACGGCCCTCAGGTTTCCTGCTCTTCACCAGCCACTTGGACCAAGTCAACCGCATCCACCCTGTGAGTCCTTCTGCCTACAGGTGGTCAGCAGCAGCTGCACGCAGCAGTGCAGCACAGCCAGAGCCCAGCTTGCTCCCACCAAAGGCACAGGCTGCCTCGGCTGCCCAACGCACAGGGCTCACAGGCTTCTGCACGTGTCCTCGCAAAGGTGCAGAGATGACCATGATGGTGGCTTTGTAAGCCTCTGCCTGACTCCCCGGAGCTGCCGAGGAGCAGGTGGGAAGTGCTGGCAAGGAGCAGGAGGTCTCTGCCTGCCAGCAGGCTGACTGCATGCTCTGCCTGGCAGCCTGCAAGGACATGCCTGCGGGTTCCCTAGGCAGCTGCCATTTCCCATCTCTTGCCCCACACTGACAAAGCCTCTGCCCAGCCAGCCTGGCTAACACAAGAAGCCTATCACCCGCAAGACCTCTGCCTTGCTCTCTCCTGCTCCTACCAGGGCTCAGCTCCAGCCGAGGCTGCCTCCTGCAAGGCTTGGCCCTCTCCCAAGTGCTTCTTACAGCCCTGTGTCCCTGGCATCATGCACAGCCAGACACACCAAATTCCACAAGCCTTCAGAATTGTTTAGCTTTGTACGTCATTTCCACTTGGCAGATTTTGGAAGGACATGACTTCTTTGGGTTGTCTGACATGGCATTTTCATACACCACCTGCTTTGCCATCCCACTGCTGTTTGTGCTGGCATCTCGTTATTTATTTTATTTCCCTCACATACACACCCCACTTAGTCTTTCTCAATCTTAGCATGCTGCTGGAGCAAAGGAAAGGAACTGGGGTGTGTGGGGGGGGTAGGCGGGGAATACAGAGGGTGTTGAAAAAGTGCAGAAAGCAGATGTGTAAAAGTAGGGGACTCTGCCGAAAGAGTGAGATTTTTCTGCTGTCTTGCTATGGGCAAAAGCAGGAAATGAAGAGAAAAGAAACTTTTGATTTGCATAGCAGCTCTATGGAAAGAAGTGGGGACAGGATGCAGTGGGTCCACATTGGGGCCCCTCGCCAGCAGGCAGTGGGGCAGGGGCTCATTGTAAAGGAGTTTTGGGTGCCAAACCAGGAAGAGCATCCCTCCTCCTCAGCTACAGAGGTGAGCCAAGGACAAGCAACAAGTGAGAGGGAGGACTGCTGCACCAATACCATCAGCCCAGAAAACAGTTGCTTTTTACCAATGCTCCTGCAGCTCCCTGGGGGCCTTCTGGGGCTCCTGTTTGAGGAGGCACACAGAAACCCTTAACTGAAAAACTTGCTGTGGATCCTGGGCAAAATCCTGCCTTAGAGGCTTGTGTGGCTCGGGAGACCATGTGGCAGCCAGGACTCCTGAATCCGGGGGCTGGGGCTGCCCTGATGCCCAAGGCCCCTCTGGAGACAAAGGAATTTATCAGAAATGTTTGGGAAATAACTGGGGGAAGGGAGGGGATTGCTTTCCAGGAGGGGAGAGGAAATCTCTCTGCTCCCTGGCTGGGCCATCTCCATGGCAATGGCATAGTGAGCCCCCACATGACACGAGCTGAGGTCACAGCAGGATGTGCTGCATCACAGGGAGGTCTCCCTGGTGCCGTGGGTGGGGGCCCTCACTGCCCTGCGAGGCCCAGGCACTGCTGGGCACTGCTCACGCAGTCCCCACCACTGTCCTTCGTAGTGGCTCTGTGGAAATGATGGGGGACAGGAGGCAACGGGGCTGCACTAGGAGCCCTTGTCGACACGCAGAGGAGCAGCAGCATGTTGGCAAGGAGTATTGGGTGATGAGATGGGAAGAGCGTCCCTCGTCCTGGGCTATAGAGGTGAGCTGAGGGCAAGGGACAAGCGAGATGGAGGACTGCTGCAGGGACACCATCAGCCAGGAATGCACTTGCTTGTTTCCAGTGCTTCTGTAGCTCTCCAGTGAGGATTGACTCCGTTTGTATCCTTTTATGATTCTAACTTGGCAGACCAGATTGGGGCTCTGAGATTTCGTCTTGAGATGGCCGCAGCCTCTGTCCTCCTGCAAAACGGGCTGCAACCTCTGCACCCAAGACAGCCTGTTTGGGCAAGCATTTTGTGAATAGGTAGAGGTATCACTATGACCCTGTAAGACCTGGCTATCCCAAGGATTTTCTCTGGGGGGTGCACTGCTGGGGTGAGCCCAACATGACCAACTCCCCCAGCCTCCTCCTGACCACACACCTCCACTCCTTGGCACTAACAGGCCCAGAGCTGGTCTCCCCCTCACTGCCCTGTGTCCCCATGGGGCTCCTCAGCCTTCTGGAGCGACCCCTCGGGGCACAGCCCGGCTCCACACAGAGCAGCCCCTGCTTGGCTGTGGCCCAGCCCTGCTAGGTGCAGCGGGAGGGCTGCCAAGCCCTGGCGCTACCCTTGCGAAGGGACCGGGGCAGGAGGGCCGAGAGGACACTGCCCTGCCCTGGCGGCAGCAGCACCTCACCCACAGGCTCCGGCGCTCCGGCCATTCCCAGGGCTCCAGTGCCGGCACCAGGGCTGGCACCAGCACAGGCCCCAGGGCCGCCCTCCAAGCCCAGCAGGGCGCCCAGGGCGCAGGGCAGCGAGGAGCCCCGCAGGCACCATGCAGCAGAGCGGCCGCGCCTGGGGCCCCGCACTGCCCGGGCACCCGGTGCCGGGCTGCCCTAAGGCCCCGCCGTGCCCTGAGCTGCCTCCCACAAGATGGTGCCATCCCGCGGGGGAGGGGGCGGAGCTGGCTTCCAGGGCAGGAGGGCGCAGCGTTGCCATGGCATCGCCTGAGTGCGGCCCTCCTATTGGCTGTCCTGAGGAGGAGGGCGGGGATGGATTGGAATGACGGCTGTGTCAGCCAATCGGAGTCCAGAGTGGGAAAAGGCCAAGAGAAGAGAGAGGTACGAGAAGGGAGGGAGCGAAGCAGGCGAGAAGGGAGCGGGAGTGAGAGCGGGTGCGAGTGGGGCTGGTGGGGGCTGCGGGTGCGTTCAAATGCCGGCGGGTGCCCTTCTCGCTGCAGCAGGGTCAGCGGTGCTGGCGAGGGGGCTGCTTCCCTGCAGGGGCTCCCGAAGGGGCTGTTGGGGCTGTGACCAGGGGACCCAGCGCCCTGTCACTGAGGGGAACTGATCTGCGAGCCAGGCGTGCCGGCCTGCGCCGAGCAGCTGGGCCTGGGCGGCTTGGTGGGGTTTGGGTGCAGGAAGCTTTGAACCTTTTATGGGTCTGAGATGCATTTTGAAGGGTTTCCCTGATTTGCTGCTGCCCCCGCAGCCCCCAGGTGCTGCTCAGAGCTGTGTTTGGGATCTGCTGGTCAAAGTGAGAGCAGGTTGCTGGTGTCCTCGCGAGGTGTCGTGCCCAAGTCGTTGTGCTTGCTCCATAGTTCTTGGTGTGCTCCAGGACCTGTGACCCTGGGAGCAGCCTGAAGGGTGTTTGCAGAAGAGCTCTGTTAAGTGTGAGGTGTTTTGCTTTTCAGAGGCCTTGGAAGTTGACGAAAGGCCATTTTCACACTCGCCGTTGTTATTCCCATAATCCTAGATGAGGAGGAAGAATTGCTGAATTCTGGCTCTGCTGATTTCAGCAATTGAAATGTCCTGGACGGAGTCCTTTGCCATGTCTCAAATTGTCAGTGCGTAAAATAGGAAAGTGCTTGTCGTGCTCGATGTGTGGAGGATTGGCTGTGCTTGTTCAGCACTGGGGAAGGAAGTAAACTTATAGCTTTTGGAAGACTTCTCCCTCTGACTGGGACATGAGGCCCTGCTCTCTTGCTCACTTCCCGCGGAGCAGTGGATAGGGCAGCAGCAGGTCCGCACTGGGATGCGTTTTTGAGATGGTTTCTGCCTGAGCAGCGGATCAGCCAGGATTTGTCTGCTGGCTGGGGAAGTTCTAGTGAGGTAATTCCTGCCTTGGGGGCTTTTTGGCCAGTGACAGAGACCTGGTTGTGCAGGTGACTGTGAGGTCCCGTCTGTCTGAGTCCCTGATAGACCGGCAGCAAGCGGTTAGGCATGGGTGTTGAGTGTGAGGTCTGTTTTGTCCGAGTACCTGCTCGGGCAGCAGTGGTTCATGGCTGGGGAAGTTATATTGAGGCAGCTAGTGTCTCTGAAGCCTGTAGGCCATCAGCAGGCATGTGTTGGGGGTTTGCCCTTGTGAGCAGCTGACAGGTCGGGAGAAGCCACATGGCCTGGATGGTGGTGGTGAGGTGACTCCTGGGGTTGTTGCGTGTGCCCAGAGGAGGGATTGACCGCTGCAGAGCTCTACAGCAATACAGAAGGTCAACTAATTAATCAAGCAGATGTTCCCCATCGTCTGACACCAATTCTATTCCACTCCATGATCCTGAGTTAGTACTACTACATTTAAAATGTGGATGATGTTCTCTAGTGAATATGGACGTGGAGTTTGTTTTTCCCCTTGTTGCTAAGTAGAAGCTTGCAGCCTGCTGCCAGACAGCTAGGGAGTCCAGCTGGGCTTTTTAAACTGCTAAATCAATCTAATGCTGGTGTAAGCAGCGTTAGTTATCTCTGATTGCCAGCATGTGTGTGTGCTTTGAAAATTCCCCCTGTGGAAACAGGAGGGAGCTTGTGAGATGTTCCTGCAAGGTCTAAATGCTGTGCCTGTCTTTCAGGTGTCCACATGCTTTTATGACACATTTGGATCTGTAACACCTTGGAAATCGATGATTTTTGTCCGAGTAAGCAGCCAGTGGAGAATGGGTGCCAAGTCTGTTGGAGGAGACGGAAGGAATGTCACCCCCAAACAGGTACCGGCCACATTTTGTAAGAGATTTCTTGTTCAGGGAAGTTGAGGCACAAACGAATGTTAAGAGGTGGTCTGATCAGGGCTTGTGAGAGCACTGCTCTTCTTCCTGGAGAAGGGAAGTAACCATGTGTAGGACTGTGAGTGGATGCTGAGAGGCAGTGCGTGTTGCAAAACCTTGGAGGACTAGAAGGGAACTGCAGAGTTGGAGAGCTGGGCTTTCTGTGTTGTGAGGCACTTGGGGTGCCCTGTGCGTTGCTGATGCAGAGGTGCGTTTTTGCTGCAGCCCTCTGTGAGGCGAGCAGTGGTGTGTGCAGGGTGTCACAGTGCAGGGGTTCCCTGTTGGGGAGCGAGGTGGTGGTCCCAGTGTTTTGGTGCTCATCATGGGAGGAGATAGCTGGAGAGGGCGGTGCTGTGTGTGGGCAGTGGTGCCAGAGTGGGGAGCTGGGGAGCACTGCAAGGTGAGGGTGTGACTATGCTGGCTGGGCCTCGGCTGCCCTGGTGTCATGGGCCAGAGTTGCTGGCAGCCTGCTGCCTTTGATGCACTGAGGTTCAGGCCCTGGGGATGCTAAGTGATTTCCAGGATCTGCAGCATGGATTTTTCCTGAAGGCCAGGGAGTGTATATCTCCTTGCTCCGGGATGCGAACCAATCCTGTGTTTTCCCTCCTTTCCTCTCATTTCCTCTTGCTCATAAGAGCTTTGGTCTGCAGCAGTGTGTGCTGAGAGGAGCGGACGTTGTGGAAGATGCGCTTTTCTGGCTGGGCCTTAGCCTGCTGGAATCCCTTTGAAGGAGTGAAGGCCTTGTGGTGTGGTGGTCTTTGGAGAAAGGCAGGTGAGTTCTTGGGAGCTGTCTGTCAAGGGGCGGAGTCCTTCCTGTAGGAGACCTGTTTTGAGGAGTGCCTTTGAATGGGAGCAGCAAGGCAAAAGTGCCCTGCAAGGGATGCGCAGCCCAGGTCTCTCTTCCTTGCAGGTGCAGTCTCTGCAAGTTACCCCACCATCGTGCTGTAGTGTGAGCTTTCTGTGCTGCAGCGGGGAAATAAGAAAGCAGCCACGTGTAGCCATCAGTGTGCTAAGTGTGGTGTGGTTAGGTGCTGACCCTGCTGACTCTGGCAAGGGACTGGATTTTGCCTGCACTTTGGGTGGTGGTGAGGAGCCCCACTTAGCTCTCACTGCCTTTTGCCATTTCAGAAGAAACTGTTTGTCCTGCTTCCCAGCTGTAGGGAAGAGAAGGCGTGAGGATGCTCTTCCCTTTGAAGGCTCTAGGGGCCTGTCAGTAGGGAGGCCCCTTTGGGTGAGTGTCTTGAGGGCACGTGAGGCAAAAGTGAGTGGCAAGAGCTGGCCTGATCAGCTGCTGTGAGAGCACTTGCTCTCTGCTTCCTGGAGATGGGAAGTGACCATGTCAGGGCTGTGAGTGGATGTTCAGAGGAAGCACTGTTTCCAAGGCGTTGGAGGCCTAGAAGGGACTGGAAGGGCTGGAGACTTGTGCTTTCTGTGTTGTGGGGACCTTGGGGGTGTCCTGTGTGCTGCCATGTGTGGTGCTGTGCCCTGTGCACCACTGATGCACAGGCACATGTTGGCTCAGTGTTGTGCTGCTCAGCATGGGAGGAGGTGTGTGGAGAGAGCAGTGCTCTGCTCCCAGAGGCCAGCCTGCCATCCCAGTGTCCTTGTGGGAGCCCTGGGTGAGCACTGGTGCTGACTGTGCTCCCTGCTTGGAGCATCCTGGTGTGAGTGAGGGATGCTTGCAGTTAGTTCTTTTCTGTCAGCTGAGGTTCAGGCTTGCAGTTTCTGAAGGTCTTGATGCTTCCTGAGTCTTTTGGGTTTTACGGACTCTGCTGGAGAAAGTGGTCTGCTCACTCCTTCAAGGCTTTCTGTGGAATCTGGACCCTCCTTGCATCTTCCCATCTCAGACCATACTGCATCCTAATCGATTCTGTCTTTCTTTCTTTCTAGGTTGCTCCAGTTGTGTAGGTTCCCCGTGCAATCCTCGAGCCACTGAGGATGGAGGCAGGATGCCAGGGTGTGTCCCTGTAGCTGTCAGCATCTTTGCCACCATTGTGAGCCCTCTGTGAAAGCGCCTGCAAGTGAATGAGATGAGGCTATGCGTGGATGTGAAGGCTTCCATGAATGCGCCCGTCTTCCATGGGTGACCTGAGGCGTGTGGGTTCACCTCCTGGTACCTCTGCTGAGCTGCACGTCCCACATCATACAGCTGCTGTTACTGCCCGCACACTCAGGAAATGAGATTGTGCCCCTTGCTTTTCCTAGAAGGTTATGGTGCGCTGTAGGATGAGTGACAGACCCTTATAATGAAAGCCAGCATCTGTCGAGTGCCTTTGTGTGAGTGCCCGAAATCCTTGGTAGCTTGAACGGAGGTCTCAGAGCTGTTGGGCTCCTGGCTCTGCGAGGGCTGAAGATGTGCCCAGGGCCAGGCTGCTCGTGGCACTCAACCCTCAGTGCTGTGTGAACCCAGCTGTGGAGCCGGGACTCCTGCTGCAGAGGCCGCGCAGCCAGGAGAGCTGGCATTTCAGCAGCCCTGCAGCCTGGGGCTGTCTCCTTGCTAGGGCCTCATTTCAAAACCTCTGCATCTTTGCAGAGTTCCCTCCATACTTAGGTGGAGATTCTTGAGCAGATTGGGGATGGAAAGCAGCAGCCTGCTCTGCCCAAAGAGAGCAGGATCCTGCCTAGTGTAAAGAATCGCATCATGCCAGGAGCCAGCTCTGTGCCTGATCATTTGCACGTGCCTTGTGAGCCTGGAGTGCCTTGGCCACCTTTGGTGTTAGTGCAAGAGCTTCCCTGCATGCCTGGGTTTTGGAGTCAAGGGAAGGCAGTGAGGAGAGCAGTGCCTGGGGCATGTGCAAGTGGGGAGTGCCCTGCATGCCTGTCTTCTTGCTGGCACTTGGTTGCATGTAGTAGACGAGGCAGCTGTGTGGGGCAGAGACGGTGGCACAGCTGGCACAGCAGAGGTGTGGCGTTCTGTGGAGGGCTGTTGCAGTGCTGAGTTGCTCTGTCAGTGTCAGACAGCCTTTGCAGTGCAGCTGCTGCCTGGGCTGATCTCTCAACGTTGGCCCTAGAAATGGAAGTGGCATCCTGCTGTCAATCTGTAGGTGCTTGTATCCGTACTACGTGAGACTTGATGGGAATGGTCTGTGTTGTAACTTTTTAGTGCCTAGAACAATACCGCTGTGTTAAGCGGCATACAAATACGTAACTAACAAGGTCTTGGAAATCTGTGAGAAAGAACAGCAGTTGGTTACATATGGATTGTGTGGCTTCCAGCCACAGAATAACGAGAAGCAGTTAACATGAAGGTCAGAAGTTGAAGAGTAAGTAGTGACCCCCAAAGTCAAGTTTCGCACCCGAAATAAGTCTGCACGCGTGCGCAGTATCATAGCCCGGTTATGCGACTGGGGCGGAGTTGGGCTAGACTCCCTGCATTTGTTGGCCCCATGTGCCAGGACTCCTGCCTACCGCAAATAAGCATAAATACCTGTTTTTTTCCGAAGGAGAGAGAGGCTGCTACACAACAGAGGACCACTTTGCCTCCTCGGGGACGCCCGCAAAGATTGTTCCTGCCGACTCTCTCTCTCGCCATGCAGACGATCGGGAGAAGCATTGGAGTGGTCCTTCTCGAGATTACCATCGTGACAGTCTGTAAGTATCTCCTGATAAACTGCTTGCTACTGAAGAGTGTTTGTGTGTGTCTGTGTATGTGTGTGTGTGTGTGTTTGAACTGGCTTGCTAAACGAGATGTTTGCCCCGGGAATCTAACTAGAACATAAATTGGTGACGAAAATGGGATTCCTGGGGTTTGCAGCATTGTCAGATTGGTGAAGCGAACAACTGTATGGATGCTGAGCCACCTGCATTGGTGGGACTCGGTCAGTGGGTTGCACAGCTGCACTAAGACCTCGCCACCTGCATTGGTGGGAATCGGTCAGTTGGGTACAGAGATGTACTGAGGCCGAGCCACCTGCATTGGTGGGACTCGGTCAGTGGGGTGCACAGCTGCACCGAGGCCGAGCCACCTGCATTGGTGGGATTCGTTCAGTGGGGTGCAGAGCTGTACTGAGGCCAAGCAACGTGCATTGGTGGGACTTGGTCAGTGGGTTGCACAGCTGTACCAAGGCCGTGCCACCTGCATTGACGGGACTCAGTCAGTGGGGTGTACAGCTATAACGAGGCGTAGCCACGTGTATTGGTCTGACTCGGTCAGTGGGTTGCATAGCTGTACTGAGTACTTTCCACCTGCATTGGTGGGACTCGGTCAGTGGGTTCCACAGCTGCACCGAGGCCTTGCCACCTGCATTGGTGGGACTCGGTCAGTGGGTGCACAGCTGTACCGAGACCTGCACCACCTGCATTGGTGGGACTCGGTCAGTGGGGAGCACCACTGTATCGAGTACGAGCCACCTGCATTGTTGGGACTCAGTCAGTGGGGAGCACAGCTGTACTGAGTTCCTACCACCTGCATTGGAGGGACTCGTTCAGTGGGATGCACAGCTGTACCGAGTCCGAGCCACCTGCATTGGTTGGACTCGGTCTGTGGGGTGCACAGCTACACCAAGGCCTTGCCACCTGCATTGGTGGGACTCGGTCAGTGGGGAGCACCGCTGTATCGAGTCCGAGCCACCTGCATTAAACAGACTCGGTCAGTGGGGTGCACATCTGCACCGAGGCCGTGCCATCCTCATTGGCAGGACTCAGTCAGTGGGGTGCACAGATATAACGAGGCCGAGCCACCTGCATTGGTGGAACTCGGTCAGTGAGGTGCACAGCTGCACGAGACCGAGCCACGTGCATTGGTGGGACTCGGTCAGTGGGTTACTCACCTGTACTGAGGCTGAGCCACCTGCATTGGTGGGACTCGGTCAGTGAGGTGCACAGCTGCACAGAGACCGACCCAAGTGCATTGGTGGGACTCGGTCAGTGGGGTGCACAGCTGTACTGAGGCCGAGCCACCTGCATTGGTGAGACTCGGTTAGTGAGGTGCACAGGTGGACCGAGGCCGAGCCACCTGCATGAGTCGGACTCGGTCAGTGGGTTGCAGAGCTGTACTGACGACGTACCACCTGCATTGGTGGGACTCATTCAGTTGGGTACACAGCTGTGCTGAGACCGAGCCACCTGCATTGGTCAGACTCGGTCAGTGGGTTGCACAGCTGTGCTGAGGTCGCACCACCTGCATTTGTGGGACTCGGTGAGTGGGATGCACAGCTGTACTGAGTCTGAGCCACGTGCATTGGTGGGACTCGGTCAGTGGGGAGCACCGCTGTATCGAATCCGAGCCACCTGCATTAGTCGGACTCGGTCAGTGGGATGCACAGCTGCACCAAGGCCGTGCCACCTGCATTGGTGGGACTCAGTCAGTGGGGTGCACAGCTATAACGAGGCGTAGCCACGTGTATTGGTCAGACTCGGTCAGTGGGTTGCATAGCTGTATGGAGGCTTCGCCACCTGCATTGGTGGGACTCAGTCAGTGGGGAGCACAGCCGTAACGAGGCTGCACCATGTGCATTGGTAGGACTCAGTCAGTGAGGTGCACAGCTGCACCGAGATCTCACCACCTGCATTGGTGGGACTCATTCAGTTGGGTGCACAGCTGTACTAAGTCTGAGCCACCTGCATTGGTGGGATTCATTCAGTGGGGTGCACAGCTGTACCGAGGCCGAGCCACCTGCATTGGTGGGACTCGGTCAGTGGGATGCACAGCTACACCAAGACCTTGCCACCTGCATTGATGGACTCAGTGAGTCGGGTGCACAGCTGTACCGAGGCATAGCCACGTGCATTGGTCAGACTCGGTCAGTGGGTTGTATAGTTGTACGGGGGCTTCGCAACCTGCATTGGTGGGACTCGGTCAGTGGGGTGCACAGCTGTACTGAGGCCGAGCCACGTGCATTGGTTAGACTCGGTCAGTGGGTTTCACAGCAGTACTGAGTACTTTCCACCTGCATTGGTGGGACTCAGTCAGTGGGGTGCACAGCTGTATTGAGGCCGAGCCACCTGCATTGGTGGACACGGTCATTGGGGTGCACAGCTGTACCGAGGCCGAGCCACGTGCATTGGTCAGACTCGGTCAGTGGGGTGCACAGCTATAACGAGGCCTCGCCACCTGCATTGTTGGGACTCAGTCAGTGGGGTTCACTGCTGCCACGAGGCCTCACCACCTGCATTGGTGGGACTCGGTCAGCGGGGAGCACAGCTGTACTGAGGCCGAGCCATGTGCATTGGAGGGACTCGTTCAGTGGGATGCACAGCTGTACTGAGGCCGAGCCACGTGCATTGGTGGGACTCGGTCAGTGGGTTCCACAGCTGTACTGAGTACTTGCAACCTGCATTGGTGGGACTCGGTGAGTGGGTGCACAGCTGTACCGGGACCTGCACCACCTGCATTGGTGGGACTCGGTCAGTGGGGAGCACAGCTATAACGAGGCTTCGCCACCTGCATTGGTGGGACTCGTTCAGAGGGGAGCACCGCTGTATCGAGTCCGAGCCACCTGCATTAGACGGACTCAGTCAGTGGGGTGCACATCTGCACCGAGGCCGTGCCATCCTCAATGGCAGGACTCAGTCAGTGGGGTGCACAGATATAACGAGGCCGAGCCACCTGCATTGGTGGGACTCGGTCAGTGGGGTGCACAGCTGTACTGAGGCGTAGCCATGTGCATTGGTCAGACTCGGTCATTGGGGTGCACAGCTGCACCGAGGCCTTGCCACCTGCATTGGTGGGATTCAGTCAGTGGGTGCACAGCTGTACTGAGACCTGCACCACCTGCATTGGTGGGACTCGGTCAGTGGGGAGCACCACTGTATCGAGTCCGAGCCACCTGCATTAGTCGGACCCGGTCAGTGGGATGCACAGCTATAATGAGGCCTCGCCACCTACATTGGTGGGACTCAGTCAGTGGGGTTCACTGCTGCCACGAGGCCTCACCACCTGCATTGGAGGGACTCGTTCAGTGGGATACACAGCTGTACCAAGGCCGAGCCACCTGCATTGGTGGGACTTGGTGAGTTGGGTGTACAGCTGTACCGAGACCTGCACCACCTGCATTGGTTGGACTCGGTCTGTGGGGTGCACAGCTACACCAAGGCCTTGCCACCTGCATTGGTGGGACTCGGTCAGTGGGGAGCACCGCTGTATCTTGTCCGAGCCACCTGCATTAGACGGACTCGGTCAGTGCGGTGCACATCTGCACCGGGGCTGTGCCATCCTCATTGGCAGGACTCAGTCAGTGGGGTGCACAGATATAATGAGGCCAAGCTACCTGCATTGGTGGGACTCGGTCAGTGGGGTGCAGAGCTGTACCGAGGCGTAGCCATGTGCATTGGTCAGACTCGATCAGTGGGTTGCATAGCTGTATGGAAGCTTTGCCACCTGCATTGGAGGGACTCGTTCAGTGGGATGCACAGCTGTACCAAGACCTTGCCACCTGCATTGATGGACTCAGTTAGTCGGGTGCACAGCTGTACTGAGGCCGAGCCACGTGCATTTGTCAGACTCGGTCATTGGGGTGCACAGCTGCACCGAGGCCCAGCCACGTGCATTGGTGGGAATCGGTCAGTGGGGTGCACAGCTACACCAAGGCCTTGCCACCTGCATTGGTGGGACTCGATCAGTGGGGAGCACCGCTGTATCGAGTCCGAGCCACCTGCATTAGATGGACTCGGTCAGTGGGGTACACAGCTGTAACGAGGCTGCACCATTTGCATTGGTGGGACTCGGTCAGTGAGGTGCACAGCAGCACCGAGACTGAGCCACGTGCATTGGTGGAACTTGGTCTGTGGGTTGCGCAGGTGTACTGAGGCCGAGCCACCTGCATTGGTGGGACTCGGTCAGTGGGTTACAGAGCTGTACTGAGTCTGAGACACCTGCATTGGTGGGACTCGGTCAGTGAGGTGCACAGCTGCACCGAGGCCGAGCCATGTGCTTTGGTGGGACTCGGTCAGTGGGTTGCACAGCTGTACTGAGGCCAAACCACCTGCATTGGTGGGACTCGGTCAGTGGGGTTCACTGCTGCCACGAGGCCTCACCACCTGCATTGGTGTGACTCGGTCAGTAGGGTGCACAGCTGTACTGAAGCTTTGCCGCCTGCATTGGTGAGACACGGTCAGTGGGGAGCACAGCTGTACTGAGGTCGCACCACCTGCATTGGAGGGACTCTCTCAGTGGGATGCACAGCTGCACCAAGACCTCGCCACCTGCATTGATGGACTCAGTGAGTCGGGTGCACAGTTGTACTGAGGCCAAGTCACGTGCATTGGTCAGACTTGGTCGGTGGAGTGTACAGCTCTACTTCGTCTGAGCCACCTGCATTGGTCGGACTTGATCAGGGGTGCAGAGCTGTACTGAGTCTGAGCCACCTGCAATGTTGGGACTTGGTCAGTGGGGTGCAGAGCTGTACTCAGGCCGAGCCACGTGCATTGGTCAGACTCAGTCAGTGGGTTGTACAGCTGTACTGAGGCCGTACCGCCTGCATTGGTGGGATTCGGTCAGTTAGGTGCACAGCTGTACTTAGGCCGAGCCACGTGCATTGGTCAGACTCGGTCAGTGGGTTGCATAGCTGTACGGAGGCCGAGCCACCTGCATTAGTGGGAATCGGTCAGTGGGGTGCACAGCTGTACTGAGGCTGAGCAAAGTGCATTGGTCAGTTTGGTCAGGGTTGCACAGCTGTACCGCGACCTGCACCCGTGCATTGGTGGGACACGGTCAGTGGGGAGCACCGCTGTATCGACTCCGAGCCACCTGCATTAGTCAGACTCGGTCAGAGGGGTACACAGCTGCACCGAGGTCGTGCAACCTGCATTGGCGGGACTCAGTCAGTGAGGTGCACAGCTGTACCGAGGCGTAGCCACGAGCATTGGTCAGACTCGGTCAGTAGCTTGCATAGCTGTACTGAGGCCGCATGACCTGCATTGGTGGGACATGGTCAGTGGGGTGCACGGCTGTACCGATGCTGCACCACCTGCATTGGTAGGAATCGGTGAGTGGGGTGCACAGCTGCACCGGGACCTTGCCACCTGTTTTTTTGGGAGTCAGTCAGTGGGGTGACAGTTCTACCAAGGCTGTGCCACCTGCATTGGTGGGACTCGGTCAGTGGGGTACAGAGCTGTACCGAGGCGGCACACCTGCATTGGTGGTACTCGTTCAGTGGGGTGCAGAGCTGTACTGACGCCGTGCCACCTGCATTGGTGGGACTTGGTCAGTGGGGTGCACAGCTGTACTGAGGCCGCTCCGCCTGCATTGGTGGGACTCGGTCATTGGGGTGCACAGCTGTAGTGAGGCCGCTCCGCCTGCATTGGTGGGACTCGGTCAGTGGGGTGCACAGCTGTAACCAGGCTCCTTTACATGTATTGGAAGGACTCGTTCGGTGCAGTGAACAGCTGGACTGAGGCTGCACCACCTGCCTTTTTGGGACTCGGTCAGTGGCGTGCACAGAGAAATACTTTTAGAGAAATACTGTGAGAAAAACCTTGCAAATTGGTAACAAGACTCAAGTACAAGGTAGACAGAAAAGCAGTACTGCAAAGTATAACGAGCTCCGGCTAAATAACCTTGATGAAACTGCAGCGCTTTCAAGAATGCGAGGGGTAGGTAAGACAAAAACAGCAGAATAACCCGGAAGAGGCCTTACGTTCATTAAGGCGTATTAATATTTTAAGCATCACACCCCTAAATTAATAATGAGATGGAAACGACATGATAGTGATGTTACTGCCTCTTCTTCACTTCCTATGCTAATTAACAAGAGCGTTAAAACGCAAGTGCAGAGCAATTACCTGATGTAATGAAACTGTTACCAATAGAAAGATTTGCATAAAATACTCCCTGAAAAGTGTGTATAAATCAAGAATGAGAGGGGGAGAAGGTGTGCTAGCTTTGTGGATTTACCACGTAGAACCCATCTCACAACACAGAAAGCCCTGCTCTCCAACTCTGCAGTTCCCTTCTGGTCCTCCAAGGCTTTGCAACACGCACTGCCTCTCAGCATCCACTCACAGTCCTACACATGGTTACTTCCCTTCTCCAGGAAGCAGACGAGTGCTCTCACAAGCCCTGATCAGGCCACCTCTTGCCATTCGTTTGTGCCTCAACTTCCCTGAACAAGAAATCTCTTTCAAAATGTGGCCGGTACCTGTTTGGGGGTGACATTCCTTCTGTCTCCTCCAACAGACTTGGCACCCATTCTCCACTGGCTGCTTACTCGGACAAAAATCATCAATTTCCAAGGTGTTACAGATCCAAATGTGTCATAAAAGCACGTGGACACCTGAAAGACAGGCACAGCATTTAGACCTTGCAGGAACATCTCACAAGCTCCCTCCTGTTTCCACAGGGGGAATTTCTAAAGCACACACACATGCTGGCAATCAGAGATAACTTACGCTGCTTACACCAGCATTAGATTGATTTAGCAGTTTAAAAAGCCCAGCTGGACTCCCTAGCTGTCTGCCAGCAGGCTGCAAGCTTCTACTTAGCAACAAGGGGAAAAACAAACTCCATGTCCATATTCACTAGAGAAAACATCACCCGCATTTTAAATGCAGTAGTACTAACTCGGGATCATGGAGTGGAATAGAATTGGTGTCAGACTATGGGGGACATCTGCTTGATTAATTAGTTGACCTTCTGTATTGCTGTAGAGCTCTGCAGCGGTCAATCCCTCCTCTGGGCACACGCAACAAACCCAGGAGTCACCTCACCACCACCATCCAGGCCATGTGGCTTCTCCTGACCTGTCAGCTGCTCACAAGGGCAAACCCCCAACACATGCCTGCTGATGGCCTACGGGCTTCAGAGACACTAGTTGTCTCAATATAACTTCCCCAGCCATGAACCACTGCTGCCTGAGCAGGGACTCAGACAAAAGAGACCTCGCACTCAACACCCATGCCTAACTGCCTGCTGCCGGTCTATCAGGGACTCAGACAGACGGGACCTCACAGTCACCTGCACAACCAGGTCTCTCTCACTGGCGAGGAAGCCCCTAAGGCAGAATTACCTCACTAGAACTTCCCCAGCCAGCAGACAAATCCTGGCTGATCCGCTGCTCAGGCAGAAACCATCTCAAAAACACATCCCAGTGCAGACCTGCTGCTGCCCTGTCCACTGCTCCGTGGGAAGTGACATCACAAGCAAAAGCCACGCCTTCTCCCTCCAGCCGGCCTATCAGGGACTCGCGCAGAACTGACCTCACCATCAACAGCTGAGCCATGGGCCTCCTCCAGCCCCACCAGCTACCTACAAACACTTGATGGCACACAGGGCATTTTCTCATACAGCCCTTTTAAACACTAGGGACCTCACTGCCCACCCTGCTGCTGCCTGCAGCTCCCCCTGCCCTTTCCCACGGCTGAGCCACCTCCCAAATGGCCTCCCTGATTCACTTCCTGGCTTCACAATGCTCACAGTGCAGCAAAGCACCCATTACGTAGCAGTTGCAACCCCCCAAAAATACATTAGCTTTCACCTAGGTAGTCTCTATATGTAGCAAGAGAGCAGGGCCTCATGTCCCAGTCAGAGGGAGAAGCCTTCCCACAGCTCAAGGTCTACTTCCTTCCCCATTGCTGAACAAGCACAGCAAATCCTCTACTCATCAAGCACTCTCCTATTTTACGCACTGACAATTTAAGACATGGCAAAGGACTCCGTCCAGGACATTTCAATTGCTGAAACCAGCAGAGCCAGAATTCAGCAGCTCTTCCTCCTCATCTAGGATTATGGGAATAACAACGGTGAGTGTGAAAATGGCCTTTCATCAGTTTCCAAGGCCCCTTAAAAACAAAACACCTCACACTTAACAGAGCTCTTCTGCAAACACCCTTCAGGCTGCTCCCAGGGTCACAGGTCCTGGAGCACACCAAGAACTATGGAGCAAGCACGACTTGAGCATGACACCTTGCGAGGACACCAGCAACCTGCTCTCAACTCTGACCAGCAGATCCCAAACACAGCTCTGAGCAGCACCTGGGGGCTGCAGGGGCAGCAGCAGTTGAGGGAAAAACTCAAAAATGCATCTCAGACCCACAACACGTGCAAAGCTTCCTGCACCCAAACCCCACCAAGCCGCCCTGGCCCAGCTGCTCGGCACAGGCCGGCACGCCTGGCTCGCCGGTCAGTTCCTCTTGGTGACAGGGCGCTGGGTCCCCTGGTTACAGCCCCAACAGCCCCTTTGGGAGCCCCTGCAGGGAAGCAGCCCCCTCGCCAGCACCTGCTGCAGCGAGAGGGCACCTACCGGCATTTGAACGCACCCTCAGCCCCCACCAGCCCCACTCGCACCCGCTCTCACTCCCGCTCCCTTCTCGCCTGCTTCGCTCCCTCCCTTCTCGCACCTCTCTCTTCTCTTGGACTTTTCCCACTCTGGACTCCGATTGGCTGACACAGCCGTCATTCCAATCTATCCCCGCCCTCCTCCTCAGGACAGCCAATAGGAGGGCCGCACTCAGGCGATGCCATGGCAACGCTGCGCCCTCCTGCCCTGGCAGCCAGCTCTGCCCCCTCCCACCGCGGGACGGCGCCATCTTGTGGGCGGCAGCGTGGGGCGCGGCGGGGCCTGGGGGCAGCCCGGCACCGGGTGCCCGGGCAGTGCGGGGCCCCGGGGGTGGCCACTCTGCCGCGGGGGCCCTGTGGGGCTCCTTACTGCCGTGCGCCCTGGGGACCGTGCTGGGCTTGGAGGGCGGCCCTGGGGCCTGTGCTGGTGCCAGCCCTGGTGCTGGCGCTGGGGCCCTGGGAATGGCCGGGGTGCCGGAGCCTGCGGGCGATGTGCTGCTGCCGCCAGGGCAGGGCAGTGTCCTCTCGGCCCTCCTGCCCCGGCCCCTTCCCCAGGGTAGCGCCAGGGCTTGGCAGCCCTCTCGCTGCGCCTGGCAGGGCTGGGAGGGGGTTCTGGAGGGGTCGCTCCAGAGCGCTGAGGAGCCCCATGGGGGCACAGGGCAGCGAGGGAGGGACCAGCTCTGGGCCTGTTGGTGCCAGAGAGTGGAGGTGTGGCGTCAGGAGGAGGCTGGGGGAGTTGGTCATGTTGGGCTCACCCCAGCAGTGCACCCCACAGAGAAAAATCCTTGGGATAGCCAGGACTTACAGGGTGATAGTGGTGCCTCCACCTGTTCACAAAATGCTTGCCCAAACAGGCTGCCTTGGGTGCAGAGGTTGGAGCCCATTTTGCAGGAGGACAGAGGCTGTGGCCATCTCAAGATGAAATCTCAGAGCCCCAAATCTGCTCTGCCAAGTTAGAATCATAAAGGGATACAAACGGAGTCAATTCTCACTGGAGAGCTACAGAAGCACTGGAAACAAGGAAGTGCATTCCTGGCTGATGGTGTCCCTGCAGCAGTCCTCCATCTCGCTTGTCCCTTGCCCTCAGCTCACCTCTCAAGCCCAGGACGAGGGACGCTCTTCCCATCTCATCACCCAATACTCCTTTCCAACATGCTGCTGCTCCTCTGCGTGTCGACAAGGGCTCCTAGTGCAGCCCCGTTGCCTCCTCTCCCCCGTCATTGCCACGGAGCCAGTATGAAGGACAGTGGTGGGGACTGGGTGAGCAGTGCCCAGCAGTGCCTGGGCCTCGCAGGGCAGTGAGGGCCCCCACCCACGGCACCATGGAGACCTCCCTGTGATGCAGCACATCCTGCTGTGACCTCAGCTTGTGTCATGTGGGGGCTCACTATGCCATTGCCGTGGAGATGGCCCAGCCAGGGAGCAGAGAGATTTCCTCTCCCCTCCAGGAAAGCAATCCCCTCCCTTCCCCCAGTTATTTCCCAAACATTTCTGATAAATTCCTTTGTCTCCAGAGGGGCCTTGGGCATCAGGGCAGCCCCAGCCCCAGGAGCCAGGCATCCTGGATGCCACATGGCAAAGCAGGTGGTGTATGAAAATGCCATGTCAGACAACTCAAAGAAGTCACGTCCTTCCAAAATCTGCCAAGTGGAAATGACGTACAAAGCCAAACAATTCTGAATGCTTGTGGAATTTGGTGCCTCTGGTTGTACATGATGCCAGGGACACAGGGCTGTAAGAAGCACTTGGGAGAGGGCCAAGCCTTGCAGGAGGCAGCCTCGGCTGGAGCTGAGCCCTGGCAGGAGCAGGAGAGAGCAAGGCAGGGGTCTTGAGTGCTCTGCTTCTCCTGCTAGCCAGGCTGGCTGGGCAGAGGCTTTGTCAGTGTGGGGCAAGAGATGGGAAATGGCAGCTGCCTTGGGCACCCCCAGGTATGTCCTTGCAGGCCGCCAGGCAAAGCATGTAGTCAGCCTGCCAGCAGGCAGAGACCTCCTGCTCCTTGCCAGCACTTCCCACCTGCTCCTCGGCAGCTCCAGGGAGTCAGGCAGAGGCTTACAAAGTCATCATCATGGTCATCTCTGCACCTTTGCGAGGACACATGCAGAAGCCTGTGAGCCCTGTGCGTTGGGCAGCCGAGGCAGCCTGTGCCTTTGGTGGGAGCAAGCTGGGCTCTGGCTGTGCTGCACTGCTGCGTGCAGCTGCTGCTGACCACCTGTGGGCAGAAGGACTCACAGGGTGGAGGTGGTTGACTTGGTCCGAGTGGCTGGTGAAGAGCAGGAAACCTGAGGGCCGTGGGCAAGGGAAGCTCTGGCTGCACGCGGCCTGGCTGAGCTGGGCCCAGAGCTGCTCTCTGCCCCTCAGCACAGAGCTCACGGGCTCTGTGGGGACCTTGGAGCACGCAGGTTGCTGTGCTTTGTCCCAGGGAAAGTCCCGAGGACCGGCAAGAAATTCCTCCCTGGCCGCAGCAGCTCCTGCCTGCCTCTTTCACCCCAGCTCCTTTGCCAAACCAGCTGCCTGCTCTCCGGGCAGCTCCCATGCCTGCTGCCTGCCCCTGCCTCCAGCCCCATGGTTCACCTTGCCCCTGCGCTCTGGCGTGCCTGGCAGTGCATGTGCAGCCTGGAAGAAGACGTTTGCTGCCGCTCCTTGTCACTCTGCAGTATCCTCTGCCGGGGTCCTGCTGCTCTGGCCCCAAGGGCAGCTGCTGCCTCCTCAGGGAGCAGCTCTCCTCAGTGGGAGGACCCCAGGGGCTCTGCTCCAGCAGGGACACAGTCCCCATGGAGACAGCCCCATCACCAGGGCCTTGGAGGCACCATGCCACCACCATCACAAAGCCCTACTGCTCACCGTGGCAACACCCCTCACCAAGCCCCGGGGATCGCTGGGGGCACCCCCAGCACAATGCCTTGGCAGTCCCCATGGGCACACCCATCCCCATGGCCTTGCCTCCAAGCCTCTGCTTTCAGCTTTGGAGCCTGCCTGGCAGCTGACAGCTGGGCAGCACCACCAAGTTGCCTCTCTCCACCCCTGCACTCCATGCCTCTTGCACAGGCTGCCCTTCTTCAGGCACTCCAGAGCACACAGCCACTCCAAGGGCAACCCTTGCTCTTCCTGCTAATCCTCAGCCCTCTCCAGTGGCTCCTTGTACAGCCCACGCCACAGCTCCCTGCATTCCTGCTGCTGTCGTGATGGGCTTGTTTTTCCCCCCACCACCTGGCACCTTTCCTTGCCATCCCATGCCATTGCTTCCTCACTCTTCTTGCAGTCAGTGTCTCCTCTAGGTTGCTCCCCCACCAGCTTGCCCAGCTGAATCACCATCAGCTCAGCACTTGGCAAGTCTCCTGCCAAAGAAATGCTGCCACCCTTGTTTCAGCGATGCTGTGAAAAAAACCCTGCAAATAGCAAACAAGACTCAAGGAAAAGAAGGGAAGAAGAGTCAGAAGCAGAGAAGGTGTGCTAGCTTTATGGATCTACCACCTGGCACCCATCTCTGTGCAGAAATAAAGAAACAATTTTCTGGACCCTGTGTGTCTGTTGGGTGCTTGCACATTGGGTAATAGAACGCAGTTTGGGGACAACACAGGGATAACTACAAACAGTCTGAACACAGGCTGGGGAAGCTCTAGGGTGGAGGAGTGGCCCACGCAGGGCAGGGTCATTCCCCCACGGAGAGGGGTCTGCATGGGGCAGGGCTCCTCACAGCTCCTGCTCACCCCCAGGACACTTCCCAGGGGCTTCTCAGCAGGTAGCTCCAGGCAGGGATGACACCAAAGGCAAGGAGCTTCCCCACATCTCTGCTTTCAGGTCCCAGCTGCTGGGGTGGAGGGAAGGAAGAGGAGCTGCCAAGCCTGGACAAGGGCCTGAGACTCCAAAGCTGATGGAGAGACCAGCAGGTCTGAAGGAAGCTCACAAAGTTCCTTCCCCGACATGCACAGCACCAGCAGCACCTTTGCCAACCCCAGCTGGATCTGTCCTCGCTACCCCGAGCACCTGCCAACATGCAGATGCCCCTCAACACTGCCTCGCTGCCAGGAGGTGTCTGTGGGGCAGAGCTGAGCACACAGGACTGTGATGGGCCTGTGGGTCATTGCTTTCCTGAGGAAATGTCACCTTCAGACCCTCGACTGTCTCTGGGGAGGTGTCCCGAGGGGCTGTGAGCGCCCTCCAGAAGGGTATAGCTCTTCCACAGCCGCTTTGCCGCGATACTTGAGAGCCTGGCTCTGGCCACGGCCATCAGGAGCCTCTGCACGTCCTGCTCCTCACGGTGCCCACAGCCTGGCTGGGCTCAGAGAGGAGTTGGGGACCTGCCCCGGGGAAAGCGGGGCTGTCTGCAGGGGCACCAGGGCGCTGGCTGCCTCCTGCCTCCAGCCTGGAGACTCCACAAGCACCGCTGTACCTGCACCCTCTCCTCACAGCTGGGATGGTGCTGAGGAACCGGTACCACAACATCCAGCAACGAGCCATGGGGCCAGAAGGAGAAAGGACGCAAGAGCCGGGGACTCCCGGGGGCCGGAGGTGGCCCAGGCCAGGCCGGGCCTTCCCCATTCGCTGCTGCCACACAGCCGGGCCGCGGCGGCTCCGGCTGCCCCGCGCGCACGGCCGCTCGCTCTGCCCAGCCCGCGGCCCTCGGCCCCGGCGTGGCAGCTCCCTGCACTGCGGCTAAAGGCTCCGGGCGGCCCCGGGCCGGGAGACGCTGCCCCGCGGCAGCAGCCGCCTCTCGCCCCCTCCCCGCCCGCAGGGCCCGGCCAGCCACAGACCCGCCCCCAACGCGCTCCTCACTCTCCTCTGGGCCACTGCGCATGCTCTGCCCTGACCGGCCACGCCCCTCCCTCTTTGCCACGCCCCTCTTGGTCCCGCCCCTTGGCTCCCCTGCCCCGCCCAACCTGGCCCCTGAACAGCGCATGCGCACTGCTGCCTCCCTCCCGCCCCTCCCTGGGGTCCCGCCCCACAAGGTCACGTCCAACGGGAGCCAATTGGAGGAGTGAGGGGTGGGAGGGTCTGTGGTGCAGGGGGCGTCACTTCCGGCTGTGGGGGCGGGGCCTGTGTGTCCCTGGCTGCTGGTGCTGGTGCGTGGGGAAACGCTGCTGCCGGGCGCTGCTGCCGCAGGGCCCCGCTCTGCCCCGGGGTCTGGGCGAGTCTGCAGGAGGGGAGGGGAGGGGAGGGATGGGAGAGAAACCTCTGCACTGCGCTGGGGGCAGCAGCTTGCCTGTGAGCATGCCGGGGACACAGTGGGGGGTTTCAGCCTGCACTGCGGCCTGGTGGGTACCGAGAAGCCCTGAGCTGTGAGAGCTGCAGCACTAGTGACCCCGCAGGCAGCAGGGAGGGAGAGGACCAGAGCAGCTGCTTCCTGTGCTGCTTCTGCCCCGGGATGTTCTCCCCTCCTGGAAAGCTGAAACACCCTGGGTGTGTTGGGGGGAAACTTGGTGAAAGCAGATAGGCAGGAGCTGCTGTTGTAGTGTGCGGGGGCAGTGCAGTATTCAGTTTTCTTGATCAACCTGTGAAAATGTGACTTCTTTCTTCAGCTTTCAATTAGGAACAGTCACAAGTTGTCATGTCCAGGAGTGGGGAGAAAAGAGGGCTGTGAAAAGAGCAGGGCCTGAGCTCTGAGGTAACTATATGTAGCACTCTAGAGCTTTGTTGAAAGCTTCCTCTCTTCCTGCAGTTGCAAAGGAAGAAAGCAACAGGATGGCCGCAAACGGGCACTGTCCTTGCTAGACCAAGGAGAAGGACTTGAACACACCCTTGCGTGGAGAGCGTTTTCCTTCCAGTACCTTTGAGCTGGGAAGTTTGGTCCATACCATCCCTATTGGTCCTTTTGGTTACTGGGGAAGGATTGACTTAATTCCAAAGAGTTCCAGACTTGGCAGGTATAAACAAAGAGTTACTGAAAAACCTGCAAGGATAGCCGACCTCATTCTTTTTGTCCGTGAGGGCGTGGCGTATGTGTTTGCTCTCGCTGTAGCCTAATGGTGCTGCCCGCAGCCTACCACAGGCCTCAGCAGGAGCCAGGTGTTAGGCGCAAAGGCTGAGCCAGAGTGAACAGTCCCATCTCTGGTGACAGTGAAAGTACTGCTTTGGGGGGCAGTAGAGGTGTATACAGGGAATGTCTGTGTATGTGCTTGGTGTTCAGAGCCTCTGTGGTTTAATGGTACTCCTTTCCAGGTGGAGATAGTCACTCTGCTGACTGGCCTCTAAAATGCAAGTGAGCATTTTGGAGACGTCCAGTTGTAACTCGGTGTGCTGGTCTTTACTTGGAGTGAGCTAACTGTGCTTGGAGGCAAGCATGCTTGGAAATGTTCCTGTTTTCCCTGGCAGGATAACATGCGTCTTGCAGTCTTCCTCCCCAGTAGATCAACAAGGGCTTTACAGAGGAGGTGCTGGTGGCTTCCCCCTTTTCCAATGAGTGAAAGTGACACAGCAAAAGAGAAAGGCTCCTGCCACGCATTGAGAGAAGACAGTGGGAAAGCATGTGAGCTCTTCTTTCTCTTCTCTTTTTTTCTCTTGCTGCTCAGAAATAATAGTGCTGGAAGCTGATGTGATGTTTTCCCTTGTCCATTTGTGCAATGGAGGATGTAGCCAGACTGAGCACTGCAAAAAGGGCACCTCCTAACCCTGAGGTGGATTCATCAGCACTGGAGGTGATGGCATTGAAACAACTCGTTGCTGTCTTTCTCTGCTTCTCTCAGGCATTACAGACCAGCAGAAAATGCTTGTGACAAGGGCAAAGCAGTGAAGCAAGCCAGTGCAGAGGTAAGCTAGTGTTCCTTATCATTTCATTTTTAGGGAATGATGATTGAGTGTATTCAGCCATTGCACTCTTTGTATGTTGTAAAGAATGCTCTGCTGCCTTATTTTTTCCCCAGGGGAGAGGAGAGCATTCTTCTGCAAATGACACTTTCCCAGAGGTTGCCTGCTGTCACTTTGTTTCTGTGCCATTCTGAGCACAGAAACAGTAGTACACAGTGGGGTAGGTTGAAAGCAGCCATCCCAAAGAAGGACCTTGGGAGTTTGGAAAGGGAGGAATGTGCTGGTTGGTTGGGTGCTTTTGTGTGTAAAAGTATCCTTCTCTCTGTTTTATGCATGAGGAAGACTCTTTGCACTGTCTGCTAGTCAGGCGGTCTGTCCTTGTTTGCTAGCACTTGGCTTTCAGAGGGCTAGGAAAACAAGGGCTTGCAGAGTCATGCTACAGCCTGAGGAAAAAGGGATTTTTTTTTCTTTCCCTTTTCTGTTTTTTGTGAACCCATCCCTACTGCAGATCCAAGTGTTTTATCCTAAAAGGCCCATGGGTTGTTTGCCTTCCTTAAGCACACTTGGATGCCAACAGCCATGTTTTTGCCACTCTAATGCACACCGTGGTGTCTTTATTGCCTGACTGCAGTGTTGTTGTCTGTTCCCCTTTGGTTGTCAGCTCAGCTCCCTTTGGAGCTCACCTGCCTCCAATTCTCAGACTCCTGTCTTTGGTGCCTTGGTCTGGAGAACGCCTGCTGTGGTTGTCTGAAACCTCAGTGTTGGGAGGGCTACAGCGTCATGTGGCACAAGAGGCCTTTGCTGTTCTCGTGTTCATTCCTGAGCTGCTTTCTTGTGTAGCCCTCCTGTTTTCAGTGCTAGTGCTAGTCCTCCTGTGCTAGTCCTCCTGTGCTAGTCTTCCTGTTTTCTGTCAGCTTCCTCTCTTTCCCCTGTTACTGCTGAAGTGAGAACAGCCTGAAACAACTGTGCCCTTCCAAGCGAGGAGTGTGAAACAAAGAACCCGGCTGCTGTTGCTACCTGAGCAGCAAGCTGAGGAAGCCCATGATCCTCAGCTCTGAAACACTGTGACAGTTTCCAAGGTCTAACTTGACCGGCTTTTTGATGGGCCTTTTTTCAGGCGACTGCTCCATCCCGGTTCGTGCGCTCAGTGAGCCCTTTGTGCTTTCACTGTGTTTTTTCAGGCCACTGTGAGAGAGCTCACTGCTGCATCGGAGGAAGGCAAGCCAGAGGAGATCAGGAGTAGTGCTTTCGACCTCACTGCCACCCCTGAGGATATCCATAGACTAAGGAACCTTTGCTAGTTCAAGGATGAGGTAGTGTCTGCTGCCGTGTAGTCATGTTCTCATACCTCTTGACTGTGTATGTGAATTTTCTTTTCAAATTCTTTGCTTTTCTTTCACTGCACTCAGCAGGAGGGAAAATGGAATCTAAGTGCAGCATGTAATTGCATGTTCTCAAACGCTTGTTCTTAATGATCTCTCCAAAGGGACCATTTCCTTCTTTTTTTTCCTCTTTTCTATGGTTTTATGTACCTGTCTCAATTTCTCAGAGTGACCCAGTCTCTCACACGCTCTCAGAGTGTCACAGTCTGAGAGAACTTTTATTATCCCTGTCTCATTATAACTTACAAATTGATAAGTATGGCCATACTAGAGGTATCCTCTAATCAGGGAGGACCTATCTTCTTCCTCAGAAAAACTGAAAGAACAGTGAGAAGTTGGCATATACACTTCATGCTCCTTTTTTTTCCACTCTAAAACTTACCCAAGTGATGGCTGGGGTTGAAAGAGGCAAGAAGACTGCCTGATGCCTTCCATCGCATAGGCACAAGCAGCTTTTAGTTTGTTGTGGTTTGTTCCTCAGTTACTAAGTCGTCTTATTCCTTATGCACAGAAGAACGCTGTGTGCTTGGGCAGTGGGGTTAGCCTAGAGGCTAAAGGGGCACTGCTTAGCTTCCTGTGCCTGTCGCTGTGACTCAGGTTTGGGTCCCTATTTGCCTGTTTTTCCTTGACATCTCATCCCCTCCCAAAGAATCTCCTGGGTCCTGGAGTTCAGTCACCTGCTCCAGGCAAATCTATTGCAGAATCGATTTTATAGATAGACTTAAGTTCCCTTGTGAGATATTTCCTTGATTGAGAGCCACATGCAGAATTTCCTTTTCAGGAATTTGAAGTCTTTTCAAATCCAAGTGGCATTTCCTGATGGAAACTTTAATGCAGAATTTCCTTTTCAGGAATTTGAAGTCTTTTCAAATCCAAGTGGCATTTCCTGATGGCAACTTTATGGGTATTGCTCCTTGTGGCAGCATTGCTTGTGAGGGTAACTGATTCTCTCTCCATAGAGCAACTTCTCCTGTACGAAACAATCCTGTTTCCTCTGTCTTAGTTTGGCTATGTCAAACTGAATTCTCCTAGTGTGCTTCCGTGTGATTGGCACTTCACTTCTGGAGCATTTGCATAGCCTGCCTTTGTTGCTTTTTGTTGCAATCTCAGTTCCTTTTTTTTCCAAGGAAACCAGAATTACTCACAGTACGTCATATGCTATCCCTCAAGTGCCAGTAGGAATACTTCTGTATCTGCTCTGAAACTATTCCTTTCTTCGTGATTCTACTTGTAGATTATTAATCTGTAACTACCTGATACACTCAGCTTTGTGCCTGCATAAGAACTCGCAGCAACCTCCACATTTCCTGAATCCTGCTTTAGAGCAGAAATTCTTGTCACAGCACGGCAGCCTGAGAGGTGCAGAGAAGCCCTGAGCTGTGAGAGCTCCATCACTAGTGAAACCTAAGGCAGCAGGTGAAGAGTGAAAAGAAGAGAGAAGCCGCTTTCTTTGCCACTTCTACTGCTTGATGTTCCCTCCTAATGGAAAGCTGAAACACTCTGGGTGGGTGGTGAAACTGACGGGGAAAGCAGAGAGGCATGAGCTGCTGCTCTACTGAATGGTGGAGGTGCAGGGGTAAGGAGTCAGTTTGTATTTGCTGCCAGGGATAAGATTTTTTTAAACAAACATTTTTTTTCCCTGCTGTAATCTGGACGGTAGCTCAAAAGATGTCTGTCACGACAGAGAAGCAAAGCAAATCTCCACAAGACTGTGCCGTCCTGCAGGTGTGTGTGTGTGTGTAGGGGGGTATTTGGGGATCTTGGAGCAAGCTATCTTTCTGTACAAAAGTCTGGAAAACATTGATGCAAGCCCCCAGAGAAGAGAAATTTTCTGGGCACTCAGAGCAACACAGGCAGGACCCAGCGATGTCGAGGGAAACCCATCCCAGCCATACCAAACCAACCACTCTCTCCAGAGGACTTTCTTAACCCTCGGGCTGGGAGTAGGAGAAGAAACGGGGGAACAGTCATCCCAGACTTGCCTCCGTCAGGCCCTCAGCTCCACAACGTGTCATAGCTTCAGGTGAGTTCTCTCAGGCAACACTTCCCATGCCTCTGGTGCATGGAGAAGACTGGGTAGGCACACAGGAGACAAGGGAGAGAAAGGGCAGAGATGCCAGCAGGTAGAGTTGGGCTCCCTGTGTCACAGATGACTAGAGGCTGACAAAGCAAACTAACTCCTGTAGGGACTTGGAAAGGCACATCTCGGACAGTATTTAAGAGGGGTGCAGTCTCCCTCCTGCAAGACCTGCCCCAGCACTCTGCAGAGACTAGGAAGAGCAGGAAGATTGACTGTAGGGAGGCTCGCAAGCTTTAGCAGCTGCAGAGCGGGGAGGTGCCCTTACAAACTTCTGAATGCAGGCCCTGAGGCATTGCAGTGCCTCGTAGGCTCTGCACCAGAGCCCAGAGAGCAGCACTGCAGTATGAGGGATGTCCTGAGAAGCCTTGAATCCTCAAATGTGGGAGATCCAGGGTGCCAGAGCTGTACAGATCGTGGGAGGGCAAGGGTGCCAGTGTGGATCCAGGGTGCCTGGGCTGCACAGATCCCTGGAGGAGCCAGGGGGCTGGTGTGGGGAAGGGCAGGGGGCTGAGGAGCAGGGGAGAAGCAGAGCCCCAAAGTGACACTGAAAAGCCCGAGGACCATCTGAAGCCCAGAGTTGAGACCTGGCTTTTCTCAGGCTCACACAGAAGGAAAGGTGGACTAAGTTCATGGGAAATGGGAAAACTTCCTCCAATTGGCTACGTGGCCTGACCAATGGCTTTGGAGTCTGGCAGGGACGAGGGTCCTGGGTAGAGCTCTCTGGATGATGTGTTTGCTCTTTTCTGGCGTATCATCTCTATCTTAAGCACCACAGAGCGAGAAACCTTGCTGAAGGCTTCTCAAATCAAAGAGCCTGCTTTGGTGCCTAAAGGAGGAAGGTTACGTCCTGTCCCTTATTCTCCTATACCCTACTTCAAATAAAAGCGAGATCCACAGCAGCCACCAGTTTTGAGGCTCATCTAAGCATCTCAGCCTGTGGCCACCCTTTGTGCTTTTTCATCCCACTGGACTTTGGTCCTGCAAAAATGCCAAACCCCAATCCAACCCCCAAACCGCAGATTCCTGCACAGAATCCTGTTGCCTCGTGCAGCAGCCAGGGAGTGCAGGAGCACAGAAGTTACCTCTCCAGGTCCCGACTTCAGATGTTTCCCTGACTTTGACAACACCTCGAGACATTCTTGAAGGAATTTATCAGAAAGTTTGGGAAAATACCTGGGGGAAGGGAGATGCCTGCTTTCCAGGAAGGGAGAAGAAATCTCTCTGCTCTCTCCCTGGTGGTGCCATCTCCATGGCACTGACCTGCTGTGCCCCCAGATGACACAAGCTGAGGTCACAGCGGGATGTGCTGCATCACAGGGAGGTCTCCATGGTGTCCTGGGTGAGGGCCCTCACTTCGCTCTGAGACCTAGGTGCTGCTGGGCACTGCTCACGCCCTCCCTGCCGCTGCCCTTGTTGTGGCTCCATGGCAAGACTGGAGACAGGAGTTAATGGGGGCTGTGCTGGGATCCGTCGCTGACATGCAGAGGAACAGGAGCATGATGAAAAGGAGTGTTGGGTGAAGGGAAGAACATCCCTCCTCCTGGGCTGCAGAGGTGAGCCGAGGGCAAAGAGGGGAGATGGAGGACTGCTGGATGGACACCATCAGCCGAGACCACAGTTCCTTGTTCCCAAGGCTCCTGCAGCTCTCCACTGAGGGTAAGGGCTTTGGGTACTTCTTCCTGAGATGTCGCACAAAGATTGGTAACTGCAAAAACTGCTGTGAATCCAGGGCTGTGGGGGTGGCTGGACAGGACTGGGGGCTGCCACAAGAGTCATCTCTGAGGGTCCCATCTGTCTTAGTGGACAGCCAGGACTCCTGGGTCATGGGTCAGGAGATGCGCTGAGCCTCAAGGCTTCTGTGGGGCCAGCTCCATTGCCTTTTGGGGTCTGTGGGGGGCATGGGAATGCATGGCAGGTTTCCCTGGGATCGTGCCCCCCTTTGCGATCTGGCTCTGAGAAGAATTGGGGTCCTGCATCCCAGAGGCTGGGGCAACCTGCTGCTCTCATGGGGCTCTCAAGAACCTGCTGAAATGTCCATGTACAAGAAGGAAACCACCTTGTAATGACCCCAGGTCCTCTGCCTGTTTGAGAGGACCTCTGTTCCTTTCATGCTTGGTACAAGTTGGTACAGCATGTTTTGGGCTCAGAGAAGCCATCTCGAGATGGTCATAGCCTGTGTCCTTGCGCAGATTGGACTCAAAACATCTGCATGCAAAAGAAAGCCTATTTGGGAGAGCACCTTGGAAACAGGTGGAGGCACGGTCCCCACTGCCAAGTCCTGACTGACCCAAGGATTTTTCTCTGAGCTATGGGGTGCAGTGCTGCAGTAAGCCCAAAAGAGCCATCTCCCCCAGTCCCTTCACGACCCCACACCTCCACTCCCTGGCACCAGCTGGCTCAGAGCTGGTCCCCCCCCTCACTGCCCTGTGCCCCCATGGGGCTCCTCAGCCCTCTGGAGCGACCCCTCGGGGCACAGTCCAGCCCCACACAGAGCAGCCCCTGCTGGGCCGTGGCCCAGCCCTGCCAGGCGCAGCTCTCTCAGCCTCTACCTGTATGCCCCATGCTCCAGGCCTTGACTGTCTTGGTGTCCCTGTGCTGGACTCCCTACTGTGTGTTTGTGCCTTTGCAGAACTGGGGTGTCCAGAGGGGACCCGATATACAGACATGGTCTCACCTGTGCCAAAAAGAGGAGTAGAAGCTCTCAGTGGCCCCACAGGCTGTGCTCTCACAAATACAGCTCAGCGTAGAGGGGAGACATTTGCCGCCGACTGTTGCGACTGTGGAAGGCCAGCAGAGCTGACAGTAACACGCTGATTTTCTCTTTCTTTCTAGGTTACTGCAGTCCCATATGTTGCTGGTGTAGTCCTAGAACTGCTGAGGATGGAGGCAGGATGCCAGGGTGTGTGCCTGTACCTGCCAACATCTTTGCCACCATTGTGATCTGTCTGAGAAAGCAGCTGCAAGAGGTGAGGTGCTGAATGAGGTGAGGCTGCGAGTGGATGTGAAGGCTTCTGTAAGTGCGCCTGGCTTCCATGGGTGACTTGGGGTGTAGGTTCACGTCCGCTGTGCTGCAACTTCTGCATCGCACAAATGCTGTTAGTGCCAGCTTGCTCTGCAAATGCTACTGTGTTCCCCCCTTTTCCAAGAAGGCTGTGGTGCCACATATTTGTCTGAGTGTCCCAAAGCCACTGTAGCTTGAAATTGAGGATGTCTCACAGTTGTTGGGTTCCTGTCTCTGTGAGGGGTGAAGATGTGCCCAGGGTCAGGTTGTGAATGCAGCTGTGGAGCTCAGAGTGCTGCTGCAAAGCCCGTGCAGCCAGACAGGTGGCATTTCAGCAGACCGCCAGGCTGGGGCTGTCTCCTTGCTTGGGCCTCATTTCAAAGCCTCTGCACACTTTTTCCCTTCACAGGGCAGCCTGTGCAAGGGGCATGGAGTGCAGGGCTGGAGAGAGGAACCTTGGTGGTGCTGCCCGGCTCTCAGCTGCCAGGCAGGCTCCAAAGCTGAAAGCAGAGGCTTGGAGGCAAGGCCATGGGGATGGGTGTGCCCATGGGGACTGCCAAGGTGTTGTGCTGAGGGTGCCCCCAGCGATCCCCGGGGCTTGGTGACGGCTGTTACCACGGTGAGTAGCAGGGCTTTGTGATGGTGGTGCCATAGTGCCTCCAAGGCCCTGGTGATGGGGCTGTCTCCATGGGGACTGTGTCTCTGCTGGAGCAGAGCCCCTGGGGTACTCCCACTGAGGAGAGCCGCTCCCTGAGGAGGCAGCAGCTGCCCTTGGGGCCAGAGCAGCAGGACCCAGGCAGAGGATCCTGCAGAGGGACGAGGAGCGGCAGCAAACGTCTGCTGCCAGGCTGCACACACACTACCAGGCATGCCGGAGCGCAGGGGTGAGGTGAGCCATGGGGCTGGAGGCAGAGGCAGGCAGCAGGCATGGGAGCTGCCCAGAGAGCAGGCAGCTGGTTTGACAAAGGAGCTGGGGTGAAAGAGGCAGGCAGGAGCTGCTGCGGCCAGGTGGGAATTTCTTCCTGGCCCTGGGGATTTTCCCTGGGACAAAGCACAGCAACCTGCGTGCTCCAAGGCCCCCACAGAGCCCGTGAGCTCTGTGCTGAGGGGCAGAGAGCAGCTCTGGGCCCAGCTCAGCCAGGCCGCGTGCAGCCAGAGCTTCCCTTGCCCACGGCCCTCAGGTTTCCTGCTCTTCACCAGCCACTTGGACCAAGTCAACCGCATCCACCCTGTGAGTCCTTCTGCCTACAGGTGGTCAGCAGCAGCTGCACGCAGCAGTGCAGCACAGCCAGAGCCCAGCTTGCTCCCACCAAAGGCACAGGCTGCCTCGGCTGCCCAACGCACAGGGCTCACAGGCTTCTGCACGTGTCCTCGCAAAGGTGCAGAGATGACCATGATGGTGGTTTTGTAAGCCTCTGCCTGACTCCCCGGAGCTGCCGAGGAGCAGGTGGGAAGTGCTGGCAAGGAGCAGGAGGTCTCTGCCTGCTGGCAGGCTGACTGCATGCTCTGCCTGGCAGCCTGCAAGGACATGCCTGCGGGTTCCCAAGGCAGCTGCCATTTCCCGTCTCTTGCCCCACACTGACAAAGCCTCTGCCCAGCCAGCCTGGCTAACACAAGAAGCCTATCACCCGCAAGACCTCTGCCTTGCTCTCTCCTGCTCCTGCCAGGGCTCAGCTCCAGCCGAGGCTGCCTCCTGCAAGGCTTGGCCCTCTCCTGAGTGCTTCTTACAGCCCTGTGTCCTTGGCATCATGCGCAACAAGAGGCACCAAATTCAACAAGCCTTCAGAATTGTTTAGCTTTGTAGGTCATTTCCACTTGGCAGATTTTGGAAGGACATGACTTCTTTGGGGTGTCTGACATGGCATTTTCATACACCACCTGCTTTGCCATCCCACTGCTGTTCCTGCTGGCATCTCGTTATTTATTTTATTTCCCTCACATACACACCCCACTTAGTCTTTCTCAATCTTAGCATGCTGCTGGAGCAAAGGAAAGGAACTGGGGTGTGGGGGGGGGGTAGGCGGGGAATACAGAGGGTGTTGAAAAAGTGCAGAAAGCAGGTGTGTAAAAGTAGGGGACTCTGCCGAAAGAGTGAGATTTTTCTGAAGTCTTGCTATGGGCAAAAGCAGGAAATGAAGAGAAAAGAAACTTCTGTCTTCCATAGCAGCTCTATGGAAAGAAGTGAGGACAGGATGCAATGGGTCCACATTGGGGCCCCTCGCCAGCAGGCAGTGGGGCAGGGGCTCATTGTAAAGGAGTTTTGGGTGCCAAACCAGGAAGAGCATCCCTCCTCCTCAGCTACAGAGGTGAGCCAAGGACAAGCAGCAAGTGAGAGGGAGGACTGCTGGACCAATACCATCAGCCCAGGCAACAGTTGCTTGTTCCCAACGCTCCTGCAGCTCCCTGGGGGCCTTCTGGGGCTCCTGTTTGAGGAGGCACACAGAAACCCTTAACTGAAAAACTTGCTGTGGATCCTGGGCAAAATCCTGCCTGAGAAGTTTGTGTGGCTCGGGAGACCATGTGGCAGCCAGGACTCCTGAATCCGGGGGCTGGGGCTGCCCTGATGCCCAAGGCCCATCTGGAGACAAAGGAATTTATCAGAAATGTTTGGGAAATAACTGGGGGAAGGGAGGGGATGGCTTTCCAGGACATGAGAGGAAATCTCTCTGCTCCCTGGCTGGGCCATCTCCACGGCAATGGCATTGTGAGCCCCCACATGACACGAGCTGAGGTCACAGCAGGATGTGCTGCATCACAGGGAGGTCTCCCTGGTGCCATGGGTGGGGGCCCTCACTGCCCTGTGAGGCCCAGGCACTGCTGGGCACTGCTCACCCAGTCCCCACCACTGTCCTTCATACTGGCTCCGTGGCAATGACAGGGGACAGGAGGCAACGGGGCTGCACTAGGAGCCCTTGTCGACATGCAGAGGACCAGCAGCATGTTGGAAAGTATTGGGTAATGAGATGGGAAGAGCGTCCCTTGTCCTGGGCTTGAGAGGTGAGCTGAGGGCAAGGGACAAGCGAGATGGAGGACTGCTGCAGGGACACCATCAGCCAGGAATGCACTTGCTTCTTTCTAGTGCTTCTGTAGCTCTCCAGTGAGGATTGACACCGTTTGTATCCTTTTATGATTCTAACTTGGCAGAGCAGATTTGGGGCTCTGAGATTTCATCTTTCAGCCTCTGTCCTCCTGCAAAACGGGCTGCAACCTCTGCACCCAAGACAGCCTGTTTGGGCAAGCATTTTGTGAACAGGTAGAGGTACCACTATGACCCTGTAAGACCTGGCTATCCCAAGGATTTTCTCTGGGGGGTGCACTGCTGGGGTGAGCCCAACATGACCAACTCCCCCAGCCTCCTCCTGACCACACAACTCCACTCCCTGGCACCAACAGGCCCAGAGCTGGTCTCCCCCTCACTGCCCTGTGCCCCCATGGGGCTCCTCAGCCTTCTGGAGCGACCCCTCGGGGCACAGCCCGGCTCCACACAGAGCAGCCCCTGCTTGGCTGTGGCCTAGCCCTGCCAGGCACAGCGGGAGGGCTGCCAAGCCCTGGGGCTACCCTTGCGAAGGGACCGGGGCAGAAGGGCTGAGAGGACACTGCCCTGCACTGGCGGCAGCAGCACCTCACCCACAGACTCCGGCGCTCCGGCCATTCCCAGGGCCCCAGTGTGGCACCAGGGCTGGCACCAGCACAGGCCCCAGGGCTGCCCTCCAAGCCCAGCACGGCCCCCAGGGCGCAGGGCAGTGAGGAGCCCCGTGGGGCCCCTGCGGCAGAGGGGCCGCGCCTGGGGCCCCGCACTGCCCGGGCACCCGGCGCCGGGCTGCCCCCAGGCCCCACCGCGCCCTGCGCTGCCTCCCACAAGATGGCGCCATCCCGTGGGACCTGGGGGCAGAGCTGGCTGCCAGGGCAGGAGGGCGCAGCGTTGCCATGGCATCGCCTGAGTGCGGCCCTCCTATTGGCTGTCCTGAGGAGGAGGGCGGGGATGGATTGGAATGACGGCTGTGTCAGCCAATCGGAGTCCAGAGTGGGAAAAGGCCAAGAGAAGAGAGAGGTGCGAGAAGGGAGGGAGCGAAGCAGGCGAGAAGGGAGCGGGAGTGAGAGCGGGTGCGAGTGGGGCTGGTGGGGGCTGCGGGTGCGTTCAAATGCCGGCGGGTGCCCTCTCGCTGCAGCAGGGGCAGCGGTGCTGGTGAGGGGGCTGCTTCCCTGCAGGGGCTCCCAAAGGGGCTGTTGGGGCTGTGAGCAGGGGACCCAGCGCCCTGTCACCGAGGGGAACTGACCTGCGAGCCAGGCGTGCCGGCCTGTGCCGAGCAGCTGGGCCAGGGCGCCTTGGTGGGGTTTGGGTGCAGGAAGCTTTGAACCTTTTGTGGGTCTGAGATGCATTTTCAAGGGTTTCCCTGATTTGCTGCTGCCCCCGCAGCCCCCAGGTGCTGCTCAGAGCTGTGTCTGGGATCTGCTGGGCAAAGTGAGAGCAGATTGCTGGTGTCCTCGCGAGGTGTCGTGCCCAAGTCGTTGTGCTTGCTCCATAGTTCTTGGTGTGCTCCAGGACCTGTGACCCTGGGAGCAGCCTGAAGGGTGTTTGCAGAAGAGCTGTGTTAAGTGTGAGGTGTTTTGCTTTTCAGGGGCCTTGGAAGTTGACGAATGTCCATTTTCACACTTGCGGTTGTTATTCCCATAATCCTAGCTGAGGAGGAAGAGCTGCTGAATTCTGGCTCTGCTGATTTCAGCAATTGAAATGTCCTGGATGGAGTCTGTTGCCATGTCTCAAATTGTCAGCGCGTAAAATAGGAGAATGCTTGTTGTGCTTGATGTGTAGAGGATTTGCTGTGCTTGTTTAGCATTTGGGAAGGAAGGAGACTTGTGAGTTATGGGAAGGCTTCTCCCTCTGACTGGGACATGAGGCCCTGCTCTCTTGCTACATATAGAGACTACCTAGGTGAAAGCTAATGTATTTTTGGGGGGTTGCAACTGCTACGTAATGGGTGCTTTGCTGCACTGTGAGCATTGTGAAGCCAGGAAGTGAATCAGGGAGGCCATTTGGGAGGTGGCTCAGCCGTGGGAAGGGCAGGGGGAGCTGCAGGCAGCAGCAGGGTGGGCAGTGAGGTCCCTAGTGTTTAAAAGGGCTGTATGAGAAAATGCCCTGTGTGCCATCAAGTGTTTGTAGGTAGCTGGTGGGGCTGGAGGAGGCCCATGGCTCAGCTGTTGATGGTGAGGTCAGTTCTGCGCGAGTCCCTGATAGGCCGGCTGGAGGGAGAAGGCGTGGCTGTTGCTTGTGATGTCACTTCCCGTGGAGCAGTGGATAGGGCAGCAGCAGGTCCGCACTGGGATGCGTTTTTGAGATGGTTTCTGCCTGAGCAGCGGATCAGCCAGGATTTGTCTGCTGGCTGGGGAAGTTCTAGTGAGGTAATTCCTGCCTTGGGGGCTTCTTGGCCACTGACTGAGACCTGGTTGCGCAGGTTACTGTGAGGTCCCGTCTTTCTGAGTCCCTGATAGACCGTCAGCAGGCAGTTAGTCATGGGTGTTGAGTGTGAGGTCTCTTTTGTCCAAGTCCCTGCTAGGACAGCAGTGGCTCATGGCTGGGGAAGTTATGTTGAGGAACTGGTGTCTCTGAAGCCCACAGACCAGCAGCAGGCATGTGTTGGGGGTTTGCCCTTGTGAGCAGCTCACAGGTCAGGAGAAGCCACACAGTGGTGGTGAGGTGACTCCTGGGTTTGTTGCATGTGCCCAGAGGAGGGATTGAGCCCTGCAGAGCTCTATAGCAGTAGAGAAAAGGCAACAAATTAATCAAGCAGAAGTAGATGTCCCCCATCATCTAACACAAATTCTAGTCTACTCTGTCATCCTGCGTTAGTACTGCTATGTTTAAAATGTGGATGATGTTCTCTGATGAACATGGACATGGAGCTTGACTTTGCATTTGCTGAGTTCCTAAGTAGAGGCTTGCAGCCTACTCCTGGTCATCATGGGAGTCCAACTAGATCTTTTAAACTACTGAATAAATCTAGTGCTGGTGTACGCAGTGGTGCTAGTAATCTCTTCTTCCCAGAATGTGTGTTAGGCATGGGCGTTGAGTGTGAGGTCTCTTTTGTCCGAGTACCTGCTCGGGCAGCAGTGGTTCATGGCGGGGGAAGTTACTTTGAGGAAACGTGTGTCTCTGAAGCCCATAGCCGCTGTAGGCGTGTGTTGGGGGTTTGCCCTTGTGAGGTCACCTCTCTGAGCAGGTGGTAGATCAGGAGAAGACACGCAGCCATGATGATGGTGGTGAGGTGACTTCTGGGTTTGTTGCGTGTGCCCAGAGGAGGGACTGACTGCTGCAGAGCTCTACAGCAATATGTAAATGTAACTATTCAGTCAAGCAGATGTTCCACATCATCTGACAGGAATTCTGTTCCAGTCTGTCATCCTGTGTCAGTACTACTACATGAAAAATGTGGGTGTTGTTCTCTGGTGAATATGGACATGGAGTTTGACTTTCCAGTTGTTGCTAAGTAGAAGCTTGCAGGCTGCTCCCGGTCAGCTAGGGAGTCCAGCTAGAGTTTTGAGGCTGCTAAATCAATCTGATGCTGGTGTAAGCACAGGTGTTAGTAATCTCTTCTCCCCATTGTCTGTGTGTGCTTTAGAAATTCCCCCTGTGGAAACAACAAGGAGCTTATGAGATGTTCCTGCAAGGTCTAAATGCTGTGTCTGTCTTTCAGGTGTCCACCTCCTTTTATGACACATTTGGAACTGTGATACATTAGAGGTTGGTGATTTTCTGTCCAAGTATGCAGCCAGTGGAGAATGGGTGCAAAGTCTGTTGGAGGAGATAGAAGGAATGTCACCCTGAAATAAATATGGGCCACATTTTGAAAGAGATGTTCTTTTCAGAGAAGTTGAGGCACAAATGAGTGGCAAGAGGTGGCCTGATCAGGGCTTGTGAGAGCATTCGTGTGCTTCCTGGAGAAGGGAAGTAACCGTGTATAGGACTGTGAGTGGATGCTGAGAGGCAGTGCGTGTTGCAAAGCCTTGGAGAACTAGAAGGGAACTTAAGAGCTGGAGAGCTGGGCTTTCTGTGTTGTGGGGCACTTGGGGTGCCCTGTGCGTTGCTGATGCAGAGGTGCATGTTTGCTGGCCCCCGTCTGTCAGGCAAGCAGTGGTGTGGGCAGGGCGTCGCACTGCAGGGGTTCCCTGTTGGGGAGCCAGGTGGTGGTCCCAGTGTTTTGGTGCTCATCATGGGAGGAGATAGCTGGAGAGGGCGGTGCTGTGTGTGGGCAGTGGTGCCAGAGTGGGGAGCTGGGGAGCACTGCAAGGTGAGGGTGTGACTATGCTGGCTGGGCCTAGGCTGCCCTGGTGTCATGGGCCAGAGTTGCTGGCAGCCTGCTGCCTTTGATGCACTGAGGTTCAGGCCCTGGGAATGCTAAGCGATTTCCAGGATCTGCAGCATGGATTTTTCCTGAAGGCCAGGGAGTGTTTCTCCTTGCTCCGGGATGCGAACCAATCCTGTGTTTTCCCTCCTTTCCTCTTATTTCCTTTTGCTCATAAGAGCTTTGGTCTGCAGCAGTGTTTGCTGAGAGGAGCGGACGTTGTGGGAGATGCGCTTTTCTGGCTGGGCCTTAGCCTGCTGGATTCCCTTTGAAGGAGTAAAAGCCTTGTGGTGTGGTGGTCTTTGGAGAAAGGCAGGTGAGTTCTTGGGAGCTGTCTGTCAAGGGGCTGAGTCCTTCCTGTAGGAGACCTGTTTGGAGGAGTGCCTTTGAATGGGAGCAGCAAGGCAAAAGTGCCCTGCAAGGGATGCGCAGCCCAGGTCTCTCTTCCTTGCAGGTGCAGTCTCTGCAAGTTACCCCACCATCGTGCTGTAGTGTGAGCTTTCTGTGCTGCAACGGGGAAATAAGAAAGCAGCCACGTGTAGCCATCAGTGTGCTAAGTGTGGTGTGGTTAGGTGCTGACCCTGCTGACTCTGGCAAGGGACTGGATTTTGCCTGCACTTTGGGTGGTGGTGAGGAGCCCCCACTTAGCTCTCACTGCCTTTTGCCATTTCAGAAGAAAGTGTTTGTCCTGCCTCCGAGCTGTCGGAAAGAGAAGGCGTGAGGATGGGCTTTCCTTTGAAAGCTCTAGGGGCCTGTCAGTAGGGAGGCCCCTTTGGGTGAGTGTCTTGAGGGCATGTGAGGCAAAAGTGAGTGGCAAGAGCTGGCCTGATCAGCTGCTGTGAGAGCGCTTGCTCTCTGCTTCCTGGAGATGGGAAGTGACCATGTCAGGGCTGTGAGTGGATGTTCAGAGGAAGCACTGTTTCCAAGGCGTTGGAGGCCTAGAAGGGACTGGAAGGGCTGGAGAGTTGTGCTTTCTGTGTTGTGGGGCCCTTGGGGGTGTCCTGTGTGCTGCCATGTGTGGTGCTGTGCCCTGTGCGCCACTGATGCACAGGCACATGTTGGCTCAGTGTTGTGCTGCTCAGCATGGGAGGAGGTGTGTGGAGAGAGCACTCTACTGAAGAGTGTTTGTGTGTGTGTGTGTGTGTGTGTGTGTACCTCTGTGTGTGTGTGTGTATTTGTGCTGGCTTGCCAAACCAGATGTTTGCCCCAGGAATCTAACTAGAACATAAATTGGTGACGAGAAAGGGATTCCCGGGGTTTGCAGCATAGTGAGATTGGTGAAGCGCACAGCTGTACGGAGGCTACGCCACCTGCACTGGTTGGACTCGGTGAGTGGGGTGCACAGCTGTACCGAGGCCAAGCCACCTGCATTGGTGGGACTTGGTCAGTGGGGTGCACAGTTGTACTGAGGCTTTGCCACCTGCATTGGTGGGACTCGGTCAGTGGGGTGCACAGCTGCACAGAGGCTGCACCACCTGCAATGGTGAGACTCGGTCAGTGGGGTGCACCACTGTACCGAGGCTGCGCCACCTGCGTTGGTGGGACTCGGTTAGTGGGGTGCACAGCTGTACCGATGCTGAGCCACCTGCATTGTTGGGACTCAGTCAGTGGGGTGCACAGCTGCACGGAGGCTGCACCACCAGCATTGGTGAGACTCGGTCAGTGGGGTGCACAGCTGTACCGATGCTGAGCCACCTGCATTGCTGGGACTCGATCAGTGGGATGCAAAGCTGTACTGAGGCCGTGCTACCTGCATTGGTGGGTCTCAGTCAGTGGGATGCAAAGCTGCACTGAGGCCATGGTACCAGAACTGGTGGGAGTTGGTCAGTGGGGTTCACAGCTGTACTGAGGCTGAGCCACCATCATTGGTGTGACTCAGTCTGTGGAGTGCACAACTGTACTGAGGCTGAGCCACCTGTATTGGTGGGACTCGGTTAGTGGGGTACACAGCTGTACCGAGACTTCCCCACGTGCATTGGTGGGACTCGGTCAGTGGGGTGCACAGCTGTACCTAGGCTGCGCCAGCTGCATTGGTGGGACTCAGTCAGTGGGGTGCACAGCTGTACCGAGCCCGTACTACCTGCATTGGTGGGACTCAGTCAGTGGGGTGCACTGCTGTACCGAGACCTCTCCACCTGCATTGTTGGGACTCAGTCAGTGAGGTGCAGAGCTGTACTGAGGCCGACGTACCTGCCTTGGTGGGTCTCAATCAGTCGGATGCAAAGCTGCACTGAGGCCGTACTACCTGCATTGGTGGGAGTCCGTCAGTGGGGTGCACAGCTGTGCTGAGGCTGCGCCACCTGCATTGGTGGGACTCGGTCAGTGGGGTGCACAGCTGTACCGAGGCCGTGCCACCTGCATTGGTGAGACTCGGTCAGTGGGGTGCACAGCTCTACCGAGGCTGCGGCAGCTGCATTGGTGGGACTCAGTCAGTGGGGTGCACTGAGAAATACTGTTAGAGAAATACTGTGAAAAAAACCTTGCAAATAGGTAACAAGACTCTAGGACAAGTTAGAGAGAAAAGCAGTACTGCAAAGTGTAACGAGCGCCGGCTAAATAGCCTTGATAAACATCAGCGCTTCGAAGAATGCGAGGGTTAGGTAAGACAAAAACAGCACTATAACCCAGAAGTGACCTTAGGTTCATTAAGGCCTGGTCCTCACAGGACAGTGAGGGCCACCTGCCACAGCACCAGGGAGACCTCCGTGTGATGGGGCACATCCCCCTGTGACCTCAGCTTGTGTCATCTGGGGGCTCACTACATCATTGCCATGGAGATGGCACCACCCGAGAGGAGGCAGAGAGATTTCCTCTTGCATCCTGGAAGCAGTCGCCTCCCTTTACCACAATTATTTTCCATAATTTTCTGATGAATCCTTCAGAAACATCTCCAGATAGTACCAAAACCAGTGAAATACCTCAAAGAGGGCACTGGAAAAGTCACCTCTGGGATCATGCACTGACAGCTCATTGCACTGGGCAGACCTGTGCAAGGATCTAGATGTTGGAGTTGGTTTGGGGTTTGGCATTTTTACAGGATCAAAGTCACATTGGATTGAAAAGCAGAAAGTGTGACCACTGGCTGTGCCCTAGGCGGTTGCCCCAGAGGGTTGAGAAGCCCCACAGGGTATGCAGCAGTGATGGGGAGACCCCTCTCAGCCTGCCGGTGTCTGGGGAGAGGTGATGTAGGGTTGTGAGGGGGGCTGGGATAGATGGCTCTGCTGGACTCACCCCAGCACCACCCACCACAGCTCAGAGACAAATCCTTGAGGACAGCCAGGACTGGTGCAGTGGGAATGGGACTCTTTCTCTTTACAGGCTGCTCTCCCAAACTTGCTGTCTTTTGGGTGTAGATGTTTGAGCCCAATTTCCAGGAGGACAGGGGCGGTGGCCATCTTAAGATGGCCCCTTCAGGGCCCAAAACATGCTCTGCCAAACTAGAAGCACAAGAGGATCCAGGGGAAAGGATCAAAGGTTCTCCCAAACAAGCAGATGACTCAAAGTTAATACAAAGTGAAGGATCCATTTCCAGCAAAGGCATTTCCAGCAAGTCTTGAGAAACCCCCAGGAGCTGTAAGACCCCAGCCTCTGTGATACAGGACCCCTCTCCTGCCAGAGCCAGTCCCCAAAGCATGTCCCAATCCCAGGGAAACCTGACCCTGGATTTCCCCCATCCCCTGAGGAGCCCTGGGGCTTCGGGCAGCCCCAGGACCCACGAGTCCTGGTTGCTACATTGTCTCCCAAGCCAGAGAAGGCTCTCAAGCAGGGCTCTTGCAGGAGCCCTCAGCCCTGTCCAGTCACCCCCACAGACTGGGATCCACAACAGGTTTTGCATCTCTCTGCAACACTTCTGGAAGGAGCTCCCCAAAGCCTTACCCTTGGTGGAAAGCAGCAGGAGTGCTGGAAACAAGGAACTGCAGTCCAGGCTGATGTACTGCTCCAGCAGTCCTCCATCTCGCTTGCCCTTTTACTCTTGGCTTGCCTCTCCAGCTGTGGAAAAAGCATGCTCTTCCTGTCTCATCATCCAAAGCTCTTCTCTGACATGCTCCTGCTCCTCTGCATGTTGGCAAGGGGCCCCAGCATGGCCCTGCTGCCTCCTGTCCCCACTGCTTGCTGTGGAGCATCTCCACAGGGCAGCTGTGGGCAGGGAGGGCATCACCGCAGCAGCAGGGAGACCTCCCTGTGGGGCAGCACATTCTACTGTGACCTCAGCTCATGTCATCTGGGGGCTTGTTCTAGTTAGATTCCCGGGGGCCAAACATCCAGTTTGGCAAGCCAGCATAAACACATACACACACACATGTTCTTCAGAAGCAAGCAGTTTATTAGCAGATACTTACAAACAGACCGACCTGACAGTAATCTCAAGAAGGACCACCTCAACACTTGTCCCGATCATCTGCAGGTGAGAGAGAGAGTCGGCAGGCACAATCCCTTCAGGCGTCCCCGAGGAGGCAACGTGGTCCTCTGTTGTGTAGCAGTCTCCCTCTCCTTCAGAAAAATTCTGGTATTTATTTGCGGTAGGCGGGAGTGCCGACACATTGTGCCAACAAGTGCAGGGAGTCTAGCCCAACTCTGCCCCAGTCGCATAACCGGGCTATGATACAGCGCACGCGTGCAGACTTATTTCGGGGGCCACACTTGACTTTGGGGGTCACTACTTCATTACTCTTCAACTTCTGACCTTCATGTTGACTGCTTCTCACGGTTATTCTGTGGCTGGAAGAATCTATATGTAACCAACTGCTGTTCTTTCTGGCAGATTTCCAAGACCTTGTTTGTTACTTATTGTATTACACTTAACACAGCGGTATTGTTCGAGGCACTAAAAAGTTACAGCACTAGACTATTCCCACCAAGTATCAGGTAGTACAGATACAAAAATTACAACACGGACCATTCCCACCAAGTATCAGGTAGTACAGATACAGGGCTCAGTAGGTCACTGCTGTGGAGATGGCAGAGCCATCTTTCCTTTTAATTTCTTCAAGTCCTGTATGGCTAATTGAAGAGGTCTTTGTAATGTAGCTGAAAGATGGAGATGGCAACAATACACAAGTATTTCTGAAAGGGTTTTTATTCTATGATCATTATTTTTCAGCTGTCAGAAGAAGGGAAGTCAACAATCCCCAACTGACATCGATCCAGACAGTTTCCTAATGAAGTCTGGACATGCATGAAAAACAGCGTCCTAGACGTCAGACACTGTATAGAGCATCTTCCTCCTCATCTCCCCAACCCTGCCATTTCTCTCATCAGTTGCCTGGCACTTATATGACTCCTACGACAAGCTGCCCTTATTCCACTGAAGTCGGCAACTGAATGCTGCAACACATATGCCCTGATTCCCACCTTCTTTCCTTAGAGAACTAGCTGAAAATAGACAGAGAAGGATTTTTCTTGATTGCAAGGAAAAATAAAATAAAATAAAGCACATGATACAGACTTGGAGATGCCAAGGGAAATCCATCCCACCTGTAGCAAATCCATTGCTCTCCCTGCAGATCTTCCTGGACCCTTGGGCCTGAGACCCTGAGGCTGACAGAGAGACCAGCAGGTCTGTGAGAAAGCTCAGAAAGTGCCCTCCCCCACTCTCTGCCCATGCACAGCACCAGCACCTTTGCTGGCCCCAGCAGCATCTGTCCCCATGGCCCCGAGCACCTGCCAACAGGCAGATGCCCCTCAACACTGCCCCACTGCCAGGAGGTGTCTGTGGGGCACCTGGAGCCACCACCAGCACCGCTGTACCTGCACCCTCTCCTCACAGCTGAGACTGCGCAGAGAAATGGCCTCCGCATGTGGCACCGAGCTGCAGGGCTGCCAGGGGAAAGGGCGCAAAAGTGGAGAGCTCCCGTGGGGCCGGAGGCGGCCCAGGCCGGGCTGGGCCTTCCCCGGCCGCTGAAGCCACACAGCTGGGCCGCAGCGGCTCCGACTGCCCCCACGCGCACGGCCACTCACTCTGCCCAGCCTGCAGCCTTCAGCCCCGATGCAGCAGCTCCCAGCATGTGGCTAAAGCCGTGATCACTGCACCCTCGGGAGGGCCGGCAGCTTGCTGTACTCAGCGGCATGGCATTGAGGGTACGGCGTTGCGGAGCCCTGCCAGGAGGGCTGTCCCAGACACTCTTCCCAGCACAGGTGCTGCGCGGAGTCGGGTGCCGGGGGGCATGCCTGGGGAGGGCTGGCGGCAGTGCCCAGAGCCCTGGCGGAGCACGCCTGGGGGGCGAAGGGGACAGCGTGGCCCCAGGGAGTCCGACTGCTGCAGAGATGCCAAGAGACGGCCCGAGGTGTCCATGGCGGACAGGAGCCCTTTGGCTTCCCCTCATCCCTGCTGGGCTGCTTGTGCGGGGGCCAGGCCGCTGCCTGGACTTTCTCCCCGCTGCGTCTTCTTAGGTGTCCGGAGGGGCAGAGCAGGCGCTGTACTTGCAGACCCTCCCCACCGTGCTGGGCCGGCGGCAGCTTGCCCTTGTGCTGTGCACAGCTCTGCTCGGGTCCCTGCCTCCAGGACCTGTGTCAGGCCGCAGGGGGCAGCAGGCCGCAAGAGCCCCCCCCAGTGTCCCTGGAGCAGGACACAGTGCTTCCCTGGGAGACACACTTTCTCCCAAAGCAGACTCCGTGAGGTCCACAGGAGCTCCCGGCAAGCCCCACGTGGCCCAAGGTGGCCAGCACAGGGCAAGTGCTGTTCTGAAGGGTCTCCTCTTTCAGCTTGCACAGAGGAATGTGGGGCCAAGGACTCCCGCTTCCGAGGGAAGCACCATCTGCCCCAAATACCCAAGGCCACTGAAAGTAAACCCAGAGAGGAGAGAGTCCAGATCAAAACGCCTGCAGCCAGGTGAGACTTGCTGGGGAGGGTGCTGCTGTCACCAGGGGAGTGAGCTCTTGCCTTGCACACAGTGTCCCTGTGAAGCCTGAAGGGGAATGAGTAGTTTTCTTCCCATCGAGGACAGAGTCATTTCTGTGCTGACTCTGCTCCCAGTAGGCAGAGCATTTGGGGAACGCCCTGGGAATTGGGAAGGGAGAAGTGGTGCCTCGTTGGCTCCTTTGTCTGGGGCTGAGCAGGATGTGTTTGCCTGAGGGACCTGTGCTCAGAGTGCCTGGAGACTGCAGCAGGGGCAAGGGGGGCAGAGGCTTTTTCTCCTGGCTTGCCAAGGGGGCAAGTGTTTCTGCACGCTGTGCTCAGCACTGGGCTCTTGCCAGAGAGGAGTGAGAGAGGACTGAGCCTGTTGGGATTACCTGTTGCAATGGGAAGCATGTGTCCAAAGGCAGCGCATAGCTTGTGAGCATGGAGTGGAGAGCAAAGTCCTCCTGTGCACCTACCCACTGCCCATGGTGCTTCTCCCTAGAGTGCAAGTGCCCTGTCTGGCCAGCTGCCCCGGGTAGAGGAGGATGGCAAAAGGAGACTCCTTTATCCAGCTGAAGTCCCGAAGACGCTGCAGGAGTGCAGAGCCTGCCGGGAAATAGCGGCAGCAGGTGCTCAGGGTGGATACATTTCTTATGGCAGCTGTCCCTAGAGAAAAGCCTAGTTGCCTGGCAGTCCCTTTTGGAAAAGTGCTTCCTTCGGGCCTTGCTGCAGGAGAGGGAAGCCGCTTGGTAGTTTTGCAGGACACTGTTGCCTCCTGCGTTTCTGTGGACCACAGCAGGGTCCCTTCTGTGGGCACTGTTGATGCCAGCAACAGCAATGGTGGGTTTTCCTGTGAGGGCAAGCATCCCGGCTCTCCTGAGCGCATTGACTGCTGTGGTCACTGCTCATGGCAGAAGAGACCCTTGTGGCTGGATGGGGTTTGGGAGCGTACCATATGTCCATGCCCCAGCAGTGGTGAGCAAAACCCCATGGGCAGAAAGGTTTGTGCCAGAGAGCAGGAGAGAGAGGGAGAGCTACCCAACTCATGCTTGATGGTATTGCCATGCTGTGGCCCTGCAGAAAATCCACAAGCTTCTGAAGAAGTGGGATATGGAATATGGGATACTTCTGGGATGCATATGCCAACCAAACTACATGGCCAGGCTGGAGGAATAAGGTACTGGCAGCCTTTGAAGCCATTCAGCCCTGCACGCCTGCCTCATGTGGCGTGAAGTTTCTTCTCGACGCACCTCCATCTCCACTGCTTTCTCTTTTCCCTCCCTTGCCTGACAGTATCACCACTGGATGGGAGGGATCAGTGTGGAAGACACTTCCCTGGATGTGCACGATCCACTGCTGGCCAAAAGGGAAAGGCTGGAGAGCACAGCCAAGATGCAGGACCATTACAAAAGGCTTTTCTTGGGGAAGGAGGTCCTTCAGGCCTCCGTGGGCACTTCTGCATCAAAGCTCGAGAGCTCTTCTCCAGAATCCCAGGTGACAGGCAAAGGCAGAGCAGCCAGGCTTGGTGCGCTCCACACAAGATGGTGTGTGAAGATCTCATGTTGGAGGCGCAGCATGGGTGCCGGAGGGCATCTCTGCCCCAAGGCACCCAGGAAAGAACCCCACTGCTTGTACTCTTACTTCTCCCAGCCTCACTTCCTTGGCAGCATTTGGGCCCTCCAGTGAGAAGGACTCCTCATCCTCCAGAAGAGCCAAAGGAGACAGAGCAAACCCAAAATGCAGGGCGGGAAGCCAGCTGCTCGAGAGAAGAGAGTGACTTTCCAGCTGCCGAAGCCTGGCAAGAGTAAGCGCGCACAGCGGCGGCCAAGGCCTGGCACAGCCCAGTGCCATAGCCCTGCGCACACGACGTCCCCTTTTCCTCTCCCTCATCCGCGGGGCTGGGGGTAGCATTCCCCGGCTTCTGGGGGTCCCAAAGGACCTGGGGGAGACCTTCCCTCCAGGAGCCTCTCTGATGCCCTAACTTCAAGCCCCAAATCCCTACAGGGCCAAAAGGGGCTCTGGGTACCAAAGGGACGGCGTGTGCTGGGGCTGTGGGACGACAGTGGCAGCAGGGCTGCCAGCCAGCGGGTGAGAGAGGATTTGTCACCGCTGTCGCAGGAGCACTTCACCGTGGGGAACGCAGGCTCCATCTCTGCTCAGTGCCCAGGCATTTCTGCGGGAGAAGTGGCTGGAGGCCAAGAGAAAACTCCTGGAGCAAAACCTATGGCAGCAGCACTTCCCTGCATAAGTGCCTGCCAACACGGGGGTGTTTGCTGCTCCCCTGCTTCCCCTTCGGAAAGAGGGTCTGCTCCTCGGGCAGCCCCGGCCTGGGAGCGCAGCAGGCTTGGGAGCCTGGCGCCCGAGTGGGACAGCCTGGCCATCCCCGCTGTTAGGCCCTGAGAAGGAGAGAAGAAGCTGCGAGCTTCTCACCATCAGCAATGGCCCGAGCGTGGCCAACAGCATTTCTCGGCTTCTCTCCTCACGCTCAGCCCCTTCCTGTTTAACTCCGCAGCCCTCGGCAGACATCTCGCCTCCTTGAAGAGAGGGAGAGGTACCGCTGATCCCCAGCTGGGCTCCTGCGCTCTGGATTTTCCTCTGTTGCATTAAACCAAGTGGCCAGGTCATGGGGAACTTTGTTGGAGGAGATGTGAAATGGGCACTTTGCAGTGTGGCTGCTTTGGAGGGGAAGTAAAGCACAGCTGAGGGCACAGGGACTGTGCCGTGCCCCATGCAGCCCCCCTCTCCATGGGGGAATGAGCCTGCCCTGCCAGGAGCTTCCCCAGCCCATGTTCAGCCTGTCTGTAGTTATCCCTGGACGTCGCCTGGAGGGGGCTGGGTTGTGCTTTGTGTCTGCTGGGAGACCGAAGCTGGCGAGGTGTGAATGAAGGATCCACAGGAAACATGTCTCTGGGTAAAAGCTGAACTGGAGGACACGGTCATTTTTTATCACCTTGAGTTTTACCTTTTGAAATCCTGGCAGAGGGGTATTCCCATGCAGGAATGCCTTGCTGAGGGCTGTTGCCACGGTGAGCAGCAGGGCTTTGTGATGGTGGTGGCATGGTGCCTGCAAGGCCACTGTGATGGGGCGGTCTGCATGGGGACTGTGTCCCCGCTGTGAGCAGGGCCACCGGGGTCCTCACTCTGAGGAGAGCAGCTGGGTCAGGAGGGAGCTGCTCCCTTTGGTGCCAGAGAGGCAGGTCCTCAGGAGAGGATCCTGAAGAGGGAGAGGAAGCAGCAGGCAAACACCTGCTCCCAGTCCACAATGGACTCCCAGGCACACCAGAGTGCAGGGGCGAGGCAAGCCGTGGGGCTGGAGGGAGTGAGAGATGGCACAGATGGGAGCGTGACAGAGAGCACCGGAATGGTTTGGGCTGACCTGCTGGAAAGCAGCTCTGCAGAGGAGGACCTGGGAGTCCTGGTGGTCAATAAGTTGACCATGAGCCAGCAATGTGCCCTTGTGGCCAAGAAGGCCAAAGGCACCCTGGGGTGCATTAGGGCATCCTGTAAATTAGAGAGATCACAGCGAGTGGTAATAACAGGTAACAGATTTGGGGGAGGTACAGGAGATTCAGGTACTGGTGATGAGGTCGGTGACTGTGATACCACTTGTGTGAGGCCCTTGCCACTAAGCCTAACAACTGACCTTAAGCACTACCTCTAATCCTAAACCCTACCCTAACCCTTCCCCCAAGGCCCCATTTCAGTCCCCATCTGATATTCTGATCACAAAGCCCAAACCCAAACCCGTAATTCCTTACAGGTAATGCCCAGCTTTTCCCCCAAGAGTCACTCTAGCTGCTAGCTCTTATGCCTAGCTTTAATATGTAAGCCCCAAACTCCAGCCTGAACCCAGTCCTCTAACCTCAAACTCTAAAACATACCTTAGCTGATTACCGGGAACTGTAAGCCAAGCCCCAGCCCTCCCGAAGCCTCTCCCCACTCCCTAACCTCCAAAGTCATTCCCTCCTCTGACCTCCTGCCAGAGCACAGCTCTGACACCTCTGTGCATGCCAACACTGGAAGAGACACGCTTGCGATGGCGCAGAGTTTGAGTGTGCTGGTCAGGGTAGAAGTCGTCGACCACCCAGGGGCCTGCAGGTGGCTTTTTGAGAGCTTGAGGCTTTGTCCCAACCCCTACCCTGGACTTTAACCGTCGGCTGAACCTTTTCCGATACCACCAGTCCCAAGGCAGGGGAAAAAGTGGTCTGAGGGGAGCTATTTCGCCAGATACCGTATCCTTTAGTAGCCCTCATAGGGAGCTGGGTTTCTCCAAAAGGCAGCAGGAGGGTGTTGGGGGGCACCGAAAGACACACGGAGAGGGCTGTGGGGGACACCCCTACCCGAGGAGCCACCGAGGAAGCTCTCGCCCCCTACCAAGACCTTCCCTCTCCATCAGCACTGAACCCAACCTCTGCTGGAACAAAAAGGGGCAAAATACTCATCGAAGCCCCCGGAACCACCCTCTGGAAAGTATAAGCTTGGTGGTAAGGTAGAAGGAGCCCTTCCAAAAAAATAACTTGAAATGGTTTTTGAAAATAACTATTACAACATTTGTATTTCCAAGTATTTATTTAAATTGATGAATACTGACATCATGTAATTATTAACTGATGGTTATAGCATTTTCTTAACATTCTTAAAGGAAGATTGAGATCAATCTTAACAATGTCACTGTGCCCCAAATTCTGCTAAATCCTGATGAAACTCCAGCAGCACATGGTGGTGGGAGGGGGGCATGGGCTGCCTGGGAGGGCAGATGAGGGGTCCCGAGAGGAGCAGACCCTGACTGGAGGCTGGGGGCATAGAAGGCCCCCACAGCCCAGCCGGTTCCAGCTCCCGCGGTGACAGTGACCTGCCAGCGCCCAGCTGTGGGTCACAGCAGTGCAAGGAAGGTCCCTGGCACCCGGCCCCATGTGGACAGCTGCCCTTCCGCTGCCGGTCCCAGCGGCCACATGTTTGCCTGCCTGCTCGGGGCACAGAGCCAGCTGCGCTTGGGGCTGGGGAGTCTCCTCACATCCCCCCAAAGGCCTCGTGGTGCCTCACTGCAGCTCAGGAGGCTGTGGGGGCCGGGCAGGGAGGGGGCAGCAGGGATCAGGCCCTGCCATGGGATCCTGCTGCCTCCTCCCCGCCCCGCTCCCAGGCAAGGAGGAAGAGGGACCCTGCAGCGTTTGGTGAGTTCCCGGGTTACACAGAGATCCCTGCCCAGGGCCTCCCCAGCAGCATCACTCAGCTCCCCATGGAGAATGCCATACGCTTTTATTTATGTATTCAGTATTACATACTTGTAATACAACTTAACAGTATATAGTAAAATTTACAGTATAGTTTACTCTATCAGACTACGGTACAATTTACACAGAACTGTATCTATTAGAAGTCTGCATGTAGTATAGTACAAGATTATGAGCCTATTGCCTTACGAGCCTTTTCCCTTAAGACCCTTCTACGCTGTATCTTGGCTCTCCCCTCCACTATACTCTTGATTTTCTTTTTCTCGCTAGTGACTGAAGTGGCGATTGTGGGCTGCCACGGGGGGTGACTGCTGGCTATGCTCTGTCTTCCTGGTGGCTCCTGAAGGCTCGCAATCCAACGCCGCCCATCTCTGGAGGCTAAAGACAATGATGCATTAGAGATTACCACAGTTGTTTCTGACTTTAATTCCTGGTTTTGCCAAGAGAATGATCAAGGAGGCCTGCAGGCCTGTGATTTTGGTGGCAGTGAAAAGCTTGGGTCCCTGTAAGTGTCTTTACCAGGAGGTTATTCTCCCATGACAGCATTTCATACCAGGGCGCTCCTCAAAACAAGCCTCAGGGGAGCGCGTTTGTGCTGAACTGCAGCAGAAGCAGAAGTTGGTGCTGCACAGGAAGGGCTGGGGCTCAGCGTTTGCCCCGTCTGCTTTGCCAGGTGTTACAGCCTACAAGACAGTGCTGTCCTTTGCAGCAATCCCTGTCTTTGGGCACCATCCCAGCATTTTCCAGTATTTTAGATGGTAGATTGAGGCCCCTTTTCCCAGACTGCTAAAACTCTGAGCAGCATTGCAGAAGTCCATTTGTAGCTGCCTTAATCAAATACTTTGTTTTCTCCCGGCTGTGAACATGGCTGTGGTCAGTGCTCTGTGCTAGGGGAGGGGACTGGTAAAGCTGCTGGTGGCTGGTGTGCTCTCCTCTCATGTTACTAGTGCATGCCAGCCCGATGGACTGGGGGCGCCCACGGCTGAGCTCTCTGCTGGCAGGAGCTGTCCCTCGAGCACTCCTCTCCCCCACTGCTCCCTCCCACAGAGACCCTTTCCCCAGCAGTGGTGGGGAGCGGGGGCACAGGGTGCCGTCCCCCAAACTGCACGGCCCTTAGCGTACCTCCTTGCTGTGGTGTGATGAAGGTCACCAGCGCAGGGATCTGGGCTCCTGATGTCAGCTTGGCCAGGTATTGCTGTGTCCTACAGTCACATGTGCTGGGCTCAGCATTGGGGAAGGAGCCCAGAGTGATCCCCCCACATCCCTCTGAGGCCCACTGCCACCACGTGGGTGGCAGCATGGCCTTGGCACCAGGGGCTGGTGGAGCATGGCCCAGGCTGCCATGTGACTTGGCTCTTGGGAGAGGGAGCAACCTAAGCCAGCGTAAGGCCTGTCTTGCAACCCCTAACCACAGCTTGCATGGAGGTGAGTCCCTGCCCCGGCTGTGGGCACTGAGCAGGAGCCCCATGTCTGCCCCACTGCCAGCCCCAGTCAATTCCTGACCTGTGAGTAATGTTGGCGGTTGGCTGGGCTCGGGGATATGGCAGGAGCACCTGGGAGGCTTTAACAGCCCTGTGCATGCGTGATGCCTGCTGTACACAGGCTCTCACCTTCTTGGCTTGGTCTGGCAGTGGCGTCTTACTTTTCTCCTTGTTGTCCCTCCTTCAGAGCACCAGTCCATTGACTCAACAGGAGCCCCAAGGAGGGAGATGGTGAAAACCTAGGAGGACAAGAGATGCCTTGGCTGTGGGGGTCCCTGCCTCAGAGGTGAGCTGGCTGGCACGCCAGGCTGAATACGATACTGGCAGCACAGCCTCTAGGGCACCTTTCTCAGGAGCGTTATGGGGGAGCTGCATGGCTGTGACGGCAGCTTGCCCTTCAGGGAAAGGTGCGAGTGCACCACACGCCTGCCCCAAGCCTGGTCTGAAGATGCAGTCAGAATGAGGCAAAGAGGAAAGGGGGAAAGGAAGGGTCTGGTTGTCAGCGCAATGAGACAAGGCAAGATGATCTCCATCTCTGCTCCAGAGCCATGCCTCCTCTGATACAGATGTTCTGGTGCAGGAGCTCAACGTGACACTGTGCTCCCACATGACCCATGACCTGCGCCCGCTCACAGTGCCCCTCCAAAGCCCTTCCCGACAAGGTCTCTGGCCTCAGCTGACTGCTTTCCTGATACCTGCGCACCGATGACGCTGGTCACCATGTCCTGCTCTGTCTGCTGCTCTGACGTGCTGCTCCTAGCCCTCTTCTGAGCCTGAAAAAGGGAAGGAGGCATTTGCAGGAAGGGGAATGAAGCCAGCCCTAGTCCTGGGGGCACGGCTGGCAAGTGGCAGCATCACCCCACTGCTGAGATGCCTCCCTCCCATCTCTCCTCAGTCCCTTTCCTACGGGGGTAAGAGGAGCACAGAGAAGATGAATCCCACGACTCTGCTGGCAGCTCAGCAATAGCACCCATCTCTTCCTTTGGCTCAAGACCAGCTTGGAAGGTTTTCTCCCTGGAGCTTTCCAGGGGTGGAGAGCAGCCCAACAGCACATCCTGAAAGATCTCCCTGTTCCCATCTAGGATCCCCTAGCAGTACACAGGATCCTTCAAGGGAGACTCAAACAGACGCTGGCCTATCTCCGTCCGACCTGTCCCACTGCCTGGGCCAACTGTCCAGGTGCTGTGGACACCGGAGAGCATTTTCTGCCTCAAAGTCACGGGCTTCTACATTTTGGTCCAGACAGGAGGTTTGAGTCTGATGATGCTGGTGGTGTGGTGAGACCTGCTGTGCCTAACTTTCAGACTTTGCATTGAAGCACACAAGGAAAGAGAGCCTGGTCCCACTTCTTGGACCAGTAACAGGGCGGAGTGCCACACCAGGTTGGAGATGCTCTGGTATGGAGAAAAGTTGGACTCTAATCAATTCCAGGAATTCTATCTGCCTAGGTCACTCTGTGCCTATGGGAATACCCAGTACCATGTCAGGCCTGTGCTCCCTACAAAAAGGCCTCACCGGCTCTGGCATCTCCTCTGCAGCAGGCCGTATATGTTGCTTCTTTGCCGGAAGACTCCAAGCGGTCTCTATGTCCATGGTGCTAGACTTCCTGCGCACTGCCTGCAAACACAGCAAGGGCACATTGTCCCGGGGCATCACCAGGGGCAACGTGCTGCTGGGTCCCCAGCAGCACGGGGGCTACACAACAAGCCGCACAGAGGGTACGCATGTTCTGCACAGGCAGGTCCCGCTCAGGCGGGATGTGCATCCCCTCCCAGCACCGCAATTGCTCCTGCCTGCCTCGGGGGCACCCAGCACAACAGGGGCCTACTGCCAGCTGCACCCAAACACGGGCACGCTGCAAATGACTGAGGCCCCTCATCAGGCATGGGCTGCCCACACCACCCACAAAGACAGCCCATCCCCATGGGCACGCCTCACTCGGACAGTGCACGCACTAGTGCTGGCTCTTGCATGCTGTCTCACAGGGAGACTACGTGCAGAGCCTCCATTTCTCTCACTGCTTTGAATAGGCCCCTTTTTTTCAGCTCTGCTACAAAACCTCCACCAACAGACTCATCTGCAGAGCCTGGCCAAGCTATGTGTGCAGGCAGAGCAGCTCAAGAGTGAGGATGTCAGGGACTATGATAGGCGCTTACCTTTTTCTTGGATGGCATGCCACGCCGAATACCACCACAGCCTCGCTGACACCTTTCTCAGGAGCATAATGGGGCAGCTGCACGGTTGAGCTGCAGCTCTGAAGGCAACTTGTCCTTCAGGGAAAGGTGCAAATGCACAAGCCTGCCCCGAGCCTGACACAAAGGTGGATTCCCAGCGAGGCAATCCGAAAAGGACGAAAGGATGGGTCTGGTTGTTGGGGCAATGAGACAAGGCAAGATGATCTCCATCTCTGCTCCAGAGCCATGCCTCCTCTGATACAGATGTTCTGGTGCAGGAGCTCAATGTGACACTGTGCTCCCACACAAGCCCATGACCTGTGCCCGGTCACACAGCCCTTCCAAAGTCCTTCGTGACAAGGTCTCTGGCCTCAGCTGACTGCTTTCCTGATAGCTGGCTGGCCACCAATGACGCTGCTCACCACGTCCTGCTCTGCCTTGTGATTCAATGTGTTTCTCAAGGCCCCTGTGTGAGCCTGAAAAGGGGAAGGAGGCATTTGCAGGAAGGGGGATGAAGCCAGCCCTAGTTCTGGGGGCACTGGTGGCAAGTGGCAGCGTCACCCCACTGCCGAGATGCTGAGGAGCAGGTTTCCAGGGAAGGACCTGGGGATCCTGGTCACAAGTTGGTCATGAGCCAGCAATGCGTTCACACAGCAAAAGGGGCCAACAGTATCCTCAGCTGAATTAGGAAGAGCATTGCCAGCAGCTCGAGAGAGGTGATCCTTCCCTTCTGCTCAGCACTGGTGAGGCCCCACCTGTGGAATGCTTTTTCCAAATCTAGGCTCTCCTGTACAAGAAAGACATGCACCTGCTGGAAAGAGTCCAGGACAGGGCTATCAAGATGACTACAGGTCTTGCACATTTCTCACCCGAGGAGAGCCTGAGAGAGCTAGGACGGCTTAGCCTGGAGGCAGATGGCAGTGCATGGATTGCTGTGAGCAAAGGAGTTGGCCAACATGGCAACAGAGACAAGAAGGTGCACCACTAGCAGGTGAGTTTTCCAAAGGATGAAAAGGAAGTACAAGGGGCCTCACATCTGGATGCCGAGCATTAGAAATGCTAGAACTAAGAAAGGTGCAGAACACACTCATGGACACTCATCCTAGCCACTTCTAAGCTAGGACGAGTCCTTGCTTCTTCACATCAGGAAATTGTTTTCCTGAAAGAAAGAAAACAACCCCACAATACCTCTAGAGCAAGTGAGCACCCCCACCACTTGGGCCTCAGCATCTCAGCTGAGCAACTGCTCTTCTCAGCCTCTCTGCCTCGGGAGAGAGAGTGAAATTCTCTCACAAGGGCAGCCTGAGGAACAAGCACATGCACAAATTCAGCTGCACCAGGCAGATGAGGCAGCTGCTGCCTCCAGGCCCCTCTGCTGTAGTCCTTTGACCCCCCGCCAGCAACATCACAGCTGCCTCCATCCTGATATCCCCGCCAGAGATTTGTTTTTCTTAATGAACATGGTATGAAAAGAACAGACCTGAAATCAAAAACTCTCTTCTTTCCCTTCCACATCCATAAGCACTGAAAACAACTGAGCCAATCTAATTGTTTCTAGCAACCCTTTGGCTTCTTTCTTTTTTTCTCGAAATGGTTGTTTTCAGTGTGAGTTTTGCTGTTTTCACAGAACGACAAAAAAGACGATATTGGCAGGGACCTCTGGAGATCCCCTGCTCCAACCCCCCTGATCAAGAAGGGGCACCTACAAAAGCTTACCCAGGTCTAGGTCAGGCAGGTTTAGAGTATCTCACAAAGTCGAAACTCCACAGCCTCTCAGGGAACCTCTTCCAGCATTTAACCACCCTCACAATACCTGAAGGTATTTTCCTATCTTCAGGTGGAAATTCATGATTTGCCATTTTGTGCCCATTGCCTCTCCTCCTCTCCCCAGCTATCACAGAGAAACACTCAGAGCCACGCTCTCATCTTCCTTACACCTTCCCACCAGATATTTAGACACCCTCAAAGGATGTCTAAAGACACTAGCAGTCTGTTTTACAACAGGAAAACAGTCCCAGCCCTCTCAGCATCTCCTCCTATGGGAGATGCTCCAACCTTTCAGTCATCTTTGTCACACACAGCACCAATGTCTTTCACACCCACAACAACAGCAGACATGACCCGGGGAAATGTCGAGGAGATGCAGGGATGCATTCTGGAGCTGGAGATCCAGAATAGACCGCTTTCTGGACCTTGAGATCCAGAATAGACTGTTTTTCAGGGATCATTAGAAAGAGACGATCCACACAACCACAAGAGAAGATCTCATAACCACAAACAACAGCCATGGGCCTGGCACTTGCCCATCAGGCACCACTGCACAAGTGACCTCAGAACTGCAAACAGCAGCCTAGTGACCAGTGCTGGCTTTCAGGCACTGAGGCACAAGAGACCTCACAAGCACAGCCAGCAGCTGGGGGCCTGGCACTGGCCGACTGGGCACTGAGGCATGAGTGTCTTCACAACCACAAAAAACAGCCACGTGCCCAGCACTGGCCTATCAAACACTGGGGCAGAAGTAACCTACAAACCATAAACACCAGCTGTGTACCTGGCACTGACCTATCAGGCACGCAGGCAGAAGTGACCTCACAGCCACGAGCAGCAGCCATGGGCTTACTACAGTCCTATAAAATATCGCTGCACAAGGGACCTCACAGCAACTAACAGCAGCCTTTGAACCAGCACTGGCCTGTCAGGCACCGAGGCACGGGGGACCTCACAGCAACTATCCGCAGCCACGTGACCAGCGCTGTCACGTCAGGCACTGCTGCAGAAGCCACCTCACACCCACAAATAGCGTCTGTAGGCCTGGCTCTGGCCCACCAGGGCCTCAGGCAGAAGTGACCTCACAAGCATAAACAACACCTGTAAGCCTGGCATTGCTCCATCAGGCACCGAGGTACAGGGGACCTCACACGCGCAGCCCGCAGCCATGGGCCTGCCACTGCCCTAGCAGGCAGTCAGGCTGAACTGACCTCACAGCCACAAGACTAATAATGTGTCTCCTTGTCCTCTGGTATTTACCATGTGGAAGTCTTTCAAATAGGTATCAAACAACTTAATTGCTACTTGCTCTTTGGTTTGGAGGAAGTAGTGACTTTGCAGGCTTCATCAAAGCCACTGGGCATCTGCTGGCTTATCAGAGAGCAAGGCAATAGGCACCTCACAAGCAGAAACAGCAGCTGTGTGCCTACCACTGGCCTCTCCAATACTGAAACAGCCAGGCACATTTACAGAAGCCGTTGCATGCGTACATAGCCTCATCTCATTCACTTGCAGCTGCTTTCACAGAGGGCTCAAGATGCTGGCAAAGATGTTGACAGCTACAGGGACACACCCTGGCATTCTTCCTCCATTCTCAGCGGCCTGAGACAAGCACTGGGAATGTACGCAACTGGAGCAACCTAGAAAGACAGACAGAATCGGAGTGTTACTGTCAGTTCTGCTGGCCTTACATAGTTGCAACAGTTAGGGGCAAATATCTCCCCACCATGCTGAGCTGTATCTGTGAGAGAACAGCCAGCAAGGCAACTGAGACATTCTAATCCTCTTTTTGGCAGAGATGAGACCATGTCTTTATACCAGGTACCCAAAACAACAGCTAGGACACGACATGACATGTAGGACATCCTCTCTCAGAGACACTCTGAAATGCAGTTTCCACAACAAAAGAGATTGTTGGGAAGGGCATCTCGTGAGGACACCAGCAACCCGCTCACACTTTGCCCAGCAGATCCCAATACAGCTCTGAGCAGCACCTGGGGGCTGCGGGGGCAGCAGCAAATCAGGGAAACCCTTGAAAATGCATCTCAGACCCACAACACGGACAAAGTTTCCTGCACCCAAACCCCACCAAGACGCCCAGGCCCAGCTGCTCGGCGCAGGCCGGCACGCCTGGCTCGCAGGTCAGTTCCCCTCGGTGACAGGGCGCTGGGTCCCCTGCTCACAGCCCCAACAGCCCCTTCGGGAGCCCCTGCAGGGAAGCAGCCCCCTCGCCAGCACCGCTGACCCTGCTGCAGTGAGAGGGCACCCGCCTGCATTTGAACGCACCCGCAGCCCCCACCAGCCCCACTCGCACCCGCTCTCACTCCCGCTCCCTTCTCGCCTGCTTCACTCCCTCCCTTCTCGCACCTCTCTCTTCTCTTGGCCTTTTCCCACTCTGGACTCCGATTGGCTGACACAGCCGTCATTCCAATCCATCCCCGCCCTCCTCCTCAGGACAGCCAATAGGAGGGCCGCACTCAGGCGATGCCATGGCAACGCTGCGCCCTCCTGCCCTGGAAGCCAGCTCCGCCCCCTCCCCCGCGGGACGGCGCCATCTTGTGGGCGACAGTGCGGGGCGCGGTGGGGCCTGGGGGCAGCCCGGCACCGGGTGCCCGGGCAGTGCGGGGCCCCAGGCGCGGCCGCTCTGCCGCAGGGGCCCCGTGGGGCTCCTTGCTGCCGTGCGCCCTGGGGGCCGTGCTGGGCTTGGAGGGCAGCCCTGGGGCCTGTGCTGGTGCCAGCCCTGGTGCCGGCACTGGGGCCCTGGGAATGGCCGGGGTGCCGGAGCCTGCGGGTGAGGTGCTTCTGCCGCCAGGGCAGGGCAGTGTCCTCTCGGCCCTCCTGCCCCAGCCCCTTCCCCAGGGCAGCCCCAGGGCTTGGCAGCCCTCCCGCTCCGCCTGGCAGGGCTGGGCCACGGCCCAGCAGAGGCTGCTCTGTGTGGGGCCGGGCTGTGCCCCGAGGGGTCGCTCCGGAGGGCTAAGGAGCCCCATGGGGGCACAGGGCAGTGAGGGGGGAACCAGCTCTGGGCCTGTTGGTGCTAGGAAGTAGGGGTGTGGGGTCATGAAGGGACTGGGGGAGATGACTCTTTTGGGCTTACTGCAGCACTGCACCCCATAGCTCAGAGAAAAATCCTTGGGTCAGTCAGGACTTGGCAGTGGGGACCGTGCCTCCACCTGTTTCCAAGGTGCTCTCCCAAATAGGCTTTCTTTTGCATGCAGATGTTTTGAGTCCAATCTGCGCAAGGACACAGGCTATGACCATCTCGAGATGGCTTCTCTGAGCCCAAAACATGCTGTACCAACTTGTACCAAGCATGAAAGGAACAGAGGTCCTCTCAAACAGGCAGAGGACCTGGGCTCATTACAAGGTGGTTTCCTTATTGTACATAGACATTTCAGCAGGTTCTTGAGAGCCCCATGAGAGCAGCAGGTTGCCCCAGCCTCTGGGATGCAGGACCCCAATTCTTCCCAGAGCCAGATCGCAAAGGGGGACACGATCCCAGGGAAACCTGCCATGGATTCCCATGCCCCCCCACATACCCCAAAAGGCAATGGAGCTGGCCCCACAGAAGCCTTGAGGCTCAGCGCATCTCCTGACCCATGATCCAGGAGGCCTGGCTGTCCACTAAGACAGATGGGACCCTCAGAGATGACTCTTGTGGCAGCCCCCAGTCCTGTCCAGCCACACCCACAGCCCTGGATTCACAGCAGTTTTTGCAGTTACCAATCTTTGTGCAACATCTTGGGAAGAAGTACCCAAAGCCCTTACCCTCAGTGGAGAGCTGCAGGAGCCTTGGGAACAAGGAACTGTGGTCTCGGCGGATGGTGTCCATCCAGCAGTCCTCCATCTCCCCTCTTTGCCCTCGGCTCACCTCTGCAGCCCAGGAGGAGGGATGTTCTTCCCTTCACCCAACACTCCTTTTCATCGTGCTCCTGTTCCTCTGCATGTCAGCGACGGATCCCAGCACAGCCCCCATTAACTCCTGTCTCCAGTCTTGCCATGGAGCCACTACAAGGGCAGCGGCAGGGAGGGCGTGAGCAGTGCCCAGCAGCACCTAGGTCTCAGAGCGAAGTGAGGGCCCTCACCCAGGACACCATGGAGACCTCCCTGTGATGCAGCACATCCCGCTGTGACCTCAGCTTGTGTCATCTGGGGGCACAGCAGGTCAGTGCCATGGAGATGGCACCGCCAGGGAGAGAGCAGAGAGATTTCCTCTGCCCTCCTGGAAAGCAGGCATCTCCCTTCCCCCAGGTATTTTCCCAAACTTTCTGATAAATTCCTTCAAGAATGTCTCCAAGTGGTGCCAAAGTCAGGGAAACATCTGAAGTCGGGACCTGGAGAGGTCACTGCTGTGCTCCTGCACTCCCTGGCTGCTGCACAAGGCAACAGGATTCTGTGCAGGAATCTGCGGTTTGGGGGTTGGATTGGGGTTTGGCATTTTTACAGGATCAAAGTCCAGTGGGATGAAAAAGCACAAAGGGTGGCCACAGGCTGAGATGCTTAGATGAGCCTCAAAGCTGGTGGCTGCTGTGGATCTCTCTTTTATTTGAAGTCGGGTATAGGAGAATAAGGGACAGGACGTAACCTTCCTCCTTTAGGCACCAAAGCAGGCTCTTTGATTTGAGAAGCCTTCAGCAAGGTTTCTCGCTCTGTGGTGCTTAAGATAGAGATGATACGCCAGAAAAGAGCAAACACACATTATCCAGAGAGCTCTACCCAGGACCCTCGTCCCTGCCAGACTCCAAAGCCATTGGTCAGGCCACGTAGCCAATTGGAGGAAGTTTTCCCATTTCCCATGAACTTAGTCCACCTTTCCTTCTGTGTGAGCCTGAGAAAAGCCAGGTCTCAACTCTGGGCTTCAGATGGTCCTTGGGCTTTTCAGTGTCACTTTGGGGCTCTGCTTCTCCCCTGGGTACGCTCCTCAGCCCCCTGCCCTTCCCCACACCAGCCCCCTGGCTCCTCCAGGGATCTGTGCAGCCCAAGCACCCTGGATCCACACTGGCACCCTTGCTCTCCCACGATCTGTACAGCTCTGGCACCCTGGATCTCCGGCATTTGAGGATTCAAGGCTTCTCAGGACATCCCTCATACTGCAGTGCTGCTGTCTGGGCTCTAGTGCAGAGCCAACGAGGCAGTGCAATGCCTCAGGGCCTGCATTCAGAAGTTTGTAAGGGCACCTCCCAGCTCTGCACCTGCTAAAGCTTGCGAGTCTCCCTACAGTCAACCTTCCTGCTCTTCCTAGTCTCTGCAGAGCGCTGGGGCAAGTCTTGCAGGAGGGAGACTCCACCCCCCTTAAATACTGTCCGAGATGTGCCTTTCCAAGTCCCTACAGGAGTTAGTTTGCTTAGCCAGCCTCTAGTCATCTGTGACGCAGGGAGCCCAACTCCACCTGCTGGCATCTCTGCCCTTTCTCTCCCTTGTCTCCTGTGTGCCTACCCAGTCTTCTCCATGCACCAGAGGCATGGGAAGTGTTGCCTGAGAGAACTCACCTGAACCTATGACACGTTCTGGAGCTGAGGGCCTGACGGAGGCAAGTCTGGGATGACTGTTCTCCCATCTCCTCTCCTACTCCCAGCCCAAGGGTTAGGAAAGTCCTCTGGAGAGAGTGGTTGGTTTGGTATGGCTGGGATGGGTTTCCCTCAACATTGCTGGGTCCTGCCTGTGTTGCTCTGAGTGCCCAGAAAATTTCTCTTCTCTGGGGGCCTGCATCAATGTTTTCCAGACTTTTGTACAGAAAGATAGCTTGCTCCAAGAGCCCCCAAATCCCCCCCTCCCCCCCACACACACCTGCAGGACGGCACAGTCTTGTGGAGATATTTGTTTTGCTTCTCTGTCGTGACAGACATCTTTTGAGCTACCGTCCAGATTACAGCAGGGAAAAAAATGTTTGTTTAAAAAAATCTTATCCCTGGCAGCAAATACAAACTGACTCCTTACCCCTGCACCTCCACCATTCAGTAGAGCAGCAGCTCATGCCTCTCTGCTTTCTCCGTCAGTTTCACCACCCACCCAGAGTGTTTCAGCTTTCCATTAGGAGGGAACATCAAGCAGTAGAAGTGGCAAAGAAAGCGGCTTCTCTCTTCTTTTCACTCTTCACCTGCTGCCTTAGGTTCACTAGTGATCGAGCTCTCACAGCTCAGGGCTTCTCTGCACCTCTCAGGCTGCCGTGCTGTGACAAGAATTTCTGCTCTAAAGCAGGATTCAGGAAATGTGGAGGTTGCTGCGAGTTCTTATGCAGGCACAAAGCTGAGTGTATCAGCTAGTTACAGATTAATAATCTACAAGTAGAATCACGAAGAAAGGAATAGTTTCCCAGCAGATACAGAAGTATTCCTAATGGCACTTGAGGGATAGCATATGACGTACTGTGAGTAATTCTGATTTCCTTGGAAAAAAAAAGGAACTGAGATTGCAACAAAAAGCAACAAAGGCAGGCTATGCAAATGCCCCAGAAGTGAAGTGAAGAATCACACGGAAGCACACTAGGAGAATTCAGTTTGACATAGCCAAACTAAGACAGAGGAAACAAGATTGTTCCGTACAGGAGAAGTTGCTCTATGGAGAGAGAATCAGTTACCCTCACAAGCAATGCTGCCACAAGGAGCAATACCCATAAAGTTGCCATCAGGAAATGCCACTTGGATTTGAAAAGACTTCAAATTCCTGAAAAGGAAATTCTGCATGTGGCTCTCAATCAAGGAAATATCTCACAAGGGAACTTAAGTCTATCTATAAAATCGATTCTGCGATAGATTTGCCTGGAGCAGGTGACTGAACTCCAGGACCCAGGAGATTCTTTGGGAGGGGATGAGATGTCAAGGAAAAACAGGCAAATAGGGACCCAAACCTGAGTCACAGCGACAGGCACAGGAAGCTAAGCAGTGCCCCTTTAGCCTCTAGGCTAACCCCACTGCCCAAGCACACAGCGTTCTTCTGTGCATAAGGAATAAGACGACTTAGTAACTGAGGAGCAAACCACAACAAATTAAAAGCTGCTTGTGCCTATGTGATGGAAGGCATCAGGCAGTCTTCTTGCCTCTTTCAACCCCAGCCATCATTTGGATAAGTTTTAGAGTGGAAAAAAAAGGAGCATGAAGTGTATATGCCAACTTCTCACTGTTCCTTCAGTTTTTCTGAGGAAGAAGATAGGTCCTCCCTGATTAGAGGATACCTCTAGTATGGCCATACTTATCAATTTGTAAGTTATAATGAGACAGGGATAATAAAAGTTCTCTCGGACTGTGACACTCTGAGAGCGTGTGAGAGACTGGGTCACTCTGAGAAATTGAGACAGGTACATAAAACCATAGAAAAGAGGGAAAAAAAGAAGGAAATGGTCCCTTTGGAGAGATCATTAAGAACAAGCATTTGAGAACTTGCAATTACATGCTGCACTTAGATTCCATTTTCCCTCCTGCTGAGTGCAGTGAAAGAAAAGCAAAGAGTTTGAAAAGAAAATTCACATACACAGTCAAGAGGTATGAGAACATGACTACACGGCAGCAGACATTACCTCATCCTTGAACTAGCAAAGGTTCCTTAGTCTATGGATATCCTCAGGGGTGGCAGTGAGGTCGAAAGCACTACTCCTGATCTCCTCTGGCTTGCCTTCCTCCGATGCAGCAGTGAGCTCTCTCACAGTGGCCTGAAAAAACACAGTGAAAGCGCAAAGGGCTCAATGAGCGCACGAACCGGGATGGAGCAGTCGCCTGAAAAAAGGCCCACCAAAAAGCCGGTCAAGTTAGACCTTGGAAACTGTCACAGTGTTTCAGAGCAGAGGATCACAGGCTTCCTCAGCTTGCTGCTCAGGTAGCAACAGCAGCCGGGTTCTTTGTTTCACACTCCTCGCTTGGAAGGGCACGGTTGTTTCAGGCTGTTCTCACTTCAGCAGTAACAGGGGAAAGAGAGGAAGCTGACAGAAAACAGGAGGACTAGCACAGGAGGACTAGCACTAGCACTGAAAACAGGAGGGCTACACAAAAAGCAGCTCAGGAATGAACACGAGAACAGCAAAGGCCTCTTGTGCCACATGACGCTGTAGCCCTCCCAACACTGAGGTTTCAGACAACCACAGCAGGCGTTCTCCAGACCAAGGCACCAAAGACAGGAGTCTGGAAGAACTGGAGGCGGCTGAGCTCCAAAGGGAGCTGAGCTGACAACCAAAGGGGAACAGACAACAACACTGGAGTCGGGCAATAAAGACACCACAGTGTGCATTAGACTGGCTGCAACATGGCTGTTGGCATCCAAGTGTGCTTAAGGAAGGCAAACAACCCATGGGCCTTTTAGGATAAAACACTTGGATCTGCAGTAGGGATGGGTTCACAAAAAACAGAAAAAGGAAAGAAAAAAAAAATCCCTTTTTCCTCAGGCTGTAGTATGACTCTGCAGGCCCTTGTTTTCCTAGCCCTCTGAAAGCCAAGTGCTAGCAAACAAGGACAGACCGCCTGACTAGCAGACAGTGCAAAGAGTCTTCCTCATGCATAAAACAGTGAGAAGGATACTTTTGCACACAAAAGCACCCAACCAACCAGCACATTCCTCCCTTTCCAAACTCCCAAGCTCCTTCTTTGGGATGGCTGCTTTCAAACTATCCCACTGTGTACTACTGTTTCTGTGCTCAGAATGGCACAGAAACAAAATAAGTGACAGCAGGCAACCTCTGGGAAAGTGTCATTTCCTGAAGAATGCTCTCCTCTCCCCTGGGGAAAAAATAAGGCAGCAGAGCATTCTTTACAACATACAAAGAGTGCAATGGCTGAATACACTCAATCATCATTCCCTAAAAATGAAATGATAAGGAACACTAGCTTACCTCTGCACTGGCTTGCTTCACTGCTTTGCCCTTGTCACAAGCATTTTCTGCTGGTCTGTAATGCCTGAGAGAAGCAGAGAAAGACAGCAACGAGTTGTTTCAATGCCATCACCTCCAGTGCTGATGAATCCACCTCAGGGTTAGGAGGTGCCCTTTTTGCAGTGCTCAGTCTGGCTACATCCTCCATTGCACAAATGGACAAGGGAAAACATCACATCAGCTTCCAGCACTATTCTTTCTGAGCAGCAAGAGAAAAAAAGAGAAAAGAGAAAGAAGAGCTCACGTGCTTTCCCACTGTCTTCTCTCAATGCGTGGCAGGAGCCTTTCTCTTTTGCTGTGTCACTTTCACTCATTGGAAAAGGGGGAAGCCACCAGCACCTCCTCTGTAAAGCCCTTGGTGATCTACTGGGGAGGAAGACTGCAAGACGCATGTTATCCTGCCAGGGAAAACAGGAACATTTCCAAGCATACTTGCCTCCAAGCACAGTTAGCTCACTCCAAGTAAAGACCAGCACACCGAGTTACAACTGGACGTCTCCAAAATGCTCACTTGCATTTTAGAGGCCAGTCAGCAGAGTGACTATCTCCACCTGGAAAGGAGTACCATTAAACCACATAGACTCTGAACACCAAGCACATACACAGACATTCCCTGTATACACCTCTACTGCCCCCCAAAGCAGTACTTTCACTGTCACCAGAGATGGGACTGTTCACTCTGGCTCAGCCTTTGCGCCTAACACCTGGCTCCTGCTGAGGCCTGTGGTAGGCTGCGGGCAGCACCAAAGAGTCTGGAACTCTTTGGAATTAAGTCAATCCTTCCCCAGTAACCAAAAGGACCAATAGGGATGGTATGGACCAAACCTCCCAGCTCGAAGGTACTGGAAGGAAAATGCTCTCCACGCAAGGGTGTGTTCAAGTCCTTCTCCTTGGTCTAGCAAGGACAGTGCCCGTTTGCGGCCATGCTGTTGCTTTCTTCCTTAGCAACTGTAGGAAGAGAGGAAGCTTTCAACAAAGCTCTAGATATAGTTACCTCAGGGCTCAGGCCCTGCTCTTTTCACAGCCCTCTTTTCTCCCCACTCCTGGACATGACACCTTGTGACTGTTCCTAATTGAAAGCTGAAGAAAGATGTCACATTTTCACAGGCTGATCGAGAAAACTGAATACTGCACTGCCCCTGCACACTACAACAGCAGCTCCTGCCTATCTGCTTTCACCAAGTTTCCCCCCAACACACCCAGGGTGTTTCAGCTTTCCACGAGGGGAGAACATCCCGGGGCAGAAGCAGCACAGGAAGCAGCTGCTCTGGTCCTCTCCCTCCTCCCCTGCTACCTGCGGGGTCACTAGTGCTGCAGCTCTCACAGCTCAGGGCTTCTCGGCACCCGCCAGGCCGCAGCGCAGGCTGAAAACCCCCCACTGTGTCCCCGGGATGCTCACGGGCAAGCTGCTGCCCCCAGCGCAGCACAGAGGTTTCTCTCCCATCCCTCCCCTCCCCTCCCCTCCCGCAGACTCGCACAGGCCCCGGGGCAGAGCAGGGCCCTGTGGCAGCAGCACCCGGCAGCAGCGTTTCCCCACACACCAGCACCAGCAGCCAGGGACACACAGGCCCCGCCCCCACAGCCGGAAGTGACGCCCCCTGCACCACAGACCCTCCCACCCCTCACTCCTCCAATTGGCTCCCGTTGGACGTGACCTCGCGGGGCGGGACCCCAGGGAGGGGCGGGAGGGAGGCAGCAGTGCGCATGCGCTGTTCAGGGGCCGGGTTTGGGGGGGGCAGGGGAGCCAAGGGGAGGGACCAAGAGGGGCGTGGCAAAGAGTGTAGGGGCGTGGCCGGTCAGGGCGGAGCATGCGCAGTGGCCCAGAGGAGGGCGGTGAGGGGCGGGGTGGGTGCGGGGCTGCCCAGGCCCTGCGGGCGGGGAGGGGGCGAGAGGCGGCTGCTGCTGCGCGGCAGCGTCTCCCGGCCCGGGCCCGCCTGGTGCCTTTAGCCGCAGCGCCGGAATCTGCCGCGCCGGGACCGAGGGCGGCGGGCTGGGCAGAGCGAGCAGCCGTGCGCGCGGGGGCAGCCAGAGCCGCCGTGGCCCGGCTGTGTGGCAGCAGCGAATGGGGAAGGCCCGGCCTTGCCTGGGCCACCTCCGGCCCCCGGGAGTCCCCGGCTCTTGTGTCCTTTCTCCTTGTGGCCCCATGGCTCGGTGCTGGATGCTGTGGTGCGGGTTCCTCAGCACCATCCCAGCTGTGAGGAGAGGGTGCAGGTACAGTGGTGCTTGTGGTGTCTCGAGGCTGGAGGCAGGAGGCAGCCAGCGCCCTGGTGCCCCTGCAGACAGCCTTGCTTTCCCCGGGGCAGGTCCCCAACTCCTCTCTGAGCCCAGCTGGGCTGTGGGCTGCAGCTGGTAAGGGTGAATCAGCTGGGCAAGCTGGAGAGGAGAGCACCAGCAACTTGTAGGAGAGGGTAACTGTAAGATAAGCGAGTAAGGAAGAGATGGCCTCGGATGGCAAGGAAAGGTGCCGGGTGGTGCCAGGAGGATTAGCAGGCAGAGCAAGGGATGTCCTTGGAGTGGCTGTGTGCTCTGGAGTGCCTGAAGAAGGGCAGCCTGTGCAAGGGGCATGGAGTGCAGGGGTGGAGAGAGGCAACTTGGTGGTGCTGCCCAGCTCTCAACTGCCAGGCAGGCTCCAAAGCTGAAAGCAGAGGCTTGGAGGCAAGGCCATGGGGATGGGTGTGCCCATGGGGACTGCCAAGGCGTTGTGCTGGGGGTGACCCCAGCGATCCCCGGGGCTTGGTGAGGGGTGTTTCCATGGTGAGCAGCAGGGCTTGGTGGTGGTGGTGGCATGGTGCCTCCAAGGCCCTGGTGATGGGGCTGTCTCCATGGGGACTGTGTCCCTGCTAGGAGCAGAGCCCCCGGGGTCCTCCCTCTGACTAGAGCTGCTCCCTGAGGAGGCAGCAGCTGCCCTTGGGGACAGAGCAGCAGGACCCCAGCAGAGGATCATGCAGAGGGACGAGGAGCGGCAGCAAACGTCTGCTGCCAGGCTGCACATGCACTGCCAGGCACACCGGAGCGCAGGGGTGAGGTGAGCCATGGGGCTGGAGGCAGGGGCAGGTAGCAGGCATGGGAGCTGCCCGGAGAGCAGGCAGCTGGTTTGGCAAAGGAGCTGGGGTGAAAGAGGCAGGCAGGAGCTGCTGCGGCCAGGGGGGAATTTCTTGCCGGTCCTCGGGATTTTAGCTGGGACAAGGCAGAGCAACCTGCATGCTCCAAGGCCCCCACAGAGCCCGTGAGCTCTGCGCTGAGGGGCAGAGAGCAGCTCTGGGCCCAGCTCAGCCAGGCCGCGTGCAGCCAGAGCTTCCCTTGCACAAGGCCCTCAGGTTTCCTGCTCTTCACCAGCCACTCGGACCAAGTCAACCGCATCCACCCTGTGAGTCCTTCTGCCCACAGGTGGCCAGCAGCAGCTGCACGCAGCAGTGCAGCACAGCCGGAGCCCAGCTTGCTCCCACCAAAGGCACAGGCTGCCTCGGCTGCCCAACGCACAGGGCTCACGGGCTTCTGCACGTGTCCTCGCAAAGGTGCAGAGATGACCATGATGGTGGCTTTGAAAGCCTCTGCCTGACTCCCCGGAGCTGCCGAGGAGCAGGTGGGAAGTGCTGGCAAGGAGCAGGAGGTCTCTGCCTGCCAGCAGGCTGACTGCATGCTCTGCCTGGCAGCCTGCAAGGACTTACCTGGGGTGTTCCCAAGGCAGCTGCCAATTCCCATCTCTTGCCCCACACTGACAAAGCCTCTGCCCAGACAGCCTGGCTAGCAGAAGAAGCAGAGCACTCTCAAGACATCTGCCTTGCTCTCTCCTGCTCCTACCAGGGCTCAGCTCCAGCCGAGGCTGCCTCCTGCAAGGCTTGGCCCTCTCCCAAGTGCTTCTTACAGCCCTGTGTCCCTGGCATCATGCACAACCGAAGGCACCAAACTCCACAAGCCTTCAGAGTTGTTTAGCTTTGTACGTCATTTCCACTTGGCAGATTTTGGAAGGACGTGACTTCTTTGGGGTGTCTGACATGGCATTTTCATACACTACCTGCTTAGCCATCCCACTGCTGTTCGTGCTGGCATCTCATTATTTATTTTATTTCCCTCACATACACACCCCACTTAGGCTTTCTCAATCTTAGCATGCTGCTGGAGCAAAGGACAGGAACTGGGGTGTGTGGGGGGGGGTAGGCAGGGAATACAGAGGGTGTTGAAAAAGTGCAGAAAGCAGATGTGTAAAAATAGGGGACTCTGCTGAAAGAGTGAGATTTTTCTGCTGTCTTGCTATGGGCAAAAGCAGGAAATGAAGAGAAAAGAAACTTTTGATTTGCATAGCAGCTCTATGGAAAGAAGTGGGGACAGGATGCAATGAGTCCACATTGGGGCCCCTCGCCAGCAGGCAGTGGGGCAGGGGCTCATTGTAAAGGAGTTTTGGGTGCCAAAACAGGAAGAGCATCCCTCCTCCTCAGCTACAGAGGTGAGCCAAGGACAAGGAGCAAGTGAGAGGGAGGACTGCTGGACCAATACCATCAGCCCAGGCAACAGTTCCTTGTTCCCAATGCTCCTGCATCTCCCAGGGGGCCTTCAGGGGCTCCTGTTTGAAGAGGCACACAGAAGCTCTGAACTGAAAAACCTGCTGTGGATCCCGGGCAAAATCCTGCCTGAGAGGCTTGTGTGGCTCGGGAGACCATGTGGCAGCCAGGACTCCTGGGTGCTGAGGCTGGGGCTGCCCTGATGCCCAGGCCCCTCTGGAGATGAGGGAATTTATCAGAAATGTTTGGGAAATAACTGGGGGAAAGAAGGGGATTGCTTTCCAGGACGGGAGAGGAAATTTCTCTGCTCCCTGGCTGGGCCATCTCCATGGCAATGGCATAGTGAGCCTCCAGATGACACAAGCTGAGGTCACAGCAGGATGTGCTGCATCACAGGGAGGTCTCCATGGTGTCGTGGGTGGGGGCCCTCACTGCCCTGGAGGCCCAGGTGCTGCTGGGCACTGCTCACGCAGTCCCCACCACTGTCCTTCGTAGTGGCTCCGTGGCAATGACGGGGGACAGGAGGCAACGGGGCTGCACTAGGAGCCCTTGTCGACATGTGGAGAAGCAGCAGCATGTTGGAAAGGAGTATTGGGTGATGAGATGGGAAGAGCGTCCCTCGTCCTGGGCTTGAGAGGTGAGCTGAGGGCAAAGGGACAAGCGAGATGGAGGACTGCTGCAGGGACACCATCAGCCGGGAATGCACTTCCTTGTTTCCAGTACTTCTGTAGCTCTCCAGTGAGGATTGACACCGTTTGTATCCTTTTATGATTCTAACTTGGCAGAGCACATTTGGGGCTCTGAGATGCAATCTTGAGATGGCCACAGCCTCTGTCCTCCTGCAAAACAGGCTCCAACCTCTGCACCCAAAAGACAGCCTGTTTGGGCAAGCACTTCGTGAACAGGTGGAGGCACCACTGTCACCCTGTAAGACCTGGCTACCCCAAGGACTTTTCTCTGGGGGGTGCACTGCTGGGGTGAGCCCAACATGAGCAACTCCCCCAGCCCCATCCTGACCCCACACCCCCACTCCCTGGCACCAACAGGCCCAGAGCTGGTTTCCCCCTCGCTGCCCTGTGCTCCCATGGGGCTCCTCAGCCCTCTGGAATGACCCCTCCAGGACCCCCTCCCAGCCCTGGCAGGCGCAGCGGGAGGGCTGCCAAGCCCTGGGGCTACCCTGGGGAAGGGGCTGGCGCAGGAGGGCCGAGAGGACACTGCCCTGCCCTGGCGACAGCAGCATGTCGCCCACAGGCTCCGTGCCCCGGCCATTCCCAAGGCCCCATCGCCAGCACCACGGCTGGCACCAGCACAGGCCCCAGGGCTGCCCTCCAAGCCCAGCACAGCCACCAGGGCACAGGGCAGCGAGGAGCCCCGCGAGGCCCCTGCGGCAGAGTGGCCAGGCCCGGGCCCCCGCACTGCCCGGGCACCCGGTGCCGGGTTCCCTGAGGCCCCGCCGCGCTTTGCGCTGCTGCCCACAAGATGGCGCCGTCCCGTGGAGGAGGGGGCAGAGCTGGCTGCCAGGGCAGGAGGGCGCAGCGTTGCCATGGCATCGCCTGAGTGCGGCCCTCCTATTGGCTGTCCTGAGGAGGAGGGTGGGGATGGATTGGAATGACAGCTGTGTCAGCCAATCGGAGTTCAGAGTGGGAAAAGGCCAGGAGAAGAGAGAGGTGCGAGAAGGGAGGGAGCGAAGCAGGCGAGAAGGGAGCGGGAGTGAGAGCGGGTGCGAGTGGGGCTGGTGGGGGCTGCGGGTGCGTTCAAATGCCGGCGGGTGCCCTCTCGCTGCAGCAGGGTCAGCGGTGCTGGCGAGGGGGCTGCTTCCCTGCAGGAGCTCCCGAAGGGGCTGTTGGGGCTGTGATCAGGGGACCCAGCGCCCTGTCACCGAGGGGAACTGACCTGTGAGCCAGGCGTGCCGGCCTGCCCCGAGCAGCTGGGCCTGGGCGGCTTGGTGGGGTTTGGGTGCAGGAAGCTTTGAACCTTTTGTGGGTCTGAGATGCATTTTCAAGGGTTTCCCTGAGTTGCTGCTGCCCTCGCAGCCCCCAGGTGCTGCTCAGAGCTGTGTTTGGGATCTGCTGGGCAAAGTGTGAGCAGGTTGCTGCTGTCCTCGCGAGGTGTCGTGCCCAAGTCGTTGTGCTCTCTCCTTAGTTCTTGGTGTGCTCCAGGTCCTGTGACCCTGGGAGCAGCCTGAAGGGTGTTTGCAGAAGAGCTCTGTTAATTGTGAGGTGTTTTGCTTTTCAGGGGCCTTGGAAGTTGAGGAAAGGCCATTTTCACACTCACCATTGTTATTCGCATAATCCTAGATGAGGAGGAAGAATTGCTGAATTCTGGCTCTGCTGGTTTCAGCAATTGAAATGTCCTGGACGGAGTCTGTTGCCATGTCTCAAATTGTCAGTGCGTAAAATAGGAGAATGCTTGTCGTGCTCGATGTGTAGAGGATTTGCTGTGCTTGTTCAGCATTTGGGAAGGAAGTAGACTTGTGAGCTGTAGGAAGGCTTCTCCCTCTGACTGGGACATGAGGCCCTGCTCTCTTGCTACATATAGAGACTACCTAGGTGGAAGCTAATGTATTTTTGGGGGGTTGGAACTGCTACGTAATGGGTGCTTTGCTGCACTGTGAGCATTGTGAAGCTGGGAAGTGAATCAGGGAGGCCATTTGGGAGGTGGCTCAGCCGTGGGAAAGGGCAGGGGGAGCTGCAGGCAGCAGCAGGGTGGGCAGTGAGGTCCCTAGTGTTTAAAAGGGCTGTATGAGAAAATGCCCTGTGTGCCATCAAGTGTTTGTAGGTAGCTGGTGGGGCTGGAGGAGGCCCATGGCTCAGCTGTTGATGGTGAGGTCAGTTCTGCACGAGTCCCTGATAGGCCGGCTGGAGGGAGAAGGCGTGGCTTTTGCTTGTGATGTCACTTCCCACGGAGCAGTGGATAGGGCAGCAGCAGGTCCGCACTGGGATGTGTTTTTGAGATGGTTTCTGCCTGAGCAGCGGATCAGCCAGGATTTATCTGCTGGCTGGGGAAGTTCTAGTGAGGTAATTCCTGCCTTGGGGGCTTTTTGGCCAGTGACAGAGTCGTGGTTGTGCAGGTGACTGTGAGGTCCCATCTGTCTGAGTCCTTGATAGGTCGGCAGCAGGCAGTTAGTCGTGGGCATTGAGTGTGAGGTCTCCTTTCTCCGAGTCCCTGCTCAGGCAGCAGTGGTTCATGGCTGGGGAAGTTATTTTGAGGCAGCTAGTGTCTCTGAAGCCCGTAGGCCATAAGCAGGCATGTGCTGGGGGTTTGCAGTTGTGAGCAGCTGACAGGTCAGGAGAAGCCTCATGGCCTGGATGGTGGTGGTGAGGTGACTCCTGGGTTTGCTGCATGTGCCCAGAGGAGGGGTTGACCGCTGCAGAGCTCTACAGCAATACAGAAGGTCAACTAATTAATCAAGCAGATGTCCCCCATCGTCTGACACCAATTCTATTCCACTCCATGATCCTGAGTTAGTACTACTACATTTAAAATGTGGGTGATGTTCTCTAGTGAATATGGACGTGGAGTTTGTTTTTCCCCCTTGTTGCTAAGTAGAAGCTTGCAGCCTGCTGCCAGACAGCTAGGGAGACCAGCTAGGCTTTTTAAACTGCTAAATCAATCTAATGCTGGTGTAGGCAGCGTTAGTAATCTCTGATTGGCAGCATGTGTGTGTGCTTTGGAAATTCCCCCTGTGGAAACAGGAGGGAGCTTGTGAGATGTTCCTGCAAGGTCTAAATGCTGTGCCTGTCTTTCAGGTGTGCACGTGCTTTTATGACACATTTGGATCTGTAACACCTTGGAAATTGATTATTTTTGTCCGAGTATGCAGCCAGTGGAGAATGGGTGCAAAGTCTGTTGGAGGAGACAGAAGGAATGTCACCCCCAAACAGGTACCGGCCACATTTTGAAAGAGATGTTCTTTTCAGAGAAGTTGAGACACAAATGAGTGGCAAGAGGTGGCCTGATCAGGGCTTGTGAGAGCACTCGTCTGCTTCCTGGAGAAGGGAAGTAACCATGTGTAGGACTGTGAGTGGATGCTGAGAGGCAGTGCGTGTTGCAAAGCCTTAGAGGACCAGAAGGGAACTGAAGAGCTAGAGAGCTGGGCTTTCTGTGTTGTGGGGCACTTGTGGTGCCCTGTGCGTTGCTGATGCAGAGGTGCACTTTGCTGGCAACCCTCTGTGAGGTGAGCAGTGGTGTGGGCAGGGTGTTTCACTGCAGGGGTTCCCTGTTGGGGAGCCAGGTGGTGGTCCCAGTGTTTTGGTGCTCAGCATGGGAGGAGATAGCTGGCGAGGGCGGTGCTGTGTGTGGGCAGTGGTACCAGAGTGGGGAGCTGGGGAGCACTGCAAGGTGAGGGTGTGACTATGCTGGCTGGGCCTAGGCTGCCCTGGTGTCATGGGCCAGAGTTGCTGGCAGCCTGCTGCCTTTGATGTACTGAGGTTAAGGCCTTGGGGATGCTAAGTGATTTCCAGGATCTGCAGCATGGATTTTTCCTGAAGGCCAGGGAGTGTATATCTCCTTGCTCCGGGATGTGAACCAAGCCTGCGTTTTCCCTCCTTTCCTCTCATTTCCTCTTGCTCATAAGAGCTTTGGTCTGCAGCAGTGTTTGCTGAGAGGGAGAGACTTTGTGGGAGATGCGCTTTTCTGTCTGGGCCTTAGCCTGCTGGAATCCCTTTGAAGGAGTGAAGGCCTTGTGGTGTGGTGGTCTTTGGAGAAAGGCAGGTGAGTTCTTGGGAGCTGACTGTCAAGGGGCAGAATCCTTCCTGTACCACATTTCTTTGGAGGAGTGCCTTTAAATGGGAGCAGCAAGGCAAAAGTGCCCTGCAAGGGATGTGCAGCCCGGGTCTCTCTTCCTTGCAGGTGCAGTCTCTGCAAATTACCCCACCATCGTGCTGTAGTGTGACCTTTCTGTGCTGCAGCGGGGAGATAAGGAAGCAGCCACGTGTAGCCATCAGTGTGCTAAGTGTGGTGTGGTTAGGTGCTGACCCTGCTGACCCTGGCAAGGGACTGGATTTTGCCTGTGCTTTGGGTGGTGGTGGTGAGGAGCCCCACTTAGCTCTAGCTGCATTGCTCAGAGTAGCTGAAGTCCGGGCACTGGTGGTGAGCACATACATCCCACTGCTAGCTTCCCAGCTGTTTGGCGTGCAGTATGTCCCCTCTGTTCTTGAAGCCTTTTACCACTGGCTCCACTGTGGGAAGGCTTAAGTTCAGGAGCTGTGTCATGTCAGGTACTGCTCTGGAGATGGCTCAGCACCACGCTTTGTCCTCTGGCATCACTCCCTGGATTCTCTGAGGATGATCGATGGCAAATGGCAGGTCATCAAGGCCAGGGCCCAGGTCTGTGTGCTCCCTGACTGAGTTTCAGTGCCAACCTCAGCTGTCGAGTGTTGTGGAGTGGCTTGTGAATTGGACAGTCAAGTCCTTCTGCTCCTGTCAGGCATGGTGGGTCATGCTTCCTGGTGTACCTAAGACATGGAACACCATCTTTGACCCTTTCTTGCCCAAAGCATCCTTCTGGCAGCAGGCGATACCCAAGCAGCCTTGCATTTATTTCAGAGTTTCACAAAGCTGCCATGAGCTCCAGCAGTCTCTGAGGCCACTGCATTTCCCGTGGTGCTGAAGCCTGCCCCCAGCCAGTCATCTCTGGGTACCTTGTGGGCTGTCAGGGGCAGCTCTCATCTGCATGTGGAGAATGAGCCTGTGGATCTGTCCTCCTTTTTTGTTCAAGTGAAGCTGCCTTTTGCCATTTCAGAAGAAAGTGTTTGTCCTGCCTCCGAGCTGTCGGGAAGAGAACGCGTGAGGATGGGCCTCCCTTTGAAGGCTCTAGGGGCCTGTCAGGAGGGAGGCCCCTTTCGGTGAGTGCCTTGCGGGCATGTGAGGCAAAAGTGAGTGGCAAGAGCTGGCCTGATCAGCAGCTGTGAGAGCGCTTGCTCTCTGCTTCCTGGAGATGGGAAGTGACCATGTCAGGGCTGTGAGTGGATGTTCAGAGGAAGCACTGTTTCCAAGGCGTTGGAGGCCTAGAAGGGACTGGAAGGGCTGGAGAGTTGGGCTTTCTGTGTTGTGGGGCCCTTGGGGGTGTCCTGTGTGCTGCCATGTGCTGTGCCCTGTGCACCACTGATGCACAGGCACATGTTGGCTCAGTGTTGTGCTGCTCAGCATGGGAGGAGGTGTGTGGAGAGAGCAGTGCTCTGCTCCCAGAGGCCAGCCTGCCATCCCAGTGTCCTTGTGGGAGCCCTGGGTGAGCACTGGTGCTGACTGTGCTCCCTCCTTGGAGCATCCTGGTGTGAGCGAGGGATGCTTGCAGTTAGTTGTTTTCTGTCAGCTGAGGTCCAGGCTTGCAGTTTCTGAAGGTCTTGATGCTTCCTGAGTCTTCTGGGTTTTACGGACTCTACTGGAGAAAGTGGTCTGCTCATTCCTTCAAGGCTTTCTGTGGAATCTGGACCCTCCTTGCATCTTCCCATCTCAGAACATACTGCATCCTAATCGATTCTGTCTTTCTTTCTTTCTAGGTTGCTCCAGTTGTGTAGGTTCCCCGTGCAATCCTCGAGCCACTGAGGATGGAGGCAGGATGCCAGGGTGTGTCCCTGTAGCTGTCAGCATCTTTGCCACCATTGTGAGCCCTCTGTGAAAGCGGCTGCAAGTGAATGAGATGAGGCTATGCGTGGATGTGAAGGCTTCCATGAATGCGCCCATCTTCCATGGGTGAGCTGGGGTGTGTGGGTTCACCTCCTGGTACCTCTGCTGTGCTACACGTCCCACATCATACAGATGCTGTTATGGCACTCCTGGGGAGTGCCCTGCATGCCTGTCTTCTTGCTGGCACTTGGTTGTATGTAGTAGACGAGGCAGCTAGGTGGGGCAGAGACAGTGGCACAGCTGGCACAGCAGAGGTCTGGCGTTCTGTGGAGGGCTGTTGCAGTGCTGAGTTGTTCTGTCAGTGTCAGACAGCCTTTCCAGTGCAGCTGCTGCCTGGGCTGATCTCTCAACGTTGGCCCTAGAAATGGAAGTGGCATCCTGCTGTCAACTTGTAGGTGCTTGTATCCGTACTACGTGAGACTTGATGGGAATGGTCTGTGTTGTAACTTTTTAGTGCCTAGAACAATACCGCTGTGTTAAGCGGCATACAAATACGTAATTAACAAGGTCTTGGAAATCTGTGAGAAAGAACAGCAGTTGGTTACATATGGATTGTGTGCCTTCCAGCCACAGAATAACCTGAGAAGCAGTCAACATGAAGGTCAGAAGTTGAAGAGTAGTGAAGTAGCGACCCCCAAAGTCAAGTGTGGCGCCCGAAATAAGTCTGCACACACGTGCAGTATGATAGCCTGGTTATGCGACTGGGGTGGAGTTGGGCTAGACTCCCTGCATTTGTTGGCCCGATGTGCCAGGACTCCTGCCTACCACAAATAATCATAAATACCTGTTTTTTTCCGAAGGAGAGAGAGGCTGCTACACAACAGAGGACCACTTTGCCTCCTCGGGGACTCCCGCAAAGATTGTGCCTGCAGACTCTCTCTGTCGCCATGCAGACGATCGGGACAAGCATTGGAGTGGTCCTTCTCGAGATTACCATCGTGTCGGCCTGTTTGTAAGTATCTCCTGATAAACTGCTTGCTACTGAAGAGTGTTTGTGTGTGTGTGTGTGTGTCTGTGTGCTGGCTTAGCAAACCATATGTTTACTCTCGGGAAATTAACTAGAACATAAATTGGTGACGAGAATCGGATTCCCAGCGTTTGCAGCATAGTCAGATTGGTAAAGCGCACAGCTCTACCGAGGCAGCACCCCGGGCATTGGTGGGACTCGGTCACTGGGGTGCACAGCTGTACTGAGGCCGAGCCACATGCATTGCTGGGATTTGGTCATTGGGGTGCACAGCTGTACTGGAGCCGAGCCACCTGCATTGGTGGGACTCGGTTAGTGGGGTGCACAGCTGTACCGAGGCTGCGCGACGTAAATTAGTGGGACTCGGTCAGTGGGGTGCACAGCTGTACCGAGGCCTCGCCACCTGCATTGGTTGGACTCGGACAGTGGGGTACACAGCTATACTGAGGCCAAGCCACCTGCACTGGTGGGACTCGGTCAGTGGGGTGCACAGCTGTAATGAGGCTGCGCCACGTGCATTAGGGGGACTCGGTCAGTGGGGTGCACAGCTGTACTGAGGCCTCGCCACCTGCATTGGTGGGACTCAGTCATTGGTGTGCACAGCTGTACCGAGGCCTCGCCACCTGCATTGGTGGGACTCGGTCAGTGGGGGACACAGCTGTAATGAGGCCTCGCCACCAGAATTGGCAGGACTCGGTTAGTGGGGTGCACAGCTACACTGAGGCCTCGCCACGTGCATTGGTGGGACTCCGTCAGTGGGGTGCACGGCTGTACCGAGGCCGAGGCACCAGCATTGTTGCGACTTGGTCAGTGGGGTGACAGCTGTACTCAGCCTGCACCAGCTGCATTGCTAGGAATCGGTTAGTGGGGTGCACAGCTACACTGAGGCCTCGCCACCTGCATTGGTGGGACTCGGTCAGTGGGGTGCACAGCTGTACCGAGGCCTCGCCTCCAGCTTTGTTGGGACTCGGTCAGTGGGTTACACAGCTGCACTGAGGCCTCACCACCTGCATTGGAGGGGCTGGGTCACTGGGGTTAGACCTGTACCGAGGCCTCGCCACCTTCCTTTGTGAGACTCGGGCAGTGGGGTGCACAGCTGTACCGAGGCCTCGCCACCTGCATAGGTGGGACTCGGTCAGTGGGGTGCACAGCTGTACCGATGCTTCGCCACCTGCCGTGGTCAGTCTCGGTCAGAAGGGTGCACAGCTGTATCGAATCTGCACCACATGCATTGATGGGAATCAGTCAGTGGAGTGCACAGCTGTACTGAGATGTCGCCACCTGCATTGGTCGGACTCGGTCAGTGGGGTGCACAGCTGTACCGGGACCGAGCCATCTGCATTGGTGGGACTCGGTCAGTGGGGTGCACAGCTGTAATGAGGCTCGCTACCTGCGTTAATGGGTCTTGGTCAGTGGGCTGCAGAGCTATACCTAATCTGCACCAAATGCATTGGTTAGACTTGATCAGTGGGGTGCACAGCTGAACCAAGGCGAGCCACCTGCATTGGTGGGACTCGGTCAGTGGGGTGCAGAGCTGTAATGAGGACTCGCCACCAGCTTTCTTGGGACTCAATCAGTGGGCTGCACAGCTGCACCGAGACCTCGCCACCTGCATTGGTGGGACTTGATCAGTGGGGTGCACAGCTGTACCGTGACCGAGCCACCTGCACTGGTGGGACTCGGTGAGTGGTGTGCACAGCTATACCGAGGCCTCGCCACCAGCATTGTTCGTACTCGGTCAGTGGGGTGACAGCTGTACCAAGGCCTCTCCACTTGCATTGGTGGGATTCGGTCAGTGGGGTGCACAGCTGTACCGAGACCTCGCCACCTGCATTGGTGAGATTCTGTCAGTGGGGTGCACAGCTGTACCGAGGCCTCGCCAACAGCATTGGCGGGACTCGGTCAGTGGGGTGCACAGCTGTACTGAGGCCAAGCCATCTGCACTGGTGGGACTCGGTCAGTGGGGTGCACAGCTGTACTGAGGCCAAGCCACCTGCACTGGTGGGACTCGGTCAGTGGGGTGCACAGCTACACTGAGGCCTCGCCACCTGCATTGGTGGGACTTGGTCAGCGGGGTGCAAAGCTGTACCGAGACCTCGCCGCCTGCATTGGTGGGACTCGGTCAGTGGGGTACACAGCTGCACCGAGGCCTCACCACCTGTATTGATGGGACTCGGTGAGTGGGGTGACAGCTGTACCGAGACATCGCCACCTGCATTGGTGAGACTCGCTCAGTGGGGTGCACAGCTGTACCGGGGCTGAGCCACCTCCATTGGTGGGACTTGGTCAGTGAGGTGCACAGCTGTAATGAGGCTGCGCCACTTGCATTGGTGAGACTTGGTCAGTGGGTGCACAGCTGTACCAAGGCCGTGCCACCTGCATTGGTGGGACTCGGTCAGTGGGGTGCACAGCAGTATCAATGCCGAGCCACTTGCATTGTTTGGACTCGGTGAGTGGGGTTCACAGCTATACCAAGGCAAGCCACCTGCATTTCTTGGACTCGGGTGATTGCTCTACCGAGGCCTCGCAACCTACATTGGTGGGACTTGGTCAGTGGGGTGCACAGCTGTAGTGAGGCCTTGCCACCTGCATTGGTGAGACTTGGTCAGTGGCGTGCACAGCTGTACTGAGTGCGCATGATGTGCATTGGTGGGACTCACCCCCTGCATAGGGGTGACAGCTGTACTGATGCCTCCCACCCTGCAAAGGTGGGACTCGGTCAGTGGGGTGCACAGCTGTACCAAGGCCGAGCCACCTGCATTGGTGAGACTTGGTCAGTGGGGTGCACACCTATACCGAGGCTGCACCACCTGCATTGTTGGGACTCGGTCAGTGGGATGGACAACTGCACTGACTCTACGCTACCTGCATTGTTGGGACTCGGTCAGTGGGGTGCACAGCTGTAATGAGGCTCCGCCACCTGCTTTGGTTAGACTCGGTCAGTGGGGTGCAGTTGTACTTAGTCTGAGCTACCTGCATTGGTGGGACTCGGTCAGTGGGGTGCACAGTTGCAGTGAGGCTACGCCACCGGAATTGGTGGGACTCGGTCAGTGGGGTACACAGCTATACCGAGGCCGAGCCACCGTCATTGTTCGTACTCGGTCAGTGGGGTGCACAGCTGTACGGAGATCTTGCCACCTGCATTGGTGGGACTCGGTCAGTCGTGTGCACAGCTGCACCGAGGCCTTGCCACCTGCATTGTTGTGACTCTGTCATTGGGGTGCACAGCTGTACTGAGGCCTCGCCATCTGCATTGGTGAGACTTGGTGAGTGGGGTGCACAGCTGTACCGAGGCCGAGCCACCTGCATTGGTGGGACTCAGTCAGTGGGGTACACAGCTGTACCAAGGCCGAGTCCCCTGCATAGGTGGGATTCGGTCAGCGGTGTGACAGCTGTACAGAGGCCGAGCCAGCTGCATTGGTGGGACTCGGTCAGTGTGGTGATAGCTCTAACGAGGCCTCACCACCTGCATTGGTGGGACTCGGTCAGTGGGGTGCACAGCTGTACTGAGCGTGCGCTATGTTCATTGGTGGGACTTGGTCAGTGGGCTGCACAGCTGTAATGAGGCCGCGCCACCTGCATTGGTGAGACTTGGTCAGTGGGTGCACAGCTGCACCGAGGCCTCGCCACCTGCATTGGTTGGACTCGGTCTGTGGGGTGCACAGCTGTACTGAGGCCTTGCCACCTGCATTGGTGGGACTTGGTCAGTGGGGTGCACAGCTGTAATGAGGCTGCGCCATCTGCATTGGTGAGACTTGGTCAGTGGGTTCACAGCTGTACCAAGGCCGTGCCACCTGCATTGGTGGGACTCGGTCATTCGGGTGCACAGCTGTACCGAGGCCGAGCCACCTGCATTGGTGGGACTCGGTCAGTGGGGTGCACAGCAGTATCAATGCCGAGCCACTTGCATTGTTTGGACTCGGTGAGTGGGGTTCACTGCTGTACCAAGGCAAGCCATCTGCATTTGTTGAACTCGGTCAGTCGGGTGATAGCTCTACTGAGGCCTCGCGACCTGCATTGGTGGGACTTGGTCAGTGGGGTGCACAGCTGTACTGAGGCCTTGCCACCTGCATTGGTGAGTCTAGGTCAGTGGGGTGCACAGCTGTACTGAGCGTGCGTGATGTGCATTGGTGGGACGTGGTCAGTGGGGTGCACAGCTGTAATGAGGCTGCGCCACATGCATTGGTGGGACTCGGTCAGTGGGGTGCACAGCTGCACCGAGACCTCGCCACCTGCATTGGTGGGACTCGGTCAGTGGGGTGCACAGCTGTAATGAGGCTGCGCCACCTGCATTGGTGGGACTCGGTCACTGGGGTGTACAGCTGTACCAAATCTACACTACCTGCATTGGTGGGACTCGGTCAATGGGGTGCACAGCTGTACTGAGGCCTCGCCACCAGCATTGTTCGTACTCGGTCAGTGGGGTGACAGCTGTACCAAGGCCTCGCCACTTCCATTGGTGGGATTCGGTCAGTGGGATGCACAGCTGTAATGAGGCTCGTCATCTCCGTTGGTGGGACTTGGTCAGTGGGGTGCACAGCTGTACTGAGACCTCGCCACCAGCATTGGCGGGATTCGTTCAGTGGGGTACACAGATGTACAGAGGCCGAGCCACGTGCATTGGTGAGACTCAGTCAGTGGGGTGCGCAGAGAAATAGTGTTAGAGAAATACTGTGAGAAAAGCCTTGCTAATAGGTAACAAGACTCTAGGACAAGGGAGGTAGAAAAACAGTAATGCAAAGTATTACCAGCTCCGGCCAAATTAGCCTTGATAAGACCACAGTGCTTCGACGAATGCAGAATAACCCAGAAGTGACCTTAGGTTCATTAAGGCTTATTAACATATTAAACTTCACAACCCAAAATGAATAATGAGATGGAAATGACATGATAATGATGTTACCGCCTCTTCTTCACTTCCTATGCTAATTAACAAGAGTGTGAAAGCGCAAGCACAGAGCAATTACCTAATGTAATGAAACTGTACCTAATAGAAAGATTTGTATAAAATACTCCCTGAAAAGTGTGTATAAATGAAGGATGAGAGGGCGAGAAGGTGTGCTAGCTTTGTGGATTTACCACCTAGAACGCATCTCTCTGCAGAAATGAAATAAACAAATACCTTGACCCTGTGTGTCTATTGGTTGCTTGCACACTGGGTAACAGAACCCAGATTTGGGACAACAGCAGGACAAACACTTTCTTCTGAAATGGCAAAAGGCAGTGAGAGCTATATGGGGCTCCTTACCACTACTACCAAAAGCACAGGCAAAATCCAGTCCCTTGCCAGGGTCAGCAGGGTCAGCACCTAACCACACCACACTTAGCACACTGATGGCTACACGTGGCTGCTTTCTTATTTCCCCGCTGCAGCACAGAAAGCTCACACTACAGCACGATGGTGGGGTAATTTGCAGAGACTGCACCTGCAAGGAAGAGAGACCTGGGCTGCACATCCCTTGCAGGGCACTTTTGCCTTGCTGCTCCCATTCAAAGGCACTCCTCCAACCAGATCTCCTACAGGAAGGACTCAGCCCCTTGACAGACAGCTCCCAAGAACTTACTTGCCTTTCTCCAAAGACCACCACACCACAAGGCCTTCACTCCTTCAAAGGGATTCCAGCAGGCTAAGGCCCAGACAGAAAAGCGCATCTCCCACAACGTCCGCTCCTCTCAGCAAACACTGCTGCAGACCAAAGCTCTTATGAGCAAGAGGAAAGGAGGGAAAACACAGGCTTGGTTCACATCCCAGAGCAAGGAGATATACACTCCCTGGCCTTCAGGAAAAATCCATGCTGTAGATCCTGGCAAGCGCTTGGCAACCCCAAGGCCTGAACCTCAGTGCATCAAAGGCAGCAGGCTGCCAGCAACTCTGGCCCATGACACCAGGGCAGCCTAGGCCCAGCCAGCATAGTCACACCCTCACCTTGCAGTGCTCCCCAGCTCCCCACTCTGGTACCACTGCCCACACACAGCACCGCCCTCGCCAGCTATCTCCTCCCATGCTGAGCACCAAAACACTGGGACCACCACCTGGCTCCCCAACAGGGAACCCCTGCAGTGAAACACCCTGCCCACACCACTGCTCACCTCACAGAGGGTTGCCAGCAAAGTGCACCTCTGCATCAGCAACGCACAGGGCACCACAAGTGCCCCACAACACAGAAAGCCCAGCTCTCTAGCTCTTCAGTTCCCTTCTGGTCCTCTAAGGCTTTGCAACACGCACTGCCTCTCAGCATCCACTCACAGTCCTACACATGGTTACTTCCCTTCTCCAGGAAGCAGACGAGTGCTCTCACAAGCCCTGATCAGGCCACCTCTTGCCACTCATTTGTGTCTCAACTTCCCTGAACAAGAAATCTCTTTCAAAATGTGGCCGGTACCTGTTTGGGGGTGACATTCCTTCTGTCTCCTCCAACAGACTTTGCACCCATTCTCCACTGGCTGCATACTCGGACAAAAATAATCAATTTCCAAGGTGTTACAGATCCAAATGTGTCATAAAAGCACGTGCACACCTGAAAGACAGGCACAGCATTTAGACCTTGCAGGAACATCTCACAAGCTCCCTCCTGTTTCCACAGGGGGAATTTCCAAAGCACACACACATGCTGCCAATCAGAGATTACTAACGCTGCCTACACCAGCATTAGATTGATTTAGCAGTTTAAAAAGCCTAGCTGGTCTCCCTAGCTGTCTGGCAGCAGGCTGCAAGCTTCTACTTAGCAACAAGGGGGAAAAACAAACTCCACGTCCATATTCACTAGAGAACATCACCCACATTTTAAATGTAGTAGTACTAACTCAGGATCATGGAGTGGAATAGAATTGGTGTCAGACGATGGGGGACATCTGCTTGATTAATTAGTTGACCTTCTGTATTGCTGTAGAGCTCTGCAGCGGTCAACCCCTCCTCTGGGCACATGCAGCAAACCCAGGAGTCACCTCACCACCACCATCCAGGCCATGAGGCTTCTCCTGACCTGTCAGCTGCTCACAACTGCAAACCCCCAGCACATGCCTGCTTATGGCCTACGGGCTTCAGAGACACTAGCTGCCTCAAAATAACTTCCCCAGCCATGAACCACTGCTGCCTGAGCAGGGACTCGGAGAAAGGAGACCTCACACTCAATGCCCACGACTAACTGCCTGCTGCCGACCTATCAAGGACTCAGACAGATGGGACCTCACAGTCACCTGCACAACCACGACTCTGTCACTGGCCAAAAAGCCCCCAAGGCAGGAATTACCTCACTAGAACTTCCCCAGCCAGCAGATAAATCCTGGCTGATCCGCTGCTCAGGCAGAAACCATCTCAAAAACACATCCCAGTGCGGACCTGCTGCTGCCCTATCCACTGCTCCGTGGGAAGTGACATCACAAGCAAAAGCCACGCCTTCTCCCTCCAGCCGGCCTATCAGGGACTCGTGCAGAACTGACCTCACCATCAACAGCTGAGCCATGGGCCTCCTCCAGCCCCACCAGCTACCTACAAACACTTGATGGCACACAGGGCATTTTCTCATACAGCCCTTTTAAACACTAGGGACCTCACTGCCCACCCTGCTGCTGCCTGCAGCTCCCCCTGCCCTTTCCCACGGCTGAGCCACCTCCCAAATGGCCTCCCTGATTCACTTCCCGGCTTCACAATGCTCACAGTGCAGCAAAGCACCCATTACGTAGCAGTTCCAACCCCCCAAAAATACATTAGCTTCCACCTAGGTAGTCTCTATATGTAGCAAGAGAGCAGGGCCTCATGTCCCAGTCAGAGGGAGAAGCCTTCCTACAGCTCACAAGTCTACTTCCTTCCCAAATGCTGAACAAGCACAGCAAATCCTCTACACATCGAGCACGACAAGCATTCTCCTATTTTACGCACTGACAATTTGAGACATGGCAACAGACTCCGTCCAGGACATTTCAATTGCTGAAACCAGCAGAGCCAGAATTCAGCAATTCTTCCTCCTCATCTAGGATTATGCGAATAACAATGGTGAGTGTGAAAATGGCCTTTCCTCAACTTCCAAGGCCCCTGAAAAGCAAAACACCTCACAATTAACAGAGCTCTTCTGCAAACACCCTTCAGGCTGCTCCCAGGGTCACAGGACCTGGAGCACACCAAGAACTAAGGAGAGAGCACAACGACTTGGGCACGACACCTCGCGAGGACAGCAGCAACCTGCTCACACTTTGCCCAGCAGATCCCAAACACAGCTCTGAGCAGCACCTGGGGGCTGCGAGGGCAGCAGCAACTCAGGGAAACCCTTGAAAATGCATCTCAGACCCACAAAAGGTTCAAAGCTTCCTGCACCCAAACCCCACCAAGCCGCCCAGGCCCAGCTGCTCGGGGCAGGCCGGCACGCCTGGCTCACAGGTCAGTTCCCCTCGGTGACAGGGCGCTGGGTCCCCTGCTCACAGCCCCAACAGCCCCTTCGGGAGCTCCTGCAGGGAAGCAGCCCCCTCGCCAGCACCGCTGACCCTGCTGCAGCGAGAGGGCACCCGCCGGCATTTGAACGCACCCGCAGCCCCCACCAGCCCCACTCGCACCCGCTCTCACTCCCGCTCCCTTCTCGCCTGCTTCGCTCCCTCCCTTCTCGCACCTCTCTCTTCTCCTGGCCTTTTCCCACTCTGAACTCCGATTGGCTGACACAGCTGTCATTCCAATCCATCCCCACCCTCCTCCTCAGGACAGCCAATAGGAGGGCCGCACTCAGGCGATGCCATGGCAACGCTGCGCCCTCCTGCCCTGGCAGCCAGCTCTGCCCCCTCCTCCACGGGACGGCGCCATCTTGTGGGCAGCAGCGCAAAGCGCGGCGGGGCCTCAGGGAACCCGGCACCGGGTGCCCGGGCAGTGCGGGGGCCCGGGCCTGGCCACTCTGCCGCAGGGGCCTCGCGGGGCTCCTCGCTGCCCTGTGCCCTGGTGGCTGTGCTGGGCTTGGAGGGCAGCCCTGGGGCCTGTGCTGGTGCCAGCCGTGGTGCTGGCGATGGGGCCTTGGGAATGGCCGGGGCACGGAGCCTGTGGGCGACATGCTGCTGTCGCCAGGGCAGGGCAGTGTCCTCTCGGCCCTCCTGCGCCAGCCCCTTCCCCAGGGTAGCCCCAGGGCTTGGCAGCCCTCCCGCTGCGCCTGCCAGGGCTGGGAGGGGGTCCTGGAGGGGTCATTCCAGAGGGCTGAGGAGCCCCATGGGAGCACAGGGCAGCGAGGGGGAAACCAGCTCTGGGCCTGTTGGTGCCAGGGAGTGGGGGTGTGGGGTCAGGATGGGGCTGGGGGAGTTGCTCATGTTGGGCTCACCCCAGCAGTGCACCCCCCAGAGAAAAGTCCTTGGGGTAGCCAGGTCTTACAGGGTGACAGTGGTGCCTCCACCTGTTCACGAAGTGCTTGCCCAAACAGGCTGTCTTTTGGGTGCAGAGGTTGGAGCCTGTTTTGCAGGAGGACAGAGGCTGTGGCCATCTCAAGATTGCATCTCAGAGCCCCAAATGTGCTCTGCCAAGTTAGAATCATAAAAGGATACAAACGGTGTCAATCCTCACTGGAGAGCTACAGAAGTACTGGAAACAAGGAAGTGCATTCCCGGCTGATGGTGTCCCTGCAGCAGTCCTCCATCTCGCTTGTCCCTTTGCCCTCAGCTCACCTCTCAAGCCCAGGACGAGGGACGCTCTTCCCATCTCATCACCCAATACTCCTTTCCAACATGCTGCTGCTTCTCCACATGTCGACAAGGGCTCCTAGTGCAGCCCCGTTGCCTCCTGTCCCCCGTCATTGCCACGGAGCCACTACGAAGGACAGTGGTGGGGACTGCGTGAGCAGTGCCCAGCAGCACCTGGGCCTCCAGGGCAGTGAGGGCCCCCACCCACGACACCATGGAGACCTCCCTGTGATGCAGCACATCCTGCTGTGACCTCAGCTTGTGTCATCTGGAGGCTCACTATGCCATTGCCATGGAGATGGCCCAGCCAGGGAGCAGAGAAATTTCCTCTCCCGTCCTGGAAAGCAATCCCCTTCTTTCCCCCAGTTATTTCCCAAACATTTCTGATAAATTCCCTCATCTCCAGAGGGGCCTGGGCATCAGGGCAGCCCCAGCCTCAGCACCCAGGAGTCCTGGCTGCCACATGGTCTCCCGAGCCACACAAGCCTCTCAGGCAGGATTTTGCCCGGGATCCACAGCAGGTTTTTCAGTTCAGAGCTTCTGTGTGCCTCTTCAAACAGGAGCCCCTGAAGGCCCCCTGGGAGATGCAGGAGCATTGGGAACAAGGAACTGTTGCCTGGGCTGATGGTATTGGTCCAGCAGTCCTCCCTCTCACTTGCTCCTTGTCCTTGGCTCACCTCTGTAGCTGAGGAGGAGGGATGCTCTTCCTGTTTTGGCACCCAAAACTCCTTTACAATGAGCCCCTGCCCCACTGCCTGCTGGCGAGGGGCCCCAATGTGGACTCATTGCATCCTGTCCCCACTTCTTTCCATAGAGCTGCTATGCAAATCAAAAGTTTCTTTTCTCTTCATTTCCTGCTTTTGCCCATAGCAAGACAGCAGAAAAATCTCACTCTTTCAGCAGAGTCCCCTATTTTTACACATCTGCTTTCTGCACTTTTTCAACACCCTCTGTATTCCCTGCCTACCCCCCCCCACACACCCCAGTTCCTGTCCTTTGCTCCAGCAGCATGCTAAGATTGAGAAAGCCTAAGTGGGGTGTGTATGTGAGGGAAATAAAATAAATAATGAGATGCCAGCACGAACAGCAGTGGGATGGCTAAGCAGGTAGTGTATGAAAATGCCATGTCAGACACCCCAAAGAAGTCACGTCCTTCCAAAATCTGCCAAGTGGAAATGACGTACAAAGCTAAACAACTCTGAAGGCTTGTGGAGTTTGGTGCCTTCGGTTGTGCATGATGCCAGGGACACAGGGCTGTAAGAAGCACTTGGGAGAGGGCCAAGCCTTGCAGGAGGCAGCCTCGGCTGGAGCTGAGCCCTGGTAGGAGCAGGAGAGAGCAAGGCAGATGTCTTGAGAGTGCTCTGCTTCTTCTGCTAGCCAGGCTGTCTGGGCAGAGGCTTTGTCAGTGTGGGGCAAGAGATGGGAATTGGCAGCTGCCTTGGGAACACCCCAGGTAAGTCCTTGCAGGCTGCCAGGCAGAGCATGCAGTCAGCCTGCTGGCAGGCAGAGACCTCCTGCTCCTTGCCAGCACTTCCCACCTGCTCCTCGGCAGCTCCGGGGAGTCAGGCAGAGGCTTTCAAAGCCACCATCATGGTCATCTCTGCACCTTTGCGAGGACACGTGCAGAAGCCCGTGAGCCCTGTGCGTTGGGCAGCCGAGGCAGCCTGTGCCTTTGGTGGGAGCAAGCTGGGCTCCGGCTGTGCTGCACTGCTGCGTGCAGCTGCTGCTGGCCACCTGTGGGCAGAAGGACTCACAGGGTGGATGCGGTTGACTTGGTCCGAGTGGCTGGTGAAGAGCAGGAAACCTGAGGGCCTTGTGCAAGGGAAGCTCTGGCTGCACGCGGCCTGGCTGAGCTGGGCCCAGAGCTGCTCTCTGCCCCTCAGCGCAGAGCTCACGGGCTCTGTGGGGGCCTTGGAGCATGCAGGTTGCTCTGCCTTGTCCCAGCTAAAATCCCGAGGACCGGCAAGAAATTCCCCCCTGGCCGCAGCAGCTCCTGCCTGCCTCTTTCACCCCAGCTCCTTTGCCAAACCAGCTGCCTGCTCTCCGGGCAGCTCCCATGCCTGCTGCCTGCCCCTGCCTCCAGCCCCATGGCTCACCTCACCCCTGCGCTCCGGTGTGCCTGGCAGTGCATGTGCAGCCTGGCAGCAGACGTTTGCTGCCGCTCCTCGTCCCTCTGCATGATCCTCTGCTGGGGTCCTGCTGCTCTGTCCCCAAGGGCAGCTGCTGCCTCCTCAGGGAGCAGCTCTAGTCAGAGGGAGGACCCCGGGGGCTCTGCTCCTAGCAGGGACACAGTCCCCATGGAGACAGCCCCATCACCAGGGCCTTGGAGGCACCATGCCACCACCACCACCAAGCCCTGCTGCTCACCATGGAAACACCCCTCACCAAGCCCCGGGGATCGCTGGGGTCACCCCCAGCACAACGCCTTGGCAGTCCCCATGGGCACACCCATCCCCATGGCCTTGCCTCCAAGCCTCTGCTTTCAGCTTTGGAGCCTGCCTGGCAGTTGAGAGCTGGGCAGCACCACCAAGTTGCCTCTCTCCACCCCTGCACTCCATGCCCCTTGCACAGGCTGCCCTTCTTCAGGCACTCCAGAGCACACAGCCACTCCAAGGACATCCCTTGCTCTGCCTGCTAATCCTCCTGGCACCACCCGGCACCTTTCCTTGCCATCCGAGGCCATCTCTTCCTTACTCGCTTATCTTACAGTTACCCTCTCCTACAAGTTGCTGGTGCTCTCCTCTCCAGCTTGCCCAGCTGATTCACCCTTACCAGCTGCAGCCCACAGCCCAGCTGGGCTCAGAGAGGAGTTGGGGACCTGCCCCGGGGAAAGCAAGGCTGTCTGCAGGGGCACCAGGGCGCTGGCTGCCTCCTGCCTCCAGCCTCGAGACACCACAAGCACCACTGTACCTGCACCCTCTCCTCACAGCTGGGATGGTGCTGAGGAACCCGCACCACAGCATCCAGCACCGAGCCATGGGGCCACAAGGAGAAAGGACACAAGAGCCGGGGACTCCCGGGGGCCGGAGGTGGCCCAGGCAAGGCCGGGCCTTCCCCATTCGCTGCTGCCACACAGCCGGGCCACGGCGGCTCTGGCTGCCCCCGCGCGCACGGCTGCTCGCTCTGCCCAGCCCGCCGCCCTCGGTCCCGGCGCGGCAGATTCCGGCGCTGCGGCTAAAGGCACCAGGCGGGCCCGGGCCGGGAGACGCTGCCGCGCAGCAGCAGCCGCCTCTCGCCCCCTCCCCGCCCGCAGGGCCTGGGCAGCCCCGCACCCACCCCGCCCCTCACCGCCCTCCTCTGGGCCACTGCGCATGCTCCGCCCTGACCGGCCACGCCCCTACACTCTTTGCCACGCCCCTCTTGGTCCCTCCCCTTGGCTCCCCTGCCCCCCCCAAACCCGGCCCCTGAACAGCGCATGCGCACTGCTGCCTCCCTCCCGCCCCTCCCTGGGGTCCCGCCCCGCGAGGTCACGTCCAACGGGAGCCAATTGGAGGAGTGAGGGGTGGGAGGGTCTGTGGTGCAGGGGGCGTCACTTCCGGCTGTGGGGGCGGGGCCTGTGTGTCCCTGGCTGCTGGTGCTGGTGTGTGGGGAAACGCTGCTGCCGGGTGCTGCTGCCACAGGGCCCTGCTCTGCCCCGGGGCCTGTGCGAGTCTGCGGGAGGGGAGGGGAGGGGAGGGATGGGAGAGAAACCTCTGTGCTGCGCTGGGGGCAGCAGCTTGCCCGTGAGCATCCCGGGGACACAGTGGGGGGTTTTCAGCCTGCGCTGCGGCCTGGCGGGTGCCGAGAAGCCCTGAGCTGTGAGAGCTGCAGCACTAGTGACCCCGCAGGTAGCAGGGGAGGAGGGAGAGGACCAGAGCAGCTGCTTCCTGTGCTGCTTCTGCCCCGGGATGTTCTCCCCTCGTGGAAAGCTGAAACACCCTGGGTGTGTTGGGGGGAAACTTGGTGAAAGCAGATAGGCAGGAGCTGCTGTTGTAGTGTGCAGGGGCAGTGCAGTATTCAGTTTTCTCGATCAGCCTGTGAAAATGTGACATCTTTCTTCAGCTTTCAATTAGGAACAGTCACAAGGTGTCATGTCCAGGAGTGGGGAGAAAAGAGGGCTGTGAAAAGAGCAGGGCCTGAGCCCTGAGGTAACTATATCTAGAGCTTTGTTGAAAGCTTCCTCTCTTCCTACAGTTGCTAAGGAAGAAAGCAACAGCATGGCCGCAAACGGGCACTGTCCTTGCTAGACCAAGGAGAAGGACTTGAACACACCCTTGCGTGGAGAGCATTTTCCTTCCAGTACCTTCGAGCTGGGAGGTTTGGTCCATACCATCCCTATTGGTCCTTTTGGTTACTGGGGAAGGATTGACTTAATTCCAAAGAGTTCCAGACTCTTTGGTGCTGCCCGCAGCCTACCACAGGCCTCAGCAGGAGCCAGGTGTTAGGCGCAAAGGCTGAGCCAGAGTGAACAGTCCCATCTCTGGTGACAGTGAAAGTACTGCTTTGGGGGGCAGTAGAGGTGTATACAGGGAATGTCTGTGTATGTGCTTGGTGTTCAGAGTCTATGTGGTTTAATGGTACTCCTTTCCAGGTGGAGATAGTCACTCTGCTGACTGGCCTCTAAAATGCAAGTGAGCATTTTGGAGACGTCCAGTTGTAACTCGGTGTGCTGGTCTTTACTTGGAGTGAGCTAACTGTGCTTGGAGGCAAGTATGCTTGGAAATGTTCCTGTTTTCCCTGGCAGGATAACATGCGTCTTGCAGTCTTCCTCCCCAGTAGATCACCAAGGGCTTTACAGAGGAGGTGCTGGTGGCTTCCCCCTTTTCCAATGAGTGAAAGTGACACAGCAAAAGAGAAAGGCTCCTGCCACGCATTGAGAGAAGACAGTGGGAAAGCACGTGAGCTCTTCTTTCTCTTTTCTCTTTTTTTCTCTTGCTGCTCAGAAAGAATAGTGCTGGAAGCTGATGTGATGTTTTCCCTTGTCCATTTGTGCAATGGAGGATGTAGCCAGACTGAGCACTGCAAAAAGGGCACCTCCTAACCCTGAGGTGGATTCATCAGCACTGGAGGTGATGGCATTGAAACAACTCGTTGCTGTCTTTCTCTGCTTCTCTCAGGCATTACAGACCAGCAGAAAATGCTTGTGACAAGGGCAAAGCAGTGAAGCAAGCCAGTGCAGAGGTAAGCTAGTGTTCCTTATCATTTCATTTTTAGGGAATGATGATTGAGTGTATTCAGCCATTGCACTCTTTGTATGTTGTAAAGAATGCTCTGCTGCCTTATTTTTTCCCCAGGGGAGAGGAGAGCATTCTTCAGGAAATGACACTTTCCCAGAGGTTGCCTGCTGTCACTTATTTTGTTTCTGTGCCATTCTGAGCACAGAAACAGTAGTACACAGTGGGATAGTTTGAAAGCAGCCATCCCAAAGAAGGAGCTTGGGAGTTTGGAAAGGGAGGAATGTGCTGGTTGGTTGGGTGCTTTTGTGTGCAAAAGTATCCTTCTCACTGTTTTATGCATGAGGAAGACTCTTTGCACTGTCTGCTAGTCAGGCGGTCTGTCCTTGTTTGCTAGCACTTGGCTTTCAGAGGGCTAGGAAAACAAGGGCCTGCAGAGTCATACTACAGCCTGAGGAAAAAGGGATTTTTTTTTTCTTTCCTTTTTCTGTTTTTTGTGAACCCATCCCTACTGCAGATCCAAGTGTTTTATCCTAAAAGGCCCATGGGTTGTTTGCCTTCCTTAAGCACACTTGGATGCCAACAGCCATGTTGCAGCCAGTCTAATGCACACTGTGGTGTCTTTATTGCCCGACTCCAGTGTTGTTGTCTGTTCCCCTTTGGTTGTCAGCTCAGCTCCCTTTGGAGCTCAGCCGCCTCCAGTTCTTCCAGACTCCTGTCTTTGGTGCCTTGGTCTGGAGAACGCCTGCTGTGGTTGTCTGAAACCTCAGTGTTGGGAGGGCTACAGCGTCATGTGGCACAAGAGGCCTTTGCTGTTCTCGTGTTCATTCCTGAGCTGCTTTTTGTGTAGCCCTCCTGTTTTCAGTGCTAGTGCTAGTCCTCCTGTGCTAGTCCTCCTGTTTTCTGTCAGCTTCCTCTCTTTCCCCTGTTACTGCTGAAGTGAGAACAGCCTGAAACAACCGTGCCCTTCCAAGCGAGGAGTGTGAAACAAAGAACCCGGCTGCTGTTGCTACCTGAGCAGCAAGCTGAGGAAGCCTGTGATCCTCTGCTCTGAAACACTGTGACAGTTTCCAAGGTCTAACTTGACCGGCTTTTTGGTGGGCCTTTTTTCAGGCGACTGCTCCATCCCGGTTCGTGCGCTCATTGAGCCCTTTGCGCTTTCACTGTGTTTTTTCAGGCCACTGTGAGAGAGCTCACTGCTGCATCGGAGGAAGGCAAGCCAGAGGAGATCAGGAGTAGTGCTTTCGACCTCACTGCCACCCCTGAGGATATCCATAGACTAAGGAACCTTTGCTAGTTCAAGGATGAGGTAATGTCTGCTGCCGTGTAGTCATGTTCTCATACCTCTTGACTGTGTATGTGAATTTTCTTTTCAAACTCTTTGCTTTTCTTTCACTGCACTCAGCAGGAGGGAAAATGGAATCTAAGTGCAGCATGTAATTGCAAGTTCTCAAATGCTTGTTCTTAATGATCTCTCCAAAGGGACCATTTCCTTCTTTTTTTCCCTCTTTTCTATGGTTTTATGTACCTGTCTCAATTTCTCAGAGTGACCCAGTCTCTCACACGCTCTCAGAGTGTCACAGTCCGAGAGAACTTTTATTATCCCTGTCTCATTATAACTTACAAATTGATAAGTATGGCCATACTAGAGGTATCCTCTAATCAGGGAGGACCTATCTTCTTCCTCAGAAAAACTGAAGGAACAGTGAGAAGTTGGCATATACACTTCATGCTCCTTTTTTTTCCACTCTAAAACTTATCCAAATGATGGCTGGGGTTGAAAGAGGCAAGAAGACTGCCTGATGCCTTCCATCACATAGGCACAAGCAGCTTTTAATTTGTTGTGGTTTGCTCCTCAGTTACTAAGTCGTCTTATTCCTTATGCACAGAAGAACGCTGTGTGCTTGGGCAGTGGGGTTAGCCTAGAGGCTAAAGGGGCACTGCTTAGCTTCCTGTGCCTGTCGCTGTGACTCAGGTTTGGGTCCCTATTTGCCTGTTTTTCCTTGACATCTCATCCCCTCCCAAAGAATCTCCTGGGTCCTGGAGTTCAGTCACCTGCTCCAGGCAAATCTATCGCAGAATCGATTTTATAGATAGACTTAAGTTCCCTTGTGAGATATTTCCTTGATTGAGAGCCACATGCAGAATTTCCTTTTCAGGAATTTGAAGTCTTTTCAAATCCAAGTGGCATTTCCTGATGGCAACTTTATGGGTATTGCTCCTTGTGGCAGCATTGCTTGTGAGGGTAACTGATTCTCTCTCCATAGAGCAACTTCTCCTGTACGGAACAATCTTGTTTCCTCTGTCTTAGTTTGGCTATGTCAAACTGAATTCTCCTAGTGTGCTTCCGTGTGATTCTTCACTTCACTTCTGGGGCATTTGCATAGCCTGCCTTTGTTGCTTTTTGTTGCAATCTCAGTTCCTTTTTTTTTCCAAGGAAATCAGAATTACTCACAGTACGTCATATGCTATCCCTCAAGTGCCATTAGGAATACTTCTGTATCTGCTGGGAAACTATTCCTTTCTTCGTGATTCTACTTGTAGATTATTAATCTGTAACTAGCTGATACACTCAGCTTTGTGCCTGCATAAGAACTCGCAGCAACCTCCACATTTCCTGAATCCTGCTTTAGAGCAGAAATTCTTGTCACAGCACGGCAGCCTGAGAGGTGCAGAGAAGCCCTGAGCTGTGAGAGCTCGATCACTAGTGAACCTAAGGCAGCAGGTGAAGAGTGAAAAGAAGAGAGAAGCCGCTTTCTTTGCCACTTCTACTGCTTGATGTTCCCTCCTAATGGAAAGCTGAAACACTCTGGGTGGGTGGTGAAACTGACGGAGAAAGCAGAGAGGCATGAGCTGCTGCTCTACTGAATGGTGGAGGTGCAGGGGTAAGGAGTCAGTTTGTATTTGCTGCCAGGGATAAGATTTTTTTAAACAAACATTTTTTTCCCTGCTGTAATCTGGACGGTAGCTCAAAAGATGTCTGTCACGACAGAGAAGCAAAACAAATATCTCCACAAGACTGTGCCGTCCTGCAGGTGTGTGTGGGGGGGAGGGGGGGATTTGGGGGCTCTTGGAGCAAGCTATCTTTCTGTACAAAAGTCTGGAAAACATTGATGCAGGCCCCCAGAGAAGAGAAATTTTCTGGGCACTCAGAGCAACACAGGCAGGACCCAGCAATGTTGAGGGAAACCCATCCCAGCCATACCAAACCAACCACTCTCTCCAGAGGACTTTCCTAACCCTTGGGCTGGGAGTAGGAGAGGAGATGGGAGAACAGTCATCCCAGACTTGCCTCCGTCAGGCCCTCAGCTCCAGAACGTGTCATAGGTTCAGGTGAGTTCTCTCAGGCAACACTTCCCATGCCTCTGGTGCATGGAGAAGACTGGGTAGGCACACAGGAGACAAGGGAGAGAAAGGGCAGAGATGCCAGCAGGTGGAGTTGGGCTCCCTGCGTCACAGATGACTAGAGGCTGGCTAAGCAAACTAACTCCTGTAGGGACTTGGAAAGGCACATCTCGGACAGTATTTAAGGGGGGTGGAGTCTCCCTCCTGCAAGACTTGCCCCAGCGCTCTGCAGAGACTAGGAAGAGCAGGAAGGTTGACTGTAGGGAGACTCGCAAGCTTTAGCAGGTGCAGAGCTGGGAGGTGCCCTTACAAACTTCTGAATGCAGGCCCTGAGGCATTGCACTGCCTCGTTGGCTCTGCACTAGAGCCCAGACAGCAGCACTGCAGTATGAGGGATGTCCTGAGAAGCCTTGAATCCTCAAATGCCGGAGATCCAGGGTGCCAGAGCTGTACAGATCGTGGGAGAGCAAGGGTGCCAGTGTGGATCCAGGGTGCTTGGGCTGCACAGATCCCTGGAGGAGCCAGGGGGCTGGTGTGGGGAAGGGCAGGGGGCTGAGGAGCGTACCCAGGGGAGAAGCAGAGCCCCAAAGTGACACTGAAAAGCCCAAGGACCATCTGAAGCCCAGAGTTGAGACCTGGCTTTTCTCAGGCTCACACAGAAGGAAAGGTGGACTAAGTTCATGGGAAATGGGAAAACTTCCTCCAATTGGCTACGTGGCCTGACCAATGGCTTTGGAGTCTGGCAGGGACGAGGGTCCTGGGTAGAGCTCTCTGGATAATGTGTGTTTGCTCTTTTCTGGCGTATCATCTCTATCTTAAGCACCACAGAGCGAGAAACCTTGCTGAAGGCTTCTCAAATCAAAGAGCCTGCTTTGGTGCCTAAAGGAGGAAGGTTACGTCCTGTCCCTTATTCTCCTATACCCGACTTCAAATAAAAGAGAGATCCACAGCAGCCACCAGCTTTGAGGCTCATCTAAGCATCTCAGCCTGTGGCCACCCTTTGTGCTTTTTCATCCCACTGGACTTTGATCCTGTAAAAATGCCAAACCCCAATCCAACCCCCAAACCGCAGATTCCTGCACAGAATCCTGTTGCCTTGTGCAGCAGCCAGGGAGTGCAGGAGCACAGCAGTGACCTCTCCAGGTCCCGACTTCAGATGTTTCCCTGACTTTGGCACCACTTGGAGACATTCTTGAAGGAATTTATCAGAAAGTTTGGGAAAATACCTGGGGGAAGGGAGATGCCTGCTTTCCAGGAGGGCAGAGGAAATCTCTCTGCTCTCTCCCTGGCGGTGCCATCTCCATGGCACTGACCTGCTGTGCCCCCAGATGACACAAGCTGAGGTCACAGCGGGATGTGCTGCATCACAGGGAGGTCTCCATGGTGTCCTGGGTGAGGGCCCTCACTTCGCTCTGAGACCTAGGTGCTGCTGGGCACTGCTCACGCCCTCCCTGCCGCTGCCCTTGTAGTGGCTCCATGGCAAGACTGGAGACAGGAGTTAATGGGGGCTGTGCTGGGATCCGTCGCTGACATGCAGAGGAACAGGAGCACGATGAAAAGGAGTGTTGGGTGAAGGGAAGAACATCCCTCCTCCTGGGCTGCAGAGGTGAGCCGAGGGCAAAGAGGGGAGATGGAGGACTGCTGGATGGACACCATCCGCCGAGACCACAGTTCCTTGTTCCCAAGGCTCCTGCAGCTCTCCACTGAGGGTAAGGGCTTTGGGTACTTCTTCCCAAGATGTTGCACAAAGATTGGTAACTGCAAAAACTGCTGTGAATCCAGGGCTGTGGGTGTGGCTGGACAGGACTGGGGGCTGCCACAAGAGTCATCTCTGAGGGTCCCATCTGTCTTAGTGGACAGCCAGGCCTCCTGGATCATGGGTCAGGAGATGCGCTGAGCCTCAAGGCTTCTGTGGGGCCAGCTCCATTGCCTTTTGGGGTATGTGGGGGGGCATGGGAATCCATGGCAGGTTTCCCTGGGATCGTGTCCCCCTTTGCGATCTGGCTCTGGGAAGAATTGGGGTCCTGCATCCCAGAGGCTGGGGCAACCTGCTGCTCTCATGGGGCTCTCAAGAACCTGCTGAAATGTCTATGTACAATAAGGAAACCACCTTGTAATGAGCCCAGGTCCTCTGCCTGTTTGAGAGGACCTCTGTTCCTTTCATGCTTGGTACAAGTTGGTACAGCATGTTTTGGGCTCAGAGAAGCCATCTCGAGATGGTCATAGCCTGTGTCCTTGCGCAGATTGGACTCAAAACATCTGCATGCAAAAGAAAGCCTATTTGGGAGAGCACCTTGGAAACAGGTGGAGGCACGGTCCCCACTGCCAAGTCCTGACTGACCCAAGGATTTTTCTCTGAGCTATGGGGTGCAGTGCTGCAGTAAGCCCAAAAGAGTCATCTCCCCCAGTCCCTTCATGACCCCACACCCCTACTTCCTAGCACCAACAGGCCCAGAGCTGGTTCCCCCCTCACTGCCCTGTGCCCCCATGGGGCTCCTTAGCCCTCCGGAGCGACCCCTCGGGGCACAGCCCGGCCCCACACAGAGCAGCCTCTGCTGGGCCGTGGCCCAGCCCTGCCAGGCGGAGCGGGAGGGCTGCCAAGCCCTGGGGCTGCCCTGGGGAAGGGGCTGGGGCAGGAGGGCCGAGAGGACACTGCCCTGCCCTGGCGGCAGAAGCACCTCACCCGCAGGCTCCGGCACCCCGGCCATTCCCAGGGCCCCAGTGCCGGCACCAGGGCTGGCACCAGCACAGGCCCCAGGGCTGCCCTCCAAGCCCAGCACGGCCCCCAGGGCGCACGGCAGCAAGGAGCCCCACGGGGCCCCTGCGGCAGAGCGGCCGCGCCTGGGGCCCCGCACTGCCCGGGCACCCGGTGCCGGGCTGCCCCCAGGCCCCACCGCGCCCCGCACTGTCGCCCACAAGATGGCGCCGTCCCGCGGGGGAGGGGGCGGAGCTGGCTTCCAGGGCAGGAGGGCGCAGCGTTGCCATGGCATCGCCTGAGTGCGGCCCTCCTATTGGCTGTCCTGAGGAGGAGGGCGGGGATGGATTGGAATGACGGCTGTGTCAGCCAATCGGAGTCCAGAGTGGGAAAAGGCCAAGAGAAGAGAGAGGTGCGAGAAGGGAGGGAGTGAAGCAGGCGAGAAGGGAGCGGGAGTGAGAGCGGGTGCGAGTGGGGCTGGTGGGGGCTGCGGGTGCGTTCAAATGCAGGCGGGTGCCCTCTCACTGCAGCAGGGTCAGCGGTGCTGGCGAGGGGGCTGCTTCCCTGCAGGGGCTCCCGAAGGGGCTGTTGGGGCTGTGAGCAGGGGACCCAGCGCCCTGTCACCGAGGGGAACTGACCTGCGAGCCAGGCGTGCCGGCCTGCGCCGAGCAGCTGGGCCTGGGCGTCTTGGTGGGGTTTGGGTGCAGGAAACTTTGTCCGTGTTGTGGGTCTGAGATGCATTTTCAAGGGTTTCCCTGATTTGCTGCTGCCCCCGCAGCCCCCAGGTGCTGCTCAGAGCTGTATTGGGATCTGCTGGGCAAAGTGTGAGCGGGTTGCTGGTGTCCTCACGAGATGCCCTTCCCAACAATCTCTTTTGTTGTGGAAACTGCATTTCAGAGTGTCTCTGAGAGAGGATGTCCTACATGTCATGTCGTGTCCTAGCTGTTGTTTTGGGTACCTGGTATAAAGACATGGTCTCATCTCTGCCAAAAAGAGGATTAGAATGTCTCAGTTGCCTTGCTGGCTGTTCTCTCACAGATACAGCTCAGCATGGTGGGGAGATATTTGCCCCTAACTGTTGCAACTATGTAAGGCCAGCAGAACTGACAGTAACACTCCGATTCTGTCTGTCTTTCTAGGTTGCTCCAGTTGCGTACATTCCCAGTGCTTGTCTCAGGCCGCTGAGAATGGAGGAAGAATGCCAGGGTGTGTCCCTGTAGCTGTCAACATCTTTGCCAGCATCTTGAGCCCTCTGTGAAAGCAGCTGCAAGTGAATGAGATGAGGCTATGTACGCATGCAACGGCTTCTGTAAATGTGCCTGGCTGTTTCAGTATTGGAGAGGCCAGTGGTAGGCACACAGCTGCTGTTTCTGCTTGTGAGGTGCCTATTGCCTTGCTCTCTGATAAGCCAGCAGATGCCCAGTGGCTTTGATGAAGCCTGCAAAGTCACTACTTCCTCCAAACCAAAGAGCAAGTAGCAATTAAGTTGTTTGATACCTATTTGAAAGACTTCCACATGGTAAATACCAGAGGACAAGGAGACACATTATTAGTCTTGTGGCTGTGAGGTCAGTTCAGCCTGACTGCCTGCTAGGGCAGTGGCAGGCCCATGGCTGCGGGCTGCGCGTGTGAGGTCCCCTGTACCTCGGTGCCTGATGGAGCAATGCCAGGCTTACAGGTGTTGTTTATGCTTGTGAGGTCACTTCTGCCTGAGGCCCTGGTGGGCCAGAGCCAGGCCTACAGACGCTATTTGTGGGTGTGATGTGGCTTCTGCAGCAGTGCCTGACGTGACAGCGCTGGTCACGTGGCTGCGGATAGTTGCTGTGAGGTCCCCCGTGCCTCGGTGCCTGACAGGCCAGTGCTGGTTCAAAGGCTGCTGTTAGTTGCTGTGAGGTCCCTTGTGCAGCGATATTTTATAGGACTGTAGTAAGCCCATGGCTGCTGCTCGTGGCTGTGAGGTCACTTCTGCCTGCGTGCCTGATAGGTCAGTGCCAGGTACACAGCTGGTGTTTATGGTTTGTAGGTTACTTCTGCCCCAGTGTTTGATAGGCCAGTGCTGGGCACGTGGCTGTTTTTTGTGGTTGTGAAGACACTCATGCCTCAGTGCCCAGTCGGCCAGTGCCAGGCCCCCAGCTGCTGGCTGTGCTTGTGAGGTCTCTTGTGCCTCAGTGCCTGAAAGCCAGCACTGGTCACTAGGCTGCTGTTTGCAGTTCTGAGGTCACTTGTGCAGTGGTGCCTGATGGGCAAGTGCCAGGCCCATGGCTGTTGTTTGTGGTTATGAGATCTTCTCTTGTGGTTGTGTGGATCGTCTCTTTCTAATGATCCCTGAAAAACAGTCTATTCTGGATCTCAAGGTCCAGAAAGCGGTCTATTCTGGATCTCCAGCTCCAGAATGCATCCCTGCATCTCCTCGACATTTCCCCGGGTCATGTCTGCTGTTGTTGTGGGTGTGAAAGACATTGGTGCTGTGTGTGACAAAGATGACTGAAAGGTTGGAGCATCTCCCATAGGAGGAGATGCTGAGAGGGCTGGGACTGTTTTCCTGTTGTAAAACAGACTGCTAGTGTCTTTAGACATCCTTTGAGGGTGTCTAAATATCTGGTGGGAAGGTGTAAGGAAGATGAGAGCGTGGCTCTGAGTGTTTCTCTGTGATAGCTGGGGAGAGGAGGAGAGGCAATGGGCACAAAATGGCAAATCATGAATTTCCACCTGAAGATAGGAAAATACCTTCAGGTATTGTGAGGGTGGTTAAATGCTGGAAGAGGTTCCCTGAGAGGCTGTGGAGTTTCGACTTTGTGAGATACTCTAAACCTGCCTGACCTAGACCTGGGTAAGCTTTTGTAGGTGCCCCTTCTTGATCAGGGGGGTTGGAGCAGGGGATCTCCAGAGGTCCCTGCCAATATCGTCTTTTTTGTCGTTCTGTGAAAACAGCAAAACTCACACTGAAAACAACCATTTCGAGAAAAAAAGAAAGAAGCCAAAGGGTTGCTAGAAACAATTAGATTGGCTCAGTTGTTTTCAGTGCTTATGGATGTGGAAGGGAAAGAAGAGAGTTTTTGATTTCAGGTCTGTTCTTTTCATACCATGTTCATTAAGAAAAACAAATCTCTGGCGGGGATATCAGGATGGAGGCAGCTGTGATGTTGCTGGCGGGGGGTCAAAGGACTACAGCAGAGGGGCCTGGAGGCAGCAGCTGCCTCATCTGCCTGGTGCAGCTGAATTTGTGCATGTGCTTGTTCCTCAGGCTGCCCTTGTGAGAGAATTTCACTCTCTCTCCCGAGGCAGAGAGGCTGAGAAGAGCAGTTGCTCAGCTGAGATGCTGAGGCCCAAGTGGTGGGGGTGCTCACTTGCTCTAGAGGTATTGTGGGGTTGTTTTCTTTCTTTCAGGAAAACAATTTCCTGATGTGAAGAAGCAAGGACTCGTCCTAGCTTAGAAGTGGCTAGGATGAGTGTCCATGAGTGTGTTCTGCACCTTTCTTAGTTCTAGCATTTCTAATGCTCGGCATCCAGATGTGAGGCCCCTTGTACTTCCTTTTCATCCTTTGGAAAACTCACCTGCTAGTGGTGCACCTTCTTGTCTCTGTTGCCATGTTGGCCAACTCCTTTGCTCACAGCAATCCATGCACTGCCATCTGCCTCCAGGCTAAGCCGTCCTAGCTCTCTCAGGCTCTCCTCGGGTGAGAAATGTGCAAGACCTGTAGTCATCTTGATAGCCCTGTCCTGGACTCTTTCCAGCAGGTGCATGTCTTTCTTGTACAGGAGAGCCTAGATTTGGAAAAAGCATTCCACAGGTGGGGCCTCACCAGTGCTGAGCAGAAGGGAAGGATCACCTCTCTCGAGCTGCTGGCAATGCTCTTCCTAATTCAGCTGAGGATACTGTTGGCCCCTTTTGCTGTGTGAACGCATTGCTGGCTCATGACCAACTTGTGACCAGGATCCCCAGGTCCTTCCCTGGAAACCTGCTCCTCAGCATCTCGGCAGTGGGGTGACGCTGCCACTTGCCACCAGTGCCCCCAGAACTAGGGCTGGCTTCATCCCCCTTCCTGCAAATGCCTCCTTCCCCTTTTCAGGCTCACACAGGGGCCTTGAGAAACACATTGAATCACAAGGCAGAGCAGGACGTGGTGAGCAGCGTCATTGGTGGCCAGCCAGCTATCAGGAAAGCAGTCAGCTGAGGCCAGAGACCTTGTCACGAAGGACTTTGGAAGGGCTGTGTGACCGGGCACAGGTCATGGGCTTGTGTGGGAGCACAGTGTCACATTGAGCTCCTGCACCAGAACATCTGTATCAGAGGAGGCATGGCTCTGGAGCAGAGATGGAGATCATCTTGCCTTGTCTCATTGCCCCAACAACCAGACCCATCCTTTCGTCCTTTTCGGATTGCCTCGCTGGGAATCCACCTTTGTGTCAGGCTCGGGGCAGGCTTGTGCATTTGCACCTTTCCCTGAAGGACAAGTTGCCTTCAGAGCTGCAGCTCAACCGTGCAGCTGCCCCATTATGCTCCTGAGAAAGGTGTCAGCGAGGCTGTGGTGGTATTCGGCGTGGCATGCCATCCAAGAAAAAGGTAAGCGCCTATCATAGTCCCTGACATCCTCACTCTTGAGCTGCTCTGCCTGCACACATAGCTTGGCCAGGCTCTGCAGATGAGTCTGTTGGTGGAGGTTTTGTAGCAGAGCTGAAAAAAAGGGGCCTATTCAAAGCAGTGAGAGAAATGGAGGCTCTGCACGTAGTCTCCCTGTGAGACAGCATGCAAGAGCCAGCACTAGTGCGTGCACTGTCCGAGTGAGGCGTGCCCATGGGGATGGGCTGTCTTTGTGGGTGGTGTGGGCAGCCCATGCCTGATGAGGGGCCTCAGTCATTTGCAGCGTGCCCGTGTTTGGGTGCAGCTGGCAGTAGGCCCCTGTTGTGCTGGGTGCCCCCGAGGCAGGCAGGAGCAATTGCGGTGCTGGGAGGGGATGCACATCCCGCCTGAGCGGGACCTGCCTGTGCAGAACATGCGTACCCTCTGTGCGGCTTGTTGTGTAGCCCCCGTGCTGCTGGGGACCCAGCAGCACGTTGCCCCTGGTGATGCCCCGGGACAATGTGCCCTTGCTGTGTTTGCAGGCAGTGCGCAGGAAGTCTAGCACCATGGACATAGAGACCGCTTGGAGTCTTCCGGCAAAGAAGCAACATATACGGCCTGCTGCAGAGGAGATGCCAGAGCCGGTGAGGCCTTTTTGTAGGGAGCACAGGCCTGACATGGTACTGGGTATTCCCATAGGCACAGAGTGACCTAGGCAGATAGAATTCCTGGAATTGATTAGAGTCCAACTTTTCTCCATACCAGAGCATCTCCAACCTGGTGTGGCACTCCGCCCTGTTACTGGTCCAAGAAGTGGGACCAGGCTCTCTTTCCTTGTGTGCTTCAATGCAAAGTCTGAAAGTTAGGCACAGCAGGTCTCACCACACCACCAGCATCATCAGACTCAAACCTCCTGTCTGGACCAAAATGTAGAAGCCCGTGACTTTGAGGCAGAAAATGCTCTCCGGTGTCCACAGCACCTGGACAGTTGGCCCAGGCAGTGGGACAGGTCGGACGGAGATAGGCCAGCGTCTGTTTGAGTCTCCCTTGAAGGATCCTGTGTACTGCTAGGGGATCCTAGATGGGAACAGGGAGATCTTTCAGGATGTGCTGTTGGGCTGCTCTCCACCCCTGGAAAGCTCCAGGGAGAAAACCTTCCAAGCTGGTCTTGAGCCAAAGGAAGAGATGGGTGCTATTGCTGAGCTGCCAGCAGAGTCGTGGGATTCATCTTCTCTGTGCTCCTCTTACCCCCGTAGGAAAGGGACTGAGGAGAGATGGGAGGGAGGCATCTCAGCAGTGGGGTGATGCTGCCACTTGCCAGCCGTGCCCCCAGGACTAGGGCTGGCTTCATTCCCCTTCCTGCAAATGCCTCCTTCCCTTTTTCAGGCTCAGAAGAGGGCTAGGAGCAGCACGTCAGAGCAGCAGACAGAGCAGGACATGGTGACCAGCGTCATCGGTGCGCAGGTATCAGGAAAGCAGTCAGCTGAGGCCAGAGACCTTGTCGGGAAGGGCTTTGGAGGGGCACTGTGAGCGGGCGCAGGTCATGGGTCATGTGGGAGCACAGTGTCACGTTGAGCTCCTGCACCAGAACATCTGTATCAGAGGAGGCATGGCTCTGGAGCAGAGATGGAGATCATCTTGCCTTGTCTCATTGCGCTGACAACCAGACCCTTCCTTTCCCCCTTTCCTCTTTGCCTCATTCTGACTGCATCTTCAGACCAGGCTTGGGGCAGGCGTGTGGTGCACTCGCACCTTTCCCTGAAGGGCAAGCTGCCGTCACAGCCATGCAGCTCCCCCATAACGCTCCTGAGAAAGGTGCCCTAGAGGCTGTGCTGCCAGTATCGTATTCAGCCTGGCGTGCCAGCCAGCTCACCTCTGAGGCAGGGACCCCCACAGCCAAGGCATCTCTTGTCCTCCTAGGTTTTCACCATCTCCCTCCTTGGGGCTCCTGTTGAGTCAATGGACTGGTGCTCTGAAGGAGGGACAACAAGGAGAAAAGTAAGACGCCACTGCCAGACCAAGCCAAGAAGGTGAGAGCCTGTGTACAGCAGGCATCACGCATGCACAGGGCTGTTAAAGCCTCCCAGGTGCTCCTGCCATATCCCCGAGCCCAGCCAACCGCCAACATTACTCACAGGTCAGGAATTGACTGGGGCTGGCAGTGGGGCAGACATGGGGCTCCTGCTCAGTGCCCACAGCCGGGGCAGGGACTCACCTCCATGCAAGCTGTGGTTAGGGGTTGCAAGACAGGCCTTACGCTGGCTTAGGTTGCTCCCTCTCCCAAGAGCCAAGTCACATGGCAGCCTGGGCCATGCTCCACCAGCCCCTGGTGCCAAGGCCATGCTGCCACCCACGTGGTGGCAGTGGGCCTCAGAGGGATGTGGGGGGATCACTCTGGGCTCCTTCCCCAATGCTGAGCCCAGCACATGTGACTGTAGGACACAGCAATACCTGGCCAAGCTGACATCAGGAGCCCAGATCCCTGCGCTGGTGACCTTCATCACACCACAGCAAGGAGGTACGCTAAGGGCCGTGCAGTTTGGGGGACGGCACCCTGTGCCCCCGCTCCCCACCACTGCTGGGGAAAGGGTCTCTGTGGGAGGGAGCAGTGGGGGAGAGGAGTGCTCGAGGGACAGCTCCTGCCAGCAGAGAGCTCAGCCGTGGGCGCCCCCAGTCCATCGGGCTGGCATGCACTAGTAACATGAGAGGAGAGCACACCAGCCACCAGCAGCTTTACCAGTCCCCTCCCCTAGCACAGAGCACTGACCACAGCCATGTTCACAGCCGGGAGAAAACAAAGTATTTGATTAAGGCAGCTACAAATGGACTTCTGCAATGCTGCTCAGAGTTTTAGCAGTCTGGGAAAAGGGGCCTCAATCTACCATCTAAAATACTGGAAAATGCTGGGATGGTGCCCAAAGACAGGGATTGCTGCAAAGGACAGCACTGTCTTGTAGGCTGTAACACCTGGCAAAGCAGACGGGGCAAACGCTGAGCCCCAGCCCTTCCTGTGCAGCACCAACTTCTGCTTCTGCTGCAGTTCAGCACAAACGCGCTCCCCTGAGGCTTGTTTTGAGGAGCGCCCTGGTATGAAATGCTGTCATGGGAGAATAACCTCCTGGTAAAGACACTTACAGGGACCCAAGCTTTTCACTGCCACCAAAATCACAGGCCTGCAGGCCTCCTTGATCATTCTCTTGGCAAAACCAGGAATTAAAGTCAGAAACAACTGTGGTAATCTCTAATGCATCATTGTCTTTAGCCTCCAGAGATGGGCGGCGTTGGATTGCGAGCCTTCAGGAGCCACCAGGAAGACAGAGCATAGCCAGCAGTCACCCCCCGTGGCAGCCCACAATCGCCACTTCAGTCACTAGCGAGAAAAAGAAAATCAAGAGTATAGTGGAGGGGAGAGCCAAGATACAGCGTAGAAGGGTCTTAAGGGAAAAGGCTCGTAAGGCAATAGGCTCATAATCTTGTACTATACTACATGCAGACTTCTAATAGATACAGTTCTGTGTAAATTGTACCGTAGTCTGATAGAGTAAACTATACTGTAAATTTTACTATATACTGTTAAGTTGTATTACAAGTATGTAATACTGAATACATAAATAAAAGCGTATGGCATTCTCCATGGGGAGCTGAGTGATGCTGCTGGGGAGGCCCTGGGCAGGGATCTCTGTGTAACCCGGGAACTCACCAAACGCTGCAGGGTCCCTCTTCCTCCTTGCCTGGGAGCGGGGCGGGGAGGAGGCAGCAGGATCCCATGGCAGGGCCTGATCCCTGCTGCCCCCTCCCTGCCCGGCCCCCACAGCCTCCTGAGCTGCAGTGAGGCACCACGAGGCCTTTGGGGGGATGTGAGGAGACTCCCCAGCCCCAAGCGCAGCTGGCTCTGTGCCCCGAGCAGGCAGGCAAACATGTGGCCGCTGGGACCGGCAGCGGAAGGGCAGCTGTCCACATGGGGCCGGGTGCCAGGGACCTTCCTTGCACTGCTGTGACCCACAGCTGGGCGCTGGCAGGTCACTGTCACCGCGGGAGCTGGAACCGGCTGGGCTGTGGGGGCCTTCTATGCCCCCAGCCTCCAGTCAGGGTCTGCTCCTCTCGGGACCCCTCATCTGCCCTCCCAGGCAGCCCATGCCCCCCTCCCACCACCATGTGCTGCTGGAGTTTCATCAGGATTTAGCAGAATTTGGGGCACAGTGACATTGTTAAGATTGATCTCAATCTTCCTTTAAGAATGTTAAGAAAATGCTATAACCATCAGTTAATAATTACATGATGTCAGTATTCATCAATTTAAATAAATACTTGGAAATACAAATGTTGTAATAGTTATTTTCAAAAACCATTTCAAGTTATTTTTTTGGAAGGGCTCCTTCTACCTTACCACCAAGCTTATACTTTCCAGAGGGTGGTTCCGGGGGCTTCGATGAGTATTTTGCCCCTTTTTGTTCCAGCAGAGGTTGGGTTCAGTGCTGATGGAGAGGGAAGGTCTTGGTAGGGGGCGAGAGCTTCCTCGGTGGCTCCTCGGGTAGGGGTGTCCCCCACAGCCCTCTCCGTGTGTCTTTCGGTGCCCCCCAACACCCTCCTGCTGCCTTTTGGAGAAACCCAGCTCCCTATGAGGGCTACTAAAGGATACGGTATCTGGCGAAATAGCTCCCCTCAGACCACTTTTTCCCCTGCCTTGGGACTGGTGGTATCGGAAAAGGTTCAGCCGACGGTTAAAGTCCAGGGTAGGGGTTGGGACAAAGCCTCAAGCTCTCAAAAAGCCACCTGCAGGCCCCTGGGTGGTCGACGACTTCTACCCTGACCAGCACACTCAAACTCTGCGCCATCGCAAGCGTGTCTCTTCCAGTGTTGGCATGCACAGAGGTGTCAGAGCTGTGCTCTGGCAGGAGGTCAGAGGAGGGAATGACTTTGGAGGTTAGGGAGTGGGGAGAGGCTTCGGGAGGGCTGGGGCTTGGCTTACAGTTCCCGGTAATCAGCTAAGGTATGTTTTAGAGTTTGAGGTTAGAGGACTGGGTTCAGGCTGGAGTTTGGGGCTTACATATTAAAGCTAGGCATAAGAGCTAGCAGCTAGAGTGACTCTTGGGGGAAAAGCTGGGCATTACCTGTAAGGAATTACGGGTTTGGGTTTGGGCTTTGTGATCAGAATATCAGATGGGGACTGAAATGGGGCCTTGGGGGAAGGGTTAGGGTAGGGTTTAGGATTAGAGGTAGTGCTTAAGGTCAGTTGTTAGGCTTAGTGGCAAGGGCCTCACACAAGTGGTATCACAGTCACCGACCTCATCACCAGTACCTGAATCTCCTGTACCTCCCCCAAATCTGTTACCTGTTATTACCACTCGCTGTGATCTCTCTAATTTACAGGATGCCCTAATGCACCCCAGGGTGCCTTTGGCCTTCTTGGCCACAAGGGCACATTGCTGGCTCATGGTCAACTTATTGACCACCAGGACTCCCAGGTCCTCCTCTGCAGAGCTGCTTTCCAGCAGGTCAGCCCAAACCATTCCGGTGCTCTCTGTCACGCTCCCATCTGTGCCATCTCTCACTCCCTCCAGCCCCACGGCTTGCCTCGCCCCTGCACTCTGGTGTGCCTGGGAGTCCATTGTGGACTGGGAGCAGGTGTTTGCCTGCTGCTTCCTCTCCCTCTTCAGGATCCTCTCCTGAGGACCTGCCTCTCTGGCACCAAAGGGAGCAGCTCCCTCCTGACCCAGCTGCTCTCCTCAGAGTGAGGACCCCGGTGGCCCTGCTCACAGCGGGGACACAGTCCCCATGCAGACCGCCCCATCACAGTGGCCTTGCAGGCACCATGCCACCACCATCACAAAGCCCTGCTGCTCACCGTGGCAACAGCCCTCAGCAAGGCATTCCTGCATGGGAATACCCCTCTGCCAGGATTTCAAAAGGTAAAACTCAAGGTGATAAAAAATGACCGTGTCCTCCAGTTCAGCTTTTACCCAGAGACATGTTTCCTGTGGATCCTTCATTCACACCTCGCCAGCTTCGGTCTCCCAGCAGACACAAAGCACAACCCAGCCCCCTCCAGGCGACGTCCAGGGATAACTACAGACAGGCTGAACATGGGCTGGGGAAGCTCCTGGCAGGGCAGGCTCATTCCCCCATGGAGAGGGGGGCTGCATGGGGCACGGCACAGTCCCTGTGCCCTCAGCTGTGCTTTACTTCCCCTCCAAAGCAGCCACACTGCAAAGTGCCCATTTCACATCTCCTCCAACAAAGTTCCCCATGACCTGGCCACTTGGTTTAATGCAACAGAGGAAAATCCAGAGCGCAGGAGCCCAGCTGGGGATCAGCGGTACCTCTCCCTCTCTTCAAGGAGGCGAGATGTCTGCCGAGGGCTGCGGAGTTAAACAGGAAGGGGCTGAGCGTGAGGAGAGAAGCCGAGAAATGCTGTTGGCCACGCTCGGGCCATTGCTGATGGTGAGAAGCTCGCAGCTTCTTCTCTCCTTCTCAGGGCCTAACAGCGGGGATGGCCAGGCTGTCCCACTCGGGCGCCAGGCTCCCAAGCCTGCTGCGCTCCCAGGCCGGGGCTGCCCGAGGAGCAGACCCTCTTTCCGAAGGGGAAGCAGGGGAGCAGCAAACACCCCCGTGTTGGCAGGCACTTATGCAGGGAAGTGCTGCTGCCATAGGTTTTGCTCCAGGAGTTTTCTCTTGGCCTCCAGCCACTTCTCCCGCAGAAATGCCTGGGCACTGAGCAGAGATGGAGCCTGCGTTCCCCACGGTGAAGTGCTCCTGCGACAGCGGTGACAAATCCTCTCTCACCCGCTGGCTGGCAGCCCTGCTGCCACTGTCGTCCCACAGCCCCAGCACACGCCGTCCCTTTGGTACCCAGAGCCCCTTTTGGCCCTGTAGGGATTTGGGGCTTGAAGTTAGGGCATCAGAGAGGCTCCTGGAGGGAAGGTCTCCCCCAGGTCCTTTGGGACCCCCAGAAGCCGGGGAATGCTACCCCCAGCCCCGCGGATGAGGGAGAGGAAAAGGGGACGTCGTGTGCGCAGGGCTATGGCACTGGGCTGTGCCAGGCCTTGGCCGCCGCTGTGCGCGCTTACTCTTGCCAGGCTTCGGCAGCTGGAAAGTCACTCTCTTCTCTCGAGCAGCTGGCTTCCCGCCCTGCATTTTGGGTTTGCTCTGTCTCCTTTGGCTCTTCTGGAGGATGAGGAGTCCTTCTCACTGGAGGGCCCAAATGCTGCCAAGGAAGTGAGGCTGGGAGAAGTAAGAGTACAAGCAGTGGGGTTCTTTCCTGGGTGCCTTGGGGCAGAGATGCCCTCCGGCACCCATGCTGCGCCTCCAACATGAGATCTTCACACACCATCTTGTGTGGAGCGCACCAAGCCTGGCTGCTCTGCCTTTGCCTGTCACCTGGGATTCTGGAGAAGAGCTCTCGAGCTTTGATGCAGAAGTGCCCACGGAGGCCTGAAGGACCTCCTTCCCCAAGAAAAGCCTTTTGTAATGGTCCTGCATCTTGGCTGTGCTCTCCAGCCTTTCCCTTTTGGCCAGCAGTGGATCGTGCACATCCAGGAAAGTGTCTTCCACACTGATCCCTCCCATCCAGTGGTGATACTGTCAGGCAAGGGAGGGAAAAGAGAAAGCAGTGGAGATGGAGGTGCGTCGAGAAGAAACTTCACGCCACATGAGGCAGGCGTGCAGGGCTGAATGGCTTCAAAGGCTGCCAGTACCTTATTCCTCCAGCCTGGCCATGTAGTTTGGTTGGCATATGCATCCCAGAAGTATCCCATATTCCATATCCCACTTCTTCAGAAGCTTGTGGATTGTCTGCAGGGCCACAGCATGGCAATACCATCAAGCATGAGTTGGGTAGCTCTCCCTCTCTCCCCTGCTCTCTGGCACAAACCTTTCTGCCCGTGGGGTTTTGCTCACCACTGCTGGGGCATGGACATATGGTACGCTCCCAAACCCCATCCAGCCACAAGGGTCTCTTCTGCCATGAGCAGTGATCACAGCAGTCAATACGCTCAGGAGAGCTGGGACGCTTGCCCTCACAGGAAAGCCCACCATTGCCATTGCTGGCATCAACAGTGCCCACAGAAGGGACCCTGCTGTGCTCCACAGAAACGCAGGAGGCAACAGTGTCCTGCAAAACTACCAAGCGGCTTCCCTCTCCTGCAGCAAGGCCCGAAGGAAGCACTTTTCCAAAAGGGACCACCAGGCAACAAGGCTTTTCTCCAGGGACAGGTGCCATAAGAAATGCATCCAGCCAGAGCACCTGCTGCTGCTATTTCCCGGCAGGCTCTGCACTCCTGCAGCATCTTCGGGACTTCAGCTGGATAAAAGAGTCTCCTTTTGCCATCCTCCTCTACCCGGGGCAGCCGGCCAGACAGGGCACCTGCACTCTAGGGCGAAGCGCCATGGGCAGTGGGTAGGTGCACAGGAGGACTTTGCTCTCCACTCCATGCTCACAAGCTATGCGCTGCCTTTGGACACATGCTTCCCATTGCAACAGGTAATCCCAACAGGCTCAGTCCTCTCTCACTCCTCTCTGGCAAGAGCCCAGTGCTGAGCACAGCACGCAGAAACACTTACCCCCTTGGCAAACCAGGAGAAAAGCCTCTGCCCGCCTTGCCCCTGCTGCAGTCTCCAGGCACTCTGAGCACAGGTCCCTCAGGCAAACACGCCTCTGCCCGCCTTGCCCCTGCTGCAGTCTCCAGGCACTCTGAGCACAGGTCCCTCAGGCAAACACATCCTGCTCAGCCCCAGACAAAAGAGTACACGAGGCACCACTTCCCCCTTCCCGATTCCCAGGGCATTCCCCAAATGCTCTGCCTACTGGGAGCAGAGTCAGCACAGAAATGACTCTGTCCTCGATGGGAAGAAAACTACTCATTCCCCTTCAGGCTTCACAGGGACACTGTGTGCAAGGCAAGAGCTCACTCCCCTGGTGACAGCAGCACCCTCCCCAGCAAGTCTCACCTGGCTGCAGGTGTTTTGATCTGGACTCTCTCCTTCCTGGGTTTACTTTCAGTGGCTTTGGATATTTGGGGCAAATGGTGCTTCCCTCGGGAGTGGGAGTCCTTGACCGCACATTCCTCTGCGCGAGCTGAAAGAGGAGACCCTTCAGAACAGCACTTGCCCTGTGCTGGCCACCTTGGGCCACGTGGGGCTCACTGGGAGCTCCTGCTGACCTCATGGAGTCTGCTTTAGGGGAAAGCATGACCCCCAGGGAAGCGCTGTGTCCCGCTCCGGGGACACGCGGGTTGGCTCTTGCCGCCCGCTGCCCCCCATGGCCTGACACAGGTCCCGAAGGCAGGGACCCGAGCAGAGCTGTGCACAGCACAAGGGCGAGCTGCCGCCAGCCCAGCACGGCAGGGAGGGGTCTGCAAGCACAGGGCCTGCTCTGCCCCTCCGGACGCCTAAGAAGAGGCAGCAGGGAGAAAGCCCGGGCAGCGGCCTGGCCCCCACACGAGCAGCCCAGGGGGGATGAGGGGAAGCCAAAGGGCTCCTGTCTGCCATGGACACCTCAGGCCGTCTCTTGGCATCTCTGCAGCAGTCGGACTCCCTGGGGCCACGCTGTCCCCTTCGCCCCCCAGGCGTGCTCCGCCAGGGCTCTGGGCACTGCCGCCAGCCCTCCCCAGGCATGCCCCCCGGCTCCCGACTCCGCGCAGCACCTGTGCTGGGAAGAGTGTCTGGGACAGCCCTCCTGGCAGGGCTCCGCAACGCCGTACCCTCAATGCCATGCCGCTGAGTACAGCAAGCTGCCGGCCCTCCCGAGGGTGCAGCGATCACGGCTTTAGCTACATGCTGGGAGCTGCTGCATCGGGGCTGAAGGCTGCAGGCTGGGCAGAGTGAGTGGCCGTGTGCGCGGGGGCAGTCGGAGCCGCTGCGGCCCAGCTGTGTGGCTTCAGCGGCCAGGAAAGGCCCAGCCCGGCCTGGGCCGCCTCCGGCCCCACGGGAGCTCTCCACTTTTGCGCCCTTTCCCCTGGCAGCCCTGCAGCTCGGTGCCACATGCGGAGGCCATTTCTCTGCGCAGTCTCAGCTGTGAGGAGAGGGTACAGGAACAGCAGTGCTGGTGGTGGCTCTAGGTGCCCCACAGACACCTCCTGGCAGTGGGGCAGTGTCGAGGGGCATCTGCCTGTTGGCAGGTGCTCGGGGCCATGGGGACGGATGCTGCTGGGGCCAGCAAAGGTGCTGGTGCTGTGCGTGGGCAGAGAGTGGGGGAGGGCACTTTCTGAGCTTCTTCACAGACCTGCTGGTCTCTCCGTCAGCCTCAGGGTCCCAGGCCCAAGGGTCCAGGAAGATCTGCAGGGAGAGCAATGGATTTGCTACGGGTGGGATGGATTTCCCTTGGCATCTCCAAGTCTGTATCATGTTCTTTTATTTTATTTTTGCCTCAACTAAGAAAAATCCTCTGTCTATTTTCAGCTAGTTCTCTAAGGAAAGAAGGTGGGAATCAGGGCATGTGTGTTGTAGCATTCAGTTGCCGACTTCAGTGGAATAAGGGCAGCTTGTCGTAGGAGTCATGTAAGTGTCAGGTGACTGATGAGAGAAATGGCAGGGTTGGGGAGATGAGGAGAAGATTGTCTATACAGTGTCTGACGTCCAGGGCGCTGTTTTTCATGCATGTCCAGACTTCATTAGGAGTCTGTCTGGATCAATGTCAGTTGGGGAATGTTGACTTCACTTCTTCTGACAGCTGAAAAATAATCATCATAGAATAAAAACCCTTTTAGAAATACTTGTATATTGTTGCCATCTCCATCTTTCAGCTACATGACAGAGACCTCTTCAATTAGCCATACAGGACTTGAAGAAATCAAAAGGAAAGATGGCTCTGCCATCTCCAGGGCAGTGACCTACTGAGCGCTGTATCTGCACTACCTGATACTTGGTGGGAATGGTCCGTGTTGTAACTTTTTAGTGCCTAGAACAATACCGCTGTGTTAAGTGTAATACAATATGTAACTAACAAGGTCTTGGAAATCTGTGAGAAAGAACAGCAGTTGGTTACATATAGATTCTTCCAGCCACAGAATAACCGTGAGAAGCAGTCAACATGAAGGTCAGAAGTTGAAGAGTAATGAAGTAGCGACCCCCAAAGTCAAATGTGGCCCCTGAAATAAGTCTGCACGCGTGTGCGGTATCATAGCCCGGTTATGCAACCGGGGCAGAGTTGGGCTAGACTCCCTGCACTTGTTGGCCCGATGTGTCGGGACTCCTGCCTACCGCAAATAAATACCTGATTTTTTCTGAAGGAAAGGAGGCTGCTACACAATAGAGGACCACGTTGCCTCCTCGGGGACGCCCACAAAGATTGTGCCTGCCGACTCTCTTTCTCACCATGCAGACGATCGGGACAAGCATTAGAGTGGTCCTTGTCGAGATTACCATCGGGTCGGTCTGTTTGCAAGTATCTGCTAATAAACTGCTTGCTTCTGAAGAGCATTTGTGTGTGTGTATGTGTTTATGCTGGCTTGCCAAACTGGATGTTTGGCCCCCGGGAATCTAACTAGAACAAGCCCCCAGATGACATGAGCTGAGGTCACAGTAGAATGTGCTGCCCCACAGGGAGGTCTCCCTGCTGCTGCGGTGATGCCCTCCCTGCCCACAGCTGCCCTGTGGAGATGCTCCACAGCAAGCAGTGGGGACAGGAGGCAGCAGGGCCATGCTGGGGCCCCTTGCCAACATGCAGAGGAGCAGGAACATGTCAGAGAAGAGCTTTGGGTGATGAGACAGGAAGAGCATGCTTTTTCCACAGCTGGAGAGGCAAGCCAAGAGTAAAGGGGTAAGCGAGAAGGAGGACTGCTGGAGCAGTACCATCAGCCTGGACTGCAGTTCCTTGTTTCCAGCGCTCCAGCTGCTCTCCACCAAGGGTAAGGCCTTGGAGAGCTCCTTCCAGAAGTGTTGCAGAGAGATGCAAAACCTGTTGTGGATCCCAGTCTGTGGGGGTGACTGGACAGGGATGAGGGCTCCTACAAGAGCCCTGCTTGAGAGCCTTCTCTGGCTTGGGAGACAATGTAGCAACCAGGACTCGTGGGTCCTGGGGCTGCCCGAAGCCCCAGGGCTCCTCAGGGGATGGGGGAAATCCAGGGCCAGGTTTCCTTGGGATTGGGACATGCTTTGGGGTCTGGCTCTGGCAGGAGAGGGGTCCTGTATCCCAGAGGCTGGGGTCTTGCAGCTCCTGGAGGTTTCTCAAGACTTGCAGGAAATGCCTTTGCTGGAAATGGATCCTTCACTTTGTATTAACTTTGAGTCGTCTGCTTGTTTGGGAGAACCTTTGATCCTTTCCCCTGGATCCTCTTGTGCTTCTAGCTTGGCAGAGCATGTTTTGGGCCCTGAGGTGCCATCTTAAGATGGCCACCGCCCCTGTCCTCCTGGAAATTGGGCTCAAACATCTACACCCAAAAGACAGCAAGTTTGGGAGAGCAGCCTGTAAAAAGAAAGAGTCCCATTCCCACTGCACCAGTCCTGGCTGTCCTCAAGGATTTGTCTCTGAGCTGTGGTGGGTGGTGCTGGGGTGAGTCCAGCAGAGCCATCTATCCCAGCCCCCCTCACAACCGTACATCACCTCCCCCCAGACACCGGCAGGCTGAGAGGGGTCTCCCCATCACTGCTGCATACTCCGTGGGGCTTCTCAACCCTCTGGAGCAACTGCCTAGGGCACAGCCAGTGGTCACACTTTCTGCTTTTCAATCCAACGTGACTTTGATCCTGTAAAAATGCCAAACCCCAAACCAACTCCAACATCTAGATCCTTGCACAGGTCTGCCCAGTGCAACAAGCTGTCAGTGCATGATCCCAGAGGTGACTTTTCCAGTGCCCCCTTTGAGGTATTTCACTGGTTTTGGTACTATCTGGAGGTGTTTCTGAAGAATCTATCAGAAAATTATGGAAAATAATTGTGGTAAAGGGAGGCGACTGCTTCCAGGATGCGAGAGGAAATCTCTCTGCCTCCTCTCTGGTGGTGCCATCTCCATGGCAATGAAGTAGTGAGCCCCCAGATGACACAAGCTGAGGTCACAGGGGGATGTGCCCCATCACAGGGAGGTCTCCCTGGTGCTGTGGCAGGTGGTCCTCACTGTTCTGTGAGGCCCAGGCACTGCTGGGCACTGCTCACACACTCTCCTCTGCTGCCGTTCGCAGTGGCTCCACAGCAAGGAGGGAGGACTGAAGGCAGTGGAGCTGCACTAGGGCCCATCATGAGCAGGCAGAGGACCAGGGGCAGGCAGGGAAGCAGGGGCACGTTGGAAAGGAGTTTGGGGTGACGAGATGGGAAGAGCGTCCACCGGCTGGAGAGGTGAGTTGATGGCAAGGAGGCAAGCAAGATGGAAGGCTGTTGAATGCACAGCACCAGCCCGGACAGCAGCTCCTTCTTCCCAGTGTTCCTGTGGCCCTCCATGGAGGGTAAGGGCTTCGGGGGCTTCTTCCCGAGGTGCTACACAGAGACTGTTAACTGCAAAAAACTGCTGCAGATCCTGGGCTCTGGGGGTGGCTGGGGGCTGCTGCAAGAGCCCTGCCTGAGGGTCTCACATGGCACATAGGACAATGTGGCAGCCAGAACTGGGTCCTGGGCTAAGGCTGCCCGGAGCCCAAAGGCTTGTGTGGGCCAGCTCCATCGCTGCGTGGGCAGCGGGGGCAGTGCGGGAAACCGTAGCACTGCCCGGGCCCCCGGTGCCAGGGTATCCCGAGGCCCCGCCGCGCCCCATGCTGCCGCCCACAAGATGGCGCCGTCCCGCGGTGGGAGGGGCAGAGCTGGCTGCCAGGGCAGGAGGGCGCAGCGTTGCCATGGCATCGCCTGAGTGCGGCCCTCCTATTGGCTGTCCTGAGGAGGAGCGAGCTGATGGTTTTGACTGATAGCTGTGCCAGCAAATCAGAGTCCAAGATGTGAAAAGGAAAAGGAAGGGAACAAGAGGGGAGGGAGCGAAGCAGGCGAGAAGGGAGCAGGAGTGAGAGCGGGTGCGAGTGGGGCTGGTGGGGGCTGCGGGTGCATTCAAATGCCGGCGGGTGCCCTCTCGCTGCAGCAGGGGCAGCGGTGCTGGCGAGGGGGCTGCTTCCCTGCAGGGGCTCCCGAAGGGGCTGTTGGGGCTGTGAGCAGGGGACCCAGCGCCCTGTCACTGAGGGGAACTGACCTGCGAGCCAGGCGTGCCGGCCTGCGCCGAGCAGCTCGGGCTGGGCGTCTTGGTGGGGTTAGGGTGCAGGAAGCTTTGAACCTTTTGTGGGTCTGAGATGCATTTTCAAGGGTTTCCCTGAGTTGCTGCTGCCCCTACAGCCCCCAGGTGCTGCTCAGAGCTGTGTCTGGGATCTGCTGGTCAAAGTGAGAGCAGGTTGCTGCTGTCCTTGCGAGGTGTCGTGCTCAAGTCGTTGTGCTTGCACCATAGCTCTTGGTGTGCTCCAGGACCTGTGACCCTGGGAGCAGCCTGAAGGGTGTTTGCAGAAGAGCTCTGTTAAGTGTGAGGTGTTTTGGTTTTCAGGGGCCTTGGAAGTTGACGAACGGCCATTTTCGCACCCGCCGTTCTTACTCCCATAATCCTAGATGAGGAGGAAGAGTTGCTTAATTCTTGCTCTGCTGGTTTCAGCAATTGAAATGTCCTGGACGGAGTCCGTTGCCATGTCTCAAATTGTCAGTGCGTAAAATAGGAGAATGCTTGTCGTGCTCGATGTGTGGAGGATTTGCTGTGCTTGTTCAGTATTTGGGAAGGAAGTAGACTTGTGAGCTGTGGGAAGGCTTCTCCCTCTGACTGGGGCATGAGGCCCTGCTCTCTTGCTACATATAGAGACTACCTAGGTGGAAGCTAATGTATTTTTGGGGGGTTGCAACTGCTACGTAATGGGTGCTTTGCTGCACTGTGAGCATTGCGAAGCCGGGAAGTGAATCAGGGAGGCCATTTGGGAGGTGGCTCAGCCGTGGGAAAGGGCAGGGGGAGCTGCAGGCAGCAGCAGGGTGGGCAGTGAGGTCCCTAGTGTTTAAAAGGGCTGTAAGAGAAAATGCCCTGTGTGCCATCAAGTGTTTGTAGGTAGCTGGTGGGGCTGGAGGAGGCCCATGGCTCAGCTGTTGATGGTTAGGTCAGTTCTGCGCGAGTCCCTGATAGGCCGGCTGGAGGGAGAAGGCGTGGCTGTTGCTTGTGATGTCACTTCCCATGGAGCAGTGGATAGGGCAGCAGCAGGTCCGCACTGGGATGTGTTTTTGAGATGGTTTCTGCCTGAGCAGCGGATCAGCCAGGATTTGTCTGCTGGCTGGGGAAGTTCTAGTGAGGTAATTCTGCCTTAGGGGCTTCCTGGACAGTGACAGAGACGTGATTGTGCAGGTGACTGCGAATTCCCGTCTTTCTCAGTCCCTTATAGACCGGCAGCAGGATTTTAGGCCTGGGCATTGAGTGTGAGGTCTCCTTTCTCCGAGTACCTGCTCGGGCAGCAGTGGTTCATGGCTGGGGAAGTTATGTTGAGGCAACTAGGGTCTCTGAAGCAAATAGGCAATCAGCAGGCGTGTGTTGGGGGTTTATACTTTTGCGGTCCCCTCTCTGTGAGCAGGTGACAGGTCAGGAGAAGCCTCATGGCCTGGCTGGTGGTGGTGAGGTGACTCCTGGGTTTGCTGCATGTGCCCAGAGGAGGGGTTGACTGCTGCAGAGCTCTACAGCAATACAGAAGGTCAACTAATTAATCAAGCAGATGTCCCCCATCGTCTGACACCAATTCTATTCCACTCCATGATCCTGAGTTAGTACTACTACATTTAAAATGCGGGTGATGTTCTCTAGTGAATATGGACGTGGAGTTTGTTTTTCCCCCTTGTTGCTAAGTAGAAGCTTGCAGCCTGCTGCCAGACAGCTAGGGAGTCCAGCTAGGCTTTTTAAACTGCTAAATCAATCTAATGCTGGTGTAGGCAGCGTTAGTAATCTCTGATTGGCAGCATGTGTGTGTGCTTTGGAAATTCCCCCTGTGGAAACAGGAGGGAGCTTGTGAGATGTTCCTGCAAGGTCTAAATGCTGTGCCTGTCTTTCAGGTGTGCACGTGCTTTTATGACACATTTGGATCTGTAACACCTTGGAAATTGATTATTTTTGTCCGAGTATGCAGCCAGTGGAGAATGGGTGCAAAGTCTGTTGGAGGAGACAGAAGGAATGTCACCCCCAAACAGGTACCGGCCACATTTTGAAAGAGATTTCTTGTTCAGGGAAGTTGAGGCACAAACGAATGGCAAGAGGTGGCCTGATCAGGGCTTGTGAGAGCACTCCTCTGCTTCCTGGGGAAGGGAAGTAACCATGTGTAGGACTGTGAATTGATGCTGAGAGGCAGTGCGTGTTGCAAAGCCTTGGAGGACTAGAAGGGAACTGAAGAGCTAGAGAGCTGGGCTGTGTTGTGGGGCACTTGTGGTGCCCTGTGCGTTGCTGATGCAGAGGTGCACTTTGCTGGCAACCCTCTGTGAGGTGAGCAGTGGTGTGGGCAGGGTGTTTCACTGCAGGGGTTCCCTGTTGGGGAGCCAGGTGGTGGTCCCAGTGTTTTGGTGCTCATCGTGGGAGGAGATAGCTGGAGAGGGCGGTGCTGTGTGTGGGCATTGGTGCCAGAGTAGGGAGCTGGGGAGCACTGCAAGGTGAGGGTGTGACTATGCTGGCTGGGCCTCGGCTGCCCTGGTGTCATGGGCCAGAGTTGCTGGCAGCCTGCTGCCTTTGATGCACTGAGGTTCAGGCCTTGGGGATGCTAAGTGATTTCCAGGATCTGCAGCATGAATTTTTCCTGAAGGCCAGGGAGTGTATATCTCCTTGCTCCGGGATGCGAACCAAGCCTGCGTTTTCCCTTCTTTCCTCTCAATTCCTTCTGCTCATAAGAGCTTTGGTCTGCAGCAGTGTTTGCTGAGAGGAGCGGACGTTGTGGGAGATGCGCTTTTCTGTCTGGGCCTTAGCCTGCTGGAATCCCTTTGAAGGAGTGAAGGCCTTGTGGTGTGGTGGTCTTTGGAGAAAGGCAGGTGAGTTCTTGGGAGCTGACTGTCAAGGGGCTGAGTCCTTCCTGTAGGAGACCTGTTTGGAGGAGTGCCTTTGAATGGGAGCAGCAAGGCAAAAGTGCCCTGCAAGGGATGCGCAGCCCAGGTCTCTCTTCCTTGCAGGTGCAGTCTCTGCAATTTACCCCACCATCGTGCTGTAGTGTGAGCTTTCTGTGCTGTAACGGGGAGATAAGGAAGCAGCCACGTGTAGCCATCAGTGTGCTAAGTGTGGTGTGGTTAGGTGCTGACCCTGCTGACCCTGGCAAGGGACTGGATTTTGCCTGTGCTTTGGGTGGTAGTGGTGAGGAGCCCCATGTAGCTCTCACTGCCTTTTGCCATTTCAGAAGAAAGTGTTTGTCCTGCTGTTGTCCCAAATCTGGGTTCTGTTACCCAGTGTGCAAGCAACCAATAGACACACAGGGTCAAGATATTTGTTTATTTCATTTCTGCACAGAGATGGGTTCTAGGTGGTAAATCCACAAAGCTAGCACACCTTCACCCCTCTCATTCTTGAGAAATACTTTTCAGGGAGTATTTTATACAAATCTTTCTATTGGTTACAGTTTCATTACATCAGATAATTGCTCTGCACTTGCGTTTTAATGCTCTTGTTGATTAGCATAGGAAGTGAAGAAGAGGCAGTAACATCACTATCATGTAATTTCGATCTCATTATTAATTTAGGGGTGTGAAGCTTAATATATTAATACGCCTTAATGAACGTAAGGTCTCTTCTGGGTTATTCTACTGTTTTTGTCTTACCTACCCCTCGCATTCTTCAAAGCGCTGCAGTTTCATCAAGGTTATTTAGCTGGAGCTGGTTATACTTTGCAGTACTGCTTTTCTACCTCCCTTGTCCTAGAGTCTTGTTACAAATTTGCAAGGCTTTTCTCAAAGTATTTCTCTGTGTACCCCACTGACCGAGTCCCAACAGGGCAGGTGGCGCAGTGTCAGGACAGCTGTTCACTGCACCGAACGAGTCCTGCCAATGCATGTAACGCAGCCTGGTTACAGCTGTGCACCCCAGTGACCGAGTCCCACCAATGCAGGTGGCGAAGCCTCTGTGCAGCTATGCAACCCACTGACTGAGTCTGACCAATGCACGTGGCTACGTCTCTGTACAGCTGTGCACCCCACTGACCGAGTCACACCAATGCAGGTGGCTCGGCCTCGTTATAGCTGTGCACCCCACTGACTGAGTCCTGCCAATGCAAGTTGCACGGCCTCGGTGTACCTGTGCACCCCACTACACCGAGTCCCACCAATACAGGTGGCTTGGACTCGATACAGCGGTGTTCCCCACTGACCAAGTCCCACCAATGCAGGTGGCAAGGCCTCGGTGCAGCTGTGCACCCCACTGACTGAGTTCCACCAATGCACATGGCGAAGCCTCGTTACAGCTGTGCTCCCCACTGACCATGTCCCACCAATGCAGGTGGCGCAGCCTCCGTACAGCTATGCAACCGACTGACCGAGTCTGACCAATGCACGTGGTTCGGCGTCGGTGAAGCTGTGCACCCCAATGACCGAGTCCCACCAGTGAAGCTGGCGCACCCTACATGCAGCTGTGCACCCAACTGACCGAGTCCCACCAATGCACGTGGCTCGGCCTCGGTACAGCTGTGCACCCTACTGACCGACTCCATCAATGCAGATTGCGAGGTCAAAGTGCAACTGTGCACCCCACTGACCGAATCCGAGAAATGCAGGTGGCTCGGACAACATAAAGCGGTGCTCCCCACTGACCGAGTCCCACCAATGCAGGTGGCGAGGCCTCCGTACAGCTACGCACCCACTCACCGAGTCACACCAATGAAGGTGGAAAGTACTCGGTACAGCTGTGCAACCCACTGACCGAGTCTGACCAATGCACGTTGCTCGGCCTCAGTACAGCTGTGCACCCAACTGACCGACTCTGACGAATGCAGGTCGCAAGGCCTCATTACAGCTTTGCACCCCACTCATCGAGTCCCACCAATGCAAGTGGCGAGGCCTCGGTGCAGGTGTGCACCCCACTGACCGAGTCCCACCAATGCACGTGGCTCAGCCTTGGTATAGCTCTGCACCCCGCTGAATGTGTCCCACCAATGCAGGTGGCGAAGCCTCCGTAAACCTGTGCACCCAACTGATCGAGTCCCACCAATGCAGGTGGCGAGGTCTCAGTACAGCTGTGCACCCCACTGACTGAGTCCCACCAATGCAGGTGGTAGGGCCTCAGTACAGCTGTGCAATCTACTGATCAAGTCCCACCAATGCACGTGGCTCGGCCTCGGTGCAGTTGTGCACCCTACTGACCGACGCCATCAATGCAGATGGCGAGGTCTAGGTGCAACTGTGCACCCCACTGACCGAGTCTGAGCAATGCACGTGGCTCGGCCTCAGTACAGCTGTGCAACCGACTGACCGAGTCTGACTACTGCACGTGGCTCGGCCTCAGTACAGCTGTGCAACCCACTGACCGAGTCGATCAATGCAGGTGGCTCGGCCTTGGTAGAGCTGTGCATCCCACTGAAGGAGTACCACCAATGCACGTGGCTTGGCCTCGGTACAGCTCTGCACCCGACTGACTGAGTCCATCAATGCAGGTAGCTCGGCCTCGGTGCAGCTGTGCACTCCACTGACCGAGTCTGACCATTGCAGGTGGCTCAGACTCGATACAGCTCTGCTCCCCACAGACTGAGTCCCACGGAGCCACTACGAAGGACAGTGGTGGGGACTGCATGAGCAGTGCCCAGCAGCGCCTGGGCCTCGCAGGGCAGTGAGGGCCCCCACCCATGGCACCATGGAGACCTCCCTGTAATGCAGCACATCCTGCTGTGATCTCAGCTCGTGTCATCTGGGGGCTCATGATGCCATTGCCGTGGAGATGGCCCAGCCAGGGAGCAGAGAGATTTCCTCCCACGTCCTGGAAAGCCATCCCCTCCCTTCCCCCAGTTATTTCCCAAACATTTCTGATAAATTCCTTCATCTCCAGAGGGGCCTTGGGCATCAGGGCAGCCCCAGCCCCAGCACCAAGGAGTCCTGGCTGCCACATGGTCTCCCGAGACACACAAGCTTCTCAGGCAGGATTTTGCCCGGGATCCACAGCAGGCTTTTCAGTTCAGAGCTTCTGTGTGCCTCCTCAAACAGGAGCCCCAGAAGGCCCCCAGGGAGCTGCAGGAGCATTGGGAACAAGGAACTGTTGCCTGGGCTGATGGTATTGGTCCAGCAGTCCTCCATCTCACTTGATGCTTGTCCTTGCCTCACCTCTGTAGCTGAGGAGGAGGGATGCTCTTCCTGTTTTGGCACCCAAAACTCCTTTACAATGAGCCCCTGCCCCACTGCCTGCTGGCGAGGGGCCCGAATGTGGACCCATTGCATCCTGTCCCCACTTCTTTCCATAGAGCTGCTGTGGAAGACAGAAGTTTCTTTTCTCTTCATTTCCTGCTTTTGCCCATAGCAAGACAGCAGAAAAATCTCACTCTTTCAGCAGTCCCCTGCTTTTACACACCTGCTTTCTGCACTTTTTCAACACCCTCTGTATTCCCCGCCTACCCCCCCCACACACCCCAATTCCTTTGCTTTGCTCCAGCAGCATGCTAAGATTGAGAAAGTCAAAGTGGGGTGTGTATGTGAGGGAAATAAAATAAGTAACGAGATGCCAGCACGAACAGCAGTGGGATGGCAAAGCAGGTGGTGTATGAAAATGCCATGTCAGACACCCCAAAGAAGTCACGTCCTTCCAAAATCTGCCAAGTGGAAATGACGTACAAAGCTAAACAATTCTGAATGCTTGTGGAGTTTGGTGCCTCTGGCTGTGCATGATGTCAGGGACACAGGGGCTGTAAGAAGCACTTGGGAGAGGGCCAAGCCTTGCAGGAGGCAGCCTCGGCTGGAGCTGAGCCCTGGCAGGAGCAGGAGAGAGCAAGGCAGGGGTCTTGAGGGTGCTCTGCTTCTCCTGCTAGCCAGGCTGTCTGGGCAGAGGCTTTGTCAGTGTGGGGCAAGAGATGGGAAATGGCAGCTGCCTTGGGCACCCCCAGGTATGTCCTTGCAGGCTGCCAGGCAGAGCATGCAGTCAGCCTGCTGGCAGGCAGAGACCTCCTGCTCCTTGCCAGCACTTCCCACCTGCTCCTCGGCAGCTCCGGGGAGTCAGGCAGAGACTTTCAAGGCCATCATCATGGTCATCTCTGCACCTTTGCGAGGACACGTGCAGAAGCCCGTGAGCCCTGTGCGTTGGGCAGCTGAGGCAGCCTGTGCCTTTGGTGGGAGCAAGCTGGGCTCCGGCTGTGCTGCACTGCTGCGTGCAGCTGCTGCTGGCCACCTGTGGGCAGAAGGACTCACAGGGTGGAGGTGGTTGCCTTGGTCCGAGTGGCTGGTGAAGAGCAGGAAACCTGAGGGCCGTGGGCAAGGGAAGCTCTGGCTGCACGCGGCCTGGCTGAGCTGGGCCCAGAGCTGCTCTCTGCCCCTCAGCGCAGAGCTCACGGGCTCCGTGGGGGCCTTGGAGCATGCAGGTTGCTGTGCTTTGTCCCAGGAAAAGTCCCGAGGACTGGCAAGAAATTCCCCCCTGGCCGCAGCAGCTCCTGCCTGCTTCTTTCACCCCAGCTCCTTTGCCAAACCAGCTGCCTGCTCTCCGGGCAGCTCCCATGCCTGCTGCCTGCCCCTGCCTCCAGCCCCATGGCTCACCTCGCCCCTGTGCTCCGGTGTGCCTGGCAGTGCGTGTGCAGCCTGACAGCAGACGTTTGCTGCCGCTCCTCGTCCCTCTGCATGATCCTCTGCTGGGGTCCTGCTGCTCTGTCCCCAAGGGCAGCTGCTGCCTCCTCAGGGAGCGGCTCTCCTCAGAGGGAGGACCTCAGGGGCTCTGCTCCCAGCAGGGACACAGTCCCCATGGAGACAGCCCATTTCACCAGGGCCTTGGAGGCACCATGCCACCACCATCACAAAGCCCTGCTGCTCACCGTGGAAACACCCCTCACCAAGCCCCAGGGATCGCTGGGGGCACCCCCAGCACAACGCCTTGGCAGTCCCCATGGGCACATCCATCCCCATGGCCTTGCCTCCAAGCCTCTGCGTTCAGCTTTGGAGCCTGCCTGGCAGCTGAGAGCCGGGCAGCACCACCAAGTTGCCTCTCTCCACCACTGCACTCCATGCCCCTTGCACAGGCTGCCCTTCTTCAGGCACTCCAGAGCACACAGCCACTCCAAGGACACCCCTCGCTCTGCCTGCTAATCCTCAGCCCTCTCCAGTGGCTCGTTGTGCAGCTCACACCACAGCTCCCTGCATTCCTGCTGCTGTCGTGATGGGCTTGTTTTTCCCCACACCACCTGGCACCTTTGCTTGCCATCCCAGGCCATTGCTTCCTCACTCTTCTTGCAGTCAGTGTCTCCTCTAGGTTGCTCCCCCACCAGCTTGCTCAGCTGAATCACCATCAGCTCAGCACTTGGCAAGTCTCCTGCCAAAGAAACGCTGCCACCCTTGTTTGAGCAATGCTGTGAAAAAACCCTGCAAATAGCAAACAAGACTCAAGGAAAAGAAGGGAAGAAGAGTCAGAAGCAGAGAAGGTGTGCTAGCTTTGTGGATCTACCTCCTGGCACCCATCTCTGTGCAGAAATGAAAGAAACAATTTTCTGGACCCTGTGTGTCTATTGGGTGCTTGCACACTGGGTAATAGAACGCAGTTTGGGGACAACACAGGGATAACTACAAATAGGCTGAACACGGGCTGGGGAAGCTCTAGGGTGAAGGTGTGGCCCACGCAGGGCAGGGTTATTCCTCCACGGAGAGGGGTCTGCACAGGGTAGGGCTCCTCACAGCTCCTGCTCACCCCCAGGACACTTCCCAGGGGCTTCTCAGCAGGTAGCTGCAGGCAGGGATGACACCACAGGCAAGGAGCTTCCCCACATCTCTGCTTTCAGGTCCCAGCTGCTGGGGTGGGGGGAAGGGAGAGGAGCTGCCAAGCCTGGACAAGAGCCCGAGACTCCAAAGCTGATGGAGAGACCAGCAGGTCTGAAGGAAGCTCACAAAGTTCCTCCCCCAACATGCACAGCACCAGCAGCACCTTTGCCAACCCCAGCAGGATCTGTCCTCGCTACCCCGAGCACCTGCCAACACGCAGATACCCCTCAACACTGCCTCGCTGCCAGGAGGTGTTTGTGGGGCAGAGCTGAGCACACAGGGCTGTGATGGGCCTGTGGGTCATTGCTTTCCTGAGGAAATGTCACCTTCAGACCCTCGACTGTCTCTGGGGAGGTGTCCCGAGGGGCTGTGAGCGCCCTCCAGAAGGGCACAGCTCTTCCACAGCCACTTTGCCGTGATACCCGAGAGCCTGGCTCTGGCCACAGCCCTCAGGAGCCTCCGCACGTCCTGCTCCTCATGGTGCCCACAGCCGGGCTGGGCTCAGAGAGAAGTTGGGGACCTGCCCCAGGGAAAGCGGGGCTGTCAGCAGGGGCACCGGCTGCCTCCTGCCTCCAGCCTCGAGACACCACAAGCACCGCTGTACCTGCACCCTCTCCTCACAGCTGGGATGGTGCTGAGGAACCGGCACCACAGCATCCGGCACCGAGCCATGGGGCCACAAGGAGAAAGGACGCAAGAGCCGGGGGCTGCCGGGGGCCGGAGGTGGCCCAGGCCAGGCCGGGCCTTCCCCATTCGCTGCTGCCACACAGCCAGGCCGCGGCGGCTCCGGCTGCCCCGCACGCACGGCCACTCGCTCTGCCCAGCCCGCTGCCCTCGGCCCTGGCGTGGCAGCTCCTGGCGCTGCGGCTAAAGGCTCCGGGCGGCGCCCGGCCGGGAGACGCTGCCCCGCGGCAGCAGCCGCCTCTCGCCCCCTCCCCGCCCGCAGGGCCCGGCCAGCCACGGACCCGCCCCCACCCCGCCCCTCACCGCCCTCCTCTGGGCCACTGCGCATGCTCTGCCCTGACCGGCCACGCCCCCAACTCTTTGCCACGCCCCTCTTGGTCCCTCCCCTTGGCTCCCCTGCCCCCCCCCAAACCCGGCCCCTGAACAGCGCACGCGCACTGCTGCCTCCCTCCCGCCCCTCCCTGGGGTCCCACCCCGCGAGGTCACGTCCAACGGGAGCCAATTGGAGGAGTGAGGGGTGGGAGGGTCTGTGGTGCAGGGGGCGTCACTTCCGGCTGTGGGGGCGGGGCCTGTGTGTCCCTGGCTGCTGGTGCTGGTGCGTGGGGAAACGCTGCTGCCGGGCGCTGCTGCCGCAGGGCCCCGCTCTGCCCCGGGGCCTGGGCGAGTCTGCGGGAGGGGAGCGGAGGGGAGGGATGGGAGAGAAACCTCTGCACTGCGCTGGGGGCAGCTGCTGCCCGTGAGCATCCCGGGGACACAGTGGGGGGTTTCAGCCCGCGCTGCGGCCTGGCGGGTGCCGAGAAGCCCTGAGCTGTGAGAGCTGCAGCACTAGTGACCGCGCAGGCAGCAGGGCAGGAGGGAGAGGAACAGAGCAGCTGCTTCCTGTGCTGCTTCTGCCCTGGGATGTTCTCCCCTCATGGAAAGCTGAAACGCCCTGGGCGTGTGTGGGGAGACTGTTGGTGAAAGCAGATAGGCAGGAGCTGCTGTTGTAGTGTGCGGGGGCAGTGCAGTATTCAGTTTTCTCGATCAACCTGTGAAAATTTGATTTATTTTCAGCTTTAAGTTACAAACGTTAGCAGTCTGTCCTCTGCAGTAATGAGGAAAGAAGATGGCTGTGAAAAAAAGCACGGCCTGTGCCCTGAGGTATGTACATGTAGAGCTCTAGTGCTGTTTTGGTATCTTCCTCTTGTCCTCCTTTTGCTAATGAGGAAAGGAAAAAGATGCCCATAAATGGGCTCTGTCCTTGCTAGAGCAAGGAGAAGGATGTGAACACACCCTTGCATGGAGAGCTATTTCAAAGAGCTTACAGGTCAGACCCCGTTGCTTCTGTTTATTTCTATTGACCCCGGTGTCCTTATTCCTTTTTCCCAGGCCCTTGGTTAAACCTACATTTTAAAGACAGAGCATAAGGTGTGCACTGCTGCTGGAGAGGGAGATATATAAGCAGAGGTAGATTATTTTTTCTTGCATCTGCGTTGTGGCCATCCGTGTTCCCTGGCTGCAGCTCCTTTAGCAAATCCAAGCTCTCTCCATTCATTCCTGAATATGAAAATAAATTGGCTTTTCCTGTATGGTCAAACTACTTCTGACCCCCAGAGTGTTTGATAAGGGCAGAACAAGGACTCCCACAAGGTGAGTGCTCTCCTAAAACTGGAGAAAGATATGCTTCTGTTCAACAGTAGGTATTGCTACTACAACCAGCTATTTAAACTGTCGTCATCCCTGAATGTCACCTTGAGCAGGCTGTAGTGTTCTTTCTCTCTGCTGGCAGGCAGATGCTGGCCAGTTGTGACTGAAGAGAGCTCGGCACAAACTTGTGTCTTGCTCAAAGTTGACCTGGGGGACACAGAAATCATAAAAATCATAGAATCACAAAATAGGAAGGGTTGGAAGGGACCTCTGGAGATCATCTAGTCCAACCCCCCTTCTCTTGCAGGGTCACGTAGAGCATGTTAGAGAGGGTTGCATTCAGACAGGCTTTGAATATCTCCAGAGAAGGAGAAAAGATTCTGCCCTTATCACATGGGACAACTGAAAAGAGTTTGTCCCTGTCCCCTTGACACCCTCCCTTCAATACTGAAGACATTGATAAGATCCCCCCTCAGGCTTCTCTTCCCCAGGCTAAACAGGCCCAGCTCTTGCAGCTGTTCCTCACAGGAACAGAGACTTTGATCATCTCTCTCTGCTGGATTCTGACCCACGCTTGCTCACCTTGCGGTCACTCCTGCTAATAGCAGCTGGACAGTGTGCATTTAGAAGTATAGCAACTGGTGCATAGGTGAAAATCCTTTTCAAATGATATACTCAGGCAAATGGGGACTATCAAAATGTAAAAGTACCACTGAGACTGATGTTACCTCCTGCCTCCTGGGCACAGAAGTAAGACCATCCTAACAGGGAACTGTACTATTTTAACACAGTGAAAAGACCTAAAAAATTAAATCAGTTAATGCGTGCACTGTTCCCAAGTGTGGGTGTCATCTCTGCCACCCTTGAAATCATTCAAAATGCTGCTCTTAAGTGTCTCAAGAAATCTAAAAGTAGAAGCAAAGTCTTTCTCTCCGTTAGCTCTCTAGAATTGCTGGGCTTTAGATTACCTAGTGGCCACACAGTGGGGAGTGTGTGTGTTGGCATACACAGTCTGTGTTTTTTATGGAAATGAATAAAAACAAGTATTATGCAAACATCATTCAATGACATGTGCGTACCTTCCATCGAGTAGCCAAAGAGCAGTAACTGCTTAATTTCCTAGCAACAGAACTGGTCATGGTTGTGGTCATGGCTACCAGGTCTGGGAGTGTGGACCAGATGTATTTTAATAATTTTAACATTAATCCTGGCAGTAGGAACGGTGCTTTTCTCTTGTCTCATGCATGGGTCAAATATGCCTCTCCATGTGTAAGGAGATATCGGTGTAGACCAGCGTAATACTGAAAGGTGGTATGCATGAAATGAAAGGAGGGAATGTTAAGGGAATTTCCACTGTCCTCTAGTTTAGCAGAAAAAAGAACATGGAAGCTCATGTACCCTGCAAGCAGAACATCTTATCTGACTTCGCCTTAGGCCTGTTCTTGTACAAAGTTGAAGATCTGCAAAGAAGCCAGGTTAATCCAGCCAGCAGTACAAAAGTTGTTCCAAGGTACCAGCAGAAGAGGTGCAAAATCAGCTCATGAAGAAGATGGACCATATGAGGCTGTCACGGAACTCTCTTGTACTGTAACACAGCAAGAGGATGGGTAGAAGTAAAAATTGTGGATCGATCTGGCTGGTTGTGTAAATTAAAGTATTGAACATGTAACAATTAACTATTGCTTCAAAGTTGTAACAAAAAGCTGCTTGCGGCCCCTTCTTGTGCTGCCAGCCAAGAGGCAGCTTATTGCTAGCAATAAAAATTAAAAAAACTTAAAAATCTGACTCCAGCTGCTCATTACTGGTGCCTGTGAATGCACAAACGAGAACAGGTAATTTTGACACCATAACCCACTTCCTGCTCACACAGTACCTCTGCCCTTCAACAGTTTTCATCCCCTGCCCAGCAGTTTTGCGGCCTCGTGTCCGAGCAGGACCTCTGGCTCACGTGTTCCTATTCCCATCACGTTCATTTTCTCTCTTTCCCACCCAGGCCCCTCAGACTTCTCTTGGCTCTCCCACTGGTGGGATCTGTGAGTGGAAGACCGTTTTCCCGACCTCCGGACGTCTCTCCTGCCTTGTGCTGACACATTCACTTAAGTGCAGGAGCAGGACCTGCACAAACCTCCCAGCTCGCCAGACTCGAGCAATGCACTTGTGGGTGAAAAGGCTCCCTGCACTTGTGAATAGGGGGCTGTCTGGTTTGACAAGGAACGCTGCTCGGGAGGGTCTAACAGCTGAGTAGGAAGGCTGAAAGCAATGTAGGAAAAAAAAACAGGCTTGGGGGAAATGTGAGAAAAGGTTATTGAAATTCTTTTTTACTCAGCAATATTGCCTGCCTCCTGGAGGCTGGGTTACAAAAAGCACTTAAGGTGCGCCTTACTCTGCTTCTTTACTGGCACGTCCTTTCCAAAGACTATCAGCAGGTGTTACGTAGTTAAGCCTTGTTCTTGGCGCATACTCACTGTTAAAAGGTATGGCCTTCTCCTAGAGCAGGCAGCAGATTGCTGAGCACATCACCATTTCTATTCTGATTACAACACCCTGGGGTGAATTCGGGGCTGAATTTCTATACTTGCGCACAACTGTACAGGGATCCTTCACAATGTCTCCTGCCCCTCCCTGCCCCAGCTGTGTCCTGATCCAGCTGAGCAGTCCAAAGGACTTGGAAGGATAACCATTTTCCCTTTCTGAAAAGGAAAACTTAATGGCAGCCCCGATGAGGACACCTCCGGGAGGCTGGGGGATCAACAGTGTTAGGACCAGCACCCAGCACAAGGCATACACTTTACTAGGGCTAAAATATAATCAGTCAGGGTTATAGAAGGCTCTCTTCTGCCCTGTGTCATCTTCCAAGAAAGAGAAGAGCGAGCATCCTGAGCAGCCACAAATGAAACCCAAGAGTTTCCCAAAGCATCTCCTGGCTGTGTCTTCACTGGCCTCTTGATGTGCTGGGAACCTTCTTGTGCCTCCCCTGCTCACGGGAAATGCTTTTTTCTGCTACCAGGAACTGACCCGGGAAACTCAGAGGGAAAAGGGAAAATTCCCCTCCTCACAACAGATGAGAGTGTGCAGGGCTGGTCTATTCAGTACTCCCTACAAGAACACAGGACATGTAGTTCAGACTTCTCCCTGCTGCTCAGTCCCAATGTTCAAAAAAAGAAAAAAATCCTCACAAGTCCAGAAGTATCTACAATGGCTGGATTTGTTTTATTCAAAGTTGAAAAATACCAACTGCCAACAACAGCATGGCAGTGAGGTGGCCAGGGGGTTTACAGTGATGCACTGCTAATCTGTTCTGCACCATGCACACGGGCTCAATCAACATCCTCATCAAAGATGCTCCTGTTCCTGACTCAAGACCAGCCCGGAAGGAGTCTTTGGGGGCAGTGGGTGGTCTGCAGTCACTGTCCCCACAGGCAAGCATTTTCAAGGTCATTCTCAAAGCTGCCCAAGCAATCACCTGCTTCTCCCCACTCCTCTCACTTGAGCTCAGTCACAAGAAAAGCCAAACATCTCTGGAGGGTACATCCCTGGGTCGGCAGACCTGCTGGTGCCTGGGACATGCATGCTGCTATGGGACATCCTTTCTGGACCATATGGGATGGCCAGAGAAGCTGAAGAGCAGCACGGAGGATGCATGTGTGTCTTGCTGGAGCTGAGCTGAGCTGTGCCATCCCCCTCCCTGATACAAAGGACAGAAGAGGGACCAGCATGTATCCATGTTGAGTGGTCATGTCTGTACATCTCCCTCCTGAATGGGGAGAAGGGAGGGTGCAGTGCTGTGGGGCAGCCAAAGAGGCCAGTTGAGTCCCTGCTCCTGTGACTGTGTGGGAATGTGGGAGCGCTTCAGAGCTCTGCCTGCTGTGCAGACAGCTCTGCCAGAGACCCCTGTGGCAGCGTTAGACCTTTATCTGCCCGGAGCACAACCTCAGCTGAGTGGGCAGTGCTCTTCCGCCAGTCTATGCTCAATCCTTGGCCTGACTTTTTGGCCGGAGAGAAGCTGAGACTGGAGACGGAGCAGGATGTCCTGTGTCACAGATGTAGCTGAGCTCCTGCTGGGACAGCAGGGTTCAGCAGCAGCAAGAGCTGCTGAGGGGTTGCAGCAGCAGAACTTCTTCCCCTGTGCAGAGACAGGAGCTGCCAGGTGCTGCAGTTGGGCTGGCCCTGGCAGCCTGATGGATGAGTACATTTGGGTAAGGAAACTGGGGGGGGGGGGGGATGCAGACATTTGTGCCGTGAGCTGGCACAGAGAACAAAAAGTTCAGGAGATGTAGAAAAACCCAGTAAATTTGTAGAGCAAAACTGAGTAGCAGTCTCTGATCTGGGGCTCATGTGAAGCCAAGGTTTTACAGTCAGGTTTCACCCTGCCTGCTACATCCCAGGGGAGTCACTGCGATTCTGCTGTGCCTTGGGCCCTTTCAGCAGGAAGGAGCTGATGCAGAGGAACATTCATTAGGGGTCCCAGGCAGATCTCTCTGTGCTCTTTCTCTTCCACAACAGATCCCGCTTTTTCTTTCCCTTTTACACCTCTCATTCCAAGCACCAGCTCCAAGAAATCTTTGGGAAATTAATCACAGCCAGGGATTCTGCATTTTTAAGCATTTGCCCTTCCAAAAAGGAAACCTTAATGGCAGCCCTACAGAGGACACCTCAGGGAGGCTGGGTACAAAGAGATCCATCCTTTCATGGCCTCCAGCACTTCACCTCAAGTCTTCAGCAGCTGCCACTGGCTTGGGAACAAGTGTCTCTCCTGGTTTAAACAATGTCGTGCTTTATAAGAAACACCCTAGCAGAAACCTGAGCCCTTTGAAGGGACATCCCTAACAAGGAGAGGTGCCTGTGGAAAACAACATCGTGATACAGACCTCTGGAAAACATCCTCACAGGCTGATAACTGGAACCACCCAATCAGTGGTCTAGGTGCCTTCAGGGTGTCTCCAGGCTGCTAAGGGCATTGCAGCATCAGCTGTGGCCCCCTGAAAAAACACAGTATGCAGTTATACAAAGATACACAGGCTTGGAGTGACTGGGTTCAGCTACTGTCAACAGAGGCTCTTTTTCTGCAGAATCCAATGACATGCATGTACCTGAGAAAGAGTCATCACTAGGATCGGAGCTGCTCCAGCCTCTAGGGTGAAGCGAAAAATCTGAAATATCATCATTACAACACAGGGTGTCCTAATTCACTAGCAGTGGACTAAGACTACTCTTCAAGTCCTCATTTTCCATGGCAATGTCAGCCTCCTGCTTTCCTCGGCCTGAATTTGCTCTGCCCTCTTCCCTTTTACAGGCAGTGTTGGTGACAGGCCTAACTGGTTCCCTGACAGAATAAAAGCAAGCTTCAGCACAGCGTATTTGTTGGCATGAATCACGAGGCCAATTAAAAAACTTGAGAGCAGAAATCTCAACAGGACTGCTGACAGCTCACTTTGCATTCCATAGCACTAGAGCTCTGAATTGCTAAGAGCAGCCATCCACCAATACATGGGGAAAATAACGCAGTTTACCCTTCTCTCTTCTTCAGCAGCAAAGGGACTACTACCACCAAGACTACCCTCGCCACTAGCACACCGGAGATGACTTCAGAAGCTATTACAATGCGTTTGTGTAGATCTTTATGAGCTGAAGGCTCCGCTTTCTTCTTCTTACCCCACCTGGAGGAGAAATACTACCATTCTGCACACTAGAGTGGCAGACTCTGCATTACTCCTCACCTAATGGTGCCTCCAGATTTCCCAGGCAAGCTGAGGAGTTAACATGTCTGCCTGAGAGAAAACCCTGCAGCTGCAACGTTTTCTAGGTTCCATGAGGAACAGCGGGAACTCCCAGCTCCCTGCCAAGGAAGGCACTCCCAGCTCAGCACCCTAAGCCCAGCTCACAGAGGCAGGCTCTCTTGTGCTCCTGCTCTCTTGCTCAGGGACATTGGGGGCCCTGGCTGCAGAGAGGCACAGCTGCAGCTGGAACAGTACTAGCTGCACTTCCCAGCCCAGCAGTCGCTGTGTGCTCTGGCTTCCCTAACACACAGGCATCACCTCACCTTCCTCCTCTCACAGCTCTTCCAGGGAACACTTGAATGCATCCAGGTTCCAGCACTGCTCTCTGGGGACTTTTGCATCCCCTCACAGCACCAAAGGCATGCAGCTAAGTGCGGGAAGCCCAGAAATAATCGTTACACCTACAAGCTGGTCCTCTAGCCTTGGCCAACAGAAAAATGCCCTTTAGGTCTCAGAGGCTCCCCTGAAAATGTATGTGAGGATCAAGAGAGACACGTATCGTGGGCTTTCACCACTATATTCCTCCTACAAGCAGCACCATTGCTGCACTCACAGAATCTTCCAAAATGTGCACACTACCTTTCCGTCAAGAGCAGGCTGCTCTACTAGACTCAGGAGAGAACTAGAATTCACACGGTGCTTTCCGAGGTTCGATTTGATGAGACCAAAGCGACACACCTGGGCTTCAGAATTAAAAGCACCAAACACAACAGGAGTCTTGCACGGGGTCTCCTTCTCCTGTCTCACTGCACATGAGGGTCCCCTTGCAGTTACACAGACTGCAACAACATCTGCCCCAGTAAATCACAAACAGCAATAATCGCCACATACCAGAGATGAAAGGCCGCTCCAAACAGCCACTGCTGGCCGGTCTTCCTATCTCCTAAGGAAGGAGCCCAGAGGCACACAAGCAGTTAGAGGTATTACACCAGCTGACAAGGGACAGCAATTACCTGGCATCCCTCTTCCTTCCATATGCTTGGCTCCTCTATCGGAGACAAGCAGTCTGTGACTGCCTCCTTCCCAAAACATCTCCTCTTCCACAGTCTCATTATCTGTCCCTTTAGAAAGAAAGAAAGGAAAGGTGAAAGCAAGGGAAGTCTTTAGAAAGCAAGGAACTGTGAGCAGACCTAACTGGGACCTCATCAGGAACACAGTATCTTCAGGAGGCAATACTTCCCAAAGGGCTTGAAGACCAAAACTTCTGTCCTTGGTGGTCCAGCTAGCCCACTAGCCCAAACAATGTTTCATGTGCGGAGAAAAAGGTAAGGGCACAACATCTTCCAAGAAACTGGTGCAGACAGCAAAACCAGACAGGCTGGATGATGAGAAACTTGCATGTGCTCTTCCTGCTCACATGCCAATTTTTGGCATTTTGGTGGGGGCAATGTAAGAGGACACTGAATCATAGAATGGTAAAGTTGGAAGGAACCTCTGGAGGTCATCTATTCCAACCGTCAGCACAGCCCATACAGGGATTGAACCCGCGACCTTGGCATTAGCAGCACCACACTCTAAACAACTGAGCTAAACCTGCCCCCCAAGGATTCACATCACAGAGGACAGGAAAAAAGGGGCAGGCATTTCAGCTGGGGACAAAATCCTTCTGAGAAGCAAGTCCCATCATGCCAGGGAGCTTAACAGAAATTCCCCCTGCACTATTTTCCTCACAGCTTCTGAAAATCCCACAGAATATTCAGATGCTTTGTCTAGGAAGCTTCTCTCTGAGGATCTTCAGAGAAAGTAGTAAGTTACATTTCAAAGAATACAACACAAAAACAGAAAGGTTTCTTTGTGCATGGAAATCCATGGAGACCATTAACCCACAGGATCCCTCCCAGGCTTTGAATTCAGGAGCCACCTGAGAGGCAGGGTCACAAGTGTCTACAGGCACATCTACAACCAAATACAAATGAGAAGGTACCAGTGTTTTTTTTCCAATATGATACAAACTGCAGGGAAGGCGAGTGGATCATGTCACTCCACAGGATGTACATGTGGGTCTAGATTCTCAAAGCTGCAGAGTGGGGCAGGTGCCCTTTCAACTGGAACCGGCACCTCCCCAAATCCTGCATTGATGCAGGATTTTACATCCCTCAAAGATCAGCTGCACCAACAGCCTGGCCCTTGGTGCAATGTCCCTGACAAGGAGGTCTCTAATGGGACACCAAAGAAGCCACAGCTGGAGAGGCAGCATTTTGACCCAGCACACAAAACAGACCCTTTACACTTGCCTTGTACAAGAGCCCGTTGTACAATTGGTATGAATCTGGGCTTCATACCAAAGATGTTTGCTGGGTAGCCTGGATTCATCTGGAGGGCAGACAACTATTACAAGAGAAAAGACGATTTGTGCCAGTATTGAATAGCCACACCTCACCTGTGCAATTCAGAGCTCTCTCCAAAACCTCAGCTAGCTGAGAATCTGCAGAAGCCTCCCTCCAGCCACATCTGCAACTGGAGAAGAGATTTCCTTCACTTACGTATTCAGATAGATGGCTTTGGAGTCACAAAAGTGATCCCATAACATCACAAGCTGCTTCATTCAGGGAAAAAGGTATTAACTACTTGCCTGTAGCGTTCTGCAGAGAGGCCAAAACCTCGTCCAGACGAAAGGCTGGGAAAGCTTCACCTACAGGCACATCTGCAATCAGAGGAGATTGGTTTTGCTTCTCTGTCATGGCAGACGTCTTTTGAGCTACCATCCAGATTACAGCACAGAAAAGAATGTTTAAAAAAATCTTGTCCCTGGCAGCAAATAAAACCTGACTCCTTACCCCTGGGGTCCTGCAGAGGCTCCCAAACCTCATCCAGCTGAGCAGCCACATGTGCAGCATCCACAGGCACATCTGTAAGCCCCGAGGCACTGCCAGAGGCTGCTGGAGGGCTGCAGCAGAGCCAGCGACAGCCGTTCCCGTCTATGGCACAGTTCGGGGCAGCAGCAGGTTTGCAGGCAAAGCCAGTGCTGGGCTTGGCCAAGCTTTCCTCTTCCAGCCTCTTCAGGCTGTCTCCTGCCGCACCAGCTCCCAAAAAGGCCCCGTGGGCCCCATGTCCCCTCCTGCCCTGCACCTCCACACTACCTTCCCACCACCTGCTCACTGCAGGGGCCTATATTGGCTCCGGCACCAGCCCTGGCACCAGCACCAGTGGTGCTGCCAGCCAGGCCAACGGTGCTGCTGTCTCTGTGCTGTCTGTCCACCCTACCTGGGCCCAGCGCTCCCTGCGCAGCAGCCTGGGCATCACGGGCACACAGAGACCCTTTCAAAGGTGAGAGAGTGCAGCCTTGCAAGGACCTAGGCGAAAACGTTCAGCTCCCACAGATGCAATCTGTGAGGGGCCCACGCACTTCTATGGGCAGAGCTCTGGCAAGGAATCCCTCCCTCGAACCTTGCACGCTGCCTGTAGTTCATCTCCCCCACAACCCCCCTCCACTAAGCATAGGAGCTGGGGGTGGGGGGGATGTTGTTGTTGAAGACCAAGGCAAAGAAGGCACCAAGGACCTCACCTTTACCTGCCTCTGCTCTCTATCTCTCCTGCTAGGGAGCTTTCTCTTTCCTAAGGCCATGCCCATGTGCCTGGGCAACATTTCTAAACTCTTCCTCTGTAGCCTTCTCCCTTCTCCCTGCTCCTATCCCCCACGTGCTGCCTTTTTGCCTTCTAACTGCATCAGGAATTCGCTGTTTACAGCAGTGGTCTCCTGCTGTGCCCGTTCTCCTGAGCACAGGGCTGCACTCTTCTGGCACTTGGAGGCAGCTGCTTTTAAAGGCTTGCCAGCTTCCCTGCTCTCCTTCCCCCTTCAGAGCTGCCTCCCATGACATGCCCCCCACCAGCTGCCTCAAGGAGGTGAAGTCTGCTCTCTCAAAGGCCACATCTCTACAGTTGATACTGTCCTTCCCCATTGCCCTCAGCATCTTGAACCTCCAGGACTGCATGGCGACTACAGGCACCAGCACCTGCCCACCAGCATCCTGGGCTGCATTAGGAGGGCAGTCACCTCCACGTGATTCTTCTCCTCTCCTCAGACCCAGTGAGGCCACACCTGGACTACTGTGTGCAGTTCTGCCCTCCCCAGTACAGGAGAGACATGGCCATACTGCAGCAAGTCCAGCAAAGGGTCATGAAGATGATTACAGGACTGCAGCATCACATGCAGAGAGGCTGGGAGTGGTCAGCGTGGAGAAAAGAAGTCTCAGGGGGAATCTGATCAATGTGTTTCAACGCATTGGAAGAACAGCGGATGGAGGCCGACTCTTCTCCCTGGGGCCCAGTGACAGGACAAGAGGCAATGGGCACAAACTGGCATCTAGGAAATTCTCTTGAAACACAAGGGACAGGTTTTTCACTCAGAGGGGGTGGTCAAACACTGCCCAGGTCACCCACAGAGGCTGTGGGGTCTCTGTTGTTGGAGATATTGAAAACCTGACTGAACGCGACGCCAAGCAACCTGCTCTAGCTGACCCCCACCCTCTGCCGTTCCGTGGTTCCGTGACCCTGAGGTTGTTGATGTTCAAATCTCGGAACAAGCCTGAGTTCTCCCAGGCAGAGAGGACGCCACGCAGCAAGCTAGAAAGCTTCCTGGTCTTCAGAGGTATACAGACAGTGCATTAAGAGAGAGCCGACAGGTAAATCTTCCTTTAAAAAGCAGAATCACCCAGAACTCACTGAGATCAAGGGCAGGTCCTCGCCACCTCCCTCTGCTCTGCAGGAAGCATGTCTGCTTGCCCTTAGATTGCTCTCGGTAGTTCTGCATATCCCACCCCACTTTCACGCCTCAGCTATACATTACCTGACACCCCCATCCCCACCCCTGCCCCCTCCACAGGCAGCTCTGTCTGGCGAATGCTTCCCTTCCTCCTTCAGAAATGCTGGGCAATTCCACAGATTCATCCCATATTTCTGCCTCTCCTCATGTTACCTCTGACGACTTCTCTGAATTCCGGATCAGTTGCGGCCTTATTCACACAGTTTGAGGTACCAAGCCACAGGTCGGATTTTCCCCTAACTGCAGCCTGTTCCCTTCACAGCCACACGCACATACACACAGGGCCCTCCAGCCTGACAGCACCGCGCGGAGAGCGCACCTGAACCCTTGGAGGAGCCGAGACGCACCTGCGTTCCCCACGCGCACTGCCCCCAGCAGAGAAGCCCATGGAGGTGGGTGCCATCCGCTCTCACTGAGCAGCCCACAACTGACGGGACACGCGGAGCGACGGGGCTTGCTCTTATCGTGCTGAGAGAGGCCATCACACTGCCGCCTGCTGCCAAAGCCCCCGCCCTGCCCACTGTGAAGACACTGTCAGCTTGGGGAAGCTGCTGGGTCAGGAGAGGCCCCCGTCCTCTCCTCCAGCTCATCACCTCTCCACCCTGCCTTGAAAAGAGCAGGGTCCAGAGCTGCCAGGGACAGGGCGTGTTGCTGAATTCTGCTGCCTTTGGCTGGATGGCAGCGCTGAGGGGCTCTCTCTCTGCCCAAAGAAATAACATTGCTCCCTGACAGAGAACTCACGTGTCTGGGCCTGAACCTTCAACCAGACAGCTCAGGAAGCACCCTGAAATCGGTGGAAAAGCGCAAAGATCCAGGAAGGCTTGCCAAAGGTGTCCAAGCCCTGGCACCATGTCCTCTCCCAAAGGAACACTGGTCCTGTGGTCAGGGCGTCCTCTCTGTGCAGCTCAGGGCACCCTTGTGATGGCACCTCTGAGCTTCTGGGGCTGCTCTGCTCTCAGTGCAGCTCCCCAGGGGCAGAGTCCTGCCCAGCTTAGCTCACCCCCAGGCTGCTGATGAGCCTGTGTGCAAGACACAGCAGGAGCTCCGCTCACGCATGCCACTCTCACGGGGGCTGGGATGTTTTGGGGCTAGCAGCAGCCCAGGGTGCTCAATTCCAAAGGTGCCTTCTGTCTTTCCCATACTCCCACTGGGCTCACTGAGCTGACAGCGAGGCTGTGCATCTATGGCCAGTGCTCTGTGGGCACCAAGAGGCTGCAGGGGTCTCTGGAAACACTCAGGCACCTCGCTGCCTCTTCCTCAGTGTCCACCGGCAGCTCTGCGCTGCACCTGGCAATGTCCCGCAGGCTAGGCTAGGCAAGGAAGGGGTGATGGAGAGTGGGCTTTGGGGAAGTGCTGAGTCCCAAGCAGCACAGGAATGCTTTTGAAGAGGAGAAGCAGAAAGGGCTGCGCTGAGGCTGGGTACCCAAGAATGGCAAGGCCGCCCGTTGTCCCCAGGCACAGTATGTTGGTTCCCCAGGTACCTGGCTGCTCCCAGTTCATCAAAGAAGAGTTGCTCTGAGGCATGACTGAATGCACGTGCCCACAGCCTCCTGTGTTCGGCTGATGAAAGTGGTATCGGTGCAAACGGGCCTCTCCTCTTTCTGAGGAAGGAGGCAGAGAGCTTCTGCACATCCTAGGCAGTTCCTGAGCCTGAACATTTTTCAGTGCCTTTCCTTGCTCTCTTCCTTAGTTGGCAGGAGCTTGACCCACAACACCTCCCTTTTTGAGGGCACCCTGGCCTTCCAGGTTATTAGCCCACCAGCGCCCACATTCTTTTGTCTCAGCCCCAAAGGTGCCTCCTCTGAGTTTCGGTGTGTGCCAATGGTTCTTCTGCACCCCCGCCTGCACCCTAGTCCAGCCCCCACTTCACCCTCACAGTCTTCCTGACAAAGGGAATGATCTTGGCCTCTCTTTCTTCAGCAGAGCACAGCAGCAGCAGTTGAGGTACCTGCCATGGATGGTAGTTCCTCATCCTCAGCTCTCCCCAGCCCTCTGCAGCGCACCACACCAACACCAGCAGCTCCAGATGCTACGTGTCCCATCTGTCTGGACACCTTAGACGACGTTGCCTACGTGAAACCCTGCTTCCACAAGTTCTGCTTTGGTTGTGTGCTCCGCTGGTCGAAAACAAAGGCCGAATGCCCCCTCTGCAAGCAGGTTTTCCAGTCTATTCTGCACACAGTGCTGGCAGAAGATGACTACCAGGAGTATGTCGTGAGGCCTCCCAAAGATAGCTCTGGTGCCAGGCGGCCGCGACAGAGAGCTCCTCGGCGCCCTGCCACCAGGAGGCACCGTCGCCCTGCAGCTCACCCACAGCAGCAGTCCCCTGCTCCTCAGATGCCATCCTCTGCCCAGGACGGCAGCAGCCTGGAGGGGCCTCCAAGCCACAGCAGGCAGAGGCAGAGAGCCGGAGGGCTGCGGGAGCCAAGCCAGAGGCTGTCACCGCACAGGCAGGCCAGTGCTGAGAGCAGACCTCAGAGACATGTGCCAGCGACAGAGGAGGAGATGCTGAACTTCCGCCGCACTCTGTACCGCACAGGGATGCGCGTGCAAAGGGTTCCCCATGGCGGCCACCCCCAAGACATCTCCGCAGAGTTCTTCTCCTGCAATCCGGACAGCATTCAGAGGTTGCTGCCCTGGCTCCAGCGCGAACTGAGAGTCCTCTTTGGAGTCCACCAGTCACTGATCACCATCACGGAGCTCATCGTCCTGACAAACCTCAGGAGGTATGACCTGGACAGTCAGGCCTTTGCTGACGACTTAGAGCTGCTGCTGCTGAGTCGCACCAGGCATTTCGTCCAAGAGCTCATCAGCTTTGCCCAGTGCTCATGCACCATGGAGACCTACGACCAGCAGGCCATATATGATTGCCACTCTCACAGCCAGCACGAAGGAGGCCCCACAGCATCATTAAGCCCAGCAGCTGTTGCGGGTACAGCCACGACTCCAGGGCCAGCCTAGAGTCCATCCCCCAGCCGGCAGCCCTGGCTATACAACGGTTCCTGTCACCTTGTATGCAGGCCCCTGTGACATTGCCACAGCCACACAATCTCACCAAGATCTGCAGACAAACTCTGACAACAGGGCAGCTCAAGCAGGAGGAGAAGCCCAGAGACAGTTGCCGGCTCCTGCCAACCCCCAGGACAGTGACTCTTCGTCAGACAGCTGTGTCCTTGTGGGATATTGGAAGCCCTCGGCAGAGAGAAACCCTGAATGCATTGTGCTCTCCTCAAACTCGGAGCACTCAGCCCCAGCAGAGGAAGGTGACACGGGGCAGAAAGAGCAGCCACTCCACACACCCAGCTGCAGCCACAGCAAAGCCAGGGCGGGCAGCTCGCTAGTCTCTGCCATGCCAAACCAAACTAGCTGGAGCCACCCCAGCTGCTACCCTGCTGCCTCCAGGAGGAGAGAGAGCTCCAGCAGGGGCACATGGAGGACACGGCTGCTTGCGCTGTGCAGGGCTGCAGCCACATCCCCTTTGCTGATGGCAGGGACAGGCAGCGCTCACCCGGGAGGACCCGGCAGCCCACCAAGAGGAAGGCAAGCAGCTCTGAGGCCTGTGTCCAGCCCAGCAAGAGGCACGCATGGCCTCGGCAGTAGGAGGGAGAGTGGGACTGCCCAGCAGATGGTCAGCAAGCAGACATGAGAGCAGTCCAAGAAGCCTGGGGAGATGAGGACTACAAAAGAACACCAAAGCAAGTGGAAAAGGGGCTGGAGTGCTGCACTCTGAGGGCTGTCTTCAGCACGACGAGCTCTGATAGTCAGTTGGTGAGTAGTGTCATCCTTGGTGGAGGGGGAACTGCAATGCTAGGGGCAAAGACTCGTTAAGGTCCTTCTCAATGAGCTGAAGAAGGGCATGAAGGGCTCCTGGGGAAACCTTGGAGCACGAGCTGGGCTAGGCACTGGCAGGTGCAGAGCCCGCACACATGACCACGTCTGTCTGTCCCCACAGCTGTTAGTCGAAGAGCTGGCTGTCTAAAAGTACCTTTGGCAGGACACTGCAGCACCAGGTTTATAGAAAGACCAGCGCAATGCAGCTGGGTGCCATGACAAATGCTGAGCAGAGGGAAGGTGTCAGAACATCCCCATGCTGGGGATTCAGGGAGACCCTGAGGAGTCCCAGTGAAACAGTTTTCTCGTTGTCTGTGCCCTTTACACTAGTCTAAGAGATGAACGCCAACACCACTCCAGATACAGCATCTGGGCCCTGCAACATGGGCTCTCCTACTGCAGGATTTGTGTTTTCAATAGACACAGAGCACTGCTGTGCTGTCCAGGAGCCCCAGACAGATACGTGAGGATCGATGGCAGAGAGCAGTAAAAGGCTGTGCCAAGAGAGCAGCTGAGCACTGACAGAGCAGGTCCTGTCTGGAAGCAAAGTCCCACAGCTGTGCGATGTCCCCAACATCTCCCTCCTCCATACCGGAGCTGACTTCTAAGAGGTCCCTCAGCGTGACTCACTTGCCTCCTGTCACCCTCTGCTCTCCCTCAGCAGGCAAAGGAATGACACCCTGATTCCTGTCCTTCCCTGCTTTGTCTGGTGTTCCTGCTGGTGCCTTGTTTGTAGGAGCTCTGCACACCCATTGGAAGCTGGACAGAGGCAGGTAAGTGCGGTGGGAGAATTATGTGCACTGAGCTGCTTCGGGTAGGAATGGTTTGGATTGGGGTTTGGGTTTAGATTGCCTCCACGTTTTGCTCCTTTCACTCTCACCCCACCTGCCCATGGGATTTTATCTCCTTGTGTGTTTTAATTCTTCCCCTTTGTGCTGTTGCTGTGCAGTGCAAGCCACGGTGTTGGAGCGGGAGCTACCTTCCAGGTAAGAAGCTGGCACTGGCTCTCTTCAGCAGTGCTCTTGCTCTTGTTCATTTCAACTCCCTTAAGCCATGTAGCATGGGAGCTGCTGGAGAGCTGCAAGAGCTCAGGACACAAGAAGATTGCCTTCAGTTGCCTCGCTCTCCTCTGCTTGGAGGCAGAGCTAGCAGCACCAGGACATGACAACTTGACAACCCCACTTGGAAGCTTCTTTTAAGCAGCAGCAAGATCACCTCCGGGAGGTGCGTCACCTCAGCACGTCCAATGGCTCCTGCGAACTGGGCTGCAGCCCTGGTGAGTATGGCTTTGGCTGTGGGAGTTGGCAGGGCTGAGCAATGCAGGCTCTGGCACTCTCTCCCCAGGGCCCCTGCAATGAGGTGAGGAAATGCATGGCGTCTCTGATGTCTCCTTCCAGGGCCACCCTGCAGATCTGCAAGAGCAGATCACGCTGCCTGACCCCTGCTCATCTTTCTCACAGGCACTTCCCCACCCCCATGCTCCTGGTGTCACCTCAGCACAAGGCAGGGGGGCAGCTTCCAGCATGAGCCCTAGTGCTGTTATGATGGAGAGCAGGCAGGTTGCTGAGAGCAGTGGGCAGGAGAGAGGCTGGTGCCAGATCAGGTGCAGACAGGAGCGTTGGCAGCTGGGCTGTAGGAGGGGCGGCCTGGGGAAAGCAGAGTGAGCTGCTGGGGGATGAGGGCTTCGTGATGGCGTGCCTGGCTTCAGGTCACGGGTGGACAATTCCAACTGTTTGCTTTCCTGTCTCCTGCCCAGCACCATCTTTCCATGCCATCTGCGTGGCTCCTCAGGGCTTCTGTCTCCCTTCTATGACTCACACGTGCTTTACGCTGGGGACGATGAAGCGTGTCCCATGTGAGCGAACGCTGACCTGTCCGGTTCTTCTCCCAGCCTGCATTGCATCACCCACCTTGCGCACGGTGAAGTCCAAGGTGCTCTTGAGGTGCGTGAACCAAAGGCCATGGGCTGATAGGATGCGGCTGGAGAGACCCTGCAGAATGAGTCCATATTTCCCACTGCCAGCGACATTCCTGCGCATTCCACACCACAAGTTTCATGGGCAGGTACTTTGCAGAGCCCTAACCTTCCCACACAAGGATTTGGGCATGACTACGTTGGGAGGGGGTACATCCATTTGTGATGTTGCACAGCTTTGGGGACCAGGCACTCTCCCCACATCGTCATGCAGTGCCCCACAGCCTGGCTCAGAGGAGCTCATCTCTTTGCCTTTAGGGTGGTGGAAACAGACGGCACTAGGAGACCAGGCCCAAGACGCTGTGGCTGAACTACTTGCTGGAATATTGTTCCCATTTACCATAGAAGGGAATAGGGGAGTGGCAGTATGTACCTTTAGCGTCTCAGTAGGGTAATGGATTCTTGGTCTTCAGGGCCATCAGAGTTCAAAAGAATAAGTGGTATGCAGAAAAGAGAGGGGGGCAGATGACAGCCTCCGTTTCCAGTTTGATGCATGTACCACTGTTGGCTCGACCTAATTTACCTCTGAAAATGGCCAGCTTACTGGTGGAAGTGCCAGCAGAATCAAACAACTTAGCTCCCTAGCTTTTGTGAATGAATTTAATTGACGTTCCATTTCCAAAGGGGACCTGAGAAGCGTAAAACTCTCAGCTCCTTTGCACACCACTTGTGCTTGCAGGATGGGCAGCCTCACCTCAGTCTGACAGGCAGTGGCGTAAACTCTCCAGGGGGTCTGTCTCCCAGCAAGTTTTGGAGCCTCTAGAGAGCCCTGTGGATCTCAAGGCGGACAAGGCCTAGTGCACCTTGTGTCTTCAGCTGTGGGCTTGTGGAGTAGGGGAACGACACTTTGGCAGCTGCTGCTTTTCTGCAATGATGGTAAATGGAGCACAAAGAGAGTCATCCGCAGGCAGACATCTTCATCACAAGGGTCTAAGGCTGCACAGGATGAATGCAGCACTCGCTGGGGGGTGATGTTAGCTTTCCCAGGGAGATTTGTGCCCTTTTTCTCTTCTGCTCTCCCACCAGGAATGATGCCAAAGAGAAACCTTCAAGTGGCAGCCTCTGAGATTTTTCCTTCCTACAAACTGAGCCCAGCCAAGAGCCTCACTGAGCCCAGATCCATGTTTGTGCCTGCCGCGTAACTCTTTGCTGCAAGTGGGGAAATGCAACCACCACAAGCATCTACAAAATGACAGCAGGATGACACTTCCATTTCCAGGGCCTACGTAAAGGGATCAGCCCAGGGAGCAGCTGCACTGGAAAGGCTGTCTGACACTGACAGAGCAACTCAGCACTGCAACAGCCATCAACCTCATACCAGACCTCTGCTGTGCCAGCTAGTCTACAAACACACTGTCTCTGCCCCACACAACTGCCTCGTCTGCTACATGCAACCAAGAGCCAGCAAGAAGATGGGTCTGCAGGACACTGGCCACTCACACTCCCCAGGCACTGCTCTGCTCACTGCCTTCCCGTCCCTCCAAAACACAGGCACACAGGGAAGCTCTTGTGCTAACATCACAAGGTAGCCAAGGCACTCTAGGCTCACAGGGCATGTGCAAATGATCAGCACAAGATCAAGCACAGGGCTGGCTCATTGGGCAATGCTGCTGTTTTCAGAGGGGAGGGTTCTGCTTTCTTCAGGCAGAGCAGGCTGCTACTTTCCACCCCCACAATCTCAGGAACCTCCACCTACTCAGGGCAGGGATGGTGTTTTTCTTTAATAATACAACGCTGGAGGCAGCTCATGCCTCTCTGCTTTCCCCGTCAGTTTCACCACCCACCCAGAGTGTTTCAGCTTTCCATTAGGAGGGAACATCAACCAGTAGAAGAGGCAAAGAAAGCGGCTTCTCTCTTCTTTTCACTCTTCACCTGCTGCCTTAGGTTTCACTAGTGATGGAGCTCTCACAGCTCAGGGCTTCTCTGCACCTCTCAGGCTGCCGTGCTGCGACAAGAATTTCTGCTCTAAAGCAGGATTCAGGAAATGTGGAGGTTGCTGCGAGTTCTTATGCAGGCACAAAGCTGAGTGTATCAGCTAGTTACAGATTAATAATCTACAAGTAGAATCACAAAGAAAGGAATAGTTTCCCAGCAGATACAGAAGTATTCCTAATGGCACTTGAGGGATAGCATATGACGTACTGTGAGTAATTCTGGTTTCCTTGGAGAAAAAGGAACTGAGATTGCAACAAAAAGCAACAAAGGCAGGCTATGCAAATGCCCCAGAAGTGAAGTGCCAATCACACGGAAGCACACTAGGAGAATTCAGTTTGACATAGCCAAACTAAGACAGAGGAAACAGGATTGTTCCGTACAGGAGAAGTTGCTCTATGGAGAGAGAATCAGTTACCCTCACAAGCAATGCTGCCACAAGGAGCAATACCCATAAAGTTGCCATCAGGAAATGCCACTTGGATTTGAAAAGACTTCAAATTCCTGAAAAGGAAATTCTGTATGTGGCTCTCAATCAAGGAAATATCTCACAAGGGAACTTAAGTCTATCTATAAAATTGATTCTGCAATAGATTTGCCTGGAGCAGGTGACTGAACTCCAGGACCCAGGAGATTCTTTGGGAGGGGATGAGATGTCAAGAAAAAACAGGCAAATAGGGACCCAAACCTGAGTCACAGCGACAGGCACAGGAAGCTAAGCAGTGCCCCTTTAGCCTCTAGGCTAACCCCACTGCCCAAGCACACAGCGTTCCTCTGTGCATAAGGAATAAGACGACTTAGTAACTGAGGAGCAAACCACAACAAATTAAAAGCTGCTTGTGCCTATGCGATGGAAGGCATCAGGCAGTCTTCTTGCCTCTTTCAACCCCAGCCATCGCTTGGATAAGTTTTAGAGTGGAAAAAAAAAAGGAGCATGAAGTGTATATGCCAACTTCTCACTGTTCCTTCAGTTTTTCTGAGGAAGAAGATAGGTCCTCCCTGATTAGAGGATACCTCTAGTATGGCCATACTTATCAATTTGTAAGTTATAATGAGACAGGGATAATAAAAGTTCTCTCGGACTGTGACACTCTGAGAGCGTGTGAGAGACTGGGTCACTCTGAGAAATTGAGACAGGTACATAAAACCATAAAAAAGAGGAAAAATAAGAAGGAAATGGTCCCTTTGGAGAGATCATTAAGAACAAGCATTTGAGAACTTGCAATTACATGCTGCACTTAGATTCCATTTTCCCTCCTGCTGAGTGCAGTGAAAGAAAAGCAAAGAATTTGAAAAGAAACTTCACATACACAGTCAAGAGGTATGAGAACATGACTACACGGCAGCAGACATTACCTCATCCTTGAACTAGCAAAGGTTCCTTAGTCTATGGATATCCTCAGGGGTGGCAGTGAGGTCAAAAGCACTACTCCTGATCTCCTCTGGCTTGCCTTCCTCCGATGCAGCAGTGAGCTCTCTCACAGTGGCCTGAAAAAACACAGTGAAAGCGCAAAGGGCTCACTGAGCGCACGAACCGGGATGGAGCAGTCGCCTGAAAAAAGGCCCACCAAAAAGCCGGTCAAGTTAGACCTTGGAAACTGTCACAGTGTTTCAGAGCAGAGGATCACAGGCTTCCTCAGCTTGCTGCTCAGGTAGCAACAGCAGCCGGGTTCTTTGTTTCACACTCCTCGCTTGGAAGGGCACAGTTGTTTCAGGCTGTTCTCACTTCAGCAGTAACAGGGGAAAGAGAGGAAGCTGACAGAAAACAGGAGGACTAGCACAGGAGGACTAGCACAGGAGGACTAGCACTAGCACTGAAAACAGGAGGGCTACACAAGAAAGCAGCTCAGGAATGAACACGAGAACAGCAAAGGCCTCTTGTGCCACATGACGCTGTAGCCCTCCCAACACTGAGGTTTCAGACAACCACAGCAGGCGTTCTCCAGACCAAGGCACCAAAGACAGGAGTCTGGAAGAACTGGAGGCAGGTGAGCTCCAAAGGGAGCTGAGCTGACAACCAAAGGGGAACAGACAACAACACTGGAGTCAGGCAATAAAGACACCACAGGGTGCATTAGACTGGTTGCAACACGGCTGTTGGCATCCAAGTGTGCTTAAGGAAGGCAAACAACCCCTGGGCCTGTTAGGATAAAATACCTGGATCTGCAATAGGGCTGGGTTCACAAAAAACAACAACAAAAAAAAAATAAAGAAAGAAAAAATATCCCTTTTTCCTCAGGCTGTAGTATGACTCTGCAGGCCCTTGTTTTCCTAGCCCTCTGAAAGCCAAGTGCTAGCAAACAAGGACAGACCGTCTGACTAGCAGACAGTGCAAAGAGTCTTCCTCATGCATAAAACAGCGAGAAGGATACTTTTTCACACAAAAGCAACCAACCAACCAGCACATTCCTCCCTTTCCAAACTCCCAAGGTCCTTCTTTGGGATGGCTGCTTTCAAACTATCCCACTGTGTACTACTGTTTCTGTGCTCAGAATGGCACAGAAACAAAATAAGTGACAGCAGGCAACCTCTGGGAAAGTGTCATTTGCAGAAGAATGCTCTCCTCTCCCCTGGAGAAAAAATAAGGCAGCAGAGCATTCTTTACAACATACAAAGAGTGCAATGGCTGAGTACACTCAATCATCATTCCCTAAAAATGAAATGATAAGGAACACTAGCTTACCTCTGCACTGGCTTGCTTCACTGCTTTGCCCTTGTCACAAGCATTTTCTGCTGGTCTGTAATGCCTGAGAGAAGCAGAGAAAGACAGCAACGAGTTGTTTCAATGCCATCACCTCCAGTGCTGATGAATCCACCTCAGGGTTAGGAGGGGCCCTTTTTGCAGTGCTCAGTCTGGCTACATCCTCCATTGCACAAATGGACAAGGGAAAACATCACATCAGCTTCCAGCACTATTCTTTCTGAGCAGCAAGAGAAAAAAAGAGAAAAGAGAAAGAAGAGCTCTCATGCTTTCCCACTGTCTTCTCTCAATGCGTGGCAGGAGCCTTTCTCTTTTGCTGTGTCACTTTCACTCATTGGAAAAGGGGGAAGCCACCAGCACCTCCTCTGTAAAGCCCTTGGTGATCTACTGGGGAGGAAGACTGCAAGCTGCATGTTATCCTGCCAGGGAAAACAGGAACATTTCCAAGCATACTTGCCTCCAAGCACAGTTAGCTTGGAGGCAAGTAAAGACCAGCACACCGAGCTACAACTGGACGTCTCCAAAATGCTCACTTGCATTTTAGAGGCCAGTCAGCAGAGTGACTATCTCCACCTGGAAAGGAGTACCATTAAACCACATAGGCTCTGAACACCAAGCACATACACAGACATTCCCTGTATACACCTCTACTGCCCCCCAAAGGAGTACTTTCACTGTCACCAGAGATGGGACTGTTCACTCTGGCTCAGCCTTTGCGTCTAACACCTGGCTCCTGCTGAGGCCTGTGGTAGGCTGCGGGCAGCACCATTAGGCTACAGCGAGAGCAAACACATACACCACACCCTCGCGGACAAAAAGAATGAGGTCTGCCATCCTTGCAGGTTTTTCAGTAACTCTTTGTTTATACCTGCCAAGTCTGGAACTCTTTGCAATTAAGTCAATCCTTCCCCAGTAACCAAAAGGACCAATAGGGATGGTATGGACCAAACTTCCCAGCTCAAAGGTACTGGAAGGAAAATGCTCTCCACGCAAGGGTGTGTTTAAGTCCTTCTCCTTGGTCTAGCAAGGACAGTGCCCGTTTACGGCCATCCTGTTGCTTTCTTCCTTAGCAACTGCAGGAAGAGAGGAAGCTTTCAACAAAGCTCTAGAGTGCTACATATAGTTACCTCAGAGCTCAGGCCCTGCTCTTTTCACAGCCCTCTTTCCTCCTCACTCCTGGACATGACACCTTGCGACTGTTCCTAATTGAAAGCTGAAGAAAGAAGTCACATTTTCACAGGTTGATCGAGAAAACTGAATACTGCACTGCCCCCGCACACTACGACAGCAGCTCCTGCCTATCTGCTTTCACCAAGTTTCCCCCCCACACACCCAGGGTGTTTCAGCTTTTCAGGAGGGGAGAACATCCCGGGGCAGAAGCAGCACAGGAAGCAGCTGCTCTGTTCCTCTCCCTCCTGCCCTGCTGCCTGCGCGGTCACTAGTGCTGCAGCTCTCACAGCTCAGGGCTTCTCGGCACCCGCCAGGCCGCAGTGCAGGCTGAAACCCCCCACTGTGTCCCCGGGATGCTCACGGGCAAGCTGCTGCCCCCAGTGCAGCGCAGAGGTTTCTCTCTCGTCCCTCCCTTCCCCTCCCCTCCCACAGACTCGCCCAGGCCCCGGGGCAGAGCGGGGCCCTGCGGCAGCAGCGCCCGGCAGCAGCGTTTCCCCACGCACCAGCACCAGCAGCCAGGGACACACAGGCCCCGCCCCCACAGCCGGAAGTGACGCCCCCTGCACCACAGACCCTCCCACCCCTCACTCCTCCAATAGCTCCTGTGGGGCGTGGCCTCGCGGGGCGGGACCCCAGGGAGGGGCGGGAGGGAGGCAGCAGTGCGCATGCGCTGTTCAGGGGCCGGGTTTGGGGGGGGCAGGGGAGCCAAGGGGAGGGACCAAGAGGGGCGTGGCAAAGAGTTGGGGGCGTGGCCGGTCAGGGCGGAGCATGCGCAGTGGCCCAGAGGAGAGTGAGGAGCGCGGTGAGGGCGGGTCCGTGGCTGGCCGGGCCCTGCGGGCGGGGAGGGGGCGAGAGGCGGCTGCTGCCGCGGGGCAGCGTCTCCCGGCCCGGGGCCGCCCGGAGCCTTTAGCCGCAGCGCCAGGAGCTGCTGCGCCGGGGCTGAGGGCCGCGGGCTGGGCAGAGCGAGCGGCCGTGTGCGTGGGGGAAGCCGGAGCCGCCGCGGCCTGGCTGTGTGGCAGCAGCGAATGGGGAAGGCCCGGCCTGGCCTGGGCCACCTCCGGCCCCCGGGAGTCCCCGGCTCTTGCGTCCTTTCTCCTTGTGGCCCCATGGCTCGGTGCCGGATGCTGTGGTGCCGGTTCCTCAGCACCATCCCAGCTGTGAGGAGAGGCCGTGGCTGCAGCGGTGCTTGTGGTGTCTCGAGGCTGGAGGCAGCAGGCAGCCGGTGCCCCGGCTGACAGCCCCGCTTTCCCTGGGGCAGGTCCCCAACTCCTCTCTGAGCCCAGCCCGGCTGTGGGCACCATGAGGAGCAGGACGTGCGGAGGCTCCTGAGGGCTGTGGCCAGAGCCAGGCTCTCGGGTATCACGGCAAAGTGGCTGTGGAAGAGCTGTGCCCTTCTGGAGGGCGCTCACAGCCCCTCGGGACACCTCCCCAGAGACAGTTGAGGCTCTGAAGGTGACATTTCCTCAGGAAAGCCATGACCCACAGGCACATCACACCCCTGTGTGCTCAGCTCTGCCCCACAAACACCTCCTGGCAGCGAGGCAGTGTTGAGGGGTATCTGCATGTTGGCAGGTGCTCGGGGTAGCGAGGACAGATCCTGCTGGGGTTGGCAAAGGTGCTGCTGGTGCTGTGCATGTCGGGGGAGGAACTTTGTGAGCTTCCTTCAGACCTGCTGGTCTCTCCATCAGCTTTGGAGTCTCGGGCTCTTGTCGAGGCTTGGCAGCTCCTCTCCCTTCCCCCCATCCCAGCAGCTGGGACCTGAAAGCAGAGATGTGGGGAAGCTCCTTGCCTTTGGTGTCATCCCTGCCTGCAGCTACCTGCTGAGAAGCCCCTGGGAAGTGTCCTGGAGGTGAGCAGGAGCTGTGAGGAGCCCTACCCCATGCAGACCCCTCTCCGTGGAGGAATAACCCTGCCCTGCGTGGGCCACTCCTTCACCCTAGAGCTTCCCCAGCCCGTGTTCAGCCTATTTGTAGTTATCCCTGTGTTGTCCCCAAACTGCGTTCTATTACCCAGTGTGCAAGCACCCAATAGACACACAGGGTCCAGAAAATTTTTTCTTTCATTTCTGCACAGAGATGGGTTGCAGGTGGTAGATCCACAAAGCTAGCACACCTTCTCTGCTTCTGACTCTTCTTCCCTTCTTTTCCTTGAGTCTTGTTTGCTATTTGCAGGGTATTTTTCACAGCATCGCTCAAACAAGGGTGGCAGCATTTCTTTGGCAGGAGACTTGCCAAGTGCTGAGCTGATGGTGATTCAGCTGGGCAAGCTGGTGGGGGAGCAACCTAGAGGAGACACTGACTGCAAGAAGAGTGAGGAAGCAATGGCCTGGGATGGCAAGCAAAGGTGCCAGGTGGTGTGGGGAAAAACAAGCCCATCACGACAGCAGCAGGAATGCAGGGAGCTGTGGCGTGGGCTGCACAAGGAGCCACTGGAGAGGGCTGAGGATTAGCAGGCAGAGCGAGGGGTGTCCTTGGAGTGGCTGTGTGCTCTGGAGTGCCTGAAGAAGGGCAGCCTGTGCAAGGGGCATGGAGTGCAGGGGTGGAGAGAGGCAACTTGGTGGTGCTGCCCGGCTCTCAGCTGCCAGGCAGGCTCCAAAGCTGAAAGCAGAGGCTTGGAGGCAAGGCCATGGGGATGGGTGTGCCCATGGGGACTGCCAAGGCGTTGTGCTGGGGGTGCCCCCAGCGATCCCCGGGACTTGGTGAGGGGTGTTTCCATGGTGAGCAGCAGGGCTTGGTGGTGGTGGTGCCATAGTGCCTCCAAGGCCCTGCTGATGGGGCTGTCTCCATGGGGACTGTGTCCCTGCTGGGAGCAGAGCCCCTGAGGTCCTCACTCTGAGGAGAGCCGCTCCCTGAGGAGGCAGCAGCTGCCCTTGGGGCCAGAGCAGCAGGACCCCAGCAGAGGATCCTGCAGAGGGACGAGGAGCGGCAGCAAACGTCTGCTGTCAGGCTGCACACGCACTGCCAGGCACACCGGAGCGCAGGGGCGAGGTGAGCCATGGGACTGGAGGCAGGGGCAGGCAGCAGGCATGGGAGCTGCCCGGAAAGCAGGCAGCTGGTTTGGCAAAGGAGCTGGGGTGAAAGAAGCAGGCAGGAGCTGCTGCGGCCAGGGGGGAATTTCTTGCCAGTCCTCGGGACTTTTCCTGGGACAAAGCACAGCAACCTGCACGCTCCAAGGCCCCCACGGAGCCCGTGAGCTCTGCGCTGAGGGGCAGAGAGCAGCTCTGGGCCCAGCTCAGCCAGGCCGCGTGCAGCCAGAGCTTCCCTTGCCCACAGCCCTCAGGTTTCCTGCTCTTCACCAGCCACTCGGACCAAATCAACCACCTCCACCCTGTGAGTCCTTCTGCCCACAGGTGGCCAGCAGCAGCTGCACGCAGCAGTGCAGCACAGCCAGAGCCCAGCTTGCTCCCACCAAAGGCACAGGCTGCCTCGGCTGCCCAACGCACAGGGCTCACGGGCTTCTGCACGTGTCCTCGCAAAGGTGCAGAGATGACCATGATGATGGCCTTGAAAGTCTCTGCCTGACTCCCCGGAGCTGCCGAGGAGCAGGTGGGAAGTGCTGGCAAGGAGCAGGAGGTCTCTGCCTGCCTGCAGGCTGACTGCATGCTCTGCCTGGCAGCCTGCAAGGACATACCTTGGGGTGCCCAAGGCAGCTGCCATTTCCCATCTCTTGCCCCACACTGACAAAGCCTCTGCCCAGACAGCCTGGCTAGCAGGAGAAGCAGAGCACCCTCAAGACCCCTGCCTTGCTCTCTCCTGCTCCTGCCAGGGCTCAGCTCCAGCCGAGGCTGCCTCCTGCAAGGCTTGGCCCTCTCCCAAGTGCTTCTTACAGCCCCTGTGTCCCTGACATCATGCACAGCCAGAGGCACCAAACTCCACAAGCCTTCAGAATTGTTTAGCTTTGTACGTCATTTCCACTTGGCAGATTTTGGAAGGACGTGACTTCTTTGGGGTGTCTGACATGGCATTTTCATACACCACCTGCTTTGCCATCCCACTGCTGTTCGTGCTGGCATCTCGTTACTTATTTTATTTCCCTCACATACACACCCCACTTTGACTTTCTCAATCTTAGCATGCTGCTGGAGCAAAGGAAAGGAACTGGGGTGTGTGTGGGGGGTAGGCGGGGAATACAGAGGCTGTTGAAAAAGTGCAGAAAGCAGGTGTGTAAAAGCAGGGGACTCTGCTGAAAGAGTGAGATTTTTCTGCTGTCTTGCTATGGGCAAAAGCAGGAAATGAAGAGAAAAGAAACTTCTGTCTTCCACAGCAGCTCTATGGAAAGAAGTGGGGACAGGATGCAATGGGTCCACATTGGGGCCCCTCGCCAGCAGGCAGTGGGGCAGGGGCTCATTGTAAAGGAGTTTTGGGTGCCAAAACAGGAAGAGCATCCCTCCTCCTCAGCTACAGAGGTGAGGCAAGGACAAGCATCAAGTGAGAGGGAGGACCGCTGGTCCAATACCATCAGCCCAGGCAACAGTTCCTTGTTCCCAATGCTCCTGCAGCTCCCTGGGGGCCTTCTGGGGCTCCTGTTTGAGGAGGCACACAGAAGCTCTGAACTGAAAAACCTGCTGTGGATCCCAGGCAAAATCCTGCCTGAGAAGCTTGTGTGTCTCGGGAGACCATGTGGCAGCCAGGACTCCTGGGTGCTGGGGCTGGGGCTGCCCTGATGCCCAAGACCCCTCTGGAGATGAAGGAATTTATCAGAAATGTTTGGGAAATAACTGGGGGAAGGGAGGGGATTGCTTTCCAGGACGTGGGAGGAAATCTCTCTGCTCCCTGGCTGGGTCATCTCCACGGCAATGGCATCATGAGCCCCCAGATGACACGAGCTGAGATCACAGCAGGATGTGCTGCATCACAGGGAGGTCTCCATGGTACCATGGGTGGGGGCCCTCACTGCCCTGCGAGGCCCAGGCACTGCTGGGCACTGCTCACGCAGTCCTCACCACTGTCCTTCGTAGTGGCTCCGTGGGACTCAGTCTGTGGGGAGCACAGCTGTATCGAGTCTGAGCCACCTGCAATGGTCAGACTCGGTCAGTGGGGTGCACAGCTGCACCGAGGCCGAGCTACCTGCATTGATGGACTCAGTCAGTCGGGTGCAGAGCTGTACCGAGGCCATGCCACGTGCATTGGTGGTACTCCTTCAGTGGGATGCACAGCTCTACTTACTCTGAGCCACCTGCATTGATCGACTCGGTCAGTGGGTTGCACAGCTGTACTGAGGCCGAGCCACGTGCATTGCTCAGACTCGGTCAGTGGGGTGCACAGTTGCACCTAGACCTCGCCATCTGCATTGATGGAGTCGGTCAGTAGGGTGCACAGCTGCACCGAGGCCGAGCCACGTGCATTGGTGGGACTTGATCAGTAGATTGCACAGCTGTACTGAGACCTCGCCACCTGCATTGGTGGGACTCGATCAGTTGGGTGCACAGTTTTACGGAGGCTTCGCCACCTGCATTGTTCGGACTCGTTCAGTGGGGTGCAAAGCTGTACCGAGGCTGCGCCACCTGCATTGCTTGGACTCGGTCATTGGGGTGCACAGCTGTACTGAGACCTCGCCACCTGCATTGTTGGGACTCGATCAGTTGGGTGCACAGGTTTACGGAGGCTTCGCCACCTGCATTGGTTGGACACATTCAGCGGGGTGCAGAGCTATACCAAGGCTGAGCCACGTGCATTGGTGGGACTCGGTCAGTGGGGTGCACACCTGCACCGAGGCCTCGCCACTTGCATTGGTGGGACTCGATGAGTGGGGTGCAAAGCTGTAATGAGGCCTTGCGACCTGCATTCGTCAGAGTCGGTCAGTTGGGTGCACAGCTGTACTGAGGCCGAGCATCGTGCATTGGTCAGACTCAGTCAGTGGGTTGCACAGCTGTACCGAGTACTTTCCACCTTCATTGGTGTGACTCGGTGAGTGGGTGCGTAGCTGTACGGAGGCCTCGCCACCTGCATTGGTGGGACTCGGTCAGTGGGGAGCACCGCTTTATGTTGTCCGAGCCACCTGCATTTCTCGGATTCGGTCAGTGGGGTGCACAGTTGCACTTAGACCTCGCCATCTGCATTGATGGAGTCGGTCAGTAGGGTGCACAGCTGTACCGAGGCTGAGCCACGTGCATTGGTGGGACTCGGTCAGTTGGGTGCACAGCTGCATGTAGGGTGCGCCAGCTTCACTGGTGGGACTCGGTCATTGGGGTGCACAGCTTCACCGACGCCGAACCACGTGCATTGGTCAGACTCGGTCAGTCGGTTGCATAGCTGTACGGAGGCTGCGCCACCTGCATTGGTGGGACATGGTCAGTGGGGAGCACAGCTGTAACGAGGCTTCGCCATGTGCATTGGTGGAACTCAGTCAGTGGGGTGCACAGCTGCACCGAGGCCTTGCCACCTGCATTGGTGGGACTTGGTCAGTGGGGAACACCGCTGTATCGAGTCCAAGCCACCTGCATTGGTGGGACTCGGTGTAGTGGGGTGCACAGGTACACCGAGGCCGTGCAACTTGCATTGGCGGGACTCAGTCAGTGGGGTGCACAGCTATAACGAGGCCGAGCCACCTGCATTGGTGTGACTCAGTCAGTGGGGTGCACAGCTGTACAGAGACGTAGCCACGTGCATTGGTCAGACTCAGTCAGTGGGTTGCATAGCTGCACAGAGGCTTCGCCACCTGCATTGGTGGGACTCGGTCACTGGGGTGCACAGCTGTAACCAGGCTGCGTTACATGCATTGGCAGGACTCGTTTGGTGCAGTGAACAGCTGTCCTGACACTGCACCACCTGCCCTGTTGGGACTCGGTCAGTGGGGTACACAGAGAAATACTTTGAGAAAAGCCTTGCAAATTTGTAACAAGACTCTAGGACAAGGGAGGTAGAAAAGCAGTACTGCCAAGTATAACCAGCTCCAGCTAAATAACCTTGATGAAACTGCAGCGCTTTGAAGAATGCGAGGGGTAGGTAAGACAAAAACAGCAGAATAATCCAGAAGAGACCTTACGTTCATTAAGGCGTATTAATATATTAAGCTTCACACCCCTAAATTAATAATGAGATCGAAATTACATGATAGTGATGTTACTGCCTCTTCTTCACTTCCTATGCTAATTAACAAGAGCATTAAAACGCAAGTGCAGAGCAATTATCTGATGTAATGAAACTGTAACCAATGGAAAGGTTTGTATAAAATACTCCCTGAAAAGTATTTCTCAAGAATGAGAGGGGTGAAGGTGTGCTAGCTTTGTGGATTTACCACCTAGAACCCATCTCTGTGCAGAAATGAAATAAACAAATATCTTGACCCTGTGTGTCTATTGGTTGCTTGCACACTGGGTAACAGAACCCAGATTTGGGACAACAGCAGGACAAACACTTTCTTCTGAAATGGCAAAAGGCAGTGAGAGCTACATGGGGCTCCTCACCACTACCACCCAAAGCACAGGCAAAATCCAGTCCCTTGCCAGGGTCAGCAGGGTCAGCACCTGACCACACCACACTTAGCACACTGATGGCTACACATGGCTGCTTCCTTATTTCCCCGTTACAGCACAGAAAGGTCACACTACAGCACGATGGTGGGGTTACTTGCAGAGACTGCACCTGCAAGGAAGAGAGACCCGGGCTGCACATCCCTTGCAGGGCACTTTTGCCTTGCTGCTCTCATTCAAAGGCACTCCTCCAAAGAAATGTGGTACAGGAAGGACTCAGCCCCTTGACAGTCAGCTCCCAAGAACTCACCTGCCTTTCTCCAAAGACCACCACACCACAAGGCCTTCACTCCTTCAAAGGGATTCCAGCAGGCTAGGGCCCAGCCAGAAAAGCGCATCTCCCACAACGTCCGCTCCTCTCAGCAAACACTGCTGCAGACCAAAGCTCTTATGAGCAGAAGGAATTGAGAGGAAAGAAGGGAAAACGCAGGCTTGGTTCGCATCCCGGAGCAAGGAGATATACACTCCCTGGCCTTCAGGAAAAATTCATGCTGCAGATCCTGGAAATCACTTAGCATCCCCAAGGCCTGAACCTCAGTGCATCAAAGGCAGCAGGCTGCCAGCAACTCTGGCCCATGACACCAGGGCAGCCTAGGCCCAGCCAGCATAGTCACACCCTCACCTTGCAGTGCTCCCCAGCTCCCTACTCTGGCACCAATGCCCACACACAGCACTGCCCTCACCAGCTATCTCCTCCCACAATGAGCACCAAAACACTGGGACCACCACCTGGCTCCCCAACAGGGAACCCCTGCAGTGAAACACCCTGCCCACACCACTGCTCACCTCACAGAGGGTTGCCAACAAAGTGCACCTCTGCATCAGCAATGCACAGGGCACCACAAGTGCCCCACAACACAGCCCAGCTCTCTAGCTCTTCAGTTCCCTTCTAGTCCTCCAAGGCTTTGCAACACGCACTGCCTCTCAGCATCCATTCACAGTCCTACACATGGTTACTTCCCTTCCCCAGGAAGCAGAGGAGTGCTCTCACAAGCCCTGATCAGGCCACCTCTTGCCATTCGTTTGTGCCTCAACTTCCCTGAACAAGAAATCTCTTTCAAAATGTGGCTGGTACCTGTTTGGGGGTGACATTCCTTCTGTCTCCTCCAACAGACTTTGCACCCATTCTCCACTGGCTGCATACTCGGACAAAAATCATCAATTTCCAAGTGTTACAGATCCAAATGTGTCATAAAAGCACGTGCACACCTGAAAGACAGGCACAGCATTTAGACCTTGCAGGAACATCTCACAAGCTCCCTCCTGTTTCCACAGGGGGAATTTCCAAAGCACACACACATGCTGGCAATCAGAGATAACTAACACTGCTTAGACTAGCATTAGATTGATTTAGCAGTTTAAAAAGCCTAGCTGGACTCTTTAGCTGTCTGGCAGCAGGCTGCAAGCTTCTACTTAGCAACAAGGGGGAAAAACAAACTCCACGTCCATATTCACTAGAGAACATCACCCGCATTTTAAATGTAGTAGTACTAACTCAGGATCATGGAGTGGAATAGAATTGGTGTCAGACGATGGGGGACATCTGCTTGATTAATTAGTTGACCTTCTGTATTGCTGTAGAGCTCTGAAGCAGTCAATCCCTCCTCTGGCAACATGCAACAAACCCAGGAGTCACCTCACCACCACCAGCCAGGCCATGAGGCTTCTCCTGACCTGTCAGCTGCTCACAGAGAGGGGACCGCAAAAGTATAAACCCCCAACACACGCCTGCTGATGGCCTATTGGCTTCAGAGACACTAGTTGCCTCAACATAACTTCCCCAGCCATGAACCACTGCTGCCCGAGCAGGTACTCGGAGAAAGGAGACCTCACACTCAATGCCCAGGCCTAAAATCCTGCTGCCGGTCTATAAGGGACTGAGAAAGACGGGAATTCGCAGTCACCTGCACAATCACGTCTCTGTCACTTTCCAGGAAGCCCCTAAGGCAGAATTACCTCACTAGAACTTCCCCAGCCAGCAGACAAATCCTGGCTGATCCGCTGCTCAGGCAGAAACCATCTCAAAAACACATCCCAGTGCGGACCTGCTGCTGCCCTATCCACTGCTCCGCGGGAAGTGACATCACAAGCAACAGCCACGCCTTCTCCCTCCAGCCGGCCTATCAGGGACTCGTGCAGAACTGACCTCACCATCAACAGCTGAGCCATGGGCCTCCTCCAGCCCCACCAGCTACCTACAAACACTTGATGGGACACAGGGCATTTTCTCATACAGCCCTTTTAAACACTAGGGACCTCACTGCCCACCCTGCTGCTGCCTGCAGCTCCCCCTGCCCTTTCCCATGGCTGAGCCACCTCCCAAATGGCCTCCCTGATTCACTTCCCGGCTTCACAATGCTCACAGTGCAGCAAAGCACCCATTACGTAGCAGTTGCAACCCCCCAAAATTACATTAGCTTCCACCTAGGTAGTCTCTATATGTAGCAAGAGAGCAGGGCCTCATGTCCCAGTCAGAGGGAGAAGCCTTCCCACAGCTCACAGTCTACTTCCTTCCCAAATACTGAACAAGCACAGCAAATCCTCCACACATCGAGCACAACAAGCATTCTCCTATTTTACGCACTGACAATTTGAGACATGGCAACGGACTCCGTCCAGGACATTTCAATTGCTGAAACCAGCAGAGCAAGAATTAAGCAACTCTTCCTCCTCATCTAGGATTATGGGAGTAAGAACGGCGGGTGCGAAAATGGCCGTTCGTCAACTTCCAAGGCCCCTGAAAACCAAAACACCTCACACTTAACAGAGCTCTTCTGCAAACACCCTTCAGGCTGCTCCCAGGGTCACAGGTCCTGGAGCACACCAAGAGCTATGGTGCAAGCACAACGACTTGAGCACGACACCTCGCAAGGACAGCAGCAACCTGCTCTCACTTTGACCAGCAGATCCCAGACACAGCTCTGAGCAGCACCTGGGGGCTGCAGGGGCAGCAGCAACTCAGGGAAACCCTTGAAAATGCATCTCAGACCCACAAAAGGTTCAAAGCTTCCTGCACCCAAACCCCACCAAGCCGCCCAGGCCCAGCTGCTCGGCGCAGGCCAGCACGCCTGGCTCGCAGGTCAGTTCCCCTCGGTGACAGGGCGCTGGGTCCCCTGCTCACAGCCCCAACAGCCCCTTCGGGAGCCCCTGCAGGAAAGCAGACCCATCACCAGCACCGCTGCCCCTGCTGCAGCGAGAGGGCACCCGCCGGCATTTGAACGCACCCACAGCCCCCACCAGCCCCACTCGCACCCGCTCTCACTCCTGCTCCCTTCTCGCCTGCTTCGCTCCCTCCCCTCTTGTTCCCTTCCTTTTCCTTTTCACATCTTGGACTCTGATTGGCTGGCACAGCTGTCAGTCAAAACCATCAGCTCGCTCCTCCTCAGGACAGCCAATAGGAGGGCCGCACTCAGGCGATGCCATGGCAACACTGCGCCCTCCTGCCCTGGCAGCCAGCTCTGCCCCCTCCCCCGCGGGACGGCGCCATCTTGTGGGCGGCAGCGCGGGGCGCGGCGGGGCCTCGGGGCAGCCCGGCGCTGGGTGCCCGGGCAGTGCTACGGTTTCCCGCACTGCCCCCGCTGCCCACGCAGCGATGGAGCTGGCCCACACAAGCCTTTGGGCTTCAGGCAGCCTTAGCCCAGGACCCAGTTCTGGCTGCCACATTGTCCTATGTGCCATGTGAGACCCTCAGGCAGGGCTCTTGCAGCAGCCCCCAGCCACCCCCAGAGCCCAGGATCCGCAGCAGTTTTTTGCAGTTAACAGTCTCTGTGTAGCACCTCGGGAAGAAGCCCCCGAAGCCCTTACCTTCCATGGAGGGCCACAGGAACACTGGGAAGAAGGAGCTGCTGTCCGGGCTGGTGCTGTGCATCCAACAGCCTTCCATCTTGCTTGCCTCCTTGCCATCAACTCACCTCTCCAGCCGGTGGATGCTCTTCCCATCTCGTCACCCCAAACTCCTTTCCAACGTGCCCCTGCTCCCCTGCCTGCCCCTGGTCCTCTGCCTGCTCATGATGGGCCCTAGTGCAGCTCCACTGCCTTCAGTCCTCACTCCTTGCTGTGGAGCCACTGCGAACGGCAGCAGAGGAGAGTGTGTGAGCAGTGCCCAGCAGTGCCTGGGCCTCACAGAACAGTGAGGACCACCTGCCACAGCACCAGGGAGACCTCCCTGTGATGGGGCACATCCCCCTGTGACCTCAGCTTGTGTCATCTGGGGGCTCACTACTTCATTGCCATGGAGATGGCACCACCAGAGAGGAGGCAGAGAGATTTCCTCTCGCATCCTGGAAGCAGTCGCCTCCCTTTACCACAATTATTTTCCATAATTTTCTGATAGATTCTTCAGAAACACCTCCAGATAGTACCAAAACCAGTGAAATACCTCAAAGGGGGCACTGGAAAAGTCACCTCTGGGATCATGCACTGACAGCTCATTGCACTGGGCAGACCTGTGCAAGGATCTAGATGTTGGAGTTGGTTTGGGGTTTGGCATTTTTACAGGATCAAAGTCACGTTGGATTGAAAAGCAGAAAGTGTGACCACTGGCTGTGCCCTAGGCAGTTGCCCCAGAGGGTTGAGAAGCCCCACGGAGTATGCAGCAGTGATGGGGAGACCCCTCTCAGCCTGCCGGTGTCTGGGGGGAGGTGATGTAGGGTTGTGAGGGGGGCTGGGATAGATGGCTCTGCTGGACTCACCCCAGCACCACCCACCACAGCTCAGAGACAAATCCTTGAGGACAGCCAGGACTGGTGCAGTGGGAATGGGACTCTTTCTCTTTACAGGCTGCTCTCCCAAACTTGCTGTCTTTTGGGTGTAGATGTTTGAGCCCAATTTCCAGGAGGACAGGGGCGGTGGCCATCTTAAGATGGCACCTCAGGGCCCAAAACATGCTCTGCCAAGCTAGAAGCACAAGAGGATCCAGGGGAAAGGATCAAAGGTTCTCCCAAACAAGCAGACGATTCAAAGTTAATACAAAGTGAAGGATCCATTTCCAGCAAAGGCATTTCCTGCAAGTCTTGAGAAACCTCCAGGAGCTGCAAGACCCCAGCCTCTGGGATACAGGACCCCTCTCCTGCCAGAGCCAGACCCCAAAGCATGTCCCAATCCCAAGGAAACCTGGCCCTGGATTTCCCCCATCCCCTGAGGAGCCCTGGGGCTTCGGGCAGCCCCAGGACCCATGAGTCCTGGTTGCTACATTGTCTCCCAAGCCAGAGAAGGCTCTCAAGCAGGGCTCTTGTAGGAGCCCTCATCCCTGTTCAGTCACCCCCACAGACTGGGATCCACAACAGGTTTTGCATCTCTGTGCAACACTTCTGGAAGGAGCTCTCCAAGGCCTTACCCTTGGTGGAGAGCAGCTGGAGCGCTGGAAACAAGGAACTGCAGTCCAGGCTGATGGTACTGCTCCAGCAGTCCTCCTTCTCACTTGCCCCTTTACTCTTGGCTTGCCTCTCCAGCTGTGGAAGAAGCATGCTCTTCCTGTCTCATCACCCAAAGCTCTTCTCTGACATGCTCCTGCTCCTCTGCATGTTGGCAAAGGGCCCCAGCATGGCCCTGCTGCCTCCTGTCCCCACTGCTTGCTGTGGAGCATCTCCACAGGGCAGCTGTGGGCAGGGAGGGCATCACCGTAGCAGCAGGGAGACCTCCCTGTGGGGCAGCACGTTCTACTGTGACCTCAGCTCGTGTCATCTGGGGGCTTGTTCTAGTTAGATTCCCAGGGGCTAAACATCCAGTTTGGCAAGCCAGCACAAACACATACACACAGACAAACGCTCTTCAGAAGCAAGCAGTTTATTAGCAGATACTTACAAACAGACCGACCCGATGGTAATCTCGACAAGGACCACTCCAATGCTTGTCCCGATCGTCTGCATGGTGAGAAAGAGAGTCGGCAGGCACAATCTTTGTGGGCGTCCCCGAGGAGGCAACGTGGTCCTCTATTGTGTAGCAGCCTCCTTTCCTTCAGAAAAAATCAGGTATTTATTTGCGGTAGGCAGGAGTCCCGACACATGGGGCCAACAAGTGCAGGGAGTCTAGCCCAACTCTGCCCCGGTTGCATAACCGGGCTATGATACCGCACACGCGTGCAGACTTATTTCAGGGGCCACATTTGACTTTGGGGGTCGCTACTTCATTACTCTTCAACTTCTGACCTTCATGTTGACTGCTTCTCACGGTTATTCTGTGGCTGGAAGAATCTATATGTAACCAACTGCCGTTCTTTCTCACAGATTTCCAAGACCTTGTTAGTTACATATTGTATTACACTTAACACAGCGGTATTGTTCTAGGCACTAAAAAGTTACAACACGGACCATTCCCACCAAGTATCAGGTAGTGCAGATACAGCGCTCAGTAGGTCACTGCCCTGGAGATGGCAGAGCCATCTTTCCTTTTGATTTCTTCAAGTCCTGTATGGCTAATTGAAGAGGTCTCTGTCATGTAGCTGAAAGATGGAGATGGCAACAATACACAAGTATTTCTGAAAGGGTTTTTATTCTATGATCATTATTTTTCAGCTGTCAGAAGAAGTGAAGTCAACATTCCCCAACTGACATTGATCCAGACAGACTCCTAATGAAGTCTGGACATGCATGAAAAACAGCGCCCTGGACGTCAGACACTGTATAGACAATCTTCTCCTCATCTCCCCAACCCTGCCATTTCTCTCATCAGTCACCTGACACTTACATGACTCCTACGACAAGCTGCCCTTATTCCACTGAAGTCGGCAACTGAATGCTACAACACACATGCCCTGATTCCCACCTTCTTTCCTTAGAGAACTAGCTGAAAATAGACAGAGGATTTTTCTTAGTTGAGGCAAAAATAAAATAAAAGCACATGATACAGACTTGGAGATGCCAAGGGAAATCCATCCCACCCGTAGCAAATCCATTGCTCTCCCTGCAGATCTTCCTGGACCCTTGGGCCTGAGACCCTGAGGCTGACGGAGAGACCAGCAGGTCTGTGAGAAAGCTCAGAAAGTGCCCTCCCCCACTCTCTGCCCACGCACAGCACCAGCACCTTTGCTGGCCCCAGCAGGATCCGTCCCCATGGCCCCGAGCACCTGCCAACAGGCAGATGCCCCTCGACACTGCCCCACTGCCAGGAGGCGTCTGTGGGGCACCTAGAGCCACCACCAGCACCGCTGTACCTGCACCCTCTCCTCACAGCTGAGACTGCGCAGAGAAATGGCCTCCGCATGTGGCACCGAGCTGCAGGGCTGCCAGGGGAAAGGGCGCAAAAGTGGAGAGCTCCCGTGGGGCCGGAGGCGGCCCAGGCCGGGCTGGGCCTTCCCCGGCCGCTGAAGCCACACAGCTGGGCCGCAGCGGCTCCGACTGCCCCCGCGCACACGGCCACTCACTCTGCCCAGCCTGCAGCCTTCAGCCCCGATGCAGCAGCTCCCAGCATGTAGCTAAAGCCGTGATCGCTGCACCCTCGGGAGGGCCGGCAGCTTGCTGTACTCAGCGGCATGGCATTGAGGGTACGGCGTTGCGGAGCCCTGCCAGGAGGGCTGTCCCAGACACTCTTCCCAGCACAGGTGCTGCGCGGAGTCGGGAGCTGGGGGGTGGCATGCCTGGGGAGGGCTGGCGGCAGTGCCCAGAGCCCTGGCGGAGCACGCCTGGGGGGCGAAGGGGACAGCGTGGCCCCAGGGAGTCCAACTGCTGCAGAGATGCCAAGAGACAGCCTGAGGTGTCCATGGCGGACAGGAGCCCTTTGGCTTCTCCTCATCCCCGCTGGGCTGCTTGTGCGGGGGCCAGGCCGCTGCCCGGGCTTTCTCCCCGCTGCGTCTTCTTAGGTGTCCGGAGGGGCAGAGCAGGCCCTGTACTTGCAGACCCTCCCCACCGTGCTGGGCTGGCGGCAGCTCGCCCTTGTGCTGTGCACAGCTCTGCTCGGGTCCCTGCCTCCAGGACCTGTGTCAGGCCACAGGGGGCAGCAGGCCGCAAGAGCCCACCCGAGTGTCCCTGGAGCAGGACACAGTGCTTCCCTGGGAGACATACTTTCTCCCAAAGCAGACTCTGTGAGGTCCACAGGAGCTCCCAGCAAGCCCCACGTGGCCCAAGGTGGCCAGCACAGGGGAAGTGCTGTTCTGAAGGGTCTCCTCTTTCAGCTTGCACAGAGGAATGTGCGGCCAAGGACTCCCGCTTCCGAGGGAAGCACCATCTGCCCCAAATACCCAAGGCCACTGAAAGTAAACCCAGAGAGGAGAGAGTCCAGATCAAAACACCTGCAGCCAGGTGAGACTTGCTGGGGAGGGTGCTGCTGTCACCAGGGGAGTGAGCTCTTGCCTTGCACACAGTGTCCCTGTGAAGCCTGAAGGGGAATGAGTAGTTTTCTTCCCATCGAGGACAGAGTCATTTCTGTGCTGACTCTGCTCCCAGTAGGCAGAGCATTTGGGGAACGCCCTGGGAATTGGGAAGGGAGAAGTGGTGCCTCGTTGGCTCCTTTGTCTGGGGCTGAGCAGGATGTGTTTGCCTGAGGGACCTGTGCTCAGAGTGCCTGGAGACTGCAGCAGGGGCAAGGGGGGCAGAGGCTTTTCTCCTGGCTTGCCAAGGGGGTAAGTGTTTCTGCGTGCTGTGCTCAGCACTGGGCTCTTGCCAGAGAGGAGTGAGAGAGGACTGAGCCTGTCAGGATTACCTGTTGCAATGGGAAGGATGTGTCCAAAGGCAGCGCATAGCTTGTGAGCATGGAGTGGAGAGCAAATTCCTCCTGTGCACCTACCCACTGCCCATGGTGCTTCTCCCTAGAGTGCACGTGCCCTGTCTGGCCAGCTGCCCCGGGTAGAGGAGGATGGCAAAAGGAGACTCCTTTATCCAGCTGAAGTCCCGAAGACGCTGCAGGAGTGCAGAGCCTGCCGGGAAATAGCAGCAGCAGGTGCTCAGGGTGGATACATTTCTTATGGCAGCTGTCCCTAGAGAAAAGCCTAGTTGCCTGGCAGTCCCTTTTGGAAAAGTGCTTCCTTCGGGCCTTGGTGCAGGAGAGGGAAGCCGCTTGGTAGTTTTACAGGACACTGTTGCCTCCTGCGTTTCTGTGGACCACAGCAGGGTCCCTTCTGTGGGCACTGTTGATGCCAGCAACAGCAATGGTGGGTTTTCCTGTGAGGGCAAGCATCCCGGCTCTCCTGAGCGCATTGACTGCTGTGGTCACTGCTCATGGCAGAAGAGACCCTTGTGGCTGGATGGGGTTTGGGAGCGTACCATATGTCCATGCCCCAGCAGTGGTGAGCAAAACCCCATGGGCAGAAAGGTTTGTGCCAGAGAGCAGGAGAGAGAGGGAGAGCTACCCAGCTCATGCTTGATGGTATTGCCATGCTGTGGCCCTGCAGAAAATCTACAAGCTTCTGAAGAAGTGGGATATGGAATATGGGATACTTCTGGGATGCATATGCCAACCAAACTACATGGCCAGGCTGGAGGAATAAGGTACTGGCAGCCTTTGAAGCCATTCAGCCCTGCACGCCTGCCTCATGTGGCGTGAAGTTTCTTCTCGACTCACCTCCATCTCCACTGCTTTCTCTTTTCCCTCCCTTGCCTGACAGTATCACCACTGGATGGGAGGGATCAGTGTGGAAGACACTTTCCTGGATGTGCACGATCCACTGCTGGCCAAAAGGGAAAGGCTGGAGAGCACAGCCAAGATGCAGGACCATTACAAAAGGCTTTTCTTGGGGAAGGAGGCCCTTCAGGCCACCATGGGCACTTCTGCATCAAAGCTCGAGAGCTCTTCTCCAGAATCCCAGGTGACAGGCAAAGGCAGAGCAGCCAGGCTTGGTGCGCTCCACACAAGATGGTGTGTGAAGATCTCATGTTGGAGGCGCAGGGTGGGTGCCGGAGGGCATCTCTGCCCCAAGGCACTCAGGAAACAGCCCCACTGCTTGTACTCTTACTTCTCCCAGCCTCACTTCCTTGGCAGCATTTGGGCCCTCCGGTGAGAAGGACTCTTCATCCTCCAGAAGAGCCCAGGAGACAGAGCAAACCCAAAATGCAGGGCGGGAAGCCAGCTGCTCGAGCGAAGAGAGTGACTTTCCAGCTGCCGAAGCCTGGCAAGAGTAAGCGTGCACAGCGGCGGCAAAGGCCTGGCACAGCCCAGTGCCATAGCCCTGTGCACACGACGTCCCCTTTCCCTCTCCCTCATCCGCGGGGCTTGGGGTAGCATTCCCCAGCTTCTGGGGGTCCCAAAGGACCTGGGGGAGACCTTCCCTCCAGGAGCCTCTCTGATGCCCTAACTTCAAGCCTCAAATCCCTACAGGGCCAAAAGGGGCTCTGGGTACCAAAGGGATGGCGTGTGCTGGGGCTGTGGGACGACAGTGGCAGCAGGGCTGCCAGCCAGCGGGTGAGAGAGGATTTGTCACCGCTGTCGCAGGAGCACTTCACCGTGGGGAACGCAGGCTCCATCTCTGCTCAGTGCCCAGGCATTTCTGCGGGAGAAGTGGCTGGAGGCCAAGAGAAAACTCCTGGAGCAAAACCTACGGCAGCAGCACTTCCCTGCATAAGTGCCTGCCAACACGGGGGTGTTTGCTGCTCCCCTGCTTCCCCTTTGGAAAGAGGGTCTGCTCCTCGGGCAGCCCCAGCCTGGGAGCGCAGCAGGCTTGGGAGCCTGGCGGCGAGTGGGACACCCCGGCCATCCCCGCTGTTAGGCCCTGAGAAGGAGAGAAGAAGCTGCGAGCTTCTCACCGTCAGCAATGGCCCGAGCGTGGCCAACAGCATTTCTCGGCTTCTCTCCTCACGCTCAGCCCCTTCCTGTTTAACTCCGCAGCCCTCGGCAGATGTCTCGCCTCCTTCAAGAGAGGGAGAGGTACCGCTGATCCCCAGCTGGGCTCCTGCGCTCTGGATTTTCCTCTGTTGCATTAAACCAAGTGGCCAGGTCATGGGGAACTTTGTTGGAGGAGATGTGAAATGGGCACTTTGCAGTGTGGCTGCTTTGGAGGGGAAGTAAAGCACAGCTGAGGGCACAGGGACTGTGCCGTGCCCCATGCAGCCCCCCTCTCCATGGGGGAATGAGCCTGCCCTGCCAGGAGCTTCCCCAGCCCATGTTCAGCCTGTCTGTAGTTATCCCTGGACGTCGCCTGGAGGGGACTGGGTTGTGCTTTGTGTCTGCTGGGAGACCAAAGCTGGCGAGGTGTGAATGAAGGATCCACATGAAACATGTCTCTGGGTAAAAGCTGAACTGGAGGACACGGTCATTTTTTATCACCTTGAGTTTTACCTTTTGAAATCCTGGCAGAGGGGTATTCCCATGCAGGAATGCCTTGCTGAGGGCTGTTGACATGGTGAGCAGCAGGGCTTTGTGATGGTGGTGGCATGGTGCCTGCAAGGCCACTGTGATGGGGCGGTCTGCATGGGGACTGTGTCCCTGCTGTGAGCAGGGCCACCGGGGTCCTCACTCTGAGGAGAGCAGCTGGGTCAGGAGGGAGCTGCTCCCTTTGGTGCCAGAGAGGCAGGTCCTCAGGAGAGGATCCTGAAGAGGGAGAGGAAGCAGCAGGCAAACACCTGCTCCCCGTCCGTAATGGACTCCCAGGCACACCAGAGTGCAGGGGCGAGGCGAGCCGTGGGGCTGGAGGGAGTGAGAGATGGCACAGATGGGAGCGTGACAGAGAGCACCGGAATGGTTTGGGCTGACCTGCTGGAAGGCAGCTCTGCAGAGAAGGACCTGGGAGTCCTGGTGGTCAATAAGTTGACCATGAGCCAGCAATGTGCCCTTGTGGCCAAGAAGGCCAAAGGCACCCTGGGGTGCATTAGGGCATCCTGTAAATTAGAGAGATCACAGCGAGTGGTAATAACAGGTAACAGATTTGGGGGAGGTACAGGAGATTCAGGTACTGGTGATGAGGTCGGTGACTGTGATATCACTTGTGTGAGGCCCTTGCCGCTAAGCCTAACAACTGACCTTAAGCACTACCTCTAATCCTAAACCCTACCCTAACCCTTCCCCCAAGGCCCCATTTCAGTCCCTATCTGATACTCTGATCACAAAGCCCAAACCCAAACCCGTAATTCCTTACAGGTAATGCCCAGCTCTTCCCCCAAGAGTCACTCTAGCTGCTAGCTCTTATGCCTAGCCTTAATATGTAAGCCCCAAACTCCAGCCTGAACCCAGTCCTCTAACCCCGAACTCTAAAACATACCTTAGCTGATTACCGGGAACTGTAAGCCAAGCCCCAGCCCTCCCAAAGCCTCTCCCCATTCCCTAACCTCCAAAGTCATTCCCTCCTCTGATCTCCTGCCAGAGCACAGCTCTGACACCTCTGTGGATGCCAACACTGGAAGAGACACGCTTGCAATGGTGCAGAGTTTGAGTGCGCTGGTCAGGGTAGAAGTCGTCGACCACCCAGGGGCCTACAGGTGCCTTTTTGAGAGCTTGAGGCTTTGTCCCAACCCCTACCCTGGACTTTAACCGTCGGCTGAACCTTTTCCGATACCACCAGTCCCAAGGCAGGGGAAAAAGTGATCTGAGGGGAGCTATTTCGCCAGATACCGTATCCTTTAGTAGCCCTCATAGGGAGCTGGGTTTCTCCAAAAGGCAGCAGGAGGGTGTTGGGGGGCACCGAAAGACACACGGAGAGGGCTGTGGGGGACACCCCTACCCGAAGAGCCACCGAGGAAGCTCTCGCCCCCTACCAAGACTTTCCCTCTCCATCAGCACTGAACCCAACCTCTGCTGGAACAAAAAGGGGCAAAATACTCATCGAAGCCCCCGGAACCACCCTCTGGAAAGTATAAGCTTGGTGGTAAGGTAGAAGGAGCCCTTCCAAAAAAATAACTTGAAATGGTTTTTGAAAATAACTATTACAACATTTGTATTTCCAAGTATTTATTTAAATTGATGAGTACTGACATCATGTAATTATTAACTGATGGTTATAGCATTTTCTTAACATTCATAAAGGAAGATTGAGATCAATCTTAACAATGTCACTGTGCCCCAAATTCTGCTAAATCCTGATGAAACTCCAGCAGCACATGGTGGTGGTGGGGGGGCATGGGCTGCCTGGGAGGGCAGATGAGGGGTCCCGAGAGGAGCAGACCCTGACTGGAGGCCGGGGGCATAGAAGGCCCCCACAGCCCAGCCGGTTCCAGCTCCCACGGTGACAGTGACCTGCCAGCGCCCAGCTGTGGGTCACAGCAGTGCAAGGAAGGTCCCTGGCACCCGGCCCCGTGTGGACAGCTGCCTGTCCGCTGCCGGTCCCAGCAGCCACATGTTTGCCTGCCTGCTCGGGGCACAGAGCCAGCTGCGCTTGGGGCTGGGGAGTCTCCTCACATCCCCCCAAAGGCCTTGTGGTGCCTCACTGCAGCTCAGGAGGCTGTGGGGGCCGGGCAGGGAGGGGGCAGCAGGGATCAGGCCCTGCCATGGGATCCTGCTGCCTCCTCCCCGCCCCGCTCCCAGGCAAGAAGGAAGAGGGACCCTGCAGCGTTTGGTGAGTTCCTGGGTTACACAGAGCTCCCTGCCCAGGGCCTCCCCAGCAGCATCACTCAGCTCCCCATGGAGAATGCCATACGCTTTTATTTATGTATTCAGTATTACATACTTGTAATACAACTTAACAGTATATAGTAAAATTTACAGTATAGTTTACTCTATCAGACTACGGTACAATTTACACAGAACTGTATCTATTAGAAGTCTGCATGTAGTATAGTACAAGATTATGAGCCTATTGCCTTATGAGCCTTTTCCCTTAAGACCCTTCTACGCTGTATCTTGGCTCTCCCCTCCACTATACTCTTGATTTTCTTTTTCTCGCTAGTGACTGAAGTGGCGATTGTGGGCTGCCACGGGGGGTGACTGCTGGCTATGCTCTGTCTTCCTGGTGGCTCCTGAAGGCTCGCAATCCAACGCCGCCCATCTCTGGAGGCTAAAGACAATGATGCATTAGAGATTACCACAGTTGTTTCTGACTTTAATTCCTGGTTTTGCCAAGAGAATGATCAAGGAGGCCTGCAGGCCTGTGATTTTGGTGGCAGTGAAAAGCTTGGGTCCCTGTAAGTGTCTTTACCGGGAGGTTATTCTCCCACGACAGCATTTCATACCAGGGCGCTCCTCAAAACAAGCCTCAGGGGAGCGCGTTTGTGCTAAACTGCAGCAGAAGCAGAAGTTGGTGCTGCACAGGAAGGGCTGGGGCTCAGCGTCTGCCCCGTCTGCTTTGCCAGGTGTTACAGCCTACAAGACAGTGCTGTCCTTTGCAGCAATCCCTGTCTTTGGGCACCATCCCAGCATTTTCCAGTATTTTAGACAGTAGATTGAGGCCCCTTTTCCCAGACTGCTAAAACTCTGAGCAGCATTGCAGAAGTCCATTTGTAGCTGCCTTAATCAAATACTTTGTTTTCTCCCAGCTGTGAACATGGCTGTGGTCAGTGCTCTGTGCTAGGGGAGGGGACTGGTAAAGCTGCTGGTGGCTGGTGTGCTCTCCTCTCATGTTACTAGTGCATGCCAGCCCGATGGACTGGGGGCGCCCACAGCTGAGCTCTCTGCTGGCAGGAGCTGTCCCTCGAGCACTCCTCTCCCCCACTGCTCCCTCCCGCGGAGACCCTTTCCCCAGCAGTGGTGGGGAGCGGGGGCACAGGGTGCCGTCCCCCAAACTGCACGGCCCTTAGCGTACCTCCTTGCTGTGGTGTGATGAAGGTCACCAGCGCAGGGATCTGGGCTCCTGATGTCAGCTTGGCCAGGTATTGCTGTGTCCTACAGTCACATGTGCTGGGCTCAGCATTGGGGAAGGAGCCCAGAGTGATCCCCCCACATCCCTCTGAGGCCCACTGCCACCACGTGGGTGGCAGCATGGCCTTGGCACCCGGGGCTGGTGGAGCATGGCCCAGGCTGCCATGTGACTGGCTCTTGGGAGAGGGAGCAACCTAAGCCAGCGTAAGGCCTGTCTTGCAACCCCTAACCACAGCTTGCATGGAGGTGAGTCCCTGCCCCGGCTGTGGGCACTGAGCAGGAGCCCCATGTCTGCCCCACTGCCAGCCCCAGTCAATTCCTGACCTGTGAGTAATGTTGGCAGTTGGCTGGGCTCGGGGATATGGCAGGAGCACCTGGGAGGCTTTAACAGCCCTGTGCATGCGTGATGCCTGCTGTGCACAGGCTCTCACCTTCTTGGCTTGGTCTGGCAGTGGCGTCTTACTTTTCTCCTTGTTGTCCCTCCTTCAGAACACCAGTCCATTGACTCAACAGGAGCCCCAAGGAGGGAGATGGTGAAAACCTAGGAGGACAAGAGATGCCTTGGCTGTGGGGGTCCCTGTCTCAGAGGGGAGGTGGCTGGCATGCCAGGCTGAATACGATTCTGTCAGCACAGCCTCTAGGGCACCTTTCTCAGGAGCGTTATGGGGGAGCTGCATGGCTGTGATGGCAGCTTGCCCTTCAGGGAAAGGTGCGAGTGCACCACACGCCTGCCCCGAGCCTGGTCTGAAGATGCAGTCAGAATGAGGCAAAGAGGAAAGGGGGAAAGGAAGGGTCTGGTTGTCAGGGCAATGAGACAAGGTAAGATGATCTCCATCTCTGCTCCAGAGCCATGCCTCCTCTGATACAGATGTTCTGGTGCAGGAGCTCAACGTGACACAGTGCTCCCACATGACCCACGACCTGCGCCCGCTCACAGTGCCCCTCCAAAGCTCTTCCTGACAAGGTCTCTGGCCTCAGCTGACTGCTTTCCTGATACCTGCACACCGATGACGCTGGTCACCATGTCCTGCTCTGTCTGCTGCTCTGACGTGCTGCTCCTAGCCCTCTTCTGAGCCTGAAAAAGGGAAGGAGGCATTTGCAGGAAGGGTAATGAAGCCAGCCCTAGTCCTGGGGGCATGGCTGGCAAGTGGCAGCATCACCCCACTGCTGAGATGCCTCCCTCCCATCTCTCCTCAGTCCCTTTCCTATGGGGGTAAGAGGAGCACAGAGGAGATGAATCCCACGACTCTGCTGGCAGCTCAGCAATAGCACCCATCTCTTCCTTTGGCTCAAGACCAGCTTGGAAGGTTTTCTCCCTGGAGCTTTCCAGGGGTGGAGAGCAGCCCAACAGCACATCCTGAAAGATCTCCCTGTTCCCATCTAGGATCCCCTAGCAGTACACAGGATCCTTCAAGGGAGACTCAAACAGACACTGGCCTATTTCTGTCCGACCTGTCCCACTGCCTGGGCCAACTGTCCAGGTGCTGTGGACACCGGAGAGCATTTTCTGCCTCAAAGTCACGGGCTTCTACATTTTGGTCCAGACAGGAGGTTTGAGTCTGATGATGCTGGTGGTGTGGTGAGACCTGCTGTGCCTAACTTTCGGACTTTGCATTGAAGCACACAAGGAAAGAGAGCCTGGTCCCACTTCTTGGACCAGTAACAGGGCGGAGTGCCACACCAGGTTGGAGATGCTCTGGTATGGAGAAAAGTTGGACTCTAATCAGTTCCAGGAATTCTATCTGCCTAGGTCACTCTGTGCCTATGGGAATACCCAGTACCATGTCAGGCCTGTGCTCCCTATAAAAAGGCCTCACCGGCTCTGGCACCTCCTCTGCAGCAGGCCGTATATGTTGCTTCTTTGCCGGAAGACTCCAAGCGGTCTCTATGTCCATGGTGCTAGACTTCCTGCGCACTGCCTGCAAACACAGCAAGGGCACATTGTCCTGGGGCATCACCAGGGGCAACGTGCTGCTGTGTCCCCAGCAGCACTGGGGCTACACAACAAGCCGCACAGAGGGTACGCATGTTCTGCACAGGCAGGTCCTGCTCAGGCGGGATGTGCATCCCCTCCCAGCACCGCAATTGCTCCTGCCTGCCTCGGGGGCACCCAGCACAACAGGGGCCTACTGCCAGCTGCACCCAAACACGGGCACGCTGCAAATGACTGAGGCCCCTCATCAGGCATGGGCTGCCCACACCACCCACAAAGACAGCCCGTCCCCATGGGCACGCCTCACTCGGACAGTGCACGCACTAGTGCTGGCTCTTGCATGCTGTCTCACAGGGAGACTACGTGCAGAGCCTCCATTTCTCTCACTGCTTTGAATAGGCCCCTTTTTTCAGCTCTGCTACAAAACCTCCACCAACAGACTCATCTGCAGAGCCTGGCCAAGCTATGTGTGCAGGCAGAGCAGCTCAAGAGTGAGGATGTCAGGGACTATGATAGGCGCTTACCTTTTTCTTGGATGGCATGCCATGCTGAATACCACCACAGCCTCGCTGACACCTTTCTCAGGAGCATAATGGGGCAGCTGCACGGTTGAGCTGCAGCTCTGAAGGCAACTTGTCCTTCAGGGAAAGGTGCAAATGCACAAGCCTGCCCCGAGCCTGACACAAAGGTGGATTCCCAGCGAGGCAATCCGAAAAGGACGAAAGGATGGGTCTGGTTGTTGGGGCAATGAGACAAGGCAAGATGATCTCCATCTCTGCTCCAGAGCCATGCCTCCTCTGATACAGATGTTCTGGTGCAGGAGCTCAACGTGACACTGTGCTCCCACACAAGCCCATGACCTGCGCCCGGTCACACAGCCCTTCCAAAGCCCTTCGTGACAAGGTCTCTGGCCTCAGCTGACTGCTTTCCTGATAGCTGGCTGGCCACCGATGACGCTGCTCACCACGTCCTGCTCCGCCTTGTGATTCAATGTGTTTCTCAAGGCCCCTGTGTGAGCCTGAAAAGGGGAAGGAGGCATTTGCAGGAAGGGGGATGAAGCCAGCCCTAGTTCTGGGGGCACTGGTGGCAAGTGGCAGTGTCACCCCACTGCCGAGATGCTGAGGAGCAGGTTTCCAGGAAAGGACCTGGGGATCCTGGTCACAAGTTGGTCATGAGCCAGCAATGCGTTCACACAGCAAAAGGGGCCAACAGTATCCTCAGCTGAATTAGGAAGAGCATTGCCAGCAGCTCGAGAGAGGTGATCCTTCCCTTCTGCTCAGCACTGGTGAGGCCCCACCTGTGGAATGCTTTTTCCAAATCTAGGCTCTCCTGTACAAGAAAGACATGCACCTGCTGGAAAGAGTCCAGGACAGGGCTATCAAGATGACTACAGGTCTTGCACATTTCTCATCCGAGGAGAGCCTGAGAGAGCTAGGACGGCTTAGCCTGGAGGCAGATGGCAGTGCATGGATTGCTGTGAGCAAAGGAGTTGGCCAACATGGCAACAGAGACAAGAAGGTGCACCACTAGCAGGTGAGTTTTCCAAAGGATGAAAAGTACAAGGGGCCTCACATCTGGATGCCGAGCATTAGAAATGCTAGAACTAAGAAAGGTGCAGAACACACTCATGGACACTCATCCTAGCCACTTCTAAGCTAGGACGAGTCCTTGCTTCTTCACATCAGGAAATTGTTTTCCTGAAAGAAAGAAAACAACCCCACAATACCTCTAGAGCAAGTGAGCACCCCCACCACTTGGGCCTCAGCATCTCAGCTGAGCAACTGCTCTTCTCAGCCTCTCTGCCTTGGGAGAGAGAGTGAAATTCTCTCACAAGGGCAGCCTGAGGAACAAGCACATGCACAAATTCAGCTGCACCAGGCAGACGAGGCACTGCTGCCTCCAGGCCCCTCTGCTGTAGTCCTTTGACCCCCCGCCAGCAACATCACAGCTGCCTCCATCCTGATATCCCCACCAGAGATTTGTTTTTCTTCATGAACATGGTATGAAAAGAACAGACCTGAAATCAAAAACTCTCTTCTTTCCCTTCCACATCCATAAACACTGAAAACAACTGAGCCAATCTAGTTGTTTCTAGCAACCCTTTGGCTTCTTTCTTTTTTTCTCGAAATGGTTGTTTACAGTGTGAGTTTTGCTGTTTTCACAGAATGACAAAAAAGGCGATATTGGCAGGGACCTCTGGAGATCCCCTGCTCCAACCCCCCTGATCAAGAAGGGGCACCTACAACAGCTTACCCAGGTCTAGGTCAGGCAGGTTTAGAGTATCTCACAAAGTTGAAACTCCACAGCCTCTCAGGGAACCTCTTCCGGCATTTAACCACCCTCACAATACCTGAAGGTATTTTCCTACCTTCAGGTGGAAATTCATGATTTGCCATTTTGTGCCCATTGCCTCTCCTCCTCTCCCCGGCTATCACAGAGAAACACTCAGAGCCACGCTCTCATCTTCCTTACACCTTCCCACCAGATATTTAGACACCCTCAAAGGATGTCTAAAGACACTAGCAGTCTGTTTTACAACAGGAAAACAGTCCCAGCCCTCTCAGCATCTCCTCCTATGGGAGATGCTCCAACCTTTCAGTCATCTTTGTCACACACAGCACCAATGTCTTTCACACCCACAACAACAGCAGACATGACCCGGGGAAATGCCGAGGAGATGCAGGGATGCATTCTGGAGCTGGAGATCCAGAATAGACCGCTTTCTGGACCTTGAGATCCAGAATAGACTGTTTTTCAGTCTGTTCTGTTTCAGTCAGACTGTTTCTGTTCTTCAGAAAGAGACGATCCACACAACCACAAGAGAAGATCTCATAACCACAAACAACAGCCATGGGCCTGGCACTCACCCATCAGGCACCACTGCACAAGTGACCTCAGAACCGCAAACAGCAGCCTAGTGACCAGTGCTGGCTTTCAGGCACTGAGGCACAAGAGACCTCACAAGCACAGCCAGCAGCTGGGGGCCTGGCACTGGCCGACTGGGCACTGAGGCACGAGTGTCTTCACAACCACAAAAAACAGCCACATGCCCAGCACTGGCCTATCAGACACTGGGGCAGAAGTAACCTACAAACCATAAACACCAGCTGTGTACCTGGCACTGACCTATCAGGCATGCAGGCAGAAGTGACCTCACAGCCACGAGCAGCAGCCATGGGCTTACTACAGTCCTATAAAATATCGCTGCACAAGGGACCTCACAGCAACTAACAGCAGCCTTTGAACCAGCACTGGCCTGTCAGGCACCGAGGCACGGGGGACCTCACAGCAACTATCCGCAGCCACGTGACCAGCACTGTCACGTCAGGCACTGGTGCAGAAGCCACATCACACCCACAAATAGCGTCCGTAGGCCTGGCTCTGGCCCACCAGGGCCTCAGGCAGAAGTGACCTCACAAGCATAAACAACACCTGTAAGCCTGGCATTGCTCCATCAGGCACCGAGGTACAGGGGACCTCACAAGCGCAGCCCGCAGCCATGGGCCTGCCACCGCCCTAGCAGGCAGTCAGGCTGAACTGACCTCACAGCCACAAGACTAATAATGTGTCTCCTTGTCCTCTGGTATTTACCATGTGGAAGTCTTTCAAATAGGTATCAAACAACTTAATTGCTACTTGCTCTTTGGTTTGGAGGAACTAGTGACTTTGCAGGCTTCATCAAAGCCACTGGGCATCTGCTGGCTTATCAGAGAGCAAGGCAATAGGCACCTCACAAGCAGAAACAGCAGCTGTGTGCCTACCACTGGCCTCTCCAATACTGAAACAGCCAGGCACATTTACAGAAGCCGTTGCATGCGTACATAGCCTCATCTCATTCACTTGCAGCTGCTTTCACAGAGGGCTCAAGATGCTGGCAAAGATGTTGACAGCTACAGGGACACACCCTGGCATTCTTCCTCCATTCTCAGCGGCCTGAGAAAAGCACTGGGAACGTACGCAACTGGAGCAACCTAGAAAGACAGACAGAATCAGTGTTACTGTCAGTTCTGCTGGCCTTACATAGTTGCAACAGTTAGGGGCAAATATCTCCCCACCATGCTGAGCTGTATCTGTGAGAGAACAGCCAGCAAGGCAACTGAGACATTCTAATCCTCTTTTTGGCAGAGATGAGACCATGTCTTTATACCAGGTCCCCAAAACAACAGCTAGGACACGACATGACATGTAGGACATCCTCTCTCAGAGACACTCTGAAATGCAGTTTCCACAACAAAAGAGATCATTGGGAAGGGCATCTCATGAGGACACCAGCAACCCGCTCATACTTTGCCCAGCAGATCCCAATACAGCTCTGAGCAGCACCTGGGGGCTTCGGGGGCAGCAGCAAATCAGGGAAACACTTGAAAATGCATCTCATACCCACAACACGGACAAAGTTTCCTGCACCCAAACCCCACCAAGCCGCCCAGGCCCAGCTGCTCGGCGCAGGCCGGCACGCCTGGCTCGCAGGTCAGTTCCCCTCGGTGACAGGGCGCTGGGTCCCCTGGCCACAGCCCCAACAGCCCCTTCGGGAGCCCCTGCAGGGAAGCAGCCCCCTCGCCAGCACCGCTGCCCCTGCTGCAGCGAGAGGGCACCCGCCGGCATTTGAACGCACCCGCAGCCCCCACCAGCCCCACTCGCACCCGCTCTCACTCCCGCTCCCTTCTCGCCTGCTTCACTCCCTGGTCCCTTGCAGGTCTCTCTTCTCTTGGCGTTTTCCCACTCTGGACTCCGATTGGCTGAGACAGTTGTCATTCCAATCCATCCCCGCCCTCCTCCTCAGGACAGCCAATAGGAGGGCCGCACTCAGGTGATGCCATGGCAATGCTGCGCCCTCCTGCCCTGGCAGCCAGCTCTGCCCCCTCCCCCGCGGGACGGCGCCATCTTGTGGGCGGCAGCGCGGGGCGCGGCGGGGCCTGGGGGCAGACCGGTGCCAGGTGCCCGGGCAGTGCGGGGCCATGGACGCGGCTGTTCTGCTGCAGGGTCCCCGCAGGGCTCCTCGCTGCCCTGCGCCCTGGGGGCCATGCTGGGCTTGGAGGGCGGCCCTGGGGCCTGTGCTGGTGCCAGCCCTGGTGCCGGCGGTGGGGCCCTGGGAATGGCCGGGGTGCCGGAGCCTGTGGGCAACGTGCTGCTGCCGCCAAGGCAGGGCAGTGTCCTCTCGGCCATTCTGCCCCGGTCCCTTCCCCAGGGTAGCCCCAGGACTCAGTAGCCCTCCCACTGTGCCTGGCAGGGCTGGGAGAGGATCATGGAGGGGTCACTCCGGAGGGCTGAGGAGCCCCATGGGGGCACAGGGCAGTGAGGGGGAGACCAGCTCTGGGCCTGTTGGTGCCAGGGAGTGGAGGTGTGGGGTCAGGAGGGATGCTGGGGGAGTTGGCCGTGTTGGGCTTACCCCATCAGTGCACCCCACAGAGAAAAGTCCTTGGGGTAGCCAAGACTTACGGGGTGACAGTGATGCCTCCACCTGTTCACAAAGTGCTCTCCCAAACAGACGGTCTTTTGGGTGCAGAGGTTGGAGCCCGTTTTGCAGGAGGACAGTGGCTGTGGCCATCTCAAGATGGCATCTCAGAGCCCAAAATATGCTCTGCCAAGTTAGAATCATAAAAGGATACAAACGGAGTCAATCCTCACTGTAGAGCTACAGAAGCACTGGAAACAAGGAAGTGCATTCCTGGCTGATGGTATCCCTGCAGCAGTCCTCCATCTCGCTTGCCCCTTTGCCTCCAGCTCACCTCTCAAGTCCAGGATGAGGGATGCTCTTCGCATCTCATCACCCAATACTCCTTTCAAACATGCTGCTGCTCCTCCTAGTGCAGCCCCGTTGCCTCCTGTCCCCACTCCTTGCCACGGAGCCACTACAAAAGACAGTGGTGGGGACTGCGTGAGCAGTGCCCAGCAGTGCCTGGGCCTCGCAGGGCAGTGAGGGCCCCCACCCACAGCACCAGGGAGACGTCCCTGTGATGCAGCACATCCTGCTGTGACCTCAGCTCGTGTCATCTGGGGGCTCACTATGCCATTGCCGTGGAGATGGCCCAGCCAGGGAGCAGAGAGATTTCCTCTCACATCCTGGAAAGCAATCCCTTCCCTTCCCCCAGTTATTTCCCAAACATTTCTGATAAATCCTTTCAGGAATGTCTCCAGATGATGCCTAAGTCAGGGAAATAGCTAGAAAGAGGCCTGAGAGAGGTCTTTTTTGCACACCACAGGCATCCCACTCCCAGGGATACCTGGCCCTGGATTTCCCCCATCCCCAGAGGGGCCTTGGGCATCAGGGCAGCCCCAACCCCCAGGAGCCAGGAGTCCTGGCTGCCACATGGTCTCCCGAGCCACACAAGCTTCTCAGGCAGGATTTTGCCCAGGATCCACAGCAGTTTTTTCAGTTAAGGGTTTCTGTGTGCCTCCTCAAACAGGAGCCCCAGAAGGCTCCCAGCGAGCTGCAGGAGCATTGGGAACATGGAACTGTTGTCTGGGCTGATGGTATTGGTGCAGCAGTCCTCCCTCTCACTTGCTGCTTGTCCTTGCCTCACCTCTGTAGCTGAGGAGGAGGGATGCTCTTCCTGGTTTGTCACCCAAAGCTCCTTTACAATGAGCCCCTGCCCCACTGCCTGCTGGCGAGGGGCCCCAATGTGGCCCCATTGCATCCTGTCCACACCTCTTTACATAGAGCTGCTATGGAAGACAGAAGTTTCTTTTCTCTTCTTGCTCTCCATTTCCTGCTTTTGCCCATAGCAAGACAGCAGAAAAATCTCACTCTTTCAGCAGTCCCCTACTTCTACACACCTGCTTTCTGCACTTTTTCAACACCCTCTGTATTCCCCGCCTACACCCCCGCCACACACCCCAGTTCCTGTCCTTTGCTCCAGCAGCATGCTAAGATTGAGAAAGTCAAAGTGGGGTGTTTATGTGAGGGAAATAAAATAAATAACGAGATGCCAGCACGAACAGCAGTGGGATGGCAAAGCACGTGGTGTATGAAAATGCCATGTCAGACACCCCAAAGAAGTCATGTCCTTCCAAAATCTGCCAAGTGGAAATGATGTACAAAGCCAAACAATTCTGAAGGCTTGTGGAGTTTGGTGCCTCTGGTTGTACATGATGCCAGGGACACAGGGCTGTAAGAAGCACTTGGGAGAGGGCCAAGCCTTGCAGGAGGCAGCCTCGGCTGGAGCTGAGCCCTCGCAGGATCAGGAGAGAGCAAGGCAGGGGTCTTGAGGGTGCTCTTCTCCTGCTAGCCAGGCTGGCTGGGCAGAGGCTTTGTCAGTGTGGGGCAAGAGATGGGAAATGGCAGCTTCCTTGGGCACCCCCAGGTATGTCCTTGCAGGCTGCCAGGCAGAGCATGCAGTCAGCATCCGGCAGGCAGACAACTCCTGCTCCTTGCCAGCACTTCCCACTTGCTCCTCGGCAGCTCCGGGGAGTCAGGCAGAGGCTTTCAAGGCCACTATCATGGTCATCTCTGCACCTTTGCGAGGACACGTGCAGAAGCCCGTAAGCCCTGTGCGTTGGGCAGCGAGGCAGCCTGTGCCTTTGGTGGGACCAAATCGTGGTCTGGCTGTGCTGCACTGCTGCGTGCAGCTGCTGCTGGCCACCTGTGGGCAGAAGGACTCACAGGGTGGATGCGGTTGCCTTGGTCCGAGTGGCTGGTGAAGAGCAGGAAACCTGAGGGCCGTGTGCAAGGGAAGCTCTGGCTGCACGCGGCCTGGCTGAGCTGGGCCCAGAGCTGCTCCCTGCCCCTCAACGCAGAGCTCACGGGCTTCGTGGGGGCCTTGGAGCATGCAGGTTGCTGTGCTTTGTCCCAGGGAAAGTCCCGAGGACCGTCAAGAAATTCCCCCCTGGCCGCAGTAGCTCCTGCCTGCCTCTTTCACCCCAGCTGCCTGCTCTCCGGGCAGCTCCCATGCCTGCTGCCTGCCCCTGCCTCCAGCCCCATGGCTCACCTCACCCCTGTGCTCTGGCGTGCCTGGCAGTGTGTGTGCAGCCTGGCAGCAGACGTTTGCTACCACTCCTCGTCCCTCTGCATGATCCTCTGCTGGGGTCCTGCTGCTCTGGCCCCAAGGGCAGCTGCTGCCTCCTCAGGGAGCAGCTCTCCTCAGAGGGAGGACCCCGGGGGCTCTGTTCACAGCAGGGACACAGTCCCCATGGAGACAGCCCCATCACCATGGCCGTGGAGGCACCATGCCACCACCATCACAAAGCCCTGCTGCTCACCGTGGAAACACCCCTCAACAAGCCCCGGGGATCGCTGGGAGCACCCCCAGCACAACACCTTGGCTGTCCCCATGGGCACACCCATCCCCATGGCCTTGCCTCCAAGCCTCTGCTTTCAGCTTTGGAGCCTGCCTGGCAGCTGACAGCTGGGCAGCACCACCAAGTTGCCTCTCTCCACACCTGCACTCCATGCCCCTTGCACAGGCTGCCCTTCTTCAGGCACTCCAGAGCACACAGCCACTCCAAGGCTACCCCTCGCTCTGCCTGCTAATCCTCAGCCCTCTCCAGTGGCTCGTTGTGCAGCCCATGCCACAGCTCCCTGCATTCCTGCTGCTGTCGTGATGGGCTTGTTTTTCCCCACACCATCTGGCACCTTTGCTTGCCATCCCAGGCCATTGCTTCCTCACTCTTCTTGCAGTCAGTGTCTCCTCTAGGTTGCTCCCGCACCAGCTTGCCTAGCTGAATCACCATCAGCTCAGCACTTGGCAAGTCTCCTGCCAAAGAAATGCTGCCACCCTTGCTTCAGTGATGCTGTGAAAAAAAAAAACTGCCAATTGTAAACAAGACTCAAGGAAAAGAAGGGAGGAAGAGTCAGAAGCAGAGAAGGTGTGCTAGCTTTGTGGATCCAGCACCTGGCACCCATCTCTGTGCAGAAATGAAAGAAACATTTTTCTGGACCCTGTGTGTCTATTGGGTGCTTGCACACCGGGTAACAGAACACAATTTGGGGACAACACAGGGATAACTACAAACAGTCTGAATATGGGCTGGGGAAGCTCTAGGGTGAAGGAGTGGCCCACGCAGGGCAGGGTCATTCCCCCACGGAGAGGGGTCTGCACGGGGTAGGGCTCCTCACAGCTCCTGCTCACCCCCAGGACACTTCCCAGGGGCTTCTCAGCAGGTAGCTGCAGGCAGGGATGACACCAAAGGCAAGGAGCTTCCACAAGTCCCTGCATTCAGGTCCCTGTTGCTCGTGTGGGGGGAAGGGAGAGGAGCTGCCAAGCCTGGACAAGAGCCCAAGACTCCAAAGCTGATGGAGAGACCAGCAGGTCTGAAGGAAGCTCACAAAGTTCCTTCCCCGGCATGCACAGCACCAGCAGCACCTTTGCTGGCCCCAGCAGGATCTGTCCCCGTTACCCTGAGCACCTGCCAACACACAGATGCCCCTCAACACTGCCTTGCTGCCGGGAGGAATCTGTGGGGCAGAGCTGAGCACACAGGGCTGTGATGGTTCTGTGGGTCGTTGCTCTCCTGAGGAAATGTCACCTTCAGACCCTCGACTGTCTCTGGGAAGGTGTCCCGAGGGGCTGTGAGTGCCCTCCAGAAGGGCACAGCTCTTCCACAGTCGCTTTGCCATGATACCTGAGAGCCTGGCTCTGGCCACGGCCATCAGGAGCCTCCGCACATCCTGCTCCTCGTGGAGCCCACAGCTGGGCTGGGCTCAGAGAGGAGCTGGGGACCTGCCCTGGGGAAAGCAGGGCTGTCAGCAGGGGCATCGGGGCGCTGGCTGCCTCCTGCCTCCAGCCCGGAGCCCCCACAAGCGCCACTGCAGCCACAGCCTCTCCTCACAGCCAGGATGGCGCAGAGAAATGGCCACCACAGCCGGCACCGAGCCGCGGGGCTGTTAGGAGAAAGGGTGCAAGAGCCGGGGACTCCCGGGGGCCGGAGGTGGCCCAGGCCGGGCCGGGCCTTCCCCACCACTGCTGCCACACAGCTGGGCCGCGGCGGCTCCGGCTGCCCCCGCGCGCACGGCCACTCGCACTGCCCAGCCCGCGGCCCTCGGCCCCGGTGCGGCAGATTCCGGCGCTGCGGCCAAAGGCTCCGGGCGGCCCGGGCCGGGAGATGCTGCCTTGCGGCAGCAGCTGCCTCTTGCCCCCTCCCCGCCTGCCCACAGGGCCTGGGCAGCCCCGCCCCTGCCCCGCCCCTCACCGCCCTCCTCTGGGCCACTGCGCATGCTCCGCCCTGACCGGCCACGCCCCTACACTCCCCTCAGGGCCCCTCCTTTCAGCTGCCCTGCCCACCCCTCCCCACCCGGCCCCTGAACAGCGCACGCGCCCTGCTGCCTCCCTCCCGCCCCTCCCTGCTGTGTCCCACCCCACGAGGCCACGCCCCACGGGAGCTATTGGAGGAGTGAGGGGTGGGAGGGTCTGTGGTGCAGGGGGCGTCACTTCCGGCTGTGGGGGCGGGGCCTGTGTGTCCCTGGCTGCTGGTGCTGGTGCGTGGGGAAACGCTGCTGCCGGGCGCTGCTGCCGCAGGGCCCCGCTCTGCCCCGGGGCCTGGGCGAGTCTGCGGGAGGGGAGGGGAGGGGAGGGATGGGAGAGAAACCTCAGCACTGCGCTGCGCTGGGGGCAGCTGCTGCCCGTGAGCATCCCGGGGACACAGTGGGGGTTTCAGCCTGCGCTGCAGCCTGGCAGGTGCCGAGAGCTGAGAGAGCTGCAGCACTAGTGACCTCGCAGGCAGCAGGGCAGGAGGAGAGGAACAGAGCAGCTGCTTCCTATGCTGCTTCTGCCCCGGGATGTTCTCCCCTCGTGGAAAGCTGAAACACCCTGGGTGTGTGTGGAGAAACTGTTAGGAAAAGCAGATAGGCAGGAGCTGCTGTTGTAGTGTGCAGGCGCAGTGCAGTATTCAGTTTTCTCGATCAACCTGTGAAAATTTGATTTATTTTCAGCTTTAAGTTACAAACGTTAGCAGTCTGTCCTCTGCAGTAAAAAAAAAGAGGAAAGAAGATGGCTGTGAAAAGAGCAGGGCCTGAGCCCTGAGGTACGTACATGTAGAGCTCTAGTGCTGTTTTGTTATCTTCCTCTTGTCCTCCTTTTGCTAAGGAGGAAAGGAAAAAGATGCCCACAAATGGGCTCTGTCCTTGCTAGAGCAAGGAGAAGGATGTGAACAAACCCTTGCATGGAGAGCTATTTCAAAGAGCTTACAGGTCAGGGCCCGTTGTTTCTGTTTATTTCTATTGACCCCGGTGTCCTTACTCCTTTTTCCCAGGCCCTTGGTTAAACCTACATTTTAAAGCCAGAGCATAAGGTGTGCATTGCTGTTGTAGAGGAAGATATCTAAGCAGAGATAGATTATTTTTTCTTGCATCTGCGTTGTGGCCATCCATGTTCCCTGGCTGCGGCTGCTTTGGCAAATCCAAGCTCTCTCCATTCATTCCTGAATATGAAAATAAATTGGCTTTTCCTGTATGGTCAAACTACTTCTGACCCCCAGAGTGTTTGATAAGGGCAGAACAAGGTCTCCCACATGGTGAGTGCTCTCCTAAAACTGGAGAAAGATATGCTTCTGTTCAACAGTAGGTATTGCTACTACAGCCAGGTATTTAAACTGTCGTCATCCCTGAATGTCACCTTGAGCAGGCTGTAGTGTTCTTTCTCTCTGCTGGCAGGCAGATGCTGGCCAGTTGTGACTGAAGAGAGCTCGGCACAAACTTGTGTCTTGCTCAAAGTTGACCTGGGGGACACAGAAATCATAAAAATCATAGAACCACAGAATAGGAAGGGTTGGAAGGGACCTCTGGAGATCATCTAGTCCAACCCCCCTTCTCCAGCAGGGTCACGTAGAGCATGTTAGAGAGGGTTGCATTCAGACAGGCTTTGAATATCTCCAGAGAAGGAGAAAAGATTCTGCCCTTATCACATGGGACAACTGAAAAGAGTTTGTCCCTGTCCCCTTGACACCCTCCCTTCAGATACTGAAGACATTGATAAGATCCCCCCTCAGGCTTCTCTTCCCCAGGCTAAACAGGCCCAGCTCTCACAGCCGTTCCTCACAGGAACAGAGACTTTGAGCATCTCTCTCTGCTGGATTCTGACCCACGCTTGCCCACCTTGCGGTCACTCCTGGTAATAGCAGCTGGACAGTGTGCATTTAGAAGTATAGCAACTGGTGCATAGGTGAAAATCCATTCCAAATTATATACTCAGGCAAATGGGGACTATCAAAATGTAAAAGTACCACTGAGACTGATGTTACTTCCTGCCTCCTGGGCACAGAAGCAAGACCATCCTAGTTGGGAACCGTACTATTTTAACACAGTGAAAAGACCTAAAAGATTAAATCAGTTAATGCGTGCACTGTTCCCAAGTGTGGGTGTCATCTCTGCCACCCTTGAAATCATTCAAAACACCGGTCCATGTGCCTCAAGAAACCTAAAAGTAGAAGCGAAGTCTTTCTCCCCATTAGCCCTCTAGAATCGCTGGGCTTTAGATTACCTAGTGGCCACACAGCGGGGTGTGTGTGTGTGTTGGCATGCACTGTCTGTGTTTTTTATGGAAACAAATAAAAACAAATATTATGCAAATGTCATTCAACGACATGTGCGTACCTTCCATCAAGTAGCCAAGGAGCAGTAACTGCTTAATTTCCTAGCAACAGAACTGGTCATGGTTGTGGTCATGGCTGCCAGGTCTGGGAGTGTGGACCAGATGTATTTTAATAATTTTAACATTAATCCTGGCAGTAGGAACGGTGCTTTTCTCTTGTCTCATGCATGGGTCAAATCTGCCTCTCCATGTGTAAGGAGATACCAGAGTAGACCAGCGTAATATTGCAGGGTGGTATGCATGAAATAAATGCATAAAAATAAATATATGAATAAAAATAAAAGGAGGGAATGTTAAGGAAATTTCGACTGTCCTCTAGTTTTGCAGAAAAAGAACATGCAAGCTCGTGTACCCTGCAAGCAGAACATCTTATCTGACCTCGCCTTAGGCCTGTTCTTGTAGAAAGTTGAAGATCTGCAAAGAAGCCAGGTTAACCCAGCCAGCAGTACAAAAGTTGTTCCAAGGTACCAGCAGAAGAGGTGCAAAATCAGCTCATGAAGAAGATGGACCATGTGAGGCTGTCACGGAACTCTCTTGTACTGTAACACAGCAAGAGGATGGGTAGAAGTAAAAATTGTGGCTAGATCTGGCAGGTTATGTAAATTAAAGCATTGAACATGCAACAATTAACTATTGCTTAAAAGTTGTAACAAAAAGCTGCTTGCGGCCCCTTCTTGTGCTGCCAGACAAGAGGCAGCTTATTGCTAGCAATAAAAATTAAAAAAACTTAAAAATCTGACTCCTGCTGCTCATTACTGGTGCCTGTGAATGCACAAACGAGAACAGGTAATTTTGACACCATAACCCGCTTCCTGCTCACACAGTACCTCTGCCCTTCAACAGTTTTCATCCCCTGCCCAGCGGTTTTGCGGCCTCGTGTCCCAGCAGGACCTCTGGCTCATGTGTTCCTATCACATTCATTTTCTCTCTTTCCCACCCAGGCCCCTCAGACTTCTCTTGGCTCTCCCACTGGTGGGATCTGTGAGTGGAAGACCGTTTTCCCGACCTCTGGACGCCTCTCCTGCCTTCTGCTGACACGTTCACTTCAGTGCAGGAGCAGGCCCTGCACAAACCTCCCAGCTCGCCAGACTCGAGCAATGCACTTGTGGGTGAAAAGGCTCCCTGCACTTGTGAATAGGGGCTGTCTGGTTTGAGAAGGAACGCTTTTCGGGATTGTCTAACAGCAGAGAAGGAAGGCTGAAAGTGATGTAGGAAAAAAGAAGGATTGGGGTGAAATGTGAGGAAAGGTTATTGAAATTCTTTTTTACTCAGCAATATTGCCTGCCTCCTGGAGGCTGGGTTACAAAAAGCACTTAAGGTGTGCCTTACTCTGCTTCTTTACTGGCACGTCCTTTACAAAGTCTAACAGTAGGTGTTATGTAGTTGAGCCTTGTTCCTGGCACGCACACACTGTTAAAAGTTATGGCCTTCTCCTAGAGCAGGCAGCAGATTGCTGAGCACATCACCATTTCTATTCTGATTACAACACCCTGGGGTGAATTAGGGGCTGAATTTCTGTACTTGCGCACAGCTGTACAGGGATCCTTCACAACGTCTCTTGCCCCTCTCCACCCTAGTTGTGTCCTGATCCAGCTGAGCAGTCCAAAGGACTTGGAAGGATAACCATTTTCCTTTCCAAAAGGGAAACCTTAATGGGAGCCCCGATGAGGACACCTCCAGGAGGCTGGGGGATCAACAGTGTTAGGACCAGCACCCAGCACAAGGCATACACTTTACTAGCGCTAAAATATAATCAGTCAGGGTTTACTGAAGGCTCTCTCTTCTGCCCTGTGTCATCTTCCAAGAAAGAGAAGAGCGAGCATCCTGAGCAGCCACAAATGAAACCCAAGAGTTTCCCAAAGCATCTGCCTGTGTCTTCACTGGCCTCTTGATGTGCTGGGAACCTTCTTGTGCCTCCCCTGCTCACGGGAAATGCTCTTTTCTGCTACCAGAACTGACCCGGGAAACCCAGAGGGAAAAGGGAAAATTCCCCTCCCCACATCAGACAGGAGTTGTTCGATTCAGCACTGCCTACAAGAGCACAGGACATGTAAGCACTGCCTACAAGAGCACAGGACATGTAGTTCAGACTTCTCCCTGCTGCTCAGTCCCAATGTTAAAAAAAAAAAGAAAAAAAAAATAACTCACAAGTCCAGAAGCACCTACAATGGCTGGATTTGTTTTATTCAAAGTTGAAAAATACCAACTGCCAACAGCAGCATGGCAATTAGGTGGCCAAGAAGTTACAGTGATGCACTGCTAATCTGTTCTGCACCGTGCACACGGGCTCAATCAACATCCTCATCAAAGATGCTCCTGTTCCTGACTCAAGACCAGCCCAGATGGAGTCTTTGGGGACAGTGGGTGGTCTGCAGTCACTGTCCCTACAGGCAAACATTTTCAAGTTCATTCTCAAAGCTGCCCAAGCAATCACCTGCTTCTCCCCACTCCTCTCACTTGAGTTCAGTCACAACAAAAGCCAAACATCTCTGGAGGGTACATCCCTTGGGAGCTGGCTCTGGGTCAGCAGATCTGCTGGTGCCTGGGACATGCATGTTGCTATGGGACATCCTTTCTGGACCATATGGGATGGCCAGAGAAGCTGAAGAGCAGCACGGAGGATGCATGCACATCTTGCTGGAGCTGAGCTGAGCTGAGCTGTGCCATCCCCCTCCCTGATACAAAGGACAGACGAGGGACCAGCATGTATCCACGCTGAGTGATCATGTCTGCACATCTCCCTCCTGAATGGGGAGAAGGGAGGGTGCAGTACTGTGGGGCAGCCAAGGAGCCCAGTTCAGTCCCTGCTCCTGTGACTGTGTGGGAATGTGGGAGCGCTTCAGAGCTCTGCCTGCTGTGCAGACAGCTCTGCCAGAGACCCCTGTGGCAGCGTTAGACCTTTATCTGCCCGGAGCACAACCTCAGCCGAGTGGGCAGTGCTCTTCCTCCAGTTTGTGCTCGATCCTTGGCCTGACTTGTTGGCTGGAGAGAAGCTGAGACTGGAGATGGAGCAGGATGTCCTGTGTCACAGATGCAGCTGAGCTCCTGGTGGGACAGCAGGGTTCAGCAGCAGCAAGAGCTGCTGAGGGGTTGCAGCAGCAGGGCTCTTCCCCTGTGCAGAGACAGGAGCTGCCAGGTGCTGCAGTTGGGCTGACCGCGGCCAGGGGAACCTGGGGGGGATGCACACATTTGTGCCGTGAGCTGGCACAGAGAACAAAAAGTTCAGGAGATGTAGAAATACCCAGTACATTTGTAGAGCAAAACTGAGTACCAGCCTCTGATCTGGGGCTCTTGTGAAGCCAAGCTTTTACAGTCAGGTTTCATCCTACCTGCTGCATCCCAGGGGAGTCACTGCGATTCTGCTGTGCCTTGGGCCCTTTCAGCAGGAAGGAGCTGATGCAGAGGAACATTCATTAGGGGTCCCAGGCAGATCTCTCCGTGCTCTTTCTCTTCCACAACACAGCCTGCTTTTGCTTTCCCTTTTACACCTCTCATTCCAAGCACCAGCTCCAAGAAATCTTTGGGAAATTAATCACAGCCATGGATTCCGCAGTTTTAACCATTCCAAAAAGGAAACCTTAATGGCAGCCCTAAAGAGGACACCTCAGGGAGGCTGGGTACAAAGAGATCCATCCCTTCATGGCCTCCAGCACTTTACCTCAAGTCTTCAGCAGCTGCCACTGGCTTGGGAACAAGTGTCTCTCCTGGTTTAAACAATGTCATGCTTTATAAGAAACACCCTAGCAGAAACCTGAGCCCTTTGAAGGGACATCCCTAACAAGGAGAGGTGCCTGTGGAAATCCACATTGTGATACAGACCTCTGGAAAAAATCCCCACGGGCTCATAACTGGAACCGCCCAACCAGTGGTCTAGGTGCCTTCATGGTGTCTCCAGGCTGCTAAGGGCATTGCAGCATCAGCTGTGGCCCCTTGAAAAAACACAGTATGCATTTATACAAAGATACACAGGCTTGGAGTGATCGGGTTCAGCTGCTGTCAACAGAGACTCTTTTTCTGCAGAATCCAATGACATGCATGTACCTGAGAAAGAGTCATCACTAGGATCGGAGCTGCTCCAGCCTCTAGGCTGAGGCAAAAAATATGAGCTATCACCTTTAGAACACAGGGTGTCCTAATGCACTAGCAGTGGACTGAAGCTATTCTTCAAGTCCATATTTTCCACAGCAATATGTCAGCCTCCTGCCTTCCTCGGCCTGAATTTGCACTGCCCTCTTCCCTTTTACGGGCAGTGTTGGTGACAGGCCTAACTGGTTCCCTGATAGAATAAAAGCAAGCTTCAGCACACCGTATGAATCACGTTGGTATGAATCACGAGGTCAATTAAGAAAATTTGAGAGCAGAAATCTCAACAGGACTGTTGACAGCTCACTTTGCATTCCACAGCACTAGAGCTCTGAATTCCTAAGAGCAGCCATCCCACTAATACATGGGGAAAATAACCCAATTTACCCTTCTCTCTGCTTCAGCAGCAAAGGGACTACTACCACCAAGACTACCCTCGCCACTACCACACCGGAGATGACTTCAGAAGTTATTACAATGTGTTTGTGTAGATCTTTATGAGCTGAAGCCTCCACTTTCTTCTTCTTACCCCACCTGGAGGAGAAATACTACCATTCTGCACACTAGAGTGGCAGACTCTGCATTACTCCTCACCTAATGGTGCCTCCAGATTTCCCAGGCAAGCTGAGGAGTTAACATGTCTGCCTGAGAGAAAACCCTGCAGCTGCAACGTTTTCTAGGTTCCACGAGGAACAGCGGGAACTCCCAGCTCCCTGCCAAGGAAGGCACTCCCAGCTCAGCACCCTAAGCCCAGCTCACAGAGGCAGGCTCTCTTGTGCTCCTGCTCTCTTGCTCAGGGACATTGGGGGCCCTGGCTGCAGAGAGGCACAGTTGCAGCTGGAACAGTACCAGCTGCACTCTCCAGCCCAGCAGTCACTGTGTGCTCTGGCTTCCCTAACACACAGGCATCACCTCACCTTCCTCCTCTCACAGCTCTTCCAGGGAACACTTGAATGCATCCAGGTTCCAGCACTGCTCTCTGGGGACTTTTGCATCCCCTCACAGCACCAAAGGCATGCAGCTAAGTGCAGGAAGCCCAGAAATAATCGTTACACCTACAAGCTGGTCCTCTAGCCTTGGCCAACAGAAAAACGCCCTTTAGGTCTCAGAGGTTCCCCTGAAGATGTATGTGAGCATCAAGGGAGCTTTCACTGCCACATTCCTCCTACAAGCAGCACCATTGCTGCACTCACAGAATCTTCCAAAATGTGCACACTACCTTTCTGACAAGAGCAGGCTGCTCTACAAGACTCAGGAGAGAACTAGAATTCACATGGTGCTTTCCGAGGTTCGATTGGATGAGACCAAAGCGACACACCTCGGCTTCAGAATTAAAAGCACCAAACACACCAAGAGTCTTGCACAGGGTCTCCTCCTCCTGTCTCACTGCACATGAGGGTCCCCTTGCAGTTACACAGACTGCAACAACATCTGCCCCAGTAAATCACAAACAGCAATAATCGCCACATACCAGAGATGAAAGGCCTCTCCAAAAAGCCACTCCTGGCCGGTCTTCCTATCTCCTAAGGAAGGAGCCCAGAGACACACAAGCAGTTAGAGGTATTACACCAGCTGACAAGGGACAGCAATTACCTGGCATCCCTCTTCCTTCTATACGCTTGGCTCCTCTATCGGAGACAAGCACTCTGTGACTGCCTCCTTCCCAAAACATCTTCCAAGATGTGCACATCATCTTTTAAGAAACTGGTGCAGACAGCAAAACGAGACAGACTGGATGATGAGAAACTTGCCTGTGCTCTTCCTGCTCACATGCCACTTTTTGGCATTTGGGGGGAGGGCAACTGTAAGAGGACATTGAAGGATTCACATCACAGAGGACAGGAAAAAGGGGCAGGCATTTCAGCTGGGGACAAAATCCTTCTGAGAAGCAAGTCCCATCATGCCAGGGAGCTTATCAGAAATTCCCCCTGTACTATTTTCCTCACAGCTTCTGAAAATCCTGCAGAATATTCAGATGCTTTATCTGGGAAGCTTCTCTCCAAGGATCTTCAGAGAAATTAGTAAGTTACATTTCAAAGAATACAACACGAAAACAGAAAGGTTTCTTTGTGCATGGAAATCCATGGAGACCATTAACCCACAGGATCCCTCCCAGGCTTTGAATTCAGGAGCCACCTGAGAGGCAGGGTCACAAGTGTCTACAGGCACATCTACAACCAAATACAAATGAGAAGGTACCAGTGTGATTTTTCCAATATGATACAAACTGCAGGGAAGGCGAGTGGATCATGTCACTCCACAGGATGTACATGTGGGTCTAGATTCTCAAAGTTGCAGAGCAGAGCAGGCGTCCTTTCAACTGGAACCGGCACCTACCCAAATCCTGCATTGATGCAGGATTTTACATCCCTCAAAGATCAGCTGCACCAACAGCCTGGCCCTTGGTGCAATGTCCCTGACAAGGAGGTCTCTAATGGGACACCAAAGAAGCCACAGCTGGAGAGGCCACATTTTGCCCCAGCACACAAAACAGACCCTTTACACTTGCCTTGTACAAGAGCCCACCGGGCAGGCAAAGCCTGAGTCCTAACTACCCCTGACTCTTCCTCTGGGCTTCATACCAAAGATGTTTGCTGGGTAACCTGGATTCATCTGGAGGGCAGACAGATATTACAAGAGAAAAGACGATTCGTGCCAGTATTGAATAGCCCCACCTCACCTGTGCGATTCAGACCTCTCTCCAAAACCTCAGCTAGCTGAGAATCAGCAGAAGCCTCCCTCCAGCCACATCTGCAACTGGAGAAGAGATTTCCTTCACTTATGTATTCAGATAGATGGCTTTGGAGTCACAAAAGTGATCACTGGAGTGCAAAGAGAAATTACGTAACATCACAAGCTGCTTCATTCAGGGAAAAAAGTATTAACTACTTGCCTGTAGCGTTCAGCAGAGAGGCCAAAACCTTGTCCAGACGAAAGGCTGGGAAAGCTTCACCTACAGGTGCATCTGCAATCAGAGAGGAGATTGGTTTTGCTTCTATGTCATGGTAGACATCTTTTGAGGTACCATCCAGATTACAGCACGAAAAAAAAATGTTTAAAAAAATCTTGTCCCTGGAAGCAAACAAAAACTGATTCCTTAACCCTGGGGTCCTGCAGAGGCTCCCAAACCTCATCCAGCTGAGCAGCCACATGTGCAGCATCCACAGGCACATCTGTAACCCCCGAGGCACTGCCAGAGGCTGCTGGAGGGCTGCAGCAGAGCCAGCGACAGCCGCTCCCGTCTATGGCATAGCTCGGGGCAGCAGCAGGTTTGCAGGCAAAGCCAGTGCTGGGCTTAGCCCTGCTTTCCTCTTCCAGCCTCTTCAGGATGTCTGCTGCTGCACCAGCTCCCAAAAAGGCCCCGTGGGCCCCATGTCCCCTCCTGCCCTGCACCTCCACACTACCTTCCCACCACCTGCGCGCTGCAGGGGCCTGTATTGGCTCCAGCACCAGCCCCAGCACCAGCACCAGTGGTGCTGCCAGCCAGGCCAGCGGTGCTGCTGTCTCTGTGCTGTCTGTCCACCCTACCTGGGCCCAGCGCTCCCTGCGCAGCAGCCTGCGCATCCTGGGCACACAGAGACCCTTTCAAAGGTGAGAGAGTGCAGCCTTGCAAGGACCTAGGCTAAAACGTTCAGCTCCCATAGACACAATCTGTGAGGGCCCCACGCACTTCTGTGGGCAGAGCTCTGGCAAGGAATCCCTCCCTCGACACTTGCACGCTGCCTGTAGTTCATCTCCCCCACAACCCCCCTCCACTAAGCATAGGAGCTTGGGGGGCGGACGTTGTTGTTGAAGACCAAGGCAAAGAAGGCACCGAGGACCTCACCTTTACCTGCCTCTGCTCTCTTTCTCCTACTACTCATGCAGTGACAGAAGATTTTCTTATTGCCCTTGATACACCTCGCAAGGCTCAGCTCCAGATGAGCTTTCTCTTTCCTAAGGCCATGCCCACGTGCCTGGACAATGCTTCTAAACTCTTCCTCTGTAGCCTTGTCCCTTCTCCCTGCTCCTATCTCCCACGTGCTGCCTTTTTGCCTTCTAACTGCACCAGGAATTTGCTGTTTAGCAGCAGTGGTCTCCTGCTGTGCCCATTCTCCTGAGCATTGGGCTGCACTCTTCTGGCACTTGGAGGCAGCTGCTTTTAAAGGCTTGCCAGCTTCCCTGCTCTCCTTCCCCCGTCAGAGCTGCCTCCCATGCAATGCCCCTACCAGCTGCCTCAAGGAGGTGAAGTCTGCTCTCTCAAAGGCCACATCTGTCCATTTGATACTGTCCTTCCCCACTGCCCTCAGCATCTTGAACCTCCAGGACTGCATGGCGACTACAGGCACCAGCACCTGCCCACCAACATCCTGGGCTGCATTAGGTGTGCAGTCACCTCCACATGATTCTTCTCCTCTCCTCAGGCCCAGTGAGGCCACACCTGGACTACTGTGTGCAGTTCTGCCCTCCCCAGTACAGGAGAGACATGGCCATACTGCAGCAAGTCCAGCAGAGGGCCATGAAGATGATTACGGGACTGCAGCATCATATGTGCAGAGGCTGAGAGAGCTGGGAGTGGTCAGCGTGGAGAAAAGAAGTCTCGGGGGGAATCTGATCAATGTGTTTCAACACATCGGAAGAACAGCGGATGGAGGCCGACTCTTCTCCCTGGGGCCCAGTGACAGGACAAGAGGCAGTCGGCAGAAACTGGCATCTAGGAAATTCTCTTGAAACACAAAGGACAGGTTTTTCACTCAGAGGGGGTGGTCAAACACTGCCCAGGTCACCCAGAGAGGCTGTGGGGTCTCTGTTGGTGGAGATATTGAAAACCTGACTGAACGCGACCCCAAGCAACCTGCTCTAGCTGACCCCCACCCTCTGCCGTTCCGTGGTTCCGTGACCCTGAGGTTGTTGATGTTCAAATCTCGGAACAAGCCTGAGTTCTCCCAGGCAGAGAGGATGCCACGCAGCAAGCTAGAAAGCTTCCTGGTCTTCAGAGGTATGCAGGCAGTGTATTAAGAGAGAGCCAACAGGTAAATCTTCCTTTAAAAAGCAGAATCACCCAGAACTCACTGAGATCAAGGGCAGGTCCTTGCTACCTCCCTCTGCTCTGCAGGAAGCATGTCTGCTTGCCCTTAGATTGTTCTCGGTAGTTCTGCGTATCCCGCCCCACTTTCACGCCTCAGCTATACATTACCTGACACCCCAACCCCACCCCTGCCCCCTCCACAGGCAGCTCTGTCTGGCGAATGCTTCCCTTCCTCCTTCAGAAATGCTGGGCAATTCCACAGATTCATCCCGTATTTCTGCCTCTCCTCATGTTACCTCTGACGACTTCTCTGAATTCCGGATCGGTTGTGGCCTTATTTACATGGTTTGAGGTACCAAGCCACAGGTTGGTTTTCCCCTAATTGCAGCCTGTTCCCTTCACAGCCACACGCACATACACACAGGGCCCTCCAGCCTGACAGCACCGCGCGGAGAGCGCACCTGAACCCTTGGAGGAGCCGAGACGCATCTGCGTTCCCCACGCGCACTGCCCCCAGCAGAGAAGCCCATGGAGGTGGGTGCCATCCGCTCTCACTGAGCAGCCCACAACTGATGGGACACGCGGAGCGACGGGGCTTGCTCTTATCGTGCTGAGAGAGGCCATCACACTGCCGCCTGCCACCAAAGCCCCCGCCCTGCCCACTGTGAAGACACTGTCAGCTTGGGGAAGCTGCAGGGTCAGGAGAGGCCCCCGTCCTCTCCTCCAGCTCATCACCTCTCCACCCTGCCTTGAAAAGAACAGGGTCAGAGCTGCCAGGGACAGCGGGTATTGCTGAAGTCTGCTGCCTTTGGCTGGATGGCAGCGCTGAGGGGCCCTCTCTCTGCCCAAAGAAATAACATTGCTCCCTGACAGAGAACTCACGTGTCTGGGCCTGAACCTTAAACCAGACAGCTCAGGAAGCACCCTGAAATCTGTGGAAAAGCGCAAAGATCCAGGAAGGCTTGCCAAAGGTGTCCAAGCCCTGGCACCATGTCCTTTCCCAAAGGAACACTGGTCCTGTGGTCAGGGCATCCTCTCTGTGCAGCTCAGGGCACCCTTGTGATGGCACCTCTGAGCTTCTGGGGCTGCTCTGCTCTCAGTGCAGCTTCCCAGGGGCAGAGTCCTGCCCAGCTTAGCTCACCCCCAGGCTGCTGATGAGCCTGTGTGCAAGACACAGCAGGAGCTCCGCTCACGCATGCCACTCTCACGGGGGCTGGGATGTTTTGGGGCTAGCAGCAGCCCAGGGTGCTCAATTCCAAAGGTGCCTTCTGTCTTTCCCATACTCCCATTGGGCTCACTGAGCTGACAGTGAGGCTGTGCATCTATGGCCAGTGCTCTGTGGGCACCAAGGGGCTGCAGGGGTCTCTGGAAACACTCAGGCTCCTCGCTGCCTCTTCCTCAGTGCCCACCGGCAGCTCTGAGCTGCACCTGGCAATGTCCCGCAGGCTAGGCTAGGCAAGGAAGGGGTGATGGAGAGTGGGCTTTGGGGAAGTGCTGAGTCCCAAGCAGCACAGCAATGCTTTTGAAGAGGAGAAGCAGAAAGGGCTGCGCTGAGGCTGGGTACCCAAGAATGGCAAGGCATCCCCAGGCACAGTATGTTGGTTCCCCAGGTACCTGGCTGCTCCCAGTTCATCAAGGAAGAGTTGCTCTGAGGCATGACTGAATGCACGTGCCCACAGCCTCCCGTGTTCGGCTGATGAAAGTGGTATTGGTGCAAACGGGCCTCTCCTCTTTCTGAGGAAGGAGGCAGAGAGCTTCTGCACATCCTAGGCAGTTCCTGAGCCTGAACATTTTGCAATGCCTTTCCTTGCTCTCTTCCTTAGTTGGCAGGAGCTTGACCCACAACACCTCCCCTTTTGAGGGAACCCAGGCCTTCCAGGTTATTAGCCCACCAGCGCCCACATTCTTTTGTTTCAGCCCCAAAGCTGCCTCCTCTGAGTTTCGGTGTGTGCCAATGGTTCTTCTGCACCCCCGCCTGCACCCTAGTCCAGCCCCCACATCACCCTCACAGTCTTCCTGACAAAGGGAATGATCTTGGCCTCTCTTTCTTCAGCAGAGCACAGCAGCAGCAGTTGAGGCACCTGCCATGGATGGTAGTTCCTCATCCTCAGCTCTCCCCAGCCCTCTGCAGCACACCACACCAACACCAGCAGCTCCAGATGCTACATGTCCCATCTGTCTGGACACCTTAGACGACGTTGCCTACGTGAAACCCTGCTTTCACAAGTTCTGCTTTGGTTGTGTGCTCCGCTGGTTGAAAACAAAGGCCGAATGCCCCCTCTGCAAGCAGGTTTTCCAGTCTATTCTGCACACAGTGCTGGCAGAAGATGACTACCAGGAGTATGTTGTGAGGCCTCCCAAAGATAGCTCTGGTGCCAGGCGGCCATGACAGAGAGCTCCTTGGCGCCCTGCCACCAGGAGGCACCGTCGCCCTGCAGCTCACCCGCAGCAGCAGTCCCCTGCTCCTCAGATGCCATCCTCTGCCCAGGACGGCAGCAGCCTGGAGGGGCCTCCAAGCCACAGCAGGCAGAGGCAGAGAGCCGGAGGGCTGCGGGAGCCAAGCCAGAGGCTGTCTCTGCACAGGCAGGCCAGTGCTGAGAGCAGACCTCAGAGACATGTGCCAGCGACAGAGGAGGAGATGCTGAACTTCTGCCGCACTCTGTACCGCACAGGGATGCGCGTGCAAAGGGTTCCCCATGGCGGCCACCCCCAAGACATCTCCGCAGAGTTCTTCTCCCGCAATCCGGACAGCATTCAGAGGTTGCTGCCCTGGCTCCAGCGCGAACTGAGAGTCCTCTTTGGAGTCCACCAGTCACTGATCACCATCACGGAGCTCATCGTCCTGACAAACCTCAGGAGGTATGACCTGGACAGTCAGGCCTTTGCTGACGACTTAGAGCTGCTGCTGCTGAGTCGCACCAGGCATTTTGTCCACGAGCTCATCAGCTTTGCCCAGTGCTCATGCACCATGGAGACCTATGACCAGCAGGCCATATATGATTGCCACTCTCACAGCCAGCACGAAGGAGGCCCCTCAGCGTCATTAAGCCCAGCAGCTGCTGCGGGTACAGCCACGACTCCAAGGCCAGCCCAGAGTCCATCCCCAGCTGGCAGCCCTGGCTATACAACGCTTCCTGTCACCTCGTATGCAGGCCCCCATGACATTGCCACAGCCACACAATCTCACCAAGATCTACAGACAAACTCTGACAACAGGGCAGCTCAAGCAGGAGGAGAAGCCCAGAGACAGTTGCCGGCTCCTGCCAACCCCCAGGACAGTGACTCCTCGTCAGACAGCTGTGTCCTTGTGGGATATTGGAAGCCCTCGGCAGAGAGAAGCCCTGAATGAATTGTGCTCTCCTCAGACTTGGAGCACTCAGCCCCAGCAGAGGAAGGTGACATGAGGCAGAAAGAGCAGCCACTCCACACACCCAGCTGCAGCCACAGCAAAGCCAGGGCGGGCAGCTCGCTAGTCTCTGCCATGCCAAACCAAACTAGCTGGAGCCACCCCAGCTGCTGCCCTGCTGCCTCCAGGGAGGAGAGAGAGCTCCAGCAGGGGCACATGGAGGACACGGCTGCTTGCGCTGTGCAGGGCTGCAGCCACGTCCCCTTTGCTGATGGCAGGGACAGGCAGCGCTCACCCGGGAGGACCCGGCTGCCCACCAAGAGGAAGGCAAGCAGCTCTGAGGCCTGTGCCCAGCCCAGCAAGAGGCACGCATGGCCTCGGCAGCTGGGTGCCATGACAAATGCTGAGCAGAGGGAAGGTATCAGAACATCCCCAAGCTGGGGATTCAGGGAGACCCTGAGGAGTCCCAGTGAGACAGTTTTCTTGTTGTCTGTGCCCTTTACACTAGTCTAAGAGATGAATGCCAACACCACTGGTTGGCATACAGCATCTGGGCCCTGCAACATGGGCTCTCCTACTGCAGAATTTGTGTTTTCAAGACACAGACCACTACTGTGCTGGCCAGGAGCCCCAGACGGACACGTGAGGATCGATGGCAGAGAGCAGTAAAAGGCTGTGCCAAGAGAGCAGCTGAGCACTGACAGAGCAGGTCCTGTCTGGAAGCAAAGTCCCACAGCTGTGCAATGCGCTCAACACCTCCCTCCTCCACACAGGAGCTGACTTCTAAGAAGTTCCTCAGCATGACTCACTTGCCTCCTGTCACCCTCTGCTCTCCCTCAGCAGGGAGACCCTGACTCCTGTCCTTCCCTGCTTTGTCTGGTGTTCCTGCTGGTGCCTTGTTTGTAGGAGTTCTGCACAGCTATTGGAAGCTGGACAGAGGCAGGTAAGTGCGGTGGGAGAATTATGTGCACTGAGGTGCTTCGGGTAGGAATGGTTTGGATTGGGGTTTGGGTTTAGATTGCCTCCACGTTTTGCTCCTTTCACTCTCACCCCACCCGCCCATGGGATTTTATCTCCTTGTGTGTTTTAATTCTTCCCCTTTGTGCTGTTGCTGTGCAGTGCAAGCCATGGTGTTGGAGCGGGAGCTACCTTCCAGGTAAGAAGCTGGCACTGGCTCTCTTCAGCAGTGCTCTTGCTCTTGTTCATTTCAACTCCCTTAAGCCATGTGGCATGGGAGCTGCTGGAGAGCTACCAGAGCTCAGGACACAAGAAGATTGCCTTCAGTTGCCTCGCTCTCCTCTGCTTGGAGGCAGAGCTAGCAGCACGAGGACATGACAACTTGACAACCCCACTTGGAAGCTTCTTTTAAGCAGCAGCAAGATCACCTCCGGGAGGTGCGTCCTCAGCACGTCCAATGGCTCCTGCGAACTGGGCTGCAGCCCTGGTGAGTATGGCTTTGGCTGTGGGAGTTGGCAGGGCTGAGCAATGCAGGCTCTGGCACTCTCTCCCCAAGGCCCCTGTAATGAGGTGAGGAAATGCATGGCGTCTCTGATGTTTCCTCCCAGGGCCACCCTGCAGATCTGCAAGAGCAGATCACGCTGCCTGACCCCTGCTCATCTTTCTCACAAGCACTTCCCCACCCCCATGCTCCCGGTGTCACCTCAGCACAAGGCTGGGGGGAAGCTTCCAGCATGAGCCCTTGTGCTGTTATGATGGAGAGCAGGCAGGTTGCTGAGAGCAGTGGGCAGGAGAGAGGCTGGTGCCAGATCAGGTGCAGACAGGAGCGTTGGCAGCTGGGCTGCAGGAGGGGTGCCCTGGGGAAAGCAGAGTGAGCTGCTGGGGGATGAAGGCTTTGCGATGGCGTACCTGGCTTCAGGTTGCGGGTGGACAATTCCAACTGTTTGCTTTCCTGTCTTCTGCCCAGCACCATCTTTCCATGCCATCTGCGTGTATCCTCAGGGCTTCTGTCTCCCTTCTATGACTCACACGTGCTTTGTGCTGGGGGACGATGAAGCGTGTCCCATGTGAGCGAACGCTGACCTGTCCGGTTCTTCTCCCAGCCTGCATTGCATCACCCACCTCGCGCACGGTGAAGTCCAAGGTGCTCTTGAGGTGCGTGAACAAAAGGCCATGGGCTGATAGGATGCGGCTGGAGAGACCCTGCAGAATGAGTCCACATTTCCCACTGCCAGCGACATTCCTGTGCATTCCACACCACAAGTTTCATGGGCAGGTACTTTGCAGAGCCCTAACCTTCCCACACAAGGATTTGGGCATGACTACGTTGGGAGGGGGTACATCCATTTGTGATGTTGCACAGCTTTGGGGACCAGGCACTCTCCCCACATCGTCATGCAGTGCCCCACAGCCTGGCTCAGAGGAGCTCATCTCTTTGCCTTTAGGGTGATAGAAACAGACGGCACTAGGAGACCAGGCCCAAGATGCTGTGGCTGAACTACTTGCTGGAATATTGTTCCCATTTACCATAGAAGGGAATAGGGGAGTGGCAGTATGTACCTTTAGCGTCTCAGTAGGGTACTGGATTCTTGGTCTTCAGGGCCATCAGAGTTCAAAAGAGTAAGTGGTATGCAGAAAAGAGAGGGGGGCAGATGACAGCCTCCGTTTCCAGCTTGATGCATGTACCACTGTTGGCTCGACCCAATTTACCTCTGAAAGTGGCCAGCTTACTGGTGGAAGTGCCAGCAGAATCAAAAACAACTTAGCTCCCTAGCTTTGGTGAATGAATTTAATTGAAGTTCCATTTCCAAAGGGGACCTGAGAAGCGTAAAACTCTCAGCTCCTTTGCACACCACTTGTGCTTGCAGGATGGGCAGCCTCACCTCAGTCTGACAGGCAGTGGCGTAAACTCTCCAGGGGGTCTGTCTCCCAGCAAGTTTTCGAGCCTCTAGAGAGCCCTGTGGATCTCAAGGCGGACAAGGCCTAGTGCACCTTGTGTCTTCAGCTGTGGGCTTGTGGAGTAGCGGAACGACACTTTGGCAGCTGCTGCTTCTCTGCAATGATGGTAAATGGAGCACAAAGAGAGTCATCCACAGGCAGACGTCTGCATCACAAGGGTCTAAGGCTGCACAGGATGAATGCAGCACTCGCTGGGGGGTGATGTTAGCTTTCCCAGGGAGATTTGTGCCCTTTTTCTCTTCTGCTCTCCCACCAGGAATGATGCCAAAGAGAAACCTTCAAGTGGCAGCCTCTGAGATTTTTCCTTCCTACAAACTGAGCCCAGCCAAGAGCCTCACTGAGCCCAGCTCCATGTTTGTGCCTGCCGCGTAACTCTTTGCTGCAAGTGGGGAAATGCAACCACCACAAGCATCTACAAAATGACAGCAGGATGCCAGGGCCTACGTAAAGGGATCAGCCCAGGGAGCAGCTGCACTGGAAAGGCTGTCTGACACTGACAGAGCAACTCAGCACTGCAACAGCCATCAACCTCATACCAGACCTCTGCTGTGCCAGCTAGTCTACAAACACACTGTCTCTGCCCCACACAGCTGCCTCGTCTGCTACATGCAACCAAGAGCCAGCAAGAAGATGGGTCTGCAGGACACTGGCCACTCACACTCCCCAGGCACTGCTCTGCTCACTGCCTTCCCGTCCCTCCAAAACACAGGCACACAGGGAAGCTCTTGTGCTAACATCACAAGGTGGCCAAGGCACTCTAGGCTCACAGGGCATGTGCAAATGATCAGCACAAGATCAAGCACAGGGCTGGCTCATTGAGCAATGCTGCTGTTTTCAGAGGGGAGGATTCTGCTTTCTTCAGGCAGAGCAGGCTGCTACTTTCCACCCCCACAATCTCAGGAACCTCCACCTACTCAGGGCAGGGATGGGGTTTTTCTTTAATAATACAACGCTACAGATATAATGTAGAAACATTTGAGAGTCCTTAAGGCCTCCTGAGATTGAGGCCTCCTGAAACCAAAGTAACCTCGCTTCCTTTCCTTTAGTTACTTGGACAAGAAGTCCCTGTGAAGGGAAAAAGTGTGCAGAGGCTTTGAAATGAGGCCCAAGCAAGCAGACAGCCCCAGCCTGGCGGTCTGCTGAAATGCCACCTGTCTGGCTGCACAGGCTTTGCAGCAGCACTCTGAGCTCCACAGCTGCATTCACAACCTGACCCTGGGCACATCTTCACCCCTCACAGAGACAGGAACCCAACAACTGTGAGACATCCTCAATTTCAAGCTACAGAGGCTTTGGGACACTCAGACAAATATGTGGCACCACAACCTTCTTGGAAAGGAGGGAACACAGTAGCATTTGCAGAGCAAGCTGGCACTAACAGCATTTGTGCGATGCAGAAGTTGCAGCACAGCGGACGTGAACCTACACCCCAAGTCACCCATGGAAGCTGGGCACACTTACAGAAGCCTTCACATCCACTCGTAGTAGCCTCACCTCATTCAACACCTCACATCTTGCAGCTGCTTTCTCAGACAGATCACAATGGTGGCAAAGATGTTGACAGGTACAGGCACACACCCTGGCATCCTGCCTCCATCCTCAGCAGTTCTAGGACTACACCAGCAACATATGGGACTGGAGTAACCTAGAAAGAAAGAGAAAATCAGCGTGTTACTGTCAGCTCTGCTGGCCTTCCACAGTCGCAACAGTCGGTGGCAAATGTCTCCCCTCTGCGCTGAGCTGTATTTGTGAGAGTACAGCCTGTGGGGCCACAGAAAGCTTCTACTCCTCTTTTTGGCACAGCTGAGACCATGTCTGTATATCGGGTCCCCTCTGGACACCCCAGTTCTGCAAAGGCACAAACACACAGCAAGGGGTCCAGCACAGGGACACCAAGACAGTCAAGGCCTGGAGCATGGGGCATACAGGTAGAGGCTGAGAGAGCTGGGATTCTTAAGCCTAGACAAGACAAAGCCAAGAGGGACACGCATGCTGTGCACAGCTGGCTTATGTTGGGCACAGACAAGACAGAGATGGATTTTTTTGGAGGTGCACACTGAGAGCATGAGAGGCCACAGGGACAAATTGGACAATGGCAAATTCTTCTTACATATTAAGAACCCTTGTTCTCCAGAAGGGTGGCCAAACTGTGGCACAGGGATCCAGGCACGTCCCCACATCTCCATCCAGGCAGATAATCAAAACTCTGAGAAAGGCCCAAATAGACCTGCTCCACTGGGACCTGCCTTCAGCAGGCCGTTAGATCCCTATCTCCAGATGTCTCCTCATTGCAGGCTCAAGGCATCTGCTGTTTTCAGACTCCTTCCAAAGGCACCAGTGGCTTTGCAGATGCTGCCTCCACCACTGACCAAGGACAGAAAGCCTTGAAGGAGTGAGAAGATTGCTTTCTCCAGGGGAAATGGTAAAATCTCAAAGTCTCAGGAAAGCACAAGACCTTCAAAAACTGCAAGCCTGAACCTCAGCTGACAGAAATCACCAAACTGTAAGCATCTCTGGCTCACACCAGGATGCTCTAAGGTCAGAGCACGGTCACCAAGAGTCCTCACCCACGTTTCCCAGAAGGACACAGTGATCGCAGGCCGGGCTCTAGGAGCACAGCACTGCTCATGGCTGAGCACCAAACCACTGGGGCCACCACACAGCTCCAACACAGCCCCTTGACAGTCAGCTCCCAAGAACATACCTGCCTGCCTCCAACAACCATCTTGCCAGAAGGCCTTCACTCCTTCAAAGAGCTTACGGCATTCCCTTGCCCACTTCCCAACAAGCATCCCCCGCCTGCTCCTCCTCTCTCAGCAAACACTGCTGCAGATAAAAGATTTCATCAGGAAAAGCAAACAAGAGGCAAGGAAGGAAAAAGCAGGCTTTGTTTGCATCTCAGAACAAGGAGAAACACTCCGGGTCCATTAGGCAGCATCCTACCTGCACATCCTGGCAAGAGCTTAGCAAGCTCAAGGCCTGGACCTCAGCGCACTGAAGGCAGCAGTCTCCCAGCATCTCTGGCCCATGACACCACAGCAGCCTCGGTCCTTTGAGCAAACACCTCCTTACTTCACAGGGCTCCTCAGCTCCCCAACCTGGCAGCACTTTCCCTGCACTGTACTACTCTCTCCAGCTACCTTCCGACATTGCAGCTACCACCCAGCCCCACCACAGGCCATGCTTGCACAGGGATGCAAACCGCATTCATCGCCCCTCGCCTCTAAAAAGGGTTGTCAGCCAACATCCACAATTGTATCAGTGACACACACAGCACTGCACCACATATGACAGCTGGCAGGGCACCCCTATGTGCCCCACAACACACAAAGCCCAACTCTACATCCTTCAACTCCCTTCTGCTCCTCCAAGGCCTTGCAACAGGCACTACCTCTCAGCATCCACTCACAGCCCAGGGCCTGCTCACTTCCCACCTCCAGAAAGCACAGAGCAAGGGGCTCTCACAAGGGAGGAGCAGGCCAGCTCTTGCCTCTTGCTTGTGTCTCAGCTTCCATGAAAATGAAATCTCTTTGAAAATGGGGCCCATAACTTTGGGGGGATGACATTCCTTCATTTCCCTCCAACACCCTTTGCACTCCTTCTCCAGTGACTGCATACTCGGACAGAAACTCAGAGACCTCTAACGTGTTACACTTCCAAATGCGTCATAAAAGCAGGTGGACACCTAAAAGACAGGCACAGCATTCAGACCTTGCAGGAAAATCTTACAGCCTCCCTACTGTTTCAACAGGGGGAATTTCTAAAGCACACACACACCCTGGGAATCAGAGATTACTAATATCTTTGTGCACATCAGCACTAGATTCATTTAGCAGCTTCAGAACTCTACTTGGACTCTAGCTGACCAGGAATGGGCTGCAAGACTCTACTCAGCAAGAAGTACAAAGTCAAACTGCATGTCCACATTCACCAGAGAACATCATCTGCATTTTAAACGTAGCAGGACTAACGCAGGATGATGGAGTGCAACAGAATTTGTGACAGATGGTATGGAACATCTACTTCTGCTTGACTGAGTACCTGTAGTTCCATATTGCTGTAGAGCTCTGCAGGGGTCAACTCCTACCCTGGGCACAAAACCAGGAGTCACCTCACCACCACCATCCAGGCCATGTTGCTTCTCCTGACCTGTCAGCTGCTCACAGAGAGGGGACCTCACAAGTGCAAACCCCAAACACATGCCTGCTGCTGCTATGGCCTTCAGGGACAGAAATTTCCTCAAAGTAACTTCCCCTGCCACGAACCACTGCTGCCCTAGCAGAGACTTGGACAAGAGACCTCACACTCAACACCCCGGCCTAACTGCCTGCTACCGGTCTATCAGGGACTCAGAAAGACAGGACCTCACAGTCACCTGCACAACCAGGTATCTCCTTTGGCCAAGAAGATTCTGAGGCAAAAATTACCTCACTAGAACTTCCTCAGCCACGAGACAAATCCTGACTGATCATCTGCTCAGGCAGAAATGATCTCAAAAACACACAGCCCTGCCGCAGACCTGCTGATGGCCGTGGTCACAGCCCCAACAGCCTCTTCGGGAGCTCCTGCAGGAAAGCAGCCCCCTCGCCAGCACCGCTGCCCCTGCTGCAGCGAGAGGGCACCCGCCGGCATTTGAACGCACCCGCAGCCCCCACCAGCCCCACTCGCACCCGCTCTCACTCCCGCTCCCTTCTCGCCTGCTTCGCTCCCTCCCTTCTCGCACCTCTCTCTTCCCTTGGCCTTTTCCCACTCTGGACTCTCATTGGCTGAGACAGCCATCATTCAAATCCATCCCCACCCTCCTCCTCAGGACAGCCAATAGGAGGGCCACACTCAGGCGATGCCATGGCAACGCTGCGCCCTCCTGCCCTGGCAGCCAGCTCCACCCCCTCCCCCGCGGGACAGCGCCATCTTGTGGGCAGCAGCGCAGGGCGCGGCGGGGCCTCGGGGCAGCCCGGCGCCGGGTGCCCGGGCAGTGCAGGGCCCCGGGCCCGGCCGCTCTGCTGCAGGGGCCCCGTAGGGCTTCCTGCTGCCCTGCACCCTGGGGGCCATGCTGGGCTTGGAGGGCAGCCCTGGGGCCTGTGCTGGTGCCGGCGCTGGTGCCGGCGCTGGGGCCCTGGGAATGGCCGGGGTGCCGGAGCCTGCGGGCGATGTGCTGCTGCCGCCAGGGCAGGGCAGTGTCCTCTCGGCCCTCCTGCCCCAGCCCCTTCCCCAGGGCAGCCCCAGGGCTTGGCAGCCCTCCCGCTGCGCCTGGCAGGGCTGGGCCACGGCCCAGCAGGGGCTGCTCTGTGTGGGTCTGGGCTGTGCCCCGAGGGGTCGCTCCAGAGGGCTGAGGAGCCCCATGGGGGCACAGGGCAGTGAGGCTGGGGACCAGCTCTGAGCCTGCTGGTGCTAGGAAATGGGGGTGTGGGGTCGTGAAGGGACTGGGGGAGATGGCTCTTTTGGGCTTACTGCAGCACTGCACCCCATATCTCAGAGAAAAATCCTTGGGTCAGTCAGGACTTGGCAGTGGGGACCGTGCCTCCACCTGTTTCCAAGGTGCTCTCCCAAATAGGCTTTCTTTTGCATGCAGATGTTTTGAGTCCAACCTGCGCAAGGACACAGACTATGACCATCTTGAGGTGGCTTCTCTGAGCCCAAAACATGCTGTACCAACTTGTACCAAGCATGAAAGGAACAGAGGTCCTCTCAAACAGGCAGGGGACCTGGGGTCATTACAAGGTGGTTTCCTTACTGTACATGGACATTTCAGCAGGTTCTTGAGAGCCCCATGAGAGCAGCAGGCTGCCCCAGCCTCTGGGATGCAGGACCCAATTCTTCTCAGAGCCAGATTGCAAAGGGGGACGCGATCCGTGGAAAACCTGCCATGCATTCCCATGCCCCACACAGACCCCAAAAAGGCAATGGAGCTGGCCCCACAGAAGCCTTGAGGCTCAGCGCATCTCCTGCCTCATGACCCAGGAGTCCTGGCTGTCCACTAAGACAGATGGGACCTTCAGAGATGACTCTTGTGGCAGCACTCAATCCTGTCCAGCCACCCCCACAGCCCTGGATTCACAGCAGTTTTTGCAGTTACCAATCTTTGTGCAACATCTCGGGAAGAAGTACCCAAAGCCCTTACCCTCAGTGGAGAGCTGCAGGAGCCTTGGGAACAAGGAACTGTGGTCTCGGCTGATGGTGTCCATCCAGCAGTCCTCCATCTCGCCTCTTTGCCTTCAGCTCACCTCTGCAGCCCAGGAGGAGGGATGTTCTTCCCTTCACCCAACACTCCTTTTCATCGTGCTCCTGTTCCTCTGCATGTCAGTGACAGATCCCAGCACAGCCCCCATTAACTCCTGTCTCCAGTCTTGCCATGGAGCCACTACAAGGGCAGCAGCAGGGAGGGCGTGAGCAGTGCCCAGCAGTGCCTAGGTCTTGGAGGGAAGTGAGGGCCCTCCCCCAGGACACCATGGAGACCTCCCTGTGATGCAGCACATCCCGCTGTGACCTCAGCTTGTGTCATCTGGGGGCACAGCAGGTCAGTGCCATGGAGATGGCACCGCCAGGGAGAGAGCAGAGAGATTTCCTCTCCCCTCCTGGAAAGCAGGCATCTCCCTTCCCCCAGTTATTTTCCCAAACTTTCTGATAAGTCCTTCAAGAATGTCTCCAGGTGGTGCCAAAGTCAGGGAAACATCTGAAGTGGGGACCTGGGGAGGTCACTGCTGTGCTCCTGCACTCCTTGGCTGCTGCACTAGGCAACAGGATTCTGTGCAGGAATCTGGGTTTTGGGGGTTGGATTGGGGTTTGGCATTTTTACAGGATCAAAGTCCGGTGGGATGAAAAAGCACAAAGGGTGGCCACAGGCTGAGATGCTTAGATGAGCCTCAAAACTGGTGGCTGCTGTGGATCGCTCTTTTATTTGAAGTAGGGTATAGGAGAATAAGGGACAGGACGTACCCTTCCTCCTTTAGGCACCAAAGCAGGCTCTTTGATTTGAGAAGCCTTCAGCAAGGTTTCTCGGTCTGTGGTGCTTAAGATAGAGATGATATGCCAGAAAAGAGCAAACACACATCATCTAGCGGGCTTTGCCTAGGAGACTCGTCCCTGCCAGATTACAAAGCCATTGTTCAGGCCACGTAGCCAATTGGAGGAAGTTTTCCAATTTCCCCAAACTTAGGCCACCTTTCCTTCTGTGTGAGCCTGAGAAAAGCCAGGTCTCAACTCTGGGCTTCAGATGGTCCTTGGGCTTTTCAGTGTCACTTTGGGGCTCTGCTTCTCCCCTGGGTACGCTCCTCAGCCCTCTGCCCTTCCCCACACCAGCACCCTGGCTCCTCCAGGGATCTGTGCAGCCCAGGCACCCTGGATGCACACTGGCACCCTTGCCCTCCCACGATCTGTACAGTTCTGGCACCCTGGATCTCCCACATTTGAAGATTCAAGGCTTCTCAGGACATCCCTCATACTGCAGTGCTGCTCTCTGGGCTCTGGTGCAGAGCCTACGAGGCACTGCAATGCCTCAGGGCCTGCATTCAGAAGTTTGTAAGGGCACCTCCCAGCTCTGCAGCTGCTAAAGCTTACGAGCGTCCCTACAGCCAACCTTCCTGCTCTTCCTAGTCTCTGCAGAGTGCTGGGGCAAGTCTTGCAGGAGGGAGACTCCACCCCCCTTAAATACTGTCCGAGATGTGCCTTTCCAAGTCCCTACAGGAGTTAGTTTGCTTAGTCAGCCTCTAGTCATCTGTGACGCAGGGAGCCCAACTCTACCTGCTGGCATCTCTGCCCTTTCTCTCCCTTGTCTCCTGTGTGCCTAGCCAGTCTTCTCCATGCACCAGAGGCATGGGAAGTGTTGCCTGAGAGAACTCACCTGAACCTATGACACGTTGTGGAGCTGAGGGCCTGATGGAAGCAAGTCTGGGATGACTGTTCCCCCATCTCCTCTCCTACTCCCAGCCCGAGGGTTAAGAAAGTCCTCTGGAGAGAGTGGTTGGTTTGGTATGGCTGGGATGGGTTTCCCTCGACATCGCTGGGTCCTGCCTGTGTTGCTCTGAGTGCCCAGAAAATTTCTCTTCTCTGGGGGCTTGCATCAATGTTTTCCAGACTTTTGTACAGAAAGATAGCTTGCTCCAAGAGCCCCCAAATCCCTCCCCACACACACACACCCCCGCAGGACGGCACAATCTTGTGGAGATTTGTTTTGCTTCTCTGTCATGACAGACATCTTTTGAGCTACTGTCCAGATTACAGCAGGGAAAAAAAAAGTTTGTTTAAAAAAATCTTATCCCTGGCAGCAAATACAAACTGACTCCTTACCCCTGCACCTCCACCATTCAGTAGAGCAGCAGCTCATGCCTCTCTACTTTCCCCACCAGTTTCACCACCCACCCAGAGTGTTTCAGCTTTCCATTAGAAGGGAACATCAAGCAGTAGAAGAGGCAAAGAAAGCGGCTTCTCTCTTCTTTTCACTCTTCACCTGCTGCCTTAGGTTTCACTAGTGATGGAGCTCTCACAGCTCAGGGCTTCTCTGCACCTCTCAGGCTGCCGTGCTGCGACAAGAATTTCTGCTCTAAAGCAGGATTCAGGAAATGTGGAGGTTGCTGCGAGTTCTTATGCAGGCACAAAGCTGAGCATATCAGCTAGTTACAGATTAATAATCTACAAGTAGAATCATGAAGAAAGGAATAGATTCCCAGCAGTTCCCTACACCCCTGTGTGCTCAGCTCTGCCCCACAGACACCTCCTGGCAGCGAGGCAGTGTTGAGGGGCATCTGCGTGTTGGCAGGTGCTCGGGGTAGCGAGGACAGATCCTGCTGGGGTTGGCAAAGGTGCTGCTGGTGCTGTGCATGTCGGGGAAGGAACTTTGTGAGCTTCCTTCAGACCTGCTGGTCTCTCCATCAGCTTTGGAGTCTCAGGCTCTTGTCCAGGCTAGGCAGCTCCTCTCCCTTCCCCCCACCCCAGCAGCAGGGACCTGAAAGCAGAGATGTGGGGAAGCTCCTTGCCTTTGGTGTCATCCCTGCCTGGAGCTACCTGCTGAGAAGCCCCTGGGAAGTGTCCTGGGGGTGAGCAGGAGCTGTGAGGAGCCCTACCCCGTGCAGACCCCTCTCCGTGGGGGAATGACGCTGCCCTGCATGGGCCACTCCTTCACCCTAGAGCTTCCCCAGCCCGTCTTCAGCCTATTTGTAGTTATCCCTGTGTTGTCCCCAAACTGCGTTCTATTACCCAGTGTGCAAGCACCCAATAGACACACAGGGTCCAGAAAATTGTTTCTTTATTTCTGCACAGAGATGGGTGCTAGGAGGTAGATCCACAAAGCTAGCACACCTTCTCTGCTTCTGACTCTTCCTCCCTTGTTTTCCTTGAGTCTTGTTTACTATTTGCAGGGTTTTTTTCACAGCATCGCTCAAACAAGGGTGGCAGCGTTTCTTTGGCAGGAGACTTGCCAAGTGCTGAGCTGATGGTGATTCAGCTGGGCAAGCTGGTGTGGGAGCAACCTAGAGGAGACACTGACTGCAAGAAGAGTGAGGAAGCAATGGCCTGGGATGGCAAGCAAAGGTGCCAGGTGGTGTGGGGAAAAACAAGCCCATCACGACAGCAGCAGGAATGCAGGGAGCTGTGGCGTGAGCTGCACAAGGAGCCACTGGAGAGGGCTGAGGATTAGCAGGCAGAGCGAGGGGTAGCCTTGGAGTGGCTGTGTGCTCTGGAGTGCCTGAAGAACGGCAGCCTGTGCAAGGGGCATGGAGTGCAGGTGTGGAGAGAGGCAACTTGGTGGTGCTGCCCAGCTCTGAGCTGCCAGGCAGGCTCCAAAGCTGAAAGCAGAGGCTTGGAGGCAAGGCCATGGGGATGGGTGTGCCCATGAGAACAGCCAAGGCGTTGTGCTGGGGGTGCCCCCAGCGATCCCCGGGGCTTGGTGAGGGGTGTTTCCATGGTGAGCAGCAGGGCTTTGTGATGGTGGTGGCATGGTGCCTCCACGGCCATGGTGATGGGGCTGTCTCCATGGGGACTGTGTCTCTGCTGGGAGCAGAGCCCCCGGGGTCCTCCCTCTGAGGAGAGCTGCTCCCTGAGGAGGCAGCAGCTGCCCTTGGGGCCAGAGCAGCAGGACCCCAGCAGAGGATCCTGCAGAGGGATGAGGAGCAGCAGCAAACATCTGCTGCCAGGCTGCACACGCACTGCCAGGCACGCCTGAGCGCAGGGGCGAGGTGAGCCATGGGGCTGGAGGCAGGGGCAGGCAGCAGGCATGGGAGCTGCCCGGAGAGCAGGCAGCTGGTTTGGCAAAGGAGCTGGGGTGAAAGAGGCAGGCAGGAGCTGCTGCGGCCAGGGGGAATTTCTTGCCGGTCCTCGGGACTTTCCCTGGGACAAAGCACAGAACCTGCGTGCTCCAAGGGCCCCACAGAGCCCGTGAGCTCTGCGCTGAGGGGCAGAGAGCAGGTCTCTGCCCAGCTCAGCCAGGCCGCGTGCAGCCAGCGGCTCCCTTGCCCAAGGCCCTCAGGTTTCCTGCTCTTCACCAGCCACTCGGACCAAGTCAACCACCTCCACCCTGTGAGTCCATCTGCCCAGAGGTGGCCAGCAGCAGCTGCATGCAGCAGTGCAGCATAGCCGGACCCCAGCTTGCTCCCACCAAAGACACAGGCTGCCTTGGCTGCGCAACACACAGGGCTCACGGGCTTCTGCACGTGTCCTCGCAAAGGTGCAGAGATGACCATGATGGTGGCTTTGAAAGCCTCTGCCCGACTCCCCGGAGCTGCCGAGGAGCAGGTGGGAAGTGCTGGCAAGGAGCAGGAGGTCTCTGCCTGCCGGCAGGCTGACTGCATGCTCTGCCTGGCAGCCTGCAAGGACATATCTGGGGGTGCCCAAGGCAGCTGCCATTTACCGTCTCTTGCCCCACACTGACAAAGCCTCTGCCCAGACAGCCTGGCTAGCAGAAGAAGCAGATCACCTGCAAGACTTCTGCCTTGCTCTCTCCTGCTCCTACCAGGGCTCAGCTCCAGCCGAGGCTGCCTCCTGCAAGGCTTGGCCCTCTCCCAAGTGCTTCTTACAGCCAGGTGGCCCTGGCATCATGCACAACCAGAGGCACCAAATTCCACAAACCTTCAGAATTGTTTAGCTTCGTACGTCATTTCCACTTGGCAGGTTTTGGAAGGACATGACTTCTTTGGGGTGTCTGACATGGCATTTTCGTACACCACCTGCTTTGCCATCCCACTGCTGTTCATGCTGACATCTCGTTATTTATTTTATTTCCCCCGCATACACACCCCACTTAGGCTTTCTCAATCTTAGCATGCTGCTGGAGCAAAGGACAGGAACTGGGGTGTGTGGTAGCGGTAGGCAGGGTGTTGAAAAAGTGCAGAAAGCAGGTGTGTAGAAGTAGGGGACTCTGCTGAAAGAGTGAGATTTTTCTGCTGTCTTGCTATGGGCAAAAGCAGGAAATGAAGAGAAAAGAAACTTCTGTCTTCCACAGCAGCTCTATGGAAAGAAGTGGGGACAGGATGCAATGGGGCCACATTGGGGCCCCTCACCAGAAGGCAGTGGGGCAGGGGCTCATTGTAAAGGAGTTTTGGGTGCCAAAACAGAAGAGCATCCCTCCTCCTCAGCTACAGAGGTGAGGCAAGGACAAGCAGCAAGTGAGAGGGAGGACTGCTGGACCAATACCATCAGCCCAGGCAACAGTTCCTTCTTCCCAACGCTCCTGCAGCTCCCTGGGAGCCTTCTGGGGCTCCTGTTTGAGGAGGCACACAGAAACTTTGAACTGAAAAACCTGCCGTGGATCCCGGGCAAAATCCTGCCTGAGAAGCTTGTGTGGCTCGGGAGACCATGTGGCAGCCAGGACTCCTGGGTGCTGGGGCTGGGGCTGTCCTGATGCCCAAGGCCCCTCTGGAGATGAGGGAATTTATCAGAAATGTTTGGGAAATAACTGGGGGGAGGGAGGGGATTGCTTTCCAGGAGGGGAGAGGAAATCTCTCTGCTCCCTGGCTGGGCCATCTCCATGGCAATGGCATAGTGAGCCCCCACATGACACGAGCTGAGGTCACAGCAGGATGTGCTGCATCACAGGGAGGTCTCCCTGGAGTCGTGGATGGGGGCCCTCAAGGGCCTCAAGGCTGCAAGGCCCAGGCGCTGCTGGGCATTTCTCACACTGTCCCCACCACTGTCCTTCGTGGTGGCTCCGTGGCAATGACGGGGGACAGGAGGCAACGGGGCTGCACTGGGAGCCCTTGTCGACATGTGGAGGAGCAGCAGCATGTTGGAAAGGAGTATTGGGTGATGAGATGGGAAGAGCGTCCCTCGTCCTGGGCTTGAGAGGTGAGCTGAGGGCAAAGGGACAAGCGAGATGGAGGACTGCTGCAGGGACACCATCAGCCAGGAATGCACTTCCTTGTTTCCAGTGCTTCTGTATCTCTCCAGTGAGGATTGACACCATTTGTACCCTTTTATAACTGTAACTTGGCAGAGCAGATTTGGGGCTCTGAGATTTCATCCTGAGATGGCCACAGCCTCTGTCCTCCTGCAAAATGGGCTCCAACCTCTGCACCCAAAAGGCAGCCTGTTTGGGAGAGCACTTTGTGAACAGGTAGAGGCACTACTGTCACCCTGTAAGAACTGCCTACCCCAAGGACTTTTCTCTGGGGGGTGCACTGCTGGGGTGAGCCCAACATGGCCATCTCCCCCGATGCACTTGGTCACCCCATACCTCCACTCCCTGGCACCAACAGGCCCAGAGCTGGTCTCCCCCTTGCTGCCCTGTGCCCCCATGGGGCTCCTCAGCCCTCTGGAGTGACCCCTCCAGGACCCCCTCCCAGCCCTGCCAGGCACAGCAGGAGGGCTGCCAAGCCCTGGGGCTACCCTGGGGAAGGGACTGGGACAGGAGGGCCGAGAGGACACTGCCCTGCCCTGGGTGCAGCAGCACGTCGCCTGGAGGCTCCGGCACCCCGGCCATTCCCAGGGCTTCATCGCTGGCACCAGCACAGGCCCCAGGGCTGCCCTCCAAGCCCAGCATGGCCCCCAGGGCGCAGGGCAGTGAGGAGCCCCGCGAGGACCCTCGGCAGAGCGGCTGTCCCCGGAGCCCTGCACTGCCCGGGCACCCGGCGCCAGGCTGCCCTGAGGCCCCACCGTGCCCCATGCTGCCGCCCACAAGATGGCGCCGTCACGTGGGGGGAGGGGGCGGAGCTGGTTGCCAGGTCAGGAGGGCGCAGCATTGAGATGGCATCGCCTGAGTGTGGCCCTCCTATTGGCTGTCCTGAGGAGGAGGGCGGGGATAGATTGGAATGACGGCTGTGTCAGCCAATTGGAGTCCAGAGTGGGAAAAGGCCAAGAGAAGAGAGAGGTGCGAGAAGGGAGGGAGCGAAGCAGGCGAGAAGGGAGCGGGAGTGAGAGCGGGTGCGAGTGGGGCTGGTGGGGGCTGCGGGTGCATTCAAATGCCGGCGGGTGCCCTCTCACTGCAGCAGGGTCAGCGGTGCTGGCGAGGGGGCTGCTTCCCTGCAGGGGCTCCCAAAGGGGCTGTTGGGGCTGTGACCAGGGGACCCAGCGCCCTGTCACCGAGGGGAACTGACCTGCGAGCCAGGCGTGCCGGCCTGCGCCAAGCAGCTGGGCCTGGGCGGCTTGGTGGGGTTTGGGTGCAGGAAGCTTTGAACCTTTTGTGGGTCTGAGATGCATTTTAAAGGGTTTCCCTGATTTGCTGCTATCCCCACAGCCCCCAGGTGCTGCTCAGAGCTGTGTTTGGGATCTGCTGGTCAAAGTGTGAGCAGGTTGCTGGTGTCCTCGCGAGGTGTCCTGCCCAAGTTGTTGTGCTTGCTCCATAGTTCTTGATGTGCTCCAGGACCTGTGACCCTGGGATCAGCCTGAAGGGTGTTTGCAGAAGAGCTCTGTTAAATGTGAGGTGTTTTGCTTTTCAGGGGCCTTGGAAGTTGACGAAAGGCCGTTTTCACAGTTGCCGTTGTTATTCACATAATCCTAGATGAGGAGGAAGAGCTGCTGATTTCTGGCTCTGCTGGGTTCAGCAATTGAAATGTCCTGGACGGAGTCTGTTGCCATATCTCAAATTGTCAGTGCGTAAAATAGGAGAGTGCTTGTCGTGCTTGATGTGTAGAGGATTTGCTGTGCTTGTTCAGTATTTGGGAAGGAAGTAGACTTGTGAGCTGTTGGAAGGCTTCTCCCTCTGACTGGGACATGAGGCCCTGCTCTCTTGCTACATATAGAGACTACCTAGGTGAAAGCTAATGTATTTTTGGGGGGTTGCAACTGCTACGTAATGGGTGCTTTGCTGCACTGTGAGCATTGTGAAGCCAGGAAGTGAATCAGGGAGGCCATTTGGGAGGTGGCTCAGCCGTGGGAAAGGGCAGGGGGAGCTGCAGGCAGCAGCAGGGTGGGCAGTGAGGTCCCTAGTGTTTAAAAGGGCTGTATGAGAAAATGCCCTGTGTCCCATCAAGTGTTTGTAGGTAGCTGGTGGGGCTGGAGGAGGCCCATGGCTCAGCTGTTGATGGTGAGGTCAGTTCTGCACAAGTCCCTGATAGGCCGGCTGGAGGGAGAAGGCGTGGCTGTTGCTTGTGATGTCACTTCCCACGGAGCAGCGGATAGAGCAGCAGCAGGTCCGCACTGGGATGTGTTTTTGAGATGGTTTCTGCCTGAGCAGCGCATCAGCCAGGATTTGTCTGCTGGCTGGGGAAGTTCTAGTGAGGTAATTCTGCCTTGGGGGCTTCCTCGCCAGTGACAGAGACGTGGTTGTGCAGGTGACTGTGAGGTCCCGTCTGTCTGAGTCCCTGATAGACCGGCAGCAGGCAGTTAGGCCTGGGCATTGAGTGTGAGGTCTCTTTTGTCCGAGTCCCTGCTCAGGCAGCAGTGGTTCATGGCTGAGGAAGTTATTTTTGAGGCAAGTAGTGTCTCTGAAGCCCGTAGGCCATCAGCAGGCATGTGTTGGGGGTTTGCCCTTGTGAGCAGCTGACAGGTCAGGAGAAGCGACATGGCCTGGATGGTGGTGGTGAGGTGACTCCTGGTTTTGTTGGGTGTGCCCAGAGGAGGGATTGACCGCTGTAGAGCTCTGCAGCAGTAGAGAAAGTCTACTAATTAATCAAGCAGATGTTCCCCATCATCTGACACAAATTCTATTTCACTCCATGATCCTGAGTTAGTACTACTACATTTAAAATGTGGATGATGTTCTCCAGTGAATATGGACATGGAGTTTGTTTTCCCCCCTTGTTGCTAAGTAGAAGCTTGCAGCCTGATGCCAGACAGCTAGGGAGTCCAGCTGGGCTTTTTAAACTGCTAAATCAATCTAATGCTAGTGTAAGCAGCGTTAGTTATCTCTGATTGCCAGCATGTGTGTGTGCTTTGGAAATTCCCCCTGTGGAAACAGGAGGGAGCTTGTGAGATGTTCCTGCAAGGTCTAAATGCTGTGCCTGTCTTTCAGGTGTCCACATGCTTTTATGACACATTTGGATCTGTAACACCTTGGAAATTGATGATTTTTGTCCGAGTATGCAGCCAGTGGAGAATGGGTGCCAAGTCTGTTGGAGGAGACAGAAGGAATGTCACCCCCAAACAGGTACCGGCCACATTTTGAAAGAGATTTCTTGCTCAGGGAAGTTGAGGCACAAACGAATGGCAAGAGGAGGCCTGATCAGGGCTTGTGAGAGCACTCGTCTGCTTCCTGGAGAAGGGAAGTAACTGTGTATAGGACTGTGAGTGGATGCTGAGAGGCAGTGATTGTTGCAAAGCCTTGGAGAACTAGAAGGGAACTGCAGAGTTGGAGAGCTGGGCTTTCTGTGTTGTGGGGCACTTGGGGTGCCCTCTGTGTTGCTGATGCAGAGGTGCACATTTGCTGGCCCCCGTCTGTCAGGCGAGCAGTGGTGTGGGCAGGGTGTCACAGTGCAGGGGTGCCGTGTGGTGGGTCCGGGTGGTGGTCCCAGTGTTTTGGTGCTCATCATGGGAGGAGATAGCTGGCGAGGGCGGTGCTGTGTGTGGGCAGTGGTGCCAGAGTGGGGAGCTGGGGAGCACTGCAAGGTGAGGGTGTGAATATGCTGGCTGGGCCTAGGCTGCCCTGGTGTCATGGGCCAGAGTTGCTGGCAGCCTGCTGCCTTTGATGCACTGAGGTTCAGGCCTTGGGGTTGCCAAGCGCTTGCCAGCACCTGCAGCATGGATTTTTCCTGAAGGCCAGGGAGTGTTTCTCCTTGCTCCCGGATGTGAACCAAGCCTGCATTTTCCCTCCTTTCCTCTCATTTCCTCTTGCTCATAAGAGCTTTGGTCTGCAGCAGTGTTTGCTGAGAGGGAAAGACTTTGTGGGAGATGCGCTTTTCTGGCTGGGCCTTAGCCTGCTGGAATCCCTTTGAAGGAGCGAAGGCCTTGTGGTGTGGTGGTCTTTGGAGAAAGGCAGGTGAGTTCTTGGGAGCTGACTGTCAAGGGGCTGAGTCCTTCCTGTAGGAGATCTGTTTGGAGGAGTGCCTTTGAATGGGAGCAGCAAGGCAAAAGTGCCCTGCAAGGGATGCGCAGCCCAGGTCTCTCTTCCTTCCAGGTGCAGTCTCTGCAAGTTACCCCACCATCGTGCTGTAGTGTGAGCTTTCTGTGCTGCAGCGGGGAAATAAGAAAGCAGCCACGTGTAGCCATCAGTGTGCTAAGTGTGGTGTGGTTAGGTGCTGACCCTGCTGACCCTGGCAAGGGACTGGATTTTTTCCTGTGCTTTGGGTGGTGGTGGTGAGGAGCCCCATGTAGCTCTCACTGCCTTTTGCCATTTCAGAAGAAAGTGTTTGTCCTGCTGTTGTCCAAAATCTGGGTTCTGTTACCCAGCGTGTAAGCAACCAATAGACACACAGGGTCAAGATATTTGTTTATTTCATTTCTGCGCAGAGATGGGTGCGAGGTGGTAAATCCACAAAGCTAGTACACCTTCTCCCCCTCTCATCCTTCATTTATACACACTTTTCAGGGAGTATTTTATACAAATCTTTCTATTGGTTACAGTTTCATTACATCAGGTAATCGCTCTGCACTTGCGTTTTAACGCTCTTGTTAATTAGCATAGGAAGTGAAGAAGAGGCGGTAACATCATTATCATGTCATTTACATCTCATTATTCATTTAGGGTTGTGAAGTTTAATATGTTAATAAGCCTTAATGAACCTAAGGTCACTTCTGGGTTACTCTGCTGTTTTTGTCTTACCTAGCCATCGCATTCTTAGAAGCACTGCGGTTTTATGAAGGCTAATTTGGCCGGAGCTGGTTATACTTTGCAGTACGGCTTTTCTACCTCTCTTGTCCTAGAGTCTTGTTACCTATTTGCAAGGCTTTTCTCACAGTATTTATCTAACAGTATTTCTCTGTGGATCCCACTGACCGAGTCCCACCAATGCCAGTGGCTTGAACTCAGTGCAGCCATGCACCCCACTGACCGAGTCCCACCAATGCAGGTGGCTCGGCCTCAGTACAGCTGTGCACCCCACTGACCGAGTCCCACCAGTGCAGGTGGCGCAGCCTCAGTACAGCTGTGCACCCCACTGACCGAGTCCCACCAATGCAGGTGGTTGAGACATGGTACAGCTGTGCACCCAACTGAACCAAGTCCCACCAATTCAGGTGGTGAGGACTCGGTACAGCTGTGCACCCCACTGACCGAGTACCACAAATGCAGGCGGCGCGGCCTCATTACACCTGTGCACCCCACAGTCCGATTCCCACAAATGGAAGTGGCTCGGGCTTGGTACAGCTGTGCACCCCGCTGACTGTGTCCCACCAATGCAGGTAACGGGGCTTCAGTGCGTTTCTGCATCCCACTGACCAAGTCCCACCAATGCAGGTGGAGCAGACTTGGTACAGCTGTGCACTCCACTAACCGAGTCCCACCAATGCAGGTTGCAAAGCCTTTGTACAGCTGTGCATCCCGCTGACCGAGTCGCACCAGTGCAGGTGGCTCGGCCTCGGTACAGCTGTGCACCCCAATGACCAAGTCCCACCAATGCAGGTAGCACGGTTTCAGTGCAGTTGTCCATCCCACAGACCAAGTCCCCCCAGTGCAGGTGGTGTAGCCTCGGTACAGCTGTGAACTCCACTCACCGAGTCCCACCAATGCAGGTGGCTCACCCTGGTACAGCTGTGACGCCACTGACCGAATCACACCTATGCACGTAGTTCGGCCTCGGTGCAGGTGTGCACCACACTGACCGAGTCCCACCAATGCAGGTAGCGCGACCTCAGTGCAGTTGTCGATCCAACTTACCAAGTCCCCCCAGTGCAGGTGGTGCAGCCTCGGTGCAGCTGTGCACCGACTTCACCGATTTCCACAAAGGCAGCTGGTGCAGCCTCGGTACAGCTCTGCACCCCACTGACCGAGTCCCACCAATGCACATGGCAAGGCCTCGGTACAACGGTGCACCCCACTGACCGAGTCCTACCAATGCAGGTCGTGCGGGCTCAGTATAGCTGTGTACCGCACTGACCGAGTCCCACTAATGCAGGTGGCTCGGCCTCAGTACAGCTGCGCAATCCACTGACTGAGTCCCACAAATGCTGGTGGCTCAGCCTCCGTACTGCTGTGCACCTCACTGACCGAGTCCAACCAATGCAGGTGGCGAGGCCTCGGTGCATCTGTGCACTCCACAGACCGAGTCCCACCAGTGCAGCTGGCTCGGCCTCGGTACAGCTATATACCTCACTGACCAAGTCCCACCAATGCAGGTAGCTCGGTCTCAGTGCAGTTGTCCATCCCACTGACCAAGTCCCACCAAAGCAGGTGGCTCAGACTAAGTACAGCTGTACACCCCACTGACCAAGTTCCACCAATGCAGGTGGCTCACTTCAGTACAGCTGTTCACACCACTGACCGAGTCCCACCAATGCAGGTAGCTCAGACTCGGTACAGCTGTGCACCCCACTAACCGAGTCCCACAAATGCACATGGCAAGTACTCAGTACAGCTATGTAGGTACCGAGGACTCGGTACAGCTATGCAACGCACTGAACCAGTCCCACAAATGCAGGTGGCTCGCCTCGGTACAGCTGTGCAGCCGACTGACCGAGTCCAACCAAGGCAGGTGGCTCGGCCTCGATGCAGCTGTGTACGCCACTGACCGAGTCCCACCAATGCACATGGCAAGTACTCAGTACAGCTGTGTAACCCACTGACTGAGTCCCACCAATGCACGTGGGTCAGTCTCGGTACAGCTGTGCACCCCACTGACCGAGTCCCAACAATGCAGGTGGTGAAGCCTCGGTACAGCTGTGCAACACACTGACCGCGTCGAACCAATGCAGCTGGCTCGGCTTCGGTACAGCTGTTCACACCACTGACCGAGTCCCACCAATGCAGGTGGCTCAGCCTCGGTACAGCTGTGCACCGCATTGACCGATTCCCCCCAATGCAGGTGGCTCGGACTAAGAACAGCTCTGCATCCCACGGTCCGAGTCCCACCAATGTGGGTGGAGCAGCCTCGGTACAGCTGTGCACACCACTGACCGAGTCCCACCAATGCAGGTGACTCACCTCGGTACAGCTGTGCACCCCACTGACCGAGTCCCACCAATGTAGGTGGCTCGGCCTCGGTACAGCTGTGCACCTCGCTGACTGAGTCCCCCCAATGCAGGTGGTGCAGCCTCAGTGCAGCTGTGCACTCAACTGACTGCGTCCCACCAATGCAGGTGGCTCAGCCTCGGTACATCTGTGCACCCCATTGATCGAGTCCCACCAATACAGGTGGCTCGGCCTAAGAACAGCTGTGCACCCCACTGACCGAGTCACACAAAAGCAGGTCTTACGACCTCAGGACAGCTGTGTACAGCACTGACCGAGTCCCACCAATGCAGGTGGCTCGGTCTTAGTACAGCTGTGCACCCCACTGACCGAGTCCCAACACTGCTGGTGGCTCGGTCTCAGTACAGCTGTGCACCCCACTGTCCGAGTCCCACCAATGCAGGTGGCTTGGCCTCGGTGCATCTGTGCACACCACTTACCGATTTCCACCAATGCAGGTGGCAAGTACTCAGTACAGCTGTCCAACCCACTGACCGAATTCCACCAATGCAGCTGGCGAGGCCTCGATACAGCTGTGCACCCCACTGACCAAGTCCCACCAATGCAGGTGGAGCAGCCTTGGTACAGCTCTGCACACCACTGACCGAGTCCCAAGAATGTAGGTGGCTCACCTCGGTACAGCTGTGCAACCCACTGACCGAGTCCCACCAATGCAGGTGACTCGGCCACGGTACAGCTCTGCACCCCACTGACCGAGTCAGACCAAAGTAGGTCTTGTGGCGTCTGTGCAGCTGTGCACACCACTAACTGAGTCCCAACAATGCAAGTGTCTCGGCCTAAGTACAGCTGTGCACCCCATTGACCGAGTCCCACCAACACAGGTGGCTCAGCCTCGGTACAGCTGTGCACCCCACTGACCGAGTCCCACCAATGCCTGTGGCTCACCTCCGTACAGCTGTGCACCCCACTGACTGAGTCCCACCAATGCAGGTGGCTCGGCGTCAGTGCAGGTGTGCACCCCAGTGACCGAGTCCCACCAATGCAGGTGGCTCGGTCTCGGTACAGCTGTGCAACCCACTGACCGAGTCCACCAATGCAGGTGGCTCAGCCTCGGTACAGCTGTGCACCCCACTGACCGAGTCCCACCAATGTAGGTGGCTCGGCCTCGGTACAGCTGTGTACGCCACTGACCAAGTCCCACCAATGTAGGTTACGAGGATTCGGTAGAGCTATGCAACCCAGTGAACCAGTCCCACAAATGTAGGTGGCTCGCCTCGGTACAGCTGTGCAGCCGACTGACCGAGTCCAAGCAAGGCAGGTGGCTCGGCCTCGATGCAGCTGTGTACGCCACTGACCGAGTCACACCAATGCAGGTGGCTCGGCCTCAATGCAGCTGTGCAGCACACTCACCGAGTCCCACCAATGCACATGGCAAGTACTCAGTACAGCTGTGCAACCCACTGACCGAGTCCCACCAATGCACGTGGGTCAGTCTCGGTACAGCTGTGCACCCCACTGACCGAGTCCCAACAATGCAGGTGGTGAAGCCTCGGTACAGCTGTGGAACACACTGACCGCGTCGCACCAATGCAGCTGGCTCGGCTTCGGTACAGCTGTGCACCCCACTGACCGAGTCCAACCAATGCAGGTGGCTCAGCCTCGGTACAGCTGTGCACCGCATTGACCGAGTCCCACCAATGCAGGTGGCTCGGACTAAGAACAGCTGTGCATCCCACGGTCCGAGTCCCACCAATGTGGGTGGAGCAGCCTCGGTACAGCTGTGCACACCACTGACCGAGTCCCACCAATGCAGGTGGCTCACCTCGGTACAGCTGTGCACCCCACTGACCAAGTCCCACCAATGTAGGTTACGAGGATTCGATAGAGCTATGCAACCCACTGACCCAGTCCCACAAATGCAGGTGGCTCACCTCAGTACAGCTGTGCAGCCGACTGACCGAGTCCCACCAATGCAGGTGGCTCGGCCTCAGTACAGCTGTCTACCGCACTGACCGAGTCCCACCAATGCAGGTGGCTCGGCCTTGGTACAACTGTGTACCCCACTGACCGAGTCCCACCAATGCAGGTGGCTCGTCCTCGGTACAGCTGTGCACCCCGCTGACTGAGTCCCCCCAGTGCAGGTGGTGCAGCCTCAGTGCAGCTGTGCACTCAACTGACTGCGTCCCACCAATGCAGGTGGCTCAGCCTCGGTACATCTGTGCACCCCATTGATCGAGTCCCACCAATACAGGTGGCTCGGCCTAAGAACAGCTGTGCACCCCACTGACCGAGTCACACAAAAGCAGGTCTTGCGACCTCAGGACAGCTGTGCACAGCACTGACCGAGTCCCACCAATGCAGGTGGCTCGGTCTTAGTACAGCTGTGCACCCCACTGACCGAGTCCCAACACTGCTGGTGGCTCTGTCTCAGTACAGCTGTGCACCCCACTGACCGAGTCCCACCAATGCAGGTGGCTTGGCCTCGGTGCATCTGTGCACGCCACTTACCGATTTCCACCAATGCACGTGGCAAGTACTCAGTACAGCTGTCCAACCCACTGACCGAATTCCACCAATGCAGCTGGCGAGGCTTCGATACAGCTGTGCACCCTACTGACCAAGTCCCACCAATGCAGGTGGAGCAGCCTTGGTACAGCTGTGCACACCACTGACCAAGTCCCAAGAATGTAGGTGGCTCACCTCGGTACAGCTGTGCAACCCACTGACCGAGTCCCACCAATGCAGGTGAATCGGCCTCTGTACAGCTCTGCACCCCACTAACCGAGTCACACCAAAGCAGGTCGTGCGGCCTCCGTACAGCTGTGTACCGCACTGACCGAGTTCCACCAATGCAGGTGGCTCGCTCTCACTACAGCTGTGCAACATACTGACCAAGTCCCACCAATGCATGTGGCTCGGCCTCGATGCAGCTGTGTACGCCACTGACCGACTCACACCAATGCAGGTGGCTCGGCCTTGGTACAGCTGTGCAACCCATTGACCGAGTCCCAACAATGCTGGTGGCTCAGCCTCGGTACAGCTGTGCACCCCACTGACCGAGTCCCACAAATGCACATGGCAAGTACTCAGTACAGCTATGTAGGTACCGAGGACTCGGTACAGCTGTGCAACCCACTGACTGAGTCCCACCAATGTAGGTGGCTCGCCTCGGTACAGCTGTGCAGCCCACTGACTGAGTCCAACCAATGCAGGTGGCTCGGCCTCGATGCAGCTGTGTACGCCACTGACCGAGTCCCAACAATGTACGTGGCTTGGTCTAAGTACAGCTGTGCACCCCACTGACCGAGTCCCACCAATGCAGGTAGCTCAGATTCGGTACACCTGTGCACCCCACTGACCGAGTCACAACAATGCTGATGGTGCAGCCTCGGTACAACGTTGCACCCCACTGACCAAGTCCCACCAATGCAGGTAGTGCAGACTCGGTACAGCTGTGCACCCCACTGACGAGTCCAACCAATGCAAGTGCTGCAGCCTCAGTACAACGGTGTACCCCACTTACCGAGTCCCACCAATAAAGGTGGCTCGGCCTCGGTACAGCTCTGCACACCACTGACCGAGTCCCAGCAATGTAGGTAGAGAGGACGCGGTACAGCTGTGCAGCCGACTGAACGAGTCCCACCAATGCAGGTGGCTTGGCCTCGGTAGAGCTGTGCACCCACTGACCGAGTACCACCAATGCAAGTGGTGAAGCCTCGGTACAGCTGTGAACCCCACTGACCGAGTCCCACCAATGCAGGTGGCTCAGCCTCGGTGCATCTGTGCACGCCACTTACCGATTTCCACCAATGCACGTGGCAAGTACTCAGTACAGCTGTCCAACCCACTGACCGAGTCCCACCAATGCAGCTGGCGAGGCCTCGATACAGCTGTCCAATCCACTGACCGAGTCCCACCAATGCAGGTGGCGAGGGCTCGGTGCAGCTGTGCACCCCACAGATCACATCCCACCAATGCAGGTGGCGAGGCCTCGGTGCAGCTGTGCACCCCACTCACCGAGTCCCACGAATGCACGTGGCAAGTACTCAGTACAGCTGTGCACCCCACTGACCGAGTCTCACCAATGCAGGTGGTGAAGCCTCGGTACAGCTGTGAACCCCACTGACCGAGTCCCACCAATGCAGGTGGCTCGGCCTCGGTGCATCTGTGCACGCCACTTACCGATTTTCACCAATGCACGTGGCAAGTACTCAGTACAGCTGTCCAACCCACTGACCGAGTCCCACAAATGCAGCTGGCGAGGCCTCGATACAGCTGTCCAATCCACTGACCGAGTCCCACCAATGCAGGTGGCGAGGCCTCGGTGCAGCTGTGCACCCCACGGACCGACTCCCACCAATGCAGGTGGCGCAGCCTGATTGCAGCTGTGCACCCCACTGACCAAGTCCCACCAATGCAGGTGGCGCAGCCTCCGAACATCTGTTCAACCCACTGACTGAGTCCAACCAATGCAGGTAGCTCAGCCTCGGTACAGCTGTCCACCCCATTGACCGAGTCCCACCAATGCAGGTGGCTCGGCCTCGATGCAGCTGGTCACCCCACTGACCGAGTCACACCAAAGCAGATGGCGAGGCCTTGGTGCAACTGTGCACCCCACTCACCGAGTCCCACCAATGCACGTGGCAAGTACTCAGTACAGCTGTGCAACCCACTGACCAAGTCCCACCAATGCACGTGGGTCAGCCTCAGTACAGCTGTGCACCCCACTGACATAGTCCCAACAATGCAGTTGGTGAAGCCTCGGTACAGCTGTGCACCCCACTGACCAAGTCACACTAATGCAGGTGGCTCGCTCTCACTACAGCTGTGCAACCTACTGACTGAGTCCCAAGAATGCTGGTGGCTCGGCCTCAGTACAGCTCTGCACCCGACTGACCGACTCACACCAATGCAGGTGGCTCAGCCTCGATGCAGCTCTGCACGTAACTGACCGAGTCCAACCAATGCAGGTGGAGTCGCCACGGTACAGCTGTGCACACCACTGACCGAGTCCCACCAATGTAGGTACCGAGGACTCGGTAGAGCTATGCAACCCACTGACCCAGTCACACAAATGCAGGTGGCTCACCTCAGTACAGCTGTGCAGCCGACTGACCGAGTCCCACCAATGCAGGTGGCTCGGCCTCGATGCAGCTGTGCACCCCACAGATCGCATCGCACCAATGCAGGTGGCTCGGCCTCGGTACAGCTGTGCTCCCCACTAACCGAGTCCCACCAATGCAGGTGGTGCAGACTCAGTACAGCAGTGCATCCCACTGACCGAGTCCCACCAATGCACGTGGCTCACATCGGTACAGCTTGTACCCCACTCACCGAGTCCCACCAATGCACGTGGAAAGTACTCAGTACAGCTGTGCAACCCACTGACCGAGTCCTACCAATGCAGGTGGCATGGCCTCTGTACAGCTGTGCACCCACTGACTGAGTACCAGGAATGGAAGCTGTGTAGCCTCAGTACAGCTGTGCACACCACTGACCGAGTCCCACCAATGCAGGCGGCTCAGCCAAGGTACAGCTGTGAACCCCACTGACCGAGTCCCAACAATGCAGGTTGCTTGTCCACGGTACAGCTGTCACCCCGCTAACCGAGTTCCACCTATGCAGGGGTCTCAGCCTCAGTGCAGCTGTGCACCCCACTGGCTGAGTCCCACCAATGCAGGTGGCTCGGCCTTGGTACAGCTGTGCACCCGACTGACCGAGTCACACCAAAGCAGGTCTTGCGGCCTCAGTACAGCTGTGTACCGCACTGACCAAGTCCCACCAATGCAGGTGGCTCGGCCTTGATAAAGCTGTGTACACCACTGACCAAGTCCCACCAATGCACGTGACTCAGCCTCAGTACAGCTGTGCAACCCACTGACCGAGTCCCACCAAAGCAGGTGGCTCGGCATCGGTACAGCTGTGCACCCCACTCACAGAGTCCCACCAATGTAGGAACCGAGGACTCGGTACAGCTGTGCACCCCACTGACCGAGTCCCACCAATGCAGGTGGCGAGGATTCGGTAGAGCTATGCAACCCAGTGACCGTGTCCGACAAATGCAGGTGGTGAAGCCTCGGTACAGCTGTGCAGCCCACAGACCGACTCCAACCGATGCAGGTGGCTCCGCCTCAGTAGAGCTCTGCACCCCACTGACCGAGTCACACCAAAGCAGGTCTTGCGGCCCCCGTACAGCTGTGTACCGCACTGACCGAGTCCAACTAATGCAGGTGGTTCGGCCTCAGTACAGCTGTGCAACCCACTAACCAAGTCCCAACAATGCACGTGGCTTGGCCTCAGTACAACGGTGCACACCACTGACCAAGTTCGAATAATGCATGCCCCTCGGCCTCGGTACAGCTGTGCACCCCACTGACCTAGTCCCACCAATGCAGGTGGTGCAGACTCGGTACAGCTGTGCACTCCACTGATCAAGTCCCACCAATGCAGGTGGTGCAGACTCGGTACAGCTGTGCACCCCATTGACCGAGTCCAACCAGTGCAGGTGGCTTGGCCTCAGTACAGCTGTGCACCCTACTGACCGAGTCTCACCAATGCAGGTGGTGAAGCCTCGGTACAGCTGTGAACCCCACTGACCGAGTCCCACCAATGCAGGTGGCTCGGCCTCGGTGCATCTGTGCACGCCACTTACCGATTTTCACCAATGCACGTGGCAAGTACTCAGTACAGCTGTCCAACCCACTGACCGAGTCCCACAAATGCAGCTGGCGAGGCCTCGATACAGCTGTCCAATCCACTGACCGAGTCCCACCAATGCAGGTGGCGAGGCCTCGGTGCAGCTGTGCACCCCACGGACCGACTCCCACCAATGCAGGTGGCGCAGCCTGATTGCAGCTGTGCACCCCACTGACCAAGTCCCACCAATGCAGGTGGCGCAGCCTCCGAACATCTGTTCAACCCACTGACTGAGTCCAACCAATGCAGGTAGCTCAGCCTCGGTACAGCTGTCCACCCCATTGACCGAGTCCCACCAATGCAGGTGGCTCGGCCTCGATGCAGCTGGTCACCCCACTGACCGAGTCACACCAAAGCAGATGGCGAGGCCTTGGTGCAACTGTGCACCCCACTCACCGAGTCCCACCAATGCACGTGGCAAGTACTCAGTACAGCTGTGCAACCCACTGACCAAGTCCCACCAATGCACGTGGGTCAGCCTCAGTACAGCTGTGCACCCCACTGACATAGTCCCAACAATGCAGTTGGTGAAGCCTCGGTACAGCTGTGCACCCCACTGACCAAGTCACACTAATGCAGGTGGCTCGCTCTCACTACAGCTGTGCAACCTACTGACTGAGTCCCAAGAATGCTGGTGGCTCGGCCTCAGTACAGCTCTGCACCCGACTGACCGACTCACACCAATGCAGGTGGCTCAGCCTCGATGCAGCTCTGCACGTAACTGACCGAGTCCAACCAATGCAGGTGGAGTCGCCACGGTACAGCTGTGCACACCACTGACCGAGTCCCACCAATGTAGGTACCGAGGACTCGGTAGAGCTATGCAACCCACTGACCCAGTCACACAAATGCAGGTGGCTCACCTCAGTACAGCTGTGCAGCCGACTGACCGAGTCCCACCAATGCAGGTGGCTCGGCCTCGATGCAGCTGTGCACCCCACAGATCGCATCGCACCAATGCAGGTGGCTCGGCCTCGGTACAGCTGTGCTCCCCACTAACCGAGTCCCACCAATGCAGGTGGTGCAGACTCAGTACAGCAGTGCATCCCACTGACCGAGTCCCACCAATGCACGTGGCTCACATCGGTACAGCTTGTACCCCACTCACCGAGTCCCACCAATGCACGTGGAAAGTACTCAGTACAGCTGTGCAACCCACTGACCGAGTCCTACCAATGCAGGTGGCATGGCCTCTGTACAGCTGTGCACCCACTGACTGAGTACCAGGAATGGAAGCTGTGTAGCCTCAGTACAGCTGTGCACACCACTGACCGAGTCCCACCAATGCAGGCGGCTCAGCCAAGGTACAGCTGTGAACCCCACTGACGAGTCCCAACAATGCAGGTTGCTTGTCCACGGTACAGCTGTCACCCCGCTAACCGAGTTCCACCTATGCAGGGGTCTCAGCCTCAGTGCAGCTGTGCACCCCACTGGCTGAGTCCCACCAATGCAGGTGGCTCGGCCTTGGTACAGCTGTGCACCCGACTGACCGAGTCACACCAAAGCAGGTCTTGCGGCCTCAGTACAGCTGTGTACCGCACTGACCAAGTCCCACCAATGCAGGTGGCTCGGCCTTGATAAAGCTGTGTACACCACTGACCAAGTCCCACCAATGCACGTGACTCAGCCTCAGTACAGCTGTGCAACCCACTGACCGAGTCCCACCAATGCAGGTGGCTCGGCATCGGTACAGCTGTGCACCCCACTCACAGAGTCCCACCAATGTAGGAACCGAGGACTCGGTACAGCTGTGCACCCCACTGACCGAGTCCCACCAATGCAGGTGGCGAGGATTCGGTAGAGCTATGCAACCCAGTGACCGTGTCCGACAAATGCAGGTGGTGAAGCCTCGGTACAGCTGTGCAGCCCACAGACCGACTCCAACCGATGCAGGTGGCTCCGCCTCAGTAGAGCTCTGCACCCCACTGACCGAGTCACACCAAAGCAGGTCTTGCGGCCCCCGTACAGCTGTGTACCGCACTGACCGAGTCCAACTAATGCAGGTGGTTCGGCCTCAGTACAGCTGTGCAACCCACTAACCAAGTCCCAACAATGCACGTGGCTTGGCCTCAGTACAACGGTGCACACCACTGACCAAGTTCGAATAATGCATGCCCCTCGGCCTCGGTACAGCTGTGCACCCCACTGACCTAGTCCCACCAATGCAGGTGGTGCAGACTCGGTACAGCTGTGCACTCCACTGATCAAGTCCCACCAATGCAGGTGGTGCAGACTCGGTACAGCTGTGCACCCCATTGACCGAGTCCAACCAGTGCAGGTGGCTTGGCCTCAGTACAGCTGTGCACCCCACTGACCGAGTCTCACCAATGCAGGTGGTGAAGCCTCGGTACAGCTGTGAACCCCACTGACCGAGTCCCACCAATGCAGGTGGCTCGGCCTCGGTGCATCTGTGCACGCCACTTACCGATTTTCACCAATGCACGTGGCAAGTACTCAGTACAGCTGTCCAACCCACTGACCGAGTCCCACAAATGCAGCTGGCGAGGCCTCGATACAGCTGTCCAATCCACTGACCGAGTCCCACCAATGCAGGTGGCGAGGCCTCGGTGCAGCTGTGCACCCCACGGACCGACTCCCACCAATGCAGGTGGCGCAGCCTGATTGCAGCTGTGCACCCCACTGACCAAGTCCCACCAATGCAGGTGGCGCAGCCTCCGAACATCTGTTCAACCCACTGACTGAGTCCAACCAATGCAGGTAGCTCAGCCTCGGTACAGCTGTCCACCCCATTGACCGAGTCCCACCAATGCAGGTGGCTCGGCCTCGATGCAGCTGGTCACCCCACTGACCGAGTCACACCAAAGCAGATGGCGAGGCCTTGGTGCAACTGTGCACCCCACTCACCGAGTCCCACCAATGCACGTGGCAAGTACTCAGTACAGCTGTGCAACCCACTGACCAAGTCCCACCAATGCACGTGGGTCAGCCTCAGTACAGCTGTGCACCCCACTGACATAGTCCCAACAATGCAGTTGGTGAAGCCTCGGTACAGCTGTGCACCCCACTGACCAAGTCACACTAATGCAGGTGGCTCGCTCTCACTACAGCTGTGCAACCTACTGACTGAGTCCCAAGAATGCTGGTGGCTCGGCCTCAGTACAGCTCTGCACCCGACTGACCGACTCACACCAATGCAGGTGGCTCAGCCTCGATGCAGCTCTGCACGTAACTGACCGAGTCCAACCAATGCAGGTGGAGTCGCCACGGTACAGCTGTGCACACCACTGACCGAGTCCCACCAATGTAGGTACCGAGGACTCGGTAGAGCTATGCAACCCACTGACCCAGTCACACAAATGCAGGTGGCTCACCTCAGTACAGCTGTGCAGCCGACTGACCGAGTCCCACCAATGCAGGTGGCTCGGCCTCGATGCAGCTGTGCACCCCACAGATCGCATCGCACCAATGCAGGTGGCTCGGCCTCGGTACAGCTGTGCTCCCCACTAACCGAGTCCCACCAATGCAGGTGGTGCAGACTCAGTACAGCAGTGCATCCCACTGACCGAGTCCCACCAATGCACGTGGCTCACATCGGTACAGCTTGTACCCCACTCACCGAGTCCCACCAATGCACGTGGAAAGTACTCAGTACAGCTGTGCAACCCACTGACCGAGTCCTACCAATGCAGGTGGCATGGCCTCTGTACAGCTGTGCACCCACTGACTGAGTACCAGGAATGGAAGCTGTGTAGCCTCAGTACAGCTGTGCACACCACTGACCAAGTCCCACCAATGCAGGCGGCTCAGCCAAGGTACAGCTGTGAACCCCACTGACCGAGTCCCAACAATGCAGGTTGCTTGTCCACGGTACAGCTGTCACCCCGCTAACCGAGTTCCACCTATGCAGGGGTCTCAGCCTCAGTGCAGCTGTGCACCCCACTGGCTGAGTCCCACCAATGCAGGTGGCTCGGCCTTGGTACAGCTGTGCACCCGACTGACCGAGTCACACCAAAGCAGGTCTTGCGGCCTCAGTACAGCTGTGTACCGCACTGACCAAGTCCCACCAATGCAGGTGGCTCGGCCTTGATAAAGCTGTGTACACCACTGACCAAGTCCCACCAATGCACGTGACTCAGCCTCAGTACAGCTGTGCAACCCACTGACCGAGTCCCACCAAAGCAGGTGGCTCGGCATCGGTACAGCTGTGCACCCCACTCACAGAGTCCCACCAATGTAGGAACCGAGGACTCGGTACAGCTGTGCACCCCACTGACCGAGTCCCACCAATGCAGGTGGCGAGGATTCGGTAGAGCTATGCAACCCAGTGACCGTGTCCGACAAATGCAGGTGGTGAAGCCTCGGTACAGCTGTGCAGCCCACAGACCGACTCCAACCGATGCAGGTGGCTCCGCCTCAGTAGAGCTCTGCACCCCACTGACCGAGTCACACCAAAGCAGGTCTTGCGGCCCCCGTACAGCTGTGTACCGCACTGACCGAGTCCAACTAATGCAGGTGGTTCGGCCTCAGTACAGCTGTGCAACCCACTAACCAAGTCCCAACAATGCACGTGGCTTGGCCTCAGTACAACGGTGCACACCACTGACCAAGTTCGAATAATGCATGCCCCTCGGCCTCGGTACAGCTGTGCACCCCACTGACCTAGTCCCACCAATGCAGGTGGTGCAGACTCGGTACAGCTGTGCACTCCACTGATCAAGTCCCACCAATGCAGGTGGTGCAGACTCGGTACAGCTGTGCACCCCATTGACCGAGTCCAACCAGTGCAGGTGGCTTGGCCTCAGTACAGCTGTGCACCCCACTGACCGAGTCCCACCAATGCAGGTAGTGTAGCCTCGGTACAATGGTGTACCCCACTGACCGAGCCCCACCAATGCAGGTGGCTCGGCCTCGGTGCATCTGTGCACGCCACTTACCGATTTTCACCAATGCACGTGGCAAGTACTCAGTACAGCTGTCCAACCCACTGACCGAGTCCCACAAATGCAGCTGGCGAGGCCTCGATACAGCTGTCCAATCCACGGACCGAGTCCCACCAATGCAGGTGGCGAGGCCTCGGTGCAGCTGTGCACCCCACGGACCGACTCCCACCAATGCAGGTGGCGCAGCCTGATTGCAGCTGTGCACCCCACTGACCAAGTCCCACCAATGCAGGTGGCGCAGCCTCCGAACATCTGTTCAACCCACTGACTGAGTCCAACCAATGCAGGTAGCTCAGCCTCGGTACAGCTGTCCACCCCATTGACCGAGTCCCACCAATGCAGGTGGCTCGGCCTCGATGCAGCTGGTCACCCCACTGACCGAGTCACACCAAAGCAGATGGCGAGGCCTTGGTGCAACTGTGCACCCCACTCACCGAGTCCCACCAATGCAGGTGACTAGGCCTCAGTACAGCTGTGCAACCCACTGACCGAGTCCCACCAATGCAGGTGGCTCAACCTGGGTACAGCTGTGCACCCCACTGACCGAGTCCCACCAATGCTGATGGTACAGCCTCGGTACAGCTGTGCACCCCACTGACCGAGTCCCACAAATGCTGGTGGTGCAGCCTCGGTACAGCGGTGCACCCCACTGACCAAGTCCCACAAATGCACGTGGCTTGGCCTCAGTACAACGGTGCACACCACTGACCAAGTTCCAACAATGCACGTCCCTCGGCCTTGGTACAGCTGTGCACCCCAATGACCTAGTCCCACCAATGCAGGTGGTGCAGACTCGGTACAGCTGTGCACTCCACTGATCAAGTCCCACCAATGCAGGTGGCTCGACTCGGTACAGCTGTGCAGCCCATTGACCAAGTCCCACCAGTGCAGATGGCGAAGCCTCGGTACAGCTGTGCACCCCATTGACTGAGTCTCACCAGTGCAGGTGACTCGGCCTCGGTACAGCTGTGCACCCCATTGACCCAGGCCCACCAATGCAGGTGGCTCAGCCTCAGTACAGCTGTGCACCCCACTGACCGAGTCCCACCAATGCAGGTGGTGAAGACTCGGTACAGCAGTGCATCCCACTGACCATGTCCCACCAATGCACGTGGCTCACATCGGTACAGCTGTGCAACCCACTGACCGAGTCCCAACAATGCAGGTGGCTCGGCCTCGGTACAGCTGTGCACCCCACTGGTCGAGTCCCACCAATGCAAGTGGTGGAGACTCGATACAGCTGTGCACCCCCCTTACCGAGTCCCAACAATGCACGTGGCTCCTCCTCAGTACAGCTCTGCACCCCACTGACCGAGTCTCAACTTAGCAGGTCTTGCGGCCTCAGTACAGCTGTGTACCGCACTGACCGAGTCCCGCCAATGCAGGTTGTGCAGCTTTGGTACAACGGTGCAACCCAGTGACCGAGTCCCACCAATGCAAGTGCCTCGGCCTTTGTACAGCTGTGAACCCCACTGACCGAGTCCCACCAATTCTGATGGTACAGCCTCGGTACAGCTGTGCACCCCACTGACCGAGTCTCACCATTGCACGTGGTTCGGCCTCGGTCCAGCTGTGCACCCCATTGACCGAGTCTCACCATTGCACGTGGTTCGGCCTCGGTCCAGCTGTGCACCCTACTGACTGAGTCCCACCAATGCAGGTGGCTCAGCCTTGGTACAGCTGTGCAAGCCACTGACCGAGTCCCACCAATGTAGGTACCGAGGACTTGGTAGAGCTATGCAACCCATTGACCGAGTCCCACCAATGCAGGTTGCTCGGCCTCGGTACAGCTGTGCACCCCACTGACCGAGTCCCACCAATGTAGGTACCGAGGACTCGGTAGATCTATGCAACCCACTGACCCAGTCCCACAAATGCAGGTGGCTCGCCTTGGTACAGCTGTGCAGCCGACTGACCGAGTCCAACCAATGCACGTGGCGAGGCCTCGATGCAGCTGTGTACGCCACTGACCGCATCCCACCAATGCAGGTGGCTCGGCCTCGATGCAGCTGGTCACCCCACTGACCCAGTCCCACCAAAGCAGATGGCGAGGCCTCGGTGCAGCTGTGTGCCCCACTCTCCGAGTCCCACCAATGCAGGTGGCGCAGCCTCGGTATAGCTGTGTACCCCACTCACCGACTCCCACCAATGCAGGTGGCTCAGTGTCCGTATAATTGTTCACTTCACGAATCTTACTATGCTGCAAACTCCAGGAATCCCATTCTCCTCACCAATTTATGTTCTAGTTAGATTCCCGGGAGCAAACATCTCGTATGGCAAGCCAGTGCAAACACACACACACACACACACACACACACACATACACAAACACTCTTCAGTAGCAAGCAGTTTATTAGGAGATACTTACAAGCAGACCGACCCGATGGTAATCTCGACAAGGACCACTCCAATGCTTGTCCCGATCGTCTGCATGGTGAGAGAGAGAGTCGGCAGGCACAATCTTTGCGGGCGTCCCTGATGAGGCAAAGTGGTCCTCTGTTGTGTAGCAGCCTCTCTCTCCTTCAGAAAAAAACAGGTATTTATGATTATTTGCGGTAGGCAGGAGTCCTGGCACATGGGGCCATCAAATGCAGGGAGTCTAGCCCAACTCCGCCCCAGTCGCATAACCGGGCTATCATACTGCACGCGTTTGCAGACTTATTTCGGGCGCCACACTTGACTTTGGGGGTCGCTACTTCATTACTCTTCAACTTCTGACCTTCATGTTAACTGCTTCTCATGGTTATTCTGTGGCTGGAAGCCACACAATCCATATGTAACCAACTGCTGTTCTTCCTCGCAGATTTCCAAGACCTTGTTAGTTATGTATTTGTATGCCGCTAAACACAGCGGTATTGTTCTAGGCACTAAAAAGTTACAACACAGACCATTCCCACCAAGTCTCACGTAGTACGGATACAAGCACCTACAAATTGACAGCAGGATGCCACTTCCATTTCTAGGGCCAACGTTGAGAGATCAGCCCAGGCAGCAGCTGCACTGGAAAGGCTGTCTGACACTGACAGAGCAACTCAGCACTGCAACAGCCCTCCACAGAACGCCAGACCTCTGCTGTGCCAGCTGCGCCACCGTCTCTGCCCCACGCAGCTGCCTCGTCTATTACATGCAACCAAGTGCCAGCAAGCAGACAGGCATGCAGGGCACTCCCCACTTGCACACGCCCCAGGCACTGCTCTCCTCACTGCCTTCCCTTGACTCCAAAACCCAGGCACGCAGGGAACCTCTTGCACTAACACCAAAGGTGGCCAAGGCACTCCAGGCTCACAAGGCACGTGCAAATGATCAGGCACAGAGCTGGCTCCTGGCATGATGCGGTTCTTTACACTGGGCAGGATCCTGCTCTCTTTGGGCAGAGCAGGCTGCTGCTTTCCATCCCCAATCTGCTCAAGAATCTCCACCTAAGTATGGAGGGAACTCTGCAAAGATGCAGAGGTTTTGAAATGAGGCCCTAGCAAGGAGACAGCCCCAGGCTGGAGGGCTGCTGAAATGCCAGCTCTCCTGGCTGCATGGCCTCTGCAGCAGGAGTCCAGGCTCCACAGCTGGGTTCACACAGCACTGAGGGTTGAGTGCCACGAGCAGCCTGGCCCTGGGCACATCTTCAGGCCTCGCAGAGCCAGGAGCCCAACAGCTCTGAGACCTCCGTTCAAGCTACCAAGGATTTCGGGCACTCACACAAAGGCACTCGACAGATGCTGGCTTTCATTATAAGGGTCTTTCACTCATCCTACAGGGCACCACAACCTTCTAGGAAAAGCAAGGGGCACAATCTCATTTCCTGAGTGTGCTGGCAGTAACAGCATCTGTATGATGTGGGACGTGCAGCTCAGCAGAGGTACCAGGAGGTGAACCCACACGCCTAAGATCACCCATGGAAGATGGGCGCATTCATGGAAGCCTTCACATCCACGCATAGCCTCATCTCATTCACTTGCAGCCGCTTTCACAGAGGGCTCACAATGGTGGCAAAGATGCTGACAGCTACAGGGACACACCCTGGCATCCTGCCTCCATCCTCAGTGGCTCGAGGATTGCACGGGGAACCTACACAACTGGAGCAACCTAGAAAGAAAGAAAGACAGAATCGATTAGGATGCAGTACGTTCTGAGATGGGAAGATGCAAGGAGGGTCCAGATTCCACAGAAAGCCTTGAAGGAATGAGCAGACCACATTCTCCAGCAGAGTCCGTAAAACCCAGAAGACTCAGGAAGCATCAAGACCTTCAGAAACTGCAAGCCTGGACCTCAGCTGACAGAAAACAACTAACTGCAAGCGTCCCTCGCTCACACCAGGATGCTCCAAGCAGGGAGCACAGTCAGCACCAGTGCTCACCCAGGGCTCCCACAAGGACACTGGGATGGCAGGCTGGCCTCTGGGAGCAGAGCACTGCTCTCTCCACACACCTCCTCCCATGCTGAGCAGCACAACACTGAGCCAACATGTGCCTGTGCATCAGTGGTGCACAGGGCACAGCACCACACATGGCAGCACACAGGACACCCCCAAGGGCCCCACAACACAGAAAGCCCAACTCTCCAGCCCTTCCAGTCCCTTCTAGGCCTCCAACGCCTTGGAAGCAGTGCTTCCTCTGAACATCCACTCACAGCCCTGACGTGGTCACTTCCCATCTCCAGGAAGCAGAGAGCAAGCGCTCTCACAGCTGCTGATCAGGCCAGCTCTTGCTGCTCACTTTTGCCTCACATGCCCTCAAGGCACTCACCCAAAGGGGCCTCCCTACTGACAGGCCCCTAGAGCCTTCAAAGGGAAGCCCATCCTCATGCCTTCTCTTCCCTACAGCTCGGAGGCAGGACAAACACTTTCTTCTGAAATGGCAAAAGGCAGCTTCACTTGAACAAAAAAGAAGGACAGATCCACAGGCTCATTCTCCACATGCAGATGAGAGCTGCCTCTGACAGCCCACAAGGTACCCAGAGATGACTGGCTGGTGGCAGGCTTCAGCACCAAGGGAAATGCAGTGGCCTCAGAGACTGCTGGAGCTCATGGCAGCTTTGCGAATCTCTGAAATAAATGCAAGTCTTCTTGGGCATCGCATGCTGCCAGAGGGATGCTTTGGGCAAGAAAGGGTCAAAGATGGTGCTCCATGTCTTAAGTACACCAGGAAGCATGACCCACCATGCCTGACAGGAGCAGAAGGACTTGACTGTCCCATTCACAGGCCACTCCACAACACTCGACAGCTGAGGTTGGCACTGAAACTCAGTTATTGAGCACACAGACCTGGGCCCTGGCCTTGATGACCTCCCATTTGCCATCGATCATCCTCAGAGAATCCAGGGAGTGATGCCAGAGGACAAAGCGTGGTGCTGAGCCATCTCCAGAGCAGTACCTGACATGACACAGCTCCTGAGCTTAGGCCTTCCCACAACGTAGCCAGCAGTAAAAGGCTTCAAGAACAGAGGGGACATAATGCACGCCAAACAGCTGGGAGGCTAGCAGTCAGATGTATGTGCTCACCACCACTGCCTTGACTCCAGCTACTCCGAGCAATGCAGCTAGAGCTAAGTGGGGCTCCTCACCACCACCACCCAAAGCACAGGCAAAATCCGGTCCCTTGCCAGGGTCAGCAGGGTCAGCACCTAACCACACCACACTTAGCACACTGATGGCTACACGTGGCTGCTTTCTTATTTCCCCGCTGCAGCACAGAAAGCTCACACTACAGCAGGATGGTGGGGTAAATTGCAGAGACTGCACCTGGAAGGAAGAGAGACCTGGGTTGCACATCCCTTGCAGGGCACTTTTGCCTTGCTGCTCCCATTCAAAGGCACTCCTCCAAAGAAATGTGGTACAGGAAGGATTCCACCCCTTGACAGTCAGCTCCCAAGAACTCACCTGCCTTTCTCCAAAGACCACCACATCGCAAGGCCTTCGCTCCTTCAAAGGGATTCCAGCAGGCTAAGGCCCAGCCAGAAAAGCGCATCTCCCACAACGTCCGCTCCTCTCAGCACACACTGCTGCAGAACAAAGCTCTTATGAGCAAGAGGAAATGAGAGGAAAGGAGGGAAAATGCAGGCTTGGTTCGCATCCCGGAGCAAGGAGAAACACTCCCTGGCCTTCAGGAAAAATCCATGCTGCAGGTGCTGGCAAGCGCTTGGCAACCCCAAGGCCTGAACCTCAGTGCATCAAAGGCAGCAGGCTGCCAGCAACTCTGGCCCATGACACCAGGGCAGCCTAGGCCCAGCCAGCATAGTCACACCCTCACCTTGCAGTGCTCCCCAGCTCCCCACTCTGGCACCACTGCCCACACACAGCACCGCCCTCGCCAGCTATCTCCTCCCATGATGAGCACCAAAACACTGGGACCACCACCCGGACCCACCACCCCGCACCCCTGCACTGTGACACCCTGCCCACACCACTGCTCGCCTGACAGACGGGGGCCAGCAAACGTGCACCTCTGCATCAGCAACACAGAGGGCACCCCAAGTGCCCCACAACACAGAAAGCCCAGCTCTCCAACTCTGCAGTTCCCTTCTAGTCCTCCAAGGCTTTGCAACAATCACTGCCTCTCAGCATCCACTCACAGTCCTATACACAGTTACTTCCCTTCTCTAGGAAGCAGAGGAGTGCTCTCACAAGCCCTGATCGGGCCACTTCTTGCCACTCATTTGTGCCTCAACTTCACTGAAAAGAACATCTCTTTCAAAATGTGGCCGGTACCTGTTTGGGGGTGACATTCCTTCTGTCTCCTCCAACAGACTTGGCACCCATTCTCCACTGGCTGCACACTTGGACAGAAAATCACCAACCTCTAATGTATTACAGTTCCAAATGTGTCATAAAAGGAGCTGGACACCTGAAAGACAGACACAGCATTTAGACCTTGCAGGAACATCTCATAAGCCCCTTGCTGTTTCCGCAGGGGGAATTTCTAAAGCACACACAGACAATGGGGAGAAGAGATTACTAACACCACTGCTTACATCAGCATCAGATTGATTTAGCAGCCTCAAAACTCTGTCTGGACTCCCTAGCTGACCGGGAGCAGCCTGCAAGCTTCTACTTAGCAACAAGTGCAAAGTCAAACTCCATGTCCATATTCACCAGAGAACAACACCCACATTTTTCATGTAGTAGTATTGACACAGGATGACAGACTGGAACAGAATTCCTGTCAGACGATGTGGAACATCTGCTTGACTGAATAGTTACATTTACATATTGCTGTAGAGCTCTGCAGCGGTCAGTCCCTCCTCTGGGCACACACAACAAACCCAGAAGTCACCTCACCACCACCATCCAGGCTGCGTGTCTTCTCCTGATCTACCACCTGCTCAGAGAAGTGACCTCACAAGTGCAAACCCCCAACACACGCCTACAGCTGCTATGGACTGCAGAGATACACATTTCCTCAAAATAACTTCCCCCGCCATGAACCACTGCTGCCTGAGCAGGTACTCAGACAAAAGAGACCTCACACTCAACGCCCATGCCTAACACACACTTTGGGAAGAAGAGATTATTAGCACCACTGCGTACACCAGCACTAGATTTATTCAGTAGTTTAAAAGATCTAGTTGGACTCCCATGATGACCAGGAGTAGGCTGCAAGCTTCTACTTAGGAACTCAACAAAGTCAAGCTCCATGTCCATGTTCACCAGAGAACATCATCCACATTTGAAACGTAGCAGTACTAACGCAGGATGACAGAGTAGACTAGAATTTGTGTTAGATGATGGGGGACATCTACTTCTGCTTGATTAATTTGTTGCCTTTCTCTGCTGCTGTAGAGCTCTGCAGGGGTCAATCTCTCCTCTGGGCACGCGCAACAAACCCAGGAGTCACCTCACCACCACCATCCAGGCCATGTCGCTTCTCCTTACCTGTCAGCTGCTCACAGAGAGGGGACCTCACAAGAGGAGGCATGGGCAGCTTATTGCTGCTGACCTAGGATGCGCTGAATCAGTTTCCTCAGGACATCTTTGAGCTCCTTGTTCCTCATGCTGTAAATGAGGGGATTCAGTGTTGGAGGCAGCACCGAATACAGAACAGCCACCACCAGGTCCAGAGCTGGGGAAGAGAGGGAGGGGGGCTTCAGGTAGGCAAAAAATGCTGTGCTGACAAATAGGGAGACCATGGTCAGATGAGGGAGGCACATGGAAAAGGCTTTATGCCGGCCCTGCTCAGAGGGGATCTTCAGCATAACAGTGAAGATCTGCACGTAGGACACCACAATGAAAATGAAACACCCAAAGAATAAAAAAGCACTAACCATAAGAAGCCAAATTTCCCTGAAGTAGGCATCTGAGCAGGAGAGCTTGAGGATGTGGGGAATCTCACAGAAGAACTGGTCCACTGTGTTGCCTTGGCAGAGGGGTATGGAAAATGTGTTGGCAGTGTGCAGGAGAGCATGGAGAAAACCACTGGCCCAGGCAGCTGCTGCCATTTTGACACAGGCTCTGCTGTCCATGAGTGTGCTATAGTGTAGGGGTGTGCAGATGACAACGTAGCGCTCATAAGCCATGACTGTGAGAAGACAATACTCTCCTCCTAACAAGAAGAGAAATAGAAACATTTGTGCAACACATCCTGTGTAGGAAATGGCCCTGGTGTCCCACAGGGAATTCGCCATGGATTTGGGGACAGTGGTGGAGATGGTGCCAAGGTTGAGGAGGGAGAGGTTCAGGAGGAAGAAGTACATGGGGGTGTGGAGGTGGTGGTCACAGGCTACAGCTGTGATGATGAATCCATTGCCCAGGAGGGCAGCCAGGTAGATGCCCAGGAAGAGCGAGAAGTGCAAGAGCTGCAGGTCCTGTGTGTCTGCAAATGCCAGGAGGAGGAACTCACTGAGGGAGCTCCTGTTGGACATTTGTTCACATTAATCACAAGGGCTGTTGAAAGGAGAAAAGACATTAAGAAGTTAGGAGAGACTTTTATAGAACAATAAATAAATAAATATATAAATAAATAATTTTCTTCTTAACAATCCCATATTGCTTCTCTCTTTATTGGGATGCCCTTTGTGCAGTTCCCTTCCTCCAGCTCTCATTTATGCTGGCTGAGTGCGTCATGAAGAGCAAAGACCTCTGCCCATGGTCCCAAGTGTCTGTCCTACTGTACCTGCAGGGGGTATGTGAGAATTTTGGTGACTCACTCTGACATTAACAATTTCTGTTAAGTGAAATCCATTCCTCTTGTGGAAGGGCTTTGCAGCATCTTCACTCCCAATTCTAAACAATAAGAATTGCAGAAATGTTTTTTGAGGATCTTTTTCATATTATTTTCTTTGAGATGCCCCTGTCACCCCTGGGAGTGCTCTTTAGAGCAGAAATCCTCGGCATTTCTACTCTGAGTCGTGAGAGGAAAACATCCACTGTCACTTGGAGTGGGAACATCTCACCTGCCTGTTAGTCTCATTCCCAGCTCTCCTGTGCTAACACCTCTTTGAGCTGGAGGATGATGTTACTCTAAAAAGAAACCAGCCCCTGCTGAGAGCAGACGGATCCAGTGTCCAAGTGCAGATCTCCAAAATTCCCTCCCTTTCTGCAGGCACCAGAGGGAGGTCTCCACACTCCCCTTCTAGCCAAGCACCTCTGCAGCTTCTTCATGGGTATCTCAGATATCACAGAGGTGCTCTGAGACAGCGGAGCCTTTCTAGAGGGCAGCTCGCAGCCTGGCAGGACACCACAGGGAAACTCTCCTTAAGGGAGAGTCAGCTCATTTCCCAACCCCATGGACTGCATTTCCTGGGGCTCCACATGTCAACATCCAACCCCAGAGAGCCCAAGGACAAGAACAGGAGAAGCATGGAGGGGAAACAAGGATTAACAGTGTGATCCTGCTGCCAAGGGAGGCAAGGAGAGAGAGATAGAGGGGCCAGACTTGGGAAAGCCTTCACCTTACCCAGCTGGGCATGCAGCCCGGCAGATGGTGTCATTGCAGGGCAGTTTTCTCAGCCCCTTTGCTGGGCAGCATGAAATGGGCCTGAGGAAGGAGATATGCCCTTCTCCTCTGCTGGAGATCTGGCTGCAGGGGAGGAGGCTCATGGCCTGGACCCCATGGTTGTCAGGACAGAGGCTTTGCAGGGTGAGAGAGGAGACACAGGGGAGGAAGGTGCTCAGAGGAAGGTGCCTGGGAGCTCTCTCTCTGTCTTACGGTCTTTTCCCAGTCAATTCTAACAGACCTCAACCCACCCTCTGGGTGCTCAGCTCTGCCCTACAGAAATCTCCTGGATCAGGGCACTTTCCAGGGGCATCTCTCTGTATGCAGGTCCTAAGGAACAGGTCACATAAACCCTGGGGAGGTCAAAATTGTGATGTTGATGCTGTCTGGAGGCTAAGGTGAGGATGAAGCAGCTTGGAGAGATTTCTCATAGACCTATCAATCTCTCGTAGTGAAGGCTTTGGAGTCCCAGTTCCTTGCCAAAACAGAAAACACTTTCATTTTTTTTTCTCCCTGACAGAATTAGGGAGAAAACTGGAAGCACAGAGACCAGAAGAAAAGCTCCTTCCCTTTCAAGTAGCCCTTCTCCTGATCTGCCTCTTGAAAAGATCCCTTGGACATGTCCAGTGCCTGAGCTAGAGCTGTGAGCAACCTTGACCCATGTGTCACCTCTCAACAGAAGAACAAATCTAACCCACTTTGGATCACTCCTCTCATCTAGAGCTTTGTCCCAAAGTAGCACAGTGAGCTCTTCAGGCAGGCTGAGCGCTAGCTCTTGCAGGCAGGAGATTCCCAGGCACACAGCACCCTGGGGCTCAAGGACACTGCTCTGAATCACAAACCTGGGCAGACCTGTGTGCACACCCCCAGCTTCACACCCCTGCATCCATCCCTAGAAGAAGGGAGCAGCATTCCCTGTCTCTCTGACTGTGTGTAGCTGAATCCATGCTCTGAAGCATCTTATATGACTTCTTATGCCCTGAAGGAACCACAAGGGTGATCCTTAAAAAGTCTGTCAGCCAAGATAGCCTCATTTGGGCTGGGTTCAGGAGACCCCTCCAGGATCCTCCGTAGCATTGCCCTGCAGGCAGAGACCTACCGTATCAGGGGCTGGGAAGATTTCTCCCTCAAGGAGCTCTCCTCTGTCCTCCCACTCAAAGCTGCTTTTCACTTCTCTCTGCCTCGTCTCATCTCATAGCAGCAGCAGCAGGCAGTGCCTGGAGCCTTGCTGCTCCTAGCAGAGGAGCTGCTCCTGGACAGAGCTCTCTCTGGGCAATGCTGTCAGATTGCCATGAGCTCCCTCAGTCTCAGGATCCTGGCCCTGCTAAGGAGCAGGGGCCCAGCTGTAGGCATGAATTTCCCTGTCCCTTGGGCTCCCTCCTCCTGGGAAATGTTCTCTGAAAGAGACAAAATAATCACCAATACTTCCTCTCTAAGCACTGAGGAAAAGCTGATTCCGGCATTGCAAATTGTCTCATCAGAGGATGGTAACCTGCAAGAGGTGGAAATGTCCCACACTGGAAGCCCCTATTCCTATCTCTTAACTAGGCAGGACTCCTTGATGGGGTCAGGAAGGGAGTTCATTTACCCATGGTTCAGGTGTTGATTCAGAAGAGTCAGCTGAGGCATCTCATGGCAGTGTAGAAACCCCCAGGCTGGAATGGGATTCAGCTCCCTCCCATGAACTCTACAACACACAGGAGGTGGGATTCTGCTTGCTGAAGCTGAAGTGTGCACAACATAAGTGTCTGTGTGCAAACTCCTTGCCTAAGCTGTTGTAATCAGTGAAGGTGGAGAGTGGGAGTCAGTTACCTGGTAACACCTGGTGACAGTTACAGAGACGAAGGTGGTCCAAGGCATGTGCCAGTGTCTGTTTGCTCTGATGGAGCAAGGCAGAGACCTGCATCCTTCCAGAGCATGAGGTGGGGGCCAGGTGGGGAATTTCCTTGGACATCTGAAATGACACTATTTCCCACTATTGTTAGAGCACCACCCACTATGACACAGAGACACACGGAGATGCCCACAGTGCAAACTGCTAATGTAATTCAGTGTAGACCCTTGATTTAATAAGATAAAACAGTCAGACAGGTCCACGTCAGATGCCTGGGGTTTTTAGCACAACCATCTCGGACCTACAGGACAGCTATCCCTTTCAGAGTGGTTTCTGGGCAAACACTCCCGGTTATCTAAGGCTTTTCTACCTGTGCCCAGACCAATGAATCCCACCACTGCCTTTAGGGAAAGTCCATCCCGTCTGCCTCCAAGCATGCTGCATAAATGGGAGGCACATCACAACAAGGTCTCCACTCTAGTCTCTGCACTCTCAAACCCTGCTTGCCTTCCTCCCCCTCAACGTCATCTCACCCCTGGAGGGTTTGAACCAGGACTGGGCTAAAGATGACCTCAGGATGGCTGGGTCACAGGCTGCCCAGGCCCAGGGACTTCTTCAGTGCCACCTTGTCCTGCCTGGAGATGGATTCCGTTCTGTCACAGGCCTCATATTGCTGCAGAGTCAGCTCAGGCATCAAACCCCTCTCCTGATGTTTAGACACAACTCGACTGTTTCTCCCTGGCCTTGGGCACTGCAGTTTTTTTTTCTTTTAGTGGGAACCTTCTTTAATCATTCCATTGCTACCTGCTATCTATGCCAGCATGGCTCTGCTCTGAAGTGGGACCGTTGCACACACAGTGCCCTTGGCTCTTGGAAACAGGTTTTTACCATGATCGATCTGCTCTCAGTGCCACACCTGAGGCTCTGCAATCCAAATACGCACAAATGCATGCATCTTGGGACACAGTTAGGAGCATATGGAGATGCACAAGCTCTCACGGGCCTGAAACATCATTGGAATGACTGAGATGTGGTGAGATCACTCATGGGAGTGGAGGGCTGTGCTTGCAGAGTTCAAGCACTTCAGGAGAGACTGTCAAGGAAGATGAGAAGGGACGATTTCCTTTATGTGAAGGGAAAGCTCAGATGTGTGGAGCTTTTGCATGGGATGGAAAGGGTTTGGCTGAGAGCTTGTGGGTGAGCGACACCGTGAGGGTGACATCATGATGGGTACTACAGACTACCCAGTCAGGGTGAGGAGGTGGATGACATCTCCTGTTAGCCAAGTGATAAAGTCTGTCCATCAGAGACCCTGGTTCTTCCTGGGGGGACTTTAAGCCTCCTGACATTCAATGGAAGGGCAAAGAGCAGAGCGCAAGCAGTCCAGGAGGTTTCTGAAGGGCATCAAGGACAACTCTTTCATACAGCTGCCAGAGGGGCTGCTAAGAGTGATGCTTTCTTGTATCTGGAAATTTGAAACAGTGAAGAATGGATCAGAAATGGGATAGTAAGTGTCAGCCTTGTCTACTGTGACCATGAAAATGTGCATTCCTAGGTCTTCAGGGAGGTGAGGAAGGCTAGTAGCAGAGTACAGACCCTGGACTTCAGAGGAGCAGACACTGGCCAGTACCTGGGACTGATGGGAGGACCCATGAGATGCAGCTCTTCAGCTCCCGAGGCCACTAAGGCATCATACCAGAAGCAAAAGGAAGGAGAAGCTGTAATGGAAGAATTTAGAAATATTGCCCAATAGGAATGATGTTAGGGAAGAAAAACTCCTGTAGGACTGACACTTGCAGGGGATGCCAAGGGCATAAAGATGAGCTACTACTGCTTCAGTGAGAATAAAGAATAAAAAGGAAAAATGTGGCCTCACTGCTAAATGGGACAGGGAATCTTGTAGCAGCAGATGCAGACAGGTCTGAGAACACAGCCCCTTGTTAGCTCCTGTTTCCACAAGCAAGGGCTCCTGAGCTGTTGTGCCTTGAGTCAGGACTGCAGAGGAGAAAAACAGGCAACAATGGATGAGGTTAGTGAGGGATTTACTTGGGAGAACTCAGACTATACAAGTCAATGGGGTTGGATGGGCTGCATACAAGGACACTGTGAGAGCCGACTGCTGTCACTGCAAGGCCACTGGCTATCATCTTTGGAAGATTGTGGAGATGGGTGAGGTCTCAATGTCTGGAGAAAGGGAAATGTTACAGCCATCTTCAATAACGGCCACAGGAACAACCTGTGGAGCTGCAGGCAGTTCACCCTCACTTTGGTGAGGCGTGAATCATGGAATGAATCCTCTCAGATCACATTTCCGGGAATATGATGGAGAAGATGCCTGGGAACCGTTAGCATGCATTTACCCACAGGAAATTGTACCTCACCAGTCTGACTATCTGCTATGAATAAAGAGCTGTATTTGTGGATGGAGAAGAATAAATGTCTTTTCCCAAAACTTTAGCAAGATGTTTGACATTGTCTCCCACAGTATTCTTGCATGCACATCAGAATGTTTCAGTCTAAAAGAGCAGACAACTGGATGGGTAAAAAGCTGCTTGGTTGGTCAGGCTCAGAAGGCAGTGGTGAATGGGTAGTACTCTTCCTGGAGGCCATGGAGAGGAGGAGCACCACAGGGTCTCTCCAGGAACTTGTCCTGTTTATTAATGACACAAAGCAGGCAACAATCGTCATGCTTGTAGGTGATCTCAGACTGGGGATGTGGTGGGGGGGCAGCCATATTCTTGAGGGCAGCCATTCAGAGGGACCTGGGCAGGCAGGAGGAATGGGCTGTCAGGCATCTCAGGGAATTCAGGCACCTCAGGGAATTCAACGAGGCCAAATGCCAGGTCTTGCACGTGTGATAAACCGACATCCGGTAGTGTTACAGACTGGGGCCAAAGTGCCTGGAGAGCAGCTCCGTGAGAAAGGACCTGAAGGTTCTGGTGAACAGAGGCAAAACAGGACCTAGTAGCATTCCCTGGCAGCAAAGAAGGCCAAAAGCATTGTGAGCTGTATGACCAGGAGCACAGCCAGGAGGTCGAGGTGAATGATGATTGCCTTCTAGTTAGGATTCATTAGGCCACATCTAGAACACTGCATCCACTTTTGGTTTCCCAGGAAAAGAAAGAGATTGGTAACTGGCAGCAAATTTGGCTGAGGGCCTTCAAAATAGTCTGGTAGCTGGGGCACTTGCTCTGTGGAGAAGCACTGGAACTGATTGCCAGACAGGCTGTGCAGTGTCCTCCCTTGGAGGTTTACAAGACCAGACTGGATGAAGACCAGAGCAATATGGTCTAACCTCAGAACTGATCCTGCTGTGAGCAAGGCGATTGGGCTAGGGACCTGCTGAGGTCCCTTCTAGCCTGAAGGAGTCCATGAATCTTCCCATTCTTGATCTTCCCTTATTGATATCAGGGAAAGTAGCTAGGTACCCTGTGACAGTGGAAGAAGGCCAACTTTCCTGTCCTCCTCCAGTCAGAAATATTCAAATGCAGGGCTTCTTGGCAGGAATCCCCCAAAAGCCCTGATCAATCCTTTGCTTCGCTTTTAATTTCCTCATCTTTTTTTCTTTCTCTTCTTTCATGTTTGTCTCCTCTACCACTCTTGTCCCTTCCCATACAGTCCACCCCTGCTTACCCTCCATCCATTGTCTATGGTGTTGGTGGTGGTGGTGGAGTGGTTTTGTTCTCTTATGTTTTGACACAGAAGAGCTTCAGTTCTAAAGGATCTTGAGAAACTTGGGTGATTCGGACAACAGATACCTCATGAAGATTTAAAAGAGAAGTGTCAGGTGCTGTGCCTAGGTGGGAATAATTCCATCCATGAGGAGAGACTGAGGGACCTGGGCATCTTTAGCCTGGTGAAGTGGAGGCCAAGGGCAGTAGAACAGTAGCCTGTGACTGCTTGAAGGGTGCTTTCAGAGATGAGGGAGCGTTTCTTCATAGTGGGAAACAGTATGAGAAGCAGAAAAAGACACAAACAGCAGCTTGTGGGGTTTAGATGTCACTTTTGGAAAAAAAATCTCTTGAAGGCTGGTGTTGTGGTTCTACAGGTCAACCAGAGGGAGTCTGTGGTGAATGCATGTCTTTGTGTTTCAAGGAAAAGCAAGTGAGGACAGGAAGACATCAGGAGAGGTAGGGAGAGCCCCGGGTGAGAGCAAGTGGGGAAGCAGGCTGGGTGTGTACAGGCTGCAGGGAAGCAGGCGCAGGCATGGGAAAGCATAGGACAGGCTGTGGTGGAGATGGCTGAGGGCACTGCCGTGGCTGAAAGCCTCCAACAGAACTCAGGTCTCTGTCCCCTTGGATGTGGCTGGTGTCTCTGTCACCAAGGTCCATGGGAAGGCACTGTTTCCATAAAGCACTGTGGCCTTGATGCCTCCTTGTCCCCTGTGAGCCCAGGAGCTGCCATATCATGGTCCTGCACTCCGCACTGTGCACCCCCACCCAGAAACTGGCCCCAGGAAAAGCCCTAAGCAAAGCATGATGGAAGGATCAGCCTTCCCAGGGGAGTGGTGTCAGTGCCTGGTCACTCTGCTTGAGAGCACACATCAAGGTTGACTAGGCATCAGAGGCACCTGCACATTGCCTTTGCCAAACTGCTATCAGTGCCTCCAACTTTCTGCTCTAATCAGCCCCTGGGGAGGCTTGGCTGGTAACGACCCTCAGTGGGACCTGCTAATGCTCCAAGAAACTTGGGATTTGCTTCTGACTTTAACTTCTTGAGACGTTTCTTCAGTCTGCTATCAGCACCTGAGGTTCATGGGCTAAAGACCTGAGGGGTCATTAAAATGCAAAATCCCTTAAGGAGCCATGCCTCTTTCCATAATTTTCATCAGCTTCTCAGTTCTTCTGTGGCTAATTGGGGAGGTTTCACTGAGCATCTGGAAGAGAAAGATGTCTGCTTCTTAAGCTTTTTCTGGTTTTCAGATTAAGGGATACCCACCTTCTCCAATTCCCACTGACCCACAATGCCTCCTAATGAAGTCCGGATATGTAGAAAAAGCAGTATTTTTGATAAGAGGCAGGTATGGACAACCTTCCTCCCCACCTCCCCAGACCTGCCATTTCTCTCATCTGCCACTGGGGACATTCATCACTCTTGTTAAAATCTGACCTTTCTCCACATAACTCTGTAGCTGAATGCTACAGCTCATGTGCACCAATTCCCACCTGCTTTCCTTAGAGAATTAGTTGCAAGCAGACACAGAAGGGATTTTCTTAAAACCAACCCAACAAAAATACAATTTGAAACAGTTTAATAAAAGCTGAAAGGCACTCCTCAATTGTATGGCAAGCCCAAGCTGCCTCCAGTGAGGTCCACTGCCCACAAGACATAATGATCCTTGAAATGTTTTCAACTGATGGGTAGGAAAGGATGGACTGAAACACAACAAAGGAGCTGGCTAAAGAGACAATGAGACTCCTGAAAAATGACACCATCTACAGACTCCCAGAAGCTCGGAGCAGCAACAGGAGAGTTGAGAGGCATCAGAATGGATAAAGAGCAACCAGAAGAGTAAAACTGGGAAACTATGGGAAGTGCATATGCCCAGAGAGTCTGATGCAAGCTGATCAGCTTCACTAAAATACTGTATTTATAAATGGCCTAATTTGCACCAATCTCAGTGTTCCTCAGTTGTAGTGATGTCTAAACATCTAGCCACTCTCCCTTTCCATTCCTTGCATGGTCGTGAAGTGCAGCTCCATTTGACAGGGTGGATGACAGGGATGGAAATTATCTGACTCAGTGCCAGACCCTTTCAGTGCAGATGTCTCTGACTAACCCAGCTGTCTGGACTTCCCTTTCTACTCAGTGGAAAGAGAAATGTTGTCCCACAGAGAGGTTTTGAGAGGCTTCTCTTGGTGACCAAGTGATATTCCAGAAAGGTTCCCATAGTTCCTGTCTCACATTTCTCAGCACCACATGGCAATACAGCTCCACGGGGCACCTCAGGCAGTGATGGCCTCTCTGTGTCTGTAAGGGCCTTTGTGCAAAGTTCTCATCATTGGTTGAAGTGTATTGAAAAAAATAGCTCTTTGCAAGAATGGAAAAAAAATCTTGCTTTTCAGAATTTTGCATACACACTGGAAATCAGAGATTCCCAATGTCACTGCTCATACCTGCTCTTAATTCATTTAGCAGGGTAAAAATTCTGGTTGGACTCCCTCAGCAGCTGGTGGAGGGTACAAGCCTATACTTAGGAAGCAGTACAAAGTCAAACTCCGTGACTACATCTACAGCCAACTGCCTGCTGCAGGTCTATATGCTGCTGGGACAGGCGGAACTTCTGAGTCAATTCCCAGTCCTGGTTAAGATGCTGGCCTTGCAGTTGCTCTGTCTCTAGTGGCATCACGAGGAATTTCCAAGCTATATGCCTGATGCTGCCTTATCAGGGTCTCACAAAGAGACGTCCTCACAGTCACCACAACAGCCATGTGCCTGTCACAGGAATTGAGGAAAAGTCTGCAAGTAATTCTTGGTAATATCTCCTAACAGGAGGATTACATGGGAGCAGCGATCACGGAGCTGAAGATGGCAGGGCCTCATGTCCCAGGCAGAGAGAGAAGCCTTCCCACAACTCAGAGGTCTGCTCCCTTCCTCAATGCTGAACAGACCCAGCAAATCCTCCACACACTAAGGACAGCAAGTACTCTTCTACTTTGTGCACTGACAATTTGAGAAACGCAGGGAAGGACTCAGGCCAGGGCATCTCAGCTGGGGAAACCAGCAGAGCCAGGATTCAGCAGCTCTTCACCCTGACCTGTGAGCAGGGCTAATGGCGAGTGGAGGACTACTTGCCCATCAGCTTCCAAGGCCCTGGAAAAGCCAAGCATCTCCCAGGGACAGACCTACTCTGGAAATACCCTCCAGGCTGCTGCCAGGAGGGTCTCAGGGCCAAGCAAGAGGTCTGGAGCAACAGCAACAGTTGGGGCATGGCAGGACACATGGGGACAGCCACTCTCAGAGCACATCATAAATGGAGTTTTCAGGACAACAGTGAACATGGGGAAAGACCCTGGTGAGGACACAAGCAGTCTGGTCAGATGCTGGCCAGGAGCTTGCAAATGCAGCACTGAGCAGCATGTGGGGATTGTGGTGGCCACAACAGCTCTGTGAAAGGCTTGAAAATGGGTCTCCAGCACCCAACAGAGGCAAAGCTTCCTGCCCCAAACCCTAACAGCCACCCTGACCAAGCTTGTTGGGGGCAGGCTGGCACATCTGGCTTGAAGGGCAGCTCCCCTCTGTCCCAGGTCACTGTGTCCCATGGTCATGGCTCCACCATGGAGCTGGAGCTCCTGAAGGAAAGCAGCCCTGTGGCAGCAACGCTATCTCTGTCCCTGCCCCAGCATCAAGGCACCCACTGGCATCTGGATGCATCCATAGCCCTGCCTCCTCTGCTCATAGTCAGTCTCTCCCCCTCCAGGGTGCTCTCCCCAGGGCTAGACTGGGCTTGGCCCCAGCATGTTGCTCCAAAGAACTGAGGAGCCTCAGGGATACGGGGCAGCCAGGGGGAGAGCAGGTCGGGGCCTGCCAGTGCTGGGCAGTGGAGGTGTGGGGCCAGAAGGGGGCTGGGGGAGATGTCCCTGTTGGACTCCTACCAGCACTGCACATCACGGCTCAGAGAAAAATGGTTGAGGTCAGCAGGGACTTGTGGGGTGGGGTTGGCACCTCCACCTGCTTCCAAGCTGCTCTCCAATACAGACTGTCCTTTGGGTGCAGAAGTTTGACTCCTTTTTGCAGGAGGACAGAGGCTGTGGCCCTCTGAAGAGAACATCTCTGAGCCCAAAACATGCACTGTCAAGTTGGAAGCATCAAAGGATTCAGAAGGAAGAAAGGTTCTCCCTCAGAAGTAGATGACTTGGGGTTATTACAAGGTGCATCCATTTCCTATATCGGCACTTCTAGCAGGCTCTTCAGAGCCTACAGCATCTGCAGGACATCCGAGCCTGCAAGATAGAGGACCAATTTCCTGTCAGAGCCAGATCTGAAAGGTGGACCCATTCCCAGGGAAAGCTGCCCTTGGATTACCCCCTGCCAAGAGGTGACAGAGCCAGCACACACGAGCCTTGGGGCTCAGGGCAGCCTCAGCCCCAGGCACACTGGGAACAAGGAACTGAGATGTGGGCTGATGGTCTCAGTCCAGCAGTCCCTCGTCTTGCTAGCCCTCTTGCCCTCAGCAGATCTCTCTAGCTGGAGGGAAAGGATGCTCTTCCAGTCTCGTAACCCAGAACTCCTCTCCAATGTGTCTCTGCTCCTGTGCCTGTCAGTGAGGGACCCCAGTGTGGCCCTGCTGCCTCCTGTTCCCACTCCTTGTCATGGAGCAGCTCTGAAGGGCAGTGGTGGGGAGCATGACAGCAGTGCCTGTGGCTTGCAGGGAAATGAGGACATCCCTGTGGCACCAGGAAGACCTTCCTGTGATGTGTCACATCCCACTGTGACCTCAGCTCATGTCATCTGGGGGCTCAGTGGGTCATCACCGTGGAGATGGCACAGCCAGAGAAAGAACAGAGGGATTTCCCCTCATGTTCTGGAGAGTAATCACCTCCACTCTCCCCAGTTACTTTCCAAAGCTGCAGGAACATCTCCAGATGGTGCCAAATGCTGTGAAATATTTTAAATGAGGCATTAGAGAGGTCAAGTCTCAAAGACAAGATCAAACTCACGTGGCACCTCACATGACAGCACAAAGCATGACCAGGTGCTGAGATGCTTTTTGTGAGCCTCAAAACTGGCTTCTTCTATGGGTGGCTGTTTTTGTAGCAGTAGAATACAGGACAATAGGGGACAGGAGGCAGCCTTCCTCCTTGAGGCACCAAAGCAGGCTTTGTTTCTAAAACTCCTCAGTAAGTTTTCTTGGTCTGCAGTACTTAAGATGGAGACAAAATGTCAGAAAAGAGCAAACGCGCTCTTAATACACATCATCCATAGGGCTTTATCTGGGGTGCTGGTTCTTGCCAGTTTCCAAAGAAGTAGGGGAAAACAGGTAGCAAATCTAGGGAAGTTTTCCCATTCTTCTTTAATTTTGCCCAGTTTTGCTTCTGATTGAGCCTGGGGAAAGCAGTTTTCATCTCTGGACCTCGGTTGTTCCTTGGGCTTTTCCATGTCACCCTGGAGCAGTGCTTCTCCCCTGGGTACAGTACCTGACACCTGGCATCCCCACGGTGTCCTGCTTCTCCTGACAGCCTGTACTGCCTTGGCACCCTGGATCTATCACAACACCCTGGTTCTCTTGGGAGACTGTGCAGAACCGGCTCCCTGAATCCTCTACATTTTTGACCCTGGGCTTCTGTGGACATGCCCACACACTGCAGTGCTGCTGTCCAGACTCTGGTGCAGAGCTGGAAAGGCAGTGCTGCACCTCCAGACCTGCATTTTGGCTCATTCAGGTGTTTGTGCAGTGACCAGCTCCCAGCTCTGCAGCTGCTGGAATTTAAGAACATCTCTACAACCAGCCTTCTTGCTCTTCCTCATCTTTGCATTGTCCCAGGGCAAATCTTACAGAAGGGAGGCTCCATCCCCCTTGAATACCTCAAGTGATCACATAATCACAAATTCACAGAGTGGCTGAGCTTCAAAGGGACCTCCAGAGATCACCTAGTCCAACCCCCCTGCTCAAGAGGGGTCACCCAGAGCATGCTAGATAGGATTGTCTCCAGGCGGGCTTTGAATATCTCCACAGAAGGAGGCTCCACAGCCTCTCTAGGCAACCTCTTCCAGTGCTCTGTCACCCTCACAGCAAAGAGATTGTTCCTCATTTTCAGGTGGAACTTCCTGTGTTTCATTTTGTGCACATTGCCGCTTGTCCTGTCTGTTGGCATCACTGAGAAGATTCCAGCCCCACCCCCTTCACACACCCCTTAAGGTATTTATAGACACTGGTAAGATCCCCTCTCAGTCTTCTCTTCTCCAGGCTAAACAGGCCCAACTATTGCAGCCTTTCCTCATAGGAGAAATGCTCCAGTCCTCTGATCGTCTTTGTAGCCCTATGCTGGACTCTCTCCAGTACCTCCATGTCTCTCTTGTACTGGAGAATCCAGAACTGGATGCAGTACTCGAGATGAGGCCTCACCAGAGCTGAGTAGAGGGGCAGGATCACCTCCCTTGACCTGCTGCCAACACTCTTCTTAATGCACCTCAGGATTCCATTGGTCTTCTGGCCAGGAGGGCACATTGCTGGCTCATAGAGATGAGGCTTTCCAAGTCACTGCAAAAGAAAGGACTTGTTTACTTCTTTGGATTGCTTATTCAGCCCTTGACACTGCCTAGCTGATGCTGTGAGCCCCAGCCCTGAACCATTAGGCCTTTGCCCTGTCTATTTTGTGCCTATGCAAAATCTTCTGTAGGCACCAGGAGCATGGGAAGTGTTGCTTTAGAGAGCTTACTTATGCTGTTTCACATGGTGGAGCTGAAGGCCTGCTGGAGGCTAGTCTAGGATGTGGCCATGCCCCACCTTCCATCCTGCTCCTGGTGTGAGGGTCCAGGAAGGCCTCTGGGGCGAGCAATGGGTTTGATGTGGGTGGGATGGGTTTCCTTCCACGTGCCTGAGTCCTGCAGAGGTTCCTCTAAGCACCCAAGAAAATCTCTCTCCTCTATGGCCTCACATCAAAACTTTTTCAGACTTTTGTACAGAAACACAGCCAAGATGCCCTAAGAGCAGCACGGCCCACAGCAAGGCCCGGGAGCCCCAGGAGCTGTGTTACTCTTCTATTTACCACACACCCTGATTAAATAGACAATTTTTAACACTGCCTTTCCTGCTCACCAGCTGGACATTGCAACTTTCCATTTTTCCCAGGTTTCCTCCTTTCCATACTCCTAGTGTATTCAGATACCAAGATGCTGCTGTGTATTTCAGGGAGTTTAAGGCTTGCTCCATCTTTCAGTAGTCTGTCCCTTTAGCCAAATCTTTAATCTTGTTTCAATGTATTGCTTCCTATCTGTCCAAAAGATTTCTAGTGAGGCTTTCCCCTGTGGAAAGTGGACCTCATGTGAGGCAGCTTGTCCTTAGTATACTGTCCAGGAGTGTGATTATTTTCAATGATAATTAAAATTTTAATGATAAATTAAAATAATTTTTAAATTTATTTGGGGTAGAAGAACATTTTGAGTTGATTTGTAGCTAGTTATCTAGATAAAGCAGGAGGAAACTGGGGCATATGAGCTGTACTATTCAGTTGCAGGCTTCAGTGGAATAAGGTTAGCTTTTCACAAGAGTGATGTCAGTCCCAGGTGGCTGATGGGAGCAATGGTCGGGTTGGGCAGATGGGGAGGAAGATTGTCCTCACTGGATCTGACCCCCCAGGACACTGCTTTTCCTACATGTCCTGACTTCATTAGGAGACAGTCTGGATGGATCTCAAATATAGAATGTTACTGTCACTTATTCTGAAAATGGAAAAATAACAAACCTATAAAAAAAACCTTAAAAGTAGAAATACTTTTAATTAGGCAGCCTCTGATCCAGCCACTTTGAGGTCATCATTATCCCAGTTCCGGTTCATATCATCCCGGGGTGAGATGAGGTTGAGGGGGAGGAGAGCAAGTAGGGTTGGAGAGTGCAGAGACTAGAGCAGAGTCCTTGGTGTGATGTGCCTCCCATTTATGCAGCACACTTGGATGCAGACGGGATGGAATTTCCCTAAAGGCAGTGGTGGGATTCATTTGTCTGGGCATCAGCAGGAAACCTAAGATGCCCTGGGGCAGTTGTTCAGCAAGCATTCCAAAAGAGCCTGGTTTTCCTCTAGGTCCCATGTTGTATCCGCTAGAAACAAGCCTGACACCAGGGGCATCTGACATGGCCCTGCCAGCCTCGTTTCTGTCACTGAATCAAGTGTCTTCCCTGAACTACACTAACAGTGTGAAAGGAGGGATCTGCCCTTGTCTCAGCTTCATACTGAGTGGAGCTCTCGTAGTACCAGAAGACATCTAGTGTCATTTGAGATGGCCAAGAAAATTCCCCACCTGATCCCCATCTGATGCTCTAGAAGGACACAGGTCTCACCATCACTCTGTCAGAGCAAGCAGACACTGGCACATGCCTTGGACCACCTTTGTCACCAGATGTTTGTGTGTGGGCAGCTGACTCACACCCTCCATCTCCAGTGATTACAACGGGAGCTGAGGCAAGAAGCTCATGTGCAGACATTTCTGTTGTGCTCACTTCAGTTTAGGCAAGGAGAATCTCAGGTCCCATCCATCTGTGGAGTTCGTGGGAGCCATCTGAATGGCACTCCAGCACAAGGACTTCTAAACGGGTATGCAACACCCAGATTGACTCATCCAAATCAATACCTGAAACATGGGTACATTAACTCCTTTCTTTGCCCCTTTCTAGTCCTGTCTAGTTGAAAGATGGGAACAGGGGCTTCCAGAGTGGGACATTTCCACCTCTTGCAGATAATCATTCTCTGAGGAGACAAACTGCAATGATGGAGTCTGTCTTCCTTCAGTGCTTAGAGAGGGACCCACTGATGATAATTTTAGTCTACTTCAGGGAACATGTCCCTGGAGGAGGGTGCCCAAGGGACAGAGAAATTCATGCCTTCAGCTGGGTCTCTACTCCAGAGCAGAGCCAGGCTACAAGGACAGAGGGAGCTCGTGGCAACCTGGCAGCACTGCCCAGAGACAGCTGTGTGCAGGAGCAGCTCCTCTGCAAAGAGCAGAAGCGCTCCGGTCACTGCCTGCTGCTGCTAACATGAGATGAGACAAGGCAGAGAGATGTGAAAGGCAGTGTGGAGTGGGAAGACAGAGGAGAGCACCTTGTGGGAGAAATCTTCCCAGCCCCTGACACGGTAGGTCTCTGGCTGCAGGGCAATGCTACGGAGGTTCCTGGAGGGGTCTTCTGATAGGATTTTTAATGATCTTTTTTTCTGGAGAATCCAGGGCATATGGCAGGAGGAGGAGATGCTTCAGAATAGGGGTTTGGCTGCAGACTGTCACAGGGACACGACACCCTTCTTCCTTCTCCCAGGGATACTGCAGCGGTGTGCTGCTGGGGCATGCACCCAGGTCTGCACAGGGCAGTGATTCAGAGCAGCATCCCTGCACCCCAAGGTGCTGGGTGCTCAGGGTGGTGACTCTGCCACCTGTGAGGGTCAGAACTCAGCCTGCCCAGGCACCTCCCAATGGCACTGCAGGGAGAAGCTCTGAATGACAGCACTAACTCTGGCCCAGGCAGGTTCATTTTCCCTTTGAGAGGGTGCTGCATGGGTCAAGGCTGCTCAGAGCTCCAATTCATGCATAGGACATGTTCAAGGGGTCTTGTCAAAAGGAAGAGCAAGAGAAGGGCTATTTGAAAGGGAAGGAACTTTCACTCTGGTCTCTGTGCTTTTGGTTTTCTCCCTAATTCTGACAGGGAGAAAAAAAGGTGAGTTTTCTGTTTTGGCAGGGAACTGGGACTCACAAGAGTTCACACACAGAGATCAGTAGCTCTGTGAGAAAGCTCAGCAAACCCCTTCGACCCCCAGCTTAGCCTACAGCCAGCATGAGCATCAACCTTGTGGCCTCCCTGGGGTTTACATGACCTGCCCCTAATGAACTGCATGTGCAGACATGCCTCTGGACAGAGCACAGTCCCAGGAGGTTTCTGTAGAACTGAGCACACAGAGGAATGGGGTCTGTGAGCACTGACAGATGCCATAAAAGAGCAAACATGCCCTTAATACACATCATCCAGAGGGCTTTATCTGGGACCCTGGTCCTTGCCAGTCTCCAAAGCCATGGGGGAGATCAGGTGGAAAATCCAGGGAAGTGTTCCCCTTTCCAATGAATTCTGCCCAGCTTTCCTTCTGTTTGAGCCTGGGGAAAGCAGTTCTCATCTTTGGACCTCAGTTTGTCCTTGGCCTTTTCAGCATCACCTCAGGGCAGTGCTTCTCCCCTGCGAACGGCTCCTGACACCTTGTATCCCCCTAGTGCCCTGCCTCTCCTGGGGTACTGTACTGCCTTGGTGCCCTGCATCTCCCACCACACCTGCCTATCTTGGGAGACTGTGCAGAACCGGCTCCCTGAATCCCCCACATTTTTGACCCTGGGCTTCTGAGGACATGCCCACACACTGCAGTGCTGCTGTCCAAACTCTGGGGCAGAGCCTGTAAGGCAGTGCTGCACCTCAGGACCTGCATTTTGGCTCATTCAGGTGTTTGTGAGGTGATCAACTTCCCACTCTGCAGCTGCTGGTGTTTGAGAATGTCCCTACAACCAGCCTTCCTGCTCTGCCTCATCTCTGCCCTATCCCAGGACACTCTTGCAGAAGGGAGGCTCCATCCCCCTTGAATACTGTGAGAAATCACAGAATGGTTGACACTGGAAGGGACCTTTGGAGATCCTCTAGTCCAACCTCCTGCTCAAGCACAGTCACCTAGAGCATGTTGGACAGGATTGTCTCCTCTCCAGGTGCCTTTTGAATATCTCCAGAGAAGCAGACTCCACAGCCTCTCTGGGCAACCTGTTCTAGTGCTCTGTCACTCTCACCGTAAAGAAGTTCTTTCTTATATTCAGGAGGAACTTCCTGTGTTTCAGTTTTTGCCCATTGCCTCTTGTCCTGTCACTTGCCATCACAGAGAAGATTCCAGCTCCATCCTCTTAACACCTTCCCTTAACGTATTTATGCACACTGATAAGATCCCCTCTCAGTCTTCTCTTCTACAGGGTAAACAAGCCCAACTGTCACAGCTTATCCTCATAAGAGAGATGCTGCGATCCCCAGGCCTGCACCCTTAGCTTTCTGCCCTGTCTATTGTGTGTCTGCTCAATCAGAAGGAAAGTTGGGCAGAATTCACAGGAAAGGGGAAGACTTCCCCAGATTTGCTACCTGGTCTCCCCCATGGCTTTGGAGACTGGCATGGACCAGTGTGCCAGAAAAAAGCCCTCTGGATGATGTATATTAATGGAACGTTTGCTCTTTTCTGGCATCTGTATCTGTACTAGATGATACTTGATGGGAATGGTCCATGTTGTAACTTTTTGTATCTGTACTACCGGATACTTGGTGAGAATGGTCTAGTGTTGTAACTTTTTAGTGCCTAGAACAATACCGCTGTGTTAAGCGGGATACAAACAAGTAACTAACAAGGTCTCGGAAATCTGTGAGAAAGAGCAGCGGTTGGTTACATATAGATTCTGTGGCTTCCAGCCACAGAATCACCATGAGAAGCAATCAACATGAAGGTCAGAAGTTGAAGAGTAACGAAGTAGCCACCCCCAAAGTCAAATGTGGCCCCCAAAATAAGTCTGCACACGTGCGCAGTATCATAGCCTGGTTATGCAACTGGGGTGGAGCTGGGCTAGACTCCCCGCACTTGTTAGCCCCAGGTGCCGGGACTCCCGCCTACTGCAAAGAATCATAAATATCGGAGTTTTTCCGAAGGAGAGAGAGGCTGCTACACAGCAGAGGACCATGTTGCCTCCTCGGGGATGCCTGAAAAGATTGTGCCTGCCGACTCCCTCTCTCACCATGCAGATGATTGGGACAAGCATTGAGGTGGTCCTTCTCGAGATTACCATCAGGTCGGTCTGTTTGTAAGTATCTACTAATACACTGCTTGCTACTGAACAGTGTGTGTGTGTGTGTGTGTGTGTGTGTGTGAGTTTGTGCTGGCTTGCCAAACCGGATGTTTGGCCCCCGGGAATCTAACTAGAACAGAAGTTCTTGAATTTAACACTTCTCAGATCTGTCCATCTGTCCAGCAACAAGTATTTTTAGGCCAAGAGCATGGTAGTTGCCTCCCTCTCTTACTAGCGAAGGCTAAGGAGGAATACTACACGTATACGTTGTTGGTGCAGACACTTTTTTCTTCTAATGTAGCATGATCCTAGAAAGTCTTTGCTTATAATGCAGTAGTATCCCCCAATTAGACCTTACTTAACCATCTAGTTACTCCCCTCCACAGTTCAATCCAGTGAATTATAGCTGGGGGGAGAAAGACTTGAGGATTTGAGCTCTTCTTGCAGCCCTCTGCACACTGCCCTGAGCTGTGATAAATAATAATAAAAACGCTATCTAGGGGCTGATATCCAGCACGAAGTCTCAGAGAGCAGTTTAGATCATGTGAAATTTAAAAGGAAAAGATCTTCCACAGTGGAGCTCTCAGAGGTACTCTTTCAAGTGGCAGTGATACAGTGCTACAGCTTTTAAAGCTGACAAACTTCAAAAGACAGAATATTTCTTCAGACCTTTAAAACCACTTCTCCCAGATGCACAGTGACTGCAGCGAGCAGTGATGCTCAAGCACTTGCCTTGTGTGGCTGCACAAACCTGATTCTGTATTGGTGGTAGCCTTGACTTGAGAAGATTCTGTGAGCCCCCCACAACTTTCCTTATCCTTATGAACAAGGCTCGTTCCCCCAGCCCCTCCTCACAGAGCAGCTGAGCCAGCCCCAGTCCTCTTTGGGGCCTGCCACTGAACTCACTCCGAGTGACAAACAGCGTTCCTCTACACGGGATGCAGTATCTAAATGTGCTCTAACGATGCTGAGTAGAGTGGGATGATCACCTTCGATCTCCTAGCTATGCAGTCTGGGACACTGCGGCCTCCTTTGCTGCCAGGGCAGGCTGCTGGCTGATGTTTAGCTCCCTGCTACAAAGACTCCTACATCCTTTTCTGCTGAGCTGCTGCCCAGACAGGCACTCCCAACTCCTCTCACAGCAGGGTGTTGCTCTATTCCAGGGGCAGGACCTGGCATTTGTCCTTGTTGAACTTCACAGTGGTCCTGACAGCCCATTTCTCCTTCCTACTGAGCTCCTTCTAAATGATGGCCCTCGAGGTTATGACTATTCCTCCCAACTAGGTGTCTTCTACAAGGGTGATGGGATTCCCATTCTGCAGGTCACTGAGGAATCTTTCCAACAGGACAGTATACAGGGTATACCCCTGCATACTCCACTTTTACCTGGCTTCCCAGTAAAGCATGACCCATCAGGAAAGCCCTCTGAGCTTGATCATCCAACCAGCTTTTTGCCCATCTGGATGTCTACTGGATATCCACTGTTCTCCCTTGCTCCATAAGTGCTGGTCTTCTATCGCAGAAGGCAATCAGGTTGCTGAGGAATGTTTTACCTTCAGTAACTCCATGCTGACTGTTCCCAGACACCTTCTTCTCCCTCATGTATTCAGAAATGTGATCTGAGAGCACTGGCTTCCTGACACACTGAGTCAGGCTGAAAGTGCCCGCAGCTCCCTGGTTTGTTTTCGGTGCCTTTTTAGAAGAGAAGCTCCAGATATTCCTCCTTTTGTTCACTGGGACTTCCCTGAACACACACACCAATCTCCACACCTTTCAAAGATCATAGACCTTGCTGTCACAGCAGCCAGCTCTCTCAGTGTCCATGGATGACAGCCATCCAATGTGATAGACATGTTATCGTTTGACTTCTTGCAAGTCATCCTTTATTCAAGACTTAGGCACTGTGGGTTGGTTTTTTTCCTCAGGATTCCTGACTGTAGGCGCAACAGCCTGGGAGATCTTGTTGGCAAAGACTGAAGATGGGAAGGACTTGAATTCCCCAGACCTATCTGCATCTGCTTTTGCTAAAATCCCTTGCTCTTTCAGCAGCGAGCCGCATTTCCTTTTCTATTTTTCTACTGTTACTGAAGCAGTAGCAGCTCTTCTTCCTGTCCTTCACATCCCCTGCAAGTGTCTCTGTCACAGCGGAGCTTTGGCTTCCTAACATCATCCCTACTTTGCCGGATGATATCTCTAAATGTCTCCTTTGTAGCCTCTGCCTTCTTCCCCTTTCCCTATGCTGCCTTATTGCCTTGGAGCTCACGAAGGAGCTCCCTGATTAGCCAAGCTGGGGTCCAGAGAAGTCTCCTAACTTTACAAACTATTCATATGGAGCGTTCTCGTGCTTGACAAGTGCTTAATTACCTGTCGGCTTTCCTGAGCTTCTCTGCACTTCAGAGCTGCCTAACGTGGTCCATCCTATGGAAGAGTTCCATGCATCCAAGCTACCACTTCACAGATAGGGCATCCCCCCACTTCATCCTCCCTGGTGGTCTCTTCTGAGGAACTTGTACCCTGCCTTTGAAGGACTCCAGTCATGTGAGTGGTTCAACCACATCTCAGTTATTCTAACTATGTGGCACTCCTGTGACAGCTTATGCATCTGCTTTTGCTCCTGGCTGCACCTCAGGCTGCCTAGGTTTGCATATATTTGGGCTTCACCACCACCTCCACCAACAGCAGCACTAGCATGACCTTTATGTGCTTAGCAGGGTTTCTGTGACCTGCTCCTTCGGACCTGCATGCACAGAGATCGCCCTGGACAATGCCTGGTCCGGCGAGGTTTCTGTAAGGCAGAACTGAGCGCTCAGAGGGAGGGAAGGTCTGTGAGCCCTGAGAGGGAAAAGATGAGAGGAGAGAGAAAGAGCTCCCAGCAGGGACAGCTCCAGGCAACAGAGATGTTCTCTGTGTTTTGTTGCCAGGCTATGAGCTGCTCTCCAGTGCAGGATATGGAAAGGGCTTTTCTGCCTCTGCTTTCCTGGGTAAGCTCTGCCAGAGACCCCCAAGTTCACCAAGCCTCTCAGCAGAGTCTGGGGGATCTGAGCACCCGCCCCCTGCTCAACTCTGTCTGTAATCCACATGGGGGTCAGCAGACAGCCATCCTCTGAGGTTTGCCTGCAAGGAGACCTGCAGGAAGACAGAGGTGGCTGGGACCAGCCCTCAGCTGAGGGGAGCAGCCAGCACTGGAAAGGGGTGATGGGAGGGGCTGCTCTGGGACGATGGCCCTGGGGCAGCTTTCCCAGTGCATGCCTGTGCAGTGAGAACATCTGCAGGAGGTCTGGTGAAGAGTCAGTGATGGGCAGAATACATGAGAGCAGCCCCAGCGTGTGCTCTCTACACACTGACCCAATTCCTGTAAAGATCAGACGTGCGTATTCCATTTTGTCAACAACGCCTAGCTGCTTGGCAGCCAGCAGCTACTCCAGGTCAGCACAGCTGAGATAAGGAAATAGTGGTAGGAGATTTAAGGGGCCTTTAGGATACAATAGGAGTCCTGCCTGGGCGTCTGACCCGTGCATCCACCGGCATCCCATCAGCGACCCTCCTGGGCAGTTCCCAGAGCTCCCGGTGCAGTTTGGAGAGCAAGTCTTCTACTAAATCTATCCTGACTGACCCCTTATGCACCTTGAGTGTCTCTATATGCTGCTAACCCTCCCTTTCCCACACTGCGGTCACAGCATGCAACACAGGGACCAGCCAGACTCTGTTCTCCTGTACCCTCCACGTCCTGGTGCCTTCCCCAGGAGACCTGCATTTGCCCTGCAAGCACATGGCTCTGTGCTCCCACACTACCCGTTCACATGCAGTAGCTACCTCCTGGCATTTTTCCTTTCCCATGGCCCTTTCCAGCCCAGCCCAGCCCCTCTCTGGCTCTCTCCACCTCCCCTGCCCACTGCCCAGCCCACCCAGCAGTGCAGTCCAGGCTAGTGGTGGCCCTGCAGCAGTGCCTGCTGCAGAGGACTGCAGAGCTTTGGGCACTCACTCCATAGCCCCAGTCCCTCTAAAGCAGACAGTAGCTCCAAGGGGATGGGGGCAGAGAGGAGTGTCAGCCTCCCCATCAGCCTCATGGCTGGGGGCCAGCAATAGCACAAGGAAATGGAGGCCAGTCACTCCATGTCTGCACTGCTCTCATGACCAGGAGATCCTTTACCCTGGCTGCCTGCAGCCCCGCTGGCCAGCAGTATGCCCATGCTGGCCTCACCAGCTGTTCCTACACCTCCGCCCTGTGCTTCCCACAGGGCCCCAGGCTGGCAGAGCTGCTCTGCAGAGCGAGCAAGCTATGTGGCCATGGGGTGAGTCTGTACTGGCTATGATAGACAGCACAGACACAGCTGGATCAGCATCATTGCACCTGACAACCCCCTACCCAGGCTCGTGGAAGATGCCTGGAGCAATCACAGGGTATTTCCAGTGGCTCAGATGTGTCACAGCCCACTCCCTCTCCTGAGATTGCAGAGCCCTCATTTGCTGCATTCCTTGGTTTGGCCCTTTACCTTTGGTTGACTCTGCTTGGTTTTGGGAGTCTCCACTCACTACTCGTCCAAGGAAATGGTGCCCCTGGAGGTGTGGACACCTCATGACCACTCACCTTCTCCAGGGACACTGGGCACCCACAAGAGAAAGCTGAATCTACTCCTCACTCCCTCACACATCATTCAATGAGGTGATGTTCCATGACTAATGGAAAACTCAGTCATGGCAACAGGGCCTTTTCAGGTGCAGTTCCCTGATTGTATTCCTGGCTCCAGCTTGGGAAGAAGAGCCCAACATTCAGGCACTGTGCTGAGCAGATCCCCTTTTATTACAGAGATGCTGATTGGGAGGTCAGCTCCCACACAGTGATCAGCAGATTTATAGAATGATTCTGGGTCCGATGGATGGGGTGTGCACCTCTAGAAACGAGGGAAGAAGTCAAACATTTGTGTAGAAACATGACTATCATAGACAGAACTCCCAAAGGACAAGAGTTGCCAGAGGTAAACTGGGAACTACTTGTGAGGAGAGATGGGCAGCTTATTGCTGCTGAACTAGTACTAGCTGAACCATTTTCCTCAGTGCATCCTTGAGCTCCTTGTTCCTCATGCTGTAGATGAGGGGGTTCACGGTTGGAGGCATCACCGAGTACAGAACAGCCACCACCAGATCCAGAGCTGGGGAAGTGAGGGTGGGGGGCTTCAGGTAGGCAAACAGGCCAGTGCTGATGATCAGGGAGACCACAGCCAGGCACGGGAGGCACATGGAAAAGGCTTTGTGCTGGCCCTGCACAGAGGGGATCCTCAGCACAGCAGTGAAGATCTGCACATAGGACACCACAATGCAAACAAAACACCCAAAGAATAAACAAGCACTAACCACAGTAAACCCAACTTCCCTGAGGTAGGAGTCAGAGCAGGAGAGCTTGAGGATCTGAGGGATCTCACAGAAGAAATGGTCCACTGTGTTGCCCTGGCAGAGGGGTATGGAGAATGTGTTGGCAGTGTGCAGGAGAGCATAGAGAAAACCACTGGCCCAGGCAGCTGCTGCCATTTTGACACAGGCTCTGCTGTCCATGAGTGTGCTATAGTGTAGAGGTCTGCAGATGGCAACGTAGCAGTCAGAGGCCATGACTGTGAGGAGAGAGTGTTCAGCTGACAAGAAAAAGGCAAATAAAAATAATTGGGCAGCACATCCTGAGTAGGAAATGGCCCTGGTGTCCCACAGGGAATTCGCCATGGATTTGGGGATAGTAGTGGAGACTGTGGCAAGGTCGAGAACAGAGAGGTTGAGGAGGAAGAAGTACATGGGGGTGCAGAGGTGTTGGTCACAGGCTACAGCTGTGATGACGAGGCTGTTGCCCAGGAGGGCAGCCAGGTAGATGCCCAGGAAGAGTGAGAAGTGCAGGAGCTGCAGCTCCCGGGTGTCTGCGAATGCCAGGAGGAGGAACTCACTGGGGGAGCTGCCATTGGACATTTGCTCTGCCTTGGTTCAGGGCACTGTGCAAGAAGGAAAAGGCATTGGCAAGTTAGAACATGCTCCTCTGACCAAAACCCATTCCACTCCTCAGAGTACCAGTCATAGTTCCTCTCTCCTTTGTTTTTCCTCAATTGGGGCATGAGAGTGCAAACAGAAGTATCAGACTGTCCTGTGTATTTGGTGTGGATATTTGGGAATGGGCACCCTGACCTTAGGAAAAGGGATTTGGTCTGGTGACCCAGGGGAATATTCTCTTTTTGTCATGGTGCAAGATGAATACAGCACTCATGGCAGCTGACTCCAAAAGGGAAAATCCTTGTGAGGGATTCACCTCCCACAGCCTTGCCCTCTTCAACAGTGGGGTCTGTATCTGAATCAACCACACCAGCTTTGACTTTGCCAAGGGGGAGAAACAGTGCAGTGAAGACAGGGGTGACCCCATCCTTTCCAGATGTCTCTGTCCCAATGAGACAGACCCTGTCCTCATTTCAGTTTACCGTCTTCACTCTTCCTGCAGACACCGTATTGGCAGTGGGAAATGTCTAGCTCTGAGGTACACATCCTGCAGCAGGTTACATCCACCTGCTTTGTGGAACATTTTAACACTGGTTTTCTCCAGAAATTGGGCTGCACTGGAGGGGCTTTTTAAAATATTTCTGAGGTTTTAGATGCCTATATCATACCATGGGAGTATTTTTTGATGAGGCAGAAATCTCTGGCAATTCAGTTGCCCTCAGCATGAGCACCTGCACGTCCCAAGAGGAAAAAAGGCTCACAGCAACTTTGTACGGAGTCAGGGGATCTGGTCTGTCCATGAATCTTGCTCCCAGCTGCCCTGTGTTCTCACCTCTCCCAGCTAAAGGACAATCACACTCACATATTGCTCAAAGAAAGAAATGGCGTGGAGCTGAGAGTGGAAGAGTTCAGTTTCAAAGAGAACATTTCCAAATTCATCTCTCTCAGCCCAGATATGCAGAGAGTATACTATGAAGAGCTCTTCAGAGCATTTCAGGACCTCCCTGACTCATATGACCTGCACAAGGACTCTCAGCTACCACAGGTGTGTTACAGGAGAGCTGTGGTCTTCTGGAGGGCAGCTTGCAGTCTGGCAGGACAGCCCAGAGAGACAGTCGGGAGTGCTAAGGATGGGGCATCTCCTTAAGGGAGAGTAAGATCATTCCGCCACTGGATGAAATCTATTGCCTAGAAGGTTGGAAGGAGAATCAGACATGTCACTGCTACGAAGCAAACATGACACAGGACCCACAGGGTCAATACCTAACTGTAGCTGAACCCCCTCCTTAAAACCACAAAACACAAGAGCAAGAAACAGAGCAGCACGGAGAGGTGAGGAAACAAGGAACAATACTGTTATCTTCCTGCCAAAGGGAAAGTGAGCAGTGTGAGATAGAGAGGTGCTCAGGAAAGCCTTCCCCTCACCCACCTGTGCACACCACCTCCCAGATGGCAACTTCGCAGGACAGTCACTCTCAACCCCTTTGCCACACATTGGGAAACAGGCATGCTGCAATAAGCGATGCCTCTCTCCTCTGCTGGAGCTCAGGCTGCCAAGGAGGAGGCTCATCCCCTAGACCCCCTGGCCTTGAGTAAGGATGGTCTGCTGGGTGGGAGGGGAGACCCAGCAGCGCTTGCTTAGAGATTGATATCTGCATTGAAGGGGATGACAGGGAGGTCTCCAAATTCCCCCTCCCACAGCATTTATCGTTCTAGTTTCCTCTCCTTCACTGATCATCTCTTCAGTGCTCGGAGTTTTTCTTCCTGGGAGCTGTTTCTCTCTGTCATGTCTTTTCCCTGTCAGCACTCTGCAAACAGCAGGAAAATGAAAGCATAGACTCAGGAGAGCCCCCAATCTTTAAGGTGACCTCTGTCACTGCCCTGACTGTCCTCTAAGAAAGGTCTCTTGGAACTATCCTGGGGGAGAGCTGGAGCTGAGAGCAGCTCTTACCCACACCATCTAAACCAAATTTGAATTTGAGAATGAATTTGCCCTGCCGGGGATCACTCCTTCCAGCAAGAAATTCCCCCCACAGTGCTGTGGAGACCTCCCTGGGCAGGCCGAGTGCTGACCCTCACAGACAGCACAGTCACTGCCCCAGGCACACAGCACCACGGGGTGCAGGGACACTGCTCGGAATTACAGCCCTGGGCAGACATGGGTGCACTCCCTGGCTTCATATGCCTGCAACATTCTATGATGCCCTGTCCCTCTGACCACATAGCATGAATCCCTGCTCTAAAGCACCACCTGCTACAAACAGGAGAAGCTGGGAGAGCCACCCTGACAGACCCTTTCAGCTGTGGAAGGTGCCAGCTGCAGAAGAACCTGCCAAGAACCACATCAGCATTGCCCTGCAGCCAGAGACTTACTGTGCCAGGGGCTGTGAAGGTTTATCCCTGCAGGGAGTCTCAGCCATCCTCCCACTCCCAATTGTCTTTAACTTCTCAGTTAAAGAGAGAGGGAAAGAACCTGGCTCTGAGCCTTGCTGCTCTTTTAAGAGGAGCTGCTCCTGGACAGAGCTGTCTTTCTACAGCACCTGACAGGTTGCCAAGGGCTACCATGGTTACAGGAGCCAAGTGCAGCTCAGAGGCAGAGTCCCAGCTGAAAGCATGACTGTCTCTGTCCCCTGTGCACACTCAAGATGTCCTCAGAACTCCAGGATTGACAGCTCCTGAAAGGCAGCAGGGTCACATGAAGTCCACTGAAGAAGACTAAAATAATCAGCAATGGTCCTTCCTGAAAGAGCGGAGAGAGACTGAGTCCAGCCTTGCAGTTGGTCTCATCAGAGGATGGTTATCTAAGAGAGGTGGAAACGTCCCACTCTAGAAGGCCCTGCTCCCATCTCATAGGAAGACAGGACACCTAGACACAGGGAGAAGAAGGGAGTTCATTTACCTGTGCTTCAGGGACCTGTTTAATGGAGTTCATCAATACATCTAACGCCCATTGAGAAGCCCCAGCAGTGGAGTGACATTCCGTTCCATCCCATGCACCCACAAACTCATAGGATGTGGGACTCCCTTTGCCCACATTTTGGGGTAAACAAAATAAGTGTCTGCATGGGATCTCCTTCTCGAAGCTCCCATTGGAATCAAAGGTGAAACTGGATGGGAGAAAGCTGTTCACACACAAACAGCTGGTGGCACTGGAAGAGACAAAGGTCATCTAAGACATGTGCCGGGGTCTGCCTGCCTGCTCTGACTAACTATGAGACACAAATCCTTCTAGAGCACGAGCTGGGGGCCAAGGGGAGAATCTCCTTGGCCATCTGCAATGACACTTGCTACCGACAACTGCAAGAGCTCCACTCACTCCAAAGCCAGGACACATACAGATCCCAACACTGCAAACAGCTCCTGTGATTCAGTGCTCACACTTGATTTAATGCAATGACAAGAGACCTTCAGGGCCATGTCAGATGCATGGGGTGTGCAGCACAACCACCACGTTTCCAGCAGGTCCAGCACAGGACCTCCAGGAACTCCATGCCTTTCTGGAGTGGTTGCTGTCAAACACTCCAGGGCATCTTGGATTTCCTGCGTATCCCCAGAGAGTGGGTTCCCATCACTGTCTTCACACAAAGTCTATCCCATTTACAGCCAAGCGTGCTGCAAAGATGGACAGCATATCACAAAAAGCTCTCCACAATTAGGCCTACACTCTCAGAACCCAGTTGTTCTCCTGTCTCCAAACTTTTTCTGATTCCCACTGATAAGAACAGGGACTGTGCTAATGATACAGCCACAGTGTGACTGCATTGCAGGCTGTTCAGGTCAAGGGACTTTCTCAGTGGCACCTTCTCCTTCCTGGAGATCTGGTCACTTCTGTCACAGGCCCCAAGATACTGCAGTCACCTTGGCTACAAAACAACTGTTCTACCATTACTGCATGGCCCAGCTCTGTCTCTCTCTGGCCTTGGGTACTGTAGTATTTACTCTCTTAGCGGAAGCCTCATGTCAGCATTACATCCTCAGTTGCCATCTACACCAGCATGCTTCTGCTCTAAAGTGGGGCCTTTGCATACACAGTGTCCTTGGCTCTGGGACCACATTTCACAGCGACAAGTCTGCGCTCAGCCCTAGTGCCACAGCTGAGGTTCCACATTCCGAATATACATAAATACATACAAACTGGCACATAAAGAGCTGGACGTAGAGATGCACAACCTGTGACAGAACTGCCACATTTTGAAGCACCCTGAGGAAGCCTATGGATCTCAGAGCCTGATTCTCATGGGGAGATATTCATCTCACTGACTCTCACTGGGAATACAATGCAGCAGAGTTCAAACTATCCAGGGGGATTCTGGAGGGTGTGGAGGACCACCTTCTACCACAGCTAAGCCAGATATGCCAACAAAGGTGCCATTTTCCTTGCTTTGGAACCTCCAGCAGGGAAGAACTGATCATGGATGCGATATTCAGTGTCAGCCTTGTAAAGAGGAGAAGCAGACTCCAGGCTCTGGCAGTCAGAAGAGCAGACTTGGGCCTACTGGGGAGACTGGTAGAGGGCTCCCAATGGAGGCACCTCTGAAGGACCAGGAGTGTTCGATAGTTGAGTCAGGAATTCTTTGCAAGAACACAAGTCTATGGCATTGGACAGGCTGCAGCTGAGAATGCTGAGAGAGCTGGCTGCTATCTTGCAAGGCCACTTTCTATCATCTTGGAAAGGTGTGGAGACTCAGGGAGGTCCCAAAAATTGCAGAAATGCAGTGTTATCCATCTTCCAAAAAGGCCACAGGGACAACCTGGGGAAGTGTAGGCTGTTCAGATTCACTCTGATCAGGCGAGTGTCATGGAGTGAGTCTTCTCTGATCACAGTTCTGGATCCGTGAAGGAGAAGAAGGTGACTGGGAACAGTCCATATAGTTTTACAAGGATAAATAATGCCTCACCAACTGCATGGCCTTCTATGTTGAACGAACTGTATTGGTGAACCATCAGAGAGCAGTGAACATGAGTTAACTCGAGCTTAGGAAGGCTTCTGACACTTTCTCCCACAGCAGACTAGCACACCAAATAGGATTTCATGGTCTGAATGGGTAGACAACCAAATGGCCACATAATTGGATGATGAGGCTCAGAAGATACTGGTGAAAGGACGGTACTCTTCCTGAAGAGTTCAAGAGTAATGGAGTAACACAGGCTCCTTCCTGGAACCTGTCCTGTTTTAAACCTTCATGAATGACCCGGAGAGGGTAACTTTCACCACACTTGTAGATGACCCCAGCCTGAGTGGGGAGCAGTCTTATGCTTGAGGGCTGCCACTGAGAGGGCCCTAGATTGGCAGGAGGAAAGCCAGGTCAGGAATCTCATGAAATCCAGCAAGGACAAGGGCCATGTCCCTGCACTTGGGACAGAAGAAAATCCTGCAGAGATACAGGCTGGGGACTGAGTGTCCATGCAGCAGCTCTGTAGAAAAGGACCTGAGGATCTGGGCAGACTGAAGGCAAAGTATGAGACAGGTGTGTGCCCAGGCAGCAGAGAAGGCCAACAGCAGCCTGGGCTGTATGAATAGGAGCATGGCCAGGAGGTCAAGGGAAGTGATTATTTACTTCTCCTTGGAACCTTCTAGACAGAATGTGCAATATTGCATCCAATTTTGGGCCCCCCAGAACAAGGACCTCCCTGTACAAGGAGGTCATCAAGAAGGTAAAGATAGGTTCTGCATAATGGTGTGCGGCAGGATAAAGAGACATAACAGCTATAGGTTGAAGCCAGAGAGAAACAGGCTGAAGAGAAGCAGAAAACCTCTCTGCTGAGAGGATGTCCATGCACTGGAATGCATTGCACATCTTGTTGTCTTGTTGGAGGCACCATAGGTCAGGGGGAGCCATCGACATACACATATTAACACTGCCACAGGACAGCCTCAGTCTGGGGGGGGGAACATTAGGAACGGAAGGATTCAGCCAGCAGAAACCTCATCAAGTCTTACAAAGAGAAGTGGCAAGTGCTGCACCTAGGAAAAACCAAAAACCCTGTGCATCAGGATAGTTTGGGACCTGACCAGCTGAGGAGTGGTTTCATCCAGGAGAAGGCCTGAGTGTTACGAGGGATGCCCTAGGAGACATTGGTGCATGCTCCCTCCCTCAGAATAAGGCCAAAAGCCTACGGGGCTGCATTAGGACGACGATGGCTACCCAGACAAGGGGAGTTATTATCCTCCTCAACTCACCTCGAGTGTGACCCATTTGGGGGTTTTCGGGAGCTGGTCTTGGTAGTGGAAAGCAGCATGGAAGTGGAAAGAGCCATACACTACAGCCTGGAAAGTCCAGACTGGACAGTAGGCTGAAGAAATATCACTCCAAGGGTAGTGCTGTGGTGCAAAAGGTCACCAGAAACAGTCTGTGATCAGCCCATGGCTCTGTGTTTCAAGGAACAGCCAGCGAGGACAGAAAAACATCAGCAAGGGAGGGGAGAACCTGGAGTGAGAGCAAGGTGGGGAAGCAGACTGTGTGTCTACAGTCTCCAGGGACACAGGCACAGGTATGAGACAGCACAGAACGGCGTGAGTTGGAAATGGCCAAGGCCCTGGCAAGGCTGAAGGGCCCTGACAGAACTGACGTCTGTGTCTCCTTGGCTATGGTTGTTCTCTCTGACACTGAGCCCCACCAGGAGACACTGGGGCCTCGTCTCCTGGCACCTCAGGGAGCCCGGGAGGAGTCATGTGGTTGTCCTGCACTTGGTACTGCACACCCCCACCTGCACGCTGCCCCAGAAACAGGCATGGGCAACGTGAGAGGGAAAGGATCTCCCTTCCTAGGGATTCAGGTGCCTGTGCTCAGGCATTTTGATTGATAAAACATATCAAGGGTTGGCAATCAGAGCTGTCTGCACATTTCCTTTGCCTGCCTGTAATCTGTGAGTACAATTTTCTGCTCTAATTAGCCCCTGGGGAGTCTTTGTGGATAATGGTGCTCAGTGGGACCCAATAACACTTGATAAAACTTGGGCTTTGCTTCTGACTTCTACTGCTGGAATACTTTCTTCAGGCTCCTCTCATGAGCTGAGGCTGGTGGACTCAGCACCACATGTACTGTGGGGCTCATTAAGATGCATAATGCCCTGATAAAGCATATCCCTATAATTTTCCTCAGGTCCTGTAGTCTAATTGGAGAGGTGTCAAGAGTGTAGCTGAAAGATGGGGACTTCAATAATATACAAGAATTCCTACTTTTGAGGGTTTCTTTTAGGATTATTATTTTGGAGCTTTCAGAAGAAGTGACAGCAACAGTCTCCTGTTGAGATCCATCCAGAGTGTCTCCTAGGGAAGTCAGGACATCTAGGAAAAGCAGTGTCCTGGAGGTCAGACCCTGGGAGGACAATCTTCCTGCCCATGTCCCCAACACAGCCAGTGCTCTCCTCAGCCACCTGGGACTGACATCACTCTTGGTAAAAGCTAACCTTATTCCACTCAAGTCTGCAACTCAGTGTTACAGCTCATAGGTCCCAATTCCCTTCTGCTTCACCTAGAAAACTAGCTGCAAATGGACAAGGACTTTTTTTTTTTTTTTTTTTTTTTTTTTCCCAAAATCATAAACAGAGGATAAAAAGATAAAAACAAAATATGACATAGTTTCATTAAAATAATTACACTCCTCAACACTATACTAAGTTACCTTCAATGAGGTTCACTTTCCACAAGAGACAGCCTCGCTAGAGGACGGATAGGAAACTGTAGATAGAAACAGAATTAAACACTTGGCTAAAGGGACAGATTACGGAAGATGGAATAAGCCTTAAACTCCCTGAAGGGCAAATCAGCAGCTCAGTATCTTTATGAATCAAGAGTAAGAGGAGGAAAAATGGAAAAAAGGGAAACTTAAAATGTCCAGCTAGGGTGCTGTAAAGGTGATGATAGAAAACGTCAATTTAATTGGAGCATGTGGAAAAAGAAGAGAGAGTAACACAGCTCCTACAGGACCCAGGCCATGTGGGCTGTGCTGCTCTTGGGTCTCTAGGACCAGGCTGTGTTTCTGTACAAACATCTGGAAAAGCCTTGATGTGAGGCCCTAGAGAAAAGAGATTTTTCCTGGTTACTCTGAGCCACTCCTGCAGAACTCAGGCATGTGGAGGGAAACCCACCCCACCCACACAAAACCCACTGCTCTCCCCACAGACCTTCCTGGACCCTCACAGCAGCAGCAGGAGAGGATACAGGGGCATGGCCATGTCCTAGACTAGCCTCCACCAGGCCTTCAGCTACACAACATGAAACATCTTCAAGTGAGCTCTCTAAAGCAACACTTCCCATGCCCCAGGTGCCTAGAAAAGTCTTTGAGCAGACATACAATAGACAAGGTAAAGAGATAAGGGTGCAGGGCTGGGGCTCACAGCATCAGCTAGGCAGTGCCAAGGGCTCAATAAGCAACCCAAGGAAGTAAAGGAGTCCTTCCTTTTGCAGTGACTTGGAAAGCCCCATCTCTGACAGTATTCAAGGGGGATGGAGCCTCCCTTCCGCAGGAGTCGCCAAAGGACAGTGCAAAGCTAGGACAATCAGGAAGGCTGGGTGTAGGGACATTCTCAAACTCCAGCAGCTGCAGAGCTGGGAGCTTGTCACTGCACAAACACCTGAATGAGCCAAAAGGCAGGTCTGGAGGCACAGCACTGCCTTTCGGGCTCTGCACCAGAGCCTGGAAAGCAGCACTTCACTGCATGGGCATGTCCTCCGAAGACCAGGGTCAAAAATGTGGGGGATTCAGGGAGCCAGGGCTGTATAGCCTTCCCAAGATAGGCAGGGTGCTGGGGTTATGCAGGATGTCAGGGGCTGTACCCGGGGAGAAGCACTGCCCCAAGGTGACGTGGAAAAGCCTAAGGACCAACAGAGCTCCAGAGATGAGAACTGCTTTCCCCAGGCTCGGACAGAAGGAAAGCTGGGCAAAATTCATGAAAAAAGGGGAACACTTCTTCATATTTACTACCTGGTCTGCCCCATGGCCTAGGAGACTGGCAAGGACCAGCATCCCAGGCAAAGCCCTCTGGATGGTGTGTATTAAGGGCACATTTGCTCTTTTGTGGCGTATCATCTCCATCTCAAGCGCTGCAGACCAAGAAAGCTTGCTGAGCAGTTTCTAAAAAATCTGTTTTGGTGCTTCAGGGAGGAAGACTACATCCTGTCCTGTACTGTTCTACATCCTACTTCTACAAAGAGAGTGACCCACAGTAGCTATCAGTTTTGAAGCTCACCAAAGCAACCCACAGGGGAAAGCAGTTATGAAGCTCACTAAAAGCATCTCAGTGCCTGGTCACACTTTGTGCTGTCATGTGGATGCCATATGACTCTGATCCTGTCTTTGAAGGATGTCAACCTCCAAATCAACCCCAAAACCACAGCTTCCTGCAGAGCTCTGCCCCGTGCAGAGACCTGTCGGTGCAGGGGCACAGACATGACCTCTCTAGTGCCTCATTTTAAATGTTTCACAGCCTTTGGAACCATCTGGAGATGTTTCTGAGGGGGTTATTAGAAATATTTGGAACTTAACTGGGGTGAGGGGAGGCGACTACTTTCCAGGACATGATGGGAAATCTCTCTGCTCTCTCCCTGGTTGTGCCATCTCCATGGGAATGACCTACTGAGCCCCCAAGTGATACGAGCTGAGGTCACAGTGAGATGTGACACATCACAGGAAGGTCTCCCTGGTGACATGGTGATGTCCTCACTTCCCTGTGAGGCCCAGGCACTGCTGGGCACTGCTCTCACCCTCCCCACTGCTGCCCTTCAGAGCTGCTTCATGGCAAGCAGGAGGGACAGGAAGCAGCGGGAGCATGTTGGGACTGCTCGCTAACAGGTAGAAGAGCAGGGACATGTTGGAGGGGAGTTTTGGGTGACCAGACAGGAAGAGCATCCTTCCTCCCTGCAGAGAGAGGTGAGCTGAGGGCAAGTGAGCAAGGCAGATGGAGACCTCCTGCACTGACACTATCAGCTTGGACTCCAGCTGTTTATTCCCAAGTCTCCTATGCTCTGCACCAAGAGTAAGGGCTGCAGGGGCTCCTTCATGACATGTCTCACAGAGACAGTTAACTGCAAAAATGGCTGTGGGCCCTGATCTGTGGGGTGACTGCGCAGTGTGGGGGCTGCCACAAGAGTCCTACCTGAGGGTGCTGCCTGGTTCAGGGCAGAATGTGGCAGCCAGGACTGCTGGGTCCTGGGAATGGGGCTGCCCTGAGCTCCAAGGCTCCTGAGCTCCTGGGGCTCCTCAGCCCTTCGGAGTGACCCCCCGGGGCCCAGCCCAGCCCCGCAGAGAGCAGCACCTGCCTGGCCATGGCCCAGCCCTGATGGGCCCAGCACAAGCACTGTCAAGCCCCAGGGCTGCTGTGGGGAGGGGGCCGGGGCAGAAGGGGTGAGAGGACACGGCCCTGCCCTGCCCTGGGGGCAGCAGCATGCTGCCCGTGGCCTCCAGCACCCCGGCCATGACCAGGGCCCCCACGCTGGCACCAGGGCTGGCACCAGCACAGGCCCCAGGGCTGCCCCCCACGCCTGGCACGGCCCCCGGGCGCAGGGCAGCAAGGAGCCCCGTGGGGCCCCTGCGGCAGAGCCCAGCCCTGCGGGGCAGTGGCCAGGCCCCAGGGCCCCACACTGCCCGGGCACCCGGCGCGGGGCTGCCCTGAGGCCCTGCAGCGCCCCGCACTGCCGCCCACAAGATGGCGCCGTCCCACGGCGGGAGGGAAGGGGAGTGGAGGGGAGGGGAGGGTCAGGGCTGCCACGGGGGTCACATGGGGGGTGGGGCGCAGTGTTGCCATGGCAGTGCCCTGGGGCTGCAAGGGCAGGGGGCAGGGCTGTGTCTGACTGACGGCTCTGCCAGCCAATTGGAGCACAGCCTGTGGCTCAGCCCTGCAAAAGGAGCCAGGCGCCTGCGCTGTGGGGCGGCTTCTCCCTCTGCCTGGGCCGTGAGGCCCTGCTGCCTTCAGCCCCGTGGTCGCTGCTCCAGTGCGATGTTCCTGTCAGGAAATGCTCCCCAGAATCACTTGCAGGCCTTTCCCCAGCTCCTGTGACAGGCACGCGGCTGTGGTGGTGACTGTGATCTCTTCCTGAGTCCCTGATGGGCCAGAGTCAGCCTCACGGCTGTAAGCGCAGACCTGGAGTCTGACTTGGGGCTTGTTCCTCAGGACAGGCTTGTACCCCTGCACCAGTCTCTGAGGGAGTACAGGTAGAATTTTTATGCTGCTAAATGGATTAAGAGAATGTGCGAGCAGTGACATTGGTAATGTCTGATTTCCAGTGCCTGTGTGCTGCAGAAAATTCTGCCCCATCAAAACCCCAGGGGGCTGCTGAGCTTTTTCTCCAAGATGTGGATGATATCTCTGAGGGTTGTGTCCTGAGGGTCCCCTAGCTGCTGACATGGGTGGTTGTGAGCTCTGTGTCCCTGATGTATAGCTGCAGTTGGGCTGTCAGCCCTCTGTGAGGTGAGGAGCAGGCATGTGGTGTGTCAGAGTGGTGGGGTACCTTGTGGTGGGGACAGATGATACCCCGGTGTCCTGGTGCTCATCACAGGAGGAGGTGTCTGGAGAGAGCAGTGCTCTTTGTGAGGACTGCCGTAGGCTGAGGGGGTGAGGATCACTGTGTGGTGAGGAGGTGGCTTGGCTTGCAAGGCCCAGGCTGCCCAGGTGGTGTGAGGCAGGGATGGTGGCAGCCTGCTGCCTTGTGTGTGATGAGGTTCAGGCCTTGTGTTTCCTCAGCTCTTGCCAGGATGTGCAGGCAGGATGCTGCCTAAAGGGCAGGGAGTGTTTCTGCTTGCTCTGAAGTGTGAACCAAGACTGCTTTTTCCCTTTCTGCTCGCTTGCTTTTCTTCATGAGAGCTTTCCCCTGCAGCAGTGCTTGCTGAGGGAGGAGAGGGCTATGTGTGCTGTTCATTGCTGGCTGGGCGTTAGTGTGCTGGAAGCTCCTTGGAGGAGTGAAAGCTTTGCAGAGAGAGGGTCTTTGTATACGGGTAAGTATGTTCCTAGGAGATGAATTGGAAGGTGCTGCTCCCTTGCTGTGCCAGATCTCCCTAGGCAAGGAGTCCCTTTGAGTAGGCGAGCCAAGCAAGAGTGCCCTGCGAGGACTGCACCTCTCCTCCTCCCAGCTGCAGTCTCTGAATTCTCCCATCATCCTGCTGTCTGTGCTGCGGCAGGGACACAAGAGAGCAGCCCACGTGCAGGCAGGAGTGTGCTAGGTGTAGTGTTGTTAGGTGCTGACAGTGCTGACATGGGCAAGGCGCTGTGTTTTCTCCTGAGCCTTGGATGGGTGTGAGGAGCCCCACTTAGCTCTAGATGCATTGCTGCAAGTAGCTGGAGCCAAGGGAGTGGTGGTGAGCACAGCTGTCGGCCAAGGAGGCTGCCATCTTTTGGGCAGGCACTGAGGACCTTGTGTGCTTGAAGCCCTTGACTGTTGGTGTTTTCTGCCTGAGTACTTTTAGAGTTGCCCCTCCTTTTTTGAGGGGAGAATCCCAGAGCTTTTGCAGTGTAAGCACTCTTGTTTTTGGTCTCGTCCGTGCTGAGGCCTGAGGGGATAGTCTCCCTGTAGTGCTGAGAATTCAGGGTGCCCATGAGGGGAGCCCTGAGGGTCAAATACTTTGTAAGAGAGGAAAGAGAAATGGTCCTTCCTCCAGCCTGCCCCCTTGTGCCGGTTTAGAGGACAGTGTCTTGCACCAAAAATGGGTAAAAACAAGCTTGGCTCTCCCACACCTTCTGTGAGGCATGTCGGGAGGAAGTATGTCACAGTGTGGTGGGTGCCCTGTGGTGGGGATGGAGACCTCAGTGTGTTGGTGCTGCGTGCAGGAAGAGGTGTCTGGAGGGAGCAGTGCTATGGGAGCCCTGCCAGGCTGGGAGAAGGGAGCACTGCAAGGTGAGGACCTGACTGCACTCCCAGGGACCAGTGTGCCATCACGGTGTCCTTCCTGGGGATGTGGTGTGGGGATTGTTGGTGACCGTGTTCCCTCCTTGCAGCATCCCCATATGACCCAGAGATGGTCACTGTTTGCTGATACCTTAATGATTTTCTGTTGAATCTGGACACTCGTTGCATCTTCCCATGCCAGGCACTAAGCCATTCGAGTCCTTCAGAGAGGTGGGGAGTTACTCAAATGAGTCAGAGCCATTTCTCCTCTTTGGGCCTGCCCAGACCCTTACAGATAGCGGGGTGCCACCTCACAGGAAGTCAGGCAAAAATAAAAGAGTCTTAGTTTTGCCCACACCAGGCGTTGAGTCTCTCCAAGGGTCTGACTGTCTGTGCTCTGATGATTGTTCGGTTAAGTACAGAGGGGAGACTTTTGCCCCGGGCTGCTGTGACTATGTTAGGTCAGCAGAACTGATGATAACCCTCCAATTCTTTCTTTCTAGGTTCCTCCACTCATGTAGGCTCCAGGTTCAGTTCTAGTGCCCGCATGGATGGAGGGAGGATGCCAGGGTGCATCCCTGTAGCTGTCAACATCTTTGCAAACATCACGACCCTCTGAAAGCAGCTGCAAGTGAGTGAGGTGAGGCTACATATGGATGCGAAGGCTCCCCTCAATGCACCTGGCTTCCATGGGTGACAGGGTGTGAGTTCACCTCCTGGTACCTCTGCTCTACTTCCGCTTCCTCACATCAGAAATGCTATTACTATTGGCCTGCTCAGCGAATGCTGTTGTGCCCCCTCTTTCCTTTGGGGCCTATAAAATGGCCATTAAGAGGAATTAAAGACTCTTCTCATGAAGTGCAGCATGTCTTGAAGGCCCGTGTCTAAGTGCCTGAAAGCCTCCTGTGTGTGAGCTGAGGAAGTCTCACAGTGCTTGGGCTTTTCACCCTGCAAGGGATGAAGATGTGCCCAGTGCCAGGCAGCACATGGCACTAAGGCATCAGCCAGTGCCCCATGAACCCAAGTGCAGAGCCAGGTCTCCTGCTCCAGAGCCTGTGCCCCCAGGGCAGCTGGCATTTCAGCAGACCTCCAGTCTGGGGTGGTCTCCTTGCTGGAGCCTCGTTTCAGAGCCTCTGCACCCTTTCTCCCTTCACAGAGCCTCCCTGTCCAGCTAATGAAAGGAAAGGGACAGAGGTTGCTTTGTGCTCAGGAGACCTGCAGGACCTCCAAGCATTTCTGAGTTGAGTCTGTAACTTCGGCATTACAAAACAAATCCCGTAACCGTTGTCCCGGTGTTCACGCATGCCCCTCATCTGTTCATGGCATGATGGGGTCCAGGGATGAGGCAGCAGCCTGCTGTGCCTGCAGGGAGCAGCCTCCTTCCCTCTGAAAGCAGCAGCATTGCCCAAGGAGCCAGCTGTGGCCCTGGTCTTGTGCTTAGGTTTTTCCACATGCCTTGTGAGCCCAGAGTGCTTTGGCCACCTTCTGGTGTCACCACAAGAGCTTCCGTGTGTGTCTGGGCTGAGGAGCCAAGGGAAGGCAGGAGCAGAGCAGTGCCTGGGGGGTGTGCCAGTGGCGAATGTCCTGCATCCTGAAGGGAATGGCTCTGGGAACTGTCCTGCCTGTGGCTTTGGCGTAGCAATCCAAAGAGCTGTGCAGACAGGCAGACTCGTGGCTGTTTCTGACAGATGACCAGTTGTCTTTAAGTTCCTGTTGATTTTTCCTGCCTTGAGGACACACCCTGGGAAACTGCTAGTCCCCTCCTGCTGCATAGAACTGTCCCATGGCTCTTGTGTCTGGAGAGAGTTTGTTACTGGCAGCTTGTGGGAGCTTCTCTGTCCCCCCTCTCCTGCTCTCTCTGAAGAGAGACAGCAACAGCCATATGGCTGCAGGTGGGGGAAAGCCTCACTTGTCTCGCATGGGAGCAATCAGTGGGCTACTCACCTTCCGCACCTGGGGAGAAGTGGTGAGAGACATGCCACCCAAGACACACAGCTGTAAGCAGTCGGTTCCCAGGAGAGCTGGGAGCACAGATGTCCCACTGTTATCTCTGAAGTACAAATAAAGAGTTTAAGACATACAGTCACATCTGGCCATTCTAGCATGTCTGACTTCCCTGAGTACTTCATACACCAGCAGAAGGTGGCAGGCCATGAAAGCTGCCAGGCCGAACATGGCTTGGATGCTGAGAGTGACTTTTTTCCCCTGGTGTGCCTGATAGGTCAGTTAAAGGCACATGTATGATACGTGTGCCTGTAAAGTCACTTGGGACTATGTTAACAACAGGTCAGCAGAAGTTCCTTGGATTCTGCTTGTGAGGTCACTTTGTTCTCTGGGGTTGATCGACCATCAGCAGGCTCTTGGTTGGTGCAGGTTCCTGTGATTTCACCTCTTTGTGTTCTCCAAATAAGCAAGAAACTGATCAATAGCTTCAGTGTGGACTTTGAGGTCCTTCCTGCCTGAGTACCTGATAGGTCAGCAGCAGGCTCATGGGGAGGATGGGTGCTTGTGTGGTCCCTTTATCCTCAGTACCTGATAGGTGAGCTGCTTGCACCTGACTTTGGTGCTGACTGTGAGGTGACTTCTGCCTCAGCACCTCATGGGCCAGGAGGAGGCACCTACCTGCTGCTTGTGCAGATTGGGAGGTGCTTCTGCCTCAGTCCATGATTGGCCAGCAGCAGGCACATGACTTCGAGGCTTAGTGTGAGCTCAGTGGTGCCTCGGTGTGGGATAGGCCAGTAGCAGGCACACTGCTGCTGCTGACATTTTGTTAGGTCAATGGTGACTCAGTAGCTGATAGGGCAGCTGCAAGGACACGGCTTCAGGGCTTAATGTGAGGCCCCTTTTCAATCCATACCTGGTAGGCCAGCATCAGGCACATCACTGCTGGCTGTCTCAGTGAGGATGTTGTGCCTGAGAACCTGAGAGAGCAGCCGCATGCACGTGGCTTTGGTGATGATGCTGAGATCATTGAGTCTCAAGACGTGCTAGACCAGGAGCTGGCACCTTGCTGCTGTTTGTTCTTGTGGGGTCCTTTCTGCCTCAGCCCCTCACTGGCCAGCACAGGCATATTGGTGCGGTTAACGCTTGTAAAGCCACTTCTGCCTCGGTCCCTGATGGACCGGGAGCGGTCACATGGCTTTGATGCAGGTGGTGAGGTCACTTGTGCCTGCGGCCCTGGTAGGTCAGTGCCAGGCCCATGGCTGCTGTTTGTGCTTGTGAGATCACTTCAACCTCAGTACCTGCTAGGCCAGCAGGAGGCACATGGCTGTGACGCACCAATGGAGGGGCATTCGGGAGTCTTTCAGATTCCAGGATTAGTCACACTGAGCTTGAGAGAAATTGTGTGTCAAGTACAGGAGTTTATTAGAGTTAAGTGGTCCTATGCATATGACAGATGTTACGCTCCAGTAACAGTTTTCCCCATATTCTCATCACGCTCAAGCTGTGCTGAGATGTTTCATGTCCTCCCTGACAGCTGGCCTCAGGGTTGTCCCCACTGATGGACGGGTTGTCAGGTCAGCAGGCTAGCTGGCAGCGAGTCTGAGTCCACGCAGCAGTACATGGCTTACTCTTTTATCCTTTTCGGGCTTAATTCGTTACTCAGTCAAACAACACCAGACCACCCTTATGGTACAGCTGTATGGCCGCAGTCAATAGCAACAGGCACAGGAAGAGATAATCCGGTGATCAGTTGACTACAGTACGTGTGTTCAACAGACATCAGTGTGCAGTTGATGACAACAGTACGTACATGAACAGGTCATTCAGTGGAGAAATCCATGGCATCTAGGTGACTATCCTGTGAGTCTGTGGTGTCACTTCCCCTCTGCTGACTAGATTTGTTCAACAGTCATGGGGTCATTTGAGGATGTGCCACTAGGCTGCAGCAACCCCACAGCGTGGTGGCTCTGGTCATGGTGCACCTGAGGCTCCTAAACTCTTGGGGAGTGTCCCAGAGCAAAGCCCTCTTCTATGCGCTGCACCATCCTGAGTTCCATGCTTGCCTCTGCGGCACCTATCACACCCACCACATTGCCTATGTGCCCCCTAAATCCTGACCCATCAACTCTCATCATGCATCCCAAGGCAGAGCTCCATGCATTCCCACAGCTCTGTCACATAAAGGGCAACTTCCCTTCCTGTTCCAGACCTGTGGCCCTTTCAGTAGCAGACCCCCAGGATCTGCGGTTTCTCCAGTAGCCGGTTTGGACCACCTTGTCCCTCCAGCAGCAAACTCACAGACCCTCTGGGCTCTCCATTATTCTGCCCAGACTTAAGGCCTCTCTGGTAACCTGCTCCCAAACCTCTTTTCCTACTTGCTAGCTAGTGTGGCTTGATGTGCGCTGGCAGTTACATGCACTGACATGCCCACGCAAACGCACACACTCCAGTCCCTCCAGCTGCTGGCATCCCGGGCATGTGGGCCCCTAGGATGTGTAGTTCCCCCTCCGGTGTCTGGCCCCGAGACCTCCTCACACACACATGAGTACGGAGTAGAGAGCCCCCTCACCCCAGAAAATGGAGTTTATTAAGAAGACGGGAGAGGCTGGGGGGATAAGGAACAGGGCATGACCAGACCGTTGTACTGGCCAGCAGTCTGTTTACATGACATCCGTTCCTTTTCTCTCCTTTTCCCTCTATTTTCTCGTATTTGTCGCTCCTCAAACCACCTTAATACTGCCCCTTTCCTACCTTTGATCCTTCCCCAAACACTCCATAGTAAGTCTTGCACAATCCCAGCATCCCAGAATGACTCTCATACACCCATAGGCAGTAACTGCCCTCCTCAGTCTGCAATGGCTATCTTGGGAGGCTCCCAATACGCCCACTGGGTGTATGGAGCTGGAGCTGAATGAATGTTTCTCCCTAGTAATTTTTAATCATTTCTCTGAAAGCAGGGTGATTCATGTCCTAGAAACGTTGGTTCTTCCTCTTTCTTTCTTAGGGAAGTGTGAGGAGTTAGGTCAGATGCTATGTAGGTTATGTGTGTAATTGAGCAGGCCATGGGCATCCCACCTGACCATGACAAATATGCTGAGAACATCAACTCCGTATTGCATTTCTTTGCACTGATCATACCTGATAGGGACCTTAATATCCATAGATCTAACTTGATGACCTATTAAGACCTTTTCAGCCTCTGTGTGCCTCCCCTCGCCCCTGCAAAAGGATGCATCACACATTTAAGAGCCAAGAGCTAAAAGCAATTAAAGTGATGGAACTGCAAGCCAGGCAGACAACAGAACTGTTTCAAACAACAACAAACTTATCAAGCAGTAATTGTACACTGAGATTAAAGACATTCTGGAGGATTTTATTGTACATCATCTGAAGGATGCCTAAGGACTCTTCAGGTGCATCCAGGCATCTGGAAGGCGTTTTGGATACTCTCCAGTGTGCTGCCATCACAGTACAGTGATCCTCCAGAGGAGGAGGTGAGTGTCACATCATGCTATAAACTGGACATCTCAGATTGTGGTCGAGGCTCACTTTGTCGTCATCAGAGAGACAGCGGGAGACTCTGGAAGATGATTCATCTTCTTCTGAGGGAGACACAGAAATAAGCCCAGTGAATCAGTCTGGCTCCTTTTTCTGCCAGTGGTCAGCAAGTCAGTTTTGAAAAGATGTTACCTCAGATCCTTGTTCCACCCTGATCCTCTTCCCTAGACATTCCTTAGTCAGTTTTGCACAGCCCCCCAAGCACCTCTTGAATATCCAAAGTCTTAATGTCTTGTTTCCCACTTCTTATCTATTACAAAGTCTAGGTTAGCCCTCTCCAAAGCTATGCTTGTACTTTCGTCACGGCACATCCATTAATGACTGGGGAAAGTTGGTCTCGGCATCATCTCTGTTACTCCTTGTCTATCATGTTTATGTCTATGTGGGTTTTTTAAGTGCTTTCTCTTTACTTATTATCCCTTTTGCACTGGAATGGTCTGAGACCAGATAATCTTCATGAAGCAGATGCTCTCACATTCATCAAACCCTAATGTCAGCCAGACAAGCGAACTGACCAGCAGCTTGTCGACATGGAACTGCTCTCTTTCTTTTACCCTCTCCTCCATTTTCCCATTTTTGCTCTTCTTGATTCCCCTGGACCTCCTCCTTTCCCTGCTTTTGGCTCTCTGTTTGAACATCCCAGCATAAGCTTTCTACACTCCCATAATCCCCATAAAACATGCCAGACCAAAATTACACCATCCCGCAACCCCCCTGCAATATCTCCAGGAGACCCTGGATAATTTTGTGCCCTTGTGATCAATGAACTGCTTGATCCTCTGCGGGTCTGTCCTGGGAAGGTTTGTTCAGTTGCCATCCATCAGTGACCTGAGAGCTCTGGTCTCTGTTGTCTGCTGCTCAGTACTCTAGAGGGCTCGTTGCTATTCATAGGAACCTCAACGCACTGCAGATTTGGGCTGGCAGGAGCCTTCTGAAATTCAGGCAAGGAAAGGAGTCTTGAACCTGGGGTGGGATAACCCCAGTAGCCCTATGCAAAAGGTAAGCACAGGCCTGACTGATGAGAGATCGTCTTTTGAGAAGAGGACCTGAGGCTCTTGGTGAGAAAGCTGAAGAGGATTCAGGAATGTTCCCTGGTAGCAAACACCATCAGGTAGGATGTAACTCCCAAGGTCCCATAGCACAGGGAGATAAAGGAATTGAGATGCGTGCGGAATGTGGCCCCCAAGCCCACTCCCATCCTGGGCTCTGGAGGACTGGTAAAAGCTTTGCAATAGGAACGAGGGCTGGGGAGGGAAGCCTGATCCTCCAAGAGTAAAAGATCTAGGAGGTCACATTCCATCGCGTCACAGACATTCTATCGCGACACATTCTATCGCGTCACATTCTATTGAGTCACAAAGATTCAATTGCGTCACATTCTCTGGCGTCACAATCATTCTATCTAGTCACATTCTATCACGTCACATTCTATGCCATCAAAAACATTCTATCGCATTACATTCTATCGCGTCACAAACATTCTATTGCATCACATTCTGTGGCGTCACAAACATTCTATCGCGTCATATTCTATCGCGTCACATTCTATTGCATTACATTCTATTGTGTCAAATTCTATCGCGTCACAACCATTCTGTCGCGTCACAATCTATTGCCTCACAAACATTCTATCCCGTCACATTCTATCTTATCACAAACATTCTACCGCGTCACAAACATTCTATCACGTCAATATTCTATCGCCTCACATTCTATCGCATAACATTTTATCGCATAACAAACATTATATCACGTCACATTCTAACACGTCAAAAACATTCTATCGCGTAACATTCTCTGGCGTCACATTCTATCTCATCACAAACATTCTATCGCGTCGCAAATATTCTATCACGTCAATAATATTCTATCGCGTCACATTCTATGGCATCACATTCTATTGCGTCACAAACATTCTATCACGTAACATTCTAACACGTCAAAAACATTCTATCGCGTCACATTCTCTAGCGTTACATTCTATCGCATCACAAGCACTCTATTGCGTCACATTCTGTTGCGTCACAAGCATTCTATTGCGTCACAATCTATGCCGTCACAAACACTCTATCGCGTCACATTCTATCACGTCACATTCTATCGCGTCACAAACATTCTATCGCGTCACATTCTATCGCATCACATTCTATCGCATCACAAACATTCTATTACGTCACATTCTATCGCGTCACAATCTACGCATCACAAACATTCTATCACGTCACATTCTAAGGCGTCAGAAACATTCTATCGCGTAACATTCTATCGCGTCACATTCTATCGCATCACAAACATTCTGTTACGTCACATTCTATCGCATCACATTCTATCGCATCGCAAACATTCTATCGTGTCACATTATATCGCATCACATTCTATTGCGTTACATTCTATTGTATCACATTCTATCGTGTCAAAAGCATTCTATTGCGTCACAATCTATTGCCTCAAAAACATTTTATCTTGCACATTCTATCGCATCACAAACATTCTATCGCGTCACAGACATTCTATCACGTCACAAACATTCCAACACGTCACATTCTAACACGTCAAAAACATTCTATCGCGTCACATTCTCTGGCGTCACATTCTATCGCATCAGAAGCGTTCTATGGCGTCACATTCTATTCCGTCTCAAACACTCTATCGTGTCACATTCTATTGCGTCACAGTCTATTGCCTCACAAACATTTTATCGCGTCACATTCTATCGCATCACAAACATTCTATTACGTCACATTCTATCGCATCACATTCTATCTCGTAACAAACATTCTATCGCGTCACATTCTATCGCGTCACGTTCTATTGCATTACATTCTATTGTGTCACATTCTATCACGTAACAAAAATTCTATTGCGTTACAATCTATGCATCACAAACATTCTATCGCGTCACATTCTATTGCGTCACAAACATTCTATCGCGTCACATTCTATTGCATTACATTCTATCGTGTCACATCCTATCGCGTCACAACCATTCTGTCGCATCACAATCTATTGCCTCACAAACATTTTATCACGTCACATTCTATCGCGTCACATTCACTGGCGTCACATTCTATCGCGTCAAAAACATACTATCGCATCACAATCTATGCATCACAAACATTCTGTCGCGTTACATTCTATGCCGTCACAAACGCTCTATCGCGTCACATTTTGTGGCGTCACAAACATTCTATCGCGTCACATTCTATCGCGTCACATTCTATCGCATCACAAACATTCTATTACGTCACATTCTATCGCAACACATGCTATTGCATCACAAACATTCTATCATGTCACATTCTATTGCATCACATTCTATTGCGTTACATTCTATTGTGTCACATTGTATCGCGTCAAAAGTATTCTATTGCGTCACAGTGTGTTGCCTAACAAATATTTTATCGCATCACATTCTATCGCGTCGCAAACATTCTATCGCGTCACATTCTATGGCGTCACATTCTATTGCGTCACATTCTATCACGTCACAAATATTCTATCGTGTCACATTCTATCGCGTCACATTCTACCGCGTCACAAACATTCTATCGCGTCACAATCTGTGCCGTCACAAACACTCTATCGCATCACATTCTATCACGTAACATTCTATTGCGTCACAAACATTCTATCGCGTCACATTCTATGGCGTCACATTCTATTGCGTCACATTCTATCGCGTCACAAATATTCCATCGCGTCACATTCTATCGCGTCACATTCTATCGCGTCACAAACATTCTATCATGTCACAATCTATGCCGTCACAAACACTGTATCGCGTCACATTCTATCACGTCACATTCTATTCCATCACAAACATTCTATCGCGTCACATTCTATCGTGTCACATTCTATCGCGTCACATTCTATTGCGTCACATTCTATCGCGTCACATTCCATCGCGTCAAAAGCATTCTATTGCGTCACAATCTATTGCCTCAGAAACATTTTATCACGTCACATTCTATCGCATCACAAACATTCCATCGCGTCACAGACATTCTATCACGTCACATTCTAACACGTCAAAAACATTCTATCACGTCACATTCTCTGTCGTCACATTCTCTCGCATCACAAGCGTTCTATGGCGTTCCACTCTATGCCGTCACAAACACTCTATCGCGTCACATTCTATCACGTCACATTCTATGGTGTCACAAACATTCTATCGCGTCACATTCTATGGCGTCACAAACATTCTATCGCGTCACATTCTATCACGTTACATACTATCGCATCACAAACATTCTATTACGTCACATTCTATCGCATCACATTCTATCACGTCATAAACATTCTATTGCGTCACAATCTGTGCATCACAAACATTCTATCGCGTCACATTCTATGCCGTCACAAACATTCTATCCCGTCGCATTCTATCGCATCACAAACATTCTATCGCGTCACAAACATTCTATCGAGTCAATATATATTCTATCACGTCACATTCTATGGCGTCACATTCTATCGCGTCACAAACATTCTATCATGTCACATTCTAACACGTAAAACACATTCTATCGCGTCACATTGTCTGGCGTCACATTCTATCACATGACAAGCATTCCATTGCGTCACATTCTATCACGTCACAAAAATTCTATTGCGTCATATTCTATGCCGTCACAAACACTCTATGACGTCACATTCTATCGCGTCACATTCTATCGCGTCACAAACATCCTATTGCGAGACAATCGATCGCATCACATTCTATCGCATCAGAAGCATTCTATTGCGTCACATTCTATAGCGTCACAAACATTCTATCACGTTACATTCTATCGCATCACAAACATTCTATTGCATCACAATCTATCGCGTCACAAGCATTCTATCGCGTCACAATCTATTGCGTCACAAACATTGTATCGCGTCACATTCTATCGCGTCACATTCTGTTGCATCACAATCATCCTATCACGTCACATTCTATCATGTCACAAACATTGTATAGCGTCACATTCTATTGCCTCACATTCTATCGCATCACATTTTATAGCGTCACATTCTATCGCGTCACAATCTATGCATAACAAACATTCTATCGCGTCACATTCTATCGCGTCACGAACATTCTATCGCGCAACATTCTATCGCGTAAAATTCTATCGTGTCACATTCTATGCCATCACAGACATTCTATCGCGTCACATTCTATCGCATCACAAACATTCTATCGCGTCACAAACATTCTATCGCGTCATATTCTATCGCGTCACATCCTATTGTGTCACATTCTATCGCGTCACAACCATTCTGTCGCATCACAATCTATTCCCTCACAAATATTTTATCGCGTCACAAACATTCTATTACGTCACATTCTAACACGTTAAATACATTCTATCGCGTCACATTCTCTGGCGTCACATTCTATCGCATCACAAGTATTCTATTGCGTCACATTCTATTGCATCACAAACATTCTATCGCGTCACAATCTATGCCGTCACAAACACTCTATCGCGTCACATTCTATCACGTCACATTCTATTTCATCACAAACATTCTATCGCGTCACATTCTATCGCGTCACAAACATTCTATCGCGACACAATCGATCGCGTCACATTCTATGGCGTCACATTCTATCGCGTCACAAACATTCTATCGCGTCACAAACATTCTATGGCGTCACATTCTAACACGTCAAAAATATTCTATCGCGTCACATATATCGCATCAGAAGCATTCTATTGCGTCACATTCTATTGCGTCACAAACGTTCTATTGCGTCACAATCTATGCATCACAAACATTCTATCGCGTCACAATCTGTGCCGTCACAAACACTCTATCGCATTACATTCTATCACGTAACATTCTATTGTGTCACAAACATTCTATCGCGTCACATTCTATGGCGTCACATTCTATTGCGTCACATTCTATCACGTCACAAATATTCTATCGTGTCACATTCTATCGCGTCACATTCTACCGCGTCACAAACATTCTATCGCGTCACAATCTATGCCGTCACTAACACTCTATCGCGGCACATTCTATCATGTCACATTCTATTCCATCACAAACAGTCTATGGCGTCACATTCTATCGCGTCACATTCTATTGCGTTAAATTCTAATGTGTCACATTCCATCGCGTCAAAAGCATTCTATTGCGTCACAATCTATTGCCTCACAAACATTTTATCACGTCACATTCTATCGCATCACAAACATTCCATCGCGTCACAGACATTCTATCGCGTCACATTCTAACACGTCACAAACATTCTATCGCGTCACATTCTATCGCGTCACGAACATTCTATCGCGCAACATTCTATCGCGTAAAATTCTATCGCGTCACATTCTATGCCATCACAGACATTCTATCGCGTCACATTCTATCGCATCACAAACATTCTATCACGTCACAAACATTCTATCGCATCACAAACATTCCATCGCGTCACAGACATTCTATCACGTCACATTCTAACACGTCAAAAACATTCTATCACGTCACATTCTCTGTCGTCACATTCTCTCGCATCACAAGCGTTCTATGGCGTTCCACTCTATGCCGTCACAAACACTCTATCGCGTCACATTCTATCGCGTCACATTCTATGGCGTCACAAACATTCTATCGCGTCACATTCTATGGCGTCACAAACATTCTATCGCGTCACATTCTATCACGTTACATACTATCGCATCACAAACATTCTATTACGTCACATTCTATCGCATCACATTCTATCGCGTCATAAACATTCTATTGCGTCACAATCTGTGCATCACAAACATTCTATCGCGTCACATTCTATGCCGTCACAAACATTCTATCGCGTCACATTCTATCGCGTCACGAACATTCTATCGAGTCAATATATATTCTATCACGTCACATTCTATGGTGTCACATTCTGTCGCGTCACAAACATTCTATCATGTCACATTCTAACACGTAAAACACATTCTATCGCGTCACATTGTCTGGCATCACATTCTATCACATCACAAGCATTCCATTGCATCACATTCTATCACGTCACAAAAATTCTATCGCGTCATATTCTATGCCGTCACAAACACTCTATGACGTCACATTCTATCGCGTCACATTCTATCGCGTCACGAACATTCTATCACGTTACATTCTATCGCATCACAAACATTCTATTGCATCACATTCTACCGCGTCACAAACATTCTATCGCGTCACAATCTATGCCGTCACAAACACTCTATCGCGTCACATTCTATCACGTCACATTCTGTTCCATCACAGTCTATGGCGTCACATTCTATCGCGTCACATTCTATTGCGTTAAATTCTAATGTGTCACATTCCATCGCGTCAAAAGCATTCTATTGCATCACAATCTATTGCCTCACAAACATTTTATCACGTCACATTCTATCGCATCACAAACATTCCATCGCGTCACAGACATTCTATCGCGTCACATTCTAACACGTCACAAACATTCTATCGCGTCACATTCTATCGCGTCACGAACATTCTATCGCGCAACATTCTATCGCGTAAAATTCTATCGCGTCACATTCTATGCCATCACAGACATTCTATCGCGTCACATTCTATCGCATCACAAACATTCTATCGCGTCACAAACATTCTATCGCGTCATATTGTATCGCGTCACGTCCTATTGTGTCACATTCTATCACGTCACAACCATTCTGTCGCATCACAATCTATTGCCTCACAAATATTTTATCGCGTCACAAACATTCTATTACGTCACATTCTAACACGTCAAATACATTCTATCACGTCACATTCTCTGGCGTCACATTCTATCGCATCACAAGTATTCTATTGCGTCACATTCTATTGCGTCACAAACATTCTATCGCGTCACAATCTATGGCGTCACAAACATTCTATCGCGTCACATTCTACCGCGTCACATTCTATCGCATCACAAACATTCTATCGCGACACAATCAATCGCGTCACATTCTATGGCATCACATTCTATCGTGTCACATTCTATCGCGTCACAAACATTCTATCGCGTCACATTCTATGGCGTCACAAACATTCTATCGCGTCACATTCTATCACGTTACATACTATCGCATCACAAACATTCTATTACGTCACATTCTATCGCATCACATTCTATCGCGTCATAAACATTCTATTGCGTCACAATCTGTGCATCACAAACATTCTATCGCGTCACATTCTATGCCGTCACAAACATTCTACTGCGTCACATTCTATCGTGTCACATTCTATCGCGTCACATTCTATCGCGTCACGAACATTCTATCGCGCAACATTCTATCGCGTCACATTCTAACACGTCAAAAATATTCTATCGCGTCACATTCTCTGGCGTCACATTCTATCGCATCAGAAGCATTCTATTGCATCACATTCTATTGCGTCACAAACATTCTATCGCGTCACAATCTGTGCCGTCACAAACAGTATATCGCATCACATTCTATCACGTAACATTCTATTGCGTCACAAACACTCTATCGCACCACATTCTATCACGTCACATTCTATTCCATCACAAACATTCTATCGCGTCACTTTCTACCGCGTCACATTCTATCGCGTCACATTCTAGTGTGTCACATTCCATCGCGTCAAAAGCATTCTATTGCTTCACAATCTATTGCCTCAGAAACATTTTATCTTGTCACATTCTGTCGCATCACAAACATTCCATCGCGTCACAGACATTCTATCACGTCACATTCTAACACGTGAAAAACATTCTATCGCGTCACATTCTCTGGCGTCACATTCTCTCGCATCACAAGCGTTGTACGGCTTTCCACTCTATGCCGTCACAAACACTCTATCGCGTCACATTCTATCACGTCACATTCTATGGCGTCACAAACATTCTATCGCGTCACATTCTGTGGCGTCACAAACATTCTATCGCGTCACATTCTATCACGTTACATACTATCGCATCACAAACATTCTATTACGTCACATTCTATCGCATCACATTCTATCGCGTCATAAACATTCTATTGCGTCACAATCTGTGCATCACAAACATTCTATCGCGTCACATTCTATGCTGTCACGAACATTCTATCCCGTCGCATTCTATCGCATCACAAACATTCTATCGCGTCACAAACATTCTATCGAGTCAATATATATTCTATCACGTCACATTCTATGGCGTCACATTCTATGGCTTCACATTCTATCGCGTCACAAACATTCTATCATGTCACATTCTAACACGTAAAACACATTCTATCGCGTCACAATCTGTGCATCACAAACATTCTATCGCGTCACATTCTATGCCGTCACGAGCATTCTATCCCGTCGCATTCTATCACATCACAAACATTCTATCGCGTCACAAACATTCTATCGAGTCAATATATATTCTATCACGTCACATTCTATGGCGTCACATTCTATAGCGTCACAAACATTCTATCACGTTACATTCTATCGCATCACAAACATTCTATTGCATCACAATCTATCGCGTCACAAGCATTCTATCGCGTCACAATCTATTGCGTCTCAAACATTGTATCGCGTCACATTCTATCGCGTCACATTCTGTTGCATCACAATCATCCTATCACGTCACATTCTATCACGTCACAAACATTGTATCGCGTCACATTCTATTGCCTCACATTCTATCGCATCACATTTTATAGCGTCACAAACATTCTATCGCGTCACAATCTATGCATAACAAACATTCTATCGCGTCACATTCTATTTCGACAGAAACATTCTATCGCGTCACATTCTATCGCGTCACGAACATTCTATCGCGCAACATTCTATCGCGTAATATTCTATCGCGTCACATTCTATGCCATCACAGACATTCTATCGCGTCACATTCTATCGCATCACAAACATTCTATCGCGTCACAAACATTCTATCGCGTCATATTCTATTGCGTCACATCCTATTGTGTCACATTCTATCGCGTCACAACCATTCTGTCGCATCACAATCTATTCCCTCACAAATATTTTATCGCGTCACAAACATTCTATTACGTCACATTCTAACACGTTAAATACATTCTATCGCGTCACATTCTCTGGCGTCACATTCTATCGCATCACAATTATTCTATTGCGTCACATTCTATTGCGTCACAAACATTCTATCGCGTCACAATCTATGCCGTCACAAACACTCTATCGCGTCACATTCTATCGCGTCACATTATATTTCATCACAAACATTCTATCGCGTCACAATCTATGGCGTCACAAACATTCTACTGCGTCACATTCTATCGCGTCACATTCTATCGCGTCACATTCTATCGCGTCACATTCTGTTGCATTACAATCATCATTTCACGTCACATTCTATCACGTCACAAACATTGTATCGCGTCACATTCTATTGCCTCACATTCTATCACGTTACATTCTATCGCATCACAAACATTCTATCGCGTCACAATCTATCGCGTCACAAGCATTCTATCGCGTCACATTCTATTTCGACAGAAACATTCTATCGCGTCACAATCTATCGCGTCACAATCTGTGCCGTCACAAACACTCTATCGCGTCACATTCTATCACGTCACATTCTATTCCATCACAAACATTCTATCGCGTCACAAACATCCTATTTCGAGACAATCGATCGCATCACATTCTATCGCATCAGAAGCATTCTATTGCGTCACATTCTATAGCGTCACAAACATTCTATCACGTCACATTCTATCGCGTCACATTCTATTGCGTTACATTCTAATGTGTCACATTCCATCGCGTCAAAAGCATTCTATTGCGTCACAATCTATTGCCTCACAAACATTTTATCACGTCACATTCTATCGCATCACAAACATTCCATCGCGTCACAGACATTCTATCGCGTCACATTCTAACACGTCACAAACATTCTATCGCGTCACATTCTATCGCGTCACATTCTATGCCATCACAGACATTCTATCGCGTCACAAACATTCTATCGCGTCATATTCTATCGCATCACAACCATTCTGTCGCATCACAATCTATTGCCTCACAAATATTTTATCGCGTCACAAACATTCTATTACGTCACATTCTAACATGTCAAATACATTCTATCGCGTCACATTCTCTGGCGTCACATTCTATCGCATCACAAGTATTCTATTGCGTCACATTCTATTGCGTTACAAACATTCTATCGCGTCACATTCTATCGCGTCACAAACATTCTATCGCGTCACATTCTAACACGTCAAAAATATTCTATCGCGTCACATTCTCTGGCGTCACATATTATCGCATCAGAAGCATTCTATTGCATCACATTCTATTGCTTCACAAACGTTCTATCGCATCACAATCTATGCATCACAAACTTTCTATCGCGTCACAATCTGTGCCGTCACAAACACTCTATCGCATCACATTCTATCACGTAACATTCTATTGCGTCACAAACATTCTATCACGTCACATTCTATGGCATCACATTCTATTGCATCACATTCTATCACATCACAAATATTCTATCGCGTCACATTCTATCGCGTCACATTCTATCGCATCACAAACATTTTATCACGTCACAATCTTTGCCGTCACAAACACTCTATCGCGTCTCATTCTATCACGTCACATTCTATTCCATCACAAACATTCTATCGCGTCACATTCTATCGCGTCATATTCTATTGTGTTACATTCTAATGTGTCACATTCCATCGCGTCAAAAGCATTCTATTGCGTCACAATCTTTGCCTCAGAAACATTTTATCTTGTCACATTCTATCGCATCACAAACATTCCATCGCGTCACAGACATTCTATCACGTCACATTCTAACACGTCAAAAACATTCTATCACGTCACATTCTCTGGCGTCACATTCTCTCGCATCACAAGCGTTCTATGGCGTTCTACTCTATGCCGTCACAAACACGCTATCGCGTCAAATTCTATCACGTCACATTCTATGGCGTCACAAACATTCTATCGCGTCACATTCTATCACGTAACATTCTATCGCATCACAAACATCCTATTGCGAGACAATCGATCGCATCACATTCTATCGCATCACAAACATTCTGTTGCATCACAACCTATCGCGTCAGAAGCATTCTATCGCGTCACAATCTATTGCGTCACAAACACTGTATCGCGTCACATTCTATCGCGTCACATTCTGTTGCATCACAATCATCATTTCATGTCACATTCTATCACGTCACAAACATTGTATCGCGTCACATTCTATTGCCTCACATTCTATCGCATCACATTTTATAGCATCACAAACATTCTATCGCGTCACAATCTATGCATAACAAACATTCTTTCGCGTCACATTCTATTTCGACAGAGACATTCTATCGCGTCACATTCTATCGCGTCACGAACATTCTATCGCGCAACATTCTATCGCGTAAAATTCTATCGCGTCACATTCTATGCCATCACAGACATTCTATCGCGTCATATTCTATCGCATCACAAACATTCTATCGCGTCACAAGCATTCTATCGCGTCATATTCTATCGCGTCACATCCTATTGTGTCACATTCTATCGCGTCACAACCATTCTGTCGCATCACAATCTATTGCGTCACAAATATTTTATCGCGTCACAAACATTCTATTACGTCACATTCTAACATGTCAAATACATTCTATCGCGTCACATTCTCTGGCGTCACATTCTATCGCATCACAAGTATTCTATTGCGTCACATTCTATTGCGTCACATACAATCTATCGCGTCACAATCTGTGCCGTCACAAACACTCTATCGCGTCACATTCTATCACGTCACATTCTATTGCGTCACAAACATTCTATCACGTCACAATCTATGCCGTCACAAACACTTTATCGCGTCACATTCTATCACGTCACATTCTATTCCATCACAAACATTCTATCGCGTCACAAACATCCTATTTCGAGACAATCGATCGCATCACATTCTATCGCATCAGAAGCATTCTATTGCGTCACATTCTATAGCGTCACAAACATTCTATCACGTCACATTCTATCGCGTCACATTCTATTGCGTTACATTCTAATGTGTCACATTCCATCGCGTCAAAAGCATTCTATTGCATCACAATCTATTGCCTCACAAACATTTTATCACGTCACATTCTATCGCATCACAAACATTCCATCGCGTCACAGACATTCTATCGCGTCACATTCTATGCCATCACAGACATTCTATCGCGTCACAAGCATTCTATCGCGTCATATTCTATCGCGTCACATCCTATTGTGTCACATTCTATCGCGTCACAACCATTCTGTCGCATCACAATCTATTGCGTCACAAATATTTTATCGCGTCACAAACATTCTATTACGTCACATTCGAATACGTCAAATACATTCTATCGCATCACATTCTCTGGCGTCACATTCTATCGCATCACAAGTATTCTATTGCGTCACATTCTATTGCGTCACAAACATTCTATCGCGTCACAATCTATGGCGTCACAAACATTCTACTGCGTCACATTCTATCGCGTCACATTCTATCGCATCACAAACATTCTATCGCGACACAATCGATCGTGTCACATTCTATGGCGTCACATTCTATCGCGTCACAAACATTCTATTGCGTCACAAACATTCTATCGCGTCACATTCTAACACGTCAAAAATATTCTATCGCGTCATTCTATCGCGTCACATTCTATCGCATCTTAAGCATTCTATTGCATCACATTCTATTGCGTCACAAACGTTCTATCGCATCACAATCTATGCATCACAAACATTCTATCGCGTCACAATCTGTGCCGTCACAAACACTATCGCATCTATTGCGTCACAAACGTTCTATCGCATCACAATCTATGCATCACAAACATTCTATCGCGTCACAATCTGTGCCGTCACAAACACTATCGCATCACATTCTATCATTTAACATTCTATTGCGTCACAAACATTCTATCGCGTCACATTCTGTCACGTCACATTCTATTCCATCACAAACATTCTATCGCGTCACATTCTAATGTGTCACATTCCATCGCGTCAAAAGCATTCTATTGCGTCACAATCTATTGCCTCAGAAACATTTCATCTTGTCACATTCTATAGCATCACAAACATTCCATCGCGTCACAGACATTCTATCACGTCACATTCTAACACGTCAAAAACATTCTATCACGTCACATTCTCTGTCGTCACATTCTCTCGCATCACAAGCGTTCTATGGCGTTCCACTCTATGCCGTCACAAACACTATCGCGTCACATTCTATCACGTCACATTCTATGGCATCACAAACATTCTATCGCGTCACATTCTATGGCGTCACAAACATTCTATCGCGTCACATTCTATCGCGTCACGAACATTCTATGCCGTCGTATTCTATCGCATCACAAACATTCTATTGTGTCACAAACATTCTATCGAGTCAATATATATTCTATCACGTCACATTCTATGGCGTCACATTCTATCGCGTCACAAACATTCTATCATGTCACATTCTAACACGTAAAACACATTCTATCGCGTCACATTGTCTGGCGTCACATTCTATCACATCACAAGCATTCCATTGCATCACATTCTATCACGTCACAAAAATTCTATCGCGTCATATTCTATGCCGTCACAAACACTCTATTACGTCACATTCTATCGCGTCACATTCTATCGCATCACAAACATCCTATTGCGAGACAATCGATCGCATCACATTCTATCGCATCAGAAGCATTCTATTGCGTCACATTCTATAGCGTCACAAACATTCTATCACGTTACATTTTATCGCATCACAAACATTCTATTGCATCACAATCTATCGCGTCACAAGCATTCTATCGCGTCACAATCTATTGCGTCACAAGCATTCTATCGCATCACATTTTATAGCGTCACAAACATTCTATCGCGTCACATTCTATGGCGTCACATTCTATTGCGTCACATTCTATCACGTCACAAATATTCTATCGTGTCACATTCTATTGCGTCACATTCTACCGCGTCAAAAACATTCTATCGCGTCACAATCTATGCCGTCACAAACACTCTATCGCGTCACATTCTATCACGTCACATTCTATTCCATCACAAATATTCTATCGCGTCACATTCTATCGCGTCACATTCTATTGCGTTAAATTCTAATGTGTCATATTCCATCGTGTCAAAAGCATTCTATTGCGTCACAATCTATTGCCTCACAAACATTTTATCACGTCACATTCTATCGCATCACAAACATTCCATCGCGTCACAGACATTCTATCGCGTCACATTCTATCGCGTCACGAACATTCTATCGCGTCACATTCTATCGCGTCACGAACATTCTATCGCGCAACATTCTATCGCGTAAAATTCTATCGCGTCACATTCTATGCCATCACAGACATTCTATCGCGTCACATTCTATCGCATCACAAACATTCTATCGTGTCACAAACATTCTATCGCGTCATATTCTATCACATCACATCCTATTGTCTCACATTCTATCGCGTCACAACCATTCTGTCGCATCACAATCTATTCCCTCACAAATATTTTATCGCGTCACAAACATTCTATTACGTCACATTCTAACACGTTAAATACATTCCATTGCGTCACATTCTATCACGTCACATTCTATCGCATCACAAGTATTCTATTGCGTCACATTGTATCGCGTCACAAACATTCTATCGCGACACAATCGATCGCGTCACATTCTCTGGCGTCACATTCTATCGCATCAGAAACATTCTATTGCATCACATTCTATTGCGTCACAAACGTTCTATCGCGTCACATTCTATGCCATCACAGACATTCTATCGCATCACAAACATTCTATCGCGTCATATTCTATCGCGTCACAAACATTCTATCGCGTCATATTCTATCGCGTCACATCCTATTGTGTCACATTCTATCGCGTCACAACCATTCTGTCGCATCACAATCTATTCCCTCACAAATATTTTATCGCGTCACAAACATTCTATTACGTCACATTCTAACACGTTAAATACATTCCATCGCGTCACATTCTCTGGCGTCACATTCTATCGCATCACAAGTATTCTATTGCGTCACATTCTATTTCATCACAAACATTCTATCGCGTCAAAATCTATGGCGTCACAAACATTCTACTGCGTCACATTCTATCGTGTCACATTCTTTCGCGTAACATTCTATCGCATCACAAACATTCTATCGCGTCACAAACATTCTATCGCGTCATATTGTATCGCGTCACGTCCTACTGTGTCACATTCTATCGCGTCACAACCATTCTGTCGCATCACAATCTATTGCCTCACAAATATTTTATCGCGTCACAAACATTCTATTACGTCACATTCTAACACGTTAAATACATTCTATCGCGTCACATTCTCTGGCGTCACATTCTATCGCATCACAAGTATTCTATTGCGTCACATTCTATTGCGTCACAAACATTCTATCGCGTCACAATCTATGGCGTCACAAACACTCTATCGCGTGTCATTCTATCGCGTCACATTCTATAGCGTCACAAACATTCTATCGCGACACAATCGATCGCGTCACATTCTATGGCGTCACATTCTATCGTGTCACATTCTATCGCTTCACAAACATTCTATCGCGTCACATTCTAACACGTTAAAAATATTCTATTGCGTCACATTGTCTGGCGTCACATTCTATCGCATCAGAAGCATTCTATTGCATCACATTCTATTGCGTCACAAACGTTCTATCGCATCACATTCTATCACGTTACATACTATCGCATCACAAACATTCTATTACGTCACATTCTATCGCATCACATTCTATGCCGTCACAAACATTCTATCGCGTCACATTCTATCGCGTCACGAACATTCTATCCCGTCGCATTCTATCGCATCACAAACATTCTATGGCGTCACAAACATTCTATCATGTCACATTCTAACACGTAAAACACATTCTATCGCGTCACATTCTCTGGCGTCACATTCTATCGCATCACAAGTACTCTATTGCGTCACATTCTATTGCGTCACAAACATTCTATCGCGTCACATTCTAACACGTCAAAAATATTCTATCGCGTCACATTGTCTGGCGTCACATTCTATCGCATCAGAAGCATTCTATTGCATCACATTCTATTGCGTCACAAACGTTCTATCGCATCACAATCTATGCATCACAATCATTCTATCGCGTCACAATCTGTGCCGTCACAAACACTCTATCGCATCACATTCTATCACGTAACATTCTATTGCGTCACAAACATTCTATCTCGTCACATTCTATGCCGTCACATTCTATTGCATCACATTCTATCGCGTCACAAATATTCCATCGCGTCACATTCTATCGCGTCACATTCTCTCGCATCACAAGCGTTCTATGGCGTTCTACTCTATGCCGTCACAAACACGCTATCGCGTCACATTGTATGACGTCACATTCTATGGCGTCACAAACATTCTATCGCTTCACAATTTTTTACGTTACATTCTATCGCATCACAAACATCCTATTGCGAGACAATCGATCGCATCACATTCTATCGCATCAGAAGCATTCTATTGCGTCACATTCTATCGCGTCACGAACATTCCATCCCGTCGCATTCTATCACATCACAAACATTCTATCGCGTCACAAACATTCTATCAAGTCAATATATATTCTATCACGTCACATTCTATGGCTTCACATTCTATCGCGTCACAAACATTCTATCATGTCACATTTTAACACGTAAAACACATTCTATTGCGTCACATTCTCTGGCGTCACATTCTATCACATCACAAGCATTCCATCGAGTCACAATCTATTGCGTCACAAACATTGTATCGCGTCACATTCTATCGCCTCACATTCTGTTGCATCACAATCATCCTATCACGTCACATTCTATCACGTCACAAACATTGTATCGCGTCACATTCTATTGCCTCACATTCTATCGCATCACATTTTATAGCGTCACAAACATTCTATCGCGTCACAATCTATGCATAACAAACATTCTATCGCGTCACATTCTATTTCGACAGAACCATTCCATCGCGTCACATTCTATCATGTAACATTCAATTGCGTCACAAACATTCTATCGCGTCACAAACATTCTATCGCGTCACAAACATTCTATGGCGTCACATTCTAACACGTCAAAAATATTCTATCGCGTCACATTCTATCTCATCAGAAGCATTCTATTGCGTCACATTCTATTGCGTCACAAACGTTCTATCGCGTCACAATCTATGCATCACAAACATTCTATCGCGTCACAATCTGTGCCGTCACAAACACTCTATCGCATCACATTCTATCGCGTCACATTCTATTGCGTTACATTCTATCGCGTCACATTCTATCGCTTCACAAACATTCTATCACGTCACATTCTATTCCGTCACAAACATTCTATCGCGTCACATTCTATCGCGTCACATTCTATTGCGTCACAAACATTCTATCGCGTCACATTCTATCGCGTCACATTCTATCGCGTCACAAACATTCTATCGCGTCACATTCTATCACGTCACAAACATTCTATCGCGTCACATTCTATCGCGTCACATTCTATTGCGTTACATTCTAATGTGTCACATTCCATCGCGTCAAAAGCATTCTATTGCGTCACAATCTATTGCCTCAGAAACATTTTATCACGTCACATTCTATCGCATCTCAAACATTCCATCGCGTCACAGACATTCTATCTCGTCACATTCTCTGTCGTCACATTCTCTCGCATCACAAGCGTTCTACGGCGTTCCACTCTATGCCGTCACAAACACTCTATCGCGTCACATTCTATCACGTTACATTCTATCGCGTCACAAACATTCTATTACGTCACATTCTATCGCATCACATTCTATCGCGTCACAAACATTCTATTTCGTCACAATCTGTGCATCACAAACATTCTGTCGCATCACATTCTATGCCGTCACAAACATTCTATCGCGTCACATTCTATCGCGTCACGGACATTCTATCCCATCGCATTCTATCGCATCACAAACATTCTATCGCGTCACAAACATTCTATCGAGTCAATATATATTCTATCACGTCACATTCCATGGCGTCACATTCTATCGCGTCACAAACATTCTATCATGTCACATTCTAACACGTAAAACACATTCTATCGCGTCACATTCTCTGGCGTCACATTCTATCACATCACAAGCATTCCATTGTGTCACATTCTATCACGTCACAAAAATTCTATCGCATCATATTCTATGCCGTCACAAACACTCTATGACGTCACATTCTATCGTGTCACATTCTATCGCGTCACAAACATCCTATTGTGAGACAATCGATCGCATCACATTCTATCGCATCAGAAGCATTCTATTGCGTCACATTCTTTGGAGTCACATTCTATCACGTTACATTCTATCGCATCACAAACATTCTATTGCATCACAATCTATCGCGTCACCAGCATTCTATCGCGTCACAATCTATTGCGTCACAAACATTGTATCGCGTCACATTCTATGGCGTCACATTCTAACACGTCAGAAATATTCTATTGCGTCACATTCTCTGGCGTCACATTCTATCGCATCAGAAGCATTCTATTGCGTCACATTCTATTGCGTCACAAACGTTCTATCGCGTCACAATCTATGCATCACAAACATTCTATCGCATCACAATCTGTCGCGTCACAAACACTCTATCGCATCACATTCTATCACGTCACAATCTATGCCGTCACAAACACTCTATTGCATCACATTCTATCACGTCACATTCTATTCCATCACAAACATTCTATCGCGTCACATTCTATCGCGTCACATTCTATTGCGTTACATTCTAATATGTCACATTCCATCGCGTCAAAAGCATTCTATTGCGTCACAATCTATTGCCTCACAAAAATTTTATCACGTCACATTCTATCGCATCACAAACATTCCATCGCGTCACAGACATTCTATCACGTCACATTCTAACACGTCAAAAGCATTCTATCACGTCACATTCTCTGGCGTCACATTCTCTCGCATCACAAGCGTTCTATGGCGTTCCACTCTATGCCGTCACAAACACTCTATCGCGTCACATTCTATAAGGTCACATTCTATCGCGTCACAAACATTCTATCGCGTCACATTCTGTGGCGTCACAAACATTCTATCGCGTCACATTTTATCACGTTACATTCTATCGCATCACAAACACTCTATTACGTCACATTCTATCGCATCACATTCTATCGCGTTAGAAACATTCTATTACGTCACAATCTGTGCATCACAAACATTCTATCGCTTCACAATCTATGCATCACAAACATTCTATCGCGTCACATTCTATGCCATCACAAACACTCTATGACGTCACATTCTATCGCGTCACAAACATTCTATAGCGTAACATTCTATCGCGTCACAAACATTCTATCGCTTCACAATCAATCGCATCACATTCTAACGCATCAGAAGCATTCTATTGCGTCACATTCTATAGCGTCACAAACATTCTTTCCGTTACATTCTATCGCATCACAAACATTCTAATGCATCACAACCTATTGCCTCACAAACATTTTATCGCCTCACATTCTATCGCGTCATAAACATTCTATCGTGTCAAATTCTACGACGTCAAAAAAATTCTATCGTGTCACATTCTCTGGCTTCACATTCTTTCGCATCACAAGCATTCTATTGCGGCACATTCTATTACGTCACAAACATTCTATCGTGTCACAATCTATGCATCACAAACATTCTATCGCGTCACATTCCATAGCGTCACAAACATTCTATCACGTCACATTCTATCGCGTCACATTATATAGCGTCACAAACATTCTATCATGTCACAAATATTCTATCGCCTCACGTTCTATTGCGTTACATTCTATCGGCTCACATTCTATTGCGTTGCATTCTATCGTGTCACGTCCTATCGCGTCACAAACATTCTATCCCGTAACATTCTATCGCAAGAGATACATTCTATAGGGTCACAAACATTCTATTAAGACAATGAATATTCTATCGCGTCACATTCTATGCGATCACAAACATTCTATCGCGTCACATTCTATCACGTTACATTCTATCGCGTCACAAACATTCTATTACGACAATGAATATTCTATCGCGTCACATTCTATGGCGTCACATTCTATGCGATCACAAACATTCTATCGCGTCACATTCTATCACGTTACATTCTATCGCGTCACAAACATTCTATTGCGTCACAATCTGTGCATCACAAACATTCTATCGCATCACATTCTAGGCCGTCACAAACATTCTATCGCGTCACATTCTATCGCGTCATGAGCATTCTATCCCGTCGCATTCTATCGCATCACAAACATTCTATCGCGTCACAAACATTCTATCAAGTCAATATATATTCTATCACGTCACATTCTATGGCTTCACATTCTATCGCGTCACAAACATTCTATCATGTCACATTCTAACACGTAAAACACACGTCAATATATATTCTATCACGTCACATTGTCTGGCGTCACATTCTATCACATCACTAGCATTCCATTGCGTCACATTCTATCACGTCACAAAAATTCTATCGCGTCATATTCTATGCCGCCACAAACACTCTATGACGTCACATTCTATCGCGTCACATTCTATCGCGTCACAAACATCCTATTGCGAGACAATCGATCGCATCACATTCTATCGCATCAGAAGCATTCTATTGCATCACATTCTATAGCGTCACAACCATTCTATCACGTTACATTCTATCGCATCACAAACATTCTATTGCATCACAATCTATTGCGTCACAAACATTGTATCGCGTCACATTGTATCGCGTCACATTCTGTTGCATCACAATCATCCTATCACGTCACATTCTATCACGTCACAAACATTGTATCGCGTCACATTCTATTTCGACAGAAACATTCTATCGCATCACATTCTATCGCCTCACGAACATTCTATCGCGCAACATTCTATCGTGTAAAATTCTATCGCGTCGCATTCTATGCCATCACAGACATTCTATCGCGTCACATTCTATCGCGTCACAAACATTCTATCGCGTCACAAACATTCTATCGCGTCATATTCTATCGCGTCACATCCTATTGTGTCACATTCTATCGTGTCACAACCATTCTGTCGCATCACAATCTATTCCTCACAAATATTTTATCGCGTCACAAACATTCTATTACGTCACATTCTAACACGTCAAATACATTCTATCGCGTCACATTCTCTGGCGTCACATTCTATCGCATCACAAGTATTCTATTGCGTCACATTCTATTGCATCACAAACATTCTATCGCGTCACAATCTATGCCGTCACAAACACTCTATCGCGTCACAATCTGTGCCGTCACAAACACTCTATCGCATCACATTCTATCACATAACATTCTATTGCGTCACAAACATTCTATCGCGTCACATTCTATGGCGTCACATTCTATTGCATCACATTCGATCGCGTCACAAACATTCTATCGCGTCACATTCTATCGCGTCACATTCTATCGCGTCACAAACATTCTATCACGTCACAATCTATGCCGTCACAAACACTCTATTGCATCACATTCTATCATGTCACATTCTATTCCATCACAAACATTCTATCGCGTCACATTCTATCGCGTCACATTCTATAGCGTTACATTCTAATGTGTCACATTCCATCGCGTCAAAAGCATTCTATTGCGTCACAATCTATTGCCACAGAAACATTTTATCACGTCACATTCTATCGCATCACAAACATTCCATCGCGTCACAGACATTCTATCACGTCACATTCTAACACGTCAAAAACATTCTATCACGTCACATTCTCTGGCGTCACATTCTCTCGCATCACAAGCGTTCTATGGCGTTCCACCCTATGCCGTCACAAACATTCTATCGCGTCACATTCTGTGGCGTAACAAACATTCTATCGCGTCACATTCTATCACTTTACATTTTATCGCATCACAAACACTCTATTACGTCACATTCTATCGCATCACATTCTATCGCGTTAGAAACATTCTATTGCGTCACAATCTATGCATCACAAACATTCTATCGCGTCATATTCTATGCCATCACAAACACTCTATGACGTTACATTCTATCGCGTCACAAACATTCTATAGCGTAACATTCTATCGCGTCACAAACATTCTATCGCGTCACAATCAATCGCATCACATTCTACCGCATCAGAAGCATTCTATTACGTCACATTCTATAGCGTCACAAACATTCTTTCACGTTACATTCTATCGCATCACAAACATTCTAACGCATCACAACCTATTGCCTCACAAACATTTTATCGCCTCACATTCTATCGCGTCATAAACATTCTATCGTGTCAAATTCTACGACGTCAAAAATATTCTATCGTGTCACATTCTCTGGCTTCACATTCTTTCGCATCACAAGCATTCTATTGCGGCACATTCTATTACGTCACAAACATTCTATCGCGTCACAATCTATGCATCACAAACATTCTATCGCGTCACATTCTATCGCATCAGAAATATTCTATCACGTCACATTCTATCGCATCACATTCTATCGCGTCACAAACATTCTATTGCGTCACATTCTATCGCGTCACATTCTATTGCGTTACATTCTATTGTGTCACATTCTATCGCGTCACAAACGTTCTATTGCTTTACAATCTATGCATCACAAACATTCTATCGCGTCACATTCTATGCCGTCACAAACATTCTATCGCGTCACATTCTATCACGTCACATTCTATCGTGTCAAATCCTATCGCGTCACAACCATTCTGTCGCGTCACAATCTATTGCCTCACAAACATTTTATCGCGTCACACTCTATCGCGTCACGAACATTCTATCCAGTCACATTCTATCGCATCAAAAACATTCTATTGCGTCACAAACATTCTATTACGTCAATAAATATTCTATCGCGTCACATCCTATGGCGTCACATTCTATCGCGTCACAAACATTCTATCACATCACATTCTCACAAGTCAAAAATATTCTATCGCGTCAAATTCTATTGCGTCACATTCTATCGCGTCACAAACATTATATCACGTCACATTCTATGCATCACAGACATTCTATCGCGTCACATTCTATGCATCACAAACATTCTATCGTGTCACATTCTATTGCGTTACATTCTATCGTGTCACATTCTATCCCGTCACATTCTAACTCATCACAAACATTCTATCGCGTCACAAAAATTCTATCACGTCAATAAATATTCTATCGTGTCACATTCTATTGCCTCACATTCTATCGCATCACATTTTATCGCATCACAAACATTCTATCGCATCACAATCTATGCATCAGAAACATTCTATCGCGTCACATTCTATCGCGTCACGAACATTCTAGCGCGTAACATTCTATCGCGTAACATTCTATCGCGTCACAGACATTCTGTCGCGACACATTCTATCGTATGACATTCTATCGAGTCACAAAGATTCAATCGCGTCACATTCCCTGGCATCAGAATCACATCACGTCACATTCTATTGTGTCACATTCTATCGCGTCACAAACATTCTATCGCGTCACATTATATCACGTCACATTCTATCGCATCAGAAACATTCTATTACGTTACATTCTCTCGCATCACATTCTATCGCGTCACAAACATTCTATTGCGTCACATTCTATCGCGTCACATTCTATCCGTCATGTTCTATTTCGTCACATTCTATCGCGTCACAAACATTCTATTGCGTTACAATCTATGCATCACAAACATTCTATCGCGTCACATTCTATCTCTTCACATTCTATCGCATCACAAACATTCTATTACGTCACATTCTATCGCATCACATTCTATCGCGTCCAAAAAATTCTATCGCGTCATATTCTATCGCGTAACATTCTATGGTGTCACTTTCTATCGCGTCACAGCCATTCTGTCGCATCACAATCTATTGCCTCACAAAAATTTTATTGTGTCACATTCTATCGCGTCACGAATATTCTAACCCGTCACATTCTGTCTCATCACAAACATTCTATCGCGTCACAAACATTCTATCACGTCAATAAATATTCTATCGCCTCACATTCTATCGCGTATCATTTTATCGCGTCACAAACATTCTATTGCGTCCCAAACATTCTGTCGCGTCACATTCTATCACGTCACATTCTAAAATGTCAAAAACATTCTATTGCGTCACATTCTCTGGCGTCACATTCTATCGCATCACAAGCATTCTATTGTGTCACATTCTATCGCGTCACAAACATTATATCACGTCACATTCTATGCATCACAGACATTCTATCACGTCAAATTCTATGCCGTCACAAACATTCTATTGCATCACATTCTATGCCATCAGAAACATTCTATCGCGTCACATTCTGTCGCATCACATTCTATTGTGTTACATTCTATTGTGTCACATTCTATTACGTCACAAATATTCTATTGCGTTACAATATATGCATCACAAACATTCTATCGCGTCACATTCTATCACGTCACGAACATTCTATCCCGTCAAATTCTATGGCAACAGAAACATTCTATCGCGTTAAAAACATTCTATTACGACAATAACTTTTCTATCGCGTCACCTTCTATCGCGTCACATTCTATGCCATCACAAACATTCTATCGCATCACATTCTATTGCATTACATTCTATCGTGTCACATCCTATCACGTCACAACCATTCTGTCGCGTCACAATCTATTGCCTCACAAACATTCTATCGCTTCACATTCTATGCCGTCACAAACATTCCTTTACGTCAATAAATATTCTATCGCGTCACATTCTATGGCGTCACATTCTATTGTGTCACAAACATTCTATGACGTCACATTCTAACACGTCAAAAACATTCTATTGTGTCACATTCTCTGGCGTCACATTCTATCGCATTACAAGCATTCTATTGCGTCACATTCTATCGCATCACAAACATTATATCACGTCACATTCTATGCATCACAGACATTCTATCGCGTCACATTCTATGTCATCACAAACACTCTATCGCGTCACATTCTATGCCATCACAAACATTCTATCGCGTCACATTCTATGACGTCACAAACATTCTCTCGCGTCACATTCTATCGCTTCATAACCATTCTGTTGCGTCACAATCTATTGCCTTACAAATATTTTGTCGCGTCAATTCTATCTCATCACAAACATTCTATCGCGTCACAAACATTCTATTACGTCAATAAATATTCTATCGCGTCACATTGTATCGCGTCACATTCTATCGCATCACAAACATTCTATCGCATCACATTCTATCGCGTCACATTCTTTCGCATCACATTCTATTGCGTTACGTTCTATTGTGTCACATTCCATCGCGTAAAAAGCATTCTATTGCGTTAGAATCTATTGCCTTACAAAAATTTTATCGTGTCACATTCAATCGCGTCACGAACATTCTATCCCGTCACATTCTATCGCATCACAAACATTCTATCGTGTCACAGACATTCTGTCGCGTCAATAAATATTCTATCGCGTCACATTCTATCGCGTGACATTCTCTCACATCACATTCTATCACGTCACATTCTATCATTTCACAAACATTCTATCGCGTCACAATCTATGCATCACAAAGATTGTATCGCGTCACATTCTATCGCTTCACTATCGCGTCACATTCTATCACGTCACAAAGATTTTATCGCGTCGCATTCTATGCCGTCACAAACATTCTATCACGTCACAATCTATGCATCACAAACATTCTATCGCGTCGCATTCTATGCCGTCACAAACATTCTATCGCGTCAAACACATTGTATTGTGTGACATTCCATCACATCACTAACATTCTATCGCGTCAAACACATTCTATTGTGTGACATTCTATCGCGTCACAAACATTCTATCGCGTCACATTCTATCACGTCACAATCTATCGCGTCACATTCTATCGCATCAAAAGCATTCTATTGCGTCACATTCTATCACGTCATAAACATTCAATTGCTTCACATTCTATGTTGTCACAAACATTCTATCGCGTCAAATTCTAATGTTTCACATTCTATCGTGTCAGAAACATTCTATCGCGTCACAATCTATCGCGTCACATGCTATCACGTCACAAACATTCCATCGCGTAACATTATCTCGCATCACGTTCTATCGCGTCACAAACATTCTATCCCGTCACATTCTATCACATCAGAAACATTCTATCCCGTCACAAACATTCTATTACGTCAATAAATATTCTATCACGTCACATTCTATGGCGTCACATTCTATTGCGTCACAAACATTCTATCCCGTCACATTCTATTGCATCACAAACATTCTATCACCTCACAGACATTCTATCGCGTCAATAAATATTCTATCGCGTCACATTCTATCGTGTCACATTCTATCGCGTCACAAACATTCTATCACGTCACATTCTAACACGTCAAAAACATTCTATCGCATCACATTCTCTGGCGTCACACTCTATCACGTCACAAACATTCTATTACGTCAATAAATATTCTATCACGTCACATTCTATGGCGTCACATTCTATTGCGTCACAAACATTCTATCCCGTCACATTCTATCGCATCACAAACATTCTATCACCTCACAGACATTCTATCGCGTCAATAAATATTCTATCGCGTCACATTCTATCGTGTCACATTCTATCGCGTCACAAACATTCTATCACGTCACATTCTAACACGTCAAAAACATTCTATCGCATCACATTCTCTGGCGTCACACTCTATCACGTCACAAACATTCTATTACGTCAATAAATATTCTATCACGTCACATTCTATGGCGTCACATTCTATTGCGTCACAAACATTCTATCCCGTCACATTCTATCGCATCACAAACATTCTATCACCTCACAGACATTCTATCGCGTCAATAAATATTCTATCGCGTCACATTCTATCGTGTCACATTCTATCGCGTCACAAACATTCTATCACGTCACATTCTAACACGTCAAAAGCATTCTATCGCATCACATTCTCTGGCGTCACACTCTATCACGTCACAAACATTCTATTACGTCAAGAAATATTCTATCGCGTCACATTCTATCGCGTCACATTCTATCATATCACAAACATTCTATCGCATCACATTCTATCGCGTCACATTCTATTGCGTGACATTCTCTCACATCACATTCTATCGTGTCACATTCTATCATTTCACAAACATTCTATCGCGTCACAATCTATGCATCACAAAGATTGTATCGCGTCACATTCTATCGCTTCCCTATCGCGTCACATTCTATCACGTCACAAACATTTTATCGCGTCGCATTCTATGCCGTCACAAACATTCTATCACGTCAAACACATTGTATTGTGTGACATTCTATCACATCACTAACATTCTATCGCGTCAAACGCATTCTATTGTGTGACATTCTATCGCGTCACAAACATTCTATCGCGTCACATTCTATCACGTCATAAACATTCTATCGCATCACATTCTATGTTGTCACAAACATTCTATCGCGTCAAATTCTAATGTTTCACATTCTATCGCGTCACAAACATTCTATCGCGTCACAAACATTCTTTCCCGTCACATTCTATCACGTCACAAACATTCTATAGCGTCACAATCTATGCATCACAAACATTCTATCGCATCACATTCTATGGTGTCACAAAAATTCTATCGCGTCAAATTCTATGGTGTCACATTATATGGCGTTACAAACATACTATCGCGTCAAAAACATTCTATCGCGTCACATTCTATCGCATCACAAACATTCTATCACATCACGAACGTTCTATCCCGTCACATTTATCGCATCACAAATATTCTATCGTGTCACAAACATTCTATCATGTCAAAAACATTCTATCGCGTCAAATTCTGTGGCGTCACATTCTATCACATCACAAGCGTTCTATTGCGTTACATTCTATCGCGTCACAAACATTCTATCGCGTCACAATCTATGCATCACAAGCATTCTATTACGTCACAATCTATCGCCTCACATTCTATTGCATCACAAACATTCTATCGCATCACGTTCTACGCCGTCTCAAACACTCTATCAGGTCACATTCTATGCCATCACAAACATTCTATCGCATCACATTCTATCGCGTCACAAACATTTTATCGTGTCATATTCTATCGCGTCACGTTCTATTGAGTTACATTCTATTGTGTCACAATCTATCGAGTCACAAACATTCTATCGTGTCACATTCTATCGCGTTACATTCTATTGCCTTACATTCTATCGTGTCACATTCTATCGCGTCACAATCTATTGCCTCACAAATATTTTTTCGCGTCACATTCTGTCGCGTCACGAACATTCTATCCCGTCACATTCTATCACATTACGAACATTCTATCGCGTCACATTCTATCACGTCAATAAATATTCTATCGCGTCACATTCTATCACATCACATTTTATAGCATTACAAACATTCTATCGCGTCACAATCTATGGATCAGAAACATTCTATCGCGTCACATTCTGTCGCGTCATGAACATTCTATCGTGTAACATTCTATCGCGTCACACTCTATCGCGTCACAGACATTCTGTCGCGACACATTCTATTGTGTCACATTCTATCGAGTCACAAAGATTCAATCACGTCACATTCCCTGGTGTCACAAACATTCTATCGTGTGACATTCTATCACGTCACATTCTATGCGATCAGAAACGTTCTATCGCTTCACATTCTATCGCGTCACAAACATTCTATCTCGTCACATTATTTGGCGTCACAAACATTCTATCGCGTCACATTATATCTCGTCACATTCCATCGCATCACAAACAATCTATTACGTCACATTCTATCGCGTCACATTCTATTGTGTCACATTCTATCGCATCACAACCATTCTGTCGCATCACAATTTATTGCCTCACAAACATTTTATTGCTTCACATTCTATCACGTCACGAACATTCTATCCCGTCAGATTCTATCTCATCACAAACATTCTATCGCGTCACAAACATTCTATCACGTCAATAAATATTCTATCACCTCACATTCTATCGCGTAACATTTTATCACGTCACAAACATTCTATTACATCACATTCTAACACGTCAAATACATTCTATCGCATCACATTCTCTGGCGTCACATTCTATCGCATTGTCATAAGTTACTCTCTTGAAGGTTAATTCATACGGAGAGTTTGTTAAATCATGTGAACAATTTATTTAATTAAGTAAGCAGCCACAAGCAAAACAGCGCTGGGCGGCTGGGGAGTCTCAGCTCCGCCAACGGCGCGCGCCTCCCTCACACACAGTACCCCCTTATAGTCTGCGTTGTAATCTCCCGGTGAGTCCCACGCATGTGTGAGTTACTGGGGGGGGTCATCTGAAGCTCTCTGGTGGTCGTGGAGAGGAAGGCCATGGTCTTCTTCTGTCTCCTTATTTTGGTTTGTCTCCTTGTGAGTGATCACAGGTGTTTGCTTATCTGTTGTGTTGACTCCCTTTTGGGATGCTGTTCTGTGAGAAAATTACAGGCGCCTGCTTATCTTTTCTTTATCCTTTTACCTTCAAAACCTCTGAGCAGCTTGTTGCTTACTTCAGCTCTTCATAGTCCTGCAAGATAGCTAGGGCCCCGACACTGGTTCCACAAGGGGTCATATAAGCTTTTGTGCTTACCATAATTTATTTGTCTGACACCATGTCTCAACCCTGATTGTTGTAAAACCTCCTCCTCCCCCTCCATCGGCTTATTCCTCCTTCTAAACAATGAACAAATAGTTACAATTTATTACAATCCCTCCTTTTTCTTTTTGGTTACTTATTTTGTTCATTGAATTCCTGGAGCGCCTGGCGACTCAACGCTAATGCGTCCGCATCATCGTCTAATTCAAGTGATTCATACTTAGCACGTACCAGCATTAGGTGTACAGCTTCTAGGCGGCTTTTTACAAATGCCATTATTTTATTAAAAATACATGGTCCAAAAGTTAATGTTATTATTAACAGTAGTAAAAGCCCTGCTATGGTTGAAACACATTGTTCCTGTAGTTAGGTTACACGGTGTAGTGCGGAAACTAGGGGCACCTGCTGTTGTTACTTGCTGTATAATTTGTTGATCTTCATATCTAATTAAACTCCACCGAAAAGGTCGATGGGGGTGGTGTGGTTGTAGGATACCCCAGCTGACCATGATAATAACGCTAATTCCCGTGTACCGCAAGAGATAGTCGGGGCCCATTTCTCCTAATGTTATGTTTTACCTGGCTTTTTAACCTCCCCACCGTCTGCACTCCTCTGCCTCGCTTGTCAGTTCGGTTGCAGCGAACTACAAGGTATTGGTTCTTCTCGGCAGCAGTAGTGTTCTTCAGGGGAATCTGTTAGAGAGCCTTTGTCTAGGAGTGGGGCCCCTTCTCTCGTTACGGCACATGGACAGGGGAAATAATACTTATCGAGTCCGTTTAAACGTTAATTTTAAGTCGGCAGAGCCTGGAACCGCCCTCCACTCTTCTCCCAGGATCGGTCCTTTCACACGGCTGGCATGAGTCCACCCTTTTTCTGCAGTCCTAACGGCTGTTTCTGTAGTAAGCAAAACAACGTAGGGGCCTTCCCACCGAGGTGCTAATCTAATGAAGTCTCTTTCCATGTTTTGATTAGAATTTTATCTCCAGGCTGTACTCAGTGTATGGCTATATCTAATAGCAAAATAGTGAGTAAACTGGTCTGTGCAAATAACAGCGTTCATATTCAGGGGCCTCGTCCCCAGCCACTTCCTCGAGGAAATTACACTGTATTCCTCCGACACTCCTTTCCTTCCAACAATCATAACATGTTAACTTCTTTAAATCCTTTCCACAATTTGGATGGTCTTCCCTCATCTTTATAACCTGTAAACTCATCAGGGCAGCTCGTTTAGCTTCCTGATCTGCCAAATTATTTCCTCTAATTTGAGGAGTAAAACCTCGCTGATGTCCTTTTACATGGACTATAGCAATCTCTTTTGGTTCTCTAATAGCCTGCAGGACCTGAGTAATCAGTTCCTGGTGTATCAATCCCTTCCCCTGCGAGTTGGCAAGTCCCCTCTCTTCCCAGATTTTACCGAAAGTATGTATTACCCCATAAGCGTATTTAGAATCTGTGTATATCGTGCCGCTTTTGCCTTTTAACAACTTTAAAGCTCGCAGCATAGCATATAGCTCACAAGCCTGAGCAGACCAGCTTGAACTCAAAGGTCCTGATTCTACCACCTCGAGTGTCTTCCCATTCACCAATGCATACCCTGATTTCCTTTTTCCTTTAACTATTCTTGAAGAGCCATCTATAAATATTTGCTCGCCCTCAGGTAACTCCACCTCTTCCAAGTCAGGTCGCAATTTTGTTTGCTCTTCTATATTTCGGAGGCAATTATGCTCTAAGGGTTCGCTTGGTTCTCCATAGAGGAACTGAGCAGGATTTTGTAAGGAAGTCATTTCTAAGGTTAACTTTGGAGAGGAGATTAATATTCCTTCATACTTTAATAATCTAGCATTCGTGATCCATTTTTCAGCTTTTTGTTGTAGTACCCCTCGTATATTATGAGGGGATATTACCTTAATTTCTCCTCCAAATGTAATCTTCTGTGCTTCTTCTACTAGTAAGGCGGCTGCCACCACTACCTGCAGACAGCTAGGCCAGTCCCGGCTAACCGGGTCCAGTAATTTGGATAAATAGGCAACTGGCTTTTTACTTCCTGCCCATTCTTGGGCAAGTACTCCATAGGCAGTACCCTCAGTGCTGTTTACGAATAGAAAAAAATGGCTTTCTTAAATCTGGAAAGCTTAATACTGGGGGATGCATTAGCTACTCTTCTAGTTTTTCTAAATGCTCTTCATCTTCTTCTGTCCATTTAAGTAATCCATCCTTATTTAATTTATTGTAGAGGAATTTGACCTTTCCGTTATAATCCTCTATCCACTGCCGACATAGACATATCCACTGTCTATGCATCACAGACATTCTGTAACGTCACATTCTATGCCGTCACAAACACTCTATTGCATCACATTCTATGCCATCACAAACATTCTATTGCGTCACATTCTATCGCGTCACATTCTATGGCGTCACAAACATTCTATCGCGTCAAATTCTAATGTTTCACATTTTATTGCATCACATTCCATCGCGTAACATTATCTCGCGTCACGTTCTATCGCGTCACAAACATTCTATCCCGTCACATTCTATCACGTCACAAACATTCTATTTCATCACAATGATTCTATCGCATCACAAACATTCTATCGCATCACATTCTGTGGCGTCACATTCTATCCCATCACAAGCATTCTATTGCGTGACATACTATCGCGTCACAAACATTCTATAGCGTCACAATCTATGGATCACAAACATTCTATCGCGTCACATTCTATGGTGTCACAAAAATTCTATCGCGTCAAATTCTATGGTGTCACATTATATGGCGTTACAAACATACTATCGCATCAAAAACATTCTATCGCATCACATTCTATCGCATCACAAACATTCTATCACATCACGAACGTTCTATCCCGTCACATTTATCGCATCACAAATATTCTATCGTGTCACAAACATTCTATCATGTCAAAAACATTCTATAGCGTCAAATTCTGTGGCGTCACATTCTATCACATCACAAGCGTTCTATTGCGTTACATTCTATCGCATTACAAGCATTCTATCGCGTCACATTCTATGCCATCACAAACATTCTTTCGCGTCACATTCTATTGCGTCACAAACATTCTCTTGCGTCACATTCTATCGCATCACATTCTATCTTATCACAAACATTTTATTATGTCACATTCTATCTCATCACATTCTATCGCGTCACAAACATTCTATCACGTCACATTCTATCTCGTCACATTCTATGCCATCACAAACATTCTATCGTGTCACATTCTATTGCATCACATTCTATCGCGTCACAAACATTCTATCACGTCACATTCTATCGCGTCACATTCTATCGCATCAAAAACATTCTATCGCGTCACATTCTCTTGCATTACATGCTATCGTGTCACATCCTATCGTGTCACAACAATTCTGACGCGTCACAATCTATTGCCTCACTAATATTTTATCGCGTCACATTCTATCGCGTCACAAACACTCTATCACGTCACATTCTATGCCATCAGAGACATTCTATCGCGTCACATTCTATCGCGTCACAAACATTCTATCACGTCACAGACTATGCCGTCACAAACACTCTATCGCGTCACATTCTATCATGTCACATTCTATGCATCACAGACATTCTATCGCGTCACATTCTATTCCGTTACATTCTATCGTGTCACATTCTATCGCGTCACAATCTATTGCCTCACAAATATTTTTTCGCGTCACATTCTGTCGCGTCACGAACATTCTATCCCGTCACATTCTATCGCATCACAAACATTCTATCACGTCACAAACATTCTATCACATCAATAAATATTCTATCGCGTCACATTCTATCGCATCACATTTTATATCATCACAAATATTCTATCGCGTCACATCCTATGGCGTCACAAACATTCTATCGCATCACATTCTATTGTGTCACATTCTATCGAGTCACAGCATTATATCGCGTCACATTCTATCGCCTCACATTCTATTTTTTTACATTCTATCGTGTCACATTCTATCGCGTCACAATCTATTGCCTCACAAATATTTTTTCGTGTCACATTCTATGGCGTCACAAACATTCTATCGTGTCACATTCTATCACGTCACATTCTATCGCGTCTCAAGCATTCTATCGCGTCACATTCTATCGCATCACATTCTATGCCATCACATTCTATTGCGTCACATTCTATTGCATTACATTCTATGGTGTAACATTCTATCGCGTCACAACCATTCTGTCGCCTCACAATCTATTGCCTCACAAACATTTTATCGCGTCACATTCTCTCGCGTCATGAACATTCTATCCCGTCACATTCTATCGCATCAGAAACATTCTATCCCGTCACAAACATTCTATTACGTTAATAAATATTCTATCACGTCACATTCTATGGCGTCACATTCTATTGCGTCACAAACATTCTATTACGTCACATTCTAACACATCAAAAACAATCTATTGCGTCACATTCCCTGGCCTCACATTCTATCGCATTACAAGCATTCTATTGCGTCACATTCTATGCATCACAGACATTCTATCGCGTCACATTCTATGCCATCACAAACATTCTATCGCGTCTCATTCTATGGCGTCACATTCTCTTGCGTCACATTCTATCGCGTCACATTCTATCTTATCACAAACATTTTATTATGTCACATTCTATCGCATCACATTCTATCGCGTCACAAACATTCTATCACGTCACATTCTATCTCGTCACATTCTATGCCGTCACAAACATTCTATCGCGTCACATTCTCTTGCATTACATTCTATTGTGTCACATCCTATCGCGTCACAACCATTCTGTCGCGTCACAATCTATTGCCTCGCAAATTTTTTATCGTGTCACATTCTCTCGCGTCACGAACATTCTATCCCGTCACATTCTATCTCATAACAAACATTCTATCGTGTCACAAACATACTATTACGTCAACAGATATTCTATCACGTCACATTCGAACACGTCAAAAACATTCTATTGCGTCACATTCTCTGGCGTCACATTCTATCGCATCACAAGCATTCTATTGCGCCACATTCTATCGCGTCAACATTATATCACGTCACATTCTATGCATCACATATATTCTATCTTGTCACATTCTATGGCGTCACAAACATTCTATTGCGTCACATTCTATTGTGTCACATTCTATCGCGTCACAATCTATTGCCTCACAAATATTTTTTCGCGTCACATTCCATTGCGCCACAAACATTCTATGGCGTCACAATCTATGAATCAGAAACATTCTATCGCGTCACATTCTATGGCGTCACAAACATTCTATTGCGTCACATTCTATTGTGTCACATTCTATCGCGTCACAATCTATTGCCTCACAAATATTTTTTCGCGTCACATTCCATTGCGCCACAAACATTCTATGGCGTCACAATCTATGAATCAGAAACATTCAATCGCGTAACATTCTATCGCGTCACAGACATTCTGTCGCGACACATTCTATCTTGTCACTTTCTATCGAGTCACAAAGATTCAATCGCGTCACATTCCCTGGTGTCACAAGCATTCTATAGCGTCACATTCTATCGCGCCACAAACATTCTATCGTTTCACATTCTATGTTTTCACAAACATTCTATTGCGTCAAATTTTATGGCGTCACATTCTATGTGTTCACAAACATTTTATCGCGTCACATTCTATCGCATCACAAGCGTTCTATCACGTCACATTCTATCACGTCACAAACATTCTATTGCGTCACAAAGATTCTATCGGGTCACATACTATCGCCTCACATTCTATCGCGTCACTAACATTCTATCCCGTCACATTCTATCGCATCACAAACATTCTAAGGTGTCACATTTATCGCATCACAAACATTCTATCGCGTCACAGACATTCTATCACGTCACAAACATTCTATCGCGTCACATTCTATGTTGTCACAAACATTCTATCGCGTCAAATTCTACGGCGTCACATTCTATGGCATTAATAACATTCTATCGCATCACAAACATTCTATGGCCACACATTCAATCACATCGCAAACATTTTATCATATTACGAACATTCTATCCCGTCACATTTATCGCATCACAAATATTCTATCGTGTCACAAACATTCTATCACGTCACATTCTATTTCGTCAAAAACATACTATCACGTCAAATTCTGTCGTGTCACATTCTATCACATCAGAAGCGTTCTATTGTGTTACATTCTATCGCATCAGAAGCATTCTATCGCGTCACAATGTATCGTGTCTCATTCTATCGCATCACAAGCATTCTATTGCGTCAGATTCTGTCGCGTCACAAAAATTCTATCGCTTCACATTCTATGTTGTCACAAACATTCTATCGCGTCACATTCTATTGTGTTACAAACATTCTATTGGTGCACATTCTATCGCGTAAAAAACATTCTGTCGCGTCACATTCTATAGCGTCACATTCTATCGCATCACCAACATTCTATGGCGTCATATTTATCACGTCACAAACATTCTATCGCGTCACAAAAATTCTGTCATGTCAAAAACATTCTATCGCGTCATATTCTATCACGTCACAAACATTATATCGCGTCACATTCTATCACGTCAAAAACATTCTATCACGTCACATTCTGTGGCGTCACATTCTATCGCGTCACAAACATTCTATCGCCTCACAAACATTCTTTAACGTCAGAAACATTCTATCGCGTCACATTCTATCGCATCACAAGCATTCTATTGCGTCACAATCTATCGCGTCACATTGTATTGTGTGACATTCTCTCGCGTCACATTCTATCGCATCACATTCTATCACGTCACAAACATTCTATAGTGTAATAAATTGTAAGTATTTTTTCATTGTTTAAAAGGAGGAATAAGCTGGTGGAGGGGGAGAAGGAGTTTTTACAACAACCTGGGTTGAGACATGGTGTCAGACAAATAAATTATGGTAAGCACAAAAAGCTTATATGACCCCTTGTGGAACCGGTGTCAGGGCCTTAGCTATCTTGCAGGACTATGAAGAGCTGAAGTAAGCAACAAGTTGCTCGAAGGTCACCAAGAAGGAATTCCTTTGAAAGCAAAAGGGTAAAGAAGAAAAGATAAGCAGGCGCCTGTAATCACTCACAGGACAGCATCCCAAAGGGAGTCAACACAACAGATAAGCAAACACCTGTGATCACTCACAAGGAGACAGGCCAAAATGAAGAGACAGAGGAGGACTACGGCCTTCCTCTCCACGACCACCACAGCACTTCAGACGACCCCCCTAGCAACTCACACATGCGCAAAACCCACCAGGAGATTACAACGAGTCCCAAAACTAGCAGACTATAAAAAGGGGACTGTATGTGAAGGAGGCTAAGACTCCCCGGCCGCCCAGCGCTGTTTTGCTTGTGACTGCTTACTTAATTAAATAAATTACTGACATGATTTAACAAACTCTCCGTATGAATTAACCTTCAAGAGAGTAACTTATGACAAATTTGGTGCCTTGACTCGGATGAAGTCAATGGACTGAAAAGCTCTTCGGAAGGGGAGGCGCCCCGCCGAGTCCGGCGGCCTCTGTCGAGAGCGATTTTCACTCAAGCCCTTCACCGACGAACCCTAAATTAGCCACAAGCAAAAAAAAAAAAAAAAAAAAGAGCCGGCAACCCCAAGTAATCTTTGTGCACGAAGACCGAATGAAGACTCAGGATTGAGTAAGTATAGGCTGGTGATCCATTCGGTTGGGATTGGGTATCCCGGAGTGCACGCGAGAGACGTCCAGTAAGGATGAAGTGAGTGCGGACCCCTCGGCAGTGCGGTTCCCACATCCCGCGAGGGACTGGGCCACGAAAAGGGGGAAGCGGTGTGTGTGTGTGTGTGTGAAGGTACTCCGGAAGATGGGACAGAAGAAAAGTAAGCCTTCTGGTCCCATGGGTGGGGGAGTTTGTAGCAGAGGCTTACCTCCCATTCCCCTGGATAGCCCACTTGGATTGATGATTAAATATTGGGATGATTCCCCTTCTAGGCGGGGAAAAAGTAAAGTTAAGATGATCCATTATTGTATTGAAGTCTGGGGCAACAAACCTATAAAAGGAGAAAGTGTTTTCTGGGCCCCTTTTGGTTCATTTGAGGACTGGATATGCCAGGCCCTAAATAGTTACGTAAATTCAAAGGAGCCCTTCAGCTTAGAAGAGAGCGAGTATGCACACCTCTGGATAAACCCAGAGGTGAGAACCCTTTTATACCCATTAAAAGAAAAAGGAGGGCGGGGGAAAAAGAAGCGAGAATTGGAGATCCCAGTATCGCCACCCCCTTATATGCTTCCTCCTATACCTACGGCCCCTTCTCTTCCCGGGCTGACCGAACTTCCGTCCTCGGGGGAGTCAGATGGCGAGGCTAACCCTAGTCCCCAGGGACCAGTGACTAGGAGTCAGACTAGAGCACAGGGGTTAAGTCTCGAAGGAGGACTATATCCACTGCAGGAAATAACTATGGGAGGACCCCAACCGGGGACGGGATATGTAGCCATCCCCATTAATTCCGGGGACGTGAGAGATTTTAAGAAGGAAATGGGAAACTTACTAGAGGACCCGCTGGGAGTGGCAGAGCAGGTGGACCAGTTTCTAGGAGCAAATATTTACACTTGGGAGGAGCTACAGTCCATCCTGGGAATCCTGTTCACATCTGAGGAAAGAGGGATGATTAGGCGAGCTGGCATGCGAATCTGGGACCAACAACACCAGCAAAGTCTGGCAGCAGATGTTAAGCGGCCGATGCAGTCGCCTAATTGGAATAACCAGGACCCAATCCATCGCGGTCATATGCAAGACTTAAGAACCATTATAATTTAGGGGATAAGGGAATCAGTCCCAAGGGGACAGAATATTAATAAGGCTTTTAATGAACAGCAAAGGCGGGATGAGACCCCGACAGAATGGTTAGAAAGGCTGCGAAAAAGCTTGCAGTTGTATAGTGGCTTAGATCCAGGGACTCCTGTGGGAGGGGCCTTACTTAAAACTCAGTTTGTGGCCAAATCCTGGATGGATATTAGGAAAAAGTTAGAGAAAATAGAGGACTGGCAAGATAAGGGCTTAGATGAACTCCTGAGAGAGGCACAGAAGGTGTATGTTAGAAGAGAGGACAAAAAAGACAAGAAACAAGTACGGATGATGGTGGCAGCAGTACGGGAAGGTCAAAGAGGAAGGACTAGGATGGTGCGTGGGGAGCTTGAAAGAGAAGAAGGGAAAGATGGTCAGGGACAAAGAAATGTGATCTGTTTTTATTGTAATAGAAAGGGTCATATTAAGAGGGAATGTCGACAGAGAAAAGAGGATGAGAAGATGTTCAAGGATGAGTAGGGGTGTCAGGGGCTCTATTTGCTGGGGACCCGAGAAAAAAAACAAGCCCTTGATAAAATTAAAAGTGGATCCCCAGCGCGAGGAAATGGAATTCCTCATAGACACAGGGGCTGAAAGAGCTACGGTCCAAACCTTACCTTTAGGGTGTAAGGCCTTGGCAGAAAGGGTACAAGTAATTGGGGCAAAAGGAGAACCATTTGGGGTCTCCGTTATAAAAGAAGTATTAATCGAATCAGGTTCCAAGATAGGTGTGGGACCTTTACTTTTGGTACCCGAAGCTGAGTATAACCTGTTAGGTAGAGATTTGATAATAGAATTAGGCATAAGTTTAGAAGTGATAGATAATAGGCTACAAATTAAATTGTGTCCTCTCCGAATAGAGGATGAACAAAGCATAAACCCGGAAGTTTGGTACACTCCAGACAGTGTGGGCAAATTGAATATTAAACCTTTTAAGGTAACTATAACCAACCCGGGTGTACCAACGAGAATTAAGCAATATCCCCTGTCTGAAGAGGGCAGGCGGGGATTAAAACCTGAAATTCAGAGGTTACTACAACAGGGGCTATTGGAACCTTGTATGTCCCCTTTTAATACCCCAATATTACCAGTAAGGAAAAAGGATGGCAAATATAGATTGGTGCATGATTTGAGGGAAATCAATAAGAGAACTGTGACTAGGTTCCCAGTAGTAGCAAATCCACATACTCTGTTAAATCAGTTACACCCGGATGATCAATGGTACAGTGTGATAGATTTAAAGGATGCATTTTGGGCATGTCCTTTGGATGAGAGTAGCAGGGATTATTTTGCCTTTGAATGGGAGGACCCGGATACCCATAGAAAACAGCAACTAAGATGGACTGTCCTCCCTCAAGGATTTACCGAATCCCCAAATTTATTTGGACAGGCCCTGGAACAGATTCTGCAGGACTATAATAAAGTGCCGGGAGTGACATTAGTACCGTATGTGGATGACCTGTTAATAGCAGAAAAGGATGAAGAAGTGGTAAGGCAGGCTAGCGTCCAGTTGTTAAATTTTCTTAGCCTGCAAGGGTTGAAAGTTTCAAAATCAAAGTTGCAGTTTGTAGAGAAGGAGGTAAGATATCTGGGTCATCGATTAAGTGGGGGGACTAAGAGACTGGATCCGGAGAGAATTAGTGGTATCCTGGCTCTGAAGGCCCCAACGACAAAGAGGCAAGTACGGCAATTGTTAGGATTAACTGGGTATTGTCGGCAGTGGATAGAGGATTATAGCGGAAAGGTCAAATTCCTCTACAATAAATTAAATAAGGATGGATTACTTAAGTGGACAGAAGAAGATGAAGAGCATTTAGGAAAATTAAAAGAGGAGCTAATGCATCCCCCAGTATTAAGCTTTCCAGATTTAAGAAAGCCATTCTTTTTATTCGTAAACAGCACTGAGGGTACTGCCTATGGAGTACTTGCCCAAGAATGGGCAGGAAGTAAAAAGCCAGTTGCCTATTTATCCAAATTACTGGACCCGGTTAGCCGGGGCTGGCCTAGCTGTCTGCAGGTAGTGGTGGCAGCCGCCTTACTAGTAGAAGAAGCACAGAAGATTACATTTGGAGGAGAAATTAAGGTAATATCCCCTCATAATATATGAGGGGTACTACAACAAAAAGCTGAAAAATGGATCACGGATGCTAGATTATTAAAGTATGAAGGAATATTAATCTCCTCTCCAAAGTTAACCTTAGAAATGACTTCCTTACAAAATCCTGCTCAGTTCCTCTATGGAGAACCAAGCGAACCCTTAGAGCATAATTGCCTCCGAAATATAGAAGAGCAAACAAAATTGCAACCTGACTTGGAAGAGGTGGAGTTACCTGAGGGCGAGCAAATATTTATAGATGGCTCTTCAAGAATAGTTAAAGGAAAAAGGAAATCAGGGTATGCATTGGTGAATGGGAAGACACTCGAGGTGGTAGAATCAGGACCCTTGAGTCCAAGCTGGTCTGCTCAGGCTTGTGAGCTACATGCTATGCTGCGAGCTTTAAAGTTGTTAAAAGGCAAAAGCGGCACGATATACACAGATTCTAAATACGCTTATGGGGTAATACATACTTTCGGTAAAATCTGGGAAGAGAGGGGACTTGCCAACTCGCAGGGGAAGGGATTGATACACCAGGAACTGATTACTCAGGTCCTGCAGGCTATTAGAGAACCAAAAGAGATTGCTATAGTCCATGTGAAAGGACATCAGCGAGGTCTTTCTCCTCAAATTAGAGGAAATAATTTGGCAGATCAGGAAGCTAAACGAGCTGCCCTGATGAGTTTACAGGTTATAAAGATGAGGGAAGACCGTCCAAATTGTGGAAAGGATTTAAAGGAGTTACCATGTTATGATTGTTGGAAGGAATGGAGTGTCGGAGGAATACAGTGTAATTTCCTCGAGGAAGCGGCTGGGAACGAGGCCCCGAATATGAACGCTGTTATTTGCACAGACCAGTTTACTCACTGTTTTGCTTTACGCCGCTAGAAAAGAACAAGACGGTACGAATGGGTATAAAAGAAGCTGACAAAGGAAAGTGGGTACTGCCGGATGGGCGAGAAGTACTCCCAAAGTCGGTGGCCTTGGGGGTGCTACGGAGGTTTCATGGGAACACGCACTGGGGAACTCAGGCATTGGTAGATCAATTTGCCACAAAGTATATGTGTGTAGGAATTTACAATATAGCAAAGAGGGTTGTGAATGACTGTATAACTTGTCGAAAAGTGAATGCTCGACATGTTAGAAAAAGGGTGTTGGGAGGTCGAGAACTGGCTCATCGACCTTTTGCAAAAATCCAATTAGATTTTACAGAACTTCCAAAAACAGGACGGTACAAATATGTGCTTGTGATTGTAGACCATCTCACACATTTTGTTGAAGCATTCCCTACGGCAAGGGCTACAGCTCAGACCGTGGTAAAAATATTGCTTGAGAATATAATTCCCAGATACGGAATTGTAGAAACAATTGACTCTGATAGAGGTCCCCATTTCATATCTAAGGTGTCCCGAGAAACTATGAAAGCTTTGGCAATAAGCTGGGAATATCATACTCCGTGGCATCCTCAAACCTCTGGAAAGGTGGAACGGATGAATGGTGAAATTAAAAAACAGTTAACAAAACTTATGCTAGAAACTAAAGCGTCCTGGTTAAAATGCTTACCGCTTGCTTTATTAAACATACGAACGCAGCCCCGAACTGGCGTGGGGCTTTCACCTTTTGAAATGCTTTATGGTATGCCATATGATTTAGAGATGCCTCTTGACCACCCCAATTTGCAAGATACTCAATTACAACCCTACCTAACACAGTTAATGAGCCGACATAGACAGTTACAGAAAAGAGGCCTAGTGGTGCAGCGACCCCCATTAGATATAGCCATACACCGAGTACAGCCCGGAGATAAAGTTCTAATCAAAACATGGAAAGAGACTTCATTAGCACCTCGGTGGGAAGGCCCCTACGTTGTTTTGCTTACTACAGAAACAGCTGTTCGGACTGCAGAAAAAGGGTGGACTCATGCCAGCCATGTGAAAGGACCGATCCTGGGAGAAGAGTGGAGGGCGGTTCCAGGCTCCGCCGACTTAAAATTAACGCTTAAACGGACTCGATAAGTATTATTTCCCCTGTCCATGTGCCGTAACGAGAGAAGGGGCCCCACTCCTAGACAAAGGCTCTCTAACAGATTCCTCTGAAGAACACTACTGCTGCCGAGAAGAACCAATACCTTGTAGTTCGCTGCAACCGAACTGACAAGCGAGGCAGAGGAGTGCAGACGGTGGGGAGGTTAAGAGGCCAGGTAAAACATAACATTAGGAGAAATGGGCCCCGACTATTTCTTGCGGTACACGGGAATTAGCGTTATTATCATGGTCAGCTGCGGTATCCTACAACCACACCACCCCCATCGACCTTTTCAGTGGAGTCTAATTAGGTATGAAGATCAACAAATTATACAGCAAGTAACAACAGCAGGTGCCCCTAGTTTCCGCACTACACCGTGTAACCTAACTACAGAAACAATGTGTTTCAACCGATCAGGACTTTACTTCTGTCCAAGCTCTAACCCGGGGAGGGGGTATTGTAATTATCCAAATGAATACTATTGTGCATACTGGGGCTGTGAAACCATTACTACAGACTGGAACCTGGGGCAGGCTGTGACAAGTTTTTAGAAGTGGTCTGTGGACCACTAGGATGTAGTCGTCGAGCAGATCCCCGCCAAGGATGGCGAGGACAAAATTTGGGATACACAGGACACTATAGGAACGAGGAGATTTGCAAGGTTCTGTATCTAAATGTAACCAAGCCGGAAGATATCAGCTGGTTACTAGGGAAAATGTGGGGCGTTAGATTCTATTCACACGGACCTGATAGGGGAGGCCTCATACTAATAAAAAAGGAGGAGGCCAAGATTTCCCAACCAGTCGGACCAAATGGCGTACTGTCAGGGGGAGTCCTAGAGGCCCGACCTACAAAAGCCCTTGGGCCAAACCTATCTACAACAACACCTCCCAATAGTGCAATAGAATCATTCCCTACAGATATAGTCCCCACCATTGCAGGGGAACATGGAATCACATCTGGGAACAGCATATGGAAAGTCATAGATGCTAGTTATCGAGTGTTGAATCAAACAAATCCAAATATAACCAGACGCTGCTGGTTATGTATTAGCATAAGACCCCCATATTACGAGGCCATCGGAGATTTAGGCGATCCCATCTACTCGAACGAAAGTAACCCCTCACAATGCTACTGGGGACAAGAAATCGGGATAACACTAACCCAGGTATCTGGAAGCGGTAGGTGCGTGGGTACTGTCCCCAGAGGAAAGGGCAATCTTTGTAACGTCACGGAGAATAGCGACCAGTCACACCAATGGTTAATTCCAGCCAACAACACGAGGTGGGTATGCTCATCATTAGGAGTCACTCCATGCTTATCATTAAAACTCTTCAATGCGTCTCACGACTTTTGTGTACAGGTAATAATTATACCAAGGATTCTATACCACTCTGAGGAATAAATATATAGTCACCACACTGTAGCAGATTACCATCTCGAAAAGAGGGAACCAGTCACAACTGTAACTCTGGCCACATTAATGGTTTTAGGGGTTGCAGGAGCCGGTACTGGAGTTGCCTCGCTAGTAAAACAAAGCCAAGAGTTCACCTCTCTGCGTATCGCAGTTGACGAAGATTTGGCCAGGATCGAGCAATCCATTTCAGCGTCAGAAAAATCAGTCAGATCCCTCTTGGAGGTAGTACTACAAAATCATAGGGGATTAGATTTGGTCTTTCTACAACAAGGAGGGCTTTGTGCCGCCCTGCGAGAGGAATGTTGTGTATATGCTGATCACACTGGAGTGGTAAGAGATACCATGATGAAACTCTAAGAGGGTCTAGAAAAATGAAAAAGAGAAAATAAGGCTCGACAGAACTGGTATGAATCCTGGTTTAATCATTCACCTTGGCTCACCACCTTGTTGTCAACCATAGCAGGGCCTTTATTACTGTTAATGATAACGTTAACTTTTGGACCATGTATTTTTAATAAAATAATTGCAATTGTGAAAGGCCGCCTAGAAGCTGTACACCTAATGCTGGTACGTGCTAAGTATGAATCACTTGAACTAAACGGAGATGCGGACGCATTGGTGTTGAGTCGCCAGGCGCTCCAGGAATTCAATGAACAAAATAAGTAACCAAAAAGAAAAAGGAGGGATTGTAATAAATTGTAACTATTTGTTCATTGTTTAAAAGGAGGAATAAGCCGGTGGAGGGGGAGGAGGAGTTTTTACAACAACCAGGGTTGAGACATGGTATCAGACAAATAAATTATGGTAAGCACAAAAAGCTTATATGACCCCTTGTGGAACCGGTGTCAGGGCCTTAGCTATCTTGCAGGACTATGAAGAGCTGAAGTAAGCAACAAGTTGCTCGAAGGTCACCAAGAAGAATTCCTTTGAAAGCAAAAGGGTAAAGAAGAAAAGATAAGCAGGCGCCTGTAATCACTCACAGGACAGCATCCCAAAGGGAGTCAACACAACAGATAAGCAAACACCTGTGATCACTCACAAGGAGACAGGCCAAAATGAAGAGACAGAGGAGGACTACGGCCTTCCTCTCCACGACCACCACAGCACTTCAGACGACCCCCCTAGCAACTCACACATGCGCAAAACCCACCAGGAGATTACAACGAGTCCCAAAACTAGCAGACTATAAAAAGGGGACTGTATGTGAAGGAGGCGCGCGCCGTTGGCGGAGCTAAGACTCCCCGGCCGCCCAGCGCTGTTTTGCTTGTGACTGCTTACTTAATTAAATAAATTACTGACATGATTTAACAAACTCTCCGTATGAATTAACCTTCAAGAGAGCAACTTATGACATATAGCGTCACATTCTATCGCGTGACAAACATTCTATCGCGTCACAATCTATGCATCACAAACATTCTATCGCGTCACATTCTATGCTGTCGTAAACATTCTATCGCGTCACATTCTATCGCGTCACATTCTATCGCATCACAAGCATTCTATTGTGTCACATTCTGTCGCATCACAAACATTCTATCGCTTCACATTCTATGTTGTCACAAACATTCTATCGCATCAAATTCTATGGTTTCACATTCTATTGCGTCACAAACATTTTATCGCATCACAATCTATCGCTCACATTCTATCGCATCACAAGCATTCTATTGCGTCACATTCTACCATGTCACAAACATTCTATTGCTGCACATTCTATCGCGTAACAAACATTCTGCCGTGTCACATTCTATAGTGTCACATTCTATCACATCACCAACATTCTGTGGCGTCACAGTTATCACGTCACAAACATACTATCGTGTCACAAATATTCTGTCACGTCAAAAACATTCTATTGCGTCACATTCTATCGCGTCACATTGTATTGCGTGACATTCTATCGTGTCACATTCTATCGCATCACACTATCGCATCACAAGCATTCTGTTGCATGACATTCTATCGCGTGACAAACATACTATCGCGTCAAAATCTATGCATCACAAGCATTTTATCGCATCACATTCTATGCCGTCGCAAAAATTCTATCGCGTCACATTCTATCGCGTCACAAACATTCTATCGTGTCACAAACATTCTATCGCGTCACAATCTATCGCGTCACATTCTATCGCATCACAAGCATTCTATTGCGTCACATTCTATGTTGTCACAAACATTCTATCGCGTGAAATTTTATGGCGTCACATATTATGTCGTCACAAACATTCCATCGCGTCACCTTCTATTAAGTCACATTCTATCGCATCACAAACATTCTATTGCGTCACATTCTATCGCGTCACAAGCATTCCATCGCGTCACATTCTCTCGCGTCACATTCTCTCGTGTCACATTCTCTCGTGTCACAAACATTCTATCACATCAGAAACATTCTATCGCTTCAAATTCTATCACATCCTTTCTGTCCCGTCACATATCACATTTAAGCAACCTAAGCCCCCAAGCAAAAAGGTCACATTTTTCCACTGAAGTCCAGAGAAGTGGAACATTCCCTGCCTGGTCACATGTTAGCTTATAATCTAGAGGTGTGCAATGCTGAGGGAGATGTCTTCCATCTCAGGGTCCAAAAGCAGAATGGATCCCCCCCAGGCATTCCCTTGGAAGGAATTTTTATGTCATCCCAAATTTATTCCTTCTAGATTCCCTGAGTAAGAGAACTTCTCAACAGTTGATTCATGTAGGACCACCATGCTCTTTGTTATTAAAAGAAAGTTAACACATGACCTTCTTACCTTTCTTTTTCTAAAATAAGAGCATTTCTTTCCACAGAGCTTTCCCTTTCCTCCCATTAGCACTCCACAGGCAGTGTCAAGGCCACACACTTCTAAAGAGGTCCTGCAGTAGGCAGCGCTTTGTTTTGTACAAGTTGGAAGTTGTCTGTGCCCATTTCAACTGGCATGACCTCTAGGTACCACCCAAATCTTTCCTGAGTGCTTTCCTCAGGGCCTTCCTGAGCTCCTTGCTCTGCAGATTGTAGGTGAGGAGATTGACCAGGGTGGTGAGGATGGTGTAGAAGGAGAACACCTTGTTGAGCTGTCTGAGTCTGCAGGTTCTGGGCAGCATGTGGACAATGATGAGGGTGCCATAGAAAACAGTGACGACAGTGAAGCGCGAGGAGCAGGTGGAGAAGGCCTTCTGCGTGCCCATGCTGGAGGGGATCCTCAGGATGGCAATTATGATGGACACATAGGAGGCCAGCGTGATCAGGAAGGGGAAGACTGAATCCAGGAGAGTCAGGATGAAAGTTACTATTTTAACTACACTGGTGTCAGTGCAGGCGAGCTCCAGCAAAGGAGTAAAATCAGAGAAGAAGTTGTCAGTTGCAGCAGGGCCACAGAACTTTAACCTTGATAAGAAGACACTATAGACTATAGACTATATACTATAGACACTATAGACTATAGACTATAGACTACTATAGAAAAGACCAAACCCCCAGCCAAGACCCAGCTGCCATCAGGAGACAAACCTTCCAGGTCATGAGGCTTGCATAGAGCAGGGGCTGGCGTATGGCCAAGTACCGATCATAGGACATGGATGCCAGCAGGAAACACTCACTAGCTGCAAAACGAATGAGAAAATAGATCTGAGTCACACAACCCTGAGCAGAGATAGTCCTGTCCCCAGTCAGGAAGCTGGCCAACAGCTGGGGCAGGATGGTGGAGCTGCAGCAGGTCTCTACAAAGGACAGATTGCCCAAGAAGAAGTGGGCATACATGGGGGCACACATGGGGCTGTGCAGATGCCGGTCTGCCACCACCAGCACAACAACGAGGCTGTTCCCAACCACGGTCACCAAGTAGATCAGGAGCAAGAGGAGGAAGAGTGGTGTATGGAGTGAGGGGATGTTCCCCATTCCCAGCAGGAGGAACTCACTTGATGATGTGCAGTTATTCCCTTTCTCTTTCTCCATACGATGTTGTATGTGTACAACATCGACAAGGGTGACTATGAACTACTTGATGCCTTCTGTGCTCTTCAGCCATGTTTCCTAGGGCCACACCTCAGTCTACCATGTCTCTATTCTTTCCCTCGCATAATAGAGCAGAACTGTGAGGAAAGAACTGAGTCTAAGGAAATGCCAGGCCAAAAATCTGGGCATCTGAGGGAAAGAGTAAGTATGTGCGTGAGAGCTCACAGCACAAGTCTGGAAAAGCCAAGTGGCGGTGACCCTGCTGAGGTGCCAAAGATCCCAAGCCCTGAGCCGCAGGGCTGGATTCGGCCTCCTTTACTTGTATGTGGACTCCTGACATATTGCACAGAGTAAAATGAATTTCTGTGGGAGAAGTGGAGAAAGAAAGTAGAAATAAATCAAAAGGGGAGATTCGGGTCAGGAGTCTCAGCACTAAACATCTCTAACTATAGGTACGTTTACCACTTCTCTGGAAAGGCCATTTCTTCCATGACCATCAGCACCTGAGGGCATGCTCCTGATGGACTCCCATAAGCACTCAAGATGTTCCGTGCAGCCAGCTGGAGGGGCACAGGTGGGACCCAGCCCTTCCTGTTCCTCCCAAGCATGTTGTTTGAGGAAGTGCTGGAAGAGCATGCCTGACGGGATCCTCATGGCACTGCCCTGCCTGGGGCTGTGAGAATAGCCCTGCACACAATTCCTGGACTAGGCACTTGGAGACAAGCAACCAACAGTGCTTATGGCAGTCCATCAGGAGCATGCCCTCAGGATGGGCAAAGAGACGTCAGGCTCAGGAGTCTCAGGAGCTGGCCACTCCAAGGACAGAGGAGAGGGGACAGAGGTTCCAGGCTATGGCCTGCAACTACCGCCTCCACACCCCTATGTACTCCTTCCTCCTCAACCTCTCCCTCCTTGACCTTGTCACTGTCTCCACCACTATCCCCAAATCCATCACCAATTCCCTGTGGGACAGCAAGTCCATTTCTTACTGGGGATCTGCTGCACAAGTCTTTCTACTTGTCTTCTTGTTAGGAGGAGAGTATTGTCTTCTTACAGTCATGGCCTACGATCGCTATGTTGCCATCTGCAGACCCCTGTGCTTTGGGACCCTCATGAGCAGCAGAGCTTGTGTCAAAATGGCAGCAGCTGCCTGGGTCACTGCTCTTCTCTACTCTGTGCTGCAAACTGCCAACACATTTTCAATAACATTGTGCCAAGGCAACAGATGGACCAGTTCTTCTGCAAGATTCCCCACATCCTCAAGCTCTCCTGCTCACACTCCTACCTCAGGGAAGCTGGGCTTATTGTGGTTAGTGCCTGTTTGTTTTTTGTGTTTTATATTTTCATCGTGCTGTCCTACGTGCAGATTTTCACTGCTGTGCTGAGGATCCCCTCTGAGCAGGGCCAGCACAAAGCCTTTTCCATGTGCCTCCCGCACCTGGCTGTGATCTCCCTATTTGTCAGCACTGCATTGTTTTGCTTACATGAAGCCCCCCTCCATCTCCTCCCCAGCTCCGGCTCTGGTGGTGGCTGTTCTGAACTCAGTGATGCCTCCAGCAGTGAACTCCCTCATCTACAGCATGAGGAACAAGGAACTCAAGGATGCACTGAGGAAACTGGTTCAATGGCTCCAATGGCAGCACCAATAACCATTCCATATGCATCCTCTCATCAGTCCCATGTCATCTGGCATCAAGGACCTGTGTGATTCATTTTTTTTTCCTTACTTCTCACTGATACTTTCTTGTGAAAAGAAAGAAAAAAGTTTTTATTTGTGCCATTTCTCTCATTTGAATATAACTCACAGACTATGTTGAAGCAGGGAGCTGGGCTTCCCCCTTCACCATCAGAGATGGGAGAACCTCAGAGCCTGCTAGTCTGAACTCCCTTGGATGCCTGCAGTGCAATGAGGAGATTTTCCTTTTGCAAGGTCTCTTTTGGCACTGACCTCAAGGGAGCTCAGGGGCACAGAGTCGGGTGCAGGCGAGTACAGGTGGGGTGAGACCATGGGTCCCATGTCCACTAGGAGAGCTCAGCTCCCCTGGCCACAGTCAGGGTGTGATCTTACAGCCCACTTCTGCAAGGGTGCAAGCAGCTGTCACCATCAGCTGGTCCCTTGCCTCTCCAGCACTCCAACACTACAAGTGGAGGGGGACTAGGTTGGATGGGAGTTAGGCAGCAGCTTGTGAGAACAGATCCTGAGCTTGCCAGTATCCTCATACCACTGCCACAGCAGGCCTGTCCTTGCTGCAGCTTTGAGTGGGGGCTGCAGCTTTACTGGAGTCATATCCCTTCCCAGCAGCAGGAATTTCCCTTTTTGGAGCTGTTCTCTTCATTTCCATGCTGGACTTCTCTGCTCCATTCTGTGGATATAACCCAGGAGTTCTCATAACGTGGTGGGTTTGGGTTGTGTCACTAAGTTCATGTGTTCTGGAAGTACAGCAGGACGAGGCAAAGGGCACCCTTATGCCAGACCTGACCTCCATAATAATAATAATTTCCATAATAAAAGAGAATCTCCCCTGTGACGTGCCTGAAGTCTGACCTTTCTTCAGAAGATGGAGTCAAAAATACCCCCATGGGATTGCACAGCTAAGGATTTGGCGTTCTGCTTGTGAACTCCATGGGATCTGGGAGGAAGCTCACTGTCTGTGGGTGACCTGTTGGGGACTGAGGGCTGCTCTCAGAGTGCATTTCTCAGTGACCAGTGCCAGTGGAGATGGGGAACGGTCTCTGAATTGCCTGCCCAGGTCTATCGCACAGATGGCAGTGCTGATGAAAGAGAGATACTCACCCTTCTGGAGGGGAATCTGAGTCCCAGGAGAGCTCAGAGGATCTCCAGGGACAACATGTGCCTGGGGGTGGGCACTGAGCGGAGCCTCACAAAGTGAGGGACAGTCCATGGTGGAGAACCGGAAGGTTAAGCATTAACTCCCGGTACATATGGCCAAAGGAGGACTCTGCAATCCCCGGAGAGGCAGTAGAGACTCAGGAGACTCCGGGAAGGGTCTCTAGAGGGTGATTCCTGCACCTTCAGTGAAACAACACAGGCTGGAGCTGGTGCCCACCCGAACACATCTCCTGCCATTGCAAACACCTTGGGGCCATTCTGAGCACTGTGCAAGAGCACACGCAGCGGCCAATAATATCAGCGGTGGTGATCCCTGTCCAGCTAGGTCTGCTTCCTGCCCGACCAGCATGGCCCATGGCCCCACTGTAGGGCTGCTCCACGATGGAAGCAGAGTGGGGAGCCAAGGGTTCTGGTAAGGTAGACATGACAGTGACCCACTGATGGGAGGAGGCCATCCTGAAGTGCCCAGATAAGAGGAGCAGAGCAAGTAATGAGGGTCAAGCACAATCTGGCGATGGCCAGACAAGACTGGAGGCCTCCAACCAGCCCTATGTTGCCCAGGATCTTAGACTGGAGACCTCCAGAGGTCTCTTCCCACCAGAACTACTCTGCAATTCCATGAATTCTTGCTCCTCACCCTCTGCTCCAGCACAGCTGCCGGGGAAAGGTAAGTCCAACTGGGAGAGCCTCAGGGGAAAGAGCCAAAGATCCCTGGCTCACCCTTAGGTGTTGGAAAACTCCCTCTTGCATCTCGAGAAGTTCCATCTGCCTCTTCCACCCTGCCCTGTGCTCCCCTTCTGCTGGCCGAAGCGGAGTCCATCATCGCCTGGGGACTCTCTTCCCCATAGGGAGGAGAGAGAGGGCCTTCACCAGCCCCACACTGCCTTTTCCACCCTCAGCCTTTGCAGCTGTGCGTGCCTGGGTCTGCCCACTTCCCTTCACCATGATCATGGCTGCACTGAAGCCCATGAAAATTCTGATGCTCCTAACCTCAAGCAAAGATCCACCCCACACCTGGAGCCTGGCCAGCCACAAAGTCGTCAGCCATCCAATGTCCCAGCTGTGCTACCAAGGGCAGGAGTCTTCACCTCAACTGCCTTGTTCATCCTCTGCTCTGGGCACCACTGCTGCTGTGCTAGATTGCCGAAGGCAGCTCCAACTCCCTTGAGGGCTGTGCTGGAGACATTCGGGAGCAGGCTTAGGTGTGGCTGGCACTGTGAGGGTGGGTTGGGAGAAGGCAGGTCCCCTCTATCATGATGGGACTGTGGGGCTGAGGTGAGGCTGGGCAGAACGTTTCCCTGGGGAGCTCCTCAAGGAACCGCTGTGGGAGATCCTCCACTTCCATCCTGGCAGCAGCACCAGAGCTATGGCTGCTTGGGTGGAAGTGCACAGAGAGTAGAAGGGGCATGGGCTGCCTGGGGGAACATCGCAACCTTGTCCATGCAAGCAGGGAAGGGGGTGAGGAATGCCAGAGTTCAGCTGGAGCTGGCACCAGGGACCTCGGACATGGAAAGGGCTGGAGTATTATTAAATGACTCTTAAACGATCCCTCAGACTCTAGGGGTGGAGGCAGCCTGAGCACTCAGCCCTTGCACATTCTGGGCTGTGCCCCATGTGGTGGTGAGCAAACAGCTGTACTCCAGGATTTGCTGGGATCTGGTGCAAAAGAGAGGCCATGCAAGACTGGGATTTTCCCCTCTGCCGGGATACACAGACCTGTGTGGGGCTGGTCTGGGATGATGGCCCCTCGTGCAGCTTCCCCAGTGTGTCCATGCAACACAGCGAACACCCTAGGCTCTTCTCTCCTGCACCCTCCACGTTCTGGTGCCTTTCCCTTGAGACCTTCATTTGCCCCACAAGCACACAGCTCTGTGCTCCCACACTGCGCATTCACACACAGTAACTGAATGGCAGCATTTTCCCTCTCCCAGGGCCATGTGTTCTTGTGCCAGGCTCAGGTACTTGGTGTGTGTCTCCCAGGGAAAGGTACCAGGCGGGGGAGGCTGCTACAGATGGTGAGGATCCAAAACAACAGATTCTGGAGCTGGAGGGATTATCTGCACCCGAGGAGTGCCTCAGCGAGGCCAAGAGTTATAAATACCATCCAAGGCCACCTCCTCCGCCAGCTTAGAGGTGCTGCTGGGTCAAAATGGAGCCACTCTGGGTTTCTAGGCAAGATTTATCTTCTGCAAAGACTGTGATGTTTCCAACAGGAAAAGCATTACTGCCCCGAACTGTAGTCCCCGCAAATGTTTCCCAGGAGGACTCAGAAGAGAATTTCACCTTCCAAGCATGTTGAAAATATGAAAATGCCCTCCAGCATCGAAGAGCTACTGGTACTTCCTATGTCAAGACTTCCCCTTTCCAACCATTGGTGCTACTCAGAGCTACATACACAGGGGCTGACGTGTCCAAGCAGCAGAGACTTTGGTTTCTTCAGATTTCCTTCTGTACCAGAGGCTAGATGAGGCAATCATCTCCTTCAATTTCAAGTCATTTTTTTCTTTTCTTTTCCAAATACAGCTTCCAGGTTGGGAAGCCCCAAACGACAAGCCTGACTTGAAAGGTGGGAGAAGTCGGAAAACTGAGCCTGTAACAGCCTAATCATCTCCTCCTATGGTCACCAGCACCTGTGACATCAGAGACCCCAATGAGCCTCCCAGCTTGGAATCAGGCACAGAGCAAGAAGGGGAGGCAACTGCCTGGCCAGTGGCAGAGCAGCAGCTCACCTGACCGAATACAGCCAATTTGCAAGGGGCCACCACTACTCATGATTGTAAAGCATCAGAGCTGCAGGATGTGCAGGGGTTCTGCAGGCAGCAGCCCCATGGAGGGTTGTTAGAGTGGTTTTTAAGACTGTGGAATGATGGGGCAGAGGCTGCTTATTCTGCTAGAGAGGAGCTCAGTAGGATGGGGTCTCCGGACCAGGATCCCACCCTCTGCAACACCCTCCACATCCTGCAACTGCAAAACTGAGGTAGTCTCCTCCTTTCAGGGTCCAAAAAGTCCCAGAGAAGCCAGCCAAATCCCTGCTTGCAGGAACTCGGGGATAAGCCCATCCAGTGGACTCCAGGCACCCTGTTGGATCCAAGGCAGCAGAAGCCCAGCACAAGCCCCCTGCCCAGTGTACCCTGGGGGGCGGCTCAGGCCTCTCTGGAGAGCCCCAGCCCTGCAGGGAACAGCCCTTCTGGCCTGTTGTCTTCAGAGCCAGAAGCGTCCTCCCAAGCCATTCCACAGCCCTGTTGCTGCTGCTCAGCTGCTCAGGCTGAAGCGACCTCACAGCCGCTCTGCTGATGCTGTTCCTGCTGCTGGCCTATCCAGTACTCAGGCAGCAGTGACCTCACGGTCTGCACTGAGGGCATGAACCTGCTTCTGGCATGTCAGCAGCAGAGGCAGAGGGGACTTTACACGAACCAAAAGCAATGGAGAGCCTGCTGATGACATATAATCTATAGAGATGGAAGTGACCTCACAATCAGGATCAGAGCCATGTCCCTGCCTTTGACCTGTCAAGTACTCAGGCAGCAATGACCTCACAATGACCGTACAAGCCATGTGCCTGTTTCTGGCCTATCACCACCAGAGACTGAGGTGACATCACTAGAAGATACAAGAGCTTCCTGCTGGCCTATCAGGTACTGAGGCAGCAGTAACCTCACAATCAGAATGGAAGCCATGTGCCCGCTGCTGGCCTATCAGCACTCAGGCAGAAGTGACCTCACAAGCACAAACTTCTGTCTTCTCTCTGCTTCTGGCGTATCAAGTGCTGATGGAAAAATGATCTCAAAAACAGTATCAAAGCCACAAGCCTGTTCCTGGCCTCTGAGTAGCAGATACAGAGGAAACAGAAAGAATTTTCATGAACCAAGAGTCTGCTGTAGCCCACCAGCTTCAGAGAGAAGTGACTTCACAATATGGATCTAAGCCATGTGCCTGCTGCTGGCCTATCAGGTGCTTGGGTGGTGGTGACCTCACAAGTACAAACCCCAGCCATGTCCCTGGTGCTGGCCGGTCATGTTCTCACACACAGGTCACCATGTCATTCACTCCCACAAACCCCGGGAATGGTGTTCTCCAGGATTTGCTTGTCCTGCAGTGGCTTTCCAGGATCTGGGAAAGGGCGTAGGAAGTAGCAGGGACCTGGCAAAATGCACATGTCAGCACCATCACCTCATGAGCTATGGGACCTGTTCCTCTTCCCCTCAGTCCTTGGAGCAGCCAGCTCCTCTCCAGCAGGGTGACAAGAACCTGAGCTCTCCTTGCCCACCAGGAAGGCATGCTCCCATAAGCACTGTTGGTTGCTTGTCTCCAAGTGCCTAGTCCAGGAATTGTGTGCAGGGCTATTCTCACAGCCCCAGGCAGGGCAGTGCCATGAGGATCCCGTTAGGCATGCTCTTCCAGCACTTCCTCAAACAACATGCTTGGGAGGAACAGGAAGGGCTGGGTCCCACCTGTGCCCCTCCAGCTGGCTGCACGGAACATCTTGAGTGCTTATGGGAGTCCATCAGGAGCATGCCCTCAGGTGCTGATGGTCATGGAAGAAATGGCCTTTCCAGAGAAGTGGTAAATGTACCTATAGTTAGAGATGTTTAGTGCTGAGACTCCTGACCCGAATCTCCCCTTTTGATTTATTTCTACTTTCTTTCTCCACTTCTCCCACAGAAATTCATTTTACTCTGTGCAATATGTCAGGAGTCCACATACAAGTAAAGGAGGCCGAATCCAGCCCTGCGGCTCAGGGCTTGGGATCTTTGGCACCTCAGCAGGGTCACCGCCACTTGGCTTTTCCAGACTTGTGCTGTGAGCTCTCACGCACATACTTACTCTTTCCCTCAGATGCCCAGATTTTTGGCCTGGCATTTCCTTAGACTCAGTTCTTTCCTCACAGTTCTGCTCTATTATGCGAGGGAAAGAATAGAGACATGGTAGACTGAGGTGTGGCCCTAGGAAACATGGCTGAAGAGCACAGAAGGCATCAAGTAGTTCATAGTCACCCTTGTCGATGTTGTACACATACAACATCGTATGGAGAAAGAGAAAGGGAATAACTGCACATCATCAAGTGAGTTCCTCCTGCTGGGAATGGGGAACATCCCCTCACTCCATATACCACTCTTCCTACTCTTGCTCCTGATCTACTTGGTGACCGTGGTTGGGAACAGCCTCATTGTTGTGCTGGTGGTGGCAGACCGGCATCTGCACAGCTCCATGTACTTATTCTTGGGCAATCTGTCCTTTGTAGAGACCTGCTGCAGCTCCACCATCCTGCCCCAGCTGTTGGCCAGCTTCCTGACTGGGGACAGGACTATCTCTGCTCAGGGTTGTATGACTCAGCTCTATTTCTTCATTGGTTTTGCAGTTACAGAATGTTTCCTGCTGGCATCCATGTCCTATGATCGGTACTTGGCCATACGCCAGCCCCTGCTCTATGCAAGCCTCATGACCTGGAAGGTTTGTCTCCTGATGGCAGCTGGGTCTTGGCTGGGGGTTTGGTCTTTTCTATAGTAGCCACTGTCTTCTTATCAAGGTTAAAGTTCTGTGGCCCTGCTGCAACTGACAACTTCTTCTCTGATTTTACTCCTTTGCTGGAGCTCGCCTGCACTGACACCAGTGTAGTTAAAATAGTAACTTTCATCCTGACTCTCCTGGATTCAGTCTTCCCCTTCCTGATCACGCTGGCCTCCTACGTGTCCATCATAATTGCCATCCTGAGGATCCCCTCCAGCATGGGCATGCAGAAGGCCTTCTCCACCTGCTCCTCGCGCTTCACTGTCGTCACTGTTTTCTATGGCACCCTCATCATTGTCCACATGCTGCCCAGAACCTGCAGACTCAGACAGCTCAACAAGGTGTTCTCCTTCTACACCATCCTCACCACCCTGGTCAATCTCCTCACCTACAGTCTGCAGAGCAAGGAGCTCAGGAAGGCCCTGAGGAAAGCACTCAGGAAAGATTTGGGTGGTACCTAGAGGTCATGCCATTTGACATGGGCACAAACAACTTCTAACTTCTACAAAGCCAAGTACTCTGTACTGCAAGATCTCTTTAGAAGTGTGCGGCCTTGAGATTGCCTGTGGAGTGCTAATGGGAGGAAAGGGAAAGCTCTGTGGAAAGAAATGCTTTTATTTTAGAAAAAGTTAAAAAGGTCATGCATTAACTTTTTCTTTGATTATAAGGAGTGTGGTGTTCCTACATGTATCAACTGTTTTCTTTCTCGGAGAATCTGGAAGGAATAAATTTGGGATGGCAGATGAATTCCTTCCACGGGCACACCTGGGGGGATCCATCTTGCTTTTGGTCCCTGAGATGGGAGACATCTCCCTCAGCATTGCACATTTCTAGGGTAGAAGCTGGCATGTCAGCCGGCAGTGAATATTACATCTCTCTGGACTTCTAAGGAAAAATGTGCCGTTTCTGTTTGGGGGCTCAGGTGGGTTAAACCCACCTCAACTATATTCCCTCCTTTGGCTTGGCACAACCTCAAGGACCAGCTAGGGTTACAACAAGTGGTTGGATGGGGTGAGCACTCATGCCTTCTCCAGCAGCAAGAGGAAATGGAAAAGCCTGAGTGAGGCAGGCAGTTCCTGTTGCTGAGGGTTAGCAAAAGAGATTCAAGCAACACCTGGGCCTCCCTCTTCCACACTGTCCCTGTCCACTGAGGTAACAGCAAAACCCACTCCATCTGTTCTTCTCTGACTCCAGCTGCAGCTCTGCTCCTCACCCATCACCTTCTTGTAGGGAGATGGCACTATCATCCTTCCTCCCAACTCCTTTACTCTTGGAGCATCAGGCTTCTCTCCCCAGCCCTCATTCCTATTGCAAAGCTTTTACCAGTCCTCCAGAGCCTAGGACAGGGGTGGGCCTGGGGACCACATTCCACATGCATCTCAACTCCTTTATCTCCCTGTGCTATGGGACCTTGGGAGTCTCATCCTACTTGATGGTATTTGCCACCAAGAAACACTCCTGAATCCTCTTCAGCTTTCTCACCAAGAGTCACAAGTCCTCTTCTGAAAAGCTGATCTCTCATCAGTCAGGCGTGTGCTCACCTTTTGCACAGGGCTACTGGGGTTATCCCACCCCAGGTTCAAGACTCTCTCCTTTCCTTGCCTGAATTTCAGGAGGCTCCTGCCAGCCCAAATCTGCAGTGCGTTGAGGTTCCTCTGAATAGCAACCAGCCCTCTAGAGTACTGAGCAGCAGATGAGAGAGACCAGAGCTCTCAGGTCACTGATGGATGGGCACTGAGTAAACCTTCCCACTATGGACCTGCAGAGGATCAAGCCCCGATCCATTAACTGATCACAAGGGCACAAAATTATCCGGGGTCTCCTGGGAAAGGGGAGACTCTTCCGGGGATATTGGAGAGAGGCTGTCACACTGCGTAGAATTTGGTCTGGCATGTTTTACGAGGATTAGGGGAATGTAGAAAGCTTATTCTGAGATGTCCACGCAGAAGGCCAAAAGTGGGGAAAAGAGGAGATCCAGGGGAATCAAGAAGAGGAAGAATGGTGAAATGGAAGGGAGGGGCAAAGAAAGGGAGCAGTTCCATGTCAACAAGCTGCTGGTCAGTACGCTTGTCTGGCTGACATAAGGGTATGCATAATGTGAGAGCATCTGCTTCATGAAGATTATCTGGTCTCAGACCATTCCAGTGCAAAAGGGATAATAAGTAAAGAGAAAGCACTTAAAAAACCCACATAGACATAAACATGATAGACAAGGAGTAACAGAGATGATGCCGAGACCAACATTCCCCAGTCATTAATTGATGTGTCATGAAGAAAGTACAAGCGTAGCTTTGGAGAGGGCCAACCTAGAGTTTGTAATAGATAAGAAGTGGGAAACAAGACATTAAGACTTTGGATATTCAAGAGGTGCTTGGGGGGCTGTGCAAAACTGACTAAGGAATGTCTAGGGAAGAGGATCAGGGTGGAACAAGGATCTGAGGTAACATCTTTTCAAAACTGACTTGCTGACCACTGGCAGAAAAAGGAGCCAGACTGATTCACTGGGCTTATTTCTGTGTCTCCCTCAGAAGAAGACAGATCATCTTCCAGATTCTTCCAGATCTTCCGCTGTCTCTCTAATGATGACAAAGTGAGCCTAGACCACAATCTGAGATACTCAGTTTGGCATGACGTGACACTCACATCCTGCTCTGGAGGATCACTGTACTGTGATGGTAGCACACTGGAGAGCATCCAAAACGCCTTCCAGATACCTGGATGCACCCAAAGAGTCCCTAGGCATCCTTCAGATGGTGTTCAATAAAATCCTCCAGCATGCCTTTAATCTCAGTGCACAATTGCTGCTCAATATGTTTGTTGTCGTTTAAACTTTTAAATAGTGCTATTGTCTGCCTGGCTTGCACTTCCATCACTTTAATTTGTTTTAGATCTTGGCTCTTGAACGTCTGACACATCCTTTTGCAGGGGGGAGCGGAGGCACACAGAGGTTGAAAAGGTCTTAGTAAGTTAGATCTATGGATGCTATGGCCCCTATCAGTTATGATCAGAGCAAGGAAATGCACTATGGAGTTGATGTCCTCAGGACATTTATCGTGGTCAGGTGGGATTACACACATAACCCACATAGCATTTTAATCTGACCTAACTCCTCATACTTCCCTAAGAAAGAAAGAGGAAGAATCAGCATTTCTAGGACATGAATCACCCTGTTTTCAGAGAAATAATTACAAATTACTGAGGAGAAACATTCGTTCAGAGCAGATCCAACATATCCGTGTGTAAGACTCACATACACCCAATGGGAGAGCCTCCCAGGATGGCCTTGCAGACTGAGGATGGGAGTTACTGCCTATGGGTGTATGAGAGTCATTTTGGAATGCTGGGATGGTGCAAGACTTACTATGGAGTGTTTAGGGAAGGATCAAAGGTAGGAAAAGGGCAGTAACCAAGACAAGCCACCAGTAATCTCCATGACGCTGCTCTACCAGGTATGGATTGAAAAGGGGCCTCACATTAAGCCCTGAAACTGTGTCCCTGCAGTTGTCCTATCAGCTACTGACTCACCGCAAGTGGGCAGCAAGTGGCAGCAGCAGCAATGTGCATACCAAGGCTACATTGACTTTACACTCAGCCTCGAAGCCATGTGCCTACTGCTGGCCTATCACGGACTGAGGCAGAAGCACCTCCCAATCTGCACAAACAGCAGGTAGGTGCCTCTCCCTGGCCTCTGAGGTGCTGAGGCAGAAGTCACCTCACAGTCAGCACCCAAGCCAGGTGCCAGCAGCTTGCCTATCAGGTACTGAGGATAAAGGGACCTCACAAGCACCCATCCTCCCCATGAGCCTGCTGCTGGCCTATCAGGTACTCAGGCAGAAAGGACCTCAAAGTCCACACTGAAGCTATTAATCAGTTTCTTGTTTATTTGGAGAATACACAGAGGTGACAGCACAGGAACCTGCACCAACCAAGAGCCTGCTGATGGTCAATCAACCCCAGAGAACAAAGTGACCTCACAAGCAGCATCCAAGGAACGTGCCTTCTACTGACCTGTCATTAACATAGTCCCGAGTGACACGTATCATACATGTGCCTTTAACTGACCTATCAGGCACACCAGGGGAAAAAAAGTCACTCTGAGCATCCAAGCCATGTTCGGCCTGGCTGTTTTCACGGCCTGCCACCTTCTGCTGGCATATGAGGTACTCAGGGAAGTCAGACACGCTGGAATGGCCAGATGTGACTGCATGTCTTAAACTCTTTATTTGTACTTCAGAGATAACAGTGGGACATCTGTGCTCCCAGCTCTCCTGGGAACCACTGCTTACAAACATGTGTCTTGGGTTTCATGACTCTCACCACTTCTCCCCAGTGGGGAAGGTGAGCAGCCCACTGGTTGCTCCCATGGGAGACAAGTGAGGCTTTCTCCCACCTGCAACCATACGGCTGTTGCTTCCTCTCCCTCTCTTCAGAAAGAGCAGGAGAGGGGGAACAGAGCAGCTTCCGTAAAATGCTAGCAACAAACTCCCTCCAGACACAAGAGCCGTTGGGACAGGTCTATGCAGCGGGAGGGGACTAGCAGTTTCCCAGGGTGTGTCCTCAAGGCAGGAAAAATCAACAGGAACTTAAAGACAACTGGTCATCCGTCAGAAACAGCCATGAGTCTGCCTGTCTGCACAGCTCTCTGGATCACCACACCAAAGCCACAGGCAGGACAAATCCCCAGAGCCATTCCCTTCAGGATGCAGGACACTCGCCACTTGCACACTCCCCAGGCACTGCTCTGCTCACTGCCTTCCCTTGGCTACTCAGCCCAGACACACACAGAAGCTCTTGTGGTGACACCAGAAAGTGGCCAAGGCACTCTGGGCTCACAAGGCATGTGGAAAAAACTGAGCACAAGACCAGGGCCACAGCTGGCTCCTTGGGCAATGCTGCTGCTTTCAGAGGGAAGGATGCTGCTCCCTGTGGGCACAGCAGGCTGCTGCCTCGTCCCTGGACCCCACCATGCCATGAACCTCCACCTGGGGACAATGGTTAGGGGATTTCTTTTCTAATGCTGAAGTTACAGACACAATTCAGAAATGCTTGGAGGTCCTGCAGGTCTCCTGAGCCCAAAGCAACCTCTGTCCCTTTCCTTTCATCAGTTGGGCAGGGAGGCTCTGTGAAGGGAGAAAGGGTGCAGAGTCTTTGAACTGAGACCCAAGCAATGAGACCACCCCAGACTGGAGGTCTGCTGAAATGCCAGCTGCCCTGGGGGCACAGGCTCTGGAGCAGGAGACCTGGCTCTGTACCTGTACTCGTGGGGCACTGGCTGATGTCTTAGTGCCACCTGCTGCCTGGCACTGGGCACATCTTCATCCCTTGCAGGGTGAGAAGCCCAAGCACTGCGAGACTTCCTCAGCTCACACACAGGAGGCTTTCAGGCACTTAGACATAGGCCTTCAAGACATGCTGCACTTTAAGAAGAGAGTCTTTAATTCATCTTACTGGCCATTTTATAGCCCCATAGGAAAGGAGGGGCACAATAGCATTTGCTGAGCAGGCCAGTAGTAATAGCATTTGTGACATGAGGAAGCAGAAGGAGAGCAGAGGTACCAGGAGGTGAACTCACACCCTGTCACCCATGGAAGCCAGGTGCATTGAGGGGAGCCTTCGCATCCATATGTAGCCTCACCTCAGTCACTTGCAGCTGCTTTCAGAGGGTCGCGATGTTTGCAAAGATGTTGACAGCTACAGGGATGCACCCTGGCATCCTCCCTCCATCCATGCGGGCACTGGAACTGCACTGGGAGCCTACATGAGTGGAGGAACCTAGAAGAAAGAATTGGAGGGTTATCATCAGTTCTGCTGACCTAACATACTCACAGCAGCCTGGGGCAAATGTCTCCCCTCTGTACTGAACCGAACAATCATCAGAGCACAGACATCTGGGCCCTTGGAGACACTGGACTCCTGGTTTTGGCAAAACTAAGACTCTTTTTTTGGATGCTTGGTCTTGTCTGAGCTTCCCAGTTCCTGAAAGGCACTGACACACAGGAGGAAGTCCAGCACAAGGACACTAAAATGGTCAGGGGCTGAAGCATGGGGCAGATAAGGAGAGGCTGGAAGAGCTGGGTATGTTCAGCCCAGGCAAGAGAAGGCCCAGAGAGATTGTGAATCTCCATCCTGGGAGATATTCAGAACTTGACGGTACAAGGACTGGAGCATCCTCACCCTCTGGGCCATGCCTTGATCAGGCTGCTGGACCCCCACCTCCACAGGTCCTCCACCATTGCAGGCTCAATACATTTGCTATTTTAGGACTGCATTCCCAAGGGACCAGTGGCTTTGGTGCTGCCACCTTGAGTGCTGACCAAAGACAGGCACCTCAAAGCCACCCATCACCCCAACGGGTCTGACTTCCTGTGAGTTCGCATCCCCACTATCTGTAAGGGTCTGGGCAGGCACAAAGAGGAGAAATGGCTCTGACTCATTTGAGTAACTCCCCATCTCTCTGAAGGACTCGAATGGCTTAGGGCCTGCGATGGGAAGATGCAATGAGTGTCCGGATTCAACAGAAAGTCATTAAGGCATCAGCAAACAGTGAGCATCTCTGGGTCACACAAGGATGCTCCAAGGAGGGAACACGGTCACCAACAATCCCCACATCACATCCCCAAGAAGGACACTGTGACGGCACACTGGGCCCTGGGAGTGAACTCAAGTCCTCACCTTACAGTGCTCCCTTCTCCCAGCCTGGCAGGGCTCCCATAGCACTGCTCCCTCCAGACATCTCCTCCTGCACACAGCACCAACACACTGGGGTCTCCACCCCCTCCACAGGGCACCCACGTGCTGTGACACACTGCCTCCCGACATGCCTCACAGAAGGTGTGGGAGAGCCAAGCTTGTTTTTACCCATTTTTGGTGCAAGACACTGTCCTCTAAACCGGCACGAGGGGGCAGGCTGGAGGAAGGACCATTTCTCTTTCCTCTCTTACAAAGTATTTGACCCTCAGGGCTCCCCTCATGGGCACCCTGACTTCTCAGCACTGCAGGGAGACTATCCCCTCAGGCCTCAGCAGGGACGAGATCGAAAACAAGAGTGGTTACACTGCAAGAGCTCTGGGACTCTCCCCTCAAAAAAGGAGGGGCAACTCTAAAAGTGCTCAGGCAGAAAACACCAAGGGTCAAGGGCTTCAAGCACACAGGGTCCTCAATGCCTGCCCAAAAGATGGCAACTTCCTTGGACGACGGCTGTGCTCACCACCACTCCCTTGGCTCCAGCTACTTGCAGCAATGCATCTAGAGCTAAGTGGGGCTCCTCACACCCATTCAAGGCTCAGGAGAAAACACAGCGCCTTGCCCATGTCAGCAGTGGCAGCACCTAACAACACCACACCTAGCACACTCCTGCCTGCATGTGGGCTGCTCTCTTGTGTCCCTGCTGCAGCGCAGACAGCAGGATGATGGGAGAATTCAGAGACTGCAGCTGGGAGGAGGAGAGGTGCAGCCCTCGCAGGGCACTCTTGCTTGGCTCGCCTACTCAAAGGGACTCCTTGCCTAGGGAGATCTGGCACAGCAAGGGACCAGCACCTTCCAATTCATCTCCTAGGAACATACTTACCCGTATATAAAGACCCTCTCTCCACAAAGCTTTCACTCCTCCAAGGAGCTTCCAGCACACTAATGCCCAGCCAGCAATGAGCAACACACATGGCCCTCTCCTCCCTCAGCAAACTCTGCTGCAAGGGAAAGCTCTCATGAAGAAAAGCAAGCAAGCAGAAAGGGAAAAAGCAGCCTTGGTTCACACTTCAGAGCAAGCAGAAACACTCCCTGCCCTTTAGGCAGCATCCTGCCTGCACATCCTGGCAAGAGCTGAGGAAACACAAGGCCTGAACCTCATCACACACAAGGCAGCAGGCTGCCAGCATCCCTGCCTCACACCACCTGGGCAGCCTGGGCCCTGCAAGCCAAGCCACCTCCTCACCACACAGTGATCCTCATCCCCTCAGCCTAAGGCACTCCTCACAAAGAGCACTGCTCTCTCCAGACACCTCCTCCTGTGATGAGCACCAGGACACTGGGGTATCGTCTCTGCCCACCACAAGGTACCCCACCACTCTGACACACCACATGCCCACTCCTCACCTCACAGAGGGCTGCCACCCATCATGCAGCTATACATCAGGGACACAGGGCAAACGACCAGTCATGGCAGCAGCTAGGGGACCCTCAGGACACATCAACCCTCAGAGATATCATCCACATCTTGGAGAAAAAGCTCAACAGCCCCCTGGGGTTTTGATGGGGCAGAGTTTTCTGCAGCACACAGACACTGGAAATCAGAGATTCCCAATGTCACTGCTCGCACCAGCTCTTAATTCATTTAGAAGTATAAAAATTCTGGCTGGACTCCCTCAGAGACTGGTGCAGGGGTGCAAGCCTGTCCTGAGGAACAAGCCCCAAGTCAGACTCCAGGTCTGCGCTTACAGCCGTGAGGCTGACTCTGGCCCATCAGGGACTCAGGAAGAGATCACAGTCACCACCACAGCCGCGTGCCTGTCACAGGAGCTGGGGAAAGGCCTGCAAGTGATTCTGGGGAGCATTTCCTGACAGGAGCATCACACGGAAGCAGCGACCATGGGGCTGGAGGCAGCAGGGCCTCACGGCCCAGGCAGAGGGAGAAGCCGCCCCACAGCACAGGCGTCTGGCTCCTTCCGCAGGGCTGAGCCACAGGCTGCGCTCCGATTGGCTGGCAGAGCCGTCAGTCAGACACAGCCCCGCCCCCTTCCCTTGCATCCCTTGGGCGCTGCCATGGCAACGCTGTGGTCCTGTGTGACGCTCCCCTCTCCTCCCCACCGTGGGACGGCGCCATCTTCTGGGCGGCAGCGTTGGGTGCCATGGGGCCTTGGGGCAGCCCGGCGCTGGGTGCCCGTGCAGATCAGGGCCCTGGGGCCCAGCCGCTGCCCCGCATGGCTGGGCTCTGCCGCAGGGGCCCTGCAGGGCTCCTCGCTGCCCTGCACCCTGTGTCCATGCCGGGCGTGGGAGGAAGCCCTGGGGCCTGTGCTGGTGCCAGCCCTGGTGCTGGCGTGGGCGCCCTGGGCATGGCCGGGACGCTGGAGCCCACGGGCAGTGTGCCGCTGCCCCCAGGGCAGGGCAGGGCCTCTCGCCCCTTCTGCCCCTGCCCCCTCCCCATGGCAGCCCTGGAGCTCGGCAGCCCTTGTGCTGTGCCAGGTCATGGCCAGGCAGGGTCTGCTATGTGTGGGGCTGGGCTGGGCCTTGGGGGGGGGGGTGTCACTCCACAGGGCTGAGGAGCCCCAGGAGCACAGGAGCCTTGGGGCTCAGGGCAGCCCCATTCCCAGGACCCAGCAGTCCAGGCTGCCACATTGTCCCCTGAACCAGGCAGCACCCTCAGGCAGGGCTCTTGTGGCAGCCCCCACACTGTCCAGCCACCCCACAGATCAGGGCCCACAGCCATTTTTGCAGTTAACTGTCTCTGTGGGACATGTCAGGAAGGAGCCCCTGCAGCCCTTACCCTTGGTGCAGAGCATAGGAGACGGGAATAAACAGCTGGAGTCTAAGCTGATAGTGTCAGTGCAGGAGCCTCCGTCTGGCTTGCTCCCTTGCCCTCAGCTCACCTCTCTATGCAGGGAGGAAGGATACTCTTCCTGTCTGGTCACCCCAAACTCCTCTCCAACATGTCCCTGCTCCTCTGCCTGTTAGCGAGCAGTCCCAACATGTTCCCGCTGCCTCCTGTCCCTGCTGCTTGCCATGAAGCAGCTCTGAAGGGCAGCAGTGGGGAGCATGAGAGCAGTGCCCAGCAGCACTTGGGCCTTGCAGGGAAGTGAGGACCTCACCGTGTCACCAGGGAGACCTTCCTGTGATGTGTCACATCCCACTGTGACCTCAGCTCGTGTCACTTGGGGGCTCAGTAGGTCATTGCCATGGAGATGGCACAGCGAGGGAGAGAGCACAGAGATTTCCCCTCACATCCTGTAAAGTAGTCACCTCCCCTCACCCCAGTTAAGTTCCAAATATTTCTAATAAACCCTTCAGGAACATCTCCAGATGGTGCCGAAAGATGTGAAATATTTAAAATGAAGCACTAGAGGGATCATTTTAGGATCCTGCACGAACAGGTCTCTGCACTGGGCAGACCTCTGCAGGAAGCTGGGGCTTGGGGGTTGGATTGGAGGTTGACACCTTTCAAAGACAGGATCAGAGTCATATGGCATCCACATGACAGCACAAAGTCTGACCACGCACTGACATGCTTTTAGTGAGCTTCAAAACTGGTTTATTCTGTGGTTCGCTTTGGTGAGCTTCAAAACTGATAACTACTGTGGGTCACTCTCTTTGTAGAAGTAGGCTGTAGAACAGCATAGGACAGGATGTGGTCTTCCGCCCTGAAGCACCAAAACAGATTCTTTGTTTTTAAAAGTGCTCAGCAAAGCTTTTCGTCTGCAGTGCTTGAGGTGGAGATGAGATACCACAAAAGAGCAAACGTGCCCTTAGTACACATCATCCAGAGAGCTTTACCAGGGACGCTGGTCCTTCCCAGGCTCCAAAGCCATAGGGGAGATCAGGTGGCAAATCTGGGGAAGTGTTCCCCTTTCCCATGAATTGTGTCCAGTTTTCCTCCTAGTTGAGCTTAGGGAAAGCAGTTCTCATCTTTGGACCTCTATTGGCCCCAGGCTTTTCAGCATCACCTCAGGGCAGTGCTTCTCCCCTGGGTACAACCCCTGACACCTTGCGTCCCCCTGGTGCCCTGCCTCTCCTGGGAAACTGTACTGCCTGGATCTCCCACCACACCTGCCTCTCCTGGGAGACTGTACAGCCCTGGCTCCCTGAATCCTCCACATTTTTGAGTCTGGGCTTCTGAGGACATGCCCACAGACTGCAGTGTTGCTGTCCAGGCTCCGGTGCAGAGCTTGTAAGACAGTGCTGCACCTCAGAACATGCATTTTGGCTCATTTATGTGTTTGCAATGGCAGCAGCTCCCATCTCTGCAGCTGCTGGAGTTTGAGAATGTCCCTACAACCAGCCTTCCTGCTCTTCCTCGTCTTTGCACTGTCCTGGGGTGACTCTTGCAGGAAGGCTCCATCCCCCTTGAATACTGTGAGAGATCACAGAATCACAGAATGGTTGATACTGGAGGGGACCTTTGGAGATCCTCTGGTCCCATCCTCCTGCTCAAGCACAGTCAACTAGAGCATGTTGGACAGGATTTTCTCCAGGTGCCTTTTGAATATCTCCAGAGAAGGAGACTCCACAGCCTCCCTGGGCAACCTATTCTAGTGTTCCGTCACTCTCACCATAAAGAAGTTCTTCCTTATATTCAGGTGGAACTTCCCGTGTTTCAGTTTTTGCCCATTGCCTCTTGTCCTGTCACTTGGCACCACTGAGAAGATTCCAGCCCCATCCACTTAATACCCTTCCTTACAGTATTTACAGACATTGATAAGATCCCCTCTCAGGCTTCTCTTCTCCAGTTTAAACAGGCCCAACTGTCACAGCTTTCCTTCATAAGAGAGATGCTCCAGTCCTTTAATCATTTTTGTAGCCCTACGCTGTACTCTTTCCAGAAGTTCCCACGTTTCTCTTGTACTGGGGATCCCAGAACTGGACACAGTACTCGAGATGAGGCCTCACCAGGGCTGAGTAGAGGGGCAGGATCACCTCCCTCAACCTGCTGGCAACAGTCTTCCTAATGCACCCCAGGATACCGTTGGCCTTCCTGGCCACAAGGGCACATTCCTGGCTCAGAGAGGTGGGCCTTTCCGGGTCACCACAAAAGGAAGGACTCCTTTACTTCTTTGGGTGCCTTATTCAGCCCTTGGCACCGCCTAGATGATGCTGTGATCCTCAGATCTGCACCTTTAGCTTTCTGCCCTGTCTACTTTGTGTCTACGCAAGCAGAAGGAAAGCTGGGCAGAATTCATGGGAAAGGGGAAAATTTCCTCGGATTTGCTTCCTAGTCTCCCCCATGGCTTTGGAGACTGGCATGGACCAGGGACCCAGATAAAGCCCTGTGAATGATGTGTATTAAGGGCACGTTTGCTCTTTTCTGGCATCTCCTCTCCCTCTCAAGCACCGCGGACGAAGAAACTTTGCTGAGCACTTTTAAAAACAAGGACAAAGCTTGCACCCTGTCCCATATTGACCTGCATCCTTTTATTCTACACAGAACAGCCACCCATAGGAGAAACCAGTGTTGAGGTTCACCAAGGCATCTCAGCACCTGGTCACACTTTATGCTGTCATGCGGCATGCCACATGACTTTGATCCTGGTCTTTGAAAAATGCCAAGCCTCAATCCAGCCCCCAAAGCCCAGATTCCTGCACAGGTCTACCCAGTGCAGACCAGTCAGGTCAGGAGCACAAAAGTGACCTCTCCAGTGCCTCATTTTAAATATTTCACAGCTTTTGGCATCATCTGGTGATGTTCCTGAAGGATTTATCAGATTTTTTGGGAAAATAACTTAGATGAGGGGACGTGATTCCTTTCCAGAACATGATGGGAAATCTCTCTGCTCTCTCCCTGGCTGTGCCATCTCCATGGCGATGACCTACTGAGGCCCCACGTGACATGAACTGAGGTCACAGTGGGACATGACATATCACAGAGTGGTCTCTCCCATGCCACAGCAGTGTCCTCACTTCCCTGTGAGCCCTGGGTGCTGCTGGGCATTGCTGTCACACTCCACCACTGCCCTTCAGAGCTGGTCCATGGGAAGGAGCAGGTACAGAAGGAAACAAGGTCACGTTGATATTGCTCATCAACAGGCAGATGAACAAGGGACATGTTGGAGAGAATTTTGGGCTGAAAAGACAGGAAGACCATCCTTGCTCCCTGGATGGAGAGAAAGATGAGAGCAAGGAAGCAAGGCAGATGGAGGCCTCCTGGACTGATACCATCTACTTGCATTCCATTTCCTTTTTCCCAAGGCTCCTGCACCTCTCCAGCAAGGATAAAGGCTTTGGGAGCTCCTTCCTGAGGTGTTGTATAAAGACTGTGAACTACAACAACGGCTGTGGATCCTGGGCTGTGAGGGTGGCTGGACAGTGTGGGGGCTGCCACAAGAGCCCTGCCTGAGGGTCCCATCTGGCTCAGGGGACAACCCTGGGGCAGCCCAGCCTCCTGAGTCCCAGGGGTGGGGCTGCCCTGAGCCCCAAGGCTCCTGTGGGGCCAGCTCCATCCTCTCATGGTAGGAGGCTATCCAAGGCCAGTGTTCCCTGGGTGTGAGTCCCCATTTGGGAATTGGCTCTGACAGGAAATGTGTCCTGTGTCCTGGAAGCTGGGGTGTCCTGCAGATCCTGTGGGGCTATATGTGTCTACTTCTTTAGGAGAACCAGTACTCCTTCCCCTTGGATCCTTTTATGCTTCCAACTTGTCAGAGCATGTTTTGGTCTCAGAGATGTTGTCCCCAGATGGCCACAGCCCCTGTCCTCCTGCAAAAGGGGGTCAAACCTCTGCACCAAAAAGTCTGTTTGCAAGGGCAGCTTGGAAACAGATGGAAGTGCCATCCCCATGTCATAGGTCCTCCACAGGTCCACCATCTCTAGCAACCTCCCCGGCCTGCTACCTTCCCCAAGAGATGCACACCAAATAGCTGAGCCTGGCACAAGCACACACGGTCATGGGAGAGGAAAAATGCTGCCATTCAGCTACTGTGTGTGAATGGGCAGTGTGGGAGCACAGAGCTGTGTGCTTGTGGGGCAAATGTAGGTGTCCTGGGAAAGGCACCAGGACATGGAAGGTGCAAGAGAAAAGAGCCCAGGGTGTTCCCTGTGTTGTATGGACACACTGGGGGAGCTGCCACAGGGCCATCGTCCTAGACCAGCCCCACACAGGTCTCTGTATCCTGACAGAGGGGAAAATACCAGCCTTGCAAGGTCCCTCTTTTCCCAGAAAATCCTGGAGTACAGCTCTCTGCTGACCCCCGTGTGGGGCATAGCCCAGGATGGGCAAGGGCTGGGTGCTCAGACCCCCTCCCCCTCCAGACTCTGGAGGGTCATTTAAGAGTCATTTGATAATACTCCAGCCCTTTCCGTGTATGAGGTCTCTGGTGGCAGCTCCAGCTGAGCTCTGGCTTTCCTCACTCCATCCTTGCATGCACAGACAGAATCTTGATGCTCCCCCTAGGCAGCCTGGCCACCTTCCATCCTCTGTGCGCTTCCACCCTCACACCCTGAGTGCTGGTGCTGGTGGCAGGACAGATGTGGAGGATCCCCGACAGCAGTTCCTGCAGGAGCTCCCCAGGGAAATGCTGTTCCCAGCCCCACCTCAGCCCCAGCTGCAGCATGACAGAGGGGAGCTGCCCTGTCCCAGTCCACCCTGATGGTGCCAGTTCCACCTCAGGCTGCTCCTGAAAGTCTCCAGCACATCCCTGGAGGGAGCTGGAGTTGCCTCAGGCCCCAAGGTAGTCTGCAGGCAGGAGGGCTTGACTTGGGCACAGCAGCGGTGGTGGTGAGAGCAGAGGCAGGAGCAGGGAAATTGGGGTGAAGACCCCTGCCCTCAGCTGCATGGCTGGGACACTCAACAGCTGATGTCTTTGTAGCTGGCCAGGCCCCAGCTGCAGGGTAGATCCCTGCTTGAGGACAGCAGCATCAGAATTTTCATGGGCTCCAGTGTAGCTGTGACTGTGGGGACAGAGCAGACCTAGGCAAAAACAACTCCAAAGGCTGGCGGTGGAAAAGGCAGTGTGGGGCTGGTGAAGGCCCTCTCTCTTCTCTCCATGGGGAAGAGAGTCCCCAGGCAATCCTGGACTCCACCTTAGCCTACAGGAGGGGAACACATGGAGGGTGGAAGAGGCAGACAGAGCCTCTGGGAGCAGGGGTGTAAGGGAGTTTTCCAAAGCCCAGGTCTGAGCCCGGGACCTTTGGATCTTCCCTCAACACTCTCCCAGCAGACTCGGTCTGCTCTGCCCTAGGTGCTTTCCTCCCCCTGCCACCCATGCTGATGCAGAGACAGAGGAGCAAGAATTCATGGAATTGCAGAAGAGTTTTGATGGGAAGAGACCTCTGGAGGTCTCCAGTCTGACCTCCCACACAAAGCAGGGCTGAGTGGAGCCCTCCAGTCCTATCTGGCCATCGCTGGACTGCACCTGATGCCAATTATTAGCCCCAAACCTGCTCTGCTCCTCTTGTCCAGGCAGTGTGGGACAGTGGGTCACTTCCCTGACTGCCTTGCCAGCACCCTTGACTCCTGGCTCCCCTTCCCGCATGGAGCAGCCTCACTCCTGCTGCTCCCAACAGCACCTTCTCTGTTGGAGGAACCCTGTCCCAAATGGTTCATAAGTAGGTGAGTGGTATCAGAGAAGGACCTTCTCTCCTGACTTTTCATTGTATAATCAGGCCCAGGCAGTTGCCCTTGCTTTTCCATCCACTGAAGAGTCTCTGTTCAATGTTACCTGAGTAGGGGGCCAAATCTGAAATTCTCCTCACATCTTTACATTGGCTGTCAGGCAAGAGTTTCTGCGTGGATACAGTCACTTTTATACCCACAACGTTCTCTGTGTCATGCTTGGGTTGCAGTTTTCCTGGCCAAGGCTTTCTAGACTGTAGTGAGGTAACAGGGCTGAGGTAGAGATGAGGAATTAGGTCAGCAGGACAAGGACAGGGTCAGGTCAGGACTTGCGAGGTGCAGGGCCAGGCACAGCTAAGCCCCACAGCGTTACTCAGGCCAGGCCCATGGAAAAGGGCAGCAGCTCCACATCAAGGGGGATGAGGTCCTGCAGTGAGGCCTGTCACTGTCTCCCGTGTTCTTGTGCCCGGCAGATCCTCCTCCCTGTCTGCCTGAAGCCCCTCCATGCCCACCTTGCTGCTGTGAACAGCATGAAAGCCCTGGCCTTGCGGCACCTCCGGCAGTTCCTGCTGCCCCGGAAACAGCGCTGCCTGCCCTGAGGTGATACACAGAGGAATCAAGCTCTCCTTCTCTTTTCCTTTCTCTGAATACTGCCCTGCTATTTTGCTGTGACGTCTCTGCTCCCCAGAGAAGCTTTCTCCTGGTCAGAGTATCCATGCTGGCCTGGCCATTCCTGCACCCCTGCCCTGTGCTCCCCGCAGTGCCCCAGGGTGGCGGAGGCTGGTGGATCAGTCCACCAGCACTGGTCACTCAGAGATGAGCCCTGAATCCAACCCTCAGTCCCTAACAGATCACATTGGGACTCTGAGCTCACCCCCCATATGCTATGTTCACAAGGAGAATGCCAGATTCCTTAATGGTGCATTCCCATGTGAATATTTTTGACTCTGTCTTCTGAAGAAAGACCAGACTACAGGTACATCACAGAGGAGATCCCCTTTTATTATGGAAATTATATTGTGGAAGCCAGGTATGCTGTGAGGGTCCTCAGGGCCTGCTCCTGTCTGAGCTCACAGAAATGCACACAGAAGCACCATGTTACAAGAGGACTTAGGCCATATACACATATGAGAACGGAGCAGAACAGTGTGGAAAAGAGGAGAAAAGGCCTAAAAAGAAAAACTCCTGCTTCTTTTGGTGGATGTTTCTCCAAGAAAGTTGCAGCCCCCCTGCAAAGATTGCTGTGAGGAAAGGCCTGCTGTGACACTTTGGGAATGGTGCTGTGCAGCAGAAGGTCTGTTCGCAGAGACTTCGAGCAGATTCTCCTCCCCTTCATTCCTGCTCTGCTTTGAGTGTTGGAGCTCTGTAGAGGGAAGGGAGTAGCCCACGGTGACAGCTGGCTGCCAGCCTCACAGGAGAGGGATGTGAGATCACACCCTGACTGTGGCCAGGGGAGCTGAGCTCTCCTAATGGACACAGGACCCATGGTCTCACCTCATTGGTATTTATCTGAGCCTGACTCTGGGCCCCTGAGCTCCCTTGGTGTCACTACCAAGAGACACTGCAAAGGGAAACTCCTCTCATTGCACTGGGGGCATCCAAGCGAGCTCAGCCTTGCAGGCTGTGAGGCTCCTCTGTTAGAGTTATACTGATGAAACCCTCAAATACTTAACAAGACTCAAGGACAAGGGAGAGAGGCTCTCGTAAAATAGTCTTGCAAAGTGCAACGAACTCCAGCCGAATAACCTTGAGAAAACCACAAGATTTTGAAGAATGTGAGGAGTCGACAAGACAAAAACAGCAGAACAACCCAGAGTAACCTAGAAGTTCATTAAGGCTTATTAACACACTAAACTACACACCCTTAAATGAATAATGAGACGGAAATGACATGATAATGATGTTACCACCTTCTTCTCTGCTTCTTAAGCTAATGAACAGGAATGTCAAAGCACAAATGCAGAGTGAATATGTGATGTAATAAAACTGTAACCAATAGAAAAATTATATATAAAGCACTCCCTGAAAAGTGTGTGTAACTAAAGAAAGAGAAAGGGAGAAGGTGTGCTAGCTTTGAGGATCTACCACCTAGCACCCATCTCTGTGCAGAAATGAAATAAACAAGTATCTCGACCCAGTGTTGCTTGCACACCGGGTAACAGCACCCAGTTTTGGGACAACACCTCCATCAGTGCTGATGCAGAGAGAAGCCAGGCTTCCTGCTTCAACATAGTCTCTGGGTCCAATTCAAATGAGAGATTTCTGGGGAGATGGAGTATGAACTGAACTTTTTGTTTGTTTTTAGTATGGATGCAAAAGAGACAAGAAGGAAATGCACAACACATAGCCTTGACTCTAGACATCCTAGTGAGTGAATGCACGTGGGCCAGTTATTGGTGCTGACCTTGTACCCACTGGATGAGTTTCCTCAATGAGCTCCTTGTTCCTCATGCTGTAGATGAGGGGGTTCACTGTTGGAGGCACCACCATGTACAGAACAGCCACCACCAGATCCAGAGCTGGGGAGGAGAGGGAAGGCGGCTTCAGGTAAGCAAAAAATATTGTGCTGACAAACAGGGAGACCGCAGACAGGTGCGGGAGGCACATGGAAAAGGCTTTGTGCCGGCCCTGCTCAGAGGGCATCCTCAGCACAGCAGTTAAGACCTGCACGTAGGACACCATGATGAAAATGAAACACCCTCAGCCTAAACAGGCAGTAATCACAATAAGCCCAACTTCTGTAAGGCAGGAGTCTGAGCAGGAGAGCCTGAGGATCTGAGCGATCTCACAGAAGAACTGGTCCCCTGTGTTTCCTTGGCAGAGAGGTATGGAAAATGTGTTGGCAGTGTGCAGGGCTGCATTGAGAAAACCACTGGCCCAGGCAACTGCTGCCATTTTGACACAAGCTCTGCTGCCCATGATTATGTTGTAGTGCAGGGGTCTGCAGATGCCGATGTAGCAGTCATAGGCCATGACTGTGAGAATACTCTGTTGAACATAAGAAAATAAAGAAAAAGACTTGAGCAGCACATCCCAAGTAGGAAATGCCTCTGGTGTCCCACAGGGAATTGACCATTGATTTGGGGACAGTTACAGAGATGGCACCAATGTCCAGAACAGAGAGACTGAGGAGGAAGAAGTACATGGGGGTGTGCAGGTGGTGGCTGCAGGTTACTGCTGTGGTGATGAGGCCGTTGCTCAGGAGGGCAGCCAGGTAGGTGCTCAGGAAGAACGAGAAGTGCAAGAGCTGCAGGTCCCATGTGTCTGCGAATGCCAGGAGGAGGAACTCATTGAAGGAGCTGCCGTTGGACATTATTTCCCACTGGCCATGGGGAACAATTCAAGGAGAAAAAGATAGGGACAATTTAGGAGAGACTTAAAAAAAAACCAAAACAAATAAAAAGAAATTAATAAAATTTTACATTTCTTATTAAAAATCTGACATTGCATCTCTTTATTTGTGAGTAGCTCTGACACTCACAGTTTCTGTCAAATGAAATCCACTCGTCTTGTGGCAGGGCTTTTCAGCATCTTCACATCACTTCTCAAGAATGATGGTTACAGAAATGAGTTTCAGGGATTTGCCCAGCTGGGTATGCCACCTCACTGATGATGACATTTCAGGGCAGATCTCCGCCCCTTTGTGGGGCAGCGTGAGATGGGCTCGTGGCAAGAGAGATCCCCTCTCCTCTGCCAGAGGTCTGGCTGCAAAGGAGGGGGCTTATACCCTGGACCCTGTGGCTGTCAGGGCAGGGACTCTTCCGAGTGGGAGGGGAGAAACTGGAGGCTTGCTCAGAGGAAGGTGTCTGCATCAGAGGGACTGACCTTCACTTGGCCAAATCCATCCTCCCATGATGATTCTGTTTGCAGTTCCCTTTCATTCTGCAGCTGTTCCTGCTGCCTGGAGCTCCCTCTGTCCCAACATTTTTTCCCTGTCAGTGCTCACAGACCCTGTCACACCCTGTGTATGCTCAGTTCTGCCCTACATAAACCTCTCAGGACTGGGCACTGTCCAAGGGCATCTCTGTGCATGCAGGTCCTAAGGAGTAGGTCACAAAAGCCCTGAGAAGTCCATAAAGATGCTGCTGGTGCTGCTGTAGGGGGAAGGGGAGTTGAAGGGCTTTGATGATCTTTCAGAGCTGTTGATCTCTGAGAGTGAAGATTTGTGAATCCTAGTTTCTTGACAAAAGAGGAAACACTTTCCCTTTTTCTTCCTCTCAGTATTAGGAAACTGAAAGACCTGGAAGGAAAGCTCCTTCCCTTTTCTGTAGCCTTTTCTTCACCTTCCTCTGCAGTGCAAGGACACTGCTCTGAATCACAGCTCTGGACACACCTGGGTGCATATTCCAGCTTCACAGCCCTGCAGCCGTCCTTGGGAGAAAGTAGCAGCATGCCCTACGCTCTGGCAGTGTGGCAGGGGATCGCTACTCTGAAGAATCTTGCCCTCCTCTACAAAGGAGAGTGATACTTGAGGGATGTGAAAGGTTTAGGAGACCCTTCCAGGAGCCTCCACAGCATTGCCCTGCAGCCAGAGACTTACCGTTTCAAGGGCTGTGAAGATTTCTCCTACAAGGAGCTCTCCTCTGTCCTCACACTCAACACAACCGTTCACTTCTCTCTGTCATGTCTCATCTCACATCAGCAGCAGGAGGCAGTGCCCACAGCCCTGCTGCTCTTTGCAGAGGATCTAATGCTGCACAGAGCTGTGCTGCCAGTTTGCCATCAGCCCCCTCTGTCCCTGAAGCCTGGCTCTGCTCAAGGGCAGGGGCCCAGCTGAAGGTATGACTTCTTCTATCCTTTGGGCTCCCTCCCCCCTGGGAAATGTTCACGGAGATAAAGCAAACTAATCACCTTTTGTCCCTCTCTAAACAACACAGAGAGACCAGTTACAGCTTTGTCAGTTGTTTCATCAGAGGATGGTTATCTACAAGAGGTGGAAAAATCCCACCCCTGGATATCTATATTCCCATGTCTTAAATAGGTAGGACACCTAGATGGGGACAAGAAGGCAGCTCATTACCCTTGGTTCAGGTTTTCATTCAGATGACACAATCTGGGCATTGCATGCCCGTTTAGAAGGCCCTGGGCTGGAGTAGAAGTGGGACATAGCCCGGATGGGCAAGGGAGCATCACAGGGAGCTCTTCCTGGTGCCAAAGCAGAACTCTCATTTCCCTAAAAGACCTGGGCACTGCTGGGCACTTCTCATGCGCTTCCCACCATTGCCCTTAGGAGCTGCTCCACAGTGAGGAGTGGGGATGGGAGATACTGGGGCCACGCTGGGGCTGTTCCCTCACAGACAGAGGCACAGGGACCTCTTGAAGACAAGTTTTGGGTGATGAGGCGGGAAGAGCGTACTATTTCCCTGGATGAAAAGGTGAGCTGAGAGCAAGGGAGTAAGGAAGATAGAAGGCTGCTGGACCAAGACCATTAGCCTGGACTGCTGTTCCTTGTTCCCAATGGTCCTGAGGCTATTCACCAAGCATAAGAGCTTTGAGAGCTCCTTCCCAAGGTGTCACACAAAGACACAAGAGCCCTACCTGAGGGTCCTATCTGGCTCCAGGGACAATGTGGCAGGCAGAACTCCTGGGTCCTGTGGCTGAGGCTGCCCTGAGCCACAGCTCTATCCACTAATGTCAGGGAGCAATGCTGGTTCAGGTTTTCCCGGGCATAGCCACCTCCTGCTAGTGTATGAAGTACTCAGGGAAGTCAGACACGCTGGAATGGCCAGATGTGACTGCATGTCTTAAACTCTTTATTTGTACTTCAGAGATAACAGTGGGACATCTGTGCTCCCAGCTCTCCTGGGAACCACTGCTTACAAACATGTGTCTTGGGTTTCATGACTCTCACCACTTCTCCCCAGTGGGGAAGGTGAGCAGCCCACTGGTTGCTCCCATGGGAGACAAGTGAGGCTTTCTCCCACCTGCAACCATACGGCTGTTGCTTCCTCTCCCTCTCTTCAGAAAGAGCAGGAGAGGGGGAACAGAGCAGCTTCCGTAAAATGCTAGCAACAAACTCCCTCCAGACACAAGAGCCGTTGGGACAGGTCTATGCAGCGGGAGGGGACTAGCAGTTTCCCAGGGTGTGTCCTCAAGGCAGGAAAAATCAACAGGAACTTAAAGACAACTGGTCATCCGTCAGAAACAGCCATGAGTCTGCCTGTCTGCACAGCTCTCTGGATCACCACACCAAAGCCACAGGCAGGACAAATCCCCAGAGCCATTCCCTTCAGGATGCAGGACACTCGCCACTTGCACACTCCCCAGGCACTGCTCTGCTCACTGCCTTCCCTTGGCTACTCAGCCCAGACACACACAGAAGCTCTTGTGGTGACACCAGAAAGTGGCCAAGGCACTCTGGGCTCACAAGGCATGTGGAAAAACCTAAGCATAAGACCAGGGCCACAGCTGGCTCCTTGGGCAATGCTGCTGCTTTCAGAGGGAAGGATGCTGCTCCCTGTGGGCACAGCAGGCTGCTGCCTCGTCCCTGGACCCCACCATGCCATGAACCTCCACCTGGGGACAATGGTTAGGGGATTTCTTTTCTAATGCTGAAGTTACAGACACAATTCAGAAATGCTTGGAGGTCCTGCAGGTCTCCTGAGCCCAAAGCAACCTCTGTCCCTTTCCTTTCATCAGTTGGGCAGGGAGGCTCTGTGAAGGGAGAAAGGATGCAGAGTCTTTGAACTGAGACCCAAGCAATGAGACCACCCCAGACTGGAGGTCTGCTGAAATGCCAGCTGCCCTGGGGGCACAGGCTCTGGAGCAGGAGACCTGGCTCTGTACCTGTACTCGTGGGGCACTGGCTGATGTCTTAGTGCCACCTGCTGCCTGGCACTGGGCATATCTTCATCCCTTGCAGGGTGAGAAGCCCAAGCACTGCGAGACTTCCTCAGCTCACACACAGGAGGCTTTCAGGCACTTAGACATAGGCCTTCAAGACATGCTGCACTTTAAGAAGAGAGTCTTTAATTCATCTTACTGGCCATTTTATAGCCCCATAGGAAAGGAGGGGCACAATAGCATTTGCTGAGCAGGCCAGTAGTAATAGCATTTGTGACATGAGGAAGCAGAAGGAGAGCAGAGGTACCAGGAGGTGAACTCACACCCTGTCACCCATGGAAGCCAGGTGCATTGAGGGGAGCCTTCGCATCCATATGTAGCCTCACCTCAGTCACTTGCAGCTGCTTTCAGAGGGTCATGATCTTGGTAAAGATGTTGACAGCTACAGCGATGTACCCTGGCATCCTCCCACCAGCCATGTGGGCACTAGCACTGCACTGGGAACCTACATGAGTGGAGGAACCTAGAAAGAAAGAATTGGAGGGTTATCATCAGTTCTGCTGACCTAACATACTCACAGCAGCCCAGGGCAAATGTCTCCCCTCTGTATTGAACCGAACAATCATCAGAGCACAGACAGCCAAGCCATGGAGAGACTGGACTCCTGGTTTTGGCAAAACTAAGACTCTTTTTTTGGATGCTTGGTCTTGTCTGAGCTTTCCAGTTCCTGAAAGGCACTGACACACAGGAGGAAGTCCAGCATAAGGACACTAAAACGGTCAGGGGGTTAAGCATGGGGCAGATAAGGAGAGGCCGGAAGAGCTGGGTATGCTCTAAACTGGCATGAGGGGGCAGACTGGAGGAAGGACCATTTCTCTTTCCTCTCTTACAAAGTATTTGACCCTCAGGGCTCCCCTCATGGGCACCCTGACTTCTCAGCACTGCAGGGAGACTATCCCCTCAGGCCTCAGCAGGGACGAGATCGAAAACAAGAGTGGTTACACTGCAAGAGCTCTGGGACTCTCCCCTCAAAAAAGGAGGGGCAACTCTAAAAGTGCTCAGGCAGAAAACACCAAGGGTCAAGGGCTTCAAGCACACAGGGTCCTCAATGCCTGCCCAAAAGATGGCAACTTCCTTGGACGACGGCTGTGCTCACCACCACTCCCTTGGCTCCAGCTACTTGCAGCAATGCATCTAGAGCTAAGTGGGGCTCCTCACATCCATCCAAGGCTCAGGAGAAAACACAGCGCCTTGCCCATGTCAGCAGTGGCAGCACCTAACAACACCACACCTAGCACACTCCTGCCTGCATGTGGGCTGCTCTCTTGTGTCCCTGCTGCAGCGCAGACAGCAGGATGATGGGAGAATTCAGAGACTGCAGCTGGGAGGAGGAGAGGTGCAGCCCTCGCAGGGCACTCTTGCTTGGCTCGCCTACTCAAAGGGACTCCTTGCCTAGGGAGATCTGGCACAGCAAGGGAGCAGCACCTTCCAATTCATCTCCTAGGAACATACTTACCCGTATACAAAGACCCTCTCTCCACAGAGCTTTCACTCCTCCAAGGAGCTTCCAGCACACTAACGCCCAGCCAGCAATGAGAAATGCTCACACTCCCCTATCCCTCAGCAAACACTGCTGCAAGGGAAAGCTCTCGTGAAGAAAAGCAAGCGAGCAGAAAGGGAAAAAGCAGCCTTGGTTCACACCTCAGAGTAAGCAGAAACACTCCCTGCCCTTTAGGCAGCATCCCGCCTGCACATCCTGGCAAGAGCTGAGGAAACACAAGGCCTGAACCTCATCACACACAAGGCAGCAGGCTCCCAGCATCTCTGGCTCACACCACCTGGGCAGTCTGGGCCCTGCAAGCCAAGTTAGCTCTTCACCTCAGAGTATTCATTTTCTCCGCAGCTTGGCAGCACTGCCCACACACAGCACTGCTCTTTCCAGGCACCTCCTTCTGTGGTGAGCACCAGGACACTTGGGTATCATCTGTCCCCACCACAAGGTACCCCACCACTCTGATACACCACATGCCCGCTCTTCACCTCACAGAGGGTTGACAGATAACATGCAGCTATACATCAGGGACACAGGGCATACGACCAGCCATGGCTGCAGCTAGGGGACCCTCAGGACATATCAACCCTCAGAGATATCATCCAGATCTTGGAGAAAATTCTCAGCAGCCCCCTGGTGTTTTGATGGGGCAGAGTTTTCTGCAGCACACAGACACTGCTTGTCCACCATACCTCCCCTCCCCTCCCCTACTCCCATGGGACAGCGCCATCTTGTGGGCAGCAGTGCAGGGCATGGCGGGACCTCAGGGCAGCCCAGCACCGGGTGCCCAGGCAGTGCAGGGCGCTGGGGCCCAGCTGCTGCCCCGCAGGGCTGGGCTCTGCCGCAGGGGCCCCACAGGGCTCCTCGCTGTCCTGCGCCCTGGGGCCATGCCGGGCGCGGGGGGCAGCCCTGGGGCCTGTGCTGGTGCCATCCCTGGTGCCGGCGATGGGGCCCTGGGCATGGCCAGGGCACTGGAGCCCACGGGCAGCGTGCTGCTGCCCCCAGAGCAGGGCAGTGCTGTGTCCTCTCACCCCTTTTCACCCTTCCCCCTCCCCACAGCAGCCCTTGGGCTCAGCAGCCCTCATGCTGCACCTGGCAGGGCTCGGCCGCATCCAGACACAGGCTGCTCTTTGTGGGGCCGGGCTGCACCCTGTTGCATCGCTCCAGAGGGCTGAGGAGTCCCAGGGGCACAGGGCAGCCAGGGTAGAGCAGCTCAGCGCTTGTTGGATGTGGGCAGCAGAAGTGTGGGCCTCTCAGGGAGCTGGGGGAGATGGCCCTGCTGCACTCACCCCCAGCACTGCCCATCACAGCTCAGAGAAAAATGGTTGGTGTCAGCAGAGACTTGCAGGACAAACAGGCTGTCTTTTGGGTGCAGAGGTTTGTCCCCCTTCTGCAGGAGGGCGGGGGCTGTGGCCATCTGAGAACAAAATCTCTGAGCCCAAAACATGCTCTGCCAGGTTGGAAGCAGAAGAGGATCCAGGAAGAAGGAGCAGAGGTTCTTCTATATCAGTAGAACTCTTGGATTTATTACAAGGCGAAGGATCCATTTCCTATATGAGCATTTCCAGCAGGCTCTTAAGAGCCCCATGGGAGTTGCAGGACACACCAGCCTCCAAGACAGAGGCTGCATTTCCTGCCAGAGTCAGATCCCAAAGGGAGACCTATACCTGGGAAAACATGAACCAGCATTGCTCCCTGACATTAGTGGATAGAGCTGGGGCTCAGGGCAGCCTCAGCCACAGGACCCAGGAATTCTGCCTGCCACATTGTCCCTGGAGCCAGATAGGACCCTCAGGTAGGGCTCTTGTGTCTTTGTGTGACACCTTGGGAAGGAGCTCTCAAAGCTCTTATGCTTGGTGAATAGCCTCAGGACCATTGGGAACAAGGAACAGCAGTCCAGGCTAATGGTCTTGGTCCAGCAGCCTTCTATCTTCCTTACTCCCTTGCTCTCAGCTCACCTTTTCATCCAGGGAAATAGTACGCTCTTCCCGCCTCATCACCCAAAACTTGTCTTCAAGAGGTCCCTGTGCCTCTGTCTGTGAGGGAACAGCCCCAGCGTGGCCCCAGTATCTCCCATCCCCACTCCTCACTGTGGAGCAGCTCCTAAGGGCAATGGTGGGAAGCGCATGAGAAGTGCCCAGCAGTGCCCAGGTCTTTTAGGGAAATGAGAGTTCTGCTTTGGCACCAGGAAGAGCTCCCTGTGATGCAGCACATCCTATTGTGACCTCAGCTCATGTCTTCTGGGAGCTCAGTAGGTCACCACCATGTAGATGGTATAGCCAGGGCAAGAGCAGAGATCCTTCCACTCACACCCTGGAAAGCAGTCACCTCCCCTCATCCCAGTTATTTTCCAAAACTTGCTGATAAATCCTTCAAGACAGTGAAAAAAATGTGAAATATTTCAAATGAGGCATTGAAGAGGTCAGTCTGCACCCCCTGCACCGACAGGTCTCTGCACTGGGCAGAGCTGTGTGGGTAGCTGCAGTATGGGGGATGGATTGGGGGTTGGGATTTTTCAAAGACATGATCAATGTGAAATGAAACAGCACAGAGCCTGGCCATGGGCTGAGATGCTTTCAGGAGCCTCAAAACTGATAGCTGCTGTGGACCACCCTTTTTGTAGAAGAAGGATGTAGGACAGCATGGGACAGAACGCAGCCTTCCTCCTTGACGCACCAAAGTAGGTTCTTAGTTTTTTTAAAGTCCTCAGCAAGGTTTCTTGGTCTACAGTGCTTAAGATAGAGATGATATGCCCCAAAAGAGCAACCCTTAAGACACATCATCTAGAGGGCTTTATCTGGGACCCTGGTCTTTGCCAGTCTCCAAAGCCCTGGGAGAGTCCAAGTGGCAAATCTGGATAATTTTTCCCTTTCCCATTAATTTTGCCCAGCTTTCTTTTTGGCTGAGTCCAGGGCTCAGCTGATCCTTGGACTCAGCATGGCCTGAAGGCAGTGCTTCTCCTCTGAGTATAGTCCTTGGCAGCCTGTACCAACCTTGGAACTGTAGCTCTCTTGGGGGCTGTACAGTTCTGGCACCCTGCGTCCCACCATAGACACCCAGGCCCTCCCAAGGGGGCTGTACAACCCTGACTCCCTGGATCTCCCACAGTTTTGATGCTGGGCTTCTCAGGACATGCCCACACACTGCAGTACTGCTGTCCTGGCTCTGCTGCAGAGCCTGTAAGGCAGTGCTGTGCTCCAGGACCTGCATTTTGGCTCACTCTGGAATTTGTGAGGGGAGCAGCTCCCAGCTCTGCAGCTGCTGGACACTGAGGATGTCTCCAGGAGCATGACTTCAAATGAGAGAAGTGCTCTGTGGGTGGAAAAGAGAGGGGAGAAATTGAACAAAGAGTGGTTCAGACTGCACAGAAGGAAAATACTTTTCATCATCAGGATGGTCAAGCATTAGAACAGGTTGTCTAAATGTGCACGATGCGCAATCTCCATTCTTGGAGGTTTTCAAGATCTGATGGATAAACCTCTGAGCAATGTGGACTGATGTCAACATGTCCCTGCCTTGGTAAGGAGGTGGAAGTAGAAATTTCCAGATGTTCTTTCCAACATGAATTACCCTTTTGATCTTATAATATTTGTGTCTGTTTGCCCTTTCTGATGATCCTGGACATTGGAGAAAGACTGAGCAAGTATGGAAATGTGACATGGAATTTCGAGGTGACTTTCAGCCTTTCCAAAAGGCATTGTAGGAGGCTGGAGGGACCAGCCCAAGCTGTCAGGGCTCTCTGAACCTGAGCGAGTCAGTGAAAAGACAGTTGTCTGCAGGGAAGTGAGGAGAATCCCATTTATGGGACCTCTAATGACTTTGTTTCATGAACTTTATGTAGTACTGGTGGCTGCCCAGCCTCCAGTTCCTTTTCAAAGGGGCATGAATGAGAATTAAAATGACCAGGAGTTATGTGTAAAGTCAGGCCTTGCCAGAGTTCTTTACAAGTTTCCAGAGTCCAGAATTTTCAGTCTCCTTTGGGAGCCAGTTATGCATTGCTCACTCTCTACAGCCTCTGGGGAGAACCAAGATGCAGGATCAACCCCCAGAGGCTCGTTAGTACTATTAATCCCAAGGCACACGAAAGAGCAGAGACATTTAGGTCCTGCTGGGGATTTACTGCAGGAGCTGCTGAGAGAAGATGAAAAAATCAGGGCAAAACCTGAGCCCTGGCCAGTGGTCTGCAGAGTCCAGGGAAGGCAGGGACTTGGTGGTGGGGGGGGGGGATGCAGAGAGTGAAATCCCAACCTCGATCTTCATTCCCAGGCACCATCAGTGCAGAGGTCACCCCTTCATGCTGAGGACTGCAGGCTGGCGCTGGATGTCCTGAGGCAAGTCATGGTGGTGTTTATATTACTGCTGGGCTTTTGCACAGTTACAGTTTGTGAGTGAGACCAGAGTCTCACTCCTGTCCTTTCCTGCATGTCTTCCTCACAGCTTCCTCCTCCCCCCAGATGCTGCCGAGTCCCTGGCACCATGGAGCAGAGATCCTGGAAGGGGCTGAGGGTGCTGAATTACAGCTGGGCTGCTGGTGTGGTGGAGCCGATCCTGGGGCACTTGTCCATCTTGGATGGGCAGGCTATTCAGGGCTAGAAATGCTTTGTCCTTCCTTCCACCAACCATTAAGGGCTTTTCCTCTCCCCTTTCTCCTAGTCTTATAGGATTTGGTCTCCATCCCTCAGCTTTCACACATTTGACTCTCACTCATGCAGTGGGGAGGGCCGGGGACCTTAGTCATTCTGGGCTGACTATGGAAACCTCTCTTACTGGTATCCATCAATACAGCCTCCAGGGAAAGCCTAGGAGATGAGTGAGAGTGTAAAAGGCTCATCCATCCCCAGAGTTCTCTGGACAGTCCAGGCATCTGCTTGCCCATCTCCAAACTCACTGAAAGGTCTAAAGGGAGAGAAAGGGAATGGCAGAGACATGATTTTCTCGCTATTTTTGTGAGAACCCCAGGAAGGGCACCAGACAGAGGGCTGTGTGGGAGCACTGCAAGCACAGCTGCCTGTGCTGAGGTCCAGCTGTTGGGCTGGGGTGTGTAGGGAGGCAGCCCTAGAACCCTCAGGAACCACCACAGAGGAGGCAAAGATGTGAGGAAAATGATCTTCCCTGTGCTTTTCCTTTTCTCCTTGAAAAAAAAATGAAAAGAAAAAAAACCCTTCTTCATAGTGTTTTCTACAAAGAGGCTGCAATGAGTGGTTTTTAGGTATCTGCTGAGACTGAACATGGACTTTCTGGAGCAAGTCCAGCAAAGAGACAGAAGGATGATTAGATGATTAAGAGAAAGGAGTATCTGTCATATAAGGAGAGGCTGCAAGTTCTTAGACTGTGTAGGCTGGAGAAGAGAGGGGGGATTTTATCAATGTGCATAAGTATCTGAAGAGCAGGTGTCAAGAGGATGGGACCAGACTGTGCTCAGTGGTGCCCAGTGCCAGGATGAGAGGCAAGGGGCACAAATTGAAACACTAGAAATTCCGTGCAAACACAATAAAATACTTCTTCGCTTGAACTGCTTGCCTGGAGAAGCAGTGGAATCTCCATCCTTGGAGATACTCAGTGCTTAACTGGACAGTGTGCTCCAGTGTGTTCAATGTGTCCTAGGCAATGTGCTCTAAGTGACTCTGCTTGAGCAGGTGGGTTAGACCAGATAGCATGCAGAGGTCCCTTCCAAACTCAACTGTTCTGTCATTCTTTGAGTTTTTCGTGTTTTTTTGTTTGTTTTTTCCTTCATGCAAGATTATATGGCTATTCTTCTGTCAAAAATATTCTTACTTCATCTTAAATCAAGTACAAACAAACATTCTTCTTTTTTCAGGCCTATTTCTTGAAAGCAGGAAAAAGAAAGATAGATGTATGATGGCAATGGAGAAAGATCGATGGGAGAATGGGACATCATCATGGGAGTTCCTCCTGCTGGGAATGTGGAATATTCCCTCACTCCAGACAACACTCTTCCTCCTCTTGCTCATGGTCTACTTGGTGTCCGTGGTTGGGAATATCCTCATTGTTGCACTGGTGGTTGCAGACTGGCACCTGCACACTCCCATGTACTTCTTTCTGGGCAATCTCTCCTATCTGGAGACCTGCTACAGCTCCACCATCTTGCCTCGGCTGCTGGACAGCTTCCTGACTGGGGACAGGACCATCTCTGTTCAAAGCTGTATTGTACAATTCTATTTCTTTGGTTCTTTTGCAGCTAGCGAATGTTACCTGCTGGCCATAATGTCCTACAATCGATACTTGGCCATATGCCAGCCCTTGCTCTATGCAAGCATCATGACCTGGAAGGTCTGTCTCCAGATGGTGGCTGCATCTTGGTTAATGGGTTTCCTTATCTCTACGGCAATCCCTCCTTTCTTATCCCAGTTGAAGTTTTGTGGCTCCAAGGCCATTGACCACTTCTTTTGTGATCTTGCTCCATTGCTGGAACTTGCCTGCAGTGACACTAGGAAAGTCACTCTCATTGCTTTCGTATTCAGCTTCTTGGATATAGTCTTCCCCTTCTTGTCCATCCTGGCTTCCTACGCATGCATCATAGCTGTCATTCGGAGGATCCCATCCAGTGTGGGCAAGCAAAAGGCCTTTTCCACCTGCTCCTCACACCTCACTGTTGTCTCTGTTTTCTACAGTACCCTCATCATTGTCTACACACTGCCCAGAACCCCCCAGCTGAGGCAGCTCAACAAAGTGTTCTCCTTTTTCTACACTGTCCTCACACCCCTTGTCAATCCCCTCATTTACAGTCTGCAGAACAGGGAGGTCAGGGAAGCCATGAGAAGAGTGCTCAGAAAAGCTTTGGCCATCTCCAGAGCTCAGAACATTGCTGTGCCAGGGTCTTAAGACCATGTGTGGTGCATATGTAAACTACCAAGGAGACAATGGGGGAAGATGTTTGCTTGGTGCCAGGAATTGCTCAAGGAGTATGTGAAGCTAAAACAGAAAGGGATGGAAGAGTCCATTAGCAAATATATATATATTAGCATATACATACATTATGTTTAGATATATATATATATGTATTTCTCTAAGTCATCTAATAAAGACTGATGAAAAAAAGTGTCTATATGTGTGCTTATAGGTGGTCAAGATGACATGAGTCCAATCCGACATATAGAGATATGACCCTCTAATAAGCTCAGATAGTGCAACTCTTGCCATGCACAGCAATTTCAGATCTCTGTTAATATCCCTGTTTACTGCCTCTTATTTCCCAGCCACTGAACTTCCTTTCTCATCTCTGCTAGAGCAAAAGGTCTCTTCTCCTTCCTTCGGATAAAATTAACTGTCTCAGTGCTGAGGTGTTGCAAACTATCTCAATATCAATGACTATGCTGTCCTCTGTCAATCTGCTCTAGTGTTTTAAATCACTCCTTTGAAGAGGGAAACTGTGTTGGAGCTCTGCCAAGAGTTTGCCACTTAGCTATGGCAGTCTCCTGGTTTGCCTCCTTGTCTTCCCGAGTACTGACATGCACTGTTGTCTTTGAAGATGCTGACCTTGAAGGCCTGCCAGCTTTCCTGAGCTCCTCAGCCCTTCAAAGCTGCTTCCCATGGCATCCCACCTAGAATTACCTTCCATAAACACAGGTCTTGTCATCTCCAGTCCTGGGTCTGGACACTGCTTTTCCTCTTCAGTCCTTCACTCCTCATCGGATTTGAAACTCCACTATTTCACACTGACTGCAGCTACAGCTGCCACTGATTATCACTTCCCCAGACAGTTCTTCCTTACTAGTGATAGTAGAACCCACTGGGCCTCACCTCTGGTTGGCTCATCCAGTACCTCTGTCAAGAAGATATCTCTGAGACCCTCCAGAAATCTCCTTGTCTGCTTGGGCCCTGCAGGGCTACACTTCTTGAAGATGTCAAGGAGGTTCAGGTCCCCAACAAGAACGAGGGTCTGTCATCCAGAGACTTCCTCAGAATTTCTGAAGAAGGCCTCATCTGCTTCCCCACCACGATTATGTGGTCTGTAACAGTCTCCTGCCACCAGGTCCCATGACAGGCTTCTCCTTCAATCTTTGCCTTCAAGCTCTCAAACAGCCTCTCATTCATTCCATAGAAGAGCTTCTTGCATGGAAGCTGCTTCTTCACAGAATCACCGAATCACAGAAAGGTTGAGGTTGGAAGGGTCCTCTGGAGATCATCTAGTCCAGCTTCCTTGGTCAAGAAGAGTCACCTAAAGCACATTGCAGAGGTTCGCATCCAGGCAAGTTCTGAATATCTCCCGAGATGGAGACTCCACAATCTCTCTGGGCAACCTGTTCCAGTGTCCTGTCACCCTCACAGTGAATTTTTCCTCATGTTCAGATGGAATTTCCTGTGTTTCAGTTTATGCTCATTGCCTCTTGTCCTGTCACAAGGCACCACTGAACAGAGTCTGGTCCCATCCTCTTGACACCCTCTTTTCAGGTATTTGTAGATATTGATAAGACCCCCCCCTCAGTCTTCTCTCCTCCAGGCTAAACAGGCTCAACTGTCTCAGCCTTTCCTTTCTTTCCTCACAGGGGATATGCTCCAGGCCCCTTATTGTCTTTGTAGCCCTACGCTGGACACTCTCTGTAGCTCCATGTCTCGTACTGGGGAGCCCAGAATTAGACACAGTACTCCAGATGAGGCCTCACCTGGGATGAGTAGAGGAGGAAGAGAACTTCCCTTGACCTGCTGACATCGCTCTAATGCCCCCTATGATACCATTGATCTTCTTGGCTACAAGGGCACTTTACTGGCTCATGGTTAACTTGTCCACCAGCACTCTGAAAGTTCTTCTCTGCAGAGCTGCTTTCTAGCAGGTCAACCCTCAATCTGTACTGGTGCATGGGTTTATTACTCCCTAGGTGCAGGGAGTTGCCCTTTTTGAAATTCATGAGGCTCTTCTCCATCCAACTCTCCAGCCTGTCCAGGTCTCAAACTGCTCCCTGCCAGGAGTGCGGTGGACTTCTAGCTAAGCAAATGGGAGTATTCTCTTTCTCCTGAGTTGAATTGCTTGTTGGGCACTGCAGACTGTGCTGAGCCTATCTGGGGTGAGTCAGGAGGAATGCCATTTCCTAAACAGAGGGTGCAGCCCTTTTGGTATGAAAGGCTGCCTCTAGCTGCCACTCTCAAAGGGTATTTTTTTTTCATATAGTTCCAATGCAGTATCTGCCAATGCTGAGAAAGTGCTTTGGACCTCTCTGGTCTCTTTGAATGGCCCTAGACATTTGGCAAATGATTCTCCTCTTCATGACAAAACAGAAAACCTCTGTGTAGACCCCTGATTTGAGGAGAACCCTATTCACCAATCTTTTGGAAACAGATTTTTTTTTTCTTTCCAGAATCACATTCCTCTGTCTATACCTAAAACTAGATACTTCTCCATCTGACTTGTGGCTCCCTGGACAATTGTTGTCAAGGAGTTACATCTGTGGAGCTTTGGGAAAGTCTCTGCTGGACTGTTTGGCCCTGTCCACTCCAGGCACCTTTCATGCTAGGTGATGGTTAGCTCAGTTGTGACATCTACCCTGTGCATGGAGATGCCTAGGGGAAATGAATCCCCCCCGTGCGTTGCTGCACCCTAAACCTCTGCAGTCAAGAAGAGAGCAGAGGGAACATGATTTCTCCCTTCCTTCTCTAAAATGGCTAGGGCTCACACTAGTAAGAGAAAAGACCACCTCCTTTTAGACCTGCAATATGGACTTCTTGGAAACCATAAAGTCTTCTTCAGCCACCATGAAGAAATCTCAGTGGGGATGAGAAGCAAATACCATCTGCTATATTTACTTGTTCTTTTTTTCATTGGCCCAAAAAAATGTAAATAAAAATAAAATGTAGGATAAACAACTCCTACATATTTTTTTCTACAACCAGGCAATTTCCCAAGGTTAATTTTAGACCAAGCTCAGTTGTCATTTTCTGTGGAAAGATAAATTTTCTTTAATATATGTCTAGTGAATCATTTTATTTTACACACTCTCTTTTCCTTTGTATAAAAAAGGAAATGATGCTGTATAGAGATTAACAGCATACATATACCAGTGCTTATAATTAGTAATGCCAGACATTTTTTTTTTGCCGCAAATATATATATATATGCTAATCTTGCTAAAACTACTGATACTTCTATAAGAACATTTTCCATTTGTGGAAAGAAGATTATATCTTCTCTTTTTCTTCCTACAAACTACAAATGTTATTGTCTGCATGAGGTAAACTTGCATTCCTAAAATTTTAGCTAGCCAATAACTCATCTAGCTAAGTCTTCTGCTGCCTACCTCTCCACTGATACCATAATTTGTCCACCTGCCTGGCTGTCTCTCTGTCTATCTATTTTGCAAGGATTTTGATTCTTCTCTCTGATATTTATCCTGCCTCATCTTTGTGTAATTGGTGGCCAGATTTCCAGTCCAGAGCCTTGTCACTAGTTCCTGTCTGTAATCATCTCTATGCCCACCCTCCTGTGGTCACCTCTATCTTGCTGCCTGTGTCTCCTGATCCCATGCCCATCTCTGTCAATTAGGACTGGATCTGTTGCATGGCCACATTTTACAGTCATTTCAGGAATGAGCACATCTTCTGCTAGCCTCTGTCACTCCATGAAGGCTTCCAAAATACCCTTTGCAGTTCTCCAAAAAAAAAAAAAAAAAAAAAAAAGACAAGAATTCTCTTCTGAAAACCAGGTGGCCTGAGGACAATGCCATCTATACATAAAAGTAAGGCAAGCAGTTTTATATTTTTTATCTTCAAATCTCATTTCCATTACTTCATCCTCAGACCCATGAAACTACCCAGAATAGAGCAGGGAGTTGTGCTACAGCATCTCTGGAGGTGAGCTTCTGTATATCCTTTCTTCTACCTCAAAAAAAGCATACAATAGCTCACTTCCATGCAGTGTGTGCATGGGGAATGCCCTGGCTCTGCAGAGATGCTGCTGTAGCCTTGCAGAAGAGATTCTGAGGTGATTCTCAAAGAAAACATTATCCAGACTTTATTAAAAGCATCATGAGTGCTGCTAAAGCAAGAGATGGATTGCTGCAGATACTTTGTGCCCTGATACTCAGTCTTAATTTTAGCTGCAATTGATGATGCCTTTGTGTAGGCGTTTGAGGTTTGGAGATTTTGGAATCTGAGTGAAAGAAAAAAAGCCAAGAGGAAGGTCACTATCCGTAGGGAGTGGTTCTGCTTGCTCTACCAGGTTAATGGCAAGCAGTAAAGGGCATGAGATGGGAAAGCAGCTTTGCCAAATAAGATCAAAGACGGAAAAACAAATGGATCACCATTCTCAGATCACAGGGCAACACACCTGACACCCATTCTGTGACAGCTGCAGTGTAGCTTGACCACCTTTGGACATAGCACAAGGAGATTGGCTTTCCTCCTTCCTAGGAGGACTGTGTGGACCAAGATGAATTGAGATTCCAAAGCTCCTCTTTGCATTCATTGGCTATATGGGAGCTCAGGGACCTTTCACATGGAGACAACAACATGAGAGTCATGCATGCTTGTTTGGGAGATGTTGTGGCATTCATCTGACAAAAGATCAGGACTTCATGGGAGGGCAGCAGGATTTCAGGGCTGGGGTGATGGGGATGTTGAGGGAAGAGGTGATGTGATGGCCTAATGGGCTCAGTTGTGGGAGAGGCTATGGGAGGTGGTTATGAAGGGCCCAGGGCCAGGGCAAATGTATTTTTATAGGGGAATCTATGCCATGCTCAGCATGGTAAGGGGTGGTTCCTGCTCTGGGTCAGAGTGCCTGACAGCACTGTGCACAAAGGGGCACCCAGGATCAGCACACCCTCTCGGGCCCCAGAGATATGGGCAAGGATTTCAGAAATGGTTGGAGCTGTTCTGCTTCCATACTCCTAGTCCTTGGACACTGGGTCCTGTCTGTCAATGAAGATGAAAGCTTTGCTCCCAGTAAGGACCTGGAAGGGGCCTATATTTTACCACTGACCCTCCTCCTCTCAGTAAACTCACAATATGAGGTTGGTGGTGTCTGTTCAGGGCAATCTTCACTCCAGATCTCCCTGCTTGATCCATTTCTGGGAGATCTTCTGTTCTTGCCTCTGAGCTGAAAGGTTTCTGACCATTGAATTCATACTTGTCTTGTCTTCAAGGCAGGAGAAGAGAGGAGGCAGCAGCCCAATGAGCATGGCACAGGCACATTCCATCTTCATAGCTTGCAAGACAGAGACTGGACAAGGAGGCAGACCTTGGGCAAGAGGTTCGGTGGGGTGTGATGGTTGTGGATTGCTTTTCCAAAAGAGTTTTTTTTCTTTGTTTCAGGATGAAAGTGATCTGCCTATGGAATATGACATTCTTTAGGGGTGGGTACTATGTCAGATGATCCCAAAACCTTTGCCATGGAGGTTTACTGCACTGGTGGCAGCATGCAGGAGGTGGAAGCAAGGAGAACCTACAAAGGAGCAATTGAGAAACATGGCCTGAGCATGGAGCGATGGTGTCAGGAAAGCCAAAGCTCAGATTTGAGAGGACATCCTTTGACACTTGAAGAGCTGAAGAATGAAAGAGTTGATCCATTGTTGAATGGAGTGAGTTACTTAATGAGAGTCGACTCACAGAAGGCTGAGGAACTCCTCTGTGATTCCTGAAAAGATTCAAGGAGAAGTAGAACTACTAGGGGTGGATGAGGATTGCATCAGAGATTACTCATGAGAACTCAGCCTCTGAAAGCCATGGGACCTGACAAGCTGCATCTGAGTGTAGTGAAGGAAGGCACCAATGTCCTTGCAAGGACGGTCTCTGTCATTTTTGAGCGATCAGGGCAGGCATACACAATGACTGGCGGAAAGAAAATTTGAAGCTGTCTTCAGAACGAGCCGTTCTTGTCATCATTAATTAATAGTCGAAGGAACAACAGGTGAGACTTCACTTTACTGAGACTTCAGTGTCTCAGCAAATCATGGAGTGAGTCCTCGTGAAACACATTTATGAGCACTTGGAAAAGAATGTGGCTGGCAATAATCAGCATGAGTTTCCCAAGTTTAACTCTTGCCTCACCAACCTTGTTACCTTCCACAGCAGAACAACTGGATTAGTGGAAGAGGGAAGAGCAGTGGATGTCAATTACCTTGTCTTTAACAAGATTTTCTCAAGACATGATTTCTCAAGTCAGGATGTGATGGTCTACATGGGTGGACAACCAGAAGAACAACATTGATTGGGTGACTAGGCACACTGTAGACTGTTTGATGGGTCATACTCTATCTGGGGACTTTTAACAAGTGTAGTCCTTCAGTGGTCTGTCCTGGGATCTGTCCTGTTTTACATCTTTATCACAAACCTGGAGGATGTCTGCAGAAGAGAACAAACTGGGTGGGTAACACCCAATATGCTCAAAAACAAAGCAGACATCAAGAGGGACCTCAAATGTCTTGATAAACAGGTAGCATGAAAATGCATGAAATTCAACAAATGCCAAAGCCTGCCTCTGGGAATTAAAAATCCATTGCAACAGCAAAGGCTGGAGACAGATTACAGGGAGCAGCAATGGCCAGCTGCTCCCAGATGGATAGCCTGCTGGCAGCCAAGTGTGCTAACATAGTCAACAGGGCAGAGACCCCACCAGCCAAGGCCCAGCCCCTCCATATCCAAGGAAGTTGAGCAGGGAAGACCTGGAAATGGTAGGCAGGTTCAAGCAAGACTAGATCATCAGGCAAGTTCTTGCTGACAAGGCAGGTCTGATGTCAAGCTGGGAACGCAAGTCACCACATCAAGATCAGATCCAATGAGAGTGGTCGGGGTCAGACAAAGCCCTATAGCTGCAGGGCAGGTCCATAGAGATGAGGCATGTCCAAGGTCAAGCTGGAAAGTCAGGCTATGAGTCAGAGTCTGGATCAACAGGGCCCATGGCCAGGAACAGGCACACCTGTAACACAGCTGTGGAGAGGCACACCTGCAATGTAGCTCAAGGTGGGACTGAAGATTCAGGGCTGAACTTAAATGAGCTCCTGGGCCTTTGAGAGGGGATGTATTTGGAGGCCCCTAGGGAGTCCGGTCAGAGCTGTGAAGGCCTCTTATTGCCCGCAGGCTCTGTCAAAAGCCTGACCAGGAACAGTTCTGTAGAAAAGAGCCTGGGGATCCTGCTGCACAGCCAAGGCAACGTAAGCTGGAAGTGTGCCCTGGCAGTGAGAAAGGCCAACAGCCTCCTGGGCTGTGTGCACAGGAGCATGGCCAGCAGATCAAGGGGAGTGATCACACCCCCTTACTCAGTGCTCATTAGACCACATTTAGAGTGCCACATCCAGAGCTGAATCCCAAATACAAGAAAGACAACAGCATACTGGAGCCAATTCAGTACATGGCCATTAGGATGCTCAGGAAGCTGCTGCACACAATTCTGTGTCCATGGAGCCAGCAGCTCCTGCCTTCCAGCCAGGGAAGAGGCCAAGGAGACTCCAACAGGACTGAGAGGAATCCTGCCCTGTAGCACCCACTGATGCAACAGCAGGAGCAAAGGAGGTCTCTGAGAACCAATGAGGTAAGAGAGAGGAACAGAAATTGAGAGGAAAGATCAGTAGCTCTGCTCCCTTGCACCCCTTTCATACCAAGCTCCTGTGCCTCAGGGAGAGGTTGGAGAGCCCTCTACCCTCAGGATACAAACCCTGCACCCAAGGGGGACACATCATGGAGTCAGGGAATGTCTCTATGGCTGGGACAAAGTGCTGGAGGCTCAGCCTCTTCCTCCCCACTGACCATTGTGGGGGACCACCTGAAGCCATCAGGGCTCTCTAAACCTGAGTGAGTCAGTGAACAGAGAGTTGGCTGCAGGCAGGTGAGGGGAATCCCATTCAAGAGATCTCTCCTGACTTTGTGTCAGGATTTTTTAAGGAGGCCTGCTGATTATGCAATCTCAGTTTCCTTTACAAAGAGGCAAGTCCCAGCATTTGAGTGACCAGAGTTATGGGGAAAGCTGTATGCCAGAAGTGTTTACAAAGTTCCTAGCAGTTCAACGGGTTTCAGTCTCTTCTGAGGGCCAGTTATGCATTGCTCACTCTCTGCAGTTCCTGGGGAGCGATGAGCTGCAGCAGGAACCTTCAGAGACTTGTTAGTGCTATAAACCCCAGGACACTCTGGAGAACACGGGGCATTCAAATGCTGCTGGAAACTCCCTAGCAGAGCTGCTGGAGGAAGACAGAAAGCACAGAGCAATGCCTGATCCCTGGGTCAGGGTTTGCAGAGAGCTCAGAGAGGAGAAGGACACATTAGAGAAGAGAGAGAGGATGACATCTTGCGCCTTGATCATCATTTCCCAGCACTATCAGCACAGAGGTCATCACCTCATCCTGAGGACTGCAGGTGAAGTGGTGAGGCTTTGCATGGTGGCATCTATGAGTGAGAAAGGGGATGGTCATATTCCTTCCTGGATGTCTTCTACTCTAGCTCCCTCTTCCCTCCACACATATCTTGTGATGCCCTTGTTAGCTGAACAGAATCCTGGGGAGCTTGCTGATGGGTGCGGAGTTAGATGGGTTGCTGGCCCTGAGCCAGCCCAGAGCCCTGCCAAGGGGCACCACTACCTCACCTGGGAGATAAGATCTGGGCAGAGGCCTATGCTTCTCAGGCAGGGACTTTCCCTGGCTGTGCACACAGGCATATCCCAGGCATTCACCACAAACAGGAGGGGAATGAAGCTCTTTCCTGATCTCACCTATGCTCACCATGGAGACACCCACTCCTTCTCCTAGCAGTGCTGCTCGGGGAGCCCTGTGAGCACAGCTGGCAGTGCTGAGGTCTAGCTGCTGGACTATGCCATAAGGCAGCCCCAAAGCCCTCCAAAACCATTGCTGAGGGGGGAACCTATGCAAGGTGAATGATCTTCCTTGTTCCCTATCCTCCTGCTCTTCTGAAAACCTCTCTTCCTTGTACTGGCCAATCAGCCTAGGTGTCCATCTTCCTTCATATCTAGCTCACTTTTCTCTCTGAAGCCCATGTGGAAGCTCTCCAAGAGCCCTCTCAGGCTGTTCTACTGCATGGTGGCATGGACATCAACTGCTCACACCGTCAAAGGAAGCACATGGCCCATTCCTTCCAAAACAAGTGTTCTAGACAGCAGAGATAAGCCACTTGGCTAATTCTCCTCTTTGGAGGAGAAAGGCATCTGACATGATGTGCTCACATAAAGGGATTTTCTTGCCTGGTGAGGACAGGGCTTGCTATTTGGAATAACTTCAGGTGCAGGAGAGACACTGTCACAATGTCAGGGAATGCTTTCTCTCCTATACTGATCATAGAACTACAGAATCACTGATTCTATGATTCTGTGATTCTCTCCTATACCTCTGCCCCAAGAAGAAAATGAGCACTTCTGTGGGGCAGCTCACCTCTCTGGTTCTCCTAGGAAGCCCTTCCCTTTAGATGTATGGTTTAACTTTCTGCAAAAATAAACTAGTTCTCTCATTTCACTAGTCATGGAGGTTATTAAGGGAATACAAATGCAGTCAGAGAAGTGTCAGAGTCATGTTTGTTCTGATAGAAACTTTCTTCATGATTACTCTGTAGAAGAAATGAATAAATAAAGCTCTTTCTCATAGGTATCCTTGCTGGCAAAGAGCAGTGAGGGAGCTGAGGTGCTACATGGAGAAAGGGAAATGGGAGAATTGCACATCGTCAGCGGAGTTTGTCCTGCTTGGAATGAGGAATGTCCCCTCACTCCAGACACCACTCTTTCTCCTCTTGCTCATGGTCTATTTGATAACGGTGGCTGGGAACATCCTCATTGTTGTGTTGGTGGTGGCAGACTGGCACCTGCACACACCCATGTACTTCCTCCTTGGGAAATCTCTCCTCCTTGGAGATCTCCTACAGCTCCACCATCCTGCCCCAGCTGCTGGCCAGCTTCCTGACTGGGGACAGGACCATATCTGCTAGGGGCTGCATTGCACAATTCTATTTTTTTGCCTCTTTTGTGGTTACCGAGTGTTTCCTACTGGCAGTAATGTCCTATGATCGGTACTTGGCCATATGCCAGCCCCTGCTCTATGCAAGCCTCATGACGCAGAAGTTCTCACTGCAGCTGGCAGCAGCATCTTGGCTGGTGGGATTGCTAATCTCCACAGTAGTTATTTCTTTCATATCTGAGTTGAAGTTCTGTGGCCCCAAGGTCATTGACCACTTCTTTTGTGATTTTAAACCATTGCTGGAGCTCACCTGCAGTGACACCAGTGTGGTTATAATTGTAACTTTCTTCCTATCTTTTTTGGATTTAGTCTTCCCCTTCCTGTTCACAGTGGCCTCCTACATGTGCATCATAGCTACCATCCTGAGGATCCCATCCAGCGTGGGCAGGCAGAAGGCCTTCTGTACCTGCTCCTCTCACCTCACTGTCGTCACTGTTTTCTATGGCACCCTCATCATTGTCTACATGCTGCCCAGAACCCCCAGACTCAGACAGCTCAACAAAGTCTTCTCCTTTTCCTACACTGTCCTCACGCCCCTGGTCAATCCCCTCATCTACAGCCTGCGCAACAGGGAGGTCAGGGAGACCCTGAGGAAAGCAGTGAGGAAAGCTCTGGTCTGCACCCAGAGCTCATAGCAGTTGTGTGCTACTGCACACAAAACATTGATGGTTCTGCAAGGTAGTAAACTCAGTACAGGTGATATTATGCTGCAGAACAGTTATCCCTTCAGAAGAACATGACACAGAGAATATTTTTTTAGAAAGCAGAAGGGAAGAGAGTACGGATTTATTTCAGCATTTAAATGCATGGTTCAGAAGAGAATAGAAATAAATTCCCTTTCTTGGTGCCTCCTTTCTAGACAATAAAGTGTGTTACTGTATGTGGGAAATGTTGCAATGATGTGGTGATTTTCTTTTCCTGTGATGACAGGGGATTCATCTGGGGTGCGATCTGAGACAACAGGGAGGGAGATCAGGAGTAGCAGTACTTTCCTGACTGTGGATTCCTCAGATGGGAGCCATCTCCCTCTGCTGTGAACATTTCCAGGGTAGAGGTCAGTGCCTCAGCACACAGCACTTGCTACTCTAATGTCCAGTGGAAATCACAGAATCATAGAATCAGTAAGGTTGGACGGGACCTCTGGAGATCATCTAGTCCAACCTCCCCACTCAGCAGGGTCATCTACAGCATGGTAGACAGGATTGCATCCAGGCGGGCCTTGAAGATCTCCAGAGAAGGAAACTCCACAACCTCTCTGGGCAATCTGTTCCAGTGCTCTGTCACTCTCACAGTGAAGAAATTCCCCCTCACGGTCAGGCCAAACTTCCTGTGCTTCAGTTTCTGCCCATTGCCTCTTGTCCTGTCACACGGGACAACTGAAAAGTTTGTCCTTGTCCCCTTGACACTCTCCTTTCAGGTACTTATACACATTGATAAGATCCCCCCTCAGTCTTCTCCTCTCCAGGCTAAAGAGGCCCAGCTCTCGCAGCCGTTCCTCACAGGGCAGATGCTCTAGCCCTCTGACCATCCTTGTAGCCCTATGCTGGACTCTCTCCAGTAGCTCCATGTCTCTCTTGTACTGGGGAGCCCAGAACTGGACACAGTACTCAAGATGAGGATCACCTTCCTCAACCTGTGGGCAACAGTCTTCCTAATGCACCCCAGGATACCATTGGCCTTCTTGGCCACAAGGGCATATTGCTGGCTCATGGTCAACTTGTCATTCACCAGCACATACTGGTAGTGTTGCTTAAACACATGCTAGTGTCTCCTGACATTTGTGACAGCCTTGAGCCTCCCAGACATCAGGAAGTTCCTAGCAGATAGTGAGGAGAAATAGGGAAGGGACCTGCTGGGACTGGTGCTGTAAATGGATGCTGTAGGTAAACCTCAGGGCATCAGAAAGGATCCTCAATACCAGGCATGGGCAAGAGCACTCATGCCTCTAGGTAGGAACTTCAGTGCCAGGCTGTCTGTGATTCAGCCCATCTTGAGTATGATGGGCACGTGCACTAAGAGTGTTGCCAGCAGGTCGAGGGAGGTGATCCTGCCCCTCCACTCAGCCCTGATGAAGCTATTTCTGGAGTACTGCGTCCAGTGCTAGGTTCCCCAATACAAGAGAGATATGGAGCTACTGGAGAGAGTCTAGTGAAGGACTACTAAGATGATGAAGGGCCTGGAGTATCTCTTGTATGAGGAATGGCTGTGAGAGCTGGGCCTGTTCAGCTCAGAGAAGACTGAGGGGGGGATCTGATCAGTGTGTAAGTATCTGAAGAGAGAGTGTAGAGAGGATGGGGTCAGATTCTTTTCCATAGTGCCCAGCAATAGGCCGAGAGGTAATGGGCACAAACTGAAACACAGGAAGTTATGTCTGAACATAAGGAAAGATTTTTGTACTGTGAAGGTAAGAGAGCACTGCAAAAGATTGCCCAGCAAGCTTCCAGAATTTCCATCCTTAGAAACATTAAAAACCTGCCTGGATGTGACCCTGGGCAACATGCTGTAGGTGACTGTGTGAGCAGGAGGGTTGAACTAGATGATATCCAGAGACCCCTTTCAACCTCAACCATTCTGTGATTCGGTGACTCTGAGAGGGGAGGACAGAGGAGAGGCAGGTGAGAAAGAGCTGTAATGGAAGGTGTCGGGGCTGGGCTGTAGGTAGTGAGGTCACTTGCACTGCAGGATGCTGCTTGGTGAGGAGCAGCAGACTGGCATGGTGAGGTGCTCGAATGAAGGGTGAGGGGCTGCCCAGGAGAGCAGAGAGGTTGTGGGAAGGCCAAGGCAGAGGCAGGGGAAGATGCCTGAGGCTTGTCTGCCCCTCACACTAATCATCCCCTGCTGCTTGTCCATATGGGCACTAAAGGCACTGCCTGGGGAGACTTGCAGAGCCTCAAGAAGGTCCACCTGGCTCTGGGTGTGACAATCAGGGACCCAGGTAGTTTTACGTTCAACCCCGCTGGTGAGGGCAAGGGGCATGAGGAGGTGGGGACAAATCCTATGAGCCAACAACTGCTGCACAGCTGTTGCTGGCAACAGGGCTTTGCTTTTGATGACCATGGGGTCCTCTTTGCTTGGAAGAGATTGAGTCAGCCTGAATAAGCAGAGCAGAAACATCTTTGCTGACAGCCTGGTGAACCTGGTAAGGAAACTGTTACTCTGAGAAGAACTGAAAGGAGAGGATGACCAATAGCAATGAGCACGCTGACCAGTGTGTGCTGGGGAGAGCTCTGAGAGCCAGGACCCAGCTTAGGAACCCACTGCCTCCACCAGCATGACAGACACAAGATGCAGTCTGCCCTTCCTGAGAAACAAGCCAGAGGAACCACCTCCAGCTCCAGGTAATCTGAGAGCAGGACTGCAGGTAGCCAGATGTCATGAAGTGCAGCAGAAATGACCAGACCCAGGTTGTCTGAGACAGAAAAGCTTTATTCCTTGTTCTATGAGGAAACTGCTTGGAAGCAGTCCCTCAGGCCATGACCTCTGCTAGAGTAAAGAAAAGCTCATTGCTGCCCACTGGCCTCCAAGGCAGTTGTGCCTGTGCTGACCCACCTGATGTGCTCATCTGGTTGCCCAGCTGTGATGTCACACTCTCTGATGTCACCATTGCTGGCGACCACCGGAGGAGATGGTCAGGCTCAGGCAGGCTCAGCTGTCTGCCTTCCCCCACCTTTCAAGTCAGACTTGCTCTTTCGGGCTTTTCCACCCACAAGGTGTATTTGGGGAAAGAAAAAAAAACTTCTGACTTGAGATTGAAGGAGACTGCCTCATCCAGCCTCTGGTACAGAAATAAATCTGAAAAAGCCAAAGTTCCTGTTATCTGGAGATGTCAGCCCATGTGAAGTAGCTGTAAGTAGCACAGATGGGTGGAAAGAGGAAGTCTTGACACAGGAGGTACCCATAGCTCTTTGATACTGAAGGATATTTTCATATTTTCAATGTACTTGGAAGGTGAAATTCTGTTCATAGTTCTCCTGGGACACATTCCCCGGGGCTGCAGTCTGTTGCAGCAGTGGTTTTCCTATTGGAAACATCACAGTCTTTGCAGAAGATAAATCTCACCTAGAGACCTAGAGTGCCTTCATCTTCCATCCAGTAGCATCTCAAAGCTGGCGGAGGAGGTGGCTTTGGATGGTGTTTATAAATGCTGGCCTCACTGAGGCACTCTTCTGGTGCAGATAATCCTCCCAGCCTCAAAATCCATTGCTTTGGATCCTCACCATCTCTAGCAGCCTCCCCTGCCTGCTATGTTCCCCTGAGAGAGACACACCAAAAACCTGGCACAGGCACACATGGTCGTGGGAGAGGAAACATGCTGCCATTCAGCTGCTGTGTGGGAACAGCAGTGTGGGAGCACACAGCCGTGCGCTTGCAGGGCAAATGCAGGTGTCCTGGGAAAGGCAGCAGGACATGGAGGCTGCAGGAGAGAAGAGCCCAGAGGGTTCCCTGTGTTACATAGATACATTGGGGAAGTTGCCCCAGGGCCATCATCCCAGGCCAGCCCCACACAACACCCCTTTCCAGTGTTGGCTGCTCCCCCAGCTGTGGGGTGATCCATGGCCAGCTCCGGTGTCCTGCAGGTCTCTGTATCCCAATGGAAGGGAAAAGGCCAGCCTCGTATGGCCTCCCTTCAGCACCACATTCACGGCCATCAGTGCAGCCATGACTGTGGTGAAGGCAAGTGGGCAGACCCAGGCCCATGCAAGTGCAAAGACCAAGGGTGGAAAAGGCAGTGTGGGGCTAGAGAAGGCCCTCCCCCTCCTACCCGTGGGAAGAGAGCTCCCATGTGATGCTGGACTCCGCTTTGGCCAATGGGAGGGGAGCACGGAGTAGGGTGGAAGAGGCAGATGGAGTCTCTGGGAATGTGTGAGGGAGTCTTCCAAAGCCCGGGGCTGAGCAAGGGATCTTTGGATCTTCCTCCTGATGCTCTCCCAGCCTGGCTCATTCTGTTCTGTCCTACGTGCTCTCCTCCCCTTGCCAGTCATGTTGGAGCAGAGGCTGAGGAGCAAGAATTCATGGAATCGCAGAGGAGTTTTGGTGGAAGGAGACCTCTAGAGTTCTCCAGTCCAACCTCCCACGCAAAGCCTTGGACCCCTCCAGCCTTGTCTGGTCCTTGCTAGACTGGACCTGACCCCAGTTACCATTCCCAAACCTGCTCTGCTCTTCTTGTCCATACACTGCAGGGCACCACCTCTCATTGGTGGGTCCCTGCCCTGCCTTCCTGGCACTCTCAGCTCCAGGCTTCCCTTCCTCCCATGGAGTAGCCACACTCTTGCTACACTGCAAAATATCCTCTTTGTAGCAGAAACCAAGTCACAAGGCTCTTCTCACTGACCACCCCCAGGCACATGCTGTCCCTGGAGATCCCCTGAGTTCTTCTGGGGGCTCAGATTCCCCTCCACAAAGATGGGCATCTGTCATCAGCACTGTCACTTATGGGACAGCCTTGGGCAGAAAATTCAGGGACCATTCACCAGCTCCACCAGTACTGGTAACTGACAGATGAACCCTGGATCCAGCTCTCAGTCCCTAAGAAATCACATGGAGACTCCGAGCTTGTCCCCTGGATCCCAGGGAGTTCACAAGCAGAGCAGCAGGCAGTGCTCTCTGGGTCTATTTTGGACTCCATCTTCTGAAGGAAGGCCAGACTTCAGGCACATCATATGGGAGATCCCCTTTTATTACGGTAATGTTATTGTGGAGGCCAAGTCTGACATAAGAGTGCCCAGTGCTTTCTTGAGCTCACAGGAATGCACAGGGAAGCATGAATCTACCACCATCACGTTACAAGACCCTGGAGGCAATATACACACATTAGACAACAGCAGGACAATGTGGAAATGAGGAGAAAAGCTCTGGACAGTGTGGAAATGAAGGAGAAAAGCTCTGAAAAGTCCTGCTGCTGTTGGTGGCCACTTCTCCAAGAAAGCTGCAGCCCCCACACAAAGGCTGTAGCAAGGAAATGGCAGCTGTGCTAGTGAACGAACAGTCCTGAGAACCAAGAGGGTCTTTCCCCACAGGCTGCATCCAGACTCTCCTCCCTTCCACTCCTGCTTTGCCCTGAGTGTTGGATTTCTATAGAGGAAAGGACCAGACCATGACGACAGTGCCCCTTTCCTTTCTTTACTTGGACATGGAGGCTCTGTGAAGGGAGAAAGGGTGCAGAGGCTTTGAAACGAGGCTCCAGCAGAGACAGCCCCAGACTGGAGCTCTGCTGAAATGCCAGCTGCCCTGGGAGTCCAGACTCTGCACCTGGGTTTGTGGGGCACTGGCTGATGCCTTGGTACCACAGGCTGCCTGACACTGGACACATCTTTATCCCTTGCAGAGTGAGAAGCCCAAGCACTGTGAGACTTCATCAGCTCACACACAGGAGGCTTTCAGGCACTTAGACACAGGCATTCAAGAGATGCTTCAGTTTATGACAAGGGTCTTCAACTTATCTTGAAGGCCACCAAATACTCTCGTGGAAAGGAGGGGGCACAATAGCATTCGCTGAGCAGGCCATCAGGAACAGCACTTGTGGCATGAGGAAGCAGGAGAGCAGAGGTACCAGGAGGTGAACTCACACCCTGTCACCCATGGAAGCCAGGTGCACTGAGGGGAGCCTTCACACCCATATGGAGCCTCACCTCACTCACAGCTGCTTTCACAGAAGGTCACCATGTAAGTAATGGAGTTGACAGCTACAGGGACACATCCTGGCATTCTCCCTCCAACCATGGGGCATTAGAACTGCACTTGGAGCCTACTGAGCGAAGTAACCTAGAAAGAAAGAATTGGAGGGTTATTATCTGTTCTGCTGGTTTTACGTAGTCACAAAAGTGAGGGATAAATGTCTCCCCTCTGCAGTGAACTGCAATCATCAGAGCACAGACAGCTGGGCCCCTGGAGAGAGTCAATTCATGTTTTTTTTGGACACAACTGAGACCCTTATCTCGATACTGGGACCTGTTTGAGCTTCCCAGTTTCTGAAAGGCACAGACACACAGGACAAAATCTAGTCTAGGAACATCAAAATTGTCAGAGTCTAGAACACAGGGCAGATAAGGAGGGGCTGAGAGAGCTGGGTATGTTCAGCCCAGGCAAGAGAAGGCCAAGGGGGAATGTACCTGCTGTGCACAGACACGGGAGAAGACTCTTCTTGGAAGTACACAGTAACAGCATCAGTGGCAACAGGGACATCTTGGAGCATGGGAAATTGGTTGGATATGAAGAACACACCTCTTGCATCATGAGGGGGCCAAACACTGGTGCCAGGGCCCAGAGAGACTGTGGAATCTCCACCCTTGTAGATATTCAGAACTTAACTGGACAAAGACTGGACCATCCTCACCTCCTGGGCCATGCCTTGATGAGGCTGTTGGACCCCCACCTCCACAGGTCCCCACCATCGCAGGCTCAATACATCTGCTAGTCTGAGACTGTATTTGGAAGAAACCAGTGGTTTTGGAGTGGCCACTTCCACTGCTGACCAAGACAGGCACCTCAGAGCTACCCATCACCCTGAGAGGCCTGACATTCTGTGAAGCGGCATCTCCACTGTCTGCAAGGCTTTGGACAGGTACAAAGTGGAGAAATGGCTCTGATTCCTTTGAGTAACTCCCCATCTCTCTGAGGGACTGGAATGGCTTAGTGTATGGGGTGGGAAGATGAATGAGGGTCCAGATTCAACAGAAAGTCATCAAGGAACTAGCAAACAGCAAGCATCCTTGCGTTATACGAGGATGCTCCAAGGAGGAAACACAGGCACCAACAATCCCCACATCACATCCCCAAGAAGGACCTCTGCAGCAGGGACACACAAGGGACAGGACAACACGTGGCAGCAGCCAGGTAACCCACACAGTCCTCAAAGCCAGCGATCCATGCCTTCCATTTGCTTCTAATCCTGCAAGGCCTTGCCAAAAGGCACTTCCTCTCAACAGCCAGGCAGAGCTCTGCACCTGTTAACTTACCACCTCGACGAAGCAGACAGGCAGTGCTCTCCCAGGGGCTCAGCAGGCCAGCTCTTCCCTCTCGCTTTTGCCTCACATGCCCTCAAGGCACTCATCCATGCTGATGTCCTAGTGACAGGCCCTTTGCAGCTTCAGTAGAGGAGGCTGAAACTCTCTGGTACCACTCGCCCTCTCAAGAGGCTTGCTCAGGGGGCTCTCAAATGACCATATGGTCACACAGGGACCAGCACACACAAGGCCAGTGCATCACTCTTACACAAGCAGGCTTCCAACAAGGAAAATGGTCCAAGGCTTCCACTGCTCTCAAGCGTTTGCTTCTCCTGTCTCAGCAAGGGCTGCGATTTTTCTCCCAAGCAAAGTCTTAAGCCAATCCAGGAGATTTCAGCATTGCACATGGCACTTGGAAAAGCCAGCAAAGCCTTGGCCTTCAGTGCACCACATGGCACAGTACAGAGAGAGTCTGAGAGTGCGAGCAAAGTCACCCACTGAAGGAGCTGGGGTATGGGAGAGCCAAGCTTCTTTGTCCCCATTTTTAGTGCAAGGAACTCTCCTCTAAACCAGCACAAGGAGGCAGGCTGGAGCAAGGACCACTTCTCCTTCCTCTCTTAGAAAACATTTGCCCCCCAAGACTCAAGGACTTCAAGCACACAAGATCCTCAACAACTGCCCAAAAGCCAGCATCCTCCTTCGAGGGTGGCTGTGCTCACCACCACTCCCTTGGCTCCAGCTACTTGCAGCAATGCATTTAGAGCTAAGTGGGGCTCCTCACATCCACCCAAGGCTCAGGAGAAAAAAACAGCACCTTGCCCATGTCAGCAGTGTCAGCGCGTAACGACACCACACCTACACCCTCAGGCCTGCATCTGGGTTGCTCTCTTGAGTCCCTGGTGCAGCACAGACAGGTCACGCTACAATAGGATGGTGGGGGAAATTAGAGATACTGGAACTGGGAGGAAGAGAGATCGGAGGCATGCAGGCATTTCAGTGCACTCCTCCTTGGCTTGCCTACTCAAAGGGACTCCTTGTCTAGGGAGATCTGGCACAGCAAGGGAAAAGCTCCGTTCAGTTCATTTCCCAGGAACACACCAGCCCCTGTACAAAGAAACCCTCTCCACAAAGCCTTCACTCTTCCAAAGAGCTTCCATCACACTAACGGCCAGCCAGCAATGAGTAACACACATGGCCCTCTCCTCCCTCAGCAAACACTGCTGCAGGGGAAAGCTCTCATGAAGAAAAGTGAGCAGAAAGGGAAAAAGCAGTCTTGGTTCACACTTCAGAGCAAGCAGAAACACTCCCCAGACTTTAGACAGCACATCCTGGCACATCCTGGCAAGAGCTGAGGAAACACAAGGCCTGAACCTCAGCTGGCAGAAGGCAGCAGACTGTCAGCATCTCTGGCTCACAGCACCAGGGCAGCCTGGGCCCTGAGAGCTCAGTCATCTTGCAGTGCTCCTCATCTCCCCAGCTTGCAGCACTTCCCCCCACACACCACTGCTCTCTCCAGACACCTCCTCCTGTGATGAGCACCAAGACACCGGGGTATCGTCTGCGCCCACCACAAAGTACCCCACCACTCTGACACACCACACACCGGCTCCTCACCTCACAGAGGGTTGCCACCCAACATGCAGCTATACATCAGGGATACACAGGGCACACGACCAGCTATGGCAGCAGCTAGGGGACTCTTAGGACTTACCACCCCTCAGAGATAACATCCACATCTTGGAGAAAAAGCTCAGCATGCCCCTGGGGTTTTGATGAGGCAGAGTTTTCTGCAGCACACAGACACTGGATAAAAGACATTACCAATGTTACTGCTCGCACCTTTTCTTAATTCATTTAGAAGCACAAAAATTCTGGCTGGACTCCCTCAGAGACTGGTGCAGGGGTGCAAGCCTGTCCTGAGGAAGAAGCCCCAAGTCAGACGCCAGGTCTGCACTTACAGCCGTGAGGCTGACTCTGGCCCATCAGGGACTCAGGAAGAGATCACAGTCACCACCACAGCCGCGTACCTGACACAGGAGCTGGGGAAAGGCCTGCAAGTGATTCTGGGGAGCATTTCCTGACAGGAGCAACACACGGGAGCAGCGACCATGGGGCTGGAGGCAGCAAGGCCTCAGGTCCCGGGCAGAGGGAGAAGCCGCCCCACAGTGCAGGCGTCTGGCTCCTTCCGCAGGGCTAAGCCACAGGCTGAGCTCCGATTGGCTGGCAGAGCTGTCAGTCAGACACAGCCCCGCCCCTGTCCTTGCAGCCCCAGGGCACTGCCATGGCAACACTGCGCCTCCCCCCCCCCCCCCCCCCGTGTGTGATCCCGCGGCAGCCCCTCCCCTCCCCTTCCCTCCCCTCCCCTCCTCCTGCGGGATGGCGCCAACTTGTGGCGGCAGTGCGGGGTGCTGCGGGGCCTCAGGGCAGCCCCGCGCCGGGTGCCTGGGCAGTGCGGGGCCCCGGGGCCCGGCCGCTGCCCCGCAGGGCTGGGCTCTGCCGCAGGAGCCCCACGGGGCTCCTTGCTGCCCTGCGCCTGGGGGCCGTGCCGGGTGCGGGGGGCAGCCCTGGGGCCTGTGCTGGTGCCAGCCCTGGTGCCGGCCTGGGGGACCTGGTCATGGCCAGGGTGCTGGAGCCCGATGGGAGCGTGCTGCTGCCCCCAGGGCAGGGCAGGGCCGTGTCCTCTCGCCCCTTCTGCCCCGGCCCCCTCCCCACAGCAGCCCTGGGGCTCGGCAGCGCTTGTGCTGCGCCCAGCAGGGCTGGGCCATGGCCAGGCAGGGGCTGCTCTTTGCGGGGTTGGACTGGGCCTCGGGGCAGGGGGGTATCCATAGGGATGAGGAGCTCAAGGTGCACAGGAGCCTTGGGGCTCAGGGCAGCCCCATTCCCAGGACCCAGCAGTCCTGGCTGCCACATTCTGCCCTGAACCAGGCAGCACCCTCAGGCAGGGCTCTTGTGGCAGCCCCCACACTGTCCAATCACCCCACAGATCAGGGCCCACAGCCATTTTTGCAGTTAACAGTCTCTGTGAGACATGTCAGGAAGGAGCCCCTGCAGCCCTTACCCTTGGTGCAAAGCACAGGAGACTTGGGAATAAACAGCTGGAGTCCAAGCTGATCGTGTCAGTGTAGGAGGTCTCCGTCTGCCTTGCTCCCTTGCCCTCAGCTCACCTCTCGATGCAGGGAGGAGGGATGCTCTTCCTGTCCAGTCACCCCAAACTCCTCTCCAACACGTCCCTGCTCCTCTGCCTGTTAGCAAGCAGTCCCAACATGTTCCCGCTGCCTCCTGTCCCTGCTGCTTGCCATGAAGCAGCTCTGAAGGGCAGCAGTGGGGAGGGTGAGAGCAGTGCCCAGCAGCGCCTGGGCCTCGCAGGGAAGTGAGGACATCACCATGTCACCAGGGAGACCTTCTTGTGACATGTCACATCCCACTGTGACCTCAGCTCATGTCACCTGGGGCTCAGTAGGTCATTGCCATGGAGATGCACAGCGAGGGAGAGAGCAGAGAGATTTCCCATCACATCCTGGAAAGTAGTTGCCCCCTCGCACCCCATTTAATATTTCCAAATATTGCAAATGTTTCTAATAAACCCTTCAGGAACATCTCCAGATGGTTCCAAAGGCTGTGAAACATTTAAAATGAGGCACTAGAGAGGTCATGTCTGTGCCCCTGCACCGACAGGTCTCTGCACTGGGCAGGCCTGTGCAGGGAGCTGGGATTTGGGGTTGGACTGGAGGTTGACATCCTTCAAAGACAGGATCAAAGTCAAAGGACATCCCACATGACAGCACAAAGTGTGACCAGGCACTGAGATGCTTTTAATGAGCTTCAAAACTGATTTCCCCCATGGCTCGCTTTGGTGAGCTTCAAAACTGATAGCTACTGTGGGTCACTCTCTTTGTAGAAGTAGGATGCAGAACAGCATAGGACAGGATGTAGTCTTCCTCCCTGAAGCACCAAACCAGATTCTTTGTTTTTAAAAGAGTTCAGCAAGGTTTCTTGGTCTGCAGTGCTTGAGATGGAGATGAGATGCCAGAAAAGAGAAAACGTGCCCTTAATACGCATCATCTAGAGGGCTTCACCTGGGACGCTGGTCCTTGCCAGTCTCCAAAGCCATGGGGGAGACCAGGTAGCAAATCTGGGGAAGTGTTCCCCCTTCCTATGAATTTTGTCCAGCTTTCCTTCTGCCTGAGCCTGGGGAAAGCAGTCCTCATCTTTGGACATCAGTGTGTCCTTGAGCTTTTCAGCATCACCTTGGGGCAGTGCTTCTTGCCTGGGTACAGCCCCTGACACCTTGTATCCCTCTCCTGGGAGACTGTACTGCCTTAGTAACCTGTATCTCCCACCACACCTGGCTGTCTTGGGAGCCTGTGCAGCCTGGGCTCCCTGAATCCCCCACATTTTTGTCCCTGGGCTTTGGAGGACATGCCCACACACTGCACCACTGCTGCGCAGGCTCCGGTGCAGAGCCTGTAAGACAGTGCTGTGCCTCAGGACCTGCGTTTTGGCTCATTCAGGTGTTTATGAGGGCAGCATCTCCCAGCTCTCCAGCTGCTGGAGTTGGGAAGGTCCCTACAACCAGCCTTCCTGCTCTTCCTCATCTTTGCACTGTCCTGGGGTGACTCTTGCAGAAGGAAGGCTCCACCCCCTTTGAATACTCTGGGGGATCACAGAATCACAGAATGGTTGACATTGGAAGGGACCGTTGGAGTTCCTCTAGTCCTGCCCTCCTGCTCAAGCACAGTCACCTAGATCATGTTGGACAGGATTGTCTCCAGGTGACTTTTGAATATCTCCAGAGAAGGAAACTCCACAGCATCTCTGGGCAACCGATTCTAGTGCTCTGTCACTCTCACCATGAAGAATTTCTTCCTTATATTTAGATGGAATTTCCTGTGTTTCAGCTTTTTTTTTTTTTTTTTTTTTTTTTGGTCATTGCCTTTTGTCCTGTCACTTGGCACCACGGAGAAGATTTCAGCCCCATCCACTTAACACCCTTCCTTACAGTATTTACAGACATTGATAAGATCCCCTCTCAGGCTTCTCTTCTCCAAGTTAAACAGGCCCAACTGTCACAGCTTTCCTTCATAAGAGAGATGCTCCAGTCCTTTAATCATTTTTGTAGCCCTATGCTGGAGTCTTTCCAGAAGTTTCCATGTCTCTCTTGTACTGGGGATCCCAGAACTGGACACAGTACTCGAGATGAGGCCTCACCAGGGCTGAGTAGAGGGGCAGGATCACCTCCCTCAACCTGCTGGCAACAGTCTTCCTAATGCACCCCAGGATACCGTTGGCCTTCCTGGCCACAAGGGCACATTCCTGGCTCAGAGAGGTGGGCCTTTCCGGGTCACCACAAAAGGAAGGACTCCTTTACTTCTTTGGGTGCCTTATTCAGCCCTTGGCACCGCCTAGATGATGCTGTGATCCTCAGATCTGCACCTTTAGCTTTCTGCCCTGTCTACTTTGTGTCTACGCAAGCAGAAGGAAAGCTGGGCAGAATTCATGGGAAAGGGGAAAATTTCCTCGGATTTGCTTCCTAGTCTCCCCCATGGCTTTGGAGACTGGCATGGACCAGGGACCCAGATAAAGCCCTGTGAATGATGTGTATTAAGGGCACGTTTGCTCTTTTCTGGCATCTCCTCTCCCTCTCAAGCACCGCGGACAAAGAAACTTTGCTGAGCACTTTTAAAAACAAGGACAAAGCTTGCATCCTGTCCCATATTGACCTGCATCCTTTTATTCTACACAGAACAGCCACCCACAGGAGAAACCAGTGTTGAGGTTCACCAAGGCATCTCAGCACCTGGTCACACTTTATGTTGTCATGCGGCATGCCACATGACTTTGATCCTGGTCTTTGAAAAATGCCAAGCCTCAATCCAGCCCCCAAAGCCCAGATTCCTGCACAGGTCTACCCAGTGCAGACCAGTCAGGTCAGGAGCACAAAAGTGACCTCTCCAGTGCCTCATTTTAAATATTTCACAGCTTTTGGCATCATCTGGTGATGTTCCTGAAGGATTTATCAGATTTTTTGGGAAAATAACTTAGATGAGGGGACGTGATTCCTTTCCAGAACATGATGGGAAATCTCTCTGCTCTCTCCCTGGCTGTGCCATCTCCATGGCGATGACCTACTGAGGCCCCACGTGACATGAACTGAGGTCACAGTGGGACATGACACATCACAGAGTGGTCTCTCCCATGCCACAGCAGTGTCCTCACTTCCCTGTGAGCCCTGGGTGCTCCACTGCTGCCCTTCAGAGCTGGTCCATGGGAAGGAACAGGGACAGGAGGAAACAAGGTCATGTTGATGTTGCTCATCAACAGGCAGATGAACAAGGGACATGTTGGAGAGGATTTTTGCGTGAAAAGACAGGAAGACCATCCTTCCTCCTTGGATGGAGAGAAAGATGAGAGCAAGGAAGCAAGGCAGATGGAGGCCTCCTGGACTGATACCATCTACTTGCATTCCATTTCCTTTTTCCCAAGGCTCCTGCACCTCTCCAGCAAGGGTAAGGGCTTTGGGAGCTCCTTCCTGAGGTGTTGTATAAAGACTGTGAACTACAACAACGGCTGTGGATCCTGGGCTGTGAGGGTGGCTGGACAGTGTGGGGGCTGCCACAAGAGCCCTGCCTGAGGGTCCCATCTGGCTCAGGGGACAACCCTGGGGCAGCCCAGCCTCCTGAGTCCCAGGGGTGGGGCTGCCCTGAGCCCCAAGGCTCCTGTGGGGCCAGCTCCATCCTCTCATGGTAGGAGGCTATCCAAGGCCAGTGTTCCTTGGGTGTGAGTCCCAATTTGGGAATTTGCTCTGATAGGAAATGTGTCCTGGAAGCTGGGGTGTCCTGCAGATCCTGTGGGGCTCTATGTGTCTACTTCTGACACAGCAGAAAGACAGTCTGTTTGCGAGGGCAGCTTGGAAACAGATGGAAGTGCCATCCTCATGCCATAGGTCCTCCACAGATCCACCATCTCTAGCAACCTCCCTGGCCTGCTACCTTCCCCAGGAGATGCACACCAAATAGCTGAGCCTGGCACAAGCACACACGGTCATGGGAGAGGAAAAATGCTGCCATTCAGCTACTGTGTGTGAATGGGCAGTGTGGGAGCACAGAGCTGTGTGCTTGTGGGGCAAATGTAGGTGTCCTGGGAAAGGCACCAGGACATGGAAGGTGCAAGAGAGAAAAGCCCAGGGTGTTCCCTGTGTTGCATGGACACACAGGGAAGCTGCCACAGGGCCACTGTCCCAGACCAGCCCCACAAAGGGTCTCTGTATCCTGACAGAGGGGAAAATACCAGCCTTGCAAGGCCCCTCTTTTCCCAGAAAATCCTGGAGTACAGCTCTCTGCTGACCCCCGTGTGGGGCATAGCCCAGGATGGGCAAGGGCTGGGTGCTCAGACCCCCTCCCCCTCCAGACTCTGGGGGGTCATTTAAGAGTCATTTGATAATACTCCAGCCCTTTCCGTGTATGAGGTCTCTGGTGGCAGCTCCAGCTGAGCTCTGGCTTTCCTCACTCCATCCCTGCATGCACAGACAGAATCTTGATGCTCCCCTAGGCAGCCTGGCCACCTTCCATCCTCTGTGCGCTTCCACCCTCACACCCTGAGTGCTGGTGCTGGTGGCAGGACAGATGTGGAGGATCCCCGACAGCAGTTCCTGCAGGAGCTCCCCAGGGAAATGCTGTTCCCAGCCCCACCTCAGCCCCAGCTGCAGCATGACAGAGGGGAGCTGCCCTATCCCAGTCCACCCTGATGGTGCCAGTTCCACCTCAGGCTGCTCCTGAAAGTCTCCAGCACATCCCTGGAGGGAGCTGGAGTTGCCTCAGGCCCCAAGGTAGTCTGCAGGCAGGAGGGCTTGACTTGGGCACAGCAGCAGTGGTAGTGAGAGCAGAGGCAGGAGCAGGGAAATTGGGGTGAAGACCCCTGCCCTCAGCTGCATGGCTGGGACACTCAACAGCTGATGTCTTTGTAGCTGGCCAGGCCCCAGCTGCAGGGTAGATCCCTGCTTGAGGACAGCAGCATCAGAATTTTCATGGGCTCCAGTGTAGCTGTGACTGTGGGGACAGAGCAGACCTAGGCAAAAACAACTCCAAAGGCTGGCGGTGGAAAAGGCAGTGTGGGGCTGGTGAAGGCCCTCTCTCTTCTCTCCATGGGGAAGAGAGTCCCCAGGCAATCCTGGACTCCACCTTAGCCTACAGGAGGGGAACACATGGAGGGTGGAAGAGGCAGACAGAGCCTCTGGGAGCAGGGGTGTAAGGGAGTTTTCCAAAGCCCAGGTCTGAGCCCGGGACTTTTGGATCTTCTCCCAACACTCTCCCAGCAGTCTCGGTCTGCTCTGCCCTAGGTGCTCTCCTCCCCCTGCCACCCATGCTGATGCAGAGACAGAGGAGCAAGAATTCATGGAATTGCAGAAGAGTTTTGATGGGAAGAGACTTCAGGAGGTCTCCAGTCTGACCTCCCACACAAAGCAGGGCTGGGTGGAGCCCTCCAGTCCTATCTGGCCATCGCTGGACTGCACCTGATGCCAATTATTAGCCCCAAACCTGCTCTGCTCCTCTTGTCCAGGCAGTGAAGGACAGCACCTCTTGACAGTGGGTCACTTCCCTGACTGCCTTGCCAGCACCCTTGACTCCTGGCTCCCCTTCCCGCATGGAGCAGCCTCACTCCTGCTGCTCCCAACAGCACCTTCTCTGTTGGAGGAACCCTGTCCCAAATGGTTCATAAGTAGGTGAGTGGTATCAGAGAAGGACCTTCTCTCCTGACTTTTCATCGTATAATCAGGCCCAGGCAGTTGCCCTTGCTTTTCCATCCACTGAAGAGTCTCTGTTCAATGTTACCTGAGTAGGGGGCCAAATCTGAAATTCTCCTCACATCTTTACATTGGCTGTCAGGCAAGAGTTTCTGCGTGGATACAGTCACTTTTATACCCACAACGTTCTCTGTGTCATGCTTGGGTTGCAGTTTTCCTGGCCAAGGCTTTCTAGACTGTAGTGAGGTGACAGGGCCGAGGTAGAGATGAGGAATTAGGTCAGCAGGACAAGGACAGGGTCAGGTCAGGACTTGCGAGGTGCGGGGCCAGGCACAGCTAAGCCCCACAGCGTTACTCAGGCCAGGCCCATGGAAAAGGGCAGCAGCTCCACATCAAGGGGGATGAGGTCCTGCAGTGAGGCCTGTCACTGTCTCCCTTGTTCTTGAGCCCAGCAGATCCTCCTCCTTGTCTGCCTGAAGACCCTCCATGCCCACCTTGCTGCTGTGAACAGCATGAAAGCCCTGGCCTTGCAGCACCTCCGGCAGCTTCTGCTGCCCTGGGGACAGAGCTGCCTGCCCTGAGATGATACACAGAGGAATCAAGCTCTCCTTCTTTTTTCCTGTCTCTGAATACTGCCCTGCTATTTTGCTGTGACGTCTCTGCTCCCCAGAGAAGCTTTCTCCTGGTCAGAGTATCCATGCTGGCCTGGCCATTCCTGCACCCCTGCCCTGTGCTCCCCGCAGTGCCCCAGGGTGGTGAAGCTGAGCTCTCCTAATGGACACAGGACCCATGGTCTCACCTCATTGGTCTTTATCTGAGCCTGACTCTGGGCCCCTGAGCTCCCTTGGTGTCACTACCAAAAGAGACACTGCAAAGGGAAACTCCTCTCATTGCACTGGAGGCATCCAAGCGAGCTCAGCCTTGCAGGCTGTGAGGTTCCTCTGTTAGAGTTATACTGATGAAACCCTCAAATACTTAACAAGACTCAAGGACAAGGGAGAGAGGATATTGTAAAACAGTCTTGCAAAGGGCAACCAGCTCCAGCCGAATAATCTTGAGGAAACCACAAGATTTTGAAGAATGTGAGGAGTCGACAAGACAAAAACAGCAGAACAACCCAGAGTAACCTAGAAGTTCATTAAGGCTTATTAACATACTAAACTACACACCCTTAAATGAATAATGAGACGGAAATGACATGATAATGATGTTACCACCTTCTTCTCTGCTTCTTAAGCTAATGAACAGGAATGTCAAAGCACAAATGCAGAGTGAATATGTGATGTAATAAAACTGTAACCAATAGAAAAATTATATATAAAGCACTCCCTGAAAAGTGTGTGTAACTAAAGAAAGAGAAAGGGAGAAGGTGTGCTAGCTTTGTGGATCTACCACCTAGCACCCATCTCTGTGCAGAAATGAAATAAACAAGTATCTCGACCCAGTGTTGCTTGCACACCGGGTAACAGCACCCAGTTTTGGGACAACACCTCCATCAGTGCTGATGCAGAGAGAAGCCAGGCTTCCTGCTTCAGCATAACCTCTAGGTCCAATTCAAATGAGAGATTTCTGGGGAGATGGAGTATGAACTGAACTTTTTGTTTGTTTTTAACATGGATGCAAAAGAGACAAGAAGGAAATGCAGAACACACAGCCTTGATTCTAGACATCCTAGTGAGTGAATGCACGTGGGCCAGTTATTGGTGCTGACCTTGTACCCGTTGGATGAGTTTCCTCAGTGCATCCTTGAGCTCCTTGTTCCTCATGCTGTAGATGAGGGGGTTCACGGTTGGAGGCACCACCGAGTACAGAACAGCCACCACCAGATCCAGAGCTGGGGAGGAGAGGGAGGGGGGCTTCAGGTAGGCAAAAAATATTGTGCTGACAAACAGGGAGACCGCAGACAGGTGCAGGAGGCACATGGAAAAGGCTTTGTGCCGGCCCTGCTCAGAGGGCATCCTCAGCACAGCAGTGAAGACCTGCACATAGGACACCACGATGAAAACAAAACACCCTAAGCCTAAACAGGCAGTAATCACGATAAGCCCAACTTCTGTAAGGTAGGATTCTGAGCAGGAGAGCCTGAGGATCTGAGGGATCTCACAGAAGAACCGGTCCACTGTGTTGCCTTGGCAGAGAGGTATGGAAAATGTGTTGGCAGTGTGCAGGAGAGCATTGAGAAAACCACTGGCCCAGGCAGCTGCTGCCATTTTGACACAGGCTCGGCTGCCCATGATTATGTTGTAGTGCAGGGGTTTGCAAATGGCAACATAGCGGTCATAGGCCATGACTGTGAGAAGATAATACTCTGTTGAACATAAGAAAATAAAGAAAAAGACTTGAGCAGCACATCCCAAGTAGGAAATGTCTCTGGTGTCCCACAGGGAATTGACCATGGATTTGGGGACAGTGGTGGAGATGGTGCCAAGGTCCAGAACGGAGAGGTTGAGGAGGAAGAAGTACATGGGGGTGTGCAGGTGGTGGTCGCAGGTTACTGCTGTGATGATGAGGCCGTTGCCCAGGAGGGCAGCCAGGTAGGTGCCCAGGAAGAGCGAGAAGTGCAAGAGCTGCAGCTCTCGTGTGTCTGTAAATGCCAGGAGGAGGAACTCGTTGAAGGAGCTGCCGTTGGACATCAGCTCCAACTGGGTATGGGGGGGCTGTCCAAGGAGGAAAAGACAGGGACAAGTTAGGAGAGACTTTAAAAAAAAAACAAAACAAATAAAAAGAAATTAATAAATATTTACATTTGTTATTAAAAATCTAACATTGCATCTCTATTTGTGAGTAGCTCTGACACTCAGTTTCTGTCAAATGAAATCCACTCATCTTGTGGCAGGGCTTTTCAGCATCTTCACATCACTTCTCAAGAATGATGGTTACAGAAATGAGTTTCAGGTATTTTCTTAATATTGTTTATTTTCTTTGAGATGCCCCTGTCACCCCTGAGGAGTGCTCCTTAAGAGCAGAAATCCTCGGCATTTCCACTTCGAGTCCTGAGAGGAAAGCATCCACTGGCACTTGGTGCCGAGAGGGGACATCTCGCCTGTCTGTTAGTCTCATTCCCTGCCCTGCTGTGCTCCTGCCCATTTGAACTGGAGGATGATGTTACTCTAAAAAGCAGCCAGCCCCTGCTGAGAGCAGAGGAGTCCTGTTTCAAAGTGCAGGTTTCCAAATTTTCCTCCCTTTCTCCAGGCACCTGAGGGAGCTCTCCACATTCCCCTTCCAGCCAAGGACAAACAAGGCTCTTTTCAGCTGCTCATTTGCAGTCTCCCACCACCATCTCCATACTGCCAGTATCTCTGCACCTTCTGTATGGGGCTCTCAGATATCACAGCAATGATATGAGACAGAAGAGCCTTTCTATAGGGCAGCTTGTAGCCTGCAGGACACTATAAGGAAACAGTCAAATGACTCTTAGGACTGGAGATGGGCTCTCCTTAAGGGAGAGTCAGTTCATTTCCAAACCCCACAGACTCCTTTCTCTGGAGCTCCACAGATTAGCAGGGGCCTGGGGACACCTCACTCCCAAGCAGACCCCTCTGTTCCTGACTTGCAGCATCATCATTTAAACTGCAGCTGAAAATTCCCAACCCCAGAAAGCCCAAAAGCAAGAACAGGAGCATCATGGAGGGGAAACAAGGAGCAACAGCATGATTCTGCTGCCAAGGGAGGCAAGGGGAGAGAGGCAGATGGGAAGGCAGGCAAGGCTTCATCTTGCCTGGCTGGGCATGCAACCTCACTGACGGCAACATGGCAAGGCAGTGGATCTCAACCCCTTTGTGGGGCAGCGTGAGATGGGCTCGTGGCAAGAGAGATACCCCTCTCCTCTGCCAGAGGTCTGGCTGCAAAGGAGGGGGCTTATACCCTGGACCCTGTGGCTGTCAGGGCAGGGACTCTTCTGAGTGGGAGGGGAGAAACTGGAGGCTTGCTCAGAGGAAGGTGTCTGCATCAGAGGGACTGACCTTCACTTGGCCATATCCATCCTCCCATGATGATTCTGTTCGCAGCTCCCTCTCATTCTCTGCCCATCTCTACTGCCTGCAGCTGTTCCTGCTGCCTGGAGCTTCCTCTGTCCAGATGTATTTCCCCTGTCAGTGCACACAGACCCTGTCCCTGTGTGTGCTCAGTTCTGCCCTACAGAAACTTCCCAGCACAGGGCACTGTCCAAGGGCATCTCTGTGCATTCAGGTCCTAAGGAGTAGGTCACAAAAGCCCTGAGAAGTCCATAAAGATGCTGCTGGTGCTGCTGTAGGGGGAAGGGGAGTTGAAGGGCTTTGATGATCTTTCTCACAGACCTGTTGATCTCTGAGAGTGAAGATTTGTGAATCCTAGTTTCTTGACAAAAGAGGAAACACTTTCCCTTTTTCTTCCTCTCAGTATTAGGAAACTGAAAGACCTGGAAGGAAAGCTCCTTCCCTTTTCTGTAGCCTTTTCTTCACCTTCCCTGCAGTGCTGCCATCACTGCTCTGAATCACAGCCCTGCGCATACCTGGGTGCATATCCCAGCTTCACAGCCCTGCAGCCGTCCTTGGGAGAAAGTAGCAGCATGCCCTGTGCTGTGGCAGTGTGGCAGGGGATCTCTGCTCTGAAGCATCCTGCTCTCCTCTACAAAGGAGAGTGATCCTTGAGGGATGTGAAAGGTTTAGGAGACCCTTCCAGGAACCCTCCATAGCATTGCCCTGCAGCCAGAGACTTACTGTGTCAAGGGCTGTGAAGATTTCTCCCACAAGAAGCTCTCCTCTGTCCTCTCATTCCACACAGCCTTTTACCTCTCTGTCATGTCTCATCTCACGTCACCAGCAGCAGGCAGTGCCCGGAGCCCTACTGCTCTTTGCAGAGGAGCTGCTCCTGCACACAGCTGTCTCTGGGCAGTGTTGCGAGTTTGCCATGAGCTACCTCCATCCCAGGAGCCTGGCCCCACTCAGGAGCAGAGGCCCAGCTGAAGGCATGACTTTCTCTGTCCCTTGGGCTACCTCCCCCTGGGAAATGTTCACAGAGGTAAAGCAAAATGATCACCTTTGGTCCCTCTCTAAACAACACAGAGAGACCAGTTACAGCTTTGTCAGTTGTTTCATCGGAGGATGGTTATCTACAAGAGGTGGAAACATCCCACCCTGGAAATCCATATTCCCGTGTCTTAACGAGGGAGGATACCTAGATGTGGACAAGAAGGGAGCCCTTTGACATGAGCATTGACATGCTTCAGGTTCTCATTCAGATGACACAAGCTGGTCATTGCATGCCCATTTAGAAGGCCCTGGGCTGCAGCAGAATTCAGCTCCCTACTGTAAACTCCACTTACACACAGGAGGTGGGATTCCCCTTGCCCAAGCTGAAATGGTGCACAACAGAGAATGTCTGCATGGGTGCACGTTGGCTAAGCTCCATTATAATCACTGGAGATGGAGGCTGGGAGTCAGCTGCTCACATGCAAACACCTGGTGACACTGGAAGAGTCAGAGGTGGTACCAGGCCTGTGCATTGTCTGTTTGCTCTGGTGGAGCAACTGGGAGACCCACATCCTTATGGAGCATCAGCTAAGGGATAGGTGGGGAATTTCCTTGACCATCTCAAACGACAGTAGATGCCTTCTACAATTAGTGCTCCACTCACTCTGAAGCTCAGACATATGAAGATCCCAATGGTACAAACACAAACAGCTCACGTAATTCAGTGCAGACACCTGATTTAATGACATAGAAATAGGCTGGCAGGGCCATGTCAGATGTTGCATGTCCAGCAAAACTACAGGTTTCTAGTAGTTAAAGTTTGAGACCTAAGGAAATTTATGCTCCCTTGGAGATTTTGCTGGCAAGTGCCCCAGGGCATCTTGGGTTTTCCCCACGTGCCTAAACAACTGAATCCCACTACTGCCTTTAGGTACAGTCTCTACTGTCTACGTCCAAGCATGCTCCACAAATGGGAGGCACATCACACCAAGGTCTCCACTCAAGTCTCTGCACTTTCAAATCAGGCCTCAGGGACTTCTTGAGTGGAACTTTGTCCTGCCTGCAGATTGGTTCAAGTCTGTCACAGGCACCAAGGTGCCACAGAGTCAGCTAGGCAGCCAATCCCTCCCCTGTCAGTACTGGGCAGCCCAGCTCCGTTTCTCCCTGGCCTTGGGCACTGTAGGGTCTGCTCTCTTAGTGGGAACCTCCTTTCACTATTACATTACCACCTGCTATCCATGCTGTGATGTCACCACCTGCAGTCAAAGCCTTTCCATACATATGGTTCTTGGTGACATGTTTCCTGGGACAAATCTTCAGCCAGCTCTGTACAGATGCTCTGTAGCCCAGATATACACAAACATATGCAGCCTGGGGTGCAACAAGGAGCAAATGGAGATGCACAAGGTGTCACAGGAGTGCCACATGGTTAGAATTACAGAGATGTGGTGGGATCAATTGCATGACTGGAGTCCTTCACAAACAGGGTGCAAGTTCTTCAGCAGAGGCCACCAGGGAAAATGGAGGGAAGGACGCCCTGTGTGAGATGGGATAGCTTGGATGTACAGACCTCTTCCATGGGATGGACAAGGGTGGCGTCTCTGAAGGGTAGATGAGCCCAGAAAGGCTGGCAGTAATTAAGTACCTATCAAGCACAAGAATGCTCCATATCAGTAGTTTGTAAAGTCAGTGGACATATCCAGAGTCAAGCTTGGCTAAAGAGGGAGCTCACACCTGATTTCCAAGGCAAAGGCTAAACACACTGCTCTCCCAGAGACCTTCCTGGAACCTCACGCCAGGAGCAGGAGGGGATGTATGGGCATGGCCATGTCCAAAAATAGCCTCCAAACAGAATCACTCAATCACAGAACGGCTGATTTGGAAGGGATCTCTGGAGATCACCTAGTCCAACCTCCCTTCTCTAGCAGGATTACCTACAGCATGGTAGACAGGGTTGCATCCAGGCGGGCCTTGGATATCTCCAGAGAAGGAGACTCCACAACCTCTCTGGGCAATCTGTTCCAGTGCTCTGTCACTCTCAGAGGAAAGAAATTATCCCTTACGTTCAGGTGGAACTTCCTGTGGTTCTTTTTTTGCCCATTGCCTCTTGTCCTGTCACACGGGGCAGCTGAAAAGAGTTTGGCCCCATCCCCTCGACACCTTCCCTTCAGGTACTTATACACATTGATAAGACCCCGCCCCCCCAGTCTTCTCTTCCCCAGGCTAAACAGGCCCAGCTCTCGCAGCCGTTCCTCATAGGGCAGAGGACCTCCAGCCCTCTGATCATCCTCGTAGCCCTACGCTGGACTCTCTCCAGTAGCTCCATGTCTCTGTTGTAGTGGGGAGCCCAGAACTGGACGCAGTACTCAAGAGGTGGCTTCCCCAGGGCTGAGTAGAGCGGCAGGATCACCTCCCTCGACCTGATGGCAACAGTCTTTGTAATGCACCACAGGAGATCATTGGCCTTCCTGGCCACAAGTTCATGCTGCTGGCTCATAGTCAAATGCTTGTCCACCAGCACTCCCCGGTCCTTCTCTGCAGAGCTGCTCTCCAGCAGGTCAGCCCCCAGCCTCTACTGGTGCAAGGAGTTATTCCTTGCTAGGAGCAGGAGCCTGCACTTGCCCTTGTTGAATGTGAGGAGGTTCCTCTCTGCCCAGCTCTCCAGCCTGTCCAGGTCTCTCTAAATGGCAGCACAGCCCTCAGGTGGATCAGCCACTCCTCCCGGCTTGGTATCATCAGCAAACTTGCTGAGGAGGCACTCTGTCCCTTCATCCAGGTCATTGATGAAGAAGTCAAACAGGATGGGACCCAGTCCTGAGCCCTGGGGAACTCCACTAGCCACAGGCCTCCAACTACACTCCGCACCACTGGTGATAACCCTCTGAGCTCTGCCATTCAGCCAGTTCTCAATCCACCTTACTGCCCACTCATCTAACCCACACTTCCTGAGCTTCTCTAGGAGGATGTTATGGGAGACAGCGTCAAAAGCTTTGCTGAAGTCAAGGTACTCAATGTCCACTGCTCTCCCCTCATCTACCCAGTCAGTCATGCCATCCTAGCAGGCTATCAGATTGGTTAAGCAGGATTTCCCCTTGGGGAATCCATGCTGACTACTCCTGACCTCTCCTCCATATGCTTGGAGATGACATCCAGAATGAGCTGTTCCATCCCCTTTCCAGGGATGGAGGTGAGGCTGACTGGCCTGGATTTGCCTGGGTCCTCCTTCTTGCCCTTTCTGAAGACTGGAGTAACATTGGCTTTCTTCCAGGCCTCCGGCACCTCTTCAGTTCTCCACAACCTTTCAGAAATGATGGAGAGTGGCCTGACAACAACGTCCCCCAGCTCCCTCAGTATCCGTGGGGACATCCCTTCAGGACTCACCGAGCTGTGGACATCAGGTTTGCCCAGATCGCTAACCTGATCGTCCTTGACCAAAGGAAACTCTTCCCTTCTCCAGACTTTCTCCCTAACATCCAGGCTGAAGGATTCATAAGGGCTGCCCTTAGCAGTGAAAACTAAAGCAAAGAAGGCATTCAGTAATATTGCCTTCTCTGGAGCCTTTGTCACCAGGGCCCCTGCCTCATTCAGTAGTGGGCCCACACTTTCCCCAGTCCTCCTCTTGCTACTGATGTATTTGAAGAAGCCCTTCCTATTGTCCTTAACATCCCTTGCCAGACTCAATTCCAACTGAAGGATGAGAACAGTCTGGGAAAACTGTTACTGGTGGGTAACATGGGTCATATGGGCAGAATCACTTATCTCTAATAAACTCCTGTACTTGACACACAATTTCTCTCAAGCTCAGTGTGACTAATCCTGGAACCTGAAAGACTCCCGAATGTTCCTCTATTGGTGCGTCACAGCCATGTACCTCCTGCTGGCCGACCAGGTACTGAGGTTGAAGTGACCTCACAAGCACAAACAGCAGCCATGGGCCTGGCACTGACCTACCAGGGCCACAGGCACAAGTGACCTCAACACCTGCATCAAAGCCATGTGACCACTCCCGGTCCATCAGGGACTGAGGCAGAAGTGGCTTTACGAGCGTTAACCACACCAATATGCCTGTGCTGGCCAGTGAGGGGCTAAGGCAGAAAGGACCCCACAAGAACAAACAGCAGCAAGGTGCCAGCTCCTGGTCTAGCACGTCTTGAGACACAATGATCTCAGCATCATCACCAAAGCCACGTGCACGTGGCTGCTCTCTCAGGTTCTCAGGCACAACATCCTCACTGAGACAGCCAGCAGTAATGGGCCTGATGCTGGCCTACCAGGTATGGATTGAAAAGGGGCCTCACATTAAGCCCTGAAGCCATGTCCCTGCAATTGCCCTATCAGCTACTGAGTCACCATCGACCTCGCAAGTGGCAGCAGCAGCAATGTGCCTGCTACTGGCCTATCCCACACCGAGGCACCACTGAGCTCACACTCAGCCTCGAAGCCATGTGCCTGCTGCACATGGCCTATCACGGACTGAGGCAGAAGCACCTCCCAATCTGCACAAGCAGCAGGTGGGTGCCTCTCCCTGGCCCATGAGGTGCTGAGGCAGAAGTCACCTCACAGTCAGCATCCAAGCCAGGTGCTGCAGCTCACCTATCAGGTACTGAGGATAAAGAGACCTCACAAGCACCCATCCTCCCCATGAGCCTGCTGCTGGCCTATCAGGTACTCAGGCAGAAAGGACCTCAAAGTCCACACTGAAGCTATTAATCGGTTTTCTGCTTAATTGGAGAATACACAGAGGTGAAATCACAGGAACCTGCACCAACCAAGAGCCTGCTGATGGTCGATCAACCCCAGAGATCAAAGTGACCTCACAAGCAACATCCAAGGAACATGCCTTCTACTGACCTGTTTTTAACATAGTCCCAAGTGACTTTACAGGCACACATATCATACATGTGCCTTTAACTGACCTATCAGGCACACCAGGGGAAAAAAGTCACTCTCAGCATCCAAGCCATGTTCGGCCTGGCTGCTTTCATGGCCTGCCACCTTCTGCTGGTGTATGAAGTACTCAGGGAAGTCAGACACGCTGGAATGGCCATATGTGACTGCATGTCTTAAACTCTTCATTTGAACTTCAGAGATAACAGTGGGACATCTGTGCTCCCAGGTCTCTTGTGAACCCACTGCTTACAGCTGTGTGTCTTGGGTGGCATGTCTCTCACCACTTCTTCCCGGTGGGGAAGGTGAGCAGCCCACTGGTTGCTCCCATGCAAGACAAGCGAGGCTTTCTCGCTCCTGCAGCCGCATGGCTGTTGCTTCCTCTCCCTCTCTTCACAAAGAGCAGGAGAGGGGGAACAGAGCAGCTTCCGTAAAATGCTAGCAACAAACTCCCTCCAGACACAAAAGCCATTGGGACAGGTCTATGCAGCGGGAGGGGACTAGCAGTTTCCCAGGGTGTGTCCTCAAGGCAGGAAAAATCAACAGGAACTTAGAGACAACTGGTCATCCGTCAGAAACAGCCATGAGTCTGCCTGTCTGCACAGTTCTTTGGATCACCACACCAAAGCCACAGGCAGGACAAATCCCCAGAGCCTTTCCCTTCAGGATGCAGGACACTCGCCACTTGCACACTCCCCAGGCACTGCTCTGCTCGCTGCCTTCCCCTGGCTCCTCAGCCCAGACACACACAGAAGCTCTTGTGGTGACACCAGAAAGTGGCCAAGGCTCTCTGGGCTCACAAGGCATGTGGAAAAACCTGAGCATAAGACCAGGGCCACAGCTGGCTCCTTGGGCAATGCTGCTGCTTTCAGAGGGAAGGATGCTGCTCCCTGTGGGCACAGCAGGCTGCTGCCTCGTCCCCAGACCCCACCATGCCATGAACCTCCACCTGGGGACAACAGTTAAGGGATTTGTTTTCTAATGCTGAAGTTACAGACACAATTCAGAAACACTTGGAGGTCCTGCAGGTCTCCTGAGCACAAAGCAACCTCTGTCCCTTTCCTTTCATTAGTTGGGCAGGGAGGCTCTGTGAAGGGAGAAAGGGTGCAGAGGCTTTGAAACGAGGCCCCAGCAATGAGACCGCCCCAGACTGGATGTCTGCTGAAATGCCAACTGCCCTGGGGGCACAGGCTCTGGAACAGGAGATATGTGTCCTCACCTGGGTTTGTGGGGCACTGGCTGATGCCTTCATGCCACATGCTGCCTGGCACTGGACACATCTTCATCCCTTGCAGGGTGAGAAGCCCAAGTACTGTGAGACTTCATCAGCTCACACACAGGAGGCTTTCAGGCACTTAGACATGGGCCTTGAAGAAATGCTGCACTTCCTTAAAAGAGTCTTTAATTCATCTTAATGGCCATTTTATAGGCCCCATAGGAAAGGAGGGGGCACGACAGCATTCGCTGAGCAGGCCAGTAGTAACAGCTTTTGTGGCATGAGGAAGCAGAAGGAGAGCAGAGGTACCAGGAGGTGAACTCACACCCTGTCACCCATGGCAGCCAGGTGCATTGAGGGGAGCCTTCGCATCCATATGTAGCCTCACCTCACTCACTTGCAGCTGCTTTCAGAGGGTCGCGATGTTTGCAAAGATGTTGACAGCTACAGGGATGCACCCTGGCATCCTCCCTCCATCCATGCGGGCACTGGAACTGCACTGGGAACCTACAAGAGTGGAGGAACCTAGAAGAAAGAATTGGAGGGTTATCATCAGTTCTGCCGACCTAACATAGTCACAGCAGCACGGGGCAAATGTCTCCCCTCTGTACTGAAGCAAACAATCATCAGAGCAGAGACATCTGGGCCCTTGGAGACACTGGACTCCTGGTTTTGGCAAAACTAAGACCCTTTTTTTGGATGCTTGGACTTGTCAGAGCTTCCCAGTTCCTGAAAGGCACTGACACACAGGAGGAAGTCCAGCACGAGGACACCATGATAGTGAGGGGCTGAATATGGGGCAGATGAGGAGAGGCTGGAAGAGCTGGGTATGTTCAGCCCAGGCAAGAGAAGGCCCAGAGAGATTGTGACTCCATCCTGGGAGATATTCAGAACTTGACGGTACAAGGACTGGAGCATCCTCACCCTCTAGGCCATGCCTTGATCAGGCTGCTGGACCCCCACCTCCACAGGTCCTCCACCATTGCAGGCTCAATACATTTGCTATTTTAGGACTGCATTCCCAAGGGACCAGTGGCTTTGGTGCTGCCACCTTGAGTGCTGACCAAAGACAGGCACCTCAAAGCCACCCATCACCCCAACGGGTCTGACTTCCTCTGTGGTGGCACACCACTATCTGTAAGGGTCTGGGCAGGCACAAAGAGGAGAAATGGCTCTGACTCATTTGAGTAACTCCCCATCTCTCTGAAGGACTCGAATGGCTTAGGGCCTGTGATGGGAAGATGCAATGAGTGTCTGGATTCAACAGAAAGTCATTAAGGCATCAGCAAACAGTGATCTTCTCTGGGTCATACGGGGATACTCCAAGGAGGGAACACGGCCACCAACAATCCCCACACCACATCCCCAGGAAGGACACTGTGATGGCACGCTGGGCCCTGGGAGTGAACTCAAGTCCTCACCTTACAGTGCTCCCTTCTCCCAGCCTGGCAGGGCTCCCATAGCACTGCTCCCTCCAGACACCTCCTCCTGCACACAGCACCAACACACTGGGGCCCCCACCCCCACCACAGGGTACCCACTGCACTGTGACACGCTGCCTCCCGACATGCCTCACAGAAGGTGTGGGAGAGCCAAGCTTGTTTTTACCCATTTTTGGTGCAAGACACTGTCCTCTAAACCGGCACAAGGGGGCAGGCTGGAGGAAGGACCATTTCTCTTTCCTCTCTTACAAAGTATTTGACCCTCAGGGCTCCCCTCATGGGCACCCTGACTTCTCAGCACTGCAGGGAGACTATCCCCTCAGGCCTCAGCAGGGACGAGAGCGAAAACAAGAGTGGTTACACTGCAAGAGCTCTGGGACTCTCCCCTCAAAAAAGGAGGGGCAACTCTAAAAGTGCTCAGGCAGAAAACACCAAGGGTCAAGGGCTTCAAGCACACAAGGTCCTCAATGCCTGCCCAAAAGATGGCAGCTACCTTGAACAACGGCTGTGCTCACCACCACTCCCTTGGCTCCAGCAACTTGCAGCAATGCATCTAGAGCTAAGTGGGGCTCCTCACACCCATCCAAGGCTCAGGAGAAAACACAGTGCCTTGCCCATGTCAGTAGTGGCAGCACCTAACAACACCACACCTAGCACACTCCTGCCTGCATGTGGGCTGCTCTCTTGTGTCCCTGCTGCATCACAGACAGCAGGATGATGGGAGAATTCAGAGATTGCAGCTGGGAGGAGGAGAGGTGCAGCCCTCGCAGGGCACTCTTGCTTGGCTCGCCTACTCAAAGGGACTCCTTGCCTAGGGAGATCTGGCACAGCAAGGGAGCAGCACCTTCCAATTCATCTCCTAGGAACATAATTACCCGTATACAAAGACCCTCTCTCTGCAAAGCTTTCACTCCTCCAAGGAGCTTCCAGCACACTAACGCCCAGCCAGCATTGAGCAACGCACATGGCCCTCTCCTCCCTCAGTAAGCACTGCTGCAGGGGAAAGCTCTCATGAAGAAAAGCAAGCGAGCAGAAAGGGAAAAAGCAGCCTTGGTTCACACTTCAGAGCAAGCAGAAACACTCCCTGCCCTTTAGGCAGCATCCTGCCTGCACATCCTGGCAAGAGCTGAGGAAACACAAGGCCTGAACCTCATCACACACAAGGCAGCAGGCTGCCAGCATCCCTGCCTCACACCATCAAGGTACCTGGCTCCCGCAAGCCAAGCCACCTCCTCACCACACAGTGATCCTCATCCCCTCAGCCTAAGGCACTCCTCACAAAGAGCACTGCTCTCTCCAGACACCTCCTCCTGTGATGAGCACCAGGACACTGGGGTATCGTCTCTGCCCACCACAAGGTACCCCACCACTCTGACACACCACATGCCCACTCCTCACCTCACAGAGGGCTGCCACCCAACATGCAGCTATACATCAGGGATATACAGTGCACACGACCAGCCATGACTGCAGCTAGGGGACCCTCAGGACACATCAACCCTCAGAGATATCATCCACATCTTGGAGAAAAAGCTCAGCAGCCCCCTATGGTTTTGATGGGGCAGAATTTTCTGCAGCACACAGACACTGGATAAAAGACATTACCAATGTCACTGCTCTCACCTTCTCTTAATTCATTTAGCAGCATAAAAATTCTACCTGGACTCCCTCAGAGACTGGTGCAGGGGTACAAGCCTGTCCTGAGGAAGAAGCCCCAAGTCAGACGCCAGGTCTGCACTTACAGCCGTGAGGCTGACTCTGGCCCATCAGGGACTCAGGAAGAGATCAGAGTCACCACCACAGCCGCATGCCTGACACAGGAGCTGGGGAAAGGCCTGCAAGTGATTCTGGGGAGCATTTCCTGACAGGAGCATCACACGGGAGCAGCGACCACGGGGCTGAAGGCAGCAGGGCCTCACGGCCCAGGCAGAGGGAGAAGTCCCCCACAGCACAGGCGTTTGGCTCCTTTTGCAGGGCTGAGCCACAGGCTGTGCTCCGATTGGCTGGCAGAGCCGTCAGTCAGGCCCAGCCCTGCCCCCTGCCCAGGCAGCCCCAGGGCACTGCCATGGCAACGCTGTCCCCAACCCCCATGTGACCCCCGTGGCAGCCCCGACCCTCCCCTTCTCTCCCCTCCCCTCTCCTCCTGCCGCGGGATGGCGCCATCTTGTGGGCGGCAGTGCGGGGTGCTGCAGGGCCTCAGGGCAGCCCCGCGCCGGGTGCCCGGGCAGTGTGGGGCCCTGGGGCCTGGCCACTGCCCCGCAGGGCTGGGCTCTGCCGCAGGGGCCCCACAGGGCTCCTTGCTGCCCTGCGCCCGGGTGCCATGCCAGGTGTGGGGGGCAGCCCTGGGGCCTGTGCTGGTGCCAGCCCTGGTGCCAGCGTGGGGGCCCTGGTCATGGCCAGTGTACTGGAGGCCACAGGCAGCGTGCTGCTGCCCCCAGGGCAGGGCAGGGCCGTGTCCTCTCGCCCCTTCTGCCCCGGCCCCCTCCCCACAGCAGCCCTGGGGCTTGACAGCGCTTGTGCTGGGCCCATCAGGGCTGGGCCATGGCCAGGCAGGGGCTGCTCTCTGTGGGGCTGGGCTGGGCCCCAGGGGGGACACTCCGACGGGCTGAGGAGCCCCAGGAGCTCAGGAGCCTTAGGGCTCAGAGCAGCCCCATTCCCAGGACCCAGCAGTCCTGGCTGCCACATACTGCCCTGAACCAGGCAGCACCCTCAGGCAGGGCTCTTGTGGCAGCCCCCACACTGCCCAGTCACCCCACAGATCAGGGCCCACAGCCATTTTTGCAGTTAACGGTTTCTGTGCAACATGTCATGAAGGAGCCCCTGCAGCCCTTACCCTTGGTGCAGAGCATAGGAGACTTGGGAATAAACAGCTGGAGTCCAAGCTGATCGTGTCAGTGTAGGAGGTCTCCGTCTGCCTTGCTCCCTTGCCCTCAGCTCACCTCTCGATGCAGGGAGGAAGGATGCTCTTCCTGTCTGGTCACACAAAACTCCCCTCCAAGATGTCCCTGCTCCTCTGCCCGTTAGCGAGCAGTCCCAACATGTTCCCGCTGCCTCCTGTCCCTGCTGCTTGCCATGAAGCAGCTCTGAAGGGCAGCAGTGGGGAGGGTGAGAGCAGTGCCCAGCAGCGCCTGGGCCTCGCAGGGAAGTGAGGACATCACCATGTCACCAGGGAGACCTTCCTGTGATGTGTCACATCCCACTGTGACCTCAGCTAGTGTCATCTGGAGCTCAGTAGGTCATTCCCATGGAGATGGCACAGCGAGGGAGAGCACACAGAGATTTCCCATCATGTCCTGGAAAGTAGTCGCCTCCCCTCACCCCAGTTAAGTTCCAAATATTTCTAATAAACCCTTCAGGAACATCTCCAGATGGTTCCAAAGGCTGTGAAACATTTAAAATGAGGCACTAGAGAGGTCATGTCTGTGCCCCTGCACCGACAGGTCTCTGCACGGGGCAGACCTCTGCAGGAAGCTGTGGTTTTGGGGTTTGGATTGGAGGTTGACATCCTTCAAAGACAGGATCAGAGTCATATGACATCCGCATGACAGCACAAAGTGTGACCAGGCACTGAGATGCTTTTAGTGAGCTTCATAACTGCTTTCCCCTGTGGGTTGCTTTGGTGAGCTTCAAAACTGATAGCTACTGTGGGTCACTCTCTTTGTAGAAGTAGGATGCAGAACAGCATAGGACAGGATGTAGTCTTCCTCCCTGAAGCACCAAAACAGATTAAAAAAAAATTCTCAGCAAGATTTCCTGGTCTGCAGTGCTTGAGATGGAGATGAGATGCCACAAAAGAGCAAATGTGCCCTTAATACACACCATCCAGAGGGCTTTGCCTGGGATGCTGGTCCTTGCCAGTCTCCAAAGCCACGGGGCAGACCAGTAGTAAATATGAAGAAGTGTTCCCCTTTTCCATGAATTTTGCCCAGCTTTCCGTATGGCTGAGCCTGGGGAAAGCAGTTCTCATCTCTGGAGCTCTGTTGGTCCTTGGGCTTTTCCATGTCACCTTGGGGCAGTGCTTCTCCCCGGGTACAGCCCATGACACCCTGCATAACCCCAGCACCCTGCCTATCTTGGGAGACTGTGCAGCCCTGGCTCCCTGAATCCCCCACATTTTTGACCCTGGGCTTCTGAGGACATGCCCATGCAGTGCAGTGCTGCTGTCCAGGCCCCGGTGCAGAGCCCGAAAGGCAGTGCTGTGCCTCCAGACCTGCCTTTTGGCTCATTGAGGTGTTTGTGCAGTGACCAGCTCCCAGCTCTGCAGCTGCTGGAGTTTGAGAATGTCCCTACACCCAGCCTTCCTGATTGTCCTAGTTTTGCACTGTCCTTGGGCGACTCTTGCAGAAGGGAGGCTCCATCCCCCTTGAATACTGTCAGAGATGGGGCTTCCAAGTCACTGCGAATGGAGGGACTCCTTTACTTCTTTGGGTCACTTATTCAGCCCTTGGCACTGCCTAGCTGATGCTGTGAGCCCCAGCCCTGCACCCTTATCTCTTTACCTTGTCTATTGTATGTCTGCTCAAAGACTTTTCTAGGCACCTGGGGCATGGGAAGTGTTGCTTTAGAGAGCTCACTTGAAGATGTTTCATGTTGTGTAGCTGAAGGCCTGGTGGAGGCTAGTCTAGGACATGGCCATGCCCCTGTATCCTCTCCTGCTGCTGCTGTGAGGGTCCAGGAAGGTCTGTGGGGAGAGCAGTGGGTTTTGTGTGGGTGGGGTGGGTTTCCCTCCATGTGCCTTGAGTTCTGCAGGAGTGGCTCAGAGTAACCAGGAAAAATCTCTTTTCTCTAGGGCCTCACATCAAGGCTTTTCCAGATGTTTGTACAGAAACACAGCCTGGTCCTAGAGGCCCAAGAGCAGCACAGCCCATAGCATGGCCTGGGTCCTGTAGGAGCTGTGTTACTCTCTCTTCTTTTTCCACATGCTCCAGTTAAATTGACATTTTCTGTCATCACCTTTACAACACCCTAGCTGGACATTTTAAGTTTCCCCTTTTTGCAGTTTTCCTCCTCCTCTTACCCTTGATTCATAAAGATACTGAGCTGCTGATTTGCCCTTCAGGAAGTTTAAGGCTTATTCCATCTTCCGAAATCTGTCCCTTTAGCCAAGTCTTTAATTCTGTTTCTATCTACAGTTTCCTATCTGTCCAAAAGATTTCTAGAGAGGCTGTCTCTTGTGGAAAGTGAACCTCATTGAAGGTAACTTAGTATAGTGTTGAGAACTGTAATTATTTTAATGAAACTCTATCATATTTTGTTTCTGTCTTTTTATTTTCTTTTTATGTTTTTGCAATAAAAAAAAAAGTCCTTGCTTGATGATTTGCAGCTAGTTCTCTAGGTAAAGCAGGATGGAATTGGGACCTATGAGCTGTAACACTGAGTTGCAGACTTGAGTGGAATAAGGTTAGCTTTTACCAAGAGTGATGTCAGTCCCAGGTGGCTGAGGAGAGCACTGGCTGTGTTGGGGACATGGGGAGGAAGATTGTCCTCCCAGGGTCTGACCTCCAGGACACTGCTTTTCCTAGATGTCCTGACTTCCCTAGGAGACACTCTGGATGGATCTCAACAGGAGACTGTTGCTGTCACTTCTTCTGAAAGCTCCAAAATAATAATCCTAAAAGAAACCCTCAAAAGTAGGAATTCTTGTGTATTATTGAAGTCTCCATCTTTCAGCTACACTCTTGACACCTCTCCAATTAGACTACAGGATCTGAAGAAAATTACAGTGAGGGGCATGGTTCGTCAGGGCTTTTTTCATTTTAATGAGCCCCACAGTACATGTGGTGCTAAGTTGATGGAACTCAGCTCCTGAGAGGAACCTGAAGAAATATTCCAGCAGTAGAAGTCAGAAGCAAAGCCCAAGTTTTCTCAAGTATTAATGGGTCCCACGGAGGACTGTTATCCACAAAGACTCTCCAGGGGCTAATTAGAGCAGAAAATTGTACTCACAGATTACAGGCAGGCAAAGCAAATGTGCAGACAGCTCTGATTCTCAACCCTTGATGTGTTTTATCAAGCAAAATGCCCGAGCACAGTCATCGGACACCAAATCCCTAGGAAGGGAGATCCTTTCCCTTTCCCATTGCCCATGCCTGTTTCTGGGGCAGCGTGCAGGTGGGGGTGTGCAGTACTAAGTGCAGGACAACCACATGATTCCTCCTGGGCTCCCTGGGCTGCCAGGAGGCAACGAGGCCCCGGTGTCTCCTGGTGGGGCTCAGTGGCAGAGAGAACAGCCATAGCCAAGGAGACACAGACGTCAGTACTGTCAGGGCCCTTCAGCCTTGCCAGGGCCCTTGGCCATTTCCAACTCAGGCCATTCTGTGCTGTCCCACTCCTGTGCCTGTGTCCCTGGAGACTGTAGACTCCCAGCCTGCTTCTCCACTTTGATTTCTCTCCAGATTCTCCCCTCCCTTACTGATATCTCTCAGTCCTCACTGGCTGTTCTTGGAAACGCACAACCATCGGCTGATCACAGACTGTTTCTGGTGACCTTTTGCACCACAGCACTACCCTTGGAGTGATATTTCTTCAGCCTACTGTCCAGTCTGGGCTACTCAAGCTATAGTTTTGTAGCTCTTTCCACTTCCATGCTGCTTCCCACTACCAAGAACTGCTTCTGAAAACCCCAAATGGGGCACACTCGAGGTGAGTTGAGGAGGATAATAACTCCCCTTGTCTGGGTGGCCATGCTCGTCCTAATGCAGCCCCGTAGGCTTTTGGCCTTATTCTGAGGGAGGGAGCATGCACCAATGGCTCCTAGGGCATCCCTCGTAACACTCAGGCCTTCTCCTGGATGAAACCACTCCTGGGTTGGTCAGGTCCCAACCTATCCTGATACACAGGGTTTTTCTTTCCTAGGTGCAGCACTTGCCACTTCTCTTTGTAAGACTTGATGAGGTTTCTGCTGGCTGAATCCTTCCATTTCTCAAGTTCCCCACAGACTGAGGCTGTCCTGTGGCAGTGTTAATATGTGTCTGTTGATGGCTCCCCCTGACCTGTGGTGCCTCCAGCAAGATAACAAGATGGGCAATGCATTCAGGTGCTTGAACATCCTCTCAGCAGAGAGGTTTTCTGCTTCTCTTCAGCCTGTTTCTCTCTGGCTTCAACTTACAGCCGTTGTCTCTCTTTATCCTGCCACACACTGTTATGCAGAACCTATCTTTACCTTCTTGATGACCTCCTTGTACAGGGAGGTCGTTGTTCTGGGGGGCCCAAAATTGGATGCAATATTGCACATTCTGTCTAGAAGGTTCCAAGGAGAAGGAAATAATCACATCCCTTGACCTCCTGGCCATGCTCCTATTCATACAGCCCAGGCTGCTGTTGGCCTTCTCTGCTGCCTGGGCACACACCTGTCTCATACTTTGCCTTCAGTCTGCCCAAATCCTCAGGTCCTTTTCTGCAGAGCTACTCCATGGACAGTCCCCAGCCTGTATCTCTGCAGGATTTTCTTCTGTCCCAAGTGCAGGGACATGGCCCTTGTCCTTGCTGGATTTCATGAGATTCCTGACCTGGCTTTCCTCCTGCCAATCTAGGGCCCTCTCAGTGGCAGCCCTCAAGCATAAGACTGCTCCCCACTCAGGTTGGGGTCATCTACAAGCGTGGTGAAAGTTACCCTCTCCGGGTCATTCATGAAGGTTTAAAACAGGACAGGTTCCAGGAAGGAGCCTGTGTTACTCCATTACTCTTGAACTCTTCAGGAAGAGTACCGTCCTTTCACGAGTATCTTCTGAGCCTCATCATCCAATTATGTGGCCATTTGGTTATCTACGCATTCAGACCATGAAGACCTAATCGGTGTGCAAGTCTTCTGTGGGAGAAACTGTTGCAAGCCTTCCTAAGCTCGAGTTAACTGATGGTCACTGCTCTCTGATGGTTCACCAATACAGTTCTTTTAACTTAGAAGGCCATGCAGTTGGTGATGCATGATTTACCCTTGGTAAACCTATATGGAATGTTCCCAGTCACCTTCTTCTCCTTTATGGGCCCAGAACTGTGATCAGAGAAGACTCACTCCATGACACTCGCCTGATCAAAGTGAGGCTGAACAGCCTATACTTCCCCAGTTTGTCCCTGTGACCTTTGTGGAAGATAGATGCCACTTTGCCTTTCTCCAGACATTGGGGCCTCCTCGAGTCTCCACACCTTTCCAAGATGATAGAAAGTGGCCTTGAAGATAGCTGCCAGTTCTCTCAGCATTCTCAGCTGCAGCCCATCCAATGCCATAGACTTGTGTTCTTGCAAAGAATTCCTGACTCAACTATCAAGCACTCCTGGTCCTTCAGAGGTGCCTCCATTGGGACCCCTCTACCAGCCCTCCTAGTAGGCCCAAGTCTGCTCTCCTGACCGCCAGAGTCTGGAGTCTGCTTCTCCTCTTTACAAGCCTGACACTGAATATCACATCCATGATCAGTTCTTCCCCATTGACAGGTTACAAGGTCAGGAAAATGGCACCTTTGTTGGTATATCTGGCTTAGCTGTGGTAGGAGGTGGTCCTCCACACCCTCCAGAATCCCCCTGGATAGTTTGAATCTTGCTTCACTGCTTTCCCAGTGAGAGTCAGGGAGATTAAAGTCCCCCCATGAGAATCAGGCTCCATGATCCATAGGCTTCCTCAGGGTGCTTCAGAATGTAGCAGTTCTGTCACAGGTTGTGCATCTCTACTTCCTGCTTTTTGCGTGCCAGGCTTTGTGCATTCATGTATATTTGGAATGTGGAACCTCAGCTGTGGCACCAGGGCTGAGCACAGACTTGTCGCTGTGAAATGTGGTCCCAGAGCCAAGGACACTGTGTATGCAAAGGCCCCGCTTCAGAGCAGAGACATGCTGGCGTAGATGGCAACTGAGGATGTAATGCTGACATGAGGCTTCCGCTAAGAGAGTAAACGCTACAGTACCCAAGGCCAGAGAGAGACAGAACTCGGCCATGCAGTTGTGGCAGAAGAGGTGTTTTGTACCCAAGTTGACTCTGCAGTGTCTTGGGGTCTGTGACAGAAGTGACCAGATCTCCAGGAAGGAGAAGGTGCCACTGAGAAAGTCACTGGGCCTGAACAGCCTGCAATGCAGTCACACTGTGGCGGCATCATTAACACAGTCCCTGTTCATGTCTGTGGGAATCAGAAAAAGTTTGGAGACAGGAGAACAACTGGGCTTTGAGAGTGTAGGCAAATATGTGGAGAACATGGTGTGATATGCTGTCCATCTTTGCAGCATGCTTGGCTGTAAATGGGATAGACTTTGTGTGAAGACAGTGATGGGAACCCACTCTCTGCGGATACGCAGGAAATCCGCGATGCCCTGGAGTGTTTGACAGCAACCACTCCAGAAAGGCATGGAGTTCCTGGAGGTCCTGTGCTGGACCTGCTGGAAACGTGGTGGTTGTGCTGCACACCCCATGCATCTGGCATGGCCCTGAAGGCCTCTTGTCATTGCATTAAATCAAGTGTGAGCACTGAATCACAGGAGCTGTTTGCAATGTTGGGATCTGTATGTGTCCTGGCTTTGGAGTGAGTGGAGCTCTTGCAGTTGTCGGTAGCAAGTGTCATTGCAGATGGCCAAGGAGATTCTCCACTTGGCCCCCAGCTCGTGCTCTGGAAGGATTTGTGTCTCATAGTTACTCTGTCAGAGTAGGCAGACAGACACTGGCACATGTCTTGGATGACCTCTGTTTCTTCCAGTGCCACCAGGTGTTTGTGTGTGAACAACTTTCTCCCACCCTATTTCACCTTTGATTCCAATGGGAGCTTTGAGAAGGAGCTCCCATGCAGACACTCATTTTGTTTACCCCCAAATGTGGGCAAGGGGAATCCCACATCCTATGAGTTCGTGGGTGCACAGGAAGGAACTGAATGCCACTGCACCCCAGGGGCTTCTCAGTGGGCATTAGATGTATTGATGAACTCCTCTAAACAGGTCCCTGAAGCACAGGTAAATGAACTCCCTTCTTCTCCCTGCGTCTAGGTGTCCTGCCTTCCTAGGAGATGGGAGCAGGGCCTTCTAGAGTGGGACGTTTCCACCTCTCTTAGATAACCATCCTCTGATGAGACCAGCTGCAAGGCTGGACTCAATCTCTCTCCGCTCTTTCAGGAAGGACCGTTGCTGATTATTTTAGTCTTTTTCAGTGGACTTCATGTGAGCCTGCTGCCTTTCAGGAGCTGTCAATCCTGGAGTCTCAAGGACATCTTGAGTGTGCACAGGGGACAGAGACAGTCATGCTTTCAGCTGGGACTCTGCCTCTGAGCTGCACTTGGCTCCTGTAACCATGGTAGCCCTTGGCAATCTGTCACGTGCTGCAGAGAGACAGCTCTGTCCAGGAGCAGCTCCTCTTAAAAGAGCAGCAAGGCTCAGAGCCAGGTTCTTTCCCTCTCTCTTTAACTGAGAAGTTAAAGACAATTGGGAGTGGGAGGATGACTGAGAGCTCCCTGCAGGGATAAACCTTCACAGCTCCCGACACAGTAAGTCTCTGGCTGCAGGGCAATGCTGCTGTGGTTCCTGGCACGTTCTTCTGCAGCTGGCACCTTCCACAGCTGAAAGGGTCTCTCAGGGTGGCTCTCCCAGCTCCTCCTGTTTGTAGCAGGTGGTGCTTTAGAGCAGGGATTCATTGCTATGTGGTCAGAGGGACAGGGCATCACGCTGCAGGGGAGTAAAGCCAGGGAATGCACCCATGTCTGCCCAGCGCTGTAATTCAGAGCAGTGTCCCTGTGCCCCGTGGTGCTGTGTGCCTGGGGCAGTGACTGTGCTGCCTGTGAGGGTAACAGAGGTTACCTTAAAGACTGGGGACTCTCCTGAGTCTGTGCTTTCATTTTTCTGTTTGCAGAGTGCTCACAGGGAAGAAATAGGGCAGAGCGAAACAGCTCCCAGGAGGAAAAGCTCCGAGCAGTGAAGATATGCTCAGTGAAGGACAGGAAACTAGAACAAAAAATGCTCTGGGGGGGGGGGTAATTTGGAGACCTCCCTGTCATCCTCTTCAATTCAATCTCTAAGCAAGCACTGCTGGGTCTCCTCTCCCACCTAGTAGACGTCCGCCCTTACAGCCAGGGGGTCTAGGGCATGACAGTCCTCTTCGCAGCCGGAGCTCCAGCCGAGGAGAGAGGCATCTCTTATTGCAACATGCCCATTTCCCACTGTGTGGCAAAAGGGCTGAGAGCCACTGTCCTGTGATGTTGCCACCTGGGAGGTGGTGTGCACAGCTGGGTGAGGGGAAGTCTTTCCTGAGTGCCCGTCTCTCCCTTACTCTTTGCCTTTTCCTGTGGCAGGAGTGATAGAGCAACTACTCCTTGTTTCCTCACCTCTCCGTGCTGGTCTGGTTTTGCTCTCCTGCTCTCTGGGGCTAAGGAGGGGGTTCAGCTGCAGCTGAGGCAACAACATCACAGTCCCACTACGCTGCCTGGAGAAACATTGCAGTTAGTACAGTGATGGGAGGGCAGGGTCCTTCTCAGTTGGAAAGACATGCTTAAGAAGGACTGAATCAACCCCTGCCTTCACTGCACTGTTTCCCTCCCTTGGCAGGTGGGAGCTGGTGTGATTGATCCAGATACAGACACCCAGTTCAAGAGGGTAAAGCCTGGAGAGACGAACCCCTCAGAAGGACATTCTCTTTCAGGCACAGCTGCCATGAGTGCTAAGTTTTTCTCTCGTAAGGATAAAAAGAGAATATTCCCCCTGGGTCGCCAGACCAAATCCCCTTTCCTCAGCTCAGGGCATCTATTCCCAGGTATCTCCACCAAATACACGGGGAAGTCTGACACCTCCATTTACAAATCTCAGTGGCTGATTCTTCTGGAGCTCATGGTCAGAGGCCCCTGCGTTGCTGGGCAACCTCAGCACAAGCTGTGGGCCAGGAAAGGAGCTGAACAAGGTAAAGGAGAGGTAATGTGGGGATGCTTTGAAGAATGGAGAGGGGTTTGCTCAGAAAAGCCTGTTCTAACTTGTCAATGCCTTTTCCTCCTTGGACAGTGCCCTGAACCGAGACAGAGCAAATGTCCAACAGCAGCTCCCTCAGTGAGTTCCTCCTCCTGGCATTTGCAGACACACAGGACCTGCAGCTCTTGCACTTCTCGCTCTTCCTGGGCATCTACCTGGCTGCCCTCCTGGGCAACGGATTCATCATCACAGCTGTAGCCTGTGACCACCACCTCCACACCCCCATGTACTTCTTCCTCCTCAACCTCTCCCTCCTCGACCTTGGCACCATCTCCACCACTGTCCCCAAATCCATGGCCAATTCCCTGTGGGACACCAGGGCCATTTCCTACTCAGGATGTGTTGCACAAATGTTTCTATTTCTCTTCTTGTTAGGAGGAGAGTATTGTCTTCTCACAGTCATGGCTTATGAGCGCTACGTTGCCATCTGCACACCTCTACACTATAGCACACTCATGGACAGCAGAGCCTGTGTCAAAATGGCAGCAGCTGCCTGGGCCAGTGGTTTTCTCTATGCTCTCCTGCACACTGCCAACACATTTTCCATACCCCTCTGCCAAGGCAACACAGTGGACCAGTTCTTCTGTGAGATTCCCCACATCCTCAAGCTCTCCTGCTCAGATGCCTACTTCAGGGAAATTTGGCTTCTTATGGTTAGTGCTTTTTTATTCTTTGGGTGTTTCAGTTTCATTGTGGTGTCCTATGTGCAGATCTTCACCGCTGTGCTGAGGATCCCCTCTGAGCAGGGCCAGCACAAAGCCTTTTCCATGTGCCTCCCACACCTGGCCGTGGTCTCCCTATTTGTCAGCACTGGCATTTTTGCCTACCTGAAGCCCCCCTCCCTCTCCTCCCCAGCTCTGGATCTGGTGGTGGCTGTTCTGTACTCGGTGCTGCCTCCAACACTGAATCCCCTCATTACAGCATGAGGAACAAGGAGCTCAAAGATGTCCTGAGGAAACTGATTCGGCGCATCCTAGGTCAGCAGCAATAAGCTGCCCATGCCTCCTCACAAGTGGTTTCTCATTTGTCTCAGACAACTGTTGTGCTCTGGGCATTCTCCCTGTGATAGACATGTTTGTATAGGAGTGTCTGAATTTATCCCACTTCTCCAAAGGCATGACCTCAGTCTGCCTGACCCAGAGGCCTCCTGTGAATGTGTCTGTCCCTGTGTCACAGCTGGCCTCTCTCTAATAAAAGGCAGTGCAGTGCAGTGCTTGAAGGTTGGGCTCTTCTTTTAACACTGGAGCCAAGAATGTCTCAAGGACTTTCACGCTGAAAGACTTTTTTCTCCAGGTGCTGCTTGGGCTCAAGCCAATGAGCACATCGGTGATGTGTTAGGGAATGAGGGCTGGATTCAGTTCTGACTTGTGGGGGGCCAGTGCTCCTGCAGGTGGTGAATGGTCAAGCAGCATCTCCCATATGACAGGGCTGGAGACTGATGCCTGTCCTTCTCAAAGGGAGTTTGGAGCCCCCAGGAGAGCACAGGGTACCTCCAAGGGCACCATGTGCCTCGAGGTGAAGGGAGCTTCACCAGGTCAAGTGGAGTTACTCAAAGGTAGAGGGCAAAACCGATGAATGTCCAGGCTAGTGAGAGCTCTACAATCCCAGAAGAGGCAGTGGGCACTGAGCAAGCACAGAGGAGGGAACTTGGGGAGTTTTTCATACCATCTTCAATCAAAAACCATGGGCTGGGATCTAGAATCATAGAATCATAGAATCAGTAAGGTTGGAAGGGACCTCTGGAGATCATCTAGTCCAACCTCCCTGCTCAGCAGGGTCACCTAGAGCGTGTTAGATAGGGTTGCATCCAGGCAGGCCTTGAATATCTCCAGAGAAGGAGACTCCACAACCTCTCTGGGCAACCTGTTCCAGTGCTCCGTCACTCTCACAGTGAAGAAATTGCCTCTAACGTTCAGGCGATCTGGGACAGAGCCTGAGGCATTTGAAATGCCCTGTGCTTGCTGAGAGCATCCTCCAGAGCCACAGACACTTTGGTGGGAATTGTCAGGTGCAATGATGCCCATCCAACATCCCAGGAATCTCCTGGTCACCAGAACAAGGGACACAGAGTGTCACTGTGCTCTGCCTCCTTCTGTCACGGGGGCCAGTCTCAGCTTGGAGGCTGATGGAGCTGACACATCTCCTTCCCCATGGAGCTGCTGTGCCTGCTGTGGGGCTGAGGCTGTGGAGTGAGTGCCCAGAGCTCTGCAGCCCTCTGTGGCAGGCACTGATGTGGGGCCACCACCGTCCTGGGCTACTTTGCTGAGTGGGCTGTGGAGAGGGTAGGGGAGATGGGGAGAGACGGGGAGAGGCTGGGCTGGGCTGGAAAGGGCCTGAGAGAGGAAAAGTGCCAATGTCAGCTCAGCTGTGTGAGCTGGCAGGGTAAGGACACAGGCTAGGGGTGTTGTGATGTAGAGCCAGATCTTATGGAGGGGAACCAAGACATGCCTGGTGCAGAGGAGAGGAGGTCGGTCTGTGCTCTTGGTTGCATGGAGCGACCATGGCATGGTGCCCCCAGGCATTTGTCACAGACCGGCCTCTCACATCGGCCATTTCTAGTGCTCCTTACGCATCCCTGGTTTCTGGGTGCATTCTGACGTGTGGCCAGCTCCTTTCTCCTGGGCTCGCTGCCTGTGTCTAGGGGAACAGTCAGCCCATCCTGGCCCCTCTCCTAGCCCGGACCCTGCCAGACCCTAGAGGATGGCTATGTACGATCTCCAGTGTGGGAGAAGGCCTGGGCTGCGCAGGGGCTCGATGCTGGGGAGGCTGCTAAAGCAGGAGGGCTGTGGGTGGATGGGTCATGGAGGGTTGTTATGGGACCCATGACAGGGAGATACTCTCCCAACCCTGAATGCACCGAACCTTGTGCGGTGCCTACACAGTAGGGCCATGGCACTGTGTGGGGTGCAGGGATGGGGTACAGATGGGAGCCATGATGCTCCTCAGCACTCCATTGCAAAAGAGAACCTCCCAGGAGAGCTCTCCCTGCCCGGCCCCATGAGCTCTTATCCCTGCTCCAGCTGTGCCAGGCAGAGGCTGAGGACCAAGACGTCCCTCAGCAAGACTGTGCCAGACTTGGGAATCTTGCCCTGAGCAGCAGGACAGGCAGAGAACCCTCCTCCTATGTCCCTGTCCTGATGGGAGGTGACGTGAGCCCCAGAGAAACAGGGCACTATTTTTGCGTGTGAGATGAACACCACAGCTGCTGTGCTGCTGTGCAGAAACACCGACCACAACCCCTCACTGCAGCCTCCACTGCCCCTTGCCCCTGTCCTGCTGACCTGCTACCGCCCTTGCATTGTCCCATCTCCCGTCCCCTCTCCCCACACCGCAGGGACCAGCAGTGCAGCAGGAGCTGACACAGCCCTGCAGCTGCTGCCTGGCCCCTGGCCCTCCCCACCTCCCCACAAAACATGACATCCATCTTCAAGAAGGACAAGAAAGAGGATCTAGGCAATGACCTGCAGGTCTTGGTGGACATCAAATTGGTGAGAGGTCAACAGGGTGCTCCTGTAGCAAGGATGGCCACCGTTACTCTGGGCTGTACTAGCAAGAGTGCAGACAGCAGGGTGAGTGCAGTGGGACAGATGAACCACTCTGGCAGCCTCAACTAAAGAGAAGTAAAATAAAGAAAGTGCTGAATTAGCAGGCTGCCCATCTTGGAGAGAGAGGTATGATAAATAAAGGACCAAAAAGAAAAGAAAAAAGAAAAGAAAATAGAAAAGTGAAGAGGGGAGGGGAGGGGAGGGGAGGGGAGGGGAGGGGAGGGGAGGGGAGGGGAGGGGAGGGGAGGGGAGAGGAGAGGAGAGGAGAGGAGAGGAGAGGAGAGGAGAGGAGAGGAGAGGAGAGGAGAGGAGAGGAGAGGAGAGGAGAGGAGAGGAGAGGAGAGGAGAGGAGAGGAGAGGAGAGGAGAGGAGAGGAAAAGTATTTTTGCCATGGGCCAAGTGGCCCAAGCCAAATGTGCCCAGACTTGCTCACAGGGGAGAGTGCCAGGGGGACTTCTGATTTATTTGACGTCTGATAGCATGCCCAGAATTATGATTCAGTGATATATCTGTGCAAATCTAACTAAAACTAAGATTGAAGCACTATGACTGATACTCCAGAACATTGATGTGGGAAAAAACAAACAAACAAAAAAAACAAACAAAAAACAAACAAAAAAACTCTTTCTATTGTCTTCAGTGGCTGTGGGATGAAGCCTGAGTTTAGTCTGAAAGAGAAAAGATTGGGACTGAATGTCCTGAGGGTGGCTGTAAACTACTTGATGCCCTCTCTCCTCTTCAGTGATACTTGCTAGGGTCACACCTCAGTCAACAATACCTTCTATCTTTTCCCTTGCATAATAAACAAAACTGTGAAGAATTATGATGATCTGTGGAGCCCTTGAAAGAGTAAGTATGTGCGTGAGAGCTCACAGCACCGGTCTGGAAAAGCCAAGTGGCAGTGGCCCGCCCGAGGTGCCAAGGATCCCAAGCCCTGAGCCACAGAGCTGGATACAGGCTCCTCTACTCGTGCCATGGGCTCCTGACTCACCTCACAGAGTAAGACAAATTTCTGTGGGAGAGGTGGAGGAAGAAAGTAGAAATGAATCAAAACAGGGAGACTCAGGCCAGGGGTCCCACCAGTAAACATCTCTAGCTATGGGTGCATTTACCACCTCTCTGGAAAGGCCATTTCTTCCATGAGCAGCAGAGCCTGAGGGCATGCTCCTGATGGACTCCCATAAGCACTCAAGGTGTTCCCTTCACCCAGCTGGAAGGGCACAGATGGGACCTGGCCCTTTCTGTTCCTCCCAAGCATGTTGTTTGAGGAAGTGCTGGAAGAGCAGGCCTGGTGGGATCCTCATGGCACTGCACTGCCTGGGGCTGTGAGAACAGCCCTGCACACACTTCCTAGGCCTGGTGGTTGGGGACAAACAGCCGGCTGTGCTTATGGGAGCATGCCTTCCTGGTGGGCAAGGAGAGCTCAGGCTCCTGTCACCCTGCTGTAGAGGAGCTGGCAGCTCCAAGGACTGAGGGGAGGAGGGACAGGTCCCACCTCTCGTGAGGTGAAGGTGCTGACACGTGCCTGGGGCCAGGTCCCTCCTAAGCCCTTTCCCAGATCCTGGAAAGCCACTGCAGGAGCAAGCAAATCCTGGAGATCACCATTACCCGGGTTTGTGGGAGTGAATGACATGGTGACCTGTGTGTGAGAACATAACCGGCCAGCACCAGGGACATGGCTGGAGTTTGTACTTGTGAGGTCACCACCACCCAAGCACCTGATAGGCCAGCAGCAGGCACATGGCTCAGATCCATGTTGTGAGGTCACTTCTCTCTGAAGCTGGTGGGCTACAGCAGACTCTTGGTTCATGGAAAATCTTTCTGTTTCCTCTGTATCTGCTACTCAGAGGCCAGGAACAGGCTTATGGCTTTGACACTGATTTTGAGATCGTTTTCCCATCAGCACTTGATACACCAGAAGCAGAGAGAAGACTGAAGTTTGTGCTTGTGAGGTCACTTCTGCCTGAGTGCTGATAGGCCAGCAGTGGGCACATGGCTTCCATTCTGATTGTGAGGTCACTTCTGCCTCAGTACCTGATAGGCCAGCAGGAAGCTCCTGTATCTTCTAGTGATGTCACCTCAGTCTCTGGTGGTGATAGGCCAGAACTACAGGCACATGGCTTGTATGGTCATTGTGAGGTCATTGCTGCCTGAGTACCTGATAGGCCAAAAGCGGGGACATGGCTCTGATGCTGATTGTGAGGTCACTTCCTGCTCTGCAGCTGATGCGCCAACAGGAGGCCCTTGGTTGCTGTTGGTTTCATGTAAAGTCCCCTCTGCCTCTGCTGCTGACAGGCCAGAAGCAGGTTCATGGCCTCAGTGCAGACCGTGAGGTCACTGCTGCCCGAGTACCGGATAGGCCAGCAGCAGGAACAGCATCAGCAGAGCAGCTGTGAGGTAACTTTAGCCTGAGCAGCTGAGCAGCAGCAACAGGGCTGTGGAATGGCTTGGGAGGATGCTTCTGGCTCTGAAGACAACAGGCCAGAAGGGCTGTTCCCTGCAGGGCTGGGGCTCTCCAGAGAGGCCTGAGCCGCCTCCCAGGCTGTGCTGGGCAGGGGACTTGTGCCAGGTGCCCACTGTCATGGGTCCAGCATGGAGTCCACTGAATGGGCTCATCACTAAGTTCCTTAGCAGGGAACTTAGCAAGTCCCTTAGCAAGCAGGGATTTAGTTGGCCTCTCTGGAACTTTTTGGACACTGAGAGAAAGAGACTACCTCGGTTTTGCAGTTGCAGGATGTGGAGGGTGTTGCAGAGGGTAGGACCCTGGGGCGGAGACCCCATTCTACCGAGCTCCTCTCTAGCAGAATAAGCTGCCTCTGCCCCATCATCCCACAGTTTTAACAGCCACTCTATCAATCCTTCATGGGGCTGCTGCCTGCAGAACCCCTGCACATCCTGCAGCTCTGATGCTTTACAATCATGAGTAGTGGTGGCCCCTTGCAAATTGGCTGTATTTGGTCTGGTGAGCTGCTGCTCTGCCAGCGGCCAGGCAGCTGCTTCCCTGTCGGAGGCGGGCTTGCGGAATCATAAGACGACTCAATATGAGCTAGCAATATGATCCATTTATTTCAGCAACTTAACCTGCTTATATACCATCGTATGCTGTTCACACGCTCAAGCATCCTGCTGGCTATATCTAATTGGCTTACTACTATAGTTCACGCCACAAAGCTCTGTGCTATTGGCTATCCACATATTCACTGTCCCGTCTCGCCAACCCCTTCATCCTGGTTTTACATAGCATTCATTCTTACTCCCTCATTACTTGTCCTTCAAGGTGTCTCCAAGGTTACTCCATATCAGCAAGTCAGGGTTGCTCATGTGCACGGCCTGATATCCATGCTCGTCCAGCCAATTCTCTACAATTCCCCCGTTTTTCTTTTGAGCAACCCAAACTTGTTGAAGAGCCTTGGAGAACATCCGCTTAACACAACTAAAAGTAATACAGAGGAATACACCCAGCAAGCACATCACAACTGCTATCCACAATAGTTCTTTGATCAAACTTAACAACCATTGAGGCAAAGGGCCAAACAAACCCTGTAGCCACCCATCCAAAAGTCCATGCTCTTGTATGATCTTGTAGCCACCGAATCTTGTGGATAGATTCACTGAGATCTGACAGGTTCAAGCAACACATTCCCTCAAAGTCCTCATATCCATGTCCTTGCGCCAATAGTAAAAAATTAATTGCTGCACAATGGTTTACGTTTAGGGATTGACTACAATTGTGAACGCTAAATGGCTTAAAATACTAGATCCTAAAAGTGGGAACTTCTACCAGACACGTTCTAAAGGGATCTGTAGCAGACGCCATGGAAAGGCAAAAGGTGGATTGTCCAGTACGATTAGCCCAAGTAACGCACAGATTCTGTCTCACATCAATGTTTGTTAGTGCCTCAACAAGCAGCGTCTGGGCCTCCAAGCAGATGAGCCAGAGTATCAACGGATTGACGCAGCCCATCGTGGTCGGAGACGTCCGCTTGATGCCCTTCAGTGGTGGAGGCCTTAGTCCATTTGCTGGGCACCCATAATGGACATGTAACCTCTTCCAAGATACACAACCTCTGCAGGTCCTTCCCAAATTCCAGTTCGTGGATTCCAATACAACACCTTGGCCACCCGTGGTGTCACCGCTTGTTGTACATGCTGATTGTGAACCACCACAGGAGGAACCTCGGAATCCCCGAAAACGCACAAGTGATTCAACACAAACAAGGTCTTATCCAACCGCTCTTTAGCGTCTGTTATGTCAGAATACTTTTGCAGATAGGTTTTCAGGGTTCTATTAGCCCGTTCAACGATAGCTTGGCCTGTTGGTGAATTTGGTAGCCCTGTCGTATGCCTAATTCCCCAGTGCATCATAAATTGATGTGTGCTATTACTAGTGTAGGCAGGGCCATTATCAGTCTTTATATGTTGTGGGACCCCCATGATCGCCATGCACTGTGTCAGGTGTTTACGGACATGTAAGGTTTTTTCTCCCGGCTGTGCTGTGGCCCAAATGAATCTCGAAAATATATCTACTGTAACATGCACATATTTCAATCTCCCAAAGCTAACAATATGGGTAATATCCATTTGCCAAAGCTCCAGGGCTTTCAAACCTCTCGGATTGACTCCTATCCCTAACTGCGGTCCATGATGGCTGCATTGTGGACAGGTACGCACAATGCCCTGTGCCTTGGTAATTGTGAAAGAGAATTGTCTACTAAGGCCTTTAGCATTCTGATGAAACTGATTGTGTGAGGCCCACGCCGCCTCAAACTGATTTAGGGGTTGAATAGCCATGCTAACCAATTGATCTGCCAGGTGATTACCTAACCCTAAACCTTCCATTGTTTGATGACTCCGTACATGAATAATACAATACGGTTGCGATCTTTGCTGTAAGGCTTGTTGCAACTGCATAAATAGGGCAAGCAACCTAGCGTTATGTACCTGCCTGAGCACAGCATCTTCAATCCGCTGAACAACACCAGCTACGTACAATGAATCCGTAACCACATTCAGTGGTACGTGCATCCAGTGAGTCACTGCCCAACAAGCTGCTGCTAACTCCAGTGTCTGCAAACTGTCTCCCGCCACTGCCGGGAGGACCTGATGCTGCCAACGCCCCTTGTCCTGCCACATAATGGCAGCCTTTCTGTGGCTTTTCCTGCATCTGTGAAGGCGGTAACGGCATTTTGAAGTGGCCGCTCCAAAAATAGCGGCTTGCCCGCACATGTTTGTGACTGTAAAAATCCGCTGTCCTTCCCATTAGGCACATGGGTAGACAGTAATCCTGGCCAGCCTAGGAGTGACAGCTGCAGCACCGTGGAGTGGCGCAGCGCCCATTCCAAATCTGCTTGTGCCATTGGTATGTGAATTGCATCGGGCTCCTGGCCGGTGATGGCCACCAGCCTATCCTGTCCTTTTCTAATCACTTCCCCTACTTGCTCCAGGTGCGTAACAATACTATGCTTCAGTTGGAGAGGGAGAAATATCCATTCCAAAACCACTATCACATCTCTCCCCACCCCTTCTTTTTTTTTTTTTTTTTTTTTTTTTGCCACTGCATGGTGACTGCACACACTGACGTCGCAGATAACAATACCACAAGCCTATATGGCTCATCTTCAGACCTACGAGATGCCCATTGTGATGTAACTAAATCCGTTAAGTGCTGTAAACAAGCCTGGTGTGCTGTAGACAAACAGACAGGGGTAGCTGGATCCGAGCCCTTTAATAAGGGGCGAAGAGGCTCCAGCTCCTCATTTCGAATGCCTGCTATGGCCCTGACCCATTGTAAATCTCCCATAAGTTTCTGTGCATCCCGTAGGGTGTGGACGGCAGTCGTCAGTGTAACCTTTTGTGGTCGGACCATAGTATCACTAATGTGCCATCCCAAATATTTCCATGGGCTGGTAACCTGTATCTTTTCTGGAGCAACCTGTAATCCTCTGGCCAGTAACGTATCATGCAAATATTTGCTTTGATGGTGTGAAAGGGGAGCAGCCTGGGCTACTAAAATGTCATCCGTATAATGATAAATGATTGCTTGCAGCCATGCTTGACGGATGGGCTGCAAGGCGGCCGCTATGAATAACTGACACATGGTAGGGCTGTTACGCATCCCTTGAGGGAGCACGACCCATTCAAATCTCTGACACGGGGCGGCCTTATTGAGCGCTGGAAGGGAAAAGGCATATCGAGATGCATCATCTAGGTGAAGTGGAATTGTGAAAAAACAATCCTTAAGGTCTACAATTAATATGTGCCATTCACGTGGAATCATTGTAGGTGCTGGCAGCCCTGGCTGCAGTGCCCCGATTGGCAGCATTTGCTCATTTACCTTTCTTAGGTCATGTAACAAACGCCACTTCCCTGATTTTTTTGGAATAACAAATATAGGTGTGTTCCAAGGGCTTATCGAAGGTTGAATATGCCTGACACGTAACTGTTCAGCAACTAATTCATGCGCCCATTGCAACCGTTCCTGTGTCAGCGGCCACTGCTCCACCCACACTGGTTCATTAGTGAGCCAAGTGAGCTTCAGGGGTGTCGGCTGCTTCACAGCGGCCGCTGAGAAAAAACCGAGTCAGGGGTTGCTAAAACAACTCCCCATTGTGTGAGGCACTCCCGTCCCACCAACCCATTGACCCCTTCAGGGAGTGGCAGGACAGTAAGGAGTACCCGGGCCCTGCGTTGCTCAAGGATCAGCTCCGCAGGCTGCAAAGTTACCATGGCTTGAGCTGATCCCCCCACACCCGCAATTGCATCCGGAGACGGATGAACTGGCCAGAGTCTGGGCCAAACCGTGGCTGACATGATCGTAACATCAGCTCCTGTGTCCAACAGCAGGCGAAAGTACCGCTGCTCACCGGCATAATTTACCTGCACCGAGACCGTCGGTCTATGGTTCATGTTTAGAGTTAGACAAGCCAGTGGGTCAGTACTTCCAAACCCAGCATTTCCCCGCTGGGGCAACTCTTGAAGTTGAGCAGGATTGGTCAATTCTGCTAATAACTGTGGAAATGGTACTATTTGGGCAATTTTACTTCCCCTTGGTACAAAAATGGGAGGAGTTAGAGTATATGCTACTATCCAAACTTGGCCCGTATAATCAGCATCAAGAACCCCAGGGCATACAATGATGCCCTTCAAGCTGGCCGAGGAGTGGCCTAACAAAAGGCCCCCCACTCGATCAGACGGCTTGTGCCACCCTGTTGGAATTTTCTGTGGCCTGGTGTCAATCAGGGTGATTTCTACTGCTGTTGCCAGGTCACACCCCAAGCTCCCGGCAGTGGCTGGAGTCCCCCAACCACCGGAGCCAGAGGAGGGGTTATTGTTGTCTGCGCGCGACCCCCTTTCGCACTCCGCAAGCCGTTTCCCGACCGCCGACATGCAGCAGAGGCGTGAGTGTCACTTTGACAGTTCTTACACCACACTTGTGCCTCTCTGCATTGTTTTCGGGTGTGGCCCGGTTTCCCACAGTGGAAGCAAGCCCCTAAGTTTGGAGGCCTCTTCTGCTGGGTTGGGCCCTGTAAGGCAGCGGCAAGCGCCTGTGTCTGCTGTGCCACTGCTTCCGCAAGCGATTTGCTTTGCTGTTTAACAGCAGCGGCAACCGCCTCAGACACAAACGCAGCTTGCTGCTGGAGGCCAGAATTAGCTACTCTCTCCAGCATCTCAGAGAGCGTGTCACTCCTAGGCAAGGTGCTTAGCAACATTTTCGTTTTCGCATTCGCATTCTCAAACGCAAAAGCACGCAACAACTGTTTCTTGACCCCCTCCCTGATCTTGTGAGACGCCTCAAGCTTTTTGATAAAGGAGTCAAAGGGCTCCTGGACTCCTTGACGCAATGTAGCCCAACTGGGTGGCCTCTTTTCCATCGGCACTCTCTACAGCGCGTTTTTAGCTGCTTTGGCAGAGGCGTTGTGGAAATCCGCCGGAAACTGCAGTTGTTGAGCAGCAGCAGCATAAATTCCTTTGCCCATCAGCATATCCAAGGTGACATCTCGCAGGGGATCAGTTTGTGGCCTCGGCATGTTGACCACCTTGCGACAGCCCTCCTCCCAATATCGTTCCCACAGGAGAAACTGTGCTGGGGTCAACATCAGTTTTGCCACCGAAACACAGTCATCCGGTGTCATGACATTTGATGCAAACAATACGTAATCATTTGTCGTGACGGCTCTCCGTGTAATCCATAGGTAGCAACTGTATTGCGAATTTGCTGCATCAACTTCCACTCGAAGGGATGATATCTAGCAGTGGCTTGACCATCTGTATTCGTAATAGTCACAGGGAAGGCGGAGGGCCCCCTTGGCCTTCGTCCAAACGAGAAGTCTGCCCCTCCTGCTCTGCCTGGCTCTGAGCCGCTTTTGCCCTTATCTCTGCTGCGCTCTCAGCCACAGGAACCTCCATTCCTCCTGCGGAGGACGGGCTCGCAAAAAGCTGTGAGGGAGTAACTGCGGGAGAGGTTTCCGAGGGGCGATCCCCCAGCATTGCCGATGCGGCACATGCGACCCTAAATACCAAAGTGGGGTTGCTTAAATGTCCATGGCCCCTAGCCCACTCACAGAGGGCAAGTAACTTCTTAGTAGAGACAGGCACCTCTCGCTTAGCGAGGAATTCCGTCAATAACTGTATTGCCGCTTCTCGTTCCATCCCTATGGCAAGGATCAGTGGTCTTACTGGCACTCGGAGGGCAGCTGCACGAATTCCTCTTTAGTGCGCACACGGCCTTTCCTCCAACTCTCATAGAAAGCAGGTTCACTTATATCTTCGGGGTCCCTGTTCGGGCGCCACTTGTCGGAGGTGGGCTTGCAGAATCATAAGACGACTCAATATGAGCTAGCAATACGATCCGTTTATTTCAGCAACTTAACCTGCTTACATACCATCGTATGCTGTTCACACACTCAAGCATCCTGCTGGCTATATCTAATTGGCTTACTACTGTAGTTCACGCCACAAAGCTCTGTGCTATTGGCTATCCACATATTCACTGTCCCGTCTCGCCAACCCCTTCATCCTGGTTTTACATAGCATTCATTCTTACTCCCTCATTACTTGTCCTTCAAGGTGTCTCCAAGGTTACTCCATATCAGCAAGTCAGGGTTGCTCATTTGCACGGCCTGATATCCATGCTCGTCCAGCCAATTCTCTACAATTCCCCCGTTTTTCTTTTAAGCAACCCAAACTTGTTGAAGAGCCTTGGAGAACATCCGCTTAACACAACTAAAAGTAATACAGAGGTTGCAGTGGTTTCTACAGGAGCTCCCCAGGGAAATGCTGTGCCCAGCCCCAGCCTCAGCTCCAGTATGAGGGAGGGGAGCTGCTGTCTCCTGTCCCACCCTGGTGGTGCCAGTCCCACCTCAGCTTGCTCCTGATTGTCTCCAGTGCAGTCCTGGAGGGAGATTGAGCTGCCTCAGGCCCTGGGGCATTCTGGTGGCAGAAGAGTTTGACATGGGCACAGCAGCAGCAGTGCCAAGAGCAGAGGAGGAGCAGGGAAACTGGGGTGAAGACTCCTGCCCTTGGCTGCACGGCTGGGGCACTGGACGGGAGATGCGTTTGTGGCTGGCCAGGCTCCAGGTGTGGGGTGGGTGCCAGCTGGAGGGCAGGAGTGCCAGGATTTTCTTGGGCTACAGGGCAGCTGTGACTGTGGTGAAGGCAAGTGGGCAGACCCAGGCACGTACAAATGCAAAGGCCAGGGGTGGAAAGGACAGCGCGGGGCTGCTGAAGGCCCTCTCTTTCCTCCCCATAGGGAAGAGAGTCCCCAGGTGATGCTGGACTCGGCCTTCGCTGATGGGAGAGGAGCACAGGGAGGGTGAAAGAGGCAACCAAAGCCTCTCAGGGTGCATGAGGGAGTTTCCCACGCCCAGGGCTGAGCCAGGGACCTTTGGATCTTCCCCATGACCATCTCCCAGTCGAGCTCATTCTGCTCTGCCCTGGGTGCTCTCCTTGTTCTGCCAGCCATGCCAGAGTGGGATCAAGCTTGGGTCACAGCTTTTCTGGCCAAGGCTTTCCTGACTGTAGTCAGGGGACAGTTCCGAGGTACAGATGAGGAGTTAGGTCAGCAGGAGGAAGACAGTGTCAGATCAAGAGGTGAGAGGAGCAGGGCCAGGTACAGCCATGTCCACAGCATATCTCAGGCATATCACAGCAGCTCCACACCAAGGAGGATGAGGTCCTGCAGTGAGGCCTGGTCTCTCTCTGTCTCCCCTGTTCTGGTGCCCAGCGGATCCTCCTTCCTGTCTGCCTGCAGCCCCTCCATGCCCCCCACCTTGCCACCAAGCACAGCATGAGAGTGCTGGCCCTGCAGCCCCTCGGGCAGCTCCTGCTGCCTGGGGGACACAGCCACCTGTCCTGTGCAGGTGCACAGAGAAACCTGGTTCTTGTTTTCATTTCCTATTTCTGAGTGCTGCCTTGATCTTCTCCTATGACATCCCTGCTCTCTGGAGAGCCTTTCCCCAGGTCAGCATGTCCATGCTGGCCTGGCCATTCCCACATCCCTGCTCTGTGCTCCTGACAAGACCCAAGCTGGCAGTGCTGCTCTGCAGTGCAAGCAGGCTGTGGGGCCTTGGGGCCACATAGTGACTCCTGCCTCAGTTCTGGTCATGCTGGTCAGGTCAGGAAGCAGATTTGGCCAGACAGGGATCACCACTGCCGATTACTGGCGTGTGTCTGTGCTCATGGATTGTGCTCAGAGTGAACCCAGGGCATCTGCAGTGTCAGGAGATGTGTTTGGATGGGCACTAGCTCCAGCCTGTGGTGTTTCACTGAGGGTGCAGGAATCACTCTCCAGTGACTGTTCCCGGGGCCTCCTTGGTCCTCCCTGCCTCTCCGGGCATTGCAGAGTCCTCATTTTTCCATGCATATCTGGATTTAGTGCCTTACTTTCTGGTCACTCCACTGTGGACCATCCCTCGTTTTGTGAGGCTCCACTCACTGTCCACCCCCAAGAAAACACTCTCCCTGGAGATTCTCTGAGCTCTCCTGGGGCTCAGACTCCCCTCTAGAAGGATGGCCATCTCGCATCAGAACTGCCACCTGTGGGACAGCCCTGGGCAGGCAATTCAGAGTCCATCCCCCATCTCCAATGGTCACTGAGAGGTGAACCCTGAACCCAACCTGCAGTCTGTAGCAGATCAGCCATGGAATCTGAGCACATCCGCTGGAGGCTATAGAGCTGACAAGCAGAAGAGCAGGCCCTTTTGTTGTGCAATCCCTTGGGCTTATTTTTGACTCAAACTTCTGAAGAAAGGCAGGATTTGAACAGGTCAAAGAGGAGATCCACTTTTATTATGGAAATGTTTTAATATGGAAATGTTATTGTGGAGGCCAAGTCTGGCATAAGGGTGTCCAGTGCCTGGTCCTGCCTGAGCTCACAGAAATGCACAAGGAAGCACCATGTTACAAAGAGCACTTAGGCCATATGCATACATGAGAGCACAGCAGGGCAGTCTAGAAATGAGGAGAGCAGGCCAGAAAAGAGAAGGTGCTGCTGCTGATGGTGGATGCAGGTCCAGGATATGTGCAGGCCTCAAGTGAAGACCACAGCAAGGAAATGCCTGCTGCAGCAGTGTAGAGATGGTCCCGAGGAGCAGAAGGTCTGTTCTAACAGGCTGCATCTAAACTCTCCTCCTCTCCACTCCTGCTCTGCTGTGAGTGCTGGAGCTCTATACAGGGAAGGGACCAGCCATCTGCTGGATCCTCCCTCACAGGAGGTGGGTGTGAGATCACACCCTGACAGCGGCCAGGGGAGCTGAGCTCTCCAAAAGGGCAGGGGACTCAGGACCTCACCTTGTCTGTACTCACCTGAGCCTGACTCTGTCCCCAAGGCTCCCTTGGTGTCAGTGCTGAAAGAGACACTGCAAAGGAAAAATCTCCTCACTGCACTGGGGGGCATCCGAGGGAGCTCACACTAGCAGGCTCCAAAATTCTCCCATCTCTGATGATGAAGGGGGAAGCCTAGCTCACTACTTCAATGTACTCTGTGAGTCATATTCCAGTGAGAGAGAAGTGGCATAAATCAAAACATTTTTCTTTCTTTTCAAAAGAAAGTACCAGCAAAAAGTAAGGAAAAAAATGAATCGCACAGATACATGATGCCAAATGCCATGTGACCATTGAGTGGATGCACATGGGATGGTTATTGGTGCTAACATTGGACCCACTGGATCAGTTTCCTCAGGGCATCCTTGAGCTCCTTGTTCCTCATGCTGTAGATGAGGGGGTTCACTGCTGGAGGAACCACTGAGTACAGGACAGCCACCACCAGATCCAGAGCTGGGGAGGAGAGGGAGGGGGGCTTCAGGTAGGCAAAAAATGCTGTGCTGACAAATAGGGAGACCACGGCCAGGTGTGGGAGGCACATGGAAAAGGCTTTGTGCAGGCCCTGCTCAGAGGGGATCTTCAGCACAACAGTGAAGATCTGCACATAGGACACCACAATGAAAATGAAACACCCAAAGAATAAACAAGCACTAACCATAAGAAGCCCAACTTCCCTGAGGTAGGAGTCAGAGCAGGAGAGCTTGAGGATGTGGGGAATCTCACAGAAGAACTGGTCCACTGTGTGGCCTTGGCAGAGGGGTATGGAAAATGTGTTGGCAGTGTGCAGGAGAGCATGGAGAAAACCACTGGCCCAGGCAGCTGCTGCCATTTTGACACAGGCTCTGCTGTCCATGAGTGTGCTATAGTGTAGAGGTGTGCAGATGGCAACGTAGCGCTCATAAGCCATGACTGTGAGAAGACAATACTCTCCTCCTAACAAGAAGAGAAATAGAAACATTTGTGCAACACATCCTGAGTAGGAAATGGCCCTGGTGTCCCACAGGGAATTGGCCATGGATTTGGGGACAGTGGTGGAGATGGTGCCAAGGTCGAGGAGGGAGAGGTTGAGGAGGAAGAAGTACATGGGGGTGTGGAGGCAGTGGTCACAGGCTACAGCTGTGATGATGAATCCGTTGCCCAGGAGGGCAGCCAGGTAGATGCCCAGGAAGAGCGAGAAGTGCAAGAGCTGCAGGTCCTGTGTGTCTGCAAATGCCAGGAGGAGGAACTCACTGAGGGAGCTGCTGTTGGACATTTGTTCACATTAATCACAAGGGCTGTTGAAAGGAGAAAAGACATTAAGAAGTTAGGAGAGACTTTTATAGAACAATAAATAAATAAATAAATAAATAAAATTCTTCTTAACAATCCCATATTGCTTCTCTCTTTATTGGGATGCCCTTTGTGCAGTTCCCTTCCTCCAGCTCTCATTTATGCTGGCTGAGTGCGTCATGAAGAGCAAAGACCTCTGCCCATGGTCCCAAGTGTCTGTCCTACTGTACCTGCAGGGGGTATGTGAGAATTCTGGTGACTCACTCTGACATTAACAATTTCTGTTAAGTGAAATCCATTCCTCTTGTGGAAGGGTTTTGCAGCATCTTCACTCCCAATTCTAAACAATAAGAATTGCAGAAATGTGTTTTGAGGATCTTTTTCATATTATTTTCTTTGAGATGCCCCTGTCACCCCTGGGAGTGCTCTTTAGAGCAGAAATCCTCGGCATTTCTACTCTGAGTCCTGAGAGGAAAACATCCACTGTCACTTGGAGTGGGAACATCTCACCTGCCTGTTAGTCTCATTCCCAGCTCTCCTGTGCTAACACCTCTTTGAGCTGGAGGATGATGTTACTCTAAAAAGAAACCAGCCCCTGCTGAGAGCAGATGGATCCAGTGTCCAAGTGCAGATCTCCAAAATTCCCTCCCTTTCTGCAGGCACCAGAGGGAGGTCTCCACACTCCCCTTCTAGCCAAGCACCTCTGCAGCTTATTCATGGGTATCTCAGATATCACAGAGGTGTTCTGAGACAGCAGAGCCTTTCTAGAGGGCAGCTCGCAGCCCGGCAGGACACCACAGGGAAACTCTCCTTAAGGGAGAGTAAGCTCATTTCCCAACCCCATGGACTGCATTTCCTGGGGCTCCACATGTCAACATCCAACCCCAGAGAGCCCAAGGACAAGAACAGGAGAAGCATGGAGGGGAAACAAGGATTAACAGTGTGATCCTGCTGCCAAGGGAGGCAAGGAGAGAGAGATAGAGGGGCCAGACTTGGGAAAGCCTTCACCTTACCCAGCTGGGCATGCAGCCCGGCAGATGGTGTCATTGCAGGGCAGTTTTTCTCAGCCCCTTTGCTGGGCAGCATGAAACAGGCCTGAGGTAGGAGATATGCCCTTCTCCTCTGCTGGAGGTCTGGCTGCAGGGGAGGAGGCTCATGGCCTGGACCCCATGGCTGTCAGGACAGAGGCTTTGCAGGGTGAGAGAGGAGACACAGGGGAGGAAGGTGCTCAGAGGAAGGTGCCTGGGAGCTCTCTCTCTGTCTTATGGTCTTTTCCCAGACAATTCTAACAGACCTCAACCCACCCTCTGGGTGCTCAGCTCTGCCCTACAGAAATCTCCTGGATCAGGGCACTTTCCAGGGGCATCTCTCTGTATGCAGGTCCTAAGGAACAGGTCACATAAACCCTGGGGAGGTCAAAAATGTGATGTTGATGATGTCTGGAGGCTAAGGTGAGGACTAAGCGGCTTGGAGAGATTTCTCATAGACCTATCAATCTCTCGGAGTGAAGGCTGTGGAGTCCCAGTTCCTTGGCAAAACAGAAAACACTTTCATTTTTTTTTCTCCCTGACAGAATTAGGGAGAAAATTGGAAGCACAGAGACCAGAAGAAAAGCTCCTTCCCTTTCAAGTAGCCCTTCTCCTGCTCTGCCTCTTGAAAAGATCCCTTGGACATGTCCAGTGCCTGAGCTAGAGCTGTGAGCAGCCTTGACCCATGCGTCACCTCTCAACAGAAGAACAAATCTGACCCACTTTGGATCACTCCTCTCATCTAGAGCTTTGTCCCAAAGTAGCACAGTGAGCTCTTCAGGCAGGCTGAGCGCTAGCTCTTGCAGGCAGGAGATTCCCAGGCACACAGCACCCAGGGGCTCAAGGACACTGCTCTGAATCACAAACCTCGGCAGACCTGTGTGCACACCCCCAGCTTCACACCCCTGCATCCATCCCTGGAAGAAGGGAGCAGCATTCCCTGTCTCTCTGACTGTGTGTAGCTGAATCCATGCTCTGAAGCATCTTATATGACTTCTTATGCCCTGAAGGAACCACAAGGGTGATCCTTAAAAAGTCTGTCAGCCAAGATAGCCTGATTTGGGCTGGGTTCAGGAGACCCCTCCAGGAACCTCCTTAGCATTACCCTGCAGGCAGAGACCTACCGTATCAGGGGCTGGGAAGATTTCTTCCACAAGGAGCTCTCCTCTGTCCTCCCACTCAAAGCTGCTTTTCACTTCTCTCTGCCTCGTCTCATCTCATAGCAGCAGCAGCAGGCAGTGCCTGGAGCCTTGCTGCTCTTAGCAGAGGAGCTGCTCCTGGACAGAGCTCTCTCTGGGCAGTGCTGTCAGGTTGCCATGAGCTCCCTCAGTCTCAGGAGCCTGGCCCTGCTAAGGAGCAGGGGCCCAGCTGTAGGCATGAATTTCCCTGTCCCTTGGGCTCCCTCCTCCTGGGAAATGTTCTCTGAAAGAGACAAAATAATCACCAATACTTCCTCTCTAAGCACTGAGGAAAAGCTGATTCCAGCATTGCAAATTGTCTCATCAGAGGATGGTAACCTACAAGAGGTGGAAATGTCCCACACTGGAAGCCCCTATTCCTATCTCTTAACTAGGCAGGACTCCTTGATGGGGTCAGGAAGGGAGTTCATTTACCCATGGTTCAGGTGTTGATTCAGAAGAGTCAGCTGAGGCATCTCATGGCAGTGTAGAAACCCCCAGGCTGGAATGGGATTCAGCTCCCTCCCATGAACTCTACAACACACAGGAGGTGGGATTCTGCTTGCTGAAGCTGAAGTGTGCACAACATAAGTGTCTGTGTGCAAACTCCTTGCCTAAGCTGTTGTAATCAGTGGAGGTGGAGAGTGGGAGTCAGTTACCTGGTAACACCTGGTGACAGTTACAGAGACAAAGGTGGTCCAAGGCATGTGCCAGTGTCTGTTTGCTCTGATGGAGCAAGGCAGAGACCTGCATCCTTCCAGAGCATGAGGTGGGGGGGCAGGTGGGGAATTTCCTTGGACATCTGAAATGACACTATTTCCCACTACTGTTAGAGCACCACCCACTACGACACAGACACACGGAGATGCCCACAGTGCAAACTGCTAACGTAATTCAGTGCAGACCCTTGATTTAATAAGATAAAACAGTCAGACAGGTCCACGTCAGATGCCTGGGGTTTGTAGCACAACCATCTCAGACCTACAGGACAGCTATCCCTTTCAGAGTGGTTTCTGGGCAAACACCCCCGGTTATCTAAGGCTTTTCTACCTGTGCCCAGACCAATGAATCCCACCACTGCCTTTAGGGAAAGTCCATCCTGTCTGCCTCCAAGCATGCTGCATAAATGGGAGGCACATCACAACAAGGTCTCCACTCTAGTCTCTGCACTCTCAAACCCTGCTTGCCTTCCTCCCCTTCAACGTCATCTCACCCCTGGAGGGTTTGAATCAGGACTGGGCTAAAGATGACCTCAGGATGGCTGGATCAGAGGCTGCCCAGGCCCAGGGACTTCTTCAGTGCCACCTTGTCCTGCCTGGAGATGGATTCCGTTCTGTCACAGGCCTCATATTGCTGCAGAGTCAGCTCAGGCATCAAACCCCTCTCCTGATGTTTAGACACAACTCGACTCTGTTTCTCCCTGGCCTTGGGCACTGCAGTTTTTTTTTTCTTTTAGTGGGAACCTTCTTTAATCATTCCATTGCTACCTGCTATCCATGCCAGCATGGCTCTGCTCTGAAGTGGGACCGTTGCACACACAGTGCCCTTGGCTCTTGGAAACAGGTTTTTACCAGGATCGATCTTTTCTCAGTGCCACACCTGAGGCTCTGCAACCCAAATACGCACAAATGCATGCATCTTGGGACACAGTTAGGAGCATATGGAGATGCACAAGCTCTCACGGGCCTGAAACATCATTGGAATGACTAAGATGTGGTGAGATCACTCACGGGAGTGGAGGGCTGTGCTTGCAGAGTTCAAGCACTTCAGGAGAGACTGTCAAGGAAGATGAGAAGGGGGGGATTTCCTTTATGTGAAGGGCAAGCTCACATGTGTGGAGCTTTTGCATGGGATGGAGAAGGGTTTGGGTGAGAGCTTGTGGGTGAGCGACACCGTGAGGGTGACATCATGATGGGTGCTACAGACTACCCAATCAGGGTGAGGAGGTGGATGACATCTCCTGTTAGCCAAGTGATAAAGTCTGTCCATCAGAGACCCTGGTTCTTCCTGGGGGGACTTTAAGCCTCCTGACATTCAATGGAAGGGCAAAGAGCAGAGTGCAAGCCATCCAGGAGGTTTCTGAAGGGCATCAAGGACAACTCTTTCATACAGCTGCCAGATGGGCTGCTAAGAGTGATGCTTTCTTGTATCTGGAAATTTGAAACAGTGAAGAATGGATCAGAAATGGGATAGTAAGTGTCAGCCTTGTCTACTGTGACCATGAAAATGTGCATTCCTAGATCTTCAGGGAGGTGAGGAAGGACAGTAGCAGAGTACAGACCCTGGACTTCAGAGGAGCAGACACTGGCCAGTACCTGGGACTGATGGTAGGACCCATGAGATGCAGCTCTTCAGCTCCCGAGGCCACTAAGGCAGCATACCAGAAGCAAAAGGAGGGAGAAGCTGTAATGGAAGAATTTAGAAATATTGCCCAATAGGAATGATGTTAGGGAAGAAAAAATCCTGTAGGACTGACACTTGCAGGGGATGCCAAGGGCATAAAGATGAGCTACTACTGCTTCAGTGAGAATAAAGAATAAAAAGGAAAAATGTGGCCTCACTGCTAAATGGGACAGGGAATCTTGTAGCAGCAGATGCAGACAGGTCTGAGAACTCAGCCCCTTGTTAGCTCCTGTTTCCACAAGCAAGGTCTCCTGGGCTGTTATACCTTGAGTCAAGACTGCAGAGGAGAAAAACAGGCAACAATGGATGAGGTTAGTGAGGGATTTACTTGGGAGAACTCAGACTATACAAGTCAATGGGGTTGGATGGGCTGCATACAAGGACACTGTGAGAGCTGACTGCTGTCACTGCAAGGCCACTGGCTATCATCTTTGGAAGATTGTGGAGATGGGTGAGGTCTCAATGTCTGGAGAAAGGGAAACGTTACAGCCATCTTCAATAACAGCCACAGGAACAACCTGTGGAGCTGCAGGCAGTTCAGCCTCACTTTGGTGAGGCGTGAATCATGGAATGAATCCTCTCAGATCACATTTCCGGGAATATGATGGAGAAGATGCCTGGGAACCGTTAGAATGCATTTACCCACAGGAAATTGTACCTCACCAGTCTGACTATCTGCTATGAATAAAGAGCTGTATTTGTGGATATAGAAGAATAAATGTCTTTTCCCAAAACTTTAGCAAGGTGTTTGACATTGTCTCCCACAGTATTCTTGCATGCACATCAGAATGTTTCAGTCTAAAAGAGCAGACAACTGGATGGGTAAAAAGCTGCTTGGTTGGTCAGGCTCGGAAGGCAGTGGTGAATGGGTAGTACTCTTCCTGGAGGCCATGGAGAGGAGGAGCACCACAGGGTCTCTCCAGGAACTTGTCCTGTTTATTAATGACACAAAGCAGGCAACAATCGTCATGCTTGTAGGTGATCTCAGACTGGGGATGTGGTGGGGGGGCAGCCATATTCTTGAGGGCAGCCATTCAGAGGGACCTGGACAGGCAGGAGGAATGGGCTGTCAGGCATCTCAGGGAATTCAGGCACCTCAGGGAATTCAATGAGGCCAAATGCCAGGTCTTGCACCTGTGATAAACCAGCATCCGGTAGTGTTACAGACTGGGGCCAAAGTGCCTGGAGAGCAGCTCCGTGAGAAAGGACCTGAAGGTTCTGGTGAACAGAGGCAAAACAGGAGCTAGTAGCATTCCCTGGCAGCAAAGAAGGCCAAAAGCATTGTGGGCTGTATGACCAGGAGCACAGCCAGGAGGTCGAGGTGAATGATGATTGCCTTCTAGTTAGGATTCATTAGGCCACATCTAGAACACTGCATCCACTTTTGGTTTCCCAGGAAAAGAAAGAGGTAACTGGGAGCAAATTTGGCTGAGGGCCTTCAAAATAGTCTGGCAGCTGGGGCACTTGCTCTGTGGAGAAGCATTGGAACTGATTGCCAGAGAGGCTGTGCAGTGTCCTCCCTTGGAGGTTTCCAAGATCAGACTGGATGCAGACCAGAGCAATATGGTCTAACCTCAGAACTGATCCTGCTGTGAGCAAGGTGATTGGGCTAGGGACCTGCTGAGGTCCCTTCTAGCCTGAAGGAGTCCATGAATCTTCCCATTCTTGATCTTCCCTTACTGATATCAGGGAAAGTACCAAGGTACCCTGTGACAGTGGAAGAAGGCCAACTTTTCTGTCCTCCTCCAGTCAGAAATATTCAAATGCAGGGCTTCTTGGCAGGAATCCCCCAAAAGCCCTGATCAATCCTTTGCTTCGCTTTTAATTTCCTCATCTTTATTTCTTTCCCTTCTTTCATGTTTGTCTCCTCTACCACTCGCGTCCCTTCCCATAGAGTCCACCCCTGCTTACCCTCCATCTATTGTCTATGGTGTTGGTGGTGGTGGTGGAGTGGTTTTGTTCTCTTATGTTTTGACACAGAAGAGCTTCAGTCCTAAAGGATCTTGAGAAACTTGGGTGATTTGGACAACAAATACCTCATGAAGATTTACAAGAGAAGTGTCAGGTGCTGTGCCTAGGTGGGAATAATTCCATCCATGAGGAGAGACTGAAGGACCTGGGCATCTTTAGCCTGGTGAAGTGGAGGCCAAGGGCAGTAGAACAGTAGCCTGTGACTGCTTGAAGGGTGCTTTCAGAGATGAGGGAGCGTTTCTTCATAGTGGGAAACAGCATGAGAAGCAGAAAAAGACAAACAGCAGCTTGTGGGGTTTAGATGTCACTTTTGGGAAAAAAATCTCTTGAAGGCTGGTGTTGTGGTGCTACAGGTCAACCAGAGGGAGTCTGTGGTGAATGCATGTCTTTGTGTTTCAAGGAAAAGCAAGTGAGGACAGGAAGACATCAGGAGAGGTAGGGAGAGCCCCGGGTGAGAGCAAGTGGGGAAGCAGGCTGGGTGTGTACAGGCTGCAGGGAAGCAGGCGCAGGCATGGGAAAGCATAGGACAGGCTGTGGTGGAGATGGCTGAGGGCACTGCCGTGGCTGAAAGCCTCCAACAGAACTCAGGTCTCTGTCCCCTTGAATGTGGCTGGTGTCTCTGTCACCAAGGTCCATGAGAAGGCACTGTTTCCATAAAGCACTGTGGCCTTGATGCCTCCTTGTCCCCTGTGAGTCCAGGAGCTGCCATATCATGGTCCTGCACTCCGCACTGTGCACCCCCACCCACAAACTGGCCCCAGGAAAAGCCCTAAGCAAAGCATGATGGAAGGATCAGCCTTCCCAGGGGAGTGGTGTCAGTGCCTGGTCACTCTGCTTGAGAGCACACATCAAGGTTGACTAGGCATCAGAGGCACCTGTACATTGCCTTTGCCTACCTGCAATCAGTGCCTCCAACTTTCTGCTCTAATCAGCCCCTGGGGAGGCTTGGTTGGTAACAACCATCATTGGGACCTGCTAATGCTCCAAGAAACTTGGGATTTCCTTCTGACTTTAACTTCTTGAGACGTTTCTTCAGTCTGCTATCAGCACCTGAGGTTCATGGGCTAAAGACCTGAGGGGTCATTAAAATGCAAAATCCCCTAAGGAGCCATGCCTCTTTCCATAATTTTCATCAGCTTCTCAGTTCTTCTGTGGCTAATTGGGGAGGTTTCACTGAGCATCTGGAAGAGAAAGATGTCTGCTTCTTAAGCTTTTTCTGGTTTTCAGATTAAGGGATACCCACCTTCTCCAATTCCCACTGACCCACAATGCCTCCTAATGAAGTCCGGATATGTAGAAAAAGCAGTATTTTTGATAAGAGGCAGGTATGGACAACCTTCCTCCCCACCTCCCCAGACCTGCCATTTCTCTCATCTGCCACTGGGGACATTCATCACTCTTGTTAAAATCTGACCTTTCTCCACATAACTCTGTAGCTGAATGCTACAGCTCATGTGCACCAGTTCCCACCTGCTTTCCTTAGAGAATTAGTTGCAAGCAGACACAGAAGGGATTTTCTTAAAACCAACCAAACAAAATTATAATTTGAAACAGTTTAATAAAAGCTGAAAGGCACTCCTCAATTGTATGGCAAGCCCAAGCTGCCTCCAGTGAGGTCCACTGCCCACAAGACATAATGATCCTTGAAATGTTTTCAACTGATGGGTAGGAAAGGATGGACTGAAACACAACAAAGGAGCTGGCTAAAGAGACAATGAGACTCCTGAAAAATGACACCATCTACAGACTCCCAGAAGCTCGGAGCAGCAACTGGAGAGTTGAGAGGCATCAGAATGGATAAAGAGCAACCAGAAGAGTAAAACTGGGAAACTATGGAAAGTGCATATGCCCAGAGAGTCTCGTGCAAGTTGATCAGCTTCACTAAAATACTGTATTTATAAATGGCCTAATTTGCACCAATCTCAGTGTTCCTCAGTTGTAGTGATGTCTAAACATCTAGCCACTCTCCCTTTCCATTCCTTGCATGGTCGTGAAGTGCAGCTCCATTTGAGGTGATGACAGGGATGGAAATTATCTGACTCAGTGCCAGACCCTTTCAGTGCAGATGTCTCTGACTAACCCAGCTGTCTGGACTTCCCTTTCTACTCAGTGGAAAGAGAAATGTTGTCCCACAGAGAGGTTTTGAGAGGCTTCTCTTGGTGACCAAGTGATATTCCAGAAAGGTTTCCATGGTTCCTGTCTCACATTTCTCAGCACCACATGGCAATACAGCTCCACGGGGCACCTCAGGCAGTGATGGCCTCTCTGTGTCTGTAAGGGCCTTTGTGCAAAGTTCTCATCATTGGTTGAAGTGTATTGAAAAAAATAGCTCTTTGCAAGAATGGAAAAAAAATCTTGCTTTTCAGAATTTCGCATACACACTGGAAATCAGAGATTCCCAATGTCACTGCTCATACCTGCTCTTAATTCATTTAGCAGGGTAAAAATTCTGGTTGGACTCCCTCAGCAGCTGGTGGAGGGTACAAGCCTATACTTAGGAAGCAGTACAAAGTCAAACTCCATGACTACATCTACAGCCAACTGCCTGCTGCAGGTCTATATGCTGCTGGGACAGGCAGAACTTCTGAGTCAATTCCCAGTCCTGGTTAAGATGCTGGCCTTGCAGTTGCTCTGTCTCTAGTGGCATCACGAGGAATTTCCAAGCTATATGCCTGATGCTGCCTTATCAGGGACTCACAAAGAGACGTCCTCACAGTCACCACAACAGCCATGTGCCTGTCACAGGAATTGAGGAAAAGTCTGCAAGTAATTCTTGGTAATATCTCCTAACAGGAGGATTAAATGGGAGCAGTGATCATGGAGCTGAAGATGGCAGGGCCTCATGTCCCAGGCAGAGAGAGAAGCCTTCTCACAACTCAGAAGTCTGCTCCCTTCCTCAATGCTGAAAGACCCAGCAAATCCTCCACACACTAAGGACAACAAGTGCTCTTCTACTTTGTGCACTGACAATTTGAGAAATGCAGGGAAGGACTCAGGCCAGGGCATCACAGCTGTGGAAACCAGCAGAGCCAGGATTCAGCAGCTGTTCACCCTGACCTGTGAGCAGGGCTAATGGCGAGTGGAGGACTACTTGCCCATCAGCTTCCAAGGCCCTGGAAAAGCCAAGCAGCTCCCAGGGACAGACCTACTCTGGAAACACCCTCCAGGCTGCTGCCAGGAGGGTCTCAGGGCCAAGCAAGAGGTCTGGAGCAACAGCAACAGTTGGGGCATGGCAGGACACATGGGGACAGCCACTCTCAGAGCACATCGTAAATGGAGTTTTCAGGACAACAGTGAACATGGGGAAAGACCCTGGTGAGGACACAAGCAGTCTGGTCAGATGCTGGCCAGGAGCTTGCAAATGCAGCACTGAGCAGCATGTGGGGATTGTGGTGGCCACAACAGCTCTGTGAAAGGCTTGAAAATGGGTCTCCAGCACCCAACAGAGGCAAAACTTCCTGCCCCAAACCCTAACAGCCACCCTAACCAAGCTTGTTGGGGGCAGGCTGGCACATCTGGCTTGAAGGGCAGCTCCCCTCTGTCCCAGGTCACTGTGTCCCATGGTCATGGCTCCACCATGGAGCTGGAGCTCCTGAAGGAAAGCAGCCCTAGGGCAGCAATACTATCTCTGTCCCTGCCCCAGCATCAAGGCACCCACTGGCATCTGGATGCATCCATAGCCTTGCCTCCTCTGCTCATAGTCAGTCTCTCCCCCTCCAGGGTGTTCTCCCCAGGGCTAGACTGGGCTCAGCCCCAGCATGTTGCTCCAAAGAACTGAGGAGCCTCAGGGATACGGGGCAGCCAGGGGGAGAGCAGGTCGGGGCCTGCCAGTGCTGGGCAGTGGAGGTGTGGGGCCAGAAGGGGGCTGGGGGAGATGTCCCTGTTGGACTCCTACCAGCACTGCACATCACGGCTCAGAGAAAAATGGTTGAGGTCAGCAGGGACTTGTGGGGTGGGGTTGGCACCTCCACCTGCTTCCAAGCTGCTCTCCAATACAGACTGTCCTTTGGGTGCAGAGGTTTGACTCCTTTTTGCAGGAGGACAGAGGCTGTGGCCCTCTGAAGAGAACATCTCTGAGCCCAAAACATGCACTGTCAAGTTGGAAGCATCAAAGGATTCAGAAGGAAGAAAGGTTCTCCCTCAGAAGTAGATGACTTGGGGTTATTACAAGGTGCATCCATTTCCTATATTGACACTTCTAGCAGGCTCTTGAGAGCCTACAGCATCTGCAGGACATCCGAGCCTGCAAGATAGAGGACCAATATCCTGTCAGAGCCAGATCTGAAAGGTGGACCCATTCCCAGGGAAAGCTGCCCTTGGATTACCCCCTGCCAAGAGGTGACAGAGCCAGCACACACGAGCCTTGGGGCTCAGGGCAGCCTCAGCCCCAGGAGCACTGGGAACAAGGAACTGAGATGTGGGCTGATGGTCTCAGTCCAGCAGTCCCTCGTCTTGCTAGCCCTCTTGCCCTCAGCTGATCTCTCTAGCTGGAGGGAAAGGATGCTCTTCCAGTCTCGTAACCCAGAACTCCTCTCCAATGTGTCTCTGCTCCTGTGCCTGTCAGTGAGGGACCCCAGTGTGGCCCTGCTGCCTCCTGTTCCCACTCCTTGTCATGGAGCAGCTCTGAAGGGCAGTGGTGGGGAGTATGACAGCAGTGCCTGTGGCTTGCAGGGAAGTGAGGACATCCCTGTGGCACCAGGAAGACCTTCCTGTGATATGTCACATCCCACTGTGACCTCAGCTCATGTCATCTGGGGGCTCAGTGGGTCATCACCATGGAGATGGCACAGCCAGAGAAAGAACAGAGGGATTTCCCCTCATGTTCTGGAGAGTAATCACCTCCACTCTCCCCAGTTACTTTCCAAAGCTGCAGGAACATCTCCAGATGGTGCCAAATGCTGTGAAATATTTTAAATGAGGCATTAGAGAGGTCAAGTCTCAAAGATGAGATCAAAGTCATGTGGCACCTCACATGACAGCACAAAGCATGACCAGGTGCTGAGATGCTTTTTGTGAGCCTCAAAACTGGCTTCTCCTATGGGTGGCCGTTTTTGTAGCAGTAGAATACAGGACAATAGGGGACAGGAGGCAGCCTTCCTCCTTGAGGCACCAAAGCAGGCTTTGTTTCTAAAACTCCTCAGTAAGTTTTCTTGGTCTGCAGTACTTAAGATGGAGACAAAATGTCAGAAAAGAGCAAACGCGCTCTTAATACACATCATCCATAGGGCTTTATCTGGGGTGCTGGTTCTTGCCAGTTTCCAAAGAAGTAGGGGAAAACACGTAGCAAATCTAGGGAAGTTTTCCCATTCTTCTTTAATTTTGCCCAGTTTTGCTTCTGATTGAGCCTGGGGAAAGCAGTTTTCATCTCTGGACCTCGGTTGTTCCTTGGGCTTTTCCATGTCACCCTGGAGCAGTGCTTCTCCCCTGGGTACAGTACCTGACACCTGGCATCCCCACGGTGTCCTGCTTCTCCTGACAGCCTGTACTGCCTTGGCACCATGGATCTCTCACAACACCCTGGCTCTCTTGGGAGACTGTGCAGAACCGGCTCCCTGAATCCTCTACATTTTTGACCCTGGGGTTCTGTGGACATGCCCACACACTGCAGTGCTGCTGTCCAGACTCTGGTGCAGAGCTGGAAAGGCAGTGCTGCACCTCCAGACCTGCATTTTGGCTCATTCAGGTGTTTGTGCAGTGACCAGCTCCCAGCTCTGCAGCTGCTGAAATTTGAGAACGTCTCTACAACCAGCCTTCTTGCTCTTCCTCATCTTTGCATTGTCCCAGGGCAAATCTTACAGAAGGGAGGCTCCATCCCCCTTGAATACCTCAAGTGATCACATAATCACAAATTCACAGAGTGGCTGAGCTTCGAAGGGACCTCCAGAGATCACCTAGTCCAACCCCCCTGCTCAAGAGGGGTCACCCAGAGCATGCTAGATAGGATTGTCTCCAGGCGGGCTTTGAATATCTCCGGAGAAGGAGGCTCCACAGCCTCTCTAGGCAACCTCTTCCAGTGCTCTGTCACCCTCACAGCAAAGAGATTGTTCCTCATTTTCAGGTGGAACTTCCTGTGTTTCATTTTGTGCACATTGCCGCTTGTCCTGTCTGTTGGCATCACTGAGAAGATTCCAGCCCCACCCCCTTCACACACCCCTTAAGGTATTTATAGACACTGGTAAGATCCCCTCTCAGTCTTCTCTTCTCCAGGCTAAACAGGCCCAACTATTGCAGCCTTTCCTCATAGGAGAAATGCTCCAGTCCTCTGATCATCTTTGTAGCCCTATGCTGGACTCTCTCCAGTACCTCCATGTCTGGATGCAGTACTCGAGATGAGGCCTCACCAGAGCTGAGTAGAGGGGCAGGATCACCTCCCTCAACCTGCTGCCAACACTCTTCCTAATGCACCTCAGGATTCCATTGGTCTTCTGGCCAGGAGGGCACATTGCTGGCTCATAGAGATGGGGCTTTCCAAGTCACTGCAAAAGAAAGGACTCGTTTACTTCTTTGGATTGCTTATTCAGCCCTTGACACTGCCTAGCTGATGCTGTGAGCCCCAGCCCTGAACCATTAGGCCTTCGCCCTGTCTATTTTGTGCCTATGCAAAATCTTCTGTAGGCACCAGGAGCATGGGAAGTGTTGCATTAGAGAGCTTACTTATGCTGTTTCACGTGGTGGAGCTGAAGGCCTGCTGGAGGCTAGTCTAGGATGTGGCCATGCCCCACCTTCCATCCTGCTCCTGGTGTGAGGGTCCAGGAAGGCCTCTGGGGCGAGCAATGGGTTTGATGTGGGTGGGATGGGTTTCCTTCCACGTGCCTGAGTCCTGCAGAGGTTCCTCTAAGCACCCAAGAAAATCTCTCTCCTCTATGGCCTCACATCAAAACTTTTTCAGACTTCTGCACAGAAACACAGCCAAGATGCCCTAAGAGCAGCACGGCCCACAGCAAGGCCCGGGAGCCCCAGGAGCTGTGTTACTCTTCTATTTACCACACACCCTGATTAAACAGACAATTTTTAACATTGCCTTTCCTGCTCACCAGCTGGACATTGCAACTTTCCATTTTTCCCAGGTTTCCTCCTTTCCATACTCCTAGTGTATTCAGATACCAAGATGCTGCTGTGTATTTCAGGGAGTTTAAGGCTTACTCCATCTTTCAGTAGTCTGTCCCTTTAGCCAAATCTTTAATCTTGTTTCAATGTATTGCTTCCTATCTGTCCAAAAGATTTCTAGTGAGGCTCTCCCCTGTGGAAAGTGGACCTCATGTGAGGCAGCTTGTCCTTAGTATACTGTCCAGGAGTGTGATTATTTTCAATGATAATTAAAATTTTAATGATAAATTAAAATAATTTTTAAATTTATTTAGGGGGGAAGAACATTTTGTGTTGATTTGTAGCTAGTTATCTAGATAAAGCAGGAGGAAACTGGGGCATATGAGCTGTACTATTCAGTTGCAGGCTTCAGCGGAATAAGGTTAGCTTTTCACCAGAGTGATGTCAGTCCCAGGTGGCTGATGGGAGCAATGGTCGGGTTGGGCAGATGGGGAGGAAGATTGTCCTCACTGGATCTGACCCCCCAGGACACTGCTTTTCCTACATGTCCTGACTTCATTAGGAGACATTCTGGATGGATCTCAAATATAGAATGTTACTGTCACTTATTCTGAAAACGGAAAAATAACAAACCTATAAAAAAACCTTAAAAGTAGCAATACTTTTAATTAGGCAGCCTCTGATCCAGCCACCTTGAGGTCTTCATTAGCCCAGTTCCGGTTCATATCATCCCGAGGTGAGATGAGGTTGAGGGGGAGGAGAGCAAGTAGGGTTGGAGAGTGCAGAGACTAGAGCAGAGTCCTTGGTGTGATGTGCCTCCCATTTATGCAGCACACTTGGATGCAGACGGGATGGAATTTCCCTAAAGGCAGTGGTGGGATTCATTTGTCTGGGCATCAGCAGGAAACCTAAGATGCCCTGGGGCAGTTGTTCAGCAAGCATTCCAAAAGAGCCTGGTTTTCCTCTAGGTCCCATGCTGTATCCGCTAGAAACAAGCCTGACACCAGGGGCATCTGACATGGCCCTGCCAGCCTCGTTTCTGTCACTGAATCAAGTGTCTTCCCTGAACTACACTAACAGTGTGAAAGGAGGGATCTGCCCTTGTCTCAGCTTCATACTGAGTGGAGCTCTCGTAGGACCAGAAGACATCTAGTGTCATTTGAGATGGCCAAGAAAATTCCCCACCTGATCCCCATCTGATGCTCTAGAAGGACACAGGTCTCACCATCACTCTGTCAGAGCAAGCACATACTGGCACATGCCTTGGACCACCTTTGTCACCAGATGTTTGTGTGTGGGCAGCTGACTCACACCCTCCATCTCCAGTGATTACAACGGGAGCTGAGGCAAGAAGCTCATGTGCAGACATCTCTGTTGTGCTCACTTCAGTTTAGGCAAGGAGAATCTCAGGTCCCATCCATCTGTGGAGTTCGTGGGAGCCATCTGAATGGCACTCCAGCACAAGGACTTCTAAATGGGTATGCAACACCCAGATTGACTCATCCAAATCAATACCTGAAACATGGGTACATTAACTCCTTTCTTTGCCCCTTTCTAGTCCTGTCTAGTTGAAAGATGGGAACAGGGGCTTCCAGAGTGGGACATTTCCACCTCTTGCAGATAATCATTCTCTGAGGAGACAAACTGCAATGATGGAGTCTGTCTTCCTTCAGTGCTTAGAGAGGGACCCACTGATGATAATTTTAGTCTACTTCAGGGAACATGTCCCTGGAGGAGGGAGCCCAAGGGACAGAGAAATTCATGCCTTCAGCTGGGTCTCTACTCCAGAGCAGAGCCAGGCTACAAGGACAGAGGGAGCTCGTGGCAACCTGGCAGCACTGCCCAGAGACAGCTGTGTGCAGGAGCAGCTCCTCTGCAAAGAGCAGAAGCGCTCCGGTCACTGCCTGCTGCTGCTAACATGAGATGAGACAAGGCAGAGAGAAGTGAAAGGCAGTGTGGAATGGGAAGAGAGAGGAGAGCTCCTTGTGGGAGAAATCTTCCCAGCCCCTGACACAGTAGGTCTCTGGCTGCAGGGCAATGCTACGGAGGTTCCTGGAGGGGTCTTCTGATAGGATTTTTAATGATCTTTTTTTCTGGAGTATCCAGGGCATATGGCAGGAGGAGGAGATGCTTCAGAATAGGGGTTTGGCTGCAGACTGTCACAGGGACACGGCACCCTTCTTCCTTCTCCCAGGGATACTGCAGCGGTGTGGTGCTGGGGCGTCCACCCAGGTCTGTGCAGGGCAGTGATTCAGAGCAGCATCCCTGCACCCCAAGGTGCTGGGTGCTCAGGGTGGTGACTTTGCCACCTGTGAGGGTCAGAACTCAGCCTGCCCGGGCAGCTCCCAATGGCACTGCAGGGAGAAGCTCTGAATGACAGCACTAACTCTGGCCCAGGCAGGTTCATTTTCCCTTTGAGAGGGTGCTGCATGGGTCAAGGCTGCTCAGAGCTCCAATTCATGCATAGGACATGTTCAAGGGGTCTTGTCAAAAGGAAGAGCAAGAGAAGGGCTACTTGAAAGGGAAGGAGCTTTCACTCTGGTCTTTGTGCTTTTGGTTTTCTCCCTAATTCTGACAGGGAGAAAAAAAGGTGAGTTTTCTGTTTTGGCAGGGAACTGGGACTCACAAGAGTTCACACACAGAGATCAGCAGCTCTGTGAGAAAGCTCAGCAAACCCCTTCGACCCCCAGCTTAGCCTACAGCCAGCATGAGCATCAACCTTGTGGCCTCCCTGGGGTTTACATGACCTGCTCCTAATGAACGGCATGTGCAGACATGCCTCTGGACAGAGCACAGTCCCAGGAGGTTTCTGTAGAACTGAGCACACAGAGGAATGGGGTCTGTGAGCACTGACAGGGAAAAGATGTTGGGACAGAGAAAGGTCTCAGCAGGGACTGCTGCAGGCAGCAGAGATGGGCAGGGAATGAGCAGGAACTGCTAACACAGTGATTATGGGAGGACAGATTTGGGCAAGTCATGCCCACCTGGGTAAGGGGAAGGCTTTCCCAAGACCCCCCTCCCTGTCTCTCTTCTTGCCTCCCTTAGAAGCAGGATCATGGTGCTGCTCCTTGTTTCCTCTCTGGTCTGTGCAGCTCCTGCTCTTCTCTCGGGCTTTCTGGGGTGGATGGGTTTTCAGCTTCAGTTCAGACACCAACACTGTGAGTTGGGCGACAGAGGAATCTGCACAGAAGTGAGGGGTCCACAGCCCCCTTCTAACCTGTTTGGTTCCAGAAATGCTGTCTCTTGGGTTGCAGAATTAGCTGATCCTCCGTTAAGGAGAAACCCTCTGTAGTCTTAATGGTTCTTTGTTTCCCTGTGGTGTTCTGCCAGGCTGAGAGCTGCCCTCCAGAAAGGCAGTGCTGTCCCATACCATCACTGTGATATCTGAGAGACAAATGGAGAAGGTTCAGACATGCTGGGAGTATGGAGATGGTGGCAGTATATGGGCAGCTGAAAAGAGCCCTGTGTGTCCTTGGCTAGAAGGGAAGTGTGGAGAGCTCCCTCAGGTGCATGGAGAAAGGGAGGGAAGTTTGGAGACCTGCATTTTGAAAGGAGACACCTCTGCTCTCAGCAGGGTCTGGTTTCCCTTTAAGACAATGTATGAGTGCATATATCCAGCAGCTCAAAGAGGTGGAAGCACAGGACTGCTGGGAATAGGACTAATAGACAGACTAGCTGTCCTCACTCTGCAACAAGGGACAGTGAATCTGTTTTCTCTGGACTCAAAGTAGAAATGCCAAGGATTTCTACCTTTGAGGAATGCTACCCAGGGGTGTTGGGAACATGGAAAAGAAAATAAAATATCCCTAAAACTCTGTTCCAAAACCTCCATTCTTTACAATTTGGAATGAAGATGCTGAAAAGCCCTTTTCACACAATTAATGGATTTCAGCTGATAAAAATTGTGATTGTTAGAGCCAGTCACCCCCACTACTCCATTCCCGCTACTGCACAGCAGGACTGACTCCTCTGGTCCCTGTTCCTCACAGCATACTCAGCCAGTGAAAAGTGGAACTCAAGCAAGGGAACTCTACAAAGATGCACTCAGTAAAGAGAGAGGCAGTGTGTGGGTTGTATGAGTACAGTAACATGTGGGAAGTTTTTTGCTTGAAATGTCTCTTCTAACTTGATGTCTTTTCTCCTTTCGACAGTCCTCCATGTCCAAAGACAGCAATTTGTCCAACAACAGCTCCCCCAATGAGTTCCTCCTCCTGGGATTCGCAGACACACGGGAGCTGCAGCTCCTGCACTTCTCACTCTTCCTGGGTATCTACCTGGCTGCCCTCCTGGGCAACGGATTCATCATCACGGCTGTAGCTTGCGACCAGAACCTCCACACCCCCATGTACTTCTTCCTCCTCAACCTCTCTGTTCTCGACCTTGGCTCCATCTCCACCACTGTCCCCAAATCCATGGCGAATTCCCTGTGGGACACCAGGGCCATTTCCTACTCAGGATGTGCTGCACAAGTTTTTCTGTTCTTCTTCTTGTTTGGAGGAGAGTATTCTTTCTTCACAGTCATGCCTATGACTGTTACATTGCCATCTGCAAACCCCTGCACTATAGCACACTCATGGACAGCAGAGCCTGTGTCAAAATGGCAGCAGCTGCCTGGGCCAGTGGTTTTCTCCATGCTCTCCTGAACACTGCCAACACATTTTCCATATCCCTTTGCCAAGGCAGCACAGTGGACCAGTTCTTCTGTGAGATTCCCCAGATCCTCAAGCTCTCCTGCTCTGACTCCTACCTCAGGGAAGCTGGACTTATTGTGGTTAGTTTGTCTTTAGCCTTTGGGTGTTTCATTTTCATTGTGCTGTCCTATGTGCAGATCTTCACTGCTGTGCTGAGGATCCCCTCTGTGCAGGGCCAGCACAAAGCCTTTTCCATGTGCCTCCCACACCTGGCCGTGGTCTCCCTGTTTGTCAGCTCCGGCCTGTTTGCCTACCTGAAGCCCCCCTCCCTCTCCTCCCCAGCTCTGGATCTGGTGGTGGCTGTTCTGTACTCGGTGATGCCTCCAGCAGTGAATCCCCTCATCTACAGCATGAGGAACAAGGAGCTCAAGGATGCCCTGAGGAAAGTGATTTCATGGACATTTTTCAGCTGTTGCTAAATTGCCATTGCTCTCCACAAATGACTCCTGCTGTGTCTTGTACCAGGACTGAGCTTTTTTTGTTCACTTGTTTTTTATTATTGCTGTTATTACTGTTGTTATTATTATCATGTTGCTACAGAAACAGGTGGATTCATTCCACGTTTACTGAGACTGCTCTGTCTCACCTGCTACCCAGATAAAGTTGTGTCTGACCCCGGGTCAGAGCTGACTCCCTCACAGTATCCTTATAAAGTAGGTTCTTCCTGGGGCCGTGCCTGAAGGCTGGGCCCTTCCTCCAAAGCTGTAGTCCCTCAGGCCCTGTCCACAACACACATCCTTGAGACAATCTCACTTACTCTGCATGCTGGTCCTTACCCCAAAAATCACCCCAGACAAGGCTCTCTGCTCAGCTGGAGGGCTAGGCATGCAACTGTGAGCCCTGGGAGGATAAGCACCCTCCTGGGTCCTCTGCAGGGCTGCCAGGAAACACGCAGAAGAGGTCCTGGAGCTAAATCCTGGGCCTGTAGACCATCCTCCTCCCATAGGGGCCCTCAAGCAGGGTGCCACAGGGCAGAGATCCAGCCTAGCTTCTTGTTTCATGAACCGAGCGGAGAAACTGTGCCAGGAAACTCCTCACACACCCAGCTCCTCTGGCCAGCTATTTCCAGCACCGACCATCTACTGTAGTCCCGGTGAAAGGTGACCTTTGAATGTGATCAGCTCCATTTGCCTGCTGGGCTCAGCACCTGTGTGGGGGAAATGATCATCTTGCCTGGCCTTTCTGTGGGTCCAGATGCCAGCAGACCCCAGAGCATGGCCATTCTGCTAACCCTGGGAAGACAGCATCAGGGCTGGGCAGGGGCTAAGGACTGGTGGGAGGTGGCCAGACAGGAGGGTCATGGTGGCCAGGGCACCAAGGGCTGTCATGGGGACCATACTGGAGGCATGTTTCCCCCTAGAATGCACCCTGTCCTGTGCTGTGCTTTCAGAGCAGGGCCCTGGGGCTGCATGCAGAGCAAGAGGGCCAGGCCAGCACTGGGATGGGATGCAGACAGGAGCCATGGCACTCTAGAAGCTCCCACACTGCTGGAATCCCACAAGTGGCCTCAGATCACAGTGAGACAGGGTTCCTCTTTGTTTAGGTTCCAGGGAATCAAAGGAGCACCCTGGGTGGGAAGTGCAGGGTGGGCAACACCAGCTGCAGAGCTCCTGGTAGCCCCTCTGCAGCCAGAGCAGCTCCAGATGATCATGGAGGGGACTCACTGCTGTTAGTCTCTCATAGTCTCTCAGGGGCAGTCTCTCTCCTGTCCTGTGTCACCATCCTCTCTCAAGAGCACTACTGGGTGTGTCACTCCCTAGCCAAGTGCGGAGAGGAGCTGCTGGAAGTCTTCTCACCCCTGCTGCCTCACCTCTGCCCTGGGCCATTTTTACGTCTCCATACATTCTCATCTGAGGCCACACAGGGATCTGCAGCACACAGGTCTGCTTAAAGCTGGTCACCATGGCCTGTCTGTGGTCCTACAAGATCCCAGCAAGGTTGTGCTTGGAGGTGAGCCTGTGATCGTCCTCGATCAAAGCAGATGGGATGGTCTGCGTGGGGCCAGAGTGATGGGGTAGGAAAGGACAAGAGGCAACAGGAACAAGCAACAAAGGTAATTTCAAATGAGTTTAAGGAAAAACAAATAGTAACCATGATAGCTGCGTAGCACTGGGAAAGGGACCAAGAGATCTTTAAAAAGTCTCCTGGAGAAAGCATTTACCAACCGATGTAACTGTGAAGTTAGCCCAGCTCAGAGCAGATCTGGTCCTGGAGATCTCCAGCAGTCCCTCTGTAGTGAGAACCCCCACAGAAGGTCTGACCAGGAGTCAGTGACTGGCAGAGTACATGGTAGCAGGCCCAGCGTGTGGAATTGCACATTGACCAAATTCTGATCAGAACCAGGCATGCATATTCGGTTCTGTCTGCAATGCCTGGCTGCTTCCCAGACAGTAGCTGGCACATGGCTAGCACACCTAAGATAAGGAAATGGTTCTAGTAGATAAAATTGGGGGCCCTTGGAATACATCGGGAGAGTCCCACCTGGGCATCTAAGCCATGCATCCAGCCAGTGCCTCCAGCAGTCTCCTGCTGGCAACACCTCCCCTCACAGTTCCCAGTTTTCCCTGTTCAGCTTGAAGTGTAAATCTTTTATTAACTCTGTCCTGTTTAACCCCACACAAACTCTGAGTGTCTCTCTCCACTGGTATCCGACCCTGTCTTGTTGCCTTGCAGTCACACCAAACCAACGCTTGCCATCTAATTCCATTCCATTTCATTCCATTGCAGTCCAGTCCAGTCCAGCCAAGTCCAGGCAAGTCCAGTCCATTCTATACTTTAACATTTCATTATGTTCTCTTGGATTTTCCACCACGCAGGATGGCGCCATCTTGTGGGTGGCAGTGTGGGGCATGGCGGGGCCTCAGGGCAGCCCAGCACCAGGTGCCCGGGCAGTGCGGGGCCCTGGGGCCCGGCCGCTGCCCCACAGGGCTGGGCTCTGCCGCAGAGGCCCCACGGGGCTCCTCGCTGTCCTGCACCCTGGGGCCATGCCGGGCACGGGGGGCAGCCCTGGGGCCTGTGCTGGTGCCAGCCCTGGTGCCAGCGTGGGGGTCCTGGGCATGGCCGGGGCGCTGGAGGCCACGGGCAGCGTGCTGCTGCCCCCAGGGCAGGGCAGGGCAGGGCCGTGTCCTCTCGCCCCTTCTACCCCGGCCCCCTGACATGCTTTCAGTGAGCTGGCAAATTGTTTTCCCCTGTGGGTCCCTTTGCTGAGCTTCAAAACTGATAAGTGCTGCGGGTCACTCTCTTTGTAGAAGTAGGATGTACAACAGCATAGGACAGGATGTGGTCTTCCTCCCTGAAGCACCAAACCAGATTCTTTGTTTCTAAAAGTGCTCAGCAAGATTTTTCGTCCACAGTGCTTGAGGGGGAGATGAGATGCCATAAAAGAGCAAACATGCCCTTAATACACATCATCCAGAGGGCTTTATTTGGGACCCTGGTCCTTGCCAGTCTCCAAAGCCATGGGGGAGATCAGGTGGAAAATCCAGGGAAGTGTTCCCCTTTCCCATGAATTCTGCCCAGCTTGCCTTCTGTTTGAGACTGGGGAAAGCAGTTCTCATCTTTGGACCTCAGTTTGTCCTTGGCCTTTTCAGCATCACCTCAGGGCAGTGCTTCTCCCCTGCGTACAGCTCCTGACACCTTGTATCCCCCTAGTGCCCTGCCTCTCCTGGGGTACTGTACTGCCTTGGTGCCCTGCATCTCCCACCACACCTGCCTATCTTGGGAGACTGTGCAGCCCTGGCTCCCTGAATCCTCTACATTTTTGACCCTGGGCTTCTGAGGACATGCCCACACAGCAGTGCTGCTGTCCAGACTCTGGTGCAGAGCTGGAAAGGCAGTGCTGCACCTCAGGACCTGCATTTTGGCTCATTCAGGTGTTTGTGAGGCGATCAACTTCCCACTCTGCAGCTGCTGGTGTTTGAGAATGTCCCTACAACCAGCCTTCCTGCTCTGCCTCATCTCTGCCCTATCCCAGGACACTCTTGCAGAAGGGAGGCTCCATTCCCCTTGAATACTGTGAGAAATCACAGAATGGTTGACACTGGAAGGGACCTTTGGAGATCCTCTAGTCCAACCTCCTGCTCAAGCACAGTCACCTAGAGCATGTTGGACAGGATTGTCTCCTCTCCAGGTGCCTTTTGAGTATCTCCAGAGAAGCAGACTCCACAGCCTCTCTGGGCAACCTGTTCTAGTGCTCTGTCACTCTCATGATAAAGAAGTTCTTTCTTATATTCAGGAGGAACTTCCTGTGTTTCAGTTTTTGCCCATTGCCTCTTGTCCTGTCACTTGCCATCACAGAGGAGATTCCAGCTCCATCCTCTTAACACCTTCCCTTAACGTATTTATGCACACTGATAAGATCCCCTCTCAGTCTTCTCTTCTACAGGGTAAACAGGCCCAACTGTCACAGCTTATCCTCATAAGAGAGATGCTGCGATCCCCAGGCCTGCACCCTTAGCTTTCTGCCCTGTCTATCGTGTGTCTGCTCAATCAGAAGGAAAGTTGGGCAGAATTCACGGGAAAGGGGAAGACTTCCCCAGATTTGCTACCTGGTCTCCCCCATGGCTTTGGAGACTGGCATGGACCAGTGTGCCAGAAAAAAAGCCCTCTGGATGATGTATATTAAGGGAACGTTTGCTCTTTTCTGGCATCTGTATCTGTACTAGGTGATACTTGATGGGAATGGTCCATGTTGTAACTTTTTGTATCTGTACTACGGGATACTTGGTGAGAATGGTCTAGTGTTGTAACTTTTTAGTGACTAGAACAATACCACTGTGTTAAGTGGGATACAAACAAGTAACTAACAAGGTCTTGGAAATCTGTGAGAAAGAGCAGCGGTTGGTTACATATAGATTCTGTGGCTTCCAGCCACAGAATCACCATGAGAAGCAGTCAACATGAAGGTCAGAAGTTGAAGAGTAATGAAGTAGCCACCCCCAAAGTCAAATGTGGCCCCCAAAATAAGTCTGCACACGTGCGCAGTATCATAGCCTGGTTATGCAACTCGGGCGGAGCTGGGCTAGACTCCCCGCACTTGTTGGCCCCAGGTGCCGGGACTCCCGCCTACTGCAAAGAATCATAAATATCGGAGTTTTTCCGAAGGAGAGAGAGGCTGCTACACAGCAGAGGACCACGTTGCCTCCTCAGGGATGCCTGAAAAGATTGTGCCTGCCGACTCCCTCTCTCACCATGCAGATGATTGGGACAAGCATTGAGGTGGTCCTTCTCGAGATTACCATCGGGTTGGTCTGTTTGTAAGTATCTACTAATACACTGCTTGCTACTGAACAGTGTTTGTGTGTGTGTGTGTGTGAGTGTGAGTTTGTGTTGGCTTGCCAAACCGGATGTTTGGCCCCCGGGAATCTAACTAGAACAGAAGTTCTTGAATTTAACACTTCTCAGATCTGTCCAGCAACAAGTATTTTTAGGCCAAGAGCATGGTAGTTGCCTCCCTCTCTTACTAGCGAAGGCTAACGAGGAATACTACACGTATAAGTTGTTGGTGCAGACACTTTTTTCTTCTAATGTAGCATGATCCTAGAAAGTCTTTGCTTATAATGCAGTAGTATCCCCCAATTAGACCTTACTTAACCATCTAGTTACTCCCCTCCACAGTTCAATCCAGTGAATTATAGCTGGGGGGAGAAAGACTTGAGGATTTGAGCTCTTCTTGCAGCCCTCTGCACACTGCCCTGAGCTGTGATAAATAATAATAAAAACGCTATCTAGGGGCTGATATCCAGCACGAAGTCTCAGAGAGCAGTTTAGATCATGTGAAATTTAAAAGGAAAAGGTCTTCCACAGTGGAGCTCTCAGAGGTACTCTTTCAAGTGGCAGTGATACAGTGCTACAGCTTTTAAAGCTGGCAAACTTCAAAAGACAGAATATTTCTTCAGACCTTTAAAACCACTTCTCCCAGATGCACAGTGACTGCAGCGAGCAGTGATGCTCAAGCACTTGCCTTGTGTGGCTGCACAAACCTGATTCTGTATTGGTGGTAGCCTTGACTTGGGAAGATTCTGTGAGCCCCCCACAACTTTCCTTATCCTTATGAACATGGCTCGTTCCCCCAGCCCCTCCTCACAGAGCAGCTGAGCCAGCCCCAGTCCTCTTTGGGGCCTGCCACTGAACTCACTCCGAGTGACAAACAGCGTTCCTCTACACGGGGTCCAACTGGATGCAGTATCTAAATGTGCTCTAACGATGCTGAGTAGAGGGGGAGAATTACCTTCGATCTCCTAGTTATGCAGTCTAGGATGCTGTGGCCTCCTTTGCTGCCAGGGTAGGCTGCTGGCTGATGTTTAGCTCCCTGCTACAAAGACTCCTACATCCTTTTCTGCTGAGCTGCTGCCCAGACAGGCACTCCCAACCCCTCTCACAGCAGGGTGTTGCTCTATTCCAGGGGCAGGACCTGGCATTTGTCCTTGTTGAATTTCACAGTGGTCCTGACAGCCCATTTCTCCTTCCTACTGAGCTCCTTCTAAATGACGGCCCTCGAGGTTATGACTATTCCTCCCAACTAGGTGTCTTCTACAAGGGTGATGGGATTCCCATTCTGCAGGTCACTGAGGAATCTTTCCAACTGGACAGCATACGGGGTATTCCCCTGCATACCCCACTTTTACCTGGCTTCCCAGTAAAGCATGACCCATCAGGAAAGCCCTCTGAGCTTGATCATCCAATCAGCTTTTTGCCCATCTGGATGTCTACTGTGATATCCACTGTTCTCCCTTGCTCCATAAGTGCTGGTCTTCTATCGCAGAAGGCAATCAGGTTGCTGAGGAATGTTTTACCTTCAGTAACTCCATGCTGACTGTTCCCAGACACCTTCTTCTCCCTCATGTGTTCAGAAATGTGATCTGAGAGGACTGGCTTCCTGACACACTGAGTCAGGCTGAAAGTGCCCGCAGCTCCCTGGTTTGTTTTCGGTGCCTTTTTAGAAGAGAAGCTCCAGATATTCCTCCTTTTGTTCACTGGGACTTCCCTGAACACACACACCAATCTCCACACCTTTCAAAGATCATAGACCTTGCTGTCACAGCAGCCAGCTCTCTCAGTGTCCATGGATGACAGCCATCCAATGTGATAGACATGTTATCATTTGACTTCTTGCAAGTCATCCTTTATTCAAGACTTAGGCACTGTGGGTTGGGTTTCTCCTCAGGATTCCTGACAGTAGGCACAACAGCCTGGGAGATCTTGTTGGCAAAGACTGAAGATGGGAAGGACTTGAATTCCCCAGACCTATCTGCATCTGCTTTTGCTAAAATCCCTTGCTCTTTCAGCAGCGAGCCGCATTTCCTTTTCTATTTTTCTACTGTTACTGAAGCAGTAGCAGCTCTTCTTCCTGTCCTTCACATCCCCTGCAAGTGTCTCTGTCACAGCGGAGCTTTGGCTTCCTAACATCATCCCTACTTTGCCGGATGATATCTCTAAATGTCTCCTTTGTAGCCTCTGCCTTCTTCCCCTTTCCCTATGCTGCCTTATTGCCTTGGAGCTCACGAAGGAGCTCCCTGATTAGCCAAGCTAGGGTCCAGAGAAGTCTCCTAACTTTACAAACTGTTCATATGGAGCGTTCTCGTGCTTGACAAGTGCTTAATTACCTGTCGGCTTTCCTGAGCTTCTCTGCACTTCAGAGCTGCCTAACGTGGTCCATCCTATGGAAGAGTTCCATACATCCAAGCTACCACTTCACAGATAGGGCATCCCCCCACTTCATCCTCCCTGGTGGTCTCTTCTGAGGAACTTGTACCCTGCCTTTGAAGGACTCCAGTCATGTGAATGGTTCAAACACATCTCAGTTATTCTAACTATGTGGCACTCCTGTGACAGCTTATGCATCTGCTTTTGCTCCTGGCTGCACCTCAGGCTGCCTAGGTTTGCATATATTTGGGCTTCACCACCACCTCCACCACCAGCAGCACTAGCATCACCTTTATGTGCTTAGCAGGGTTTCTGTGACCTGCTCCTTCGGACCTGCATGCACAGAGATCGCCCTGGACAATGCCTGGTCCGGCGAGGTTTCTGTAAGGCAGAACTGAGCCCTCAGAGGGAGGGAAGGTCTGTGAGCCCTGAGAGGGAAAAGATGAAAGGGAGAGAGAAAGAGCTCCCAGCAGGGACAGCTCCAGGCAACAGAGATGTTCTCTGTGTTTTGCTGCCAGGCTATGAGCTGCTCTCCAGTGCAGGATATGGAAAGGGCTTTTCTGCCTCCGCTTTCCTGGGTAAGCTCTGCCAGAGACCTCCAAGTTCACCAAGCCTCTCAGCAGAGTCTGGGGGATCTGAGCACCCGCCCCCTGCTCAACTCTGTCTGTACCCCACATGGGGGTCAGCAGACAGCCATCCTCTGAGGTTTGCCTGCAAGGAGACCTGCAGGAAGACAGAAGTGGCTGGGACCAGCCCTCAGCTGAGGGGAGCAGCCAGCACTGGAAAGGGGTGATGGGAGGGGCTGCTCTGGGACGATCGCCCTGGGGCAGCTTTCCCAGTGCGTGCCTGTGCAGTGAGAACATCTGCAGGAGGTCTGGTGAAGAGTCAGTGATGGGCAGAATACATGAGAGCAGCCCCAGCGTGTGCTCTCTACACACTGACCCAATTCCTGTAAAGATCAGACGTGCGTATTCCATTTTGTCAATAACGCCTAGCTGCTTGGCAGCCAGCAGCTACTGCAGGTCAGCATAGCTGAGATAAGGAAATAGTGGTAGGAGATTTAAGGGGCCTTTAGGATACGATAGGAGTCCTGCCTGGGCGTCTGACCCGTGCATCCACCGGCATCCCATCAGTGACCCTCCTGGGCAGTTCCCAGAGCTCCCAGTGCAGTTTGGAGAGCAAGTCTTCTACTAAATCTATCCTGACTGACCCCTTATGCACCTTGAGTGTCTCTATATGCTGCTAACTCTCCCTTTCCCACACTGCAGTCACAGCATGCAACACAGGGACCAGCCAGGCTCTGTTCTCCTGTACCCTCCATGTCCTGGTGCCTTCCCCAGGAGACCTGCATTTGCCCTGCAAGCACATGGCTCTGTGCTCCCACACTACCCGTTCACATGCAGTAGCTACCTCCTGGCGTTTTTCCTTTGCCATGGCCCTTTCCAGCCCAGCCCAGCCCTTCTCTGGCTCTCCCCACCTCCCCTGCCCACTGCCCAGACCACCCAGCAGTGCAGTCCAGGCTAGTGGTGGCCCTGCAGCAGTGCCTGCTGCAGAGGACTGCAGAGCTTTGGGCACTCACTCCATAGCCCCAGTCCCTCTAAAGCAGACAGCAGCTCCAAGGGGGTGGGGGCAGAGAGGAGTGTCAGCCTCCCCATCAGCCCCATGGCTGGGGGCTAGCAATAGCACAACGAAATGGAGGCCAGTCACTCCATGTCTGCACTGCTCTCATGACCAGGAGATCCTTCACCCTGGCTGCCTGCAGCCCCGCTGGCCAGCAGTATGCCCATGCTGGCCTCACCAGCTGTTCCTACACCTCCGCCCTGTGCTTCCCACAGGGCCCCAGGCTGGCAGAGCTGCTCTGCAGAGTGAGCAAGCTATGTGGCCATGGGGTGAGTCTGTACCAGCTGTGATGGACAGCACAGACGCAGCTGGATCAGCATCATTGCACCTGACAACCCCCTCCCCAGGCTCGGTGGCTGTGGAAGATGCCTGGAGCAATCACAGGGCATTTCCAGTGGCTCAGATGTGTCACAGCCCACTCCCTCTCCTGAGATTGCAGAGCCCTCATTTGCTGCATTCCTTGGTTTGGCCCTTTACCTTTGGTTGACTCTGCTTGGTTTTGGGAGTCTCCACTCACTACTCGTCCAAGGAAATGGTGCCCCTGGAGGTGTGGACACCTCATGACCACTCACCTTCTCCAGGGACACTGGGCACCCACAAGAGAGAGCTGAATCTACTCCTCACTCCCTCACACATCACTCAATGAGGTGATGTTCCAGGACTAATGGAAAACTCAGTCATGGCAACAGGGCCTTTTCAGGTGCAGTTCCCTGAGTGTATTCCTGGCTCCAGCTTGGGAAGAAGAGCCCAACATTCAGGCACTGTGCTGAGGAGATCCCCTTTTATTACAGAGATGCTGATTGGGAGGTCAGCTCCCACACAGTGATCAGCAGATTTATAGAATGATTCTGGGTCCGATGGATGGGGTGTGCACCTCTAGAAACGAGGGAAGAAGTCAAACATTTGTGTAGAAACATGACTATCATAGACAGAACTCCCAAAGGACAAGAGTTGCCAGAGGTAAACTGGGAACTATTTGTGAGGAGAGATGGGCAGCTTATTGCTGCTGAACTAGTACTAGCTGAACCATTTTCCTCGGTGCATCCTTGAGCTCCTTGTTCCTCATGCTGTAGATGAGGGGGTTCACGGTTGGAGGCATCACCGAGTACAGAACAGCCACCACCAGATCCAGAGCTGCGGAAGAGAGGGAGGGGGGCTTCAGGTAGGCAAACAGGCCAGTGCTGATGATCAGGGAGACCACAGCCAGGCACGGGAGGCACATGGAAAAGGCTTTGTGCTGGCCCTGCACAGAGGGGATCCTCAGCACAGCAGTGAAGATCTGCACGTAGGACAGCACAATGAAAATGAAACACCCAAAGAATAAACAAGCACTAACCACAGTAAACCCAACTTCCCTGAGGTAGGAGTCAGAGCAGGAGAGCTTGAGGATCTGGGGAATCTCATAGAAGAAATGGTCCACTGTGTTGCCCTGGCAGAGGGGTATGGAGAATGTGTTGGCAGTGTGCAGGAAAGCATTGAGAAAACCACTGGCCCAGGCAGCCACTGCCATTTTGACACAGGCTCTGCTGTCCATGAGTGTGCTATAGTGTAGGGGTGTGCAGATGGCAACGTAGCAATCATAGGCCATGACTGTGAGGAGAGAGTGTTCAGCTGACAAGAAAAAGGCAAATAAAAATAATTGGGCAGCACATCCTGAGTAGGAAATGGCCCTGGTGTCCCACAGGGAATTCGCCATGGATTTGGGGATAGTAGTGGAGACTGTGGCAAGGTCGAGAACAGAGAGGTTGAGGAGGAAGAAGTACATGGGGGTGTGGAGGTGTTGGTCACAGGCTACGGCTGTGATGACGAGGCTGTTGCCCCGGAGGGCAGCCAGGTAGATGCCCAGGAAGAGGGAGAAGTGCAGGAGCTGCAGCTCCCGGGTGTCTGCGAACGCCAGGAGGAGGAACTCACTGGGGGAGCTGCCACTGGACATTTGCTCTGCCTTGGTTCTGGGCACTGTGCAAGAAGGAAAAGGCATTGGCAAGTTAGAACATGCTCCTCTGACCAAAACCCATTCCACTCCTCAGAGTACCAGTCATAGTTCCTCTCTCCTTTGCCTTTCCTCAATTGGGGCATGAGAGTGCAAACAGAAGTATCAGACTGTCCTGTGTATTTGGTGTGGATATTTGGGAATAGGCACCCTGACCTTAGGAAAAGGGATTTGGTCTGGTGACCCAGGGGAATATTCTCTTTTTGTCATGGTGCAAGATGAATACAGCACTCATGGCAGCTGACTTCAAAAGGGAAAATCCTTGTGAGGGATTCACCTCCCACAGCCTTGCCCTCTTCAACAGCAGGGTCTGTATCTGAATCAACCACACCAGCTTTGACTTTGCCAAGGGGGAGAAACAGTGCAGTGAAGACAGGGGTGACCCCATCCTTTCCAGATGTCTCTGTCCCAGTGAGACAGACCCTGTCCTCATTTCAGTTTACCATCTTCACTCTTCCTGCAGACACCGTATTGGCAGTGGGAAATGTCTAGCTCTGAGGTACACATCCTGCAGCAGGTTACATCCACCTGCTTTGTGGAACATTTAAACACTGGTTTTCTCCAGAAATTGGGCTGCACTGGAGGGGCTTTTTAAAATATTTCTGAGGTTTTAGATGCCTATATCATACCATGGGAGTATTTTTTGATGAGGCAGAAATCTCTGGCAATTCAGTTGCCCTCAGCATGAGCACCTGCACGTCCCAAGAGGAAAAAGGGCTCACAGCGACTTCGTACGGAGTCAGGGGATCTGGTCTGTCCATGAATCTTGCTACCAGCTGCCCTGTGTTCTCACCTCTCCCAGCTGAAGGACAACCACACTCACATATTGCTCAAAGAAAGAAATGGCGTGGAGCTGAGAGTGGAAGAGTTCAGTTTCAAAGAGAACATTTCCAAATTCATCTCTCTCAGCCCAGATATGCAGAGAGTATACTATGAAGAGCTCTTCAGAACATTTCATGACCTCTCTGACTCATATGACCTGCACAAGGACTCTCAGCTACCACAGGTGTGTTACAGGAGAGCTGTGGTCTTCTGGAGGGCAGCTTGCAGTCTGGCAGGACAGCCCAGAGAGACAGTCGGGAGTGCTAAGGATGGGGCATCTCCTTAAGGGAGAGTAAGATCATTCCGCCACTGGATGAAATCTATTGCCTAGAAGGTTGGAAGGAGAATCAGACATGTCACTGCTACAAAGCAAACATGACACAGGACCCACAGGGTCAATACCATAACTGTAGTTGAACCCCCTCCTTAAAACCACAAAACACAAGAGCAAGAAACAGAGCAGCACGGAGAGGTGAGGAAACAAGGAACAATACTGTTATCTTCCTATCAAAGGGAAAGTGAGTAGTGAGAGATAGAGAGGTGCTCAGGAAAGCCTTCCCCTCACCCACCTGTGCACACCACCTCCCAGATGGCAACTTCACAGGACAGTCACTCTCAACCCCCTTGTCACACACTGGGAAACAGGCATGCTGCAATAAGAGATGCCTCTCTCCTCTGCTGGAGCTCAGGTGCCAAGAAGGAGGCTCATCCCCTGGACCCCCTGGCCTTGAGTAAGGAGGGTCTGCTGGGTGGGAGAGGAGACCCAGCAGCGCTTGCTTAGAGACTGAGATCTGCATTGAAGGGGATGACAGGGAGGTCTCCAAATTCCCCCTCCCACAGCATTTATTGTTCTAGTTTCCTCTCCTTCACTGATCATCTCTTCAGTGCTTGGAGTTTTTCCTCCTGGGAGCTGTTTCTCTCTGTCATGTCTTTTCCCTGTCAGCACTCTGCAAACAGCAGGAAAATGAAAGCATAGACTCAGGAGAGCCCCCGATCTTTAAGGTGACCTCTGTCCCTGCCCTGACTGTCCTCTAAGAAAGGTCTCTTGGAACTATCCTGGGGGAGAGCTTGAGCTGAGAGCAGCTCTTACCCACACCATCTAAACCGAATTTGAATTTGAGAATGAATTTGCCCTGCTGGAGATCACTCCTTCCAGCAAGAAATTCCCCCACAGTGCTGTGGAGACCTCCCTGGGCAGGCCGAGTGCTGACCCTCACAGACAGCACAGTCACTGCCCCAGGCACACAGCACCACGGGGTGCAGGGACACTGCTCTGAATTACAGCCCTGGGCAGACATGGGTGCACTCCCTGGCTTCATATGCCTGCAACATCCTATGATGCCCTGTCCCTCTGACCACATAGCATGAATCCCTGCTCTAAAGCACCACCTGCTACAAACAGGAGGAGCTGGGAGAGCCACCCTGAGAGACCCTTTCAGCTGTGGAAGGTGCCAGCTGCAGAAGAACCTGCCAGGAACCACAGCAGCATTGCCCTGCAGCCAGAGACTTACTGCGCCAGGGGCTGTGAAGGTTTATCCCTGCAGGGAGCTCTCAGTCATCCTCCCACTCCCAATTGTCTTTAACTTCTCAGTTAAAGAGAGAGGGAAAGAACCTGGCTCTGAGCCTTGCTGCTCTTTTAAGAGGAGCTGCTCCTGGACAGAGACATCTTTCTGCAGCACCTGACAGATTGCCAAGGGCTACCATGGTTACAGGAGCCAAGTGCAGCTCAGAGGCAGAGTCCCAGCTGAAAGCATGACTGTCTCTGTCCCCTGTGCACACTCAAGATGTCCTTGGGACTCCAGGATTGACAGCTCCTGAAAGGCAGCAGGCTCACATTAAAGGTCCACTGAAGCAGACTAAAATAATCAGCAATGGTCCTTCCCAAAAGAGTGGAGAGAGACTGAGTCCAGCATTGCAGTTGGTCTCATCAGAGGATGATTACCTAAGAGAGGTGGAAACATCCCACTCTAGAAGGCCCTGCTCCCATCTCATAGGAAGACAGGACACCTAGACGCAGGGAGAAGAAAGGAGTTCATTTAGCTGTGCTTCAGGGACCTGTTTAGAGGAGTTCATCAATACATCTAACGCCCATTTAGAAGCCCCTGGGGTGGAGTGACATTCCGTTCCATCCCATGCATCCACAAACTCATAGGATGTGGGATTCCCTTTGCCCACGTTTGGGGGTAAACAAAATAAGTGTCTGCATGGGATCTCCTTCTCGAAGCTCCCATTGGAATCAAAGGTGAAATAGGATGGGAGAAAGCTGTTCACACACAAACACCTGATGGCACTGGAACAGACAGAGGTCATCCAAGACATGTGCCGGGGTCTGCCTGCCTGCTCTGACTAACTATGAGGCACAAATCCTTCCAGAGCACGAGCTGGGGGCCAAGTGGAGAATCTCCTTGGCCATCTGCAATGACACTTGCTACCGACAACTGCAAGAGCTCCACTCACTCCAAAGCCAGGACACATACAGATCCCAACATTGCAAACAGCTCCTGTGATTCAGTGCTCACACTTGATTTAATGCAATGACAAGAGGCCTTCAGGGCCATGCCAGATGCATGGGGTGTGCAGCACAACCACCACGTTTCCAGCAGGTCTAGCACAGGACCTCCAGGAACTCCATGCCTTTCTGGAGTGGTTGCTGTCAAACACTCCAGGGCATCTTGGATTTCCTGCATATCCCCAGAGAGTGGGTTCCCATCACCGTCTTCACACAAAGTCTATCCCATTTACAGCCAAGCGTGCTGTAAAGATGGACAGCATATCACAAAAAGCTCTCCACAATTAGGCCTACACTCTCAGAACCCAGTTGTTCTCCTGTCTCCAAACTTTTTCTGATTCCCACAGACATGAACAGGGACTGTGCTAATGATACAGCCACAGTGTGACTGCATTGCAGGCTGTTCAGGTCAAGGGACTTTCTCAGTGGCACCTTCTCCTTCCTGGAGATCTGGTCACTTCCGTCACAGGCCCCAAGATACTGCAGTCACCTTGGCTACAAAACAACTGTTCTGCCATTACTGTATGACCCAGCTCTGTCTCTGGCCTTGGGTACTGTAGTATTTATTCTCTTAGTGGGAGCCTCATGTCAGCACTACATCCTCAGTTGCCATCTACACCAGCATGCTTCTGCTCTAAAGTGGGGCCTTTGCATACACAGTGTCCTTGGCTCTGGGACCACATTTCACAGCGACAAGTCTGTGCTCAGCCCTAGTGCCACAGCTGAGGTTCCACATTCCGAATATACATAAATACATACAAACTGGCACATAAAGAGCTGGACATAGAGATGCACAACCTGTGACAGAACTGCTACATTCTGAAGCACCCTGAGGAAGCCTATGGATCACAGAGCCTGATTCTCATGGGGAGATATTCATCTCACTGACTCTCACTGGGATGACAATGCAGCAGAGTTCAAACTATCCAGGGGGATTCTGGAGGGTGTGAAGGACCACCTCCTACCACAGCTAAGCCAGATATACCAACAAAGGTGCCATTTTCCTTGCTTTGGAACCTCCAGCAGGGAAGAACTCTTCATGGATGTGATATTCAGTGTCAGCCTTGTAAAGAGGAGAAGCAGACTCCAGGCTCTGGCAGTCAGAAGAGCAGACTTGGGCCTACTGGGGAGACTGGTAGAGGGCTCCCAATGGAGGCACCTCTGAAGGACCAGGAGTGTTCGATAGTTGAGTCAGGAATTCTTTGCAAGAACACAAGTCTATGGCATTGGACAGGCTGCAGCTGAGAATGCTGAGAGAGCTGGCAGCTCTCTTGCAAGGCCACTTTCTATCATCTTGGAAAGGTGTGGAGACTCAGGGAGGTCCCAAAAATTGCAGAAATGCAGTGTTATCCATCTTCCAAAAAGGCCACAGGGACAACCTGGGGAAGTACAGGCTGTTCAGACTCACTCTGATCAGGCGAGTGTCATGGAGTGAGTCCTCTCTGATCACAGTTCTGATCCGTGAAGGAGAAGAAGGTGACTGGGAACAGTCCATATAGTTTTACAAGGATAAATCATGCCTCCCCAACTGCATGGCCTTCTGTGTTGAATGAACTGTATTGGTGAACCATCAGAGAGCAGTGAACGTGAGTTAACTCGAGCTTAGGAAGGCTTCTGACACTTTCTCCCACAGCAGACTAGCACACCAAATAGGATTTCATGGTCTGAATGGGTAGACAACCAAATGGCCACATAATTGGATGATGAGGCTCAGAAGATACTCGTGAAAGGACGGTACTCTTCCTGAAGAGTTCAAGAGTAATGGAGTAACACAGGCTCCTTCCTGGAACCTGTCCTGTTTTAAACCTTCATGAATGACCCGGAGAGGGTAACTTTCAGCACGCTTGTAGATGACCCCAACCTGAGTGGGGAGCAGTCTTAGGCTTGAGGGCTGCCACTGAGAGGGCCCTAGATTGGCAGGAGGAAAGCCAGGTCAGGAATCTCATGAAATCCAGCAAGGACAAGGGCCATGTCCCTGCACTTGGGACAGAAGAAAATCCTGCAGAGATACAGGCTGGGGACTGAGTGTCCATGGAGTAGCTCTGCAGAAAAGGACCTGCAGATTTGGGCAGACAGAAGGCAAAGTATGAGACAGGTGTGTGCCCAGGCAGCAGAGAATGCCAACAGCAGCCTGGGCTGTATGAATAGGAGCATGGCCAGGAGGTCAGGGGAAGTGATTATCTCCTTCTCCTTGGAACTTTTTAGACAGAATGTGCAATATTGCATCCAATTTTGGGCTCCCCAGAACAAGGATCTCCCTTTATGAGGAGGTCATCAGGAAGATAAAGATAGGTTCTGCATAATGGTGTGCGGCAGGATAAAAAGACATAACAGCTATAGGTTGAAGCCAGAGAGAAACAGGCTGAAGAGAAGCAGAAAACCTCCCTGCTGAGAGGATGTCCAAGCACTAGAATGCATTGCACATCTTGTTGTCTTGTTGGAGGCACCATAGGTCAGGGGGAGCCATTGACATACACATATTAACAGTGCCACAGGACAGCCTCAGTCTGGGGGGGGAACATTAGGAACGGAAGGATTCAGCCAGCAGAAACCTCATCAAGTCTTACAAAGAGAAGTGGCAAGTGCTGCACCTAGGAAAAACCAAAAACCCTGTGCATCAGGATAGTTTGGGACCTGACCAGCTGAGGAGTGGTTTCATCCAGGAGAAGGCCTGAGTGTTATGAGGGATGCCCTAGGAGCCATTGGTGCATGCTCCCTCCCTCAGAATAAGACCAAAAGCCTACGGGGCTGCATTAGGACGAGCATGGCCACCCAGACAAGGGGAGTTATTATCCTCCTCAAGTCACCTCGAGTGTGACCCATTTGGGGTTTTCAGGAGCTGGTCTTGGTAGTAGAAGCAGCATGGAAGGGGAAAGAGCCATACACTACAGCCTGGAAAGTCCAGACTGGACAGTAGGCTGAAGAAATACCACTCTAAGGGTAGTGCTGTGGTGCAAAAGGTCACCAGAAACAGTCTGTGATCAGCCCATGGCTCTGTGTTTCAAGGAACAGCCAGCGAGGACAGAAAAACATCAGCAAGGGAGGGAGAACCCGGAGTAAGAGCAAGGTGGGGAAGCAGACTGTGTGTCTACAGTCTCCAGGGACACAGGAACAGGTAGGAGACAGCACAGAACAGCCTGAGTTGGAAATGGCCAAGGGCCCTGGCAAGGCTGAAGGGCCCTGACAGAACTGACGTCTGTGTCTCCTTGGCTATGGTTGTTCTCTCTGACACTGAGCCCCACCAGGAGACACCGGGGCCTCGTTGTCTCCTGGCACCTCAGGGAGCCTGGGAGGAGTCATGTGGTTGTCCTGCACTTGGTACTGCACACCCCCACCTGCACGCTGCCCCAGAAACAGGCATGGGCAACGTGAGAGGGAAAGGATCTCCCTTCCTAGGGATTCAGTGTCTGGTGCCTGTGCTCGGGCATTTTGATTGATAAAACATATCAAGGGTTGGCAATCAGAGCTGTCTGCACATTTCCTTTGCCTGCCTGTAATCTGTGAGTACAATTTTCTGCTCTAATTAGCCCCTGGGGAGTCTTTGTGGATAATGGTGCTCAGTGGGACCCAATAACACTTGATAAAACTTGGGCTTTGCTTCTGACTTCTACTGCTGGAATACTTTCTTCAGTCTCCTCTCAGGAGCTGAGGCTGGTGGACTCAGCACCACATGTACTGTGGGGCTCATTAAGATGCATAATGCCCTGATAAAGCATCTCCCTATAATTTTCCTCAGGTCCTGTAGTCTAATTGGAGAGGTGTCAAGAGTGCAGCTGAAAGATGGAGACTTCAATAATATACAAGAATTCCTACTTAAAAGGTTTATTTTAAGATTATAATTTTATAGCTTTCAGAAGAAGTGACAGCAACAGTCTCCTGTTGAGATCCATCCAGAGTGTCTCCTAGGGAAGTCAGGACATCTAGGAAAAGCAGTGTCCTGGAGGTCAGACCCTGGGAGGACAATCTTCCTGCCCATGTCCCCAACACAGCCAGTGCTCTCCTCAGCCACCTGGGACTGACATCACTCTTGGTAAAAGCTAACCTTATTCCACCCAAGTCTGCAACTGAGTGTTACAGCTCATAGGTTCCAATTCCCTCCTGCTTTACCTAGAAAACTAGCTGCAAATGGACAAGGACTTTTTTTTTTTCCAAAATCATAAACAGAGGATAAAAAGATAAAAACAAAATATGACATAGTTTCATTAAAATAATTACACTCCTCAACACTATACTAAGTTGCCTTCAATGAGGTTCACTTTCCACAAGAGACAGCCTCGCTAGAGGACGGATAGGAAACTGTAGATAGAAACAGAATTAAACACTTGGCTAAAGGGACAGATTACGGAAGATGGAATAAGCCTTAAACTCCCTGAAGGGCAAATCAGCAGCTCAGTATCTTTATGAATCAAGAGTAAGAGGAGGAAAAATGGAAAAAAGGGAAACTTAAAATGTCCAGCTAGGGTGCTGTAAAGGTGATGATAGAAAACGTCAATTTAATTGGAGCATGTGGAAAAAGAAGAGAGAGTAACACAGCTCCTACAGGACCCAGGCCATGTGGGCTGTGCTGCTCTTGGGTCTCTAGGACCAGGCTGTGTTTCTGTACAAACGTCTGGAAAAGCCTTGATGTGAGGCCCTAGAGAAAAGAGATTTTTCCTGGTTACTCTGAGCCACTCCTGCAGAACTCAAGGCACATGGAGGGAAACCCACCCCACCCACACAAAACCCACTGCTCTCCCCACACACCTTCCTGGACCCTCACAGCAGCAGCAGGAGAGGATACAGGGGCATGGCCATGTCCTACACTAGCCTCCATGAGGCCTTCAGCTACACAACGTGAAACATCTTCAAGTGAGCTCTCTAAAGCAACACTTCCCATGCCCCAGGTGCCTAGAGGAGTCTTTGAGCAGACATACAATAGACAAGATAAAGAGATAAGGGTGCAGGGCTGGGGCTCACAGCATCAGCTAGGCAGTGCCAAGGGCTCAATAAGCAACCCAAGGAAGTAAAGGAGTCCTTCCTTTTGCAGTGACTTGGAAAGCCCCATCTCTGACAGTATTCAAGGGGGATGGAGCTTCCCTTCTGCAAGAGTCACCCAAGGACAGTGCAAAACTAGGACAATCAGGAAGGCTGGGTGCAGGGACATTCTCAAACTCCAGCAGCTGCAGAGCTGGGAGCTGGTCACTGCACAAACACCTGAATGAGCCAAAAGGCAGGTCCGGAGGCACAGCACTGCCTTTCGGGCTCTGCACCGGGGCCTGGACAGCAGCACTGCACTGCATGGGCATGTCCTCAGAAGCCTAGGGTCAAAAATGTGGGGGATTCAGGGAGCCAGGGCTGCACAGTCTCCCAAGATAGGCAGGGTGCTGGGGTTATGCAGGGTGTCAGGGGCTGTACCCGGGGAGAAGCACTGCCCCAAGGTGACGTGGAAAAGCCCAAGGACCAACAGAGTTCCAGAGATGAGAACTGCTTTCCCCAGGCTCAGCCAGAAGGAAAGCTGGGCAAAATTCATGAAAAAGGGGGAACACTTCTTCATATTTACTACCTGGTCTGCCCCATGGCCTTGGAGACTGGCAAGGACCAGCATCCCAGGCAAAGCCCTCTGGATGGTGTGTATTAAGGGCACGTTTGCTCTTTTGTGGCGTATCATCTCCATCTCAAGCGCTGCAGACCAAGAAAGCTTGCTGAGCAGTTTTTAAAAAATCTGTTTTGGTGCTTCAGGGAGGAAGACTACATCCTGTCCTGTACTGTTCTACATCCTACTTCTACAAAGAGAGTGACCCACAGTAGCTATCAGTTTTGAAGCTCACCAAAGCAACCCACAGGGGAAAGCAGTTATGAAGCTCACTAAAAGCATCTCAGTGCCTGGTCACACTTTGTGCTGTCATGTGGATGCCATATGACTCTGATCCTGTCTTTGAAGGATGTCAACCTCCAATCCAAACCCCAAAACCACAGCTTCCTGCAGAGGTCTGCCCCGTGCAGAGACCTGTCGGTGCAGGGGCACAGACATGACCTCTCTAGTGCCTCATTTTAAATATTTCACAGCCTTTGGAACCATCTGGAGATGTTCCTGAAGGGTTTATTAGAAATATTTGGAACTTAACTGGGGTGAGGAGAGGTGACTACTTTCCAGGAAGTGAGGGGAAATCTCTGTGTGCTCTCCCTCGCTGTGCCGTCTCCATGGGAATGACCTACTGAGCTCCAGATGACACTAGCTGAGGTCACAGTGGGATGTGACACATCACAAGAAGGTCTCCCTGGTGACATGGTGATGTCCTCACTTCCCTGCAAGGCCCAGGCGCTGCTGGGCACTGCTCTCACCCTCCCCACTGCTGCCCTTCAGAGCTGCTTCATGGCAAGCAGCAGGTACAGGAAGCAGTGGGAACATGTTGGGACTGCTCGCTAACGGGCAGAGGAGCAGGGTCATGTTGGAGGGGAGTTTTGGGTTACCAGACAGGAAGAGCATCCTTCCTCCCTGCATCAAGAGGCGAGCTGAGGGCAAGTGAGCAAGGCAGATGGAGACCTCCTGCACTGACACTATCAGCTTGGACTCCAGCTGTTTATTCCCAAGTCTCCTATGCTCTGCACCAAGGGTAAGGGCTGCAGGGGCTCCTTCCTGACATGTTGCACAGAAACCGTTAACTGCAAAAATGGCTGTGGGCCCTGATCTGTGGGGTGACTGGGCAGTGTGGGGGCTGCCACAAGAGTCCTACCTGAGGGTGCTGCCTGGTTCAGGGCAGAATGTGGCAGCCAGGACTGCTGGGTCCTGGGAATGGGGTGGCCCTGAGCCCCAAGGCTCCCGAGCTCCTGGGGCTTCTCAGCCCTTCGGAGTGACCCCCCCGGGGACCAGCCCAGCCCCACAGAGAGCAGCCCCTGCCTGGCCATGGCCCAGCCCTGATGGGCCCAGCACAAGCGCTGTCAAGCCCCAGGGCTGCTGTGGGGAGGGGGCCGGGGCAGAAGGGGCGAGAGGACACGGCCCTGCCCTGCCCTGCCCTGGGGGCAGCAGCACGCTGCCCGTGGCCTCCAGCACCCTGGCCATGACCAGGGCCACCACGCTGGCACCAGGGCTGGCACCAGCACAGGCCCCAGGGCTGCCCCCCACGCCTGGCACGGCCCCTGGGCGCAGGGCAGCAAGGAGCCCCGTGGGGCCCCTGCAGCAGAGCCCAGCCCTGCAGGGCAGCGGCCGGGCCCCAGGGCCCCGCACTGCCGGGGCACCCAGCGCCGGGCTGCCCTGAGGCCCTGCCACGCCCCGTGCTGCCACCCACAAGATGGCGCCGTCCAGCGGCTGGAGGGGAGGGGAGGGGAGGGGCGGGAAGGGGCAGGAAGGGGCTGCCACGGGGGTCACATGGGGGGATGGGGCGCAGTGTTGCCATGGCAGTGCCCTGGGGCTGCAAGGGCAGGGGGCAGGGCTGGGCCTGACTGACGGCTCTGCCAGCCAATCGGAGCGCAGCCTGTGGCTCAGCCCTGCAAAAGGAGCCAGGCGCCTGCGCTGTGGGGCGGCTTCTCCCTCTGCCTGGGCTGTGAGGCCCTGCTGCCTTCAGCCCCGTAGTCGCTGCTCCCGTGCGATGTTCCTGTCAGGAAATGCTCCCCAGAATCACTTGCAGGCCTTTCCCCAGCTCCTGTGACAGGCACGTGGCTGTGGTGGTGACTGTGATCTCTTCCTGAGTCCCTGATGGGCCAGCGTCAGCCTCACCGCTGTAAACACAGACCTGGCGTCTGACTTGGGGCTTCTTCCTCAGGACAGACTTGCACCCCTGCACCAGTCTCTGAGGGAGTCCAGCCAGAATATTTGTGCTGTTAAAAGAATTAAGAGCAGGAGTGAGCAGTGACACTGGGAATGTCTTTTATCCTGTGTCTGTGTGCTGTAGAAAATCCTGCCCCATGAAAATCCCATGGGGCTTCTGAGCTTTTTCTCCAAGATCTGGATGATACCTCTGAGGGTTGTGTCCTGAGGGTCCCCTAGCTGCTGACATGGCTGGTTGTGTGCTCTGTGTCCCTGATGTATAGCTGCAGTTGGGCTGGCAGCCCTCTGTGAGGTGAGGAGCAGGCATGTGGTGTGTATGAGTGGTGGGGTATCTTGTGGTGGGGACAGATGATACCCCGGTGTCCTGGTGCTCATCACAGGAGGAGGTGTCTGGAGAGAGCAGTGCTCTTTGTGAGGACTGCCGTAGGCTGAGGGGGTGAGGATCACTGTGTGGTGAGGAGGTGGCTTGGCTTGCAGGGCCCAGGCTGCCCAGGTGGTGTGAGGCAGGGATGGTGGCAGCCTGCTGTCTTCTCTGCGATGAGGTTCAGGCCTTGAGTTTCCTCAGCTCTTGCCAGGATGTGCAGGCAGGATGCTGCCTAAAGGGCAGGGAGTGTTTCTGCTTGCTCTGAAGTGTGAACCAAGGCTGCTTTTTCCCTTTCTGCTCGCTTGATTTTCTTCATGAGAGCTTTCCCTTGCAGCAGAGTTTGCTCAGGGAGGAGAGGGCCATGTGTGTTGCTAATTGCTGGCTGGGTGTTAGTGTGCTGGAAGCTCCTTGGAGGAGTGAGAGCTTTGCAGAGAGAGGGTCTTTGTATGCGGGTAAGTATGTTCCTAGGAGATGAATTGGAAGGTGCTGCTCCCTTGCTGTGCCAGATCTCCCTAGGCAAGGAGTCCCTTTGAGTAGGCGAGCCAAGCAAGAGTGCCCTGCGAGGACTGCACCTCTCCTCCTCCCAGCTGCAGTCTCTGAATTTTCCCATCATCCTGCTGTCTGTGCTGCAGCAGGGACACAAGAGAGCAGCCCACATGCAGGCAGGAGTGTGCTAGGTGTAGTGTTGTTAGGTGCTGACAGTTAGGGCAAGGTGCTGTGTTTTCTCCTGAGCCTTAGATGGGTGTGAGGAGCCCCACTTAGCTCTAGATGCATTGCTGCAAGTAGCTGGAGCCAAGGGAGTGGTGGTGAGCACAGCCGTCGTCCAAGGAGGCTGCCATCTTTTGGGCAGGCACTGAGGACCTTGTCTGCTTGAAGCCCTTGACCGTTGGTGTTTTCTGGCTGAGTACTTTTAGAATTGCCCCTCCTTTTTTGAGGGGAGAATCCCAGAGCTTTTGCAGTGTAACCACTCTTGTTTTCGGTCTTGTCCCTGCTGAGGCCTGAGGGGATAGTCTTCCTGCAATGCTGAGAAGTCAGGGTGCCCATGAGGGGAGCCCTGATGGTCAAATACTTTGTAAGAGAGGAAAGAGAAATGGTCCTTCCTCCAGCTGCCCCCTCGTGCCGGTTTAGAGGACAGTGTCTTGCACCAAAAATGGGTAAAAACAAGCTTGGCTCTCCCACACCTTCTGTGAGGCATGTCGGGAGGAAGTATGTCACAGTGTGGTGGGTGCCCTGTGGTGGGGATGGAGACCCCAGTGTGTTGGTGCTGTGTGCAGGAGGAGGTGTCTGGAGGGAGCAGTGCTATGGGAGCCCTGCCAGGCTGGGAGAAGGGAGCACTGCAAGGTGAGGACCTGACTGCACTCCCAGGGACCAGTGTGCCATCACAGTGTCCTTCCTGGGGATGTGGTATGGGGATTGTTGGTGACCGTGTTCCCTCCTTGGAGCATCCCCATATGACCCAGAGATGGTCACTGTTTGCTGATACCTTAATGATTTTCTGTTGAATCTGGACACTCGTTGCATCTTCCCATGCCAGGAACTAAGCCATTCGAGTCCTTCAGAGAGGTGGGGAGTTACTCAAATGAGTCAGAGCCATTTCTCCTCTTTGTGCCTGCCCAGACCCTTACAGATAGTGGGGTGCCACCTCAGAGGAAGTCAGGCCTCTTGGGGTGATGGGTGACTTTGAGGTGCCTGTCTTTGGTCAGCACTCAGGGTGGCAGCTCCAAAGCCACTGGTCCCTTGGAAATGCAATCTCAAAATAGCAAATGCATTGAGCCTGCAGTGAGGACCTGTGGAGGTGGGGGTCCAGCAGCCTGATCAAGGCATGGCCCAGAGGGTGAGGATGCTCCAGTCCTGTCCCGTCAAGTTCTGAATATCTCCAGGGTGGAGAGTCACAATCTCTCTGGGCCCTCTCTTGCCTGGGCTGAACATACCCAGCTCTTCCAGCCTCTCCTCATCTGCCCCATATTCAGCCCCTCACCATCATGGTGTCCTCGTGCTGGACTTCCTCCTGTGTGTCAGTGCCTTTTGGGAACTGGAAAGCTCAGACAAGACCAAGCATCCAAAAAAAGGTCTTAGTTTTGCCCAAACCAGGCGTTGAGTCTCTCCAAGGGTCTGACTGTCTGTGCTCTGATGATTGTTCGGTTAAGTACAGAGGGGAGACTTTTGCCCTGGGCAGCTGTGACTATGTTAGGTCAGCAGAACTGATGATAACCCTCCAATTCTTTCTTTCTAGGTTCCTCCACTCATGTAGGCTCCAAGTGCAGTTCTAGTGCCCGCATGGATGGAGGGAGGATGCCAGGGTGCATCCCTGTAGCTGTCAACATGTTTGCCAAGATCACGACCCTCTGCAAGCAGCTGCAAGTGAGTGAGGTGAGGCTACATATGGATGCGAAGGCTCCCCTCAATGCACCTGGCTTCCATGGGTGACAGGGTGTGAGTTCACCTCCTGGTACCTCTGCTCTCCTTCTGCTTCCTCATGCCACAAAAGCTGTTACTACTGGCCTGCTCAGCGAATGCTGTTGTGCCCCCTCTTTCCTATGGGGCTATAAAATGGCCATTAAGATGAATTAAAGACTCTTCTCATGAAGTGCAGCATGTCTTGAAGGCCCGTGTCTAAGTGCCTGAAAGCCTCCTGTGTATGAGCTGAGGAAGTCTCACAGTGCTTGGGCTTCTCACCCTGCAAGGGATGAAGATGTGCCCAGTGCCAGGCAGCACATGGCGCTAAGGCATCAGCCAGTGCCCCATGAACCCAAGTGCAGAGCCAGGTCTCCTGCTCCAGAGCCTGTGCCCCCAGGGCAGCTGGCATTTCAGCAGAGCTCCAGTCTGGGGTGGTCTCCTTGCTGGAGCCTCGTTTCAGAGCCTCTGCACCCTTTCTCCGTTCACAGAGCCTCCCTGTCCAGCTAATGAAAGGAAAGGGACAGAGGTTGCTTTGTGCTCAGGAGACCTGCAGGACCTCCAAGCATTTCTGAGTTGAGTCTGTAACTTCGGCGTTACAAAACAAATCCCCTAACCGTTGTCCCGGTGTTCACGCATGCCCTCATCTGTTCATGGCATGATGGGGTCCAGGGATGAGGCAGCAGTCTGCTGTGCCCTCAGGGAGCAGCATCCTTCCCTCCAAAAGCAGCAGCATTGCCCAAGGAGCCAGCTGTGGCCCTGGTCTTGTGCTTAGGTTTTTCCACATGCCTTGTGAGCCCAGAGTGCTTTGGCCACCTTCTGGTGTCACCACAAGAGCTTCCGTGGGTGTCTGGGCTGAGGAGCCAGGGGAAGGCAGTGAGCAGAGCCGTGCCTGGGGAGTGTGCAAGTGGCGAGTGTCCTGCATCCTGAAGGGAATGGCTCTGGGAACTGTCCTGCCTGTGGCTTTGACGTAGTAATCCAAAGAGCTGTGCAGACAGGCAGACTCATGGCTGTTTCTGACGGATGACCAGTTGTCTTTAAGTTACTGTTGATTTTTCCTGTCTTGAGAACAAACCCTGGGAAACTGCTAGTCCCTTCCTGCTGCATAGACCTGTCCCATGGCTCTTGTGTCTGGAGAGAGTTTGTTACTGGCAGCTTGTGGGAGCTTCTCTGTCCCCCCTCTCCTGCTCTCTCTGAAGAGAGACAACAACAGCCATATGGTTGCAGGTGGGGAAAAGCCTCACTTGTCTCACATGAGAGCAATCAGTGGGCTACTCACCTTCCACACCTGGGGAGAAGTGGTGAGAGACATGCCACCCAAGACACACAGCTGTAAGCAGTCGGTTCCCAGGAGACGTGGGAGCACAGATGTCCCACTGTTATCTCTGAAGTACAAATAAAGAGTTTAAGACATACAGTCGCATCTGGCCATTCTAGCATGTCTGACTTCCCGGAGTACTTCATACACCAGCAGAAGGTGGCAGGCCATGAAAGCTGCCAGGCCGAACATGGCTTGGATGCTGAGAGTGACTTTTTTCCCCTGGTGTGCCTGATAGGTCAGTTAAAGGCACATGTATGATACGTGTGCCTGTAAAGTCACTTGGGACTATGTTAAAAACAGGTCAGCAGAAGTTCCTTGGTTCTGCTTGTGAGGTCACTTTGTTCTCTGGGGTTGATCGACCATCAGCAGGCTCTTGGTTGGTGCAGGTTCCTGTGATTTCACCTCTTTGTGTTCTCCAAATAAGCAAGAAACTGATCAATAGCTTCAGTGTGGACTTTGAGGTCCTTCCTGCCTGAGTACCTGATAGGTCAGCAGCAGGCTCATGGGGAGGATGGGTGCTTGTGTGGTCCCTTTATCCTCAGTACCTGATAGGTGAGCTGCTTGCACCTGACTTTGGTGCTGACTGTGAGGTGACTTCTGCCTCAGCACCTCATGGGCCGGGAGGAGGCACCTACCTGCTGTTTGTGCAGATTGTGAGGTGCTTCTGCCTCAGTCCATGATTGGCCAGCAGCAGGCACATGACTTCGAGGCTTAGTGTGAGCTCAGTGGTGCCTCGGTGTGGGATAGGCCAGTAGCAGGGACACTGCTGCTGCTGACATTTTGTTAGGTCAATGGTGACTCAGTAGCTGATAGAGCAGCTGCAAGGACACGGCTTCAGGGCTTAATGTGAGGCCCCTTTTCAATCCATACCTGGTAGGCCAGCATGAGGCACATCACTGCTGGCTGTCTTGGTGAGGATGTTGTGCCTGAGAACCTGAGAGAGCAGCCGCATGCACGTGGCTTTGGTGATGATGCTGAGATCATTGTGTCTCAAGACGTGCTAGACCAGGAGCTGGCACCTTGCTGCTGTATGTTCTTGTGGGGTCCTTTCTGCCTCAGCCCCTCACTGGCCAGCACAGACATACTGATGCGGTTAACGCTCGTAAAGCCACTTCTGCCTCGGTCCCTGATGGACTGGGAGCGGTCACATGGCTTTGATGCAGGCGGTGAGGTCGCTTGTGCCTGTGGCCCTGGTAGGTCAGTGCCAGGCCCATGGCTGCTGTTTGTGCTTGTGAGGTCACTTCAACCTCAGTACCTACTAGGCCAGCAGGAGGCACATGGCTGTGACGCACCAATGGAGGGGCATTCGGGAGTCTTTCAGGTTCCAGGATTAGTCACACTGAGCTTGAGAGTAATTGTGTGTCAAGTACAGGAGTTTATCAGAGATAAGTGGTTCTATGCATATGACAGATGTTACGCTCCAGTAACAGTTTTCCCCATGTTCTCATCATGCTCAAGCTGTGCTGGGATGATTCATGTCCTCCTTGACAGCTGGCCTCAGGGTTGTCCCCACTGATGGACGGGTTGTCAGGTCAGCAGGCTAGCTGGCAACGAGTCTGAGTCCACGCAGCGGTACATGGCTTACTCCTTTATCCTTTTCGGGCTTAATTCGTTACTCAGTCAAACAACACCAGACCACCCTTATGCTACAGCTGTATGGCCGCAGTCAATAGCAACAGGCACAGGAAGAGATAATCCGGTGATCAGTTGACTACAGTACGTGTGTTCAACAGACATCAGTGTGCAGTTGATGACAACAGTACGTACATGAACAGGTCATTCAGTGGAGAAATCCATGGCATCTAGGTGACTACCCTGTGAGTCTGTGGTGTCACTTCCCCTTTGCTGACTAGATTTGTTCAACAGTCATGGGGTCATGCGAGGATGTGCCACTAGGCTGCAGCAACCCCACAGCGTGGTGGCTCTGGCCATGGTGCACCTGGGGCTCCTAAACTCTTCGGGAGTGTCCCAGAGCAAAGCCCTCTTCTATGCGCTGCACCATCCTGAGTTCCATGCTTGCCTCTGCGGCACCTATCACACCCACCACATCGCCCATGTGGGTCTGCCCCCTAAATCCTGACCCAGCAACTCTCATCATGCATCCCAAGGCAGAGCTCCATGCATTCCCACAGCTCTGTCACATAAAGGGCAACTTCCCTTCCTGTTCCAGACCTGTGGCCCTTTCAGTAGCAGACCCCCAGGATCTGCGGTTTCTCCAGTAGCCGTTTTGGACCACCTTGTCCCTCCAGCAGCAAACTCACAGACACTCTGGGCTCTCCAGTATCCAGCCCAGACTTAAGGCCTCTCTGGTAACCTGCTCCCAAACCTCTTTTCCTACTTGCTAGCTAGTGTGGCTTGATGTGCGCTGGCAGTTACATGCACTGACATGCCCACGCAAACGCACACACTCCAGTCTCTCCAGATGCTGGCATCCCGGGCATGTGGGCCCCTAGGATGTGTAGTTCCCCCTCCGGTGTCTGGCCCCAACACCTCCTCACACACACGAGTACGGAGTAGAGAGCCCTCTCACCCCATAAAACTGAGTTTATTAAGAAGACAGGAGAGACTGGGGGGATAAGGAGCAGGGCATGACCAGACCATTGTACTGACCAGCAGTCTGTTTACATGACATCCGTTCCTTTTCTGTCCTTTTCCCTCTATTTTCTCATATTTGTTGTTCCTCAAACAACTTTAATACTGCCCCTTTCCTACCTTTGATCCTTCCCCAAACACTCCATAGTAAGTCTTGCACAATCCCAGCATCCCAGAATGACTCTCATACACCCATAGGCAGTAACTGCTCTCCTCAGTCTGCAATGGCTATCTTGGGAGGCTCCCAATACGCCCACTGGGTGTATGGAGCTGGAGCTGAATGAATGTTTCTCCCTAGTAATTTTTAATCATTTCTCTGAAAGCAGGGTGATTCATGTCCTAGAAATGTTGGTTCTTCCTCTTTCTTTCTTAGGGAAGTGTGAGGAGTTAGGTCAGATGCTATGTAGGTTATGTGTGTAATTGAGCAGGCCATGGGCATCCCACCTGACCATGACAAATATGCTGAGAACATCAACTCTGTATTGCATTTCTTTGCACTGATCATACCTGATAGGGGCCTTAATATCCATAGATCTAACTTCATGACCTATTAAGACCTTTTCAGCCTCTGTGTGTCTCCCCTCGCCCCTGCAAAAGGATGCGTTACACATTTAAGAGCCAAGAGCTAAAAGGAATTAAAGTGATGGAACTGCAAGCCAGGCAGACAATAGAACTGTTTCAAACAACAACAAACTTATCAAGCAGTAGTTGTACACTGAGATTAAAGACATTCTGGAGGATTTTATTGTACATCATCTGAAGGATGCCTAAGGACTCTTCAGGTGCATCCAGGCATCTGGAAGGTGTTTTGGATACTCTCCAGTGTGCTGCCATCACAGTACAGTGATCCTCCAGAGGAGGAGGTGAGTGTCACATCATGCTATAAACTGGACATCTCAGATTGTGGTCGAGGCTCACTTTGTCATCATCAGAGAGACAGCGGGAGAATCTGGAAGATGATTCATCTTCTTCTGAGGAAGACATAGAAATAAGCCCAGTGAATCAGTCTGGCTCCTTTTTCTGCCAGTGGTCAGCAAGTCAGTTTTGAAAAGATGTTACCTCAGATCCTTGTTCCACCCTGATCCTCTTCCCTAGACATTCCTTAGTCAGTTTTGCACAGCCCCCCAAGCACCTCTTGAATATCCAAAGTCTTAGTGTCTTGTTTCCCACTTCTTATCTATTACAAAGTCTAGGTTAGCCCTCTCCAAAGCTATGCTTGTACTTTCGTCACGGCACATCAATTAATGACTGGGGAATGTTGGTCTCGGCATCATCTCTGTTACTCCTTGTCTATCATGTTTATGTCTATGTGGGTTTTTTAAGTGCTTTCTCTTTACTTATTATCCCTTTTGCACTGGAATGGTCTGAGACCAGATAATCTTCATGAAGCAGATGCTCTCACATTCATCAAACCCTAATGTCAGCCAGACAAGCGAACTGACCAGCAGCTTGTCGACATGGAACTGCTCTCTTTCTTTTACCCTCTCCTCCATTTTCCCATTTTTGCTCTTCTTGATTCCCCTGGACCTCCTCCTTTCCCTGCTTTTGGCTCTCTGTTTGAACATCCCAGCATAAGCTTTCTACACTCCCATAATCCCCATAAAACATGCCAGACCAAAATCTACACCATCCCGCAACCCCCCTGCAATATCTCCAGGAGACCCGAGATAATTTTGTGCCCTTGTGATCAATGAACTGCTTGATCCTCTGCGGGTCTGTCCTGGGAAGGTTTGTTCAGTTGCCATTCATCAGTGACTTGAGAGCTCTGGTCTCTGTCGTCTGCTGCTCAGTACTCTAGAGGGCTGGTTGCTATTCAGAGGAACCTCAGTGCACTGCAGATTTGGGCTGGCAGGAGCCTCCTGAAATTCAGGCAAGGAAAGGAGTCTTGAACCTGGGGTGGAATAACCCCAGTAGCCCTATGCAAAAGGTAAGCACAGGCCTGACTGGTGAGAGATCGGCTTTGCAGAAGAGGACCTGAGGCTCTTGGTGAGAAAGCTGAAGAGGATTCAGGAATGTTCCCTGGTGGCAAACACCATCAGGTAGGATGTAACTCCCGAGGTCCCATAGCACAGGGAGATAAAGGAATTGAGATGCGTGGGGAATGTGGCCCCCAAGCCTACTCCCATCCTGGGCTCTGGAGGACTGGTAAAAGCTTTGCAATAGGAAGGAGGGCTGGGGAGGGAAGCCTGATCCTCCAAGAGTAAAAGATCTAGGAGGGAGGATGACAGTGTCATCTCCCTACAAGCAGGTGATGGGCGGGGAGCAGAGCTTCAGGTGGAGCCAGAGAACAGCTGGAGTGGGTTTTGCTGTTCCCTCAGTGGCCAGGGAAGGGGAGGGTGTGGAAGAGGGAGACCCAGGTGTTGCTTGAATCTCTTTTGCTAGCCCTGAGCAACAGGAACTGCTTGCCTCACCCAGGCTTCTCCATCTCCTCTTAAAGCTGGACAAAGCATGACGGCTCACCCCATCCAACCATCTTCTGTAACCCTAGCTGCTCCTTGAGGCTCTACCAGGCAAGAAGATGGAATATAGTTGAGGTAGAATGGATTCTATTGAGTCACATATACTATATAGCGACCTATTCTATCACGGAATCGACCTGTTCTATCACGACATCTTATATCGTGTCACATATATTCTATCGTGTCACAAACATTCTGTCGCATCACATCTATCGCGTCACATTCTATCGTGTCACAATCTATGCATAACAAACATTCTATCACGTAACATTCCATCGTGTCAGAAAAATTCTATCGCGTCACATTCTATCAAGTCACAAACATTCTATCGTGTCACATTCTATCGTCACAAACATTCTATCGCGTCAGATTATATCGAGTCACATAGATTCTATCGTATAACATTCCCTGGCGTCACAAACATTCTGTCACGTCACATTCTATGGCGTAACAAACTTTCTATCTCATCACATTCTATCGCGTCACAAACATTCTATCGCGTCACATTCTATCACGTCACATTCTATCGCGTCACATTCTATTGCGTTACATTCTATCGTGTCACATTCTATCGCGTCACAACCATTCTGTCGCATCACAATCTATTGCCTCACAAACATTTTATCGCGTCACATTCTATCGCGTCCCGAACATTCTATCCCGTCACATTCTATCGCATCACAAACATTCTATCGTGTCACAAACATTCAAACGTCAATAAATATTCTATCGCGTCACATTCTATGGCGTCACATTCTATGGCGTCACAAACATTCTATCACGTCACATTCTAACACGTAAAAAACATTCTATCGCGTCACATTCTCTGGCGTCACATTCTATCGCATCACAAGCATTCTATCGCGTCACATTCTATCGTCACAAACATTCTATGGCGTCACATTCTATCCCGTCACATTATATCGAGTCACATAGATTCTATAGCGTCACATTCTCTGGCGTCACAAACTTTCTGTCACGTCACATTCTCTGGCGTCACAAACATTCTATCTCATCACATTCTATCGCGTCACAAACATTCTATCGCGTCACAAACATTCTATCTCATCACATTATATCGCATCACATTCTATCGCGTCACAAACATTCTATCGCGTCACATTCTATCGCGTCACATTCTATCGCGTCACATTCTATTGCGTTACATTCTATCGTGTCACATTCTATCGCGTCACAAACATTCTATCGCGTCACATTCTATTGCGTCACGAACATTCTATCCCGTCACATTCTATCACGTCACAAACATTCTATCACGTCAATAAATATTCTATCGCGTCACATTCTATTGCGTCACATTCTATCGCTTCACAAATATTCTATTACGTCACATTCTGTTGCATCACATTCTGTCGCGTCACAAACATTCTATCGCGTCACAATCTATGCATCACAAACATTCTATCGCGTCACATTCTATTGCGTTACGTTCTACTGTGTCACATTCTATCGCGTCACAACCATTCTGTCGCGTCACAATCTATTGCCACACAAACATTTTATGGCGTCACACTCTATCGCGTCACGAACATTCTATCCCGTCACATTCTATCGCGTCACAAACATTCTATCGCGTCACAAACATTCTATTACATCAATAAATATTCTATCGCGTCACATTCTATGGCGTCACATTTTATCGCGTCACAAACATTCTATCACGTCACATTCTAACATGTCAAAAACATTCTATGGTGTCACATTCTCTTGCGTCACATTCTATCACATCTCAAGCATGCTATTGCGTCACATTCTATACCGTCACAAACATTCTATTGCCTCAAATTCTATCGCGTCATAAACATTCTATCGCGTCACATTCTATTGCCTCACATTCTATTGCGTCAGAAACATTCTATCACGTAACATTCTATCGCGTCACAGACATTCTATCGCGACACATTCTATCGCGTAACATTCTATCGAGTCACAAAGATTCAATCTCGTCACATTCCCTGGCGTCAAAATCATTATATCACGTCACATTCTATCGCTTCACATTCTTTCGCATCACAAACATTCTATTACGTAACATTCTATCGAGTCACATTCTATCGCCTCACAAACATTCTATCGCCTCACACTCTATCGCGTCACATTCTACTGCGTTACATTCTATCGTGTCACATTCTATCGCGTCAAAAGCATTCTATTGCGTCACAATCTATTACCTCTCAAATATTCTATCTTGTCACATTCTATGCCGTCACAAACATTCTATCGCGTCACATTCTCTGGCGTCACATTCTATCGCATCACAAGCATTCTATTGCGTCACGAACATTCTATCGCGTAACATTCTATCGCATCACAAGCATTCTATTGCGTCACATTCCGTTGCGTCACAAACATTCTACCGCGTCACGTTCTATGCCGTCACAAACACTCTATCGTGTCACAAACTATCACGTCACATACTATGCCATCACAAACATTCTATCGTGTCACATTCTATCGCGTCACATTCTATTGCGTTACATTCTATTGTGTGACATTTTATCGTGTAACAAACATTCTGTCCCGTCCATTTTTATTACCTCAGAAACATTTTGTCGCGTCACATTCTCTCGCGTCACGAACATTCTATCCAGTGGCATTCTATTGCATCACAACCATTCTGTAGCGTAACAATCTATTGCCTCACAAACATTTTATCGTGTCACATTCTCTCGCGTCATGAACACTCTATCGCGTTACATTCTATGCCATCACAAGCATTCTATCGCATCACATTCTATGGCGTCACATGCATTCTATTGCGTCGCATTCTATCGCGTCACATTCTATTGCATCACAAACATTCTATTACAGCACATTCTATCGCATCACATTCTATCGCGTCACAAACATTCTCTCGCGTCACATTCTATCGAGTCACGTTCTATTGCGTTATATTCTATTGTGTCACATTCTATGGCGTAACAAACATTCTATCACGTCAATAAATATTCTATCGTGTCACATTCTATGGCAACAAATTCTATCGCATCACAAGCATTCTATTGCTTTACATTCTATCGCGTCACAAACACTATCGCGTCACATTCTATCACGTCACATTCTATCGCATCACAAACATTCTATCGTGTCACATTCTATCGCATCACAAACATTCTATTACGTCACATTCTATCGCATCGCATTCTATTGCGTCACATTCTATTGCGTTACATTCTATCGTGACACATTTTATCGCGTCACAAACATTCTATCGCGTCACAATCTATGCATCACAAACATTCTATCGCGTCACATTCTATGCCGTCACAAACATTCTTTCGCGTCACATTCTATTGCATTACATTCTATCGTATCACTTTCTATCACGTCACAAACATTCTATCACATCACATTCTAACACGTCAAAAACATTCTATCGCGTCACATTCTCTGGTGTCACATTCTATCGCATCACAAGCATTCTATTGCGTCACGAACATTCTATTGCGTAACATTCTATCGCATCACAAACATTCTATCGCGACACATTCTGTCGCATCACATTCTATCGAGTCACAATGATTCAATCTCGTCACATTCCCTGCCGTCACAATCATTATATCGCGTCACATTCTATCACGTCACATTCTATGCCACCACAAACATTCTATCGCATCACATTCTATCACGTCACAAACATTCTATCGCGTCACATTCTATTCCGTTACATTCTATCGTGTCACATTCTATCGCGTCACAAGCATTCTATCGCGCCATGTTCTATGCCGTCACAAACACTCTATCGCGTCACATTCTATCACGTCACATTATATCGCATCACAAACATTCTATCACATCACATTCCATCGCATCACATTCTATTGCAATACATTCTATCGTGTCACATTCTATCGCGTCACAAACGTTCTATCGCGTCACAATCTATGCAGTCACAAACATTCTATCGCGTCACATTCTATTGCATTACATTCTATTCTGTCACATTCTATCGCGTCAGAACCACTCTGTCCTGTCACAATCTATTGCCTCACAAACATTTTATCGCATCACAAACATTCTATTACGTCAATAAATATTCTATCGCGTCACATTCTATCGCGTCACATTCTATCGTGTCACAAACATTCTATCGCGTCACATTCTATCGCATCACAAACATTCTAACACGTCACATTCTATCACATCACATTCTATCGCGTCACAAACATTCTATCGCGTCACATTCTATCGCGTCACGTTCTATTGCTTTAAATTCTATTGTGTCACATTCTATCGTGTCACAAACATTCTATCGCATCACAGTCTATGGCGTCACAAACATTCTATCACGTCACATTCTATCGCGTCACTTTCTATTGCTTTACATTCTATTGTGTCACATTCTATCGCGTCACAAACATTTTATTGCGTCACAATGTATGCCGTCACAAACATTCTATCCTGTTACATTCTATTGCATTACATTCTATCGTGTCACATTCTATCGCGTCACAACCATTCTGTCGCGTCAAATTCTATCGCGTCACATTCTGTCGCATCACAAACATTCTATTACGTCATATTCTATCGCATCACATTCTATCGCTTCACAAACATTCTATCGCGTCACATTCTATCACGTCACATTCTATCGCGTCACATTCTATTGCGTTACATTCTATCGTGTCATTCTATAGCGTCACAAACTTTCTATCGCGTCACAATCTATGCATCACAACCATTCTGTCGCATCACAATCTATTGCCTCACAAATATTTTATCATGTCACATTCTATCGCGTCACGAACATTCTATCCCGTCACATTCTATCGCATCACAAACATTCTATCGCGTCACAAACATTCTATCACGTCCATAAATATTCTATCGCGTCACATTCTATCACGTCACATTCTAACGCGTCACAAACATTCTATCGCATCACAAGCATTCTATTGCGTCACATTCTCTCGCGTCACAAACATTCTATCGCGTCACAATCTGAGCATCACAAACATTCTATCGCGTCACATTCTATGCTATCACAAACACTCTATCGTGTCACAATCTATGCCTCACGACCATTCTCTTGCGTCACAGTCTTTTGCCTCACAAACATTTTATTACGTCACATTCTGTCGCGTCAGGAACATTCTATCCCGTCACATTCTATTGCATCACATAAATTCAGTCGTGTCACAAACATTCTATCACGTCAATAGATATTCTATCGCGTCACATTCTATGGCATCACATTTTATCGCGTCACAAATATTCTATCACGTCACATTCTAACACGTCAAAAACATTCTATCGTGTCACTTTCTATGCCGTCACAAACATTCTATTGCGTCACATTCTATCGCATCACATTCTTTCGTGTCACATTCTATAGCATCACAAACATTCTATTACGTCACATTCTATCGCATCACATTCTATCATGTCACAAACATTCTGTCGCGTCACAATCTATTGCCTCACAAACATTTTATGGCGTCAGATTCTATCGCGTCACGAACATTCTATCCCGTCACATTCTATCGCGTCACAAACATTCTATCACGTCACATTCTAACATGTCAAAAACATTCTATGGTGTCACATTCTCTGGCGTCACAGTCTATCGCATCACAAACATTCTATCGCGTCACAATCTATTGCCTCACAAACATTTTATCGTGTCCCATTCTATCTCATCACAAACATTCTATCGCATCACAAACATTCTTTCACGTCAATAAATATTCCATCGCGTCACATTCTATCGCATCACAAGCATTCTATGGCGTCACAAACAATTTATTGCATCACAATCTATGCCTCACAAACATTTTATCGTCTCACATTCTCTCGCGTCACGAACATTCTATCCCGTCACATTCTATCGCGTCACAAACATTCTATCACGTCACATTCTAACATGTCAAAAACATTCTATGGTGTCACATTCTCTGGCGTCACAATCTATTGCATCACAAGCATTCTATTGCGTTATATTCTATCGCGTCACAAACATTCTATCGCGTCATAATATATGCATCACAAACATTCCATCGCGTCACATTTTATCGCGTCACAAACATTCTATCCTGTCACATTCTGTCGCGTCACAATCTCTGCATCACAAACATTCTATCGTGTCACATTCTATCGCGTCACAACCATTCTGTCGAGTCACAATCTATTGCCTCAAAAACATTTTATCGTTTCACATTCTGTCGCATCACAAACATTCTATCGCGTCACAAACATTCTATCACTTCACATTCGAACACGTCAAAAACATTCTATCGTGTCACATTCTCTGGCGTCACATTCTATCGCATCACAAACACTCTATTGCGTCACATTCTATCGCGTCACAAACATTCTATTACGTCACATTCTATGGCGTCACAAACATTCTATCGCGTCACATTCTATGCCGTCACATTCTATCGCGTCACAAACATTCTATCGCATCACATTCTATCGCGTCACATTCTATCGCGTCACGTTCTATTGTGTCACATTCTTTCGCGTCACAAACATTTTTTCGCGTCAGAATCTATGCATCACAAACATTCTATCGCGTCACATTCTATGGCATCACATTCTATCGAGTCACATTCTATCGCGTCACAAACATTCTATCACATCAATATCTATGCATCACAAACATTCTATTGCGTAACATTCTATTGCATTACATTCTATCGTGTCACATTCTGTTGCGTCACAACCATTCTGTCCCGTCACAATCTATTGCCTCACAAACATTTTTTCGCGTCACATTCTATCGTGTCACGAAAATTCTATTCCGTCACATTCTATCGCATCTCAAACATTCTATGACGTCACAAACATTCTATCACGTCAATAAATATTCTATCGCGTCACATTCTATCGCGTCACGTTCTATCGCGTCACAAACATTCTATCGCGTCACATTCTATGCCGTCATAAACATTCTATCGCGTCACATTCTATTACATTATATTCTATCGTGTCACATTCTATCGCGTCACAAACATTCTATCGCGTCACATTCTATGCCATCACAAACATTCTGTCGCCTCACATTCTATCGCATCACACAGTCTATCGCATCACATTCTATTGCGTTACATTCAATCGTGTCACATTCTATTGCGTCACAAACATTTTATCGCATCACAAACATTCTATTACGTCAATAAATATTCTATCGCGTCACATTCTATCGCGTCACATTCTATCGTGTCACAAACATTCTATCGCGTCACATTCTATCGCCTCACAAACATTCTAACATGTCACATTCTATCACATCACAATCTATCGCGTCACAAACATTCTATCGCATCACAGTCTATGGCGTCACAAACATTCTATCACGTCACATTCTATCGCGTCACTTTCTATTGCTTTACATTCTATTGTGTCACATTCTGTTGCGTCACAACCATTCTGTAGCGTCACAATCTATTGCCTCACAAACATTTTATCGTGTCACATTCTATCGCGTCACAAATATTCTATGAGGTAACATTCTATGGCGTCACAAATATTCTATCGCGTCACATTCTATCGCATCACAAACATTCTATTACGTCACATTCCATCGCATCACATTCTATGCCGTCACAAACCTTCTATGGGGTAACATTCTAAGGCGTCACAAACATTCTATCGCGTCAGATTCTATCGCATCACAAACATTCTATTACGTCACATTCTATCACATCACATTCTATCGCGTCACAAACATTCTATCGCGTCTCGTTCTATTTCGTTACATTCTATTGTGTCACATTCTATCGTGTCACAAACATTCTATCGCGTCACATTCTATCGCGTCACTTTCTATTGCTTTGCATTCTATTGTGTCACATTCTATCGCATCACAAACATTTTATTGCGTCACAATGTATGCCGTCACAAACATTCTATCCCGTTACATTCTATTGCATTACATTCTATCGTGTCACATTCTATCGCGTCACCACCATTCTATCGCGTCACAAACATTCTATTACGTCACATTCAATCGCATGACATTCTATCGCGTCACAAACATTCCATTACGTCGTATTCTATCGCATCACATTCTATGCCGTCACAAACATTCTATCGTGTCACATTCTGTCGCGTCACATTCTATCGCGTCACAAACATTCTATCGTGTCACATTCTATCGCATCACAGACATTCTATTATGTCACATTCTATCGCATCACATTCTATCGCGTCACAAACATTCTATTACGTCACATTCCATCGCATCACATTCTATCGCGTCACAAACATTCTATCGTGTCACATTCTATCACGTCACATTCTATTGCGTTACATTCTATCGAGTCACATTCTATCGCAACACAAACACTCTATCACATCAATATCTATGCATCACAAACATTCTGTCACGTCACATTCTATTACGTCAAAACCATTCTGTCGCGTCACAATCTATTGCCTCACAAACATTTTATCGCGTCACATTCTATCTCATCACAAACATTCTATCGCGTCACGAACATTCTATTCCGTCACATTCTATCGCATCACATTCTGTCGCGTCACAAACATTCTATCGCGTCACGTTCTATGGCATCACATTCTATACCGTAGCAAACATTCTATCCCGTCACATTCTAACACGTCATAAAAATTCTATCGTGTCACATTCTCTGGCTTCACATTCTATCGCATCACAAGCATTCTATTGCGAAACATTCTATCGCGTCACAAACATTCTATCACGTCACAATCTGTGAATCACAAACATTCCATTGCGTCACATTCTATGCCGTCACAAACGTTCTATCGCGCCACATTCTACGGCGTCACAAACATTCTATCGCGTCACATTCTATCGCATCACAAACGTTCTAACACGTCCCATTCTATCACATCACATTCTCTCGCGTCACAAACATTCTATCGCGTCACATTCTATCGCGTCACGTTCTATTGCGTTACATTCTATTGTGTCACATTCTATCGTGTCACAAACATTCTATCGCATCACAGTCTATGGCGTCACAAACATTCTATCACGTCACATTCTATCGCGTCACTTTCTATTGCTTTACATTCTATTGTGTCACATTCTGTTGCGTCACAACCATACTGTAGCGTCACAATCTATTGCCTCACAAACATTTTATCGTGTCACATTCTATCGCATCACAAACATTCTATTACGTCACATTCCATCGCATCACATTCTATGCCGTCACAAACATTCTATCGAATCACATTCTACGGCGTCACAAACATTCTATCGCGTCACATTCTATCGCATCACAAACATTCTAACACGTCACATTCTATCACATCACATTCTATCGCGTCACAAACATTCTATCGCGTCACGTTCTATTTCGTTACATTCTATTGTGTCACATTCTATCGTGTCACAAACATTTTATTGCGTCACAATGTATGCCGTCACAAACATTCTATCCCGTTACTTTCTATTGCATTACATTCTATCGTGTCACATTCTATCGCGTCACAACCATTCTGTCGCGTCACAATCTATTGCCTCACAAACATTTCATCGCGCCACATTCTATCGCGTCACAAACATTCTATGGGTAACATTCTAAGGCGTCACAAACATTCTATCGCGTCACATTCTATCGCATCACAAACATTCTATTACGTCACATTCTATCGCATCACATTCTATCGCGTCACAAACATTCTATTACGTCGCATTCTATCGCATCACATTCTATCGCGTCACAAACATTCTATCGTGTCACATTCTATCGCATCACAAACATTCTATGGCGTCACATCCTATGGCGTCACAAACATTCTATCGCGTCACATTCTATCGCATCACAGACATTCTATTACGTCACATTCCATCGCATCACATTCTATCGCGTCACAAACATTCTATCGTGTCACATTCTATCACGTCACATTCTATTGCGTTACATTCTATCGAGTCACATTCTATCGCGTCACAAACATTCTATCACGTCACAATCTGTGAATCACAAACATTCCATTGCGTCACATTCTATGCCGTCACAAACGTTCTATCGCGCCACATTCTACGGCGTCACAAACATTCTATCGCGTCACATTCTATCGCATCACAAACGTTCTAACACGTCCCATTCTATCACATCACATTCTCTCGCGTCACAAACATTCTATCGCGTCACATTCTATCGCGTCACGTTCTATTGCGTTACATTCTATTGTGTCACATTCTATCGTGTCACAAACATTCTATCGCATCACAGTCTATGGCGTCACAAACATTCTATCACGTCACATTCTATCGCGTCACTTTCTATTGCTTTACATTCTATTGTGTCACATTCTGTTGCGTCACAACCATACTGTAGCGTCACAATCTATTGCCTCACAAACATTTTATCGTGTCACATTCTATCGCATCACAAACATTCTATTACGTCACATTCCATCGCATCACATTCTATGCCGTCACAAACATTCTATCGAATCACATTCTACGGCGTCACAAACATTCTATCGCGTCACATTCTATCGCATCACAAACATTCTAACACGTCACATTCTATCACATCACATTCTATCGCGTCACAAACATTCTATCGCGTCACGTTCTATTTCGTTACATTCTATTGTGTCACATTCTATCGTGTCACAAACATTTTATTGCGTCACAATGTATGCCGTCACAAACATTCTATCCCGTTACTTTCTATTGCATTACATTCTATCGTGTCACATTCTATCGCGTCACAACCATTCTGTCGCGTCACAATCTATTGCCTCACAAACATTTCATCGCGCCACATTCTATCGCGTCACAAACATTCTATGGGTAACATTCTAAGGCGTCACAAACATTCTATCGCGTCACATTCTATCGCATCACAAACATTCTATTACGTCACATTCTATCGCATCACATTCTATCGCGTCACAAACATTCTATCGCGTCACATTCTATCGCGTCACTTTCTATTGCTTTACATTCTATTGTGTCACATTCTATCGCATCACAAACATTTTATTGCGTCACAATGTATGCCGTCACAAACATTCTATCCCGTTACTTTCTATTGCATTACATTCTATCGTGTCACATTCTATCGCGTCACAACCATTCTGTCGCGTCACAATCTATTGCCTCACAAACATTTCATCGCGCCACATTCTATCGCGTCACAAACATTCTATGGGTAACTTTCTAAGGCGTCACAAACATTCTATCGCGTCACATTCTATCGCATCACAAACATTCTATTACGTCACATTCTATCGCATCACATTCTATCGCGTCACAAACATTCTATTACGTCGCATTCTATCGCATCACATTCTATCGCGTCACAAACATTCTATCGTGTCACATTCTATCGCATCACAAACATTCTATGGCGTCACATCCTATGGCGTCACAAACATTCTATCGCGTCACATTCTATCGCATCACAGACATTCTATTACGTCACATTCCATCGCATCACATTCTATCGCGTCACAAACATTCTATCGTGTCACATTCTATCACGTCACATTCTATTGCGTTACATTCTATCGAGTCACATTCTATCGCATCACAAACATTCTATCCCATCAATATCTATGCATCACAAACATTCTATCGCGTCACATTCTATTACGTCAAAACCATTCTGTCGCGTCACAATCTATTGCCTCACAAACATTTTATCGCGTCACATTCTATCTCATCACAAACATTCTATCGCGTCACGAACATTCTATTCCGTCACATTCTATCGCATCACATTCTATCGCGTCACAAACATTCTATTACGTCGCATTCTATCGCATCACATTCTATCGCGTCACAAACATTCTATCGTGTCACATTCTATCGCATCACAAACATTCTATGGCGTCACATCCTATGGCGTCACAAACATTCTATCGCGTCACATTCTATCGCATCACAGACATTCTATTACGTCACATTCTATCGCATCACATTCTATCGCGTCACAAACATTCTATCGAGTCACATTCTATCGCATCACAAACATTCTATCCCATCAATATCTATGCATCACAAACATTCTATCACGTCACATTCTATTACGTCAAAACGATTCTGTCGCGTCACAATCTATTGCCTCACAAACATTTTATCGCGTCACATTCTATCTCATCACAAACATTCTATCGCGTCACGAACATTCTATTCCGTCACATTCTATCGCATCACATTATGTCGCGTCACAAACATTCTATCGCGTCACGTTCTATGGCATCACATTCTATCCCGTCGCAAACATTCTATCCCGTCACATTCTAACACGTCATAAAAATTCTATCGTGTCACATTCTCTGGCGTCACATTCTATCGCATCACAAGCATTCTATTGCGTAACATTCTATCGCGTCACAAACATTCCATCGCGCCACATTCTATGCTGTCACAAACATTCTATCGCGTCACATTCTACGCCGTCACAAACATTCTATCGTGCCACATTCTACGGCATCACAAACATTCTATCGCGTCACATTCTATCGCATCACAAACATTCTAACACGTCACATTCTATCACATCACATTCTATCGCGTCACAAACATTCTATCGCGTCACGTTCTATTTCGTTACATTCTATTGTGTCACATTCTATCGTGTCACAAACATTCTATCGCATCACAGTCTATGGCGTCACAAACATTCTATCACATCACGTTCTATCGCGTCACTTTCTATTGCTTTACATTCTATTGTGTCACATTCTGTTGCGTCACAACCATTCTGTAGCGTCACAATCTATTCACTCACAAACATTTTATCGTGTCACATTCTATCGCGTCACAAATATTCTATGAGGTAACATTCTATGGCGTCACAAACATTCTATTGCGTCACATTCTATCGCATCACAAACATTCTATTACGTCACATTCCATCGCATTACATTCTATGCCGTCACAAACATTCTATGGGGTAACATTCTAAGGCGTCACAAACATTCTATCGCGTCAGATTCTATCGCATCACAAACATTCTATTACGTCACATTCTATCACATCACATTCTATCGCGTCACAAACATTCTATCGCATCTCGTTCTATTTCGTTACATTCTATTGTGTCACATTCTATCGTGTCACAAACATTCTATCGCGTCACATTCTATTGCGTCACTTTCTATTGCTTTACATTCTATTGTGTCACATTCTATCGCATCACAAACATTTTATTGCGTCACAATGTATGCCGTCACAAACATTCTATCCTGTTACATTCTGTTGCATTACATGCTATCGTGTCACATTCTATCGCGTCACAACCATTCTATCGCGTCACAATCTATTGCGTCACAAACATTTCATCGCGTCACATTCTATCGCGTCACAAACATTCCATGGGGTAACATTCTGAGGCGTCACAAGCATTCTATGGCGTCACATTCTATCGCATCACAAACATTCTATTACGTCGCATTCTATCGCATCACATTCTATGCAGTCACAAACATTCTATCATGTCAAATTCTCTCGCGTCACATTCTATCGCGTCACAAACATTCTATCGTGTCACATCCTATGGCGTCACAAACATTCTATTGCGTCACATTCTATCGCATCACAGACATTCTATTACGTCACATTCTATCGCATCACATTCTATCGCGTCACAAACATTCTATTACGTCACATTCCATCGCATCACATTCTATCGCGTCACAAACATTCTATCGCGTCACATTCTATCGCGTCACGTTCTATTGCGTTATATTCTATTGTGTCACATTCTATCGTGTCACAAACATTCTATCGCATCACAGTCTATGGCGTCACAAACATTCTATCACGTCACATTCTATCGCGTCACTTTCTATTGCTTTACATTCTATTGTGTCACATTCTGTTGCGTCACAACCATACTGTAGCGTCACAATCTATTGCCTCACAAACATTTTATCGTGTCACATTCTATCGCGTCACAAATATTCTATGAGGTAACATTCTATGGCGTCACAAACATTCTATCGCGTCACATTCTATCGCATCACAAACATTCTATTACGTCACATTCCATCGCATCACATTTTATGCCGTCACAAACCTTCTATGGGGTAACATTCTAAGGCGTCACAAACATTCTATTACGTCACATTCCATCGCATCACATTCTATCGCGTCACAAACATTCTATCGTGTCACATTCTATCACGTCACATTCTATTGCGTTACATTCTATCGAGTCACATTCTATCGCATCACAAACACTCTATCACATCAATATCTATGCATCACAAACATTCTGTCGCGTCACATTCTATTACGTCAAAACCATTCTGTCGCGTCACAATCTATTTCCTCACAAACATTCTATCGCGTCACGAACATTCTATTCCGTCACATTCTATCGCATCACATTCTGTCGCGTCACAAACATTCTATCGCGTCACGTTCTGTGGCATCACATTCTATACCGTAGCAAACATTCTATCCCGTCACATTCTAACACGTCATAAAAATTCTATCGTGTCACATTCTCTGGCTTCACATTCTATCGCATCACAAGCATTCTATTGCGAAACATTCTATCGCGTCATAAACATTCTATCACGTCACAATCTGTGAATCACAAACATTCCATTGCGTCACATTCTATGCCGTCACAAACATTCTATCGCGCCACATTCTACGGCGTCACAAACATTCTATCGCGTCACATTCTATCGCATCACAAACATTCTAACACGTCCCATTCTATCACATCACATTCTATCGCGTCACAAACATTCTATCGCGTCACATTCTATCGCGTCACGTTCTATTGCGTTACATTCTATTGTGTCACATTCTATCGTGTCACAAACATTCTATCGCATCACAGTCTATGGCGTCACAAACATTCTATCACGTCACATTCTATCGCGTCACTTTCTATTGCTTTACATTCTATTGTGTCACATTCTGTTGCGTCACAACCATACTGTAGCGTCACAATCTATTGCCTCACAAACATTTTATCGTGTCACCTTCTATCGCATCACAAACATTCTATTACATCACATTCCATCGCATCACATTCTATGCCGTCACAAACATTCTATCGAATCACATTCTACGGCGTCACAAACATTCTATCGTGTCACATTCTATCACGTCACATTCTATTCCGTTACATTCTATCGAGTCACATTCTATCGCATCACAAACATTCTATCCCATCAATATCTATGCATCACAAACATTCTATCGCGTCACATTCTATTACGTCAAAACCATTCTGTCGCGTCACAATCTATTGCCTCACAAACATTTTATCGCGTCACATTCTATCTCATCACAAACATTCTATCGCGTCACGAACATTCTATTCCGTCACATTCTATCGCATCACATTCTGTCGCATCACAAACATTCTATCGCGTCACGTTCTATGGCATCACATTCTATCCCGTCGCAAACATTCTATCCCGTCACATTCTAACACGTCATAAAAATTCTATCGTGTCACATTCTCTGGCGTCACATTCTATCGCATCACAAGCATTCTATTGCGTAACATTCTATCGCGTCACAAACATTCCATCGCGTCACATTCTATGCTGTCACAAACATTCTATCGCGTCACATTCTACGCCGTCACAAACATTCTATCGCGCCACATTCTACGGCGTCACAAACATTCTATCGCGTCACATTCTATCGCGTCACGTTCTATTGCGTTACATTCTATTGTGTCACATTCTATCGTGTCACAAACATTCTATCGCATCACAGTCTATGGCGTCACAAACATTCTATCACGTCACATTCTATCGCGTCACTTTCTATTGCTTTACATTCTATTGTGTCACATTCTGTTGCGTCACAACCATACTGTAGCGTCACAATCTATTGCCTCACAAACATTTTATCGTGTCACATTCTATCGCATCACAAACATTCTATTACCTCACATTCTATCGCATCACATTCTATCGCGTCACAAACATTCTATTACGTCACATTCCATCGCATCACATTCTATGCCGTCACAAACATTCTATCGCATCACATTCTATCGCATCACAAACATTCTAACACGTCACATTCTATCACATCACATTCTATCGCGTCACAAACATTCTATCGCGTCACGTTCTATTTCGTTACATTCTATTGTGTCACATTCTATCGTGTCACAAACATTCTATCGCGTCACATTCTATCGCGTCACTTTCTATTGCTTTACATTCTATTGTGTCACATTCTATCGCATCACAAACATTTTATTGCGTCACAATGTATGCCGTCACAAACATTCTATCCCGTTACATTCTATTGCATTACATTCTATCGTGTCACATTCTATCGCGTCACAACCATTCTGTCGCGTCACAATCTATTGCCTCACAAACATTCTATCGCGTCACATTCTATCGCGTCACAAACATTCTATTACGTCGCATTCTATCGCATCACTTTATATCGCGTCACATTCTATCGTGTTACATTCTCTCGCGTCACATTCTATCGCGTCACAAACATTCTATGGTGTCACATCCTATGGCATCACAAACATTCTATTACGTCACATTCTATCGCATCACATTATATCGCGTCACAAACATTCTATTACGTCACATTCCATCGCATCACATTCTATCGCGTCACAAACATTCTATCGTGTCACATTCTCTCGCGTCACATTCTATTGCGTTACATTCTATCGAGTCACATTCTATCGCATCACAAACATTCTATCACATCAATATCTATGCATCAGAAACATTCTATCGCGTCACATTCTATTACGTCAAAACCATTCTGTCGCGTCACAATCTATTGCCTCACAAACATTTTATCGCGTCACATTCTATCTCATCACAAACATTCTATCGCGTCACGAACATTCTATTCCGTCACATTCCATCGCATCACATTCTATGCCGTCACAAACATTCTATCGAATCACATTCTACGGCGTCACAAACATTTTATCGCGTCACATTCTATCTCCTCACAAACATTCTAACACGTCACATTCTATCACATCACATTCTATCGCGTCACAAACATTCTATCGCGTCACGTTCTATTTCGTTACGTTCCATTGTGTCACATTCTATCACATCACAAACATTTTATTGCGTCACAATGTATGCCGTCACAAACATTCTATCCCGTTACTTTCTATTGCATTACATTCTATCGTGTCACATTCTATCGCGTCACAAACATTCTAACACGTCACATTCTATCACATCACATTCCATCGCGTCACAAACATTCTATCGCGTCACATTCTATCGCATCACGTTCTATTGCGTTACATTCTATTGTGTCACATTCTATCGTGTCACAAACATTCTATCGCATCACAGTCTATGGCGTCACAAACATTCTATCACGTCACATTCTATCGCGTCACTTTCTATTGCTTTACATTCTATTGTGTCACATTCTGTTGCCTCACAAACATTTTATCGTGTCACATTCTATCGCATCACAAACATTCTAACACGTCACATTCTATCACATCACATTCTATCGCGTCACAAACATTCTATCGCGTCACGTTCTATTTCGTTACATTCTATTGTGTCACATTCTATCGTGTCACAAACATTCTATCACGTCACATTCTATCGCATCACAGATATTCTATTACGTCACATTCTATCGCATCACATTCTATCGCGTCACAAACATTCTATTACGTCACATTCCATCGCATCACATTCTATCGCGTCACAAACATTCTATCGTGTCACATTCTATCACGTCACATTCTATTGCGTTACATTCTATCGAGTCACATTCTATCGCATCACAAACATTCTATCACATCAATATCTATGCATCACGAACATTCTACCGCGTCACAATCTATTACGTCAAAACCATTCTGTCGCGTCACAATCTATTGCCTCACAAACATTTTATCGCGTCACATTCTATCTCATCACAAACATTCTATCGCGTCACGAACATTCTATTCCGTCACATTCCATCGCATCACATTCTATGCCGTCACAAACATTCTATCGAATCACATTCTACGACGTCACAAACATTCTATCGCGTCACGTTCTATTTCGTTACATTCTATTGTGTCACATTCTATCGCATCACAAACATTTTATTGCGTCACAATGTATGCCGTCACAAACATTCTATCCCGTTACTTTCTATTGCATTACATTCTATCTTGTCACATTCTATCGCGTCACAACCATTCTGTCGCGTCACAATCTATTGCCTCACAAACATTTCATCGCGCCACATTCTATCGCGTCACAAACATTCTATGGGGTAACATTCTAAGGCGTCACAAACATTCTATCGCGTCACATTCTATCGCATCACAAACATTCTATTACGTCACATTCTATCACATCACATTCTATCGCGTCACAAACATTCTATTACGTCGCATTCTATCGCATCACATTCTATCGCGTCACAAACATTCTATCGTGTCACATTCTCTCGCGTCACATTCTATTGCGTCACAAACATTCTATCGTGTCACATTCTATCGCATCACAAACATTCTATGGCGTCACATCCTATGGCGTCACAAACATTCTATCGCGTCACATTCTATCGCATCACAGACATTCTATTACGTCACATTCTATCGCATCACATTCTATCGCGTCACAAACATTCTATTACGTCACATTCCATCGCATCACATTCTATCGCGTCACAAACATTCTATCGTGTCACATTCTATCACGTCACATTCTATTGCGTCACATTCTATCGAGTCACATTCGATCGCATCACAAACATTCTATCCCATCAATATCTATGCATCACAAACATTCTATCGCGTCACATTCTATTACGTCAAAACCATTCTGTCGCGTCACAATCTATTGCCTCACAAACATTTTATCGCGTCACATTCTATCTCATCACAAACATTCTATCGCGTCACGAACATTCTATTCCGTCACATTCTATCGCATCACATTCTGTCGCGTCACAAACATTCTATCGCGTCACGTTCTATGGCATCACATTCTATCCCGTCGCAAACATTCTATCCCGTCACATTCTAACACGTCATAAAAATTCTATCGTGTCACATTCTCTGGCGTCACATTCTATCGCATCACAAGCATTCTATTGCGTAACGTTCTATCGCGTCACAAACATTCTATCGCGTCACAATCTGTGAATCACAAACATTCCATCACGTCACATTCTATGCCGTCACAAACACTCTATAGCGTCACATTCTACGGCGTCACAAACATTCTATCGCGTCACATTCTATCGCCTCACAAACATTCTAACACGTCCCATTCTATCACATCACATTCTATCGCGTCACAAACATTCTATCGCGTCACATTCTATCGCGTCACGTTCTATTGCAATACAATCTATTGTGTCACATTCTATCGTGTCACAAACATTCTATCGCATCACAGTCTACGGCGTCACAAACATTGTATCACGTCACATTCTATCGCGTCACTTTCTATTGCTTTACATTCTATTGTGTCACATTCTGTTGCGTCACAACCATTCTGTAGCGTCACAATCTATTGCCTCACAAACATTTTATCGTGTCACATTCTATCGCGTCACAAATATTCTATGAGGTAACATTCTATGGCGTCACAAACATTCTATCGCGTCACATTCTATCGCATCACAAACATTCTATTACGTCACATTCCATCGCATTACATTCTATGCCGTCACAAACATTCTATGGGGTAACATTCTAAGGCGTCACAAACATTCTATCGCGTCAGATTCTATCGCATCACAAACATTCTATTACGTCACATTCTATCACATCACATTCTATCGCGTCACAAACATTCTATCGCATCTCGTTATATTTCGTTACATTCTATTGTGTCACATTCTATCGTGTCACAAACATTCTATCGCATCATATTCTATCGCGTCACTTTCTATTGCTTTACATTCTATTGTGTCACATTCTATCGCATCACAAACATTTTATTGCGTCACAATGTATGCCGTCACAAACATTCTATCCCGTTACATTCTGTTGCATTACATGCTATCGTGTCACATTCTATCGCGTCACAACCATTCTGTCGCGTCACAATCTATTGCCTCACAAACATTTCATCGCGTCACATTCTATCGCGTCACAAACATTCTATGGGGTAACATTCTAAGGCGTCACAAGCATTCTATCACATCACATTCTATCGCATCACAAACATTCTATTACGTCGCATTCTATCGCATCACATTCTCTGCAGTCACAAACATTCTATCATGTCACATTCTCTCGCGTCACATTCTATCGCGTCACAAACATTCAATCGTGTCACATTCTATCGCATCACAAACATTCTATGGCGTCACATCCTATGGCGTCACAAACATTCTATTGCGTCACATTCTATCGCATCACAAACATTCTATTACGTCACATTCTATCGCATCACATTCTATCGCGTCACAAACATTGTATTACGTCACATTCCATCGCATCACATTCTATCGCGTCACAAACATTCTATCGTGTCACATTCTATCGCGTCACATTCTATTGCGTTACATTCTATCGAGTCACATTCTATCGCCTCACAAACATTCTAACACGTCCCATTCTATCACATCACATTCTATCGCGTCACAAACATTCTATCGCGTCACATTCTATCGCATCACAAACATTCTAACACGTCACATTCTATCATATCACATTCTATCGCATCACGTTCTATTGCGTTACATTCTATTGTGTCACATTCTATCGTGTCACAAACATTCTATCGCATCACAGTCTATGGCGTCACAAACATTCTATCACGTCACATTCTATCGCGTCACTTTCTATTGCTTTACATTCTATTGTGTCACATTCTGTTGCCTCACAAACATTTTATCGTGTCACATTCTATCGCATCACAAACATTCTAACACGTCACATTCTATCACATCACATTCTATCGCGTCACTAACATTCTATCGCGTCACGTTCTATTTCGTTAAATTCTATTGTGTCACATTCTATCGTGTCACAAACATTCTATCGCGTCACATTCTATCGCGTCACTTTCTATTGCTTTACATTCTATTGTGTCACATTCTATCGCATCACAAACATTTTATTGCGTCACAATGTATGCCGTCACAAACATTCTATCCCGTTACTTTCTATTGCATTACATTCTATCGTGTCACATTCTATCGCGTCACAACCATTCTGTCGCGTCACAATCTATTGCCTCACAAACATTTCATCGCGTGACATTCTATCGCGTCACAAACATTCTATGGGGTAACATTCTAAGGCGTCACAAACATTCTATCGCGTCACATTCTATCGCATCACAAACATTCTATTACGTCACATTCTATCACATCACATTCTATCGCGTCACAAACATTCTATTACGTCGCATTCTATCGCATCACATTCTATCACGTCACAAACATTCTATCGTGTCACATTCTATCACGTCACATTCTATTGCGTTACATTCTATCGAGTCACATTCTATCGCATCACAAACATTCTATCACATCAATATCTATGCATCACAAACATTCTATCGCGTCACATTCTATTACGTCAAAACCATTCTGTCGCGTCACAATCTATTGCCTCACAAACATTTTATCGCGTCACATTCTATCTCATCACAAACATTCTATCGCGTCACGAACATTCTATTCCGTCACATTCTATCGCATCACATTCTGTCGCGTCACAAACATTCTATCGCATCACGTTCTATGGCATCACATTCTATCCCGTAGCAAACATTCTATCCCGTCACATTCTAACACGTCATAAAAATTCTATCGTGTCACATTCTCTGACGTCACATTCTATCACATCACAAGCATTCTATTGCGTAACATTCTATCGCGTCACAAACATTCCATCGCGTCACATTCTATGCTGTCACAAACACTCTATCGCGTCACATTCTACGCCGTCACAAACATTCTATCGCGCCACATTCTACGGCGTCACAAACATTCTATCGCGTCACATTCTATCGCATCACAAACATTCTAACACGTCACATTCTATCACATCACATTCTATCGCGTCACAAACATTCTATCGCGTCACATTCTATTGCGTGACATTCTATTGCGTTACATTCTATTGTGTCACATTCTATCGTGTCACAAACATTCTATCGCCTCACAGTCTATGGCGTCACAAACATTCTTTCACGTCACATTCTTTCGCGTCACTTTCTATTGCTTTACATTCTATTGTGTCACATTCTGTTGCGTCACAACCATACTGTAGCGTCACAATCTATTGCCTCACAAACATTTTATCGTGTCACATTCTATCACATCACAAACATTCTACTACGTCACATTCTATCGCATCACATTCTATCGCGTCACAAACATTCTATTACGTCACATTCCATCGCATCACATTCTATGCCGTCACAAAAATTCTATCGAATTACATTCTACGGCGTCACAAACATTCTATCGCGTCACATTCTATCGCATCACAAACATTCTATTACGTCACATTCTATCGCATCACATTCTATCGTGTCACAAACATTCTATCACGTCACATTCTATCGCGTCACTTTCTATTGCTTTACATTCTAATGTGTCACATTCTATCGCATCACAAACATTTTATTGCGTCACAATGTATGCCGTCACAAACATTCTATCCCGTTACATTCTATTGCATTACATTCTATCGTGTCACATTCTATCGCGTCACAACCATTCTGTCGCGTCACAATCTATTGCCTCACAAACATTTCATCGCGTCACATTCTCTCGCGTCACATTCTATCGCGTCACATTCTATCGCGTCACATTCTATCGTGTCACATTCTCTCGCGTCACATTCTATCGCGTCACAAACATTCTATCGTGTCACATTCTATCACGTCACATTCTATTGCGTTACATTCTATCGAGTCACATTCTATCGCATCACAAACATTCTATCACATCAATATCTATGCATCACAAACATTCTATCGCGTCACATTCTATTACGTCATAAAAATTCTATCGTGTCACATTCTCTGGCATCACATTCTATCGCATCACAAGCATTCTATTCCATAACATTCTATCGCGTCACAAACATTCTATGGGGTAACATTCTAAGGCGTCACAAACATTCCATCGCGTCACAGTCTATGCTATCACAAACATTCTATCGCGTCACATTCTACGGCGTCACAAACATTCTATTGCGTCACATTCTATCGCATCACAAAAATTCTAACACGTCACATTCTATCACATCACATTCTATCGCGTCACAAATATTCTATCGCGTCACATTCTATCGCATCACAAACATTCTATTACGTCACATTCTATCGCATCACATTCTATCGCGTCACAAACATTCTATTACGTCACTTTCTATCGCATCACATTCTATCGCATCACAAACATTCTGTCGCGTCACAATCTATTGCATCACATTCTATCGTGTCACAAACATTCTATCGCGTCACATTCTATGCCATCACAAATATTCTATCGCGTCACTTTCTATGGCGTCACAACCATTCTGTCGCGTCACATTCTATTGCATCACATTCTATCGCATCACAAACATTCTATTGCGTCACATTCTATTGCGTTACATTCAATCATTTCACATTTAATCGCGTCACAAACATTTTATCACGTCACAATCTATGCATCAAAAACATTCTATCACGTCACATTCTATGCCATCACAAATATTCTATTGCGTCACATTCTATCGCATCACAGACATTCTATTATGTCACATTCTATCGCATCACATTCTGTCGCGTCACAAACATTCTATCGCGTCACGTTCTATGGCATCACATTCTATCCCGTCGCAAACATTCTATCCCGTCACATTTTAACACGTCATAAAAATTCTATCGTGTCACATTCTCTGGCGTCACATTCTATCGCATCACAAGCATTCTATTGCGTAACATTCTATCGCGTCACAAACATTCTATCGCGTCACAGTCTGTGAATCACAAACATTCCATCGCGTCACATTCTACGCTGTCACAAACATTCTATCGCGTCACATTCTATCGCGTCACAAACATTCTATTACGTCACTTTCTATCGCATCACATTCTATCGCATCACAAACATTCTGTCGCGTCAAAATCTATTGCATCACATTCTATCGCATCACAAACATTCTATTACATCACATTCTATCGCATCACATTCTATCGCACCACAAACATTCTGTCGCGTCACAATCTATTGCATCACATTCTATCGCGTCACAAACATTCTATCGCGTCACATTCTATGCCATCACAAACATTCTATCGCGTCACTTTCTATGGCGTCACAACCATTCTGTCGCGTCACATTCTATTGCATCACATTCTATCGCACCACAAACATTCTATTGCGTCACATTCTATTGCGTTACATTCAGTCGTTTCACATTTAATCGCGTCACAGACATTTTATCGCGTCACAATCTATGCATCAAAAAAATTCTATCACGTCACATTCTATGCCATCACAAACATTCTATCGCGTCACATTCTATCGCATCACAAACATTCTATGGCGTCACATCCTATGGCGTCACAAACATTCTATCGCGTCACATTCTATCGCATCACAGACATTCTATTACGTCACATTCTATCGCATCACATTCTATCGCGTCACAAACATTCTATTACGTCACATTCCATCGCATCACATTCTATCGCGTCACAAACATTCTATCGTGTCACATTCTCTCGCGTCACATTCTATTGCGTTACATTCTATCGAGTCACATTCTATCGCATCACAAACATTCTATCACATCAATATCTATGCATCACAAACATTCTATCGCGTCACATTCTATTGCATTACATTCTATCGCGTCACATTCTATTGCCTCACAACCATTCTGTCGCGTCACAATCTATTGCCTCACAAACATTTTATCGCGTCACATTCTATCGCGTCACGAACATTCTATTCCGTCACATTCTATCGCATCACATTCTGTTGCGTCCAAACATTCTATCGCGTCACGTTCTATGGCATCACATTCTATCCCGTCGCAAACATTCTATCCCGTCACATTCTAACACGTCATAAAAATTCTATCGTGTCACATTCTCTGGCGTCACATTCTATCGCATCACAAGCATTCTATTGCGTAACATTCCATCGCGTCACAAACATTCTATCGCGTCACAACCTGTGAATCACAAACATTCCATCGCGTCACATTCTACGCCGTCACAAACATTCTATCGCGCCACATTCTATCACATCACATTCTATCGCGTCACAAACATTCTATTACGTCACATTCCATCGCATCACATTCTATGCCGTCACAAACATTCTATCGCGTCACATTCTATCGCATCACAAACATTCTAACACGTCACATTCTATCACATCACATTCTATCGCGTCACGTTCTATTGCGTTACATTCTATTGTGTCACATTCTATCGTGTCACAAACATTCTATCGCATCACAGTCTATGGCGTCACAAACATTCTATCACGTCACATTCTATCGCGTCAATTTCTATTGCTTTACATTCTATTGTGTCACATTCTGTTGCGTCACAACCATACTGTAGCGTCACAATCTATTGCCTCACAAACATTTTATCGTGTCACATTCTATCGCATCACAAACATTCTATTACGTCACATTCTATCACATCACATTCTATCGCGTCACAAACATTCTATTACGTCACATTCCATCGCATCACATTCTATGCCGTCACAAACATTCTATCGCGTCACATTCTATCGCATCACAAACATTCTAACACGTCACATTCTATCACATCACATTCTATCACGTCACAAACATTCTATCGCGTCACGTTCTATTTCGTTACATTCTATTGTCACATTCTATCGTGTCACAAACATTCTATCGCGTCCCATTCTATTGCGTCACAACCATTCTGTCGCGTCACAATCTATTGCCTCACAAACATTTTATCGCGTCACATTCTATCGCGTCACGAACATTCTATTCCGTCACATTCTATCGCATCACATTCTGTTGCGTCCAAACATTCTATCGCGTCACGTTCTATGGCATCACATTCTATCCCGTCGCAAACATTCTATCAAGTCACATTCTAACACGTCATAAAAATTCTATCGTGTCACATTCTCTGGCGTCACATTCTATCGCATCACAAGCATTCTATTGCGTAACATTCTATCGCGTCACAAACATTCTATCACGTCATTATCTGTGAATCACAAACATTCCATCGCGTCACATTCTACGGCGTCACAAACATTCTATCGCGTCACATTCTATCGCATCACAACCATTCTGTCGCGTCACAATCTATTGCCTCACAAACATTTCATCGCGTCACATTCTATCGCGTCACAAACATTCTATGGGGTAACATTCTAAGGCGTCACAAACATTCTATCACATCACATTCTATCGCGTCACAAACATTCTATTACGTCGCATTCTATCACATCACATCCTATGGCGTCACAAACATTCTATCGCGTCACATTCTATCGCATCACAGACATTCTATTACGTCACATTCTATTGCATCACATTCTATCGCGTCACAAACATTCTATTACGTCACATTCTCTCGCGTCACATTCTATCGCGTAATAAACATTCTATCGTGTCACATTCTATCACGTCACATTCTATTGCGTTACATTCTATCGAGTCACATTCTATCGCATCACAAACATTCTATCACATCAATATCTATGCATCACAAACATTCTATCGCGTCACATTCTATTACGTCAAAACCATTCTGTCGCGTCACAATCTATTGCCTCACAAACATTTTATCGCGTCACATTCTATCTCATCACGAACATTCTATCGCGTCACGAACATTCTATTCCGTCACATTCTATCGCATCACATTCTGTCGCGTCACAAACATTCTATCGCGTCACGTTCTATGGCATCACATTCTATCCCGTCGCAAACATTCTATCCCGTCACATTCTAACACGTCATAAAAATTCTATCGTGTCACATTCTCTGGCGTCACATTCTATCGCATCACAAGCATTCTATTACGTAACATTCTATCGCGTCACAAACATTCTATCACGTCACAATCTGTGAATCACAAACATTCCATCGCGTCACATTCTACGGCGTCACAAACATTCTATTACGTCGCATTCTATCGCATCACATTCTATCGCGTCACAAACATTCTATCGTGTCACATTCTCTGGCGTCACATTCTATCGCATCACAAGCATTCTATTGCGTAACATTCTATCGCGTCACAAACATTCTATCACGTCACAATATGTGAATCACAAACATTCCAACGCGTCACATTCTATGCCGTCACAAATATTCTATCGCGCCACATGCTATCGAATCACAAACATTCTATTACGTCACATTCTATCGCATCACATTCTATCGCGTCACAAACATTCTATCGCGTCACAAACATTTTATCGCATCACATTCTATCGCATCACAAACATTCTGTCGCGTCACAATCTATTGCATCACATTCTATCGCGTCACAAACATTCTATCGCCTCACATTCTATGCCATCACAAACATTCTATCGCGTCACTTTCTATGGCGTCGCAACCATTCTGTCGCGTCACATTCTATTGCATCACATTCTATCGCACCACAAACATTCTATTGCATCACATTCTATTGCGTTACATTCAGTCGTTTCACATTTAATCGCATCACAAACCTTTTATCGCGTCACAATCTATGCATCAAAAACATTCTATCACGTCACATTCTATGCCATCACAAACATTCTATCGCGTCACATTCTATCGCATCACAAACATTCTATGGCGTCACATCCTATGGCGTCACAAACATTCTATCGTGTCACATTCTCTCGCGTCACATTCTATTGCGTTACATTCTATCGAGTCACATTCTATCGCATCACAAACATTCTGTCGCCTCACAATCTATTGCCTCACAAACATTTTATCGCGTCACATTCTATCGCGTCACGAAAATTCTATTCCGTCACATTCTATCGCGTCACATTCTGTTGCGTCCAAACATTCTATCGCGTCACGTTCTAACACGTCATAAAAATTCTATCGTGTCACATTCTCTGGCGTCACATTCTATCGCATCACAAGCATTCTATTGCGTAACATTCTATTGCGTCACAAACATTTCATCGCGTCACATTCTATTGCATTACATTCTATCGCGTCCCATTCTATTGCGTCACAACCATTCTGTCGCGTCACAATCTATTGCCTCACAAACATTTTATCGCGTCACATTCTATCGCGTCACGAAAATTCTATTCCGTCACATTCTATCGCGTCACATTCTGTTGCGTCCAAACATTCTATCGCGTCACGTTCTAACACGTCATAAAAATTCTATCGTGTCACATTCTCTGGCGTCACATTCTATCGCATCACAAGCATTCTATTGCGTAACATTCTATCGCGTCACAAACATTCTATCGCGTCACAATCTGTGAATCACAAACATTCCATCGCGTCACATTCTACGCCGTCACAAACATTCTATCGCGCCACATTCTACGGCGTCACAAACATTCTATCGCGTCACATTCTATCGCATCACAAACATTCTAACACGTCACATTCTATCACATCACATTCTATCGCGTCACAAACATTCTATCGCGTCACATTCTATCACGTCACGTTCTATTGCGTTACATTCTATTGTGTCACATTCTATCGTGTAACAAACATTCTATCGCATCACAGTCTATGGCCTCACAAACATTCTATCACGTCACATTCTATCGCGTCACTTTCTATTGCTTTACATTCTATTGTGTCACTTTCTTTTGCGTCACAACCATACTGTAGCGTCACAATCTATTGCCTCACAAACATTTTATCGTGTCACATTCTATCGCATCACAAACATTCTATTACGTCACATTCTATCGCATCACATTCTATCGCGTCACAAACATTCTAACACGTCATATTCCATCGCATCACATTCTATGCCGTCAGAAACATTCTATCGAATCACATTCTACGGCGTCACAAACATTCTATCGCGTCACATTCTATCGTATCACAAACATTCTAACACGTCACATTCTATCACATCACATTCTATCGCGTCACAAACATTCTATCGCGTCACGTTCTATTTCGTTACATTCTATTGTGTCACATTCTATCGTGTCACAAACATTCTATCGCGTCACATTCTATCGCGTCACTTTCTATTGCTTTACATTCTATTGTGTCACATTCTATCGCATCACAAACATTTTATTGCGTCACAATGTATGCCGTCACAAACATTCTATCCCGTTACTTTCTATTGCATTACATTCTATCATGTCACATTCTATCGCGTCACAACCATTCTGTCGCGTCACAATCTATTGCCTCACAAACATTTCATCGCGTCACATTCTATCGCGTTCAAACATTCTATGGGGTAACATTCTAAGGCGTCACAAACATTCTATCGCGCCACATTCTACGGCGTCACAAACATTCTATCGCGTCACATTCTATCGCGTCACATCCTATGGCGTCACAAACATTCTATCGCGTCACATTCTATCGCATCACAGACATTCTATCACGTCACAGTCTATTGCGTTACATTCTATCGAGTCACATTCTATCGCATCACAAACATTCTATCACATCAATATCTATGCATCACAAACATTCTATCGCGTCACATTCTATTACGTCAAAACCATTCTGTCGCGTCACAATCTATTGCCTCACAAACATTTTATCGCGTCACATTCTATCTCATCACAAACATTCTATCGCGTCACGAACATTCTATTCCGTCACATTCTATCGCATCACATTCTCTCGCGTCACCAACATTCTATCGCGTCACGTTCTATGGCATCACATTCTATCCCGTAGCAAACATTCTATCCCGTCACATTCTAACACGTCATAAAAATTCTATCGTGTCACAATCTCTGGCGTCACATTCTATCGCATCACAAGCATTCTATTGCGTAACATTCTATCGCGTCACAAACATTCTATCACGTCACATTCTATCACATCACATTCTATCGCGTCACAAACATTCTATTACGTCACATTCCATCGCATCACATTCTATGCCGTCACAAACATTCTATCGCGTCACATTCTATCGCATCACAAACATTCTAACACGTCACATTCTATCACATCACATTCTATCGCGTCACGTTCTATTGCGTTACATTCTATTGTGTCACATTCTATCGTGTCACAAACATTCTATCGCATCACAGTCTATGGCGTCACAAACATTCTATCACGTCACATTCTATCGCGTCACTTTCTATTGCTTTACATTCTATTGTGTCACATTCTGTTGCGTCACAACCATACTGTAGCGTCACAATCTATTGCCTCACAAACATTTTATCGTGTCACATTCTATCGCATCACAAACATTCTATTACGTCACATTCTATCACATCACATTCTATCGCGTCACAAACATTCTATTACGTCACATTCCATCGCATCACATTCTATGCCGTCACAAACATTCTATCGCGTCACATTCTATCGCATCACAAACATTCTAACACGTCACATTCTATCACATCACATTCTATCGCGTCACAAACATTCTATCGCGTCACGTTCTATTTCGTTACATTCTATTGTCACATTCTATCGTGTCACAAACATTCTATCGCGTCCCATTCTATTGCGTCACAACCATTCTGTCGCGTCACAATCTATTGCCTCACAAACATTTTATCGCGTCACATTCTATCGCGTCACGAACATTCTATTCCGTCACATTCTATCGCATCACATTCTGTTGCGTCCAAACATTCTATCGCGTCACGTTCTATGGCATCACATTCTATCCCGTCGCAAACATTCTATCAAGTCACATTCTAACACGTCATAAAAATTCTATCGTGTCACATTCTCTGGCGTCACATTCTATCGCATCACAAGCATTCTATTGCGTAACATTCTATCGCGTCACAAACATTCTATCACGTCATTATCTGTGAATCACAAACATTCCATCGCGTCACATTCTACGGCGTCACAAACATTCTATCGCGTCACATTCTATCGCATCACAACCATTCTGTCGCGTCACAATCTATTGCCTCACAAACATTTCATCGCGTCACATTCTATCGCGTCACAAACATTCTATGGGGTAACATTCTAAGGCGTCACAAACATTCTATCACATCACATTCTATCGCGTCACAAACATTCTATTACGTCGCATTCTATCACATCACATCCTATGGCGTCACAAACATTCTATCGCGTCACATTCTATCGCATCACAGACATTCTATTACGTCACATTCTATTGCATCACATTCTATCGCGTCACAAACATTCTATTACGTCACATTCTCTCGCGTCACATTCTATCGCGTAATAAACATTCTATCGTGTCACATTCTATCACGTCACATTCTATTGCGTTACATTCTATCGCATCACATTCTATCGCATCACAAACATTCTATCACATCAATATCTATGCATCACAAACATTCTATCGCGTCACATTCTATTACGTCAAAACCATTCTGTCGCGTCACAATCTATTGCCTCACAAACATTTTATCGCGTCACATTCTATCTCATCACAAACATTCTATCGCGTCACGAACATTCTATTCCGTCACATTCTATCGCATCACATTCTCTCGCGTCACCAACATTCTATCGCGTCACGTTCTATGGCATCACATTCTATCCCGTAGCAAACATTCTATCCCGTCACATTCTAACACGTCATAAAAATTCTATCGTGTCACAATCTCTGGCGTCACATTCTATCGCATCACAAGCATTCTATTGCGTCACATTCTATCACATCACATTCTATCACATCACAAACATTCTGTCGCGTCACAATCTATTGCATCACATTCTATCGCGTCACAAATATTCTATCGCGTCACATTCTATCGCATCACAATCATTCTATTACGTCACATTCTATCACATCACATTCTATCACATCACAAACATTCTGTCGCGTCACAATCTATTGCATCACATTCTATCGCGTCACAAACATTCTATCGCTTCACATTTTATGCCATCACAAACATTCTATCGCGTCACTTTCTATGGCGTCACAACCATTCTGTCGCGTCACATTCTATTGCATCACATTCTATCGCATCACAAACATTCTATTGCGTCACATTCTATTGCGTTACATTCAATCGTTTCACATTTAATCGCGTCACAAACATTTTATCGCGTCACAATCTATGCATCAAAAACATTCTATCACGTCACGTTCTATGGCGTCACAAACATTCTATCGCGTCACATTCTATCGCATCACAGACATTCTATTACGTCACATTCTATCGCATCACATTCTGTTGCGTCCAAACATTCTATCGCGTCACGTTCTATGGCATCACATTCTATCCCGTCGCAAACATTCTATCCCGTCACATTTTAACACGTCATAAAAATTCTATCGTGTCACATTCTCTGGCGTCACATTCTATCGCATCACAAGCATTCTATTGCGTAGCATTCTATAGCGTCACAAACATTCTATCGCGTCACAGTCTGTGAATCACAAACATTCCATCGCGTCACATTCTACGGCGTCACAAACATTCTATCGCGTCACATTCTATCGCATCACAAACATTCTAACACGTCACATTCTATCACATCACATTCTATCGCGTCACAAACATTCTATCACGTCACATTCTATCGCGTCACTTTCTATTGCTTTACATTCTATTGTGTCACATTCTGTTGCGTCACAACCATACTGTAGCGTCACAATCTATTGCCTCAGAAACATTTTATCGTGTCACATTATATCGCAATCACAAACATTCTATTATGTCACATTCTATCGCATCACATTCTATCGCGTCACAAACATTCTATTACGTCACATTCCATCGCATCACATTCTATGCCGTCACAAACATTCTATCGAATCACATTCTACGGCGTCACAAACATTCTATCGAATCACATTCTATCGCATCACAAACATTCTAACACGTCACATTCTATCACATCACATTCTATCGCGTCACAAACATTCTATCGCGTCACGTTCTATTTCGTTACATTCTATTGTGTCACATTCTATCGTGTCACAAACATTCTATCGTGTCACATTCTATCGCATCACAAACTTTCTATTGCTTTACATTCTATTGTGTCACATTCTATCGTGTCACAAACATTTTATTGCGTCACAATGTATGCCGTCACAAACATTCTATCCCGTTACATTCTATTGCATTACATTCTATCGTGTCACATTCTATCGCGTCACAACCATTCTGTCGCGTCACAATCTTTTGCCTCACAAACATTTCATCGCGTCACATTCTATCGCGTCACAAACATTCTATGGGGTAACATTCTAAGGCGTCACAAACATTCTATCGCATCACATTCTATCGCGTCACAAACATTCTATTACGTCACATTCTATCGCATCACATTCTATCTCATCACAAACATTCTATCGCGTCACGAACATTCTATTCCGTCACATTCTATCGCATCACATTCTGTCGCGTCACAAACATTCTATCGCGTCACGTTCTATGGCATCACATTCTATCCCGTCGCAAACATTCTATCCCGTCACATTCTAACACGTCATAAAATTTCTATCGTGTCACATTCTCTGGCGTCACATTCTATCGCATCACAAGCATTCTATTGCGTAACATTCTATCGCGTCACAAACATTCTATCACGTCACAATCTGTGAATCACGTCACATTCTATTGCGTTACATTCTATGCCATTACAAACATTCTATTGCGCCACATTCTACGGCGTCACAAACATTCTATCGCGTCACATTCTATCGCATCACAAAAATTCTAACACGTCACATTCTATCACATCACATTCTATCGCGTCACAAATATTTTATCGCATCACATTCTATCGCATCACAAACATTCTGTCGCGTCACAATCTATTGCATCACATTCTATCGCGTCACAAACATTCTATCGCCTCACATTCTATGCCATCACAAACATTCTATCGCGTCACTTTCCATGGCGTCACAACCATTCTGTCGCGTCACATTCTATTGCATCACATTCTATCGCATCACAAACATTCTATTGCGTCACATTCTATAGCGTTACATTCAATCGTTTCACATTTAATCGCGTCACAAACATTTTATCGCGTCACAATCTATGCATCAAAAACATTCTATCACGTCACATTCTATGCCATCACAAACATTCTATCGCGTCACATTCTATCGCATCACAAACATTCTATGGCGTCACATCCTATGGCGTCACAAACATTCTATCGCGTCACATTCTATCGCATCACAGACATTCTATTGCGTCACATTCTATCGCATCACATTCTATCGTGTCACAAACATTCTATTACGTCACATTCTATCGCGTCACATTCTATTGCGTCACAAAAATTCTATCGTGTCACATTCTATCGCATCACAAACATTCTATGGCGTCACATCCTATGGCGTCACAAACATTCTATCGTGTCACATTCTATCGCGTCACATTCTATTGCATTACATTCTATCGCGTCACATTCTATTACGTCAAAACCATTCTGTCGCGTCACAATCTATTGCCTCACAAACATTTTATCGCGTCACATTCTATCTCATCACAAACATTCTATCGCGTCACGAGCATTCTATTCCGTCACATTCTATCGCATCACATTCTGTCGCGTCACAAACATTTAATCGTGTCACGTTCTATGGCATCACATTCTATCCCGTCGCAAACATTCTATCCCGTCACATTCTAACACGTCATAAAAATTCTATCGTGTCACATTCTCTGGCGTCACATTCTATCGCATCAGAAGCATTCTATTGCGTAACATTCTATCGCGTCACAAACATTCTATCGCGTCACATTCTATCGCACCACAGACATTCTATTACATCACATTCTATCGCATCACATTCTATCGCGTCACAAACATTCTATTAAGTCACATTCCATCGCATCACATTCTATCGCGTCACAAACATTCTATCGTGTCACATTCTATCGCGTCACATTCTATTGCATTACATTCTATCGAGTCACATTCTATCGCATCACAAACATTCTATCACATCAATATCTATGCATCACAAACATTCTATCGCGTCACATTCTGTTACGTCAAAACCATTTTCTTGAGTCACAAACTATTGCCTCACAAACATTTTATCGCGTCACATTCTATCTCATCACAAACATTCTATCGCGTCACGAACATTCTATTCCGTCACATTCTGTCGCATCACATTCTGTCGCGTCACTTTCTATTGCTTTACATACTATTGTGTCACATTCTATCGCATCACAAACATTTTATTGCGTCACAATGTATACCGTCACAAACATTCTATCCCGTTACATTCTATTGCATTACATTCTATCGTGTCACATTCTCTCGCGTCACATTCTATCGCATCACAAACATTCTATCGTGTCACATTCTATCGCATCACAAACATTCTATGGCGTCACATCCTATGGCGTCACAAACATTCTATCGCGTCACATTCTATCGCATCACAGACATTCTATTCCGTCACATTCTATCGCATCACATTCTGTCGCGTCACAAACATTCTATCGCGTCACGTTCTATGGCATCACATTCTATCCCGTCGCAAACATTCTATCCCGTCTCATTCTAACACGTCATAAAAATTCTATCGTGTCACATTCTCTGGCGTCACATTCTATCGCATCACAAGCATTCTATTGCATAACGTTCTATCGCGTCACAAACATTCTATCACGTCACAATCTGTGAATCACAAACATTCCATCGCGTCACATTCTACAGCGTCACAAACATTCTATCGCGTCACATTCTATCGCATCACAAATATTCTAACACGTCACATTCTATCACATCACATTCTATCGCATCACAAATATTCTATCGCGTCACATTGTATCGCATCACAAACATTCTATTACGTCACATTCTATCGCATCACATTCTATCGCATCACAAACATTCTGTCGCGTCACAATCTATTGCATCACATTCTATCCCGTCACAAACATTCTATCGCGTCACATTCTATGCCATCACAAACATTCTATCGCGTCACTTTCTATGGCGTCACAACCATTCTGTCGCGTCACATTCTATCGCCTCACATTCTATCGCCTCACAAACATTCTATTACGTCATAATCTATTGCATCACATTCTATCGCATCACAAACATTCTATTGCGTCACATTCTATTGCGTTACATTCAATCGTTTCACATTTAATCGCGTCACAAACATTTTATCACGTCACAATCTATGCATCAAAAACATTCTATCACGTCACATTCTATCGCATCACAAACATTCTATGGCGTCACATCCTATGGCGTCACAAACATTCTATCGCCTCACATTCTATCGCATCACAGACATTCTATTACGTCACATTCTATCGCATCACATTCTATCGCGTCACAAACATTCTATTACGTCACATTCCATCGCATCACATTCTATCGCGTCACAAACATTCTATCGTGTCACATTCTCTCGCGTCACATTCTATTGCGTTACATTCTATCGAGTCACATTCTATTGCATTACATTCTATCGCGTCACATTCTATTGCGTCACAACCATTCTGTCGCGTCACAATCTATTGCCTCGCAAACATTTTATCGCGTCACATTCTATCACGTCACGAACATTCTATTCCGTCACATTCTATCGCATCACATTCTATCGCGTCACAAACATTCTATCGCGTCACGTTCTATGGCATCACATTCTATCCCGTCGCAAACATTCTATCCCGTCACATTCTAACACGTCATAAAAATTCTATCGTGTCACATTCTACGGCGTCACAAACATTCTATCGCGTCACATTCTATCGCATCACAAACATTCTAACACGTCACATTCTATCACATCATGTTCTATCGCGTCACAAACATTCTATCGCGTCACATTCTATCGCGTCACATTCTATTGCGTTACATTCTATTGTGCAACATTCTATCGTGTCACAAACATTCTATCGCATCACAGTCTATGGCGTCACAAACATTCTATCACGTCACATTCTATCGCGTCACTTTCCATTGCTTTACATTCTATTGTGTCACATTCTGTTGCATCACAACCATTCTGTAGCGTCACAATCTATTGTCTCACAAACATTTTTTCGTGTCACATTCTATCGCGTCACAAATATTCTATGTGGTAACATTCAATGCCGTCACAAACATTCTATCGAATCACATTCTACGGCGTCACAAACATTCTATCGCGTCACATTCTATCGCATCACAAACATTCTAACACGTCACATTCTATCACATCACATTCTATCGCGTCACAAACATTCTATCGCGTCACGTTCTATTTCGTTACATTCTATTGTGTCACATTCTATCGTGTCACAAACATTCTATCGCGTCACATTCTATCGCGTCACTTTCCATTGCTTTACATACTATTGTGTCACATTCTATTGCATCACAAACATTTTATTGCGTCACAATATATACCGTCACAAACATTCTATCCCGTTACATTCTATTGCATTACATTCTATCGTGTCACATTCTATCGCGTCACAACCATTCTGTCGCGTCACAATCTATTGCCTGACAAACATTTCATCGCGTCACATTCTATCGCATCACAAACATTCTATTACGTCACATTCTATCGCATCACATTCTATCGTGTCACAAACATTCTATTACGTCACATTCCGTCGCATCACATTCTATCGCGTCACAAACATTCTATCGTGTCACATTACTCGCGTCACATTCTATTGCGTTACATTCTATCGAGTCACATTCTATTGCGTCACAACCATTCTGTCGCGTCACAATCTATTGCCTCACAAACATTTCATCGCGTCACATTCTATCGCGTCACAAACATTCTCTCGCGTCACATTCTATTGCGTCACAAGCATTCTATCGTGTCACATTCTATCGCATCACAAATATTCTATTACTTCACATTCTATCGCATCACATTCTACCGCGTCACAAACATTCTATTACGTCACATTCCATCGCATCACATTCTATCGCGTCACAAACATTCTATCGTGTCACATTCTATCGCGTCACATTCTATTGCATTACATTCTATCGCGTCACATTCTATTACGTCAAAACCATTCTGTCGCGTCACAATCTATTGCCTCACAAACATTTTCTCGCGTCACATTCTATCTCATCACAAACATTCTATCGCGTCACGAACATTCTATTCCGTCACATTCTATCGCATCACATTCTGTCGCGTCACAAACATTCTATCGCGTCACGTTCTATGGCATCACATTCTATCCCGTCGCAAACATTCTATCCCGTCACATTCTAACACGTCATAAAAATTCTATCGTTTCACATTCTCTGGCGTCACATTCTATCGCATCAGAAGCATTCTATTGCGTAACATTCTATCGCGTCACAAACATTCTATCACGTCACAATCTGTGAATCACAAACATTCCATCGCATCACATTCTATGCCGTCACAAACATTCTATCGTGTCACATTCTACGGCGTCACAAACATTCTATCGCGTCACATTCTATCGCATCACAAACATTCTAACACGTGACATTCTATCACATCACGTTCTATCGCGTCACAAACATTCTATCGCATCACAGTCTATGGCGTCACAAACATTCTATCACGTCACATTCTATCGCGTCACTTTCTATTGCTTTACATTCTATTGTGTCACATTCTGTTGCGTCACAACCATTCTGTAGCGTCACAATCTATTGTCTCACAAACATTTTATCGTGTCACATTCTATCCCGTCACAAATATTCTATGAGGTAACATTCTATGGCGTCACAAACATTCTATCGCGTCACATTCTATCGCATCACAAACATTCTATTACGTCACATTCCATCGCATCACATTCTATGCCGTCACAAACATTCTATCGAATCACATTCTACGGCGTCACAAACATTCTATCGCGTCACATTCTATCGCATCACAAACATTCTAACACGTCACATTCTATCACATCACATTCTATCGCGTCACAAACATTCTATCGCGTCACATTCTATCGCGTCACTTTCTATTGCTTTACATTCTATTGTGTCACATTCTATCGCATCACAAACATTTTATTGCGTCACAATGTATGCCGTTAAAAACATTCTATCCCTTTACATTCTATTGCATTACATTCTATCGTGTCACATTCTATCGCGTCACAACCATTCTGTCGCGTCACAATCTATTGCCTCACGAACATTTCATCGCGTAACATTCTATCGCGTCACAAACATTCTATGGGGTAACATTCTAAGGCGTCACAAACATTCTATCGCATCACATTCTATCGCGTCACAAACATTCTATTACGTCGCATTCTATCACATCACATTCTATCGCGTCACAAACATTCTATCGTGTCACATTCTATTGCATCACAAACATTCTATCGCGTCACATTCTATCGCGTCACTTTCTATTGCTTTACATTCTATTGTGTCACATTCTATCGCATCACAAACATTTTATTGCGTCACAATGTATGCCGTCAAAAACATTCTATCCCGTTACATTCTATTGCATTACATTCTATCGTGTCACATTCTATCGCGTCACAACCATTCTGTCGCGTCACAATCTATTGCCTCACGAACATTTCATCGCGTAACATTCTATCGCGTCACAAACATTCTATGGGGTAACATTCTAAGGCGTCACAAACATTCTATCGCATCACATTCTATCGCGTCACAAACATTCTATTACGTCGCATTCTATCACATCACATTCTATCGCGTCACAAACATTCTATCGGGTCACATTCTATTGCATCACAAACATTCTATCGCGTCACATCCTATGGCATCACAAACATTCTATCGCGTCACATTCTATCGCATCACAGACATTCTATTACGTCACATTCTATCGCATCACATTCTGTCGCGTCACAAACATTCTATTACGTCACATTCCATCGCATCACATTCTATCGCGTCACAAACATTCTATCGTGTCACATTCTATCACCTCACATTCTATTGCGTTACATTCTATCGAGTCACATTCTATCGCATCACAAGCATTCTATCACATCAATATCTATGCATCACAAACATTCTGTCGCGTCACATTCTATTACGTCAAAACCATTCTGTCGCGTCACAATCTATTGCCTCGCAAACATTTTATCGCGTCACATTCTATCTCATCACAAACATTCTATCGCGTCACGAACATTCTATTCCGTCACATTCTATCGCATCACATTCTGTCGCGTCACAAACATTCTATCGCGTCACGTTCTATGGCATCACATTCTATCCCGTCGCAAACATTCTATCCCGTCACATTCTAACACGTCATAAAAATTCTATCGTGTCACATTCTCTGGCGTCACATTCTATCGCATCACAAGCATTCTATTGCGTAACATTCTATCACGTCATAAATATTCTATCACGTCACAATCTGTGAATCACAAACATTCCATCGCGTCGCATTCTACGGCGTCACAAACATTCTATTACGTCACATTCAATCGCGTCACAAACATTCTATTACGTCACATTCAATCGCATCACATTCTATGCCGTCACAAACATTGTATCGAATCACATTTTACGGCGTCACAAACATTCTATCGCGTCACATTCTATCGCATCACAAACATTCTAACACGTCACATTCTATCACATCATATTCTATCGCGTTACAAACATTCTATCGCGTCACGTTCTATTGCGTTACATTCTATTCTGTCACATTCTATCGTGTCACAAACATTCTATCGCGTCACATTCTATCGCGTCACTTTCTATTGCTTTACATTCTATTGTGTCACATTCTATCACATCACAAACATTTTATTGCGTCACAATGTATGCCGTCACAAACATTCTATCCCGTTACATTGTATTGCATTACATTCTATAGCGTCACATTCTATCGCGTCACAACCATTCTGTCGCGTCACAATCTATTGCCTCACAAACATTTCATCGCGTCACATTCTATCGCGTCACAAACATTCTATGGGGTAACATTCTAAGGCGTCACAAACATTCTATCGCGCCACATTCTACGGCATCACAAACATTCTATCGCGTCACATTCTATCGCATCACAAAAATTCTAACACGTCACATTCTATCATGTTACATTCTACGGCATCACAAATATTCTATCGCGTCACATTCTATCGCATCAGAAATATTCTATTACGTCACATTCTATCGCATCACATTCTATCGCGTCACAAACATTCTGTCGCGTCACAATCTATTGCATCACATTCTATCGCGTCACAAACATTCTATCGCGTCACAAACATTCTATTACGTCACATTCCATCGCATCACATTCTATCGCGTCACAACCATTCTGTCGCGTCACATTCTATTGCATCACATTCTATCGCATCACAAACATTCTATTGCGTCACATTCTATTGCGTTACATTCAATCGTTTCACATTTAATCGCGTCACAAACATTTTATCGCATCACAATCTATGCATCAAAAACATTCTATCTCGTCACATTCTATGCCATCACAAACATTCTATCGTGTCACATTCTATCGCATCACAGACATTCTATTACGTCACATTTTATCGCATCACATTCTATCGTGTCACAAACATTCTATTACGTCACATTCCATCGCATCACATTCTATCGCGTCACAAACATTCTATCGTGTCACATTACTCGCGTCACATTCTATTGCGTTACATTCTATCGAGTCACATTCTATTGCGTCACAACCATTCTGTCGTGTCACAATCTATTGCCTCACAAACATTTTATCGCGTCACATTCTATCGAGTCACAAACATTCTATGGGGTAACATTCTAAGGTGTCACAAACATTCTATCGCGTCACATTCTATCGCATCACAAACATTCTATGGCGTCACATTCTATCGCATCACATTCTATCGCGTCACAAACATTCTATTACGTCGCATTCTATCGCATCACATTCTATCGCGTCACAAACATTCTATGGTGTCACATTCTGTCGCGTCACATTCTATCACGTCACAAACATTCTATCGTGTCCCATTCTATCGCATCACAAACATTCTATGGCATCACATCCTATGGCGTCACAAACATTCTATCGCGTCACATTCTATCGCATCGCAGACATTCTATTACGTCACATTCTATCGCATCACATTCTATCGCGTCACAAACATTCTATTACGTCACATTCCATCGCATCACATTCTATCGCTTCACAAACATTCTATCGTGTCACATTCTATCGCCTCACATTCTATTGCGTTACATTCTATCGCGTCACATTCTATCGCATCACAAACATTCTATCACATCAATATCTATGCATCACAAACATTCTATCGCGTCACATTCTATTACGTCAAAACCATTCTGTCGTGTCACAATCTATTGCCTCACAAACATTTTATCGCGTCACATTCTATCTCATCACAAACATTCTATCGCGTCACGAACATTCTATTCCGTCACATTCTATCGCATCACATTCTATCGCGTGACGTTCTATGGCATCGCATTCTATCCGGTCGCAAACATTCTATCCCGTCACATTCTAACACGTCATAAAAATTCTATCGTGTCACATTCTCTGGCGTCACATTCTATCGCATCACAAGCATTCTATTGCGTCACATTCTATCGCGTCACAAACATTCTATCGCGTCACGTTCTATGCCGTCACAAACATTCTTTCGCATCACATTCTATTGCGTCACATTCTATCGCGCCACAAACATTCTATCGCGTACCATTCTATTGCATTACATTCTATTGTGTCACATTCTATCGCGTCACAATCTATTGCCTCACAAACATTTTATCGCATCACATTCTATCGCATCACAAACATTCTAACACGTCACATTCTATCACATCGCATTCTATCGCGTCACAAACGTTCTATCGCGTCACATTCTATGCCATCACAAACATTCTATCGCGTCACTTTCTATGGCGTCACAACCATTCTGTCGCGTCACATTCTATTGCATCACATTCTATCGCATCACAAACATTCTATTGCGTCACATTCTATTGCGTTACATTCAATCGTTTCACATTTAATCGCGTCACAAACATTTTATCGCGTCACAATCTATGCATCAAAAACATTGTATCACGTCGCATTCTATGCCATCACAAATATTCTATCGCGTCACATTCTATCGCATCACAAACATTCTATGGCGTCACATCCTATGGCGTCACAAATATTCTATCGTGTCACATTCTCTCGCGTCACATTCTATTGCGTTACATTCTATCGCGTCACATTCTATTGCGTCACAACCATTCTGTCGCGTCACAATCTATCGCGTCACAAACATTCTATTACGTCGCATTCTATCGCATCACATTCTATCGCGTCACAAACATTCTATGGCGTCACATCCTATGGCGTCACAAACATTCTATCCCGTCACATTCTAACACGTCATAAAAATTCTATCGTGTCTCATTCTCTGGCGTCACATTCTATCGCATCACAAGCATTCTATTGCGTCACATTCTATCGCGTCACAAACATTCTATCGCGTCACGTTCTATGCCGTCACAAACATTATTTCGCATCACATTCTATTGCGTCACATTCTATCGCGCCACAAACATTCTATCGCGTACCATTCTATTGCATTACATTCTATTGTGTCACATTCTATCGCGCCACAATCTATTGCCTCACAAACATTTTATCGCATCACATTCTATCGCATCACAAACATTCTAACACGTCACATTCTATCACATCGCATTCTATCGCGTCACAAATTTTTTACCGCATCACATTCTAACACGTCAAAAACATTCTCTCGCGTCACATTCTCTGGCGTCACATTCTATCGCATCACAAGCATTCTATTGCGTCACATTCTATCGCGTCACAAACATTCCATCAAGTCACGTTCTATGCCGTCACAAACATTCCTTCGCATCATATGTTATTGCGTCACATTCTATCGCGCCACAAACATTCTATCGCGTCACATTCTATTGTATTACATTCTATTGTGTCACATTCTGTCGCGTCACAATCTATTGCCTCACAAACATTTTATCGCATCACATTCTATCGCGTCACAAACATTCTATCACGTCAATAAATATTCTATCGCGTCACATTCTATCGCGTCACATTCTATAGCATCACAAGCATTCTATTCCGTCACATTCTATTGCATCACATTCTATCGCGTCACAAACGTTCCATCGCGTCACATTCTATCGCGTCACATTCTATCGCGTTACAGTCTATTGTGTCACATTCTATCGCGTCACATTCTATTGCCTTGCATTCTATTGTTTCACAATCTATTCCGTCACAAACATTCTGTCGCATCACAATTTATTGCCTCACAAACATTTAATCGTGTCCCATTCTATCGCGTCATGAACATTCTATCCCGTCACATTCTATCTCATCACAAACGTTCTATCGCATCACAAACATTCTATCACGTCAATAAATATTCTATCGCATCACATTCTATGGCGTCACATTCTATTGCATCACAAGCATTCTATTGCGTCACATTCTATTGCGTCACAAACATTCTATCACGTCACAATCTATGTTGTCACAAACATTCTATCGCGTCACATTCTATTGCATTACATTCTATCGTGTCACATTCTATCGCGTCACAAATATTCTATGAGGTAACATTCTATGGCGTCACAAACATTCTATCGCGTCACATTCTATCGCATCACAAACATTCTATTATGTCACATTCTATCGCATCACATTCTATTGCCTAACAAATATTCTATTACGTCACATTCCATCGCATCACATTCTACGGCGTCATAAATATTCTATCGCGTCACGTTCTATTTCGTTACATTCTTTGTGTCACATTCTATCGTGTCACAAACATTCTATCGCGTCACATTCTATCGCGTCACTTTCTATTGCTTTACATTCTATCGTGTCACATTCTATCGCGTCACAACCATTCTGTCGCGTCACAATCTATTGCCTCACAAAAATTTCATCGCGTCACATTCTATCGCGTAACAAAAATTCTATGGGGTAACATTCTATGGCGTCACAAACATTCTATCGCGTCACATTCTATCGCATCACAAACATTCTATTACGTCACATTCTATCACATCACATTCTATCGCGTCACAAACATTCTATCGTGTCACATTCTATCGCATCACAAACATTCTATGGCGTCACATGCTATGGCGTCACAAACATTCTATCGTGTCACAAACATTCTATCACGTCAATAAATATTCTATCGCGTCACATTCTATGGCATCACATTCTATGGCGTAACAGACATTCTATCGCGTCACATTCTATCGCGTCACAAACATTCTATCGCGTCACATTCTATCGCGTCACATTCTATAGCATCACAAACATTCTATTCCGTCACATTCTATCGCATCACATTCTATGGCCTCACAAACATTCTATTGCGTCACATTCTATCGCGTCACGTTCTATGGCCTCACAAACATTCTATCACGTCACATTCTATAGCGTCACATTCTATTGCATCACAAACATTCTATTACGTCACATTCTATCGCATCACATTCTATCGCGTCACATTCTGTCGCGTCACATTCTGTTGCGTTACATTCTATCGTGTCACATTCTATTGCGCCACAAACATTCTGTCGCGTCACAATGTATGAATCACAAACATTCTATCGCGTCACGTTTTATGCTGTCACAAACATTCTATCGCGTCACATTCTATCGTGTCACATTCTATCGCGTCACCTTCTATGGCGTCACCTTCTATCGCGCCACAAACATTCTATCGCGTCACAATCTACACATCAAAAACATTCTGTCGTGTGACAATCTATTGCTTCACAAACATCTTATCGCGTCACATTCTATCGCGTCACATTGTATTGCGTTACATTCTATCGTCTCACATTCTATCACGTCACAAACATTCTGTCGCATCACAATCTATTGCCTCACAAACATTTTATCGCGTCACATTCTATCGCGTCACGAACATTCTGTCCTGTCACATTCTATCTCATCACAAACATTCTATCGCGTCACAAACATTCTATCACGTCAAATAATATTCTATCGCGTCACATTCTATGGCCTCACATTCTATCGCGTCACAAACATTCTATCAAGTCACATTGTATCGCGTCACATTCTATGCCGTCACGAACATTCTTTCGCTTCACATTCTAACGCGTCACAAACATTCTATCGCGTCATGTTCTATGCCATCAAAAATTTTCTATAGCGTCACTTTCTATGGCGTCCCAACCATTCTGTCGCGTCACATTCTTTGGCCTCACAAACATTCTATCGCGTTACATTCTATCGCATCACGAACATTCGGTCGCGTCACAAACAGTGTATCACGTCAATAAATATTCTATTGCGTCACATTCTATGGCGTCATATTCTATCGCGTCACAAACATTCTATCACGTCACATTCTAACACGTCAAAAACATTCTATCGCGTCACGTTCTATGCCGTTACAAAAATTCTATCGCATCACATTCTATCACGTCACATTCTATGCCATCAGAAACATTCTATCGCGTCACATTCTATCGCGTCGCAAACATTCTATCGCATCACATTCTATCGTGTCACATTCTATCGCATCACAAACATTCTATCACGTCAAAATCTATGCATCACAAATATTCTATCGCGTCACATTCTATTGCATTCCATTCTAACGTGTCACATTTTATCGCGTCACAAACATTCTGTCGCGTCACATTCTATCGCATCACAAGCATTCTATTGTATAACATTCTATCGCGTCACAAACTTTCTATCGCGTCACAATCTATGCATCACAAACATTCTATCGCGTCACATTCTAAGCCGTCACAAACACTCTATCGCGTCACATTATTTGGCCTCACAAACTTTCTATCGCCTCACATTCTATAGCGTCACATTCTATTGCATCACAAACATTCTATCACGTCACATTCTAACACGTCAAAAACATTCTATCGCGTCACATTCTCTGGTGTCACATTCTATCGCATCACAAGCATTCTATTGCGTCACATTCTATCGCTCACAAACATTCTATCTCCTCACATTCTATCCCGTCACTTTCTATGCCATCAGAAACATTCTATCGCGTCACATTCTATCGCGTCACATTCTATCGCGTCACAAACATTCTATCGCATCACATTCTATCGTGTCACATTCTATCGCATCACAAACATTCTATCACGTCAAAATCTATGCATCACAAACATTTTATCGCGTCACATTCTATGCCATCACAAACATTCTATCGCGTCACATTCTATTGCATTCCATTCTAACGTGTCACATTCTATCGCGTCACAACCATTCTATCGCGTCACAATCTATGCATCACAAACACTCTATCGCGTCACATTCTATCGTGTCACCCTCTATGGCTTCACATTCTATCGCGCCACAAACATTCTATAGCATCACAATCTGTGCATCAAAAACATTCTGTCGTGTGACAATCTATTGCCTCACAAACATCTTATCGCGTCACATTCTATCGCGTCACATTTTATTGCGTTACATTCTATCGTGTCACATTCTATCACGTCACAAACATTCTATCGCGTCACAATCTATGCATCACAAACATTCTATCGCGTCACATTCTATCGCGTCACAAACATTCTGTCGCCTCACATTCTATCGCGTCACATTCTCTCGCATCACAAACATTCTATCACGTCAATAAATATTCTGTCGCGTTACATTCTATGGCATCACATTCTATCGCGTCACAAACATTCTATCACGTCACATTCTAAAACGTCAAAAACATTCTATCGCGTGACATTCTCTGGCGTAACTTTCTATCTCATCACAAGCATTCTAATGCGTCACATTCTCTCGCGTCACTAACATTCTATCGCGTCATATTCTATGCCGTCACAAACACTCTATAGCATCACATTCTATCGCGTCACAGTCATTCTATCGCGTCACATTCTATCGCGCCACAAACACTCTATCGCGTCACAATCTATGCCATCACAAACATTCTATCGCGTCACATTCTGTCGCATCACAAACATTCTATTACGTCACATTTTATCGCATCACATTCTGTCGTGTCACAAACATTCTATTACGTCACATTCCATCGCATCACATTCTATCGCGTCACAAACATTCTATCGTGTCACATTACTCGCGTCACATTCTATTGCGTTACATTCTATCGAGTCACATTCTATTGCGTCACAACCATTCTGTCGTGTCACAATCTATTGCCTCACAAACATTTTATCGCGTCACATTCTATCGAGTCACAAACATTCTATGGGGTAACATTCTAAGGTGTCACAAACATTCTATCGCGTCACATTCTATCGCATCACAAACATTCTATGGCGTCACATTCTATCGCATCACATTCTATCGCGTCACAAACATTCTATGGTGTCACATTCTGTCGCGTCACATTCTATCACGTCACAAACATTCTATCGTGTCACATTCTATCGCATCACAAACATTCTATGGCATCACATCCTATGGCGTCACAAACATTCTATCGCGTCACATTCTATCGCATCGCAGACATTCTATTACGTCACATTCTATCGCATCACATTCTATCGCGTCACAAACATTCTATTACGTCACATTCCATCGCATCACATTCTATCGCTTCACAAACATTCTATCGTGTCACATTCTATCGCCTCACATTCTATTGCGTTACATTCTATCGCGTCACATTCTATCGCATCACAAACATTCTATCACATCAATATCTATGCATCACAAACATTCTATCGCGTCACATTCTATTACGTCAAAACCATTCTGTCGTGTCACAATCTATTGCCTCACAAACATTTTATCGCGTCACATTCTATCTCATCACAAACATTCTATCGCGTCACGAACATTCTATTCCGTCACATTCTATCGCATCACATTCTATCGCGTGACGTTCTATGGCATCGCATTCTATCCGGTCGCAAACATTCTATCCCGTCACATTCTAACACGTCATAAAAATTCTATCGTGTCACATTCTCTGGCGTCACATTCTATCGCATCACAAGCATTCTATTGCGTCACATTCTATCGCGTCACAAACATTCTATCGCGTCACGTTCTATGCCGTCACAAACATTCTTTCGCATCACATTCTATTGCGTCACATTCTATCGCGCCACAAACATTCTATCGCGTACCATTCTATTGCATTACATTCTATTGTGTCACATTCTATCGCGTCACAATCTATTGCCTCACAAACATTTTATCGCATCACATTCTATCGCATCACAAACATTCTAACACGTCACATTCTATCACATCGCATTCTATCGCGTCACAAACGTTCTATCGCGTCACATTCTATGCCATCACAAACATTCTATCGCGTCACTTTCTATGGCGTCACAACCATTCTGTCGCGTCACATTCTATTGCATCACATTCTATCGCATCACAAACATTCTATTGCGTCACATTCTATTGCGTTACATTCAATCGTTTCACATTTAATCGCGTCACAAACATTTTATCGCGTCACAATCTATGCATCAAAAACATTGTATCACGTCGCATTCTATGCCATCACAAATATTCTATCGCGTCACATTCTATCGCATCACAAACATTCTATGGCGTCACATCCTATGGCGTCACAAATATTCTATCGTGTCACATTCTCTCGCGTCACATTCTATTGCGTTACATTCTATCGCGTCACATTCTATTGCGTCACAACCATTCTGTCGCGTCACAATCTATCGCGTCACAAACATTCTATTACGTCGCATTCTATCGCATCACATTCTATCGCGTCACAAACATTCTATGGCGTCACATCCTATGGCGTCACAAACATTCTATCCCGTCACATTCTAACACGTCATAAAAATTCTATCGTGTCTCATTCTCTGGCGTCACATTCTATCGCATCACAAGCATTCTATTGCGTCACATTCTATCGCGTCACAAACATTCTATCGCGTCACGTTCTATGCCGTCACAAACATTATTTCGCATCACATTCTATTGCGTCACATTCTATCGCACCACAAACATTCTATCGCGTACCATTCTATTGCATTACATTCTATTGTGTCACATTCTATCGCGCCACAATCTATTGCCTCACAAACATTTTATCGCATCACATTCTATCGCATCACAAACATTCTAACACGTCACATTCTATCACATCGCATTCTATCGCGTCACAAATTTTTTACCGCATCACATTCTAACACGTCAAAAACATTCTCTCGCGTCACATTCTCTGGCGTCACATTCTATCGCATCACAAGCATTCTATTGCGTCACATTCTATCGCGTCACAAACATTCCATCAAGTCACGTTCTATGCCGTCACAAACATTCCTTCGCATCATATGTTATTGCGTCACATTCTATCGCGCCACAAACATTCTATCGCGTCACATTCTATTGTATTACATTCTATTGTGTCACATTCTGTCGCGTCACAATCTATTGCCTCACAAACATTTTATCGCATCACATTCTATCGCGTCACAAACATTCTATCACGTCAATAAATATTCTATCGCGTCACATTCTATCGCGTCACATTCTATAGCATCACAAGCATTCTATTCCGTCACATTCTATTGCATCACATTCTATCGCGTCACAAACGTTCCATCGCGTCACATTCTATCGCGTCACATTCTATCGCGTTACAGTCTATTGTGTCACATTCTATCGCGTCACATTCTATTGCCTTGCATTCTATTGTTTCACAATCTATTCCGTCACAAACATTCTGTCGCATCACAATTTATTGCCTCACAAACATTTAATCGTGTCCCATTCTATCGCGTCATGAACATTCTATCCCGTCACATTCTATCTCATCACAAACGTTCTATCGCATCACAAACATTCTATCACGTCAATAAATATTCTATCGCATCACATTCTATGGCGTCACATTCTATTGCATCACAAGCATTCTATTGCGTCACATTCTATTGCGTCACAAACATTCTATCACGTCACAATCTATGTTGTCACAAACATTCTATCGCGTCACATTCTATTGCATTACATTCTATCGTGTCACATTCTATCGCGTCACAAATATTCTATGAGGTAACATTCTATGGCGTCACAAACATTCTATCGCGTCACATTCTATCGCATCACAAACATTCTATTATGTCACATTCTATCGCATCACATTCTATTGCCTCACAAATATTCTATTACGTCACATTCCATCGCATCACATTCTACGGCGTCATAAATATTCTATCGCGTCACGTTCTATTTCGTTACATTCTTTGTGTCACATTCTATCGTGTCACAAACATTCTATCGCGTCACATTCTATCGCGTCACTTTCTATTGCTTTACATTCTATCGTGTCACATTCTATCGCGTCACAACCATTCTGTCGCGTCACAATCTATTGCCTCACAAAAATTTCATCGCGTCACATTCTATCGCGTAACAAAAATTCTATGGGGTAACATTCTATGGCGTCACAAACATTCTATCGCGTCACATTCTATCGCATCACAAACATTCTATTACGTCACATTCTATCACATCACATTCTATCGCGTCACAAACATTCTATCGTGTCACATTCTATCGCATCACAAACATTCTATGGCGTCACATGCTATGGCGTCACAAACATTCTATCGTGTCACAAACATTCTATCACGTCAATAAATATTCTATCGCGTCACATTCTATGGCATCACATTCTATGGCGTAACAGACATTCTATCGCGTCACATTCTATCGCGTCACAAACATTCTATCGCGTCACATTCTATCGCGTCACATTCTATAGCATCACAAACATTCTATTCCGTCACATTCTATCGCATCACATTCTATGGCCTCACAAACATTCTATTGCGTCACATTCTATCGCGTCACGTTCTATGGCCTCACAAACATTCTATCACGTCACATTCTATAGCGTCACATTCTATTGCATCACAAACATTCTATTACGTCACATTCTATCGCATCACATTCTATCGCGTCACATTCTGTCGCGTCACATTCTGTTGCGTTACATTCTATCGTGTCACATTCTATTGCGCCACAAACATTCTGTCGCGTCACAATGTATGAATCACAAACATTCTATCGCGTCACGTTTTATGCTGTCACAAACATTCTATCGCGTCACATTCTATCGTGTCACATTCTATCGCGTCACCTTCTATGGCGTCACCTTCTATCGCGCCACAAACATTCTATCGCGTCACAATCTACACATCAAAAACATTCTGTCGTGTGACAATCTATTGCTTCACAAACATCTTATCGCGTCACATTCTATCGCGTCACATTGTATTGCGTTACATTCTATCGTCTCACATTCTATCACGTCACAAACATTCTGTCGCATCACAATCTATTGCCTCACAAACATTTTATCGCGTCACATTCTATCGCGTCACGAACATTCTGTCCTGTCACATTCTATCTCATCACAAACATTCTATCGCGTCACAAACATTCTATCACGTCAAATAATATTCTATCGCGTCACATTCTATGGCCTCACATTCTATCGCGTCACAAACATTCTATCAAGTCACATTGTATCGCGTCACATTCTATGCCGTCACGAACATTCTTTCGCTTCACATTCTAACGCGTCACAAACATTCTATCGCGTCATGTTCTATGCCATCAAAAATTTTCTATAGCGTCACTTTCTATGGCGTCCCAACCATTCTGTCGCGTCACATTCTTTGGCCTCACAAACATTCTATCGCGTTACATTCTATCGCATCACGAACATTCGGTCGCGTCACAAACAGTGTATCACGTCAATAAATATTCTATTGCGTCACATTCTATGGCGTCATATTCTATCGCGTCACAAACATTCTATCACGTCACATTCTAACACGTCAAAAACATTCTATCGCGTCACGTTCTATGCCGTTACAAAAATTCTATCGCATCACATTCTATCACGTCACATTCTATGCCATCAGAAACATTCTATCGCGTCACATTCTATCGCGTCGCAAACATTCTATCGCATCACATTCTATCGTGTCACATTCTATCGCATCACAAACATTCTATCACGTCAAAATCTATGCATCACAAATATTCTATCGCGTCACATTCTATTGCATTCCATTCTAACGTGTCACATTTTATCGCGTCACAAACATTCTGTCGCGTCACATTCTATCGCATCACAAGCATTCTATTGTATAACATTCTATCGCGTCACAAACTTTCTATCGCGTCACAATCTATGCATCACAAACATTCTATCGCGTCACATTCTAAGCCGTCACAAACACTCTATCGCGTCACATTATTTGGCCTCACAAACTTTCTATCGCCTCACATTCTATAGCGTCACATTCTATTGCATCACAAACATTCTATCACGTCACATTCTAACACGTCAAAAACATTCTATCGCGTCACATTCTCTGGTGTCACATTCTATCGCATCACAAGCATTCTATTGCGTCACATTCTATCGCTCACAAACATTCTATCTCCTCACATTCTATCCCGTCACTTTCTATGCCATCAGAAACATTCTATCGCGTCACATTCTATCGCGTCACATTCTATCGCGTCACAAACATTCTATCGCATCACATTCTATCGTGTCACATTCTATCGCATCACAAACATTCTATCACGTCAAAATCTATGCATCACAAACATTTTATCGCGTCACATTCTATGCCATCACAAACATTCTATCGCGTCACATTCTATTGCATTCCATTCTAACGTGTCACATTCTATCGCGTCACAACCATTCTATCGCGTCACAATCTATGCATCACAAACACTCTATCGCGTCACATTCTATCGTGTCACCCTCTATGGCTTCACATTCTATCGCGCCACAAACATTCTATAGCATCACAATCTGTGCATCAAAAACATTCTGTCGTGTGACAATCTATTGCCTCACAAACATCTTATCGCGTCACATTCTATCGCGTCACATTTTATTGCGTTACATTCTATCGTGTCACATTCTATCACGTCACAAACATTCTATCGCGTCACAATCTATGCATCACAAACATTCTATCGCGTCACATTCTATCGCGTCACAAACATTCTGTCGCCTCACATTCTATCGCGTCACATTCTCTCGCATCACAAACATTCTATCACGTCAATAAATATTCTGTCGCGTTACATTCTATGGCATCACATTCTATCGCGTCACAAACATTCTATCACGTCACATTCTAAAACGTCAAAAACATTCTATCGCGTGACATTCTCTGGCGTAACTTTCTATCGCATCACAAGCATTCTAATGCGTCACATTCTCTCGCGTCACTAACATTCTATCGCGTCATATTCTATGCCGTCACAAACACTCTATAGCATCACATTCTATCGCGTCACAGTCATTCTATCGCGTCACATTCTATCGCGCCACAAACACTCTATCGCGTCACAATCTATGCCATCACAAACATTCTATCGCGTCACATTCTGTCGCATCACAAACATTCTATTACGTCACATTCTATCGCATCACATTCTGTCGCGTCACAAACATTCTATGGTGTCACATTCTATGGCGTCACAACCATTCTGTCGCGTCACAATCAATTGCCTCACAAACATTTTATCCCGTCACATTCTATCTCATCACAAACATTCTATCGCGTCACAAACATTCTATCACGTCAATAAATATTCTATTGCGTCAGATTGTATGGCGTCACATTCTATCGCGTCACTAACATTCTATCAAATCACATTCTAACACGTCAAAAACATTCTATCGCGTCACATTCTCTGGCGTCACATTCTATCGCATCACAAACATTCTATCGCGTCACAATCTATGCATGACAAACATTCTATCGCGTCACATTCTATGCCGTCACAAACACTCTATCCCGTCACATTCTATCGCGTCACGTTCTATGGCCTCACAAACATTCTATCACGTCACATTCTGTCGCGTCACATTCTGTTGCGTTACATTCTATCGTGTCACATTCTATTGCGCCACAAACATTCTGTCGCGTCACAATGTATGAATCACAAACATTCTATCGTGTCATGTTTTATGCCGTCACAAACATTCTATCGCGTCACATTCTATCGTGTCACATTCTATCGCGTCACCTTCTATGGCGTCACCTTCTATCGCGCCACAAACATTCTATCGCGTCACAATCTACGCATCAAAAATATTCTGTCGTGTGACAATCTATTGCCTCACAAACATCTTATCGCGTCACATTCTATCGCGTCACATTGTATTGCGTTACATTCTATCGTGTCACATTCTATCACGTCACAAACATTCTGTCGCGTCACAATCTATTGCCTCACAAACATTTTATCGCGTCACATTCTATCGCATCACAAACATTCTAACACGTCACATTCTATCTCATCACAAACATTCTATCACGTCAATAAATATTCTGTCGCGTTACATTCTATGGCATCACATTCTATCGCATCACAAGCATTCTGTTGCGTCACAATCTATCACGTCAAAAAGTTCTATAGCGTCACATTCTATCGTGTCACAAAGATTGTATCGCGTCACAGTCTATCGCGTCACATTCTTTCGCATCACAAACATTGTATTGCGACACAATCGATTGCATCATATTCTATCGCATCAGACGCATTCTATTGCGTCACATTCTATAGCGTCACAAACATTCTATAACGTCACATTCTATCGCATCACAAACATTCTGTTGCATCACAATCTATAGCGTCAAAAATATTCTATTGCGTCACATTCTATGCAGCACAAACATTCTATCGTGTCACAATCTATGCATCACAAACATTCTATCGTGTCACATTCTATGGCGTCACATTCTATCGCGTTCCAAACAATCTATCACGTCACATTCTAACACGTCAAAAACATTCTATCGCGTCACGTTCTATGCCGTCACAAACATTCTATCACATCACATTCTATGCCGTCACAAATATTCTATTGCATCACATTGTATCGCGTCACATTCTATCGCACCACAAACATTCTATTGCGTGACATTCAATGGTGTCACAAACATCCTATCGCGTCACATTCTATCTCGTCACATTCTATCGCACCACAAACATTCCATTGCGTCACATTCTATCGTGTCACAAACGTTCTGTCACGTCATATTCTAACACGTCACATTGTGTCGCGTCACAAACATTCTATCGTGTCTCATTCTCTCACCTGACAAACATTCTATCGTGCCACATTCTATCGCGTCACATTCTATCACGTCACAAACATTCTATCTCGTCACATTCTATCGCTTCACATTGTATCGTGTCACGAACATTCTATCCCGTCACATTCTATCGCATCACAAACATTCTACGCGTCACATTCTGTACTGTCACAAACACTCTATCGCGTCATATTCTATCGCATCACAAACATTCTGTTGCATCACAATCTTTAGCGTCACAAAGATTCTATCGCGTCACATTCTGTTGCGTCACATTCTATCGCATCGCAAATATTCTATTGCCTCACAGTTTATCGCGTCACAAACATTCTATCGCGTCACATCGTATTGCCTCACATTCTATCACATCACATTTTATAGCATCACATTCTATCGCATCACAATCTATGCATCACAAACATTCTATCGCCTCACATTCTATTGCGTCAGAAACAATCTATCCCGTCACAAACATTCTATCGCGTCACGAATATTCTATAGCGTTGCATTCTATCGCGTCACAAAGATTGTATCGCGTCACATTATATCGCGTCACATTCTATCGCATCACATTCTATTGCGTCACAAACATTCTATCGCATCACATTCTATCGCGTCACATTGTATGCCGTCACAAACATTCCATCGCGTGACAATCCATGCATAACAAACATTTTATCGTGTCACATTCTTTCGCGTCACATTCTATCGCTTCACAAACATTCTATCGCGTCACAAAGATTTTATTGTGTCACATTCTATTACGTCACACTCTATCGCATCACATTCTGTTGCATTACGAACATTCTATCGCTTCAAATTCTATTGTGTCACAAAAATTTTAGCGCGTCACACTCTATCCCATTGCGTTCTATGGCGTCACAAACATTCTGTTGCGTCACATTCTATGCCGTCACAAACATTCTATCGCATCACATTCTATCGCGTCAAATTCTATCGCCTCAGAAACATTTTATCGCGTCACATTCTTTTGCGTCACATTCTATTGCATCACATTCCATCGCATCATGAAGATTGCATCGTGTCACATTCTATCGCGTCACATTCTATCGCGTCACATTCTATCACCTCACAAACATTCTATCGCGTCACATTCTACTGCGTCACATTCTATCGCGTCACATTCCATCGCATCATGAAGAATCTATCGTGTCACATTCTGTTGCGTCACATTCTATGCCGTCACAAACATTCTATCGCATCACATTCTATCGCGTCACATTCTATCGCATCACAAACATTATATCGCATCACATTCTATTCCGTCACATTCTATTGCATCACAAACGTTCTATTGCTTCATATTCTGTCTAATCACAAACATTCTACCGCGTTACAATTTATGCTTCACAAATATTCTATCACGTCAAATTCTATGGCCTCACATTCTATTGCGTCACAAATATTCTATCGCGTCACATTCTATCGCATCACAAAGAACTATCGCGTCACATTCTATGGCGTCACATTCTCTCGCGTCACAAACATTCTATTACATCACAAATATTGTATCGCGTCACATTCTATTGCGTCACATTCTATCGCGTCACAAAAATTCTGTCGCATCACAATCTCTCGTGTCACAAACTTTCTATAGCGTTACATTCTAGCACGTCACAAAGATTGTATAGCATTGTATCCCATTGCGTTCTATGGCGTCAGAAACATTCCATTGCGTCGCTTTCCATCGCGTCACATTCTATCGCATCACAAACATTCTATTGTGTCACAATCTATGCATCGCAAACATTCTATCGTGTCACATTCTATCACGTCACATTCTATCACGTCACAAACATGCTACCGCATCACATTCTATGTCGTCACAAACATTCTATCGCATCACGTTCTATCGCTTCCCAAATATTCTATCGCGTCACATTCTTTGCCGTCACAAACATTCCATTGCATCACATTCTATCGCTTCACCAACATTCTATCGTGTCACATTCTATGGTGTCACATTCTATCGCGTCACACACATTCTACTGCATAACATCCTATCGTATCACATTCTATTGCATCACAAACACTCTCTTCCATCACATTCTATCGCGTCACAAACATTGTACCACATCACATTCTTTCGCGTCACATTCTATCACGTCACAAACATTCCATCGTGTCACATTCTATCGCGTCACAAACATTCTATCACGTCACTTTCTATCGCATCACAAACATTCTATTGCGTCACATTCTATGCTGTCACAAATATTCTATCGCGTCACATTCTATGGCGTCACAAACATTCTATCGCATCACATTCTATCACGTCAAAAACATTCTATCGCGTAACATTCTATCACGTCACACTCTATCGCATCACAAACAATCTATTGCGTCACATTCTATGCTGTCACAAATATTCTATCGCGTCACATTCTATGGCGTCACAAACATTCTATCGCATCACATTCTATCACGTCAAAAACATTCTATCGCGTAACATTCTATCACGTCACACTCTATCGCATCACAAACAATCTATCGCGTCACATTCTATGCTGTCCCAAACATTGTATCGCGTCACATTCTATGGCGTCACAAACATTCTTTGGCATCAAATTCTATCACATAACAAGCATTCTTTTGTGTCACATTCTGTCGCATCACATTCTATCTCGTCACATTCTATCGTGTCATAAATATTCTATTGCGTCACGAACATTCTATTGCTTAACATCCTATCGTATCACATTCTAACGCATCACAAACATTGTATTTCGTCACATTCTATCCCGTCACATTTTATTGTGTGGCATTCTATTCCGTCACATTCTATTGCGTAACATTCTATGTTTTAACAAACATTCTATCGCGTCAAATTGTATGGCATCACATTCTATGGCGTCACAAACATTCCATCGCATCACAAACATTCTATCGCATCACAGTCTATTGCGTCACATTCTATCGCATCACAAACATTCTATCGCCTCACAGACATGATATCACGTCAAAAACATTGTATCGCGTCACAATCTATGGCATCAGATTCTATCACGTCAAAAACATTCTCTCGCGTGACATTCTGTGGCATCACATTCTATAACATCACAAGCATTATATCGCGTTACATTCTATGGCGTCGTAAACATTCTATCGCTTCACATTCTATGTTGTCACAAACATTCTATCGCGTCAAATTTTATGGCGTCACATTCTATGTCGTCACAAACATTCCATCGCGTCACATTCTCTCGCGTCACATTGTATCACGTCACAAACATTCTATAACGTCACATTGTATCACGTCACAAATATTCTATCGCGTCACGAACATTCTATCGCATCACAAACATTCTATTGCGTCACATTCTATCGCGTCACAAACATTCCATTGCGTCACATTTTTCCGCATCACATTGTATCATGTCACAAACATTCTATCACGTCACATTGTATCACGTCACAAATATTCTATCCCGTCACGAACATTCTATCGCATCACAAACATTTTATTGCGTCATATTCTATCACGTCACGAACATTCAATGGCGTCACATTCTGTCGCATCACAAACATTCTATGGCATCACATTTCTTGCGTCACAAACATTCTATCGCTTCACATTCTATGTTGTCACAAACATTCTATCGCGTCAAATTCTATCACGTCACAGTCAATCACGTCACATTCTGTCGCATCACAAACATTCTATGGCGTCACATTCTATCGCGTCACAAACATTCTATCGCGTCACAAACATTCTATCGTGTCACATTCTATCACATCACAAACATTCTATTGCGTCACAAACATTCTATCGCTTAACGTTCTATGACGTCACACTCTATTGTGTCACATTCTTTCGCGTCACATCCTATTGCATCACAAATATTCTATTGCGTCACATTCTGTCGCGTTACAGTCTATTCCATCACAACCATTCTATCGCTTCACATTCTACCCTGTCACAAACATTCTATCACGTCACATTCTATCGCATCACATTCCATCTCGTCACATTCTATCGCGTGGCAAACATTCTATCGCTTCACGTTCTATCGCATCACGTTCTATCGTGTCGCATTTCATGCGTCACAAACATTCTATCGTATCACATTCAATCGCGTCACAAACATTCTTTCGCTTCACATTCTATTGTATCAAACTCTATTTCATCACTAACATTCTATCACGTCACATTCTATCGCGTCACATTCAATCGCGTCACATTCTATCGCCACACAAACATTCTATCGCTTCATGTTCTATCGCGTCTCATTCTATTGCATCACAAACATTCTATCGCGTCACAAACATTCTATTGCGTCACATTCTGTCGCATCACATTCTCTCGTGTCAGATTCTATCGCGTCACAAGCATTCTATGGCGTCGCGTTCTATCGTGTCGCATTCTATCGCGTCACATTCTATGGCGTCACAAACACTCAGCCGTGTCACATTCTATCGCGTCACAGTCTTTCACGTCACAAACATTCTATCGCGTCACATTCTATCCCATCACAAACATTCTATCGCGTCACAAACATTCTATCGCGTCACATTTTATCCCATTACAAACATTCTTTCCCGTCACATTCCCTTGCGTCACATTCTATTGCGTTACAAACAATCTATTACGTCACATTCTATCGCGTCTCATTCTATCCCATCACAAACAATCTATCGCGTCACAAACGTTCTATCGTGTCACATTGTATTGCGTCACATTCTATCATGTCACAAACATTCTATTCCATCACAAACATTCTTTCGCGTCACAAACATTCTATCGCGTCACATTCTCTCGTGTCACATTCTATTGCATCAGAAAAATTCTATCCCGTCACATTGTATCACGTCACAAACATTCTATCGCACCACATTCTCTCATGTAACATTCTATAGCGTCACATTCTATTGCATCAGAAACATTCTATCGCGTCAGATTGTATCGTGTCACAAACATTGTATCGCGTCACATTCTATCGCGTCACATTCTATCGTGTCACATTCTATGGCCTCACAAACATTCTATCGCGTCACATTCTATCGCCTCATATTCTATCACTTCACAAACATTCTATGGCATCAGATTCTCTTGCATCAAGAACATTCTATCGTGTCACATTCTATCGCGTTCACAAATATTCTATCGCGTCACATTCTATGGCATCATATTCTATCGCTTCACAAACATTCTATCGCATCACAAGCATTCTTTCGCTTCACATTACTTCGCGTCACATTCTATAGTTTCGCAAATATTCTATAGCGTCACATTCTCTCGCATCACATTCTATGGCGTCACAAACATTTTATTGTGTCACATTGTATCGCTTCACATTCTATTGCATCACAAACATTCTATCATGTCACAAAAATTCTATATCGGCACATTCTATCGCGTCACATTCTATCACGTCACAAACATTATATCCCGTCACTTTCTGTGGCATCACACATTCTAGCGCGTCACAAACATTCTATCGCGTCACGTTCTATCGCGTCTCTTTCTATTGCATCACAAAGATTCTATCGCTTCACTAACATTCAATCGCGTCACATTCTATCGCGTCACAGACATTCTATGGTGTAACAGTCTATCGCGTCACAGTCTGTCGCGTCACAAACATTCTGTCGTGTCAGATTCTATTGCGACACATTCTATAGAGTCACAGACATTCTGTCGCGTCGCTTTCTATCGCATCGCTGTCTATTGCATCAAAAACATTCTGTCGCGTCACAAACATCCTATGGAGTCACATTCTATGGCGTCACATTCTATTGCGTCGCAAACATTCTATCGTGTCACATTCTATCACGTCACATTCTCTAGCATCACATTCTAATGTATCAATAACATCCTATCGCGTCACATTCTATTGCATCAAAAACATCCTATCGCGTCACAAACATTCTATGGTGTCACATTCTATCACATCACTAACATTCTGTTGCGTCACAAACATTCTATCACTTCACATTCTCTGGCGTCACAAACATTCTATTGTGTCACATTCTTTCGCATCACATCCTATTGCATCACAAATATTCTATCGCGTCACATTCTGTCGCGTTACAGTCTATTGCATCACAAACATTCTATCAGGTCACATTCTATCGCATCACATTCCATCTCGTCATATTCTATCGCATGGCAAACATTCTATCGCGTTACGTTCTATCACATCACATTCTATCACGTAACATGCTATGGCGTCACAAACATTCTATCGCTCATATTCTATTGCGACACAAACATTCTATCTCGTCAAATTGTGTGGCGTAACATTCTATCACGTCACAAACATTGTATCACATCACATTCTATCACGTCACAAAAATTCAATCGCATCACATTTTTTCGCATCACAAACATTCTATCACGTCACATTCTATTGCGTCACATTCTATCATGTCACATTCTATCGTGTCACATTCTATTGCGTCATATTTTGTCACATAAAATTCTATTGCATCACAGACATTATATCACGTCACATTCTATCGCATCACAAATATTATAGCGCATCATATTGTATAGCGTCACAAACATTCTATCACGTCACATTATATTGTGCCACATTTTTATCGCATTACAAACATTCAATAGCGTAACATTCTATAGTGTCACATTCTATCGCGTCACATTCTATCGCTTCACATTATGTTGTGCCACATTCTATAACGTCACAAACATTCAACAGCGTAACATTCAATAGTGTCACATTGTATCGCGTCACAAACATTCTATCGCGTCTCATTCTATCGTATCACATTCTCTTGCGTCACATTCTATTGCATCACAAACATTTTATCATGTCACAAACATTCTTTTGCATCACATTATGGCGTGACAAACATTTTATCGCGTCACATTGTATCGCATCACTAACATTGTATCGCCTCACATTCTATCACGTCACAAACATTCTATCGTGTCACATTCTATCGCGTCACATTCTCTAGCGTCACATTCTAATGTATCAATAACATTCTATCGCGTCACATTCCATGGCATCAAAAACATCCTATCACGTCACAAACATTCTATCGTGTCACATTCTATTACATCACAAACATTCTATTGCGTCACAAACATTCTATCGGTTCACATTCTATGGCGTCACAAACATTCTATTGTGTCACATTCTTTCGCGTCACATCCTATTGCATCACAAATATTCTATCGCGTCACATTCTGTTGCGTTACAGTCTATTGCATCACAGACATTCTATCAGGTCACATTCTATCGCATCACATTCCATCTTGTCATAATCTATTGCGTGGCAAACATTCTATCGCGTTATGTTCTATCACATCACATTCTATCACGTAACATGCTATGGCGTCACAAACATTCTATCGCCTCATATTCTATCATGACACAAACATTCTATCTCGTCACATTGTATGGCGTAACATTCTATCATGTCACAAAAATTGTATCACATCACATTCTATCACATCACATTCTGTCACATCACAAAAATTCAATCGCATTACATTGTTTCGCATCACAAACATTCTATCGCGTCACATTCTATTGCGTCACATTCTATCGTGTCACATTCTATCGCGTCACAAACATTCTTTTGCATCACATTATGGCGTGACAAAAATTTTATCGCGTCACATTGTATCGCATCACAAACATTCTATCTCGTCACATTCTATCGCGTCACATTCTATGCCGTCACATTCTATGGCGTCACAAACATTCTGTCGCGTCACAAACGTTCTATTGCGTCATATTCTATCGCGTCAAATTCTATTGCATCAAAAACATTCTATTGCGTCACAAACATTCCATCGCGTCACAAAAATTTTATCGCGTCACATTCTATCGCATCGTAATCTATCGCATCACAAACATTCTATCGCCTCACATTCTATTGCGTCACATTCTATCGCGTCACAGTCTGTCGCGTCACAAATATTCTATCCCGTCGCATTCTATCGGGTCACAGAAATTCTATCGCGTCACATTTTATCGCATCACATTCTTTCGCGTCACAAACATTCTATCGCGTCACATTCTATCGCCACACAAATATTCTATCGCATCACGTTCTATCGCGTCTCATTCTATTCCATCACAAACATTCCATCGCTTCACATTCTGCCACGTCACATTCTATCCCGTCACAAACATTCTATCGCTTCACATTCTATCGCGTCACAAACATTCTATCGCGTTAAATTGTATTGCCTCACTTTCTATCGCGTCAATAAGATTCTATCGCGTCATAATCTATCGTGTCACAATCTATTGCATCACCAACATTCTATCGGTCACGTTCTATGGCTTCACAAAAATTCTATCGCATCACATTCCTTCGCGTCACATTTTATCACATCACAAACATTCTATTGCGTCACATTCTATCGCGTCACAAACATTTTATCGTTTCACATTTTATCGCATCACATTCTGTCGTATCACAAACATTGTATTGCGTCACATTCTATCACGTCACAAACATTCTGTCGCGTCACGTTCTACAGCGTCACATTCTATGGCGTCACAAATATTCTATCACATCACATTCTATCTCGTCACATTCTGTACATCACAAACATTCTATCGCATCACAAACATTCTATCACATCACATTCTATCGCGTCACAAATATTCAATCGCGGCACAAACATTCTATCGCGTCACATTCTATCGCGTCACAAACATGCTATGATGTCACACTGTATCGCGTCACATTCTATAACTTCACATTCTATCATGTCACAAACACTCTATCGTGTCACATTCTATCGCGGTAAAAACATTCTAATGCATCACATTCTATGGCGTCACATTCTATGGCGTCACAAACATTCTATCGCGTCACAAAAATTCGATTATGTCTCATTCTATCGCGTCATGTTCTATCGCATCACAAACATTCTATCGCGTCACATTGTATCGCATCACAAATATTCGATTGCGTCTCAATCTATTGCGTCACATTGTATCGCCTCACATACATTCTATCACGTCACAAAGATTATATCGTGTCACATTCTATCTCCTCACATTCTATCGCATCACAAACATTCTATGCCGTCACAAACATTCTATCTCGTCACTATCTATCGTGTCACAATCTATCGCGTTACAAAAAATTCTATCGCTTCCTAATCTATGGCATCACATTCTATCGCATCAGAAACATTCTCTGGCTTCATATTCTATGGCGTCACATTCTGTCGCGTCACATTCTATCACGTCACATTATCGCATCACATATTACATTTAACCCACCTCAGCCCTCAGGGAGAAAAGACACATTTTTCATACAAGCGTGGAGAATTGGGACATTCCCTGCCTGCTCACATGTTATCTTATACGCCAGGGATGTGCAATGCTTAGGGAGATGTCTCCCATCTCAGGGACCAAAAGCAGGTTGGATCCCCTCTTCCCCCCACCCCCAGGGCATGCCAATGGAAAGAATTTGTATGCCATCCCAAGTTTATTCCTTCCAGATTCTCTGAGAAAGAAAACTTCTCAGTAGTTGATACGTGTAGGACCACCATGCTCTTTATTATCAAAAGAAAGTTATCACATGACCCTTTTACCTTTCTTTTTCTAAAATAAGATCATTTCTTTCCACAGAGCTTTCCCTTTCCTGCCATGGCCACTCCACAGGCAGTCTCTAGACCACACACTTCCAAAGAGGTCCTGCAGTAGGCAGCGCTTTGCTTTGTACCAGTCGGAAGTTGTTTGTGCCCATGTCAACTGGCATGAGTTCTAGGTGCCACCCAAATCTTTCCTGAGTCCTTTCCTCAGGGCCTCCCTGAGCTCCTTACTCTGCAGATTGTAGATGAGGGGAATTGACCAGAGGCGTGAGGACTGTGTAGGAAGAAGAAAACACCTAGTTGAGCTGTCTGACTTTGGGGGTTCTGGGCAGCATGTGGACAATGATGAGGGAGCCGTAGAAAACAGTGACGACAGTGAGGCATGAGGAGAAGGTGGAGAAGGCCTTCTGCCTGCCCATGCTGGAGGGGATCCTCAGGATGGCAATTATGATGGACACGTAGGAGGCCAGCGTGATCAGGAAGGGGAGGACTGAATCCAGGAGAGTCGGGATGAAAGTTCTCCCAGACACCTGGGCCCCTCCCGGACTTTTGCCCCCTCCTAGACACCTGGGCCCCCCTGGGGCACCTGGGCCCCTCCCTAGACTCCTGCTCCCCACACTGATGCCTGGGCCACTCCAGGACTCCTGGGCCCCTCTGGGACCCTTAGCCATTCCCCCCCCCAATGCAAGAGTCCTGGGCCCATCTGGGACGCCTGGGCCCCTCCTGGACTCCTGCCCCCCACCCGGACACCTGGGCCCCTCTGGGAGACCTGGGCCCCTCCCAGACACCTGGCCCCCTCTTGGATGCCTGGGCCCCTTGGGACTCCTGGGCCCCTCCTGGACTCCTGGGCCTCTTGGGACTCCTGCCCCCCACCACCACCTCCCTGGAAACCTGGGCCTCTCCTGGACTCCTGGGCCCCTCTGAGACACTTGCCCCCCCCCCCCCCCCCGCAAGATGTCTGGGCCCTTCTGGGACTCCTGGGCCCTCCCGGACACCTGCCCCCCACCCGGGCACCTGGGCCCCTCCCAGACTCCTGCACCCCCCAGAACACCTGGACCCCTCCCCGGACGCCTGGGCCCCTTCGCCCCGCTCTCCCCCACCCAGTCGCAGGGCATTGTGGGAGAGCAGGGTGGGGATCGGGGTTGGGGGTGGGGGGGGGGTAGGAGGTCACGACCTCTGACCCCCCCCCCAGGACATGGCGGAGCTGCAGGAAGCTGGCGACGCCCCCGCAAAGGTGAATGGCCCCTCCCCCACCCCGGGGGGCCAAGGCGTCTGGGCATCTCCTCTCCCCCCCCCACCCCCGCCCCTGACCCCGACGGGGCCCAGGAGTCCAGGGACCCCTCAGAGCGAGGGGGGTTAAGGGTTAATTGAGGATTAATTGAGGGTTAATTAAGGGTTAATTAAGAGTTAATTACGGGTTAATTACGGGTTAATTAAGAGCTAATTAAGGGTTAATTATGGTTTAATTACGGGTTGGTTAAGGGTTAACTAGGGGTTAATTAGGGTTTAATTGGGGGTTAACAAGGTGTTAATTGGGGGTTAATTGGAGGTTAATAAAGAGTTAATTGGGGGTCGGTTAGGGGTTAATCGGGGTTTGATTAAGAGTTAATTAGGGGTTAATTGGGGGTTAATAAGGGTTTAATTGGGGGTAATTAGGGGTTAATAAAGGGTTAATTGGGGGTCATTTAGCGGTTAATTGGTTTTTGATTGAGTTAATTAGGGGTTAATAGAGGGTTCATTGGGGGTTCATTGCAGTTAATTAGGGGTTAATTGGGGGTCGGTTAGGGGTTAATTGGGGTTTGATTAAGGGTTAATTGGAGGTTAATAAGGGATTAGTTGGGGGTTCATTGTGGTGAATTAGGGATTAATTAGGGATTAATTGGGGGTTGATTAAAGGTTAATTAGGGGTTAATAAAGGGTTAATCGGGGCTCGATAAGGGGTTAATTGGAGTTAATTCGGGGTTGACAGAGGATTAATTGGGGGTTGATTAAGGGCTAATTAGGGTGTTAATTAAGGGTTATTAAAAGGTTAATTGTGGGTAATAAAGGGCTTATGAGAGAGTTAATAGGGGTTAATAAACAATTAATTGGGGCTAATTAAGGGGGATCGGGAGTAATTAAAGGGTTAATTAGGGGGCTGATAAAGGGTTAATAAAGGGTTAATTGGGGGTTTAATGAAAGGTTAGTTTGAGGGGGGTACTTGAGAGGTTAATTAGGGCTGTTAAAGGGCTAATAAATGGTTAATGGGGTTAATTAACGGCTAATAAGGGGTTAATAAAGGGCTATTTGGGTCTAATAAAGGCTTAGTGAAGGGTTAATGGGATTAATTGGGGGTTAATCGTGTTAATAAAGGGTTAATGGGGGTTAATTAAGGGCTAATAAGGGGCTAATTAAGGGTTAAGGAGGTTAATAAGGGGCTGATAAGGGATTAATAGGGTTAAAAAAGGGTTAATGGAGTGATTTAAGGGTTAATTAAGGGGTAATGAAGGGTTAATAGATTAATAAGGGGTTAATGGGTTGATATTTAAGGGTTGATTAAGGGGTAATTAAGGGTTAATAGGCTTAATAAAGGGTTAATAAAGAGTTAATAGCAGGTTAGTAGGGTGATTTAAGGGTTAAAGAGCTAATTAAGGGTTAATGGGGTTAATAAAGGATTAATGAAGGGTGAATAGGGTGATTTAAGGGTTAATTAAGGGGCAATTAAGGGTTAATAGGGTTAATAAAGGGTTTATGAGGGGTGAATAGGGTGATTTAAGGGCTAATTAAGGGGTCATTAAGGGTTAATGGGCTTAATAAAGGGTTAATAAAGGAATAATAAGATGATTTAAGGGCTAATTAAGGGATCATTAAGGTTTAATAGGCTTAATATAGGGTTAATAGGGTGATTTAAGGGCGAATTAAAGGATCATTAAGTGTTAATAGGCTTAACAAAGGGTTAATAGGGTGATTTAAAGGCTAATTAAGGAGTCATTAAGGGTTAATAGGCTTAATAAAGGGTTAATAGGGTGATTTAAGGGTTAATTAAGGAGTCATAAAGGGTTAATAGCCTTAATAAAGGCTTAATAAGGGTTAATAAGGGGTTAATAGGGTGATTTAAGGGTTGATAAAGGGTTAATTGAGGGTTATTAAGGGTTAATCAAGGGCTAATTGGCTAACACAGGGTTATTATGATTAATAAGGGGCTAATGTGGGGCTAGTAGGATTAATAAGGGGTTAATGAAAGGTTAATAGGCTTAATGAAGGGTTAATTGAGGGCTAATAGGATTATTAAGGGTTAATGAAGGGCTAATAGGCTTAATGAAGGGTTAATTAAGGGCTAATAGTGTTAATAAAGGGGTATTAAGGGGTTAATAAAGGGGTTAATAGGGAACAGGAGGGTTAATTAAGGGTGTGATGAGGGATAGGAGCGGGTGGGGGGTGTAATTAAGCGGGGGGTGTTAATTAAGCGGGGGGTTAACGAGCGTCGGGCAGGTCCAGGCGCGGCTGGAGACGCCGTTCGGGGCCGTCGGTGCCGTCGCGGTCAGGAACCGCCGGCTCGGGCACCCAGCGCTGCTTGGCTGGCCCGACGTGGGGCACACGCATGAGTGCCCCCCCTCCCCGGACGCCTGGGACCCTCCGGAACGCCTGGGCCCCTCCACACACACCCTGGACGCCTGGGCCCCTATCTAAAGAGGGCCCTCCTTGACTCCGTTGACCCCCGTCGATGGTCCCATTGACCCCCTTGTGGCCCTCCTTGGCCCTGTTGACCCTCCTGTTGGCCTCATTGACCCCCTCGTGGCCCTCCTTGGCACTGTTGACCCCCCCATTGGCCCCAGTGACCCCCTCATGGCCCTCCTTGGCCCGGTTGACCCCCCTGTTGGCCCCATTGACCCTCTCGTGGCCCTCCTTGACCCTGGCACCCACCGTGACTGCCCCCCCCAGGTACCAGTACCCCTCTCTGGAGCAACTGGCCGAAACCATCCCCTGCATCCTTGAGCACTTCAAGTGAGTTGGGGGGGGCCCTATAGGGGGCAGGGGGGCCCTATGGGGTCTGGAGGGGTGGGTGTGCCCCATGGAGGGGGCCAGGTGAAGTGGCAGGTGGTGGGGTCAGGGCCGACCCGACCTCTCCTGCGTCCCCGCAGCATCCACAGCATCATCGGCATCGGGGTGGGAGCTGGCGCCTTCGTCCTGGCGAAATTCGGGGTGAGCGGTGGGTCCCTGTGGGGAGGGGGGGTCAGGCCACCCTGCCCCCCACCCATGACACATCCCCTGCTTTGCCCCCCCCCACCTCCAGCTGACGCAACCCGAGGCCGTGGAGGGGCTGGTGCTCATCAACATCGACCCCCACGCCAAGGGCTGGATGGACTGGGCCGCCCACAAGGTGAGAGGGGTGGGGCCTATGGGGTGGCGGGGGGGGTGGAGCCTGGCAGAGGTAGGGGGAGGGGCTGAAGGGGTCTCCCTGTGCCCCCAGGCCTGGGTGTTATGGGGTGGGGGGCGGTCTCCGTCCTCTATGGGGCCTCTGTAGGAGCTTGTCCTCTGCTGTGGGTCTTCCGTGGGTATTATCGGCCCTATGGGGCTCCTGTGGGTCACCATGTCCCTCTGGGTCTCGTCCAGGTCCCCGTGGGTGTCCTAGGGGGTCTCCGTGTGCCCATGAATCGCCCGTGGGTCCCTATGGGTCTCCTCTAGGTCGAAACGTCCTTATGGGGCTCCTCTAGGTCCAGACGTCCTTATGGGGCTCCTCTAGGTCCAAACATCCTTATGGGTCTCCTAAGGGTCCTTGGGCCCCACGGGTGTTTTACGGATCCCTTTATCCCTCTGGGTCTCCGTGTCCCCAGTGGGTCCCTGTGGGTGCCCTATGGGTCTACATGTCCCGATGGGTTCCCCGTGGGGCCCCATGGGCCTAGGGGTCTCCTGTGGGGTCACCAAAAAGGTCCTCAGAATCTCCAGTGGGTCCCTTGTCCCTCTGGGTCCCAATGTCCCTTGGGGTCTCCCATGGGTGTCTGGTGGGTCCCCTTGTCCCTATGGGTCTCCTGTGGGTCCCGGTGTCCCTTGGGTTCTCCTATGGGTGTCCAGTGGGTCCCCTTGTCCCTATGGGTCTCCTGTGGGTCCCGGTGTCCCGATGGGTCCTTGTGGCCTACGGGGACCCTGTAGATCCCTGTGTCCCTGTGGTATCCCATGGGTCCCCAGTAGGGTCCCTTGGCCCTATGGGTGCCCTGTGGGTGCCCGTGGGTCTCCTGTGGGTCCCCACGTCCCTGTGGGTCACCGTGTCCCTGTGGTGTCCCATGGGTCCCCAGTAGGGTCCCTTGGCCCTATGGGTGCCCTATGGGTGCCCATGGGTCTCCTGTGGGTCCCCACGTCTCTGTGGGTCCCCATGTCCCACCCGCCCCACCCCGCCCCCCCCGGCATGGATCACCCGTGGGTGCCCCAGGCTGAGACTTCCCCACCTCCGGCTCTCAGGACTGATGTCCTCCTCCACCGAGATGATCCTGGCCCACCTCTTCAGCCAGGTGGGACCTTCAGGGGTATTTTGGGTGGGTTTGGGGGGTTTTGGGAGGTGTTTTGGAGAATATTTGGGGGTTTGGGGGGATATTTTGATTTTTTGGGGGGGGGATTTTTTTTGGGGGGGTGGCATGGGGTGAGCAGTATTTGGGGGGTCTGAAAGGTGACGTTGCTGCAGAAGGACCTGGCGGCCCACCCGTGTCCTGCTGGGGGGGGCGTTAGGTTGTTTTTGGGGGTACTTGGGGGTGTTTTGGGGTACGGAGGGTTTTTTAGGGATTTAGGGGGTTTCGGGGTTAATTGGGGAGGGGGATTTTGAGGTGCCCCGGGGTGCCGTCCCCGCAGGAGGAGCTAGCGGCCAACTCGGCCCTGGTGCAGCAGCAGCGCCGGTCCCTGGTGATGGCCCCCAACACCCTCCTCTACTGGTCCATGTACAACAGGTGGGGCCAGTGGGGGAGCAACTGGGCCGGTGGGGGGGGGGTCAACTGGACCAACAAGGGGTCAACGGGAGCTACCTGGGGGGGCAAATGGGCCAATGAGGGGGCAACAGGGGTGTTGGTGGGGCAAGAGGGCTAACAGAAGGTCAGTGGAGGCTACTGGGGGGCAACTGGGGAGACTGTGGGTGAACTGGGCCAGTGAGGGGTCAATGGGGGGGTCAATGGGGGGCAAGAGGGCTAACAGAAGGTCAGTGGAGGCTACTGGGGGGCAACTGGGCTGACTGGAGGGCAACTGGCCAGTGAGGAGTCAACTGGGCCAATGAGGGGTTAACGGGAGCTACTTGGGGGGGGCAAATGGGCCAACTTGGGGGGGCAACCAGGGTGTTGGTGGGGCAACAGGGCTAATAGAAGGTCAGTGGAGGCTACTGGGGGGCAACTGGGCTGACTGCAGGGCAACTGGGCCAGTGGGGAGTCAACTGGGCCAACGAGGGGTCAATGGGAGCTACTTGGGGGGGGCAAATGGGCCAACATGGGGGGCTCAGTGGGGCTGGAGTGACTCTCCCCTGCCCCCCAGTCACCAGGACCTGGGCCTGGAGCGCAGCAGTGATGGCTTCTCAAGTGAGTGACCCCTGACCCCTGGCAGTGACCCCCTGATGACCCCCCCCACCGGGGTGACCTCCGACCCCATGCAATTGCCCCCTCCCCCCAAAAAAACGGGCCCTCAGCCCTTCTGACCCCCTCCAGTGACCCTTGTGACCTCCCCCCCTCGAGCTCCTTGTGATCGTCACAGTGACCCTTGACCCCCCCTCCACACGGTGACCTGCCCCTGACCCCACGTGACCCCTCCCCCCCAAAAAACCCTTAGGGCACCTCGTGACCCCACCCCCGGCGTGACCCCTGACCCCCCCCACCTTGCAGGTGCCCCGTGCTGCTGGTGGTGGGCAACGGCTCCCCCCACGAGGACGCCAGGTGGTGTGCGGGGGGGGGGCCTCAAGCCCGGGGGCGGGGACAGCGTGAGGGAAGGCGGGGCCATGTCGCAGAGGGGGGCGGGGCCACATCATAGAAGGGACGGGGCTGCTTCACGCGGTGGCGGGGTCATAGAGGGGGCGGAGCCGCAGCAGGGGAGGGAGGAGAGCATGTCACGGGAGGGCAGAGCCGCGTCATAGAAGGGGCGGGACCAATGTCATAGAAGGGGCGGAGCTGCAGCAGGGGCGGGAATAGAGCACAGGTCACGGGGGGCGGAACCAATTTGCAATGGGGGGGCAGAGCTGCATCATAAAGGAGGGTGGACCCACATCACAGAGGGGGCGGAGCTCCATCACAGAGGGGGTGGAGCCATATCAAAGAAGGGGCGGAGCTGCATCATGGGGGCAGAGCTGTATTAAAGAGGGGATGGAGCCGCATCACAGAAGGGGGCAGAGCCAGATCAAAGAGGGGGCAGAGCCGCAGGTACCGGGCCCACACGCGTGTGCGATGGGGTGGGGAGGTCACGTGTGCTGTCCCCCCCGGCCGCCACAGTCACGCATGTTCCTCCTCTCCCCCACCCTTGCACATGCGTGTGCACCCGGCTCCTCCCTCCCCACCCCCCCCATCCAACCCTGCGGCATGTGTGTTCTCCCCCCACACACACCACCAGGTTGCCTCTGGGGGGGGCGTGGTCAGCAGCGAGGGGGCGTGGCCAGCAGGGGGAGATAATAGACAAGGGGAGTGGCTGGGGGAGGAGGGGGGCGTGGCCAACAGAGGCGCTTGGACAAATGGGGGCATGGCCGTGGGTGGGGGGCGTGGCTAAGCAGGGGGTAAAGCGTGGATAATAGGGGACGTTGCCAGCACAGGAGATGGCCAATCGGGTTGCTGCTGGCTGATTGGGGGGGGGGGGGGTCGTTACTAGGGTAGACGCAGGGAGGGGGCGTGGCCAGCGTTGGGCTGGTCCAATGGGGGCAGAGCCAAGCTCGGAGGAGGGGGGCGTGGCCAACCAGCCAATCCAGGCCAGAGAGGGGCGTGGCTCAGTGGCAGGGGGGCGTGACCAGTGCCTGAAGCAGGAGCACATGCATGTTGGGGGGGGGGTGGCCAGCAGGTAGGGGGCGTGGCCAGCAGCAGCATCCAGCCTTCTCCCTGCAGGAGCTCGTTATATTTTTTGGAGGGGGAGGGTGTGGCCATGGGTGGGCGTGGCCATGGGGTGGGCGTGGCCGCGCCAGGGGTGGGCGTGGCCTCACCCCCCCCCCTTCCCTCCCCTTTCGCAGTGGCGTCGTCCTGCATGACGCGGCTGTCGCGGTCGCGCATGGCTTCGCTCTCGAGCGGTGCCTTGGGCGGAGCCAGTCGTGGGGCAGCGAGGTCTCGCCAGGCGGCTGCTGAGGCTGCGTGTTTCCCCCCTGCCCGCCCCCCAAAAACGCCGCCGATTCACCCCAAAAGCCTCTTCTCTCCTGCCGGACCCCCTCCCCCCCAGCTCCTAATATCCCCCCACATTTCCCCCGAAGCTCCTAATATCCCCCAAACCCTCCGCAGGGCCCCCCAAGCTCCTAATATCCCTCCTAGACCCCCCCGAAGCCCCTAATATCCCCAAATTTCCCCTGAAGCCCCTAATATCCCCCAAGCCCTCCCCAGACCCCCCAAGCTCCTAATATCCCTCCTAGACCCCCCTGAAGCCCCTAATATCCCCCCAAATTTCCCCCGAAGCCCCTAATACCCCTAAACCCTACCTAGACCCCACTCACAAGGTCTTAACATCCCTTCTAGACCCCCCTGAAGACCCCAATATCCCCCCAAATCCCTCCCAACCCCACCCGAAGACCCCAATAGCCCCCCAATGCCCTCCCAGACCCCTTTGAAGCCCCCAGTATCCCCCCAAACCTCCAAGAATACCCCTAAGCCCTCCCCAGGCGCCCCTTGAAGCCCCTAATATCCCCCCAGCCCCCCCCCCGAGGCCCCTTATTTCCCCCCAAACCCTCCCCAGACGGCCCCAAAGCCTCTAATGTCCCTCCCAGCCCCCCCAAAGCCCCCAATATCTCCCCAAATCCCAGAGCCCTCTGAAGACCCCAATATTCCCCCCAGAACCCCTCAATACCCCCTCGAGCCTCCCCCCATCTCCCTCCCCCCCGGAAGTGACCTTCAACCTCTCACCTCTGCCTCCTGGAGTGACCCCCCCAGTGACGTCACCAGCCCCCTCCCCCCCCCCACTGAGCTGGGCAAACTGGGCCCATGGCAATAAACACTGCAGACCAAATGGGTCCCAGTGCCTGTGTCACCATTGGGAGGAGAGGGCTGTTGACACCCCCCCCTCAAAACGCCGGTCCCCCGGGGGGGCCGGGAGCGCACTGCGCATGCGCGGCTGCTTCAGGCGGCAGTGTGCATTTGCAGCACGCCCCCTCCATGCGATTGCGCACGCGCAGCCTCCGGGAGTCGCCGCTCCCCCCCCCCCAGTGCGGCTCCGTGGTTTCTCGCGGTCTACGCATGCGCCCCGCCGGCTCCGAGAGTGACGCGTGCGCAGTGTGCGGGAGCCGCGCTCCACCCCGCCCGCGCGGCCCCGTGCGCATGCGTAGTAAGCGAGAGCCGCGCCTCCCCCGCCCTCGCAGAGACTCGCGCATGCGCAGTAGTGCCGGAGGGTCTTGGCCCCGCCCATGCTGAGCCTTGCGCATGCATAGTGCCATGGGATGTAATAAATTGTAACTATTTGTTCATTGTTTAAAAGGAGGAATAAGCCGATGGAGGGGGAGGAGGAGGTTTTACAACAACCAGGGTTGAGACATGGTGTCAGACAAATAAATTATGGTAAGCACAAAAGCTTATATGACCCCTTGTGGAACCGGTGTCGGGGCCTTAGCTATCTTGCAGGACTATGAAGAGCTGAAGTAAGCAACAAGTTGCTCAAAGGTCACCAAGAAGGAATTCCTTTGAAAGCAAAAGGATAAAGAAGAAAAGATAAGCAGGCGCCTGTAATCACTCACAGGACAGCATCCCGAAAGGGAGTCAATACAACAGATAAGCAAACACCTGTGATTACTCACAAGGAGAAAAGACAAAATGAAGAGACAGAGGAGGACTATGGCCTTCCTCTCCACGACCACCAGAGCACTTCAGACGACCCCCCCCTTGCAACTCACACATGCGCAAAACGCACCAGGAGATTACAACGCATCCCAAAACTAGCAGACTATAAAAAGGGGACTGTATGTGAAGGAGGTGCGCGCCGTTGGCGGAGCTAAGACTCCCCGGCCACCCAGCGCTGTTTTGCTTGTGACTGCTTACTTAATTAAATAAATTACTGACATGATTTAACGAACTCTCCGTATGAATTAACCTTCAAGAGAGTAACTTATGACAAATATGGTGCCGTGACTCGGATGAAGGCAATGGACTGAAAAGCTCTTCGGAAGGGGAGGCGCCCCGCCGAGTTCGGCGGCCTCTGCCGAGAGCGATTTTCACTCAAGCCCTTCACCGACGAACCCTAAATTAGCCACAAGCAAAAAGGAGCCGGCAACCCCAAGTAATCTTTGTGCACGAAGACCGAATGAAGACTCAGGATTGAGTAAGTATAGGCCGGTGATCCATTCGGTTGGGGTTGGGTATCCCGGAGTACACGTGAGAGACGTCCAGTAAGGACGAAGTGAGTGCGGACCCCTCGGTAGTGCGGTTCCCACGTCCCGCAAGGGACTGGGCCACGAAAAGGGGGAAGCGGTGTGTGTGTGTGTGTGTGTGTGTGTGAAGGTACTCCGGAAGATGGGACAAAAGAAAAGTAAGCCTTCTGGTCCCATGGGTGGGGGAGTTCGTAGCGGAGGCTTACCTCCCATTCACCCGGATAGCCCACTAGGATTGATGATTAAATATTGGGATGATTCCCCTTCTAGGCAGGGAAAAAGTAAAAGTTAAGATGATCTATTATTATATTGAAGTCTGGGGCAACAAACCTATAAAAGGAGAAAGTGTTTTCTGGCCCCTTTGGTTCATTTGAGGACTGGATATGCCAGGCCCTAAATAGTTACGTAAATTCAAAGGAGCTCTTCAGCTTAGAAGAGAGCGAGTATGCACACCTCTGGATAAATCCAGAGGCGAGAACCCTTTTATACCCATTAAAAGAAAAAGGAGGGCGGGGGAAAAAAGAAGCGAGAATTAGAGATCCCAGTATCGCCACCCCCTTATATGCTTCCTCCTATACCTACAGCCCCTTCTCTTCCCGGGCCGACTGAACTTCTGTCCTCGGGGGAGTCGGATGGCGAGGCTAACCCTAGTCCCCAGGGACCAGTGACTAGGAGTCAGACCAGAGCACAGGGGTTAAGTCTCGAAGGAGGACTATATCCACTGCGGGAAATAGCTATGGGAGGACCCCAACCGGGGACGGGATATGTAACCGTCCCCATTAATTCCGGGGACATGAGAGATTTTAAGAAGGAAATGGGAAACCTACTAGAGGACCCACTGGGAGTGGCAGAGTGGGTGGACCAGTTTCTAGGACCAAATATTTACACTTGGGAGGAGCTACAGTCCATCCTGGGAATCCTGTTCACATCTGAGGAAAGAGGGATGATTAGGCGAGCTGGCATGCGAATCTGGGACCAACAACACCAGCAAGGTCCAGCAGCAGATGTTAAGTGGCCGATGCAGTTGCCTAATTGGAATAACCAGGACCCAATCCATCGCAGTCATATGCAAGACTTAAGAACCATTATCATTCAGGGGATAAGGGAATCAGTCCCGAGGGGACAGAATATTAATAAGGCTTTTAATGAACAGCAAGGGCGGGATGAGACCCCGACAGAATGGTTAGAAAGGCTGCGAAAAAGCTTGCAGTTGTATAGTGGCTTAGATCCAGGGACTCCTGTGGGAGGGGCCTTACTTAAAACTCAGTTTGTGGCCAAATCCTGGACGGACATTAGGAAAAAGTTAGAGAAAATAGAGGACTGGCAAGATAAGGGCTTAGATGAACTCCTGAGAGAGGCACAGAAGGCGTATGTTAGAAGAGAGAATGAAAAAGAGAAGAAACAAGTACGGATGATGGTGGCAGCAGTACGGGAAGGTCAAAGAGGAAGGCCTAGGATGGTGCGTGGGAAGCTTGAAAGAGAAGAAGGGAAAGATGGTCAGGGACAAAGAAATGTGATCTGTTTTTATTGTAATAGAAAGGGTCATATTAAGAGGGAATGTCGACAGAGAAAAGAGGATGAGAAGATGTTCAAGGATGAGTAGGGGTGTCAGGGGCTCTATTTGCTGGGGACCCGAGAAAAAAACGAGCCCTTGATAAAATTAAAAGTGGGTCCCCAGCGTGAGGAAATGGAATTCCTCATAGACACAGGGGCTGAAAGATCTACGGTCCAAACCTTACCTTTAGGGTGTAAGGCCTCGGCAGAAAGGGTACAAGTAATTGGGGCAAAAGGAGAACCATTTGGGGTCCCCGTTATAAAAGAAGTATTAATCGAATCAGGTTCCAAGATAGGTGTTGGACCTTTACTTTTTGTACCCGAAGCTGAGTATAACCTGTTAGGTAGAGATTTGATAATAGAATTAGGCATAAGTTTAGAAGTGATAGATAATAGACTACAAATTAAATTGTGTCCTCTCCGAATAGAGGATGAACAAAGCATAAACCCGGAAGTTTGGTACACTCCAGACAGTGTGGGTAAATTGAATATTAAACCTTTTAAGGTAACTGTAACCAACCCGGATGTACCAACGAGAATTAAGCAATATCCCCTGTCCGAAGAGGGCAGGCGGGGATTAAAACCTGAGATTCGGAGGTTACTACAACGGGGGCTATTGGAACCTTGTATGTCCCCTTTTAATACCCCAATATTACCAGTAAGGAAAAAGGATGGCAAATATAGATTGGTGCATGATTTGAGGGAAATCAATAAGAGAACTGTGACTAGGTTCCCAGTAGTAGCGAATCCACATACTCTGTTAAATCAGTTACACCCGGATGATCAATGGTACAGTGTGATAGATTTGAAGGATGCGTTTTGGGCATGTCCTTTGGATGAGAGCAGTAGGGATTATTTTGCCTTTGAATGGGAGGACCCGGATACCCATAGAAAACAACAACTACGATGGACTGTCCTCCCTCAAGGATTTACCGAATCCCCAAATTTATTCGGACAGGCCCTGGAACAGATTCTGCAGGACTATAATAAAGTGCCAGGAGTGACATTAGTACACTATGTGGATGACCTGTTGATAGCAGCAAAGGATGAAGAAGTGGTAAGGCAGGCTAGCGTCCAGTTGTTAAATTTTCTTAGCCTGCAAGGGTTGAAAGTTTCAAAATCAAAGTTGCAGTTTGTAGAGAAGGAGGTAAGATATCTGGGCCATCGATTAAGTGGGGGGACTAAGAGACTGGATCCGGAGAGAATTAGTGGTATCCTGGCTCTGAAGGCCCCAATGACAAAGAGGCAAGTACGGCAACTGTTAGGATTAACTGGGTATTGTCAGCAGTGGATAGAGGATTATAGTAGAGAGGTCAAATTCCTCTACAATAAATTAAATAAGGATGGATTACTTAACTGGACAGAAGACATCTTCTCACAGAGATGTTGAGCCAGATGAATCCCCTCTCGGTGGCAACAGTGAGGCCACATCTGGAATGCAGTGCCCTGTGCAGGGACCATGAGAGCTGCCAGTAAGCTGGAGCAAGTGCAGCAGAGCCCATGAAGGTGGTCAGGGCTGGAGAACACAACCTAGGAGGAAAGGCTGAAGGAGCTGCGTTTGTTCTGTCTTGGGAAAGGATAATGAAGGGGGATCTAAGACAGTGATCCAGCACCCGGAGGAGGCTACGGAGGCAGACTCTTCTTAGAGGTGCTCACTGAAGGCATGAGAGGCAGCTGGCCTGAGGTGCCCCTGGGGCAATTAGGACTGGTAGAAAGGAAACTATTCTTGTGCCTGAGAGTGGTGCAGCCCTGGGAGAGGCTGCAGAGAGGCGGGAGCCCTGTGTCCTTGGAGAGGTTCAAAACAGAGCTGGACAAGGTCCTGAGCAGCCTGCTTTACGTGGAGTTAGCCCTGCCTAGAGCAGAGGGGTGGACTAGAGGCCTGCAAACCTGCTGCCCACCTCAGGCTTTCAGCAATCTGTGATTAAAAGCAGCAAGAACCCATGGAGAAATGACTTTGAAGGCAGAATGCTTCTTGCTGTTGCACTGAAGCAGATCGGAGCTTTCAGGAGGCAGGTGATTTGAGGATAGTGGTGACCCTGGTGTGAGGACACAGCACCGGAGTTTTTCCCTGCCACTGCCATTCTCGACAGGATTTGGTCGTTTCCAAAGAGCAAAGGTTGGCTCAAGCCTGTTGGGTACGTGGGACAGCAGCTCTGCCCTGTGTGCTGCCTGCAGAACCAGCTCCAGATTCAGCAAAGTGCTGCCAGGGGGTGCTTTCCACAGCAGTGCAAAGTCACGGCTTGCATGTCCCTGTGTGAATAGGCATGCGTACCTAGGACGTGATGTTGGTGCCTGTAGCTCTCCTCTGCCACTACCAGTTTGTGGCAGGGATCCCCCTGCCTGCCTTGGCTTGGGCACTGTTTGCGGGCTGCTGAGTGAGGGATTACGGGAGGGGAAATGTGTGGAGACTGAGCGGAGCTTGCTGGCGGATGCAGAGATGTGGGGAATCCTAGTGAGCACAGCTGCCCCTGGCTCAGTTCCCATGCAAGGAAATGGAGAAGAGGGTTGACTGTCTACTCCAGAGGACACACCAAGGAAAGCCATGCTAGAGTAGGGCCACCGCAGGCACGCTTAACGGCTGCTTACCCCAGGCAGCTTGCAAGGGCTGGCACCTATGCAGAGATGGGGAAGCACATGGGGTGCCCCGTCCCCTCTGCAGCCATAGCGTAGGACTACCAGGTGCATGTCCTGTTCTCATCATGTCCCCCATGACCCTGCAGGGGCTAGCAGTTTGCAGTGCTGTATGCAGCTGCGACCATGACTGCACCCCTGGCGCCATGGACATGTTGGACCACAGAGAGATGGGCATGTGCAGGGACAAGTGATCTGTGCAGCACTGCACACTGCGCAGGATCCCATTTGCCAGGAAGTTCAGTGTTGTGTGTTCGTCCTCACAGGGCAGAAGACAGGGCGCTGCGTGCCCAATGCTGGCGGCACCGAGAAGAGCTCTGAAATGCTGGCTTGGTGTCCAGCAGAGGAAGCGAGTGTCGGGTACGGGCCCCAAAGATGGGTCGTGGCACTGGGGAGGAGAGTCCTCTGCTAGGATGGTACATGCACCAAAAGGCTGGCCCATCTTCGAGGTCCCGTTGGACACCAGGGGATGCTCTGGGCGGGACACCTCTGAGGGTGCTCTTGAGAGGTTTGGCCCCTTCAGCAACAGGCCATGGCCTAGGGAGGGGGTGCCATGGCGCAGGGATGCCACTTCCCAATGGCAGCATGGGAGCGGACTCTTGCCCTTTCTGCAGTGACCTGGGACAAGCCTGGGGCAGCGTGGGGCGCGTTGACACAGAGCAAGGGGCCCGCAGGCGTCCTGGGCCATGGCCCGGGCACGGCCCCGCAGCAGGAGGCGCAGCTGCCCTGGGGTGCTGGGCACAGGGGCTACAGCAGGGCCGGAAGCCCCGGGGCCTTGTGCCACGCCGACGCCGGGCCGGCAGACGGCTGGCAGGGAGGCTGCAGCGCGGCCCCAGGGCCCCCATGTCGCAGCACTGTGACCCGGCAACGCAGTCACAATGCTCGCGGCACGAGCAGGGCTATAAGGCGCCTGCGCCCCTGCCGCTCTGCCAGGCTCCGCAGCCGGCTCGCAGCTGGCTGCCGCCCAGGGCCGAGGCTCTCTGCAGGCTGTCCTTGGGCGCAGGCGCACCCACCGCCACGAGGGCAGCAGGGCTCTCGACGACCACCCAGCGCGACGTTGTCGCAGGACTTGCGGGGGCACGGCTGCCTGCACCTCAGGCTGCCAAACGATGGACGTGCTCAGCAGCTGCACCTCCCTTTGGTATGGAGACCTCTTTGTGGCCTTCCTCTGACCTTACTGCCAGCTCTTGCTTCGCACCTTCTCTGCCCTGCTTTGGTGCTCAGAGCACTCCCTACCGTGCCCCGTGCCTCGCAGGCTTGGAAAGTGCCTGTGTCTGCTGCTTCACTCCCTAACACTGCCTAACGCTGCCTCCTGTGCCGGCTGCCTCTTCCCCAACACAAATAGGCACGACCAACCCCTTCCTCCTGCAGCCCTTGACCCCTTCCAGCACCGGCTCTAAGACTGGGTCTTTGGCTTGCCTCAGCCTCAGAAAGACTGTGCATCCTCTTCCTCTTCCGCCTGGCACTCCTCCAAAGACGCACAGAGCAATACCAAGTGACAGCAAGGTTTTCACAGTGTTTTCACTCTCAGGAAAGCAGAGGGAGGTCAGCATCTGCCAGCTCCAGGTCTCTTCTAAGCTGCCTCAGCTGAGCTGACGCAAAGGGGCCAAGGCAAACAGGCTTTCTGCTTTTATTGCTGTACTCGTGTGGCGCTGCTGGGCACAGCTGGCCTGTGCATGCCTCCTGTGGGAAATGGAAGTGACCCCTGCCACCACTGTCAGCAGCCATTCTTGTTCGAGCACAGACTGTGCCCAGGCATTTGCTCAGGGGCAGGCAGCGCGCTGAAGCTCACAGCTGATTCAGCCCTTGTGCACCATCCGATCGTGGAAGGTTTTCTGTTGGAAGAGCTCGCTGGAGGCCCTCCGATCCAATCTGTGCTCCGAGCAGGCTCGGATTCAAAGCCGGATGTAACTTTGGTCTTTCAGAGACCGGAGCAAGCCCTTGGGAGTGGGAGAAGACCCCTCACACGCACCTCAAGCTCCGCAAGGGCTCCAGGCCTTTTCAGCTGGAGATCAGTGGAGAAAGTTAACTCGATGGCCCGCAAAGAGCAAGGGCATCCATTCTCGGAGCCGGAGACCCTTCCAAAGATCCCCATGCCTATCTGCTTTGGCGCCACATGCAGCACCCAGGAAATGCAGGCCATGCAATGCGAAGATGCTCCAAGTGCTCATCATCAGTGTCATAGGTCTCAGGCAACACTCTGGAGCACCCGGCCAGCTGGTCTCCTGCAGGGCCCAGGAAAGAGCTTTTTCCCCCAGGCTCTATCAGGTCTGGTTTTTGCTTTTTTTTCTTCCTTTCTTTTTTCTTTCTTTCTTTTCTTTTCTTTTCTTTTCTTTTTTTTTTTTTTCTTAAATTTTGCCATGCTCTGGAGCCCCTAAAGTGGCTTCAGTTTGAGAGAGAGAGGAAAGGAGCTGGGCAGCGCTGGTGTGCCCCGGTGGGCATGAGAAGAGTCGCAGGGCTGACCGGGAGGCAGGCCTTGCTCACATGCGCAGGGAACAGCCGATCGCCACTTTTGGGGTCAGGAAGGAATTTTCCCCCAGCACAGATTGGCAGCAGTGCCTGGGGGTTTTTCGCCTTCCTCTGCAGCACTGAGCACGGCCCACTCCCAGGGCTCCTCGGAGCCCTTGCAGGCCACTGATTGCCTGCTCTTGCAGCACCAAGACACCAGCTGTGCCCTGCAGCTCTCTCGCTCTCTGCCCTGGGGCAAGCTCAGGCACTTCCATGCATTCCATATGCTTGGGCTGTTCTGCCTTGTGCAAAACAATGTGCGTTTGCAAAGGCTCCGGGCTTGATGCTGCATTAGGAAGCAGCTGCCGCTTGTCAGCTCTCTCTGCATGTAATAAAAGTGCAATGCTTGTAACCTCTGCTGGCTCTGCTGTGTGTGTCGTGTGAGTCGTGGCTGTGGCCTGAGAGCTTTGTCGTGCAGCTGTGTTGTCAGGAAGCGCAGGTACCCTGCTGCCTGCAGGATCTGTTGTGGGGCTTGCAGGGTTGCTCTGCACCACAGGGAGTTTAGCCCAACTCCGCCCCGGTTGCATAACCGGGCTATGACACTGCGCGCGTGTGCAGATTTATTTTGGGGGCCACATTGACTTTGGGGTTCGCTATTTCATTACTCTTCAACTTCAGACCTTCTGGTTGACTGTTTCTCACGGTTATTCTGTGGCTGGAAGCCACCGGATCTGTTCGCTGTTCTTTCTCACAGATTTCCAGGACCTTGTTAGTTACTTATTCGTATTCTGCTTAACACAGCGGTAGTGTTCTAGACACCCAAAAGTTACAGCAGGGACCGTTCCCACCAAGTATCATGTAGTATGGATACAAAAGTTGCAACACAGACCGTTCCCATCAAGTATCCCGTAGTACAGATGCAGCACTCTGGGTCCCAGAGGCGAGGAGATCACTGATAGCGCCTTTTCCTGTCATCCTTCAGAAGGGCTACCAGGAATGGGAGACAAGCCCGCAGAGCTCTGTCCTCACCAAAGTCAAGGGCGTGACACAGTCACCAAGCAAGGTGTGCGATGTTGCGGTGTACATAGCCCACAACCACCCCCCCCCGCCTCCGCTCTCCCCACACACACACACAGCCGAGGTGAGACTCCGACCCGCCTTTCTCCCTTCTCTTCTCTTGTCTTGCTTGCTTTGGGTGGCCTCTTGGAGCAGTAGATGAGCAGCAGACTTTCTGCAAGGGCTTCCCAACTGCTCCTTCATCCAGATGGACCCAGCAAAGGAAGCTGTCGTGTGTGGTGGTCCCGGCTGCCTGCATGGGGACTCCTGTGTTCCCTCCTCCAGGCCCAGCACTGTCCTTGGCTCCCGATGAGGCAACCATAGCTGCGTCCCAGCCACATTGGGACTGCATGTTAGGTCACCTTTGCAGTGCTGTGCGGCAGGCTCAGCGGAGCTTGGCACGTAGCACCGGGCAGGGCCCTGTGGCCTTAGCCAGGCAGGTGCGCCATGCTCTGCCTGCCCTGACAAGCAGCGTCAGGCCTCTGTGGTTTTGGATGTTCAGGGCGGGAGAGGGCACTCTCAGATCAGGTCAGGGGAGGCTCTGACATTCACCTCCTTGTTTGCCAGGGCTATTATTGCCAGCTGCAGCTTCTTGTAGCAGAGGGCAGATCAGCTTTGTATTGCCCCAAAGCTTGCGGGAAACAGATTGGACCTTGCCAGACTCTGCAAGTGAGAAGTGGGAAGAAGAACGTGCCTTTGATGCTGGGCTCCGTCGCGGAGGAGAGGCACTCTCTCAGCTTTTCGTCTTTCGAGGCAACCGCATGACTTTGGTGGGGCACTTTCAGATGTGGCAGCTGCCCCAGGCCTGTTGTGTGGCCAGAGTGGAGATGGCCTGGTGCGCTGGGGCAGGATCTTAGCTTTTTCAAGGGGTGCCATGGGAGAGAGGATGAGTTTGCAGTGGTTTTGGCCAAGTGCTTTTGAAATTACCAAGCTGGTCTGTGGAAGAGCTTGGGCTGGCCTCGAGCATTGCCAGTGTGGACATGGCTTGCAGCCGCCACCCAGCATCACCTGGCCAGTGTGTCAGACCTGCTTGATGGCCTCTCTCGCACAGAGAGTCTCGGAGCCTTCCACTATCCCCAGAAGTCTTCTCACAGAGATGTTGAGCCAGATGAATCCCCTCTCGGTGGCAACAGTGAGGCCACATCTGGAATGCAGTGCCCTGTGCAGGGACCATGAGAGCTGCCAGTAAGCTGGAGCAAGTGCAGCAGAGCCCATGAAGGTGGTCAGGGCTGGAGAACACAACCTAGGAGGAAAGGCTGAAGGAGCTGCGTTTGTTCTGTCTTGGGAAAGGATAATGAAGGGGGATCTAAGACAGTGATCCAGCACCCGGAGGAGGCTACGGAGGCAGACTCTTCTTAGAGGTGCTCAGTGAAGGCATGAGAGGCAGCTGGCCTGAGGTGCCCCTGGGGCAATTAGGACTGGTAGAAAGGAAACTATTCTTGTGCCTGAGAGTGGTGCAGCCCTGGGAGAGGCTGCAGAGAGGCGGGAGCCCTGTGTCCTTGGAGAGGTTCAAAACAGAGCTGGACAAGGTCCTGAGCAGCCTGCTTTACGTGGAGTTAGCCCTGCCTAGAGCAGAGGGGTGGACTAGAGGCCTGCAAACCTGCTGCCCACCTCAGGCTTTCAGCAATCTGTGATTAAAAGCAGCAAGAACCCATGGAGAAATGACTTTGAAGGCAGAATGCTTCTTGCTGTTGCACTGAAGCAGATCGGAGCTTTCAGGAGGCAGGTGATTTGAGGATAGTGGTGACCCTGGTGTGAGGACACAGCACCGGAGTTTTTCCCTGCCACTGCCATTCTCGACAGGATTTGGTCGTTTCCAAAGAGCAAAGGTTGGCTCAAGCCTGTTGGGTACGTGGGACAGCAGCTCTGCCCTGTGTGCTGCCTGCAGAACCAGCTCCAGATTCAGCAAAGTGCTGCCAGGGGGTGCTTTCCACAGCAGTGCAAAGTCACGGCTTGCATGTCCCTGTGTGAATAGGCATGCGTACCTAGGACGTGATGTTGGTGCCTGTAGCTCTCCTCTGCCACTACCAGTTTGTGGCAGGGATCCCCCTGCCTGCCTTGGCTTGGGCACTGTTTGCGGGCTGCTGAGTGAGGGATTACGGGAGGGGAAATGTGTGGAGACTGAGCGGAGCTTGCTGGCGGATGCAGAGATGTGGGGAATCCTAGTGAGCACAGCTGCCCCTGGCTCAGTTCCCATGCAAGGAAATGGAGAAGAGGGTTGACTGTCTACTCCAGAGGACACACCAAGGAAAGCCATGCTAGAGTAGGGCCACCGCAGGCACGCTTAACGGCTGCTTACCCCAGGCAGCTTGCAAGGGCTGGCACCTATGCAGAGATGGGGAAGCACATGGGGTGCCCCGTCCCCTCTGCAGCCATAGCGTAGGACTACCAGGTGCATGTCCTGTTCTCATCATGTCCCCCATGACCCTGCAGGGGCTAGCAGTTTGCAGTGCTGTATGCAGCTGCGACCATGACTGCACCCCTGGCGCCATGGACATGTTGGACCACAGAGAGATGGGCATGTGCAGGGACAAGTGATCTGTGCAGCACTGCACACTGCGCAGGATCCCATTTGCCAGGAAGTTCAGTGTTGTGTGTTCGTCCTCACAGGGCAGAAGACAGGGCGCTGCGTGCCCAATGCTGGCGGCACCGAGAAGAGCTCTGAAATGCTGGCTTGGTGTCCAGCAGAGGAAGCGAGTGTCGGGTACGGGCCCCAAAGATGGGTCGTGGCACTGGGGAGGAGAGTCTTCTGCTAGGATGGTACATGCACCAAAAGGCTGGCCCATCTTCGAGGTCCCGTTGGACACCAGGGGATGCTCTGGGCGGGACACCTCTGAGGGTGCTCTTGAGAGGTTTGGCCCCTTCAGCAACAGGCCATGGCCTAGGGAGGGGGTGCCATGGCGCAGGGATGCCACTTCCCAATGGCAGCATGGGAGCGGACTCTTGCCCTTTCTGCAGTGACCTGGGACAAGCCTGGGGCAGCGTGGGGCGCGTTGACACAGAGCAAGGGGCCGGCAGGCGTCCTGGGCCATGGCCCGGGCACGGCCCCGCAGCAGGAGGCGCAGCTGCCCTGGGGTGCTGGGCACAGGGGCTACAGCAGGGCCGGAAGCCCCGGGGCCTTGTGCCACGCCGACGCCGGGCCGGCAGACGGCTGGCAGGGAGGCTGCAGCGCGGCCCCGGGGCCCCCATGTCGCAGCACTGTGACCCGGCAACGCAGTCACAATGCTCGCGGCACGAGCAGGGCTATAAGGCGCCTGCGCCCCTGCCGCTCTGCCAGGCTCCGCAGCCGGCTCGCAGCTGGCTGCCGCCCAGGGCCGAGGCTCTCTGCAGGCTGTCCTTGGGCGCAGGCGCACCCACCGCCACGAGGGCAGCAGGGCTCTCGACGACCACCCAGCGCGACGTTGTCGCAGGACTTGCGGGGGCACGGCTGCCTGCACCTCAGGCTGCCAAACGATGGACGTGCTCAGCAGCTGCACCTCCCTTTGGTATGGAGACCTCTTTGTGGCCTTCCTCTGACCTTACTGCCAGCTCTTGCTTCGCACCTTCTCTGCCCTGCTTTGGTGCTCAGAGCACTCCCTACCGTGCCCCGTGCCTCGCAGGCTTGGAAAGTGCCTGTGTCTGCTGCTTCACTCCCTAACACTGCCTAACGCTGCCTCCTGTGCCGGCTGCCTCTTCCCCAACACAAATAGGCACGACCAACCCCTTCCTCCTGCAGCCCTTGACCCCTTCCAGCACCGGCTCTAAGACTGGGTCTTTGGCTTGCCTCAGCCTCAGAAAGACTGTGCATCCTCTTCCTCTTCCGCCTGGCACTCCTCCAAAGACGCACAGAGCAATACCAAGTGACAGCAAGGTTTTCACAGTGTTTTCACTCTCAGGAAAGCAGAGGGAGGTCAGCATCTGCCAGCTCCAGGTCTCTTCTAAGCTGCCTCAGCTGAGCTGACCCAAAGGGGCCAAGGCAAACAGGCTTTCTGCTTTTATTGCTGTACTCGTGTGGCGCTGCTGGGCACAGCTGGCCTGTGCATGCCTCCTGTGGGAAATGGAAGTGACCCCTGCCACCACTGTCAGCAGCCATTCTTGTTCGAGCACAGACTGTGCCCAGGCATTTGCTCAGGGGCAGGCAGCGCGCTGAAGCTCACAGCTGATTCAGCCCTTGTGCACCATCCGATCGTGGAAGGTTTTCTGTTGGAAGAGCTCGCTGGAGGCCCTCCGATCCAATCTGTGCTCCGAGCAGGCTCGGATTCAAAGCCGGATGTAACTTTGGTCTTTCAGAGACCGGAGCAAGCCCTTGGGAGTGGGAGAAGACCCCTCACACGCACCTCAAGCTCCGCAAGGGCTCCAGGCCTTTTCAGCTGGAGATCAGTGGAGAAAGTTAACTCGATGGCCCGCAAAGAGCAAGGGCATCCATTCTCGGAGCCGGAGACCCTTCCAAAGATCCCCATGCCTATCTGCTTTGGCGCCACATGCAGCACCCAGGAAATGCAGGCCATGCAATGCGAAGATGCTCCAAGTGCTCATCATCAGTGTCATAGGTCTCAGGCAACACTCTGGAGCACCCGGCCAGCTGGTCTCCTGCAGGGCCCAGGAAAGAGCTTTTTCCCCCAGGCTCTATCAGGTCTGGTTTTTGCTTTTTTTTCTTCCTTTCTTTTTTCTTTCTTTCTTTTCTTTTCTTTTCTTTTCTTTTTTTTTTTTTTCTTAAATTTTGCCATGCTCTGGAGCCCCTAAAGTGGCTTCAGTTTGAGAGAGAGAGGAAAGGAGCTGGGCAGCGCTGGTGTGCCCCGGTGGGCATGAGAAGAGTCGCAGGGCTGACCGGGAGGCAGGCCTTGCTCACATGCGCAGGGAACAGCCGATCGCCACTTTTGGGGTCAGGAAGGAATTTTCCCCCAGCACAGATTGGCAGCAGTGCCTGGGGGTTTTTCGCCTTCCTCTGCAGCACTGAGCACGGCCCACTCCCAGGGCTCCTCGGAGCCCTTGCAGGCCACTGATTGCCTGCTCTTGCAGCACCAAGACACCAGCTGTGCCCTGCAGCTCTCTCGCTCTCTGCCCTGGGGCAAGCTCAGGCACTTCCATGCATTCCATATGCTTGGGCTGTTCTGCCTTGTGCAAAACAATGTGCGTTTGCAAAGGCTCCGGGCTTGATGCTGCATTAGGAAGCAGCTGCCGCTTGTCAGCTCTCTCTGCATGTAATAAAAGTGCAATGCTTGTAACCTCTGCTGGCTCTGCTGTGTGTGTCGTGTGAGTCGTGGCTGTGGCCTGAGAGCTTTGTCGTGCAGCTGTGTTGTCAGGAAGCGCAGGTACCCTGCTGCCTGCAGGATCTGTTGTGGGGCTTGCAGGGTTGCTCTGCACCACAGGGAGTTTAGCCCAACTCCGCCCCGGTTGCATAACCGGGCTATGACACTGCGCGCGTGTGCAGATTTATTTTGGGGGCCACATTGACTTTGGGGTTCGCTATTTCATTACTCTTCAACTTCAGACCTTCTGGTTGACTGTTTCTCACGGTTATTCTGTGGCTGGAAGCCACCGGATCTGTTCGCTGTTCTTTCTCACAGATTTCCAGGACCTTGTTAGTTACTTATTCGTATTCTGCTTAACACAGCGGTAGTGTTCTAGACACCCAAAAGTTACAGCAGGGACCGTTCCCACCAAGTATCATGTAGTATGGATACAAAAGTTGCAACGCAGACCGTTCCCATCAAGTATCCCGTAGTACAGATGCAGCACTCTGGGTCCCAGAGGCGAGGAGATCACTGATAGCGCCTTTTCCTGTCATCCTTCAGAAGGGCTACCAGGAATGGGAGACAAGCCCGCAGAGCTCTGTCCTCACCAAAGTCAAGGGCGTGACACAGTCACCAAGCAAGGTGTGCGATGTTGCGGTGTACATAGCCCACAACCACCCCCCCCGCCTCCACTCTCCCCACACACACACACAGCCGAGGTGAGACTCCGACCCGCCTTTCTCCCTTCTCTTCTCTTGTCTTGCTTGCTTTGGGTGGCCTCTTGGAGCAGTAGATGAGCAGCAGACTTTCTGCAAGGGCTTCCCAACTGCTCCTTCATCCAGATGGACCCAGCAAAGGAAGCTGTCGTGTGTGGTGGTCCCGGCTGCCTGCATGGGGACTCCTGTGTTCCCTCCTCCAGGCCCAGCACTGTCCTTGGCTCCCGATGAGGCAACCATAGCTGCGTCCCAGCCACATTGGGACTGCATGTTAGGTCACCTTTGCAGTGCTGTGCGGCAGGCTCAGCGGAGCTTGGCACGTAGCACCGGGCAGGGCCCTGTGGCCTTAGCCAGGCAGGTGCGCCATGCTCTGCCTGCCCTGACAAGCAGCGTCAGGCCTCTGTGGTTTTGGATGTTCAGGGCGGGAGAGGGCACTCTCAGATCAGGTCAGGGGAGGCTCTGACATTCACCTCCTTGTTTGCCAGGGCTATTATTGCCAGCTGCAGCTTCTTGTAGCAGAGGGCAGATCAGCTTTGTATTGCCCCAAAGCTTGCGGGAAACAGATTGGACCTTGCCAGACTCTGCAAGTGAGAAGTGGGAAGAAGAACGTGCCTTTGATGCTGGGCTCCGTCGCGGAGGAGAGGCACTCTCTCAGCTTTTCGTCTTTCGAGGCAACCGCATGACTTTGGTGGGGCACTTTCAGATGTGGCAGCTGCCCCAGGCCTGTTGTGTGGCCAGAGTGGAGATGGCCTGGTGCGCTGGGGCAGGATCTTAGCTTTTTCAAGGGGTGCCATGGGAGAGAGGATGAGTTTGCAGTGGTTTTGGCCAAGTGCTTTTGAAATTACCAAGCTGGTCTGTGGAAGAGCTTGGGCTGGCCTCGAGCATTGCCAGTGTGGACATGGCTTGCAGCCGCCACCCAGCATCACCTGGCCAGTGTGTCAGACCTGCTTGATGGCCTCTCTCGCACAGAGAGTCTCGGAGCCTTCCACTATCCCCAGAAGTCTTCTCACAGAGATGTTGAGCCAGATGAATCCCCTCTCGGTGGCAACAGTGAGGCCACATCTGGAATGCAGTGCCCTGTGCAGGGACCATGAGAGCTGCCAGTAAGCTGGAGCAAGTGCAGCAGAGCCCATGAAGGTGGTCAGGGCTGGAGAACACAACCTAGGAGGAAAGGCTGAAGGAGCTGCGTTTGTTCTGTCTTGGGAAAGGATAATGAAGGGGGATCTAAGACAGTGATCCAGCACCCGGAGGAGGCTACGGAGGCAGACTCTTCTTAGAGGTGCTCAGTGAAGGCATGAGAGGCAGCTGGCCTGAGGTGCCCCTGGGGCAATTAGGACTGGTAGAAAGGAAACTATTCTTGTGCCTGAGAGTGGTGCAGCCCTGGGAGAGGCTGCAGAGAGGCGGGAGCCCTGTGTCCTTGGAGAGGTTCAAAACAGAGCTGGACAAGGTCCTGAGCAGCCTGCTTTACGTGGAGTTAGCCCTGCCTAGAGCAGAGGGGTGGACTAGAGGCCTGCAAACCTGCTGCCCACCTCAGGCTTTCAGCAATCTGTGATTAAAAGCAGCAAGAACCCATGGAGAAATGACTTTGAAGGCAGAATGCTTCTTGCTGTTGCACTGAAGCAGATCGGAGCTTTCAGGAGGCAGGTGATTTGAGGATAGTGGTGACCCTGGTGTGAGGACACAGCACCGGAGTTTTTCCCTGCCACTGCCATTCTCGACAGGATTTGGTCGTTTCCAAAGAGCAAAGGTTGGCTCAAGCCTGTTGGGTACGTGGGACAGCAGCTCTGCCCTGTGTGCTGCCTGCAGAACCAGCTCCAGATTCAGCAAAGTGCTGCCAGGGGGTGCTTTCCACAGCAGTGCAAAGTCACGGCTTGCATGTCCCTGTGTGAATAGGCATGCGTACCTAGGACGTGATGTTGGTGCCTGTAGCTCTCCTCTGCCACTACCAGTTTGTGGCAGGGATCCCCCTGCCTGCCTTGGCTTGGGCACTGTTTGCGGGCTGCTGAGTGAGGGATTACGGGAGGGGAAATGTGTGGAGACTGAGCGGAGCTTGCTGGCGGATGCAGAGATGTGGGGAATCCTAGTGAGCACAGCTGCCCCTGGCTCAGTTCCCATGCAAGGAAATGGAGAAGAGGGTTGACTGTCTACTCCAGAGGACACACCAAGGAAAGCCATGCTAGAGTAGGGCCACCGCAGGCACGCTTAACGGCTGCTTACCCCAGGCAGCTTGCAAGGGCTGGCACCTATGCAGAGATGGGGAAGCACATGGGGTGCCCCGTCCCCTCTGCAGCCATAGCGTAGGACTACCAGGTGCATGTCCTGTTCTCATCATGTCCCCCATGACCCTGCAGGGGCTAGCAGTTTGCAGTGCTGTATGCAGCTGCGACCATGACTGCACCCCTGGCGCCATGGACATGTTGGACCACAGAGAGATGGGCATGTGCAGGGACAAGTGATCTGTGCAGCACTGCACACTGCGCAGGATCCCATTTGCCAGGAAGTTCAGTGTTGTGTGTTCGTCCTCACAGGGCAGAAGACAGGGCGCTGCGTGCCCAATGCTGGCGGCACCGAGAAGAGCTCTGAAATGCTGGCTTGGTGTCCAGCAGAGGAAGCGAGTGTCGGGTACGGGCCCCAAAGATGGGTCGTGGCACTGGGGAGGAGAGTCTTCTGCTAGGATGGTACATGCACCAAAAGGCTGGCCCATCTTCGAGGTCCCGTTGGACACCAGGGGATGCTCTGGGCGGGACACCTCTGAGGGTGCTCTTGAGAGGTTTGGCCCCTTCAGCAACAGGCCATGGCCTAGGGAGGGGGTGCCATGGCGCAGGGATGCCACTTCCCAATGGCAGCATGGGAGCGGACTCTTGCCCTTTCTGCAGTGACCTGGGACAAGCCTGGGGCAGCGTGGGGCGCGTTGACACAGAGCAAGGGGCCGGCAGGCGTCCTGGGCCATGGCCCGGGCACGGCCCCGCAGCAGGAGGCGCAGCTGCCCTGGGGTGCTGGGCACAGGGGCTACAGCAGGGCCGGAAGCCCCGGGGCCTTGTGCCACGCCGACGCCGGGCCGGCAGACGGCTGGCAGGGAGGCTGCAGCGCGGCCCCGGGGCCCCCATGTCGCAGCACTGTGACCCGGCAACGCAGTCACAATGCTCGCGGCACGAGCAGGGCTATAAGGCGCCTGCGCCCCTGCCGCTCTGCCAGGCTCCGCAGCCGGCTCGCAGCTGGCTGCCGCCCAGGGCCGAGGCTCTCTGCAGGCTGTCCTTGGGCGCAGGCGCACCCACCGCCACGAGGGCAGCAGGGCTCTCGACGACCACCCAGCGCGACGTTGTCGCAGGACTTGCGGGGGCACGGCTGCCTGCACCTCAGGCTGCCAAACGATGGACGTGCTCAGCAGCTGCACCTCCCTTTGGTATGGAGACCTCTTTGTGGCCTTCCTCTGACCTTACTGCCAGCTCTTGCTTCGCACCTTCTCTGCCCTGCTTTGGTGCTCAGAGCACTCCCTACCGTGCCCCGTGCCTCGCAGGCTTGGAAAGTGCCTGTGTCTGCTGCTTCACTCCCTAACACTGCCTAACGCTGCCTCCTGTGCCGGCTGCCTCTTCCCCAACACAAATAGGCACGACCAACCCCTTCCTCCTGCAGCCCTTGACCCCTTCCAGCACCGGCTCTAAGACTGGGTCTTTGGCTTGCCTCAGCCTCAGAAAGACTGTGCATCCTCTTCCTCTTCCGCCTGGCACTCCTCCAAAGACGCACAGAGCAATACCAAGTGACAGCAAGGTTTTCACAGTGTTTTCACTCTCAGGAAAGCAGAGGGAGGTCAGCATCTGCCAGCTCCAGGTCTCTTCTAAGCTGCCTCAGCTGAGCTGACCCAAAGGGGCCAAGGCAAACAGGCTTTCTGCTTTTATTGCTGTACTCGTGTGGCGCTGCTGGGCACAGCTGGCCTGTGCATGCCTCCTGTGGGAAATGGAAGTGACCCCTGCCACCACTGTCAGCAGCCATTCTTGTTCGAGCACAGACTGTGCCCAGGCATTTGCTCAGGGGCAGGCAGCGCGCTGAAGCTCACAGCTGATTCAGCCCTTGTGCACCATCCGATCGTGGAAGGTTTTCTGTTGGAAGAGCTCGCTGGAGGCCCTCCGATCCAATCTGTGCTCCGAGCAGGCTCGGATTCAAAGCCGGATGTAACTTTGGTCTTTCAGAGACCGGAGCAAGCCCTTGGGAGTGGGAGAAGACCCCTCACACGCACCTCAAGCTCCGCAAGGGCTCCAGGCCTTTTCAGCTGGAGATCAGTGGAGAAAGTTAACTCGATGGCCCGCAAAGAGCAAGGGCATCCATTCTCGGAGCCGGAGACCCTTCCAAAGATCCCCATGCCTATCTGCTTTGGCGCCACATGCAGCACCCAGGAAATGCAGGCCATGCAATGCGAAGATGCTCCAAGTGCTCATCATCAGTGTCATAGGTCTCAGGCAACACTCTGGAGCACCCGGCCAGCTGGTCTCCTGCAGGGCCCAGGAAAGAGCTTTTTCCCCCAGGCTCTATCAGGTCTGGTTTTTGCTTTTTTTTCTTCCTTTCTTTTTTCTTTCTTTCTTTTCTTTTCTTTTCTTTTCTTTTTTTTTTTTTTCTTAAATTTTGCCATGCTCTGGAGCCCCTAAAGTGGCTTCAGTTTGAGAGAGAGAGGAAAGGAGCTGGGCAGCGCTGGTGTGCCCCGGTGGGCATGAGAAGAGTCGCAGGGCTGACCGGGAGGCAGGCCTTGCTCACATGCGCAGGGAACAGCCGATCGCCACTTTTGGGGTCAGGAAGGAATTTTCCCCCAGCACAGATTGGCAGCAGTGCCTGGGGGTTTTTCGCCTTCCTCTGCAGCACTGAGCACGGCCCACTCCCAGGGCTCCTCGGAGCCCTTGCAGGCCACTGATTGCCTGCTCTTGCAGCACCAAGACACCAGCTGTGCCCTGCAGCTCTCTCGCTCTCTGCCCTGGGGCAAGCTCAGGCACTTCCATGCATTCCATATGCTTGGGCTGTTCTGCCTTGTGCAAAACAATGTGCGTTTGCAAAGGCTCCGGGCTTGATGCTGCATTAGGAAGCAGCTGCCGCTTGTCAGCTCTCTCTGCATGTAATAAAAGTGCAATGCTTGTAACCTCTGCTGGCTCTGCTGTGTGTGTCGTGTGAGTCGTGGCTGTGGCCTGAGAGCTTTGTCGTGCAGCTGTGTTGTCAGGAAGCGCAGGTACCCTGCTGCCTGCAGGATCTGTTGTGGGGCTTGCAGGGTTGCTCTGCACCACAGGGAGTTTAGCCCAACTCCGCCCCGGTTGCATAACCGGGCTATGACACTGCGCGCGTGTGCAGATTTATTTTGGGGGCCACATTGACTTTGGGGTTCGCTATTTCATTACTCTTCAACTTCAGACCTTCTGGTTGACTGTTTCTCACGGTTATTCTGTGGCTGGAAGCCACCGGATCTGTTCGCTGTTCTTTCTCACAGATTTCCAGGACCTTGTTAGTTACTTATTCGTATTCTGCTTAACACAGCGGTAGTGTTCTAGACACCCAAAAGTTACAGCAGGGACCGTTCCCACCAAGTATCATGTAGTATGGATACAAAAGTTGCAACGCAGACCGTTCCCATCAAGTATCCCGTAGTACAGATGCAGCACTCTGGGTCCCAGAGGCGAGGAGATCACTGATAGCGCCTTTTCCTGTCATCCTTCAGAAGGGCTACCAGGAATGGGAGACAAGCCCGCAGAGCTCTGTCCTCACCAAAGTCAAGGGCGTGACACAGTCACCAAGCAAGGTGTGCGATGTTGCGGTGTACATAGCCCACAACCACCCCCCCCGCCTCCACTCTCCCCACACACACACACAGCCGAGGTGAGACTCCGACCCGCCTTTCTCCCTTCTCTTCTCTTGTCTTGCTTGCTTTGGGTGGCCTCTTGGAGCAGTAGATGAGCAGCAGACTTTCTGCAAGGGCTTCCCAACTGCTCCTTCATCCAGATGGACCCAGCAAAGGAAGCTGTCGTGTGTGGTGGTCCCGGCTGCCTGCATGGGGACTCCTGTGTTCCCTCCTCCAGGCCCAGCACTGTCCTTGGCTCCCGATGAGGCAACAATAGCTGCGTCCCAGACACATTGGGACTGCATGTTAGGTCACCTTTGCAGTGCTGTGCGGCAGGCTCAGCGGAGCTTGGCACGTAGCACCGGGCAGGGCCCTGTGGCCTTAGCCAGGCAGGTGCGCCATGCTCTGCCTGCCCTGACAAGCAGCGTCAGGCCTCTGTGGTTTTGGATGTTCAGGGCGGGAGAGGGCACTCTCAGATCAGGTCAGGGGAGGCTCTGACATTCACCTCCTTGTTTGCCAGGGCTATTATTGCCAGCTGCAGCTTCTTGTAGCAGAGGGCAGATCAGCTTTGTATTGCCCCAAAGCTTGCGGGAAACAGATTGGACCTTGCCAGACTCTGCAAGTGAGAAGTGGGAAGAAGAACGTGCCTTTGATGCTGGGCTCCGTCGCGGAGGAGAGGCACTCTCTCAGCTTTTCGTCTTTCGAGGCAACCGCATGACTTTGGTGGGGCACTTTCAGATGTGGCAGCTGCCCCAGGCCTGTTGTGTGGCCAGAGTGGAGATGGCCTGGTGCGCTGGGGCAGGATCTTAGCTTTTTCAAGGGGTGCCATGGGAGAGAGGATGAGTTTGCAGTGGTTTTGGCCAAGTGCTTTTGAAATTACCAAGCTGGTCTGTGGAAGAGCTTGGGCTGGCCTCGAGCATTGCCAGTGTGGACATGGCTTGCAGCCGCCACCCAGCATCACCTGGCCAGTGTGTCAGACCTGCTTGATGGCCTCTCTCGCACAGAGAGTCTCGGAGCCTTCCACTATCCCCAGCAGTCTTCTCACAGAGATGTTGAGCCAGATGAATCCCCTCTCGGTGGCAACAGTGAGGCCACATCTGGAATGCAGTGCCCTGTGCAGGGACCATGAGAGCTGCCAGTAAGCTGGAGCAAGTGCAGCAGAGCCCATGAAGGTGGTCAGGGCTGGAGAACACAACCTAGGAGGAAAGGCTGAAGGAGCTGCGTTTGTTCTGTCTTGGGAAAGGATAATGAAGGGGGATCTAAGACAGTGATCCAGCACCCGGAGGAGGCTACGGAGGCAGACTCTTCTTAGAGGTGCTCACTGAAGGCATGAGAGGCAGCTGGCCTGAGGTGCCCCTGGGGCAATTAGGACTGGTAGAAAGGAAACTATTCTTGTGCCTGAGAGTGGTGCAGCCCTGGGAGAGGCTGCAGAGAGGCGGGAGCCCTGTGTCCTTGGAGAGGTTCAAAACAGAGCTGGACAAGGTCCTGAGCAGCCTGCTTTACGTGGAGTTAGCCCTGCCTAGAGCAGAGGGGTGGACTAGAGGCCTGCAAACCTGCTGCCCACCTCAGGCTTTCAGCAATCTGTGATTAAAAGCAGCAAGAACCCATGGAGAAATGACTTTGAAGGCAGAATGCTTCTTGCTGTTGCACTGAAGCAGATCGGAGTTTTCAGGAGGCAGGTGATTTGAGGATAGTGGTGACCCTGGTGTGAGGACACAGCACCGGAGTTTTTCCCTGCCACTGCCATTCTCGACAGGATTTGGTCGTTTCCAAAGAGCAAAGGTTGGCTCAAGCCTGTTGGGTACGTGGGACAGCAGCTCTGCCCTGTGTGCTGCCTGCAGAACCAGCTCCAGATTCAGCAAAGTGCTGCCAGGGGGTGCTTTCCACAGCAGTGCAAAGTCACGGCTTGCATGTCCCTGTGTGAATAGGCATGTGTACCTAGGACGTGATGTTGGTGCCTGTAGCTCTCCTCTGCCACTACCAGTTTGTGGCAGGGATCCCCCTGCCTGCCTTGGCTTGGGCACTGTTTGCGGGCTGCTGAGTGAGGGATTATGGGAGGGGAAATGTGTGGAGACTGAGCGGAGCTTGCTGGCGGATGCAGAGATTTGGGGAATCCTAGTGAGCACAGCTGCCCCTGGCTCAGTTCCCATGCAAGGAAATGGAGAAGAGGGTTGACTGTCTACTCCAGAGGACACACCAAGGAAAGCCATGCTAGAGTAGGGCCACCGCAGGCACGCTTAACGGCTGCTTACCCCAGGCAGCTTGCAAGGGCTGGCACCTATGCAGAGATGGGGAAGCACATGGGGTGCCCCGTCCCCTCTGCAGCCATAGCGTAGGACTACCAGGTGCATGTCCTGTTCTCATCATGTCCCCCATGACCCTGCAGGGGCTAGCAGTTTGCAGTGCTGTATGCAGCTGCGACCATGACTGCACCCCTGGCGCCATGGACATGTTGGACCACAGAGAGATGGGCATGTGCAGGGACAAGTGATCTGTGCAGCACTGCACACTGCGCAGGATCCCATTTGCCAGGAAGTTCAGTGTTGTGTGTTCGTCCTCACAGGGCAGAAGACAGGGCGCTGCGTGCCCAATGCTGGCGGCACCGAGAAGAGCTCTGAAATGCTGGCTTGGTGTCCAGCAGAGGAAGCGAGTGTCGGGTACGGGCCCCAAAGATGGGTCGTGGCACTGGGGAGGAGAGTCCTCTGCTAGGATGGTACATGCACCAAAAGGCTGGCCCATCTTCGAGGTCCCGCTGGACACCAGGGGATGCTCTGGGCGGGACACCTCTGAGGGTGCTCTTGAGAGGTTTGGCCCCTTCAGCAACAGGCCATGGCCTAGGGAGGGGGTGCCATGGCGCAGGGATGCCACTTCCCAATGGCAGCATGGGAGCGGACTCTTGCCCTTTCTGCAGTGACCTGGGACAAGCCTGGGGCAGCGTGGGGCGCGTTGACACAGAGCAAGGGGCCTGCAGGCGTCCTGGGCCATGGCCCGGGCACGGCCCCGCAGCAGGAGGCGCAGCTGCCCTGGGGTGCTGGGCACAGGGGCTGCAGCAGGGCCGGCAGCCCCGGGGCCTTGTGCCACGCTGACGCCGGGCCGGCAGACGGCTGGCAGGGAGGCTGCAGCGCGGCCCCAGGGCCCCCATGTCGCAGCACTGTGACCCGGCAGCGCAGTCACAACGCTCGCGGCACGAGCAGGGCTATAAGGCGCCCGCGCCCCTGCCGCTCTGCCAGGCTCCGCAGCCGGCTCGCAGCTGGCTGCCGCCCAGGGCCGAGGCTCTCTGCAGGCTGTCCTTGGGCGCAGGCGCACCCACCGCCACGAGGGCAGCAGGGCTCTCGACGACCACCCAGCGCGACGTTGTCGCAGGACTTGCGGGGGCACGGCTGCCTGCACCTCAGGCTGCCAAACAATGGACGTGCTCAGCAGCTGCACCTCCCTTTGGTATGGAGACCTCTTTGTGGCCTTCGTCTGACCTTACTGCCAGCTCTTGCTTCGCACCTTCTCTGCCCTGCTTTGGTGCTCAGAGCACTCCCTACCGTGCCCCGTGCCTCGCAGGCTTGGAAAGTGCCTGTGTCTGCTGCTTCACTCCCTAACACTGCCTAACGCTGCCTCCTGTGCCGGCTGCCTCTTCCCCAGCACAAATAGGCACGACCAACCCCTTCCTCCTGCAGCCCTTGACCCCTTCCAGCACCGGCTCTAAGACTGGGTCTTTGGCTTGCCTCAGCCTCAGAAAGACTGTGCATCCTCTTCCTCTTCCGCCTGGCACTCCTCCAAAGACGCACAGAGCAATACCAAGTGACAGCAAGGTTTTCACAGTGTTTTCACTCTCAGGAAAGCAGAGGGAGGTCAGCATCTGCCAGCTCCAGGTCTCTTCTAAGCTGCCTCAGCTGAGCTGACCCAAAGGGGCCAAGGCAAACAGGCTTTCTGCTTTTATTGCTGTACTCGTGTGGCGCTGCTGGGCACAGCTGGCCTGTGCATGCCTCCTGTGGGAAATGGAAGTGACCCCTGCCACCACTGTCAGCAGCCATTCTTGTTCGAGCACAGACTGTGCCCAGGCATTTGCTCAGGGGCAGGCAGCGCGCTGAAGCTCACAGCTGATTCAGCCCTTGTGCACCATCCGATCGTGGAAGGTTTTCTGTTGGAAGAGCTCGCTGGAGGCCCTCCGATCCAATCTGTGCTCCGAGCAGGCTCGGATTCAAAGCCGGATGTAACTTTGGTCTTTCAGAGACCGGAGCAAGCCCTTGGGAGTGGGAGAAGACCCCTCACACGCACCTCAAGCTCCGCAAGGGCTCCAGGCCTTTTCAGCTGGAGATCAGTGGAGAAAGTTAACTCGATGGCCCGCAAAGAGCAAGGGCATCCATTCTCGGAGCCGGAGACCCTTCCAAAGATCCCCATGCCTATCTGCTTTGGCGCCACATGCAGCACCCAGGAAATGCAGGCCATGCAATGCGAAGATGCTCCAAGTGCTCATCATCAGTGTCATAGGTCTCAGGCAACACTCTGGAGCACCCGGCCAGCTGGTCTCCTGCAGGGCCCAGGAAAGAGCTTTTTCCCCCAGGCTCTATCAGGTCTGGTTTTTGCTTTTTTTTCTTCCTTTCTTTTTTCTTTCTTTCTTTTCTTTTCTTTTCTTTTCTTTTTTTTTTTTTTTTCTTAAATTTTGCCATGCTCTGGAGCCCCTAAAGTGGCTTCAGTTTGAGAGAGAGAGGAAAGGAGCTGGGCAGTGCTGGTGTGCCCGGTGGGCATGAGAAGCGTCCCAGGGCTGGCCGGGAGGCAGGCCTTGCTCACATGCGCAGGGAACAGCCGATCGCCACTTTTGGGGTCAGGAAGGAATTTTCCCCCAGCACAGATTGGCAGCAGTGCCTGGGGGTTTTTCGCCTTCCTCTGCAGCACTGAGCACGGCCCACTCCCAGGGCTCCTCGGAGCCCTTGCAGGCCACTGATTGCCTGCTCTTGCAGCACCAAGACACCAGCTGTGCCCTGCAGCTCTCTCGCTCTCTGCCCTGGGGCAAGCTCAGGCACTTCCATGCATTCCATATGCTTGGGCTGTTCTGCCTTGTGCAAAACAATGTGCGTTTGCAAAGGCTCCGGGCTTGATGCTGCATTAGGAAGCAGCTGCCGCTTGTCAGCTCTCTCTGCATGTAATAAAAGTGCAATGCTTGTAACCTCTGCTGGCTCTGCTGTGTGTGTTGTGTGAGTCGTGGCTGTGGCCTGAGAGCTTTGTCGTGCAGCTGTGTTGTCAGGAAGCGCAGGTACCCTGCTGCCTGCAGGATCTGTTGTGGGGCTTGCAGGGTTGCTCTGCACCACAGGGAGTTTAGCCCAACTCCGCCCCGGTTGCATAACCGGGCTATGACACTGCGCGCGTGTGCAGATTTATTTTGGGGGCCACATTGACTTTGGGGTTCGCTATTTCGTTACTCTTCAACTTCAGACCTTCTGGTTGACTGTTTCTCACGGTTATTCTGTGGCTGGAAGCCACCGGATCTGTTCGCTGTTCTTTCTCACAGATTTCCAGGACGTTGTTAGTTACTTATTCATATTCTGCTTAACACAGCGGTAGTGTTCTAGACACCCAAAAGTTACAGCAGGGACCGTTCCCACCAAGTATCATGTAGTATGGATACAAAAGTTGCAACACAGACCGTTCCCATCAAGTATCCCGTAGTACAGATGCAGCACTCTGGGTCCCAGAGGCGAGGAGATCACTGATAGCGCCTTTTCCTGTCATCCTTCAGAAGGGCTACCAGGAATGGGAGACAAGCCCGCAGAGCTCTGTCCTCACCAAAGTCAAGGGCGTGACACAGTCACCAAGCAAGGTGTGCGATGTTGCAGTGTACATAGCCCACAACCACCCCGCCCCCCGCCTCCGCTCTCCCCACACACACACACACGGCCGAGGTGAGGCTCCGACCCGCCTTTCTCCCTTCTCTTCTCTTGTCTTGCTTGCTTTGGGTGGCCTCTTGGAGCAGTAGATGAGCAGCAGACTTTCTGCAAGGGCTTCCCAACTGCTCCTTCATCCAGATGGACCCAGCAAAGGAAGCTGTCGTGTGTGGTGGTCCCCGCTGCCTGCATGGGGACTCCTGTTTTCCCTCCTCCAGGCCCAGCACTGTCCTTGGCTCCCGATGAGGCAACCATAGCTGCGTCCCAGACACATTGGGACTGCATGTTAGGTCACCTTTGCAGTGCTGTGCGGCAGGCTCAGCGGAGCTTGGCACGTAGCACCGGGCAGGGCCCTGTGGCCTTAGCCAGGCAGGTGCGCCATGCTCTGCCTGCCCTGACAAGCAGCGTCAGGCCTCTGTGGTTTTGGATGTTCAGGGCGGGAGAGGGCACTCTCAGATCAGGTCAGGGGAGGCTCTGACATTCACCTCCTTGTTTGCCAGGGCTATTATTGCCAGCTGCAGCTTCTTGTAGCAGAGGGCAGATCAGCTTTGTATTGCCCCAAAGCTTGCGGGAAACAGATTGGACCTTGCCAGACTCTGCAAGTGAGAAGTGGGAAGAAGAACGTGCCTTTGATGCTGGGCTCCGTCGAGGAGGAGAGGCACTCTCTCAGCTTTTCGTCTTTCGAGGCAACCGCATGACTTTGGAGGGGCACTTTCAGATGTGGCAGCTGCCTCAGGCCTGTTGTGTGGCCAGAGAGGAGATGGCCTGGTGCGCTGGGGCAGGATCTTAGCTTTTTCAAGGGGTGCCATGAGAGAGAGGATGAGTTTGCAGTGGTTTTGGCCAAGTGCTTTTGAAATTACCAAGCTGGTCTGTGGAAGAGCTTGGGCTGGCCTCGAGCATTGCCAGTGTGGACATGGCTTGCAGCCGCCACCCAGCATCACCTGGCCAGTGTGTCAGACCTGCTTGATGGCCTCTCTCGCACAGAGAGTCTCGGAGCCTTCCACTATCCCCAGAAGTCTTCTCACAGAGATGTTGAGCCAGATGAATCCCCTCTCGGTGGCAACAGTGAGGCCACATCTGGAATGCAGTGCCCTGTGCAGGGACCATGAGAGCTGCCAGTAAGCTGGAGCAAGTGCAGCAGAGCCCATGAAGGTGGTCAGGGCTGGAGAACACAACCTAGGAGGAAAGGCTGAAGGAGCTGCGTTTGTTCTGTCTTGGGAAAGGATAATGAAGGGGGATCTAAGACAGTGATCCAGCACCCGGAGGAGGCTACGGAGGCAGACTCTTCTTAGAGGTGCTCACTGAAGGCATGAGAGGCAGCTGGCCTGAGGTGCCCCTGGGGCAATTAGGACTGGTAGAAAGGAAACTATTCTTGTGCCTGAGAGTGGTGCAGCCCTGGGAGAGGCTGCAGAGAGGCGGGAGCCCTGTGTCCTTGGAGAGATTCAAAACAGAGCTGGACAAGGTCCTGAGCAGCCTGCTTTACGTGGAGTTAGCCCTGCCTAGAGCAGAGGGGTGGACTAGAGGCCTGCAAACCTGCTGCCCACCTCAGGCTTTCAGCAATCTGTGATTAAAAGCAGCAAGAACCCATGGAGAAATGACTTTGAAGGCAGAATGCTTCTTGCTGTTGCACTGAAGCAGATCGGAGCTTTCAGGAGGCAGGTGATTTGGGGATAGTGGTGACCCTGGTGTGAGGACACAGCACCGGAGTTTTTCCCTGCCACTGCCATTCTCGACAGGATTTGGTCGTTTCCAAAGAGCAAAGGTTGGCTCAAGCCTGTTGGGTACGTGGGACAGCAGCTCTGCCCTGTGTGCTGCCTGCAGAACCAGCTCCAGATTCAGCAAAGTGCTGCCAGGGGGTGCTTTCCACAGCAGTGCAAAGTCACGGCTTGCATGTCCCTGTGTGAATAGGCATGTGTACCTAGGACGTGATGTTGGTGCCTGTAGCTCTCCTCTGCCACTACCAGTTTGTGGCAGGGATCCCCCTGCCTGCCTTGGCTTGGGCACTGTTTGCGGGCTGCTGAGTGAGGGATTACGGGAGGGGAAATGTGTGGAGACTGAGCGGAGCTTGCTGGCGGATGCAGAGATGTGGGGAATCCTAGTGAGCACAGCTGCCCCTGGCTCAGTTCCCATGCAAGGAAATGGAGAAGAGGGTTGACTGTCTACTCCAGAGGACACACCAAGGAAAGCCATGCTAGAGTAGGGCCACCGCAGGCACGCTTAACGGCTGCTTACCCCAGGCAGCTTGCAAGGGCTGGCACCTATGCACAGATGGGGAAGCACATGGGGTGCCCCGTCCCCTCTGCAGCCATAGCGTAGGACTACCAGGTGCATGTCCTGTTCTCATCATGTCCCCCATGACCCTGCAGGGGCTAGCAGTTTGCAGTGCTGTATGCAGCTGCGACCATGACTGCACCCCTGGCGCCATGGACATGTTGGACCACAGAGAGATGGGCATGTGCAGGGACAAGTGATCTGTGCAGCACTGCACACTGCGCAGGATCCCATTTGCCAGGAAGTTCAGTGTTGTGTGTTCGTCCTCACAGGGCAGAAGACAGGGCGCTGCGTGCCCAATGCTGGCGGCACCGAGAAGAGCTCTGAAATGCTGGCTTGGTGTCCAGCAGAGGAAGCGAGTGTCGGGTACGGGCCCCAAAGATGGGTCGTGGCACTGGGGAGGAGAGTCCTCTGCTAGGATGGTACATGCACCAAAAGGCTGGCCCATCTTCGAGGTCCCGTTGGACACCAGGGGATGCTCTGGGCGGGACACCTCTGAGGGTGCTCTTGAGAGGTTTGGCCCCTTCAGCAACAGGCCATGGCCTAGGGAGGGGGTGCCATGGCGCAGGGATGCCACTTCCCAATGGCAGCATGGGAGCGGACTCTTGCCCTTTCTGCAGTGACCTGGGACAAGCCTGGGGCAGCGTGGGGCGCGTTGACACAGAGCAAGGGGCCTGCAGGCGTCCTGGGCCATGGCCCGGGCACGGCCCCGCAGCAGGAGGCGCAGCTGCCCTGGGGTGCTGGGCACAGGGGCTACAGCAGGGCCGGAAGCCCCGGGGCCTTGTGCCACGCCGACGCCGGGCCGGCAGACGGCTGGCAGGGAGGCTGCAGCGCGGCCCCGGGGCCCCCATGTCGCAGCACTGTGACCTGGCAGCGCAGTCACAATGCTCGCGGCACGAGCAGGGCTATAAGGCGCCTGCGCCCCTGCCGCTCTGCCAGGCTCCGCAGCCGGCTCGCAGCTGGCTGCCGCCCAGGGCCGAGGCTCTCTGCAGGCTGTCCTTGGGCGCAGGCGCACCCACCGCCACGAGGGCAGCAGGGCTCTCGACGACCACCCAGCGCGACGTTGTCGCAGGACTTGCGGGGGCACGGCTGCCTGCACCTCAGGCTGCCAAACGATGGACGTGCTCAGCAGCTGCACCTCCCTTTGGTATGGAGACCTCTTTGTGGCCTTCGTCTGACCTTACTGCCAGCTCTTGCTTCGCACCTTCTCTGCCCTGCTTTGGTGCTCAGAGCACTCCCTACTGTGCCCCGTGCCTCGCAGGCTTGGAAAGTGCCTGTGTCTGCTGCTTCACTCCCTAACACTGCCTAACGCTGCCTCCTGTGCCGGCTGCCTCTTCCCCAACACAAATAGGCACGACCAACCCCTTCCTCCTGCAGCCCTTGACCCCTTCCAGCACCGGCTCTAAGACTGGGTCTTTGGCTTGCCTCAGCCTCAGAAAGACTGTGCATCCTCTTCCTCTTCCGCCTGGCACTCCTCCAAAGACGCACAGAGCAATACCAAGTGACAGCAAGGTTTTCACAGTGTTTTCACTCTCAGGAAAGCAGAGGGAGGTCAGCATCTGCCAGCTCCAGGTCTCTTCTAAGCTGCCTCAGCTGAGCTGACGCAAAGGGGCCAAGGCAAACAGGCTTTCTGCTTTTATTGCTGTACTCGTGTGGCGCTGCTGGGCACAGCTGGCCTGTGCATGCCTCCTGTGGGAAATGGAAGTGACCCCTGCCACCACTGTCAGCAGCCATTCTTGTTCGAGCACAGACTGTGCCCAGGCATTTGCTCAGGGGCAGGCAGCGCGCTGAAGCTCACAGCTGATTCAGCCCTTGTGCACCATCCGATTGTGGAAGGTTTTCTGTTGGAAGAGCTCGCTGGAGGCCCTCCGATCCAATCTGTGCTCCGAGCAGGCTCGGATTCAAAGCCGGATGTAACTTTGGTCTTTCAGAGACCGGAGCAAGCCCTTGGGAGTGGGAGAAGACCCCTCACACGCACCTCAAGCTCCGCAAGGGCTCCAGGCCTTTTCAGCTGGAGATCAGTGGAGAAAGTTAACTCGATGGCCCGCAAAGAGCAAGGGCATCCATTCTCGGAGCCGGAGACCCTTCCAAAGATCCCCATGCCTATCTGCTTTGGCGCCACATGCAGCACCCAGGAAATGCAGGCCATGCAATGCGAAGATGCTCCAAGTGCTCATCATCAGTGTCATAGGTCTCAGGCAACACTCTGGAGCACCCGGCCAGCTGGTCTCCTGCAGGGCCCAGGAAAGAGCTTTTTCCCCCAGGCTCTATCAGGTCTGGTTTTTGCTTTTTTTTCTTCCTTTCTTTTTTCTTTCTTTCTTTTCTTTTCTTTTCTTTTCTTTTTTTTTTTTTTTTTCTTAAATTTTGCCATGCTCTGGAGCCCCTAAAGTGGCTTCAGTTTGAGAGAGAGAGGAAAGGAGCTGGGCAGTGCTGGTGTGCCCGGGTGGGCATGAGAAGAGTCGCAGGGCTGACCGGGAGGCAGGCCTTGCTCACATGCGCAGGGAACAGCCGATCGCCACTTTTGGGGTCAGGAAGGAATTTTCCCCCAGCACAGATTGGCAGCAGTGCCTGGGGGTTTTTCGCCTTCCTCTGCAGCACTGAGCACGGCCCACTCCCAGGGCTCCTCGGAGCCCTTGCAGGCCACTGATTGCCTGCTCTTGCAGCACCAAGACACCAGCTGTGCCCTGCAGCTCTCTCGCTCTCTGCCCTGGGGCAAGCTCAGGCACTTCCATGCATTCCATATGCTTGGGCTGTTCTGCCTTGTGCAAAACAATGTGCGTTTGCAAAGGCTCCGGGCTTGATGCTGCATTAGGAAGCAGCTGCCGCTTGTCAGCTCTCTCTGCATGTAATAAAAGTGCAATGCTTGTAACCTCTGCTGGCTCTGCTGTGTGTGTTGTGTGAGTTGTGGCTGTGGCCTGAGAGCTTTGTCGTGCAGCTGTGTTGTCAGGAAGCGCAGGTACCCTGCTGCCTGCAGGATCTGTTGTGGGGCTTGCAGGGTTGCTCTGCACCACAGGGAGTTTAGCCCAACTCCGCCCCGGTTGCATAACCGGGCTATGACACTGCGCGCGTGTGCAGATTTATTTTGGGGGCCACATTGACTTTGGGGTTCGCTATTTCATTACTCTTCAACTTCAGACCTTCTGGTTGACTGTTTCTCACGGTTATTCTGTGGCTGGAAGCCACCGGATCTGTTCGCTGTTCTTTCTCACAGATTTCCAGGACCTTGTTAGTTACTTATTCGTATTCTGCTTAACACAGCGGTAGTGTTCTAGACACCCAAAAGTTACAGCAGGGACCGTTCCCACCAAGTATCATGTAGTATGGATACAAAAGTTGCAACACAGACCGTTCCCATCAAGTATCCCGTAGTACAGATGCAGCACTCTGGGTCCCAGAGGCGAGGAGATCACTGATAGCGCCTTTTCCTGTCATCCTTCAGAAGGGCTACCAGGAATGGGAGACAAGCCCGCAGAGCTCTGTCCTCACCAAAGTCAAGGGCGTGACACAGTCACCAAGCAAGGTGTGCGATGTTGCGGTGTACATAGCCCACAACCACCCCGCCCCCCGCCTCCGCTCTCCCCACACACACACACGGCCGAGGTGAGGCTCCGACCCGCCTTTCTCCCTTCTCTTCTCTTGTCTTGCTTGCTTTGGGTGGCCTCTTGGAGCAGTAGATGAGCAGCAGACTTTCTGCAAGGGCTTCCCAACTGCTCCTTCATCCAGATGGACCCAGCAAAGGAAGCTGTCGTGTGTGGTGGTCCCCGCTGCCTGCATGGGGACTCCTGTGTTCCCTCCTCCAGGCCCAGCACTGTCCTTGGCTCCCGATGAGGCAACCATAGCTGCGTCCCAGCCACATTGGGACTGCATGTTAGGTCACCTTTGCAGTGCTGTGCGGCAGGCTCAGCGGAGCTTGGCACGTAGCACCGGGCAGGGCCCTGTGGCCTTAGCCAGGCAGGTGCGCCATGCTCTGCCTGCCCTGACAAGCAGCGTCAGGCCTCTGTGGTTTTGGATGTTCAGGGCGGGAGAGGGCACTCTCAGATCAGGTCAGGGGAGGCTCTGACATTCACCTCCTTGTTTGCCAGGGCTATTATTGCCAGCTGCAGCTTCTTGTAGCAGAGGGCAGATCAGCTTTGTATTGCCCCAAAGCTTGCGGGAAACAGATTGGACCTTGCCAGACTCTGCAAGTGAGAAGTGGGAAGAAGAACGTGCCTTTGATGCTGGGCTCCGTCGAGGAGGAGAGGCACTCTCTCAGCTTTTCGTCTTTCGAGGCAACCGCATGACTTTGGAGGGACACTTTCAGATGTGGCAGCTGCCTCAGGCCTGTTGTGTGGCCAGAGTGGAGATGGCCTGGTGCGCTGGGGCAGGATCTTAGCTTTTTCAAGGGGTGCCATGAGAGAGAGGATGAGTTTGCAGTGGTTTTGGCCAAGTGCTTTTGAAATTACCAAGCTGGTCTGTGGAAGAGCTTGGGCTGGCCTCGAGCATTGCCAGTGTGGACATGGCTTGCAGCCGCCACCCAGCATCACCTGGCCAGTGTGTCAGACCTGCTTGATGGCCTCTCTCGCACAGAGAGTCTCGGAGCCTTCCACTATCCCCAGAAGTCTTCTCACAGAGATGTTGAGCCAGATGAATCCCCTCTCGGTGGCAACAGTGAGGCCACATCTGGAATGCAGTGCCCTGTGCAGGGACCATGAGAGCTGCCAGTAAGCTGGAGCAAGTGCAGCAGAGCCCATGAAGGTGGTCAGGGCTGGAGAACACAACCTAGGAGGAAAGGCTGAAGGAGTTGCATTTGTTCTGTCTTGGGAAAGGATAATGAAGGGGGATCTAAGACAGTGATCCAGCACCCGGAGGAGGCTACGGAGGCAGACTCTTCTTAGAGGTGCTCAGTGAAGGCATGAGAGGCAGCTGGCCTGAGGTGCCCCTGGGGCAATTAGGACTGGTAGAAAGGAAACTATTCTTGTGCCTGAGAGTGGTGCAGCCCTGGGAGAGGCTGCAGAGAGGCGGGAGCCCTGTGTCCTTGGAGAGGTTCAAAACAGAGCTGGACAAGGTCCTGAGCAGCCTGCTTTACGTGGAGTTAGCCCTGCCTAGAGCAGAGGGGTGGACTAGAGGCCTGCAAACCTGCTGCCCACCTCAGGCTTTCAGCAATCTGTGATTAAAAGCAGCAAGAACCCATGGAGAAATGACTTTGAAGGCAGAATGCTTCTTGCTGTTGCACTGAAGCAGATCGGAGCTTTCAGGAGGCAGGTGATTTGGGGATAGTGGTGACCCTGGTGTGAGGACACAGCACCGGAGTTTTTCCCTGCCACTGCCATTCTCGACAGGATTTGGTCGTTTCCAAAGAGCAAAGGTTGGCTCAAGCCTGTTGGGTACGTGGGACAGCAGCTCTGCCCTGTGTGCTGCCTGCAGAACCAGCTCCAGATTCAGCAAAGTGCTGCCAGGGGGTGCTTTCCACAGCAGTGCAAAGTCACGGCTTGCATGTCCCTGTGTGAATAGGCATGTGTACCTAGGACGTGATGTTGGTGCCTGTAGCTCTCCTCTGCCACTACCAGTTTGTGGCAGGGATCCCCCTGCCTGCCTTGGCTTGGGCACTGTTTGCGGGCTGCTGAGTGAGGGATTACGGGAGGGGAAATGTGTGGAGACTGAGCGGAGCTTGCTGGCGGATGCAGAGATGTGGGGAATCCTAGTGAGCACAGCTGCCCCTGGCTCAGTTCCCATGCAAGGAAATGGAGAAGAGGGTTGACTGTCTACTCCAGAGGACACACCAAGGAAAGCCATGCTAGAGTAGGGCCACCGCAGGCACGCTTAACGGCTGCTTACCCCAGGCAGCTTGCAAGGGCTGGCACCTATGCACAGATGGGGAAGCACATGGGGTGCCCCGTCCCCTCTGCAGCCATAGCGTAGGACTACCAGGTGCATGTCCTGTTCTCATCATGTCCCCCATGACCCTGCAGGGGCTAGCAGTTTGCAGTGCTGTATGCAGCTGCGACCATGACTGCACCCCTGGCGCCATGGACATGTTGGACCACAGAGAGATGGGCATGTGCAGGGACAAGTGATCTGTGCAGCACTGCACACTGCGCAGGATCCCATTTGCCAGGAAGTTCAGTGTTGTGTGTTCGTCCTCACAGGGCAGAAGACAGGGCGCTGCGTGCCCAATGCTGGCGGCACCGAGAAGAGCTCTGAAATGCTGGCTTGGTGTCCAGCAGAGGAAGCGAGTGTCGGGTACGGGCCCCAAAGATGGGTCGTGGCACTGGGGAGGAGAGTCCTCTGCTAGGATGGTACATGCACCAAAAGGCTGGCCCATCTTCGAGGTCCCGTTGGACACCAGGGGATGCTCTGGGCGGGACACCTCTGAGGGTGCTCTTGAGAGGTTTGGCCCCTTCAGCAACAGGCCATGGCCTAGGGAGGGGGTGCCATGGCGCAGGGATGCCACTTCCCAATGGCAGCATGGGAGCGGACTCTTGCCCTTTCTGCAGTGACCTGGGACAAGCCTGGGGCAGCGTGGGGCGCGTTGACACAGAGCAAGGGGCCTGCAGGCGTCCTGGGCCATGGCCCGGGCACGGCCCCGCAGCAGGAGGCGCAGCTGCCCTGGGGTGCTGGGCACAGGGGCTACAGCAGGGCCGGAAGCCCCGGGGCCTTGTGCCACGCCGACGCCGGGCCGGCAGATGGCTGGCAGGGAGGCTGCAGCGCGGCCCCGGGGCCCCCATGTCGCAGCACTGTGACCTGGCAGCGCAGTCACAATGCTCGCGGCACGAGCAGGGCTATAAGGCGCCTGCGCCCCTGCCGCTCTGCCAGGCTCCGCAGCCGGCTCGCAGCTGGCTGCCGCCCAGGGCCGAGGCTCTCTGCAGGCTGTCCTTGGGCGCAGGCGCACCCACCGCCACGAGGGCAGCAGGGCTCTCGACGACCACCCAGCGCGACGTTGTCGCAGGACTTGCGGGGGCACGGCTGCCTGCACCTCAGGCTGCCAAACGATGGACGTGCTCAGCAGCTGCACCTCCCTTTGGTATGGAGACCTCTTTGTGGCCTTCGTCTGACCTTACTGCCAGCTCTTGCTTCGCACCTTCTCTGCCCTGCTTTGGTGCTCAGAGCACTCCCTACTGTGCCCCGTGCCTCGCAGGCTTGGAAAGTGCCTATGTCTGCTGCTTCACTCCCTAACACTGCCTAACGCTGCCTCCTGTGCCGGCTGCCTCTTCCCCAACACAAATAGGCACGACCAACCCCTTCCTCCTGCAGCCCTTGACCCCTTCCAGCACCGGCTCTAAGACTGGGTCTTTGGCTTGCCTCAGCCTCAGAAAGACTGTGCATCCTCTTCCTCTTCCGCCTGGCACTCCTCCAAAGACGCACAGAGCAATACCAAGTGACAGCAAGGTTTTCACAGTGTTTTCACTCTCAGGAAAGCAGAGGGAGGTCAGCATCTGCCAGCTCCAGGTCTCTTCTAAGCTGCCTCAGCTGAGCTGACCCAAAGGGGCCAAGGCAAACAGGCTTTCTGCTTTTATTGCTGTACTCGTGTGGCGCTGCTGGGCACAGCTGGCCTGTGCATGCCTCCTGTGGGAAATGGAAGTGACCCCTGCCACCACTGTCAGCAGCCATTCTTGTTCGAGCACAGACTGTGCCCAGGCATTTGCTCAGGGGCAGGCAGCGCGCTGAAGCTCACAGCTGATTCAGCCCTTGTGCACCATCCGATTGTGGAAGGTTTTCTGTTGGAAGAGCTCGCTGGAGGCCCTCCGATCCAATCTGTGCTCCGAGCAGGCTCGGATTCAAAGCCGGATGTAACTTTGGTCTTTCAGAGACCGGAGCAAGCCCTTGGGAGTGGGAGAAGACCCCTCACACGCACCTCAAGCTCCGCAAGGGCTCCAGGCCTTTTCAGCTGGAGATCAGTGGAGAAAGTTAACTCGATGGCCCGCAAAGAGCAAGGGCATCCATTCTCGGAGCCGGAGACCCTTCCAAAGATCCCCATGCCTATCTGCTTTGGCGCCACATGCAGCACCCAGGAAATGCAGGCCATGCAATGCGAAGATGCTCCAAGTGCTCATCATCAGTGTCATAGGTCTCAGGCAACACTCTGGAGCACCCGGCCAGCTGGTCTCCTGCAGGGCCCAGGAAAGAGCTTTTTCCCCCAGGCTCTATCAGGTCTGGTTTTTGCTTTTTTTTCTTCCTTTCTTTTTTCTTTCTTTCTTTTCTTTTCTTTTCTTTTCTTTTTTTTTTTTTTCTTAAATTTTGCCATGCTCTGGAGCCCCTAAAGTGGCTTCAGTTTGAGAGAGAGAGGAAAGGAGCTGGGCAGTGCTGGTGTGCCCGGGTGGGCATGAGAAGAGTCGCAGGGCTGACCGGGAGGCAGGCCTTGCTCACATGCGCAGGGAACAGCCGATCGCCACTTTTGGGGTCAGGAAGGAATTTTCCCCCAGCACAGATTGGCAGCAGTGCCTGGGGGTTTTTCGCCTTCCTCTACAGCACTGAGCACGGCCCACTCCCAGGGCTCCTCGGAGCCCTTGCAGGCCACTGATTGCCTGCTCTTGCAGCACCAAGACACCAGCTGTGCCCTGCAGCTCTCTCGCTCTCTGCCCTGGGGCAAGCTCAGGCACTTCCATGCATTCCATATGCTTGGGCTGTTCTGCCTTGTGCAAAACAATGTGCGTTTGCAAAGGCTCCGGGCTTGATGCTGCATTAGGAAGCAGCTGCCGCTTGTCAGCTCTCTCTGCATGTAATAAAAGTGCAATGCTTGTAACCTCTGCTGGCTCTGCTGTGTGTGTTGTGTGAGTTGTGGCTGTGGCCTGAGAGCTTTGTCGTGCAGCTGTGTTGTCAGGAAGCGCAGGTACCCTGCTGCCTGCAGGATCTGTTGTGGGGCTTGCAGGGTTGCTCTGCACCACAGGGAGTTTAGCCCAACTCCGCCCCGGTTGCATAACCGGGCTATGACACTGCGCGCGTGTGCAGATTTATTTTGGGGGCCACATTGACTTTGGGGTTCGCTATTTCATTACTCTTCAACTTCAGACCTTCTGGTTGACTGTTTCTCACGGTTATTCTGTGGCTGGAAGCCACCGGATCTGTTCGCTGTTCTTTCTCACAGATTTCCAGGACCTTGTTAGTTACTTATTCGTATTCTGCTTAACACAGCGGTAGTGTTCTAGACACCCAAAAGTTACAGCAGGGACCGTTCCCACCAAGTATCATGTAGTATGGATACAAAAGTTGCAACACAGACCGTTCCCATCAAGTATCCCGTAGTACAGATGCAGCACTCTGGGTCCCAGAGGCGAGGAGATCACTGATAGCGCCTTTTCCTGTCATCCTTCAGAAGGGCTACCAGGAATGGGAGACAAGCCCGCAGAGCTCTGTCCTCACCAAAGTCAAGGGCGTGACACAGTCACCAAGCAAGGTGTGCGATGTTGCGGTGTACATAGCCCACAACCACCCCCCCCCGCCTCCGCTCTCCCCACACACACACACAGCCGAGGTGAGACTCCGACCCGCCTTTCTCCCTTCTCTTCTCTTGTCTTGCTTGCTTTGGGTGGCCTCTTGGAGCAGTAGATGAGCAGCAGACTTTCTGCAAGGGCTTCCCAACTGCTCCTTCATCCAGATGGACCCAGCAAAGGAAGCTGTCGTGTGTGGTGGTCCCCGCTGCCTGCATGGGGACTCCTGTGTTCCCTCCTCCAGGCCCAGCACTGTCCTTGGCTCCCGATGAGGCAACCATAGCTGCGTCCCAGACACATTGGGACTGCATGTTAGGTCACCTTTGCAGTGCTGTGCGGCAGGCTCAGCGGAGCTTGGCACGTAGCACCGGGCAGGGCCCTGTGGCCTTAGCCAGGCAGGTGCGCCATGCTCTGCCTGCCCTGACAAGCAGCGTCAGGCCTCTGTGGTTTTGGATGTTCAGGGCGGGAGAGGGCACTCTCAGATCAGGTCAGGGGAGGCTCTGACATTCACCTCCTTGTTTGCCAGGGCTATTATTGCCAGCTGCAGCTTCTTGTAGCAGAGGGCAGATCAGCTTTGTATTGCCCCAAAGCTTGCGGGAAACAGATTGGACCTTGCCAGACTCTGCAAGTGAGAAGTGGGAAGAAGAACGTGCCTTTGATGCTGGGCTCCGTCGAGGAGGAGAGGCACTCTCTCAGCTTTTCGTCTTTCGAGGCAACCGCATGACTTTGGAGGGGCACTTTCAGATGTGGCAGCTGCCTCAGGCCTGTTGTGTGGCCAGAGTGGAGATGGCCTGGTGCGCTGGGGCAGGATCTTAGCTTTTTCAAGGGGTGCCATGAGAGAGAGGATGAGTTTGCAGTGGTTTTGGCCAAGTGCTTTTGAAATTACCAAGCTGGTCTGTGGAAGAGCTTGGGCTGGCCTCGAGCATTGCCAGTGTGGACATGGCTTGCAGCCGCCACCCAGCATCACCTGGCCAGTGTGTCAGACCTGCTTGATGGCCTCTCTCGCACAGAGAGTCTCGGAGCCTTCCACTATCCCCAGAAGTCTTCTCACAGAGATGTTGAGCCAGATGAATCCCCTCTCGGTGGCAACAGTGAGGCCACATCTGGAATGCAGTGCCCTGTGCAGGGACCATGAGAGCTGCCAGTAAGCTGGAGCAAGTGCAGCAGAGCCCATGAAGGTGGTCAGGGCTGGAGAACACAACCTAGGAGGAAAGGCTGAAGGAGCTGCGTTTGTTCTGTCTTGGGAAAGGATAATGAAGGGGGATCTAAGACAGTGATCCAGCACCCGGAGGAGGCTACGGAGGCAGACTCTTCTTAGAGGTGCTCAGTGAAGGCATGAGAGGCAGCTGGCCTGAGGTGCCCCTGGGGCAATTAGGACTGGTAGAAAGGAAACTATTCTTGTGCCTGAGAGTGGTGCAGCCCTGGGAGAGGCTGCAGAGAGGCGGGAGCCCTGTGTTCTTGGAGAGATTCAAAACAGAGCTGGACAAGGTCCTGAGCAGCCTGCTTTACGTGGAGTTAGCCCTGCCTAGAGCAGAGGGGTGGACTAGAGGCCTGCAAACCTGCTGCCCACCTCAGGCTTTCAGCAATCTGTGATTAAAAGCAGCAAGAACCCGTGGAGAAATGACTTTGAAGGCAGAATGCTTCTTGCTGTTGCACTGAAGCAGATCGGAGCTTTCAGGAGGCAGGTGATTTGGGGATAGTGGTGACCCTGGTGTGAGGACACAGCGCTGGAGTATTTCCCTGCCACTGCCATTCTCGACAGGATTTGGTCGTTTCCAAAGAGCAAAGGTTGGCTCAAGCCTGTTGGGTACGTGGGACAGCAGCTCTGCCCTGTGTGCTGCCTGCAGAACCAGCTCCAGATTCAGCAAAGTGCTGCCAGGGGGTGCTTTCCACAGCAGTGCAAAGTCACGGCTTGCATGTCCCTGTGTGAATAGGCATGTGTACGTGGTAGTATGAGCACAGCTGTGAACCTGTGTGCACTGTCTCAGTGCGTTTGTGTGTGCCCCCTGTGTGCGTGCATGTGCAAATGCATGTGTGTACATCTGCACGTGACTCTCCATGAGAATGCATGTGGTCTCATCTCCATGTGCATACGCTTGCATGTCCCTGTGTCAAAGCATAGCTCTGCCTTCCTACAAATAGCATCATCTCTGCTGGTTGCTTCGTAGGGCGGCAGCACCTTCCGCATCCTTGCCTGGGTGCAGGTCAGCCCTGCCCAGACGATAGAGCCCTGCCCTGAGGTGAGGTGGGCCTTGGGAAGAGGAATGGAGAGGATGGCGGGTTACAGAGATGTGTGGAGCTGCCAGCAGAGACCCCAGGACAGACAGTGCGGAGCTGCACGTGGACGTGATGTTGGTGCCTGTAGCTCTCCTCTGCCACTACCAGTTTGTGGCAGGGATCCCCCTGCCTGCCTTGGCTTGGGCACTGTTTGCGGGCTGCTGAATGAGGGATCACAGGAGGGGAGATGTGTGGAGACTGAGCGGAGCTTGCTGGCAGATGCAGAGATGTGGGGAATCCTAGTGAGCACAGCTGCCCCTGGCTCAGTTCCCATGCAAGGAAATGGAGAAGAGGGTTGACTGTCTACTCCAGAGGACACACCAAGGAAAGCCATGCTAGAGTAGGGCCACCGCAGGCACGCTTAACGGCTGCTTACCCCAGGCAGCTTGCAAGGGCTGGCACCTATGCAGAGATGGGGAAGCACATGGGGTGCCCCGTCCCCTCTGCAGCCATAGCGTAGGACTACCAGGTGCATGTCCTGTTCTCATCATGTCCCCCATGACCCTGCAGGGGCTAGCAGTTTGCAGTGCTGTATGCAGCTGCGACCATGACTGCACCCCTGGCGACATGGACATGTTGGACCACAGAGAGCTGGGCATGTGCAGGGACAAGTGATCTGTGCAGCACTGCACACTGCGCAGGATCCCATTTGCCAGGAAGTTCAGTGTTGTGTGTTCGTCCTCACAGGGCAGAAGACAGGGCGCTGCATGCCCAATGCTGGCGGCACCGAGAAGAGCTCTGAAATGCTGGCTTGGTGTCCAGCAGAGGAAGCGAGTGTCGGGTACGGGCACCAAAGATGGGTAGATGCCTTCCTGAAAGTGCAATGGAGGATGGCACAGCCATTTCCCGTAACAATTAGGTACCAGAGGTATGAGTGTTCACTGACAGCAGGAAGATGTGGTTGAAATACGTGGACAAGCCTGAAGGATCGAGAGGCAGGAGTGGAGCTGTGTAGGAGCAGTGCCATTTGGCAGCTGGAGGAGATGCTGGCTTTTCACAGGGGATCGCTGTTCCTAAGTTGCTCCCAGAATGACGGAGGTTGGAAGCACCTCTGGAGATTGCCTTGTTCAACAGCTGCTTAAAGCGGGGTCACCTACAACAGGTTGCTCTAGGCCAAGCCAACTCGGGTTTTTGGTATCTCCGAGGATAGAGACTCTCTAACCGCTCTGGGCAACCTGGTGCAGTGTTTGATCACCCTCACTGTAAAAAAAATGTTTGTTCTTAGGTTCAGACACAATTACTGTATTTCGTTTATGCCCATTGCCTCTCATATGATCACGGGGCACCACTGAGAAGAGCCTGGCTCCATCTTCTTTACTCTTACCCATCAGGTATTTGTACACATTGATAAGATGCCCCTGAGCCTTCTCTTCTCCAGACTTAACCGTCCCATTTCTCTTAGCCTCTCCTTAGATGAGAGATGCTTCTAGTCCCTTCATCATCATTGATGGACTTGCTCCAGTAGGTCCATGTCTTTCTTGTACTGGTGAGACCACACCCACACACAGCACTCTAGCTGTGGCCTCACCAGTGCTGAGGAGAGGGCAGTAATCACCTCCCTCAACCTGCTGGGACAGGACATTTTTTGGTGCTCAGCTGCTATCTCTGTGATACGGAGTTCTCAACCCTTACTCCATCCATCTATCCTTCACTCTTGCTTGCCCCTGCCTCCACTGAGGAAGGTGGTGATGATGAGGATGAGAAAGAAGGAGCAGGAATGCTCACACTGGTGGGTAGATATGGGGCATGTGGCCTTGCAAAGGGAGCGGTTAAAGTCTTTGGGAACAAGAATCCCTTTGAAAATGCCAGCATCTCGCCAGGTAACTACCCCAGGGTTCCTCCTCTTCCTGCTCTCCACCCTCCTGCTGTGCAGGCCATCCCTTAGTCAGTCATGTGCATTTCTGAGTGCCTGCATACATCCACGTCTGGTATGTAGTTCTCCTAGGAAATCCCTTCACCGTTCATCAGCTGGGACCGTCAGTGATGGCATGGATACCAATGAGCAGAGCTGGGGTTTAATGTTTCGTTTGGGTGCTTCACGATATTAGGAAGAAAATTGAGGCGTATTGGTGTGCTGCTCTATGCCATGGCTCTGGGTTTGTCTCCCCAGGGGCAACATTCAAGCTGCTGAGAGCAGTTACTTGAAAAGCTGCACCTTCAAGACCACCTCTGCCCTTTACTGCTCCATCTTTATGGAGCAGACAGGAGAGAACTCAATGGAGCTGGCGGAGAAGGTGTCATGTCCTGGGAGGATGGTCCTCCCAGAGGGCCCAAGGTCTTGCTGGCTGGGCACAGGGCGTTCCCTCAGGTTAGGCCCTGCTGCCCTGCCAGTATGCTGTGGGGGCTAGCTGGGATGGGCTGAGGGCAATGGCAGCTTAGCCAGCCTCAACAGCTCAGAGCACAGCACATTCACTGCAGCCCCTGAGCAGTCCTTTCTGCCCACCTTGCGCATGCAGAGCCCTGCAAGGCCCCCAGGCCCAGGGTCTCTCTTACAAGGCCCCTGTGCAGAGGCTGGAGAGCAGGAGGCCAGCTGGCAGCAAAGCATAGATTGCAGGTGTGCCTGTATCACTGCCAGGACTGGCAGGTTTGCTCGCCCAGTGGTGGGGACTCATTCACACACTTTGGGAAATACCATGACATTGCCAGGGGAGGGCAGTGCACCCAGCATTTGGTCTCCAGCTCCATCCAGCCCTGCTGCCTCTGCTGCCCTTTTGGGAGTAGATAATTCCCATCCAGGGAAGGAACTCAGCACTGTTCCATCCTCCCTCCAGGTTCTGCATCCCTTGCTCAGCCCCAGCACCCTCCAGACCCTAGAGGCCCCCCACTCTGCATCTCGGAATGCTCCTTGATGCCTAGCCATGCTCCCAACTCAGCTGGAAAGCCCTCTGCTGGGGCAGAGCTCCCCTGGGTAAGCAGCCTTGCAAGCAGTGCTGCTGGCTTCCCTGGCAGGGCCGTGTGCCCCAGTATGGTGGCATTCCCGGCCTTTCCCAGCAGGTGATGAGGATGACAGCTGTGCTAACGCCTGAGTGGGGGGAAATGCCGTGCCATGCTTGCTGGCTTATCATGCCCATGGCCAAGCTGTGTGCACAGTAGTGCTGTGCCCCGGGGTCAGCATGTCATGTGGATGAGTGCTCACATGCCCCATTCCTGTAGTGGTCCCTGGTCCTCCACACAGTAGAGACAGTGTACTCAGAGTCTCTTGAAGCACCTCCCACTGAATAACCAGCTCCACAACTGAGAGCTGGGGTTTGGGGGTATGATCTAGCCTCACTGCTTGCATTGTGCTATGTAAGCTCACCCCAGGCAAGCCAGAGCCCGCAGGCAACATCCATTTTTACCCTTCAACTTTGGAGCACTAGCTGTGTGCAGAGAGCTATGCTTAGAAGCTGTTTGAACTGCTGGACCAATGCCTTCCATGCAATGTTTTCCTCCTCCCAGGTACCTGCGCTGACAAGGTCTCAGTGGGGACCTTCCTCATGCCCTCAGCTCATACCTTGCAGCCCTGCAGGAGCCGCTGAATGGCTCTGTAGACTGTCTTGAGGTCGGTCTCAGCACGCACTTCAAAGGTGTGCTTGTCTGGAAGCAGTAGTTCTTCGCCCACTTTTTCCAGCACAGCACTGCGCTCCGATGAGTACATGTTGGTGAGGTTTGGCATCTGGTTGCTGTGTACCTGTACCAAATGCAAACGTGATCAGAGGGAACAGGGTTCAAAAGAGACAGGCTCCAGGCTGCAAATTTCAAGGAAGCTCTTTCCTCTACACATCACAATGCTTCACGTGACAGTTGAGGAAGAGACCTGCTTGGTACACTTCAAAATACGAGAATCCCTGCTGCACAGCAATAGAGATCTGTGTCTGTGCAAAGAAACCGCTCAGCTCCAAACTGCTGCCTGATCCCCTTGCGTTCCCTCCCAAGCCTTTAAGCCCTACTCTTACCGTGTCCAGCACAAACACTGCAGCTTTGCACTGAGAGGGGATGAAAAGACCAAAGAGAGCTTTGCTGCCCTGGGAGCTCTGGTAGAGGTAGACGTGGCGAATACTTCCTAGAGACACAGAGCAAACATGCAGCATCAATAGTATCTTCAGGCTATTTGGTCCTGCGTACACTGACAAGCCTTCTCCTAGGGTGCCTTACCTGGCTCCAGCTAAGTAAACTGAGCCAGAGAGCGCATTTCCAGGTGCTCAGTGTCAAAGGTGTCAGCCTCTCGCCCTGTGAGGGGTCTGACAAGCTGCCTGCTGACCATGCACACGCAACCCAGCTGGATCAGGGCTCGGAATAGTAACGGCACCTGTAGTGACAGGGACACTCAGATAATCCTCAAGCCACCAAGTTTTGAGCTGCTTAACGAATCAATATCTTCATTAAAAGCAGGCATCCCAGCTGCCCATCTTCATTTCAGACTTACAGCATTAGAAGCACTAGTACATTTAATCTTGGTCTCACTGCTTTCGTATGTCTACTGCTGAATACAGTTTAGGTTCTTCTTTGCTCTTTCTGAACTTTAAAAAGTGGTATCCTATCCTTCTTTCTGGAATACAGAGGTTTTATCACTGTACCCTGGCCTATGTACATGCCACATGCTGGGGTTTTCCTCATCTTTACTCGAAAGAACTCCCATACCTTTGCAGTTCAACTGCTAGCAAGATGGTTCTGGTTTGGTTTAGAGGAAACTCACTCTTCCCATTCAAGTGCCGTCTTTTCCCAGAGTCTCCTAATTTCAAATAAATCTAAACCTCTTTCCCCTAAGGGGTTGGAAACCAAACAAGTATCTTTGCTCATATAAAACTGGGCACATTTCTGAGAAAGCTACTTGAGAGGGTCTTTCGTTTTAGCATCTTACTAACTTGTTTCATTTTGCAATTTCACATTTCACAATGCCTCTACCTGTGCCATTGGTACACAGACCAGTCAGCTACCACTCAGCACTCCTTAAAGGATGAGGAAGGAAAACGAACACCTGGAAGGGTTACCTGAGTCTCATACACTCCCTCAACGTCTGGAGCAGACAGGTCTGCATTGATTTCATTGATGTGCTCTTGGTACATGTCTTCAGGGACTGAGTAGTCGTAGAGATTGTAAACCAAGTTTGAGCGGGGCAAGATCCAGTTCACCTGCCAGGAAAACAGACACACTCAGTAGGGCACCTTGCTTCAGGCCGTGCTCCTCCCAACAGCAGGGGAATCTTAAAGGGCAGCAAGGAGTTGTAGTTTGAGCCTGCCTTATGTTTCCAGAAACATGCTGACTCAGGAAGCAATCTAGCTGCCGGTGCTGGTCATTCCTAAGGCAGTTAGCGGGATTTATGCTTTGTCCACATTGCAGTAACTGTCAACCTGCTTTCTGGTCAGGCTGAGATTAGCAGCAGGCAAAAGGGACTGCATTAAGGCGCATTAGCAGGGCTGGACAGGGAAGTCTTGTGAGGCAAACTGCCTGTAACATCTGTCTGCAGTGGCTAGAGCAACTTGTATGTATTCAACCAGCTGTCTTCCCCTGTAGAAGCAGCAGGGTCAGAAACATGACCCCCACCTTCCTGTAAACAGCTCCCTCCTCTGGTTTTGCAATGCGCTGATTGACATAGAACACTCTTGGGATGCTCAGTCTGATACAGTGCAGGTCGCTTCTGATCACTGCCCACAGCCTCAACAAGCCAGCCTGGCTGCTCTCAGCAATCTGCAGGACAGGGTGATTTAAGTTAGCTTTGCTGGAGAGATGCAACCCATTCTTAGCTCTTACATACACACCATGGAGCACTTCTGGGATCTTCAAAGGCTCTACTACCTATGTCTTTGTTCTCCAAAGAAGGAACAATTGGTGACCACAAAGACAGCAGTGGACCCAAAGATTCATTGCTCTCAGCTCTGGCATCTCCACATCCTGCTATTGTCCTACAGGTACAGTGAAAAAAAATCATCCTGCCAGAGGAAATGTCAGAACATGAATGAAGACAGCTCTGACTGATCTGCAGGCAGCACGTTGCATTGTGCTTCTGAAGGGAAGAGGACACCTGGTAAAGGCGCAAACACATCTCTTAGCTTTGGGCTAGCATTAGCTAACAAATTCATGCCATTGTCTGACTTTAGCCAAAGCATTTGGACATGCTGTTTTAGGTGTCCCATCTCCAGCTCATGGTTACACACAGAGTCAAAGGCTGCACGGGACCTTAAACCAAACAAGACTTTTCTGGAAGATGAGAAGTGTCACAACAAGAGGCTGGGTCTCAGATAGCAGAGGCAACCAAGCATAACAAGAAATTAAGAAAATGCTTGGATTGTACCATCAACTTCTTCATGCTCGCATTGACTAAATCTAGGATTCAAGGCACACTTGCCCAGCTCCTCAGCTGAGCTTACCCCACACAGGGTCTACACAGAAGTCCCAGATTTGCAATCAAGCACAATCACCTGAGGACCTCACTTCCTTATAAAGCTTCTCTGAGCCTGAGGCTATGCAGTCCCACATGACCTTCAAGGAGGTAAAACTAAAGTAGGATTGAGGTTAGCTGTCCCTGAAGTTCAAGGTTCGACTACAGGTATTGCAAACATGAGGCACAGGGCACTGAACAGGCCTCTGTGAGGGGTTAAGAGTGGGCCTGCCTTGCTGCCTGGTACCTGCACAATCTGCCAGGGCAAGTCCAGGATGCCGCGTGCCGTCCTGTACAGGTAGCTGCTCAGTCCTTTGGAGAGGGTATCACGGATTATGCCTCCGCCTGTCATCACTCTACCATCCTCCAGGCGCCGCTTCTTCCGATGCTCCTGGCGCTGCCGAGCCTGCAGCTCCCATTTCTTCTTGTGGTAGCACAGCCAGACCAGTTGTTCTTCCTAATCAGAGAGAGAGTACATGAACAGTAACCACAGAAATTAGCACGCATCTCCTACACATGAGGATCAAGCAACATAAAGCCAAGCCCTTCCACCTTCAGACCCTGATCATGTTACTGGCATAGCTGTGAAGCTGCCATTGGCCTGACTTTCTCTGCTAGTGGGACTCTCCCGGTAACATTTCCCTTTGTAGTTTTCAGTCATAGAAGCGCAGAGGGTTTCAATAAACATGCAGCTTGCTACGCCCTGTTCCCTAGCTAGCTAGGCAGATGATCATACTCCTAGGATGTTTCCTGCATTCCTCCTGCCCAGTCTACTTCACTTACCTTAGTAGTGCCCATGGCAGCAGGTAGGCCCAGGATCTCTCGCCAGGACTGCGATAGTTCCAGATACTGGGACATCTGCTGGCTTTCCTCTGCCATACGGACCCGCTTCCGTTTATTTGCAACTGGAACCAACGGCTGAAGGGGCTTAGCAGCCCCCAAATCCTCTACGTCTCCAATCTGGGAGCTTGGTGTTCCCCCCTGGTGCTGGTTAGCAAGGACCTGAGAGAAATGACAGCAGGAAGTTTTGGGTGCTGAGGACACAGTATTAGCAAGAGATGCCCATCAGCACAGCCAGCTCCTTTCTCTCACTCCTATTACCTGTTTCTTGCCTTCAGAAGTGAAGAGCTCATTCATTTTCTTTTGTCTGTACACTCCCCGGAGTCTTCTAGCTTGCGAGACATGGAACAGTTCTCTGAGATCAGCTCAAACAGCTCTCAATCAGGCATGTTGGCAGCCTGAAAAAAGGAACAAGGGGAAAAAATCACTATCAGGAAGCTAATGATCAAACCTCGTTGCTATTATATACATGGAACATTTAAACCGATTGATATGGCTGTCTTTATGAGGAGTTTGTGAGCAATCTCTGCTCCAGTTGCCAACACGACCTATGGAACATAGAGATCACGGACATGAGGTCTGCATCAAAACTCCTGCTGTGAATGCAATACTTTGAAATGATGTTGTACGGCAAACTCTTAGTGGGCCCAGCTCTGTAGTGCCAGATGCAAAATACAAAGGGGAAGTGCTCCCAATAAACTCCCAAGCAGAGCAGTCGCTCCGGCTTTTCATCTCTCCTGCTCCCTGGTTTGAGGCTCTGTTTTCTGGCATTGTCTCTGCTCTTGCTGGTTATTTTAAAGCTAATCTCTTCTGGCCTCCTCAGAAAAGATTCTGCAGGCAAATGGTTCTGCCATCCTCTGTCTCAGTGAGTGGCTCTAGAGAAAGTCCTTGGTGCAAGAGGGCCACCACGCTACCTCTGTGAAAGAGGTGACTGGAGGACAACGCTTACCCACAATTAAGCTGTAACAGCTGACAAAAGTGCTGTAACAACAGGTCTGGTGCTAAAAGACCCTAAAGAGCAGCCCTAGAGAATCAAAAAGGCAGAAATTACATACAAACAGCCATCAGAGGCACAACGGACCAACCATTCTCGACAAAGTCCATCCTCCCTACAGTGTTAGGGTAGCTTTGACCTTCTCTGGCCCCAACCTGGCAAGACAAACATGCAGGGGATGCATATCCTGCAAACCCTACACTCACCTTGCTCTACAGTACATCCAACCAGTAATCAGCCACCTTGGCTGCAGAGGCAGAGACCTCCTCCAGTGTGGTGCCTTTCAGAAAGGCCTCGAATACAGAAGACTGGTATATCTTCACCAGCTGCAGCTCTCTCCATCGCTTCACCTCAAACCCTTTCAGTTCAGCCAAGGATCCATCTTCATTGAAGACTGCATACCTAGCATATAGACCAGGTTTTGCACAAGCTCTGTGCCAAGGAACACATCTCCCAGGATGCTGCTTACTACCCTCCTGCCAAAGTACTTCTAGAATTGCCAAACCAGGCAGCCACCAGGTAAATTAATCCAAGCTGTGGGGCTCTGTACTACCATGATCTAGGCATATTTACACAGCTAGAGACAATAACATCATGAACTACTTCACCTCCAGCTGCAAAAGCACATCAGCCTCTGCCCCCAACTTGCCAATTCTAACTGGCAAAATGTTCTTAAATGCATACAAATAAAGGGCAAGAAGCGAGAGTCAGGGTTAGAGGAGTAGAGAAGTGGAGTGAAATACTAGGAAAAGCCTTATACAGGAGAATGAAGCTTAGTTTGGAAAACAGGAGGGGACGCTGGCAAAATGGACTCAGAGGAAACTGGACATCGCTATCGAAACAACTATGACAACACACTGCCCTCTTTTTTTCTGTCGTGTTTCTTGGATTTCACATGCCTGCCAATTATTTGTATGGCTCAATACAACCATCACAGGAAGCTTCAGTGGAACAGAGGTGAGACTCAAGCGTACATTGCTTTGTCACCCCTCCTCCAGGCAGTCTTTTCTTCCTCAGCTGGCAGCGGTACCTGCCAGCCAGCTCCACACTACTACTCTTTCCACTTGGAGAGTGAGCAAGAAACAAGTGCACTTGCTGACATCCCAAGAATCACAGGAAAAAATCAAGGGCCCCTGAGATAAAGACTCCTATGAGCAGAGTTCATTCAGTGCTTGACATCCTCTTGACTTCTGTGACAGACTCCCTTGGCATGCAAAGGCACTCACAGTGGATGCTGGAGTTCATCCAACAGAGACATTCAAGCAGAAACAAACATAGTCTTGTACGAACAGAGAGTGCTGGAGGACAGTGACAGTATTTTCTGAACCCAGACCCAGGTCTGTGGGCAGTCCTCTCGTGATTGCTCGTGCTCGTATTTAAGCAGGCTGCATGAGAAAGTCAGTGAAGTCAAGTGCAATTGCTTTTCTATGCCATGATGGCACTGGCAAGATCCACTCCTTCCCCTAGATGGGGATTAAAGTGGAAACCTCTGGGAAAAGTATTACTAGAGGTCTGTAAACTTGAGAGAGGGACAGACAGAGATTAGTGAATTTAAAGAGAAAAGATAGAAAGAAAAATCAAAGTTTGCCTCTGCATCTCAGAACCAAACAGGGAGACCATGACTAATCAGAAAGTTTGAGAAGTGCTGTTTTACTGTTATCTTCAGAAATTTACTGTCAGATGTGTCAAGTAAGGCCAGGGCATAGCTGGATTCAAAGACTGATCTCATGCAAGGAACTTGCCGTTTAAAGGCAGCATGATCTCGGTGGTATGCAGCAACAAGCAAACCAAACATGCTGCCAGCTCCAGAGGACTGGCAACACGGGGCAAGGACTAACACACCTCAAATGTAGTCAAGGAAAAGGACCCTCAATCCCTTCCCTTGGGGAAGTGGTGATTTTTCAAGCTTTTAACTCTTACCTTTTCTTCAGCTTCTTGCCCTCTTCCTTGGACGCTGAGAGGATCATGGCTAAGTAGGGCCCATCCACTTCAAAGAAGATGCTGTTCTCTGAGCGTGTAACAGGTGAGAGAGGCTGGGTCCGCCAGCTCCTGGTACTCATCATTTGTGAAGCCTTCCTGCCGGCACAGCCCCAACAGAATAGCCTCACTCAACAGCTCGGCTGATTATACGAGCAGATAGCCCCCAGATACATCATCCTGTCTGAAGGGATCACTGATGGCCTTTGTTCCTTCCGGATGATGGGAAAGATCAATCCCTGCTCCCCTGAGGGAGCATAACTTACCCTATCTTAGCAGAGAATAAAGTATCCTGATTCCTTGTGACCAAGCAACTCCTTGGAAACCTACAGAACAATTTAGCAGGTAGGACTCAAACACGGGACCTGAAGAAAAGTGCAGGAGACTCTAAAGTCACTTCTTTTGGCTCATAGCCATAAATATCTGAGCAAGCAGAGCATGCGACCTTGTTCTCTTGACTCCTACTGCTTCTGGCAGTCTATGTACAGAAGCAGACACCAACCCTGGTCTCTTACACTATACCCTCTCTGCTCTATCAGAGTCTCTCCTTCCACTCAAACGCCAGTTTGAGCTATGGGCTGTGCAGGGCAGAGAGTAGCTGTGTAGCAAGCAAAGCTGTCAGCCCCAACGTCCTGCTCATTACACAAGGGACCAGAGACAAAAGACAGGCTGTCCTCTGGGCTGAAGCCAACTCTGAGAACAAAGATGCATACTCCACTGCCAGTAGAGCTACTCCCTTCACAAGAGCTGCCTGATTGGCTTGCAGGCCTACAGAAGGCTAAAACATTTTCTTCCCTTTCACTGTTTTTACCAGACTGTACAGCTGGCTGGTACAGATGCCAGACTCACCTTCACGGGGATGTTCAGCATGGCACCTGGGTAGCAGATTGTCACCTTCGGCTTCTTTGCATTGGTTGACTAGATGACAAAGTTTTCCGGGAAGCTGTTGGGAAGGACACACCAAATCCCATCTGTATCCAGTTCTAGAGGTCTCCTAAGAACGGAAGAAAAAAAATCACCATCAGGAAGAGATTGGAAAATATGCCAAAGAACTGTTCTCTGTCCACAAGTCAGGCAGAGGCAGTGTCCTTTCTGCAAAGGAAGTCCTAGTCATACAACACCAGTTGCATTAATAAGCCATGGCAATGTCAGAAACCTGAATCTCCAGAACACCAGAGCTTCCACTGATTAATCCCACATCTATCCCACTGCTCCTCTTCTCTGCCGGTCAAATTCTGCCCTTACCCACCTGCTCACACTACATACAGGAGAACCTTTCTTCCTCAGCTCAGCACATACTCACCCAAACTGCTCAATCAGCTCCCTAGCCTGTGTGATCATATTTGCTCCAGTGAAGCACACAATCCCAGCCATTTCCACGGAGTACCAGCAAGCTCTGTGAATGGAGGAGGGACAGTCAAAAGGCTGCAGTGCTACCTCTTAAGTACAGCTGCGGGGAAGTGCATCAGGTCATACAGAAAATAGAGTCTCAGGGCAAAAAAGACAATCACAGCAGCCCTCAGGAGATCATTTTCCTTTTCCTTCCCTGTGATACTTCAGGAAACCGCACACTCTGAAGAATCACCTATAGACAAACCCTGCCATCCATTGTCAATGCTACAGGGCCTTGTTTAGCAAAAGTCCCTGCTAAGGGGACTAATAAATAAGAAGTCATTAATAGGAACAAAAAAAAAGTGTTACAGGGATCACCTATCATCCCCCTTGTGCTTCGGAAGCACATTAAGAAGGTGAGAGCCTCACTAGAACAGCTCTGGTTTACAACACTCCTTGCTGGAGGACTCCAGCAACGACCACAGGTGAGACTCACCCTTTACGCATGACATAGCCATAGAAAGAATTGAGGACACACTTGTGTGCCAGCTGCAGGGAGTCATAGAGGATTTCCATATTCTTGCAGCGCTTCGCTTCAGAGGCATCGCCTGTCTCCACAGCCGCAGACAGCTTTTTCTTCCACACCTGATGGCAAGAGGCAGAGTCAGGACAACCCTACATTCCACTACAGGCAGTACCAATAGCCAGATATTCCCCCCACCTCAATCCTAATATGACACTGTGATCCTAGAACAATATCAGTTATTAAGATAATTCCTCTTTCTTTCTGCTCTTTCTTTTGCATTTGAGGGGGAAGCGTTGGGCATAGGCATTATGCTATATTATGGAAGAATCTTGCAGCATCAACTGTAACTCACACCCATAGTTAGAATTACCTAATCCCAGCAGAACTGCCATCCTACATCAATTCTGTCACACCACATATTGTGCTGGCAAGAACTAAATGCTTGCAGCAAGAGATTAGATCGAGACTAACAGCAGAACCATTTCAGCAGAAAAGGCCTCCCAGCCACCTCCGTGATTCATGACAGAACTAGCAATAACTGCAAAGCAAATAGTTCTTTATTAAACTCTTCCAGAGACAGAGTCCCAGTGTCTTGTCATTTCTTTCAATATATTAGCAACTACATTTCAGTCTCATCCCTCTGCCACAAGACTCCAAACATTTGAGAACTAGAACATGCTGCTTCTTTCTCCTAGAATCAATCACTTCTTAGCCTAAGATCAATTGTTTCTCTGCTTGTCTCATCTTTCTCTTTGAAAAGTACCCTACACTGAACACAAACCAGATCACAAAATAGTTGAGCTGAGGATTTTCTAGATCCAATAAAAGCCAAAAAAAAACCCAGCTGTTTTCTTTCCTAGCACTGAAAGTGATTGCATCAGAGAGCTAGGAACCACTGTGGCAGCAGCTGTTTAGGATTCAGCAGGGGAAAAACCTGCACTTGCACCAGAGCTGTCAGGAAAGCTAATATTTCTTATTGACCATACAGATTGAGCAAAACGATCCTTTAGGGTTCAAGTTTTCAGTGAGAGGTGAGGACCTTCTAGCTTTGGCAGCACAAATAAAACAGAAATTCAAGCCCAGTACCTCATGCAGCCCCTTGAACTCACAGCGACGGTCTCTGAAAGCTCGTACAGTGTCTACATAGAAAGAGTTCTCTCGCTGGCAGATGGTGGTGACACGCTCCTCCACCTTGGTGACGTGGATCTGCTCATAAGCCTTGCGGCAATAATCTAGTAAAGGGAATAAACAGAGAAAGCTTTCTCAGAGATCAGTGCCCCACTATGAATGGGAAGGATGAACACAATGGCATCGGGCAAACCACACAGATCCACAGATCTGAAGCGTTCAAGGCACCAGTCTGAGAAAAATTCCATCAATGCAAATAAACATCATACCTAGGAAAGCTGAGGGCTCATCCAAAAATTCAGGCTCTGCTCAGAGCCCCCACTAGCTAGATGCTTCCGCTGAGTAGTATCACTTTAGGAGCAAAAAGTGAAAGGATAGACACATGTGTTTCACTGACATGCTTAATGAGCGCTCATTAAAGAACAACAAAAAAACCCAAACAAAATATCACCTCTCGTGTCTCAGCTCAAATACATGACTCTCAGTGAGAAAAGAGAAATACTGAGACAAAAAACAGCACTTGCCTCCTCCTCAAAAAACGTACAGGAATTGGTTGGGATCCTAGGGGAAAACTGTTGCAGCATGAAACTGAGATCAAATTCAATCTGAGCCAGCATGAACTAAGTAGCCCCAGACCTGAGAGACAAGTAATTAATGATGTGTTTGCAGTCTAGGCAGCAAAAACCTGCTCCAGATAATGCCATTTATTTTCACCTGCCAGTTGCTTCTTCTCATACTTGGCCTGCTCTTCACGGCAAAGCTCGTGGAACGCCCGGGGTGCTCCATCTAGATACAGAGGAGGAAAATTCTCAGGCTCCAGTTGTTGCTGGATGCGGTGATACTCGCTGCGGCTTGCAGGCACTGCAAAGGAACAGCAACTAGGAGCTTTCCAGGGGAGGAACAGGAAGTGGTCTCTGTGTCTTCAGCTCACACTGCAAGCTCTATCCATGCTGCAATGCAACAGGGAACTTGACAAAGCAGACAGCAGAATTACACTTACTCAATTCTCCTCTCCACTGCCAAGTCATCCGGCACTGACGATTAGCACCTGGCTTGTTGAAGTCACAGGCAGCACATGTGGCCTCATCCACCATTGCTGAGGGCTGGACACAGGTCAGACACACCCATGTTAGAGAAAACAGAACCGTCTCCAGTGACATATGCCAGAAGGAATCGATGCTGGGTACTAGAAGAACACAAATGTGAACATCACAGAGGTGATGTCCAGTAAGTTTTCCTTTCTAGAAGCTTTTCAGAACACAAGTTACAGCAAAAACAATGACTATTCTTTGGAAGAAGCCAGCTAAAGCTATTGCTCTACCTTGGACAGACCTTTCGGCTCTGTACACCTGGCAACTGTAACAGCCTGACTGGATTTCAAACCGAGCCTTATTTTATCCCCCTGTCCAGGGCAGAAAGTTTATTGTTTGCCGCTAAGGGGATCAAATCGGAGGGACCTCCTAGACCATCTGCAAGACAAAACAGGAAACACCTTCCTGACTGGACTGAGGTTACCCACCTGCAACCTGTTGGTCAGAATGATGCTGGGGTACATGGCCCCTACATCTAAATGGTAGATAAGGGGGCATTCAATTCCGTTAGGAACATCCTTCAAGGAATTCAGCTTGACTTTGATTTCATCACAAGCCTGCGGGGAGATGTAAAAAAGTAAAATTCAAACAAGAAGGAATTAATGATGCAGTCACATACGCACTATATTTGGTCCTTCCGACATGCACAGAGACACCTGCCACTGATTCTGAGGAACACAGGAAGAGTATGAAGAACTAAAGGAACAGGATTAAGAAGAGTGGCAGCGGCAAGTCTTCTTTAGCCACCAATCTTTAAGGTTTTCTTTTGGACCTCCAAGGTAGGTTTCATCTACACTGCAAATGTCTACAGATAAGTTTCTCCTGTCTCTCTCCATGGAGTATAAAATGAGTCTAAACAGGCATCTTTAACATGTGTTGTCTCACCAGACATATTCAGGATGAGAAAAATCAGCCTTGCCTCCAGCCTATGCCATTCTTTATTAATATGGGAAATAAGGCACAGATGGACATGGGGCAGAACTCAAAGCTGAAGAAAGTTGTTATACAACACCAATATGTGTGCACAGGACCCAGGCTTGCCTAAAGAAATGTGCTGCAACTCCACCCTCACAGTTCTGCTCTCCCTGGAAAGCCCAGTCATGCCTCTGGCCCTGCAGGCTGAGGCAGGACAACAGACCTCCTGGAAGTTGGTGACTTGATCCAATGGCAAACCTTCTTCCTCTTCGACAGCATGCCGGAGCGTCTTCTCCACATGCTGCACCCGGAAGTTAAAGGCAGCAGGATTCTGCAAGGATACAGGAATGATACCGAGACCTCTTCTAGCCCTGACACCCATCCTCGCACACTGCCCAGGGAAGGGGGGCAGGGGGTGACAGCTTCTGCAAGATTATCCATGCTCCAGCGTAGCTTCGGCGATCTTTGAAAACAGGCTCACTACTTAGCAGAGCATGTCTCAGTATGGGTAGAGAGCAATTCATCTCATCTGAAGGGCAGATGGCTGAAACAGGTCAGCTGAATGGCATCTTGAAATGCCCCTTCGTTCACTGATCAGCTCCGATGTGAGCAGGCAGATAATGTTGGCCAATTAGCTGGCCTGACCTCCACAGCCAACTTGAGCTCTCTAGAACTGAAGGACGGTGGCTTTCTGCTAAGAACCCTACAACTCACAAAAGTCTACACCACTGGCACTAAGGCAAAACACAAAGCAGAGAAGAGATGGTGGCTGCTCCCCGGCCCTTGGAGTTCTCCTGCAAAGGAGGCTATATAGGGCAGCTAACAAGAAGAGAAGATTGCATGCATGTTCCATAGTGCAACACTTACGGGGCTGACCTAGCAGTCAGCTGCTCACACATCGAAGGCTCTAAGGGGCCAAGGATTTAGATTTAAGGTCCTTCTAAATTCACAGTGCACGTTCCCTTAAGATCATTCACGAGATTAAGGCCACTAAAATAAGCAGCACTGAGGTGTGGTGTATCACACAGCAAAGAGAGAAGTTGCCTCTAAAACTTACAATCTAGACAGTAGCACCAACCAGAAACAGGTAAAAGAGGCCAAAAGAAGCTTGGCTTCAGTGGGAGAAGGACAAAGATATAATCCTGATGAGACAAAAACAGAGTCATCTCTGCCAACAACCACTCGCTCAAAGAAAACTAAAAAACAAAAAAAAAAAAAAAAAGAAAAAAAAGAAAGAAAACCCTCAACCAACCAATAAACAAAGTAAACAAACCCACACAAAAGCAATGAACCACTCTCCTTGCTGTAACACTGTCTTTACCCAATAGCCAGTCTGAGGTCATGAGGAGCAACTTCTCCAACCCTTCCCACCTAAACTCTAAGCAGGTTCATGCACTCAAGCCATAAATCAGATATCCAAGTTTTATAACAGGTATTGCTATTGGGTATCCCCCAAAAGAACAGAGGATGGTAATTCCAGTTGGAGGGTTATTCCCTACTGCCATGTTCTCCAGAAAGAAGAGAAAGAGCATCATTGCATTACCATTTTAAAGCCTCTGTCGCAACACCTTGATTGCGTCCTTATCTTTTTAAAGCGGCAAGGGATGTCACTGCGAAAAACCCCAGGTTCCAGAGCTTCCACCTGGCCTCCTACATACGTCTCCGAGTCCAGCACGTGGCCATCATCTGTAAGTTTGCTGAACTCCTGCTCCTGCTTGTTGCAGAAGATGATGTTGGCGTGATAGGCCTGAACCATCAGCAATGCCTCACACAGTGTCCCAGAACCTTTTCTTAACACCTGTAAAAGACAGACATCAAAAACTGGACTTAGAAAGAAGTGCTGTAAAGGGTGCTGCTGGAATTAGGCTGGCCTTACCACCCCATCATTGAACTTAAATGTTTGATTTGGTGCCCAACATGATGTGTTTATTCAGGCAGTATTGAAGCCCAAGGCAAGAAGGAGCACAGTAAGGAAACAAAACCAACTCCTTCACTTAGGCTACCCATAACTGGTCTATGGAAAAACAGCTATGACTGCTGTACTGCAGAAAGGAAGCGCATTTGGAGACTACTTTCCCTCCTTTCCTTGGGAAAAACTATCCAAACAGTAGAAATTAGTTCTATTGACAATGTGTCACTGTTGCATGAAGGATGCAGCTCTCTGCCCAGAAAAGAAATTGTTTCAGGCATGCACTCACCTCATCAGGCTCCATGGGAAGGATGGTGCACAACGCGAAAATGAAAGGGTGCACATACTTCATATACATGTAATAGGTAGCAACTGCATCAGACACCAAACAGGTGGCCAGAGTCTGTTGAGGAGAAAGACAAATCAATCCCAGTCACATTTAATACAGCAGTTAACACGTACAATGGGAAACAATGAAAGGTTGAAATCAGCAGGAAGATGCAAAAGGTGTATTTCTGCATACAAACATCCCAACATGTAAAGAGTTATCAGTTGGCTTAAGACAACATTCTGCTTTAACCCAAATTACATAAGCCAGCTCCGAATTAGCAGAAATGGGGAAGATGAGCTCACTGCCACATATCCGCACAGATGCCACTCCGGAGTGGTCAGGAGGCCACTCTTGGCCTACAGAGATCTCCAGGGCTTTGGCAGAAACCTCATTAAGGTGTCTCCTGGACACTAGCAAAGTACTGCTCTGTTGCAATGCCCCGAGTACTACCGTTTTGCAGAAGTGTAAATAACACAAATATACAGTGCAACGCCAATGCCAGAAACACATCAAGGAAATTCTATTCTTCCCTAAGCTTAAGTTCTTTCAGGTGTCTGAAATTCAGCAAGATACACTGACAACTTCTCAAAGACACTGCATTAACTTAAAGGATTTCACAAAGCTCTAACTCAAAGGTTCACTAATACTGCAGATGCCCAGAGATACAGCACCGGGTGGGAACACCTGAGGCTCCTCCGTAGCCGTCCAGCACATCTCTTCAGGGTCCAGCTCCACTGCATCATAACCCAGTTTTGCTTTCGCTGCTGCTTTCAGGTTGTGACTTCCCACTGGCAGGTAACTCTCTCTCTTCACCCACCTAGACAGAATAATGAAAACGCCAGTCTACGAAGAGACAGCCCTGCACTTCAGAAAGGGCTGCTACGTACAAAAAGATCTGCATTACTCTAACAGGGAAAGGTGAGAGCAGAACATCCAAGTGCAGTGGAATAAGAAGCTGCACAGCTTTAGACAGTCTGCATATCTACCCATGCTCTTAAATCCTGACTCGTACAAATTCTGCTATTCAAATCATTTCTATTGCTCAGATTTTTCTCAACCCTCATACTTCAGAGACTTCAAAGATAAACGTTTAAACACAGGAGGAGGTATCAGCAGGACTGCAAAGAGAGGCAGTTGTTTTCCAGAGTCTGGACACTGGTCCAATGTGAAAAAACATTCAAGTCACAACTGCCAAGACAGACAGCCCTCTCCTGTAAACACACACACACACACACACACACACACACACACACACACACACCCTTCCTTTTCCTCTCTGTGCTAGGCAGGCTGTTGGGTTAGAATATGGCCCTGTGCCCACTACAACGGTTTGGTCTTATCCTGTCCTTTTACCTGCTATCCAGGACAGTTCTCAAATCCCCAATGACAGCCACCAGCAGACTGTATAAACAGAGTTAGTCGTTCAGGCTAGTGTGGGCAAGACGTAACTTCTGTAGCTAATGGCACACAACGGAGTACCGAGTAGAAGCAGCACAACCAAAGATGGGGGTGCTAGTCCTTTCCTAGTAAGATGTAACTCATGATAGCAGTGCACAGAGATGGAAAAGGGACAGTATTCAAATACATCAACTGTAGGCATTTTATACAAATTTAACAGATAAAGATGCAGTTATACGGTACAGACGCAGCATTCGGTACCTCAGACAATCCATGTGGATGCACTGCGGGGCTTTGTACTCTCCCAGGCTGCCCTTCTGAAATCCAATCTCCTGACACATATTAATTCCATGAGCTGCTGCTCTTGCTTCCACAAAAGGCCTGAGGAGAGAGACAATGCAGAAGAGAAGAAACAAAGCAGTCCCTTTCCTCCACCCCATCCCCACCCCAAGGGTTTCAGGATTGCTTTCTTATAAGCTACTTAATGAGGAATTTTTCTTGTGAATTCTCCTTTGCTCCAGACCTTACCTGTGAGACCTGGCCACAGTGAAAACTCCCTGTAGGGCAGAGCTACTGCAAGAAGGAAGCTGCTTGCTTACATCCTACACCAGAAGGCAGAACATTATGATCGAGTTTCCCTCGCTCCCCAAAGGTTTGGCTGCTCTGGTCTCCCTATTGTTCTGCAGTTCTCTTTTGACACTTTGCCTGTTCTCCAGTTACTGAGGTCATCAGTGTACAAACATTGCCAAATCAACAACAATCTAGAAGTAGCTCAGCAATCCCAGGACCAACTGATAAGACTCTATAGAAGTTCATATTTCAAAGCCAATAAACAGAGCTCTGCTCAGGGGAAAAAAAAAAAGTTCTGAATTCCACCTCCCCCTCTTTGACAGTCCTCTGCAGGCTGGCAATCCAAGACTCAGCCCAGCACTCCAGATAAAGAGCACATAATCAGGATGTAAACAGGTTCCCAAACTGGCTGGATAGTCTGCGTAGATAAGAACGCATGTGGCCGCTATGTGACCTCCAGACAAAGGACATACAGGCTGGTATCCAATCTCACCCCATGGCCTAGACAACATTTCCTTTTAGAAACCAAGTTAGTTTTCATTCCTGATCTTACCAGTCAAAGAAGTCTCCATCGTATGTGACAATGATAGTAGGTTTGGTCTCCTGGACATGTTCAAACCGCCTCTGCATTAAATGAGCCTAGTATGCAACAGAGGATTAAAAAAAAAAAACCCAAAACAAAAAACATCTCCCCCACAAACACAAACACTCAGCAAATTCACCTCCGGCAAGCAGGCACTGGATATAATACAATTGATGCAGTCCTTCCCCTTTCCCCTTGACAAAGGAAGAGTTACTGAGGACTCAGATCCCTGTTACACCAGGGACACGTTCCTGAACAACCAGAACACACTGCTTAAAGGATGAAATAGTCTTCCATCGATGCGATAATCCTTGCACAGCTTGATAGGTAGAGCTTTTGTCAAGCGGGAACGGCTCTTTGGAGGTCACCTTCTGAACAATTGCTTACAATCAACTAAGGATGCCAAAAGGGAGACAACTTAAGGACTATACTCTCCAAATTACTACTGCCCCTCAAAGGGGCACCAGTAGCCTTAGCTGCGTTCTCCAACATACAAAACGAGGAAATCCTTATGCATCATTCAGACTAGACTTCAATTTTATTTCCACAGCCATTACATATAGACCAAGCAACTAGCAACAAAGCAAGCCAGGGACCAGACCGCCAAAGGTGACATGCTCGTTTGCTGTCTAGCATTTTGCTCCAAAGCATGAAGAAAAGAACTGTTGTTCCATTACCTGCCCATCAACCACGTAGGAGATCATCATGATCCGGTCTGTCTCTGCATCAGGAAACTTCAAAGGGAGTTTGGTAGTTTCAATGTCAAAGGCGAGAACAACCGGATCCTGAATATGACCACATACATCAAACTCAAATCAGCTTTAGAGTATGATTTAACGAGCAGTTCTCATTAGATTAACAACTAATTTACCTAAGTAGGTTTATGCACATCTCAGACCCAGCAGCCTTGACTGTAGGAGACAAGGTAGCAACAGTGGTACCCACTGATAACCAAACAGCAAAATTCATTAACAGGAGAGAACGGAATAACAAAAGCTTCTCTTTAATGCAACAACCCCCTTCGAGAAAGAGAGCCATCAGGATTGACAGCACGTGAGGAAACATTGCGCAGGCAAAAAGCACTTATTACCTCTATGCCTTTATAGTAAAGGTTTCTTATGGCACTGGATTTATAAAGCATAACAACGAGTTTAAGAATAGTTGGGCACCCCAGGAATCACCTGGAACAAAAAATGTACACCTCTCAGTGGGGCAGGGAGTGCTCACTTCACTAGATTCCTCTTCCTTTGAAATGGTTCAACTGAAATCAGACATCAGATGTAGGAAACCAAAGAGAAGATTGGAATTCTCATTTGTACTTTTTAGTCTGTGTGACTAGGGGAATCCTAAGAAGCCCATGGACCAACCCTCCTAAGGAGACCTCTTTCCTTGACAGCATAGACGTACAGACATCACTCGCCTGGTCTCGCTCTCTGTTTTTCCTCACAGCAGGAGAGATCTCTTTCCGCACCTTCACCAAGTCATGCACCATGTGGAAGGATAACTTAATGTAGTTCTGCTTAAGACCCACCAAGTGAGTTGGCTACAAAGCAACAAGACAGTGCCAGCTAAGGGTGGAAAAGAGTAATGAGGGAAAGGGGAAGACTGTTAACAGTAAGAAAGCATTGGGAAGGCAAATTATACTGGCACACGTGGAAGAACTGGCCAAAGAAGAGGTAGTAATTGGATGGAAAGACTCGGAGTGAGAAGAGATGCTAGCAAGCACGTAAGACAGCGAAGAACATGTGAGCTACGCCAGTTCACACCAAGGGCCATCTTGTCTTGTTGTCTGTTTCCAAGCGCAATCACCAGTACACACCCAAGAAAGAGTAAACGTATAGTATCTCCCTCTGCCACAACACTCTTAATCTCCAGCCATTTCTAGCTCAGGAAGTTTCTTGAGCATCCTGTGAAAAAGACTATGTGCTGGAGCAGAACATATATTTTATTTACTATTACTATAATAAGCAATTACTATCAATAAGCAATAATTAGCCTATTCATGACATGCAATGCAAACAGTGCTTGAAGATTAAAGGTAAGCATACTGCTTCCCTTTACTGCTTAGCCCCTTTCTACTCCACTTGAGCTCGAAAGAAAGAAAGAAAGAAAGATTAGTTATTCAATAGTACAGCAGGCAGAGGAATACTGACCAGATCCAAATCTTCTTTGGGGACAGTTTCCAGCTTTGAAATGTTCCCTTGAAACTTCCTGGAGAGGAAGGATGACACTTCTCGTTCACAGCCCTGCAAAGAAACTGGAGAATGAGCAACAAAGCCAGACACTTCTCCAGAGGAGAAGACAAGCTCACAAGAGGTTCTGGCACTAGTGTCCTCAATTGTGAGGGGAGGACACGAGGCTGTCCTGAAATCCTGGCCGTCTGGAAATCTGTTCCTTCACACTGGGGCTCTCTTTGATCGTCAATTCACAGCACCGTCAGAACAAACCCAGTTTTGCAGCATGAGCAGGATCAAGACGAGATGAGAGGGGAAATTTACCCCTGTTTGGGCTTAGAAGAAGTGAAATAGGCTCCAGAGATCAATTTTAGGACAAAAAAAAGAACAGGAAAAATATGACAGCTCCTTGAAGGGATAATTCATCACATAACAAACCAACCTCCCTCTAAGAAACCTTAGTGGAGCCACCATACTGATACAGCTGCTTCCCATCTCAGGTCTTCTCTAACAGCTCTGACAAAACCACCAACAGAAGCACTGGAGCTGTATTTTTCTCCTACCAACCCAAGAAGATGGTCGGTCACAAGGCCTCTCAGCTGACTGGGGGACCCTTCAAGTCAAACCTGCCCTTGTCTCTGGGACCTCGGCCACTAGTTTACTCAAGACCCCGCTTGCCAGTGTGCAGCTTCCAAGTCCATACTCGCCTTCTCGGTAGCAATGTAGAAATACGGCTTATAGGGCAGGGCCACCCAGGAGAAATCAAAACCGGTGAACATTGCGCGACCCCGCAGCCAAGGTGAGAAAGCAACCCAACGGTTCCCAACGGAAGCAACGGGCACCGCGCTGCCCTTGCTGTGCTTTGCTGGCATTTCTGCGCCACACACACATCCCTGCATCTCTGCAGCACCCACCTTGGCCCCCAAGGGTCCCAGGTGGACCCAGAGTAGGGCAGACAGCGCTGCTGCCTTGTGGGTGATGCCTGGGGCCCAGAACAGCCAAACCGGTGGGGGCAGGCAGGACGCCCAGCCCGGGCACCAGCGCTGCGCTGGAGGAACGGGATGCACCTCGAAGCAGCTCCCATCCTCCGGGATGAAGTAGTCCACAGCGCTCACCAGCCGCCGGTCCTCGCCCAGCACCTCCGTCTGCACATGCACATGGCCTGTTACGACACACGACCCCCCCGCCCCCTCCCACCCCAGTCCTACCGGGTGCCTGTCGGTGACACCTCCCCTGCCCCAGTCCTACTGGGTGTCTATTGGTGACACCTCCCCTCACACCCAGGTCCTACCGGGTGCCTGTCGGAGACATCTCCCCCTCCCGTCGGTGACATTCGCCCCCCGTCCTACAAGGTGCATGTCGGTGACCCCCCCATCGTTGTCCCCCCTAGTCCTACCAGGTGCCTGTGGGTGACACCCCCCGCCGGTGACATCCCCCCCCGGCCCAGTCCTACCGGGTGCATGTGGATGAGCCAGCCCGTGCGCTCGCCAGGCTCCGTGGGCCGCTCGAAGCCGAACAGTGTGTCCAGCCGCTCCGTGCGCTGCGAGCGCTCCAGGCGCTTGAGGGAGGACAGCGAGGAGCCATCGTCCCTGCAGGACGCCGCGCCGCCAGCCGCCGCCCAGTCCCCGCCGCGACCCCCCCCCCCTCCCGCTGCCGCCTGGCCCCAGTGCTCACTGCCCCCCCCCCCAGCCGCCGCCGCCGCCGCCGCCGCCGCCGCCCAGTCCCCGCCACGACCCACCACCCCCTCCCCCCACACACACACCTCCCGCTGCCGCCTGGCCCCAGTGCTCACTGCCCCCCCCAGCCGCCGCCGCCGCCGCCGCCCGGCTCCGCGCCGCCCCGCAGCACCATCCCGCCGCGGCCGGAGCAGCCCCGCGCGCTGCCCCCACCCCCCGCGAGCGGGAAGCCTGCCAGCCCCGCCTCCCCAGGGAGAGCACCAATCAGAGAGCGGCACCGCAGCCAATGGTCGCTCTCTTCCTCGACCTCTGCCCCGCAGCACGGCGGCTGCGCTGGCCACGCCCCTCGCGGCACCTTCCCGGGCAGGCCCCGCCCCCGCCCCGGCTGCCGCTGCCGCGCACGCGCCTGCGCGGCGGCGCCCGGCGCGGCCCGACCCGGCCCGGCCCGGCGCGGCCTGTCGTGGGGCGGCGGCGCTGCGCGGGAAGCGGCTGCTGCTCCCGAAGCGGCGCCGTCGCGGGGGCAGTTGCGGACCGGCGCCGCCGTCTTGGCCGCCTCTCCAGGTAGCCCTCCGGCTGCGAGGGAGCTGGGAGCCGGCTGCGCCCCCGAGGAGCCCTGGCCGGCCTTGAGGCGCGTGCCGGGCTCCTTGGGCCGTGCGAGTCTTCCTGCCTGGAGGCCGGACGGGCTGCGGGGAGCCGTCGGGGGCCGAGGCGCAGCGTGCGAGCTCCGTCCTTGCTGCGCTTTGGCGGGGCGGGCTGAAGCCCTGGCGGGCTGCGCGGAGCAGGCCTGGCATGGGCTCGGCGAGCCTGGCCCGCCCCGTCTCGCTGAGGTGCCGTCCGGCCGTTCAGGGCGCGGGAGGGAGCTGGCCGCTGAAGCTGGCTGGTTTGCAGTGAAACATCAAGCAGCACTGCGGTCAGTCTGTGGAGTCACTGCCTGGGAGAAGAGAAGAGGGGCAGGTGCTCTGCAGGGACCCTAAAAAAAATGTCTCAGACGTCGGAAAACTGCACTGTGGAGGTCGTGCACAGGCAGCGCTTTCTGCACGGCTGTACGAACCGTGTGTTTGGGGTTTTAAGCATATGCAGTGTGGAAATCGGGAGGCTCCTGGGAAGTTTCCTTCTGGGCCCCAGCCAGCTGCGAGCCGGCACTGCCAGCTTGAGCAGCCCGGATTGCGTTGTCCTTCCGTGGTGCTCGGGCGGTGTTGGGAGCACGTAGGAAGCACCGCTGCCTTTTGCCCAGGCTGTGCTCTGTCAGCGGCCCCTTGGGCACAGCCCCTGCTACTAAAGCAAGCCTCTTCTGTGTTGGCCGTTGCTAAGGCTTTTGTAAATAAACTAGGAGGAGCACACTGCTTTTTTGAATTTCCTTGTTTGTATTCAGTTGAACTTCTTGAACTGGATCCTTTCTAATGACCCAATACTAGTATTATTTTAATAAGAGTGTAAATTACCAAAGTTGTTTTTTTTTTCCAGATATGAATGTCATCATTATAAGATAGATGGGATGTGCAGGGTTTGTGCTTCCTCATTATAGTTAAATAAGCAAATATTAAAGAAAAATGTGGGGAGAAAACAGGTAGTTAACATAAATCTGATTTTAACCAAAACTGTGACCACTGAGTTGCTGAGGACTTGTCAGTGGGGGATGTTTTGGAAGGAAGGGCACTTTCTTTCTCCCTCCCCAAACTGTACTGCCAGCCATCTGTTGATAATTATTGTCCAGTCTCTGCTGAGAACTTGTGATAGTTAATATTTCCTCACCGCTTGAACAAATAAGCGATAATCACTGCAAGGTACTTGACCACAGGAGTAGAAAGATGAATAGCGTGGAAGAGTCAGTGTATACCTTGGTTTGTGAAAACAGCTCAGTTTTCTATAAGTGATTATGACAAATTCAAATTCTTGACGACTTGGAGAATGAGTACATTGAGTTACATAGTATCTCTGGAAAAAGTAAGTTAAAAGATCAAAATTATCAAAAATCTTAAAAATTCCCCATTCCTGTTTGTTTCGTATTATTTTTAATTTACATTATCCTTTCTCAGAGGAAATATTGAATGTTTATAGCTAAGCTGGGGATAGCTCACTTCATTGCAATGTTTATTCTCTTAACCTGTCAAATCTTTATAGTTTTATTGAGCCCTATGTAACAGGAGAGCAGAAATCATTCACTCTGGTTTAAAAATGGCCTCTGAAACTGTCCAAAATCATTGTTGTGATTTTGTTTTTCTTTTTTCAGTTATGTTAATAATACATACTAATAGGCTATGCCTTTAGTTCAAAGACCTGTAGGTTTACAAATAACAGCTCTTTCAACTTTGTAATACTCTTGATGTGATAGCTTCTAAGTTTGTCTAAGAGTGGTCTGGGAATTTTTTTTTTTTTTTTTTTTGAGGCTTCACAGTTGGACTTTTTCTATCTCTACAGTGACAATCTCTGTGTTTTTTCCTAACACGTAAAACTCAAGATTTTAAAAACTTATTTCTGGACCCACAGAAAACTTAAGATCTTAGCTCTTTGAAAACTCACTCCCTTTCAAAATGCCACAGAGTACGTTTTGCTGATAGCAAGAAAAATGTGTGTTGCTATTGAAATGGCTTTGGGTAATTTGATCAAAATGTCATCAGGCCTGATCCATTTGAGTGTATACTTTATGCTTATTTTTTGGTTATTAACTTTCCTTTTCTTCATAGGTTTCAGTAGGTACAAGTCCTTGATGGCTTGCAGCACCTTTTCCAGAGGAAATGAACTGGGCAGCGCTGGTGTGCCCCGGTGGGCATGAGAAGCGTCTCAGGGCTCCTGGGACCTCAGAGGCCTGCCCTGAGGTGAGGTGGGCCTTGGGAAGAGGAATGGAGAGGATGGCGGGTTACAGACATGTGTGGAGCTGCCAGCAGAGACCCCAGGACAGACAGTGCGGAGCTGCACGTGGACGTGATGTTGGTGCCTGTAGCTCTCCTCTGCCGCTACCAGTTTGTGGCAGGGATCCCCCTGCCTGCCTTGGCCTGGGCACTGTTTGGGGGCTGCTGAGTGAGGGATCACGGGAGGGGAGATGTGTGGAGACTGAGCGGAGCTTGCTGGCGGATGCAGAGACGTGGGGAATGCTAGTGAGCACAGCTGCCCCTGGCTCAGTTCCCATGCAAGGAAATGGAGAAGAGGGTTGACTGTCTACTCCGGAGGACACACCAAGGAAAGCCATGCTAGAGTAGGGCCACCGCAGGCACGCTTAACGGCTGCTTACCCCAGGCAGCTTGCAAGGGCTGGCACCCATGCAGAGATGGGGAAGCACATGGGGTGCCCCGTCCCCTCTGCAGCCACAGCGTAGGACTACCAGGTGCATGTCCTGTTCTCACCATGTCCCCCATGACCCTGCAGGGGCTAACAGTTTGCAGTGCTGTATGCAGCTGCGACCATGACTGCACCCCTGGCGACATGGACATGTTGGGCCACAGAGAGCTGGGCATGTGCAGGGACAAGTGATCTGTGCAGCACTGCGCACTGGGCAGGATCCCATTTGCCAGGAAGTTCAGCGTTGTGTGTTCGTCCTCACAGGGCAGAAGACAGGGCGCTGCGTGCCCAGTGCTGGCGGCACCGAGAAGAGCTCTGAAATGCTGGCTTGGTGTCCAGCAGAGGAAGCGAGTGTCGGGTACGGGCCCCAAAGATGGGTCGTGGCACTGGGGAGGAGAGTCCTCTGCTAGGATGGAACAGGCACCAAAAGGCTGGCCCATCTTCGAGGTCCTGTCGGACACCAGGGGATGCTCTGGGCGGGACACCTCTGAGGGTGCTCTTGAGAGGTTTGGCCCCTTCAGCAACAGGCCATGGCCTAGGGAGGCGGTGCCATGGCACAGGGATGGCCTTGCACAGGCCATGCCAACAGGGACCATTTTGCTCCCGAAGCCATAGTACTTAGGTCTCTCCACAGTGAGTCCCTGGCGAAGATGGCACCACAGTTCCCCATCCTTATCAAGAGGAACATCCACTTCCCCTGCTTCGGCTTCTCCAAGGATGTCCATGTGGAAGAGATCAATGTGGGGCCTAGGGATGGAGCAAGTAGACCAGTGGGTACCCAGGCTGCCATGTGTGTACAGGGTATAGAACAAAGTGGAGAGCAATATAGGTGATGCTAAGCAGCTGAGTGCAGGTCAGGCCCTGCTGCTGGGACCAGGACAGCCTTGCTGCAGCAGCAGTGCTTTGTAGTCAGGTCTTTGGCATAGTGGGGAGAAGGGGGCCACCCTGGCCCTGCACTTGCATGTGTGTTGTCTGAGTGTGTGTGTGTGGAGTGCAGCCAGATGCCTTCCTGAAAGTGCAATGGTGGATAGCACAGCCATTTCCCGTAACAATTAGGTACCAGAGGAATGAGTGTTCACTGACAGCAGGGAGATGTGGTTGAAATATGTGGACAAGCCTGAAGGATGGAGAGGCAGGAGTGGAGCTGTGCAGGAGCAGTGCCATTTGGCAGCTGGAGGAGATGCCGGCTTTTCACAGGGGATCCCTGTTCCTAAGTTGCTCCCAGAATGACGGAGGTTGGAAGCACCTCTGGAGATTGCCTAGTTCAACAGCTGCTTAAAGCGGGGTCACCTATAACAGGTTGCTCTAGGCCAAGCCAACTCGGGTTTTTGGTATCTCTGAGGATAGAGACTCTCTAACCTCTCTGGGCAACTTGGTGCAGTGTTTGATCACCCTCACTGTAAAAAAAATGTTTGTTCTTAAGTTCAAACACAATTACTGTATTTCAGTTTATGCCCATTGCCTCTCATATGATCACGGGGCACCACTGAGAAGAGCCTGGCTCCATCCTCTTTACTCTTACCCATCAGGTATTTGTACACATTGATAAGATGCCCCTGAGCCTTCTCTTCTCCAGACTTAACAGTCCCATTTCTCTCAGCCTCTCCTTGCATGAGAGATGCTTCTAGTTCCTTCATCATTATTGCTGGACTTGCTCCAGTAGGTCCATGTCTTTCTTGTACTGGTGAGACCACACCCACACACAGCACTCCAGCTGTGGCCTCACCAGTGCTGAGGAGAGGGCAGTAATCACCTCCCTCAACCTGCTGGGACAGGATGTTTTTTTGGTGCTCAGCTGCTGTCTCTGTGATACGGAGTTCTCAACCCTTACTCCATCCATCTATCCTTCACTCTTGCTTGCCCCTGCCTCCACTGAGGAAGGTGGTGATGATGAGGATGGTAATTATTGAGAAAGAAGGAGCAGGAATGCTCACACTGGTGGGTAGATATGGGGCATGTGGCCTTGCAAAGGGAGCGGCTGAAGTCTTTGGGAACAAGAATCCCTTTGAAAATGCCAGCATCTCGCCAGGTAACTACCCCCGGGTTCCTCCTCTTCCTGCTCTCCACCCTCCTGCTGTGCAGGCCATCCCCTAGTCAGTCATGTGCATTTCTGAGTGCCTGCATACATCCACGTCTGGTATGTAGTTCTCCTAGGAAATCCCTTCACCGTTCATCAGCTGGAACCATCAGTGATGGCATGGATACCAATGAGCAGAGCTGGGGTTTAATGTTTCGTTTGGGTGCTTCACGGTATTAGGAAGAAAATTCAGGAGTATTGGTGTGCTGCTCTATGCCATGGCTCTGGCTTTGTCTCCCCAGGGGCAACATTCAAGCTGCTGAGAGCAGTTACTTGAAAAGCTGCACCTTCAACACCATCTCTGCCCTTTGCTGCCCCATCTTCAAGCGGAGCTTCATCGTGGAGCAGGCAGGAGAGAACTTAAGGGAGCTGGCAGAGAAGGTGTCATGTCCTGGGAGGATGGTCCTCCCAGAGGGCCCAAGGTCTTGCTGGCTGGGCACAGGGCGTTCCTTCAGCACCTGCTCTAGTGCTTGGCTCCACGGGATCATCACTCACACACTGGCACTGTTGAGACTCAGAGGCAGCTGGAGGCAGGTCCCTGGCCCTGCTGCCCTGCCAGCATGCTGCAGGGGCTAGCTGGGATGAGCTGAGGGCAGTGGCAGCTTAGCCAGCCTCAACAGCTCGGAGCACAGCACATTCACTGCAGCCCCTGAGCAGTCCTTTCTGCCCACCTTGCGCATGCAGAGCCCTGCAAGGCTCCCAGGCCCAGGGTCTCTCTTACGAGGCCCCTGTGCAGAGGCTGGAGAGCAGGAGGCCAGCTGGCAGCAAAGCATAGACTGCAGGTGTGCCTGTATCACTGCCAGGACTGGCAAGTTTGCTCGCCCAGTGGTGGGGACTCATTCCCAAAGTGTGTGAATGAGTCTGGAGACATTGCCAGGGGAGGGCAGTGCACCCAGCATTTGGTCTCCAGCCCCATCCGGCCCTGCTGCCTCTGCTGCCCTTTTGGGAGTAGATAATTCCCATCCAGGGAAGGAACTCAGCACTGTTCCATCCTCCCTCCAGGTTCTGCATCCCCTGCTCAGCCCCAGCACCCTCAAGACCCTAGAGGCCCCCCACTCTGCATCTGGGAATGCTCCCTGATGCCTAGCCATGCTCCCAACTCAGCTGGAAAGCCCACTGCTGGGGCAGAGCTCCCCTGGGTAAGCAGCCTTGCAAGCAGTGCTGCTGGCTTCCCTGGCAGGGCCGTGTGCCCCAGTATGGTGGCATTCCTGGCCTTTCCCAGCGGGTGATGAGGATGACAGCTGTGCTAACGCCTGAGTGGGGTAAATGCCCTGCTTGCTTGCTGGCTTATCATGCCCATGGCCAAGCTGTGTGCACAGTAGTGCTGTGCCCTGGGGTCACTGTGTCCATGGTGTGCTGGTGCTGTGCTAGGCCTGCTGGTTTCTGCTGCAGGGTGGGGTGGTCATCAACTGGAACTGTAACCTGGGCCTGCCTGAAACCGACTGCAACCCCCACTACTCCTTCCACCGCCCCGATCCCAAGACCACTGTCCCAGGCAGTGGCACTTGCAGTCCTGCATCCTCCTCCTGCCCTCCCTGGTCCTGCTGTGGCTGGTCCCCATCACTGGGCCCTTCTACCTGTCTCCCCAGGAGGTCTGCGAAGTATTACAAATGGAACGGGACCCACACACAAGTGTTGATCAAGGCCTGTGGGATCCATATTGATGTCATCGTGCAGGGCCAGGTAGGATTTTGCATGGTCCATGTGCTACTGGGGTGCATATGTGCATAATATGCTGCCGTGGTGCTAGGACCGTCCTGGAAAAGCAGCTCTTCTCCACTGCTGCCTCAGAGCTGGGATGAACACAGCCAGGCCTCTTCTGCTCAGCCTTGCAGAGGAATGGGGGAATCCCAGGTGCCTCAAATTAGAACCTTTGGCAAAGTGTGCAAAGTGTGCTGGAAGGAAATGCAAGACCTCACAGTGTGCGCTGCTGCTTGGGTAGGTTGTCCACACTGTGGCTTGGGCAGAGGGAGGTCTCTGCTCAGTCTCATTCCTTGTGCCCAACCCAGAGTGAATGCAGGCCCAGGCAGGAGGCAACCTGGGCTGGGCAGCGATTGCTGATCCCATCCTTTCTGCCAGGCAGGGAAGTTTAGCCTGATCCCCACTGTCATCAACCTGGCCGTGGCTCTGACCTCGCTGGGAATGGTGAGTATTGGTGCCGGGGGCTCGGCCCAGCTGCGCACTCCCAGCACTGACCTCCCTCTCTCACCTTCCAGGGCTCCTTCCTCTGGGACTGGATCCTGCTGAGCTGCATGAACAAGGACCAGGTGTACAGCAGCAGGAAATTTGAGCAGGCACCACCCTAGATCCTGGCCCTGGAGGTTTGGTCCTCTGGGACAGAGCAGTGGCCACGCTGCCAGCAAGGCAGGGCAGGGTGCCTGGGCATGGCTGCAGGCTGGGCAGCAGCATGTGGCTGGGGCTGCCAGGGCATCTGGCCCCTCCAGCCATCTCTCACCCCCGCGGCAGGCTGAAGGTGCCTCAGAGGCTGCTCCACGACATACAGCACCTCAGGGCTCTCCAGCCTCCAGAGAGTCTGTCCCGCAGGGACCGACCGCTTGTCCCTCCCCCACCACGTACAACCACAGCTGGAAGGAGCCACTGTGCCAGGCAGCAATAACACTTCCTCTGTCCGGGCCCTGCTCGACTCTGAGCTACCTGCTTTTCCCACGCGATGCTCCCTGTGCCTGGCCAGGATGCACCGGGCACCTTGCCGGCTGCTGCTGCTGGCCACCAAGAGCCACGGCCCCCTCCCTTCCCTCAGCCATGCTTCAAGCAGCTCCAGGCAGGTCCTGCCCCATGGCTGCCAGCTGCTGTGAGAGGCTGGGGGTCAAGAAAAGCCCCAGTGGCAGGGCAGACCCGTGGTGCCCTGGCTGGCTCCTGTGGGGGCTTTCAGGAGCTTTTGCTCTGGAGCAGAAGGCAGTGCCTGACTACTGGCTCTGCTTCAGCACACCGGGAATGGGCATTACCATTTTCTGGCTGGCTTGGAGCGCTGGCAGCCCCATCCTGGAGCAGCTCCTGGCTGCGGGCACCCAGGGTCCTGGGGGCAGGGGTGGGCACATCTCGAGTAGGCCTGCCCTGCTCATCCCCTGTGCCCCTGCAAAGCTGCCACAGATGGAGCTGCAGCAGTGGTGGTGGCCCTGGAGCCGTACTGAGGACTAGAGCAAGTCCTGCACTAGCCAAGCAGCCAGTACCCAATAAACTGCAACCACCCAGCCTTGCTGCCTGGAGCCTGATTGCTGCAGCATGTGCTGGGGGGAGGGGGAGGGTGACAGTGCAGCGTCATGGCTAGCGGGGTGAGAGATGGACATGTGCATCGTTCTACCCTCCACCCTAAAAGCTGCACCCTGCTGCAGTGCCAGGGCACGGATGCTCTTGCCCCGGAGCCCGGGTGGTAGGGAACATGAGTACAAGCACCTGCTTGCCCTGCACTGCAGCAGTAGGGGAGGAGGACAAGTCACCCCCAACCCCTGCCAGCGTGGTGCATGGACCTCTGCCAACACCAACCCTGCCCTGAGGCTGCAGCTCTCTGAGCCTATGCCCAAAAGCAATTCACAGCAGGTACCTGGCAGTAACTCACCCAGGCATAACCTGATTATTTTCTGGCTCTCAGGTTACAGCAGCTCAGCTCAGCACATCCTCCCCCAGCATAGCTCAGCCCAGGCAGAAGTTTGGGGGAAAGGGGTCTTGTCACACCGGGCAAGGGAAGACCCCAAGCCATGTCTTGAAGGCTCTCCCACAGGCTGGAGGGTGGGGATGCAGATGGAGGACATGCCAGGGGTACAGGCAGGGGACTTCTGGTGCACCAAAACCTCCTCTTGCTCCCCTTGCTGGGCTGGGGAGCATCTTCCTCCTTTGACTTGGGGTGCAATTGCTCACAGGAACAAGGTAATACCATTGCAAGAGGAGTCTACCTTGTCCTCATTCCAAGAAGAGGACCTGGCTTCTCTAGGACCAAAGAGCAACTCTGAGCAGGCAAACCTATGGGAAGGGCTTGGGGGAAGGAGCCAGCCTCTCACTGTAGAGCAGCAGGATGAAGGCAAGTGCCTGCCCCCACCTCCAGCAGCTCATTGCCCTGAGGAGAGCAGGAGCAATGATGCAGGGCTGAGAGGAGCTGCCTGGCGCAGGTTGAAGCCACTGGAGGCTCCGCTGGACCAAACCTTAACTCAATTGCACAACGCAGTGATTGCATTAGGGCCAGGTTTCTCTGCCCGTCCAGGCCAGCTCATTTCCTCCAACTCTAATATCAAGAAAACAAACACATAGGTACAGCCCCCTCAACCCCCCTTTCAGCAGTACTAGATGGAGGGAGGGCATAGCGAAGGACAGGACCACTTGCCCCATAACCCAGTGCTAATAGAAACAGGTATACTATAGAAGTGAAAAAACAAAGCTCAGAAAAATATTTTCAATACAGGTATGTGTGGAGGGCATTGAATAAAAATTTGTATATATATATATGTATATACACACACACACACACACACACACACACATATATAAAAGGAAGTGTCAGAAGTAGCTGAACACACAGTGCTTCAAAATGCCCAGAAAATTAACTGGAATCTAGTAATCTTGGCTCCCCTCATGCTTTTTCAGGCTTCTGCAAGCAGGATTAGATGGAAAGGACCAGGAGGCCAGGCTTCAGCTAAGCACTGGCCTCCTGGGTTTCATCACACCTGTGCTGGGATTTCAGTGAGCAGCCCCCCCCACCCTATGACTCACTGCTGTCAACTTGAAGCTTTAGCACCCAAGGGGGACAGCTCCCTTGCTCCCCTTCCAGCCCAACAAGAAGAGTCTGGCTTTCTCCTCCCTCTAGGAATCCTGCCCCATGGCTCAGAGAATGCTCCTTTCCAGGGTGCCTACAGCTCCCTGCTGTGTGTGGGCCATAGCACGTGCTCCTCTACCCAAAGAACCAGATGCATTGTCTGTGACACATTTAATTGTCTAAAACTCCACATTAAAACCACAGAGATTCATGCACACAGGGTGCTGCCTACAGCACAAACTCCCATCCCAAACTGGGCTTCTGCAGGGCTCTGGCAAATGCAGTCCCCCCTCCCCCATAGAGAGCAGTTCCAGCCCTAGGCACCTTCTTAATTCCCCCAGCACAGCACCAGGCTGTGACCAGGACTGCCCCAACACCGCTTAGCGCCCCCACACAGTGCAAGATGGATATGTGGCTTCTCCGAGATCTATCACAGAGCACAAATGCTCTTCAGCAGAGGTGAGAGCAAGTACCCAGAGCTGACACAGCAACAAAAAAAGACAGCAGGACAAGTTCATCACATCACTGCTGGAACTGGTGGTTTGTACGGAGCAGCCACTCAATAGTTTCCAGCAGATAGGCCACACTCTAGTGCCAAGCAATGCTCTGGAAGATGTTGATGTGCTCCATGAAGATCTGAGGGGGGAGATACCAGTGAGGGAGGGCTGCCCAGCACACCTCATGCATGAGCCAGGGAAGATGGAAGCTGGAGGGGACAGGGGGGAGAAGGCCAGGCCAGGAGAAGTTCTGCAAGCTGGTCAGGCAGGACTGCCTGGGTTGAGCACAAAGCAACGAATAAACAGCCAGAAAGCACAGAGAGATGAACTTGTGCCAGATGGGCTGAAAGGGACAAGTTATCACTGGGTTTTTCACTGGCTGTTACAGAGGAGCTGCTGGCAGGAGGCTGCATCTGGTGGCAGGATGCACACATACCTGGGAAGAAATGGTGAGGGCAAAATCTCCAGCACAACTGCAGTACACAGGCATAGGTGTCTCCTTCACACCATGACACTTCTTGCACACCTAGAGGCAAAGGAGTTTTAGCTGGGATAGCAGACAAGGCTGAGCAGCTCAGTCCTTTGACAGGGCTCTCTGGGGAGACACTGCTGACATCAGGTCAATGGGTCAAGCCTCAGCCAGCCAGCAAAAGGCTGCAGCTATGTGCTGAGAAGAAGTGGAGAGCGCTCGAGCCAAACTCTCCTCATCATATTCCCACTGCATCACATCAGTCAGAGAAGTAAGGTTGGGCTGCTCGGTTTCAAGGAGCAGAGAGCAGCTTCAGCCCTCCTGCTGCAGCCTGCCACATCAAGGGCAGGCTCCCGCAGCACGGCCGCCCAGCACTCATCAAGTCCTGCAGCAGGTAGGCCATTAGCTTCTTCTGCAGCGCTTCCACCAGTGCCATTTCAATGGAATCCGAGTCATACTGGGCCTGGCAGTTGGAGCATACCCAACTGGGCAGCACTGACCCATCCGAGGGGCAGAGAGAAGGGAGATGAACACCAGTGTGACTCTTCCCAAGAGAAAGCATGGTGCAGCCTCAGCCCTCGCAGCCTAACAAGAGCATTCAGAGAGCCCCGAGTGCCAGGAAGCCATAACCAATTTCGGGAGGGGATAAAGCATCAGCCAAAGCACCAGCACACCTCAAACTGTCACAGGCAGCTAGGAAAGGGGATGAGCAGAAAATAACCTTGAAGGGAGGTTTATCGCTGTCATGGAACCAAGCAGACCTTCAAAGCAAAAGGACTGAGAGAGAGAGAAAGATGGACAACATGTGAGTGAATGATAGGCCGAGAGCACAACCATGCTAGGGCCTCTGGTGTCCCCAAGAGGGACTTAATGCATGCAGCCAGGGCAAAGGGGATTTCCTGGGAAAGGAAGGCTGTACCTGCGAGAGGGCAGGGTCCTTGCACAGGTCCAAGTCCCTGCAAAAATTGCACTTCCTGCAGATGACTTCAGGGAGCATGTAGGAGCAGCAAGGGTCCCGAAACTGGGCTTCTTCTGAGAACTCACCCACCTCAATGAGGCGCAGCAGGTCCCGGCGCAGTTTGTTTACTTGGTTAGTTATACTGGCATCCAGGGACAACACCTACAGGAGACAGTGTTAGGTAAGGCCACCAGCAGAGAAGACGGTCCTCACGGGGACTCACTCTGATGCGAGTGCTAGCTGGGCAAAACAAACTGATTGTAGAATTGCAACAGATTCTTAAAAAAAAAAAAGAAGAAGAAGAAAAAAAAAAAGAAGAAAGCACAGCCCACCCCACTAACCTTGTAGATGTATTTGATGAACTCTAGAGCTGGGTTGTTGAGTGGCAAGTAGGAGCCAGGTAGCACTGAGAACATGTCTGAGGGCTCAGTGGCATTATGGGAACCAGCCATCTTCTTCTGGATCTTCTGAGTGACGGTGAAGAAGCTCTGCGTGAGCTCGTTGGTCACATAATCCTGTGAGAAAGTGATCACGCCTGGAGAGGAGGAGCAGAGAGAGCTCTTGAGCCATACGGAAGCATATGGGGACAGCAAGGTGGGCAGCTCTCTTCCTGCTGCAGGACTGGCCCAGCAGTGCTGCACACAGCTCTCCCATGGCTAACTGTGGCTAACCGTACTCACCAGGCATGGCTCCCGTCTCTCCCAATGCCTCCTGGGACACCTGGCTCGTGGCCCTCCTCTTGATGGGAGCGCTCCGAGGGGCATTGTGCTGCAGCTCCTCGCTCCTCCTTCATGCTGTGGTACACAGCCACAATGTAGGCTGCAGAGACACGTAAGAAAAGCTCCAGATGCAGTCCACGATGGGAGAGTGGCACAAGCGCGACTGTGCTTGTCGACTCTCCTGGGGCACCAATGACTAATCAGGAACTAGTGACCTTCTTCCCCTCTCTGAGAGAGTTCACACTGGCGCTGAAACCACCCAAACAATGATATTTACAGACATGGAGGTGGTTCCTTCTGTATCACATCCAGCACAGTGCAATCTTTGACTGTAAGGGGTTCTTTGGATCAACATCAGAACCTTCTCAGTAGCACAGAGAGCTTCAAGAAGCTGTGGGGAATGCTGTGGATATGGCTTGGGCAGCAGTAGGGTGCGGATAGCTCTAATCACCAGAGGTAACATTCAAAGTAGGACCAGGCGAGCAGCAGACTGCACTCACCCAACACAATCCTGAGGAAGCAGTTCTGACAGGAGGCAGCCTGGCGGAGAAACTGCACGATGTTCCAACTATTCTCTAGCAAGTCCTCCACATTTGCTTCTCCATCCTCCTCCTCTTCTTCCTTGTCCTCCTCTTCCTCACTGTCCTCATCCAATACTTGACTCTTGCTAGAGTCCTGCTGGAATGGAGCACAAGCCATGCCCAGGCTTTCGGTTGGTGATGTCGTAGCAGTTCCCTATATCCAAACCAATAGCTCCCTGCTCAACTCAACCCACTGCACCCCTGTCTCTGCAGGACTGAGCACTTCCCATCTCTTACCTCCCCAGAGTGGACGCTAGAACGCACTCTTCCCTTGATACCTTCGTAATTTGCTGGATCCATCCAGAGCAGGAATTCCCAGCAGCGGCAGAAGGAAATAGTCAGAGAGTGAAAGATCTCCTTTGAGTGGATGCTGGAGGCAAGAGACTGCAGTCACACACAATGTTGGCATCTTCCCTAGCTAATAACCTTCTCCATGGGAGGCAATGAGGAGCAGGCGATGTTAGCAAGAGAGCAGTTCACTTCTCACATCCAACCATGCTTCAGCAAATGGACTCAGTACAGAAGGCTGCAGAGCAGTCATTAGCAGAACTAAGGGCTGCAGAGGAATCATACCCACGCTTCAACTGCCTCTTGTGTCAAGATGCCTGTCTTAGGAGCCTACACATCATAGTATTCTAGAGATGCCTGCTGGATCACATCAAAACTGATACTCACGCTGGAACCTTCTTCCATGTCATTGATGTGATGGGACTGTAACACTGTGTTTACAGCCAAGCTCTGAATATCCGGCTCCAGGCACACTGTGAACAAACACAACCTGTCAACGGGCAAGCAGGGCAGAGAACCAGCAAGGACACAATCCCCTCTCCAGGTATGATGAATGCACCCACTTGCCAGGACTTTCCACAAGTTGTAAGAGCTCTTTACAGGTCTTGCTGCATCTACCGAGTGCAACATCAAGATATTCATATCAGGAAATGGTGAAAGCCTATATGGTACTGCAGCAGCACGGGAAACTGTGCTGCTCTCCAGACTGCCACACACCTTGTATTACAGGCTTTAAAGGACACTTTTGGCACATGGCCAGACCTCTCCCCTCTCTGGCTGTGATGCTATGTATGGATGGCCCCATTCACTGCACAGCTAAACAGCATAGCACCTTCCAACAAAACTTGGATCTACTTCCCCTCCAGGGGCCACCAGCTTTTTCTGGAAACTGCAGCAGAGGTGCTCAGAACAACTATCAGTCAGCTTGTTTTGCATCACAGAAAGATTCATCCTAGCGACCACCAGAAGTGATCTTCTGAATGCTGCTATGAGAGGCCACAAACTAGGAAATAATCTGTATTTAAATGCCTACATGCATTTTCTTCTATTGCATACAGGACCTTCTATCCCCAGGAGATGCCAATTGCATATATCCTGTCCAGATCATCATTGCTCAACTTCTGAAGCTGTCAGCAACTGCAGAACTGCTCAGATACTCTTCTGCCACTGCAGCCATCCTTCTCCTGAGCTCATGGAAGAGCACTTAGCTCTGCTCCCACTCAGTGCTATCCTACCTGTGGAGTAGCAGCCAGGGTTGCTTATCTCCACTGAGGCTCTCTTGTCAAACTCCATAACTAAACGGTTATCATCAGCCTCTTTACCCCCCAGCTCTGGGCGGGCCGTGGGTGAGAGCCACAGCAAATGGTTGTGACGACGGACGTGGCGGGAGAAAAACAGGTCAGAACCAAAAGGTAGACATGTCATCAGGGAGATTCCCAATGGGGATGTGGTAATATCTGAGGAAAGGAAAGAGGTACAGTCATCGGCGTAAACACATCAACAGAAGAACTGTGCCAGCATCATATTTGCTTGTCCCAACAAGGGCAAAAGCACAGAAGGTGAAAGCATCTGGCCTCATCTTGGCCTCAGGCTCCCGCAGTCTCCCTTTCCCACCCAAGCACAAACAAAGTAACCTCTCTAGGGGAATGTGGCCACCTCAGGCACCTGCCCTCCTCAAAAGCCTGGGATAGGCACGTGTCCAAGTTGAGGCAGTGGCGGATCACGCGGCAGGCTGCACGGCGCTGCCAGTCCAGGACTGAATAGCTGACGGCATCTGTTACTCGGACAGGGACCAAAGGAAACTCCTCGATGATGGGAATCCCACTTGCCAGTCGTTTCAGGTCCCAGTTAGACTGCACAGCAAGAAGTGTGGGGCCCCGGCGCTCATCCTACACAAAGGAGGAGAGGACATGCCCTGCTACATCCCTTCAGCCAGCACCTCTGCTCAGCAGGAAACCAGCTGTGTGAATGAGTGCTCACATGCCCCATTCCTGTAGTGGTCCCTGGTCCTCCACACAGTAGAGACAGTGTACTCAGAGTCTCTTGAAGCACCTCCCACTGAATAACCAGCTCCACAATTGAGAGCTGGGGTTTGGGGGTATGATCTAGCCTCACTGCTTGCATTGCGCTATATAAGCTCACCCCAGGCAAGCCAGAGCCCGCAGGCAACATCCATTTTTACCCTTCAACTTTGAAGCACTAGCTGTGTGCAGAGAGCTATGCTTAGAGGCTGTTTGAACTGCTGGACCAATGCCTTCCATGCAATGTTTTCCTCCTCCCAGGTACCTGCGCTGACAAGGTCTCAGTGGGGACCTTCCTCATGCCCTCAGCTCATACCTTGCAGCCCTGCAGGAGCCGCTGAATGGCTCTGTAGACTGTCTTGAGGTCGGTCTCAGCACGCACTTCAAAGGTGTGCTTGTCTGGAAGCAGTAGTTCTTCGCCCACTTTTTCCAGCACAGCACTGCGCTCCGATGAGTACATGTTGGTGAGGTTTGGCATCTGGTTGCTGCGTACCTGTACCAAATGCAAACGTGATCAGAGGGAACAGGGTTCAAAAGAGACAGGCTCCAGGCTGCAAATTTCAAGGAAGCTCTTTCCTCTACACATCACAATGCTTCACGTGACAGTTGAGGAACAGACCTGCTTGGTACACTTCAAAATACGAAAATCCCTGCTGCACAGCAGTAGACATCTGTGTCTGTGCAAAGAAACCGCTCAGCTCCAAACCGCTGCCTGATCCCCTTGCGTTCCCTCCCAAACCTTTAAGCCCTACTCTTACCGTGTCCAGCACAAACACTGCAGCTTTGCGCTGAGAGGGGATGAAAAGGCCAAAGAGAGCTTTGTTGCCCTGGGAGCTCTGGTAGAGGTAGATGTGGCAAATACTTCCTAGAGACACAGAGCAAACATGCAGCATCAATAGTATCTTCAAGCTATTTGGTCCTGGGTACACTGACAAGCCTTCTCCTAGGGTGCCTTACCTGGCTCCAGCTAAGTAAACTGAGCCAGAGAGCGCATTTCCAGGTGTTCAGTGTCAAAAGTGTCGGCCTCTCGCCCTGTGAGGTGTCTGACAAGCTGCCTGCTGACCATGCACACGCAACCCAGCTGGATCAGGGCTCAGAATAGTAACGGCACCTGTAGTGACAGGGACACTGAGATAATTCTCAAGCCACCAAGTTTTGAACTGCTTAACGAATCAATATCTTCATTAAAAGCAGGCATCCCAGCTGCCCATCTTCATTTCAGACTTACAGCATTAGAAGCACCAGTACATTTAATCTTGGTCTCACTGCTTTCGTATGTCTACTACTGAATACAGTTTAGGTTCTTCTTTGCTCTTTCTGAACTTTAAAAAGTGGTATCCTATCCTTCTTTATGGAATACAGAGGTTTTATCACTGCATCCTGGCCTATGTACATGCCACATGCTGGGGTTTTCCTCATCTTTACTCGAAAGAACTCCCATACCTTTGCAGTTCAACTGCTAACAAGACGGTTCTGGTTTGGTTTAGAGGAAACTCACTCTTCCCGTTCAAGTGCCATCTTTTCCCAGAGTCTCCTAATTTCAAATAAATCTAAACCTCTTTCCCCTAAGGGGTTGGAAACCAAACAAGTATCTTTGCTCATATAAAACTGGGCACATTTCTGAGAAAGCTACTCGAGAGGGTCTTTCGTTTTAGCGTCTTACTAACTTGTTTCATTTTGAGCTCCCATGCCTCTATCTGTGCCATTGGTACACAGACCAGTCAGCTACCACTCAGCACTCCTTAAAGGATGAGGAAGGAAAACGAGCACCTGGAAGGGTTACCTGAGTCTCATACACTCCCTCAGCGTCTGGAGCAGACAGGTCTGCATTGATTTCATTGATGTGCTCTTGGTACGCGTCTTCAGGGACTGAGTAGTCGTAGAGATTGTAAACCAAGTTTGAGCGGGGCAAGATCCAGTTCACCTGCCAGGAAAACAGACACACTCAGCAGGGCACCTTGCTTCAGGCCGTGCTCCTCCCAACAGCAGGGGAATCTTAAAGGGCAGCAAGGAGTTGTAGTTTGAGCCTGCCTTATGTTTCCAGAAACATGCTGACTCAGGAAGCAATCTAGCTGCCGGTGCTGGTCATTCCTAAGACAGTTAGCGGGATTTATGCTTTGTCCACATTGCAGTAACTGTCAACCTGCTTTCTGGTCAGGCTGAGATTAGCAGCAGGCAAAAGGGACTGCATTAAGGCGCATTAGCAGGGCTGGACAGGGAAGTCTTGTGAGGCAAACTGCCTGTAACATCTGTCTGCAGTGGCTAGAGCAACTTGTATGTATTCAACCAGCTGTCTTCCCCTGTAGAAGCAGCAGGGTCAGAAACATGACCCCCACCTTCCTGTAAACAGCTCCCTCCTCTGGTTTTGCAACGCGCTGATTGACATAGAACACTCTTGGGATGCTCAGTCTGATACAGTGCAGGTCGCTTCTGATCACTGCCCACAGCCTCAACCAGCCAGCCTGGCTGCTCTCAGCAATCTGCAGGACAGGGTGATTTAAGTTAGCTTTGCTGGAGAGATGCAACCCATTCTTAGCTCTTACATACACGCCATGGAGCACTTCTGGGATCTTCAAAGGCTCTACTACCTATGTCTTCGTTCTCCAAATAAGGAGCAACTGGTGACCACAAAGACAGCAGTGGACCCAAAGATTCATTGCTCTCAGCTCTGGCATCTCCACATCCTGCTATTGTCCTACAGGTACGGTGAAAAAAACTGTTCTGCCAGAGGAAACGTCAGAGCATGAATGAAGACAGCTCTGACTGATCTGCAGGCAGCACGTTGCATTGTGCTTCTGAAGGGAAGAGGACACCTGGTAAAGGCTCAAACACATCTCTTAGCTTTGGGCTAGCATTAGCTAACAAATTCATGCCATTGTCTGACTTTAGCCAAAGCATTTGGACATGCTGGATTAGGTGTCCCATCTCCAGCTCATGGTTACACACAGAGTCAAAGGCTGCATGTGACCTTAAACCAAACAAGACTTTTCTGGAAGATGAGAAGTGTCACAACAAGAGGCTGGGTCTCAGATAGCAGAGGCAACCAAGCATAACAAGAAATTAAGAAAATGCTTGGATTGTACCATCAACTTCTTCATGCTCGCATTGACTAAATCTAGGATTCAAGGCACACTTGCCCAGCTCCTCAGCTGAGCTTGCCCCACACAGGGTCTACATAGAAGTCCCAGATTTGCAATCAAGCACAATCACTTGAGGACCTCACTTCCTTACAAAGCTTCTCTGAGCCTGAGGCTATGCAGTCCCACATGACCTTCAAGGAGGTAAAACTAAAGTAGGATTGAGGTTAGCTGTCCCTGAAGTTCAAGGTTTGACTACAGGTATTGCAAACATGAGGCACAGGGCACTGAACAGGCCTCTGTGAGGGGTTAAGAGTGGGCCTGCCTTGCTGCCTGGTACCTGCACAATCTGCCAGGGCAAGTCCAGGATGCCGTGTGCCGTCCTGTACACGTAGCTGCTCAGTCCTTTGGAGAGGGTATCACAGATTATGCCTCCGCCTGTCATCACTCCACCATCCTCCAGGCGCCGCTTCTTCCGATGCTCCTGGTGCTGCCAAGCCTGCAGCTCCCATTTCTTCTTGTGGTAGCACAGCCAGACCAGATGTTCTTCCTAATCAGAGAGAGAGTACATGAACAGGAACCACAGAAATTAGCACGCATCTCCTACACATGAGGATCAAGCAACATAAAGCCGAGCCCTTCCACCTTCAGATCCTGATCATGTTACTGGCATAGCTGTGAAGTTGCCATTGGCCTGACTTTCTCTGCTAGTGGGACTCTCCCGGTAACATTTCCCTTTGTAGTTTTCAGTCATAGAAGCACAGAGGGTTTCAATAAACATGCAGCTTGCTACGCCCTGTTCCCTAGCTAGCTAGGCAGATGATCATACTCCTAGGATGTTTCCTGGATTCCTCCTGCCCAGTCTACTTCACTTACCTTAGTAGTCCCATGGCAGCAGGTGGGTCCAGGATCTCTCGCCAGGACTGCGACAGTTCCAGATACTGGAACATCTGCTGGCTTTCCTCTGCCGTACAGACCCGCTTCTGTTTATTTGCAACTGGAACCAACGGCTGAAGGGGCTTAGCAGCCCCCAAATCCTCTACGTCTCCAATCTGGGAGCTCGGTGTTCCCCCCTGGTGCTGGTTAGCAAGGACCTGAGAGAAACGACAGCAGGAAGTTTTGGGTGCTGAGGACACAGTATCAGCAAGAGAGGCCCACCAGCACAGCCAGCTCCTTTCTCTCACTCTTATTACCTGTCTCTTGCCTTCAGAAGTGAAGAGCTCATTCATTTTCTTTTGTCTGTGCACTCCCCGGAGTCTTCTAGCTTGCGAGACATGGAACAGTTCTCTGAGATCAGCTCAAACAGCTCTCAGTCAGGCATGTTGGCAGCCTGAAAAAAGGAACAAGGGGAAAAAAATCACCATCAGGAACCTAATGATCAAACCTCGTTGCTATTATATACATGGAACATTTAAACCGATTGATATGGCTGTCTTTATGAGGAGTTTGTGAGCAATCTCTGCTCCAGTTGCCAACACGACCTATGGAACATAGAGATCATGGACATGAGGTCTGCATCAAAACTCCTGCTGTGAATGCAACACTTTGAAATGATGTTGTACGGCAAACTCTTAGTGGGCCCAGCTCTGTAGTGCCAGATGCAAAATACAAAGGGGAAGTGCTCCCAATAAACTCCCAAGCAGAGCAGTCGCTCCGGCTTTTCATCTCTCCTGCTCCCCGGTTTGAGGCTCTGTTTTCTGGCATTGTCTCTGCTCTTGCTGGTTATTTTAAAGCTAATCTCTTCTGGCCTCCTCAGAAAAGATTCTGCAGGCAAATGGTTCTGCCATCCTCTGTCTCAGTGAGTGGCTCTAGAGAAAGTCCTTGGTGCAAGAGGGCCACCACGCTACCTCTGTGAAAGAGGTGACTGGAGGACAACGCTTACCCACAATTAAGCGGTAACAGCTGACAAAAGTGCTGTAACAAGGTCTGGTGCTAAAAGACCCTAAAGAGCAGCCCTAGAGAATCAAAGAGGCAGAAATTACATACAAACAGCCATCAGAGGCACAATGGACCAACCATTCTCCACAAAGTCCATCCTCCCTACAGTGTTAGGGTAGCTTTGACCTTCTCTGGCCCCAACCTGGCAAGACAAACATGCAGGGGATGCATATCCTGCAAACCCTACACTCACCTTGCTCTACAGTACATCCAACCAGTAATCAGCCACCTTGGCTACAGAGGCAGAGACCTCCTCCAGTGTGGTGCCTTTCAGAAAGGCCTCAAATACAGCCAACTGGAATATCTTCACCAACTGCAGCTCTCCCCATTGCTTCACCTCAAACCCTTTCAGTTCAGCCAAGGATCCATCTTCATTGAAGACTGCATACCTAGGATATAGACCAGGTTTTGCACAAGCTCTGTGCCAAGGAACACATCTCCCAGGATGCTGCTTACTACCCTCCTGCCAAAGTACTTCTAGTATTGCCAAACCAGGCAGCCACCAGGTAAATTAATCCAAGCTGTGGGGCTCTGGACTACCATGATCTAGGCATATTTACACAGCTAGAGACAATAACATCATGAACTACTTCACCTCCAGCTGCAAAAGCACATCAGCCTCTGCCCCCAACTTGCCAATTCTAACTGGCAAAATGTTCTTAAATGCACACAAATAAAGGGCAAGAAGTGAGAGTCAGGGTTAGAGGAGTAGAGAAGTGGAGTGAAATACTAGGAAAAGCCTTATACAGGAGAATGAAGCTTTGTTTGGAAAACAGGAGTGGACGCTGGCAAAATGGACTCAGAGGAAACCGGACATTGCTATCGAAACAACTATGACAACACACTGCCCTCTTTTCTTCTGTCGTGTTTCTTGGATTTCACATGCCTGCCAATTATTTGTATGGCTCAATACAACCATCACAGGAAGCTTCAGTGGAACAGAGTGAGACTCAAGCGTACATACTTTGTCCCCCTCCTCCAGGCAGTCTTTTCTTCCTCAGCTGGCAGCGGTACCTGCCAGCCAGCTCCACACTACTGCTCTTTCCACTTGGAGAGTGAGCAAGAAATAAGTGCACTTGCTGACATCCCAAGAATCACAGGAAAAAATCAAGGGCCCCTGAGATAAAGACTCCTATGAGCAGAGTTCATTCAGTGCTTGACATCCTCTTGACTTCTGCGATAGACTCCCTTGGCATGCAAAGGCACTCACAGTGGATGCTGGAGTTCATCCAACAGAGACATTCAAGCAGAAACATAGTCTTGTACGAACAGAGAGTGCTGGAGGACAGTGACAGTATTTTCTGAACCCAGACCCAGGTCTGTGGGCAGTCCTCTCGTGATTGCTCGTGCTCGTATTTAAGCAGGCTGCATGAGAAAGTCAGTGAAGTCAAGTGCAATTGCTTTTCTATACCATGATGGCACTGGCAAGATCCACTCCTTCCCCTAGATGGGGATTAAAGTGGAAACCTCTGGGAAAAGTATTACTAGAGGTCTGTAAACTTGAGAGAGGGACAGACAGAGATTAGTGAATTTAAAGAGAAAAGATAGAAAGAAAAATCAAAGTTTGCCTGCGCATCTCAGAACCAAACAGGGAGACCATGACTAATCAGAAAGTTTGAGAAGTGCTGTTTTACTGTTATCTTCAGAAATTTACTGTCAGATGTGTCAATTAAGGCCAGGGCATAGCTGGATTCAAAGACTGATCTCATGCAGGGAACTTGCCGTTTAAAGGCAGCATGATCTCGGTGGTACGCAGCAACAAGCAAACCAAACATGCTGCCAGCTCCAGAGGACTGGCAACATGGGGCAAGGACTAACACGCCTCGAATGTAGTCAAGGAAAAGGACCCTCAAGCCCTTCCCTTGGGAAGTGGTGATTTTTCAAGCTTTGAACTCTTACCTTTTCTTCAGCTTCTTGCCTTCCTCCTTGGACACTGAGAGGATCATGGCCAAGTAGGGCCCATCCACTTCAAAGAAGATGCTGTTCTCTAAGTGTGTGACATAGGTGAGAGAGGCTGGGTCCGCCAGCTCCTAGTACTCATCATTTGTGAAGCCTTCCTGCCGGCACAGCCCCAACAGAATAGCCTCACTCAACAGCTCGGCTGATTATACGAGCAGATAGCCCCCAGATACATCATCCTGTCTGAAGGGATCACTGATGGCCTTTGTTCCTTCCGGATGATGGGAAGGATCAATCCCTGCTCCCCTGAGGGAGCATAACTTACCCTATCTTAGCAGAGAATAAAGTATCCTGATTTCTTGTGACCAAGCAACTCCTTGGAAACCTACAGAACAATTTAGCAGGTAGGACTCAAACATGGGACCTGAAGAAAAGTGCAGGAGACTCTAAAGTCACTTCTTTTGGCTCATAGCCATAAATATCTGAGCAAGCAGAGCATGGGACCTTGTTGTCTTGACTCCTACTGCTTCTGGCAGTCTATGCACAGAAGCACACACCAACCCTGGTCTCTTACACTATACCCTCTCTGCTATATCAGAGTCTCTCCTTCCACTCAAACGCCAGTTTGAGCTATGGGCTGTGCAGGGCAGAGAGTAGCTGTGTAGCAAGCAAAGCTGTCAGCCCCAACGTCCTGCTCATTACACAGGCGACCAGAGACAAAAGACAGGCTGTCCTCTGGGCTGAAGCCAACTCCGAGAACAAAGATGCATACTCCACTGCCAGTAGAGCTACTCCCTTCACATGAACTGCCTGATTGGCTTGCAGGCCTACAGAAGGCTAAAACATTTTCTTCCCTTTCACTGTTTTTACCAGACTGTACAGCTGGCTGGTACAGATGCCAGACTCACCTTCATGGGGATGTTCAGCATGGCACCTGGGTAGCAGATTGTCACCTTCGGCTTCTTTGCATTGGTTGACTAGATGACAAAGTTTTCCGGGAAGCTGTTGGGAAGCACACACCAAATCCCATCTCTATCCAGTTCTAGAGGTCTCCTAAGAACGGAAGAAAAAAAAATCACCATCAGGAAGAGATTGGAAAATATGCCAAAGAACTGTTCTCTGTCCACAAGTCAGGCAGAGGCAGTGTCCTTTCTGCAAAGGAAGTCCTAGTCATACAACACCAGTTGCATTAATAAGCCATGGCAATGTCAGAAACCTGAATCTCCAGAACACCAGAGCTTCCACTGATTAATCCCACATCTATCCCACTGCTCCTCTTCTCTGCCAGTCAAATTCTGCCCTTACCCATCTGCTCACACTACATACAGGAGAACCTTTCTTCCTCAGCTCAGCACATACTCACCCAATCTGCTCAATCAGCTCCCTAGCCTGTGTGATCATATTTGCTCCAGTGAAGCACACAATCCCAGCCATTTCCACGGAGTACCAGCAAGCTCTGTGAATGGAGGAGGGACAGTCAAAAGGCTGCAGTGCTACCTCTTAAGCACAGCTGCGGGGAAGCGCATCAGGTCATACAGAAAATAAAGTCTCAGGGCAAAAAAGACAATCACAGCAGCCCTCAGGAGATCATTTTCCTTTTCCTTCCCTGTGATACTTCACACACCCTGAAGAATCACCTATAGACAAACCCTGCCATTCATCGTCAATGCTACAGGGCCTTGTTTAGCAAAAGTCCCTGCTAAGGGGACTAATAAATAAGAAGTCATTAGTAGGAACAAAAAAAAAAAGTGTTACAGGGATCACCTATCATCCCCCTTATGCTTCGGAAGCAGGTTAAGAAGGTGAGAGCCTCACTAGAACAGCTCTGGTTTACAACGCTCCTTGCTGGAGGACTCCAGCAATGACCACAGGTGAGACTCACCCTTTACGCATGACATAGCCATAGAAAGAATTGAGGACACACTTGTGTGCCAGCTGCAGGGAGTCATAGAGGATTTCCATATTCTTGCAGTGCTTCACTTCAGAGGCATCGCCTGTCTCCACAGCCGCAGACAGCTTTTTCTTCCACACCTGATGGCAAGAGGCAGAGTCAGGACAACCCTACATTCCACTACAGGCAGTACCAACAGCCAGATATTCCCCCCACCTCAATCCTAATATGACACTGTGATCCTAGAACAATATCAGTTATTAAGATAATTCCTCTTTCTTTCTGCTCTTTCTTTTGCATTTGAGGGGGGAGCGTTGGGCACAGGCATTATGCTATATTATGGAAGAGTCTTGCAGCATCAACTGTAACTCACACCCATAGTTAGAATTACCTAATCCCAGCAGAACTGCCATCCTACATCAATTCTGTCACACCACGTATTGTGCTGGCAAGAACTAAATGCTTGCAGCAAGAGATTAGATCGAGACTAACAGCAGAACCATTTCAGCAGAAAAGGCCTCCCAGCCACCTCCGTGATTCATGACAGAACTAGCAAGAACTGCAAAGCAAATGGCTCTTTATTAAACTCTTCCAGAGACAGAGTCCCAGCGTCTTGTCATTTCTTTCAACATATTAGCAACTACATTTCAGGCTCCTCCCTCTGCCACAAGACTCCAAACATTTGAGAACTAGAACATGCTGCTTCTTTCTCCTAGAATCAATCACTTCTTAGCCTAAGATCAATTGTTTCTCTGCTTGTCTCATCTTTCTCTTTGAAAAGTACCCTACACTGAACACAAACCAGATCACAAAATAGTTGAGCTGAGGATTTTCTAGATCCAGTAAAAGCCAAAAAAAACCCAGCTGTTTTCTTTCCTAGCACTGAAAGTGATTGCATCAGAGAGCTAGGAACCACTGTGGCAGCAGCTGTTTAGGATTCAGCAGGGGAAAAACCTGCACTTGCACCAGAGCTGTCAGGAAAGCTAATATTTCTTACTGACCATACAGATTGAGCAAAATGATCCTTTAGGGTTCAAGTTTTCAGTGAGAGGTGAGGACCTTCTAGCTTTGGCAGCACAAATAAAACAGAAATTCAAGCCCAGCACCTCATGCAGCCCCTTGAACTCACAGCGACGGTCTCTGAAAGCTCGTACAGTGTCTACATAGAAAGAGTTCTCTCGCTGGCAGATGGTGGTGACACGCTCCTCCACCTTGGTGACGTGGATCTGCTCATAAGCCTTGCGGCAATAATCTAGTAAAGGGAATAAACAGAGAAAGCTTTCTCAGAGATCAGTGCCCCACTATGGATGGGAAGGATGAACACAACGGCATCGGGCAAACCACACAGATCCACAGATCTGAAGCTTTCAAGGCACCAGTCTGAGAAAAATTCCATCAATGCAAATAAACATCATACCTAGGAAAGCAAGGAAGCAGACCTGCTACAAAGGCAAGGGGAGGAAGATACTAATATGGGGAGAAACAGCACCTCTCTATAGAGATGCAGAGGTGTGTGTGGGAAATAAATTGCCCATGAGGGCTCATCCACAAATTCAGGCTCTGCTCAGAGCCCCCACTAGCTAGATGCTTCTGCTGAGCAGTACCACTTTAGGAGCAAAAAGTGAAAGGATATCGACACATGTGTTTCACTGACATGCTTAATGAGTGCTCATTAAAGAACAACAACAAAAAACCCCAAACAAAATATCACCTTCCATGTGTCTCAGCTCAAATACATGACTCTCAGTGAGAAAAGAGAAACACTGAGACAAAAAACAGCACTTGCCTCCTCCTCAAAAAACGTACAGGAATTGGTTGGGATCCTAGGGGAAAACTGTTGCAGCATGAAACCGAGATCAAATTCAGTCTGAGCCAGCAAGAACTAAGTAGCCCCAGACCCGAGAGACAAGTAATTAATGATGTGTTTGTAGTCTAGGCAGCAAAAACCTGCTCCAGATAATGCCATTTATTTTCACCTGCCAGTTTCTTCTTCTCATACTTGGCCTGCTCTTCACGGCAAAGCTCGTGGAACGCCCGGGGTGCTCCATCTGGATACAGAGGAGGAAACTTCTCAGGCTCCAGTCGTTGCTGGATGCGGTGATACTCGCTGCGGCTTGCAGGCACTGCAAAGGAACAGCAACTAGGAGCTTTCCAGGGGAGGAACAGGAAGCGGTCTCTGTGTCTTCAGCTCACACTGCAAGCTCTATCCATGCTGCAATGCAACAGGGAACTTGACAAAGCAGACAGCAGAATTACACTTACTGAATTCTCCTCTCCACTGCCAAGTCATCCGGCGCTGACAATTAGCACCTGGCTTGTTGAAGTCACAGGCAGCACATGTGGCCTCATCCACCATTGCTGAGGGCTGGACACAGGTCAGACACACCCATGTTAGAGAAAACAGAACTGTCTCCAGCGACATATGCCAGAAGGAATCGATGTTGGGTACTAGAAGAACACAAATGTGAACATCACAGGGGTGATGTTCAGTAAGTTTTCCTTTCTAGAAGCTTTTCAGAACACAAGTTACAGCAAAAACAATGACTATTCTTTGGAAGAAGCCAGCTAAAGCTATTGCTCTACCTTGGACAGACCTTTCGGCTCTGTACACCTGGCAACTGTAACAGCCTGACTGGATTTCAAGCCGAGCCTTATTTTATCCCCCTGTCCAGGGCAGAAAGTTTATTGTTTGCCGCTAAGGGGATCAAATCGGAGGGACCTCCTAGACCATCTGCAAGACAAAACAGAAAACACCTTCCTGACTGGACTGAGGTTACCCACATGCAACCTGTTGGTCAGAATGATGTTGGGGTACATGGCCCCTACATCTAAATGGTAGATAAGGGGGCATTCAATTCCGTTAGGAACATCCTTCAAGGAATTCAGCTTGACTTTGATTTCATCACAAGCCTGCAGGGAGATGTAAAAAAGTAAAATTCAAACAAGAAGGAATTAATGATGCAGTCACATACGCACTATATTTGGTCCTTTACTTCCGACATGCACAGAGACACCTGCCACTGATTCTGGGGAACAGAGGAAGAGTATGAAAAACTAAAGGAATAGGATTAAGAAGAGTGGCAGCGGCGAATCTTCTTTAGCCACCAATCTTTAAGGTTTTCTTTTGGACCTCCAAGGTAGGTTTCATCTACACTGCAAATGTCTACAGATAAGTTTCTCCTGTCTCTCTCCATGGAGTATAAAATGAGTCTAAACAGGCATCTTTAACATGTGTTGTCTCACCAGACATATTCAGGATGAGAAAAATCAGCCTTGCCTCCAGCCTATGCCAGTTCTTTATTAATATGGGAAATAAGGCACAGATGGACATGGGGCAGAACTCAAAGCTGAAGAAAGTTGTTATACAACACCAATATGTGTGCACAGGACCCAGGCTTGCCTAAAGAAATGTGCTGCAACTCCACCCTCACAGTTCTGCTCTCCTTGGAAAGCCCAGTCATGCCTCTGGCCCTGCAGGCTGAGGCAGGACAACAGACCTCCTGGAAGTTGGTGACTTGATCCAACGGCAAACCTTCTTCCTCTTCGACAGCATGCCGGAGCGTCTTCTCCACATGCTGCATCAGGAAGTTAAAGGCAGCAGGATTCTGCAAGGATACAGGAATGATACCGAGACCTCTTCTAGCCCTGACACCCATCCTCACACACTGCCCAGGGAAGGGGGGCAGGGGGTGACAGCTTCTGCAAGATTATCCATGCTCCAGCGTAGCTTCGGCGATCTTTGAAAACAGGCTCACTACTTAGCAGAGCATGTCTCAGTATGGGTAGAGAGCAATTCATCTCATCTGAAGGGCAGATGGCTGAAACAGGTCAGCTGAATGGCATCTTGAAATGCCCCTTCGTTCACTGATCAGCTCCAATGTGAGCAGGCAGATAATGTTGGCCAATTAGCTGGCCTGACCTCCACAGCCAACTTGAGAGCTCTCTAGAACTGAAGGACGGTGGCTTTCTGCTAAGAACCCTACAACTCACAAAAGTCTACACCACTCGCACTAAGGCAAAACACAAAGCAGAGAAGAGATGGTGGCTGCTCCCCGGCCCTTGGAGTTCTCCTGCAAAGGAGGCTATATAGGGCAGCTAACAAGAAGAGAAGATTGCATGCATGTTCCAGAGTGCTACACTTATGGGGCTGACCTAGCAGTCAGCTGCTCACACATCTAAGGCTCTAAGGGGCCAAGGATTTAGATTTAAGGTCCTTCTAAATTCACAGTGCACGTTCCCTTAAGATCATTCACGAGATTAAGGCCACTAAAATAAGCAGCACTGAGGTGTGGTGTATCACACAGCAAAGAGAGAAGCTGCCTCTAAAACTTACAATCTAGACAGTAGCACCAACCAGAAACAGGTAAAAGAGGCCAAAAGAAGCTTGGCTTGAGTGGGAGAAGGACAAAGATATAATCCTGATGAGACAAAAACAGAGTCATCTCTGCCAACAACCACTCGCTCAAAGAAAACCAAAAACCAAAAAAAACCCCTCAACCAACCAATAAACAAAGTAAACAAACCCACACAAAAGCAATGAACCACTCTCCTTGCTGTAACACTGTCTTTACCCAATAGCCAGTCTGAGGTCATGAAGAGCAACTTCTCCAACCCTTCCCACCTAAACTCTAAGCAGGTTCATACACTCAAGCCATAAATTAGGTATCAGTTTTATAACAGGTATTGCTATTGGGTATCCGCCAAAAGAACAGAGGATGGTAATTCCAGTTGGAGGGTTATTCCCTACTGCCATGCTCTCCAGAAAGAAGAGAAAGAGCATCATTGCATTACCATTTTAAAGCCTCTGTCACAACACCTTGATTGTGTCCTTACCTTTTTAAAGCAGCAAGGGATGTCACTGCGAAAAACCCCAGGTTCCAGAGCTTCCACCTGGCCTCCTACATACGTCTCCGAGTCCAGCACGTGGCCATCATCTGTAAGTTTGTTGAACTCCTGCTCCTGCTTGTTGCGGAAGATGATGTTGGCGTGATAGGCCTGAACCATCAGCAATGCTTCACACAGTGTCCCAGAACCTTTTCTTAACACCTGTAAAAGACAGACATCAAAAGCTGGACTTAGAAAGAAGCGCTGTAAAGGGTGCTGCTGGAATTAGGCTGGCCTTATCACCACATCATTGAACTTAAACGTCTGATTTGGTGCCCAACATGATGTGTTTATTCAGGCAGTATTGAAGCCCAAGGCAAGAAGGAGCACAGTAAGGAAACAAAACCAACTCCTTCACTTAGGCTACCCATAACTGGTCTATGGAAAAACAGCTATGACTGCTGTACTGCAGAAAGGAAGCGCATTTGGAGACTACTTTCCCTCCTTTCCTTGGGAAAAACTATCCAAACTGTAGAAATTAGTTCTATTGCCAATGTGTCACTGTTGCGTGAAGCATGCAGCTCTCTGCCCAGAAAAGAAATTGTTTCAGGCATGCACTCACCTCATCAGGCTCCATGGGAAGGATGGTGCACAACGCGAAAATGAAAGGGTGCACATACTTCATATACATGTAATAGGTAGCAACTGCATCAGACACCGAACAGGTGGCCAGAGTCTGTTGAGGAGAAAGACAAATCAATCCCAGTCACATTTAATACAGCAGTTAACACGTACAACGGGAAACAATGAAAGGTTGAAATCAGCAGGAAGATGCAAAAGGTATATTTCTGCATACAAACATCCCAGCATGTAAAGAGTTATCAGTTGGCTTAAGACGACATTCTGCTTTAACCTGAATTACATAAGCCAGCTCCGAATTAGCAGAAATGGGGAAGATGAGCTCACTGCCACATATCCGCACAGATGCCACTCCGGAGCGGTCAGGAGGCCACTCTTGGCCTACAGAGATCTCCAGGGCTTTGGCAGAAACCTCATTAAGGTGTCTCCTGGACACTAGCAAAGTACTGCTCCGTTGCAATGCCCCGAGTACTACCGTTTTGCAGAAGTGTAAATAACACAAATATACAGTGCAACGCCAATGCCAGAAACACATCAAGGAAATTCTATTCTTCCCTAAGCTTAAGTTCTTTCAGGTGTCTGAAATTCAGCAAGATACACTGACAACTTCTCAAAGACACTGCATTAACTTAAAGGATTTCACAAAGCTCTAACTCAAAGGTTCACTAATACTGCAGATGCCCAGAGATACAGCACCGGGTGGGAATACCTGAGGCTCCTCTGTAGCCGTCCGGCACATCTCTTCAGGGTCCGGCTCCACTGCATCATAACCCAGTTTTGCTTTCGCTGCTGCTTTCAGGTTGTGACTTCCCACTGGCAGGTAACTCTCTCTCTTCACCCACCTAGACAGAATAATGAAAATGCCAGTCTACGAAGAGACAGCCCTGCACTTCAGAAAGGGCTGCTACGTACAAAAAGATCTGCATTACTCTAACAGGGAAAGGTGAGAGCAGAACATCCAAGTGCAGTGGAATAAGAAGCTGCACAGCTTTAGACAGTCTGCATATCTACCCATGCTCTTAAATTCTGACTCGTACAAATTCTGCTATTCAAATCATTTCTATTGCTCAGATTTTTCCCAACCCTCATACTTCAGAGACTTCAAAGATAAACGTTTTAACACAGGAGGAGGTATCAGCAGGACTGCAAAGAGAGGCAGTTGTTTTCCAGAGTCTGGACACTGGTCCAATGTGAAAAAACATTCAAGTCACAACTGCCAAGACAGACAGCCCTCTCCTGTACACACACACACACACACACACACACACACATGCACGCACCCTTTCTTTTCCTCTCTGTGCTAGGCAGGCTGTTGGGTTAGAATATGGCCCTGTGCCCACTACAACGGTTTGGTCTTATCCTGTCCTTTTACCTGCTGTCCAGGACAGTTCTCAAACTCCCAATGACAGCCACCAGCAGACTGTATAAACACAGTTAGTCGTTCAGGCTAGTGTGGGCAAGACGTAACTTCTGTACATAATGGCACACAACGGAGTACCGAGTAGAAGCAGCACAACCAAAGATGGGGGTGCTAGTCCTTTCCTAGTAAGATGTAACTCATGATAGCAGTGCACAGAGATGGAAAAGGGACAGTATTCAAATACATCAACTGTAGGCATTTTATACAAATTTAACAGATAAAGATGCAGTTATACGGTACAGACGCAGCATTCGGTACCTCAGACAATCCATGTGGATGCACTGCGGGGCTTTGTACTCTCCCTGGCTGCCCTTCTGAAATCCAATCTCCTGATACATATTAATTCCATGAGCTGCTGCTCTTGCTTCCACAAAAGGCCTGAGGAGAGAGACAATGCAGAAGAGAAGAAACAAAGCAGTCCCTTTCCTCCACCCCATCCCCATCCCAAGGGTTTCAGAACTGCTTTCTTGTAAGCTACTTAATGAGGAATTTTTCTTGTGAATTCTCCTTTGCTCCAGACCTTAGCCGTGACAGCTGGCCACAGGGAAAACTCCCTGTAGGGCAGAGCTACTGCAAGAAGGAAGCTGCTTGCTTACATCCCATACAGGAGGCAGAACATTATGATCGAGTTTCCCTCGCTCCCCAAAGGCTTGGCTGCTCTGGTCTCCCTATTGTTCTGCAGTTCTCCTTTGACACTTTGCCTGTTCTCCAGTTACTGAGGTCATCCGTGTACAAACATTGCCAAATCAACAACAATCTAGAAGTAGCTCAGCAATCCCAGGACCAACTGATGAGACTCTATAGAAGTTCGTATTTCAAAGCCAATAAACATAGCTCTGCTCAGGGAAAAAAAAAAAAAAAAAAAAAAAAAAGTTCTGAATTCCACCTCCCCCTCTTTGACAGTCCTCTGCAGGCTGGCAATCCAAGACTCAGCCCAGCACTCCAGATAAAGAGCACATAATCAGGATGTAAACAGGTTCCCAAACTGGTTGGATAGTCTGCGTAGATAAGAACACATGTGGCCGCTATGTGACCTCCAGACAAAGGACATACAGGCTGGTACCCAATCTCACCTCATGGCCTAGACAACATTTCCTTTTAGAAACCAGGCTAGTTTTCATTCCTGATCTTACCAGTCAAAGAAGTCTCCATCGTATGTGACAATGATAGTAGGTTTGGTCTCCTGGACATGTTCAAACCGCCTCTGCATTAAATGAGCCTAGTATGCAACAGAGGATTAAAAAAGAACCCAAAACAAAAAACATCTCCCCCACAAACACAAACACTCAGCAAATTCACCTCCTGCAGGCAGGCACTGGATATAATACAACTGATGCAGTCCTTCCCCTCTGCTCTTGACCTAGCTAGAACCTGATCTGCCTCATCGTCACACCATGAAATGAAAGCACCACCAGCACCGTGACTGTCCGCTGTGCTCCCCAAAGATACACTCTATTGGGTGATAAGCTCTCTTTGGCCTACAAGAGACCAAGGCAGATAAAAAGCAGCCTGATTTCCCAAGTAGAACCTACTTACCTCATCTGGTTCATTAGACACAGGATGGACCCTCACACTCCGGCTTCGGAGTCCTCAATATCCTCACAGACAATCTCCTTGTTTGTGATCAGATAGCCCTAGAGAGTTGACAAAGGAAGAGTTACTGAGGACTCAGATCCCTGCTACACCAGGGACAGGTTCCTGAACAACCGGAACACACTGCCTAAAGGATGAAATAGTCTTCCATCGATGCGATAATCCTTGCACAGCTTGATAGGTAGAGCTTTTGTCAAGTGGGAACAGCTCTTTGGAGGTCACCTTCTGAACAATTGCTTACAATCACCTAAAGGGTGCCAAAAGGGAGACAACTTAAGGACTATACTCTCCAAATTACTACTGCCCCTCAAAGGGGCACCAGTAGCCTTACCTGGGTTCTCCAACATACAAAACGAGGAAATCCTTATGCATCATTCAGACTAGACTTCAATTTTATTTCCACAGCCATTACATATAGACCAAGCAACTAGCAACAAAGCAAGCCAGGGACCAGACCGCCAAAGGTGACATGCTCGTTTGCTGTCTAGCATTTTGCTCCAAAGCATGAAGAAAAGAACTGTTGTTCCATTACCTGCCCATCAACCACGTAGGAGATCATCATGATCCAGTCTGCCTCTGCATCAGGAAACTTCAAAGGGAGTTTGGTAGTTTCAATGTCAAAGGCGAGAACAACCGGATCCTGAATATGACCAAATACATTAAACTCAAATCAGCTTTAGAGTATGATTTAACGAGCAGTTCTCATTAGATTAACAACTAATTTACCTAAGTAGGTTTATGCACATCTCAGACCCAGCAGGCTTGACTGTAGGAGACAAGGTAGCAACAGTGGTACCCACTGATAACCAAACAGCAAAATTCATTAACAGGAGAGAACGGAATAACAAAAGCTTCTCTTTAATGCAACAACCCCCTTCGAGAAAGAGAGTCAGCAGGATTGACAGCACGTGAGGAAACATTGCGCAGGCAAAAAACACTTATTACCTCTATGCCTTTATAATAAAGGTTTCTTATGGCATTGGATTTATAAAGCATAACAACGAGTTTAAGAATAGTTGGGCACCCCAGGAATCACCTGGAACAAATGATGTACACCTCTCAGTTGGGCAGGAAGTGCTCACTTCACTAGATTCTTCTTCCTTTGAAATGGTTCAACTGAAATCAGGCATCAGGTGTAGGAAACCAAAGAGAAAATTGGAATTCTCATTTGTACTTTTTAGTCTGTGTGACTAGGGGAATCCTAAGAAGCCCATGGGCCAACCATCCTAAGGAGACCTCTTTCCTTGACAGCATAGACGTATAGACATCGCTCGCCTGGTCTCGCTCTCTGTTTCTCCTCACAGCAAGAGAGATCTCTTTCCGCACCTTCACCAAGTCCTCCACCACGTGGAAGGATAACTTAATGTAGTTCTGCTTAAGATCCACCAAGTGAGTTGGCTACAAAGCAACAAGACAGTGCCAGCTAAGGGTGGAAAAGAGTAATGAGGGAAAGGGGAAGACTGCTAACAGTAAGAAAGCGTTGGGAAGGCAAATTATACTGGCACACGTGGAAGAACTGGCCAAAGAAGAGGTAGTAATTGGATGGAAAGACTAGGAGTGAGAAGAGATGCTAGCAAGCACGTAAGACACGCTGTGAAGAACATGTGAGCTATGCCAGTTCACACCAAGGGCCATCTTGTCTTGTTGTCTGTTTCCAAGCGCAATCACCAGTACACACCCAAGAAAGAGTAAATGTATAGTATCCCCCTCTGCCACAACACTCTTAATCTCCAACCATTTCTAGCTCAGGAAGTTTCTTGAGCATCCTGTGAAAAAGACTATGTGCTGGAGCAGAACATATATTTTATTTACTATTACTATAAGAAGTAATTACTATCAATAAGCAATAATTAGCCTATACATGATATGCAATGCAAACAGTGCTTGAAGATTAAAGGTAAGCATACTGCTTCCCTTTACTGCTTAGCCCCTTTCTACTCCACTTGAGCTCGAAAGAAAGAAAGAAAGAAAGAAAGAAAGAAAGATTAGTTATTCAATAGTACAGCAGGCAGAGGAATACTGACCAGATCCAAATCTTCTTTGGGGACAGTTTCCAGCTTTGAAATGTTCCCTTGAAACTTCTTGGAGAGGAAGGATGACACTTCTCGTTCGCAGCCCTGCAAAGAAACTGGAGAATGAGCAACAAAGCCAGACACTTCTCCAGAGGAGAAGACAAGCTCACAAGAGGTTCTGGCACTAGTGTCCTCAATTGTGAGGGGAGGACACGAGGCTGTCCTGAAATCCTGGCCATCTGGAAATCTGTTCCTTCACACTGGGGCTCTCTTTGATCGTCAATTCACAGCACCGTCAGAACAAACCCAGTTTTGCAGCACGAGCAGGATCAAGACGAGATGAGAGGGGAAATTTACCCCTGTTTGGGCTTAGAAGAAGTGAAATAGGCTCCAGAGATCAATTTTAGGACAAAAAAAGAACAGGAAAAATATGACAGCTCCTTGAAGGGATAATTCATCACATAACAAACCAACTTCCCTCTAAGAAACCTTAGTGGAGCCACCATACTGATACAGCTGCTTCCCATCTCAGGTCTTCTCTAACAGCTCTGACAAAACCACCAACAGAAGCACTGGAGCTGTATTTTTCTCCTACCAACCCAAGAAGATGGTCGGTCACAAGGCCTCTCAGCTGACTGGGGGACCCTTCAAGTCAAACCTGCCCTTGTCTCTGGGACCTCGGCCACTAGTTTACTCAAGACCCCGCTTGCCAGTGCGCAGCTTCCAAGTCCATACTCGCCTTCTGGGTAGCGATGTAGAAATACGGCTCATAGGGCAGGGCCACCCAGGAGAAATCAAAACCGGTGAACATTGCGCGACCCCGCAGCCAAGGTGAGAAACCAACCCAACGGTTCCCAACGGAAGCAACGGGCACCGCGCTGCCCTTGCTGCGCGTTGCTGGCATTTGTGCGCCACACACACATCCCTGCATCTCTGCAGCACCCACATTGGCCCCCAAGGGTCCCAGGTGGACCCAGCGTAGGGCAGACAGCGCTGCTGCCTTGTGGGTGATGCCTGGGGCCCAGAACAGCCAAACCGGTGGGGGCAGGCAGGACACCCAGCCCGGGCACCAGCGCTGCACTGGAGGAACGGGATGCACCTCGAAGCAGCTCCATCCTCCGGGATGAAGTAGTCCACAGCGCTCACCAGCCGCCGGTCCTCGCCCAGCACCTCCGTCTGCACATGCACATGGCCTGTTACGACACACGACCCCCCCCCGCCCCCTCCCACCCCAGTCCTACCGGGTGCCTGTCGGTGACACCTCCCCTGCCCCAGTCCTACTGGGTGTCTATTGGTGACACCTCCCCTCACACCCAGGTCCTACCGGGTGCCTGTCGGAGACATCTCCCCCTCCCGTCGGTGACATTCGCCCCCCGTCCTACAAGGTGCATGTCGGTGACCCCCCCATCGTTGTCCCCCCTAGTCCTACCAGGTGCCTGTGGGTGACACCCCCCGCCGGTGACATCCCCCCCCCGGCCCAGTCCTACCAGGTGCATGTTGATGAGCCAGCCCGTGCGCTCGCCAGGCTCCGTGGGCCGCTCGAAGCCGAACAGTGTGTCCAGTCGCTCCGTGCGCTGCGAGCGCTCCAGGCGCTTGAGGGAGGACAGCGAGGAGCCATCGTCCCTGCAGGACGCCGGGCCGCCAGCCGCTGCCCAGTCCCCGCCGCGACCCACCACCCCCCCCCCCCACCTCCCGCTGCCGCCTGGCCCCAGTGCTCACTGCCCCCCCCAGCCGCCGCCGCCGCCGCCGCCGCCGCCGCCCGGCTCCGCGCCGCCCCGCAGCACCATCCCGCCGCGGCCGGAGCAGCCCCGCGCGCTGCCCCCACCTCCCGCGAGCGGGAAGCCTGCCAGCCCCGCCTCCCCAGGGAGAGCACCAATCAGAGAGCGGCACCGCAGCCAATGGTCGCTCTCTTCCTCGACCTCTGCCCCGCAGCACGGCGGCTGCGCTGGCCACGCCCCTCGCGGCACCTTCCCGGGCAGGCCCCGCCCCCGCCCCGGCTGCCGCTGCCGCGCACGCGCCTGCGCGGCGGCGCCCGGCGCGGCCCGACCCGGCCCGGCCCGGCCCGGCCCGGCCCGGCGCGGTGCGGCCTGTCGTGGGGCGGCGGCGCTGCGCGGGAAGCGGCTGCTGCTCCTGAAGCGGCGCCGTCGCAGGGGCAGTTGCGTGTCATAAGTTACTCTCTTGAAGGTCAATTCATACAGAGAGTTTGTTAAATCATGTGAACAATTTATTTAATTAAGTAAGCAGCCACAAGCAAAACAGCGCTGGGCGGCCGGGGAGTCTCAGCTCCGCCAACGGCGCGCGCCTCCCTCACACACAGTCCCCCCTTATAGTCTGCGTTGTAATCTCCCGGTGCGTCCCGCGCATGTGTGAGTTGCTGGGGGGGTCGTCTGAAGCTCTCTGGTGGTCGTGGAGAGGAAGGCCGTGCTCTTCTTCTGCCTCTTTATTTTGGTTTGTCTCCTTGTGAGTGATCACAGGGGTTTGCTTATCTGTTGTGTTGACTCCCTTTTGGGATGCTGTTCTGTGAGAAAATTACAGGCGCCTGCTTATCTTTTCTTTATCCTTTTACCTTCAAAACCTCTGAGCAGCTTGTTGCTTACTTCAGCTCTTCATAGTCCTGCAAGATAGCTAGGGCCCCGACACTGGTTCCACAAGGGGTTATATAAGCTTTTGTGCTTACCATAATTTATTTGTCTGACACCATGTCTCAACCCTGATTGTTGTAAAACCTCCTCCTCCCCCTCCATCGGCTTATTCCTCCTTCTAAACAATGAACAAAGAGTTACAATTTATTACACAGAGGAAGAAGAGGCGCTGTGCCCCAAAGCCCTGTGTTAGGAGTAGCACAGGCTTTGCTTGGAGCCGGGCGAGAGCGCGGCTGCTGCCGTGTGGGGCAGCGAGAATAACTGGGCAGCGCTCTCCGCGCCTGGGGAGGCTGTGAAACGCAGCGCAGCCGCGCGAGGCAGCCGTGCACGCGGCCGTGTGCCGCGCTGGAGCGCGGTGTTAGTGCGGGCGGCCAGGGCAGTGCGGGGGTGCTAGCGTGTCTCTTCTTTCTCCGTGCCCTCGTCTCGGCGTAGGGAGGCAGAGCGGTTTCTGGCGCAGGCGGAGCAGCTGCCTGCGGTGCCCGGCCAGAGCAGAGGGACGCCCGGGGCCGCGCGCTCCTGCGAGTGCAAGGCCGTCGTGGAGCTGGTGCTCGTGCCCCTGGCTCACCACCACACAGCAATGGGCAACGATGCCAGAGCCCTCTACTACCTGCTGGAGAGCGCGGCTGCCTGCTTGCACGTCTCCGACAACTACCTGGTGAGTTGTCCTGCATGCCAGAGGCCGCTGCACGTGGAGGCCTCTCGGTGGCCTTGCCCAGGGCAAGCCCATTTCCCCCCTGCACTAGGACCGGCCTCTGTGGGCCCTTGGGGGCGAAGGGCTGGGGTCGGAGCCGGGGTTTTCTTCCTGCTTGCCTGTCCCGGGGCAAGAGCCGCGGGGCAAGGGAGCGGGACCTTCGCGCGAGGTGCCCAGCAGGGAGGCGGTGCGGAGGAGTGCTCGTGCCCGCGGCGTGCGCTGGGGTGGCATCGGCAGGGGCAGGGGCACGGCCTCCGCGGGGAGCTGTGCAGGCGGGTGGGAGTGCTGGGGCTGGAGGCAGGCTCCGCAGCGCCGCTCACCCGCTCTCCGTGCGCTTGCTCCAAGGCCTTCACGAGCCTGCGCAAAGCAGAGGCCCTGAGGAGCTCGGCGGCTCAGAAAGCCCCGGTGCCGGCCTGCTTTGAAGAAGCCACCTTCCTGAGCCTGCAAGGGGAGGTAAAGCGGCAGGGCGGCCGCGAGGGCTCTCGGGGCGGGAGGAGCGGGATGCCGCGGTGGCGCGGGGCAGCCGGCGGGGGCGGCGGGGGGACACCTCTGGCACTTTGAGGCCCGGCCGCAGTGAGCAGCCCTGCCTGCGACCGCCGCGTCCTCCGGCCCCAGCCGGTCGAGGCCCTCGGCCTCGCGTCGGGCAGGGTCGGGAAATGTGGTGGGAGCTCAGTCAGAGCCCTCGGGCACCGCCTGAAGAAGCCTTCTCCTGGGCAGGTGTGCTACAACGTGGGACGCGTGGAGCTGGCCAAGACGACCCTCAGGAAGGCGCTGAGCCTGCTGGGCCGGAAATTCCCGGGCACCTCGGCTGGCGCCTTCTTTCAGCTCCTGCTGGAGCAGTCGGCGCACGCCTCTCACCAGAAGAGCAGAGGCTCCTGCCCTCCCGCAGAGGCAGGGTAAGGAGCTCAGGGGGAAGAGACGGGCAGAAAGAGCCCTTTCCTTGCTGGTGCTGAGCCCCTTGGCCACCAGCTGCCTAGGCTTAGGGCTAGAGTCAGGTCCTGGCGAGGGCGACGCTGCGCAAGGCGCTGGGGGCTGCTGTCGGGGGAGGCGGGCTGTGTCGTCTCGAGGGGGACGGCGCGGGTGAGAGCAGAGGGGTGTTAGCGGGGAGCACGGGCTGCAGAGGGAAAGGGAGTGTGCAGGAGGGAGCAGGCGGTGGGCCCGGGGGGAAGCGGAGGCGAGGGGCGAGGAGGAGGGAGCTCAGGGCTCGCAGCCGGGTGCCAGCCTGCCGCACAGCACCCCTTCTGCTGCCGGTGCCCGGCTTTGCTGGGCGGCGCGGGCTGTAGTGCCGTCGCGTCCATGCGAGCAGTCACCTTTCCCCGGGGTGCTTCTCGGTGCTCCTGTATCCGCCCCTGCAGCCCTGCCTGCCCCAGCCGCCTCGTGGGCCTCGCGCCTCCCCGGCCCTGCCGGACTCGGCCCCACGTGGCTCGCGGCTGCAGCTCAGCAGTTTCTCTTGCATGGCAGGACGGAGAGGCTGCCCTGGCTGTTCCAGCAGAGCCGCTGCCTTTCCTTGCTGCGGCAGCTCTTCAGCCTGGAGAACACTTCCAGCGGCCGGAGGCTCTCGCTCCTCGCAGCGCTCATGAGGGTCAACGCGGCCGAGGAGTCCGAGGACGCGAGTCACGTGAGTGCCTTCTCCGCGCCGCAGCAGCCGCAGCAGGCGGCTGCACGTCCGACACGGCTCCTTTCCCCCGGCCTGGCAAGAGCAGCCGCAGGGTCTGCCCCGGCAAGGAGAGGCCAAACAGGACGGGGATGTCCCCGTCCCGGGACTTCTCTCTGCGAGCTCCCAGGAGACGGGGCTTGCTGTTCTTCTGGGCTGCTCCTCTCATTGGATTTGTGTCGTGACTGTCACCCTTGGGCAGGCTGTGGCTGTGGGAGGCGTGCGAGTGAAAGAGAAGAGCAAAAGTGGCGGTGGGGTTTGTGGCCCTCTAGGCCTGAGAGTCACCCTGGCGAGATCCAGTCTTGTGCATTCTGCTGTCTGGACCTTTCTAGATCCTCGCGTCCTACCTGGAATATGTGCAGTGCTGCCAGGAGCTGGGCCGCCAGGAGGAGCGGCTGGAGAGCGGGCGGGCGGGCGGCCATCCAGCTTAGCTCCGGCGTCGAGCCCTTTGGAGGAGGAGGGGCGTTAACCGCGGCAGAACTGGCCCAGGCCCTGTCCCGTCTGCACCTCAGCCTGGGAAATCTGCCCCTCTCTGTTGACGTCGGTAGGTGCTGCCCCGGCTCCCTGGGAGAGGAGATCTCTGCGGAGAGAGCCTCTGCGAGTCGGCTTCATTCACTCATTCATTTATTTCCCTCTGCAGTGCACGGAGCTGGAGAAGCCCGACCTGGACCGGGAGCTTCCAGGCACGCTCTTCACGGCGCTCTTTCTCCAGATGAGGTAATGCTGCCGCTGGGCACGGTGCGGTGTCGGGGGGCCACCGGAGATCCTTTGGGCCAGGGTCACGGGAGCCTTTCCCCGGAGACTTGTTGCCAAAAGATGAGTGGGTGAAAAGAAGAGCGATGGGAACTCCCCTGGAGGTTCTCCAGGAGGAGCACAGAAGGGGGAGAGACGGGTGAGGAGAAGCGGGGTGGGACGCGTGCCAGGGTGCGGAGTTGAATCCCACCGCGCGGAGCTGCTCCCTGGGGCTCACTGCGTGCCTCCCCAGTGCCCGGAGCGTGCAGGAGCGCTCTCCAGGCTGGAGAAGCAGGTGGCTGGAGAGCCCGGGATCGCCGGGCAGGCGTGCTGCTCCTCCTGCTGCCGGGACCTCGCAGCGCGTGGAGGGGGCCGGGGCCGGGGGGCGGTCCCGCCGCGCACGGCTGCCGCTGATTGGCTGCGGGGGCGGGGCGGAGCGCGGGGATTGGTCCGGGCGTAGAGGAAGTGACGACTGGGCGGGGCGGGGCCGGCGCCGGGTTCAAAGGGCGGCGGCGGTTGGCGGCGCCGCCGTGGAGGTGCTGATGTTCCGGCGCTGCAGCCCCGCCGACATCGCTACCTGCCTCCGCGGCCGCGTCCGGGCCGGCTGCGAAGCCCGCAGCCTGGCCAAGGGCGACCTGTTCCCCGGCCCGAAGGTGCGGCGGGGCAGGGCGGGGTGGGCGCTGAGGCGACGCGCGGGCTTTGGCCCCCCGCGGCGCGGGCGGGCGGGGGGGGCCGGTGCCCCGCAGCTGTCAGAGCGCGCGGTGCCGCCGCTCGTGTTGCGGAGCGCGGCGGAGCGGTGCCGCGCGGCTCCCTCGCCTCGGGGCGGTAGCGGCGGGGCTGCTTTTCGGGGCGGCCCGGGAGCCCTGCGCGGTGCGGGTGACACGCTGGTTTGTGTCTTTGCTTTCGCAGCCTGAAGTCTTGCACGTGATTTTCATGAGAATCCTGCAGAAGGTGTACGGGATCTGCCTGGAGCATTTCTACATGGTTTGCGTGCAATGTGGTGGCTCACGTACAGTGGAACGTGTGGGGCAGATAATAAATGTTGGCTGTAGAGATGAAATGTTGAAGCGTTGCTCTCCTTTGCGTGTCGTGAGGTCAGGAGGATGCCGCCAGGAAGGTACGGTTTTCCACGTGCTGACAGAGTGAGGAGGAGCTTGGAAATCCTGCCTGTGCTGCAGAAAGCCCAGAGTGTTGGAGGCACTGTGTAGCGTGGGGATTTGCTGTGTGCGTGTCCAGGGAAGTGGCTGCTGTGTGTGCGTAGGCAGGGATGCGAGTGCAGTATTGCGGCATAGTCCTTGCAGTAGGTCCTTTGCTAGAGACCTGTTTGAAGCAGGAGTATGATGTGTGTGCGGACTGTTGCTGTGGCACGGCTGACTGCACCTGAGAATCAAAGAAGATTCTGCCTGTTTTCTGGGAGTTTGGTTCAGGTCAAGGCGCCTCTCAAAAGAGTGGGGTTTGGGTGTGCTGCATCCGAGTTGCTCTTTTTTCTTAAATAAAAAAATCTTTGTTTTGATGGTTTTGTTCTTTGGGGCTGGTTTCTTCTAGGGGGTGGGGTGGGGTGAGGGTTCCTCCTCGCTTCCTGCCCTGTCCGGGCCTCTGCCTTTGGCCCCGGTGGGAGGAGGGTGCCAGCTCCGAGGGGCCGTGGGCGCCGTGGAGAAGGGCAGTGAACGCTGCCTGCGGAGCTCGGCCCGCTGCAGCCGTGCGTTTGCCGCGCAGCGTCCGAGGGTGGCTGTGGCTGGTGGCCTCGGCAAACGGATGCCGTGCTGAGGTGAGGCCAAGCGCATCTTGTGCCTCCGCCACGCAGGAAGTTATTCCTGGAAGCCCGTGGGAAATGGTAGTCTCGGGGCATTTGTGGATAGCACGTGCTCGTGGCAGCTCAGCTGTTCGTGCGCTGTCACGTTGATTGTCGTCGTCCTGTTACGGCGTGACCAGCCCAGAGCGGTGCTCGAGGCAGTCTGCTGGCAGAAGCGAGGGCAGCCTTCGGCATCCGTTGAACAGAGCTGTGAGTCAGCTCGCGGGCCAAAACGTAGCAGAGGAAGAGCTGGGACTCGTGGTGTTGTGGGGGGAGCCGAGCAGCTCCTCTTGCCAAGGGGTTCGTGTTTGTGCGACTCGGGCCTGAGCTCCGCCGCGAGAGGCGGCCTGCGTGCGGGGCGCCTGACGTGGCCGCAGCGCGCTGTCTCCTTAGGGTCGGCTGCGTTTCCTTGCCCTGAGAGGGAGAGGTTTTTAAGCTGAAATGTGCAGGCTTAGGGAGCAGTTCTGGCTTCTGGGTGGCACTGTCTGGGGAGCATTTTTCCAACGGCCTTGTTTTGCAGCCTCTGGACAAATCCTAGGACGTGTCTCTCCAGGGTGAGTTTCTGTTACTTGGCAGTGACTATGTGGAGGTTTTCTTTCCTTCCTCCCTCCCTCTGTCTTCCTCCCTCCCTCCCTCCCTCCCTTTTTGTGTGTGTTTCTGGAGGGGAGGGTGTTTCATGCTTGGAATTTACTAGAGAGAAGATGCATGTCCCGCAGATGGAGCCTTAGCAGCTTGTGTTCCCCAGGGGTGCAAGACCATCAGGCGTGTCTTCAGTCTGAGTGATGTTCTGTTGTGGAGAAAACCTGCCTGTTTCCTGGAAGTCTGCTGTGCCTGCGTATTCACTCTGCTCTCTTTCCTCTTTAGATGCCCGTCAACATTGACATCCTGTATCCCCAAATATTTGAAGGCTTTCTCCCTGTTTGTAACTTGTTTATTCACATGTAAGTACACAAGTTTGTATCTGTTCGGTTGTTACTTCTTCCAAGGCTTCAGTTCAGAGGGAATGGGAGGGGGGGGGATGAGGGCGGGTTGTTTTTTATTTTTTTTTTTTGAGCACCTGTGAGCTGGTGGTGGCTGCAGCGCTCTCTGTGCTCTCTGGTTTGGAGCAAAATGAAATTTGCAGGCGAGCAAGAGGCAGCAAGGTTGTAATAGAAAAGAAAACCTTGGCAGCTGTCTTTTGTCTAAATCGATGCGTTACCTTTACTGTGAGGACTAGGAGGCTGCGTTAGTGACTTGATTTAGAGGGTGGGGGAGTGAAAGGGTGGGTTGGAGCGCCTGGGGGTACCGCGAATGGCCAGAAGTTCATCATCATACCCAAAAAGGGGTTTGAAGCCCTTGTTAGGTGAACTTGCCCCCCGAATTCAAGATACCTTTGCTGCAGCGATGGGAGCGTTAAACACTAATCTGTGCAGGCGATCGTACTGTGTTAGTCTCCTGAGAGGACTTGTTGTTGTTGCGTGCTTACTGCACCTGGGCTCTGGGGTAAGAGGAGAAAATCTCTTTTGAGTGAGCGACTATAGCACAAAAACTGCAATGGTGGCTGCAGATAGATCTATGTTTTGCTTCCTTGCAGGGAGCGCTTTCTCCCGGTGTGCCGTGTTAATGACTTTGAGATTGCTGATGTTCTAAGTCCAAGTAAGCAAGTGCTTGTGATGCTGTCTGTCCTGTGTGGGAGTGTAGGGGGATTGGGGTGGTGGCACTTGACAGGCAGGCTGCTTTCCTGCCCGCTTGGCACTCGACTGCTAGTAGTTTGTCCATCAAGCTGTGGCACTCTTGAAATGGTGTGGGAATACGTGGCCGTGGAAAGTAGCCTGAACTCTGGAGTTCTCTCTGGATTCCTTAGGCAAATACCTCCGCAGGGAGCGGTTAGATGGTGAAAGCTGCTCTTCCGTCTCCGCGGTTCCCAGCTGCGGCGATTCTGCTGCGCCGCACAGCTTAGGACAGGCTGTTGTGAAGAACGCTTTCACTTCTGGGTCTGTCTTAGCTTGTGAGAGTGTTGCCCGTTACTGATGTTCCTGCTGGGGGGGCAGAGGAAGACAAGCCCTGTTTCTGCGATCCCTTGCCTCCTCTGTGAACTATGCTTGGCCCACCTTTTCCTAAGTGATTGCAATATGCATGGAGACCAAAACAGTGGTGACTTGCAATTCTAATTTCAGAAGCAAAGAGGACAGCTCGCTTCTTGAGTGGCATTCTCAACTTTATACATTTTCGAGAATCACGCCGTGGAGTCTACTTGGATTTACAGGCGAACTATGTAAGATTCGGGGCTGTGTTACTCCTGATGCTTGCTAAAACATAAGTAATGTTAACCTCAGTTTGAGAACATAGAGGTTGTACTTCTTAATTGCATGTTTTAGAAACACGCTGGGGTTTTCCTGTGGGTTTAGAGATGGTGTGTTTCAAGTGAAATACGTGATTAGCAGAGCTCAGAGAGAACCCAAAATGTAAACGGTGTTCCCCTAGAATAAAAACATCTCCACGTAATTAACTTGCAGAAATGAGCTGTGGAGAAACTGCAACAGCTGGAGACAGCAAATCAAGAGGCAGCAGTGAAGCTGGAGAAGCTGAAGTGAGTATAAGGAGTAGGAGCTGAGTTGCACTAACCTTCTTGGCTAGCTCTCCTGTTCCCAGTGCATGTGTGGGGTGTGCAACTGCGAACTTACTAGTTGAGCTTTGTGGTTTGATAGAGCAGACCGAGAACAACAGGCTTCTCTGCACCTGGTGTAGATAGTGGACAGCCCAACCGGTGCTCAGAAGTTTGGCCCCTCTACCTCCCTTCTGCTTGTCTGTGACAGCCGAGGTGGTAGTTCCTCTTGGACTAGTACTTGCTTTGAGTAATGGGTGTGGGCTTTGGTGTGTGTGGGACTAGCTTGCTGTGAAGGGCAGACGGTGTAGAGGCAGTAAGCTGAGACAGTAGTTAGCTTTGTTTCTCGACAGTGAAACATATCTTGCTTTCCTAGGAGAGTTTTCTTTCAAACTGTCCACCTTCTCTCCCTTACCCCATCACACGTTCTCAGCATGTGCACCTCCATGCTTTGTAGCTTGGTTCTCAAAGCGAAGTAATATTTTTGAGCTTTCCTCCAAGCCTGTTTAGCTTAGTCTGGGCAGACTCAGCTTCTCCACTGGCACTTGACTTTGCTGTTTAGCCTCTTTGGGAAGCAAGCCCGGAAGCATAAAGCAGTTTCTGTTGGGTTGTGCCCTGTTAGAGGAGGGGCTTGTCTGGTGAGAGGCCAGAAGAGCTGTTGTGAGCAAAGAATAAGACTTTGGGAGTGCCTGGTTGCTGTGAGAGGAAAACTGTATTTTGTAGCTCAGAGACTGTGGTGGATCTTTAATTTGAAACCATCATTTTGATCGTCTAAGCTCTTAAGGATGAATTCTTTCTAGAGTGGTTGTTCTAGCCTCACTAATCTATCAATTTCACTAATAATGCTGAAACTGTCAATATCTCAGTGTGTGGTTGTGTTATTTATTTATTTACGTTTGCTTAGCACTGTTCCTGTAGAAGAGCAAGCAGAGTTCAGGCAGCTGTCTGATGACATTCAGGAATTGCAGCAACTGCTAAACCACGACTATCGTCGGAAAACGGTATGATCTCTTTACCCCTTTCTCTGGAATGCTGCTGTAGCTTCTGATCACAGGTGTTCCTTATTTTTGTGTTGGTTTTGTTTGTTTTGTCCCCTTCCCCTACTTTTGTGAAGGATAAAGAGGACTTTTCTGGTTTAAGACAAAAAAGGTATTACAACACCGCATTCTTTTTAATCCCTCCCCTTGCCTCTTTGTTTACCCATAAGTGATGTGAAACATGCTTGGAATCAGAGCTAGGGTCTTTTCTTTTGAAATACATTGTTGTGGTGAATGGAGAGGCACCTCTTTTCTTGTTGAAAGTAATATGTATGTTTTGCCGTGAAATTTTTGATTTGTCTTGCAATAGAATATGAAGGGTTTACTCAGAACTGAGGGTGAACTATGTTGGGAAATAGACTGAGGCCTAAGAAGGGTTACTTAAGGAAAGACTCTTAAAAAAAAAAAAAAAAAAAGAAAAAAGAAAGAAAGAAAGAAAAAAAAAATAAGCCAAGGTGGTGTTGGTAGGGAAGAGTGCTACTTTCCAGCAAGGGCAGCTTTCTTCTAGGTCTCGCAGGTAACCTTTTCTGTCACTTCAGAGAAATGAAAATCTGGTTAGTATTTTTTTTGGAGGTGCTACTGTAAGCCGTCTGTCTGCTTTTAATATTAACCATGTTTCACCTTCTTATTACTGGAGACCTGGTGTATTAATGTAGGCCTTCTCAAAGTAAAAACATGACCTCTGGCAAAGAAGATTGGGTGTGTGTAACAAACCACAAGGGCTGATGAGAACAGAGGAAGTAAAATGGCACCAGTATTTGCTGGTAGGGATGGAGCTGGGATGGCAAGTGAGACATGCAAGCATGCCGAAAAGGCTTTGGCGTGGTAGTACAGAGAAGGGTGCTGATAGCACTGCGTAGTACAGAGGTAGCTGTTTTGGCTCTTGGGAGCTATGGGCTGTGTTCTTGTTTTCTGCGCTGCCTGCCCACTCTGATGGAGAGAACCTTCCGAAGTTAGTGCCATCTGTCACCCCTACTCCAAGTCACCTACGGCTGCCTGCCTCCTCGATGCTCCCAGTGGCTTTTCAACAATGTTTTCCTTCCCTATATTTTAAGTTTCTACAGACTGCTATTTTATCTGCTAGTTGTGGCATTCCAGAGAAACTATCAGTGAGATTTAAATAGCAGTGAGGTGTACGACCTTAACTGTGGCTTGCATCTGGGAGATTAGCTTAGTATAAGGTAGCTCTTCCCCTGAAAGAGTCTTAACCCACACTAGGGCAATTGTCTGTTCTGTTGACAGGTCTAAGCTGGAAGAGTAAAGGAGGTAGCAGTTGAAAAGATGTTCCTGTTGTTTGTTGCTTTGTTTCTTTTCTTGTTAGACAGCTTTGCAAGAAGTGATCTCACAAAAAAAGTCAGATATTGCGGAGAGGACCCGAAAATTGGTGAGTGTACCTTGATATAGGCTATAGTTTAAATTCCAGTTCAGCTAATTGATCATCTTTCTGCCTTTAAGATCAGGTTAGTCTTGGAGCTTGGTAACGTGATCGTTCAGGAGATGATTTTTAGCTTTTTAAAAACTGTTTCAGCTTTGCTTTTCCCACAGAAACTTTACTGCAACTAACTGGTGATTTTTTTTTTTTTAGCCTTTACAGACTTCTCTGATATACGCGTGAACAAACACACGTCTGTCGCCCGTTAGACTGCGCCTCTGCGTCCACTCTTGCCTATTTGGGGCCTATGGATTAGAGGCAAGATCACTTCTTGGTAATTTCACTTTTGATTCACAGTCTGCAGACAGGTCACACTGTAATGGTTATAAGATAGCCTGTTTAGCATGCTTAATGGAATTTTATCATGCTTTTCCCTTATATTTCACCAGATCCCGCTGGTGTCGGACGAAGAAGCCAGCGTCTGGCACGTGGAGTTGCTGTGTGTTTTCATGCAGGCAGATACCTCCCTAGGCAAATGGCAGTGTTAGGCAAATGACAGGATTTTATTTGCACCTCCCTTTATTCTGGTCTGTATATACACTTTGGTATCAAAACACAAGTCATTTCCAAGAATACTTTGATAATGTGTAGGCAATACGTTTTATGTTAAAAGATTCCAGCTTCAGCGATATATGATACAAACCTTAAAATTCAGGAGGATTTTCTAGGTCTGTAAGGGGACAAACATGCAAAATGTTCCTAAACCAGTGGCGGTGTAGTGGGGTCCCACTGCAGGAGGACAGATGGCATCTTTTCACCGTTGCTGGTGTAAGAAAGGAAGAAAACAGGACCCGGTGGGATCCCAGGTTCCTGAAAGCCCTAAATGAGCAAAACGCTTCAGCCCGTGCTAATCCAGCGTGATTGAGGCCCGCTCCGAGCAGCCCTTAGGGTCGGGACCAAACCTACCTGCTGATGCCAGTTGTGGCGCATGAAGGATCTGGGTGCTCGTCTGCGCAGGGCAGGTGTTGGCATTGCCCCTCGCTGGCCTGCAAGGGGCTCGTGGGGCGCTCAGGAGAATCCGAGAAGTACCTGCTACAGGAATTAGACGCCTCTGGAATTTTAGCGACTGGTCAAAATCCTCATTTAGGCCATTAAATCGATTTTTGGATCCAACCGAGGGGCGTCTTTTTTTTCAACAGTTACAAAAATGCCAGATTATTTTTCCCCCAAAGTGTCAGTCTCTGCATTTAACTGCGACATGTGGATGCTTCTTCTTTATAGTTTCTCTGGGGAGAAAATTTGTTTCTTTCTTATTGGGCTCCCCAGGTTTAAGGGTGGGGGGGGCACATGCAAGCTTTTCAGAAACTCAAAGCTTAAACTTAAACTCTTGTGCTTGCATTAAGGCTTGGAAACAGGTGACCTGGTTTCCAGCAGCCTTTGGCCCCCACTACTGCTCACCAACTGGAGCCCTGGGCTTCTGGTGACAGGAGCACCCTGCTTTAGAGCCTAGATGTAAATATAAGATCCTGACTTGACAACCCTGTTTTTAATCTCTTTGCTCATATACCTGCCTTTGCACAGCAGAAGATTCTCAGATTCTTTGGGGCACCAGTGAGGTCTTGGGGCTGGTCCCAGCAAGCTCTGCTGGGTTTTGTGGCCCAGAGACCTTGGTAAAGGTAAACTCCCTGGCTACAGCACAGTTCTGGGGCCTTTCCTGTGCATGGGACATAATTGCTCAAGCCTGTTTGTAGGACGTGGTAGGCCCCATGCTGATCCTGCTTTTCAGCGGGTGTCATATGGTACAGGAGGAGTGCTAATGCTCCTGGTTGGCAGATAGGCACTGTCCACAGTTCTAGTGGCAACTCGATATTTTGCCACTGATGTCCTGCGCCCCGGTGGAAGAATAAATGTGGAGGCAGCAGAGTGAGCAAAACTGTAACACAGGGACTTTGTTCTCCTGTAGTTTTATTTTGGTTCACAAAAATCGCTTCTGGAGGGGGACGCACAATTTGCAAAATTGGACAGGAAGGACCTGGTTTCAAGTCTCGGGACAGGCATTCAGAAGCTTCTCCAGGGCCCGTTCTAAGTGGTTGTGTCTTCCTCTTCATCCTCCTCCCCTTTTGCAGTGTGGAGTTCATCTATCACTGCACAGATGCCAGCCAGCCAGGCTGCCACAGTGCCAGCTGAGAATATACAGAAGCCAACGAGACACAGAAAGATGTAGTCCTGCTTGTGCAGTTGGATCAGGCAGTCCAGCTGGAGCTGTGCCTCCACTGCGGGCATTTTCAAGCCGCGTAGACCTTCTGGCATGTAGCAGGTGATGTTCTCGGCACCTGCAGAGGGAAAAGCAGAAGCAAGACTAACTTGTCCGTGCCCTGAGCAATAGTGGATAGGAGTCCTGCTAGAAAAGCAGTGGAGGAGTTTCGTAAAGCCTTTGAAAAATGTCTCCGCACTTCACACTCCTTTCCCTGAAGAGCCTGGGTGAAAATACGTAGTCCGTCCCTTGCCAAACCAGGTAGCCAGAATGATCAGAACGATTTCTGTGTTATTGTCGCGATAGGAAAATACTGCCGGTTGGATTATACCGCAGTGGCAAGCTGCTGTACCTGCGCTGTTGAGTTCTGCTAACTGAGCACCTTCATTTTAATATAAAAGCTCTTGTGATTTTTTTGAAAAAACCTTAAACATCTTCTGCCATGCCATAGGCTAAGCTGAAAGAGGTTGTTTTATGCTGGCATAGTGAGGTCTGCATCCACAGAGTCAAGCTGTGAAACCTGGGTTGTTTGCAGTTAGGGGTCACCGAGCTTGTTGTGTGAAAGAAAAAGAGGAAAGTCCTCAGTAATTCAGTTCCGCCGAAATAATGACTGTGCTCTGCCGTATTGTAGTCTAGGCCGTGAGAAAACAGGTGCTGGCTTTTCCCTCTGGAGCTAGTGAAGGCTGGGCATAGTAGGAAGCAATGTCTCTTCCTGGTGTTTGTAGAAGGCCAGTGTGGCCTCCAGCACAGCCGCCTCCTTCCCCTGGGGGTTTTGAAATCAGTGCGACAGACTCGGTTACTGCGACAGAACCGTGTCGGTCGCTGCTGGAAGTGCTGGATGGGTGGTCCTTCTTAGGGAAAGGGAGCAGGGGAGAGGGACGAGCAACAATTTATACTGTATTGTGTTATGTTGTATTTTGTTATACCTTGACGAGTGGATACAGCTGCAGAGACCGTTGGTGCTGTTATCGCTCGCTGTCAGGAGCGTAACTGCGGGGCTCGTTCACCCTTACCCCAAGCCGTCGAGCTGTGGGAACTTCCCGCCTGCGCCTCGACCGTGCGCAGCTCCTGCTGAGCGTAAAACACTGGCACAAAGTGGTCTGTGAAGCTGCAGTGGCTCTCTAAAGGCCGGGACAGGGATCTGCTTGCAGCAGATTTCAGTGCTCTGCGTTGCCCCTCAGTTCCGTCTGTCCCACTGTCCCTCTGCTAGAGCTGTCAGCTCCTGGGACAACCCTCGTTTTAGGGCCGCCTAAGCCTGACAAACAGGGAGTTGCTTTTCCCTGCCTGGATGCAGATAGGCGCACGTGATCCGGGGTTCCCAGCATGGATACACTTACCTGCAGCATTAAAGTTTACCCAGTTCTCACACCAGTTCCAGGAAATACAACACCTCGTGCTGACTCACCCGCAGCACCTGGCTGGGACATAGCAGCAAAGTCTGACAGAGGAGGAAACTGGAGCTGCCTCCGCTGGCTGCTGCTGAGTCTTTCCGCTCTTTCTCCCCTGCCCTGACACGTGGAAGCAGGGAGACGGGTCGTTTCTTCCCAGCCCTGGCGCAGTCTATTCCATCTCCTCCCAGCCTCATCAGAAAGGTTTCAGTAGGTGCCTTGGTCTCTTTCCCATCCTTCCCGGGATTGTGCAGGGACCCACACGAAGACGTCCAGTCCTCGCTGCCACTTGCTTTTCTGCTCGTAGCCTTCCAAACCGCCTGCAGTGAGCTTTACTCTCCTGTTCAGGGCTTCCACGTGTAATCTCCAAACTACCTGGCGACTGCTAGGGGTAGGACTTCTCTACACTGTTCCATAACTGTCTGTAATCTGTATGAGGACAATAAGTACCTTTACAGGCATTTACTACGCCTATTAAGACACTCAGACATCCCTAATTCTGTTCTGTCCTAACACCAGCTTCCCTTGCCCTTCCTTATGGTTCTTTTCTGCCTTTTTCTTACTTGATGGACAGGTTTTCTCAAATTTCTTTTTTTTTTTTTCCCAGCTCTCCTTCATTATTTTATTGTGAATTACTGAGGATCAAGCTTTTTTCATTGGTGCAGTGATGTGTTCCTTTTCAATTTGGAAAATCAAATACAAATTTCATAGCTGCATAACAAATTTTTACGCTTGGGACTAGTGTTTCTGTGAAAAAGGGAACCAGTGATTACTTTGCCTCATGAATATTCAATATCTGTGGTCCAGCTGTAGACTCTCTCAATAAGATGGAAAAGAGCTGGATTTTGGTGAGCCAGATGATGGAAGGAAAGAAGGCTCCTGCCTTCAGTAAACTGCTCTTACTCGGGAGTAAGTGCCTTTCTGCTGCAGAAGTCAGAGGAACTCAAGCGAACGCTCATCTGCAATGCATGTACATTGATTATTTTGGATAACTTAAAACAAAAGTGAGCCAATTTGCTCTGGGATGCTGGAGGAAGAGTGGGAACATATGAAGCCCGTCAGTCATAAGGATACAGGGACGCTTTTCTGACCACAGTCTTAACTTGCATTCTGTTTCACCCTGTCAATCGCATTTCACCGGTACCCAAACCAGAACCCCCCATGGGAACAGCAAAAGTCTTTTGCCGAGTTCAGAGCATTTGGATCACGGCTTGATCCTGAGAACCTGTCAAATGTACCTGCTTTGACAGCTAGAAGCACTGTGATAGCTGGAGGTTATAGGAACTGTCGTTTCGATCTGCTTTAGCACAACAGCTGCCATATTTTTTACGGAAAAAGGCATTGCAGGAGGCGTTTGAGGTGAAGGGGACACTGGCAGAACGGTGGGCAGCTCAGGGCTGGAGAGGCTGAGCAGAGCAGGACAGAACAGAGGCAGGAGCAGAGCACTTCCCGCATCTCCACGGAGAGAGGGGTTTTTAACGGACTGTTATGGACGCAGCGATACTGCAGCAGCAACAAAAAGATACAGTCTATCGAGCAGCTGAAGAAAAGGCAGGAAAATCAGAGCAGTAGCCTTCTCTGCAGCTCTCCCCAGAGCCTCCTCGGGCTCCTCACTCTTGGCACTGCAGCTGTAAGGTGCTTGTGACTCGCAGTGACAAAAGTGATAACAAGCTCGCAGTGATACCGCCTGCAGCTGGGGCAGGCACTTTATAGAAGTAGCAATATCCTAGCTACTGGTTACGCTTCCCGATGCGTAAAGTGAAATCCAGACCATCCCCCAAGAGGTTCTCCCGGCAGTCCAGATAGACCAGGTCAGCGAGGAAGCTCAGTTCCACTGCAGGCAGGTATGAGATCTTGTTTGCTGCCAGAATCAGCTGCCTGGTATCCAGTGGGATGGTCACAGGGAGCTCTTGCAGCTGTTGCCCTGTGCAGTTCACTTCCAGGTACTGACAGCTGCACCTGCCTGGGCAGTTGATAGTCTCTGATGCCAGCCCCAGCCCCAAAAGAAACATGAGGCTCAGGGGCTGGTGTCCACCTGGAAGAGACATGATCTAACACCTCCCAGAGTGCCCGGCCCCTTAGGGAGTACAGACAGACAGGCACGGAGGAGCTGCAAAGGAGGGGACCTAGGGAAGTGGTTTCGTCATTACAGCCATGCCGACGAGATGTCCAGCGGCAAGGCTGTTGGGAAGCGCTCTGCTTCTGTGGCTCACCTGGCTCCTTGGCAGCCTGCCTGGCTGGAAGCGGAGCCGGGTTTCACCCACTTTCTGGATCTGCAAGTGCAGGGCGGTGGCTAGAGTGTCTCCATGTCACGCTCATTGCCAGCTGACACCTCCGTGATGTCAGCAGCTTGCAAAAGCCACCTAGTTTGGGGACACTGACATGACCGGCCTTGCTGAGCCCGTGCTGCTTTCGTCGGAGTGAAAGCGCACGCCTGTAGGCCTACGAGGCAGGTGCGCCCTGGATGAGGACACCAAGTGTGTGCAGGGCCGGTGTGAGCAAATGCAGTTGCTGTCACAAATAATGTCAAAAGCCGAGGCGTGGTCATTTGTGTAATAAATTGTAACTCTTTGTTCATTGTTTAGAAGGAGGAATAAGCCGATGGAGGGGGAGGAGGAGGTTTTACAACAGTCAGGGTTGAGACATGGTGTCAGACAAATAAATTATGGTAAGCACAAAAGCTTATATGACCCCTTGTGGAACCGGTGTCGGGGCCCTAGCTATCTTGCAGGACTATGAAGAGCTGAAGTAAGCAACAAGCTGCTCAGAGGTTTTGAAGGTAAAAGGATAAAGAAAGGATAAGCAGGCGCCTGTAATTTTCTCACAGAACAGCATCCCAAAAGGGAGTCAACACAACAGATAAGCAAACCCCTGTGATCACTCACAAGGAGACAAACCAAAATAAAGAGGCAGAAGAAGAGCACGGCCTTCCTCTCCACGACCACCAGAGAGCTTCAGACGACCCCCCCAAGCAACTCACACATGCGCGGGACGCACCGGGAGATTACAACGCAGACTATAAGGGGGGACTGTGTGTGAGGGAGGCGCGCGCCGTTGGCGGAGCTGAGACTCCCCGGCCGCCCAGCGCTGTTTTGCTTGTGGCTGCTTAATTAAATAAATTGTTCACATGATTTAACAAACTCTCTGTATGAATTGACCTTCAAGAGAGTAACTTATGACACGCAACTGCCCCTGCGACGGTGCCGCTTCGGGAGCAGCAGCCGCTTCCCGCGCAGCGCCGCCGCCCCACGACAGGCCGCGCCGGGCCGGGCCGGGCCGGGTCGGGCCGCGCCGGGCGCCGCCGCGCAGGCGCGTGCGCGGCAGCGGCAGCCGGGGCGGGGGCGGGGCCTGCCCGGGAAGGTGCCGCGAGGGGCGTGGCCAGCGCAGCCGCCGTGCTGCGGGGCAGAGGTCGAGGAAGAGAGCGACCATTGGCTGCGGTGCCGCTCTCTGATTGGTGCTCTCCCTGGGGAGGCGGGGCTGGCAGGCTTCCCGCTCGCGGGAGGTGGGGGCAGCGCGCGGGGCGGGATGGTGCTGCGGGGCGGCGCGGAGCCGGGCGGCGGCGGCGGCGGCGGCGGCTGGGGGGGGCAGTGAGCACTGGGGCCAGGCGGCAGCGGGAGGTGTGTGTGTGTGGGGGGGTTGGGTCGCGGCGGGGACTGGGCGGCGGCTGGCGGCCCGGCGTCCTGCAGGGACGATGGCTCCTCGCTGTCCTCCCTCAAGCGCCTGGAGCGCTCGCAGCGCATGGAGCGGCTGGACACACTGTTCGGCTTCGAGCGGCCCACGGAGCCTGGCGAGCGCACGGGCTGGCTCATCAACATGCACCCGGTAGGACTGGGCCGGGGGGGGGTGTCACCGGCGGGGGGTGTCACCCACAGGCACCTGGTAGGACTAGGGGGGACAACGATGGGGGGGTCACCGACATGCACCGACATGCACCTTGATTTAACAAACTCTCTGTATGAATTAACCTTCAAGAGAGTAACTTATGACAACCACCACCTTCCCCACAATCCCCGCTCCAGCAGCATCACACTTTGGCATGCTCATACTGCTGCCCAGCCCAAAGGCTTCATCAGTGGCAAGGGTAGGAGGAGAAGCTGCTCTCTGCAGAGAGCCCTCAAAACCTGCACACCTGGACCCAATCCCAGGCTGGCACCCCGCCTCTTGCAGTCGGGCTGCTAGGGTATGGCTCTGACGAGTTCCCGCTGGCGTCTCTCTGCCATGCATGTCTCCACTCTGTCTGAACCCTGCTGGTACCTCCACCACCTCCCGTGGAGCAACTCTCTCCAGTTCAGGGCCACCAGACAAGGAAGAGCTACCTTTTCCCTGCTTTAACCCATTCTGCCACCAGTTTCACTGCATCACTCCAGTTCCCCTGCAACATTTGGTGAACAGGAGCTCGACACACAGCTCACCCACTACTTTCTTGGTCCTGTAGCCTGCATCGCCCCTTTCTCCTCTCCTCGAACCTGGCAACCAGATGTCCTACCTCTGCTCCCCAACCCTTCCTGCAGCCTCTGTCTGTCCCCTGCTGGCAGCCCTGTGCCTTGCCTGCCAGTCCCTTCCCTCGCCTCCAAGCCCTGTCCCTCATCTGCAGCCCCCGTCCCCTGCCTGCAGCCCCCATCCCTCGCCTGCAGCCTCTTTCCTCTGCCTGCTGCCCCACCCGTGGTGCTGTGCTGTGAGTGCCAGCTCCAGACTTATCCACTTGCGTCCGTGCTGACCATGCCCGTCCCTCACCGTGGTCCCCATGGCACAGCAGGGGTTGCGTCCGTGCTGGGCTGGGGCTGTGTGGCAGCTGTGGGGCGTCGTTGGTGGTGGGGTGGGGGGGGGGTCAGTCCTTATCGCTCCAGTGGTTCCCCGAGCTGTGCCATGCCGTGCCGTGCCATGCCGTGCTGTGCCATGCTGATCACGCCAGCAATGGGTGCCCGGGATTGCCTGTGGGCGCTGTGCAGCTACTCCACCCCACAGGTGATGGTGGTGAGGAACGGGCACCTCGGCACCAGGCACCGTGCGCTGCAGCTCCTCGTCCTGCTTTACTTGGTCAGGCGAGTGCGGGGCTGGGAGCTGCTGCCTCCCGGTGGGGCATCGCTGCCGCACGGTTTATCCCTGCTCCGCACACAGCCCCTGCGCAGCCCCACAAGTTGCCAGGGCAGCTTCTCTTGCCTCTGCCGGGAGAGGGGGAAGGCGATTTCAGCTAAAGCCATAGTGCTGCAAGAGGCGGGGGGCGCAGTGTCTCTGTCCTACCCTGATGGTGATCTCCCCGTGCCCTGTCCCATTGCTCCAGTCCCTTCACATCCTGCTCTAAGGGCCACTTTTCTTGTACGCCCCCGACTGGGACCCCTGCAGGGGTGCTGTCCCTGAGCCTTGTGCCATTTTTCCCACGTGGCCTGCACACCTGTGGATAGCACGACTGCAGCTTGGCAATGCTGGATCCCAGGGATTTCTACGTCTGCAGGAGATGGGTAATGCTTGGCTGCTGAAGGAAGTGGGTGGCAGAGCTCTGCCTGTGCTTTCTGCCAACCGCGAAGGCCTGCCCTGCGCAGGCGAGGTAGCCGTGAGGTGCAAATCCCAGGCCAGGGAGGCTGGCTCTCCTGAGACTGCCCTGCTGGGGCGCTCTGCTTGCCTGTGCAGAGCAGCATGGCAAGGGCTATTTGCAGGTGGCTGCCGCGGCTCCTCTGTGGCACTGAGGACCTGACGCTGGCCTCATCCCATCCCTGCCTTTGGGATGCTTTCACCTTTCCTGAGCTGTGCAAAGCCCAGATTAGCAGGTACTGCTGGCAGCCAGAGAGAGCAGGGTGTTGGTGCTTGCCCTGGCACGACTCTCCACACACCACCTCCACCCTCTCCTGTGCCACAAAGCAGCTGTGCTGGAGCCTATGCTCTCCAGAAGCTGCTTGGGACAAGGTGACGGAGGGGCCATGCCCGCAGGCTGCGGGAGATACCGCAGAGACCGTGGGCATGTGTTGCTGTACAGGGCAAGGCGAGTGTGGCAGCTCTCTCTTAGCTGTCTGTCCACTCTGCCTGCCTTTGGTGGCTCTGAGATTACCTCCTTGCCCACATATTGCCCCATACCATGATCTCCTGGAAGCGTGACTGGAAGTGGAGCAGAGGGATAGGAAAGAGAAGGCGCAGCTGGAGCATTGCAGTGCCAGATCCCAGGGACTTCCAGAGCTGCAGGAGATGGATGACAGGTGCCTGGTGAACAAAGTAGCCGAGCAGAGCCCTTCCCATCCTGCCTGCTGCCCTCAAATACCTCAAATGGCAGCAGAGCCCTGTGTCTCCTAGCCGCATGTGCTGGTGCCCACAGATGGTGCTAGGGAGCACCTGTTCCACTCGGTTCCCGGGGGCCAAGTGTCCGCTTTGGCAAGGCAGCACTAACGCACACACACACACACACACACACACACACACACACACACACACGCACACTTCACCAGCAAGCAGTTTATTCATAAATACTTACAAAGAGACCGACCCAATGGAAATCTTGAGAAGGACCACTCCAATGCTTGTCCCAATCGTCTACATGATGAGAGAGAGAGAGTTGGCAGGTACAATCCTTTTGGGCGTTCCCGAGGAGGCAACTTGGCCCTCTGTTGTGTAGCAACTTCCCTCTCCTTTGGAAAAATTCCAGTATTTATGGTTATTCGCCCCCAACCTGCACAGCCGAGGTGAGGCTCTGACCTGCCTTTCTCCCTTCTCTTCTCTTGTCTTGCTTGCTTTGGGTGGCCTCTTGGAGCAGTAGATGAGCAGCAGACTTTCTGCAAGGGCTTCCCAACTGCTCCTTCATCCAGATGGACCCAGCACAGGAAGCTGTCGTGTGTGGTGGTCCCCGCTGCCTGCATGGGGACTCCTGTGTTCCCTCCTCCAGGCCCAGCACTGTCCTTGGCTCCCAATGAGGCAACCATAGCTGCATCCCAGACACATTGGGACTGCATGTTAGGTCACCTTTGCAGTGCTGTGCGGCAGGCTCAGCGGAGCTTGGCACGTCGCACCGGGCAGGGCCCTGTGGCCTTAGCCAGGCAGGTGCGCCATGCTCTGCCTGCCCTGACGAGCAGCGTCAGGCCTCTGTGGTTTTGCATGTTCAGGGCGGGAGAGGGCACTCTCAGATCAGGTCAGGGGAGGCTCTGACATTCACGTGATGTTGGTGCCTGTAGCTCTCCTCTGCTGCTACCAGTTTGTGGCAGGGATCCCCCTGCCTGCCTTGGCTTGGGCACTGTTTGCGGGCTGCTGAATGAGGGATCACGGGAGGGGAGATGTGTGGAGACTGAGCGGAGCTTGCTGGCGGATGCAGAGATGTGGGGAATCCTAGTGAGCACAGCTGCCCCTGGCTCAGTTCCCATGCCAGGAAATGGAGAAGAGGGTTGACTGTCTACTCCGGAGGACACACCAAGGAAAGCCATGCTAGAGTAGGGCCACCGCAGGCACGCTTAACGGCTGCTTACCCCAGGCAGCTTGCAAGGGCTGGCACCCATGCAGAGATGGGGAAGCACATGGGGTGCCCCGTCCCCTCTGCAGCCACAGCGTAGGACTACCAGGTGCATGTCCTGTTCTCATCATGTCCCCCATGACCCTGTAGGGGCTAACAGTTTGCAGTGCTGTATGCAGCTGCGACCATGACTGCACCCCTGGCGACATGGACATGTTGGGCCACAGAGAGCTGGGCATGTGCAGGGACAAGTGATCTGTGCAGCACTGCGCACTGGGCAGGATCCCATTTGCCAGGAAGTTCAGCATTGTGTGTTCGTCCTCACAGGGCAGAAGACAGGGCACTGCGTGCCCAGTGCTGGTGGCACCGAGAAGAGCTCTGAAATGCTGGCTTGGTGTCCAGCAGAGGAAGCGAGTGTTGGGTACGGGCCCCAAAGATGGGTCGTGGCACTGGGGAGGAGAGTCCTCTGCTAGGATGGAACAGGCACCAAAAGGCTGGCCAATCTTCGAGGTCCCGTTGGACACCAGGGGATGCTCTGGGCGGGACACCTCTGAGGGTGCTCTTGAGAGGTTTGGCCCCTTCAGCAACAGGCCATGGCCTAGGGAGGCGATGCCATGGCACAGGGATGGCCTTGCACAGGCCATGCCAACAGGGACCATTTTGCTCCCGAAGCCATAGTGCTTAGGTCTCTCCACAGTGAGTCCCTGGCGAAGATGGCACCACAGTTCCCCATCCTTATCAAGAGGAACATCCACTTCCCCTGCTTCGGCTTCTCCAAGGATGTCCATGTGGAAGAGATCAATGTAGGGCCTAGGGATGGAGCAAGTAGACCAGTGGGTACCCAGGCTGCCATGTGTGTACAGGGTATAGAACAAAGTGGAGAGCAATATAGGTGATGCTAAGCAGCTGAGTGCAGGTCAGGCCCTGCTGCTGGGACCAGGACAGCCTTGCTGCAGCAGCAGTGCTTTGTAGTCAGGTCTTTGGCATAGTGGGGAGAAGGGGGCCACCTTGGCCCTGCACTTGCATGTGTGTTGTCTGAGTGTGTGTGTGTGTGGAGTGCAGCCAGATGCCTTCCTGAAAGTGCAATGGTGGATAGCACAGCCATTTCCCGTAACAATTAGGTACCAGAGGAATGAGTGTTCACTGACAGCAGGGAGATGTGGTTGAAATACGTGGACAAGCCTGAAGGATGGAGAGGCAGGAGTGGAGCTGTGCAGGAGCAGTGCCATTTGGCAGCTGGAGGAGATGCCGGCTTTTCACAGGGGATCCCTGTTCCTAAGTTGCTCCCAGAATGACGGAGGTTGGAAGCACCTCTGGAGATTGCCTAGTTCAACAGCTGCTTAAAGCGGGGTCACCTAGAACAGGATGCTCTAGGCCAAGCCAACTCGGGTTTTTGGTATCTCCAAGGAGAGAGACTCTCTAACCTCTCTGGGCAACCTGGTGCAGTGTTTGATCACCCTCACTGTAAAAAACATGTTTGCTCTTAAGTTCAGACACAATTACTGTATTTCAGTTCACTCTCATATGATCACGGGGCACCACTGAGAAGAGCCTGGCTCCATCTTCTTTACTCTTACCCATCAGGTATTTGTACACATTGATAAGATGCCCCTGAGCCTTCTCTTCTCCAGACTTAACAGTCCCATTTCTCTCAGCCTCTCCTTGCATGAGAGATGCTTCTAGTTCCTTCATCATTATTGCTGGACTTGCTCCAGTAGGTCCATGTCTTTCTTGTACTGGTGAGACCACACCCACACACAGCACTCCAGCTGTGGCCTCACCAGTGCTGAGGAGAGGGCAGTAATCACCTCCCTCAACCTGCTGGGACAGGATGTTTTTTTGGTGCTCAGCTGCTGTCTCTGTGATACGGAGTTCTCAACCCTTACTCCATCCATGTATCCTTCACTCTTGCTTGCCCCTGCCTCCACTGAGGAAGGTGGTGATGATGAGGATGGTAATTATTGAGAAAGAAGGAGCAGGAATGCTCACACTGGTGGGTAGATATGGGGCATGTGGCCTTGCAAAGGGAGCGGTTGAAGTCTTTGGGAACAAGAATCCCTTTGAAAATGCCAGCATCTCGCCAGGTAACTACCCCAGGGTTCCTCCTCTTCCTGCTCTCCACCCTCCTGCTGTGCAGGCCATCCCCTAGTCAGTCATGTGCATTTCTGAGTGCCTGCATACATCCACGTCTGGTATGTAGTTCTCCTAGGAAATCCCTTCACCGTTCATCAGCTGGGACCGTCAGTGATGGCATGGATACCAATGAGCAGAGCTGGGGTTTAATGTTTCGTTTGGGTGCTTCACGATATTAGGAAGAAAATTGAGGCGTATTGGTGTGCTGCTCTATGCCATGGCTCTGGGTTTGTCTCCCCAGGGGCAACATTCAAGCTGCTGAGAGCAGTTACTTGAAAAGCTGCACCTTCAACACCATCTCTGCCCTTTGCTGCCCCATCTTCAAGCGGAGCTTCATCGTGGAGCAGGCAGGAGAGAACTTAAGGGAGCTGGCAGAGAAGGTGTCATGTCCTGGGAGGATGGTCCTCCCAGAGGGCCCAAGGTCTTGCTGGCTGGGCACAGGGCCTTCCCTCAGCACCTGCTCTAGTGCTTGGCTCCACGGGATCATCACTCACACACTGGCACTGTTGAGACTCAGAGGCAGCTGGAGGCAGGTCCCTGGCCCTGCTGCCCTGCCAGTATGCTGCAGGGGCTAGCTGGGATGGGCTGAGGGCAGTGGCAGCTTAGCCAGCCTCAACAGCTCGGAGCACAGCACATTCACTGCAGCCCCTGAGCAGTCCTTTCTGCCCACCTTGCGCATGCAGAGCCCTGCAAGGCTCCCAGGCCCAGGGTCTCTCTTACGAGGCCCCTGTGCAGAGGCTGGAGAGCAGGAGGCCAGCTGGCAGCAAAGCATAGACTGCAGGTGTGCCTGTATCACTGCCAGGACTGGCAGGTTTGCTCGCCCAGTGGTGGGGACTCATTCACACACTTTGGCAAATACCATGACATTGCCAGGGGAGGGCAGTGCACCCAGCATTTGGTCTCCAGCCCCATCCGGCCCTGCTGCCTCTGCTGCCCTTTTGGGAGTAGATAATTCCCATCCAGGGAAGGAACTCAGCACTGTTCCATCCTCCCTCCAGGTTCTGCATCCCCTGCTCAGCCCCAGCACCCTCCAGACCCTAGAGGCCCCCCACTCTGCATCTGGGAATGCTCCCTGATGCCTAGCCATGCTCCCAACTCAGCTGGAAAGCCCACTGCTGGGGCAGAGCTCCCCTGGGTAAGCAGCCTTGCAAGCAGTGCTGCTGGCTTCCCTGGCAGGGCCGTGTGCCCCAGTATGGTGGCATTCCTGGCCTTTCCCAGCGGGTGATGAGGATGACAGCTGTGCTAACGCCTGAGTGGGGTAAATGCCCTGCTTGCTTGCTGGCTTATCATGCCCATGGCCAAGCTGTGTGCACAGTAGTGCTGTGCCCTGGGGTCACTGTGTCCATGGTGTGCTGGTGCTGTGCTAGGCCTGCTGGTTTCTGCTGCAGGGTGGGGTGGTCATCAACTGGAACTGTAACCTGGGCCTGCCTGAAACCGACTGCAACCCCCACTACTCCTTCCACCGCCCCGATCCCAAGACCACTGTCCCAGGCAGTGGCACTTGCAGTCCTGCATCCTCCTCCTGCCCTCCCTGGTCCTGCTGTGGCTGGTCCCCATCACTGGGCCCTTCTACCTGTCTCCCCAGGAGGTCTGCGAAGTATTACAAATGGAACGGGACCCACACACAAGTGTTGATCAAGGCCTGTGGGATCCATATTGATGTCATCGTGCAGGGCCAGGTAGGATTTTGCATGGTCCATGTGCTACTGGGGTGCATATGTGCATAATATGCTGCCGTGGTGCTAGGACCGTCCTGGAAAAGCAGCTCTTCTCCACTGCTGCCTCAGAGCTGGGATGAACACAGCCAGGCCTCTTCTGCTCAGCCTTGCAGAGGAATGGGGGAATCCCAGGTGCCTCAAATTAGAACCTTTGGCAAAGTGTGCAAAGTGTGCTGGAAGGAAATGCAAGACCTCACAGTGTGCGCTGCTGCTTGGGTAGGTTGTCCACACTGTGGCTTGGGCAGAGGGAGGTCTCTGCTCAGTCTCATTCCTTGTGCCCAACCCAGAGTGAATGCAGGCCCAGGCAGGAGGCAACCTGGGCTGGGCAGCGATTGCTGATCCCATCCTTTCTGCCAGGCAGGGAAGTTTAGCCTGATCCCCACTGTCATCAACCTGGCCGTGGCTCTGACCTCGCTGGGAATGGTGAGTATTGGTGCCGGGGGCTCGGCCCAGCTGCGCACTCCCAGCACTGACCTCCCTCTCTCACCTTCCAGGGCTCCTTCCTCTGGGACTGGATCCTGCTGAGCTGCATGAACAAGGACCAGGTGTACAGCAGCAGGAAATTTGAGCAGGCACCACCCTAGATCCTGGCCCTGGAGGTTTGGTCCTCTGGGACAGAGCAGTGGCCACGCTGCCAGCAAGGCAGGGCAGGGTGCCTGGGCATGGCTGCAGGCTGGGCAGCAGCATGTGGCTGGGGCTGCCAGGGCATCTGGCCCCTCCAGCCATCTCTCACCCCCGCGGCAGGCTGAAGGTGCCTCAGAGGCTGCTCCACGACATACAGCACCTCAGGGCTCTCCAGCCTCCAGAGAGTCTGTCCCGCAGGGACCGACCGCTTGTCCCTCCCCCACCACGTACAACCACAGCTGGAAGGAGCCACTGTGCCAGGCAGCAATAACACTTCCTCCGTCCGGGCCCTGCTCGACTCTGAGCTACCTGCTTTTCCCACGCGATGCTCCCTGTGCCTGGCCAGGATGCACCGGGCACCTTGCCGGCTGCTGCTGCTGGCCACCAAGAGCCACGGCCCCCTCCCTTCCCTCAGCCATGCTTCAAGCAGCTCCAGGCAGGTCCTGCCCCATGGCTGCCAGCTGCTGTGAGAGGCTGGGGGTCAAGAAAAGCCCCAGTGGCAGGGCAGACCCGTGGTGCCCTGGCTGGCTCCTGTGGGGGCTTTCAGGAGCTTTTGCTCTGGAGCAGAAGGCAGTGCCTGACTACTGGCTCTGCTTCAGCACACCGGGAATGGGCATTACCATTTTCTGGCTGGCTTGGAGCGCTGGCAGCCCCATCCTGGAGCAGCTCCTGGCTGCGGGCACCCAGGGTCCTGGGGGCAGGGGTGGGCACATCTCGAGTAGGCCTGCCCTGCTCATCCCCTGTGCCCCTGCAAAGCTGCCACAGATGGAGCTGCAGCAGTGGTGGTGGCCCTGGAGCCGTACTGAGGACTAGAGCAAGTCCTGCACTAGCCAAGCAGCCAGTACCCAATAAACTGCAACCACCCAGCCTTGCTGCCTGGAGCCTGATTGCTGCAGCATGTGCTGGGGGGAGGGGGAGGGTGACAGTGCAGCGTCATGGCTAGCGGGGTGAGAGATGGACATGTGCATCGTTCTACCCTCCACCCTAAAAGCTGCACCCTGCTGCAGTGCCAGGGCACGGATGCTCTTGCCCCGGAGCCCGGGTGGTAGGGAACATGAGTACAAGCACCTGCTTGCCCTGCACTGCAGCAGTAGGGGAGGAGGACAAGTCACCCCCAACCCCTGCCAGCGTGGTGCATGGACCTCTGCCAACACCAACCCTGCCCTGAGGCTGCAGCTCTCTGAGCCTATGCCCAAAAGCAATTCACAGCAGGTACCTGGCAGTAACTCACCCAGGCATAACCTGATTATTTTCTGGCTCTCAGGTTACAGCAGCTCAGCTCAGCACATCCTCCCCCAGCATAGCTCAGCCCAGGCAGAAGTTTGGGGGAAAGGGGTCTTGTCACACCGGGCAAGGGAAGACCCCAAGCCATGTCTTGAAGGCTCTCCCACAGGCTGGAGGGTGGGGATGCAGATGGAGGACATGCCAGGGGTACAGGCAGGGGACTTCTGGTGCACCAAAACCTCCTCTTGCTCCCCTTGCTGGGCTGGGGAGCATCTTCCTCCTTTGACTTGGGGTGCAATTGCTCACAGGAACAAGGTAATACCATTGCAAGAGGAGTCTACCTTGTCCTCATTCCAAGAAGAGGACCTGGCTTCTCTAGGACCAAAGAGCAACTCTGAGCAGGCAAACCTATGGGAAGGGCTTGGGGGAAGGAGCCAGCCTCTCACTGTAGAGCAGCAGGATGAAGGCAAGTGCCTGCCCCCACCTCCAGCAGCTCATTGCCCTGAGGAGAGCAGGAGCAATGATGCAGGGCTGAGAGGAGCTGCCTGGCGCAGGTTGAAGCCACTGGAGGCTCCGCTGGACCAAACCTTAACTCAATTGCACAACGCAGTGATTGCATTAGGGCCAGGTTTCTCTGCCCGTCCAGGCCAGCTCATTTCCTCCAACTCTAATATCAAGAAAACAAACACATAGGTACAGCCCCCTCAACCCCCCTTTCAGCAGTACTAGATGGAGGGAGGGCATAGCGAAGGACAGGACCACTTGCCCCATAACCCAGTGCTAATAGAAACAGGTATACTATAGAAGTGAAAAAACAAAGCTCAGAAAAATATTTTCAATACAGGTATGTGTGGAGGGCATTGAATAAAAATTTGTATATATATATATGTATATACACACACACACACACACACACACACATATATAAAAGGAAGTGTCAGAAGTAGCTGAACACACAGTGCTTCAAAATGCCCAGAAAATTAACTGGAATCTAGTAATCTTGGCTCCCCTCATGCTTTTTCAGGCTTCTGCAAGCAGGATTAGATGGAAAGGACCAGGAGGCCAGGCTTCAGCTAAGCACTGGCCTCCTGGGTTTCATCACACCTGTGCTGGGATTTCAGTGAGCAGCCCCCCCCACCCTATGACTCACTGCTGTCAACTTGAAGCTTTAGCACCCAAGGGGGACAGCTCCCTTGCTCCCCTTCCAGCCCAACAAGAAGAGTCTGGCTTTCTCCTCCCTCTAGGAATCCTGCCCCATGGCTCAGAGAATGCTCCTTTCCAGGGTGCCTACAGCTCCCTGCTGTGTGTGGGCCATAGCACGTGCTCCTCTACCCAAAGAACCAGATGCATTGTCTGTGACACATTTAATTGTCTAAAACTCCACATTAAAACCACAGAGATTCATGCACACAGGGTGCTGCCTACAGCACAAACTCCCATCCCAAACTGGGCTTCTGCAGGGCTCTGGCAAATGCAGTCCCCCCTCCCCCATAGAGAGCAGTTCCAGCCCTAGGCACCTTCTTAATTCCCCCAGCACAGCACCAGGCTGTGACCAGGACTGCCCCAACACCGCTTAGCGCCCCCACACAGTGCAAGATGGATATGTGGCTTCTCCGAGATCTATCACAGAGCACAAATGCTCTTCAGCAGAGGTGAGAGCAAGTACCCAGAGCTGACACAGCAACAAAAAAAGACAGCAGGACAAGTTCATCACATCACTGCTGGAACTGGTGGTTTGTACGGAGCAGCCACTCAATAGTTTCCAGCAGATAGGCCACACTCTAGTGCCAAGCAATGCTCTGGAAGATGTTGATGTGCTCCATGAAGATCTGAGGGGGGAGATACCAGTGAGGGAGGGCTGCCCAGCACACCTCATGCATGAGCCAGGGAAGATGGAAGCTGGAGGGGACAGGGGGGAGAAGGCCAGGCCAGGAGAAGTTCTGCAAGCTGGTCAGGCAGGACTGCCTGGGTTGAGCACAAAGCAACGAATAAACAGCCAGAAAGCACAGAGAGATGAACTTGTGCCAGATGGGCTGAAAGGGACAAGTTATCACTGGGTTTTTCACTGGCTGTTACAGAGGAGCTGCTGGCAGGAGGCTGCATCTGGTGGCAGGATGCACACATACCTGGGAAGAAATGGTGAGGGCAAAATCTCCAGCACAACTGCAGTACACAGGCATAGGTGTCTCCTTCACACCATGACACTTCTTGCACACCTAGAGGCAAAGGAGTTTTAGCTGGGATAGCAGACAAGGCTGAGCAGCTCAGTCCTTTGACAGGGCTCTCTGGGGAGACACTGCTGACATCAGGTCAATGGGTCAAGCCTCAGCCAGCCAGCAAAAGGCTGCAGCTATGTGCTGAGAAGAAGTGGAGAGCGCTCGAGCCAAACTCTCCTCATCATATTCCCACTGCATCACATCAGTCAGAGAAGTAAGGTTGGGCTGCTCGGTTTCAAGGAGCAGAGAGCAGCTTCAGCCCTCCTGCTGCAGCCTGCCACATCAAGGGCAGGCTCCCGCAGCACGGCCGCCCAGCACTCATCAAGTCCTGCAGCAGGTAGGCCATTAGCTTCTTCTGCAGCGCTTCCACCAGTGCCATTTCAATGGAATCCGAGTCATACTGGGCCTGGCAGTTGGAGCATACCCAACTGGGCAGCACTGACCCATCCGAGGGGCAGAGAGAAGGGAGATGAACACCAGTGTGACTCTTCCCAAGAGAAAGCATGGTGCAGCCTCAGCCCTCGCAGCCTAACAAGAGCATTCAGAGAGCCCCGAGTGCCAGGAAGCCATAACCAATTTCGGGAGGGGATAAAGCATCAGCCAAAGCACCAGCACACCTCAAACTGTCACAGGCAGCTAGGAAAGGGGATGAGCAGAAAATAACCTTGAAGGGAGGTTTATCGCTGTCATGGAACCAAGCAGACCTTCAAAGCAAAAGGACTGAGAGAGAGAGAAAGATGGACAACATGTGAGTGAATGATAGGCCGAGAGCACAACCATGCTAGGGCCTCTGGTGTCCCCAAGAGGGACTTAATGCATGCAGCCAGGGCAAAGGGGATTTCCTGGGAAAGGAAGGCTGTACCTGCGAGAGGGCAGGGTCCTTGCACAGGTCCAAGTCCCTGCAAAAATTGCACTTCCTGCAGATGACTTCAGGGAGCATGTAGGAGCAGCAAGGGTCCCGAAACTGGGCTTCTTCTGAGAACTCACCCACCTCAATGAGGCGCAGCAGGTCCCGGCGCAGTTTGTTTACTTGGTTAGTTATACTGGCATCCAGGGACAACACCTACAGGAGACAGTGTTAGGTAAGGCCACCAGCAGAGAAGACGGTCCTCACGGGGACTCACTCTGATGCGAGTGCTAGCTGGGCAAAACAAACTGATTGTAGAATTGCAACAGATTCTTAAAAAAAAAAAAGAAGAAGAAGAAAAAAAAAAAGAAGAAAGCACAGCCCACCCCACTAACCTTGTAGATGTATTTGATGAACTCTAGAGCTGGGTTGTTGAGTGGCAAGTAGGAGCCAGGTAGCACTGAGAACATGTCTGAGGGCTCAGTGGCATTATGGGAACCAGCCATCTTCTTCTGGATCTTCTGAGTGACGGTGAAGAAGCTCTGCGTGAGCTCGTTGGTCACATAATCCTGTGAGAAAGTGATCACGCCTGGAGAGGAGGAGCAGAGAGAGCTCTTGAGCCATACGGAAGCATATGGGGACAGCAAGGTGGGCAGCTCTCTTCCTGCTGCAGGACTGGCCCAGCAGTGCTGCACACAGCTCTCCCATGGCTAACTGTGGCTAACCGTACTCACCAGGCATGGCTCCCGTCTCTCCCAATGCCTCCTGGGACACCTGGCTCGTGGCCCTCCTCTTGATGGGAGCGCTCCGAGGGGCATTGTGCTGCAGCTCCTCGCTCCTCCTTCATGCTGTGGTACACAGCCACAATGTAGGCTGCAGAGACACGTAAGAAAAGCTCCAGATGCAGTCCACGATGGGAGAGTGGCACAAGCGCGACTGTGCTTGTCGACTCTCCTGGGGCACCAATGACTAATCAGGAACTAGTGACCTTCTTCCCCTCTCTGAGAGAGTTCACACTGGCGCTGAAACCACCCAAACAATGATATTTACAGACATGGAGGTGGTTCCTTCTGTATCACATCCAGCACAGTGCAATCTTTGACTGTAAGGGGTTCTTTGGATCAACATCAGAACCTTCTCAGTAGCACAGAGAGCTTCAAGAAGCTGTGGGGAATGCTGTGGATATGGCTTGGGCAGCAGTAGGGTGCGGATAGCTCTAATCACCAGAGGTAACATTCAAAGTAGGACCAGGCGAGCAGCAGACTGCACTCACCCAACACAATCCTGAGGAAGCAGTTCTGACAGGAGGCAGCCTGGGGGAGAAACTGCACGATGTTCCAACTATTCTCTAGCAAGTCATCCACATTTGCTTCTCCATCCTCCTCCTCTTCTTCCTTGTCCTCCTCTTCCTCACTGTCCTCATCCAATACTTGACTCTTGCTAGTGTCCTGCTGGAATGGCGCACAAGCCATGCCCAGGCTTTCGGTTGGTGATGTCGTAGCAGTTCCCTATATCCAAACCAATAGCTCCCTGCTCAACTCAACCCACTGCACCCCTGTCTCTGCAGGACTGAGCACTTCCCATCTCTTACCTCCCCAGAGTGGACGCTAGAACGCACTCTTCCCTTGATACCTTCGTAATTTGCTGGATCCATCCAGAGCAGGAATTCCCAGCAGCGGCAGAAGGAAATAGTCAGAGAGTGAAAGATCTCCTTTGAGTGGATGCTGGAGGCAAGAGACTGCAGTCACACACAATGTTGGCATCTTCCCTAGCTAATAACCTTCTCCATGGGAGGCAATGAGGAGCAGGCGATGTTAGCAAGAGAGCAGTTCACTTCTCACATCCAACCATGCTTCAGCAAATGGACTCAGTACAGAAGGCTGCAGAGCAGTCATTAGCAGAACTAAGGGCTGCAGAGGAATCATACCCACGCTTCAACTGCCTCTTGTGTCAAGATGCCTGTCTTAGGAGCCTACACATCATAGTATTCTAGAGATGCCTGCTGGATCACATCAAAACTGATACTCACGCTGGAACCTTCTTCCATGTCATTGATGTGATGGGACTGTAACACTGTGTTTACAGCCAAGCTCTGAATATCCGGCTCCAGACACACTGTGAACAAACACAACCTGTCAACGGGCAAGCAGGGCAGAGAACCAGCAAGGACACAATCCCCTCTCCAGGTATGATGAATGCACCCACTTGCCAGGACTTTCCACAAGTTGTAAGAGCTCTTTACAGGTCTTGCTGCATCTACCGAGTGCAACATCAAGATATTCATATCAGGAAATGGTGAAAGCCTATATGGTACTGCAGCAGCACGGGAAACTGTGCTGCTCTCCAGACTGCCACACACCTTGTATTACAGGCTTTAAAGGACACTTTTGGCACATGGCCAGACCTCTCCCCTCTCTGGCTGTGATGCTATGTATGGATGGCCCCATTCACTGCACAGCTAAACAGCATAGCACCTTCCAACAAAACTTGGATCTACTTCCCCTCCAGGGGCCACCAGCTTTTTCTGGAAACTGCAGCAGAGGTGCTCAGAACAACTATCAGTCAGCTTGTTTTGCATCACAGAAAGATTCATCCTAGCGACCACCAGAAGTGATCTTCTGAATGTTGCTATGAGAGGCCACAAACTAGGAAATAATCTGTATTTAAATGCCTACCTGCATTTTCTTCTATTGCATACAGGACCTTCTATCCCCAGGAGATGCCAATTGCATATATCCTGTCCAGATCATCATTGCTCAACTTCTGAAGCTGTCAGCAACTGCAGAACTGCTCAGATACTCTTCTGCCACTGCAGCCATCCTTCTCCTGAGCTCATGGAAGAGCACTTAGCTCTGCTCCCACTCAGTGCTATCCTACCTGTGGAGTAGCAGCCAGGGTTGCTTATCTCCACTGAGGCTCTCTTGTCAAACTCCATAACTAAACGGTTATCATCAGCCTCTTTACCCCCCAGCTCTGGGCGGGCCGTGGGTGAGAGCCACAGCAAATGGTTGTGGCGACGGACGTGGCGGGAGAAAAACAGGTCAGAACCAAAAGGTAGACATGTCATCAGGGAGATTCCCAATGGGGATGTGGTAATATCTGAGGAAAGGAAAGAGGTACAGTCATCGGCGTAAACACATCAACAGAAGAACTGTGCCAGCATCATATTTGCTTGTCCCAACAAGGGCAAAAGCACAGAAGGTGAAAGCATCTGGCCTCATCTTGGCCTCAGGCTCCCGCAGTCTCCCTTTCCCACCCAAGCACGAACAAAGTAACCTCTCTAGGGGAATGTGGCCACCTCAGGCACCTGCCCTCCTCAAAAGCCTGGGATAGGCATGTGTCCAAGTTGAGGCAGTGGCGGATCACGCGGCAGGCTGCACGGCGCTGCCAGTCCAGGACTGAATAGCTGACGGCATCTGTTACTCGGACAGGGACCAAAGGAAACTCCTCGATGATGGGAATCCCACTTGCCAGTCGTTTCAGGTCCCAGTTAGACTGCACAGCAAGAAGTGTGGGGCCCCGGCGCTCATCCTACACAAAGGAGGAGAGGACATGCCCTGGTACATCCCTTCAGCCGGCACCTCTGCTCAGCAGGAAACCAGCTGTGTGAATGAGTGCTCACATGCCCCATTCCTGTAGTGGTCCCTGGTCCTCCACACAGTAGAGACAGTGTACTCAGAGTCTCTTGAAGCACCTCCCACTGAATAACCAGCTCCACAACTGAGAGCTGGGGTTTGGGGGTATGATCTAGCCTCACTGCTTGCATTGCGCTATGTAAGCTCACCCCAGGCAAGCCAGAGCCCGCAGGCAACATCCATTTTTACCCTTCAACTTTGGAGCACTAGCTGTGTGCAGAGAGCTATGCTTAGAGGCTGTTTGAACTGCTGGACCAATGCCTTCCATGCAATGTTTTCCTCCTCCCAGGTACCTGCGCTGACAAGGTCTCAGTGGGGACCTTCCTCATGCCCTCAGCTCATACCTTGCAGCCCTGCAGGAGCCGCTGAATGGCTCTGTAGACTGTCTTGAGGTCAGTCTCAGCACGCACTTCAAAGGTGTGCTTGTCTGGAAGCAGTAGTTCTTCGCCCACTTTTTCCAGCACAGCACTGCGCTCCGATGAGTACATGTTGGTGAGGTTTGGCATCTGGTTGCTGCGTACCTGTACCAAATGCAAACGTGATCAGAGGGAACAGGGTTCAAAAGAGACAGGCTCCAGGCTGCAAATTTCAAGGAAGCTCTTTCCTCTACACATCACAATGCTTCACGTGACAGTTGAGGAACAGACCTGCTTGGTACACTTCAAAATACGAGAATCCCTGCTGCACAGCAGTAGACATCTGTGTCTGTGCAAAGAAACCGCTCAGCTCCAAACTGCTGCCTGATCCCCTTGCGTTCCCTCCCAAGCCTTTAAGCCCTACTCTTACCGTGTCCAGCACAAACACTGCAGCTTTGCACTGAGAGGGGATGAAAAGGCCAAAGAGAGCTTTGTTGCCCTGGGAGCTCTGGTAGAGGTAGATGTGGCAAATACTTCCTAGAGACACAGAGCAAACATGCAGCATCAATAGTATCTTCAAGCTATTTGGTCCTGGGTACACTGACAAGCCTTCTCCTAGGGTGCCTTACCTGGCTCCAGCTAAGTAAACTGAGCCAGAGAGCGCATTTCCAGGTGTTCAGTGTCAAAAGTGTCAGCCTCTCGCCCTGTGAGGTGTCTGACAAGCTGCCTGCTGACCATGCACACGCAACCCAGCTGGATCAGGGCTCAGAATTGTAACGGCACCTGTAGTGACAGGGACACTCAGATAATTCTCAAGCCACCAAGTTTTGAACTGCTTAACGAATCAATATCTTCATTAAAAGCAGGCATCCCAGCTGCCCATCTTCATTTCAGACTTACAGCATTAGAAGCACCAGTACATTTAATCTTGGTCTCACTGCTTTCGTATGTCTACTACTGAATACAGTTTAGGTTCTTCTTTGCTCTTTCTGAACTTTAAAAAGTGGTATCCTATCCTTCTTTATGGAATACAGAGGTTTTATCACTGCATCCTGGCCTATGTACATGCCACATGCTGGGGTTTTCCTCATCTTTACTCGAAAGAACTCCCATACCTTTGCAGTTCAACTGCTAACAAGACGGTTCTGGTTTGGTTTAGAGGAAACTCACTCTTCCCGTTCAAGTGCCATCTTTTCCCAGAGTCTCCTAATTTCAAATAAATCTAAACCTCTTTCCCCTAAGGGGTTGGAAACCAAACAAGTATCTTTGCTCATATAAAACTGGGCACATTTCTGAGAAAGCTACTCGAGAGGGTCTTTCGTTTTAGCGTCTTACTAACTTGTTTCATTTTGAGCTCCCATGCCTCTATCTGTGCCATTGGTACACAGACCAGTCAGCTACCACTCAGCACTCCTTAAAGGATGAGGAAGGAAAACGAGCACCTGGAAGTGTTACCTGAGTCTCATACACTCCCTCAGCGTCTGGAGCAGACAGGTCTGCATTGATTTCATTGATGTGCTCTTGGTACGCGTCTTCAGGGACTGAGTAGTCGTAGAGATTGTAAACCAAGTTTGAGCGGGGCAAGATCCAGTTCACCTGCCAGGAAAACAGACACACTCAGCAGGGCACCTTGCTTCAGGCCGTGCTCCTCCCAACAGCAGGGGAATCTTAAAGGGCAGCAAGGAGTTGTAGTTTGAGCCAGCCTTATGTTTCCAGAAACATGCTGACTCAGGAAGCAATCCAGCTGCTGGTGCTGGTCATTCCTAAGGCAGTTCGCGGGATTTATGCTTTGTCCACATTGCAGTAACTGTCAACCTGCTTTCTGGTCAGGCTGAGATTAGCAGCAGGCAAAAGGGACTGCATTAAGGCGCATTAGCAGGGCTGGACAGGGAGGTCTTGTGAGGCAAACTGCCCGTAGTATCTGCCCGCAGTGGCTGGAGCAACTTACATGAATTCAACCAGCTGTTTTCCCTTGTAGAAGCAGCAGGGTCAAAAACATGACCCCCACCTTCCTGTAGACAGCTCCCTCCTCTGGTTTTGCAACGCGCTGATTGACATAGAACACTCTTGGGATGCTCAGTCTGATACAGTGCAGGTCGCTTCTGATCACTGCCCACAGCCTCAACCAGCCAGCCTGGCTGCTCTCAGCAATCTGCAGGACAGGGTGATTTAAGTTAGCTTTGCTGGAGAGATGCAACCCATTCTTAGCTCTTACACACACGCCATGGAGCACTTCTGGGATCTTCAAAGGCTCTACTACCTATGTCTTCGTTCTCCAAATAAGGAGCAACTGGTGACCACAAAGACAGCAGTGGACCCAAAGATTCATTGCTCTCAGCTCTGGCATCTCCACATCCTGCTATTGTCCTACAGGTACAGTGAAAAAAACTGTTCTGCCAGAGGAAACGTCAGAACATGAATGAAGACAGCTCTGACTGATCTGCAGGCAGCACGTTGCATTGTGCTTCTGAAGGGAAGAGGACACCTGGTAAAGGCTCAAACACATCTCTTAGCTTTGGGCTAGCATTAGCTAACAAATTCATGCCATTGTCTGACTTTAGCCAAAGCATTTGGACATGCTGGATTAGGTGTCCCATCTCCAGCTCATGGTTACACACAGAGTCAAAGGCTGCATGTGACCTTAAACCAAACAAGACTTTTCTGGAAGATGAGAAGTGTCACAACAAGAGGCTGGGTCTCAGATAGCAGAGGCAACCAAGCATAACAAGAAATTAAGAAAATGCTTGGATTGTACCATCAACTTCTTCATGCTCGCATTGACTAAATCTAGGATTCAAGGCACACTTGCCCAGCTCCTCAGCTGAGCTTGCCCCACACAGGGTCTACATAGAAGTCCCAGATTTGCAATCAAGCACAATCACTTGAGGACCTCACTTCCTTACAAAGCTTCTCTGAGCCTGAGGCTATGCAGTCCCACATGACCTTCAAGGAGGTAAAACTAAAGTAGGATTGAGGTTAGCTGTCCCTGAAGTTCAAGGTTTGACTACAGGTATTGCAAACATGAGGCACAGGGCACTGAACAGGCCTCTGTGAGGGGTTAAGAGTGGGCCTGCCTTGCTGCCTGGTACCTGCACAATCTGCCAGGGCAAGTCCAGGATGCCGCGTGCCGTCCTGTACACGTAGCTGCTCAGTCCTTTGGAGAGGGTATCACGGATTATGCCTCCGCCTGTCATCACTCCACCATCCTCCAGGCGCCGCTTCTTCCGATGCTCCTGGTGCTGCCAAGCCTGCAGCTCCCATTTCTTCTTGTGGTAGCACAGCCAGACCAGATGTTCTTCCTAATCAGAGAGAGAGTACATGAACAGGAACCACAGAAATTAGCACGCATCTCCTACACATGAGGATCAAGCAACATAAAGCCGAGCCCTTCCACCTTCAGATCCTGATCATGTTACTGGCATAGCTGTGAAGTTGCCATTGGCCTGACTTTCTCTGCTAGTGGGACTCTCCCGGTAACATTTCCCTTTGTAGTTTTCAGTCATAGAAGCACAGAGGGTTTCAATAAACATGCAGCTTGCTACGCCCTGTTCCCTAGCTAGCTAGGCAGATGATCATACTCCTAGGATGTTTCCTGGATTCCTCCTGCCCAGTCTACTTCACTTACCTTAGTAGTCCCATGGCAGCAGGTGGGTCCAGGATCTCTCGCCAGGACTGCGACAGTTCCAGATACTGGAACATCTGCTGGCTTTCCTCTGCCGTACAGACCCGCTTCTGTTTATTTGCAACTGGAACCAACGGCTGAAGGGGCTTAGCAGCCCCCAAATCCTCTACGTCTCCAATCTGGGAGCTCGGTGTTCCCCCCTGGTGCTGGTTAGCAAGGACCTGAGAGAAACGACAGCAGGAAGTTTTGGGTGCTGAGGACACAGTATCAGCAAGAGAGGCCCATCAGCACAGCCAGCTCCTTTCTCTCACTCTTATTACCTGTCTCTTGCCTTCAGAAGTGAAGAGCTCATTCATTTTCTTTTGTCTGTGCACTCCCCGGAGTCTTCTAGCTTGAGAGACATGGAACAGTTCTCTGAGATCAGCTCAAACAGCTCTCAGTCAGGCATGTTGGCAGCCTGAAAAAAGGAACAAGGGGAAAAAAATCACTATCAGGAACCTAATGATCAAACCTCGTTGCTATTATATACATGGAACATTTAAACCGATTGATATGGCTGTCTTTATGAGGAGTTTGTGAGCAATCTCTGCTCCAGTTGCCAACACGACCTATGGAACATAGAGATCATGGACATGAGGTCTGCATCAAAACTCCTGCTGTGAATGCAACACTTTGAAATGATGTTGTACGGCAAACTCTTAGTGGGCCCAGCTCTGTAGTGCCAGATGCAAAATACAAAGGGGAAGTGCTCCCAATAAACTCCCAAGCAGAGCAGTCGCTCCGGCTTTTCATCTCTCCTGCTCCCCGGTTTGAGGCTCTGTTTTCTGGCATTGTCTCTGCTCTTGCTGGTTATTTTAAAGCTAATCTCTTCTGGCCTCCTCAGAAAAGATTCTGCAGGCAAATGGTTCTGCCATCCTCTGTCTCAGTGAGTGGCTCTAGAGAAAGTCCTTGGTGCAAGAGGGCCACCACGCTACCTCTGTGAAAGAGGTGACTGGAGGACAACGCTTACCCACAATTAAGCGGTAACAGCTGACAAAAGTGCTGTAACAAGGTCTGGTGCTAAAAGACCCTAAAGAGCAGCCCTAGAGAATCAAAGAGGCAGAAATTACATACAAACAGCCATCAGAGGCACAATGGACCAACCATTCTCCACAAAGTCCATCCTCCCTACAGTGTTAGGGTAGCTTTGACCTTCTCTGGCCCCAACCTGGCAAGACAAACATGCAGGGGATGCATATCCTGCAAACCCTACACTCACCTTGCTCTACAGTACATCCAACCAGTAATCAGCCACCTTGGCTACAGAGGCAGAGACCTCCTCCAGTGTGGTGCCTTTCAGAAAGGCCTCAAATACAGAAGACTGGAATATCTTCACCAACTGCAGCTCTCCCCATTGCTTCACCTCAAACCCTTTCAGTTCAGCCAAGGATCCATCTTCATTGAAGACTGCATACCTAGGATATAGACCAGGTTTTGCACAAGCTCTGTGCCAAGGAACACATCTCCCAGGATGCTGCTTACTACCCTCCTGCCAAAGTACTTCTAGTATTGCCAAACCAGGCAGCCACCAGGTAAATTAATCCAAGCTGTGGGGCTCTGGACTACCATGATCTAGGCATATTTACACAGCTAGAGACAATAACATCATGAACTACTTCACCTCCAGCTGCAAAAGCACATCAGCCTCTGCCCCCAACTTGCCAATTCTAACTGGCAAAATGTTCTTAAATGCACACAAATAAAGGGCAAGAAGTGAGAGTCAGGGTTAGAGGAGTAGAGAAGTGGAGTGAAATACTAGGAAAAGCCTTATACAGGAGAATGAAGCTTTGTTTGGAAAACAGGAGTGGACGCTGGCAAAATGGACTCAGAGGAAACCGGACATTGCTATCGAAACAACTATGACAACACACTGCCCTCTTTTCTTCTGTCATGTTTCTTGGATTTCACATGCCTGCCAATTATTTGTATGGCTCAATACAACCATCACAGGAAGCTTCAGTGGAACAGAGTGAGACTCAAGCGTACATACTTTGTCACCCCTCCTCCAGGCAGTCTTTTCTTCCTCAGCTGGCAGCGGTACCTGCCAGCCAGCTCCACACTACTGCTCTTTCCACTTGGAGAGTAGCAAGAAATAAGTGCACTTGCTGACATCCCAAGAATCACAGGAAAAAAATCAAGGGCCCCTGAGATAAAGACTCCTATGAGCAGAGTTCATTCAGTGCTTGACATCCTCTTGACTTCTGCGATAGACTCCCTTGGCATGCAAAGGCACTCACAGTGGATGCTGGAGTTCATCCAACAGAGACATTCAAGCAGAAACATAGTCTTGTACGAACAGAGAGTGCTGGAGGACAGTGACAGTATTTTCTGAACCCAGACCCAGGTCTGTGGGCAGTCCTCTCGTGATTGCTCGTGCTCGTATTTAAGCAGGCTGCATGAGAAAGTCAGTGAAGTCAAGTGCAATTGCTTTTCTATACCATGATGGCACTGGCAAGATCCACTCCTTCCCCTAGATGGGGATTAAAGTGGAAACCTCTGGGAAAAGTATTACTAGAGTTCTGTAAACTTGAGAGAGGGACAGACAGAGATTAGTGAATTTAAAGAGAAAAGATAGAAAGAAAAACCAAAGTTTGCCTGCACATCTCAGAACCAAACAGGGAGACCATGACTAATCAGAAAGTTTGAGAAGTGCTGTTTTACTGTTATCTTCAGAAATTTACTGTCAGATGTGTCAATTAAGGCCAGGGCATAGCTGGATTCAAAGACTGATCTCATGCAGGGAACTTGCCGTTTAAAGACAGCATGATCTCGGTGGTACGCAGCAACAAGCAAACCAAACATGCTGCCAGCTCCAGAGGACTGGCAACATGGGGCAAGGACTAACACGACTGAAATGTAGTCAAGGAAAAGGACCCTCAAGCCCTTCCCTTGGGAAGTGGTGATTTTTCAAGCTTTGAACTCTTACCTTTTCTTCAGCTTCTTGCCTTCCTCCTTGGACACTGAGAGGATCATGGCCAAGTAGGGCCCATCCACTTCAAAGAAGATGCTGTTCTCTAAGCGTGTGACATAGGTGAGAGAGGCTGGGTCCGCCAGCTCCTAGTACTCATCATTTGTGAAGCCTTCCTGCCGGCACAGCCGCAACAGAATAGCCTCACTCAACAGCTCGGCTGATTATACGAGCAGATAGCCCCCAGATACATCATCCTGTCTGAAGGGATCACTGATGGCCTTTGTTCCTTCCCGATGATGGGAAGGATCAATCCCTGCTCCCCTGAGGGAGCGTAACTTACCCTATCTTAGCAGAGAATAAAGTATCCTGATTCCTTGTGACCAAGCAACTCCTTGGAAACCTACAGAACAATTTAGCAGGTAGGACTCAAACATGAGACCTGAAGAAAAGTGCAGGAGACTCTAAAGTCACTTCTTTTGGCTCATAGCCATAAATATCTGAGCAAGCAGAGCATGGGACCTTGTTGTCTTGACTCCTACTGCTTCTGGCAGTCTGTGTACAGAAGCAGACACCAACCCTGGTCTCTTACACTATACCCTCTCTGCTATATCAGAGTCTCTCCTTCCACTCAAACGCCAGTTTGAGCTATGGGCTGTGCAGGGCAGAGAGTAGCTGTGTAGCAAGCAAAGCTGTCAGCCCCAACGTCCTGCTCATTACACAGGCGACCAGAGACAAAAGACAGGCTGTCTCTGGGCTGAAGCCAACTCCGAGAACAAAGATGCATACTCCACTGCCAGTAGAGCTACTCCCTTCACATGAACTGCCTGATTGGCTTGCAGGCCTACAGAAGGCTAAAACATTTTCTTCCCTTTCACTGTTTTTACCAGACTGTACAGCTGGCTGGTACAGATGCCAGACTCACCTTCATGGGGATGTTCAGCATGGCACCTGGGTAGCAGATTGTCACCTTCGGCTTCTTTGCATTGGTTGACTCGATGACAAAGTTTTCCGGGAAGCTGTTGGGAAGCACACACCAAATCCCATCTCTATCCAGTTCTAGAGGTCTCCTAAGAACGGAAGAAAAAAAAATCACCATCAGGAAGAGATTGGAAAATATGCCAAAGAACTGTTCTCTGTCCACAAGTCAGGCAGAGGCAGTGTCCTTTCTGCAAAGGAAGTCCTAGTCATACAACACCAGTTGCATTAATAAGCCATGGCAATGTCAGAAACCTGAATCTCCAGAACACCAGAGCTTCCACTGATTAATCCCACATCTATCCCACTGCTCCTCTTCTCTGCCAGTCAAATTCTGCCCTTACCCATCTGCTCACACTACATACAGGAGAACCTTTCTTCCTCAGCTCAGCACATACTCACCCAATCTGCTCAATCAGCTCCCTAGCCTGTGTGATCATATTTGCTCCAGTGAAGCACACAATCCCAGCCATTTCCACGGAGTACCAGCAAGCTCTGTGAATGGAGGAGGGACAGTCAAAAGGCTGCAGTGCTACCTCTTAAGCACAGCTGCGGGGAAGCGCATCAGGTCGTACAGAAAATAAAGTCTCAGGGCAAAAAAGACAATCACAGCAGCCCTCAGGAGATCATTTTCCTTTTCCTTCCCTGTGATACTTCACACACCCTGAAGAATCACCTATAGACAAACCCTGCCATTCATCGTCAATGCTACAGGGCCTTGTTTAGCAAAAGTCCCTGCTAAGGGGACTAATAAATAAGAAGTCATTAGTAGGAACAAAAAAAAAAGTGTTACAGGGATCACCTATCATCCCCCTTATGCTTCGGAAGCAGGTTAAGAAGGTGAGAGCCTCACTAGAACAGCTCTGGTTTACAATGCTCCTTGCTGGAGGACTCCAGCAATGACCACAGGTGAGACTCACCCTTTACGCATGACATAGCCATAGAAAGAATTGAGGACACACTTGTGTGCCAGCTGCAGGGAGTCATAGAGGATTTCCATATTCTTGCAGTGCTTCACTTCAGAAGCATCGCCTGTCTCCACAGCCGCAGACAGCTTTTTCTTCCACACCTGATGGCAAGAGGCAGAGTCAGGACAACCCTACATTCCACTACAGGCAGTACCAACAGCCAGATATTCCCCCCACCTCAATCCTAATATGACACTGTGATCCTAGAACAATATCAGTTATTAAGATAATTCCTCTTTCTTTCTGCTCTTTCTTTTGCATTTGAGGGGGGAGCGTTGGGCACAGGCATTATGCTATATTATGGAAGAGTCTTGCAGCATCAACTGTAACTCACACTCATAGTTAGAATTACCTAATCCCAGCAGAACTGCCATCCTACATCAATTCTGTCACACCACGTATTGTGCTGGCAAGAACTAAATGCTTGCAGCAAGAGATTAGATCGAGACTAACAGCAGAACCATTTCAGCAGAAAAGGCCTCCCAGCCACCTCCGTGATTCATGACAGAACTAGCAAGAACTGCAAAGCAAATGGCTCTTTATTAAACTCTTCCAGAGACAGAGTCCCAGCGTCTTGTCATTTCTTTCAACATATTAGCAACTACATTTCAGGCTCCTCCCTCTGCCACAAGACTCCAAACATTTGAGAACTAGAACATGCTGCTTCTTTCTCCTAGAATCAATCACTTCTTAGCCTAAGATCAACTGTTTCTCTGCTTGTCTCATCTTTCTCTTTGAAAAGTACCCTACACTGAACACAAACCAGATCACAAAATAGTTGAGCTGAGGATTTTCTAGATCCAGTAAAAGCCAAAAAAAACCCAGCTGTTTTCTTTCCTAGCACTGAAAGTGATTGCATCAGAGAGCTAGGAACCACTGTGGCAGCAGCTGTTTAGGATTCAGCAGGGGAAAAACCTGCACTTGCACCAGAGCTGTCAGGAAAGCTAATATTTCTTACTGACCATACAGATTGAGCAAAATGATCCTTTAGGGTTCAAGTTTTCAGTGAGAGGTGAGGACCTTCTAGCTTTGGCAGCACAAATAAAACAGAAATTCAAGCCCAGCACCTCATGCAGCCCCTTGAACTCACAGTGACGGTCTCTGAAAGCTCGTACAGTGTCTACATAGAAAGAGTTCTCTCGCTGGCAGATGGTGGTGACACGCTCCTCCACCTTGGTGACGTGGATCTGCTCATAAGCCTTGCGGCAATAATCTAGTAAAGGGAATAAACAGAGAAAGCTTTCTCAGAGATCAGTGCCCCACTATGGATGGGAAGGATGAACACAACGGCATCGGGCAAACCACACAGATCCACAGATCTGAAGCTTTCAAGGCACCAGTCTGAGAAAAATTCCATCAATGCAAATAAACATCATACTTAGGAAAGCAAGGAAGCAGACCTGCTACAAAGGCAAGGGGAGGAAGATACTAATATGGGGAGAAACAGCACCTCTCTATAGAGATGCAGAGGTGTGTGTGGGAAATAAATTGCCCATGAGGGCTCATCCACAAATTCAGGCTCTGCTCAGAGCCCCCACTAGCTAGATGCTTCTGCTGAGCAGTACCACTTTAGGAGCAAAAAGTGAAAGGATATCGACACATGTGTTTCACTGACATGCTTAATGAGTGCTCATTAAAGAACAACAACAAAAAACCCCAAACAAAATATCACCTTCCATGTGTCTCAGCTCAAATACATGACTCTCAGTGAGAAAAGAGAAACACTGAGACAAAAAACAGCACTTGCCTCCTCCTCAAAAAACGTACAGGAATTGGTTGGGATCCTAGGGGAAAACTGTTGCAGCATGAAACCGAGATCAAATTCAGTCTGAGCCAGCAAGAACTAAGTAGCCCCAGACCTGAGAGACAAGTAATTAATGATGTGTTTGTAGTCTAGGCACCAAAAACCTGCTCCAGATAATGCCATTTATTTTCACCTGCCAGTTGCTTCTTCTCATACTTGGCCTGCTCTTCACGGCAAAGCTCGTGGAACGCCCGGGGTGCTCCATCTGGATACAGAGGAGGAAACTTCTCAGGCTCCAGTCGTTGCTGGATGCGGTGATACTCGCTGCGGCTTGCAGGCACTGCAAAGGAACAGCAACTAGGAGCTTTCCAGGGGAGGAACAGGAAGCGGTCTCTGTGTCTTCAGCTCACACTGCAAGCTCTATCCATGCTGCAATGCAACAGGGAACTTGACAAAGCAGACAGCAGAATTACACTTACTGAATTCTCCTCTCCACTGCCAAGTCATCCGGCGCTGACAATTAGCACCTGGCTTGTTGAAGTCACAGGCAGCACATGTGGCCTCATCCACCATTGCTGAGGGCTGGACACAGGTCAGACACACCCATGTTAGAGAAAACAGAACCGTCTCCAGCGACATATGCCAGAAGGAATCGATGTTGGGTACTAGAAGAACACAAATGTGAACATCACAGGGGTGATGTTCAGTAAGTTTTCCTTTCTAGAAGCTTTTCAGAACACAAATTACAGCAAAAACAATGACTATTCTTTGGAAGAAGCCAGCTAAAGCTATTGCTCTACCTTGGACAGACCTTTCGGCTCTGTACACCTGGCAACTGTAACAGCCTGACTGGATTTCAAACCGAGCCTTATTTTATCCCCCTGTCCAGGGCAGAAAGTTTATTGTTTGCCGCTAAGGGGATCAAATCGGAGGGACCTCCTAGACCATCTGCAAGACAAAACAGAAAACACCTTCCTGACTGGACTGAGGTTACCCACCTGCAACCTGTTGGTCAGAATGATGTTGGGGTACATGGCCCCTACATCTAAATGGTAGATAAGGGGGCATTCAATTCCGTTAGGAACATCCTTCAAGGAATTCAGCTTGACTTTGATTTCATCACAAGCCTGCAGGGAGATGTAAAAAAGTAAAATTCAAACAAGAAGGAATTAATGATGCAGTCACATACGCACTATATTTGGTCCTTTACTTCCGACATGCACAGAGACACCTGCCACTGATTCTGGGGAACAGAGGAAGAGTATGAAAAACTAAAGGAATAGGATTAAGAAGAGTGGCAGCGGCGAATCTTCTTTAGCCACCAATCTTTAAGGTTTTCTTTTGGACCTCCAAGGTAGGTTTCATCTACACTGCAAATGTCTACAGATAAGTTTCTCCTGTCTCTCTCCATGGAGTATAAAATGAGTCTAAACAGGCATCTTTAACATGTGTTGTCTCACCAGACATATTCAGGATGAGAAAAATCAGCCTTGCCTCCAGCCTATGCCAGTTCTTTATTAATATGGGAAATAAGGCACAGATGGACATGGGGCAGAACTCAAAGCTGAAGAAAGTTGTTATACAACACCAATATGTGTGCACAGGACCCAGGCTTGCCTAAAGAAATGTGCTGCAACTCCACCCTCACAGTTCTGCTCTCCTTGGAAAGCCCAGTCATGCCTCTGGCCCTGCAGGCTGAGGCAGGACAACAGACCTCCTGGAAGTTGGTGACTTGATCCAACGGCAAACCTTCTTCCTCTTCGACAGCATGCCGAAGCGTCTTCTCCACATGCTGCATCAGGAAGTTAAAGGCAGCAGGATTCTGCAAGGATACAGGAATGATACCGAGACCTCTTCTAGCCCTGACACCCATCCTCACACACTGCCCAGGGAAGGGGGGCAGGGGGTGACAGCTTCTGCAAGATTATCCATGCTCCAGCGTAGCTTCGGCGATCTTTGAAAACAGGCTCACTACTTAGCAGAGCATGTCTCAGTATGGGTAGAGAGCAATTCATCTCATCTGAAGGGCAGATGTCTGAAACAGGTCAGCTGAATGGCATCTCGAAATGCCCCTTCGTTCACTGATCAGCTCCATTGTCAGCAGGCAGATAATGTTGGCCAATTAGCTGGCCTGACCTCCACAGCCAACTTGAGAGCTCTCTAGAACTGAAGGACGGTGGCTTTCTGCTAAGAACCCTACAACTCACAAAAGTCTACACCACTCGCACTAAGGCAAAACACAAAGCAGAGAAGAGATGGTGGCTGCTCCCCGGCCCTTGGAGTTCTCCTGCAAAGGAGGCTATATAGGGCAGCTAACAAGAAGAGAAGATTGCATGCATGTTCCAGAGTGCTACACTTACGGGGCTGACCTAGCAGTCAGCTGCTCACACATCTAAGGCTCTAAGGGGCCAAGGATTTAGATTTAAGGTCCTTCTAAATTCACAGTGCACGTTCCCTTAAGATCATTCACGAGATTAAGGCCACTAAAATAAGCAGCACTGAGGTGTGGTGTATCACACAGCAAAGAGAGAAGTTGCCTCTAAAACTTACAATCTAGACAGTAGCACCAACCAGAAACAGGTAAAAGAGGCCAAAAGAAGCTTGGCTTGAGTGGGAGAAGGACAAAGATATAATCCTGATGAGACAAAAACAGAGTCATCTCTGCCAACAACCACTCGCTCAAAGAAAACCAAAAACCAAAAAAAAACCCTCAACCAACCAATAAACAAAGTAAACAAACCCACACAAAAGCAATGAACCACTCTCCTTGCTGTAACACTGTCTTTACCCAATAGCCAGTCTGAGGTCATGAAGAGCAACTTCTCCAACCCTTCCCACCTAAACTCTAAGCAGGTTCATACACTCAAGCCATAAATTAGGTACCAGTTTTATAACAGGTATTGCTATTGGGTATCCGCCAAAAGAACAGAGGATGGTAATTCCAGTTGGAGGGTTATTCCCTACTGCCATGCTCTCCACAAAGAAGAGAAAGAGCATCATTGCATTACCATTTTAAAGCCTCTGTCACAACACCTTGATTGTGTCCTTACCTTTTTAAAGCAGCAAGGGATGTCACTGCGAAAAACCCCAGGTTCCAGAGCTTCCACCTGGCCTCCTACATACGTCTCCGAGTCCAGCACGTGGCCGTCATCTGTAAGTTTGTTGAACTCCTGCTCCTGCTTGTTGCGGAAGATGATGTTGGCGTGATAGGCCTGAACCATCAGCAATGCTTCACACAGTGTCCCAGAACCTTTTCTTAACACCTGTAAAAGACAGACATCAAAAACTGGACTTAGAAAGAAGCGCTGTAAAGGGTGCTGCTGGAATTAGGCTGGCCTTATCACCACATCATTATCACCACAGCAGGAAGATGCAAAAGGTATATTTCTGCATACAAACATCCCAGCATGTAAAGAGTTATCAGTTGGCTTAAGACGACATTCTGCTTTAACCTGAATTACATAAGCCAGCTCCGAATTAGCAGAAATGGGGAAGATGAGCTCACTGCCACATATCCGCACAGATGCCACTCCGGAGCGGTCAGGAGGCCACTCTTGGCCTACAGAGATCTCCAGGGCTTTGGCAGAAACCTCATTAAGGTGTCTCCTGGACACTAGCAAAGTACTGCTCCGTTGCAATGCCCCGAGTACTACCGTTTTGCAGAAGTGTAAATAACACAAATATACAGTGCAACGCCAATGCCAGAAACACATCAAGGAAATTCTATTCTTCCCTAAGCTTAAGTTCTTTCAGGTGTCTGAAATTCAGCAAGATACACTGACAACTTCTCAAAGACACTGCATTAACTTAAAGGATTTCACAAAGCTCTAACTCAAAGGTTCACTAATACTGCAGATGCCCAGAGATACAGCACCGGGTGGGAACACCTGAGGCTCCTCTGTAGCCGTCCGGCACATCTCTTCAGGGTCCAGCTCCACTGCATCATAACCCAGTTTTGCTTTCGCTGCTGCTTTCAGGTTGTGACTTCCCACTGGCAGGTAACTCTCTCTCTTCACCCACCTAGACAGAATAATGAAAATGCCAGTCTATGAAGAGACAGCCCTGCACTTCAGAAAGGGCTGCTACGTACAAAAAGATCTGGATTACTCTAACAGGGAAAGGTGAGAGCAGAACATCCAAGTGCAGTGGAATAAGAAGCTGCACAGCTTTAGACAGTCTGCATATCTACCCATGCTCTTAAATCCTGACTCGTACAAATTCTGCTATTCAAATCATTTCTATTGCTCAGATTTTTCCCAACCCTCATACTTCAGAGACTTCAAAGATAAACGTTTTAACACAGGAGGAGGTATCAGCAGGACTGCAAAGAGAGGCAGTTGTTTTCCAGAGTCTGGACACTGGTCCAATGTGAAAAAACATTCAAGTCACAACTGCCAAGACAGACAGCCCTCTCCTGTACACACACACACACACACACACACACACACACACATGCACGCACCCTTTCTTTTCCTCTCTGTGCTAGGCAGGCTGTTGGGTTAGAATATGGCCCTGTGCCCACTACAACGGTTTGGTCTTATCCTGTCCTTTTACCTGCTGTCCAGGACAGTTCTCAAACTCCCAATGACAGCCACCAGCAGACTGTATAAACAGAGTTAGTCGTTCAGGCTAGTGTGGGCAAGACGTAACTTCTGTACATAATGGCACACAACGGAGTACCGAGTAGAAGTAGCACAACCAAAGATGGGGGTGCTAGTCCTTTCCTAGTAAGATGTAACTCATGATAGCAGTGCACAGAGATGGAAAAGGGACAGTATTCAAATACATCAACTGTAGGCATTTTATACAAATTTAACAGATAAAGATGCAGTTATACGGTACAGACGCAGCATTCGGTACCTCAGACAATCCATGTGGATGCACTGCGGGGCTTTGTACTCTCCCTGGCTGCCCTTCTGAAATCCAATCTCCTGATACATATTAATTCCATGAGCTGCTGCTCTTGCTTCCACAAAAGGCCTGAGGAGAGAGACAATGCAGAAGAGAAGAAACAAAGCAGTCCCTTTCCTCCACCCCATCCCCACCCCAAGGGTTTCAGAACTGCTTTCTTGTAAGCTACTTAATGAGGAATTTTTCTTGTGAATTCTCCTTTGCTCCAGACCTTAGCCGTGAGAGCTGGCCACAGGGAAAACTCCCTGTAGGGCAGAGCTACTGCAAGAAGGAAGCTGCTTGCTTACATCCTATACCAGGAGGCAGAACATTATGATCGAGTTTCCCTCGCTCCCCAAAGGCTTGGCTGCTCTGGTCTCCCTATTGTTCTGCAGTTCTCTTTTGACACTTTGCCTGTTCTCCAGTTACTGAGGTCATCAGTGTACAAACATTGCCAAATCAACAACAATCTAGAAGTAGCTCAGCAATCCCAGGACCAACTGATGAGACTCTATAGAAGTTTGTATTTCAAAGCCAATAAACATAGCTCTGCTCAGGGAAAAAAAAAAAAAAAAAAAAAGTTCTGAATTCCACCTCCCCCTCTTCGACAGTCCTCTGCAGGCTGGCAATCCAAGACTCAGCCCAGCACTCCAGATAAAGAGCACATAATCAGGATGTAAACAGGTTCCCAAACTGGCTGGATAGTCTGTGTAGATAAGAACGCATGTGGCCGCTATGTGACCTCCAGACAAAGGACATACAGGCTGGTACCCAATCTCACCTCATGGCCTAGACAACATTTCCTTTTAGAAACCAGGTTAGTTTTCATTCCTGATCTTACCAGTCAAAGAAGTCTCCATCGTATGTGACAATGATAGTAGGTTTGGTCTCCTGGACATGTTCAAACCACCTCTGCATTAAATGAGCCTAGTATGCAACAGAGGATTAAAAAAAACCCAAAACAAAAAACATCTCCCCCACAAACACAAACACTCAGCAAATTCACCTCCTGCAGGCAGGCACTGGATATAATACAACTGATGCAGTCCTTCCCCTCTGCTCTTGACCTAGCTAGAACCTGATCTGCCTCATCGTCACACCATGAAATGAAAGCACCACCAGCACTGTGACTGTCCGCTGTGCTCCCCAAAGATACACTCTATTGGGTGATAAGCTCTCTTTGGCCTACAAGAGACCAAGGCAGATAAAAAGCAGCCTGATTTCCCAAGTAGAACCTACTTACCTCATCTGGTTCATTAGACACAGAATGGACCCTCACACTCCGGCTTGGGAGTAAATTCAAAGTCCTCAATATCCTCACAGACAATCTCCTTGTTTGTGATCAGATAGCCCTAGAGAGTTGACAAAGGAAGAGTTACTGAGGACTCAGATCCCTGCTACACCAGGGACACGTTCCTGAACAACCGGAACACACTGCCTAAAGGATGAAATAGTCTTCCATCGATGCGATAATCCTTGCACAGCTTGATAGGTAGAGCTTTTGTCAAGTGGGAACGGCTCTTTGGAGGTCACCTTCTGAACAACTGCTTACAATCAACTAAGGGTGCCAAAAGGGAGACAACTTAAGGACTATACTCTCCAAATTACTACTGCCCCTCAAAGGGGCACCAGTAGCCTTAGCTGGGTTCTCCAACATACAAAACGAGGAAATCCTTATGCATCATTCAGACTAGACTTCAATTTTATTTCCACAGCCATTACATATAGACCAAGCAACTAGCAACAAAGCAAGCCAGGGACCACATCGCCAAAGGTGACATGCTCGTTTGCTGTCTAGCATTTTGCTCCAAAGCATGAAGAAAAGAACTGTTGTTCCATTACCTGCCCATCAACCACATAGGAGATCATCATGATCCGGTCTGCCTCTGCATCAGGAAACTTCAAAGGGAGTTTGGTAGTTTCAATGTCAAAGGCAAGAACAACCGGATCCTGAATATGACCAAATACATTAAACTCAAATCAGCTTTAGAGTATGATTTAACGAGCAGTTCTCATCAGATTAACAACTAATTTACGTAAGTAGGTTTATGCACATCTCAGACCCAGCAGGCTTGACTGTAGGAGACAAGGTAGCAACAGTGGTACCCACTGATAATCAAACAGCAAAATTCATTAACAGGAGAGAACGGAATAACAAAAGCTTCTCTTTAATGCAACAACCCCCTTCGAGAAAGAGAGTCATCAGGATTGACAGCACGTGAGGAAACATTGCGCAGGCAAAAAACACTTATTACCTCTATGCCTTTATAATAAAGGTTTCTTATGGCATTGGATTTATAAAGCATAACAACGAGTTTAAGAATAGTTGGGCACCCCAGGAATCACCTGGAACAAATGATGTACACCTCTCAGTTGGGCAGGAAGTGCTCACTTCACTAGATTCCTCTTCCTTTGAAATGGTTCAACTGAAATCAGACATCAGGTGTAGGAAACCAAAGAGAAAATTGGAATTCTCATTTGTACTTTTTAGTCTGTGTGACTAGGGGAATCCTAAGAAGCCCATGGGCCAGCCATCCTAAGGAGACCTCTTTCCTTGACAGCATAGACGTATAGACATTGCTCGCCTGGTCTCGCTCTCTGTTTTTCCTCACAGCAAGAGAGATCTCTTTCCGCACCTTCACCAAGTCATGCACCATGTGGAAGGATAACTTAATGTAGTTCTGCTTAAGATCCACCAAGTGATTTGGCTACAAAGCAACAAGACAGTGCCAGCTAAGGGTGGAAAAGAGTAATGAGGGAAAGGGGAAGACTGCTAACAGTAAGAAAGCGTTGGGAAGGCAAATTATACTGGCACACGTGGAAGAACTGGCCAAAGAAGAGGTAGTAATTGAATGGAAAGACTAGGAGTGAGAAGAGATGCTAGCAAGCACGTAAGACACGCTGTGAAGAACATGTGAGCTATGCCAGTTCACACCAAGGGCCATCTTGTCTTGTTGTCTGTTTCCAAGCGCAATCACCAGTACACACCCAAGAAAGAGTAAATGTATAGTATCCCCCTCTGCCACAACACTCTTAATCTCCAACCATTTCTAGCTCAGGAAGTTTCTTGAGCATCCTGTGAAAAAGACTATGTGCTGGAGCAGAACATATATTTTATTTACTATTACTATAATAAGCAATTACTATCAATAAGCAATAATTAGCCTATTCATGATATGCAATGCAAACAGTGCTTGAAGATTAAAGGTAAGCATACTGCTTCCCTTTACTGCTTAGCCCCTTTCTACTCCACTTGAGCTCGAAAGAAAGAAAGAAAGAAAGAAAGAAAGATTAGTTATTCAATAGTACAGCAGGCAGAGGAATACTGACCAGATCCAAATCTTCTTTGGGCACAGTTCCCAGCTTTGAAATGTTCCCTTGAAACTTCTTGGAGAGGAAGGATGACACTTCTCGTTCACAGCCCTGCAAAGAAACTGGAGAATGAGCAACAAAGCCAGACACTTCTCCAGAGGAGAAGACAAGCTCACAAGAGGTTCTGGCACTAGTGTCCTCAATTGTGAGGGGAGGACACGAGGCTGTCCTGAAATCCTGGCCGTCTGGAAATCTGTTCCTTCACACTGGGGCTCTCTTTGATCGTCAATTCACAGCACCGTCAGAACAAACCCAGTTTTGCAGCACGAGCAGGATCAAGACGAGATGAGAGGGGAAATTTACCCCTGTTTGGGCTTAGAAGAAATGAAATAGGCTCCAGAGATCAATTTTAGGACAAAAAAAGAACAGGAAAAATATGACAGCTCCTTGAAGGGATAATTCATCACATAACAAACCAACCTCCCTCTAAGAAACCTTAGTGGAGCCACCATACTGATACAGCTGCTTCCCATCTCAGGTCTTCTCTAACAGCTCTGACAAAACCACCAACAGAAGCACTGGAGCTGTATTTTTCTCCTACCAACCCAAGAAGATGGTCGGTCACAAGGCCTCTCAGCTGACTGGGGGACCCTTCAAGTCAAACCTGCCCTTGTCTCTGGGACCTCGGCCACTAGTTTACTCAAGACCCCGCTTGCCAGTGCGCAGCTTCCAAGTCCATACTCGCCTTCTGGGTAGCGATGTAGAAATACGGCTTATAGGGCAGGGCCACCCAGGAGAAATCAAAACCAGTGAACATTGCGCGACCCCGCAGCCAAGGTGAGAAACCAACCCAACGGTTCCCAACGGAAGCAACGGGCACCGCGCTGCCCTTGCTGCGCGTTGCTGGCATTTGTGCGCCACATACACATCCCTGCATCTCTACAGCACCCACCTTGGCCCCCAAGGGTCCCAGGTGGACCCAGCGTAGGGCAGACAGCGCTGCTGCCTTGTGGGTGATGCCTGGGGCCCAGAACAGCCAAACCGGTGGGGGCAGGCAGGACGCCCAGCCCGGGCACCAGCGCTGCGCTGGAGGAACGGGATGCACCTCGAAGCAGGTCCCATCCTCCGGGATGAAGTAGTCCACAGCGCTCACCAGCCGCCGGTCCTCGCCCAGCACCTCCGTCTGCACATGCACATGGCCTGTTACGACACACGACCCCCCCGCCCCCTCCCACCCCAGTCCTACCGGGTGCCTGTCAGTGACACCTCCCCTGCCCCAGTCCTACTGGGTGTCTATTGGTGACACCTCCCCTCACACCCAGGTCCTACCGGGTGCCTGTCGGAGACATCTCCCCCTCCCGTCGGTGACATTCGCCCCCCGTCCTACAAGGTGCATGTCGGTGACCCCCCCATCGTTGTCCCCCCTAGTCCTACCAGGTGCCTGTGGGTGACACCCCCCGCCGGTGACATCCCCCCCCGGCCCAGTCCTACCGGGTGCATGTTGATGAGCCAGCCCGTGCGCTCGCCAGGCTCCGTGGGCCGCTCCGTGCGCTGCGAGCGCTCCAGGCGCTTGAGGGAGGACAGCGAGGAGCCATCGTCCCTGCAGGACGCCGCGCCGCCAGCCGCCGCCCAGTCCCCGCCGCGACCCACCCCACCCCACACACACACCTCCCGCTGCCGCCTGGCCCCAGTGCTCACTGCCCCCCCCAGCCGCCGCCGCCGCCGCCGCCGCCCGGCTCCGCGCCGCCCCGCAGCACCATCCCGCCCCGCGCGCTGCCCCCACCTCCCGCCAGCGGGAAGCCTGCCAGCCCCGCCTCCCCAGGGAGAGCACCAATCAGAGAGCGGCACCGCAGCCAATGGTCGCTCTCTTCCTCGACCTCTGCCCCGCAGCACGGCGGCTGCGCTGGCCACGCCCCTCGCGGCACCTTCCCGGGCAGGCCCCGCCCCCGCCCCGGCTGCCGCTGCCGCGCACGCGCCTGCGCGGCGGCGCCCGGCGCGGCCCGACCTGGCCCGGCCCGGCCCGGCCCGGCGTGTGGTGGGGCGGCGGCGCTGCGCGGGAAGCGGCTGCTGCTCCCGAAGCGGCGCCGTCACGGGGGCAGTTGCGGACCGGCGCCGCCGTCCTGGCCGCCTCTCCAGGTAGCCCTCCGGTTGCGAGGGAGCTGGGAGCCGGCTGCGCCCCCGAGGAGCCCTGGCCGGCCTTGAGGCGCGTGCCGGGCTCCTTGGGCCGTGCGAGTCTTCCTGCCTGGAGGCCGGACGGGCTGCGGGGAGCCGTCGGGGGCCGAGGCGCAGCGTGCGAGCTCCGTCCTTGCTGCGCTTTGGCGGGTCAGGCTGAAGCCCTGGCGGGCTGCGCGGAGCAGGCCTGGCATGGGCTCGGCGAGCCTGGCCCGCCCCGTCTCGCTGAGGTGCCGCCCGGCCGTTCAGGGCGCGGGAGGGAGCTGGCCGCTGAAGCTGGCTGGTTTGCAGTGAAACAGCAAGCAGCACTGCGGTCAGTCTGTGGAGTCACTGCCTGGGAGAAGAGAAGAGGGGCAGGTGCTCTGCAGGGACCCTAAAAAAAATGTCTCAGACGTCGGAAAACTGCACTGTGGAGGTCGTGCACAGGAAGCGCTTTCTGCACGGCTGTACGAACCGTGTGTTTGGGGTTTTAAGCATATGCAGTGTGGAAATCGGGAGGCTCCTGGGAAGTTTCTTTCTGGGCCCCAGCCAGCTGCGAGCCGGCACTGCCAGCTTGAGCAGCCCGGATTGCGTTGTCCTTCCGTGGTGCTCGGGCGGTGTTGGGAGCACGTAGGAAGCACCGCTGCCTTTTGCCCAGGCTGTGCTCTGTCAGCGGCCCCTTGGGCACAGCCCCTGCTACTAAAGCAAGCCTCTTCTGTGTTGGCCGTTGCTAAGGCTTTTGTAAATAAACTAGGAGGAGCACACTGTTTTTTTGAATTTCCTTGTTTGTATTCAGTTGAACTTCTTGAACTGGATCCTTTCTAATGACCCAATACTAGTATTATTTTAATAAGAGTGTAAATTACCAAAGTTGATTTTTTTTTTCCAGATATGAATGTCATCATTATAAGATAGATGGGATGTACAGGGTTTGTGCTTCCTCATCATAATTAAATAAGCAAATATTAAAGAAAAACGTGGGGAGAAAACAGGTGGTTAACATAAATCTGATTTTAACCAAAACTGTGACCACTGAGTTGCTGAGGACTTCTCAGTGGGGGATGTTTTGGAAGGAAGGGCACTTTCTTTCTCTCTCCCCAAACTGTACTGCCAGCCATCTGTTGATAATTATTGTCCAGTCTCTGCTGAGAACTTGTGATAGTTAATATTTCCTCACCGCTTGAACAAATAAGCGATAATCACTGCAAGGTACTTGACCACAGGAGTAGAAAGATGAATAGCATGGAAGAGTCAGTGTATACCTTGGTTTGTGAAACAACTCAGTTTTCTATTAGTGATTATGACAAATTCAAATTCTTGAGGACTTGGAGAATGAGTACGTTGAGTTACATAGTATCTCTGGAAAACATAAGTCAAAAGATCAAAATTATCAAAAATCTTAAAAATTCTCCATTCCTGTTTGTTTCGTATTATTTTTAATTTACTTTATCCTTTCTCAGAGGAAATATTGAATGTTTATAGCTAAGCTGGGGATAGCTCACTTCATTGCAATGTTTATTCTCTTAACCTGTCAAATCTTTATAGTTTTATTGAGCCCTATGTAACAGGAGAGCAGAAATCATTAACTCTGGTTTAAAAATGGCCTCTGAAACTGTCCAAAATCATTGTTGAGATTTTGTTTTTCTTTTTTCAGTTATGTTAATAATACATACTAATAGGCTATGCCTTTAGTTCAAAGACCTGTAGGTTTACAAATAACAGCTCTTTCAACTTTGTAATACTCTTGATGTGATAGCTTCTAAGTTTGTCTAAGAGTGGTCTGGGAATCTTTTTTCTTTTTTTTCTTTTTTTTTCTTTTTTTTTCTTTTTTTCTTTTCTTTTTTTTTTTTTTTTTGAGGCTTCACAGTTGGACTTTTTCTGTCTCTACAGTGACAATCTCTGTGAACCTCATTGCTCAGTTTTTTCCCAACACGTAAAACTCAAGATTTTAAAAACTTATTTCTGGACCCACAGAAAACTTAAGATCTTAGCTCTTTGAAAACCCACTCCCTTTCAAAATGCCACAGAGTACGTTTTGCTGATAGCAAGAAAAATGTGTGTTGCTATTGAAATGGCTTTGGGTAATTTGATCAAAATGTCATCAGGCCTGATCCATTTGGGTGGATCCATTTGGCTTGCAGGGCTTGCCAGGTTGCTCTGTACCGCAGCGCTACCGCAAAGCATGCTGAGTTGATGTCTCCTGAGCATTGAGTCAAGGCACTGGAGTTGAGAAGTGGATCCCTTGGGTGCCTTTGGGTGCACAGGTGTTTCTCTCCAGTAGACCACATCTGTTCCTCTTGCTGTGGCCCAGGGCTGTGTCTCGGCATTCCTGCCTCTCCTCGCCAGCACAGCAAGGCCAGGGCTGGCCCCACAGCACGTTCAGGCACACAATTGCCTGCAATGACTGTGAGCAACACACTCCACCCAGAGCCCTGCAGGCAACGCCAGGATCCCCTACCTTGCCTGGCAGACTGTGCTCCCGAGACTCTTTCCCCACAGGCACGCATGCGACACAAGGCTCTTCCCAGAGCCCAGACCCTCCGCAGGGCGTTTCCCACCTTGCAGCCCCAGTGCCTGCCATACTGCCGCACACCCTCTGGCTCCAGCAGCGCTCTCTGTCCCACTCTTGGAAGCCAAGCCAAGCCAAGGCTGCCACGTGAGGTGACAGTGGGCTAAGCAGAGGCTGCAGGCAGGAAAACACCTCTGTCACCACCACCTTCCCCACAATCCCCGCTCCAGCAGCATCACACTTTGGCATGCTCATACTGCTGTCCAGCCCAAAGGCTTCATCAGTGGCAAGGGTAGGAGGAGAAGCTGCTCTCTGCAGAGAGCCCTCAAAACCCGCACACCTGGACCCAATCCCAGGCTGGCACCCTGCATCTTGCAGTTGGGCTGCTAGGGTATGGCTCTGACGAGTTCCCGCTGGCGTCTCTCTGCCATGCATGTCTCCACTCTGTCTGAACCCTGCTGGTACCTCCGCCACCTCCTGTGGAGCAACTCTCTGCAGTTCAGGGCCACCAGACAAGGAAGAGCTACCTTTTCCCTGCTTTAACCCATTCTGCCACCAGTTTCACTGCGTCCCTCCAGTTCCCCTGCAACATTTGGTGAACAGGAGCTCGACACACAGCTCACCCACTACTTTCTTGGTCCTGTAGCCTGCATCGGCCCTTTCTCCTCTCCTCGAACCTGGCAACCAGATGTCCTACCTCTGCTCCCCAACCCTTCCTGCAGCCTCTGTCTGTCCCCTGCTGGCAGCCCTGTGCCTTGCCTGCCAGTCCCTTCCCTCGCCTCCAAGCCCTGTCCCTCATCTGCAGCCCCCGTCCCCTGCCTGCAGCCCCCATCCCTCGCCTGCAGCCTCTTTCCTCTGCCTGCTGCCCCACCCGTGGTGCTGTGCTGTGAGTGCCAGCTCCAGACTTCTCCACTTGCGTCCGTGCTGACCATGCCCGTCCCTCACCGTGGTCCCCATGGCACAGCAGGGGTTGCGTCTGTGCTGGGCTGGGGCTGTGTGGCAGCTGTGGGGCATCGTTGGTGGTGGGGTGGGGGGGGGTCAGTCCTTATCGCTCCAGTGGTTCCCCGAGCTGTGCCATGCCGTGCCATGCCGTGCTGTGCCATGCTGATCACGCCAGCAATGGGTGCCCGGGATTGCCTGTGGGCGCTGTGCAGCTACTCCACCCCACAGGTGATGGTGGTGAGGAATGGGCACCTCGGCACCACGCACCGTGCGCTGCAGCTCCTCGTCCTGCTTTACTTGGTCAGGCGAGTGCGGGGCTGGGAGCTGCTGCCTCCCGGTGGGGCATCGCTGCCGCACGGTTTATCCCTGCTCCGCACACAGCCCCTGCGCAGCCCCACAAGTTGCCAGGGCAGCTTCTCTTGCCTCTGCTGGGAGAGGGGGAAGGCGATTTCAGCTAAAGCCATAGTGCTGCAAGAGGCGGGGGGCGCAGTGTCTCTGTCCTACCCTGATGGTGATCTCCCCGTGCCCTGTCCCATTGCTCCAGTCCCTTCACATCCTGCTCTTAGGGCCACTTTTCTTGTACGCCCCCGACTGGGACCCCTGCAGGGGTGCTGTCCCTGAGCCTTGTCCCATTTTTCCCACGTGGCCTGCACACCTGTGGATAGCACGACTGCAGCTTGGCAATGCTGGATCCCAGGGATTTCTACGTCTGCAGGAGATGGGTAATGCTTGGCTGCTGAAGGAAGTGGGTGGCAGAGCTCTGCCTGTGCTTTCTGCCAACCGCGAAGGCCTGCCCTGCGCAGGCGAGGTAGCCGTGAGGTGCAAATCCCAGGCCAGGGAGGCTGGCTCTCCTGAGACTGCCCTGCTGGGGCGCTCTGCTTGCCTGTGCAGAGCAGCATGGCAAGGGCTATTTGCAGGTGGCTGCCGCGGCTCCTCTGTGGCACTGAGGACCTGACGCTGGCCTCATCCCATCCCTGCCTTTGGGATGCTTTCACCTTTCCTGAGCTGTGCAAAGCCCAGATTAGCAGGTACTGCTGGCAGCCAGAGAGAGCAGGGTGTTGGTGCTTGCCCTGGCACGACTCTCCACACACCACCTCCACCCTCTCCTGTGCCACAAAGCAGCTATGCTGGAGCCTATGCTCTCCAGAAGCTGCTTGGGACAAGGTGACGGAGGGGCCATGCCCGCAGGCTGCGGGAGATACCGCAGAGACCGTGGGCATGTGTTGCTGTACAGGGCAAGGCGAGTGTGGCAGCTCTCTCTTAGCTGTCTGTCCACTCTGCCTGCCTTTGGTGGCTCTGAGATTACCTCCTTGCCCACATATTGCCCCATACCATGATCTCCTGGAAGCGTGACTGGAAGTGGAGCAGAGGGATAGGAAAGAGAAAGCGCAGCTGGAGCATTGCAGTGCCAGATCCCAGGGACTTCCAGAGCTGCAGGAGATGGATGACACGTTTCTGGTGAACAAAGTAGCCGAGCAGAGCCCTTCCCATCCTGCCTGCTGCCCTCAAATACCTCAAACAGCAGCAGAGCCCTGTGTCTCCTAGCCCCATGTGCTGGTGCCCACAGATGGTGCTAGGGAGCACCTGTTCCACTCCGGTTCCCGGGGGCCAAGTGTCCGCTTTGGCAAGGCAGCACTAACACACACACACACACACACAAGCACCCTTCACCAGCAAGCAGTTTATTCATAAATACTTACAAAGAGACCGACCCAATGGAAATCTCGAGAAGGACCACTCCAATGCTTGTCCCAATCATCTACATGATGAGAGAGAGAGAGTTGGCAGGTACAATCCTTTTGGGCGTTCCCGAGGAGGCAACTTGGCCCTCTGTTGTGTAGCAACTTCCCTCTCCTTTAGAAAAATTCCGGTATTTATGGTTATTCGCCCCCAACCCACACAGCCAAGGTGAGGCTCTGACCTGCCTTTCTCCCTTCTCTTCTCTTGTCTTGCTTGCTTTGGGTGGCCTCTTGGAGCAGTAGATGAGCAGCAGACTTTCTGCAAGGGCTTCCCAACTGCTCCTTCATCCAGATGGACCCAGCAAAGGAAGCTGTCGTGTGTGGTGGTCCCCGCTGCCTGCATGGGGACTCCTGTGTTCCCTCCTCCAGGCCCAGCACTGTCCTTGGCTCCCGATGAGGCAACCATGGCTGCGTCCCAGACACATTGGGACTGCATGTTAGGTCACCTTTGCAGTGCCGGCTCAGCAGAGCTTGGGGAGCTTGGCACGTCGCACCGGGCAGGGCCCTGTGGCCTTAGCCAGGCAGGTGCGCCATGCTCTGCCTGCCCTGACAAGCAGCGTCAGGCCTCTGTGGTTTTGGATGGTCAGGGCGGGAGAGGGCACTCTCAGATCAGGTCAGGGGAGGCTCTGACATTCACGTGATGTTGGTGCCTGTAGCTCTCCTCTGCCGCTACCAGTTTGTGGCAGGGATCCCCCTGCCTGCCTTGGCCTGGGCACTGTTTGGGGGCTGCTGAGTGAGGGATCACGGGAGGGGAGATGTGTGGAGACTGAGCGGAGCTTGCTGGCGGATGCAGAGACGTGGGGAATGCTAGTGAGCACAGCTGCCCCTGGCTCAGTTCCCATGCCAGGAAATGCAGAAGAGGGTTGACTGTCTACTCCGGAGGACACACCAAGGAAAGCCATGCTAGAGTAGGGCCACCGCAGGCACGCTTAACGGCTGCTTACCCCAGGCAGCTTGCAAGGGCTGGCACCTATGCAGAGATGGGGAAGCACATGGGGTGCCCCGTCCCCTCTGCACCCACAGCGTAGGACTACCAGGTGCATGTCCTGTTCTCACCATGTCCCCCATGACCCTGCAGGGGCTAACAGTTTGCAGTGCTGTATGCAGCTGCGACCATGACTGCACCCCTGGCGACATGGACATGTTGGGCCACAGAGAGCTGGGCATGTGCAGGGACAAGTTTTCTGTGCAGCACTGCACACTGGGCAGGATCCCATTTGCCAGGAAGTTCAGCGTTGTGTGTTCGTCCTCACAGGGCAGAAGACAGGGCGCTGCGTGCCCAGTGCTGGCGGCACCGAGAAGAGCTCTGAAATGCTGGCTTGGTGTCCAGCAGAGGAAGCGAGTGTCGGGTACGGGCCCCAAAGATGGGTCGTGGCACTAGGGAGGAGAGTCCTCTGCTAGGATGGAACAGGCACCAAAAGGCTGGCCAATCTTCGAGGTCCCGTTGGACACCAGGGGATGCTCTGGGCGGGACACCTCTGAGGGTGCTCTTGAGAGGTTTGGCCCCTTCAGCAACAGGCCATGGCCTAGGGAGGCGATGCCATGGCACAGGGATGGCCTTGCACAGGCCATGCCAACAGGGACCATTTTGCTCCCGAAGCCATAGTGCTTAGGTCTCTCCACAGTGAGTCCCTGGCGAAGATGGCACCACAGTTCCCCATCCTTATCAAGAGGAACATCCACTTCCCCTGCTTCGGCTTCTCCAAGGATGTCCATGTGGAAGAGATCAATGTAGGGCCTAGGGATGGAGCAAGTAGACCAGTGGGTACCCAGGCTGCCATGTGTGTACAGGGTATAGAACAAAGTGGAGAGCAATATAGGTGATGCTAAGCAGCTGAGTGCAGGTCAGGCCCTGCTGCTGGGACCAGGACAGCCTTGCTGCAGCAGCAGTGCTTTGTAGTCAGGTCTTTGGCATAGTGGGGAGAAGGGGGCCACCCTGGCCCTGCACTTGCATGTGTGTTGTCTGAGTGTGTGTGTGTGTGGAGTGCAGCCAGATGCCTTCCTGAAAGTGCAATGGTGGATAGCACAGCCATTTCCCGTAACAATTCGGTACCAGAGGAATGAGTGTTCACTGACAGCAGGGAGATGTGGTTGAAATACGTGGACAAGCCTGAAGGATGGAGAGGCAGGAGTGGAGCTGTGCAGGAGCAGTGCCATTTGGCAGCTGGAGGAGATGCCGGCTTTTCACAGGGGATCCCTGTTCCTAAGTTGCTCCCAGAATGACGGAGGTTGGAAGCACCTCTGGAGATTGCCTAGTTCAACAGCTGCTTAAAGCGGGGTCACCTAGAACAGGATGCTCTAGGCCAAGCCAACTCGGGTTTTTGGTATCTCCAAGGAGAGAGACTCTCTAACCTCTCTGGGCAACCTGGTGCAGTGTTTGATCACCCTCACTGTAAAAAAAATGTTTGCTTTGACTGCAGGTGTGCCTGTATCACTGCCAGGACTGGCAGGTTTGCTCCCCCAGTGGTGGGGACTCATTCACACACTTTGGCAAATACCATGACATTGCCAGGGGAGGGCAGTGCACCCAGCATTTGGTCTCCAGCCCCATCCAGCCCTGCTGCCTCTGCTGCCCTTTTGGGAGTAGATAATTCCCATCCAGGGAAGGAACTCAGCACTGTTCCATCCTCCCTCCAGGTTCTGCATCCCCTGCTCAGCCCCAGCACCCTCCAGACCCTAGAGGCCCCCCACTCTGCATCTGGGAATGCTCCCTGATGCCTAGCCATGCTCCCAACTCAGCTGGAAAGCCCACTGCTGGGGCAGAGCTCCCCTGGGTAAGCAGCCTTGCAAGCAGTGCTGCTGGCTTCCCTGGCAGGGCCGTGTGCCCCAGTATGGTGGCATTCCCGGCCTTTCCCAGCGGGTGATGAGGATGACAGCTGTGCTAACGCCTGAGTGGGGGGAAATGCCCTGCTTGCTTGCTGGCTTATCATGCCCATGGCCAAGCTGTGTGCACAGTAGTGCTGTGCCCTGGGGTCACTGTGTCCATGGTGTGCTGGTGCTGTGCTAGGCCTGCTGGTTTCTGCTGCAGGGTGGGGTGGTCATCAACTGGAACTGTAACCTGGGCCTGCCTGAAACCGACTGCAACCCCCACTACTCCTTCCACCGCCCCGATCCCAAGACCACTTCAGCTTCCCCTGGCTACAGCTGCAGGTGATGGCTCTGTCCCAGGCAGTGATAATTGCAGTCCTGCATCCTCCTCCTGCCCTCCCTGGTCCTGCTGTGGCTGGTCCCCATCACTGGGCCCTTCTACCTGTCTCCCCAGGAGGTCTGCGAAGTATTACAAATGGAACGGGACCCACACACGAGTGTTGATCAAGGCCTGTGGGATCCATATTGATGTCATCGTGCAGGGCCAGGTAGGATTTTGCATGGTCCATGTGCTACTGGGGTGCATATGTGCATAATATGCTGCCGTGGTGCTAGGACGTCCTGGAAAAGCAGCTCTTCTCCACTGCTGCCTCAGAGCTGGGATGAACACAGCCAGGCCTCTTCTGCTCAGCCTTGCAGAGGAATGGGGGAATCCCAGGTGCCTCAAATTAGAACCTTTGGCAAAGTGTGCAAAGTGTGCTGGAAGGAAATGCAAGACCTCATAGTGTGCGCTGCTGCTTGGGTAGGTTGTCCACACTGTGGCTTGGGCAGAGGGAGGTCTCTGCTCAGTCTCATTCCTTGTGCCCAACCCAGAGTGAATGCAGGCCCAGGCAGGAGGCAACCTGGGCTGGGCAGCGATTGCTGATCCCATCCTTTCTGCCAGGCAGGGAAGTTTAGCCTGATCCCCACTGTCATCAACCTGGCCGTAGCTCTGACCTCGCTGGGAATGGTGAGTATTGGTGCCGGGGGCTCGGCCCAGCTGCGCACTCCCAGCACTGACCTCCCTCTCTCACCTTCCAGGGCTCCTTCCTCTGGGACTGGATCCTGCTGAGCTGCATGAACAAGGACCAGGTGTACAGCAGCAGGAAATTTGAGCAGGCACCACCCTAGATCCTGGCCCTGGAGGTTTGGTCCTCTGGGACAGAGCAGTGGCCACGCTGCCAGCAAGGCAGGGCAGGGTGCCTGGGCACGGCTGCAGGCTGGGCAGCAGCATGTGGCTGGGGCTGCCAGGGCATCTGGCCCCTCCAGCCATCTCTCACCCCCGCGGCAGGCGGAAGGTGCCTCAGAGGCTGCTCCACGACATACAGCACCTCAGGGCTCTCCAGCCTCCAGAGAGTCTGTCCCGCAGGGACCGACCGCTTGTCCCTCCCCCACCACGTACAACCACAGCTGGAAGGAGCCACTGTGCCAGGCAGCAATAACACTTCCTCCGTCCGGGCCCTGCTCGACTCTGAGCTACCTGCTTTTCCCACGCGATGATCCCTGTGCCTGGCCAGGATGCACCGGGCACCTTGCCAGCTGCTGCTGCTGGCCACCAAGAGCCACGGCCCCCTCCCTTCCCTCAGCCATGCTTCAAGCAGCTCCAGGCAGGTCCTGCCCCATGGCTGCCAGCTGCTGTGAGAGGCTGGGGATCAAGAAAAGCCCCAGTGGCAGGGCAGACCCGTGGTGCCCTGGCTGGCTCCTGTGGGGGCTTTCAGGAGCTTTTGCTCTGGAGCAGAAGGCAGTGCCTGACTACTGGCTCTGCTTCAGCACACCGGGAATGGGCATTACCATTTTCTGGCTGGCTTGGAGCGCTGGCAGCCCCATCCTGGAGCAGCTCCTGGCTGCGGGCACCCAGGGTCCTGGGGGCAGGGGTGGGCACATCTCGAGTAGGCCTGCCCTGCTCATCCCCTGTGCCCCTGCAAAGCTGCCACAGATGGAGTTGCAGCAGTGGTGGTGGCCCTGGAGCCGTACTGAGGACTAGAGCAAGTCCTGCACTAGCCAAGCAGCCAGTACCCAATAAACTGCAACCACCCAGCCTTGCTGCCTGGGGCCTGATTGCTGCAGCATGTGCTGGGGGGAGGGGGAGGGTGACAGTGCAGCGTCATGGCTAGCGGGGTGAGAGATGGACATGTGCATCGTTCTACCCTCCACCCTAAAAGCTGCACCCTGCTGCAGTGCCAGGGCACGGATGCTCTTGCCCCAGAGCCCGGGTGGTAGGGAACATGAGTACAAGCACCTGCTTGCCCTGCACTGCAGCAGTAGGGGAGGAGGACAAGTCACCCCCAACCCCTGCCAGCGTGGTGCATGGACCTCTGCCAACACCAACCCTGCCCTGAGGCTGCAGCTCTCTGAGCCTATGCCCAAAAGCAATTCACAGCAGGTACCTGGCAGTAACTCACCCAGGCATAACCTGATTATTTTCTGGCTCTCAGGTTACAGCAGCTCAGCTCAGCACATCCTCCCCCAGCATAGCTCAGCCCGGGCAGAAGTTTGGGGGAAAGGGGTCTTGTCACACCGGGCAAGGGAAGACCCCAAGCCATGTCTTGAAGGCTCTCCCACAGGCTGGAGGGTGGGGATGCAGATGGAGGACATGCCAGGGGTACAGGCAGGGGACTTCTGGTGCACCAAAACCTCCTCTTGCTCCCCTTGCTGGGCTGGGGAGCATCTTCCCCCTTTGACTTGGGGTGCAATTGCTCACAGGAACAAGGTAATACCATTGCAAGAGGAGTCTACCTTGTCCTCATTCCAAGAAGAGGACCTGGCTTTTCTAGGACCAAAGAGCAACTCTGAGCAGGCAAACCTATGGGAAGGGCTTGGGGGAAGGAGCCAGCCTCTCACTGTAGAGCAGCAGGATGAAGGCAAGTGCCTGCCCCCACCTCCAGCAGCTCATTGCCCTGAGGAGAGCAGGAGCAATGATGCAGGGCTGAGAGGAGCTGCCTGGCGCAGGTTGAAGCCACTGGAGGCTCCGCTGGACCAAACCTTAACTCAATTGCACAACGCAGTGATTGCATTAGGGCCAGGTTTCTCTGCCCCTCCAGGCCAGCTCATTTCCTCCAACTCTAATATCAAGAAAACAAACACACAGGTACAGCCCCCTCAACCTCCCTTTCAGCAGTACTAGATGGAGGGAGGGCATAGCGAAGGACAGGACCACTTGCCCCATAACCCAGTGCTAATAGAAACAGGTATACTATAGAAGTGAAAAAAACAAAGCTCAGAAAAATATTTTCAATACAGGTATGTGTGGAGGGCATTGAATAAAAATTTGTATATATATATATGTATACACACACACACACACACACACACACACACATATAGAAAAGGAAGTGTCAGAAGTAGCTGAACACACAGTGTTTCAAAATGCCCAGAAAATTAACTGGAATCTAGTAATCTTGGCTCCCCTCATGCTTTTTCAGGCTTCTGCAAGCAGGAGTAGATGGAAAGGACCAGGAGGCCAGGCTTCAGCTAAGCACTGGCCTCCTGGGTTTCATCACACCTGTGCTGGGATTTCAGTGAGCAGCCCCCCCACCCTATGACTCACTGCTGTCAACTTGAAGCTTTAGCACCCAAGTGGGACAGCTCCCTTGCTCCCCTTCCAGCCCAACAAGAAGAGTCTGGCTTTCTCCTCCCTCTAGGAATCCTGCCCCATGGCTCAGAGAATGCTCCTTTCCAGGGTGCCTACAGCTCCCTGCTGTGTGTGGGCCATAGCACGTGCTCCTCTACCCAAAGAACCAGATGCATTGTCTGTGACACATTTAATTGTCTAAAACTCCACATTAAAACCACAGAGATTCATGCACACAGGGTGCTGCCTACAGCACAAACTCCCATCCCAAACTGGGCTTCTGCAGGGCTCTGGCAAATGCAGTCCCCCCTCCCCCATAGAGAGCAGTTCCAGCCCTAGGCACCTTCTTAATTCCCCCAGCACAGCACCAGGCTGTGACCAGGACTGCCCCAACACCGCTTAGCGCCCCCACACAGTGCAAGATGGATATGTGGCTTCTCCGAGATCTATCACAGAGCACAAATGCTCTTCAGCAGAGGTGAGAGCAAGTACCCAGAGCTGACACAGCAACAAAAAAAGACAGCAGGACAAGTTCATCACATCACTGCTGGAGCTGGTGGTTTGTATGGAGCAGCCACTCAATAGTTTCCAGCAGACAGGCCACACTCTAGTGCCAAGCAATGCTCTGGAAGATGTTGATGTGCTCCATGAAGATCTGAGGGGGAAGATACCAGTGAGGGAGGGCTGCCCAGCACACCTCATGCATGAGCCAGGGAAGATGGAAGCTGGAGGGGACAGGGGGGAGAAGGCCAGGCCAGGAGAAGTTCTGCAAGCTGGTCAGGCAGGACTGCCTGGGTTGAGCACAAAGCAACGAATAAACAGCCAGAAAGCACAGAGAGATGAACTTGTGCCAGATGGGCTGAAAGGGACAAGTTATCACTGGGTTTTTCACTGGCTGTTACAGAGGAGCTGCTGGCAGGAGGCTGCATCTGGTGGCAGGATGCACACATACCTGGGAAGAAATGGTGAGGGCAAAATCTCCAGCACAACTGCAGTACACAGGCATAGGTGTCTCCTTCACACCATGACACTTCTTGCACACCTAGAGGCAAAGGAGTTTTAGCTGGGATAGCAGACAAGGCTGAGCAGCTCAGTCCTTTGACAGGGCTCTCTGGGGAGACACCGCTGACATCAGGTCAATGGGTCAAGCCTCAGCCAGCCAGCAAAAGGCTGCAGCTATGTGCTGAGAAGAAGTGGAGAGCGCTCGAGCCAAACTCTCCTCATCATATCTCCACTGCATCACATCAGTCAGAGAAGTAAGGTTGGGCTGCTCGGTTTCAAGGAGCAGAGAGCAGCTTCAGCCCTCCTGCTGCAGCCTGCCACATCAAGGGCAGGCTCCCGCAGCACGGCCGCCCAGCACTCATCAAGTCCTGCAGCAGGTAGGCCATTAGCTTCTTCTGCAGCGCTTCCACCAGTGCCATTTCAATGGAATCCGAGTCATAGGGGATCCTCAGCAGCACTGAAGGCCATTAGCAACAAGGGGGGCTGATGAGAGCAGAACATTGTGATCCCCAATCACAGGCAGGCAGAGGAAATGCGCAGGTGGCTCTGACACCACGTAACCCCTTCCTGTGTTTCATCAAGCAAAATGGCCAGGCACGGACACCCAGCCCCTGGGAAGGGAGATCCTTTCCGTTACACATTGCTCAAGGCTCTTCCTGGGGGCAGTGTGAGGGTGGGGGCATGCAATGGCGAGTGCAGGGCAAGGACACAACACCTTGCAGGCTGCCCAGTGGGGCAAGAGAACGGCAAGGCCGCGGTGTCTCCTGGTCGGCCCTGGTGGCACACACAACAGCCCTAGCCGAGGGGACCAAGCCCTCAGTTCCAATGGAGGCTTTCAGCCTTGCCAGAGCCCTCTGCTGTCTCCAGCACAGGCTGCCCTATGCTGCCCCACGCCTCTTGTGCGTGTGTCCCTGTAGACCGCTAGCCTGCTTCCCCACCTTGCTCTCACCCTGGCATCTCCCTGCCTTCACTGATGTCTCTTCCCTCTTACTGGCTGCTCCTTGAAACACAAAGCCACGGGATGATGACACACTCACTCCCTCAGGGGGACCTCTTACACCAAAGCACCACCCTTCAGGCGACGTTTCTTCATCCTCACAAACTACCTAAGCTGCACTTTGTGGCTCTCCTCTTCTCATGCTGTTTCCCACTGCCAAGGAAAGCTCCTGGGAGCCCCCAAATCAGACACGTTAGTGCTGAGTCAAGGGGTATAGCAACTCCCCTTGTCTGCACAGCCACCCTCCTCCCAGCACAGACCCGTGCGTATCTGGCCTTATGCACCCCAGGTGCACACCACAGGCTCCCACAGCACCCTTGTAACACCCAGGCCCTTCTTGCCACTCCTCAGCCTGTCAGGTCCCAGCCTGCCCTGATGCACAGCAGTCCTCTTCCCATGTCTTGCCCCTTCTGCTTGTAAAACCTCATGAAGGTGCCGGTGGCCGAATCCCCGGGCTTCTCAGGATTCCACCAGATGGACGCTCCTTGGTGTCAGCTGTTCATGTGTGTGCGCAGACGGCTCACCCACACTTTGTGGTGCCTCTGACAAGATAACAGCGGGCAGAACTAACTGCAGCACAGCACCACTACTAGCAGGCAGTGCTAGTGTAATGGCATTGCTGGCCAAGGTAGGAATTACCATCTCAAAGGCATCTCAAAAACACCAGAGGAGGGTTCAAGACAAGCAAAACCTTTTCCTGTGGGGAAAGGGCAAACAGAGACAGGCTGTTTGGAGGCAAGGCTATGTGGATGGCAAGAGGGAAGAACTTAGACGGGGGAAAAGAGCAAGAAAGAGACTAAGAGGTGAAGCAAAGCAGGACCAAGGGCAGATCGTGCTTGTGTCTGATGTACTTCCATGGTCCCACAGAACCTCAGTGCTTTCCCTAACACCAGCAAGAGAAGAGCCGGAGCGGAAGGAATCACAGGCTCGCTGAGGCAAGGCAGGACCTCCGGCGGCCTCTAGCCCAACCTCTGGCTCCCAGCAGGGTCAGCTATGGTGGCAGAGTAGGTTTCCCAGGCCCTGAGGTACTCTTGAAAGCTCTTCTCCAGGCTGAACAAGCCCCCTTGCCTCACCCAGCAAGCACTTCCGATCCCCAGCCATCTTGGGAGCAGTCCATCGAACTCACTCACCCATACCAGGTGCATCCGCTGACTCTTTCAATCCGCGATGAGTTTTAGCAGTTAGCTGTGGTCTGCAGAAAGGCCCCTGGGAGGAGGGAGGCAGTACCCCAGCTCATACTAGGCCTCAGCGACTTGTAGACCAGTTGGACAGGCATCAGTCTGCATGCTGAGGGAGCTGGCTGTTGTCATGGCGATGCTGGAGCGATGCTGAGAGGAAACCCCTGCAAATAGTTAACACGACTCAAGGCCAAGGCGGAGAGAAAAACAGCATTGCAAGGGATAACCAGCTGCAGCGGAATGACCTTGCTGAAACCACAGCACATCAAAGAATGTGAGAGGTAGGCAATTCAAAAACAGAGGAATAACCCACAAGTGGCTGTCGGTTCATAAAGGCTTGTTAACATGTTGTCCTAGACACCCCTAAATGAATAATGAGGTGGAAATGCCATAATAATGATGTCACCGCCTCTTCTCCACTTCATATGCTAATTAACAGGAAGGTGAAAGTGCAAGCGCAGAGCGAATAATGAAATTGTAACCGGAAGGAAAATTGGTATGAAGTACTCCCTGAAAAGCGTATATAAAACTGGGGGAGGTTCCTGAGCTCTGGAAGAAAGCAGACATCACTCCTACCCACAAGTACGGCAAGAAGGCAGATGCAGACCTGGCAGCCTGTCTGCCTGTCAGCCTTAGCTTGATCCCTGAGAAGGTGATGGAGAAAATCCTCCCCAGAGCCCTTTCCACACATATTTTCCCCAGAAGGGGACTGGGAATACTCAGCATGGCATAAGAAAGGTAACTCTACAATGAATGGATGGGCTCAGTGGGTAAGGGCAGTAGGGCGGCAGGTGCTGTTTATGGGGCTTTCGTAAGCGGTTGATACACCAGAGAGTTGTGCAGCCATTCAGGGGGATCTCACTTTAATGAATGACTTCTACTCCAAAGTGCATGGGGAGCCCCGGGAACCACGCAGAGCGGTCACAGCTGGGAAGCTGCTGGACACCCAGGTTGGACGGCCAGCCAGGAGTCACTCCGCGTCCCCTAAAGGCCCCTTTCACAGAATGGGTAAGGTTGGAAGGGACCTCTGGAGATCTTCTAGTCCAACCCCCCTGCTCAAGCAGGGTCACCTACAGCAGGTCAGACAGGAGTGCATCTGGGTGCGCTTTGAATAGCTCCAGAGAAGGAGATTCCACAACCTCTGTGGGCAACATGTTCCAGTGCTCTGTCACTCTCACAGTAGAGAACTCCCTCCTCATATTCAGGCAGAACTGCCTGTGTTTCGGGTTGTGCCTGTTGCCTCATGTCCTGCCGCATGGCACTACCGACAAGAGTCCGGCCCCATCCCCTTGACACCCTCCCTTCAGATCCTTCTACACACTGAGGAGAGTTACACACTTGGTCAGACTAGAGCTATTTCTTCATCTCAACCGTATGCAGCTGGAGTGGCAACTGGCTGCAAAGCAGCTAGATATCATCGACAAAGGGCAATACGCATGTCCGGCCCTGACTGGATTGGTCAGTGTGTAGAGAGCACCCTTTGGGGCTACTCTCACGTGCTCTGCCAGTTGCCTGAGTCCTCACCAGATCTTCCACAGGTGCTCTTACTACACATGGGCACATCTGAATGCGTGCAAAAAGAGCCAGTGCGGGAAAAGGAACATCACAGACAACATTGCTGCTGCTGCCAAGACCATCATGAGGTTCTAACCTCTTCCTAATGCACCCCAGGATACCTTTGGCCGCCTTGGCCACAGGGGCACATTGCTGGCTCATGATCAACTTGTTGTCCACCAGCACTCCCAGGTCCTTCTCTGCAGAGCTGCTTTCTAGCAGGTCAGCCCCCTCCTTGTACTGGTGCCTAGCGTTATTCCTCCCTCGGTGCAGCACTCCGCATTTGCCCTTGTCAAACCTCAGGACGTTCTTCTCTGCCCCACTCCCCAGCCTGGCCAGGTCTCTCTGAATGGCAGCACAGCACTCAGCTGTATCAGCCACTCCTCCCAGCTTGGTATCATCAGCAAACGTGCTGAGGAGATACTCTGTCCCTTCAACCAGGTCATTGATGAATAAGCTGAGCAGGATGGGACCCAGTCCTGAGCCCTGGGGAACTCCACTAGCCACAGGCCTCCAACTAGACTCCGCACAATGGACGACAACCGTCTGAGCTCTGCCATTCAGCCAGTTCTCAATCCTCAATCCACCTCACAGTCCACTCATCCAACACACACTTCCTGAGCTTGCCTGGGAGGATGTTACGGGAGACAGTGTTGAAAGCCTTGCTGAAGTCAAGGCACACCATGTTCAATGCTCTTCTTTCATCTACCCAGCCAGTCATACCATCATAGAAGGCTATCAGATTTCCCCTTAAGCATGTTTTCTCCTTCGTGAATCCATGCTGACAACTCCTGATCACCCTGTTTTCCTCCATATGCTTGGAGATGGCATCCAGAATGAGCTGTTCTATCACCTTTCGAGGGATGGAGGTGAGGCTGACTGGCCTGTAGTTACCTGGGACCTCTTTCTTGCCCCTTTTGAAGACTGGAGTGACATTGGCTTTCTTCCAGTCCTCAGGCACCTCTCCTGTTCTCCAGGACCTTTCAAAGATGATGGAGAGTGGTCTGGCAAGAGCATCTGCAGCTCAGTACTCGTCGGTGTATCCCATTGGGACCCATGGGTTTGTGAACATTAAGCTTGCCCAGAAGATCCCTAATCCGATCCTCCTGAAGCAAGGGAAAGTCTTCCTTTCTGCAGGCTTTCTCCCTTGTCTACAGCCTCTGGGATTCTTGAGGGCTGCTGTTAGCAGTGGAGACTGAAGCAAAGAAGGCATTCAGTAATTCTGCCTTCTCTGTAGCCTTCGTCACCAGGGCCTTTGCCCCATTCAGCAGCAGGCCCACATTTTCCCCAGCCTTCCTCTTGCTGCTGAGGTATAGGAGGAAGCCCTTCTTGTTGTCCTTAACATCCCTCGCTGGACTTAATTCCAGCTGGGCCTTAGGCTTCCTCGTCGCATCTCTACATACTCTGACAGCATTCCTATAATCCTCCCAAGTAGCCTCTTCCTGCTTCCACATTCTGTGTACTTTCTTCTTCTGTCTGAATTTGGCCAAGAGCTCTTTGCTTATCCATGTCGGTGTCCTGCCCCATCTGCTGGACTTCTTTCTCCTTGGGATGCCCCACTTGAGCTTGGAGGAAGTGATGCTTGAATACTAGCCAGCTCTCTTGGACCCCGCTTCCTTCTAGGGCCTTAACCCATGAGATTCCACCAATTAGGTCTCTGAAGAGCCCGAAGTCCACGGTTGCAGTCCTGCTTGTTACCCTAGTTCTTTCCTGCAGGATCCTCAACTCCACCTCCTCATGGTCACTGAAACCAAGGCTACCCCCAGCCTTCATATCTGCAACCAGTCCTTCTTTGTTGCTTAAGACAAGGTCCAGCAAGAAAACCTTCCTCGTAGGCTCCTCCACCACCTGTGTCAAGAAGTTATCATCGATGTACTGCAGGAGCCTCCTGGACTGTTTGTGCCTAGCTGTGCTGTCCTTCCCGCACATGTCAGGGTGGTTGAAGTCTCCCATGGGAACCAGGGCCTGTGATTTGGAGGCTACTTCCAGCTGTCTGTGGAAGGCCTCATTGACTTCCTCTTTTTGGTCAGGTGACTTGTCTTAGACACCCACAATGGGGTCCCCATGTTAGCCTGCCCTTTGATCTTCACCCGTAAGCTCTCGACTGCCTCCTCCTCCACTCCTAGGCAGAACTCGAGGCATTCCAATTGCTCTCTCACATAAAGAGGAACTTACCACCTCGCCTTCCTGGCCTGTCTTTCCTAAAACGCACGTAGCCATCCACGACCGCATTCCAGTCATGTGAGCTATCCCACCATGACTCTGTATTACCAGCTCCATTACATTTCGAGCTTTACAAACCTTTCTAGTTTTCCTATACCTCTGGCGTGTTTAGTGTTGTCTAGCATCTGTCATAGGTGTAGAACCCCTAAGCTCCAAGAAATTCTTCTCCTTAACAAATGATGAGTTCTCGAGTTCAGCGCAACCAGCCGGCACAGCCCAACACTCTTCAAAGCCTCAGGCTGGGAGCAGAGAGGCTGGGGAGCATCTGTGCTGAAAATGACAACAGGATTTTGGCACACCAAAGGCAAAGGAAGAATCACAGAATTGTTGAGGTTGGAAGGGACCACTGGAGATCATCTAGTTGAACCAGCCTGCACAAGCAAGGTCACCTACAGCATATTAGATGGGATTGCATCTGGGCTGGGGGACCCAGCGCATCCCCTCAGGTGCAGGACAGAGGCTCCCAGAGGTGACCAGCCTCAAAAATGGGCAGAACCCCTCCTCAGTGGTGCCCAGCCTTGGTCCTGGCTCTGCTCTACCTCTGCACCCCATGGTGGGGGGCACCACTCAACCACTGTCCCAGCCCATGCCATGGGAGATGCTGTCCTGGGCTGTTCCCTGCACAGGGATGGGGAGCTGCTACAGGTTTCACATGGGTTTGTGCTTCCCAAGGAACACCCTTTTGCTTAAAAAATGCAGTTAGCCAAATTGTAATTAGAGAATACCTTCACCTGCTTTCTTGTTTGGATGCCAGAGGATTAATAGCTGAATTAAAAAACAACAACAACAAAAAAATCCACCCCAAATTTTGTCTCTCTTGCCTCTACTACCTAACTGGGCATTGAAAACTTCTCCATGATCGTTAATCATCAAGGAACAAATCTAGTACCTAAGCTCCGAGGAAATTAAAAGGAAAAAAAAAAAAAAAAAAAAAAAAAAAAAAAAAAAAGAAGTCCCGAAAGGGGATATTCTACTTCAAAATGAAAAAATGAAGTAACCTTTTTAAAGGTCGGGCAGGAGCTGTGAGCACAGAAGCGGTGCCTGCAGTTACCTTGTGATACACTCCAACAAGCAATCCTTTCTGCCCCTACAACTACAAAAAATGGGTTCATGCCCGCGGAGCCCTTGGCTGAGCAGCTCTGCTCATGTGGACACACCAGCACTGCACAGCACTTGTATAAATCCACAGATCTGCATTTACCCCTCCGGCCTTGGCACTTCCTTGCCCACAGCCCTCTGCAGCCCATTACCCACAACAGGCACACACGAGTGCTGCCTGGTCCACATTTAGTGCACAACCAGGCAGGTTGTGGCACCATGCAGAGGGCCATTGACAGGCTGGAGAAAGGGGCAGAAAGAAACCTCACGAAGTTTGGCAATGGGAAATCTCAAGTCCTGTACATGAGAAGAAAAATCCCCAGGCATCAGGACACGTTGGGGACTGACCAGCTGAGGAGTAGCTTTCCAGAGAAGGACCCAGGGATCCGGGTGGGCAAGTTGGCCATGAGCAAGCAACATGTCTGTGTGACAAAGACGGCTGACAGTGTGGCTGTTGTGAGGAAAAGGAAGTGCAAGGGGTCTTGTATCTGGATGCACATCAACAGAAATGCCAGGAATAAGGAAAGTGCAGAACAGACTCATGGACACCCATTCTGCCCACTCCTGGTCTAGCACTGGTCTTTACTTCTTCACATCAGGAAACTGTTTTCCCAAAAGAAACTAAACAGTCCCCCAATACCTACAGTACTTGCACCAGACCAAGCAAGCACCCCTAGCACTTGGTGCTCAGACCTCAGCTGAGCAGCTGCTTTTCCCAGGACTCTGACTCAGAAGAGAGAGTGAAATTCTCCCACAAGGGCAGCCCAAGCAACAAGCACATGGGCAAATTCAGCTGCACAAGGTAGATGAGGCGGTAGCTGCACCCAGGCCCCTCTGCTGTAGTCCTTCAACCTCCTGTCAGCGGCATCACAGATGCCTCCATCCTGATATCCTGACTAGCGATTTCTTCTTCTTAATGCACATGGCATGAAAAGAACAGATCTGGAATTAAAACCCCTCTTTCTTTCCCTTCCACATCCACAAACACTGAAAACAACCGAGACAATCTAGTTGTTGCTAGCAACCCTCTGGCTTCTTCATTGTTTTCTCTGAACGGTTGTTTTGAGTGTGAGTTTTGTTGTTTTCACAGAATGACAAAATAGATGATATTGGCAGGGACCTCTGGAGATCCCCTGGTCTAACCCCCCTGACCAAGCAGGGGGGCTTAGAGCAGGTTGTCCAGGACTGGGTCAGGCAGGTTTGGAGTATCTCATCAAGCCAAGACTCCACAACTTCTTGAGGAATCTCTTCCAGCACTTACCTACCCTCAGAGTGAAAAAGTGTTTTTCTGCCCTCAGGTGGAAAGTCATGATTTGCCATTTTGTGCCCATTGCCTCTCTTCCTCTTGCTGGGTGCTACAGAGAACCACTCAGAGTCATGATCTCCATCTTCCTTAAACTCTCCCGTCAGATATTTAGATACCTGGAAAGGATCCCCACCAGCAGTCTGCTTTACAGCAGAAACAGTCCCAGCTTTCTCAGTGTCTCCTCCTACGGGAGATGCTCCAACCCTTCAGTCATCTTTGTGACCCCACAGCACCAACATCTCTGACACTCACAGCAGCGATAGACATGACCCAGGGAAATGAGGAGGGCAAACAGGGACAGGTTTGCAGCTGCAGATACAGAACAAACCTCTCCTCAAGGACTGTTAGAAAGAGACAATCCACACAACCACAAGAAATGATCTTACAACCACAAACAGCAGCCATGGGCCTGGCACTGGCCCAACAGACACTACTGCAAAAATGACCTCACTGGCCGGCACTGACCTGTCGGACTCTGCAGCATAAGGGACCTCACAAGCACAAACACCAGCCATGTTACTAGCAGTGGCGTATCTGGGCCTCAGGCAGAAGTAACCAAAAGCCTGATAGAGCAGACACGGCCATAGCACTGGCCTGTCAGGGCCTCAGGCAGAAGAGTCCCCACTGCCACAAACCATAGCCATGCACCTATAAGAAACCCATGAGGCACTCAGGAAGAGGCGGCCTCACAAGCAGCCGTGGACCTAGCACAAGCCTCTGCGGCACAGAGGTCCAAGTGACCTCACAACCACAAGCAGCAGCCAGGGCCCAGCAGCGACCCGTCCGGCACTGAGGAAGAAGTGACCCCAGAAACACAAAGAGCAGCCATGTGAGCAACGCTGGCCTAACAGACACACTGCGGCAGAAGTGACCTCACAGCTACAAACAGCAGCCAGGGGCCTGCCAGTGACCCCTAACAGGGTCCCTGCTGCACAAGCCACCTCACAACCACGGACAGCAGCCATGCGCCTATCACTGGCTTACGAGGGCCTGAGGCAGAAGGGGGCTCACAAGTACAAAGAGCAGCCATGGGCCTGCCAGGGCCCTGTCAGGCAGAGAGGCTGAACTGACCTCACAGCCACAGAGAGTAATAATGTGTCTCCTTGTTGTCTGTCATTTACAGATGCAGAAGCGTTTCAAATACGTATCAAAGGAATTTAATTGCAGTTTGCCTATCCCGTTCTCAGGAAGTGGTGACTTCACAGTCTCCATCAAAGCCACCTGCTGGCATATCGGACAGCACAGCAATAGCGACCTCACAAGCAAAAGCAACAGCTACGTGCCTACCCCTGGCCTCTCACATACTTAAACAAAAGTGTCCTCACACTCTGCATCGAAGCCATGCTCGTGCTGCTGGATTATCATGGACAGAGGCACAAAAATCTCAGAAGCACAAACAGCACTAATGTCTGCACTGCGGCTCTGCCAGATACTCATGCAGAACCAGAACTCAGAACCAGAAACAGCAGCAATGGGTCTGCTGATGGCCTGTCAGATTCTTCAGCAACAATGATGCTCTAGTTAGATTCCCGGGGGCCAAATGTCCTGTTTGGCAAGCCAGCACAAACTCTCTCTCACACACAAACACTCTCCAGCAGCAAGCAGTTTATTAGTAGATACTTACAAACAGACGGACTCGATGGTAGTCTCGAGAAGGACCACTCCAATGCTTGTCCTGATCATCTGCATGATGAGAGGGAGACTCAGCAGGCACAATCTTTTCAGGCATCCCCGAGGAGGCAACGTGGCCCTCTGCTGTGTAGCAGCCTCCCTGTCCTCTGGAAAAATTCCGGTATTTATGATTATTGGCGGTAGGTGGGAGTCCCGGCACATGGGGCCAACGAGTGCAGGGAGTCTAGCCCAACTCTGCCCTGCTTGCGTAACTGGGCTATGATACTGCGCACACATGCAGACTTATTTTGGGGGCCACTTTGACTTTGGGGGTCACTATTTCATTACTCTTCAACTGGAGACCTTCATGTTGACTGCTTCTCATGGTTATTCTGTGGCTGGGAGCCACCGAATCTAGATGTAACCAAATGCTGTTCTTTCTCACAGATTTCCAAGACCTTGTTAGTTACTTATTTGTACTCTGCTTAACACAGTGGTACTGTTCTAGGCACTACGAAGTTACAATACTAGACCATTCTCACCAAGTATCAGGTAGTATAGATACAAAAGTTACAACACGGACCATTCCCACCAACTATCACCTAGTACAGATACAAGGGACAACAGAATCTGCATCCAAGGCATGTGCTTCCATGTTGCTGGACTACCAGGCCCTAAGCACAAGGGCAAAAGGAACCATGTGCTTGATGTTGTCTAATCAGGTACTGAAGCAAAAGTCACCTCACAAGTACAAAAAGGAGCACTGTGTCCACTAGTGGCCTAGCAGACACTGAGGCCAAATTTCATTTTCAACACAAACATCAGCAATATGCATCAAGCGGGACTGCCAGCTCCTGAGGCTGAAGTGACGTCACAGGCATCCATGGAGCCGTAGATCTGCCTGGCCTGTTAGGGACTCAGGCACAATTGCCCTAAACTCCACTTCCACCTCAGCCTCTAAGAGACCAGCTGCAAGCATGTGGCTCAGGGGATGGTTATGGTGTAATTTCTGCCTGAGCACCTGAACCTCCTGAGCTTCAACAAGGGCAAGTGCAGAGTGCTGCACCTAGGCAGAAATAACCCTAGGCACCAGTACAAGCTAGGGGCTCACCTTCTGCAGAGCAGCTCTGCAGAGAAGGACGTGGGAGTGCTGGTGGACAACAAGTTGACCATGAGCCAGCCTTGTGCCCTTGTGGGCAAGAAGGCCAGTGGTCTCCTGGGGTGCATTAGGAAGAGTGTTGCCAGCAGGTCGAGGGAGGTGATCCTGCCCCTCTACTCAGCCCTGGGGAGGCCTCATCTCGAGTACTGTGTCCAGTTCTGGGCTCCCCGGCACAAGAGAGACATGGAGCTACTGAAGAGGGTCCAGTGTAGGGCTATGAAGATGATTAGAGGGCTGGAGCATCTGCCCTATGAGGAACGTCTGCGAGAGCTGGGCCTCTTCAGCCTGGGGAAGAGAAGACTGAGGGGGGGATCTTATCCATGTGTATAAGTACCCGAAGGGAGGGTGTCAAGGCGACAGGGACAAACTCTTTTCAGTTGTCTCGTGTGACAGGACAAGAGGCAATGGGCAGAAATTGAGGCACAGGAAGTTCCACCAGAACGTGAGGGAGAATTTCTTCACTGTGAAAGTGGCGGAGCACTGGAGCAGGTTGCCCGGAGAGGTCGTAGAGTCTCCTTCTCTGGAGATATTCAAGGCCTGCCTGGATACAACCCTGTCTAACATGCTGTAGGTGACCCTGCTGAGCAGGGAGGTTGGACTAGATGATCTCCAGAGGTCCTTTCCAACCTTACTGATTCTATGATTCTATAATTCTATGACTCAGGCACAATTGCCCTAAACAAGTACAAACAGCAGCAAGGGGCCTGCTCCCCATTCATGAAGCTCTGAGACACAAGGGACCTCACCATCTGCACCAAAGCTAGCGGCATGCTGTTGGCCTACCAGGTTCAGAGGCACAACTCACCTCGCAAGCGCAAAGGGCATCAAGGTGCCTGCTGCTGGTCTTTCTGGGACTGAGTCACAAGTGACCTGAAAAGTGCAAACCTTCACGGAGGAGAAGCTCACCTGCGCCACTCTCGTGGCCCTTCATTATGCTGTTACCACTACAAACATAACAGTCCCCTGCAAACGGCTTTCATCTCCTGGCAAGGCTACATGGGACATCTCCACTCTGTCACCCTGGGCACAATCCATAACAGGGAACAATTGGTTGTGCCTTTCCTTTATTACCATCAAGACTGAGCTGTGCGCCTTTGCCCTGGAGCACTTACGCATTGCTCACTGCCTTCCCTTGCCTCCACCTCCCAAATACACAGAGAATCTATTGCGCTAACACCAAAGGTGGCCAAGGAACTCTGGGCTCACAAGGCGTGTGCAAATGATCAGCACAAGATCAGGCCCAAAGCTGGCTCCTTGCATGATGCGGCTCTTCTCACTGGGCAGCATCCTGCTGTCTTTAGGCAGAGGAGATTGCTGCTTTCCACCTCCCTCCCCTCAAGAACCTCCACCTAGGGCGGGGGGAAGGAGTTTAGTTTACCAATACAAAGTTAGAGATACAACGTAGAAACATCAGGGAGCCCTGAAGGCCTCCTGAGCCCGAAGTAACTTTATTGTGCATATCCTTTATCAAACCTATCCTGTTTAACGCCTTACGAGCATAGTTTGGCTTGCAAAGCTGAAGTTGTTTTATGCAAATAACTCTGTGAGCCTCTTCAGTATTATGGCCCTCATCTTTTCAGATACTCGTCTCTTACCTAAGGGAGTCATTTCTGACCTGGCAGTTCAGATGTCCATCTCAGCTGAGCATATTTTGCAATGTGTCACTAGGTTTTTGGAGGCCTGCAGTTTCTGCAATTCTTGCCAGGGTCCCCAGACAGAATGCTTACTAAACTCCCACTTTCAGCTGATCAGATACAAGTAACCTTCCCATCAACAGCCAAGCCATTTGGCTACTGCTGGTCTGTCAGCTGCTAAGGCAGGAGTGACCTCAAACACACATGACTCAGCCATGACCTTGCTGCTAGCCTGTCCGAGGCTGAGGCAGACACAACTTCCCAAGTAAGAACATAAACCCTGTCTGTCACAGAAACTGCGAGGCCAGAAGCAACCACATGTGGGTCTGGTAGGTGATTGTTAGGACATCTCTAGCTGAGCAGCTGAGAGCTGCTCTGATGAGCCTTTGGCTCATGCCTGAGGTAATTGTTTGCAAGATCACTTCTGCCTAAGGACCTGGTAGGCCACCATGAGGCACAGGGCCAGGATGCTGATAGTGAGGTATTTAGAACTGAGTATCGGGCATACCAGAAACAGTTGCATGGCTCGGATGGTGACTGAGAGATCACTTCCACCTCAGCCTCTAAGAGGCCAGCTGCAAGCACGTGGCTCAGGGGATAGTTATGGTGTAATTTCTGCCTGAGCACCTGACTGGATGGAAGCCAAGACCATGCTAAGGTCATTTCCATAAGGGAAGGGGAAAGATCATCAGCAGGCCCATTGGCTTGGTAGGCGATTAGGAGGTCAGTTGCATCTGGTCAGCTGATGCAGCTCCTGGTCATCAGGAGACTGGTGGCTGGAGACATTTTTATGAGATTTATTGTTTCTCAGAAGCCCATAGGGCAGTAAGAGGCACACAGCCATGAAGGTGCCGGTGAGGTCACTTCTGTGTCTGCAGGTGCCGGACCATGAGCAGGCACATAGGTGGGAAAGTGACTGTGACGTCACTTCTGTGGGTGAAGCTGATAGGCCAGCACTTCCCTCCTGTCTGGGATGAGTGGTTGTGAGGTCACGTCTGCCTGAGTACCTGATAGGCTGCCGTCAGGCACAGGGCTGGGATGTTGGGTTCTGTGGTCATTCGTTTCCGCGGTGTGCACGCCTTACTCCGTACAGAGTGAGGAGTGGCATGGACAGCCCTGGGCAGGGAGTGTTCGGGGGCCACTGAGCTCTGCGCAAGACACACAAATATCTTTTTAATGGTGCAGGCATGAGTGTAAAAGAACGGCTACTGGATCTTTTGCGGGCAATTTTTTTTTTCTTTAAAGGAAAGTGATTCCAGAATTGGGGTGGACTGCAGTCACAGGAATACAGACAGCTGGTGCCATTGTAGGTGCCCTGTTCTCCTCTGCCCAGCCTCCATCTGCAGCTCCGAGGGGCTCCCACAGGTCCATCATGAGAGCTGCCAGGCCCAAGCAGCTACCTCCGACACTCTGGGGCCTCCCCAAGTGCCCCTGGGTGCCTGTGCTTAGACACCCGAGCTCTGCCTGGAAAGGTGAAGAATTGTTTTCAACATTTAAAGAAAAGATAGGAGCACCTTCTCCTCAGCTGAAATGGCTGAATAGTTTTAATAAAATGTCAACATTTTCCCATGAAAGCACACTGGAAATTTTCAGGAAAGATATTAATCTCAGGAGAAGAAGTACTGTTCTGCCCCTTGTCTTGCATTACCACTGCTTGGGCTATTATGCTGTCGATGTAATCTCACTGATCTTTCACATATTTGCAGCTGTCCTCATCAAAGTGGTCATGTGTAAAGTTCCCTTTATATCAGACTATCTGGACTATCTGGAAAACTTCCTGTAACTTTCCAGTTTTCCTCCTCCCCTTGCCCATTATCCATCAGATACCTCTCAGCTCTCCAGTTGCTGCTCTGAGCCTCAGGGAGCCTCAAACTTGCCTTGTCTTTTGAGGAGTCTGATTGTCTCCTTAGTCTACTCCGTAGCAGTGCTTCTGTCTATCCATTTCTACCTACCAGTCAAAAACAGTCCAAGGAAGGTAATTTCTTGTGGAAAGTGGCCCTCACTGGAGGCAGCTTGGACTTAACATACAGTAGAGGAGTGCATTTGACTGTGTATTAAACTGTATCTTATTTTATTTTTGTTTGCAATTAAGAAAAACCCTCCTATGTCTGCAGCCAATTCTCTAAGGAGAACAGGCAGGAATTGGTGCGTAGGAGCCGCAACATTCAGCTACAGATTCGAATGGAAACAGGCTAGGTTTTAACAGGAGTGATGTAAGTCTCCAGTGGCTGATGAGAGAAATGGCAGGGTTGGGAGGTGAGGAGGAAGGTTGTCTGTAACAGGTCACATATTGAAAACACTGCTTTTTCCTCATGTTCAGGTTTTATTGTGGTAGAGACAGTCTGCCCATTGCCTCTTGTCCTGTCGCATGGCAGCACTGATCCGAGTTCGGCCCCATCCCCTTGACACTTCCCCCCACACCAAGGTATTTGTAGACATTAATAAGATCCCCTCTCAGCCTTCTCTTGTCCTGGCTAACCCCCCCAAAAACTGCCTGCCCCCTGCCCACAGCCCCTACCAGCCCAATTTGCCCCATGGCTGCCGCTGCCTCAGCTGCCTCAGGAGCCCCAGCCCCTGGCTGCCCCTGGGCATGGAGACTCCCCACCAGCTTCCCTATTTCAGACCTACACGGGGAATCCCTGGCTCAGAGGTGGCCCTTCACGGGTCACCCTTGTGTAATTAGCTAATGAGCAGCCCCACACACCTCCTAGCCAGCCCCACGGAGGCCTCCCTGCAGTGAGCTGCAGCAGAGACTGACCAGGGTGATGTCAGGGCCCTTTGTGATCTCCACTGTCCCCCCCACTGTGACTCCAATGGTCCCTCGTGGTGTCACGTAATGCCCCACAGCATCGCCTCAGTGTGAGGGGAGGGGGACGGCTAGGATCTCCCAGGGAGCTCCCTCAGCCAGCCCATGGTCCTGTGAAGGCCCCCCTTTCACCACTGCTCCTTCCTGTCCCGCCTGAGCCCCAGAGCCGGCATGGCAGGGAGACACCCCAGCCGCCCTGCAGCAGTGTGGGGTGAGGATGAGGACCATCCCCCCAGCCACCCCATGGAGGCCTGGGTCAAGGAGGAGGCCAGACCCCCCAGACGCCCAAAAGAGGCTTGGGTTGACGATATGGAGAGACGCCCTGGCATCTCCATGAGAACTGGGGTCAAGGAGGAGGATGGACCCCCAAGCTGCCCCATGGAGGCCTGTGAGGAGGCTGAGCAGGCAGATGTGGTCCTTATGGCCATCGAGGGCTTGAAGGACAGCAGTGCCTACAACACCTCAGCGGCAACACATGTGCTCGAGGATATGATGGGATACTGCGCTGCCAGGCCAGAACACGTAAGCCTCCAGCCCACTGGTGATGACCCCCAAGCACGGGGCTCTAGAGCACAATTTATCTGGCAAACAGGGTTTCCTGTGGCAGCAGGCTGGTGCCAACCCGTGTTTCTTCCAGTTGCAGCTGACTGTGGCACATATCTATGAGCACCTGCCAGGCATCAGTGAGGCCGCAGCCCGGGACATGCTCAAGACCTTCCTTCTCCTCCTGACATGCCACTACCCCAGCGAGGTGGTCACTGGCCTGCTGAGCTGCTCCCCGACCTGTGACAGGTACACTTCCCCTGGTGCCAGCCTGAGTGCAGCAGCCGCAGGGCTGCAGCTCTGCTCCCTCCAGGCCTCACAGATCCGCCGGGTGGGCCAGCGCTGGCAAGGGTCAGCAGGATGCCACAATGCTGACCTGACCCTTTCTGGCTTGGACTCACAGTGTTGCCGTGGCCATGTGGGAGGTGATGGTCTCCCAGTCTTTGACAGCGGAGAAGGTGCTGCAGGAGCTGCTCTGTGTGCTGCAGGAGCGGCCCTTCTGCAAACCGGGCACCACCATCAAGGACCCCAGCTGCATCCTCCCTCTGACCGTGAGTTGCCCCACAGGCTTGCTGGCTGAGGGAAGCCTCCCCGTGCATGCAGCTGTGGCACTAGTGAGGGCTGCCATTGGTGTCTTTGCAGGCAACCCGGGCACTGAACATCATCCTTCTGCAGCACACGTGCAAGCAGCAGGTGAAGGCACTCTTCCCCCGCCTCTACCTGGCGCTCTTCTTCCAGCTGTCCTTTACCATCGTCTGTGCGCAAGAGGACATCCCTGCCTTCAGCCGCGAGGGCAAACTCATGCCTCACAGGCCTGCCAGGTACCCTGTCCACCCGGTCTGTCCCCCAGTGCCCATGCTGGAGAAGGGGATGACAGATCAGTGCTCTTCTCCCTGCGCAGGGTGGTGGTGCAAGCCATGCAGGCGTTGTTGTGCTGCAGTGGCTATAGGGAGCAGGTCACTGCCATGCAGCAGCGAGGTGGCTGGGACATGATCAGCCAGCCTGAGACTCACCTCACAGGGGTTACCTTGCTGGCCAGGTAAGCCCCTTCCGGTCCTTACTCCCCGTCCCACCACGGGGTCCCACTGCACTTTGCCCATCGGTCTTGGCCACCACGGTGACTCTCCTGCCCATTGCCAGGCAGATGCAGGGCAACCCCCTGGAGGAGCGCGCTGAGGTCTTCCTGAACCTGAGCGTGGCCCTGAGGGGCAAGGACAGGTGCCAGGAGACCCCTTCTATGGCCTTCTTCATCGAGGTAGGCTGTGAGGTGCTGGCATGAGTGGGAAGGGGTGGCTGGTGACAGCAGAACTAGGACTCTGCTGGTGCCTCTGTTAGTCCCCAGCTGTCCCCTGTGTCTCACACACCCTCTGTGCTGGCCCTCAGCACTCCATGTGCTCTGAAGAAAGGCCAGAGGGCTGCAGATGGAGCCAGGCTGAGGGGATGGGGACATGGGGATGGCGCTGAGGGCACAGGGATGGGGTGGAGGGGTTGCGCACAAGGGGGCAATGATGAGGGGATTCAGCTGGAGCTGGGGCTGCCCCTGGGGCTGGGGCTGGGGCTGGGGCTGGGGCTGGGGCCAAGTGGGAGGTGGCAGTGGGAATGCCGTGCTACGTGCCAGGGTCCTGGTCCTAGCTGTGGCCACTGGTCCCTGTGCCACCCTGGCCCTGTGCCGTTGCAGCTGCTGCAGTGCCCTGATCTGTGCGCGGCAGATGACGAGGTGGCACTGAGCCTCTGCCAGGAGCAGCTGGGCAACGAGCGCCGAGTCATGCGCTGGCTGGCGCTCCGCGGCCTCCTCTTCCTCTCTGAGAGACCCGCCACAGTGAGTGAGCGCTTGCCGCCCGTGCCTCTGTACAGAGCATTTCCACCATCAGTGGTCTGAGGAAAATGCTGCATGTCTCGCTGCAGGCAAGGAAGATGCAGAAGCTGATCCCGGACGTGGTGAAGCAGCTGCAGGACGCTGATGGGGAGACAGATGCCAAAGCGCTGGTGGTGCTGAGTAACGTGCTGCACCACATCACCCCATCGCAAAGCAGCCACTTCGCTGTGCAGCTGGCCCATGACCTTCTGTCCCTCTTCTCCAGTGTGAGGATGGCGGCAGGGAGCTGGTAGGGAGCCCTTTCCGGTTACTCCCCATCGCCACTGCTGACGTTGCCGTGTTTGCCCCAACAGGAGGTCAGAGCGGTGCGGGAGCTGGCCATGCAGCTCTTTGGGGAGCTGCTGAGCCGGGCAGCAGGCAGCGAGAGGCAGCAGATGAAGCAGGTGGCACGCCAGGGACTGCTGCCCCTCTTCCTGCATCTGAGTGACCCACACCCCGGGGTGGCACAGGTACAGGGCACTGTGGCAGGCCGTACGGCCACCCGGGGGACACTCTGGGTGGCGGCTGTGGGGTGTCCCTGGCCTGGCCGTGGTGCCATCACCCATCTCCCCACTCCTCCGAAGGTGGCCCAGGCAGCCCTCGTGGACGCTGCAAAGCTCCTGCACTGGAAGCAGCTCCGGAAGCTGGCCGAGAGAGCACAGATCTGGTACATTGGCGAGTACCTGGTAAGGAAGCCCCAGCAGCGCCAGGCCTGTCCTGGAGGTGCTGGCCCCTGTCCCGCTGTTGCCGGCACCTCTCCTGGGAGCCAGCCCCTGTCCCAGCAGTGCCAGCATCTGTCCTGCAGGTGCCAGCCCTTGTCCTGGAGGTTGCTTCTCCTGGGACAATTTGCAATCTGACTGCTTGCAAAGCCAGTGCCAATCCCTGTCCCAGCTATGCCAGCATCTTCCCTGGAGGTGCCGGCCCCTACTGAAGCAGGGCTAGCTCTTTTCCCAGAGGTGCCAACCACTGCCCCAAAGGTGCCAGCATCTCTCCTGGCAGTCCTAGCCCCTGTCCTGGCAGTACAAGCCACTGGCCCTTCTCTGCCAACATCTTTTCCATCAGTGCCAACACCTGTCCCGGCCGTGCCAGCCCCTGTCTTGGTTGTGCCCTCACCTGTCCTGGGAGGGGGGGTGGACCCAGTGTTGGCAACGCCTGTCCTAGAGAGGGGATAGGTGTCCCACAGAGGGGAGCAGGCTCAGCGGTGCCAGCACCTTTACTGGGGGTCCCTGCAGGTGCGGAATGCCGGGCCGGTAGCCAGCGAGTATGTGAGCTGCAGCTGCCGGTACCTGGAGGATCCCCGGACTCCCCTGCGGGAGCAGGCGGCATACTTCCTCGGTGAGAACCCCCTCCCCCCCAGGCACCCGCGACCCTCTCCCCAGCCCCAAGATCCTTCTCCTCAGCCCTCTTCCAAGAGACTGTGTTCCCCTCCTCAACGCCCGTGACCCTCTCCCCAGCACTGGGTTCCTCTCCCCAGGCCTCACCCTTGAATGCCGAGGTCCCTCTCCCCAGCATGTGGGACCCACTTCCCAGTCCCTAGGTCCTTCTCCATAACACCTGGGTGCTTCTCCCCAGCCCTCCTGGCCCTCTCCCAAGAGCCCATGTCCCTCTCCTCAGCATCTGCGACCCTCTCCCCACCACCAGGTCCCTCTCCCAAGCCCCTGGATCCCCCTCCCCAGCCCCCACAACCCCCTCCTTAATGCCTGGATCCCTCTCCCCAGCACCTGAGACCCTCTGACCAGTCCTTTTGTCTTTCTCCATAATGCCTGGGCCCATCTGCCCAGACCCCAAGTCCCTCTCCCCAGCCCCTAGGTCCCTCTCCCCAGCACTAGATCTCTGCCCCAAAGTCCACGTCCCTCTACCCAGCCCCAGATCCCTCCCTCCTGGCCTGGCTCTCACCTTGTGACGGGTTGTGTGTGCTTAGGGCTTGCTGGGCGGCTCCTGGACTGGCACGGGGAGAACCTGGAGGAGATGTGCAGCCGTACGTAGGGCACGCAGGGCTGGCTGGGGTTGGTGAGAGGAGCCTGGGCCTGGAGATGCAGGGAATTTCTGGGGCATTTGAGGGCCAATGCTTTTGGCCAGGCAGAGAGCACCCGTGCCCTGCACAAGGCTGGAGGGCTCTTGCCTACCTTCCTGAAGGGAATTTGGGGAACATTTGGAGTATCACTGAGCACAGGCAGGTTTCCTGGTGCCTGGCTTCCCCTTGGCCCTCCCTCAAGGAAGGGCCTGGGGGCTCTGCTGGTACAGGGCATGATCACTACTCTTTCCTCCCACCACAGTACTTCAGCGCTTGGAGAATGACAGCAGCCCCACAGTCCGCTTCCTGGCAACATACACAACCTTTGCCCTCCGAGAGCCCAGGAAAGCATCCCCGTCAGGCTTCACCATCCGAGCCCTGCTCGCTCGCCTGCGGAGAGTCTGGCAGTGGTGGCACCAAGGCTGAAGAACCAGTGTGGGATAAGCTTCCCATAATTCAGCATCCCCGAATCGCCGGTCCGCCTCCAGTGCAGAGCACATTCAGCTAAGCAGGTAGCTCCAGGCCACGTCTCATCAGACTTGCACAAGCAAGAAGATGCCACAGCTTGCCTGGGAAGCCCTGTTTCTGCATTTGCCCATGCCCATATTAAAACAAGGCTTTTTCTTGTGTACATTTGGAAAGCTGGGGCAGGTAGGCTGTTGGGGGCTGCAGGTGAGTGTGGGAGGAGGAGTGTGGATGCCATGGAGAGGAGGTGGATGCAGCTGGAGAGCAGGAGGTGATGGAGGGCATGGGAGCGAGTGTGCCTTGTCGGGCCCTGTGGCAAATTGAAGGGTAAAGGAAGCAAGCTGGTGCACTCACAGCCACCTCTGGGGCATCTGAAGGTGTACGTGACCTGCCCTGCAGCCCCATTAGGACACATCCATGTACCTTTCAGTGCACCTCAGGGCCTTCTGTGGGCCCTTGAGTGCACCCCAGGGCTCTCTGTGCGCCTTTTGGCATGCCCTATGCCCCTCCATGCAGCTTTTGGAAAACCCCAGTAGCCTCCATGTGCCTTTCTGTACAACCCTGGCCCTTCCGTGCACACTTCTGTGCAGCTCAGGCCCCTCTGAGTAGCCCTTTGGTGCTCCTCAGTACCCTGAGGACGGATGTACGAACCCTCACAGAGCCTCCACAAGCCCTGCTCCCCCTGTACAGCTGCCCCTGAGCCACAGGCTCTGCAATCCTGCACGAGTCCCACGTCACCTCCAGCATCTCCCCAGACACCCACGTGCTGCACGCGGCTCTGGATGTCTCCCGCAGCACAACATCAGCCTGATTTTGCCACTCCTCTGGGCTGTGGGTGTCCCCCACAGCTCTTCTGGAATGAGGGTCTTGACGAGGTCAATGCTTCCACAATGCCTCTTCTGGTGTCCCCCACAAGTTGCTCCATGCCTCCTCCTCTTCAGTTCCCCCAGGGCTCTTCCTTGCATGCCCAGAACCATGTGCAGCATCAGCATCCAGATGTATGCAGCACCCCTTGGGTATGGACCTCCTCCTCCTCCTCAGCAGGGCCTGCTGAGGGCCTGAACATGCCATCTAGCCCCTAAATGCCTCCAAACTTTGCTCCAGCACCCTCACCAACTCCAGAGCCTCCCTGAAGCCTATCCCAGGGCCTTAAACACCCCCAAAGCTGCCCCAAACCCTGCCCCAACAGCAGCAAGCTAGCCCTTCAGTATGCTTTATTCTCAATAGACAGATATCACTGGAATGAAATAGGGCAAAGAGCAGGGACCAGCCCCGCAGCTCCATCCCCTGCTTGTCTCTGACAACGGCATGACTGGATGCCAACACACCTCCGGTTGACCTCACACTGCTCTAGGATCCTCCTTGCTGCTCAAGCAGGGACGGGAGGTGAGAAGAGGGAAGAGAGGCCTGGGAGCGCTGCAGGATGAGCAAGCAGACTGGACTGATCAGGAAGGGCCTTTACAGGTGGAGGAGCTGGAGGAAAACCCTCCTTGTGCATGACCTGGGTCAGACGTAGCCTCAGGAGACTTTTCACAGACAGAGATGTGCCACCAGAAGGTGCCCCGTTCGCCTGACATCAAGGCCAGAGATGTTGCCAGGGAGGCAGCCAGCGACACGGAGAGCACGCCTCTCGACCCAGCAATGCCCGGAGGAGCCGAGCCAGTGGCATCTCCTTTGGCCAATGGCTTTCAGGATGCAGGAGACAGCATGTCCCTTGCCCCATCAGCAAGCACAGGAACAAAGCCAGAGGCCTCCCCTGCAGCCCGAGGTCCTCAGGATACAGGGGGAAATGTGACTCCCTCTCCAACAGTTCCTGCAGAAGCTCTGCCAGAGGCCTCTCCCTTGACCGGAGGCTCTTGGGATAAGAGCTACAGCCTGCCTTGAAGCACCATTGCTCATGGAAGTAAAACCATCAGCTTGTCCCTTGGCTGGAGGCCGTCATGATCAGGTCAGCAAGGAGCACATCACCAGCACCCACCATCAAAGGGAGCTGCTGTGCGAGCTGTGCCTGCGGTGTGCAGCGTGAGTGCAGAGAGCTGCCCCATTGTGCGGGACCCTCCTGCCCATGGTGCCTCTCAGCCGTTTACCCTCTCCCATATCTCCCGTGGGGGAGATGCCTGGTCCTCTCTGTTTCCAAGTGCCAAAGGCTCAGGGCTTACGTCTCCTCTGCCTGCTGTACCACCTTCAGCCCTGGGGCATGGAGGCCGAGCAAGGAGGGAAGGGGTGGCCCCCTCCCACACCCAGTGGGCAACCCATGTACCCTTTCTGCCATGTACCCGGCTGCCTCCATTCCTCCCTGCCTCTTGTGGCCCCCAGCCCAGCCCTGCTGCTACAGCCCCACAGCAAGCCTTGTCCCATTGCTCTGCCAGCTGCAGGTCCCATCCCTTGGGGCTCGCAGCCATTGGCAGCATCCCCCCACCCCAAACCCTTTCCCCTCATACATCCCGGGGCACCAAGATCCTGAGCATCACCAGCTGATGGCACACGGCTGTACATTCTTGCTCTCCCCAGGCAGGTTGCCTCTGAGCCCAAAGATGAGGAGAAGTCATCCTCGTCCTTCAGGCACACACCAGAGGCTGAACCAGGAACGTATGCAAAGTGAGAGCTCTTCTGGGACTGACGGCCTTGTCCCGGCACAGCAAGCAGCACTGAAACGTGCAGCAGTAAGCGCTCTGGAGTTGGCTCTGCCGAGGCCACAACCCCTTGGGAAAGCCCTTGGTGGCAGGGCACAGGCAGCTGCTTGCCCTGTGCAGCCTCCTGCCCACTACTCTCCTTCCCCCACAGGCATCACCTCCCTCAGGGACACCTCAGCCCCCAGGCAATGGCCCTCGGTGCTCAGGACTCTGAGCTTTGGGCTCTGCACAGAGCTTTCTGCTGCTGTTGTGTCACAGGGCAGCGAGAGGAACAGCGTGGATGCAAGTGCCACACAGGTCCCCTGAGACTGGGGCTGGTGCACAGCAAAGAGGCAGAGCGATGGAGGCTGTGTCCTGGGTGCAAAAGAAATGCATCGTGTCCCACAGTACCCATGTGCCCACACAAACTCTAGTCAGCAACAGCCATTTTCTGCTTCAGATAAAACCCTCGGAAGCTTTTTCTCCTCATGCTACTTGGTGTCAGGCAGATCTCCAGACAGGCTAGTGCAGGCAGTGCCAACGAAGCCAGTGGGGCCTGACAAGAAAGCCACTCAACCAGTCACAGAGCAGCTGGGGTGGGAAGGGGCTTCTGGAGGTCTCTGCTCCAACCTCCTGCTGCAAGCGGAGGCCATCAGAGGGAGTTTCCCAGGGCCTGGCAGGGTCAAGCTCTGACTGTCTCTGTCAGACCACCCGTAGGCTTCAAAGGCTTTTCGCACTCTCTGTAGGGAATTTTCCCTGCTGCTACTTGTGTCATTGGCCTCACCTCACACATCCTGTGCTCCAGCTCTCAAACAGCACAGGGGCTTCCCCTGGGCTCACACCGGTGTGCCTCATCGGTCTGAAGCTTGGGACTCTAAACTGGAATTATTCTAACCTTATTCGAGTCTCCAAATCCCACAGGACACTCAAATGCCCAATTACCCCATATATACCAGTAGTTCATATGCTGAGATTTCCGATCCTCCAAAAAATGAGGAAGAAATGTTCTTAACAGTGGAGTACCCAGGTTCTGCTAACATTTTGAAAGAACCAAACAAGAAAGGCATTTCTGCCCATTGCCAAGTGGCTACAGCCGGATGTACCTGGGCTCGCTCCAGGGCGAGAGCTCCACAAAACTTCTTTTTTATTCTATCTCAGATAGCGTGGCCAGGATTATGATTTTTTAGTGATAGAACATGTGTTTGCAAGTTTAACTTGTTCATTAAAGCATTAGAACAAATGCTCAAGCACACCAAAGGAGGGAAAAAAAACCCTACGAAAATGACTCTTTCCATTGGCTTCAGTGGCTCTGGGGTGAAGCCTGAGTTTGGTTTGAAAGAGGAAAGAGTAAGGCTGGATGACCTGCGAGTGACTATAATCTGCTTGATGGCTTCTGTGCTTTTCAGGGATATTTCTTCTGATTGCTCCTCAGCCTACAATGCACTCTATTTTTCCCTTTGCTGGGCACTCCAACCAAGACTTCAATCTGCGACCTTAAAAGTCCTGGCTGGCTGAAGACTACAAGATGCCGCTAATGTTTGGCTCTCCCTTTTTTAGCCAGAGAGTCTCTTTGCTCTCTCAGAGCACCCAAACTGAGATGCCTTTCCACTGGGAATCGATACCTGCTCAGCCCAAGGTTTCAGTCCTATGGGACTCAGCCCCAGGCTGAAAAGCTGCACACGGGGCTCTGTAACTCCCCTGAGCACAAGGGACTGGAGTCACATCACGGCAACCATAGAAATGGCCCCAGAAGCCGATCCTGCGACATCTGACCTGAATGAGACCTCCTGTATTTCCCTGTCCATCTTAAATGTTCTTTCTAGCTCCTTAGCCCTGGGGAGAAGTCTCAGCTCCTGGACCAGTGCGGAAGGCACCAGTACCTGCCGGTCCTATTGCTACACTCAGATTTTCATTCTGTTGAACTAAACCAGGTCCCCAAGTGACCGGCCAAGGTGTCCACACTTCTCTCCAGTGCAGAAAAATGGACTGCAGTCCTGCACCTTTTCAGTTCCAGGCTCTGGACACATGGAGTGGCAGAGCTATGGGAACAGTGGCCACATACCCCCGGAAGCCAGCTGGATGGGCACAGATGGGACCTGGCCCTTCCTGGCACGTGGAAAGCCCAGAGGACAGCACCAGCTATCATTTATGTTCCATACATCCAAGGATGGTGGAAGGAGGCTGTTGGAGACTCCCTGGAAGCTCCGTTTACAACTTTCTTACAGACAGCTCCTTTCCATCGTTTCAGAGGAGGCTTTTGGCCAGAACACAGAAAAAACGTGAAAGACAGAACTACCCTGCAGTGCCATCTTGAGCGTGAGTGATTTCTTCATTTTCTTCATCAGTTCTTTAAGTTTCTGTCTTGTTCTTTCCTCCTGGGGAGTTCCTATGCAGCTCATGATAAGAAACATCAAGGAGCAGTCATAAAAACACCGAGAATCTGACACACACACGCTTGGTGCATACACAGTAACTTTATGAAGGCTCTCCATATGCACAGAAGATTAGCATACAGTTGTCATATTAGGCAGAAAGCAAGTAAGGATCACTGGAATGCTGCTACATAGTTGTCCTTGTTTTCAAAAGAGATGATACATTCTGGTTTTGGCCTGGATGCATAGATATAATGTACACAAGCAGAAGGCCTGTCCTTTGAAACTTCGTTCACGGCCTACCTTGTCTCTCTCTGTTAACATGTTGATCCATGGCCCAGGACACGTCCAAAAAAAGGATGCAAGACATCCAGAGAGAACACTGACGTGTACGAATCTATCTTTGCTCTTTATCCTAAAGCTCACCAAATCACATAATGGTTGAGCATGGAAGGGACCTCTGGAGATCATCTAGTCCCACCTCCCTGCTCAAGCAGCGTCACCTAGAGCACGTGTTGCCCAGGAACCTGTCCGCATGGCTTTGAATATCTCCAAGGGGACTCCACAACATCTCCGGGAAACCTGTTCCAGTGCTCACTAACCCACACAGGAAAGAAGTTTCTCCTCATGTTCAGATGGAATTTCTGTGCTGCCGTTTGTGCCCGTTGCCTCTTATCATACCCCTGGGCACCACTAAAGAGAGCCTGGCCCCATCCGCTCTACCACCTCCCTTCAGCTACTTGCACACATTGATAAGATCCCCCACCAGCCTTCTCTTCTCCAGGATGAAGAGTCCCAGCTTGCTCAGCCTTGCCTCACATCAGACATGCTCCAGTCCCTTCAGCATCTCAGAAGGACCTCTGCTGCACTTGCTCCAGTAGCTCCCTGTCTCTCTTGTACTGGGCAGCCCACAACTGCCCATGCTACTCCAGATGTGGCTGCAAACAACAGGGCTGTGGTACCTGCAGGCAGCACCCAGCAGGACAGAACAGCAACTCCATTCTGGCACGCAGGATTAACCACAAGGATTTCTCCTCTAAACCAGGCTTCAGGAAACGTGGACGTTGCTGCGAATTCTTATCCACATACACAACTGAGTGCACCAGCTAACTACACAGTAGTGATCCACAGCTAGAATCGTGAAGAAAGGAACAGTTTCCCATTCCCAGCAGATAGGGAAGTATTCCTCCTGGCACTTGAGGCATATCACATGAAATACTGCGGGTAATTCTGAATTCTCATTAAAAAAAAAAAAAAAAAGAGAGAGACAGAGAGATAAAGAAAGAAAAGAAAGAAAGAAAGGAACTGAGATTCCAACAAAAAGCTAAAAGGCAGCCTATGAAGATGCTCCTGAAATGAAGTGGCAGTCATTCAAAAGCGCACTAGGAGAATTCAATGTGACATAGCCAAACGAAGACAGAGGATGTAGGATTGTTACGTACAATCAAAGCTGCTCTAGTGACAGAAAGCCAGTTACGCTCAGAGGCAATGCTGCCACAAGGGCAAACACCCACAAAGATACCATCAGGAAATGCTATTTGGATTTGAAAAGGAAATTCTGCATGTGTCTCTCAGTCAAGGAAATCTCTCACAAGGAAGCTTCAGTCAATTTATAAAATCAGTTCTTGGACGCTTCTGCCTATTACAGGTGATTGGACTACAGGACCCAGGAGACTCTTTGCAAGGGCATGAAAGGTCAAGGAAATACAGGCAAATAGGAACCCACACTTGAGTCACACGGACAGGCACAGGAAGCTAAGCAGTGCCCTTTTAGCCTGTAGCCTAACCCCACTGCCTGAGCGCACATCATTCTTTTGTGCAAAAGGAACAACAAGATTTAGTATCTGAGGAGCAAATCACAAGAGATTAAAAGCTGGTTGTACCCAGGTGATGGAAGGCACCAGGCAATCTTCTTGCCTATTTCAACCATAGCCATCATTTCAATAAGATTCAGAGTGGAGAAACAAGTCCCAAAGCAGCTGATTCTTAACCATATCCATTCACAAAAAACACAAGAAGGCAATTCAGAGAATGCAGCACAAAGTGCCTATACCAACTTCTCACTGCTGCGTCACATTTTCTGAGGAAGATGTATCCTCTAATCAGGGAGGACCTATCTAGTGCAGTCATACTTATCAGTATGTAGGGTATTAGAATGAGACAGGAAAAATAAAGAGTTCTCTCAGATTGCCACACTCGTTGGGACAAGCTATTTCCGTGAAATTAGCACTATTATTTGGCTGTGTGAAATATATTACTCACACAAAAAGAGGAAGATAAATACTTACTTTCTCTGCATCACTGAACACCTCAAGATCTTTCATCATCTTTACATCATGTTCTGGTTTGCGCTGTGTCCTCTTGATCAATATTTAAGAACAGGTGTTGGAGAATTTGCAATCACACACTGCACTCGGGTTCATTTTTCACTCCTGCTGAATGCAGTGAAAAATCCACTGCTGCAGGAAAAAAAGAGAAATTCTAAAGAC